>NC_079290.1:60567069-63067069 GCF_023638135.1 Falco biarmicus
TTGCTTTTGGTTCTGCCCTACACTACTACATATATTTAGTTATATATTTACATATATACATGCATGTATGTAATGGAGATAATACATACAATATATTTACATATATTTAAATAGAAAATATGTTAAAGATAATTCCTGTAAGGAATGTTTTGGAGAACTTTAAACAATTTATTTTGACTGTATTTTATGTCCTTATGCTAATAAAGCCAAATGCCTTAGTTTCTGTCCAGTGAGAGAGAGATCCATGGAGAGACCTAAACACTGTGAGGGAAAAATATTTCTTGTATTTAAAACTGTCACAGTTACTATTGCTTTCTATTAACTTGAGCCTATGCCTAGTAGTAACTTGTTAGACTCTGTAGAAATCTGGGAATCTGCTTCCTTTGATGGAACTTGCAAGACAAAATTTCTAACCTCGTAATGAAACAAGTTATTTCATGTGGAAAATACCTGTCCTGTACCCAGGTACATCATCTGGTACGTTCATCAGGTACTGATCCACTATGGGGCTAGGGATTTTCTGTGTGTGAAAGGAACTTCTTATGTGGCAGGTTTACTTTCCAAGGCAGACGTCTGCCTGGCCGTGCTTAAGGAGTTTAGAATATCATAGCAAATCTCAACGAAAGAGGATAGTGGGCAGAGAGGATGATGAAGCTACCACATAATAGATACATCTGCTGTACAGCTCTGCAATTCCTCATGCTGAGAACAACTCCAAAAATACGGTGAAAATCTGGTTTGGGGAAAATCATCCTAGAACAAATTTGCATCAGTTTAACACTGCCTCTTGTCTTGGTTTGTGAAAGCAGAGGGATTCTGGGCACCTACGGTGCTCACCACCACTGGGAGTCTGAGGCTCTACTTAAAACTGACAGCTCTGGGATAAGAAGGTGTTTTCTTTCATCATTAGCCAGCCTTTTCTAAAATGATAATTAGTTTCAGGAAGAGAATTTCAAAATCTGTCGTGTATGTGTTTTCTGTGAAAAGCTTTCATGTTCATGTTGTCTGGCACTGCACATCACACAGCTACCTCCTCCTGAGCAGGCCCCAGTGTTGTCTCTTTAGTTCTGTATTCAGATCATATGGTAATATGGTGGGGGAAAAGGAGAAAAAGAAAAGCTGTTGAGACAAAGGGGAAGACTTGCAATGTCAAATGCAAAATATATCTTTTAAACAATATGTTATAAATACAATATTCTTGTACCACGTGCAGAGTCTTTTAATACCAATCTACACAATACTATGGAGGAAATATATCTCTCTGTGAGCCCAACACAACACATCTCTCTCATTCATCTAAATTGTTTCTTTTAAGTTTAATCTCTTAAAATGAAGTCAGGTGTGTACATTAATTTGCATACAAAAGAACCTAGGTATTCTTGTTAACTGTAGATAAGTAAAATGGCATATATGCTAACAAAAGAGAAAGTCCAGGTTCTGTTTAAATTTTTGTTTACTGTTCTTAATAAAGTTAGCTACGAAAATGAATTTTTTTTTTGTGGGGAAAAAAGTATCATCAGGCAAAAGGAAAGGTCAGGTGTGAAATTTTCCTGTGACCACACATTTCAGAAGAGGATCTCTTCAGAAACTTCAAATAATTCATTTCAATAAAGTTGAAATAGTGTAAGAGAAAGTTTTTAAAGTAGTGTAACGTCATTTTAC
This sequence comes from Falco biarmicus, assembly GCF_023638135.1. NCBI lineage: Eukaryota > Metazoa > Chordata > Aves > Falconiformes > Falconidae > Falco > Falco biarmicus. The sequence continues at coordinate 60,568,732 of NC_079290.1, forward strand.
ATTTATGTACAATTAATGTAGCAGAAGTTAATGCAAATCAAACACAATGGAAAACAGAATATTTCATCTTCATTAAAATGAGAGCATGTATATTATTAATACCTTATTAGAAAATCAAAATATAATTTGCCTTTTTTCATGGAAAATTATCCCATTCTCATTATACAGTTCAATGTGAATATAATTAGCTCTGTAATGAAAAAGCTTTATTGATAAAAATATTTACATAAGCTTTGTTCCTTAAGTTAGAATGGTGGTTTAGTACATGCGGCAGAAAAAAATAATTAAAAAATGAAGTAAATAACTTAAAAGAATCTATGTCTATCATCATATTTAATTATTTCACTGTATGTAATTTTGCTAGTTTTATCCTGTATTGGTTCTGACTGTGCATGTCACATGTAGGACTAGTCATTCCAGAGAAGGGGCACAGTTCAGGATGGTGTTGAAATCAATAATCCTTTAAATCCCTACAGCTTCCTTTTGTGAAAAAAAGCCCTATTACCAGAACATTTACTGGGAATCCTAGAGTAATTTGTATCAGAAGGAAGCTTGAGAGATCACCTTTTCTGACCTCCTGCTCAAAGCAGACTTAAAGCAAATCAGCTGGCTCAAGACATTGTCTGGCAGGGTTTGGAGTCTCTCCAAAGATGGAGATGCCACCTTCTTTGAGCACCTGCTCCACTCTTTGGCTACCCCGATGGTGACAAAAGTTTTACTAAAATGTAATAGGAATTTCCTGAGTTGCAACTTGCATCTAGCATATCTTGTCCTCTCACCATGCGTGTAGAGTTTAGCCCTGTCTCCTCTATCCTCTCCCATTATGTAGTTAAAAATAGCAGTAAGGTCCCCTGTAAGCCTTCGCTGCTCCCGGCTGAACAAGCACAGCTCGCTCAGTCCCTCCTCAGTCAGGGTTTGTCTATCGAGAGACATCCAGGTTCAGTTCCCTTCTCAGTTGGGTGATATTTAAAAGTCCATTTCCTTTCCTATCAGAAGGTCCTAATCCCCTGGTGGGTTATATGTGTTTTTTAATAGGAAGACTTCTCCAAAACCTTTAAAAATACACTGCTTTGGAAAGACTAATCAAAAAATGACTGGATCAGAGCGTATGACTTACTGGTTTAGTGAGCAGGGCCATCAGCTAAAAGAGAGACCTGGATGCTGGTCTGCTCCCTTGTAACTTAAGACTACAGCAATATTTTTTGGTTGTAATGCAGTCATGTCACCCCTCATCTCTCTACCCTGATTTAGGTGCTCCCAGCTGCTCTGGGTGTCCTCTTTTCTTCCTGGGAAGAGGTTTTATAGCATTCCTCGCTATAGCAGACCTCTCAGCTGCCGGGCTGTCCTCTTTTCTTCCTGGGAAGAGATGACAAGCACATAACAGTTTCTTGTCACTCTCTGATTTTTGGCCTTTAAGCGTTCCAGCTGGACTACTGAGTTCCGCCCTGTGCTTGTAAAGAATTTGCCATACTTTGGCATCTCCCATATTCTAAGTGGCATCCTGATCCTCGTCCTGTAAGTAGTTCCACATGGCTGCTTTAATTGTGTAAGCAAATCAGTTGGCTAAGTCTTTAGTGAACTGAACAGATTCATAAGCATTTGCCTTTTAATTAATTTGTGGGGAAAAAAGCAAGGTGTTAATATTGTGTGTATTTTTCTTATACAACCTTACAGTTCAGGAGAACCTATAGGTCAATTAAATTTTGTATTCACTATTTTCTTGATTCATTTGGGGATCATAGAAATCAAAAACCATATTTAAATTCATATTGCAAAATTGTTAAATTTTGAAACAAATTCAGAGAATTTGTGGCTTTTCATTTTTCCTTCCTTAGTTCTGTTGAGTAGAATGGGATATTTTATTGCCTGATTCATTCCTTACAGTAATCAAGGTCATGGTCAAAATTAGATAATGGTAAATTTTGAAAAATATTTCTGCTCACATCTCATTGCTGTTTTGTTCTCCTGTTGGGGGGGCAGGGAAATGGAATTATTTTTTTTTAGTGTGTGGGTGCATATTTCTGAAGACCAAGACCAGTGACTAACTTGATCCAGAAATAGTGCAGCCAGGAGCTCTGCAGACACATAGCTGTGTCAAAGCTTCTCAGATTCCTTTTTACTGCCATAGCCTAAAGCCTTCCCTGAAGAGACTGTCAATCATACTAAAATGCATCGAGGTCTTCTTAGGTGGACAAACAAGAACTAAACTGTAACCGCAAAATTAACTTTCTCAGTGAGTTAAGAGAAGAGTCAGCCCATTCCAAATAAATGTTACATTAATCTGATGCGTCACATAGCTCCAGTTTTTTCGCACTGTCCGTCAGTCACCGGTGCTTCCCCTCAACCACTGCATCAGCAAAGAAAATCTGTCAGTGTGATGCCTCCTTTGATCTGAGGGGTTCTTGGGTTTGATGCTACAACCTTGACTTGCAGAGACTCAGATAACCTGATGCAGGAGTTCACACAAAATGAAAGATAAGAAACAAATAAGCACAGTTTTTAATTATGTCACTATAAGCAAATTCCAAAGCACATGCTGAATACCTAAATTCAAGAAAAAACTTAGCAGCAAGAGTAGGTAAGCCGTGTGTCTCTGACTGCAGCTGTATCTTACTTTTCCATTGCCTTTTGTTTGTCATTTCCCATTCCCCTCCATATTTTCTTTCTCTCTTTTGTCATCCACTGTTCCTTAAGTCATGCCATACTTTCCCTGTGAGGTATCAATGATACTTGGAAAATGGGATGTAGCCAAATAACTTTTCTTCTTGTTTTGATCTCATGTGATGCTAATGAACCAATCTACTAATAACAACAAAGTGCAGGAAGACCGTTAAAGTTCTAATATGCAATGAGTAAAAAGTCAAGTAAAAAGCACAGAAAATCAAACCTCTTTTTGTTTGCGCTGGCATAAATCAAAACCATTTTCCTTAACCTCTACCTTCATTTAAAAACTTTATACTCATGTTGCACTCAGTTCTTGTAACTCTGTAAGTTAGATGAATCCTCCCACACACCCTTTTACTCATATTCCTTTCTCCTTCTCCCTTTCTAGCCAGTGCTAGTGTTGGGATGCCTTCATGGTCTCCCAGTACTAGTTCTGGTGTTACTGAAAGTGCTTCTAAAGTCTCTGTGGCAAAAATGAAAGCCACAGTGAATGAAAGGGGAGAAGCTGAAATCCTATGGTACCAGGAACACTGTTCTAAAAATCTGAGCAGCATCACAGCGGGGTTTTTTAAGTTTATCCTTTTGTCTTTATCAAAGGGCTTATGACCCTTGGCTATAGTCAAATATTTAGAATCTCTACATCAGTCTTCCATACTGTTGTAGCTGTACTTTATCGTGAAGTCAGTACCAAATATGTTGGACTTCTTGGGACAAAGAATGATTTTATAATTTAATACAGGTTTACATACTAAGAGATCCTAGGCAAGGAACAACACAATTCAGTGGGATTCCCCCTACCTTTGTCTTTTTTAATTCTCTTGACAGTTACTTTACCTGTGGTTGTTCTCTAGAAATGCTAGTTCCTGAAGTGGAGACAACTTGTTAAGTACTGTATTAAGTGCTGCTAGTTCTTACTGCAAAATGTAGTGCCTTTAAAAATATTTGTCCTAACTTTATTTCCTGTCAGATTGTTGACAATACACAGATTAATGTTGTAAGTGTTGTAAAGGCAAATAAAGTGTTTATATCCTGTTTCTTGCATAAACTGTCCAGGTATTGTTAATATAATACAAAATTGCATCAAATTTTTGATTAAAAGTCCACCGGACTTAACATGTCTGTGACAGTGGGCGGTGACAAACCTTCAGATGAATACAGGAACAGAGCAAAGATAAGGTAATGCATTCACTGTCCTCCGCTCAGACCTTAATCAATTTTTCTTTTGCCAGTATTTACTTTTGGTATCTTTAGAGTCCTGTGGTGATGTGTTCCATAATTATCTGGTTTGTGTGAAAGTATTTACTTTTACATTTAGAAAAAAATTCTGTATACCCGCTGGTTCTGGTTCTTACATTGTTGAGAAATAGTATTTTTCTTAATTTCTTACTTTTCTCCATGCTTTTCTTTTTTACATAATTTTATTGTATTCCCACTTTTTTAAACTGGGAACTCCTTATCTATATAAAGATTAGCACTATACTGGTAGGATCTGTCCTTTTGATCTTCCCATCACTTCTCTGTATCAATGTACTCTAGTTTGAGAAAGTCTTTTTTGGATAGACACACAGCAGAACTGCATGCAGTGTTCAAATTGTGGGAGCTCCATAGATTTATTCAGGGGTTTAATGAGTTTTTCCATTTTGTTCTCTATTCCTAATCTAATAATTTCTGACTTCTTTTTGCCTTTTTAACTATACATAACACTGAACTTTGGTCTTCAGAGAATCAGTGACTACCAAATTTCTTTCTTCTGTTGTTTATGAAATCATTTAGGTCCACTATTCTGTGTATATAGTTATTATTTTTCCCATATGCATTACTTTTTATCTATCAACAATGAGTTTTATTTTAAGTGACTATCTAGTTACTCTATCTCATGAGATAAATTTGTAACTTTTTAACCCTATTTCTAGTGTTTCTATCAATTAAAAACTGTGATGTCCAAAACCATTGTGGACAACAATCTTATCCACCCCTTTTCCAGATCAGTGTGTATATGGTGAACAGTACAAATCCCAGCACACACTTTCATAGGATACTCACTAGTAAAGTATCCATTGTGAAAAATGACAGTTTAGTCTTACCTTTTGTATTGTATCTTTTTAACCAGCTATTATTCTACTAAAGAACCTTTCTGAGTATATTTTAAATTCTTTCAGGGGTTTGGTGAGCAAGCTGTTAAAAGCTTTTGTAACTAGATATGCACCAATCAGTGGGTTTCATTAAAGCCCCCAATCCTTTATCAGAACCATTAATGTGACCTGTACACAAACAGAGAAGTAAAATTTGAAACAGTATGTAATATAAGCAGCTGCTTTATCTTAAGTTACAATAAGTGCAATAGCCTCAGTCACCATTTTATTATTTTTTTATAATATGTACATGTAACTGCTGTTACATTCTTCTGACTATGGTAGTGTCCCATTGTGCCTCATGCTTTGTTCCTAGTGCTTTATAAAAACGAAGGGAAAAGGGAGGCTGGGTCCCAAATAATTTGTTATATAGTCAAGACAGGACAGAGAACATGGATGCAGGTAAGTAAGTGGAAAATGAGCAAACCAGAGGCTGATAATGTAGAAGCAACTTAACATTCTTGGTGTTGGCATGTTGGAGGGTTTGAGAGAGAAATCACAGAGAAGGAGGATTTTGAGAAAGGTGTTGAGTCAGGCTCGCAGAAGTTTTACAAGCTGATACTTTTAACTGGACGGGACTGTACAAGAAAAAGATGCAACATTGAAGAGTTTCAGGGTTGCAGATAAAATGAGGGCAAATTGTGATGAAGCTTTTAGCTTATTAATTTCCCTAGGCTGGTTTAATTAATATTTGTATCAGAACAGAGTAAACAATACCTAAAATCCCACACAATTTGGTGTGGGAGTCCACGTGTTCATCTTCTCTGCATTTTACGATATATTTACCAGCTCACTTCTCACAATTTCTTGTGCCTTAAAATACCAACAATTTCTAGCTAGTCTTGAGATTGTTCTGAATATCAGGCTCCTCTTTTCTGAGACTGGTATAGTATATTCTCTTTCCTTATAGAGTGATGATAATACTATTTGTATGATAAGCTGATTGTTTTTGCTTTCCCTACATAAAGAATTTCATCCTAGGTAATCACTGTGGGAGCTTCCATCTGTTTTCTTTTTTCCTTTGGTTGTAGATCTTGTTTTCTTTAAGTGTCTGTGAAGTGTCTTTTCCGTGAGTGAAAATGATCAAATATTTAAGGTTTTTTTCCCAAAAAATTTGCTTCAAATCTAAGAGTATGAGTGGTGACGGTTATGTGAAGTTCTATGGTTTTATAAGTTTTTTAAATCTTGCATGGCTAGAGCCTCCCAGGGACCAAGAGATCCAAGGAATGGATGAGTTGCAGAGACTGCAACACTTTCAGCAATTTCTGAAAACTGCAGATGTGAAAAATGTTATATTCAGCTAAAGTTTACTTGACGAAGTCCAGTGGGTGTTTTTGTTCACAGAACAAAAGTCTGGCTGGTATTGCTCTCTTCCTGTAACAGTTGTTTCAGATTTGAACTTTTCCCACAAGATCTACTTCTAGAATTAGATTCAGATTGAGAAGTACTGTACAGTTGTTACTGCCATAAAAACAATCTGCTATAGCTTGATTATGGGACCAAAACCAAAAATGAAGGAAATGAGAAAAATGTGAGTGTAATTTCTTTAAGAAGATTAGCAGACTTTTTATAAAAGTCAAGCCTCATATTATTGGTGTAATGAGCAAGAACTCTGGCTTTCCTTGGGAAGGAAACAAATTTTACTGTAAAATAAAGGACATTAGCTGGAACAGCAGATGCTTTGGATGTGCACCCTACAGAGCATAGGGTATTTTGTAATCCCACTTGAGTAGCTGATACCATATATTTTGCCACCTTGTGGATTTTCAGATATGGATCAATATCACTAAGTGGTGATTGTCCTGGTAGCATTTCTTTAAAAAAATGTTAAGGAAGATTTGTTACCTGTTCACCAGTACATCGTTCACATGCAAAAGGTTTTGGAGAAAGTGCTGAGCTTGTGAGATGGACAGCAATTAAAGGCTTTGTGAATAGAAATAGTACTCACAGGTCTGCTGATGGGCAAGGGAAGGCCACTATATGCTGCAGTTTCCTGGCTTTAGTGAGTATGTAGCATCTACATAGCTAACTGGATTGGCAGCTGGTTAAAGAGAAGCTGCTGATTCCAGCCTGAAGAGAGGGAAGTCTTCTTGTGAAGAAAATCTGCTTCTGCATGCCTTCCTGAAGCTTTGCTCTAGTGCTGAATTGTCCTGAAATAGTTTCCTATGGTCTGCACAGCCGTGAAATAAAATAAGTACAATATGTACCTTACAGAAGTTTCAGTGACCACACTGTGGATGCTGTCGTTGTCACTGTTCAGTTTCTAGTTTCATAACCCAGCTAAGCTAGGAATTGCCCAATGGTTGGCAGGTAGTGGGTGTAGCTGTGTGTGCTTTCAACTAAAGAGGATCAGAAGGGGAGGCGTGCATGACTTACTGTCTTGCCATCAGAGCTAAGGGTGGAAAGAGGGGAAAGTATATCCATTTGATGTTATCACTTTGATAAGCCTGTCCTTATAAAAGACTTTCATTAAGTTGTTCATACATTAGGAGATACATCTCAGATTCTACATTAAGTAATATATTACTCATTCATTACTATTAGATATGAAGGAGGAGGGAGACTAGAGAATGCAAAGGTATAACAGTTTTGTTTTACTTATGATACTTGAGCGAAATTTTGCTGACTGATATAAAAGGGTTCAGACTAGATTATGTAATGGTCCCTTCTGTGTTTATGCGCTGTGAGGCGAGAAAGGACTAGTTTTATTATCAAGTCTACCAAGTAAATTAGTGTTGATCAGAAAGGGACTTGAATTGTTAAGTTCCTCCATTTAATTTCCTTAAATCAAAAAATAAATTAAAATCTAGAAGCAAAACCTTTGTTTATGATTTATTTTTCTGTCCACCAATGATATTCCAAATGACAAAATCAGAAGTTAAACATCTACAGGAACAATGTGACTTGTTACTGTTTATCTTCTACTCTTTCTTAGCTGGACTGTAATATTAATATTACTGAATTTTGAAATCCATAAAAACAAGCATTTATTGAGACTTTTTGTTGCACATCTAAATGCTTAGTGTAGTAAAGTCCCACAGGTGTCTGCCATCCAACTGACCATAAGCGCTCTCCTCAGCATCAGTCAAAATCTAGTGTGTTCATGGTGGCTCAAGCTAATGCAGGTGACTTCTGAGCTGGGATGAGCAGAGAGGTACACACTACTCATTACTGCAGGTACTGTAGGAGGTTTTTAAGCAGAGCACTTCCATCTATCCCTGTCAGTCATGGGGACATGCCCTCATGAATGGAGTGGTAATCCAGCAGCTGACTGAGGGCCAAATGTGACCCTTAATACTTCCATGTGCAATGACCCAATACCATGCCTGCACTTACTATTACTACTTCTTTTAAGAGCAAGGTTTTAGTTTCAAAGGCCTTTCAACTTTAGTCACGGACTAAGATACTGCTGAACTTGGTACTGTCTCAGTACAGAACGCAACCATAGCTCCTGCCCAAATGGCTTGTTGGTGTATAGACGGGGAACATTGGGAGAGTCTGAGGCAATGCTGATCAGCATAGCAAGCAGTAATAGCAATAACACACAGCGTGTTGCAGTAACAGTAACACGAAGTGTGTCTGCAGGCAGTGACTGGAAGCAGAATAGTGAACTAACAGTAGGGAGGTTTAAAGAAAGCTCCTACCCTGTGACATGAGGGGAGACAAACGCGCTTGTTTGAAAATCTAGTGAAGGCTAGTATAAAATATTGGTCTGTGGTGGGCATCATTTTTTCATACTGAGTGAGAGTTAACAAAGAGAAAGGTTTTGAGAGTTAGCGCAAGTTGGTTATGCTTGGTGCAAGAGGCCTCTAGAACTGGAAGGAAACACAGATGAAATAATAAGCTCCTGTAAGCTGCCATTGAAGATATCTAAAAGGTCTTTCTTTTATGGATGGGTATGAGCTGGCTTATTATGTTTTCCGCAGAGGAAGAGCCATTGAACAGATAGAAGATCAAAGTCTGTGGAGGAGTTATTTCTGCGTAAAACCCATACCTTGAAGATACGATACAGAAGGAATCTGGAAACTTTAAGTGAAGGCTGTAGGCAAGGACTTGGAGAAAAGCTTGATCTAAGGACAGAGTCGCAGGCTGGGGAAACAAGCCAAATGGGCAGGGGATCCACCATCATCAGGATCACAGATATCTTACAGAGCTGGAAGGAAAAGTCACGAGTTTTGGGCATGTTATTCTGTGATGGTAGCTGAGCATAACTCTTGGGGAAACAGAGTGAGATTTTAGTGTAGACAGAAACAGAAGGACAAATCTGGGAAAAAGAGCTATATGCATCCAAAGCACTTCTAAGCTATATGCATCCAAAGCAGTTCTATAGCTTAATGAATCACTGTTACAGTATCAGACTCAAGATCTTGTCTCTGGCCGACCACTCCTGCTTGAGAAAAAAAGAATTCGTGTGGCTAATTCTCCTGAAATCAAGAGTGACAGAAAATAGTCTTTAAAAATGCAAGTCAGTTTAAAATGTCACTTGCTTGTGCAAAGTCTGTTAAGAGATCAAACATACTCTACAGTATGATACAAACCAGTTAGCTGTGCTATATGGTGTCTCAATGAAACAGCTCCAGACAGTTTTATACATGTGAAGTGAAAATTGTTACTGACTTGTTCATTCCAGTTAAATCTTCTCTCCTATCATTGTTATTTGTGTGTTTAAACAGGTGTAGCCTCTGATGCAATAGCTTACATCACCTTTGTGTCCAAGTAGTCCCCTTTAATTCAGTGGTGGTCCCCAAGGGTTAAGGTGCTGTTCACTGTAAGTCAGGGCATTGGCAACTATCCCTTGATTATCAGATGCCTTTGAAAGACATGAGTGTGAAATCAATTTAAGTTTTCAGGAATGGAGAAATAATTGTAAATGTTACTTAATAATGTAGTTACAAACTGCAGTGCTGATCTAAACAACATGAAGGCTGTGTGCTCACTAAGGCTTGATTTCTTTTTTTTTTTCTTCCCCCTCAACATTTATTTCTTAAGAAAATTGGCTAAAAAGCGGAAAGAGACATTGAGTAGCACACGGCAGGAAATGACAGTGATGGTGAATTCAATGGATAAAAGCTACACTGAGCAAGGCACCAACTGTGACGAAGCTTTCTCTTTCATGGACACGCACAATCTAAATGGGAGATGTAAGTTGGTTTTTTTTCTTTTTCCTTTTCTTTTCTTTTTCTTTTTTGGAAGGTGGAAGAAAGGTGCAAATGATTTTTAAAATATTCCTCATTACTCAGTCATGGAAAATCCATAGGACCCAGAGTTTCTCACTGTGCAGCACATTACAGTGTGTATTCAAATGAGCAAGACAGTCAGACATCAAGAATAGACTTCTTTAAAAATAATAAGGATAATTGGGCTTTTTTCTGTTCATCCTTTTCTTCTGCAGAAGAGCAAAGACATTACCGAAACAGCTGTGGTTTTCTCTTTCACCAGTCTCTGTCATGCTAAAAATTTTATATCCCTTATACTGTCCCAAGTCTTTCAATACTTCCCCTGCTCACTTCGTTTTTTTGTAGGCAAAATTTATTTTTTTAATGTCATAACTTAATAGTGGTGATCTGATTGTCTTGTTATTTCCAGTTCTAGAAGTTGGTCTTTCTGTATCTTGTGCAAAGAATTATCTGCTCTGCAATTTCATAAGAGATTCTCTAATATTCTGGCTGTTCTTGGATTTACCATAAAAATAAATAAAATTTCAGATATAACATTTTCCCATATTAGAATTTTAGTCAAGCACTCGCTCTTGTCATGGGGTTAGCACTAAGCAAAGACCAGGAAAAATTGTAGGTTTTTATAATTGTTAAAAAGAATGAAAAAAGAATAACTGTGTTCAAAAACTTTCCTGTTTCTTATGGTTCCCAAGGAACCTCAGTTTTTCTTGTATACTGGTGTTTTTTAACGTCTTTAGAACTTGTCAAAGATTGAATTTTGTTTCAAATACTAACAGTATGCAAGGCCCAACTCCCAGTCTTTAATAATATGCTTAAGAACTTATCTTTGATGAGCTGAATTGTACAAACAGTCTGTGAGTTTTGTACAGAGAGACTTCTCTCAGCAGCATTAGGCTCAGGATTTACAATGTTAATTCACATTTCAGTTACTTTTGAAATTGCTTTGAAATAGATCTTTCAAAATTTGACTCGCCTTTCTGGTGAGAATATACAATTGCAGTTAATGAGATTGCTTACCTCTCTGAAGAGATCAAGAGGTTTGACTTCATCTTCTGTCATCATTGTGCAGTTTTCCAATGGTGTTACTGAATGGTCACAACAACCAAAGAATCTGCAATGCGTTCCTGGGACTAAACCCTCTTTATGTAAACCACCTTAAACCAATTCAAAATTATTGTCACAGCAAGTATTTTATAACACTTGAGGGCTACAACATGTAATTAGACTTTCCATAAGAAGTGTGGTCACCAGAAGAAGCAGTCTGACAGTTTTTAGGAATAATCTTTATGTAAGGCCTTGTACTCAAGACATTTAGAACATTCCCTACTTCCCATGAAAGTTTATTACCTTGGCTGCATTCTGTACCTAGACAGTTTCATTAGCTGCAGCAGCCCTGACCTCAACTAATCTCTGCATCCGTATCCAAAAGGGATACCACCCTGTTCTTTCCATCCAGTGATTCAGGAGACATAATCAAAGGAAAGTAGTCTCCTATATATTCATTTATAGGATAAGTGAAAATTGCCAGGATTATTTAAGTATTTAGATAAATAGCTCCATCTTAACAAGGGCTGGCAACTGTATGCCCTAGAAGATCAACCAAAAAAAACCATGGATGAAAGCCAGCAGGAGTAATCTCACTCCTCGTCCAGCAGATCCCATCTTCCTCAGTTCTGCTTCTGTTTCGCAAATTCCTGGTAGTCTGTTTATGGGTATCCAGAAAGCGCTTACATTCACTGATCCAACTGAACTTGAGATGTGTGGACAAGCAATTAAAGCTGAATTTGCATTTAGCTTTACTTAAAAGCCTTTCAAGACTCTTTAGCTGAACACCCTGTAAAATGTTGTGATTGACTCCCACCTGATGAATGTATCTGTGCATACAATAGTAGTTCACATGATCTTTGTATACCAGAGAATAAACTGAACTTAATTTGTTGCATTGGGCTTTCCCATGGGTTTTACAAATGATTAAATGATTATATACCCATGCTAGCATTGGTCTATGTATCACTTCCTGAAAACCACTGTGATATTAAGAGCATAATAGTATCTGTGTACACTTTATCCACCTGTCTGAACAAATCAAAAAAAGGAGAGCAAAAAATTTACACAGTAGAGTATTTGCATACAGTATTTGCAGTATTATCAAGTAAACTTACTAATGATCAAAGCTTCTGTCAAAAACACCTGTTGTTGTTGTGATATCTTTATTCAAGCATCATTATTCAGTCTGATCTTGTGATTTAAGTAGTATATTTGTCATCACCTATCAAAATGCTCTCTCTGATGACATTTCTTTAAAAATTATTGATCCAATTCAGTAAGCTATTTGATTCATTAGACCCACCTCGTTTTCCCTAGGTCCTAGTTCCAGTGCAACAAACACAAGATGAGAGCCTCTAAACCAAGTCAATCACATACGCTGTATCACTCAGCTTAAATAGCCACATACCACTTTGCTGTCTCTAACCAGCTTTGTTTCTCTTTGCAGCTGTATCTTCACCATCTTCATTTACAATGAAAACTAACACATTGAGCACAACAGTGCCTAATTCTTACTACCCAGGTAACTGATTTTTTCCATGGTTTCCACCCTATATAGAACTTTTCATAATAAATTCATATATAATTATGTTATTATACTCCTTGCCATAGAAATTTAACACATATATAAGCAGCATACTGGTTGCGTACAGTAGCTTTCTGAAAGAAAACTCAGAAACATTTATCAATCATTTACTGTTCTCTCTCTTTTTACCTTTTCTGCATTGACCTGCTTATGATGTATGACAGATCCATTTGTGCCAACTGCAATTTTAGGTGAGAACATTTCCCTTTATCAAAGTTCATTGCTGAGTAATTTAGAAAATCATAGTTCTTGGGGTACAGACAATAATATGCAAAAAGCTGGAGTTTTATGCTAAAGGGAGGGGTGGTAGGCTTGACTACACTGAGAATGCTAAGGACACTTACCAGGCTTGATTACTATTGTCATAGTGTAAGTCAGGGGAGAAAAGAGAGAAATAATCTTAACAAGTGGATTTGCGAGGAAATGTTTATGCATGTATTTGGAGTGACACAAAAGAATTTGATTACTGCAGCAATTTAAATAGTTCCCTCATTTTTTTCTGTGTTATCTCAGAACTGAAGATGTCATTTCTTAAAAATAAAATTTTTCCTAATTAGACTCCTCATGATACAAAAAATCAGACAAAATACAGTTTTGGCCATCCAGCTATCTTTTGTTCTCACAGTACCTCACAGTTTCTGACATGCTTGTCAAAGTGAAGTTTCAGAGGAAAGATGGTATTTTGAACAGCAAAATGATAGCATGACACTTAGAGTATGTAGTTTATTATGCATCAGGTGTCACAGAAACGAAATAAAACAGTAGAACTGTAGGTTAAAAACATACAGTTAAAGTGTAAAGCATTTCCACTGGGAATTTAGGAAAACCTGCTATTGTCCAATGTCAGAAAGAGAGAGGTTTCTACACAGTGATAAAATAATAAGCATGAGGCGCTATTGCATTTTCAATGCTTCAGTAACTCTAACCGCTTTGTGGCTTCTATTCATTTACACCTCCTTCTCATGCGAAGTTTAAAATAAACAGGGAGATTTAAAAAAAAAAAAAAGTCAAAATATAACAGTGCACTGTAGCAAGAGTTCAAACCTCAGTGTTAAGCCTATCTGTTTACTCTTTTTACAATGTTTGATATTTTTACAACAAATATTTTTCATTCTCCTCCTTTTTTCTTCAAATCACAGTAAAACATATAAGACCCTTAACCAATTCCTGCCCTTAATCTGTAAATTAGACAGATTTAAGTAAAATTAGAGTGAAGCATATAAGAAGTAGAAGCTTAGGAAGGTGATCTTGAAAATTTGTTATCTTGAAAGAATATTTAGCACAGTGCATTTCAGTGTGATAACTTGGAGAAGGAACCTGTACGTTTTTATACGTTATGTAAATCTGGAAGAAGGTAATGTAGTGACTGTAACAATGTAATAATCTGCATGCAAATGAAATTTGCAGAGCCTTTTAACTGCCTGAGATGTTAGATTTTTTTTGTGTGTGCTTTAGCATTCATTCAACACTTCATCCAGTAGATATTCTTTCTGACCTTGTGGGTGGGCAAGGAGAAAAGTACTATTATCAGGAGAAAAACTTTGAGATTTCCTATCCAGATTAATAAGTTTTGTTAATGGTTTTTCTTATTTTTTTCTGTGCTCCTTTGCTATATAATAATGATGGTAAAATTATTTGTTAGCTTTTTTTTCCCACAAGAAATAATCTCTAAGCAAGTAATTCAGATATCAGACAAACACACACAGGGGGAAAAAAAATTATTTGCTTTTACTAAGTCTGTAGAATCTTGAATTAGTTAGTTATGTATTTTATGGTCTACTACAGTAACCTGTGCTTTCTCATCTCAGAAAATTTTCCAGTTATTTTACTGTGGAAAATTAATATTTTTTTAACCTTAAATGTTAAAAATTTAGTACCCTTTTATGAGTGGTATTCCATTTAGACCTCATCTCTCTCACAAAATGTGCTTATGAATGACTGTTTAGGAATAGTATTTTATGTGAGGTAAAACAAATCAGATATGTTTGAGTCAGTAGAGGAATATAGCTGTTAACAAAATACGCTGGGTTTTAATTTCAACTAATACCTGCTCTTGCTGTCTTCCAATGTCGACAGAAGTTGTGTTATACTGCAGGATCAAGCCTGCAGTTAGAAATAAATGAACTTTTCAGTGTGGCCCCCTGGGAAAGAGTACAGGTCTGTTGAATGGCTGAATTTAGTTTTCAAAATCTGCTAGAAAGGCCACAATACACTTACTATTTATATATTTATCTACAGCATGGACTATTCATGCAAGTTAGGAACTTCTTAGCTAATTGAAAAAAAAAAAAAAGTCTGGTAATTAGTGGGGAACTCCTTAAATTAGACAAAAGAGAACGGTCTGATGATTTAGTTTCAGATATGAGGAACTTTCCTTAACGTTTAAGGGAAACCTTTCATGTTCAGCCTAATAACGTAAGTGAAAGCCTGCGATTAGAAAAAAACATTTTACATAACAGTGCCTACATTTATAGTTGCTGAGCCTGAGTGTAGGTCATGTTTATGTAGTGTCAGCAATGTGCATATTTCTGAAATTGGAGAATAAAAAGAGTCTCAGCCAATTAAAAATATTGGGCTGGGTTTCCAGATACCTTCCATACTGTGAGTTCATATAACTAGTAAATAAATATATTATTTAATAAGTGTTGCACACCTCTGTGGGAGTAAGTGGACGGTAGAACAACTGCAGCTGTGACAGTATTTAAGCGGGACAAGCTTCCCATTGCATATGAGCACTGCGTCTGGAGCGGCTCACCCTTTGAAAAATAGTGGACTGTTATGGCTGAAAAGCTCATGCTACAGGGCTCAAAGGCAAAGTAAAAAACTGTAAGTGGCTCCTATATGTACCATATAAACCAGGGACTGAAAGTGCTTTGTTTAAAACAACATAAAAGTTCACTCCCAAAGAGAGAAAAATAGAGTTAATGCAGCTATAAGAGAGAAAGAAATTGAGAGAGGAAAATTGGTTTAAAACAAAGGAGCTTACAGGAAAAGAGATTCATAAGGATTAAACTGCTGCTTTCATAGCACAAGACCCTGCTATCTGATAACTTTGCCTTTATCTTAGTTACTAACAGTCTGTGTTACAAGGAATTCTGTAGTTTGGGGGGAAAAAAAAAACAGAAAAAAAAAAAGCCAAGTTGTCTAACATGTTTCTAAAACTGAAATAAGCCACTCAAAAAATCATGATCAACTTCCTACACTTTTTTTGTCTTTTGTGTCTTAGCCACCTTGTAGTTTTCAGGTGCCATTTCAGCAGCAACATACTGTACCTACACTTGTATACCACGCTTCATGCCATGCATCCCAAGGTGCTTTGCAGTACAATTTTATCACACATTAGACAAAAGTTGTCAAATTTTATGACTAAAAGATGAATCCCTTTCCTCTGCATTAGATCAGGTTAGCAAACTGACAGGGAAAGTAGTGAAATGCCCATACTCATACCCATAAATTCTTCTCCGTTATTTTTGGTTTAGGTTTAAATGTACAGTTCATATTGACTGTGTGCTTCCTGAGGACCAGATTTCATGTGGTTTAGTATCAGTGTGAATTGAGAGAACCTCAATTTGATTCATTGAGCTTTGTGGCTTTAACATCAATTTTCAGTGGTATAACTAAGACCATAATCTCACCTTTAATGAGGTGTGATAGTATTTTTGGTGTGTACGTGAGAATCTGGGACCTTTACATCCAGAGTATTTGTGGAACTTTCTACTGTAATATATCTAACTAATGAATGCAGAAATATTATTTTAATGCTTCCCTTTCATACAACATATTTTGCAAAGTAGTAATTTTTTAATAAAAATAGTATTTTTATAAACCCCTTGCTATGTTTAGTGTGCAGCCAGTGAGGAGTAGTTCAAATAAGTCAAAGCACCACATTCACAATTTCAGTTAAAAATCAAAAACTCTTTGAGATATGTAAAGTTATTATTCAGGTAAAGAGAAAAAATACTTATGATGATACGTGGACCATAGAATTTGGGTTGGATTTTTCTCTTGTCAAGTCTGAACAAATTTTTTAAATTCCATCTAAACAGGAAGTCATGTTGCTTCCTTAGGTAGAGTGCACTTTCGCATCTGTCTATTTACTGCTACGTATAAGTTTTGATCTCAGTTGCATCACTGTGAATTGACTCACATTAAGATACCTTGTTTTAAGTACATTTAATTTATACTGTGAAACTGAGATCAGAATCTGACTCGTTTAGGGAATCACTCTGTAAAGACTAAATTACAAACAGAAAATTACCTGTAATTATTAATGTAGTACTGTTGCTTATGCCCTGTTTCCTTTTTCTCCTCCTCTTTTTTTTTCTCCTGATATGTATCTTCTTAAAAGTGCCAATCAATGGTAAGTTGCCCATTTGCCCCCTGGAAGAGATGTGGAGGGTTGGGAGAGTATGTGTCTCATAAAAGTTTTAACCAGCCCACTGGGTTCTCCTGTTCGTTGGCTTGCATGTCAGTTGACATATAACATTCCATGCCTAATGTGATGGCTCATGATAAACTGTGGTCCTAAAGCATGTTCAGCAGCCAGTCAAGACATTTTTCCTGAACAGATGATCCTTTGCATTTGTCCTCTTGTAGTGTGTCTCCAAATGCTGTATCAGATCTACATTTCCATTGCAGTCCTAGCTTGATGAAACCATAAGCCATTTTGTGCATCTTTTTATTTTGCTCACTCCAAACATTTGCTCTAAATTTGCAGTGTAAAATGCAACACTTCAGTAATGTTAAGAAGAATACAAGTCCAGTTTCATTCAATGGGACTTGCTGAAGTTTCAGAATGAAAATTCTATGCAGTTTAGAACCAAATGCCCAATTTAAAACCTGTCTGTAATCAGCTAGTGATGTTTAAAACAATATTAGAGTTCGGACTGCTCTGCAATGCTTCCATTGTAGAACCATGGACTTTGCCTCATTCCAATCAGTCTTGCAATTTCCCTGTGTAAACTGCTCCATGGATTTACTGTTCTTCTGGTGTAGCCTTCACAAACAGAAGCAATACTGATGATGTCAGATTTCTGCCATTCCTCGAGAAATCTGTTAGTTTACATTTCTATTAATAAGTGAAAATGAGCCGGTACATTACGTGCTACTCTTTTTCTAGATGAAACCCATACGATGGTCAGTGACACAAGCAGCCTGGTCCAATCCCATACCTACAAGAAGCGAGATCCAGTGGATGTGCCCTACCAGACCGGACAGCTTCATCCAGCCATACGTGTAGCTGACTTGCTACAGCACATTACCCAGATGAAGTGTGCAGAAGGCTATGGATTCAAAGAGGAGTATGAAGTAAGTGTCAGGTCTATTGATCTGATTATTATCTCTTCTGCAGTGTCGGCTTTGTCTGTCTGCTACCTGTACCACAGAACAGGAGAAATAATTACTCAACCAAGTAAGCCAGATGCTCTGTGAGGGAAGATATTGAATGGAAAGGATCAACACTGCAGTGAGCAAATTTTCTGATGAGGAGTGAGACATAAAAACCTTTCTTGGAAATCACTGCCTAATTCTAATTGCATAAAGATGTATATTCAAAAAAACAGACCCACTAACATTCTCCCAAAATTTGCCAAATTTTTCTTTTACTATTGAAGAATGTATTTTTTCCAAAGTTCTACATCACAGATCATCTAATCACAGTTGCCCTGTAACAAGATACTAACTTAGAAATCAAGTTCTACAAGCAGTATTTCTTGGAATAATAGTATTCATCATGGAGAGGAAGTACACAAATCTTCAGTAGGGCTTAAAATTTATTCTGTGGAGCCTGACCATTTCCCACTAGCTGGAGGCTATCTCTAATCCTTATTATTTTTCATATGAACTTATAGTCTCTCTTTTTTCCTTTTGTTTTGATTCAACTCCTGTTTCTTCATTTCTTGCTTCCTCCCTGTTATCATCTTAGTTTTAAATGTCATGACCATAATGACATTTGGTAAATACTATAGGAACACAGCACATTGCACTGCAGATCCTGTCTTCCTTGTGAGATGAGTCCGTCTAAGTGAAACAAACTAAAGCCAAGCAGAACTTGCTCTCATGTCCAAAATTAAGGGTGGTATTATGCCTGACTTCAAAAGCTGAGTCTTGCCGAAGAGTCTCAGGAGCGTACCGCTCTTCATCCACATAATGTATTTGAAGGAACAGAGACTTAGCAACCTGGGTTCCTTGTCTAATATGAGGAAGGATTTGAGACCTTTTAAAATCCCCTTAAGTCCAATGTTTTAATCATTAGGATGTAAAAATTAATGTCCTTTGTCCTCTTTTCTCTGTCATTTAGCTCAAATCTTAAGGAGTTTATTCTTGTGAATGGTTGTCACATACAGGAACACTCCAGTATGGGTTGATAAGATGTGTACAGTGAGTAGTTTCCCACAAGATTACAATTCAGTGGATTTGAATCCAAATAAAAAGTAGTGTAAATATATTACTCCACAGAGCAAAAAAACATAAGATTGATGCACAGGGTTGGACTATAAATTGTCAAATTTGTCATAGAGTGTATGAGAATTCATGAGTTAATTTTGATTGATCAGGTAGGAAGATGCGCTGCATAAGAACTTGAGGAGTCTGGTCTGTAGGCAGACTGGAAGCTCTCAGCTCTGAAATACTCTGTTAACTTTTAATATGTTCTATGGACTATGATCCAAGGTGATGTAATTAATTTAAAAAAAAAAAAAAGTTCCCTATTGTGTGGTCTAGGAAGCAAATAATGACCACCAGCAGCTCATCCTCCCTGCCCATTTCCAGAAGCAGGTTACACCTGACAGAGCCTCTGCATTGCCTCTGTATGTGGTAGTGTCCGCTTCTCCAGTTGAGGAACCTGTCCAAATTCAGCTGCATCTCCAACCCAGTACACAGTCCTAAATTTCCTTTCCTTGGAAACTAGAATGTGAGAAATCAGAGGAACAGGTGTAAATGGGTCTTACTGTGATGTGTCTCTGACATAACCAGTGAGCAACAGAATGATACAGATTCACTTTTAACTGTCTTCTCAAAGTAGAAACCAGAAAAAAACTGATGTTTTCTCATTCTTTCATCTGACAGAAGGGAGGAGGACAACCAGCAAAAGTAATTTGCATTGCTTCCATCCTGCAGGACAAGCAACAGTTTCTTTTTTGGGCATGCACAAGTGTGTACTGCCCCAGAGACGCAATATCCAATGCTTAAGTTTTAGCAGTAAGAATTAATGTATTCACTCTTGCAGGCCTTTCAGGATGACTAATACAATTACTAGTACATGGCTGAGTTTTTACAAGTGTGCCTACTGCTTGCATTTTACAAGACATGGTGTTTTTTTTGAAGTTAGCACTTTGTCATGCCAAGTCCATGTTATAACAATTGCTTAAATATGTAATTGTTTAAACTGGTATTTGTAGTATTAGACTTCCAAAGCCCATGCTTCAGGCCACTTCCAAAGCCACTGATGACATTTTTTCCCCTAAAATGTAGAAAACAATTCATTCCCAGAAGGAGCTAATCACTTGTCAACTTTCATTTGTGTAGCTGACTTAAACAAGTTTGTTCCTGGGACTTTTTTTTTTTTTTTTTTTTTATGCCACTGTTACTTAAAAAGGATAGAATTGAAAATTCTTGTCTTTGGAAAAGATTTGCTCATCAGCCAAAACCTTTTATACCAGCATTAAGCCTAGAGGAAAGCTACAATTAATTTATAAAAAAAAAGAAGAGTGTAAAATGGAATTTATAATGCAACCAATGACATGGCTTTTTAACTACGGCGGATCAAATGATGCTGCTGAGAAACAGTTTCCAGGAAAATCACCTAATTTTGAGCTTACCAAGCTGATGAATGGCATCCCATTACAGACAGTAGGTGTAGTCATGACTAATGCCAGTAGATGCAATACATTAGGGTGCAGTTTATTAATAGTGTCAGTGAACGGAGACTTAAAATACTGCAGCAGTGTTGGAGAGTCCTCTTTATATATGGAAATTGTTTATAATCAGAATGAGCCATAACTAGCCATATCTTTGAGGGTTTTTTCTTTGAATTGCTGCAGTATTGCTGGTTTTCCTCCATATGCAATGAAAAACTGCCCAATTTATTCTGGCCCTGCTAAGATTGCAAATCTCGTTGTTTACCCTGCTGTCAGACTGATACTGTTCTCTTTACAGGGGTGAACTAGACAGCAGAAGAATTTTTTCCTTATAAATTATCAGAAGGATAACTGCCCAAATGAAAAAGAAGAAATAGTTTGACAGGGGATTTGTTTTCAATGAAGTCTCATAGATGATTTTTGCTCTAACAAGACAGCAGGATTATATAGTCTCACCAGGGAAAGTGTTTGATTCAGGAGAAATTCACGCAGGATTCACTCTGAAAATAAATCTGTTGAACTGAACAGAAAGTAAAATAGCCCATTACCCATTAGCAACACTTCAGAGGAGTGCAAAGATACGGAGCACTTACTGTCATGCATAGTTTTAGAGTGCTTTAAAATAAAACTTAATTAGGGCCACTATTCTCAATAATTACGGCTATAGTTCACAATCTAAGCACATCTGGGTAGCTTTAGGTCCTATTGGCCTCATGCACAAGTTTTTGGAGTAACATAAATAAAGGTTGAAAAATGAAAGGCAACAGCGGGCTAGAACTTAGTCACTCAGAGCTCAACTGTGCTTTAGGATTACCTACTTGAGTACCTTTAGGTCCCAGTATACGGTGGCTTGGGGGAACACCATACTTTGCAGGCTTTGTGCCCTTTTGTTCTCCTTCTCGGAGGAGGTGGGATACCTTGGCTCTCATCACTGAAAAGCTCTGGCCAAATACCCGCAGGGAAACATCCTACAGCCTGGCCCTGTTCCTGTCATGGCATGTGCAAAGGCTCCTGTTCCCTGTAGCAGGATCACATCCAGGCTCTTGGATGTAGCAGTGCAGCTTCTGACTTTGTGTCTAGCTGTGCCTGTAGAATGAGATCAAATACATGTGTGCCTTTAGCGGCACATCGGTAACAAGTTCACTGCCCATTTTCCCATGTGCTTCTCAGCTGTGGAGATAACGTGGATGTGTTTCTGTAAGCTGTGGACTCAAATGCAGACCTTAATTTGCAGCCTAGTGGAGTGTGAATGATTGGAAGGGATTGCACAGAAATCCTTAAACTCAGGGAAATTTCCACAAAGCTAGTCTGCAGTAGATCTTTAAAATCCTTTCCATCCTCTAACAGACCCTTAAGAAAGGGGAGATTTTGGCTTGGTTCCAGCAACGTTAGACTGACAGGATAGCATTGGCCTCGTTTCACATGCACCCCTACACTGATGGTGGGTTATTGAAGCTGCTCCCCAGTACCACAGCATGAGAGAGACTTTACTGATCAGGAAGGAGGCTCATTGCTTATTTCCTTTCTGCATTACAGAAACAAAAGAAATAGCAATGGAGAGTGAAAGTGATATCTACAATTCATCCCTTCTTTCTCCTTACACTTGCCACCTTTTGGTTTTAGACTTCCTTGTTTCACAGTGCTTTACACCGTGTCCTTTCACAAGGACATATATCTGTCAAAAGGCCATAAACACAGAGATGCAAAGAAACAAGTTCATCTCCTTCCTAAACAGATGGACTAGGCTAACTGGAGGCCAACATAGCTTGGCATAGCTAGGGCAGAAACAGAGAATTTCATTCAAAATCTTATTATTTTATGTAAGTTTTCTTTTTAATTATATTTCTGGATCAGCAAAACTTGGTGCCTGTTCAGTATAAACTGGTCCTTTGCCAGATTAAGGTTAGTTGACATAAGACAGTTACAAATCGATTTCAGAGTGTCCACACAGGAGCTTGGACTGGTTTAACAGAATTGATTTAAAAACACACCTTTAATTAAACCGGTGCAACTTTGTGTAGATAAAGCCTTGCAAAATCAATTTCACATTATGTTCCATGACAGGGAGTTCTGAGCTTCCATTATCTCAAAACCAGAGGTTCCTTTGAAAAGCCAGGATTTGCAAAGGGTATCCTGCTCGGATCAGCCTCACTTACTGTCACTAACAGGACTGTGTCAATAACAGTTTAAAAAAAGGTTTCTCTGTGTAGCTTTAACTTTAAGGCCTTTCTCCCCACTGTCTCTCTCACCTTCTTTCTCCTCCCCTCCTGTCAAACATATCCTTTCTCAAGCTTTTGCAGCAGTTAACTGTTTCAGTCCAGAAATTATTTTACACCAATAGCGTTAAATCAATACTGTTCCTAATACACTGAAGTTTTATGCTGTCAAGATAAACTGTACTGATATGCCCCTTTTATGCTACACGGTCTCCACTCTGAGGAGTTGCACCAAGGTAACTGTATTAATCTCTAAATCACAGCAGTTAAATAGATGGATACCTATGAGGATACAGACTCAGAGGGCCTATCAAGGTCAGGAACATGAAATTTATTATCTAATGTACGTTAAACAATTCATTTCAGTTTAGCACTTCTTAGCACATCTTATAGGTTGATAGAAGTATTTTAAAATAGTTTATCTGGTCATGGTCACTGCTCAGTTATACCTTGGGGGATGGTGGTCAAAGGTGATCATAAAAAAATGAATAATTCAAAGAGGATTTAGAGGTGAGTGCTAAGAATAATAGGGGGCATGAAAGAAATCCCATCTTCATGGCAATATATTCTTTGAAATGGAACTTCAGAAGATATGCAGGTAGATGCACTGACAGTCAATAAAACCACAGTTTTTCACACAGTGTACTACTGGCCAATGCAATATCTGAGGTAAACAAAAATTAATTGGAAGAAATAAACAAAATAGGAAAAAAAAACTCTCTAAGACCAGCAGAAATACAGATCCTTGTTTTGAGTATTGCAGGCAAGCAGGAATTTTTTGACAGAGGAAGTTTACCCCATAGGTGCCTGCTGAAGGTTTTGTTTTCTCCAGACCACTGTTAGATAAATGTTTGACCTGGGACACAAGTCCGACATAGTTTCTATTTTCTGTTGTCACACAAAGGCTTAAGGGACTAGAAATCTTGTCACTCCAACCCAGTCTTCCAGTCACAGCTTTTCTTTCTCTTTGGTTCCAGCTGGAAGACAAATTTGCTGCTACATGCTACTTCTAAGCTTTGTGCTTCTGGGGCCCCGTTCTGAAATCTTGAAATAGAAAGGAAAAAAGAAGTATTTTGTTGATGTTATGTTGATATAGCTACCAGCAGGGCACAGCTGGTGCTGCCTTTTCTGCCTGTGTTCCTTGTGACTTCAACTGGCTTGTTTCACCTCCAACCTGTACATTTTTATCATGCCTTTTTTTCTCTGATTTTATTTGATATTCTTCAGCACTAGCTGAGACAGTCAATACCACAATCAGTGCAGGTCATTTTCTATCCCACCAGACACAAATTGCAAAGAAAGCAGAAAGACTGTGAAATGTTGGGTGGGAATGGGGGCATGAGTCCACAGTGTAAACGCACAAAGGACCACATCTGTGTCCTCCAGAACTGAGAGCAGGTAACTGTTTATCTCTCTGTCTATTTTTGTAATAATGAGAAAACTCATTAGAGATTTTAAACAACAGAAATTGAAATAGAAGTAAAATAGCAGGACTTCGTCCTGTGAAAATGGTGCAGAAAATTGTTGGAAATACTCATCCATAAAGATCGTTGCTATTATTTTTTGTGACATTTCATCTGTGTAGATGGAGCTTAGAACAATCACCTGAGTGCCCAGTTGGATGTTTAATCTTTAATAGAAAGTTGCAGCAGTCTGATTATAAGAATATATTATTATGTAAGTTCGCCATGCACAATGAAAGGTAACCACAACAAATGGTGATGTAAAGGTCCTTTGTGTGAGACAGGCATTTCTCCTTTATCAAAGGACTGTGTTCAGAAAAATGCAGTTTCTTCATATTGCCATGGGATCTGCAGCAGCCTTCCATCAATCCCAGGTAACTTGTTCCTGCTTGGGTTTATCCCAGAGTTTTGGACACTGGAAGCCTCAGCACTGAGGAGATCGTATCTAGGGAGGCCAAAAGCAGCAGTAAAAATGAGCAGCTGCCATGTCCATGAAGCATGTTTTGGTTTGGAAATCCTAAAGTACTCCAGATCAATAATAAATTGTTGAAATAAAGTCATCACAAACCAGAAACTACATTCCCTAGTAAACAGCCTATGTTATTAGTGACACGATTTCCCAGTGCAGGCAGTATCTCTTTAATTCTTTACTGTCTCTTAGCAGAATGGGTGACGTCCAGTTGTTGATCAGCAAGAATCAGTTGCCAACAATTTTAGCTGGGTGGCAGTTAATAGGAGTTTGTTTGGGCATTGTTTGGTTCAGAGAAGAGACACTTAGTTTGCTGGATGTCTGTTGGTGTGCCAGCCAGTTTTCTGCAATTCTGAACCTATCCTTAACAGCTGTGAATTTCTATTTTTAACATATTTCAAATGTATGAGAAGTGCTGTTGCAGTGTTCAATATCACTCACATGATGCTGCCCTGAGCTGCAGTGTAGCTAACTGCCCAGCAATCAAGGTGTCACAGGACTTTCTAAATTTCAGTTTCCTTCTCCCACTCTTCCTAAATGCCTTCTTCTCCACTTTAAATAAAAGGGCATGTATATGCAGAAACAGCTTTTTAATTTGTTTTTGTTTAAACAGGTTTAATTAGAATTTATTCTTATCACAAATTATAGATTTAGGCAGGTCACGGCTTCATTAGAAAGGCTTTGGGGTTTTATCTGTTTGAGTAATAGAACTGCAGAGGTGTGTAGACTAGAATGCTTCCAATATCCTTAGGATTACTCTCAGTGGGGTGTAGGCAGCCCTTTGCTCATGCTGTGACATGGCTATTTTTGGTACTGATCAGTCTGTGATTTACTTGGGTGTGAACCTCCTGTTTTCTTCTCCTTAGTAGCCTGAACAGGCTGAACTGTGTATGATCTCAAGCAGCAAGGATACCTAACAAGAACAAGGATCCCTAATTCAGCCCGATGTTTTTCTCCATGTGAGTCTGCCAGACTCAGTCTTGTATGTAAAGTAAAGTTTAGGCTGTGTCCTAAGGAAAGGCTGGTAGCTTTTTAGTGCATCTTTCATGACCATTGTGTCCCTCTTAGCAGTTAAAACATAGACTGGTGGTATTGATCCACTCAGAAAAGTCTTGGTCCACTCAAAAGTCATGAGATAGAGATGCTTAAGCTGATCAACTGGACAGATAAACTGAATGCAGGCTGGTCTTATGTAGGAGATCTGACAGCTATTTTAATTGTTATCTGCCTCTACTGAGTCTGGTAGTCCTGGTGTATGTGGTGGCAGACATATGAATGAATACAAAATCTATCAGCAATGAAAAGTGTTCTATAACCTGTCAATTCTCATGGTCCTGAAAGTGGCCTGGGAGTCTTTTCCATGTTCAGATATTTAGCAGACATTCATTTCATATTCCAGCATAGCTGGACTGAAAGTCAAAAAGTAATGTAAAGCATGATAAGCACCTCTGATGTTATTCCTGATCCCTAATGAGTCTACTTAAACATTTAAAATGGAATCATTTCAGCTGTTGCATGCGGTTTTGTGGATGTGCCTCTTGTCCTTCATTATCCCATGGCAATGAAGTTTCAGTCTGCTTTAGAAAGCTGTGGGGTTTTCCCCATCTTGGGTCCAGCTGCCACAGCAGTCTTTCCAAACTTCTTGTAATTTTGCTCCCCTTTTTCCTGACATGTGGCTCCACCACTGGCATCTTTTATTCTCTGAAGGCATTGCAAAATCTTTCAATTTATTCTGGAAAGATTTGTGGGCGTGTGCAACGTCAAGTTGGAGCAATGAAAGAAAGAGCTTCCCAGTTTCACTGACTGTTGTCAACTTTGCACCGAGAAGGTCTTTGTAAACCCAGTATCCCCATCTGATAAGTCCAAGTAGTTAACACAGGAGTTATAGACTTTTAATGGGACAAATTAACTTTTCCATCTTACTGCTTCCTTGTGTTTGGATGTACACAGAGATATATTCTTATTCTTTTAATAACCAACACTCACACATCACTCCACTATTTTAGCATGTAAAATCTGTGGCACCATTACTCTTCTAACCTGTTTTGTCTTCCTCCCCTTTGGCAGCCACAGGTTGAGAAACAGTCTGACTGTACTCAGCAGATGTCTCACAATGTATGTCACTCTGGTTGTCATTTTTGCTGAGTGATCTTGCTACTATGCTTTTGCTAGTATCAAGTCTATGCTCTCTCTGCACCTTTTGAAATTAAGGTTTAGTTTCAGATTTAGCCAATCTGTGCATCATTATGGGCTATTGAACGCCATGGTAGGAAACTAAATGAGGCCACTGAACTTAATTTCACTCACCACACGAGTTTCCAGAGGGAAATCCGTAAAAATGCTTTAATGCTCGCAGCGATAAGGTGATAGGTTAAACTTTCTAAATGCTGGTGACAGGTATGATTTGAAAGAAGGAAAAGTTTTTGAAACATTGTAGGCTATATGCTGCATATTTGCACCAGACTGACTTGTTAATTATTCAAATAAGATATTGAATATTTTATCAGAATCTGTAATCTTTTCTTCAGTTAACATATTATTTACTTTTGAAATCTGCTGATGTACCATACTTTTCCCGTTGCACCTGTGAAAATGAATTGGTCCAGTTTATGTGCACAGAATAATATATTGTGCTTTAATGTTCAAGATATTATTCATTACTTCCTACTCATATAAGCCTCCTTTCCTCCTTCATATTTTATTAGTGCCCTTTAAAAAGACATAAAAAATCAGTCATGTAGTTATTCCATTTTAAATTATGCAAATGATGTTAAATGCAATTATAATCTATTCTTTATTAATTATATATACACCTTATGTATTTTCTATGGTTTGTATTTATTCACTACAAATAATCAGGCATTTTAATCCCTTGCTGGTTTCATGACCAAAGCATTATTACTGGCTGTTTGTAAAGTGAGAGGAACACTTTTCAAATCAAATTAGCATGATTTAGCTATTAGGAGTTTTCATTTAACAGCAGTTTATCCACAGCATACCTAAAATATGCATTATTTTCTATAATGCATTTGTTTTAAATAAGTTAAAATGGCCATTATGAATTTTTCAGGAAATGAAAATTTGTATTCTTGTGTAGCGTGTGGTTCAGTATATCTTACAATAAGTTTCCTAAGTGGAATACAGGACGACTTCTTACACGTTTCCTGTAGTGCTTTAGTAATTGTCCTGTCAATGGAACAGATGATCAGCATTTTCTAGCAGGAATGAATTTGTTGTTATGACATACTGATTTGATGGGCTCAGAAGAGTCTATGGGAAATGTTAAGTCCACTGAATATCTGACAGGCTGTAAATGGGCAGAAGAGGGGGTCAGCAAGCCTCTTCATTCCTTCTGGTTTCCTACCATCGCCTCTGTCTCAGTGTGATAGCTGCTGCCCCAGTTACCCATCACATGGGATTTCAGCGATGCCACTGCCTACACTCTTCTGGGGCTACTGCTGTTCTCCAACTGCTTGGCTTCTCTATCCATCTTATTAATTAGCAGTTAGGTCTCCCTGGGTCCTCAGCAAGTCATCTTAGAGGTGAAAAGGACATAGTCTGCCAAACAGCCATGAGAAGATGCAGGCACCTTGGTCAAGCAAA
Source organism: Falco biarmicus (assembly GCF_023638135.1). NCBI lineage: Eukaryota > Metazoa > Chordata > Aves > Falconiformes > Falconidae > Falco > Falco biarmicus. The sequence goes on from NC_079290.1 coordinate 60,596,944, forward strand.
GGTGAGCAAGACAACTATGGGAAAAAATTGGACCTCAGACCAATGCTGATGAGAAGACTGGAGTACTCATGGAAACAAAGCAGCCAAGGATGTGGACAGAAGGAAAAGCAGGCTGGCTTCAGGGACTTGTGAAATACTGTCAGTGAGAGTCAGTATTTCAGAAATGACATCATCATGGTAGCATCAACCACGTAACATTTTTAGAGTTACTGGGTTTGCAGTTCAGTTGAGAACTGATAAAAATTCACAATATTGGCACTTCACAAGACACAAACAGCAGATCAGAGTCACTCGCCACAAACCCCCACCCAAGAGGGAAAGATTTAGATTTACAGCATGATTTGGAATCCAAGGCAGGGAAGACCTTAAGCATCTGTTTAAGTCCAGTTGGTTTTAAAGGGATATAAGGGACTGTTTTAAAGCTGCTTTTAATATACATTCTTTCCTGTTTTATTTTTTACCATTCACTTAAATGGAACCAACACCAGGGACATCAGACACGTAATAGTTTAGACACATTCATGTAATGGTGATGAAGCTTGAATATCTCTCCAACAAAACAGTGCAGTTTCTTCCCCTTAAGATCGTAAAAAGATTCATGACTGACAGTGCTCTGCTTTGGTCTGTGGAAATAGTGTGTGTTTATGTAAAGTTAAAATGCATCTACTAGCTGAGCTCTTTTATAACCTATCTAGCTTTAAGATGCTTGCCTGTGCAATAATAGCTGCTTTTAATATATAACAGAAAATATGTTCTTATATCTGCAAGAGAGGGGTCTGAGTCTCTAAGAGGCAGGCTATCTCCGCTCTTAAACCACACACCAAAGAAAGAGAAAAGAAGTGACGACCTTCCTGGATGCACAGGCTGGGGCTGTTCAGAAGCAGACGTAGCCGTGACTGCCTACTGCTAACAAAGGTAGCCTGCACTAAAGGGAGTATAAGCTCTTTTTAGTGAAATTGTAAATTTTTGTCTCTTGTCCCACCCAAACAACGATAGGATTCCCTTCTGAATAGAGTGCCCCCTAGTGCTTGCTCTGGGATGGTGGGAGCTTCTGTGCAGTGCAGTATTGGTTCCTGAAGTAAGCATAAAATTAGCATGTGATTAGTCTGGGGGAAGGTAACAGGAATACTTAGCCTTTGATGCTTAAACGCGTGGCTGTATCACAGAGCTTAGGGTTTTGACATTAGAAAATACCATTAGTTGTTTACAGTAAATACCTACACGTGAGCAATCTCCATACTTTTCCCTACAAAGAATGATGCCAAGGAAACAAAATTCCTGTATGACATAATAAATGTTAAAAAGGTAGGTCAGATCCCGTGTCCTCTCCTTGGGAAAGAGCAATAAAAGCAGCCACCTCTGACTGTACATGAATAGTTAGGAAAGAAATGAGGGGACTTAAATGGATGGGAAAAAGCTTGTAGCGTGAAGCTCTTTTTAGATTTTCATGTCCTTCCAAGATCCTCTGAATCTAAGCATGACTGTCAAGTTGAGACATATGCTTTTTAATCTTGAGAAAGACTGCATACAACAGTTCTTCAGTCTTTTGTGATACCAGTTTTGCTCTTCCAAGTGCCTGTCAACCGTTATTCATTGCCAGAACGCTTAGTGTATTGTTTGCTTGAAGAGTATTTCAGAACATTGTCCTCTGCATTAGGCTGTGATATCAGCTGAGCTTCTGTTCGCTTGATTTTTATCTGTGCCTGTTTCTATTTGTCATTGGTATCCTTGGTCAAGTTGGACACAACTACAGTAAAACTGCATTTTCAGTTTCTAGTTTTGCTCGTTCACCCATTCATGCTTCAGCTCCAGCTTTTATGCTCTGTGTGACACTGCTGTACACAGCTTCTGTATGGTTAACATAATAAACAATGTAAAGATTCTATGAGTAAGGAAATCCTTAAAGTGGTGTAGACCCACTTTGTCAGCTCCAGTATCAAGTCTCTACCTTTTTTCCAGGATAGTGAAATATCACTCATTCCTGATGGCTGTAATACCTCCTTGGGATTTTCTGAGCTGTGCCAGACATCAGTGTTACTTCTGCAATGCTAACAACAATTATTCATTACTCCTTATAATATAGGGAATTAAAGGCACCCAACGAAGCTACTAAGCAGCAGGTTTAAAGTGAACAAAAGGAAATATTTTTCACACGGCACATAATTACATTTTGGAGCTCATTGCCTCAATATTCTTTGAAGCCAAAATTATAAATGGGTTCAAAAAGGGGCTGGACAAATTCATTATTAAACGTGATGGCTGTGTGCAGTCTCTGGCTGAAGAAGAGATTGCTCAGGAAAGCCATTGACTGCTAGGAGCTAAGAGGGTATGCTGGAGAAAGATTCACTCTCTATTTGCTCTATTCTTCATACTTTTTTGTAAACGTCTGCTAGTAGTACTGTTATAGAAAAAAGAATGGGTTGTATGGACCTCTGGTTTGACCCAGTATGGCTGTTAACACACATAAGAAGAAGAAAATAAATCAGTGCTTCTGTTTGGTTTGTATATAAAACCAGTGTGATGTGAAATGGTAATTTATTATTTTATTACCTTTTCTTTTTTTTTACATACTGGTAGATGATTTTATAGTACTAACATCACTTCAGTTTATAAAGAACAAAAAGAGCTCTCTTAAGTTAACTAGCATCCTCAGTGTTTTCTAGTTGTTTTACGTTTGTAGCGGTTCTGGTACATTGTCCAGCTGTTGGACTGTGAAATGTAGGGTGATGATCCTGTGAAAGGGAAGAGAAAAGAAGAAATTAAGTTGTAAAATGTTTTTATTTAAAATGCATGTAGCTGCTATGGTAAAGCCTAATCCTTGAGCCTTTATTCTGAGCACTGTCTTATTCTGGAAATAAACTTGTTTACATTAATTAGGCCCTTTCAAAAGAGTCATGTTACTTACAGTGCGTTGAGGTAGTACAGTTAAACTCCTAGTATGGGCAGTAAACCACTTCTGGCCTTTTGCAGAGCTAAAAGGGGATAATTACATGAATTTTGAAATCAAACAGGTTGAGCTTCCAAACCACACCAAAGCATTCACTTTGGTTTTGCATGGGGAAAACATTTCAAATCTAAGCAAATTTGTTGTCTTGCTGCTTTTGTAGTAGCTTTATATACATTTCAGTTTTACCACTGACTTTTTAATTGTCTCTTCTCCTACAACATTACCAGCTTGAATTTTACATTTTGATGGTTACATTGTGAATGAAGTTTATAGAATCGTCAGTAGCTAGAACATACAAATACGTTTGGATCCAAGGAAAATCACACAAATTGCTCATGCGTTTTATATGTTTAATTGTAGATCTGGTTAGAGATTGACATATTTTCCCTCCATTTGTCAGTTCTTTCACAGCATTTGTGTTTATTTTACTGGTATTTACTAAGCACATGTATCTCTGGCACACAAAGAAAGCTAAAAAGGTCCATGCTATCTGCAGCATTTAGGGCTTCTATAAAGTTTAACTGTTTTATGGATTGCTTTTTATTTCTTGTTACTGAGACTATGTGTTTGTTATTTTTTGGTGACATTTTTTCAAAACACTATGATTCTGACATCAATCGATTTTTAAACATTTCTGAGACAGAAGGACAGCCTAGTTGGGATGCAAATGTCTTTCTTGTTGACATAACTAGGAGTATGTTTTCTTTTTAGCTCCATGTATGCCACAGTGGAATTACCTTAAATATAAAGAATCAGATGGGATCTTTCTAAAATAGCCCTGTTTCAAGAGCCAAGAAACTTTTTTCCCAGATGCACACTGACACAGAGATTTGCTTGTGCTTACTCAATATTTACTCTTATTCCCCAGAAGTGCTCCCTCTTGATAGCAAGAACCTTCCCCACAGATAAAGCTTTACCTTTCGCCCTCCTAGATGTGGGGACCTCACTACTCACCTGCTGACTTCCACATGAGGGGAAGGTGAAAACATCCATAGTCCCGTAGCTATTGCAGGAGTATTTAAAAGACAGAGATAGTGTGGAACAGTGATTGTGCCTTTGGTGGAGGTGATGCTGAACGATATGTAAGGTACACTACAATTTTTGTGTTTCCCTGCTTGGTCCAGCCCAGACCTACCCTGCATCTCTCACCCAGGTTCTGCCATTGCCACCTCCTTCTCCTGAGTGCAGGAGGTGGGAGCGTGGTGGTGGGTGTCCTCCCTAACACCAGGAAGAGTGAGGAGCAGGAAGCGGGCTACATTCCTGCTTTATTCCTTTCAGGTAGCAACAGTCTCCTTTTCCCCCAGAGAAACAGTGGAGAAGATTTGTTGACTGGGGAGGCCACAGTGTAGAGACAGCTGTGAGAAAGAGTTATGCTGGGGTAGTGATTCTGCGTCTCTGGGACTGAGCAAGGAAAAGGTCACCTGGTTATGCGTCCTGTTTCCCCCGTTTTGCAGACTAGCAAGTGCCAGAGTCCCTGGAAACCTGACTGACTAATCTAGAAGTTTAATAGTAACACCGTTTTTTTGGTGTCATAAAAGATTTGAATGGTTCTACTCATATGACTGTTTTAGTGTGGAGGAACAGTGTGTTGGAGTGCTCAAGCTTAGTAGTGGAATAATTCAAAAAAATCAAAAAAAGGCTTCTTTCCTATCTATTTCAATGGAGAAAAAGGGGAAAATACACTATTAAAAGTACTATTTTAACATCACTAGTACATGCCACATTTTAAAGAGCTGAAAATACATGAGCATAAAACAATGAAGTACTCTATTCACCATACAGTTCTGCCTATGCATGGAAAAGTTTCAGCATCTTCCAACAGAAAAACAGAGGAGTTATGTTAGTTTATGCTAAAATGCAAGTTTTATCTGGTATCATATCAAGCATTTGTATTTTGACTGATGTGGCAAGGTTAGATGCCAGCTTTTATGACTAATGAAGTTACCAAGAATGATAACTTACATATGCAGCTACTTAATACAGAAAAGAGCAAACCATAGTTTTTGCGGGTATTGTCTCAGATAGACTCTTAAATATATTCTTAAGGAACTGTCCTGTTTTTTGGATCGCTACTCAGGGACTGGCTGGGCATCGGTCAGTGGGGGGTGAAGAGCTGTATTGTGCATCACTTGTTTTCTTTCTTCCCTTCCCTTTGGATTTAATTCCTCCACTCTCTCCCTCTTTTTCATTATAACTGCTATTGTTATTGTTATTATTGTTTTTTTATTTTATTTTCAATGATTAAATTGTTCTTATCTCAACCCTCTAGTTTTACATTCCATTCCAGTTCTCCTCCCCGTCCATCTGGGTGAGTGGGGAGTGAGCAAGCGGCTGCGTGGTGCTTAATTACCAGCCCAGGTTAAACTGCAACAGGAACTAAGATTCAGCTCACAGAGGTTGACTTGGGCCTGGATTGACAGATCTACACTAAATCCAGGCATCTTACAGCTACTAAAAGGTTTCTCCTGGCACCTTAAGTGTTGTTAGCAGTGGGATACTGGAAGCGTGGGAGAAAAACAGAGTTTAATGGTCACTGAGCTTGAACCGGTTTTACTGTTTTTTCATATCTTACTATCTTGTACTAATTGACTGGTTTTACCAACCCAGTGTCCCAGGAACCTGTTTTGTTTTGGAAGACAACTTTTCTTGTACCTTATGTTAGATCATTCCAGGACATTACTAATTTTGATGCAATTTGGGCCAAAACCTAATTGTAAAGAATACTGTCTCCCACGTCCTGCAAATCACTAGTATAAGGTGTCTTAATCATTGAGCTGTCAGGTAAAATTTCAGTACCACAGTCTGCATTCAAATGACTCCTGTATCTAGCATTAAGAGAATCTGAGATGTTTCTTTCTTTTCAACTGAGGGAACTGAGGTTCTTTAGCCTGGAGAAAAGGAGGCTGAGGGGGGACCTTATCGCTCTCTACCACTACCTGAAAGGAGGTGGTGGTGAGGTGGGTGTTGAGTGTCTTTTCCCTAGTAGTAAGGACAAGAGGAAATGGCCTCAAGTTGCACCAGGAGAGGTTTAAGTTGGATATCAGGAAAAATTTCCTCACCAAAAGGTTTGTCAAGCATTGGAACAGGCTGCCCAGGGAGGTGGTTGAGTCACCATCCCTGGAGGTGTTTAAAAGACATGTAGATGTGGCACTTAGGGACGTGGTTTAGTGGTGAGCTTGATAATGTTAGGTTAATGGTTGGACTTGAGGATCTTAAGGGTCTTTTCCAACCTAAATGATCCTATGGTTGTGAGGGTGCACTCTGCCCCATCATACAGGTCATTAACGAAGATGTTAAACAGGATTCAATCCAGTATTGACATCCCTAACGCTCCAGCTATACTCCCTACTGTATGTTCTCCCTAGTACTCCAGCTGGAAGTCCAGTCGCTGCTGAGCTGACTTCTCTGAATCTCGTATCAGTACATCTTCCCATCTTGTTTAAATGGTGTTTTGTTTTAAAGTTGGAACTTCCACCAAATGTCAGGAGAGGAACACTTCAGTGCCAAGCTACTCTTTTCCATCTAGCTCTCTCTTCATCATTTTATCTGGTTCCCTTGGCAGAATTTGGCACATAGAGTCGAATAATACTTTTAATAAGAAATCTGATAAATATGGACTTTATTGAATTATTTTAAACAACTAGTAATCGACTTAATGAGAGACAGATGCCTGGAATCTTTGTATTGTCTTGTAAGGGAAATATTTATATAGAGACTCAAATTTTAAAAAGTTTTGTTTTATGGAGGGATGCAGAGAATAAAGGCATCTGCGGCTATTCAACAGAGCTTTCATAATGTTGGCTTGCCTCAATTAATCTAGCTTTAGTGCAGTGTTCTAATGAAAGGAAATGTAGAATAAAAATGTAGAGCTGCAATGTATATGAATCTTGAAATGTCCATGGAGAGCTGATAAGTTGCTATATTTTGCTCAGTTTATGCAAAAGAGAAAATGAAGAAGCAAATTGCAAAAACCAAAAATTATACATCAAGTCGTTAAATCTCAATCTTCATTACTGAAGAATTGTTTAGATACACAGCAAGATCAGAATCTGAACAAAAGAGTAGCTAGGTGACATGTTCACAAGGGCCCTGCACATCAGGAAAAAATCCACAGAATAATGTCATGGGTGTGGTCTAAGTGCAGAACTATGATTACTCCTTTTCTTTTCTTAAAGCTGTGAATGTAAACAATATTTTGCACTATTTCTTCTCTGTGACTAACGACTTTTTTTATTTTTTATTTCACAATCCATTTTTTGGTTTTTTATTTCACAATCCATTTGTGTTGCGTGGTCTTTGTAACTGTTAGCTCTCTTACTCCATAAACAACTTACCTTCATATTCTCACCATATTGTCCTTTAGAAAAAAGACTGTCCTGTCAAACGATGGCACTTTTCTTCCTTTTTTTTAAATTTTTTTCCTCCAATCTGTTTTCTGTGAATATTACATTCAGTTCATTATTTTGCTAAACTATGATGGTAAGATGCTACCAAACCAGAGTAGAAGAGGCATCCTTGTTGCATACCTGCCCAGTAGCTGGTGGCACCCAAATTACCATCTCTGTCATTACAGCTGTAGATTGATTTTTTTTCTGTTTGTCCAATACTTATTTCATTTGCAGAGTATATTCTCTGAACGTATGCTGTGTGAGTGATAGAAGGAAGAAGAGACATTTGCACTGGGACATTCAGAGATCTCCATTGTATTCCACAAGTTCAGTACAAGTTTAGAAGAATCCTCAAAGCTCTTTGAAAGTTTCTTTCTTCTGCATCAGGAACGTACTAGCTGATTACATGGAAGTAGAACTGGGCAATCCAAATGTCCATTGATAAGTTCCCGTGGATACCTGCTGTAGTGAAACTGTCACTTGTGTATGGTATCTTTGTACTTCTCATTCACAATATACTAGTACCATGTATCTGATATTTGATTAATGATGCAGAAGTGGTTCTCAAGTGACAGCGTTCAGGGACAGCAACTCCTTTTGCCCCTCCCTCATTGTTAACCCAGAGTACTTCTACTTTATCTATTAGCTGAGTCTGGGTCATTTGAGTAGCCTGTGGGGAAAAAAAATATATATATATATATATATATATGAAATATATAATCCTACGTATTATATATTTAAATAAACTGCCTGGTTTTAAATTTCTCTTGGAATTAGAAAGTGCTGCATATACATTTTGAACATCAAAATATGTTAATCCAGTTTGGTGAGCTGCTGCTTTTCATTACTGTGCCTAACCATACTCTCTGTTCTAACAAGTAGTCTTGGGGCTGTGTTGAAATGCTGCTGTCTGTCGATGTACAGTGAGCATGCTAAAAATGACTAGGTTAACAATTGACAGCAACACTTGTCATCATTGTCAATCCCATTACTACCACTACTGGTTTTATGTTGATTATCTTTATATATTCTTCAATACTCTATTATTCTTTCAGCAGTTTCTCAGAGAGGTGTGGAATCATCTAAGACCAACACCTTTTTTTTTTTTTTTTCAGTTTTTACTTACCCACTCCTTTCCAGTAAGTGTTTAGTTTTCCAAAGGGGTGATGATGGGCAGGTAGCAATTATAAAGTGAAAGCCTGCAGAGGGATGTCTGCAAAAAGGAAACAGAGCTTTAAAAAGCCAGAGACAGAAGTTTTGAGTAGCGAAGTAGTGGGAGCTCCCATCGCTGTGGAAGCACTCAGTGACTCTACTGTGACCCATTACTGCTCTCCCCTGAGCAGAACAGCGTAGCAAATGATAGTCACAGGGGCTGGATGCTGGCCAGGAAAAGTAGGAAGTATACACATAGCTTTAGAGAGAAGATGATCTTTTTCTTTAGAACAAGGAAAATGCTGGGCTAAAAGTCAAGCCTAGAGGAATGAATAATTTGTCTTTATATATGCTAGCAAAGTGTATTTGCAAACAAGCAAAGCAGACATCAAGGCACCAAAGTTTCCTGCTAAGGTCAAAAAAAAGTAATGAACCAGCACAATGAAGTGTTATCCTTTTTTTGAAAGGGCACTGCAAGTAGACCCTTATCTACTTTAGCCTACCCTACTACCCTTACTTCCCTTGAAAAGTACTATCTTATCCACTAGGAAAAACAACAGTGTGAAAAATATTTGTGTTCCATCTGTACATGCCAGTGTATTCTGGCTTTTATCTTGTAGCTTAATATGTCAGTGTCACCCTGTAGCAGAATTAAAATCTTATTATGTGAGCTTTGTTTCTTTCTTATCTTCTATCCAAACTATATTAACTAGAGCGGCCTAGATACACTCATGAAAACCCTTGAGGCTCACTTAGTGAGCAAAAACTGAGGGGTGCTTTATCACTTCTGAAAGGTTAGATCAGCTGTGTGTACATTACAGCTTGTAAAGATAGGAGGAGTTTTGTTCACTTTTCAGATTCAACATTTGCCTTTATTTCATTTCCCCATGTGCTGTTTTCTGTTGCTTCAGGGAATTTTATTACGTTCAAGGCTTTTCCAAATTGTGTGGTTCTAAATCAGAAAAAAGCTTGCCTTTACAGGGGATTTGAAGATGCTGTCAGGTTTTCTATGGTTGGGTCAGCTGATAATATAAACAGTCATGCAGTTCTTGTGAATTCTGAGCTCAGTGTACTGTCTCAATTACAATGATTTATTCAGATAACATCAGGCAAAAATATTACTGGATTAGCTAGAAATGTGTCAGAAGTCGCCTTTCTTATCAGTGTATGTGTCCACCAGTTCAACGTTGATCACCTTTCTTTAGAAAAAATCTCCAGCAAGCAGATGGCAGAAGTGCACATGTATTAAATAAATACTTCAAACAATGTACTTCCTCAAAGAGGAAGTCCCAGACTTCAGTGCCAGTCAAGTCATGAAAAGAGTATTTTGCCATGGAAAGTATTTCCACCTAATTGAGAAAGTTTCTTGGAATCCTTAAGCCTTATTTTGTGCATTACATAGCATAGATAGGCAATGAGTGGAGTAGCTCTCATCAGTCAGTACATAAAACATGAGTGAACAGAAAATTGACTCCAACACAAAGCTTACTACTTCACTTAAATGCACACTATTGAGATTTTTTTCTGATGACTGAAAAAATGTTTGTGTCTTTTCTTCTCCCGTCTCTCCCTCTCATTTCCTTGTTCTCTGTATTTTTTATTTTAATTTCTTTTCTCTTTTTTTTTCTTTCTTGTTATATTTTAAATCAGTTGCAAACTCTTCTTTTTACTGTAGGGAGGAAAAAAATCTGTAGTTCTTGCCTACTTCTTTCATAGCACATTGTATCCTTATATTTTAAAAATATTTATTATTATTATATTATCATATATAATGTTATGTTAATATAACAAGTAATATTTTATAAGCATTTAAATAACATTTCATTAACTCTTTAAAACAATTCCCTGGGACAAACTTTTATTATTTATAAAGTAAATCAAATATCATAATGCTAATCTTTAGGAGGAAGAACAGGTTAGACTCAGAAGAGATACTTAAATCGTCTAATTAGTTTTTTGAATAAAAATTTAAATTGTACAAAAAGATCCCAAATAATGTTCTCAAAGCTCTAAGGTACCTAAAAACTCTGTAGAATCCATTAGCCTGCTAACATTCTGAGTTCAACAGAGAAAATCTAGGGGGGATGTAATTCTGAGTTCTAAGTAGTACTGTGGAAGGAATGTTTTGCTTGGCAGAAAGGCACGTGAAAAAGAGTTTCTTGATTAAAAGTTGGAAACAAGAAACAATAAGAGACAAACACACAGTTTTCCCAATTCTAAGAGAGTAGCGATGCAGACGTACAGACAGCCTTATGTAAATGTAAGTAACTCCAAACAGAGGGAAAGGAAGTAAGACGCAGAGTTGCAGCCAAGGAGGGAAGAGGAGTTGGAGGAAACCGCTGCTAGGTAGAACAGGATAGCATTTCCTTTCTTCTGCAAAGCTCATTCAACAGGCAGTCTCAAGGAGTCTTAGCAAATAGGGCAGATCTGTAATGCAAAAAATTAAAGCTTGTGGCATCATTAACAGCAATATTGCAACTTGTTTAGTCTGGAAGTTCCAGGGTTCTGTCATTGTGGCTACTTGTAAAACAACTGCAACAGAAGAGCACCAAAATTTACCCCTGTGACATTGGAAAAAGGAGTGATTGCACTGATAATTTGGCAGCCGATAGCTGCTTTGGATTCCTTATACTCTAATACAGGAAAGTCAAGTAAGTTTTCAATGATGGGGGCAAAAGAGGTACATTATCATCATCATCATGAGCAGCAGCAGCAGCAGCAATAATAATAATAATAACAATAGTGTTGTTAAATTCCCTGAAATAGATCAGAGTTAGGTGATTGTAATGGTAACTCGGATACCTGCATTAGCTCACAGTTGATATCTCTGCCTTCACCCAATATCTTAAGATACTTCTCCTTTTTGGACTCATTCAAACCATGTCATACTGCTCAGGCTGAATAATTTTCCTTCTGTCCACATCATTTGAGATATTTACATGTTAACTTTCAAAAAATAGTATAAAAAAGTTAACTTAGAATTTATCTTAAAACGCTTATCCACACATTCAGTGCACTATATGTAACTTTGAGTCCCTCCCCTTTTGCATAAGTCATAGAATCACAGAATCATAGAATTGTTTGTATTGGAAGGGACCTTAAACAGCATCTAGTTCCAGCCCCCCTGCCATGGGCAGGGACACCTTCCACTAGACCAGGTTGCTCAAAGCCCCATCCAGCCTGGCCTTGAACACTTCCAGGGATGGGGCATTCATGGCTTCTGTGGGCAACCTGGCCCCGTGTCATGCCACCCTCACAGTGAAGAAATACCTGTGTCTTGGTAAGGAGGAATTCTCATTAAGAAATAAATAACTCTGCAGCATCTTTTACTCATGTACTGTGCAATTAAGATGTGTAATTACATCCTTCAGAACAACAAAGGGAGAAAGCAAGGAGATAGCAGAGTTACTGAATAATAAAGCAGATAATTTTGTTCACAAAAGGATGGATAGTGCCTTTGTGGTGATCAATGTCTTTCTGTATTTACCCAGAAGAGGTTTCCTATCAAAGGGCAGAAGTAGTTGATATTCAGCGTAGTCTGTGTTCGTTCACTTCATGTTTACAGACATTATAGTCATGAGTGTTGGTCAAGTTCACTGTCATCTTGAAAACGTACAAGGCATGATAGCTGTGAACAAAACTTTTAATTATGTATTGTGTTAAAAGTTGGGTGGTGAAATAGGGAGGTATGAAAATCCCACATACTGTACATGAAAACTATTCATTAAATCTTCCAAAATCAGGAAATTTATTTTCATAAGAGGGAATAAGCACTACTTGAGACCAACTTTTTTTTTTTTTTTTTACACACAATTTGAAAATAATATAACCTGCACATTAGTTGCATTGTAAGTGTGCATATTGTACCCAGAGGGTCCTTTCTATAAAAAAGGGATCATAAAATCCCATCAACATACCATATTTTTCTGCTGGAGATAAATCAGCAAGATTAATGAGGTTAAGTTAGTGCTATCTGGTATGCCAGGGGATAAGTTTCTAAATTAGAATTTTAATTGTATGTTCTATTGCAGTCCTCTTACTAATTCACATTTCACCATATATCTAAAATCTTTCCTTATATGGAAGTCTTAAAGAATTTTAAAGGAATGAAAGTAATAAGTTTTTAAAACTTAAGTAGGTAAAATGGAAATTACTCTGAAAGCCTATAGAAACTAGGTTATCTTTCAAATTTTTAGACCACTCTGCAGAATCTATAAAGATTTCTACTCCTGCTGTTAAATCTTAAAAGTGAACTTCAGATGTGGCAGTGTTAGATGCTGAGATAATAAATGACATCAACAGACCTCATAAATAGGTTGGTTTAAGAAATACATGGAAAGTAATTCTTTGTTAGTTATTATAGAAGTACTCCATGACACTCTTTTGCAGTAATTGTCATGGTTTGAGACCAAATGACAGCTGGTCATTAGAAACTAAATGTACTCAGCTACCAAAATACCTCAGTCACAGATACATGCAACTTTACAAATTGCACAACTTTGCTGTTCCACGGAAGAGATTCTGCAGGAGAGAGGACTCAGTCCAGGACAGAGTTGGGTGGCTCTGCGTGGTGGTTCCAGCCATACCGTGTGTTCTCCTACAGTGTCTCTCAGGAGCCTCCTTCCTTGTCCTCTGGATCCTCACCCCTGTAGAGAAACGAAGCTGGGTTAATTAGCATTGATAATATACAACCGTGGGTTGGCTTCAGGGGCAGCGGGTTGGCCGAAGTAGATAAGGTGCAGCTGTGGCTGGTTAAGTGAAGTGGTTGAGAGTCAATGAAGAGAGAGCAGCTGAGAAAGAAGCAAGAGAAGAGAGAATGCATGCCCTGGATAAGGCGAGACGAGGAGAAGGCAGCTGAGGGACTGGCATGAAGAGTATGCTGGTATGAGCTGGTAAAAGACCTTGTTGCAGCTTTATAGTTTTGAGAGTGCTGTGACACTCCCCAAGTAAGCCAGGACACTCAGATACAGGGCTGGGTAGAAGATAGTACTGAGTTCTTAAATTCTTGTTCAAATGCACTTGGTACCTGAAAACTAGCTCTTGCCATGGCTGGTACTCGTGATCTGCTATTCCTGAAGGTGTGCAACACTTTCACAACTTTCACAGTGACAGACAAGTCACTTTCACTTGCTACTTCTCTATTATAGCTATGTTTCTCCCGTCTCCTATAGCGCTAACTAAATTTCATGTGCATTTGCTAACACTCTTGTCATCTAGAGATAACTCATGGCAACCACTACAAATACCTATGTCATTAAAGATACTACACCAAAGCAGTTCAATCATTTTAATATGTTTTCATTATGAAGCTATAGCTTGACTAGACTGGCCAGCTGTCCAGAGAGTACCAAGGCCTGTGACTTTAAAAATACAAATGTATTAGAAAATTCACTAATTGAAAGCATCTTGCTGCTGAAAAATCAGCATACCAATACAATGACAGAATTAGTACCAGATTTTGTCTTACCACATGGTTTTAGTCCTTTTGTTTTTTTGAAAATCGAGTGGTAAATCGTGCTGCAGTTAGTTACTGGAGGAGGTAATGTTTCCCCTTCCATTTCAACATTTAATGGAGGCAGTGACTATGATGTTTAGTGTCTCAAAAGACCAGAAGGACTTTTGCTTTCCTGCTTTTCTTCTCATGTCTAATGTAGACTAACCTAAATGCACCTGCAAAGGAAAAGATTGTTTCCTACCTCTGGCTATGCAAGCCTTTATGAAGGATGCTGCTTGCTCTTTTTTTTTTTTTTTTTTTTTTTTTTTTTTTTTTTTTTTTTTTTCTGTGTATCTGCTTTAACACTGATCTACACTTTTGATCTCACACTCAGAATACCATATGTAAATTATCAGCCTAATTTTTCCAGAAAATTCCAAACAGAATGAGGGAGTTTTGGTGATAACATAACAGTCTGTATTGTGGTTTTTTCTTCCACATTCAGACCGAGGTTACAGTAACACACTGGTAAGTGCTTTATAACTGCTGAAGGCAGTTAACATTGATTGGATAGATTTTCACACTGGCGCTTGCAACAGACAGTTTTCAAGGGCACACATAGTAAATTTTTTTTTTTAATTCCGTTATTTGAAAACTGGACATAATTCTCAGTGATTGAAGCTGACAGAAAAGAAAAAGCTGATGGTGAATATATTCTCTAGTGGCACGCTGTCATCCACAAATGTTTGCAGTGACCAAAGCCATGATTGAAGTAGGAAGAGCTGCTTGCCTACAGTGGGCCATCAGTGAAATCATCTACCACTGCTCACAAACATTTGCAGTGATCTATTACTTGCAGGTGATGCATTTTCAATGATAAAATCTTTCCTCAAAGTGAATAGAAGATTAAAAATGTTGTTGATAGCTTGAAACTCTCTGCACATTTCTTTAACATAACTACCAATGACTCTTCCTTCTTAATTCCTTAACAATCTAAATACTCAGTTATCAACAAACTGAATGTGATTATTTCAATTTTCTGCTTAAAAAAAAAGTTAATATTAAGTAACAAGAACATCCTTACATGCCAGATATTTTGCAGATTCTGAATCCTGAAAAAGCTATGAACTGACAGATTTACTATACTCACAAATCTTGCACTGTTCGTTACACGAGCCTGAACGTCCTTGTCCTCCAAACATTAATGGACTTGCTTAAAGTAAAAGATATATTTACTAGGGGTTTTAAATACAAATAAGAGTCTAATGTGACACTAGGATCTTAACTCAGAGTTTAATGGATGCATTTTTTTCCACCTATAATCTCCACATATAAACTGGACGTAGCAGTAGTAAAGGGTGATACATTTAGGTAAAACTAGTGATGTATCTTCACTGTCCAATTCAGGACATTTTAGGCATCTAATTTAGCTTCAACTCAAAGGACTTATGGTAGAAATGTACATTTCTTCTGTAGCTAATTGAGCATAGACAAAGACCTCCATTAGGACCACCATCAGTTGTCTGGTCTAGCCTAAAGTAGACATTATGCATAACTGTCTGCATGTAGCTTAAAAACAAATCCAGAGGCTTTTATGACTGAATAGGTCAAATTACTCATTTTACTAGAGTACAGCTTAATCTGATTATCTAGAAATAACAATGGAAAAATGGATGTTATCAGTGGACAAACTTAGGGTCAATTGGGAAAAGCAGACACCATAAAGTGTCAAACATTTTAAAACAAATCCACAAATCAAACTTAAGATTGTTACACAGTGAAATATACATTTCTTTGTACCTGTGAATAATATTCTTGTGTATTAAGTAGGCAGAGCATGATTTATGATGTCATTAACTTCTCATTTCTTTGTAAGAGCTTGCATTTTGTAAATGACATCATAGGACAGTACGCTGTTGTCACTTAGCAACTAAGAAGTGCTTTTTGAAAAAGTTGCTGCTTGGCTTTGGTTTAATAATAAAAATAGTAATTCCACGCAACCTTTTACATTTGTAGATCTTAAAGTGTTTACAAAAATGCATTCTTTTTGCTGTCCTTGATTTGAAGCATGAAAATCTAGGATGGAAAGTGTGTTGCCAAAATTTACAATCAACAGAGGTACAAATCGTATGCTGAAGATCTCAACCCGTTCTCCACATTCCAGCTTCTTCAAACTGCACTTTTATATAGGGCCCTTCCAATATCTTCTGGTCTTACGAATTTTGAAATGAGGAAAGGGAATAATTTTTAAAAATCTGTATTTGCAGTGATTATCTCCCCCTCTCATTTGAGATACTGCAGTTATTTTCTAGTCTGTGATTTAGCCCTTGGCAAATATTTTTAATGGAAACCATTGCAGCAATGAGTTCAAGCAAAAACATATTCATCCTAAGATGATCCTGCTGCTGCGTTACTGACCAGTTCTCATGTTGCATATCCAGCAGTTCTGTATAATTCAGGTTTTTTTTCAGAAACTGTTTTATCCTGATTATCGAAATATTTTCTAACAACAGAATGACAATTGACATTGCATATTGAAATGTCTGCTGTAATAACTGCATTGAAAAGTGTTTCATTTTTCAAGTAAATTACAGAGGCTCGGTAGCCAAGGTTTTGTGCAATTTGAGGTAAAGAAATACTTACTTTAAATTATTTCAGAAATGTCCTACACACATTTTTGCTTCCTCATTGCCCTTGCCCAGACATTTGGTGGAACGAAGCTGTTTGTAGGCATATTTCTTCCTAATAGTCCACATTTTTAAGAAACTTTTAAGGATGAATTAGAGTGAATAGTCAGTAAGATAACGTGTGGGCTGCTGTGCAGCAGTCTCTCTGGAGAGTGATATGTCAGGAAAGACATTAAAAAAATTTCTGTAATGAAACGTATATTTCTCACAAGTAAGGAAAGATCTTGACAGATCATCTGTTATGAGGTATCTGCTCTGTTCCTTACTTGTAGGACAAATGGGATTTCTGCTTATAATTCATTGAGGATTATCGTTCTGTTGCGGTTTGTGTAATCGCTGCACATGGGGAATTTAGGAAATGACACTCCAGCTGTCTTTTACAATAACTGTTTCTTTTTATGCTTTTGCACTGTAATACCTTTTCCTTCAAATTATCTTTTCTGTACACTTCTCACTGAAATACCTGTGCGTATCCCAAAATGAATTTAAAAGAAAAATGGATCTACATAAATTACTTCTATTTTCCCTATGTGATAGGTTTCATTTCATTTACTAATTTATTGATAAAAACCCAAAGAAAAAAATATATATGGAGTTCTTTTTCTAGAATACATTTTTAATAAAGAAAGTGAAGTCAATATGCAGTAGCTGGAAACATAAATCTGTCTCCTGGTTTTCATTATTGTGTGAGGTTTGATATATATGTAATCTGAAGAATAGAATTATCTATGTGGCAGACATATTATTAGGAAATATTTTATCTGTAAGGCTCATTAAGTTTATCATTGTTTTCAGAAGTTCCAAACAGGTGGGAGAAATTGAACCTGTACGTTAGCAAATGAGACGTAGACAAGCTGCCCAGCCCACTACATTGCCTATTGTATATCTTCCCTGAATTCAATACCATGCAAATCTTTCCCAGTTGTCTCCAGAGATGTACTTTAATTGATTGGCTTAAAGCAATTTTGTAAAAGTTCATTAGTGGGGCAGGGAGAAGCAAGAAGGCCCTAGGAGTATAAGGGTCTTTCTTATTTCAAGGTGCATGTTTGGAAGCTGTATCAGCAGAACTCCTTGTAACAGCACATGTAACGTTTAGTGAATTAAACCCAAACGCACTTGCTGGATAATGTCTTATGGATCGATTCTGTGAACTAGTCTTTAGTAAAAGGACTGTAAGAAAACTAGAATTCTCTATAGTCTGTCTAGCTGCCTGAAACACAGACTCCTGAGGAAGATACCAGGTCAAGTTTTAGATCAGATGATTGATTAGTTTGTTCTGCCTTTGGAGCTTTGTGGCTGAACATTTCCATCTCTGTTTTGCCTTTAACTATGTTTAATTGTTCGCCATCCGGTGTTGTTTGAGAGTAAGCATGAACTTTGCAAGAAATTGAGACATAGGTGTTTGCCCGTGGAGACCAATTCCTTTTGCAGCTCAGTCGGGCTTGTTACAAAAGTATTTTCCATGCAGCCCGAGTTGAGAGTGCTCCGGAGTGGGAAGGCTTGCTTGCTTTAGATGCCGTTGGCAGATATATAATCAGACAATGATTGGCACCTTTTTGGCAAGCTGCCACAAAGCTGTAAATCATTTTAGGATTTACAGGGTGTCACTTCTCATGGCAACAATCTGCATCTCTCAGAGCCATACCCAATGATGGTATGCCATGATTAAGGAGAAACTTATTTTTATTAGTGGGCTTTAATAATTTCAATTTGCAAACCTTTTGAAATTTTCTAAGGAAGCGTGGAGAGATGAAGGACAAACAAATTGAAGCCTTTTGACAAGGCTTCTGTTTTTCCTAAGTTATTACTTACAAACTTTTTCTAAATAATCATGTATCCCCAGGAGTTTCCATATTGTAAGTGGGGAACCAGCACTCTAGTGAACTTATTAGAAGAAAACTCATTTTAGACACTGAAAGCCCCTGTGTTCCATTGACTTCAGCAAGAGATAAAGGGTTTATTTTTACTTTTATCCTCTTTACTAATGGAAATCATTGAGATTTGAAGAACAATGCATTTCAGGTATGAGGGCAAAGAACAAATGGTAGTCCATTTAATGAGCATTATCTATTTTAAAGCATTCAGAATATGTCGAGGGCTTGCAAGAGGTACAAACTTCCTGAGGTTTTCCCTGTTTAGTCTGGGACTTAGCCTTTTTTGGCTCCTGTTACCAGAAAAGTAAATCATGTACCTTCATGTCCCTCTTGAATCAAAAGATTAAATCTACTGATCATTCTAGTAAAAAGTTCAAAACATGAATCAAGACCAGCCATCATCCTGTTAGAATTCCACTGGTTTCTTTGGCAACTGTGTATTTTTAACATAGGAAAAATATTTCAATACAAAATGATAAAATGCGTCTACATTGTATGACTTACAGAGATACAGTGCATAAATTAAGAAATTGTGCAAATGCTCTTTTAAGCAATGGGACAGATAGGACATAACAACTTGCTTGCTGCCCTTTTGGCAGCTTGTGTGTTTTATTAATGTAAAAATGTATTTTTAGCACCTTCAACTTTCTTATTTACATTAAATTTGTTTACTAGAGCACAGAGGTCAGGTGAATATTAGATTATGTCTTTCACAAAATCACATTATTTTTATTCTCTAACAAAATAATCATCTTGGTGCTATCATAAATTTTGTTTAAAAGAAAGACAGATACTTGCTGATTGAATCCATATTTTTTAAAATGCCTATGTATGTTTAGATCCATGGGGTCATCTGCCAAGAAGTAACTGAAACTTGTGGATGTGTCAAAAATAAAACGTGTTAGTACAGTGTGTAATTCTGCGCTGAAATACTGGAGCAACTCCAACACTGATGATGAAGCTCCTTCAGTCTCATGTGTGTGTATGAGAACTGTGCAAAAAATCTGGATAGCACAAACGAAGGACTCTTAATGTTGCAAGCATGCAACTTTGGAAAGGTTTAATAGCACTTCATATGGAAATAATTCTTCTTGCTATTACACAGATAATATGTCAAATTTTAGGTAACACTTGGAGCTATGCATAAACACCATTTGACAGAAGACTCATATTTGTGCTCAATAAAAGAATCAGTTAAATGACACTTTAATAACAATACCCGCAAGTACTGTTTGTCTTTCTCCTTGGTTTATCCGTAAGGTAACTGTCGTTGCATGCTTTCCTTAATGTCACTGTCTTTCCTTTTTTAGAGTTTCTTTGAAGGACAGTCTGCACCATGGGATTCAGCTAAGAAAGATGAGAACAGAATGAAAAATAGATATGGGAATATCATTGCATGTAAGTGTTAACACCGTAATTGTGCACTGTGTTAACTTCCCTTCAGAAGTGGATAAGAATGACCACCAGCCTCGGGCTTAAATCAGGGTTATATTCCTCTTCTCTAATTAAGAAGATAAAAGTGAAGTAAGATATTACTGGGGTTTTTTTGAGAAGACTGTCAAATTTAATGCATTTTCTCAACTAGCTTTCTGTATACCTTCCATCCTGTGATCAAAGTTTGGCTAATGGAGAATGACAACTTTAACCAGCACTAGGCTCTAGCGGCTCCTAAACTGCTTCTGGCAGCTTAGTGAAAGAGTATCCATGATCACATTGGCACGTTGAGTCTGGAATCTGGATATTGTAGGAGTGGACAATACTGCTGCTCAAGTATTCTTTAATAACGGTGACAGTTGTCCTGACTTACCATCTTGATGCTAGACAGACTCCAAGGAAAAAGAACAGAATCTGTATGTTTTACTTAAAAATGCCAAGCTTGATAAAGATTAAATGTACTAATAATCAAATAATTTGAGGAGATGATAACATGATTTGGTGAACGACCCCTAGATCTGGTATTATGAGATTGCAGAACTTTGTGGAAAGAGTTGCTGCACATGAACACAGGGGCAGAAAATATATTAAGTTCTGTAAAATTATATTATTTACACACTGGTGGTGTTGCACTTGAAGGCTAAGTTGCCAGTGTGTATGTAGGAGATGATCCTTTCCCTGATTGTTCCTTCAGAATCTCAGTTTAAGGTATGAAGCGTATGTGTTTGTGCCAGTCAGACAGAGAACCATGAAGCAGGCATAAGCAGAGAAATAAGCAGTAGTCACAGCATGTCAGAAGTTTGGTAACCATGAAAATGAACAATGGCCTTTAAGGAGGGATCATTTAATGACACTGCTGAAGTTCAGAAATCATGTATAACCCTAGGTACATGGGTCAGCATAGAAGAATAAACAGTGCTGATTGTCTGAACATTTGGAGGACCTTTGGAAGGAGTGTGTAGTGCATATTTACACTGCCTAATTTCAGCATCTAGTCTAGGTGCTTGTCCAGGCACAGATCTATCTAGGTTTCCTCATCAGTGAGCCACATGGACTTGACAGAGCCCATTCAAATGCTTCTGAATCACCACCTGAAGAGGTCCTTTCTGCAGTGCTTGTACAATGAGTCTAGAGAAACCAACTCCTGACTTAGTGACCTACAGTAGATGGTATGAATAGGCCCTTATATCACTGTGGCCTAGCTGGGCTGTGACAGTCTACAAAGAGAAAACAGATGTATAACTTGCTGCAGAAGGAAAACCTGCAAGAAATGCTTGTGGAGGCAGAGGTACGTTAAGCAAGAGGTGGTATCTGCCACATCACTTTGAATGGATGTGATAGTATTGCTGTGTATTTTTGAAGTATACTGTGCTACTTACTGAAAAAAGGAAATTAAATCTTCTAGGGAAATGTGAACATCATGATGAGCTGGAGCATATGCAAAAGAAGATGTTAGCCAGATGTGGTTTTGCTTGTCTTCCTCCAAGCAATCTTTAATGCATAACAAACTTGTTACTTTGTGAGGACGTAGCAATACATTAGATGGATGTTATCATTTAAGGAAAAATAGTGAAGGCATAAATAAGAATACCCAAAAGTTTTATGTTTATCCTTCCTTTATGAAATTTTATTTCCAGTCCAAGCCTATGGCAATAGAGCTTCTCTAGTCAGGTGTACTGTTGTCAGTACCCTCTTTAATGTTGTGTTGGGCGTCTCCTTATACTTTGACACCCTTTGGTTGAAGGAAATAGAGGACTACTAGTACTATATGTCTAAGGGAATGAAATGCTGAGTAGCCAAGGGAAAACAAGTCAAAGATGTTAGATACACAAATCGATGGCAATTACAAGCGATACTGAAGGCTTTCTGAGTGGGCAAATATAACTCAGATAATTTAGATCTCAATTTACTTTTAATGTCCTCAGTATTTAGCAAAGAGAAAGAGTTGGATGGAGTTGTTATCAATAACAATTCCTATTTATGTGACTGTGAAAACACAGACAACACAAGTTAAAATCAAAATCCATTGGAATTAAAGGCAGTATCTTAAAAGAGAGGCTGAAACTGCCCACAGTTTGTGATCTGTTAAATACATATATACAAATAGGGTAGTTACTGTTTAATTATTTCGTGTGTTTTTCTGCTGGATAAATGATGGCTTGTCTGAGAGTCTGAAGTACAGTCTTAGTGGTCCACTTTTTAAAACTTGTCCCAGGTAGTTGTATAAAGTATTTGCTTTAGCTGAAAAGCATTTTACTAAATTGGCCCTTTATGCTATATTTAAGGACTTAGAAATATGATGGTTCAGATGCTACTGACTATGGGTACATGATTATAATGAATGCTTTACATTACTCGAGTGATGTGTGTTTAATTAGCTACAGGTGTGCCCTGCCCACTGTATGAAAGTGGCTACAACTTGTAAGCCACTGTATCAACAAGCTGAATCATGATCACAGTCCAGTCACCCACAGAAAACGTGCTTCTTTTTTACTGAACACAAAAAACTTTGTGTTTTCTCACTAGGAACTAAAACTGGCATGAATCTGCTAAATTAATAATTTTCAATCCATGAAAAATTCTGTTTCTGCCATAATTATGTAGGGTTATGTATGGATTTTGGTAAAACCTATTCGGGTTTCCTCAGGAGAGATCTTGAGGTGATTTCAGAATGGAAGATGTTCTGTATTTATTTTTACCTAACTCAATATTGACTAAATGAGAATATTGATCACAGCTTTTAAAAGTAGCTAAAGATTTTAGGTGAGACCTTTATAAAAGGGTTGCTTTGCAAAGAATCAGCAAGGCACATCCCACGAAAGGGTCATTGGGTCAGTATGTTAATCAACCAGCTGCTCGATGGGCTTGTTAGAGATCACAGTCTGCAGGCTGGCATATACGTGTTGTAGGTAACATAAAATGCTTATATTCATTATCTGTTACCATTTGCTACCAAGACAAATGGATTCTATTGTAACTAATTTTGAATGCTTAAGTGATCAATGCAAAGTTAAGTTTGATCCCGTAATGGAAGGGTATCAAAATAGCAATTAGCTGGAAAAGAGAGTATTTAAAAGCTACCAAAACTGTCAAGAACAACTGAAGTATAAAGGAAAAAATACCCTAAAAATCTAGACAGTTAACCTAGAGGCTATTCAAGAATCAACACATATGTTGGAAGAATATATGGCTTGTATACCTCTTAGCTTTAAATCTACTTGACATAAGTACAAGCATAGACACAGTAACATTTCTTTATGACGACGAAAGAACTTTTTCAAATTAAGTGTTGCCATGCAGTAAGGAGTTAACTAGAGTTTTCAAATCAATAAAAAAAGAGAGTCACTCCAGCTCCATTGCAAATAAACGCATAGCTATTGAACAATCCAGAATTCCCAAAAACTTAGCTGAGAATGCAGTACTAGACAGGATGATGTGAGAAGAAAAAAGGCAAAAAGACCATAGAAAGATTCAGGTGTGAAGCAACAATTTAGTTTTGCCCAATCCAAAGCAAGAATTATTGCAAGGAAAGAATGGTGTAAATAAAGAAAATAACAAAATAACAGGAAAGGTAAAGAAAAGATACTACTACGTATTATGCAGTTGTATAAATCAGTCATAGAAAAAATGACAGGAAGTTATATTTTTAAGATGTTCCTTAGTGGGAAATTTAGGTTTGTTTTGCCCAATAAGGAATTATTGGTGTGCAAGTCATCAGAGATGGGATTCAGTTGCCTAAACACAGACATGTAGTGCCATTTCAGGTGACCTAGGACATCTGTGTAGAACCAACAAATGTGACAGTACACGAGAGCTGTTTTATGGCACAGTGGCAGCTGAAGGCTAGGCAGTATATCCTGGGGTATATAGAGTGGCATGAGGTGCTTGTGCTTAGACAACTGAATTCTGCCCTAAGTGATTCAAGAAATATGAAAGTGGAGATCTTTACTAGCCTGAGTTGTCCTGCTGAGAATGCTTTTAAGGCAATGATACAGGAAATCATGAAAATGTGGACGAAGGCATACCATGGGTCAAAGTAGGCTTGACTTCTGGAGTCTGCTGACTTCAGCAGAAGCTGGATCGGGTCCAAGCAGCAGCCATGACTGGAGCTTAGAAAGTTCCTAATGTAGTATCTTTATTAAGTAAGATGGATTTTTAGAATTAAGGGCCTGTGAGCCGAACTTCTGTTCTGAAGAAACTGGTAAATAGCTTAATTAATCAGAGGCTAGCACAGCACTTGGATAAACATAGCTTGGCAGGTTCAGACCAGCATAGGTTATATAGTGGAGAGTCACATCTCTGTAAATTTTTAGTCTTGGAACAGTGAATGAAGAGACTGAAAAGGCTGACCTGATGAAAATTGATTTGAATATTGCAACATCTTGAGAAAAACTCATCCTTGAAGACTGTCGGGTGAAATAATCACAAGAAAATAGCAAAAATAAGAGCTGTGTGGAACCTAGGGCTGGAATTTTAATTCATTCTGATTTACTATATTTGGTGTAAAACTGTGCCCTTTCTCTCTCCCAAAGGGAATCCCAGGGAATTGAATGAGGCTCTGAGATCTCTAGTCCCTGAGACTTTGAACATAAGAGAGGATGAAATAAAAATTGCCTCTTCCTTTCCTACTCAGCCATTCGAAATTCTCCTGACTTGTAATTCTAAAACAATATTATTTTAAGAAACGCTTGCCCTCTCCTTCCTCCTCCATAATGTGGGCCAATATTATGCTAATTATGATGGAGCTGGGTTTTTAAGGAACCTCATGTTCTTTCACTCATTTGTCTTTTAGGATTTTAAAGCTAAAAAAATATTCAGAACATGGATGGCAAATTTCAGGTGCTCTAATGCTTATTTACACTTACAACAAAATAATGAAAGTCATGAAGGTCTAGCATCAGCTGCAAGTAATATTAGCTCAGCTAGCAAGCAGCATTCAAAAACAAGAATACACAGGTATCTAATTAGCAAGAGAAACTTGTAAACAAAACAGCAGTAAAGTGGCTATTTACCGTATCTCCAGCCTCAAGATCATGCTCTCAATTTGTTTTAGCAACAGCTCATGCTGCATTCTGGAAAAGCCATTGTGTTTGGTTGCTTTTGAACCAAGAGAAGCATATGAAGTCACAAAGAAGAAAAAGCCCTGTCAGCATACAGACATTATTTTCTAGGGGGGGATCTAGCCTCTAGCGCTTCTTAATAACTGCTGTGGTATCATAAAGAAAATGAGGCAGCTGACAAGAAACAAATTTATGTCATGGTGTTTTGGACTGGAATTTGGAAAATACAGTTGGAAGTATTTGCACATTCCTGGATAGATATAGAAGGCCACAGTGAGCAAAATTCAGTGACAAAGCCATTATCTGTCTGCTTGGGTTTTGCCATTACTTTATTTTGCTTTCTTCCTTAAACATAATGAGTTTTCTTCAGAAACTGTAAGGTGGCAGTATGCCTTGTAAAATGACTTCAGCTTATTTTGAAGAACTGGCAGATGCATTTCTAAATGACTAAACTTTTGACAGCTTAATGTTATTTGTTTTATTGACAAAATGGAGGGGTGTGTCAGGGCAAAAAACATAATTGCAGTGGGTTCCACATTAGAAATATCCAAGACATTCAGACTGAAAATCAGAGGGATTTGGAAGACCTTATGAGTGACTGAAATGGGGATTAAATGTAGATACAGTTTTCATCAACAACAAAACAAGAAAGAACTTGCAAATGCTGAGGTTTTACTTTGACTTTAAAGCAGTATTTTGATGAAGGCTTTGTTACTGAATGTGTCTTTAACTACTTTTTTTTTCCTCTCCATTTTTCCCATTTCAGATGATCATTCTCGAGTAAGACTGCAGCCCATTGAAGGAGAAACAAGTTCTGATTACATCAATGGAAATTATATTGATGTGCGTATACTGATGGAGTCAACAAACTTAATGTTGTGTTCAGTCAAAGAGAGAGCTGTTATTATTCTCACATTATTCATAATTTGTAATAGATATCACAGCTAATACCAGCTGCTAAACACTGCTGGAAAACACTGTCTTTGGAAGCTAGGTGTACACTAAAGGGAAAAAAAAAAAAAAAAAAGAAGCCTTGAAGGTTTTGTCAATAAGCAAATGAAGAGTCATTTCCTCCAAATGCCACTAGACTGAAACCTTGCCAGCAACACTATGGCTACTTTGCTGGTGCTTATATGGGCTAACAAAATGTTATTTTCACTTTCTGTCAACAGCTTGGCATCATTCCACATTTAAAAGGAAGCTGTTTGCATATTAATGTGACAAAACTCTGTAATGCCTAATGCAGAGATTTGCAATCTCTTGTCATCTCTGCACTTTTAAGTCGCCTTCAAAGTATATTCTGCAGCTGTTAACCAGTACTTCTAATGCAAGCAAGACATTTCATTAAATATGTAGGCTGTTTAATTATTGAAGGTGGCTTCTTTGTTCATTCTGCATCATGTTAACTTAATGTTTTACATTAGAATAAATTCTTTAAGAGACAAGGTGTTTTTGGTTAAAAGAATGAACTGAAATGTAGAATTGAAAATTGCTACAAAGTCAATACTATTTAAAGTCAGAAATCTATGGATAGCAA
Source organism: Falco biarmicus (assembly GCF_023638135.1). Lineage (NCBI taxonomy): Eukaryota > Metazoa > Chordata > Aves > Falconiformes > Falconidae > Falco > Falco biarmicus. The sequence goes on from NC_079290.1 coordinate 60,623,457, forward strand.
AGATAATTTTATTGTTTACATGGAGTGCTAGATATTAGGCCAAGTAAAACAAGTGTTGCTTCATAGGAATCTGTGTCTACTAAAGATTTCTTGTTCAGCAGTGTCATCATTAAAAAAAATGGTGTCACAGTTTACAGTTCAGATTTAATCACCAGTATGAAACAGGAATGTAACAGATGTTTTTCTCAGAGTATGGAGGAACTAGAGCTATACATGAGAAGTAGGTACTTTAGTTGTAACAACCTGAAGTAGAAAGTTGTAACTTTCTGAAGATACCTCCTTCTATTGATATTTATTAGCATGTTCAAGAACCATTAAGTTAATCTCAGTCCCCTTCTGTTTGAAAGAATAGCACAGTCACCAAAAGGTAAAGCCACATATGGAAATATACTTAGATATTTTTCAACTCTGAAGGGAGTAATTTGTCAGGAAAGGAATGAGAAAGTTCACATTGGGGACCAAGATTTGAATTTACATTCACACTTTCTCCAACATTCAGGATTGTTTTCATTTTAGGCTACTAGTATGTTCTTGTGTCAGTTTTTGAATTGACTCTAAAATATTAAAAGATGTGAGGAATAAGGATTTGAACCATACAGTCTCATTTAAAATGTGGGTAAGAGAGCTGCGTGGCAGCCATTTTTGCTTATGGAAGTACAAGAGGATGGAGAGAATGTGGCCCTGAAAGAAACAATGGGAGAGAACCAAAAAATTCTGTCCCTCATCCTCAGCAAATGGCTTCATTGCAAAGCTTGGAGGACTGCAGACATCTTCCAAAGACAACTTGTACTACAAAACACAGCATTTTTTGTTCTTAATCTTGCTAGTCAGGTTTCCATTATAAATACTTGGGTTTTTTGCTACAGAAGCAGCTGCAATTTTACTCTTGCATGCAGTTATTAGTACAGTTGTCATGTTGTCAGATTAAACATGTTAATAAAGGAATAGCACCGTCACAGAAACTATGAAATTTTCTTGGATAAAACAGAAAGAAGCAAGGGTTATGCTGTATTTTTCCAATACGGTTTTTCATGGGGAATCAAAATTGTTTGTTCGCAGCCACTAGGGATATTAGACAACATATGGGAGAAAAAAAATCAACTCTGTAGCTATCTGAACACTTCTCAGTTCACAGACTTCCAAATTTTGCTTCAATGTCATGTAAAGGGATCTATTCTGTAATTCATGTTATTCTTTCTGTGATATTCAAGGTATCTTCAGTTGTTTTGAGTCTTTCCCACCTTGCATCACTACAGTGCCCCTTGCACTTTTACAAAGAAATTGCAATGGCATGCAAACTGCAGCTTTAAGTTCTTCCCGTTGATGATTGACAGCACATCCTAACCACTATTAAAAGATCAACAGTAGTATAACTGAATTTATCAATGTACTAATGCATGAACTAAACCTTTGTGACACTCCCATCACATCAGAAACTCGAATACTATAGAAATTATATTGTTCTATGTTGGCAACCTATTCAATGTTGCAGAGATTCCAAAGAATATTAGTCTTTGTTGCATGGCCAGCTTGTGATTAAGTTGCTCTTGTCATCAGACAAACATAGGATTGTTTTATGTTCCTCCTATGTAGATGTGAACAAATATATTCATACCAAACCATTTAGTCAAATAATTTACCCTCCTTTTTACTGTTCGGAAGTGAAACATAAACAAATCACAGCGGACAGAGTGAACATCCCCCCACCCTTCCCCAGGCTGAATGCAAATCTAGCATTCTTTAGCTGTTAAAAAAGGAATAGGCTTTGCACTCAACAGCAGTAGCTTGGAGGTATATCTCGGCCTCCATGAGCATCTGATGCCATTAGTTGCAAGTGCCAGAGAGGATTTCATGCTGTTCATTTTCAGCAGAGCCAACAAGGGACTGAAAGAACATATTACTTCTGTCCCCTAATGTACAACACTGTAACTTAAATATCTTGCAGAAAACACATTTGCTTCTTGTTCCACTTCTGCCTTGCCCTTACCCCACTGGAAAGAACTTTTGCATATAATACATTATCTGTATTGTTGTGGTTTTTACTCAATACTACTCTAAATGAAGTTTCAGTAATAGCAACATAGCCAAGGTGTACATTGCTTATTTTTTTTTTCCGATTTATTTTAGGGTTATCATAGACCAAATCACTACATTGCTACACAAGGTAAGTTTATCACCTTTTCTTTTTTGTTATGTGAGGCTAAGAGGTTTTGGTACTTGGATTATGGTTTATACCATATGCATTCTTGCAACAGTCAATATCCAGGACAGAGTAAACTCAATCACTTAGGCAGAAGTAAGCAAACTAAATTATTATCTACTTTTTAGGTATGTCAAGTAAGCAGTCCTTTACCTTTGTGTTCAGATAGGTTCTGAGTAGAAAAGCAAAATATATCCTTTTACTCAACATGTTTTTACTCATGAAAAAAGAAATAAGCCATGGCAGAAATATTCAGTAAACTTTTCAGAGAGACAACAGTGTCATGAAAATGTATGTTCTGTTAATTGTTCAATCATAACTAGGCTTCAGATCCTTAAAATACAAATCACTTCAGTTAGCAAGTTTTAGTGGAGGACCCAAAGAGATATTATGCTTGCAGTGGGATTCTTCAAAGGGATCTAAACAGACAATTTTACAGGGCATTGTTTAAAAGCTTGCTTGTGAACAAGAATCTATTCCTTTGTCAACATGCAAATTAATTGTCAATTTGTACTTGTCTTCAAAGACATAATTTGCCTGTTCCGATGCAGTTGTGGGGGAGGGTTTTTTTGGTCAAGTGCAGAGCTGGAACAGGTGGGAAAGATGAATCTTCTGTGACTGCTTAATCATAATATTGAACAACATGCCAATCTCCTGCCTATGCTTGGTTAGCATACACGTGAAAATCAAATTGCTCCTCCACTGCTTGGAGGGAATCTTCTGTGTAACAGGTATTCTGTGACAGAGCTTCCTGCGTTTGTCTGTGAATGTGGAGAAGTTGAGCTACACCCACATACGTTATTTCAACACATGCCCAACCTTTCAAGAGAGCCAGCTGGAGTACTGAGTATAATATACTCAGAATAATCTTACCGTGTGTAGGATTTAGAGGTCTTATGTAATTTTTAATGACTTTTTATCAAGGCAGATAAAATTTTGGCTATGTTAAGTAAGATATCTTACTGTGATTTCAGTTGTCCTATAAGTAACCCCATCTCCAGCTTCCACTCCCCACTTTTACCAGTGGGAGTATTTGTATCTCTGCCTCTCTGTACTTCAGCTCCAAACAGTCCCAAATGAGGGACTACTTTGTCAGATGACAGTGGGGCAGGACACAGATCTTACTTCTAGAACCACCTCACTACTTTTAATATTACACTTTGAGACCAGAATTATAATTTGTGCTCTTAAAATATGAGCCATTTAAATGTGCTGCTGCTTCTGCTTCTGCTACCCACCCACCACGTTCCTAAGTCCACAGTCCTTCTACAGATGAGCCAGACATGAAAACTAGGACAGAAATGCAGCATTTTCTTAATTCCCTTTGGACTTTTACACCCTCCTTTTCTAAGAAGAAATGGATTGTTCCATTTAACCTTTAGCTAATGATGCTGCTGTTTTTCACCTTTAATTGAATCCTAAAATAAAAAGATGCACAGTTAGCATTTTGCTTGCAGTTTGTACTACAGTTGTTTTCGTCAGGAGGTTCACCAGATCTCCCTGACAACTTTCTGATAGACATATGAGTTCCTATCTGGAGCAAGTTTAAATGCAGCTTTATCACTCATCGTAATACTTGAATAGCAAATACCAAGCCTGAGGTTTTTATACTTTCAGCTCTTGAAGTTAGGTGTAATAATGTATGAATAATATACTGAAAGTCTACGTACCAGATCCATTAGCAAGTCACAAGAGTTTCTTTGCCACACTTTTTTACTGATACAGTGTCAAGAAGTACCTAGTCAAGAAGGAGAATAAAAGGAGTAGAAACAGGTCTTCTTCCAAGATGTAAAGGATATATGATTGTTTCAGCTGTCATTCTTTGGGGCAGGTCTCATCAGTTTCTTCCGTGTAGGTGTACACAAGGATGCCTGACCCCACCTGTGGTGCAATAAGTAAGAAACTGACTGAAGAATATCTTCATTTAAAAATGGGCATACAATTTACAGCTAATTCAAAATAATGTGGCTGTGAGGTTTTTGGAGGATTACATCTTTAACATCTTATTTTTTAAGCAGATTTATATCTCCGATTTGGAGGAATGAAGAGCACTGATCTCAAAAGGTTTATGTATTCTCTCTGACACTGTCCCTGGCTTGATGAAGAACTATGAGAAAGTTTCTTTTCCTTCCTCTGTCTCAGCTTTCCTATCTGCTGAATAGGGTTAAAAATACTCATTTGCTTTTTATAGTTCTCTGCAATGTCCTGATATATGCAGCTGTGTAAAGGCTAGCTAGCGTTGTTATCCAGTATCCCAACTTCCTGACAAAGCCTTTACACAATAGTAACACTTTCAGTAAGGTGCAATCTCTGTCTCTTGTAAAGATTATAAGGTAACTGGGAATAATCTCTAAAACTCCTTTAATGCTCTATATCAACTATGAAAGGAAAGACATTTGTTTCGCATGGCAAACAGACTATGCCTGGGTATGTCTTCCTTACTAGTAACCCAGCCATGAGCCACAGCTTGCAGTATAGCCAATGATGTCTGTGCACTGATTTAGAACAAACTTTCATATAGATACCTATAAATGCATCAACGCAGCACAACAGTTAAGCTGCCTGTTTAATTCCCTTGATGTCTGCTTTACATCATTCTTTGAATAACTTTTCCCATTCTCCCTTTGCTCCTCCACTGCAGCTTTCACAGGTGCACATGCCTATTGTTCTTTGAAGGAAAATATCATTACGTGAGTCAGTTTTCAATCTCCGAGGAGTTAGAATGATTGATACTTAATTTCCCTACGTTCTTCTTAAGCTGCATTCAACATATCAAATGTTAATGAGCAAATATAATTGTTTGAAGTGAAGAAATAGGAAATTTAATCAGTTTGTAATAGACAACCAATCTGCTTTTAACAGTGCTGAGAGCTGCATAATTACCTGTTTATTAAAGTGTTACTGTCTTCCATACTAACCAGAGTTTGACATACAGACTGGTATCTTTCGATCTTGGCATTCATCCTGCTGCTAATCTGAATTAGGTGGAGAAGCATATTTTAAAAGACTTAGCTAATGGAGGCTTTCTCAACTAATAATCAAAAAAAGGTTTACTTCCATTTTAAGTGTTACATTCAGAGTGTGCAATTTCAATTATAAAATTAATATCAAATTTCCTTTATGTGATAAGTATAATGTGAGTGGTAGACTGAATTTACAGCTAATAAAGACTTTTGGTGATCTGCTTTAATAGGTAAAACCAGATAAGATCTGCACCTGAATCACCGTGATTAAGTAGAATCCCTCATCACAAGCTGGCATATTGGGTCATGCAGAGCCAGCAAGCTGATGCAATTTAAAAATTGCTATTTTGTTTCATATATCACTTGTTCCCATGGATATAATTCTTTTAAAAAATAAATATATAGTGGAATATCAAGCTTTTGTATGATCTGTTCAATTTACTGACAGCTAGGGGTTTTTTTCTCCAGGAGTTAGGTAATCAATGAATTTTAACCAGGTCCTTTAGTGAGAGTATTAGGTTGAATATCTGTATAGTACTCATTCTCACGCACACTGTTGGATGGTCTTACTATTGGATGACTGTTGTTGATCTTGCATGTCTCACCCTGATTACTAAGCAGGAAAAACAAGTCTTTTTTGTATTTACTTGTTCTGTGTCCGCTGAAGTTCATGTAGTTAAATGAGCTATGACTTAGCTTCTTTTAGCAAATGTCTAGCAAAGGTTTTGTAATGCTTCCTCCACCACTGCACCAGTGACTGTAAATTATGAGTGACAAACGAATGCTAATATAGCTCTACAGCAATGCTCATTGCTGTTTCCACCAGGCTGTTTTTGAGCAGGTCAGTCGTATGAAACAGCAGATACTCACATGCAAGCTGCATGTCTTTATATATGAAGTACCTTCCTTTGTGCATCTCAGACTTTTGAGTACTCCTCATGGTTCAGACTGTCTCTGCTTGCTGCAGCCTGCAGAGGAACCAGATCTAAGATGTTTTGTGGAAGTACTTCAGAGCGTATCTTAATGCCTCTAAAAAGTTACTCTTGAAAGTAAAGCAGCTTTAGCTTTAATAGCTCAGTGTAGCCTTTCAACCTCTTTTTTGTCTGTATCCAATTGTAACGCAGGTGCTAAACTGTTTCTCTTTGTGTATTGCTGATTATGGAGACAAGACATTTAAGTCAAGTTTCAGTCAAGAGGAGTTTTTTAGGTATGAGTTTTAAATTTCCAAAAACAAATGTTTACAATGGAAATGTTTACAGTCTTCACTACAGCAGCATAAACTTGCCACTGTAATAACCCCTTTCATATTCCTTTTCTTTTCTGCAAAATATGTGACTTTCCTCCGCACATGACTGTATATGTTGTGTGAACATTGTAATAAGGGTTTTCAGAAACAAAAATACATTTTCTTTCAAACTGAAAGTTCCCTTTCAGGCATCTGAAGCAGAAACATTGCTTTGAATAATAACACTCTTAACTTCCTTGGCAGGGTTTTTGTTTTTATGTTGCAAAAAGTTGTCAGAACTACAGCAGCGTGGAAGCTCCACACTTCTCTTTACAAAGAAATTTTTGCTTCCATGGTTTTAGCCTCCAGATGAAAATCAGCATTTGAAATTTCTTCAGGGACAATTGAAAAACAACAAAGCCAGATAGTTATACAGAGTTTTTCAGCCTTATGTATGGTTGTCATTTTGGCAGGATGTAGGGTAGTCAGGCTGATTTTGAGATATATATACATATATATATAGGAAGTGATTGAATCCTATACACCTGTATTAATCTGTATTGAATCTGAAAGATTCAATTGTTTTTGATGCTGTTCTTACTGCTTAATCATCAAAATGTTAAAAAGGTGGTTGAAGCCATCTGCCCTCAGTAAAGGAGATAAAGCCATTCTTAAGCACTAAATTGAGTAGTGAGGCTTTCTGAAACATGTCCTTCACCTATTTTGCAATCATGTGGCAGATGGCAAAGAAGTTGCTTTTTTTCCCACACCCAAATGCATACAGAAGTAATAGACCCTTTTCGTATGGAAGTGACACCTCCAGGTTATATTGTGAAGCCATATGGCAAATTCACTAGATCTCTCTTACTACCATTTTCCACCGAAGGCTGATGATAATAATTACAACATTTAAGCATCTTTTTAAAGTTGGTACTTTCACTAGAGTTGAGGACAAAAAGAGACAATGTGTAGTAAGAACTAGTAACTATCAAAGTCAATACTTTTTAGCAGTTGCCACATTATGGTACATGTGAATAGCAGTTTCTCTCTGCCTCCTTGTTTGTAATAGGAGATTTTAGTGATAGCTGTGTTAGAACAGTTATCTTTCACCATTTTCATGATTCCTGTATTTTTCTGTCTTTACCTTAATCAGCTGTGTGGTGGTTTGTCTATACAGAGAATGAGATGACCCTGCTGCTTTCCATTCAGCACAGAAGGCTGTAAACGCAGAGCTAGCGGAGTTTTCTAAAAGAGACAAAGTTGGCTTAGGCTCTGCTGCAGTGTGTCACTTCTCAGAATCTTCGTGTGTAGACCAAGTGAAACAGAGCATTGTTGGAAAACTGCTGATAGATCCATTAGCAGATAGAGCCATTCACATTCCTCACATATGTGTGGCTACATTTTGCATGAAATACATGCCTGCCTTTCATAAATCTTTGGAAATTCTTTGAAAGTATAAACAAGCTCTAGAAATTATTCTGAATAATTACTGAATGTTTATTTGCTAATATAAATTTCTACATCCCATGCAGGCTGTTCTTTCAGTTGTTTGTTAACGTAGCTTGTGAAACAACAGTTTGAGAAACCGATGATTTTTCTGTAGCCCGTTGTCAAAGCCACAGAGGAGGAAAACGCAGTCTTTCCATCCTTTTCCCCACAAAGACTGAGCAGCAGGAAATCAGACGTAAAGGTCTTCAGAGCATACATAGATCTCCATCTCAAAGACAAGATACTGGTTTGATTTCTCTGTTGTGGTCAGTCTAGAAGAGATACATCAGACTTCATATCAGAATTCAGAAGTAAGAGAAATGAGAAACTGCAGTAATTAAGGAGACAAAGGTGAATCAGGCAAAAGGAAGTGTTTCAAGGTTGTATTGTAGAATATGGAAGATTTTGTGAAAAGTAATGTATTTGTCCTCTTTTCAAGGATGTGGCTGTAAGATATGTCCTGCAAACAAGGAAGTTATGATCTCCCTGAAACTCCAGAGCTGAGCAAACTGTCCTTGTGAACCAAACACGCTTTCAGAAAAGAACATTATGGAGGTGGCCCTGTATTGCTTAGCTGCTCAGACTCCTAATTGCCTAGATTAAGCACTAGAATCCAGTTTTTGTCCAAGGAAAGTATACAACATCAGCCTTACAAGTGTACCTCACATGTCACATGAGGGGGATGTGAATTATGAAAAGCTGGCGCTTGATGATAGGATTTCCATCCTTGATAAAGAATCAGCCATAAACTGGACTTGATGGGAAATTTATCTGGCACTCTTGACAGAGTGCTGTTAACATGCCTGTAAACCAAGAAAGCCTAATGCTAAACCAGAAGGAGCAGAGAAATGCAGTTTGTCAGGAAAATCACGTAGTCAAAGCATCTTTTCTTTAGTGAAGTTTATTTTCCAACTGGTCTTCAGCAGCCTGGAGGAAGCTTGGCAGCAGGTGTAAGGAGGTTTTTCATCTCCTCATTTGCTGAACAAAAGAGTTTAGCAGATGTACAAACAACATGTATTTCAGAAACAAATATATCAAGAAACAATAAGGCAGCTTTTTTTTTTGTCTTGTCACCATATCAAAATCTTTGAAACCTGTCATCTTTCCTCTATTTTATATCCTTTGGTGGGAACTGAAATCTCTGTATTGATATGGCCACCAATGCACATGACAGTCTGGGTGATTTTGAAGCATTGCCTTTGAAAAAAGAAAGATATAGGCTTATTGGATTAATTTCTTTCCCTATCCATCTGTATTCTTCCGTGCAGTTGCATATTCAGATGTAGACTTTGTGGAGATTCCCTCTGCTGCTGCTAAATCTCATTCTGTTGCAAGTATGTTTGTGTTATTGTGTCTGTACTAAGCACAAATACATGCTGCATGTTAGAATGGCTTTCCTTGTTTACAGTGTACATCAAATACTGCAGACTCCATAAAATACAATAAAAAATAGAATTAAAAGGTTAGTGTTGCCCTTTCCTGCTTGAAGTGGTGAAAATAACCAATGTGCTCACAAAAATAATAAATGATGCTGCTGAGAGAATTTCTTGTCATGCAGATTTTATTTTTATCGTGATTATCTAGAAGTTAAAAGGAAAAACATCCAATACACATTTATTTGTTAATGACCTTCACATGTATCTTGATCTGGCTAATACTTGTTTGATTCTGACTATTTCTATGACAGAGGAAGAAATTAATGTACCACAGTTCTTCAGTCTTAAATAAAAAAAATATATTGTGAGTGATATATCTCGCTCATTAGATACCTATCAGGATAATAAATTTGGTTGTTCTAGCATTTTTACTTATGCTTTAATGTAGACTAAATTATCTTGTTTGTTCATCTGAGTAAAGTGTTCATGATAATGCACTTAAACTCCCAGCACAAGTTTAAAAAATACAGCATCTGAATATCTTACTCACACGCATGAGCAGCATTCCTTCACAATAAGGTCCTTGGGGAAAAATAAAAGAAACAAGTAGCCAAAATGAACTCATATTTTTGAGCTGGAGAATAGTGATGATTTTACTACATCCTGATGCTTATGATTGACTCAACATGAAAACAGAAAGTAGAAATGGGAAAGACTAATTAGGTTCTTTCGTCCATTCCCTAAGGAACTGTCTACTGAAGGGGATAAAATGATCTAAAACTTCTCATTCATCATCAAAATTGATTCTGCATTGCAACCTGATATGAAGAACCCAGTCCAACAAGTAAATTACCTAAGATTTTTGTGTTGGAAATGTTACAGACAGCATGTTTTTTACAAAATAAATGCCATATTTGTTAATCTTCCCAAGTTCAGATGGGCTGTTTAGAATGAGTGATTAATAGGTATTCATATTTCCGTAATGCAAATCACCCATATTGAGAAAAATGCACAAATCAGAAACTAAACGGCTTTCTTACTGGAAAACATTGATTCAGCTAAACTGAAACTTTTTGTTGGACTGCTTTCACAAAGATAGTCCAGGTTCAAACCATGGGCTCAAGGCTCCTGGAATAAGACTTCAGTCAGAGCTGTGAGCTCAGATGGAGAACCAATACCTCATGTTGCTCTTTGATCTGAATCAATTTGGACCTATCTCTCAGTTTACGAGATGAGTCACCTATCGTTCTTCTGACGTGCTTGGCTGTAATTAAACCATTAAAAAGTTTGTGGGACATGGAGAGAAGGAGGGTCCATGTGTGAGTGAGACCAACTCTGTTTCTCTGTAACCAGTGCACTCGACTGGAAAATACTTCAAGGCCTCTAATTACAGTTATTCAAAGTATTCCTGTTCCAGAGCAGAAGAAACTGAAACACACTCCCTGCAAGACACTGCCTAGCAGTGCTCTCTTAAAAGCTGCGTAAGGCAAACGTCAAGACTCTGGCCTTACGCCGGTGTCCCATATAACCCTCACGAGGGTATCCCTAACCCCCAGGAGTGCCACATAACTGCAAAATTTGGAAGCTACTGATTTATCCAGCCTGAGAAAATGTTAATGAGAGGAACAGACTACTTAACATTCCCACTGTGTGTCACATATATTATACAAAAGAAGTTCATCAGTTATACTGGATGAACTACATTGTTTTCTTGGGCTTTTTAATTTCCTGCAGTTAAGATCAGAAAAAGCAGCTTTCTTGAATGGCATAATCATAGAATCATGGATCATAACAGTACATGTATGGCCAGTAGTACTATGTACACAGCTTTTATTGCAGTCAGCTTTGCCTGATCTCAGGCTAACTGGAGAAATCTGGACCATTTCCGTTGCTGCCAGTTCCTCTGTTCCCAGTCTGCAGTACTTCTGTGTCTAGTCAAAAGGTGTTATGGAATGTGCTATTTATTCCTTGAGAAATTAGATGACATTTTCATTTTATTTTGTTGATACAGAACAAACTGAGCTAGTATTGGAAATTTAGCTGTGGAGAAATGTCAATCAATAAGTGTGTAACGTTTTATTAGACGGAAAGTTAGCTAGTAACATTAGCTGTAGAGTTATAAAAATGTCTTAAATAACACCTGCCAAGAGTGCACAAAGTTTGGTTTCAGGCTTAAAAATATTTAAGTGCAGCAATGACTTGTTTCTGAACATGGTGGACATACTAACGTGGAGCAGGAAGAGGTTAAGATTACTCAGAAATGGCTAGGGAGCTGGCATATTGTGGCTGCTGTATGTCGTACCAAGCCTGTTCAGTTCATTCGAACCCTGCCTTGCTCCCCGTTGTCTCTCAAGGTATGTTGGGATGGTGACTGTAAGGGACATGAACACCTTTTGTGTATTCATGGGCATTTAATATGTAATGCAGCTCCCACTACAGTGGAGGTCCAGTCCCGGACTGGAATTTCTAGATGGTATCATAATACAGACAAATAATGTATAGAGATGTGCACTGTTCCAGCCTAGGTAGATCTGTATCAATAAGGAAAAGAAAATGCCATATGATATTCCAGAGAATAAATACCACATCCCCATAAAAATTTCTGACTACCCACAGAATCACTGCAGAATGGGGTCGGAGGAAATGCCAGCAACAGAAATGATCCAGCTGTAGCCAATAGTTTATGTGTATGTGTATATACACACACATAAAATAGTATTTTCAAACTGATTATCTAGTTTTGTGAAATGAACAATTTTAATGAAAAAATTCTCTGGAATAATCAGTTTTGTCATTACTCAAAGGATATATTTTTTAAGTATCTCTATATTAAACTGGGATTTTAGAATGCAGGGTTTAGGGGTTTTTAATTTTAGCTAGCTGTAAAATGCTTGCATATATTTCATAAAGCAATAGGACTGTAGCTCATCATTAGTGTACATTGTGAACGGCATGTTACAGGCCAAATGATTTTATGTTCTTTTTACATTTGGAAAGAGATGGAGAATTTACAGGTCAATCTCTTTCATGCTGCAAAAGGTCTAGTGCTGCCTCCTCTAAATATAGGAGGAGGTGGTGTAGAAAGCCAGCCAAAGCACTGGTCAGTCTCATGGGAGCCATAGATAAAAATTCTACATGCACCTCAGTCACTTAGTAATCTAAGCCTTGTTGAAAGCTAATGGGACTTGAAAGCACTTTGAAAATTTCATTTTGTGACAGTCAGCAGGGCTTGCTGACTGGCTAGTCCGAAACAGGTAGGATTTAGTTTGTGCTTGAAAATCAGCCAATTACTATTCACTGTGTTATCCCTTGGCTGATAATGAGAGAAAGCTGTGTTTTTCCTGAGAAAAGGATACAGCAGAAAGCCTCTATGTTACCAGTAGCTGCACTTGGCTGGATTTGTCCCAATAAAGCATTTCAGCTTACTTTATAAGCAACATTTTCCTGAAATGTCAAGCTAACAAGATTCAGTCAGATCTGTTTCTTATTGACAATTCATCTAAGGTGAGGAAATAATGAAAAATGCATTTTAAATTCATAGCTCAGTCCTGATTAACCCACTTGAGTGTAGCTGAGGTGGCTAACTGTGGGATAGTGTTGCTGTACACTGTTTTCTTTTTTTGCGTTGTAAGGTGGTATTGTTGCAAAAGGCCAAAAAAAGAAATGGTGGACTGGCTACAACTCAAATATAGATCCTGCATATCTCTGATATGCACAGCATATCTGAAGCCTGGGTTAAAACTAGCATTAGAAGAAACTGAACGTTTTTTATTTGTTTGTGAATTAAATTCTGGTAGAATTCTTTCTTACAAAAGGATATTCTTTCTTACCTAACTATGAGTTAATTACCACCTCTTCAAACAAGTGGCTCCTCTCTGTGCCATCTCTGAATCTACTACCATGGAGGAATCAGTTAATATAAGGTTTAAAACTGAGGGGGAGCTTTATTCCATACCTCACATAAGAGTAGCCATAGCTTCAGGCATCTTTGCTTGGGCTGCCTGCTGGCTTAACATACTTACAGGGAACCAATCTCATTGGAAGTTCATCCACAGCTTTGTTTATTTGTATTTTTCCAAGGCAAGAATGATTTGCAAGAAAGTTTTATCAAGAAAGCCAGCATAGCTATATAATTACAACATAGCCCTGCTGGAGATTACACAATAGTTAATATTTGTAAGGCTAAATTTAGAAAGTGCTTTTCAAATGCCATCACAGTCAACACTATAAGTCAATGAAATTAAATGGCAGGAGTGAGAATGTGTTTTTTCAGCTCATTGCAGGGGTTTTGTTTAATTGCATTGAAATTCTTTAGTGCACAAAATGGCTGTGGCTAGGATATGCAGAAGTGACAAATAATAAATACTGAAGTATGGCAGCTAGAAACCAGCAATTAATAAATAACACTAAAGCATCTATGGCCAAGTTTTTCCAGTACAAACATTTGTTGCCTTCTAGTGTGCTCATTCTTACAGTGATAGGCCTATAGGAGACTTCAGTGAAAGTGAATAGATGGCTGGCAGAGGAGTACGTTTTACCCTCCATGCTGTTTTAGTTTCTGGAACAGATTAGGGAGGACTTTAATTAAAGCATTAGAAGCATCCAGGTTATATGACCTGATTCTTTTTCATCCTTATTTTCTTGACACCTTAAAATACAAAATACCTATCTGTCTCCATTTTGATAGCTATGAGTGAGGGGTGGGCCCATATGGTTTAGTGATATCTTGACCACAATTTTATCTCAGACCTAAAAATTATTCACTCTCATATAAGCCTTTAAAGTCAATTTAAGTGTATGTGTTATGTAGAAAATGGATGTTTAAACCTTTTTTTGAGAGAAGTTATTGCAGAAAAACTGCATGATCACTGCCTGAGGTTTTGCAGTTTTTATAGCAGAGCTTTGTTATGGACTTCGCTGGCCTCCACAGAGGTACTAAACCCTTAAGAACTCCTGGAAGGGTGAGTGAAAGTTAAATGCATGCTACCATAGATATTCAACAACTATATGGTAAAGACTGCACTTGACAAATCAGATTATCAGCAACTGACCAGATCTTCAAAGTATCTTCCTTTCAAAAACCAGCTCGTTTGGGGAGGGCAAAGATGAGCAGCCTACAGCGGTGCTGCTGCGTGGCAGTGGCAACACAATTACAAAGAAATACTGAACTAGCAGTTTATCTTGCTAGTTGACTAAATCAGCACAGCTGGGATCTGGCACTTTCCTTTATAGTATGCTATTTTATATAGAAAGATTAAGACATTTTATTTTAGTTTAGTTTACTTTATGAAAAAGTGGAACCTAATCTTACACTCCTTAGTCTACACCTGGTGACACAGAGGTGCCCAGGTCTGCAGAGCTGCTGACCACTGATGCTTCCCATGAGGTAACTGGGAGGCTGGCAGAACTGGACACTCATGAAAACCTGATCACATAATGATGCGTCTTCAAATTCCTGTTGATAAAATCTTGGGCACATTGCCTTATTGAGTAGGGAAAAAATGTATTTCGGTTAAGGGAGATGTTCCCTTGCTGCAATCAGTGATATTTATAGTTTAAAGTAACATTTAACTGCAGTTTTTTACATAACTTCTGAAAAGGTGTTTTGTTCTTACCTCTGAATTCTAGCATGGTTAAAAGAGCGAGTAACATGCACTTATAAATTATCAGATCACCGGACTGGCAAAGCATTAGTAACCCTATAATTTTGTTTCCTTCTGTGAAGTTCTCTGTAAGATATCCTACTAACAGCTAGTCTGACCCATTTAAGAGGTTGATTAGCAAAAGGAGAATTCTTGGACTTTTTAGTCTATTATCTTGTAATCTGTTCTCCTAGTAATTTTTTTTTTTTTAATCTCTGGTTTTATGCTTTCATGTGTAATGGGTTTGGGTTTTTTTGACAGCATAGTTGCAAAGGGTTTCATTGCTTTTTGGCACTTTTTTTTTGCCATGCAGCCATCTATGGTAATAAGAAAACATTTGCTATATCTCAAGCTCATTTCAAAGGGATCGTACATCATGAAGAATGAGGACTAAAATGCAGCTCCCTTTATGCAGGTTTTGCTTCAGCAAAAAGTGAAGACAGTTATCATTGCTACTAGAAGCAGCAGTAACCATTAGGTGAGGGGACCATTTTATAACTACCTCCTTACACGGGGTGGATATGTCTACTTGCTGGAAGGATTTTTATTGCTCTCTTTTCCAGATGGAATTTAACTGCTGCAGATACAATTCTTGCATCTTGTCAGCTGCCTCTATCAGCACATGCTAACGGCTGACACTGCCCGTGCACTGTCCCCAGGGAGCCTTTGGAACTGAAGGGTTTCTGTTCATTTTCTGCACGTTTTTGGCTTTGATGTCTATCATTGAATTTGGTCTCGGGTGGAGCAAACATTAGCTTGTGGATTTGACATTCTATACTAGAAAAACTATACAGTTTTAGAAGCTGTTTGTTCCTTGTTTAGCCTGCTTGCTTTTCTAGAAATTGAAAAATGACCCACAGATTTAGAAGTCCCATCTGAGTAAGTGCTGGAGACATTGCAAGATTCTGGTTTTACTTGTTTCTTTGTGTGTTCGCTTTCTTTCCTGCTTCTGAATACTTTTTCCTGTGTTCTGGGCCAGTTTGTCACGTTTGAATTGATCACATACCCAGCAGCAATACCAGTTGTTAGAACTGGGTCTCACAATAACAAGCAGAAATAGAGGCTCTAGAAAGCTCTGTGTACAGAAGCACCTTCTTAAGAGTTTAAACCATTCTTAAAAGCTGTGTGATTTTCCATTTCCTAGGATGCTTGCATTGCCAGGGCAGCAGCTAACAACTACTGGTAATACAACTAATGCTTGTGGTATATACAACTGAACAGTTTTGTTGAGTTTTTTCAATAATGCATTTAATTAGATTGGGGATTGGATGGTTGATTTCTTTTTCTTATTTTCCTTTGCTTTTCATCTTCTGCTTGCAGTATGTTGTTGATTTCTTTTTTTCACAGCAGAAATCTTTGATACCAACTACCATATTGTGTAGCTAATGGGGTACGCTGCAGGCTTACTGTTTGGCAGCACAGTACCTTCTCTTCAGACCTTCTCCTCCCGCAAGGGGACAACTGCTGAGAATAACCTTCCTGCCTATTGTGCACACATCTGTTAAGTTGATGCTTAGAACAATTATAGGCTTTTTCTCTCCCTGCCATGAGTGTCTGGAATCAAATTGTTCAGCTCTTCATGACAATAAATCCTCCAACCCTACCTAGCCTCTAATGCTTTTCAATTCTGGCTGGAGACAAGTAATAATTTATTCATATGTCAGAAAATAATTTGAAAAATGTCAGGAAGAAAAGCAAAATGGGGTAGAAAAGCATTACTTTCTGAGACTTTAAGGTAGATTTTCAGGTGTTTGGGGTTTTTTGCTTTCAGTGTCTGGAACATGAAAGACATTTGGAGGCTACGTGTAAGAATTAGAGAGGAAAATCATGAAAACACTTGAGAATACTTGAGGAGAGCAGGAAATCCTGTCAAGCACTTTTAATTATGATTGTCTTATCATTTGGATAGTACGATTGAGAGGAGCGTACTCAGCACTTTAGAATGGGACATTTCTTCTAGAAGAACATTTGGAATCAACCTTGAAAGACTTCTCACAGCTCACCATTTTCTCTTGCCTGAAAAATGCTATTACCTTTTCTAAAGATTATTTTTTCTCATCATTTATTATCTTTTTTTTTCTTTATAAAGAATGACAAATTCAAAATCTTTAGGAAGAAATCAGTGTTTAGTATCTCTCCCCAGTTGTAATTTGTGATCTCGGGATCTGAAATGTAGTAATCTTTAAATCATGAGACAAATTGTCTGTAGAAAAAAAAAAAAAAAAAATCAGGAATAAATTGTTGCGGGTTATCCCAGAACTGTCAAAAAGGAATGAGTGTTACAAAGTAGGGCCCAACCATCTTGTATCTCAAGTGAATCTGTAGGAAAGAAAGCTGAAATAACACAGAAAGAAACTCACTACCTTGCCCCTCAGTTCCTCCATGATTCTGGCTTCTGGCAAGGAGAAAAGAAAAGGGCTGTATAGACAGGATCTTTTCTCACCTTTCCTGCAGCTTTAGCAAGAACATATTCCGATGAACAATCTTGAAACATCACATAATCCTGTGGTGACAGAAGACAGTGAAGCCATTTACATTTGCTCCTTTAAACCAGGTGGTGAATCAGGATTCTTTAACAAGCAATAGTGTTGTTATTTTTTGTCTTTGATCAAGTTTAAATAACCTTAATAATGTGTTATGAACTTGCAGATAGACTCTTTCTAGGACACTACTCTGTGGAAAGCTGCCTTTCCATAATCCTGTTTTTAGCTACACTCCTTCAAAGATGATAGCAGTAGTAATTTTGCTAGTATTTGTTTGAGATTTGAGAGGAAGGAAGGAGCTATACAGAGACAGTATTTTCTTACAGTGAGTAGAATAGTCTCCTTCCTTTTACCAGTAGGAGAGGTTGACCCAAAAGCTTTCTAATGCTGTTGTGACTTCAGTTGCCCCAAAAGCTATATTGAATCCTACATTATTAAAACACAAGCAAGCTGAAGTTTCTCTGTAATGTATATTAATTATCTTACTTCAACATTCAAAATCGCATTTGGACTGTGTCTGTATTACATATCTAGAACACTTATGTAGAACTAAAATACTTATTGTAGTTTTCCGTATGGTGGAGTGATTTAAATCTGGTCATATTTCAGAATGAAATCTCACAAAATTATCACCTTTTCTCTGCTGCAAATTAAAAGGAAAAAAAAAGTGTCCAGCTTTACAGCCACAACATCAGCTTGAGTCTGGTAATTTCCGAATCAGTAATTTTAGGTTCTGCTGTTACTTCTACTCAGAGACCTTCTAACATTTCTTGTGTTCTAACAGTCATAGCTTCCTGTTGTTTTTCTCCTATCATATGAACTACCAGGGCAAATAAAAGACAAGTTGAGTGACTGTAGGGAAACCTGTGAAACTAGTTGTTTATATATAGTTGTATATGCAGCATTTTTAAAAGCATAGGAGGCAAGGAGGAGAATACATAACTTCTTTAAGTGGTGTATGCAAATTATGGATGAGAAAATTATTCTTTGAAATTGCTGAAGATAAATCTAAAAAAATCTGAAGGTTTAGACTATTACCATCCTTTTTCTTAAACTGGAGTTCTAAGTAAGTTATGTCATAACTGTGATGCTATTTGCCTAGTTCGCTGGTTTTGACTTGCTTATAATATCACAGAATCATGAAGCCATAGAATTACAGAGTGGTTTGGGTTGGAAGGAACCTTCAAAGACCATCTAGTCTTTGAAAGACCGCCACCACCACCACCCCGCCATGATAATAATAACAATAAAGTATTACTACATTTTCCACTAAGTGCTCCCTTTCAGAGTGAAATTTTTATTTTCAAAGTACCAAAATATGGGTGCTAAACTACCCAAATATGTCAAACTATGGTTTTGTAATTTTTTAAGAGTGTTGATTTCTTCACTAGAGGAACATTTGGCCAATAAATTATCCATTTTAGCTAATTTAAGGCATTCTTCAAAATAAGCAACTAATAGCTTACTGCAGTGTGGCAGTTCAGTAATGGACGTTAAATTTATAGTACCTGAAAGGATTTTATATTTGTTTATTCTTATTGGCTCAGTGATTTTAAAGCAGTGGTTTAAAATTGGGGTGGCACACTGAATGTCATGTGAAAGACATGTAGGCTAGGAACAGGAGCAGGCACGTGCAAAGTGGTGTGGTGGTTCGCAACATTTTACATGTCTGTAACGTTTCCTGTGGGCTGGTACCCAGCTTTAGTAGCTGCTAGAGGAAGTCCTTGTGCATTCATCGACAAAAGCACACAGAATGTTGGGGAAAGCACTGCAAAGGACATGGCTGCCATGGCATGCCAGGGTTCTGTACTGCTTTCCCCACTTTCCCGCTATTTTACAAAGTGATAGACGGCAGCAAAAAAAATCTCTAACTTCTGTCTCACTTCAGGAAGTACAATTTAGGAGCTGGGGTAATTTGATGATAGTGTATACTAAGAAAAATATTAGAAACTAGGAAAGGCCACATAGTCCACTGAGGCTCATTTCATTCCAAATATACCTTCTCTACGTTATTATTCTATTTGTTAAGAGAAAGAGTAATGTTGTCCATTTTTTATAATTCCACTTCTGGGTATTACAGCGATAAATACTTAAATGCTGGAGAACTAACTTTCTTTCAGAGCACTGTTTCAGGGGAAAACTATTTAAATGCAGATGGGTGGGATGACAGAAAAGAAATTGACCCTAAATGAAAAATATGATGATAGTGATATGAATATATGTGTATAGTCATGGTTTCTCAAAGTTCCCCAGAGACAGGCTTCCAATCATGAGACTTTCAGATAGTAACCTTTCACTTGATTTATTGTTTCAGGACCAATGCAGGAGACAATATATGACTTTTGGAGAATGGTATGGCATGAAAACACAGCCAGCATAATCATGGTTACTAATCTCGTAGAAGTGGGAAGGGTAAGTGATTTTTGTACTTAAAAAGATGAAAGACTTCCAAGGTGTTTGCTTTTGAAAATTAAATAGCAGACCAACAAGATGCTTATGCACTAAGTAGAGCACATAAAATATTTATGACTGCCTGTACTAAGAGGTTCATTATCAATTATTTTTAAACATGCCTTGGATGCTTGGCTTTGATAACATTAGCACAATGAAAAAGTAACTGATAAAGCTACATTCTGTACAACATAGCCTGCAAAGACTGCCAAAGAGGGAAAGCACCGTCTCTTTGTGTATATCTCAAACATACCACTTCTATTAAGGGAAAACAGGGAATTGGTTACAGAACAAGGTATGGTGTCATCTTTGTTTTATTAAGGGAGGCTGAGGGAGAGTAATTCCGAAACAGATTTCTGAGAAAAGTAGTTAAACTGTGAAATTGCACCTTATTCATAGTGTATAAGTCTACATCAACCTGGTTTGTTTAGGTTTTTCTTCCTGTAAGCCTTCTGGAATAAAACAGAAAAAAAATAGCTTTAGTCATTTGTACACTAAATTTCTTGACCAGAAGGTCTTCTTCAGGAGCCAAGTAGTAAAGGAAAGCTTGAGTTACTGTGTACTTTTCTTTCTTTGCTTGATAACTTCTAAACTGTGCTTCCTACTCAAGTCATTATGGCTAATTTTGTTTTCAGCATGTACAGAATGGAACCATTTTCTTTGTTTCTCACAACCGTCAATAACTGAGTCTTTTAATTTACTGCTTTGTCTATGCACTGGTGTCTTAGTTCCCATTTGGGATGTTGTTTTCAAAAAAATTGCCTGGGAACTGGGCATATGAAAACAAAAGCATTGCTTTTATTGCACCTACTGCAATTATTGTAAATCGAAGTGTTGAAATAAGAAGTGCATGTATCTTGGTGTGAGCCTCATGGTTTTAAGAGATGTTTTTAATTTCACACTGCTGGAGTGGCTGATACCCCTCTTCCCTGTGGCATTTGCATGAGGAGAGTAAGCGCTGTTTGTGTGGCGTGAGTCAAAGTATCAGATCTTGTCACCTTTTTAGCAAGTCCAGTTTTACAGTCTCAATCTATTCTTCCTTATGTCCTTTGTCAATTGTTAATATAAATCCTATTGTTTAGATATCTGTGTGCCTAAGCCTACCAACAGATCAGGTGCCAGGATTATTCTTAGATACAATAAAAGATGGGGTTTGTGACTGCAGTTAACACCTGCTGCAGGAACACATGTACGACTAATGGCAGAGGCAAAAAAGGATCATGGTGGCCACTTTAAAAATTCAGTCCCTTGAGTGAGCAAGAAGGTAGAAATATTTGGATGGTCATGTATCAATTCAAAACGGATGGATCTGTATGAATAGGAAGCTCTCCAGCAAATGTCTTTGTTAAAGCTTTATACACATTCATAGGTAGCCAAGCACACAATTTAAAAAGGGATGTTTTCAGCGTATGGATAAATAAGTCTAACAACAAAAATAGCATACAGTGTGAAACCATGTACTGTTTTCCTAAAGTCAGTATTTGAAAGTATCAATTAGAGTGAACGGTCAGGTACCAGCCAGGGAGATGCCAGCCTTGGTGCCAGTGTTGGCAGCCTCAACTCACATCGTTTAGGTATGCAGCACCTTCCCTTAGCAGCAAGCAACAGTTTGTGCCACCATGAAGATTTCTTCAGGGTGCAAGAGTCCTAGTGGGATACAGATCTGCAGCTTTGTTGTTTCTGGCAGTGGTAGAAATGACTTTGTTCTCACTTTCTCTGGAGGCCAACATAGGTGAGATCAGAGAGCAGAAACTGAAAATGAGCTTTTAATGGAAATGAGGTCATGCGAGCCACAGAACAATGCAGTCACTCCTCTGCTGGTGCTTCTGTCCTAGTCCCAGAGCTGGACCCATCAGCAGCAAGAAGGCATGCTACAAACACACCATCTGTCCCGCAACCCCTAACACAAGCTCTGTGCCACCTTGATTAATAATGATTTTAATGGACCTTTTGGTAGCATTCCTGCAGGGCAAACCTTGTAACCTTCCCAACCTTGAGGTTTTCTATTGCAATTGCTAGTGCTAGTGTAAGATTTATAGAGGTTTATTATTTTCACTTTTTAACCCTCCTGACTCATTATGTAAGCCAAGGAGGAAAATTCCTTTATATTTTCAGGAAAGAGGAATATCTATTTAACATGTTTGCCACATAGTGTACGTGCTTCATGAATTAATCATTGAGGGGGCGTATGTGTATTTGTTTACCAGGACTGGCTGGATAGTCATTAAATCAGTGCTAGGAACTTGTTTCTTGCCCTGGAGCACTATGCATCAGGACTGTTTTAATTGGGGATGGAGGAATCACCATGAGGCTGTCCCTAATGCAAGCACCTGCTGCAAATGACTCAGTCCCCACATTACCCTCCAGCAGGGTCCGGGTACATCTGCCAATATCTGTCATTATCTGAGGCACACTTGTCAAAACCATGCATCCCTTTAAGCTCTTGTGTGTTCCAGCAAGGGACCCTTGTCAGTGTTTCTGGCACCTGCAGACTGCTGTGCACCTGGTATTTAAATGGCACATAAATGTGTTTTGATTGTTTTCTCTCTTTAATGAACCCACCTGAGGGATATTTCACTCTTTATCTAGTAGCCTGTTACCCAGTCACTCACATTTACACTGCTTGTGTGGAAATTCAGAACTCACTTGTGCTGTTATACTAATCCATCTGCCAGAAGTCTTATCACAAAATCTGCAGGGCTCCCTAAGGAGCCTTTTGTACTGGTAATTTAAGCTAATGATTTCTAAACATATTTAGTCGGTTTTATGAAGACCTCATTAGAATGTGACTGTTTATTAAAAATCTAAATGAGGTCTCGCAGTCATTTAGAAAAATCATTGCTGAGTTGCATGAACAGTTCTTTGATATCGGATGTTGAAGTGTTTTTTAGTTAAGATTGGCCTAGTTTGACATAAGAACTTTCACAAAAAAACTAAACAAATAAGCAGCCCTTGAAGCAGCCTTGGAAAAAAAGTCTGTCTTCTTCAAGCTGGGGTCAACAACCTTCAACTCACAATGAAGTTCACAAAAAGGGAATGACAAGTAATTAGTGGTATAATATACCTACATTTTAGTACAAGAATCAGAATTTTTGAAACCATACACTTAACAGGAAAAAGCAAAACCAAGACTCATAAAAACTCATCAGTGTGACCACAAACTATTTCAAAATCATGTATTCTGGATTATATTAATGCAAGAGGCCTCCATGCTCATCTTTCTAAGTGGTAGAGCAACTGAAGACAGTAATGTAATTTCAGGCAAAATCTTTTCCCAAGAGCTTTAGCATAATCTGGTGGATTATTCTAGAAGAAACAAAATTTTTTATTCCACCAGTGTAGCGGTGATCAGAAAACAGTCACAAGCAAGAAAACATCTTGCTTACTCCAGGAGACTGCTCTAGACTACAGACTCCAAAAGACAGAGCTGGATCCTTCTGTGGAAAGCAATGGGAACTGGATCAAGGTCTGTATGTACCGGCCAAAGTCTCAGGTTGCTTCTTGAAGTGCTTCAATATTTGCACACATTGAAATATTTCTTTCCTCTTTGAAGAGTTATGTGGGGAAGATTTAGAATATATTCAATTGTGCCATCTAGCTGTCACCTCCATCTTTGTTCTTGTTGGGCTGGTATGGTTGGCAGAATCAAACTTGGCACGCCACATCATTTGTCATTTGTCAGTAGTCACTTTCTCTCCCACTCCTTGTTTTTGCTTGAAGCAGAAGAAGTTTAATGAATCTGATTAATAAATGGTGAAGCACACTGATGAAATTCAGTGGAGTGGTTGATATATAAATATGCTGCAAGGACTCATGTTTGTCTATCATGGTTTTAATACAACAAAGTATTTACACAAAAAAATCACTAGAATTAATTATAAAAAATAAAACCTCACCCCAGGAGCATAGTAATTACAGTAATTAGAGTTTCTCAATTATTATCCAGAATTAGAAAACAGCCAGTGCTAATAGTGTTAATAAGCACACAAAAGACCCTTTTTTTGAAAGGAGGCAAGGTTGACTGCAACGGAATGGATGTGACAGAAACAGGGGAATGAAGGTCAGCCACAGAGTGGTAAATAGCCCCTATGCCTGCAGGCACACCTTAGCGCTACCGGAACAGCCTCTCACTGCCATCTTATCTCTCAGGAGTGTTGTGCTTTCCTGATAGCCATCTCACACTCCTCCTGGGTGACTTTTCCTTCCTAGGAGTCAGCAAGTCTGTGTCTGCACAGGGAAAAACAAAGAACACAGTGGTGGGTTACTTTTCCTTTGCTTGTTTTACTGGACCTGTGGATGACATGTTACATACATGGCAATCTTATCTGCCTTGCTGCAAAAATGTTGATGGCTCCAACTTTTCGGGGTTAAAAGAGTATTGGGGTCCACATGACATCAAGGAGACCCATGCAATGGTCTTCTGGCACAGAGGAAATACCTCCTTCATGCTGGCTGGCTAAAAAAGTATTCCCAGTTGTAAGAAAGACAAAATCTGTCAGAAAAGAAATGCTCTTCTCAGGAAAGGCTGTATAGGACCAGCCCTAAGCAATCACATGTACATGTGTTTGGGCCTTGGATGCTCAGGATATGCAGCCTTGGTCAGCATTCAAGAGACATTTCTGAAACAGGTACAAATATGTTTCCTTAACAAACAAAGCCCAGAAGTCTTTATGTTGAACCGGATCTTCAGATCCAGCTGATGATCCATTTCTGTTATAGACAGACATTAGATGTCTGAGAAACGCTGCCAAGTATAGCCCTGTCCAAAGACTTCTTACTGAAAACATATTGCAAAAAAACCAAACAAAAACTTCATAGGACATTCCAGCAACGTAAAAACTGTGTGAAATTTCCAATGGAGTTGCCACCAATTAGAATAAAAAAGGAAGTATTTGACACAAAGCTATTACAAAGCTTGCATTTACACATTCTACAAGTTTTGAGAGTCTTCCATGTGGAAGAACCCTCTAATAAACAAAGGTAAATTCAACTTGTATTTAAGATCCAGATCACCCATGACAGAGCTATTGCAGAGGTGAAACATAGTAACTCTTTAACACATCTCACAAATAACACGTTTGTATTTAGTATAAATGGAAGAACACTCTATCTAACTGAAACAGCCTCTACATGTAATAAGCCAAATTACCTACATTGGAATTAGTTCAGGATATGGCATTAGTGCTTCTTAGGATGTGTGTCATAGTTTTTAAGCGTACTGGTGACTAAGATTCCATTTTAACTTTTCTGCTGAAAGAAAAAAAACACATTCTATAAATGAGAGGGAGAAAGGTTGCTGTGTGAAACCATTCCCTACCTCTAGGTAATTCTAGTCTCAGCTTCTAAAACCTGTAACTAGTGTCCTTCCCCATCTATGGAAAATTACTTTGTTTAATTATGTTTACCTAGAAAACCTGGTACCTGTGCTTATGGTACATAAATGTTATTATATATTTTGTTGTTATACTTTTGATTTTACTGTAATTCTAGCATGTCTTGTTGGATAGAGTAGCATTTTACAGGGTATCGATGAGAAAAAAGAAAACAATCATAATTTAAAACTATTGTAAATCTTTTGAGTCAGTGAGCCCTTCTAGTCATCAAATCAGATTTCAGCTTTCAAGACTTCTAACCAGAAATAACACGTTGGCGTTATTCCATTATTCGTAGCAGGGGAGGAGCCCTTAGGGAAAAAAATTGGCTGTTGTTCTTCAGGAAAGAGAAGGGAAGACGCTTTGCAATCATTTAATAAAGATGTCCCCAGACTGGCAATGTTAGCATCATCAAACAGGACATCAACCTACAAGCATTCAGTGCTGTCCTCTGTCACTCAAAGTAGAAATGGTTTAAGCTCTCGGTGTTTTGATGTTTTCTCATTTCCAGTAAAAGCCATGTTTTAAAGAATGTTAATCAACAGAGATTAATATCTTAATGCTCACTAATCCAATTGAGATAATTCACTTTGCGAAATAAATAGAAGAGGTTTAAGGATACACAAATGCATTGACCCCCTTCCTGGGCTAGCTGCTGAAGTGCTGCCAAGGTGTGGGATGCAAGTATAAGTGCAGTTTGCAAAGAGGGATTCAAGTTCTTTGAAATGTCAGCACTAGTGAAATGGCTCCGTCACTGGAAGTCTCCTCACCTCAGCAGTCTCATGAAATTAATCTCTCAATCTCTCTGTGAAGGAGGAAGTATCCTGGAGGTACCAACACAGTTTTACCTTACCCAGAAAGCAACATGTAGAGCTTTCTAACCTAACATAAAATTAACAGGTTTTAGAAACAGAAGGCAATCCACTAACCTGGTGTTGCTCTGTAGTTCAACTAATGACAATATTTTGCTCTAGGAACAGAAGCATGATGCAGAGCGCAGGCTGTTCTGCTCAATGCAGGCACGTCAGGTCCTCGGAGCACAGGATCTGAGCAATGTGCCCATGATTTCACAGTTGTGTAAGGGATTAAGACAGGCTTTGAGGAGCTCCAGCTAATCCTGTAACCATCCTTCATCTTGGCATGGGACCATCCTTGTCATGCATTCTGTGCTCAGCCTTTTTTCCTCCAGGACTGTGCTAAGGTGCACTAATTTACAGTTTTTTAATGACCAGTGGGAGACAAAATTGCCAAAACATAAGCAATGAAATAGAGGCAATCCGTATTCTTCTGTTGGTATTAACAATGGAGGCAGGAATACTGCAACAGCTTTACCTTGGGTTAGTCTTACCCTAAAGCAATTCTTCTAGACTAATTCTCTTTTATGGCCAAAGGAAGGCCACCCCATGGGTTCGGCCTGTCAACTTAACTTCATCTAACCCAAGCTACCGGGTTGGTGGCCTGCTAACAATATACCTGATTCTTAAGAACAAAGGGAATGCACTCATTCCCTTGGGTGGAAAGCATTAGTGTACGACTACTACTGGACGTGTCCAGAAAGCCAGCTGTTCTGGGCAGAAGTTGAATGAGAGTGCGCCCACCAGGCAACCTAGAATTACTGCTGGGGCAGCACAGTGCAGCAGAAGGTGGAGAGTTGTATTGGCTCTGAATCATCACTGGAAGAAGTTAGACTGAGCTGGTAAAATTCATGGAGATATCTCTCTCCCTCTGGGAGCTGTGAACCACATAAAGACTTCTGTCTGTGTTTATACAGACCCATTCATCTGATAGTGCCAAACAGTATCTTAAATGTTCTATTTCTCAATACCCTTCCATGCCTCTTTTAAAAAACTGTAAAATAAGGTACAAATCAATTAACTGACTTGCTCAAAAGCAAACAGAGAAAATGAAACAAAGAAATACTGAATTTTCTCTTCTGTCAAAGGTTGTTTTATAACATATAAAATGATCTTAAATCACAGTACATTTTTTGTTTGAAAAGTATTTAGATAAAAATACTTTCAATTATTGGATGTCCTTTTACTTCAAGTCAGCAAAATAAAAGTATTTGATGTCATCCTAGTTATATCTGTGGAATCTGTTTAAAATTTTCACCAGTGAGCTTGGTCGCCTATTTCATTGTATATCCTAGAGGTTTCACTTTAGAATTTATGTCTGACTTGCCATCATTACAATCTATGCAGTACATAGCCAGTTGTATCACCGTTTTGCTAAGAATATTTCAGAACTGAAGGAAATAAACTTAGAATAACCGATGTTATTTAAACTGTTCTGTACTCACTACAAAGTATATTTCACAGCTAGCTCACATGTTAATTCTGTAATAGTTCTTCTACTCCAAACCTCTTAAGTAAATGAATTACTGTCCTGGCTTTCATACTGCCTTTGGCTAGATGTGTCACATTGCCAAATGACTAAATATACAGCTTCAGAAGTCACAATTTGTGTTCATTAGCTATCCACTGCCTACATTGTTTGTTATATTTAGAAGCAGCAACAACAACTTTCCACCTTAATTTTTAATTCTTAGTTTCTCACGTTAGACTGTTATGCTGGGGGATGGAGCTAGGGGGTGGAAGTAGGTAATAATCTTCTCCAGACTTCTAAAATTATTAGTAAAATGAACATGTTTGGAACAATTGGACAGTGTACCTTGGGATGAATAGATTAAACCAGAGCATTTTTGTTATGTCTCTGGCAATCACCCTTTTATCTCATCTTGTGATGAACATCTGTATTTTTTGGCACATTGTTGGGATATAAATGTGGGGCATATCTGAACAAACTCTTAATTATAGTTCTGCTCAGATGAGATTTCAAAATTAGGTTTTTACGTTGTGGAGGATATTTACTGTTATGGTAGCAACTGCGCAAGGAAAAATCTAATGCATTTAATATTCAGTTCTGGATTCATGTATCAATTATTTAGCTAAACCTTCTGTTAGCAGGTTTTTTCTAAAACATGTATCAAATGTTTATAAAAAGGGAAAGAGATTCATCAAGTTACAGTAGCTAAAGCTGTGCTAAAAAGAAAAAATGAACAAACATATGTTACCAGCAGTGTTTCTCGTATTTGATGAGTAAAACCATATTCTATTTTTTTGCAATTCCCTTTCCTTGTACAAATAAAGGCCCTGATCCAATAAACATTTCTAAGTGTGGTTTTGATTTACACTATTTAATCTACTCCTGTCTTGAAGACACCTCTGCATTTATTTGAGAGGTCCTGGAGGAGGTAGGAGACTGGTCGTTGAGCATTTACTTAACTTTTGGCTCATCAGGAGCCACAGAGTCCCCATGTCTAGAGCTCAGCACGTGCAGCAGCACTGCAGAACAAGAGCCAAAAGTAGGAAAGAATCCTGGATTAATAAAAAATAATAATAATAAAAAATCCATTTGATTTGGCTTTTTTTCCCTCTCCCAGTGAGTGAATCATTTAGTGTTCGTCTGTGGCTCTGACTGTGGCTCTGGCACTGTTCCCATGGCTGTTACAGCCCCTATTCCACTTGGGAGAGTTTTCAGGAAATTGTGTTGTCATGGATCCTTCTACTCAGCTCCAGTCTGCTCCGTGACCAAAATCCCCTGTGCAGCAGAGTAAGAAATCCCCAGCGGGCCCAAGCTGCATGAGGCACAAAAGGCTGTAACGTCTGTGCAGCATCCCCCAATGCTTCCCTAATTATTCCACTGGATCATCTTAACTAAAGTTTATAAAAGGAGTGGAAGCAGATCCAACAGTTAAGGCATAAGAAGATGGGGAGTGTGCTCTTCTAAATTGGTCTTTCTAAATGTCCCTAGTTCTTAGTCATAATCCAGGCTGTCTAGACTTACCAAGTTAGAAACAGGCATGTTTTCCTTCAAGGCTGAGCAATTTAATTCAGCCAGGGTTGGCGGTTTTTTCCCTGGTTGTTTATTTTACTAAACTAGAGCTGTTTTGAGGATGGCAGGCACCCATCAGAAAGAAACAAGGCTAAAGTTAGCAACAAAGAGGCGTGCTGATCAGTAGTGCTGTGACTAGGATCACCACCGCAGCTGCTCCCTTCCTACGTGCATTGGCCTGTCTTCGTGTGGTTCAGCTTCCAGCTACGGAAAGGATAAGTCAGCAGGCAGGAAAAGGGAATTGACTGCAGAGATGGGGTTGTCAGTGGGCTGCTGCAGTCCAGAGGCAGTGTGAATTGCCTTATTCTGCATGGGGAGTTGAAAAATCATCTTAGCCATAGGTAGGAAAACCCCATTTCAGAGAGTTCCCAGCAATGACTATAAGAGGGTCCATTTGCTGGTCTAAGGGATTTTAACACGGACAAAACAATGAGCATTCAAATTTTTTCACTTAGCTTCTATTAGAGGATTTTTGTAAATACATCCAAACAAGGTAAAATCTGACTAAATATCAAGTAGATGCAACAATACATAGCAGCAGCAAGTACTTAAATGCTTGCAGCAATGTTTAATGCTTTTGAAATGGTTGTTCATTGCTTACAACTGGTAGATATGCTTTGGAGGTGAATACACATTTGCCAGAGATGCTGTCAGTTAGGCACCCTGGGACTGGTTCTTGGCTGCTGGAAACCTTCTCATCCACACTGACACCCTGTCAGCTAGCTGGCTGGTGGACATGGCGGGGGGAGCAGTCTTGCTACCCTTACTCCTGGAACAGGAGTTCTGAGCCCTGCAAGGTCTGTTTGGTGTCCCAGCCCCAAGCCTCTCGCTGTGGAAGGGAACTGTATAACCTGGTGTTTGCCACTTGTCCCAAAACCATGCTTAATACAGGATGAATTGTGAAGAATATAAAGAATTTTTCTTAGCCAATACTAATAAGGTTACTAGGTCTGAAGACAAGCATAGAGAAGTAAATTAAAAACCTGAACTTCAGCTCTGCTCTAGGAGCTTTCCATCAGCTGTGTAAGCAGGAATAAGCTATTAGGATGCTTCTATAATTTTGTGGCTGGGAGCCAAGGTTTATGACCAGGCTACTCTTTTTCTCTGAAGAGTATCCTGATGTGGGGCTGTTTTTTTCCAGTCCTTCAACTCAGTTCTGTTCAGATTTAAATTTTATCATGCTGAAGAGTCAGAAAAAAGTGTCAGAACTACTGACGCTGCCCCAACAAACTTTATTGTATCAGCCTATGTTACTACTTTGATGTGGCAAGACCTATCATCTGTTCAGACAGTAAAGAGGGGTTGTACATGATTATCAGCTACATCACTGAGGTGATACAAATTGTGAGGAAGGTACTCCAGTCTGACAGGACAAGGTTTGCCTGCAAAATCTTTTGTATACTGAACATGGAGTATGTATAAATAAATCATCTGAATCATGCATTACAGTTTTCATTGTATGCTTATACACACGTTCATCAGTTTTACCTTTTGCTCAAGGCTAGACACGATAGTGATCCAAATATATTGGCTTGAAAACAGGTTTGAGAAATACTCTACCACTTGTGACATTTTTTTTTCTATCAGTTTTCCATTGAATATTTGAAGGGTTTGGGTTTTTTACCCAACCCATTTAACTGTATATTTAAGTAAACCAGTAGATTTGCATGTATTAAAAGATGCATTTTAAGTTTTCCCTTCAGTGAAAGAGAGAAACCATTCCATGCAGCAGATGTGTAACAGATGCTACTCCTAGCACGTACTGCACTACTGGACGATGGCCAGATGCAGTGGTGATAGTGTAGCTATTACCATGATAGAGCAGAATAAAAGAGAGATATGTAAGTAATATGTTAGCTCTCCCGCCCATCGCCTTGTTCACACAAATGGGAAGGAGGAGAAAATTCTTCAGTCTGTCAGCTATCTACATCATCATGTACAGTCCCCACAACCACCCACTTCAAAAAATAGGAGAATAATAGCACAAATTTGAAAATGTTAAACATTGAAGTCCATTCCATCTAGACCACACAAGGGCTTGGAAAATCTGAAATACAGTTAAAAAAACCCAGCTTAATTGTATCTCCATCTCCCAGGACAAATTTGCCAAGAACGCACAGGAGGTCCGGAAGCCTGCTGATATCAGTATGGAGGAAAGGGAAATTCATTCCACCTAGCCTTAGCCTTCAAGAAGCCAAACACCTAGGCAAAGGCAGTCATCTAGACTCTTCATAAATAAAAAAAATAACGGCACCTCTAGAAGGCATTCATCCGACTCATCTTAGTTTGAGTTAAGTGAGATGAATCCCATCCATAATGTTTGGGGCCATCTAGTGAATTGGTGTTAAAGCTCAGACATAAAACTCATCTCTTGACTTCAAGTGTTGAGTTTTGCCACTTGACCTCTCATCAGTTCCTTTGGAAAGTTAATCTGAGAAAACAGATACTTTGCTAACAGTAGAGAATATCCTTCCTGTCTGAAAAGCATGTTTTCATTTTAGGAGGTAGGAAGCCATTTTTGAGACAAATGACCAGATAGAGGTTGGGGAAAAAAACCTTCTGGTGGTAGTTGTCCCTCTGGGCACACCCTGCCTTGGAAAGCACAGCAAAGGAACAGTTACTCGGAGCTGTGCAGGGTATAAATAACCCTTGTGCTCCATATGTATTTGCCTTCCCTCACTAACCACAACACAAATCTCACCTGCAACTCTGAAAGCTGTCTTAAAAAAAGAAGAGGCAATGTTCCTTAAACATAAATCATTTCCACATGCAGAAAATGTGACGGTTTTGCACATGATTGCATTTTAAAACAGAAATCATTGCACAGAATACAGAATGGATTCAGCATGAACCTTCTAAAATAAATAAACCGTAATTTCTTTTGTATTTTTTAAAGGTCAAATGCTGCAAATACTGGCCAGATGACACAGAGATATATAAAGACATTAAAGTTACCCTAATAGAAACAGAGCTCCTGGCTGAATATGTGATTCGAACATTTGCAGTAGAAAAGGTAAGTTTCCAAATTCGGTTTTCTTAAAGAGAATGGTATCTGCCTAAGTAACTTTCCTACAGATTCAACATAGGAAAGTTAAATCTTTTGCCCAACATCACAGTTATGTAGCTATTTTTTGGGTAAACGGCTACTGCCCTCTTATGGTAAACTGCTTTTCTTTAAATATATATCAGCCTTTCTGCACTTTCCATCACTGTTGGCCCCTGCCTGAGTTAGAAAAATTGTTGTTCCTTTGCTAGGAGAAATCGAAACCTTCCTCCCAGCAATCAATTGAAAAACACATTTGTGCTGTTTTCCCATCTTAGGTTCTCCACAATCATTTTCTGTCTGTGACAAAGACTGTATGCACCATTATTCAGAAGTCCGTGGTGGACAATACTGTTATCTGTTGGGCTTGTGTGTTCCTCATCAGCAGAGACATAGTTGTAACAAACTAATTTTCTTCTCAAGGCACCTTCACTTTTCATGTGGATTCCGTCTTTTATGGAGAGTTCCAATCAGTGTGTTGTATTACTGTTTATTAGAATAATGCCATGTATTTGTTTGATGCTTACTAGATCTTGTAGCTCTCCTGAACAGCTTGCAATCTATGGACAGCATACAATTAACAAATAAGATACTAACTGAAAATGAGAACAAGCAGGGTCAGTCAACGCTGAAGGGTGTCATGCATTTTGTGTCAGTTCAGGGGTTTTATTCAGAATTCATTAAAGAACAGAAATGTTTTAATTGTATGTATCAAGACTCATTTGAGTTGCAGAACAACAAGGAAAGGGCCACTTTGGAAGACTTAATATTCCTAATGGTGCACTGAAGTAATGTTCAGTATTATCATGAGTAGATTTTCAACTAATTAGCTTAGAAGGCTCCTTTTGATTTAGTTGCAGTACCTGTGATATACTGGTTCTCTGTAATGATGAAACAGTATTCAGTTATGGTTTTGAGGAACATAAACTTTAGCATTAAAGAATCTTGCACCCAGGTAGATGCAACTGCCAAAAAGACAACCCAACAGGCTCTCTGTACATACATCCACAGTAACCAAGGAATTATGGTTTTTTCTGGTTTATTCTTCAAACTAATACTTAAATATGCATCAATACAGCAACCTGAGGGTAATGATAATAGAATTGTGTGGTCTGAATGAACTGAAATATTGTATCATGTTTACCACTATACATATTGTACATCGAATTCACTCATGCCTGTTGTTTCCTTGCATTTAGATATTTTTAATAAACAGATAAGAAAAGGTGGCTACACTTTGAAGTAGATGAAGCACTGGTTGATTTCTATTCTGCAGATTTTAAGTCCGTGCTTTGATGTTAGCTTTTCACTTCTTAACTGAGACTGGAAAAAAAAACCTAGAGGATTTTACAGTTGAACATAACCAAGCTGTCTTGAATAAGTGCATTAGAACAGCTAGAGATAAAAGGCACTAAACATTTTATTTCTTTAAAAAAATCTCCATCTGAAAAGATTTCATTTAGACACTGCTTTTTAATAGTTGGTAGTTTTTCAGTAAGCCTCTAAAGGCAGTGTCAGTGTAGTTTGAGTAAAGTACATTTGTTTTTACTCTATTTTCCATATTTTTTAACTCTTCCAATGGTACTGGAAGGTCAAGTCTGTACATCTCTTCCACCATAATTCGCTCAAATTTATATTTCTGATCTACTGGGACTGATACTTTTCAGCCTCTCTAAGACAAGCTGCATGATGAGACAGAGTGCACCCTGACTGAATCTGCAGGTAACACTAAGTGAAGGATGTTGTTGAAACGCTGAACATTGGAGCCTCAGTACCAAAGGACTTGAAGATTTGGCCAACAGAAACTGTAGTAATTCAACAAGGGAAGACACAAAGTTCTGTGCTTTAGGTGGACTAAACCCATGTGTCAGTACAAGCTGTGAAATCCTGGGACATATCTGACATCCAAGCTGATTACGGATGTAGGTCATATGAGCTAAAAGGGGAGATTAAGAGAACTGGACTTGTTCAGTGTGGTAGAGATGAGGAGAAAGGGTAAGGAAGATGTAATTGCAGCCTGCAACTACTTCAGAGATGTTTAGAACATCAGAGGCACCATGTTCTCAGCGGTAGTGAAGGGCGAAAGAAGGGCCAATGGCCAAGAAGTTGCAGCATGGAAGGCTTGCAGTGGAAGAACTCCTTCAGGAGGAGGGTAGTTCAGTGCTGGAGCAGGTTACCCAGAAAAGTTGTGGAATCTCCATTCTTGGAGGTCATCAGGGCCCAGCTAGACAGATCTAGTGTTGGCCATAGACCCACTCTTGAATGAGAGGTTGTGCTGGAGACCTCCAGAGGTCTCTTCTGACCATCTTTTCCTATTTGTGGGTGAACGTCTCACACCTGCTCCTAAAATGCAATTTATAAGTTGATTTGTTTGTAGGTAAATCAACCATATTTTTTTTCTTTTTTTAAATGGCTATTTGGTAATTATTGAGGAGTAGAAGGATAATGCTAAGAAAATTGAACCCAAAATTACATTCTGATTCTGAGGACCACTTCCTAGATACACTTTATGTTGTGTGCATAAGCAGTTGCTTTGGAGCAGTTCCTTTACAACACAGCAGTTCACTCAGACAAATTACTCGGGTAGTAACAGAGCAGCACCATAAGTATTTGTAGCAATTTTAACATCCTAGGGTTTGTTAGCAATGTAAACCATTTTCTGTTTGTTTCAGCTGGAAAAAAAATAGTAAAAAATACAGCCTTTCCAACCTGAGCATATACTTTTATGTTTCATGCAGTTGTGTTGCTATTTTGGGTTTAAAAACCAGCAGGAAAGCTACAGACATGAAAATCATTCCTTTCTAGGTATAATAAACAAACTTATTATAAAAGTACCCTATATGCAAAACCTTTTCTAAGTAACTGAGTGTTACCAACAATACACAAAAATGCAGTCAGCATAAGAGACTGCATTTTCAAAATGAATGCACAAGATATGCAGGATATATCCTGATCTGCACAACAGCTGGGCACATTATTTTGTACTTAATTTTTTGTAGATTACGTGAAAATCAAGGCTACATACAGCATGAAGAATTTGTGTGGGGTACTTGTTTCAGTCCTCAGTTTGTATAGTCATGGCATTGCTTTTTTGTATGGGATCTTTGTTTCTTGGGGGATTGTGGGCAGTTGTTATGAGCAATATAAGAGTGTTTGGGACATGGATACCCCACCTACACACAGCTATTTACAGAGCTGGAGGCCTTACTTACAGTAGCAAAAAGATGTGTTAACTAACACACTAAAATCCCCAGAGTACAAAGACCAAATTATAATTGAATGTGTTTGCTAGACTGTCTTAAAATGCAAATTACTTTTTCTCTTTCTGGTTTTCAATATGTTTTAAAATTGTTTTTTAGGATATAAGGTCGTTTCTGTTGCAACAGTATGACCTCCTCAGTCTACACCAGTGTCACATATGCTTTTCATCTTCTCCCTTGCCTGCCTTTTTCTGTCGCAGTTTCCGAGGGAGATGAGTGTGGATATTCCTCTGAGCAGATGCCCAGTCTCCACAGACCCCCAGCCTGAGCTGTCACAGCATCAGGACCCCAAGATACACCAAGCCCACTCCAGTTGTGTAGCACTGGCACAGCCAAAATTTCTCAACTATTGAAAATCCCAAACTCTTTTAGCTTGCATACTAGCTGTAAATTAGGAAGTTTATATTACTTCATTGTGCAGAGAGAATTAGACCTTTTATATGCAAACCAGCTCAAGACAGAAAATACATCTTTAAGGAGAAAAGCCATAAACCACCAGTTATTAATATCGCTGACATTTAGTCCAGCCTAGACATGATATGTCATAATTTTGCTGTTTGCTTATGAAATATCTATGATGGCCTCTGCTCTGTGGATTTCTAATGAGAATAAAATACTGGCAGCTATATTTTCAGAGGGGGAAGAGGAAATAGAAGCACTAAGAAAATCAAACTTAGCATCCACACATCTAATATCCGGACTGCTCCAGAAAGTCACATGGGAAATTACTTACACAATCAGCTTCTCATTCATACCTGTCTCACCATATCCATGTTTTTGTAGACTGTGGCAAATCACTTCAAAGGTGAGCATGTGAGGAGCTACAGACACAGTCCCTGTGATACGAGGTGCAAAAAGGTTTCTTGTATTCAGCTGTTTCTTTCAGACCAATGAAGGAGACAAATGATAAGAAAAATTATGCTAAAGCTATAGCTCCCTGAAGTCAACAGCAAAACTCCTGTGGAGAACAGTGGGAAAAAAAAATCATCTGTGCTGTATGTTCATGGCCTTGCTGCTAACCTGTTCTGTGATGATGGCATGCATCTTAAGGCCACAGTTTTCAAACCAGGCTAGTGCTTAAATATAGAGATGAGCATCTATGTTATCGCTAGAAGTTTCTAACCAATCTGGTGCTAAATTACTCAATTTTGTTGTAAGGCTTTGAAACCAGTTGATATGTAACCTTTGAACTTGTTCTTCTGCTATGAGAAAGCTCTCCAGCAATCTGGGCAGATTGTGTTGGTAGGGGGTTGATGCTTTTCAGCAAGGCTCAGGCTTCTGAAGTTACATTCTTACGATGTCTCTCATCCATATTCTTTCACATTCCAGCTTGTTTTTCTTTTTCAACTCTTGTCTTTTGAATAGAGGGGTGCTCATGAGATTCGAGAAATTCGGCAGTTTCACTTCACTGGCTGGCCAGACCACGGTGTACCATACCATGCAACAGGCCTGCTGGGATTTGTACGGCAGGTCAAATCCAAAAGCCCACCAAACGCTGGCCCTCTGGTTGTTCACTGCAGGTAGGTAGGAAAGAAATCTCTCCATTACATTGTCCACTAAACTCAGGACCTACTTTTGCATCTTCTGTACTGTGTAATCCCCACACAGGTTGCTGAAGCCACTGGAGTTCTAGCCACAATAACTTAATATCTAAAATATAAACAAGAATGGAAAAATGGAGTCTGAAATCCTGCAAACACCTGAATGCAAGGCTCAGTTTCAGTCATCATCCCAATGATCAAGTACCTGTGAGATGAACCCTTACACTTTACATCTCCCAGTACACTGCTGAACATTAACTGTATTCTTCTTTTAATTTAGCGCTGGTGCTGGCAGAACTGGATGCTTCATTGTTATTGACATCATGCTAGATATGGCAGAAAGAGAAGGTGTTGTAGACATATACAACTGTGTGAGAGAGCTTCGATCTCGGAGAGTTAACATGGTGCAGACTGAGGTATTGTTAATCTACTGGATTCGATTATGTGCATAAAATAATCCACACACAAACCTGAAGAACGGCCACCCAAACAAATGCACAGTTGTGCTGCACTTAAGGTTCAACATGCTTTTTACAAAAAAAGGAATATCATGAGTGTTGCCTCTCTGGGCAGGATTCGTTTTAGAGTACATCTTGTTGAGGCTCAGTTACGTGATAGCACCTAACAAAGTGTGCAGAGGAATGAGGAAACGAGAAACTTCTGAGTTTTATTATGGAGTGTAACTGCATTTCTGTTTGTACTTGTAACTAGTTTGAGTCGATCCGTGTATATTAATTTCTAAATGAGAGGGATAAAGTTTTATGAACTGCTGTTGTTTCTTCTGCTCTTGCTTCAGTGCTGGTAGTCAAAAAGAATTAGTGGCAAGTGTATTAGCTGTAATTTTTTTATTTACCAAAATACTAATAGCATATGCTTTCTATGTCAGTAATTGTTTTAATTGCTTTACCAGGAACAGTATGTTTTCATCCATGATGCTATCCTGGAAGCCTGTCTTTGTGGGGACACATCTATTCCAGCTTCTCAAGTTAGGTCTGTTTACTATGAAATGAATAAACTGGATCCTCAAACTAACTCCAGCCAGATCAAAGAGGAATTTAGGGTAAGCTGTTACGAGCATTACCCTAGAAGCTCTACAGTTCAGCTATACTAAAGACTTCTGCTTAAGTGAATTTTAGACCAGGCCTGGGAGGGAAAGATGGCAAAAGAGGAAAAATAACTTGTCACTAATTGCTATTGAATTATGCTAAATCATAAAAGAATGCAATGGGGTGGTAGCAAAACCTTCTTTTTACTCAAAGAAAGTATGGTGATTCACAGAATCACAGAATGGTCAGGGTTGGAAGGCACCCCTGGAGATCACCCGGTCCAACCCCCTGCTAAAGCAGGGTCACCTACAGCAGGTTGCACAGGATCGTGTCCAGGCGGGTTTTGAATGTCTCCAGAGAAGGAGACTCCACAGCCTCTCTGGGCAGCCTGTGCCCCTGCTCTGTCACCCTCAGGGTAAAGAAGTCCTTCCTCATATTCAGATGGAGCTGCCTGTGCTGCAGTTTGTGCCCGTTGCCCCTTGTCCTGTCGCTGGGCACCGCTGAAAAGAGCCTGGGCTCGTCCTCTTGACACTCAACCTTAAGATATTTGTGTGCATTGATAAGATCCCCTCTCGGTCTTCTCCAGGCTGAACAGGCCCAGCTCTCCCAGCCTGTCCTCACAAGGGAGATGCTCCAGTCCCCTCATCATCCCCTTGGCAGCCCTCCGCTGGGCGCTCCCCAGTGGTTCCCTGTCTCTCCTGAACTGGGGAGCCCAGCACTGGACACAGCGCTCCAGGTGCGGCCTCAGCAGGGCAGAGCAGAGGGGCAGGATCACCTCCCTCCACCTGCTGGCCACGTTCCTCCCGATGCCCCCCAGGCCTCCGTGGGCCTTCTTGGCCCCCAGGGCACACTGCTGGCCCATGGGCAGCTGT
This sequence comes from Falco biarmicus, assembly GCF_023638135.1. NCBI lineage: Eukaryota > Metazoa > Chordata > Aves > Falconiformes > Falconidae > Falco > Falco biarmicus. The sequence goes on from NC_079290.1 coordinate 60,662,313, forward strand.
CCCCCAGCACTGCCAGGCCCTTCTCCCAGAGCTGCCCCCCAGCAGGCCAGCCCCAGCCCGTGCTGGGGTTATTCCTCCCCTGGTGCAGGACCTTAGACTTGCCTTTATTGAACTTCATTAGACTCCTTCTTCTGTCCTTTCTCCAGAAGGCAGGTTACTCTGCAGCTGTGTTTGAGGTTATTTTTCTGATCTGTATGCTTCCAGGATTTTTTTGCTTCCAAGCCCTGCTGACTGTGATGTGTTTTCATTTCTCTGCATGTTGATTCCCACTGAAACTGAATGCTGAGCTGATCTATTCTTCAATATTTTGGGATGCTTTCACTGCTGTGTTAATTTTTCTGTTGTATTGTTTACTCTTTTTGAAAGACTTTAAATATGGTGACTCCGACACTGCGTGTAGAAGACTGCAGCATAGCACTTTTACCACGAAATCATGAAAAGAATCGCTGTATGGATGTTCTGCCTCCAGACAGATGCCTGCCTTTCCTCATAACAATAGATGGGGAGAGCAGTAACTACATTAATGCTGCACTGATGGATGTAAGTCTCCACTACATCATTAATAATAAAAGGGAATAAACAGCCTTCCAAACAGCAATGCCAGAAAGTAGTCAGCATAAGATGGCTGTAACCCTTCTAGCTTGTTTTCCAAAAACGTGGCACAAAATCTTTAAACTTCCAAGTACGTTCAGGATCCCACATATGTTATGTCACAGCCAAGGTTCCAAAGCCATGCTCAGAGAGCAAGTCAGGGAGTTTTGATAAATTAAATGTGTCTGGATTTCTCCCTAGTGCTTGAATTTTTAACCATCTGACCCAGGGAAAAAAGAGTTACCTATTAAGACGCTAAGGCAGTTACTTAATAATAATAAGGTTTGCAGTAATATTTCATTTCTCTTTGTTTATAATTTAAACAGTAATTTACCAAAAAAATAATTGTCTGTCAGCATAAGATAGTACACAAGCCATTAGTTCAGTCTTCCAGTTTATTTCTTGATGAATGAATGGTTCCTCTTCATGTGGGGGCAGGGGGGATGCGGGGGGGGGTGGTCTAATGCATCTATTGTAACTCTAATTCTGCTAATAGAATATTAGTAACAAGACACTTAAACCGCCTTTACAGTCTGTAGATATTCATAGACTATCTTTGTCAATTTAGAGCTATAGTAATTATGGTTGTCAAATATATAAACAACAAGAAAACAGAGTTTAGCAAAGAATGAACACATTGTAGATGGCCTTTTTTAAAAGTGAAGCTGGAGTAATAACAGATTATAGCAGTTTTTGCATTTCTTTCCTTCCAAGTTTCAAAGCATTATCCTAAAATAAGCCTAAGTTCAAAATACTCCTATGAAAAAGTGGCTGTATTATCTTTATGTTTATCTGTGTCGAGAAACTGAGAACAAAAGTTTAAGTGACTTCTCTAGGTACTCACAGTAGGTCAACGATATTTCGTATTAGAATAGAGCTTCCTTGATCTGCAATTTACAACCTTGCCATTACATTGTCTTCTTTCCTGGAGAGTTCAGTGCTGGTTTGTTGTATGAATTATGTACTGCTCAGGAAGAGCAGTGCTTAATACTTGCTTTGAAAATGCTTCCCTTCTTCGTTGTTGAAACAATGAGCTGTATCCAAAAGCGAGACTGGGCAAAAGGCTCTGAGGGAGGAGGTGATTTGGGTTGCTTTCCAGCTGAAGCACCCTAGCCAGGCACCTGCAATATCCCTGCACTGACAAACAAGAGCAGACACTTGTCCCTCTCTCTAAACACTCACGTCTCCAGCAGGCGAGATGATGCATTTCAACCTCTTCACTTCTTCGATTGAGATGCAGTTGGATCACCTCATGTAAGCCTTCAGCGCTCACTTCAAGCAAAAGGGGTAGCAAGGATGATTTTCGTTATTCAACATCAGAATGAGTTTGAGAATGTTTTTTCCTAAAAAACTGCTGGAGCTTCTAAGGGGGTAATGGAGAGCCCTTCAAGCATCTTTCATCTGCATGCAACTGCCAGCAAGACAGGACCAGTAAGGTAGAAGGCAGCTGACTGATATACCAGCAACATCAATATTGGCTGATTGCAGTTTGCCAAAACCAAAACAAAGAACTGAAGTCTTGCATGCCTTCATCTGTAACCCAAAACACATTGGATTCATTTTCTGTGATCTCTTCAGTGACTGCCTCTGAAAGAAAGATGCAAATAGCTGATCAGATTGCATCTGTGTCATGGTACAAATACTTCAGTTACAGACAGGCAGAGGCTTCCTTGCCCTCCTTAATGAAGACAACGGCAACCCCTCCCAGCAGTTGCCCCAGTATGGCTATGCTGGCCTTCAACACTCAGGAGGACATAAGTGAAAATACTAGTGTGAGATCTATGATGGAACAGTTCTGCCCAACAGTTTAGTCAACGACATATCCTGTTACTGAAAAAAAACCCAAAAGCACTGAAATTTATCCCCTGGGTAGCCTCGCTGCTGTCAGATAGACCAGAATTTCAACAGTATTTCTGAAATACAACTAGATATTTCCTTTCCTGGGCATCATTCAAATTAACAGCTAAGTGCAGACAGCCAAGATTAATCTGTCCATTAAGAGCTCAAAACAAAACTGTTGCTCAAAATTTTGTAGCAGTTGCATTGGAGGCAAAAACCTCTGATGATTTTACTCTGTGCCTGTGGCATAAAATACATTTCAGAAGTATAATATCTGCAGAAGTTATAGTCTACTCAAATACAGTTTATTAACTTTGAAGCATGTAAGAGCTCAGGAAAAAGCTGAAAACAATGTATTAATTACATAGAAAATAGAAATAATGCTTTCAGTCTCGAAGTTTTGGGGCTATGACTGGCATTCTGCTAAATGGATTTTTATCTCATACCATTCTTCTCACTATCTTGTTATTTCTTTGCAGAGCTACAAGCAACCGTCAGCTTTTATAGTTACACAGCATCCCTTACCAAATACTGTCAAAGATTTCTGGAGACTGGTCCTAGATTATCACTGCACTTCAATAGTTATGCTGAACGATGTGGATCCTGCACAAGTAAGTCCAGAAAACTGCTCCACTCAAAATAGGAATGCTAGTGCCTCAGCATTTCAGAAAAGCTTTAGGACATAATTAGTTTTATAAAACAACATTAAATACTAACACACTGAAAAATTTATTTATAGCTTGGAGATACACATAGAGAAAGAGGAATAAATCAGACCGGTAGCAGGTTCACCACCAAAATGCTAATGCACACACACATAAGTGCATGTGCCCATCATTTGTTCTGATAGGAGAACATGCTTTGAGAAGAGCCGCTAAAAGCCAAAACTGATGGTTGTGGAACTCTGACTGAAGTCTGAAACACACTAATAGCCAAAAGTCATAAAGAGAAGCCAACAATTATTCATTAGCCTGCCTGAAACAGGTCAGTGACCTTGGTCTACTTACCAGGGTATAGGTGTTCCCAGTGTGAAAATATGTGTTATGTTTGGCACAAAATTACATTGTTAGCAAGAAGATAGGAACTAAACAAGATTGGAAACTTAAGCATCTTTCGGAAGAGAAAACAGGGCAGTGAAATGTATGAGGGAGGGTAATTACCTTACAAAAGAGTTGTGCATGCTGAACATGTTCTTTAGAAAATTGGAAACCCCTACCTACTACTTTGGCAGTTTAATCACTAGCATTAATCACTAAACGTCCTAGAGCCTGGCTCGCAACTGCACAGTTCCAAGTCCTTAAACAGATACAATTTCCTTGGTTCCAACAAACTGCACCAGCCATCTGCTGGAATAACGTGGTGGTAATCTGGATTCTTGATACGTAAATATTTGTTAATTATTGGTTAAGAGCAGTCGTTATTTTTTGTAGCAGAATGCATGTCGTCTTTAGTCGATATGATGAAGAATCTTTTTAGTTTTGTTGAGTATAGCACGTACTTAGAAAAACATTTCCTCATTTCTTTTTAACACAAAGAATTTGGTTTTAAAACATATTAATCTTCTGGTTTGTCTTTCAAAGGAATGTGTAGGAACTCCACACACTATTTTAAAGATGGAATTTCTGATTCCAAGCCCTTAACTGTCTACAGGGACAGAAATAGAAATGAAAGACAAAACGTTTATTCATGAGTCTAAGATTATTTTCTGAGTGAATAAGAAAAGACTCAAGGGAGTCAGACTGTTAGGGACTGCTGAACAGAGTTTTTTTAATTTGTGGGCTATGTTTTGAATTTACAATAGTGCATGGCTATTTCAAGCATTTATTAGCCTCACAGGATTTAAAAGCTATTGGGATATGCAGTTAATGCACCTGCCTCTGCAATGTGTTAAACTTTTTCCCTCTAATGTGAGTAACAATCTTTTCATTAGGAATAAATCTCAAAACCCTTAGAGCAAACAGAAGTGGAGAGAGGGCAGAGCTTATTAAAAACACACATTACATTCAGATCTATTAATAATTACTGTTATAATTATTATTTATGTATGTGTGGAAGTGTTTAAAGGTCTGTTTAGATATTATAATTTACGTGGATTGTTATGCTCTTTTGGGAAATGAAATTCAACCCTTCACAGTGACTGTGACTTAAAGAGAGTCGCTAGCATCACGTGCATGCAAAATGCGCAGACCTAAATGCTTTTAGTTTCTTTGGAGCTTGGAAATCTTGGCTTCCTAAAACAGCTCCAGCAACAGCTCTGCTTATTACCATTTAAGCATTTTTCAAAGATCTGTAGTATTCCTATGTGTTTGAAGGATGTGTACTAAATTGTGCACATGTTAAATTTACAATAGCTGTATGGATTGTATTTTGCTATCCTGTACACTAGCATATTTCATAATAAAATTTTTTGTAAGATTTAGACAACATTTGGAAAGTAAATTGCTCAGCAGACTGAATCATGTTGGGGGGTTAAAATAAATGAAAATATATTTTCCTTCTCGAAATTTCTGTTTTTAAGTGAACTCCTGCAAATCAGACCCAGTTTTCTTTTTAATTGATGTAGTAAATGATTATGTTTTCCTAAGATGTAGTCATCTCTAAACGGCTTTGTTGAGGACTAAGCGTTACAAGAAATGCAAAACAACATCTGGAGTAAATGTGATTTGTCAGCTCAGCTCTGGATCACCAAGAGCAATGCAGCAGGATGAAGACCACAGCTGTTTTACTGAATAAAATAAGGTTCCAAATATGACATCAATGCTTCTGCAAGCAAACAAAATTTCATGATTTCGTACTTAATTTTGGTGAATGCTTGCAAAAGCTATGTGCTTGAACTGCTCTAAATATCCCTGGGAAAATGTCATTAGGAGTTTTATGGGAAAAAAATGGACAAGCAGAGTCTACCTTCAAAAACCTGCTTGCAAAGCGTTGATTTAATCTTTAAAGCATTAACACAGATGATAATTGGTTCCTGGATTAAGCCATTGTGATATTATTAGACACTAGAACTGTGCAGGATAATGGTAATACTGCTTTGTGATCTTTAGATACCTAGAAGTAATGTTTTCTGAGCACTAAAGAAAGCATATTTTATTTTTTGCTATTTTCAGATGGCATTCATAAGATGAAATTGAGCAGTTGTTGAAAATTTAAAGCAATGCTGGTATTAACTGGTATCATCAGTCATGGGTGAAACAGATGTGAAAGTTAACTCCTAAGTTTTGAGAGCTGATGCACCCTTCATAGTATAAAGCACACATTCTGATGTAGCTTGAATTATTACCAACTTTTGTGGACAGCTGGAGATACCAAGCTTTTGGTCTTCAGGCTTCATGCTGTCTCCAAGATATGGTAATATTTGACAGCATCCCCCTGTCCTGTCATAACATATTGCAGAATTGATGTTGAGTGTCAGAAATGTGTTACTCCAAATACCAGAGAATGGCGAGTACAGCAGCGAGCAATTGCATGTTCAGTTAAGTGAAAAGTGAAAGTTTAAACTTGTTCCACATAAGTAAAAGCGGAGTGCTCCAAACCGATGGAAGGTGGTGTGCTGTGTATTTTGTAAAGATATTGTGGGAGAATTTCAGTAATAAATGTAGCACCAAGAAAAATATGGAAGTTTATATTGAGGCACCGTGAAATTCAAAGCGATTAACTGTGTTCTTTTGTGTTTGTGGTCCTCTATAGCTGTGTCCTCAGTACTGGCCAGAAAATGGAGTACACCGACACGGTCCTATTCAGGTGGAGTTTGTGTCAGCTGATTTAGAGGAAGACATAATCAGCCGGATATTCCGAATTTATAACGCAGCCAGAGTAAGGATGTTATCTGCAAAACAATTTTGTCTCAGTAGATGACTCTACTCAAATCACAAAAAATGAAAGTAAAACTCACTTACAACCATTCTCATTTTTCAGCTTATTTATTTGAAAGCAATGGTGCAATACTGAGTCACACCATAATCAATGAGAAAAAAAGCCTTCTATGTGTAATTAAAGTAAAAGATATTTTAATGCATATCTCAAGTGCGTTAAATGCAAATGAAATAAAGGCAGTATTCAGATTGTATGGTAGCCAGGAAATGCTGAAATCAGTGCTGTTTTCAACAGTTTGAAATTAGCCATCTTGAATACTTGTATCCCGTGTCATGCAAAGCAAGCTGCGCACCAATACTAGGCATGTTTTTCAATACCAGTCTCGGGCTTTTACCCACTAATCACACTTCATAGTACATGTAAGCACTTCAGAGGGACAAGTACGTTCTCATATCCAGCTTTTATGCTTCCATAAATTTGACAGACTAAACAAAGCATGTCTTTCAGGCTGAGTGGAAAAAAAGATTCCACCACAGCCCAGGCGTCTCTTCCCATCCAGGTGGAGGGAGCCTTTGCAATGGACTGGAATCAATCACCAAAGAACCATAGCTAGGAATAAGCAGTATTCCTCTGTAGGAGTAGTAGCTCTCAGGACAGTGAAAGGCCCCAAAAACATGTTAATACCTGAACAGGGAAGCAGATTGTGAGCTTCAAGATACTTCTTTAATACTAAGAAGGCCCTGCATTCACGGCAACTCTGGCAACATAAAAACACAATCCCTAGCAGCGTTAATGTGAGCTTTAGCAGGCGCTGGGGCTGGCTGATGTGCTTGGGGAAGAGAGGCCATCAGCTGAAAGAAACTGGCCAGGAAATCAGTAGGTTCCAAATTTTGGCATAAAGCAGACAAAACCCATTGAAGAACATATCTAATGCTGCATCCACTTTGTCTCAATCCCTCATCTTGTTAATCTTACCTCCTCTCTATTACCTCTTACTCTAGAGAAAAAATCATAATGTCAATATTTCTGTGCGTTGCTCATTTTAAAAGTGGCACTAAAATGCCCTCACTTTGCACAGAAGTGAAAGTGGCAAATCCTAGACTACAAAAAAAGTTTTCATGTGTGTGTTTATTACGCCCTTTTCAAAGGACTGTAATTTTCTGCCACTAATACTTGTTCTATGCTCCCTTTTTATTTTAAATCACCATAAAGCAACTGTTCAGTAACGTTTCACCAGAGGGGTTCTGACTGCTGCAGAAGCACACAACAAAATAAAATGTAGTTAGATTTTTGATAAGCTGGAAACATCTGAGGGTTTCATTTCTTTTTTTCTTAATGTTTCCTGCTTCAAAATATCTTGAGAAGTTTTGACCCTTCTTGTAAAAAACAACAGAGGCACACAAACATTCTTCAAAATGCTGAAGCATATAAAAAAAGGTAGATAATTGAAGTTGTGTTGCAACTCCCTCTTTGCTACCAAGTTACAGCTATGATATTAATTATTTGCTTGATCCTGCAGCTGAGATCCTGCTCTATTCTAGTCTATTTGTTTAAAACCTCTTGTTCTAATAACTCTGTTGGAAATTAAAAGTCATAACTCCTCAAGGGCAGTTGAAATTACATTAGTAGCTTGTCAGCAGTGATCTGCTTGAACAACTTTCCTCACTGATGCAAATGTCTAAATTACGTACCAAAAAAATGCTGGGGTTTTTTCCTGCTTCTTGTCTGAATCTCCACAGCCCCAAGACGGCTATCGGATGGTGCAGCAGTTCCAGTTCCTGGGATGGCCCATGTACAGAGACACTCCAGTGTCTAAACGTTCCTTCTTGAAGCTCATCCGCCAAGTAGAGAAGTGGCAGGAAGAATATAACGGGGGAGAGGGACGCACAGTTGTACATTGCTTGTAAGTACTGAAAAAAGAGAGAAAGTAAGGGAGTACTATTACAGAAATTTGTGCCAGGTTTTACAAGATTTGTGAAGAAGTGAAGAGATGAAGAGGCATCTATCTAATCTGGAACTGGATAAATAAACTGTTCATTTACAAGCTTTGAATACAAGAAGAATTGTATGATTTTTTTATGTAGATTCGTAAGTTTCCCTCTCTGTCCCGTGGTAGATCCCTGTGAAAAGATGACGGGTACAAGTTAACTCTATTTTATATAAGATGTCCAGTGACTTTTGCAAATGGAAAATATGCATATTTATTCAGAGTAAATCAAAACTGTACCTTCAGAACAACGTACCTTTTATTTCTACAGATAAGGACTGTAGAAATGAGTAGTATTGGAGGGGTGATTCCTCTTCCAGACATAAAGCACAGAAGTAAACGTGACATGATAGACCAGTTACGATGATCTTGTAATTGCCTTACCTTTCTGTAATAATGGTATATATTTTTGTCCTCCTGTGACCTTTGTGCTCCACTGATGCAGGCTCTCATCCATTCTGCCACCATCCTTCTTTTGATAGGGCCTAATACTTGTACATGCCGTTTAACCTCAGCAGTACCTGATCTTTTAAGACTGGGTCTTCAGTGCTTGAAGTTGTATCCCTCTTCCTCTAAACATCTGTTTAAAGATGCTGCCATGACAGAGAAGGGGCACGCTAATGGGAAAAGCACATGCTACCACACTTCCAAAAGTTGGGACCCAATGTTAGAATGATGGAGGAAAATCCAACAATGAATTAATAATTCCCACTATCACTGACCTTGAACAAGTCATTGCTCTTCAGTTTCCCCATCTGTAGAATGGGGGTAATAATGCTTTCATCAAAGGGGCATTGTGCAGTGCGATTAATTAATGTTTTGAGTTCTTTAGCTGAAAAGACCCTTTTGAAGTGCAAATTACTGTTATCTCTGAGGTGGCTGATGATATTAAATAGTTGTACAACATCACACATGCGTCACTTCCAGGCAGTAAAGAAAGAAAAAGCTCTAGTATAATCCTTTTAAATTACTTTATTTTAATTAAAATTCTCAAAGAGTCCCACAATATCAGGCAATGTTTTGGCAGCAGAGAGCATTCTATTCATACTGTCTGGATGTGACAGATGTGCGACGTTGTATCTTCCTTTGAAAATCAACCATTTGCGAAGCTGGTTTGAAAGGCCTGCTACCTAACTAGTCTGCACTCTGGTAATTACTAAAGTTTATTATTTTCAGTGAAGCACAGCCTAAAGATTCTGATTAGAATAGCTGTAGAAATAATAGGGTTTCCGGAAAGAAAGATATTCTCTTAAAGATTAAAAATAACTGGGGCTAAAGTATTATTAAATACTGGGTTTGATCATGCATATGAACGTTTGTGCCTGTTTTCTTTGTTAGCAAGTCACTTTGGGTTCTCATCCTCCGATACTGTGGGTGGAGGGGGAATACATACACTTCTAAAAGTAGTCATTGCCAGGCAGGTGGCCCCTCTGCCTGCTGCCAGGGGTGAACACATCAGCCAGGGAATATCGCAGCACCACCTACTGCCGTGCCAAATGCACAGCCACCAGAAGGGCTCCTACAAATGAGACTTTGGGCACTTTTGCTGTCCCTCCGAAATGCCTTTGGGTCCAGGAGAAAAACACCAGGATCTGGAATAAAAGAACTCAAAGATCCACTTTCTCTATAACATTTCCAGGCCTGATGCTCACTGCAATCTTGTGTGTTTACGGCACGAAGGGGTATTGAACAGAATCTAAAAGTACCTTGTTCTTATTTTAGCATCCTCTTTGTGCTTCTCAAGTGTTCACTGAAGGGTGGTGCAGAACTCAGCCATTCAGTTCCCTCCAGGCTTTCAGTCTGCTGAATTCTGAATTCTGAATTGCTGCTTTGAGATCTTTCAGCCCATTAATTCCAATTTAAAATTATGTTCTGCTTAGAGTTCGGCAGCCTTTGGGGGCAGGAATGTTCTGTGTTTTCTCCCTACTGGAACTCATGCCTTTTGTAGCCATCTCTGGTGCTGTACGAACTTGTAACATAAAGTCAATTGTAACTGAGCCATTTTATCACTTTTATTGTAGGAATGGAGGTGGCCGCAGTGGGACATTTTGTGCAATCAGTATTGTTTGTGAAATGCTTCGACATCAGAGGGCTGTTGACGTATTCCATGCTGTGAAGACACTGAGGAATAATAAGCCTAACATGGTGGACCTTCTGGTATGAGCTTTTTAACTGCACCACTAAATAGAGAATGTTCCTTTTTCTCAGAAGACTCGGTAAGATTTCCAGGATTTGCAGTGGGAGTTGTTCACAAAGCAAGCAAGTCATTTTCAAAAGGGATAATGAAGTCACTTCACTTGTAAGAGTATTTTTACACTTCTTTCTTCCCAAGGAGACTTTGTCTCTGTTCATTTGAATTTTTTAAGAGTTTTAAACTTTCAGCCGAACATCCTTATTAATTTCCTTTTCTAGCAGGCTGAGCCAAGTGGAGTGCAGCCCTTGCATAGTAGAAATAATAGTTATGTAAAATGAAATGCCAGATTTTCAAATTATATTTTTTATAAATAGCTTAATCGCCTAATATTTATCAAAGCCATGAATTTCAGTTTGACATCCAGAATATTGCATTTAATTACGGTTGCTGTATCTCATAGAAAGATTAAAGAAGTTCAGAAACAAGGGGCCATGTGCAATTATTTTCCTAGAGAGTGTTTTATGAGCCTTTTTTTTAAATGGAGAATTGCTGAAGTGCCAGCTGCTATGCCAGAAGAGCTGCAGAACAGCTTAAACCAGCAGGTTCTTACACTCCAGTGTATAGTTCTATACTTGGAGATGGGTGTAGCATGGTACCTTATTCTGAAGCCTGGGCTATAAATGACACTGTTTTACAACATCCTGCTGTAGAGGCAGCTGTATTCGATTTAGTATCATAGGCAGAAGGAAGCAGTGTCTGGGCAGCTTCAGGGATGCTAAACCAATCTGAGCTACTTTTCCAAGCTCTGGTTAAAGAAGTTTCAACATCATTTCTACAGAGTGCCCAGGGTGAGGCAGGAGGCATCTGGCAGAACTGGTCCAGCCTCTTGTAATTTTAGGAAAGATCCTCCTCTCTTGGATGAGTTACTGAGATCTGGGTGTGAAACACGCTGCAGAATGTGCAGAAAGCAGGAAGGAAGAGTGAGGCTTTCAGGCTCATGTGTGGATGGGTAGGGTTATCCACTTCCCCACCACATGTATCACTGCACCTCGTCTGTCCCATGGAAGAACAGCTCCCACCACATCCTCCATTGCAGTGCTCTCACTTAGCCTACCTGTGCAGTCCCAGACCCTCCCCTAGGCCCTGCTCTGGCCAGGCTCATGGAAAAAAGCCAGATGTTGCCAGCTGTGCAAAGCAGGGAGGGAGTTTACAAGCAGCACCACGGGGCCATGAGTCAGCAACTGTGGATGTTGTAGCAGTGAGAAACTATCAAGTTTTTGCAGTGGTGGGTGGGAACAGCTTAGTTGGCTCCTCTTCCTGTAGTTTATATTCTCAGGAGGAGAATCATCATGCTGAGAACCTTACATTTTTATTTCCGAGATATTAAGAAAAATGTCCTACTTCTTCATTCAGATAGTATAATTTGGATAGAGACTTGGCAGGCCTGCTGTTCTCTGTTCTCCCAGAGCTTAAGTCCACAGAACTCACTGATCTCTTATTCATTTATTGTATAAAAATAAAAAGAAAATTACCAGTGTGAAGATGTACAGTTGAAGAAAATGTTCTCTATAAATTCCCACTGGTGACAGTTCTCCAGGTATAGATTTGTCAGGCAGCTGTCTCCATTTTTCAGCAGAGAATGTTTTTAATCAAAAGCTAAATGTATTATTTTAGAATATAAAAATAGCTTTTAACAAATTGAGGATGGTATTGAGAATATCTGGATGGCATTGAGAGGCTTTGTAAGGCTTTTCCATTAGGAGACTTCAAAGCACTTGTGAAGGAGATCAGTATTGTTTTCCTTGTTTTACAGAGGAACGAAGGCAGGAGACAATCAGGATTTTTCCCATTGTCATGTAATTCACGGACAGAGCAGAGTTAGAACCACATCTCTTCAGTCTTGGTCTGCTACCTTGTAGGAACAAATATTTGAGTTAGCAAGGTTTCAATTTCCGTGTAGATTGTTTCACGGTAAAAGGGAAATGGAACATCGAGTTCTTTTCCTGATGCTGTTACTGACTTTATCCCTTATGATCCTTCTTATATTAAAGTGTCTTTGCCTCAGTTTCCATATTTGAAAAATGAGAACAATAATATTCATCTACATTTGTAAAATTCTGTGGTAAAAGATCAAATGCTCAGAATTATAACAGTATTTCACAAAAACAGTTTCAAGACTGCTTTATCAATACCTGTTATGCACTTTCTGACAAGAAGAAGGGCAATGTTTATGGCCCATACTTAGAGATTCATCTCTTAATTTCATTGAAACATTTGGGTTTCCTGCAAGTGTAAAAATCTGAATGCCACATCCATATGATATGGAAATCTATGAAATTCAGCCATCATACAAAGGTAACACATGGTATTACAAAATGTCTGTTACAGACCACCCAAAGCATTTTGTGGTAAATGTTATTGGACCTACCAATAGGTGTCCTAGGGAAAAAAAAAATATATGTGTGTGTATATATATATATATATATATATATATATGAAGCTAGCTAACATAAAGAGACTTTTAGTATCCACCATCAAGTGAATAGTAAAAATGTATGAGGGACACACATGAGTGAACACAGTGGGAAATAATAGAAGTCTAGTCTTTAAGACAGGTATTCAGTTTGCTAAAAATGGCTTATTCTTATGGATCAGTAAATCAGCATAAAATGATCATAGGAAAATGGAAACGGATGAGTGCCTGATCTCATGTTTTGAGCTGTTATGTAGTTATAGAATAATTTTCATTTATTTAGAAACATATATGCAAAATAAAAGCAGAAAAGGAATAATTTACATAGTACTCCTTTCTTTCCTTTCTTCTTTTTTATTCTTTTCTCATTCTGAAGAAGACACAAGCAATTTATGGAACCCTGCAGGATCTTAAAACCTTACATGCAATTCATTCATAACTTAGGTGGTACGTCCACCGTGGATTTGCTTTCTTTTGAAGTGACAGCTCTCAACAAAGGAACTTAGAAATTCTCCATGCTTGTTAATGGCTTTTTGATTGTTGCAATATTATTTGGTCCTTACATGTTAAGGTTGACTCTCCTTTCAGCTAAAATGTGACCCAAAATCACAAGTACAGGCCGAAAGAGTCAATCCTTTAAAATGTTTGTTGAATGAAAAATAAAACACATCTGAAGTGTAATTCTAACCTTCCTGCTTGTGATGTTGGGAAGGTGAAGGCTGAGTGCTCTCAGGTAGTTAAGTCTGTTGTTCCTGTGTGATAGTACATGCTTAGTTATCTTTTATTATCTGATTCAAGTGCATAAGAGAAAGAGGCATTTCAGCAGCAGCAATAGTCATAAAACTGGCAAGTATTTCCAGACTGAATTTTTAGAAACCAGAGCCCTTGGATTCAGGGAACCTGCACCTACTATTTCTTTCAGCTTTTTTGTTTCATTTAAATGTTTGTAGCATTGCTCAATATTGTGAGTAGCAAGAATGAAAACAGAAGAGGGATACATGTGCCCACACAAAGCAGTGAGGCCATCAGTGACTGCCATCAGAGCACTGGCCTCTCTATACCGCTGAAGATGTGAAAGGGCGAAGCCACAGCCCCTGGGCTCTGAAGGCTGCAGACTGGGTTTGCATGCCACAGGAAGGGGATTTCCCTGGAACTGGCCCTGTTTCCAAGCAGCTGCAAATAAAACCAGTTGGCACCTGAAAACTTAGCCCAGATAACAGCCTAACTTACACATCACCATTAATTGCTAAAAATTAATTGGAATTAATCCAATTAATTTAGCTCAGACCTGATCTCACAGCGTGGGTTTGGGCTGTATGTAGAGAAGGAACAGTAAGCAGCTCTTGCCCTGAAGTGTTGCAAGTATATGAATGACATTAAAATAAAAGTTACGACCTGGGAAGTACTAGACACTGGGTCTATTTTAAGATAACATTTCCAGGGAGAAACGTCAATAACTCCTATTCAGGCAAAGTGCTACATGAGCATTTTGACAGATGACAGAAGGGCTACAAGTCAATTTGCTTACGTGTAGTCAATTTTTCTCTTACAAGTCTATTAGAGCAGCTAAATGCGCATCTAATATAAGCAGTACCATAAGTGACTGTGTGTAGTGTCTATTGTCTGGTTAATATAAAGATTTTCTTATCTGAATATAAATTGGATTTGCAAACTGGTTCCCTTTGACAACAGCTGAAAGTAAATAATTTTAACAGAAGAGAAATATTGATCCCCTTAATTAAGTTCCTTCAATAACCGACTTCGTGGTTTTCTTTTGATTTTTCAGGATCAATACAAATTCTGCTATGAAGTGGCTCTGGAATACTTGAATTCTGGCTGATTGAATAAACAGCACAGACAGATCCTTCTTTCACCACCACAAACAAAGCAAGTTGCTTCATGATATCTGTGTAAATGAGATGAAGACTTCTCAGTGTTATGCTTATACTGCTTTGTATAATTGGCTCTTTTTAAGAGCCCAAAAAGATGTTTATAAAACTGCTTGCACTGCCCGTTTTCCACAATAATGCCGCTGCTTGACACCCATATGAACGTACACCAAACCACATGGCAGTTGTTGAACACTGTATTCGTACATAGCCATTGATGTGGTGAAGCAGCATAGTCCTTTGGTAAATAAGAGAGCACAATTATATTCTTATGAAGGAATTTGTACTTTTTGGTTATATTTCGTTGCCTGTGATTCTCAGTTATTGTCACAGCCTAGTGTACATTTTTGTTCTGTGGAGAATGCTGTCTGGCATTTTGATAAGATATTATTTTAGTTATATTTGTATTCTAACACGTGCATAATAAATGAATCATATGTAGCTTATCTGAACTAATGGAAAGACATATACCAAATCATGTTAACTTTGTTGAGTTGTGATTTCTTCTACTTTGTACCATTTCAGAGAGAGAATCTTGATAGAGATACGGTTAGAAAATGCAAAATACAGGATGCTCAGATTAATATATCCAAAGCTTTTTCATTTGTTTATATTGTAAATACTTTTTGATTTCATCAAATTATTTATTCATTGAAATTAATTTTTTTGTGAAGCACAGTGAGTGACAATCATTTTTATTAAGCCCTGGAAATGCTTACTGTATGATAGTGTAAACATTTGTTTACCTTGTATGGATTCTCAGCTCAATAAATAATTACATACATGATAAAATCTCATTTGATTTAATATCTCTTGGCATCTGAGCACCTTCAACTAAGCCTCTTTTAAGATTAATTCTTGTAAATACTGAGCTACCTCCAGAGCGTGGTCATTGTGTGATCCGGTGTTGATCCAGCCAATAGCAAGATGTGCCGTGCCAACATATAAAAAGAGGTGGATTGAATGTTTAAAGATGCATATGCACAAATGCAGAACCTTAAAATCACCCTGCTGTATGAAGAAGAGATGATGTTGGGCTTGCAGTACTCGGTCTTGTCACAGCATTCCTCCGCAGCCCTGGGCATGCCCTGCCATTCGCTCCGGGATCGCTGCTGCAAAAGGGGTGATGGTGCATCTGTTCTCGGGAAGAATGACTGCTGTGAGGGGGAAGTAATTCATCATGTTGAAGATACTAATGCTAGAATGACTGATGGGGGATTTGAAAGCAAGTGTCCTGTTACTAGGGCTGTTACTGGTACTGCCAGTGGACAGGTTTATACCATCAAAGCTCTCGCTTGTCCTGAGAAGGGCAGTACTGCACTTCCGTGTGTTTGGATGGTTCCCTTTTCTCCAGAGCATTCACTGATGTCTGAACAGGCTGGGACTCCCCTTACATTCATGGGTACAGGAAGCACAGCAATGAAGTAGCAAGAAAGGAGAATGAGCCAGCAACAGCTTGCTGCACTGTCCACTGAAACTGCAGATCTTTCTCTCACCCAGAAGTGTCAAGGAGGCATAGCAGACAGAGCAACTGCTGAATACTGAAGCCTTCCAAAGCTATCTGGGAAACCCAATGCAAGGAAGCTGCAGGCTGCACAGTATTTCAGCTCTTAAAACGATCCTTTTAATGGGCTAGCCATCTGGAATGGGGGAAGTATCTATATAAATGTATCAGTCAATCTTTTGAGAACCTCTAAATCCAAGAGATCCAGCTTGGACAGAATGACTCACAGCTTGTCAACTGCCAGATCAAAACCACGTCAAAATTCAGATCTGAAGATATGAGGATAGACTTCCTCTGCTGGAAAGCATCTCTTTTGAAATTGCTTTAAAATCTAGCTGGCAAGTATGGGCCATTGCTATAAATTGCACAGAGGTACAGAAAAACTTAGGAAAAACAACCCCAGCCCTGAGGAGAATGATGGCCCTTGGAAAAACCCTGTAGCACTTCAGCCTATTGCAGAGCATACTCAGATTCATTTGGAAACCCCTAGTGTTCAGAAACAAAATCCAATCCTCTAACATGACATTCCTCACAACCAGCTCGATGGACCAGGTATGCCAGCCAAGCATGCTTCTTTGTATTAATTGTGGGACACTACAAAGTCGGGTTCCATGACCTGTTCATTGCAACACGCTTGTATGTGTCCAGTATTCCCTGATGCTTTCAAGAAGAATTAGTAAGATGGATCAGTGTGCTGAAGGACAGATGGTGATGCAGACAATGTGATCCCAAATGTGAATGAGATTTATTGACGTGCAGCAAGAATCATGGCAATCTCTCCCAAGGACAGAGACTGCTAGACTTTATTTCAGCTGCTGTATTCTTGCAGACATACTTTGCACAGGTATGTCTTGGGGGATGAGGTGAGGGAGGGAGATGAGGAGGAGGGAGTTCTGCAGTGTTTCTTGTTAGTTTACTGACATTACTTTTTTTGTTGTTCTTCTTCTAACATAGGCATAGTCAAACCCATGTTATAGAGTCTGTGTGATGTTGTCCCAAAAGACATTCTGTGAACTACAATGCCTTAAAACTGGAGCGAGCTAAAGAAAGCACAACAAGGTTTGTTTCCTCACTCTTATACTACAGCTATCAATCAACATAAATGATAGAGAAATCCAGGCTTAGGTAACAATATTTTGGCAAGAATTAAAAACAGATGCGGACTTTGGGAGTTAGGAATACAGAAAACTTCAGGGATCAGAAAGGAGCAGGAAGAAGAGGTTAACATGGACAGCAGGTATTCAAGAAGCAGCACAGGCTTTAGGAAAGTTACCTGGAGGGTGGCATTTTAGAAGAGACAAAGGAAAGAAAAGAGAAGTGACAGCCATTTTAAGTGCTCGGAAACCAACTTCCCTCTTCAGAAGGAAGTTACACAATTACAAGCCCAGTACAGCAGCAGAACTAACAGAGACATCAGTCCTAGCTTGGAAGATCATAAGAAGAGATGTTTTCTTCAATTACCAGTACATAAGAGGTACATAAATGAATAAAGAGATACTTTAAATGGTTTGCTGTAGGTATCACCCTGTCACAGCACTATCAAAACCAGCCAGCTACACAAGGCTTTTACCACCCCATACCAGGTTAACTTCAATAAGTAGTTCCTATGCCTTGCCCCAGCACAACCACCAAACCCCCACAAGGTTTCAAAAGTTCATCTACTGCCCATGCTCTTTCTCCATCCTCTTCAGGCCAGTTAACCCCGCTTCTTGCCTCTGCTGCATCCAAAGTCTCTCATCATCTGAGGCTCCTCTTCCAACCAGCCTTTCCTTATCCAGGCTCCCTTCTTCTCCCAGGGCCCCTCCCACATCCAGGGCAGGCACACACACTCTCCCTCTCTCCTCCCTCTGCTTCTCCCAGGTCTATCTTCATCCAGTGCTCCTCTTTCATACCCCTTAGAGCTATTTAAGTACTTAGCAGGACCCAGCCACAGCTGTGCATTATCCACATCAGCCAACCCACCGCCCCTGAAGCCAGCCCACAGCTGTATATTATCAATGTTAATTAACCTGCCTTCATTCCTCTATAATTCCTCTACATCACCCAACTCATTGTCTCTCTGGGACTTGAGGCAGAAGATATTTACTAAATTGTTCTGAAGGAGCAGTAATGGGGATGGTGAGAGAGCCAATGGCATGCAGGTAATCTGTATCTTTTTAACAGCAATGCTCCCAACAGCTTCCTGACCTTCTTTATCAGCAACATGAGTCTATCACTGGGAGGGTAGCTTCTCAGAGTACTAACCCAAAGCTTAAGGACTGCATATAGTAAGATTAAAAAAATTAAGCGTAGAAAAAGCTTCTTACCCAGCTGTACACAGTGTGGTTCAAAAGGGTCTCTGTACTACTGAAGACGCTATGCAGCATCACAACCACCTTAATTTTGGCTTTCTCCTTCAGCTTATTAGGGCTTATCTTTAACATCTCTGAAACATTCGCTTCTCATTTCACTGTATGTGGGTGTTTCCCCAGGTCTACCTGCTCACTGTGTATGCCCCTTCTCAGTCAACACTGGCCCTTTAATAACATGTAGCAAACACCCAAATAGATTTTTCTTCTTTGAGGTATAGCAATGAAGATAAATTGACACTTCCAGCAGCAGCTATTCCAGGCAGCTTCCTTCGGGAAGGCCTGGAGAGGTTGTAATGGTAATAGCAAACCTAAAACCCCTTGGCATTACTCGCTCCAAAACACTCACAGCAGGAGCAGCCGCTGAGTCTTCTTTCCCTTGTGGTGGTTTTGTGTCTTCCCCACCCCCTCCAAATCAAGGATGACTAAAGGAAAGTAAGTGATTCGTAAGTTTACTTGAGGTTTTAGGGCCTCATTAGTTTTCTGATTCAAAGGTAATTTGGTTGCTGTGCCTCCCAGAGTAACTTCTTCAAGCAGTAGTGCATTTGCCTTCAGAAACAGCAAGGTATGTAGGCAGATCACTGTAGCAGAACGATTTGTCATATCATTTTACATTTATTGTTGGCTTTACACTTTCTTTATCAGCTTGGAGCCTTAGACTACAAAATTTCATGCAGCCCTTATCTGATGCCAGATACTCACTTTTTATTAAAAGAAAAATTAAATTAGGAATAAAAGAAAAATGTACAGCTTAGTTTTGTTGTTTGATGGTTATTAAGGAAGCCGATGACCACTGCCATTTTTGGGGCAGAGTACCAGTAAAACCCAGCAGACTGTGTGAAAAATAATGCTGTTTCTATTGAAGCTCATTTGTTTGTTTGTTTTTCATAGGCTAGGCCTTGTCTGTGTGGTGAAATTATAAGCTGATGGGTTCATCTACATTGCCTCAGCCATTCACATGCTTTGCCTGTGGGAGTTTTCTGTACGCCGCTGGCACAAGGCAGCTTGCTCCATGTGCCCTTGCTAGCTGCTAGCTGAGCATCCTAGCCCATTTTAATGAAGGAACCTTTCCAAAGCCTTGTCAACCCTTCACAAACTTCAATAAACAGCAAAAGCAAAATGCCTTCCTCACCCCTGCTGGGTGTTTCAAAGCAGACTTTTCTGTGGAAAGCTGAAAAGGCAGCTCCTGCACTGGTTATTTCCCCAGACTCACCTGATCTGCTCTAAGCCTGAAAACCACCCCCTACCACCCCCACCTCCTCCAGTCCGTCTCCCCAGCTTCCCACTGACTCTTAGGGCAAGGCCGTCACACCTCCCTGGCCCAGCCTGGCCAGTCAGAGCAGGATAGCTGTGGTGCTACGCTGCTTTCAGGTCTGTTATCTTCCATCGGAGCTTCCAAGGGCCCTTCTGGAGGATGCGTTGCCCTCTGGTGCCACATCCTGCCTCTCACCCCAGGACTGTGTATCCCCTGCCCAGTGAGCCTCCACCCCGCTTCCCTCTGAGTCCTGCCATTGCAGCACATGACATTCCTTCTGGGCAGTATGACTTGAGAAAAGGGAGATGTGAGGCTGGAAGAGGTTGGCATCAATAATCACCCTGCCAAGATTTTGTTTAATATTGTTGACAGTACTCAATGCACAAAAGCATGGAAAAGGTGGGCTTTGACAATGAAGAGTGAGAGCAATGCTGGTTGTAGCTTGTCTAAGGGAATGTGTCAGCAGAGATTAATATCTCATGTTCACTGACAGTCTTTCCAAGCAATGGTATTTTTACTCGTGAAACACTTCTATTGATGTGTTTTCAGTAACAGCTAGAAGACTTCTAATTGTATCTCTACAGTTGTGATATTTCTAGTAATTCGTTTTTTTGTGAAGATGTACTCGGGGGCCACAATTAAAGCATAAGTCTCATTCATGCTAGACATACATTAATACTGCTGCCAAGCCTGAGTAAATGCAACCAGAACTCCTAGTCCTACAAGCATTTACATTAATATCCTCTTGCCTAGTCCCACTTGCACAAAAATCAATCCGATGCACACATTTTGCATCTGATCTCAACAGTCTTTGTACGTGTCATACCAATGATGCTCTATAGGGTCTGGTTGGGATGAAGTTAATTTTCTTCACAGCAGCCCATATGGTGCTGTGTTTTGCATCTGTGACTAAAACAGCATTGATAGCACACCAAAATTTTAGCTATTGCTGGTCAGTGTTTACACAGCATCAAGGCCTTCTCTGTTTACATTCTGCCCCTGTCCCAGCAAGCAGGCTGGGGATGATCAAGAAGATGGGATGGGACACAGCTGGGACAGATATTCCACATCACACAACATCGTACTCAGCAACAAAATGGGGGCAGAGGGGGAGGAAGAAATTTCTAGGAAACTGACTGGCTAGGCATTGGTCTTCTTGTGGGAGGTGGTGAATGAATGCCTTTGCATCAGCTGGAGGGTTTTTTTCCCCACTTTTCTTCCTCTTTTCTTCACTTATTAAAGTACCTTTATCTTGACCTACAAGTTTCTGTGCTTTTACTCTTCTTATTCTCTCCTCCATCCCACCAGGGGTGGGGAGAGTGTGCAAGTAGTTGTTTGGAGCCTTAGCTGCTCACTGGGGTCAGCTTCTCACAGATGGCATAGAAGTGTTCGTGGGGCTGACGTTTACAGCTGTCAGTCAATTACATGCTTCAACAAAAAGTTTTAAATAGGAGCTTACTTGTCATAAAATGAATAGGATTGCTTAAGTGCTTAAAATTAAGCACGTGATGTATGCTATTAAAAGCACATTTTTAAAATTAATCTAAATAGACAGGACAGATTGACCCCCCCCCACTTGAAGTGATAAAAGCATGGAATTGAATTGTGTGTGGCAGAAAATTTGGGGCAGATACCTGGCCTTCTCTGTATCTGTACAGTATTCAGTCCATGTTAAGTGTTGTCTATAACCAGCAGTTACTAGAACAAAAAAACCCTCTGCTAGTGTTTTTGTCATGCCATGAATGAATATTACAGGTGCAGCAGAGCCCTGCCTGAGAGTTTCCAGACCTGCACAACTGTAGATGCTGTGCAAGGAGGTGGCATTTAACCCTGATGAGTTGCTCCCTCAGAAACTATTAACTTCAGATAACTCAGAAGGTAGAGCACCATGCTGAATCACATACTTAATACTCACCTTACACATCAGGTTAGTAATTACAGCCTCTGAAGAGATACTGGGATGTATCCAGTCTCATTACTCTCTGTATTTGTAGCCTTTAGAAGTGGAGCTGAATACATAGAGAGCTAGCCTGCTGTTGTGTCCCCTTGAAATTCTGATTTATATGGTGTATAACAATCGGCCTATAATATAAAGCCTTTTGGGGATGAAAAGTCTTGGAAGTGAAATACAGTTACTGCCTTACTACATAAGAATTGGGATGAAATTTGATGTTGGTCCTTGAAGACTTCATTATCTACTCGTCTTTGTGTTCTCCACTCTGCGCTGTTTGGTGGGAACACTTGTGAAACTCTCGCACAGCCAGGAATAAGAAGAGTGACCTTTGTTGGCCATGTGCAGGAGTTTAATCAATATTACACACCACACACAACAAAACGTTGCTTTGCCATTACAGGGGATCAGCACAGATTCAGCTGTGCTGGTGGATTGCAGCCTTGTATTTTGGAATGATTACAGTCTCCATCTGAAAACAACCAGCCTTTAAGCAAATCGACAGAGATACCACTGCTAAAAAACCATCTGCCAATGGCTTGCAACACTTTTGCTTCATGGTATTCAGTTTGTATATATATATATATATATATATATATATATAGGCTTTGTCTTGGTAGGATATGAGAAAAATAAAAGCCACCCCCCAAACTAGATAATTTTCACATCCTGGTAATTCTAGCCCGCCTGTACCAATCTCTGTCGAGATCAAGCAAGAAGACAGCACATGCACAAATGTGTATCTCTTTCAATGACAATGAATGAATGAACTGCTATCAGTCTGCCTTCTGCCTTCTTTAGGCAGCCTAGCATGGAGCTATGCCTCAGTCTGACAACCAAAAGGGTCGGTAAATGAGTGCTGTTGTAACTGATTTGAATAAAAGCCTTTGATATATTAAACTGTACTGTCTTTCTATCAGATGACAAAGCACGCTGGTCAAATCGAGCTTCCCTCTCCTTCTGTTGGCACTCCCTCCTTCCTCCCTCCCTCCCCACTGCCAACATCCCCTCTTGCCAAATCCCTCTGACCCACATTCTGGATCTCTTCAAGGATCAGTCTGTGGTCATCCTGCATCTGTTTTCACAGGTGGCTTTGCCAAATATGTGTTCTCCAGAGAAGGCTTTCATTCATGCTGACAGTGTTGCTCTCCCGTCTGCCATCCCACCACATCTGTCAGCAGCACAGCCTGGGGCAGAGTGTCGTCTGCTGAAGGTGGGCAGAGTTTTATCAGTTTGGGTGTTGTTTACCTTTTGTGTTTTTAAATAGAGCATTCTCTCCCCTCCAAAAACCTCTGCTGAGAACGCTCTCTTTCAACACATCTACTTGTTGCATGAGGTTTCCATTTAGCTGAGACTCTTAGGAAGAACTAGACACCCTCCCCTAACCTGCTGGTACAAGTGCAAATTCATCTGTTACACTTCATCTGGACTGTGGAGATATGATTTAGTCCAACCTTGCACATAAAGCTACTACATACCTTTTGTAACCAAGCAGTCAGAACAATATTGCAATGTAATTTTCCTCAATCAGCTGTGTCAAATGTGCTGAGTTTATGGTGGTTGCCTTCTAGGGGCGCCTGGGCAAGAGCAGCATCTTCCTATTACAACTGATAAATGGCTACATGATTTGGCACCAGATTATTCAAGCAGACAAATTAACTTCAAATATTAATACATTCAGCAGCCAGGCAGACAAATTGCTTGTTCTACAAGTGCCAGAGTAGTCATGGGGGGATTTCCCTCCTGCCTTCAGGAAACCTAACCTTCAGAGCAGTGCTTGGCCAAGACAGCAAGCCCCCCCCCCCCCCCCCCCCCCAATCAGCTAACGAAGCTGGCAGCAGTTAAACAGATCTTCATTTATCTCTGGAAATTGGGGGGGGGGGGGAGGGGGTGGAGGGGGGGGTGGAGGGAAGACTTGGCCAACTTGACTAATGTCTACCAGGATTGTCAGAAAGCTGTGTTTCAAATGAAACATGCATGCCAAGGCTCTGACTCCACCATTAAATTGTGTCCACCTGACTGAGGACCCTCCTAGTTTGCCCACCCCAAGACTGTTTTCCTGTGGATACAGAGATGGCCACACGTGAGTCATCCTCAAAGGGGTCCAGCTGCCTCCACAGGCTGATGTAGATGGTGTACAGGTAACAAGGGTAACAATCACCTGTCCTCTCGCATATTCCACACCTAAATCCTCTGAGGAAGGATGAACCGACTGGTTAGATTTAAAGCAACTTGTTATATAATAATGTGACTTAAACTGGGGAAATGGAGTTATATATATAATTATAGCAGAAGAGTTTAAATTTGAAATGTTCTTATCAGTTAATGAGAATGAAAAATCCCTGAATTACTTGAACTCTTTCCAGTTTTCAAGCTTTTGTACATCTGTGTATTTTTTGAGCGGCAATGTTCTCTTAAAACTGATGGTAACTGAGTTGAATATGGACTTGGAAGCCAGTCTATCAGTGTAGCATATCACTAGATCAAATAAACTGAAATGAAGAAAGACGTTACCACACATGGCACGATACTGGCTGTGTGAAGTAATTATTGTGCTCTTTGTACTT
The DNA here is from genome assembly GCF_023638135.1 of Falco biarmicus. Lineage (NCBI taxonomy): Eukaryota > Metazoa > Chordata > Aves > Falconiformes > Falconidae > Falco > Falco biarmicus. The sequence continues at coordinate 60,686,667 of NC_079290.1, forward strand.
ACTTAATTGTCTGGTTGTAGAACTTAAAAAAACACTTCTAGTAAGGGAATATTTGAAGAAAGCCTTTAGGGGCAAAAACAGAAGCCAAGCTGACTGTTGCAACACAACCAAGATAAGATTACAAATATAAATTCTGTGTTCAACAGGCGGAAAATGTGTTTGTAATTTTATCATTGTACTTAAGGCTTCCTTACAATTTATATCTTCGTTGAGTATAAATACATTTTCTACACAACATATGGCACTGAACTGAGCCAATCAGGAGGCATCATTTGTGGTCTGAGCACGAAAGCAATTTCATAAATTATGCAATATATTTTGTCAGTAAATGTATAGATGGGAAAGTCATTAACATCACAAATCACACCTTATTGCTGTATATGTTAGCATATTTTTTATTATAACTCACAGGTGTGAAGCTCTAAATACACTTCACATGGTGATGAGGTATGTACAACCAACTTACTTGATTTAGCTTCCAGAAGACGTTTAACAGTACCAATTCATGGGGATGGGCATGTTCCACCACTGGACTTGGAATTAGTTGCCTTGCTGCTGCAGGCCCAGCCATAAGCTGAAGCAAGCCAGGCTCTACTACCCATGCGGTGCGTGTGCGTTACTGACTGAGAGTGGCTCAGCGGTGCCAGCACATCAAAGGCATGAACACGCTTACAGACCTTGACCCTGCCATGTCATCCCTATGCTGCATAAATACGGCTAAGTCCTTTGGGACAAGAGGTGTCTAACTACTCCAGACTTGGTCTCTAACAGCAGGGATATAGTGTAGAAGAACCTTCTATCAGTATCACATGGGCAATGTGCACAGTTAACTTAAAAGATTGGCTTCCTTCAGAAGGGACCACAGGAAGATAAAACCCCTGTGAATTCTCCTGGTTGCTTGAAATTGAAGAGCAGTTTTGGTGCCACGAGTAAGTGTGTGCATCTCTGAGCCTTCACAGCTCCTTTGCTCTCCCACTGACAAGCCCGGGATCCCATTGGGAGAAGGCTGTCCAGAAGGACACAGAGGCAAGCTGGTGCAAACACCTCCAGCCTTGCTGAAGTTTACATCTGGAGTATTAGGAAGCGTTGCTTTTTAGAATATTTTTCCAGACAAATCTGGCTGTGAGTTAGTTTAATACAGGACAGACCTTGTGTCAACCAGCCCTGCACCGCAGGCTCAGACACTGTGCACAGGACATGGCGTGTTGCTCTGCAGGCACCTCCTCCAGGCCCCGGGGCCGTGGCCATGGCATAGTCCCCTGTCAGAATGGTGGTGCTATAAAAGTCAAGAGAAGCTGCAGGCCCTCTGAAGGCTGTTAGGAATTAATGGGAGGAGGCTCTCAACAGTCAGGGCAGCCCATGAAACCCACCTTCTGCCCCCTGACACCAGGCTGCGCTTCTGGCTTGAGGAAAGCAAACAGCAGAGAGGGAAAGCCAAGCTGCACTGCATGCGGTGGCTGGACTTTGTTTTCCCTTCGTGGGGCTCATGACGTTCACCGCTGTTCCTCTTGGCTCCCTCCCAACTTATTTTCCCAGCAGCCATGCGGATGTCTTACAGAAAGAAGGGGTAGCATCCAAATTAAACTCTCTCTGTCTCTGCAAGGTACCGCAGATCACCTTCATCTTCTTGTTTACATTAGACTCTGTGGTGCAACCATTTTTGGATTCAACTCTTTAAATGCAGTTCTTTTACCCTAAGCACATCCGCATATATACCTATCTCTGTTTTGATATGGATTTTTTGCTTATGGAAAAGGGCAACTGCCTATGAGTAATTTAACTCATTTGTATTACTTGCTGCCTAGATAACTCTTCACAGATCTGCTCAAAAACCAAATTGTTGTGACTTCAAATATTTCTTAAAAAGGAAATTACTTTTTCATGATAGTGTTTCCATTCCACATCCCCCATCCCAAACTATTCTAATCCATGAGCAAGTTTTTATCTCTCATTTGAAAGAAGAACCCACCACTACCACAACTCTTCAAGAAATGAGAAGGGTTCAGCATTTGGCCTGAAATGAAAGGCAGTAGGGGAAAAACCCACTGAAAAATTTCACAGGAAAAGACCCTGCAGGCACCCCATTTTGTCTGCAACTACCAGACCTGAGACAAGCTCACATTTTTGATTTTGCTTCCCAGAAGCTTGTGCTAAGCGGCAGCAGCACCTTGCTCTTGTATGCAAAACACATTCTCATCAGTACTTTCCCAACAGTATTCACTATATTAAAGAATTTTCAAGAGATACCAATATTCAAAGCCCAGCTTCCATCAGTGAAATGCATTTACCGAAATAGCCCCTTCCGTGATGCTCTGTCTCATGGGTTAAGTAGCTTTGAGTCTTGTGTCGAGGGAGAGGAAGAGAGAGGTCAAAACTACCCAGCTTCATAAGGACACTTTCCTGTATGGCAGAGTGAATGTAATTGATGCCAGAGTACTCAGCTGGAACAGCATCACTAATACGAGCATCGCACTCCCATTTGTAAGAACTTCCCAGAGTATCTGACAGCAGCAAATCAGCTGGCTTTTCAGTGCTCCCCCACTTTTCAAAGGTGCCCGTGCCACCAAGGGCTTCAGTTTGTGCCACGGGGACCCAAACAAGCAGGGCCTTGCCAGTCACTCAGCCAAAAGCAGCTGCAGTGGATATGTAGTGCAAAACACACCACTGCCACACATGTGTGCTGGGATTAATGACTTCACTAATGATCCATCCTTCTGGAGAGCTTCTGGTGCTGGCACCCACTGCTCACCATCATCCATGCCTCATCCTGCACTGTGAGGCAATGGGAAAAGGTTCCCCTCTCATTCTGCCTCCTGCCTGAAGGATGGCTCTGAATGATAAATGGTATAAGTCAGGAATTTTGGCAAATTAAAAAGTTTAATTTATGATGCTGCATAATTCTAGCTGCTTAGCAGGTGTGACATTACTTGCTTATTTGAAAGCCATAAGAGGTAAATTAGATGAAAATGTGTTTTGTAGAAAGCTGTTAATCAGAAAGGACCACCAGCTCCTTCAAACCCCAGGTGCTTTCAACCAGTGGACTGCACCCCCAGCAGAGAGCTCCCAACCCCACGGGCTGCCCATAAGGGCTGTTCGCCTTGTTGGTTTTGGCAGCAGCTGACAGGTCTTTAACAAGGCAGCTTTCCCTCAGAAGGGCTCAGCTTCTACCGCCTTTTCCCCCAGCACAAGAGCTGATCACTGATTCTCAGCAGGAACTGGCAGGGCTCCTTGGCTTATTCAGTATCCTACAAATAGCTGCTGAGCAAAGCGATTCTGGGGAAAGAGAGAGAATAACAGTCTGGAGCCATTCCCACCCAGTGTCATAGCAAAGTTCATCAGCCAGGAGGTTTCTTTTATATCCAGAAAGAATAACATTAATCTCTGTAACAGACGAAAATTAGTCTTTCTGTGTGGCAAGGTTTTACTATCACTCATAGTTGCTACCAGACTTGCTCAAAACTCTAAAAACACTTGAAAATGAGTCACAGAAGGTCCAAGACCTTTAGAATAGAAATTGCTACAACACATAGAAAGGAATAAAAGGCACTCTCCAGGTCTACAAGTGGTTTCAGCTAACCACATTTGGGAGTAAATGTTAAAGGGGAGGAAGGGAATTAAGTGTTAATAAGAAGTTAGAAAAAACTAATGCTGGCAACTCCCTGAAAGGCATCGAGGCATCAGGGGCTCAGGAGTCTGTCCTGAGCTACGCCACAGACCCACACTGGTCTGTCAGCTTGGTTGTGTTACCTCTCATTTCCCCAGGTATAGGACACAAAGGAAAAAAAAAAAAAAAAAAAAAAGATTATACCTACCCTACTATTTGTAATTCCTTGGAATCTGCTAGTACAGATGTCATGTGGACAGCCATAAGATATCTTTAATTCAGCAGCAGTGAATACAGGAGAGGGAAAAGCAAAGTGACCTTTTACACAGTGTGGCATAGAAACAGGTCCTCACTGCCTTCCCCTGGCACCAAGCAGGGCAGGGCACTGCCACCCCACCTGGCTTATCTGAGGATGTGGTTTACCTGTCTGCTTATTTTCAAGAAGTAATATTTTCACAATGTGCAGTTCACCTGAGACGTGGGAAGAAGATGCTATTTATTATTGAAGAAACATAGAAATGGGAGTAAAAATCAGTACAGCAAAGCTGTATTTGAAGCCTAGTTTCATCAGCACTCTGCAGACAGGACCTTCCTGTGACATGCTATGAAGCATTCCTGCATACTCCTTAAAATACCCCTTTTCTGTGCTGTGTGAGTTGGATTGCTAATTTTTCTTCTCTTCAGTTCCTATCTCTGCAAGTCTCTGCTGGCTTCTCAGCCTTCCAAGCAGAGCACAGCTGTCAGACAAAGCAAGCTGTGAGAGAGAACCAAAACCCATAGCCCTGGAGGGTCCCCACTTGGATGATAAAATGGGCTGAACTGGCAGTCAGCCGACAAAGAGGTCTCCTCTTGTTCTCTGCACCAAGGTCCATGCCGACCTTACCATGCCACTCCTCCCGGGCACATATTTCAGTTCTACTGTGTTTCTTGCCCCTTCTCCCTGTGTATTAGGTTTGGCGTGGGTTTTTATGGGGTGTCCAGGGATCGGGGGCGGGGGCGGGGAGCTGTTGCTGAGTGAATCTGAGGCTGAGGGGAAATTAATCTACCTATTAATTCCTGCTCATATTTCTAACTCAGTTGAATCTCCTAATTTACTGTCACTTCCACCTCTCCTAACAGCTCCCTAATAGGGCATGAAATACCAGTGAAATGAACACCAGATTTTGGAGAGCCCAGAGCAAATGCCTCCTTCTGGTTTGTCATTGTCATTTATTTTTTGAACTTTCTTTCCTTCCCCTTAAGTCCTTGATTCAATCCTCAGCTTTCAGGACAGTTTCTTTGCAGCTCAGATGGCTACTCATTTTTCACACTAGATTTTATGACACGCTATATAAAATACCTCACTGAAAGCTCAGAACTGCTTAATCGATTTCATTCCCATCATCCATTAGTTCAGTAATTCTAACAAAAAATCTAACTTGGTGGTACAATTTGTTTGTTGTAAACCTGCACAGATTTTTTTCCTGGGGGTTTTCTACCTGCCAGACATGTATGGAGCTCTTTTCCCCCCAGTACTCCATTACTGATCACCAGACTGATATTAGACTCACCAGAAGGCACACTCTGACAGCCGTGGCAGGTAGGAAGAGGTTGTAGGATCCTTCCAGTCATTTTACTGCAGTATGGTAGGAATCAGTAGACTAGATTTCAAGACAAGTGACATCCTACACAGCACATATGGAATCTGATTGTTTCAGTCCTATCATTGCAAGAACCCTGACTACTTATTTCCCTCCCACCAGTTTTATATCTAAGTCCCCGTGAAAGTTTTCACCATCTCCTCCCAGAATCCATTTCACAATGCACTACAGAGCCTTTGCTTTTAATCCCAAAGGGTAACACCCAGTGTTCCCAAACAGCAAAGCCTTTTGATATCTCAATCAAACTGTCAGCAGACAGCAATTTTAAGAGAAACTTTTTTAAGAGTAATTGTTTCTCGTTTCCTTCCACTGAGAACTGGAGTGTACCAGGACAGGATAAACATGGTAAACTTGCAAACAAATTAGATATTCTTACACATGTTGGTCAAGAAACTTCTTCCGTTTTATCTTCTAGGTAAGTAAACCACTGTAAAGCCTGATGGTGCAACTACACAATTAACTGCTCACAGGCGATCATTTTCAGTTCATCAGATGGGAACCTTTTCTATTCCTGGGCCCTTCATTTCCCAGCCAGAGTATTAAGGAGCTGGGATGTTTCACATTCAAACTTTAAGCAGTGTTCACCTTTGCATATACTGTCCCTCAGTGCTGACCACTGGGCAATTAAACCTGCAGTGGATGGTTGCTGAGCATAGACAAAGATTTCTTTTCTTCTGGGAGTCCAGAGAGAAGCCATAGTGGGATTAATAATTTTCAAGCCCAGTTATTCAAGTTGCAGGTTCAAAATGCAATTGTTGAAAGGTGAGGGTTGTGTTTTACATTGGCATTAAAGAGCACGAGTTAATCACAGGCTCTGCTTGTGTGGAAATAAACAGTCCTAGGGCTTGGATCTTCCTCTGCACTCTGCTGAATAAGGGATGAGAAAACTGAGGGACTCTGTGACGTTTTCTTTATTCTTGTCAACAAGAAGACTAGAACAACTTGGTATCATGCTAATCCACCAGCTAGAGAAAGAGGACATGACTATTAAGAGCTCTTTACTGAACTCAGGACAGGACAGACTTCAGATGTTTGCGATTATTGTTCCTCTTGAAATGCAGGAAGAAGGGATGTTCTACATCATCTTTGCCATCACTACCCTTGGATTATTTTTCAGCAGGCTTTTTGAGGTGTAGATAAGTAACCCGCTCAGAGAGAGATATTCCTTCAGCTCTTCCTGATCTTGCAGATGTCTGGAAGCAGGTGCCACATGGCGGTGTGGACTTACCAGCTCAAATCAGCGTTGGCCTGGGGACTGCCATGCTTCAGTCTTGGGAGCTTTACTGGCCTTATTTCCCTTCCCCACTGTACTTTTCACTGAATGTTCCGATAGTCTAATTGCCATATGGCTTGCATTAGCTGCATTTTTGCTTTACACAAGCCATCTTAAGTCTCTGTTAATATGGATAATCAAGAACTGATTGCATGATGCCGTGGGGGACAGAAAAAGTTGAAAACAAATGGTCTGTTACACATACCTTAGCCCCTCCTTTCCATTTGCTGTTTTCTGATCCCAGTCCAGAAGTTTTTTCTGAGATGTTGTTGCTCCAAGAGCACCTCAGGCACAGCAGCTAGAGCCTGGCAGAGCTTGAGGAGCACGGAAATAGGAGAGCTGAAAGACAGAGGGAAGGGGAGAAGAAAATACATGTATTTCTCAGCTCTTGTAATAACTGAAAGAAGATGGGCAAGCTCTGTTAACTTTTTTTTTTTTTTCCTGAAGGAAATTTTCCTCTACATCTTATTATGCCAAGGTCAGAGATGGTTTGTATGTACTGCAGTCCGTGGTCACAAATCACATTCAGGCTGAACAACCATTTTGATTTCTATACACTGTCTCCTTGTCATACAGAGACACTATCAACACCTGCATGCAGACCATGGACCTCAGCCCAGCAGGAATTCCAGAGACGTTAACAAATCTCATTTAACCTCCCCAGCCTCTGCTAGGAAGCTGTGATTTTCAATGTAAATAACAAAATGGCCTATACACACTATTTCTGAAATCTGAGGACAGCAAAACCGCAGAACTGGCTAATGCCTGGCCTGATGTTTGCTACAACTTTCTGTAAAAGATCCCCATTGGGAAAGAGATTGAGAGCCCTCTTCCTGGGAGTGAGCCATCACAAACAACACAGTCGCTTCTTCCTGCCAGGCAGATTCTCAAAACTTGCTTTCTCAAGCTCCTGAATAGCACCACTCTGCTTAATCGCACAGTCCATCACACACCATGACAGGAGGCACTATCATTTATCCATTTGCTTCCCCTGCACCTCCCCGGTTAGATTAAAAGCATGTATGAAGGGCAATGGAAGCATTCTCCTGAGCCTCGTGAGGGTCCCCACAGGGACAAAGAACATTTCCAGGCAAGGCTGAACTTCTTTCATTGTTCCTTCTGGCTCCTCCTTCCCAGGCTCTGTCCTCCACTGGGCTTTGTGCCCAAAGACAGTTTTTCTCAGGAAGGTGCAGACAGCAATGCCTGGATTTTCCCATTTTATGTCGGAATGGCTCAGGGCTTGAAATGATTAAAGGTGATTAGTCTGACCAGTAAGGCATTTACCGCCAGCTTGCCAACTGGATCCCATCTGATTTTCATCAAGAAAACAAAGCAAACCACCATTTCGATGACTTAGAATGAGGTGCTGATTTATATTTATTTCAGTAGAAAATTTAAGCCTTTGCGAAGAGGATAAAGTTCCACTGAGTCTGAGTGACAGATCCTAACATAAGAAGCTTTAGAATTTTATTCATTTATAAGAGTGTATTTGTATTCACTGTAATGCGTGACAATTCCAAATAACCATCTTTTTTTAAAATGTGCTTTTATTGAAATAGAAGAAATATGTTAACAGAAGCCTGTGTTCAGAAATCCAGTCTTTGCAACATATTTTATGCAAATAGCTATCCTTCAAGGTTACTGTCTGGTCTCCCTAGGTGGGGAGAGAGCTTGCTAGAGTGAGACACCGAACCTGCAACCAGCAGAAAAAGAGGAGTTAAGTCCTGATTTCACCTCGGTCTAGCTGATACAATGCATTGACCTCAGTGCTGACAGCCTAACTCAGGTTTAACTAGGTCTGCTGGTGTTTTCATCACAGCTGTGGTAACATTACCCCTCTCCAAAGTCGCACCGTGCCTCCTGCTCCAGCTCTGCTCCACATTCCCTGCTCCTTTTCTGGTAGCTGTGCTGTGGTTTATGACTGAGTAAATATAAAGGACAGGTGTGAAAGGCTAAAAATCTTTCATCCTGCTCTGCAGAGGTGAAGAGCTAATGTACTAGCCAGCATCACCATGGAGCAGAGGCATCTTGAGAAAAATGAACAGAAAACAGGAGGAAACCAACATTTTGAAAAATGACCCATAACTTCAAAAGAGCATTAATCTCCCTACAGATAAATGTACTGAGGTTAGAGGACACCGGGGATGTTTAATGATTCAGTGGGAGAACTTTTCAAAGGTAAAAAAAAGGAGTAATCGCCTCCTTGACATTTGTATTTATTGTTATTTTTGGTTTTATTATTATTATTGAATATTTGTGTTTCAAAATTTCCTCTGCAGTACCTAAAGGGGAGGATGACAGACACTACAGGAAAGCTTAAAATAGGTATTTATCTATGAGGATGTGAAAAAAACCAGAAGCCAATTTGCAGAAAAACAGCTACATCATCTCTTTTGTTTGGTTTTTTTTGTCTTAGATGCTGAGTTAGCTCTCCAAACTAAATGTCTCTGAAAGTTGACCGGAGGATGACATTTCTGTTTTGTGGCAGCTCTTCAGGTTGTGACATTTCTTGTTGCTGCTGTGGTTTTTACTCTGTACAACGATAAAAACAACCTGCTTCCATTGTCTGCACAAAATGGAGCTGTGCCGAAGCGCCAGTTGTCAGTATCCAATGCCTGCGCCTGTGACTCCTGGTGATGGCAGGGCTGCCCTGGGACACAGGGCTCTTCTCTATTGCTTTTCAAGCCCTCAGAAAAAGCCTTGCTGAAACGGATACCTTCCTGTAAAACATCTGAGCGGTGAAGCAGCCTATTTCCCATATGATAAATGAACAGCACGTACTAACCAGCTCTAATGGGCAGGATACGGGTGAGTGGCTCGAAATTGGTATAAGAATAAGAACAAATGGAATGGACTGAGGGATAGGGAAAATGCCCATTTGCAGTGCATTTCTTGTCACAAGAATAGAGATGGATTTCTCTAAGCACGGTGATATCCCCTTTTGCCCCAATGACAGCATTTATGAAGAGAGTGCTGCCACTGCAGTCTATGATTCAATGGGAACAGAATGAAAATGACACCAAACGTATTTAAAATTCACATCCCAAATATTTTTTTCTTTGCATATTTACACTCTTGATTGGCATTAGCATGCAGTCTGGTACCAGATGAAAGCACAGACTAAGTTCATCAAAGATAACAAGTAATTCTGAGTAATGACTAAATGGCATTCCCAGGTATCTACTTTTAAAAAAGGAAATGAATAGTTCTGGTTGTAATTACCCACTCGGGTTCCATATACAAAGCTAGCATTTATGAATATCAAACTAGGGTCTATTTGACTATGTTAGGTATGTGTCAGTTTACTTTCCTAATACAAAAAAAAAAAATAGTCATTATCACTAGAACAGTTTGTTAAAGTTGAAGGGAGATAAATCATTAATAGGGATGTCATTTATTCATTACAATTAAAATATATATATCCACTTGTCACTTGGATGAGTCTAGTTTCTTGTCTCATCTCAGCTTATCGACATCACACATGAAAAGAGCTTCCTTACTGCATTCCTGTTGGAGCTTAAAGCCTTTACAATGGTTTATTGATGAACTAGTATTTTAAAAATCAGGACTGCTGAGGCTTAAGATTGTAGTGACAATTACATGGTGTTTTGTTGCAAAGCTAACAATTTGCATGGGGTTGATGATAACTTGACATTAAGCAAATAAAGTATTATTATTGTAATTTAGTACAGATTTTTGTAGAAAACACTGCCTTGGACCAATGCACAGATGTCTACCACAGTGCTATGGTATCTCTGCCATGCAAAATTTTAACCAATTAAATACCATTGAACTTGGCATTTGTAACTGCACGATGCAAATGCAGAACTGCCGAACTGTACACACTAAGACATGTGAGAAACTTCTTCCAGGGGATTAGTTCTGCTGTAGATTATTTATCAGTATGAAGGAATTCGTGCTTACAAGACTGACCTGGGAAGACCTGCTATGAGTGTACGTGGTAGCACACAAGCCTGAAAGATATTGTTGCTAGATTAAGAGTTTTTTCACAATTTTTTAACCTATTTATTGCTGACTCTGCTAATAGCTACATCCTCACTAGAAAACACCTAAAGACATTAACTGGTACTGACTATATTTCGATAGACCACTGATTTTAAAAGAACATCTGAAAATCTTGACTCAACAGAGAAACAGGCAAGATGCTCTTCCTGACGTACCCAGTACCAGGTGTTAGGAATAGCTTTAAGACATTCAGGATAGGTCTAAAGTATTACTTATGCCTGTCCTTATATACACTAGAAAAATAGGATAGGAAAATAATTTTATTCAATGCACAAAATAGTATGTAGCGAAGCAGGATAAAGCCTGGGAATTTTGAACCTCAGCTCTGGTGCAGCTCTTTCACTGATGAGGAATTTATGGAGTACAGTGGAAGATATTTGTTCTTTCTCAGGAGATGCACTTTGGGATTTGGCGCTACAGCCTCTTGGCTTTTGATATATATTCTTCAAAGTCATATTGGCAGTCTCACTCAGGGCTAATCTTTCATTTCTCCTAACTGGATGAGTGCAAAAGAAAACCAGGAGGGCACTGCCCACTCCAGTTTTACTCACTCGAGAGCAGTCTGATGCTGTGATGCACCTTCTTGGAACATGTGGTTTAATGGCTTGATGGTGCGTCGGCAGCCCAGCCTTCGGTATTTCAACTCCTAACTGAAAATTAACAGTCCTGCTGTCTGATCGGACTCAGTTGTGTGAGGAGATACAGGCATCCTTGGTTCCAATACAGGTCCAGATGAAGAAGCACTAGGAAGTCAAATTGTCCGTTTACTGTATCCCTTAAGCAAATATTATCAACATTAGTGTGGAATTACACCTTTCATTTAAAACTGGGCATGTGCTGGCAGCACTCCTCAGCTTTAATAATGAGAAAAGAAAGGTCTCTGGTGCCCTGTCAGCTGTCTAGGAACATAAACTCCCCACATGGAGGGGGGAAAAATGTTGCCTCTTCTAGTGCTGATTAGCAGTGTGACATCTTCCCAGGGACTGTCAGTTCTGAGAAAATATTATACACTGTGATAAAACACATGCACCTACATAACCTAGTGTCGCATTGGGGTTACGTATAGATTAATGATACAGTTCTCACAAGATAAAATACATTGGCTGATGCTTTAATACCTTGAGAATATTACTCAGTGCTAAGTCAATAGATATTTTTTTTTTTTAAGAAGTGAGTATTTTTCTCAAACAGCTGTCTTGCCCTTCCATCCCCATATTGTCTCTGAAAGCAATGAGGGCATCTCCATAATTTTCCTTCCTGTTATTCCCTATTGTGGCTTTACTTGTTTGAGTCCATTTTGATGCAATTTCTGTGTTCTGTACAAGCCACTGTTTTGTGGTTTATCACTTAAGACTTTCAAGTATCATTACTTGAGTCACGGGTTGTAAATTTCACAATATAGCAGTGATACATTTGAACAACACAGATGAAATTTATCATGGTTTGTTTTCATTTATACTGAATTCCTCAAATTGCTATCTTTTGAGCATGCACAGACTATACTGTTACACTTCTCTTCACAAGGCATTGCTATTGTTTTCATTATTAATATTCTACAGTTTAATCATAAAAGAATTTTTAAAGGCATTTTTCCTCCATTTAAATCTGCAAAGATTTGTGAATTTTAACCTAGAACAAGATCATGAGATTTCTACTGTGTTGTACCTGCTTCCAGTTGTCTCCACAATACATCAACTGTAATAATATCTTGACCTGTGCGTTGCCAAAGCGCAATACAGCAGATTGCATGTTCCAACGGGCCAAGCCACTTTTGTCATTTTAAGTTTCAATAACAAACTCTTAAACAGAAATAAACAGAACAACACATGTAACATATTTATCATGCTACTTGTCCTTTATATATTAAAAAAATCCATTGTTCTTTTAAATATATAGCAGTAAACAAAAAAGTCCATGTTAGGATTTACCAAAGATAAACACGGGAGAGAGTTGTAACATCTCAAAGGCACTGCCCAGTGCGACAAGTCTGCTCCAGATCACAAGATGCTGCTGCAGCCACTGTGCTTCCCCCTATTCCCACTGCAACGACACCGGGGCCTGGAAGCCCTTCTGCAACCTGTGCTGTGCGTTGGGTAGAAGATCCACCTGGTTGCAAAATGCTCCACTGGGGTTTCTGCAGAAGAAAGTGTACATTTTCTTTTGTCTTATCCCCTCTGGAGACACCAGTTTCTTGGTTTTATGCACACAGACAGCACTCTTCCTAGAGCTGCTGGGAGGGCTGGCATTGCTGGACCGGCACTGTTTTTATTGCTGTACCACCTAGTTCAGTTCTGAGCCAGGTAAGTCAGAATAGAGCCAGGTTCTCCAATGTTTCCCACAGATGCACTGGTGATGCTGCATCCTCTGGGGCAGAAGCTGCTGACAGTTGGCTACATGTGAAAACCATTCTAAGTCCATGAACGAAAGGAATGAAGCAAATGAAAGGAGAAGCTGACAAACTCAGCACAGTCTGTATTGCGAAGGGCTGATAGAGAATGAAGAATCCTGTTGCTCTTCTCCATGTTTGCCGAAGTATTTCCAGCAGGGACATGGCTACGACAGATACGTGTGCAAAGGGTGGAAGCAGAAGCAGGCATCCCAGGAGGAGTATAGAGTCTGACTGATTGTGCAGAGATAGGGTTAGAAAAGCCAAGGCTGACTGGGAGTTGAGTCTGGCAAGGGATGTGAAGGACAACAAAACAGGATTCATGATCTTAAAGGTTTTTTTCCAACCTAAATGATTCTATGATTCTAAGTTCATAAACAGCAAAAGGAAGATCATGGAAAATGTGGGCCCCCTGCTGAATGCAGCAAGGGAACTGGTGACAAAAGGTATGGAGAAGGCTGAGGTACTCAGTGCCTTCCTTGCCTCAGTCTTTACCGGGAAAGCAGTCCTTCAGGAATACCAGGCCCCTGACACCAGAGGGAAAGTCTGGGAGAAGGAAGACTTACCCTGGTGGAGGAGGAACAGTTTAGGGTGCACTTAAACTGCATGTATATAACTGCATGGGCCCTGACGGGACTCACTCACGATGGTGAGGACATTCCTGATTATCTTTGAATGATCACAGCATCTGGGAGAGGTTCCTGAAGACTGAAAGAGAGCAAATATCACTCCTGTCTTCAAGAAGGCAAGAACAAAGATCCCAGGAACTACAGGACAGTCAGCCCCCCCTCAGTCTCTGGGAAGGTGATGGAGAAAATCTTCTTGGAAAGCATTTCCAAATACATTAAGGACAAGAAGGTGATGGGGAGTAGTCAGCAAGGATTTACAAAGGGGAGCACATGCTTGACCAACATGATAGCCTTCTACAATGACATGACTAGGTTGATGGACAAGGGGAGAGCAGTGGATACTGTTTACCTTGACTTTAGTAAAGTCTATGGCATCATCTCCTGTAACATCATAGACAAGCTGACAAAATACGGGTTAGAAAAGTGGATAGTGAGGTGGATTAAAAGCTAGCTGAATGACCAAGTCCAGAGAGTTGTGATCTGTGGCCCGAAGTCCAGGCAAGTCACTAGTGGCACAAGTCACAAGGCTCAATACTGGGGCCAATACTGTTCAACACCTCCATTAATGACTTCAATGATGGGACAGTGCACCCTCAGCAAGTTCACAATAATACAAAACGGGAGGAGTGGCTGATACACCAGATGGTTGTGCCACCATTGAGGGAGTTTGACAGGAGAACTGGGCAGACAGAAATCCCATAAAGTTCCACAAGGGGAAATGCAGTCCCATATATGAGGAGGAATAATCCCAGGCATCAGCACACACCAGGGGCAACTGGCTGGAAAGCAGCTGTGCCAAGAAAGACATTGGGTTCCTGGTGGATAACAAGCTGACCATGAGCCGGCAATGCACCCCTGTGGCAAAACAGTTCCCTGGGCTGCATTAGGAGGAGTGTTACCAGCAGGTAAGGTGATCCCTCCTATGTATACAGCACTGGTGAGACCACACCTGGAATGCATGCTGAGTCCAATTCTGGGCTCCTCAGTACCACACAGATAGGGACTTACCGAAGCAAGTCCAGCTAAGGGTCATTAAGACGATCTCCCACAAGAGGAAAGGCTGAGAGAGCTGGATCTTCTCAGCCTGGAGAAGAGAAGACTTAAGCGGTCTTATCAATTTATATAAATAACTTATGGGAAGGAGTGACAAGACAGAGCCAGGTTCCCGTCAGTGGTGCCCAGTGATACAAAAGGCAAAGGCCACAAAACACATGAAATCCCATCTGAACACAAGAAAACACTTTTTTACTGTGAGAGTGGTGAAACACTGGAGCACATTGCCCAGAGAGGCTGTAGAGTCTGTGCAGCTACTCAAAGCCTGACTGGACATGGTCCTGGGCAACCTGTTCTAGGAGGCCCTGCTTGAGCAATGGTCCCCTCTAACCTCAACTGTTCTGTGATCCTGTAACAATGGATACAATCCATCCTGCAGACCTAGGGATCCTTCTTTGTTCCAGTACCACCTAACATGGGTCATTTTCATCAGATCAAGTTTTGCAAGATGGTAACCGGAGGTTATCCATCCAACATAGAGTGATCAGGGTGTTCTAAGAGTAGTAGGGAAGGAATCAGCCATGACGTCCAGTTTAACACAGTCATTTAAGTGTTTAATACATCGTCTCAGTTTGTGTCAGCCAACAGACACGGTCTATCCCATGATTTCACATGGGCAATCAAACAATGGTCACATTACAACAAATTAGGAGAACCCCACTGGCATTGTCTGTAACCTTAGCTCACCCCTGTGAGAGATGATTTACCTGAAAGGCAGTAATAAAAGAGGCCATCTCAGAAAGAAGAGCCCTTTATGAGAAACCCGGACAGGGTTAGGGCTGAGGAACTGCAAGGCAGAACTTTTATCACAGTAATTTTGCTGGACTGCTCCACAGGGAGCTGTAGAGAGGACTAGGGAGTCTCAGAGAGTAGACATTTATTTCAGGATCTGTAATACTTTCTCTGAACCAAAGTCCCCAGTCAGAACACCACTAAACTTTAGGAAAGTCTACATCCCATTTTATGCAGCTTAGGACCATTTCTTATTAGAGCTGGAAAGACTAGATATAAATCTCTGTCCAAAACAGTAATCCTCTTATATTTCATTACTAGCACCACAAGCCTCTGTGAAGCGGTCTCTATCAGAACCATAATAACAATGGGTTGTGGCTAAGCTCTCTATCCCAAGTTCAGTCAGAGCAAACTCACTAACACATTAAATCTGTGCCCACCTTTGATTTATTACTAGTCCCTAAGCTTTCCACAGTCAGGTATGGGTCTGCAGCAGCAGCTAGCAAGCTGAGAGGGAAGGAAAAAGAGATTCTTGCATCACATCTCTGCTACGCCTGGCTATGGAAGCACTTCATTTCAGGACATGTTATCTTAACAAGCTTCTGAAGATAGCTCAAACTAATCTGTTATTTTGCTTTGCTATGAATTGGATAGTGTATAGCTCTTAGCTGAGAGCTGGCAGCTGACTACAAGGGCTCTTCTGCTCCATCTAGGGGAAAATTCAAACAGGTGAATTAAAACTAATCTGATATTTGTCCTTACATGGAACAGAAGTGCTCACATGGGCAATTACTGAATTGCAACTATCAGCCACAGTAACAGATGAGGAGTAGCTAAGGACAATTCCTGACTTTCTCCTTTCAGTTCTGTGTGTCCTGGCCTACTCAGCAAGAATAAGGGACTCAGTCTTAGATGCTGGCCCTGTTTCTTCCACCATGTCGTTAAATTTGCACTTAAGCTCCAAGGACAGTTCAACTGGACTGGATTAGTCAAGTTAGACTAGTCTCTTTGTCTTTTGGGTGTCCAGGGCATGAAATACCCTGTGTTGGGACTGTACAGGCCTACTCAATGGCTCTCCAAAAATAGACACTGCCTTTAACACATTGAAGTCTATTTTAGCCTTTGCTACAGGCAGGGAAGCTCTGCTTTTTGACAGTAACCTATGAGATGAAGGACAAAACCACAAAAGTTTGGTGCTTCATCTCCAGCAAAGTCAGTGAATACTTCCCAGGAGATGGCCTTTCCTAATAGTCACTTCTGACTGTTCCTGTTTAAGACTATTACTGCATACATCTTGCAGTTGATATTTTTATTGGGTATGTGTTTTCCACATGCATGTTCTCTCCCCACACGTTTGCACACATGCATATCTTCATTTCCAACAAGTAAACCTGTACATTGGTCAAGTAATAGCTATGTACATAATTTTTGTAAATGGAAGTTTGGCATATGCTTATCTTCCTTTCAATAGGATAGTAGAGAACAAAATAGTACAAAATAAGAACAAATTCTTCACTTTTCACTGAAAACTGGGTATAAATAATTTTGAAATTATCCTTCAGTTAAAAATGCCATTGAGTTCTTGTGCTATCGCACTCAGAAGCCACATAACAAATGCACTGTTAACTTGTCACAGGTGGGCACGGCTATTTACTGTCGAACATTTAAGCAAGTGCTATTATATTCTAATTGTTTCCTATAAGCAAATAACACCATGAAGGGATTAAATAAACAGTGATGCATGTGGTATTGTCCAGGTGGTTAAACTGTTTCTCCTCAGCTCCAACAGCACCACACACAGGTCTGTGCTGGTGAACTTACTCTCGGTCAGAGCTCAACAACTATTTTTAGAACCAGCTCTGGATTTTGTGACTATTTTTGTTGTTAGACAGCCATCTTGTGGTGCATCTTATTAACAATAAATAATAAAATAAGTATATTACAGTTCAGAAATTGTAGTCCACAAAGACACTGGTGCTTTTGCATCTTCCATGTATACACTCTCCTCAAAGCTCCTTTTGAAATGGAAATAACCTAATCTCAAATTGCATTTCTGAGTCATAACAATATTTGCTAGGGACTAGGGAAGAGGACGTATTTTTGCTTTTTTAAAAAACTGAATTGAAAGGGTTTGGAGTGCAAACAAATAGCTACAATTTACAGCAGAGTCTTACCCCTTCTCTAACAACTGATGTATTGATCAAGGCAGGAGACAGGTGGTCTAGCTTTATTAATGAGCTATATATAGGTTTTTGCAGCCTCACGACATTAAATATTCTGGAAACCATTTAAATTCAAATAATACCTGTTATTACTGGAGTTATATAAAAAAAAATCTTTAAAAATAGCAAAAGCACATTTTGAAATGTCATTTGGGATGCTTACAGATTGCAAGAGTTTTCCAATAGTGGGGGCATTTTACGTGGCACTTAAAATTCCTGTTTTCAAATCTGTACTAAACCGAAAAACATAAACCCATCTGATCTAGAGTCAATAAAACAATTCAGAAACTGCTTTAAATTTTGGTAGATTTCCCCTTCCATAAGATGCAAATTCTCACGCAGTGCTGAATAACAAAATAATGCAGTGTGCAAAATATTACTGAGCCTCTGAAAAAACAGTGTTTAGAGGAAAACCAAAACCCAAGTATTTCCATAAAACAGAATGCCTTTATACATTGAAATTTTTCTCTCTGCAGCTTTGAATGAGACCCTAACATTTTTTCTGTATGTATATAACTGTTCTCTTGTCCATTAATAAGCTATAATTATCTAATATCCTTCCACTGAAAGGAAAAAAGCACTATGTAGCCAAAGGTCATTACTGGTCCACCCTCTACTCTCAGTGAAGTCAGTGAAAATGAAAAGATAATAATAGAAAGTCTTTTAAAATAGTATACAATGTTCAGCATCTTATCTAAAAAATTCAGGTTTAAATTAAAAAAAACACAGGATTATGCAATCACCATTGCTCATCTTGTCTGATGTTTCTTCTAGGTGGACAATAGCCTTTCATGAAAATAAGATCACAAGAAAAGGACCATTTAAGAAACAAACAGGGAAGGGAAAGCGAAAGGAAAGGGGACCAGCGATGGGGTGAACCCTTAAGAACAGACTAGGGTAGACTAGACTTGACTAGACTAGAATATTTCCATTGGAAGGGACCTACAGTGATCATCTAGTCCAACTGCCCAAAAAGAGAAACTGCTTCAGGACACAAACTGGAGAGCAGATAGATGTGATTCTCAGAATAATGCTGAATACTTTTAGCTCAGACTTTTTCTAACCAAGTAATGAACAGTCCATGCAAGTGAAGCCATGAACATGGGCCACTGATGGAAAGGCACTCTGCTTTCTTTCAATCTCCCTAAAAGTTAGATGACAATAATCCAAGCAGAGATATTTACAGACCTCATCATGACATTGTTCTATACCTTTCTGTATCTTTCAACCACAATCCCACATTCTTTTCATAGTGTAGCTATGAAAAATGAAGGCAGTGTTCTAGGAATGTTGTTACTATTGATATGTGTATTGGCAAAATCACTTCCCTGTTTCCCTTCGCTCTTTCTTCCTAAAACATAGCATTATTGTTTGATGTTGACATTATCACCTACAGTGAACTTTCAACTCCTCTTTGAGCCACTCATCTACCAAGACAGAGAGTAAGTAAGCCTACACAGTGTGATACAGACATACCTGAGCTGGCCCTGAAGAGTTCATTTGAACACGAAGGACACCATAGCCAAAAACACATGCCAAGGCAAAGCAGCCCTGCTGAAGAGCACTCAGTGCTAGCTCAGATTTTGCTGTGCCCTGTAATGACTCCCAGTTATAAATGTGGCTCTTCTGATTCACAGTTCTTTGGACTGGGTAATTGCATTTAATTAGGTAACTCTCTGTAAAGCAACCTGTATTCATTATCTGCTTCCTGGTCAATCTTTATGCCATCTTTAAACCATCCAGGCGAAGAGTCTGTATTATCATCTACACAATTGATTTTTTAAAAGAGCATTGAAGTACTTTAATAACCCCTTTGGAAACTGCTGGAGACACCCAGCTCTGTCAGCCTGGTATCAGCTGCATTTCAAGGACTCTCAGTAATCCAGTTTAAATCTGTATGCTGTTCATGCTGGTTGTCCCACGTGAATAACATCTTTTATTCAGAATGTGCAGTATTATATCAAACCCACTGGAGAAATCCAACACTACTGTATCAATACAACTGTCTTGTTCCATCAGATTCAGAGTTCACTATAAAATAAGCATGATGAGTTTGTTTGGAAAGAAATATTTACTTTCCAAGAAATCATGTTGATTCACATTTTAAGTTCATAATTGTATTTTTAACAAAATAAACTGGTTTGTTACTTGGTATGGGATTTAAGCGAATAAGTAGATCCATGATTTTCCTTCACTTTCTCTAGAACAATGCTGGAAATCCTCACCGGAATGTCTTTAGGTTGTAGTGTTATTTAGTACCATTTCAAGAAGAATTTTAACAGGACATGAATTATTAATATAAATATATTTAATTTTAGAACATGATACCAGATACCAGGTATTCTTTTTTCTACCTTCCTTAGGTAGAGTAACTGTTCTATTCTATCCAGAAAATGAGATGTTTGTTACAGTGATCTTGTCATCACAGCACGTCACATAAAGAAGCCAGTATCACTACTAATAAGGTCTACACCTTGTAACTTGGGCAACTGTGTGATCAGACACAAGCCTGGCATTTACACACTGATCTCTGACCAGCGATGCTCACTAAGCAGGTCCTTTGTTCAAGCTTGCCATGTGTAACTGAAAATAACACCATTAAATAGCTGATGTTTTTTTAGGAATTCAGAATTCAAAGCTTTGACACCACACAGTTGGTCACTGTTCATCGGGCAAGCTCTGCCACCAGTACCTCTTCAGTATCCCAGACATGATTTATAGCTGTTTTTCTGGCAGATCTCCTAAAGAAGGGAATGATGCAAACAGCCTTCCCCAAATCATCCTCATTTTTACTGCTGGGAAGCAAAATGTGCACTACATAAAGTAGTGACATGGACCAGATGAGCTTGACTGTTCCCACCTCCAGTACCTACCATTTTCCTTTTGACCATTTGTATAAACGTCACACAACACTGCCAGCATGAATAGCTGATGCCAAGTTGCTTGCTCTGTAAAAGGAGAGAACATCTGCAGCAGAGAATACTATGAATGTATGGCTCCAAACCTGTCAGTGACTGTGGAAAACAAGGGTTTTGGAAACATGGATGGGAATGTTGTGCCTGTTCCATACAACTGGTAGCAGCCTGTGCTTCCTAGCCAGCTCTTAACCTGGAAGAACAGCCAAAGCACTGATGGATGAGGCCTCAGTATACTGAAATCAGAGGTGAAAAAAATAACCTCCCATTAGCTTAAATGGATTTTCGATTTCCTATTGATAAATATAACATTGAGTGTGTTTTGATTCACATTACATTTTCTGGATCATATCATCATTCTGGGATATACATATAATTAGCACCTTGTAATTAAAGAGAGGGGAAAACCAAAAGCTGAACAGGCAGGTTGTTAATAGTTTCTGAACTTTGCTTCAGAATCTGACCCACGCCCTTACCCTTAGCCTGCTCCCTTGGGCATTCTGTCAGCTGACTACATATTCCCTGAAGACAATCTTTATATGAGGTATTACTAGAGAGATATTTTACAAAAGTGATAAATACCTTCACCTAGGCTACTAATTTACTGTATTTTAATGTTTAGTTGAGCTTTTTTTTTTTTTTCCAGACCTTGAAAACAACATGGGTACAGTTTCACTTTTAGGGTCATTTTACTGACATGGAAAGAAAAATTGTTCTCTTGTAATTTTTTTATCTAAATCTTTGCAAAAACTTTTTATAATGCTGTCTGCCTTTCAACATTAGTTTCACATCATTGTTATTCTTCTTACTGAAAAAGATGGTCTATTTGACTCAAAGGAAGAATGAAGTGCTATCTCTTCTTCGTTAGAAAAGAGTGGTATCACTTAGCAGCAACAACCCTGCCTATTACATACTGCACATTTCATTTCATTTATCATAATATGCTAATATAGACTCACTGTAGACACCTTTACTTCTATTTCTTGTCCCATATTTATTTTCAAATCAGTCCATCTTCTAGAAGATAGGAATACAGGTTTGTTAAGCACAGCAAAATCACAAAGGTTTCCAAGCCGTTTCATGCAGCCATGAGCTTCCAGTTGTCTGTGGATAGATGGCTCACGTTGTAATTGCTGTTGGCATTTCATTCTTAAGCGTATTTACAACTATCACGGATAAGCTTGCTTAAAGCTAGAGATTTGTATTATTTCTTTCTATTACAACCATGCAGAAAAACTTTTTCTATTCCTGTCTGTCCTTAATCTGCAGTGTATGTACAGAATTAGCAGGTAATGAAATATATTTTCATTAGGAAGGATTGTGTGTTAACTGTAAAGAACCCAGCTCTTCACGTGTTATTTAAAAAACAATAAATGTCACATTTAAGATGATAATGAGCATCAGAGCTAAAGTGAGATTAAAAACTTTTAAACGAACCTTAATTACATTTTTTAATTTTCAGCAATTGCCTGACAGTAAATCCCTCCTATGCCAGTCAGACCAGAATATGAGAGGGATTTTTGTGTTTTCCTTTCTCAAAACATTGGAAAGGCTTTTTGCAGGATTTTCTTGATACCTTTTATTCACCATGTCAGTAATTGAGGGCTCAAAACTAAGTGGCCAAGGAAATGCTTCCCCTAATTACACAACATAAGCCCTCTACCATATTTTTAGCTTTATTCTTAGCTCTTTCAGATTAGACTGGGAAGCAAAAGGCCTCAAATTCAGTTTGATACTATGAATAATTCACATTATTTCCTCTGACTCACTATGAGACTGTAAAGTTTGCTGCAGTGAATAGGCAGCACCTAGTGGTCTTGAAGTGCAAAACCAGTTCAAGTTCTTAACAGTTCCAAGTTCTTGAAACAAACATTTCATGATCTAAAAGCAGATATTAATTTTCAAATGTGTATGCGTGTGCATGCACAAGAGTGTGTGTACATGTGTTTGCAGGGGAGAGAAAACACTCAATTTCTGCCTTGCTCTGTGATCTAGATCTTCATTTGGAGGGAATTTATCCTTTAGTATTTCACAGACAAATAAAAAAAAGAAAACAAACTCCTGATTTTTTAAAAAACTACTGGTTACAATGGAGCCAACCCATATAAACACTCCCGATTTTTAAAAAATTCTGCTATTCTTTATAGTGACTAAAGTACTTTAATGCCTTCATCTAATTGCAACCCTTCAATTTTAAAGGCCTCCAAGTTAGTCATAATAATTAGCAATATTGATTATCAAATCTCAGAGTTCACTTCTGTTTAAACGAACCAAAAATTTGAAAGCTATCCAAAAAATATCTGTCTGGAACTGCTAGGAAAAGCACAGAATTAAAAGTAAGGAGGAAACTTGGTCAGTTAAGCTCATTATAACAACCTGCGCTCCACAAGACTGAAACATACCTTGAACATATGTTTCATGTTTTATCATATTACAGTAGTCAGAGATTATTGGATCATTAGCTTTGATTTCATTCTAAGAACTTGTTTGTAGATCCATTTATCTGCAGGATTATTATTTTTTCTGCTCTCTACTGAATTACTCACTTCAATAGCAAATATATCTAAAACTATTTGAAGCATTGCTAGAAACAGGAATGAGGTAAATATGCTTGCATTAGGAAGACCACTCTGTACATATTTAGTGTTCTTCTGAACTTTATTGGAAAGTGCAATTAAAAAAAAAAAAAGGTATGTACCAGTTTGATTCTATAGAAGTCAATGAACACAGTCTCTGTTTCCATTTCTGGGTATCCCGAAAGGCCATGACACAGGCAGACCGAGAGAAGAGTGGGAAATTCTTAGAACACTGGTAATCAGAAGCTGCAGCAGCCATCCCAGCCACTTATTGCCCATGTCCGGACTTTTCTGTTCTCCCTCACTACAGCCCACAGTTCCTCTGGAGTCAGCCAGTTTTGCCTGGATGGATGGATGGAGTTTCTTATTTCTTATACATGTATTGAAGTTTTCAAAACTGCCATCGTCTTTTATAATGAACCTCCTGTTACATTTAAAACAAATACAGAATTGAAAAGCTGAATGTAAAGCATGACTACAGAACTAAGGCCAAATCTGAAGCCGCTGTGTAGCTATGAAGCCATCCCACTGAAGTCAGTGAGAAAGATATTGCTCCCTTGTGATAATAATTTTCTGTGGACCAAGAAATTCAGCAAAGTATAATCCTAAGAGACCCTTTCACTGTGGATGGGGAGCTGCTTGCCTTCACAGAACAGACCAGAGTTCCTGTGGCAGACCACACAAATCCACGGCAATAGCTAAAGGGTATTACATCTTCTGCGTCTCCAAATTTGTTTAAAAATGAAGCCTGAGTCCCTGTTTCTCCTGCTTATTTCTCTCCAGTTCTCCCAAGGGTCTCTGCATATGTAGATATCAGTCCTGATCTGAGGAAGATGTGGAAAGCTGTCCAAACCTGCATGAAGAAAGGTATGGATTACATGCATACAGCCTGTTCTCTATGTGCATGATCTGCTTGATGTGTCAAAGGAAAGCTTATTCAGAAGTGACAGTGATCAGAATACAGCCCATTAACTCTCACGCTAATGGTACTAGTAAAAAGTCCTTCCCTCACATAAAATCCTTTTATTGTCTTTGTACAAATTTTAAGGTACAATCAGGAGGCCATCTCATACTATTGATTTTTTAACCAAACTCTGCACTGAAATCAATGAGGAGACCTGCTTAAAATCAATAGTACGATAAAGAATCTGCAGAGCTGTTTACAGTAGGACTTTTTCTAATTGTTGTTTGTTTTCTTCTTTGACTTCATCATACTCAATCTGGCATGTTGATACTGGATGATAAATATCCCATGCATATATTGAATTTGTCAACAATGAGAACAATATGGATTTAATAATGCTAATATTAAATTTTCAGGGGAAACAAGACATTAAGGAACTAAAACAGGGTGTGATATCACTCAAAATTGCTATCATCTCAAATGCCAGAATGCGTTCTGATAGCCTAAGAAGAAGGCTCTTTCAGTTCACTCACAGTAAATAGAACATTCAAGTCTGGAAAGGAACAAAAATATTACAAAGGGGATTTATTGCTCAGAATAAAAATAGTTTGGAAAGTATATCTAAAATTCACATGGGAATCACAGTTGACCACCTGGAAAAAAGAGGGAAAATTATTCAGAGCTGATGAAGTTTCTGAAAGCAGGGAAAAAAGGCAATTGTTAATTTCCACCAAAGATAAAAGTTGCATATAGATCCAGAGTGTTGATATCTTTTCACATATTTTTAAGTAGAAAAAGGAGCAATAAAGCTAACAGAAACCACTGAGTTAATTTATATTTGAGAATAGATTGTCTTAGGATATTAATCTGAGAGGGACAACCTGCATTCTGCTGTGCACCTTGAAGAAGCTGTATAAAACTTTGAACTCTGAGGGGAAGAGAGAAGCTATACCTCTGTGCTTAGCACTCCTTGCAGAGTAGCTCAAGACTATGACTTCTTGGATTATCCTTCTGAGGGGCTATAACTTTTCCAATATACTATAGCACAAACCTTTAAATCCTGCTTTTACACTACTCTGACAACATGCGCAGGTAAGCTTGCAGTTCTTACCTCATGTTCATTTTGACTACCATTGCCTTAAAATGTGTTTTGTCACCATTTCCAAAATGGCATATTCCAACCAGTTTATGAGGCAAATCCTCAAGACTTAACACACAAAATAACCGTCTAGAATGTTTAAAATCAGTCTAAAACAGTACACAGCCCAAAATACCAGGGCTTCAGTTTTCCATCTGTAATATGGGCATAAGGGTAACCCTTCAGATGTGTACTGAAAAGATAATTATAACAGTAACGTTGTTCAGATGTTACAGTATAAGTATTGCAAAACAGACTGTGAGAAAGATTGAAGAGACATGTAAATTAACAATACTGCTGTACTCAATTGAGTAGCAAGAGTTCCTTCTACCGGAACAATGACCAGTCAGTCAATATTCCATCAGTATCCTTTAAGGTTAGAGACTGGATTTGACAGCTATGGAGGCTGACCTAGCCCATCAGCCCTGCTCTCCCCTCTCTCTCCTCTCCGAAAGAATACTTCATGTATTTTCTTTTAAATATTTCTTTTAAAATAAATTCAACCTGGATCAAACCTAGAAAAGTACAAGACACGGTGGAAGGGAAAAAAACCTGCATGAAAATAGAAAGAGTTTAGACCTAGGGCACAACAGATAACATATAGGGGACATATACTAAAGGCTATACAGTGGAAATCAACTGTACAGACACGAAGTGACATCTCCAAACAGCTCACCACATTGCAGCAAGTCTCTTTTCACATTTCTAAACACAAACATGTGTACTCGCTGCCCTAAAAGTGTCTGGGATGTAGAAGAGGGATTGAAATATTAACTACGATTAGCCCTAAGAACACAGCTTGAAAATGTACTAAAATAGCCCTTTTTTTCCCATACATCTGCTTATTAATAAAACAAGAGGTTTGAGGGCTTTTTTTTTTTCTTCTATTTCTTTTGTTTCTTTGCTTTTTAAGAGGTCAGAAACTCTTTTTCTATTTCAACCATGCTGCTGTGCCCCCAGCTTTTTCCTACTGGCAAATTCCAATTGAATTTGTAATGAAAACATTGCAACTCAGACCATGCTACCTACTGATTATGTTTCACCAAACAATTACAAAGAAATGAAATTCCCACCTCTTTGTCTGCTTTTCAAGCTAGCTTCTGATATTTTTTTTTCCATGTTGATCTTTTATTTGTGTACATAAATGGGTTGAAGTGTAGGCCAGGACACCCATATAAGTTGTACAGCTTTATCAAAACATTTTTATATAGTAATATCAGTACGTCCTTCTCATGTAGGTATGAATGTACCGATGCACATACACTTAATACATCATATATACAAGCTCCCATATAGGTAAAGTGTATGAACCATACAAATCTAAATCTCTTCATAACAATAAGAGTATTCACATTATGAATGGTAACAGTATTTTGGTTTAAAAAAATTATGCCCACAGTCAAATTGATCCATGTTATAACTGTGCAGCTTAGATCTCAGCTCTTCTATCCCTGAAATCAAATACATTTTTAAAACTTAAAAAAAAAGTTACAAACTAATCTGAGATGAATGCAACTAATTAAAAGAGTATTTAATTTTAATTCAGAAAAATTTGTTATGCCATAGATCATACTTTACAATTTCTAAATATCATCTCCAGTTCCTAAATACTATCTCTTTCCAGCTCAGCCAAAGAACCTATTTTCCATGGTTTTGATAATGACTCTTCCTCTAATGATCACTTTCTTGCATGGGTACAAGAGGAAGAAAACTAGATGAAGGCATCAGTCTCTCCCAGCTCTCACAGCCAGAGATATTAAAATGCTGATCAGGTCATCCAGAGATGGCAAGTAATACCAACAAATACTGTGGCATAACCTAATCCAAAATTACATTCCAAGCAATGAATTAGGTTGTCTGATATAAAGCAGCAAAATTCAGAAGACCATTTTGGAAGTCTATTTGAAAAACCTTCCATCAGCAGCTACTAGGGACCCCCCCCCCCCCAAAAAAAAAAAAAAAATGCCCTCCAAAAAACCCTAAAACCCTGCAATAAAAATACTTGTTCTGTTTGGAGTGAAATAGTTGAGGGTATGACAAGTACCGCAGGTTGTCCGGTGCTTCTTATTCTGCCTGAGATTTGTAGTTTGATCTTGACAAACAAGGAGCTATTGGCTTGGCTTGCTGACAAGTCTTTGGGTCTATTGGTCTTGGCTGATGGCAAGTTGAATATGAGTCGTCTGGTCTGCCCTGGCAGCCAAAAGGGCCAACTGTGTCCTCAGGAGCAGCAAGCACAGCATAGCTAGCCTGTTGAGGGAGGTGACTGTCCTACTCTACACTGCACTGGTGTGGTCCCACCTCAAGCAGCATGTACAGTTTTCGGCACCTCAGCATAAGGACATCAAACTATTAGATTGTGTCCAGAGGAGGGCAACCAAGATGGTGAAAGGTCTTGAGGGCAAGACTTATGAGGAGCACCTGAAGTCACTCGGTTTGTTCAGCATGGAGAAGACTGAGGAGTAACCTCATCACAGTCTACAACTTCCTCAAGAAGGGCAGCAGAGGTGGAGGTGCTGACCTCCTCTCTCTGTTGACCAGCAACAGGACATAAGGAAATGGAATGAACCTGTGTCAGGAAGATTGAACAGTAGGAAAAGGTTCTTCACTCAGAGGATGGTTGATCACTGGAACAGGCTCCCCAGGGAAGTGGCCACAGCACCAAGCCTGTCAAAGTTCAAGGAGCAACTGGACGATGCTTTTAGTCATATGGTTTAATTTTAGGTAGGTCTGCGAGGAGCTGGAAGCTGGATTCAGCGATCCTTATGGGTCCCTTCCAATTTGAGATAGTCTATGATTCTGTGATACTCAGTAGTTGACTATGCACATCAGTGTGGGAAAGCTGAAAACAGATGGTGAATGAAAAGTTTGGATGCCGCAAACTAGCTAACATGAAAAATCTATGCATGCTTGCTAAGATGGCCCCAGCGAATAGCCAGAGAGGAATAAAGGGTGCCTATGGCTGGTGATAGACTGCTAAACATGACAGACTGGAGGTGCAAAGGGATTCACTTCATGTATGTGGGTTCTCTGCAGCTGTTGACTCATTGGGAAATAGCTCTTCTACTGCACAGAAGATGCAAATGATTCCAAGCTACACAATTGAAGCCCGGTGTTCACAGTTCAGTTCATTTAATGAGGGACTGAAGATGAATATTGATGTTGCTGAGTATCTGTGTGCAGCTACAGAAATAGAGTGCTCAACCTAGATTCGTTTGAATTACCTTGTTTGCAAGTGAGTTGGTAGGACATAAAATAGTGTGTGGAACTGTGGCTACTCTAACGACCAATAATGAATGTGGGGCAACAGTCTACAACATACCCAGGGATCTGCACAATTGAGGAAGAGCTGAGCAATCTTGAGGATCTATCAGAGCTACAGATGGGTCACAGCAAGTGCCTGATTTTGGAGAACATTATAATTCTAGAGGAAGGACCTAAGGGGGAAAAAAACCCAACTCAAGACAATAAGGTTATCATGTTATGATGCTCTACTTGCTAGATTATTTCACTCTCAGTAATGGATTGCCCCTTCAAATACCTAATTACGCTTAATCGGTAAGAAGAGGGTGGAGTGAGAGTAATGCACAAGAAGTGTTGGGATTGGTTTGTTAAGGTTGTTATTTGGTGGGTTGTTTTGGTTTTAGGTTTAGATCATTCTACTTTTTTGAAGAACTGCCAATATTTCTCGTTATAAAAATTAGTGCCAATTAAGAAAAATGTTAAAATAGTTCTAGTTCTCTTTTGTTTGGTTGGGTTTAGTTCTCTTTTGTTTTGTTGGGTTTTGTTCTTGACAACATAGCCTTACGGTCAAACTTCTCTTCAAGAAAATTAGCACTTGAGAAAATCATTCCTGTATGGCAATGTTTTCCTAAGTGTAAAGCCCAATTTGACATTCCCTTGTGGAACTGCCTTAGCTTACAAATAGTAGTGAGAAACTAGAATATGGGACCAAATTTTCTCAAATATCCGCTAGCTTTGGCTGCCCTAACCTCTGATGTTCAGAGGAATACTGCACCTACCTGTAGATCTCAGCTAAAACCACAAAGCCTTCCTGACCCTGGAAGTCTGGCCCCCATCTTTGGTGCCAGCTGCTGCCAAAAGATCTGGATTCTGTGAACTCTTGGTCCTCAGTGCCCGGAGAGGCAGAAATCGCCTTAAAAATTACAGTGAGCAAGGCTCATCCCGATCATTTTCCTTCACATGATTTATGACACTACTTCCCCTAAGGCCATTTTTTCCTTTGCTTGGAATCTGAACAACGGAGCCAGCACAGGCGGTTGCTGTGAAGAGGTCGGTGCCCCGAAGCAAGCCTGCCGCCCTGGCACACAGGTGTTGGGCTTGGATTTGTTGGTGGAAACCGCCCACCCGCAGCCGACAGCAGGAGGCCGGCGGCGCCCTGCGCGGGGCTGTGCTGTCCGAGCGCCCGGCGGTCAGTGCCGCGCAGGGACGGCTCGCACCGGCCTTCGAAGCCAGGCCCGGCCGCGCGAGGCCGGAGGCCGCCACGGGTCACCTCACTGAAGGGGCTGAGGTGACGCGATGCCCGCCCCGCTCCGGGCAGCCGCGGGACCCTGAGGGGCCGGGTCGCGCTCCGGGCCGGCCGGGCCGCGCGCAGGCGGGCAGAGGCGGGGCGGGCAGGACCCCGGCCGGGCCGAGCCCGGGGAAAAGCGGGGCGGGGAAGGGCGGGGCGGGGCGGGCGGCCGTTCCCCGCCCCCGGCACTGCGGCGCGGGGCTGCGGCTCCGGCACGGTAGAGGGCGCTGCGCGGCTGGGCGCGGAGTTGGGCGCGCCGCTCCCGGCGGCGGCGGCGCAGTTCCCGTTCCTGTTGCTGTTCCCGTTCCCCTCGGGCCGGGCCGGGCGCAGGGCCGGGCGGCGGCCGTGTCTCGTCCTCGCTGCCCCCTGCTCCCCCTGCCTCGCAGTCGTCGGCGCCGGTGGCGGGGAGGGCGGGAGCGCGGGGCGCGGCGGGGGCGGGGAGGCAGCGCGACGCCAGCGCGGCGCCGCATGCGTCGCTGATGGAGCCGGGCTCGGGGCTGCCGCAGCGCAGGGTGGGGGGCGGCGGGCTGGACCTCGGGGCGGGCTCGGCGGGGGGGTCGCCGGCGCTCTCCGGGGGGCAGTCCCGCCGCAGGAAGCAGCCGCCGCGCCCGGCCGACTTCAAGCTGCAGGTGATCATCATCGGGTCGCGGGGGGTCGGCAAGACCAGCCTCATGGAGCGTTTTACCGACGACACCTTCTGCGAGGCCTGCAAGTCCACCGTGGGTAAGGGAGCGCGCCGGGCCGCGCCCGCCCCGTCCCGTCCTGTCCCGTCCCGGGGGAGGGGGACGGCCTTGCCCCGGTGCTTGCCGTGCCCACCCAGCCGCGGGGCCCGGCCGTGGGAACGCGGGGCTCGGCGTGGCGGCCGCCTTGCCTGGCCCCTCTCCTCGCCCTTCCCCGAGCGCGGCCCCCTCCCCGCATGCCGGCCCGCGGCTTCCCCCTCGGGGGGCTCCCCGTGCCCGTCCCCTGCAGGGTGCCTGGGGGTCCCGGCCCGTCCGGCCTGGCGGGGCGAGGTCGCGCCGCCCCGGGTGAGCTCCGCGACCGTGTGCCGCTTCGCAGCGGGAAGCTCACGGGGCTTGCGGCGAGGGGGCCCTTGGTGCCGAACTTCCAGCTCGGGAAGTTCCAGTGGCGGGGAGGATGGTGGAGGGCCTGGTTGTCTTTGCAAGTTCTGAGAAGGTGTTGGGTATCCTGTTTCAGCCTTACTAACGGCAAACAAAAAGCACAGTTAAAAAAAAAAAGGGAGGGGGGGCGGTAAAACGGGTTTTTGTGTTGAAGTCTTAGATGGTGTGTGTAGGGAAACAGAAGTGTTCTGGGAGTTGAAAAGTTGTGCAGTGTATTCACCATAGCTGATGAGACTTTGAATACTCTTCCAGACCATAGTCTAACTCCAGATCACTGTTATATCTTCATCAAGAACTAACACACACACACACACACACACCCCGATGTTTTAGGTCTGAGGAACCTAATGTTTCGTTTCTTGAAGAATAGTA
Organism: Falco biarmicus; assembly: GCF_023638135.1. NCBI lineage: Eukaryota > Metazoa > Chordata > Aves > Falconiformes > Falconidae > Falco > Falco biarmicus. The sequence goes on from NC_079290.1 coordinate 60,717,783, forward strand.
CCTCTTGAGCACACTGCGAGTTTTGCTCCTCACACAACTCACTGGAGAGCAAACTCCCTAGTTCTGTAGTATGCTGTCTTATTCATGGTTTAGTCATCTGTGTGACTCTTGCAGATAATTTAATGCCTGCTGTCTTTTAATACACAAACGTGTGAAGGGAAGAAAACAAGCTAGTTAAGTCTGTGTTGTTATTAGAGTCCTATCCTTGGAGTTGAACTCTTGAGTGTTGCAGCAAGGCCGTTGTTAAGCCTGTGTCATTGGAAAGTATGTCTGCTTAGCTTAATTGTGGCTTGGAATGTGAGGAAGCTTATAGCATGTGATGGAAAGTGATTGTATTGCCTTTTAGAAGCTGAATGATTAGTATCCAAATTTATCATTCCATGAGAAAAATAATACAGTTACTTTAGTTTTAATGTGTGTTTTATCAGTTGTTTCAGTATTTCCTAGGCCCTCTAAACATGCAAATCTGGTAATGCAGATTAGCCCAGTTAGCGTCAATATGGTTGGTTTATTTTGTTTTGAAGTTGGTAACTTAACCTTGTAGAAGTTAAAGACAGTGGTAGCATATTGGAGGCATTAATCCTCAGGTGACGTGTTGTAATGAAGAAGTGCTTATGGCTTCTCTAGATGGACAGGTTTAATTAAATATATGTTATAGCTGGAGAAGTAGAACCAGTAGTGGAATGTATTTATAAATTCTTCAGGTCTATGTATTGTTTTGAACTCATGTGCATCACCTTTGTGTTGACCTACATTAAGGGTTCCTACAAAGCTGGGCTGCTCTCTGTAACTAGGGATAGTTTCCTGATTTGAATTTTGAGAAGTAGAGGAGGTGCTCTAGACCCTGGTCCACACTTCCAGGCTGGTGCCTTGTAAGCAAAACTGATTTGCTAGATAACAGAGGCAGTGATTGAAGCAGAGAAATTTCCTTATTTTAGAAAAGAAACAGGAAATAAATGGTGGTGATCTGCTAGACAGAAGATTACATAATGTTTGATGTACAATGTGTGCCAACATAAAGCAGCATAGGGGAATTGAAATTTGTGCCAAAATACATATAGAAAAGCTTGACAGTAATGGCATTCTTTCATCCTCCTCTGACTAAACTTGAGAGCTGTTAAGATTCCCCCAGATCCTTTGGCTGCTAAATGAAAGAGCATTTCTCAGTCAGCTTGCACCCTGGGTTTTTTGCACTATAGACTAAGAAAAAAGTAACCTCTGCTATTTACATTTCATGTAGATTGAAAATAACCCACACTTCAAAATGACCTGAGACTTGGATACACAGTTAAAATCATAAAGCTGGGCTGGTTCTTTGTCACCATTTACAGTAATGGTTTTCAGGAATTACAAGTAGAGGATGTGTTTTGAAACATTGTTGAAAACCCTGTGACTGATCCAGTTTCAGAGGAAGTTATATAAACTGAATAGACCTTGAGATTAAATTTGAAAAGGCGATGTAACCAAATAAATGACTAAAATTTGCTGTATCTACCTTATGTTAGCGAAGCTGTGTTTTGAACGGAATGCTAGAATACATATTTTACTCCCTTACCTTGATATTAATGGTCTCAACCTTACTTCTGTGGTTTTATACTAAGCCTGTGGAAGTATGGGCCAAACAGAACAGCATTTAACACCTTAACCTTTTGTATGAAAGTGGATAGGCTACTCGGAGGTCTTACAGTGGAGGAACTGTAAATGTTCAAAACCTTTGTCTGCCTCCTGTCCCTGAGTGCTGTTTAGGATAATAACACTGTGTCATTGAAGAGTGGAGTGTTTCTGCTGAAAAAGGGCGGTGTGGATTCAATTAAGAAAGATACAGTATTTTGATGCTAATTTAAGAAGACTACATTGCCAGATTGGTAAAGTAAGTTCTATAATAAAAACACATCAACATGTCTTCAGTCTCATCTCAAGTACCGAAGTTTTTTGAAAGTGTTCAAAAATAGCTTGGCAGATTTCAGCACATTATTCATAACGGCACACGATGTGTTGTTGATCTAAAATTCTTTTGATGTATTTATTTTGGGCATTAAATTAGTTGCATAGAATATTGTCTACTTAATCTGCTATTTACATAGTGCTGAGAACACTCAATGTGCTCAAATATTTACTGATTTTTGCATGCGGTTGTCAGATGAGAAATAGATGATGCTCTATCCAAATTTTATGTGATAGGTCTGAATGTTTTTTTCTTACTATTAGGTTATAAATTATTTTTATTACTTGTTTGGGCAAATAAATTGTTTTTAGAAACGTTCCTCTGTATCTGCAGTGATGTAAAATTACTCTCTTCATGCCAGTGTTAAATCCAGGGTAGTTAAGGTTATTTCTTTTCTATAATGGAGTAATGCTTGTGCAAGGGTAATACTGGCATCATGTTAGCTTTGTCAACAAATGTAAATATACACTTTTCCTTTTAAAATATTTGTTTTTCTCAATTTAAGTTTGTTACCTGACCCCCATGCACCTGTATTATTCTCATGGGAGCAGAATCTAAAGCTAATCTAAATCTAAAGTTTTTTCAGACTTGACAATTAAAAGGAAGTAAGCCCAATTTGGCATGAAAAAGGATGGTCTTTCCAAAGGTAGTGGATAAATACTCATTGCCACATTTGTGAGAAGATTCAAAGATGGCTGGTGAGGGAAGAGTGTGTACCTTTGTTGCTTCCCCCCTCCTTACCCTGCCCCGAATAGTTCTTATCCTGCAAAAAATACATCTTAATTCAGATCTCCATAGTGGTGCTATAATTTATATGTGTATTTTAAAAGATGGTGCGCTCTCACCCTCTTTTCATCAGAGTCCCTTTATGTAATAGTCAGAGGCCTCTGTTCTCTTCCCAGTGTCCAACTCCTGCTCAGTCTCACAGTTGTCTGCCCTACCTGCATCCACCAAATCAGCTTATTCCCCATCTCTCTGCTGTTTTTCTTCCATGACAGATCTACAAAATTCCTGGACTCAGCAGTATTTCCTGTCCATCTAATTTTGCCGCAGGCATTATGCTTCCCTCTGGCTTTTAATCTTTGAACTTGAGGTTCCGGCTTACCCAAACTTGAGGCCCTGCACTGACTCACCACCTCTCAGGCGACTGACTCTCCTGCTCCCTCAAATCAAATTGAGCTTCTCAGCTTTTCTTTTTAAGTGCTGGCTTAGTTATGTAAAGTTTCTAAGGCCTAGTCTTACTCTTCAGCTCTTTTACACCAAGCCTGAAAGCATCCCAGGAAAGAAGCCTTGCCCTTGATAATAACAGAGCAGTTTGGGTGCCTCATGCATTGCTGGCTTCTCGTAGCAGCTATTCACAGGGAATGAGACAGGAGCACTTGTAGTAAACACTGAAGCTTCCTGCAGTCCTGGTTTACAAACAAAATCATAGGTAAAGCTACTCAGCTAAGTTTGTAATGGGAAGGTTTGTTGTGAATCAGGATGGAAATGTCATGATGTGCTTTAGATTAATTGTAGCCTGTGGGATCCAGATCAGTGGCATGCAAATGCACTGCAGTGTAAAACTCCTTTGACTTCACAAAAATGCTCTTTGACATTGTTTCACCTTACTGGTGTTAGTGTGAAATGGTATGCAAGTTGGGAACTAATTAGATTTGAAGAGCTGCACAGCTTTTTCTTCCAAGCAGTCTTTTCTGTATCAATTCTTTTAAAAAATACCTGTGCCCTTACAAGATGCATAATGTCCATCAAATAAACAGTAATAACGGTGAAAACGTCACGTTTATCTTTTATTAGAGTAATCTTAAGTAAGGCAGCTTCTTGTTTTAATATATGTATACATGTATATGGGATATATAAATACATATACATGGGATATATAAATAATACAGTTATATACATGTATACATATGTTTGGGGGTTCTGTCACAATTCAAACCCTTTCTTCATTCTCTGTATCCTTAAAAAATGTGGGCTAACAACATAAATGAAACTTCATTCCCATAAGCTTGTTATATAACCTAATTATATTCACTTAAAAGTATCAGCCTATTTGTTTTAAAAGTAAATTGGTTATTTTTTCAGAACTACCCTTTAAGTGGCTCCTCAGTTCTATAGTTACCTAGTCAGTATTTCCACAAGTGCTGTAAACATGGTATGTGACTTACTAACCATTTGAAAAATAATTTTTCAATAAATCATGAAGTTATGTTTTAAAAGCAAGTTTAGTAATTTGGTGTAATCTGAGGTGAAAAACAATCTACATAAAATTTTCAGGAAAATGTCATGCATCAACTAGAACATCTTTTTGCTACACTTGTATGTGTCTGTGGACTCTTTCTGAAAAGTATAATTAATTTTAATTTTTCTTCAACTATTTCCCTCCCCTCCCCCTTCCGTAAGATGGCACTGAAAACCTAGGTGGGGTGGGGAGAGGAAAGAAAGGGCAGAAATAGATGTCTCTTACTTTACCACATCATGACAGAGTAGAAGTAAAATGTGCTTGCTTTACACCCAAAATCAGCTCTACTCAGACTGAGAAATTTTTGCTGTTGTACAAAAAGAAGAAAGTTCTGATAGGTGACAAGTATTTTTGTGAGGATTGACCCTTTTTTCTTATCTTTGCATGTCCAGGGTGTTAGTATGAATCTCTTCTTATATATTGGCTTTTTGGCTAGTGCGGAAGAGTTTAAATAAATATCTCACTAATTATGTGCTGCAGTTACTTGACAAACTACAAATAGAGGAGAGCGGGAGACTTGAAATCTGCACAGAAAACAAGTTTATCGTACGCAAAACCTTAAGATAATTGGGGAGCTGTATGAACCTGCCTTGTCTGTCTTCAGTTCTATAACCATAAGTTTAGGAACTGCAACTTGGAACAGAAGCTTGCGTTCCCTGCAAGCTGCCTTTTACCTTTAGGAGCAATGTTGTCATTTTGCAATTGACAATGGAGACTACAGCAACTGAAAGCACCTGGCAAGCCACTGTTCGCCTCAGATATGTCAACTCTGTCTATTTTACAGCATTTGGAATCGGGGTTTTTTATGCATAATCATTTGAGTCCTCATAAGGTGACAAAATGATATTCTAAATCAGAAAGTGTAGTAGGTAGATGATACTAATTATCAGAATTCAGGAATAGGGTTTTGGGGAGGTATGGGGGGTGTTAATTAACAAGAGGTTGGGAAGAAGAGTAAATTTGAAATTGACTTTTTCTTCATTTGTAAACTAGATGCTAACTTCAGCTGATAGAAATATTCAGATACTGGGTTATATCAACGATATGAATTGTCAGGGTACCTTGTAGTCCCTAGTCAGTACATATATGAGAATATGCAAGTAAAACAACAGGCAAGATGAAGAGGCCACTTGAATGGTGTTGAATGCAGAGTTTAGTTTGCAAGGAGAGTGGAATGCAGCTGTCAAACTCAGTCTCTGCTGTGAACAGCTGAGCACGTCAGTAGCTAAAAGGAAAAAAAAAGTAGGGCCACATGATTCTCAGTTATTGACTTCTTTCTGGGAGTTGTGAGCTTCAATGTTCATTTAATGAAAACAGTGCATGTAATTATGGTTTAGCTGAAACTACAAAATGGAAGAGACAGACTCTTCAGAGTGCCTTTCATCACAAAAATACTGAAGTCTTTGTAAAACTGTCTTCACTAGGCTGTGCTTAAACAAGAAAGTGATTAATATTTCCCTTGTTAAGATTGTAACTGTATAATAGCATATAGCAACACTTTTATAACTTATTTCTTCTGATAGCCCAAGGAGTGGGAAACTTGATACCCAAACCAAAAAGCTAGATTCAGTCTCACCTTGAAATAATTCTGCCTTTTTAAAATATGGATAGTGCTTTTCATGAAATAAGTTTAATTTTTCTTCACATTCAATTTTCCTTTCAGGTCAGGTAGTTGTAGACCAGTAGCTCACTATGTTTTGTGTTCCGTAACCAAAAGTTTTGAAATTAAGTCTTGTTCAAGAAGGCACAGAGAGTCTTATCGATTCCAAGTTCCCCTTCCACTTCATTCTGTTTATCAAAATTTTGGTGCAAGCTTTGAACTTACTGCTGTAAATAGTGTCAAAAGCCTACATTTTGTGAAAGGCTTTATAATTTTACTGTCCATGAGAATGTAAAGAAATGGTAACTTCCTCCGTTCTCATTGAGTTTGGAAGCACCAAGTGTCTGAGATGTTTAAAGGTGTATATTGGACATCCCAAAATGACTGAAAGCTTTCTAAAAACTTTATAATTACACCTTCAAATTTTAGTCACTGTGTGTATATTACCAAAATTTTTTTTTTTTTTTTCTTTCCCCTCTGTTGTCAGTGTGTCTGTTTCATTCTGGTCTGTAGCGCAGTTGCCAGCTGAGATACGGGTACACTTTTATTTTAGGCAAGCAGTCTCAAATGTCTGCATGTTAATCATTCTAGAATTACACACTGAATCTTTGTGGACAACGTACATTACCTGCCTCTAAAATAATCCCCAAACTAGCTCATATTTGAGTAACACAGTGCTTCCAAATCTCTTTTTAAAATCTTTAAATGTGTAACATGCAGTTTGAAAGAGGTATTTCCACTTTAGCATGCTTTAAAATTAACTGCATGTCCTACAACTTCAATTAAAATGATACAATGGTTTTGTGGTTTTGGTTTTCTTTTTGTCGAGACAGTTTTTGTAACCTTCCCTTCTCTTCCTGTCCCATGTACCTTTTGTTGTTGCTTGCTTCCCCCTGCCCCCAGCAAAATGATAGAAATCGGTATCAAAGCTATTGAGCATCTTTTCGTTGACTTCAGTAGTTTCTGGATAGGTATACGTATTGTGCTTAGTTACAGACCAGGACTAACAAAGATGGTTCTTGCCATCAAGAAGCATGTGACCTCAGTCATTAATTGTAGCAGAAGTAAGAAAATCTGTCTGTATAATGCTGTCAGATGTCCAAATTAAAGAAACTGTCCTAATCTCTGAATTGTATGTCTGTTCTAATGGCTAATTAGTATAAAACCTCTGAATTTTTAAACTGTTTCCTTAAACATGGTCTGATTATTTTTCATTGATTGAATTTCTTTGATGGAAATCACTAATAGGCCTCTGAAAATTTAATCTATTGGAATTGATTTTGGTTGGAGGGAGGGTTTTGTGCTCTATTTGCATCTGTTTTCCCAGTTTCCCCTTTAACTTAGTTATCAGGAATCTTGGCCTCCAAAAGGTCACTCTGTGTGCATTAATCAAAACAGTCTCCACTTCCTTTTTCTGCCACTTAGGTGGGGGGGGGGGGGGGAGTAAATGCCAGAAGCATAGTAAGTTGTTCCTTCATCATTGGCTTTATTTCAAAACAAATTATTTTAGCTTTAAAGAGAGAGGCTAGACCCAGTTCCTGTGTGTTTGATTTTGTGCTTTAGTAGATAACTTTTAGTTCTTGTTTGGGATGGGCAATTAATCTATTACCTGATATGGACTAGACTTCATTTTTATTGAATTTCAGTCTCAAGTTTGGAACGGTCTCAAGTTTGGTTCAGTGACAAGATATGTCACTCTCACCAACTTGCCCTTATCTAGAACTTCATTAGTGTGCTTCTATTTTGAGTGTCTGTTCTCTTTCTTTTTAAGACTGTTTATTTTTGAAAGGAGTGCAGACAGTTTGCTTAGCTGTGTGTTTAATATACTTCCAAAACACCCTTCCATTCTACTAGCCCTTTGTTTTCCCTGGAAATGCATAGTTTCACTTGAGCACATGTTGTAATAGATGTTCTCATTTGCATGAAGCATATTTTTAATCTGAAGTTCATGTGCTATTAACAAAAACAATATGCTTTGTATAAAATTTTGAAAAATCCTTAAGAATCTTACCTTACACACAACACAAGTGCTGCTGTACTTAAGGGTTTATCTGACATATATCTAGCCTACAGGGAGAGGGCAGCAGCTCATTTGTAGTTTTAAGTGCTATAGAATCACTATACTTTGAAATGCTTAACAGATACAAAATCATAAATTCAAACCAGAGGCTGATATCAGTATTTTTGTGCCTTTTTCATTTGTTCCTATATGTGTATGGGATCTGTTTGGATACTGAAAAAGGTCTTTCCAGGGAAAAATGGGGGTCAAAATCTGGCATCCAAAACACACACTTTTAATTCATAAAAAGAGAGATGGTAGTCTGGATTAACTCATGGTGTGAGTGTAATAATTTTAGAGAAACAGAATGCATTGATGGCCTGTGGTCCATGCAAGTCTGCTGTATGGAAAGAGGCTGACCTTTTTATGGGGGGAAGATTGCAGTAAGGCTTTTTGCTTCCCCCTGCATCTCTGTGACCTGGCAAGGGGCATGTATGATGGTAAACACATACACTTGGCTTTGCTGGCATGTGTGCATTTGATTATTCATTGACAATAAATTAGCCAGCAGACATTTAAAATGCAAACTAGGCAGCATGCAAACCAGCAATCGTTTACTGGTGGTGTAGCAGCTAAAGAGCGCCTTTAAAAATCTTTCTTTTTATAAGACATGTTGTTTAGATTTAATGCATTTGTCAACAGTAATTATTGAGTCCTCTATTTTATTGACTAAATACAAAACCATGCCCTTGGTCCTGTTTGCAAAATTAAGGACAGAAGGTGTTGAAGTGGCTTGTGTTAGCTGTTGTTGACATCCTTTTAGGGGATACCTGTCATAACTGGAGGCACATGGTGGGAACCTGTTGGTATAGCTGTGCTAGTAGATTGTTATGCCAGGGCTAGTAAATCGTGTCTGTCAGTGGACCCATTCTAGCACACCACTTTTTGTGCACCTGTGTAGCTTCAAGACTGGAGCAGTTTCTGGCAGGTTTGAACACAGAACAAATGTAGAATCTTAATAAATTTGAGTGTTGTGTTTTGGGATCTGGCTTAAGGGGGCGTAGTAACTGTGCAAGGATTACTAGTATTATAAACAGCACAAAACTTGGAAAAAATCTGACAATTTGCCTGTACTTAAGAAGTCTTAGAATAAGTTTAACAAGACTGAGAAACACATATCTTGCTTAGAGGAACTGTAAATTAGGTGTTTCTTGAAGCAAGAAGTATTTATCAGATGTTGCTGTCATCAACACTGTAGCATTACAAAGGAATTCTTTTTAAAAACAGCATTTTCTAAGAGCAGAATTAATGGCTTCTCTCTTGTGCTGAATAGAGATGCTTAAAAGAACTGCTTACAGTTATTTTGCTGAAGAATGGGAGTTTTCACCAGCTGATACAAATCTTAGGTTCTACAGCTGCAAGTAAATAAGCATGTAAGACCAGCTTAGCATACGTGAATGGAAAGGTGCAGTTGTCTAACTCTGAATGTCATGTGACTAAGAAGTATGTTATCTGTAGTAGTGGAAAGTGTTAGTTTCCTGATTGACTTTCAGAGAATATTAACAGGTTTTCCTCATGTCTTTAATAGCTGGAGTAATTGTACGGATAGCAAAACTTTTCATTTAGGTATTTTCATTACCATAATCAAGCTATATAATTTGTTTCATTGAACTTTTTCTTAACTCAAGATGATACTTGAAACTGAAGTGTAAAACAAATTATTGTGTTGTTTTAATTAAGTTACTAATTTGTATGTAAACTCAAAGCACTACCTTTGGCAGGTCTATGGTGAAACATGGTCATGAAATGGGACAAGCTTAGGAATTTGTTTCTTCATGTGCAAAAGGAAAATTGCCAGATTTTTTCCTTCAGTATTGGCAGACATGAAGCTTTGTGTTGATGCTTGCAGAGCATTACTAATTATAAAAAGCAGCTGAGCAACCTTTGCTTAGTTCTGGCAAGCTATCTGTCTTAAGTGTTAAATGATTCAAACAGTTCTGTAGAAGAATCTTTTTCAAAAACTTCTACTGATTTGCATTGTTTATTGCAAAATTTAACAGTAGAGAAGTGTTTCATGGTATGACTTTAAGATAATTAATAGAAAGATCTACCTTTGAAATAAGAATGCTGTTGACGTTATTTATTTTGAAACCACCTCTTTAACATGTAGGGGTTTCTCCACTTCATTTCATTCATATATTGTACCAGGAAGTACCAATTTGAAAATTTACTTATTAGAACAGTTGGATTTTCTCTTCATAATTAATTATTTTTCTTTTTTAAAAATACAACAAAACCTTTTTGTTCCTTGATTTGTGTAAGACAGCAGTGTATAAACCACTTCTGTAAAAATAAAAATATTTCGTGATGGAGTTGTTGAAGCTTACATGAAATTCCTGTGATGGCTTTTAATACACAATTTTGGATCAAAGATGCTTTAGTCTTCTTTTTGTGTGTGTGACAATAGGACTTTTTCTTTACACAGCAGAGCTGTATTTTCTCTGTGCTCAGATAAAGCTCCTCTACAGTTGTTAGCCTAAAACAGGTATACCCACCTGCACGAGCATCATAGATTCTTTTTTCTATTTGTTTCTGTGGGAAAGAAAAGCAAGATGTAAAAAAAAAAAAATTTAAACCCAAGTTCAAATGAATGACAAATTGTATAGTATGTTGTGTATCAGATAATGGCAGGACTGAGAATTGTGATTGGGACTGTGGGCAATTTTATTCAGACTTCCTTGAGGAGGGAGAGGTTTGAAGCAATTTTGATTACTGATTATCTCCTTAGCAAGTAAAGTTGCTGTCTTGTTTCAGACAAAGCTGTAACCATTAAGACAATTGCATTTTATAGTTAAATGCATTTATATGGAGGAAAGGCTTTTAGCTGTAGAAATGGGTGTGTGTTTCTTTAAAAATAAAAATCTTGTTAATGGAAAAGCAGTAATTACAAGAATTTTTTTCCCCACATTTTGGATAGAGCACAGATCAATTGTTTCACCTTCTTCTGTTTTTACATCAACACAGATGGTGGTTTTTCAAAAGTGTAGAAAAATAATCTCTTAAAGTTAGGGTTAATGCTCTGAAATCTTAATCGTTCTAATATTTTTCTCAATTTGCATATGAATAATTAAAAATTGTGATTAAAATTGTAGACTGTATAGTACAAATCAGTTCTAACACTTTAGCTTCTGTGTTGCTTAAGAACCCTACTGGGGTTTGAACAGGATACATATTGGTAAGTGAAGTGTAAGCATTGTATGTCCTGAATATCTTTCCAGAAATTGGTGAACAATTGAGCTAGACACTTTTAAGGACATGGAGGAGGACAACAAATGTCATAGTGATAACCAATACTTTTATCCCTATATAATGTGTAACTGCAAGCTGTTTAAAGGGATTTTTATTTAGGGGAATGAAGATAACTGATCCTTCCATTTATTTAGTCTAGCTGAAGAGTGCCAATCTGCTTTGCAAACTCAAAATAGAATTGAGTGTATCCTTTACCTTTCAATTAAAGTGTTTCTAGCTTTTTAAAACTTAGTCCATTTTATTGTCTCATACCAACAATTGTACAGACGTAACTATCTTTAAAAGCACTTTGAAATAAAGGCCAAGTCAACAATGTGTAGCTGGTTTTCAGGATGTAAAATGCACTTTTTTTCCTACCTAAATTTTCAGGAGTTTTGGAAGGCTTTGCGTAAGGGCCAAGTTCAGGCCTTTCTGTCAAAGTTACAGTCCAGTCTTGACTCTCACAATATCAGCAGGGACACCTGGCTGTTACCAAGGGTAGACATTAGGGAAATGTGTAGGTTTTGTTAGAGAAAATAATTTTTTTTCCCTCTTCACCTTCATCCCTATCTTTGGTATACAATTGTATGTGAAATAGCAAGAGTGTTTCCAGCACACTGCTTCTACACTTCTGTGTGAGTTTAAGTGTACCAGTCTGAACCATGTTCTCTTGTCTTTTTATTTCCCTCCTTTTTGATTTAGCACTGTTAAGACAGATGGTGTTCAGAAGGAAGAACTGAAGCAAAAATCTTCATACACATGTATACTAAAATAAACAGCTTCACAGTCTATAAATGCTATGATATTCTAGGACATCAATACCCTGAAATATTCTTGTAGTTGAGGTGGTAATCTTTTGTGTCTAGGTATTGTTTGACCATAGTATGTCTTACATGTTGACTGCCAGCATTATTTTTTTTTTTATAGAAGTAAAGTCTTTCTGTATAACAAGATCTTCATGGTTCTGTCTTTGGTATTTAGCGTGCATTCAAAATGTGGCTGGAGTTTTGAGATGATGGGTAAAAGTACCACACAAACATAGAAGAAGTTTTTAAATTCAAATACCCTCTCTAAATCTAAGCAGTTTGCTAATAAAGATTTGCATACATTAAGAATGACAGTGCTGACAAACTTCTTCATAAACCAACCACAGTTCCAGCACTTCTACTAAAGCACTTTAGCATATGCTAAGCCATCCAGCCTGGAAACCAGATGTGTATTGTTCCCACTTCAGAGAGCAAAACTGATGTGGAGGGGTAGATTTCACTCCTCCAGGGCACCTGTGCCAGTTGTAAGTAGAGCAGGCTTGTCCTTGACAGGGCAGAAACAAACTGTGCCTGTTGTTTTACTGTTATGTTGGGTTTACCTGCTGCTGGAAGCATTGCACAAAGTGGAAGGTTTATGTTGTGACACTGCCAAATTGGATGGCTCACAGACTATAGAGCGGTTGTCAAATCCCCGTGATGATCCTGAGGTGACCCATAGTGGTGCAAACCCTTCTGCTTGTTCACACTGTTACAAGTTGATATATATATATATATATATTAAAAAAAAAAAAAACCTAATTACACCCGCATTACTTTTGCTGCTTATTCCTCCTTTTCTGTTTACTGTATTTTATTTATAGGTGTTGATTTTAAAATCAAAACAGTAGAGCTAAGAGGAAAGAAAATTAGATTACAAATCTGGTAAGTAAAACAAACGTGCAACCAGCAGTATGTGTTAATTTTATGTTCTAGCATGAATTAATATGCTTGTCTAATACTATTAACTGTTATAAGCTGGTTTAGCTCTTACCCTATTCCTCCTCTCCTCCATTCCCACAAGACTTAAGCAAAAACAAATAGCTCTTAGATTTATGTGAGGGTAAAGGAGGAGAAAGAGAGAGAAAGTTAGAAACAGGACATGAATGTAATTACTGAAATGTTAATGCATCACAGAGGTCTCAAGCCCCTTTTCCTGGAAGAATGGTATCACCTACACAAGAAATAGGAGTTCTACAGACAGAAAAAGGTGACTGTGTTAAATAGACACCAGAGAAAGTACACTTTGGGTTGTTTTTTTTTTATTATTTCCTAGGCTGTGTAAAACCAACCGTCATTGTAACAGCAAGTATAAAAAGACTGTGAAGTATTTTCTAAACTGTTTTTCTAAAACTTGGTGTAGACAGTGCTGTCTCTTTGACGCTATATTGCATAACTTCAAAGTGAAGGACATTCAAGACTAAATTATATCCACTCCAAACAGCACTGAGAAGTAAAACACACCCATACAAATAAGACTATCTTAACTGGTACCGATGTCCTACTACAGAAAGCTCAAAGTCTGAACTAAGCTTTTCCTTTCTGTCGTAGGTTACATGTTTCCTGATAATGATTCTCCATGTCAATGATTAATACAATTTTTATTGTTTAGAAATTATTGAGCTTAAAAGGTCCTTTGTTTTGCAGAGTAGTACAATACATAAACAGCGTTATGAGAGAATAAACCAGCTATGTTTTAGACATTAATCTTATATACTACTATGTAGAAGCTTAGCTTTGGTTTATTAACAGTGCGTGTTGCATAATTGGCATTGTAGTTAAACTGTTAAAGCTGCTAACAATCCATAGAGGGCGAAAAATTCTCTAAATATACATGTTGTTACACTTCTGGGATTATTCTGTTGGTTTCTCATTCTTAACTACATGGATGCAGTGAATTCAGCTTACTAACTCCTCTTGGCAGGTCACCATCAACTCTGTTTGTCACATCATGTGTCTGTCTTGCTCCCCTCTGAGTTAACTGCTGCTTCATCTTTGGTATCATCAGTCACCTAACACTTGAATGTTAGTCATCCATCATCTGTCCCTGTTTGGAAACGTATGACCACAAGGCTGGCAGTTGAGCCAGCAATTGTTAGCCAGGGTCTGCTGGAGCTGAGAGAGGTAACAAAAAATTCTGATGTGGAGATGCTACTGTATGCCTGATGTGAATTCTTGTTGTGAATTGCTAAGCTTATCAAACAGTATCTTCATGTTGAATTAATACTTCCTAGGAGAGATGTTTTGCTGGAAAGGAGACATTTAAACCATTATTTTCCACATATTGAGAATATGCTAGTAGGATATAGGAAACTTAAAACTAAAAATCGATAGGTGACCTTTACTCCTGTGTGAAGGCCTGTTAAAATGGTGGAGAAAACACAATGCAAAGAGATAATATCTTAAAATACGATAAAATCCATGAACACAACATCCTGCTCCTATGTGTCGCTTTCTCTTCAACAGTGGCTGTTAAAATGATGTTCTTAGACTTAATTCTTAAAACTGTCTTGACATAGGCATACTTACAATTTTTTGGAAAAGCAATTAGATAGGCAATCCTCTTGCTAATTTATCCTGAATTATATTGTGTATGTTGTTGGGCCTATTTATAAAATCTTATCATAGGGTCACAAAATCATAGAATCATTTAGGTTGGAAGAGTCCTTTAAGATCATCAGGTCCAACTGTAAACCCAATGGTACAAAGTCCACCACTAAACCAGGTCCCTAAGCACCACGTCTACACGTCTTTTAAATACCTCCAGGCACAGTGACACCACCACCTCCCTGGGCAGCCTGTTCCAATGCTTGACAACCTTGTCAGTGAAGAATTTTTTCCTAATATCCAGTCTAAACTTCCCCTGGTGCAGCTTGAGACCATTGCCTCTTGTCCTATTGCTTGCTACTTGGGAGATGAGACTGACACCCACCTTGCTACAGCCTCCTTTCAGGTTGTTGTAGAGAGTCATAAGTTTTCCCCTTGAGCCTCCTTTTCTCCCTGCTAAACAACCCCAGCTCCGTCAGCTCCTTATTGTATCTTCAATTGTTAGATTAAAAGATGAAAGCAATTTGCCAAGTCAGAACACTTTGGGAGTTTAGAAATGTAGACTTAATTTGCATGGTTGATCCTAAGTCAGTCTCCTTTCATACCTACACGGAGGCAGAATTAACGTTGCCTCATACTTCCTGGGAGTCTTCTGTACAATGATTACAGTAACTTTACTACAAAAAACTGTTTTATTCAGCAAGCGGATAATTTCTAAAGTTATATGCTTGTATGTCTTAAAATTAATAAGGTTGCATTTCAAAGCATCAAAATTTGATTTTATTTATTTTTATAGTTATTTGATGATTCTACTTCAAAAATCAAGAACAGCTGAAAAAAAGAAGTTTGACTTTGATGTTTTCATGGTCACTTCTTGTCTCTCCACTGACCACTCTATCAGCAGGTGGTTCTCCGCAGAGCTCTACCACTTGAATTTATCAAAACGCAGCAGTACTATGTAGAATATATCAAGCAATTAGATGTGCAAGGCATCCTTTTGAAAGTGGCTTTCACATCTGCTGCTGTTAGTAGTGTACAAATTGGACTTGCATCTTAATTCCTTTCACAATGCGATACTGTGCACTAAGGATCACAGGGGTGCCTGCTCTCACCTCTGGCTTACCTGTTCCTGTCTGGCCCCTGCTGCCTCACAGTACCTCTTCCCCGATTTCCCTGACTTTCAGTCAGGAAACAACCTTCTGCTCCTTAAATTATTAAATGGTTGAGCAGCATTGAGGAGACAGAGTAACGTCTGTCTTTTTTGTGCCACCTGGAACAGTGGTAGGTGTCCCTTGGTCTGCCAGAAGTCATAGACACAGGAAATCTGCTTCTGCATTGCACTTCTTGGCTGAAGCAAGCTTGTATGTTCTGTGAGAAGTAATGCACGCACACAGCTCATGCCGTGGGGTAAAATAACCAGAACTACTGGATAGTGTAAGTGTCCAAGTGAATCCGAGCATCTCTGAATCAGTCCTTTTTCAAAGCCTGAAAACCAAGACCAAATAATAGGAACCCCAGTTTCACGCTTTGAAGCATAGGTGTGCCACGAGTGGCTTGGCAGGACAGCAGGGTGTCTTGACTCTGCCCTCTCGCCTGAGTAATCGGGGCACTCGGTGACACAAGCAGCTGTCACCTCTGGCTTCCAAAGGACCTGGCTGCTGAAAGCTGTAGTGCCCTGCCACTGTGCCTGGTTGGCTGCTGGGGAGCCGAAGGGGCTCTCTGATAATCTCTACAGGTTTAATGCCCAAGGAAGCCAGTGACTTGGCAGGAAAACAGTCTTGATTTGCTTCTGAAAGTTTTTTAAATCGGTGCGTTCTCATAGAAGTTCATGTTCTGCCAACTCAGCGGTTTTTAATGGGCACCTGTTGCCTTGGAAAATCTCTTGAGATGAGTAGTCTGAGGAAAAGATCACCTGTCCTAGAATATAGAAGGAACTACATTCTGTTGTTCACTGCCTCTGAAATAAATCATTTCACGTAATAAAAGATCTTTGTGTTTTATGGGAGGAAAAAAGCTTAGCTTGACAAGTAGAATTAACCTCTAAAGTGACTTAAACATTTTTTAATGTTAAATTAAAAATTAAATTTTAGTGTTAAATTTTTGTTTAAAAATAATTTTCCTTTCTGTTGCCACTTCACATCACGGCTCATTAAAAAAATAACTTCAGAGCCAGGAAAGTTTTGAGTCTCTCCATGTGTTTGTTTCAAGCAACTGTTCTAGATAGACACAGGGAACATTTATATAAAACAAAACATATCCAAACTTATTTTAATCAAGATCAACTGTATTTATGTTCTATTTTATGCAGCCGGAAATAGTAAGAATATGACAAGTGTACACTTGAAAATGGGCTTTGTGTGGGGCTTTTTATTTGCCTTCGGTTTGGTGTAATGTTTCTGGTTTCGGAGTGATGTCTAGTTTCTGTTTTGAAAATAGAAATACAGTCAAGCAGTGGGATGTTATTGTAGATTGGTCAGGGAGTCATACACGGTATGCTTCTGATTACAGTTTAGAAAGACCAGTGTTTTTCCATTTAGAACAATTTCTTTCAAAAAAAATAACAGAAAACTGCTTTTCGAATTCAAAAAGGAGTAATCTGTTGTATTTTTTTCAGTGATGCCAAATCATTGATCAAGTTGTAGTATTTATTGTTTGGACTTCAGGAGTTTGAATTAAATTGGACTGACTTACTCTAGTACGTTGATTCTGACCGGAGCAAATAAAGAACTAGCAGCACTTGGTATCACTTTTGAAATTCATGAAGTTGTGTACTTTTAGTTAAATAATGCTCATCTTTTCTTCCAGCTTTCCACTAGTGCTTCAATAGCTGTCCTTACTAAAATACTCCAGCTGCAGGAGAGTAGTACATCAGTGAAAATAGTATAACAAGCTTGATTGCTCCAGCACCACACGTGAAAGAAAGGCATTTTAAGATGGATGTGCTTTTAATACTAGCTCTGCATTAGGGATTGTCATTTTATCCTCAATATTGGAAGAATTTACTGCATATTTTCATGAAAAATAAGATAGCAGTTGGTAGAAGATGAGATTTTCCATGTGAAAGATCAGCTTGATACTCTTCTCAGACTGAAGCTTATTTAGGTACCTTGGGGTTGCATTCTAAACTTATTGCAGAAATAGTTTTCCAGTGTTCACCTTACTGTTCGAAGGCTAGTACAATGTTACTGTAATGTGAGAGACTGCAAATTCAGCTTATTTTCTTCCACTTTTCAAAGGAAACAAGGATTAAAATATCATGCTTACAGTCAGAAACCTAGTGACTGGTTTCATTTTAACTGGCTGCAGCAGCAGAGGTATTGGTTGTGTGAGGTGGGGGGAAGTCAATGACTTAAAACAAGGCAAAGAAAGTCAACTGCAATCCACTGTAATTAGCACGACTGGCAGGTGACAGTCAGTGGCCATCTGGTCATTTAACATGTGTAGTGGGCAGCCAGCTGTCCATGGGTGTTTTAAACTGGCCACAGTATGTGGTGTGTCTCGAATAGCTAGCAAGCCAGACTACAAGTTGTGTGATATTTAAGTGAACAACCTACAGAAAGGGATGAGTACGGGACTTGAAGGTACAGCAGCCAAGATGAGTGGCAGCGTGGGAATACTGTAAACTTCTAAAGAGCCTGAGATTGTTGTGGGTTGAGGAGAGGTTGATAGTGCCAGGTGGACTTGGAGATACAGCACTTGGCAGGTCAAGGAAAACGTGGAGCCGGAGATAGCTGGGGTGGCAGAGTGTAATGTTGCATAGTTGGCTCCATCACCTACCCCTAGGCTTATCCAGTGTGTTGATGACTGTCTTCAGGGAGGGTGGCTGCACATCAGTGTGTTTAATTCCCCTCTGTTTTTCTAATGTCTGAACTGAGTGATCTGATCACCCTTTTGTGATGGGAGTTGCTAAAGGTCCCTAGCAGTGACCTGAAGGCACAGCCAGGTGGCTGAAATAGCCCCTTCATTTCTGTGTTCCAGTAAAGGCACAGAGGGGGAAGACCAGCTAACAAAAAAACCAACCCAACGTTTTCCATTATTCTGGCCAAAGCCAAAACTGATGCATTTTTGCACATCAGGTATGCCTTTCCACCTGCCATCTAGTTATGTCTACTCAGAATGATGGAACTAAAGGGATCCCACCCTTAATACCCTTGGCAGGGGCTGCTCTACAAGGTCATAATTCTGTGAAGTTTGTTCATAAATGCTAAAGCAATGTTATCCATATGTGGAAAATCAACGGTTCATAACTAGAATTTTTGAATCTTTCGTGGAGAGAATGTCCAAAGGACCTTTCAAAAAATAAATTTGACCATAGCAAAGAAGTAACAGAAGAGAAAGCAGAGTTACTTGCTCTGAGTAATATGTATGTCATTTCAGCTGCCAGAACCTGTATTGCTTTAATTAAAATGCCTCGTTAGTGATAAGAAAGCAACCAATTAACCATTTAAAACTGGTCTGAAATACTTGACCTTATTGAAACAGGCTACCTGTTTTCACCTTCTGTAGGGTCCCAAAGGTTTGTGTGAATGTAATTCTGAAGTTGTGAGTAGAGAATGGGATTTGGTTAAAAATAAAAAATGGATGTGATAAGAATTTGTTCTTTGTGCCCCTTACTGCAATGCCAATGGCTTGCAGTGAAGCATTAGTCAATACAGAGGTTTCAAATCTTTTTCTAGTGGACGCTGCTTTGCTTTGTGAAATCACTAGCAAAGATTTGTTGCTATCAAGATGCTTGTGGCAATTTAAAGGGAAAGTTGAGTACTTCACTTTTAAGCCTGCTTGGTTGAAATTCTTACAAATTTTTGTGAAGAGCAAGATAGGGTTGTGGTAGTTTACTACTTGTGCGTAGACTTCAAAAGAATTAATTCTTCAGGACAATTGATGTGGCATTTTGTGAACATGACTTTCTTTTTTTTTGGTAACAAGTGTTTCAGGTCTCCATTGTTAATCTCATTCCTATATCCATCCTCGTCCTCCTTTTGTCTAAAATGTGACTGTTAGAGTTCCTTTTGAACTTTTGAGTCCCAACACACATGCACACATTTTCCCCCATCCACTCTTAATTTTGGTCCATCTTTTGACTTGCTTTAACTGGAATTTCAAAATTACCATTGACTCTGGGGGCTGAACTCAAGCAGCAAATGCTTGATTGCGTTGAAGCACTGTATAACTTACTTTCCAGTTGTGATACCAGTCACATTTTAAGACTTAGGGTATGCACCAGCTATTTTTTCAGTATAATTGCCAAAAATCTTCCATGAGCAGACTTGATGATAGGATTAAAAGCAGTTCACAGGTTTTCATGGTTCAGTAAAAAATACCCTTTCTGTCTCTTCTGCTTTGGAATATAAGACATAGCTAGTATGGGCAATATGTTGTCATTGCTGGAAAATAGTCTCCACTGTAAATGCACCATGTCTGAAATGCCTACAGTGCTGAAAGTAAGAATGGAAATGTCATTTGAACACCTCAGATTAATAGACGTAAGCATGAAAGCCATGTATCTACTTTTAAAAGCCTATACCACATAGTGGTTGCTCACTCCTGTCGTCACTTCCACCAGTAACTTCTGCATTGGTTTTAGAATCATGGCTGAATTGCTGTGGTTGAATCCAAAAAAGCTCTGAAAGCTCAAATTGTAATGATTAGTACATTGCTGATTTTATAGTTAGGTGTCCAGCTGGGTTTGATAAGCGTGTATCTTTTTTTTTTTTCATATTTTCAGTACTATTAAAAAAAAAAAAAAAACAAAAAACAAAAAAAAAAACCCCACACAAACTAAAAAACCCAAACCCCAACAACACAAAACCAGCTTCATCTGCTGGTACATTTCCATTGGACAGCTTCATTCTCAGACAGCTGTAGAAGTGCTAGGTGGCCTTTCTTGGTGAAGTTAGTGTAAGATAAGTAGTCCTGATGTGAAAACATTTCATGATAAAAGTACTGTGTGGGGGTTTTTTTGCCTGAAATTCGCATATATAGAAGGAAATGTTCAATATAGAATGTCTAAGGGGGGTGGGGTGGGGGGTGTTTATTAAAATGCAAACAAATTTATTCTGTACTTTGCAAATGGGTGAAATATTTTTGCCAATGTTTGCTGCTGCTTCTTAGGGACACAGCAGGTCAGGAGAGATTCAACAGCATTACCTCAGCTTATTACAGAAGTGCCAAGGGAATTATTTTGGTGTATGATATCACCAAGAAAGAAACATTTGACGATTTACCAAAATGGATGAAAATGATTGATAAGGTAAGCCTTAAGTATTTCGTTTTTACATGTTTTTTTAAGAAGGGAGGGTTTTTTTCCTCAAAGGTACTGTGTAATACTTGTAATGGCAGTGATATAGGATTATTAAAATAATACCAACTAATTTTAACTGAATTCTTTTCGCCAGAATTTAACATGAATGTGGTTTTGTTGTAAAGTGGTTGTCCATTCCTGCTTCCTTGAACTAGGATTGTCCCAGTTAGAAGTGTCAGTAACATTACTCATTTACCTGTGCACTGCGAGGGTAGGGAAGTTTTATTTCCTGTCTGGGAAGTAAGGTCATTACGTTCATTCTTAGGTAAACTAGAACAGCTAGTTCTCAAGCCATGTTTTAAACGTGGAATTTAAAAAATTAAGTTGAAAATTTTTGAAATAATGCTTGGGAAGTACATTTACATATAAACTGTGTAGATGTGGTTCCTTATTTAGTAGAGGGATTACCCTTTTTTAATATTGTGTTTGCATTACAAAATCTTAGGTTTCTAGGTTTAGTTAATTAAAAATGTTTTAATTGTAGTATGCTTCCGAAGATGCAGAGCTTCTATTAGTTGGAAATAAACTGGACTGTGAAGTTGATCGAGAGATTACTCGACAGCAGGGAGAAAAGGTAAGAACAGATCTAACCAAATTCTTAGTTACTGTTAGAAGCAAAACTGCTGTGTCTTTGCTGCTGATGGTCCATGGCTACTCTTGTTCAGACTGTTAGATCTAAGGAGCATATTGAGAATGGTGCTGTTCTGTCAAAATCCATATGGTATTTACTTTTACAGAATGTGCAATTATATGCATTCCTGCTGGAGCAGTATGTCTTTGATGTAAACAAAGAGTAAACTATAAATTTGCTTACCCTTTAAACATACTTTTTGGGGGGCTCTGAAAGAGGATGTAGTGAAGACTTGAATCACAAATGGAGATATCTCTACTCGGGACATCTTCGTGAGCCTTCTTCCAGATGTTTGCTTTTCGGTAGTATTTTAGGACAGGCAACAGCCCTGCTTGATTACTTAGCTCACCTATGTTTTCAAGTTTCTTTTGTTCTCTTCCAACTTCAAAAGTGGTAAGCAACCTGACAAGAGACTATGTTTTAGCATAACACTCATAGCTCCATCTTGACCAGGACACTGTCAGTATGGTCATACACATTTTCCTTCAGCTACCTGTCACATGTTTGGA
This sequence comes from Falco biarmicus, assembly GCF_023638135.1. Taxonomy (NCBI): domain Eukaryota; kingdom Metazoa; phylum Chordata; class Aves; order Falconiformes; family Falconidae; genus Falco; species Falco biarmicus. Next base: position 60,739,648 of record NC_079290.1, read on the forward strand.
AGTGAAGCATTTTGTGTTAGAGAGGCAAGACTAATTCTTACATCTGTACTTCTCTTTTTTGCATTTTAATAATAAGGTTAAGATTAACTCTTCTGAAAAGTTCTTACTTTTTGGCAATCTGCAGCAATCCACGTCAACTGGAGACAGGAATTTCTCAGGTTTAAGTCTGGAAAAATGCAGCACACTTCCAGTAAACCAATTTTAAGTGAAAATTAGCTGTATGTGGCAACATACACTGTACTGTTGAGATTCAGGATTATTAACTGAATTATACGTCAGTCACAGATTTGGGGGAAGTTGTGGGTTGGGTTTTTTTGAAGGTTTTATGAATGTATCGTTGCTGTTTGTGCGTATCTTCATGTAGATATTTTATTTTCTCTTCTGTCAGTTTGCACAGCAAATAACTGGGATGCGGTTCTGTGAAGCAAGTGCCAAGGATAATTTTAATGTGGATGAAATATTTCTAAAACTTGTTGATGACATTCTGAAAAAGGTAAAATATTCAGGTGGTAGTTCCACTGACAACGTAAATGGCCAGTGTTTAAATAATTGACTGCAGGTACTTGTTGGGTGCGTGCACAGTCAGGTGAGATTTTTAGTGAATATAAAGTGGGCATGATGTAGTTCACAGACTCTGGTAGACACTTCTGTTAATAAATACTGCTGTTGAATCTGGTAAACATCTGCTCCTATATGCTGTACTTCCTCTTTCCTATAACTTTATATCAGCAGCTGACTGTACATTTGCCTGCTTTCATTTGTGGGCAGTTCTGTTGTGATTTGTAATTGGTTTAGGAAGTGGCTTTATTTCAACAATGTCTTATAACTTTTTTCTGAGAGAAATTCTTAACACGACTTACTCAAATGTAGTTCATGAATACAAACCGCAAGATCCTTCAGTTGAGGCTTTGGCTGACAGTGAACTCTTGAAATGAGCTCTTTGTGCCGAGTTCTATGCAGATAACTGTTTACAGGTGATTTTTTCTTTTCTTTAAGATGCCACTGGATGTTATAAGAAATGAGTTGTCCAACAGTATCCTGTCCCTGCAACCAGAGCCAGAAATCCCACCAGAACTGCCTCCTCCAAGGCCACATGTCCGTTGCTGTTGACTTGTTACTCCATACAGAGTGAAAAATAGGAGTGGGAGGGTAAAGAAAGTACCTGTACTACTCTGCACTACAATCATTTGGCAGTTTCTCGTTGCACTTTGTTATTCAAGTCAGAGCTACACACTAACTTGTAAATATGCAAATATGCAATCCTGTGTAGGATTCAGCTATAACATTTAATTATTACCCCTCTCCCTCACAATGATGTTTTGTTCATTGCCCCAGTGTTATAAATACTGTACAGTCAGTGGGGGTTTACCACACTTCCAGGCAAGGAGGAGGAGAAATTAAATCTATACCTATTATCGACATAAATGTTGTAATAGTTCTTTGTTATTATAAACAGGCAGGCAGAAGCTCTTCTGGTATGAAGATAAGTATATGGTGCTTTGCTAACTATTTTAAAGACAAATTTTTTAAAAACAGAGGACTTTATGTACAAAGCTTCCATAATCAGCATTACGTTTCCTTTTAATGTAGTGAGAACATTTTTGGCTGTAGCATCCTTTGCTGACTGGATATATTGAAAAGCTAAGTTTAATTTTTGGCAGTCTTCTATTTATTTTGTTTAATGCTGCACCCTTTCTTTGTGTACCAAGACATCACATCTGGTGCAGATCTAAGATTGCACTCTGAAATAGCATTTATCATTTTCTGCGTAGGCATAAACTTGGTTGCAAGAATCATTGTTTCAATAAAAGAATGGAGATATATTCAAGCTCTAAAATAAGGTATAAAAAGCAATGCTGCTGTCCTAGACAAATTCTTTAAAAAAAAAAACCTAATTAAGATGATAAATTTTCCTGTGTTAAGGAATATATATGTGTACTTGTCTGGACATCAGTAGGGTTGGGGGGAAGGGAACCTAAGGTAAAATTATTTTCTTTCCTAATGGTGGAAATTATTCCCATCAAGCAAATACTGTGTTAGGGTTTTGTCTGATAATGAATTTGTGAATTATATCTTTGGTATATCTTTTATTAAAATGCACTGTTTAGTTTAGCTGTGGTAAATCAGTAGTTACATATTTGAATAACTTGGTGTGTCCTGAATGTTGTGGTATTGAAAAACATTGTGGTCTTTCTAAACTAATGAAGTGCAAATAAAATTTTGTATTTATGAATGACAGTGGAACTGCACCTGTTATTAGAATGGCAAATATAAAATGATGGGTAAAAGGTAGAATCTGGAACAACACTTAATGTTGTTATGATTTAATTTTCAGTTTGACAGCTCCTTTAGGTGTAGTTAGAAGAGCAGCAGATGTTAGTTGTTCACCTTCATCACTGCTCTGTTGGGAGAGCAGCTGATGACCTAGCCCAGCTGATATCTTCAAATAGCATGTGACTGCTTGTCATGCTATCTTAGCAGGTGGTCGCCAAACTATTAATTACTCTGGCAACACAAGTATGAACCGGTCTTTTTCACACTACAGCTTCTCTACTTCTCTTTCTCTGGTGCTGGAACCTATTTTGTCACTTGCTACTCTTCTAACCAGAACACTGGCACTGACCAGTAAGGTATACCATGGACTTAAACAGCTTCTCTGTTCTGTGGAAGGAAGAGAGACACCACAAACGGTTAACTTTTAAGATAAATGAGTTATGAGCCCTTATTTCGCAGAGTAAGCTCTGACATTCTGAATACAATACCATGCAGGTCTTTAGCACACCCAAATTTCAACTGACAAATTAAGGAAGCATGGTTGATATTTGTGCTTATGTCTTCTGCCACCTTGTGCCTAAACAGTTTGCTTTTTTACATAGTAAACTTACAGTTTACTATCATATTGGTAAGATAAAATCAATTTCTAAAGCATTTGTAGGATTTCTGATGGTACTGTGGGCAATAGAAAGGAAGGGAAAATCATGGAAAATAGTTGTAACTTGACAACCACTTTAGTTTAGCCGATTGGTTTTTATTTGTACTTAGAAACTTGTGATTTTTTTTTCTGCATTTTTTGGATTTAATAAAAATTAAGAAATTTGACTTAGATAAACTTTCTTTTTGTAATTCTGTGCTGTTTGTGTATAGGTAGGTTGGGATCACAGTCTCTTGTACCAAAAATTAAAAACTATTGCCTTTGAGAAAGACATATTTATGTAAGAGTGTTTGAATGTATTTGATTATTCATTGGAAATCATAAAAAGTTCAGGAAACGTCTTTCCTTTGCAACCATTATACTATGAGACTGAAGAGGGGTTTATTTCCTAATTTTATCTCCGCAACTTTTATGGGTCAAAATACTTTCATTTATGTCCTTGCTGTACCTAGCAGGCATTTGCAATGTGGCATAGGAAGATGGGTGAGGAAAAAAAATATTTTCTGCTTCATTGCCTCATATGGAAGGTCAGCAGTCAGCCCAACCTGTGCTGACATCTAATGATGGACTGTGTTTGAATGGTCTGCGCAGCCACTGAGAGATCACAGAATGAAAAAGAGGCAAGATGGAGCACTATCTGCAGCATTTAAGTCTGTTCTAGCTTATGTTAGCAGATTGCTGTTCTTTAGAAGCCCTGGTTAAGGGCAACCCATTTCCACTCTTCACGGTGTGCATGGGGATTGTTTCCTTCCAATACTGAGCCCAACAGGCTTTACCACTAAACACATCAGATGATGCCAAGGTCCTCTAGTACCTGGCAGTTTCGTCATGCTGGAGGAGAATACATAGGAGTGTACTTTGCTACGCAAGCATGGCAAGCAAAAATCACAGGAGTGTCAGAAATAGGATACTCACATCTGCTCCAAAGCAGTGGTGGCTTCTTGACTTTCATGAAATAATGGTAGATAGATTATAGCCATTGAAGAGTGATTTGCCACTGATTGCAGTGTGGTTAGTATTTAATCCAGTAAATTCCTGAAATCACACAGTTTCAGTGGTATATCTAGTTAGCACCACATCTTATACCAAAACCAAAGTTCATATCTATCAGAAGGCTGCTACGATATTTGATTGTGTCCATAAAGTTCTACATTTGCCTATAACGGACATTCAACCAGTGACCTAACAGGTCATTTCTTCATAGGTAAAGAGAAGGAAGGTAGAAAGACTGGACATTTCTCTTTTGTGTAATAGTCATGATATGGAAAAAGCTGAAAGAAAACACCTGGCTTACCAGGACATCTTAATTTATGCACTGTTGTGCTGTGTGCACTAGAGGAAGAGTGACAGTCATATCTTTCTTTCACCAGATGTTCTGCTCCTTCAGAGCAGAGATACTCAACTAATGTCAACATTTGGTACTTCTGATGGAGGAGGATGAGAAGATGGAAAAAAGCACTGGAAGCTAAAAGGCAGGGTATGGTGACTTGCTAAAGCAAATTCGGGGCTGTGTGTTTGTGCCCTTGCTGGAGATTTCAGCATTCCCTTATTTATAGAATTATAGAATCATTCCATTTTTAAAAGACCTTTAAGATTAAGTCTAATTGTTAACTTTTCACTGCCAAGTCTACCACTAAGCTATGTCCCTAAGCACCACATCTACATGTCTTTTAAATGCTTCCAGGCATGGTGACTACCACTTCCCTGGGCAGCCTGTTCCAATGCTTGACAACCTTTTCAGTGAAGAAATTTTTCCTAATATCCAATCAATCTCCCCTGCTACAACTTGAGGCCATTTCCTCTTGTCCTATGGCTTGCCACTTTGGAGAAGAGACCGATCCCCAGCTGCCTACAGCCTCCTGTCAGGTAATTGTAGAGAACAGTAAGGTCTCCCCTGAGCCTCCTTTTCTCCAGACCAAATAACCCCAGTTCCCTCAGCTGCTCCCCATAGGACTTGTGCTCCAGACCCTTCACCAGCTTTGTTGCCCTTCCCTGGACACGGTCCAGCACCTCAATGTCTGCCTTGTAGTGAGGGGGGCAAAACTGAACCCAGTATTTGAGGTGCGGCCTCACCAGTGCTGAGTACAGGGGGACAATCACTGCCCTAGTCCTGCTGGCCACACTGTCTCTGATACAAGCCAGGATGCTGTTGGCCTTCTTGGCCCCCTGGGCACACTGCTGGCTCATGTCCAGCTGGCCGTTGACCAGCACCCCCAGGGCCTTTCCCACCAGGCACTTCCCAGCCGCTCTGCCCCAGCCTGTAGCGCTGCGTGGGGCTGGTGTGACCCAGGGGCAGGGCCCGGCACTGGGCCTGGCTGCACCTCATACAACTGGCCTCGGCCCATCGGTCCAGCCTGACCAGGTCCCTCTGCAGAGCCTGCCTGCCCTCCGGCAGATCAACACTCCCACCCACCTTGGTGCCATCTGCAGACTTACTGAGGGTGCACTCAATCCCCTCGTCCAGATCATTGATAAAGATATTAAACAGTACTGGCCCCAATAATAAGCCCTGGAAACACCACTTGTGAGCGGCTGCCAGCTGGGGTTAATCCATCCACCACCACCCTTTGGGCGCAGCCAGCCAGCTGCTTTCCCAGCACAGAGTACACCCGTCCAGACCATGAACAGCCAGTTTCTCCAGGAGGATGCTGTGGGAGATGGTGTCAAAGGCTTTACTAAAGTCTAGATAGGCAACATCCACAGCCTTTCCCTCATCCACTAGCAGGTTACCTTGTCAGAGGAGATCAGGTTCGTCAAGCAGGACCTGCCTTGCATAAACCCATATTGGCTGGGCCTGGTCACCTGGTCATCCTGTACGTGCTGCATGATGGCACTCAGGATGCTCTGCTCCATAACCTTCCCTGGCACCGAGGTCAGACTGACAGGCCTGTGGTTCCTCAGATGCTTCCTGCCCGTGTAGACGGAGGTCACGCTGGCTAACCGCCAGTCTTCTGGGACTTTCCCAGTTAGCCAGGACTATTGAAAAACGATGGAAGGTGGCTCAGTGAGCACTTCCACCAGCTCCCTTAGTACCCTGGGGTGGATCCCATCCATCCCCATAGGTTTGTGTGTCTCAGTGGTGTAGCCAGTTGCTGACCATTTCCCTTTGGATTATGGGGGCTTCATTCTGCTCCAGGTCCCTGTCTGCCAGCTTAGGGAGCTGGGTGTCCCAAGAACATCTGGTCTTAGTATTAAAAACTGAGGCAAAGAAGGCATTAAGTACCTCAGCTGTTTCCTCATCCTTTGTCACTGTTTCCCCCTGCATCCAGTTAATAGAAACTTTTAAAATTATCTTTTACAGCAGTAGCCAGAGTAAGATCTAGTTGGGCTTTGGCCCTTCTAATTTTCTCCCTGTATAACCTCATGACATCCTTGTAATCTTAAGTTGCCTGCCCTTTCTTCCAATGGTCATAAACTCTCCTTTCTTTCCTGAGTTTCAGCCGAAGCTCTCTGTTCAGCCAGGCCAGGCTTCTCCCCTGCCGGCTCGTCTTTCAGCATATGGGAATGGCCTGCTCCTGCACCTTTAAGATTTCCTTCTTGGAGAATGTCCAGCCTTCCTGGACCCCTTTGCCCTTCAGCATTGCCTACCAAGGGACACTGTCAACTGGAGATCAATTTAATTTAATCTGGTTTTTGTCATCACACTGAAGCAACAAGCGGGTTTGGCAGCCAAAGGTTTGCCTTCATTGGTTTGCCTTTTGATGATTATTATTATTTGTGAAAGTGGTATCATAAACTGATCATTACTTAGAGTGCTAGATTTAAGCAGGATGTGGAATTTGGTAGGTCTTTCTGAATTGGGCAAGGTTTTCTAGTTAATCCAGTTAACCTTGGAAGCCAGTAGTTGTCTTACAGACCAGTGGTATCAGTTGTCCTCATGGGGCTGTTCTGCTAGCTGTCGGTGCTGCTACGCCTTTATCTTTGTGTATGTCGAAATCTCACAAAGATAGGAATATTTATAGCATGTACATTTCAGAGGTGGGAAGAAAAGCAAGGTATGGAGGAAAAAGGGAATCGAGTTTGTTGTCGTGGTTTAACCTCGGCTGACAACTAAGCCCCACACACTCACTCCCCCTGGTGGGATGGAGAGAATTGGAAGGGTAGAAGGGAGAAAACTCGTGGGTTGAGATAAAAGACAGTTTAATAGGGAAAGCAAAAGCTGCACATGCAAGCAAAGCAAAACAAGGGATTTGTTCACCACTTCCCATTGGCAGGCAGGTGTTCAGCAATCTCCAGGAATGTAGAGCTCCATCACATGGAATGGTTACATGGGAAGACAAACGGCATCACTGCAAATATCCCCCTCCCTCCTTCTTCGCCCAGCTTTATATATTCAGCATGACGTTCTATGGTATGCAATATCCCTTTGGCTAGTTCAGGTCAGCTGTCCTGGCTGTGTCGCCTTCCAATTTCTTGTGCCTCTGGCTGGCAGGGCCTGAGAAACTGCAGAGTCCTTGACTTGGTATAAACATTACTTAGCAACAACAGAAAACATCAGTATGTTATCAACCTTATTCTTACACCAAATCCAAAGCACAGCACTGCACCAGCTACTAAGAAGGAAATAACTCTGTCCCAGCTGAAACCAGGACACTAGTAAAGAAAGAATATGAACAGCAACCTTTTCTAGAAGGGGAATGAGGAATGCAGCCTGTTTCCAGTTTGGTCACTTTCCTGTTTTGGGAATTCGTTCACATGAGTTCATCTTGGCTGTTTGTGAAAGACAAAAAGAAACTGCACCAACCAGCATGAATTCATTCTCCCTTCTTGTGTTTGCAATTTTTCATTCAGTGGAAACAGTAGCAGTTTTGTTGAAGCAAAAAATCCTTTCCCTGTAATGAAAATGGCTCATTGCTGTTCTAATGGCAGGTATAGTCTCACTTAGGGAGAAAAGGCAGAAAATACTTGGACTGTGTCTTTCAAATTACTACTACCAGTTATACAGACTCTTGATTGTGCTGATTGCAGATCTTCCTTTTAAAATAGTTTCAATGGTTTAAATTTGGGGTGTTAGTCCTTAACATTTTTTATTTCTTGTTAAAAGATGTAAACCCAGTTGGCTCTAATTTTTCAGATGTTGAATTTGCTTTGTCCTAACTTGCCGTCAGTACGGCTGCCCTAAGCATAGGCTTTGCTCACCTTTCCCTTCCTTCTGGCTTAGAACATTTCAAACGATCAAAATGCAAAGGTGGCATCACAGCCGCCTGCAGTGTAAGCTGCAAATATGTTCACACTAACTAACGAAAAGCCAGGTGCCAGAGTTGGTATTAGGCTGAAACGAGGAGTTTTGAGTACTGCCTGTCTGTGTGGCGTGGGTCGGGTGCCTGCAAGGGCAGGCGCACTGGTGGCAGGTGTCCATTAGGGGTCACTGAAGCCCTGCCAGGGAAGGAGCCCGTGACCCGTGCTGTTGGATTAGCAATTGCTTCTTGCCGCTTCTTACTGAGTAAACGTCTCTTTTGTCCAAACGCCTCTTTTTTCCAGAGCAGCAACTTGATGTATAATATCGGTGAATAGCTGTGGGCACTGAAAATACAGCCAAAGAAATGCACGAGTGTGTTGTGTTGATACAAGGAAGGAAGTATTGAAGGATTAAAAATAGACACTTCTCTTTCCGTATGTGAAGATGTGCTTGCTTAAGTATCTTTTCTGGCAGAAAGGATATTTTTAACTAACTTCCAGTGATCTGCATGATAGATGCAATTTGTTTAGTTGCACTCCTTGAGGATCCTCTTCGATGACTTGCTCAAAAATCATTAAATATCCAGATGGACCTTATTAATTTCCTAATAAATGAATCAAAATATAAAAAACCCTCAGTGTGATTTATTACTTGTGTTTCTGTCAGGATTCATAATATCTTTTTATTGTTATTCTTAGAATTTCCCCTAAAATTTGTTCTTTGCGCTATTACTTGATTAGGTGATCTTGAGTGAAATTGGTTTTCCTTCCAACTCTGGTCAAAATATACATAAGCTGTTTCTGGTGAAGGGTATCTTTCCTCAAAATTGTAAAGGTCAAATTTTAATTTTAATTCTAAGTACTTCAGACGTCCAGTTCTATATGATAGTCTTCAAGGATGCTGTTCTATCACAGAGGGTTACAGGGTCAATGCTATTAAAACAAAATTCTGTGTCAGTCTGGGTAAGTGCCAGCCCTTGCAGAAGAATCCAGCTTTCTGTAAATCCTAACAGATAGTTATGAAACATTTAGGTTTTATGTTATCTATACTTTAAAATTTTTATTTCCTGAAGATTATTTTGGTCTCTTAGAAAGGCGTCATCCTGTTTGGTGTTAGCTATGATTTTTGTTCTGATGAGGGAATTAAGATGCTTTTTTAGATTAAAATATGTTATGCTATGTTACGTTACATTATGTTACGTTCTGTTATGTTACGTTACATTACGTTACATTTGTTATGAACCCAAAGTACCTTATCACATTCTCCAAAACCCTTTCATGTTGCATTTAAGAGTTATAAAATCTACCATGTGTATCTCAATGTGCTAGTACACACAATCCTACAGACACCTTCCCTACCTGGCATAAAATTATGGGGCCTTAAAAGCTGGCTAGTACTGAAGAAAGCAGTCAGTTTTCTTTCTCAGGGACAGTCATGCAAATTCACAGTCACTGTGTAAACACAGACTTCATAGAATTGTCCAAGCTTGCATGAAAAACAGGAGGAAGGCTGTAGGGCAACCAAAATGTGTTACCTGTCAAGTTATGAAATTACTTACTTTATGCTACAGGTTTCTGGCTATAGCCACTTCTTGGAGGATACAGCAGTTGCCCCTAAGGGGGTTTCTAGTGGCATGTCAGGAGGGGGACAAAATCCAGAGCTCTGATGACCACTGTGAGAAAGAGGAGACCAAAATACCCATCTGCAGCCAGTGATCTCTGCCTAAGGGCATTTCTTTGTCTGCTCCAATGCAGTTTGGTTTTTAAAAACAAAGAAGTGGAAGGGGCTGCTCAGGCCTCGAACTTAATCCCCCGTAATTATAGGCAAACATGAAATAGAGGGGGTTTCCTCACTGCCATTCTGTAATAGGCAAGGATTAAAAGAAAATAAAGTTTTTGCTCTAGCGGGTAGGAAATCTTAGTGGTAAACTGCTGGTCCTTGAGCTGATGGATCGTAATAGCACAACGGATTTTTCTTCTAAGAATTGGTCTGATTGCTTGCATTTTTTTACACCCTTGTGGATTATTGATATCTTCAATATACTGTGGTAGTAATTTCTACAATATAACAATAAACGATGGGAAAGACTGCTTCCCTTTAGTTTGAACCTGTTAGCAGTATTGAACCAATTCATTTCACCCACCAGCATTCTTTTACCAGAAGAAACAGTTGAACAATTGTTTCCTTTTTGCCTTTCCTATGCTTCCCATAATTTTAAGATCCTTTATCAAATGTTTCCATCAGTCATCCCCTTGCAGACTTGACAAGTCCTACTGTCTTCAATTGTTCCTGTTATTGAAGCTATTTCATACCTTTAAACATCCTTACAGCCCTGCTATGTACATTTTTTCTATTACCATCCTTTTTCAAGAAGCCAAGCACTGCATTCAGAAATGTGGTTTCAGCATAGATTTGCACAGTAACTTCTAATCATTTAATCAGTAATTTATCCAGAAGAGGACTTTTTCTTTTATCCCATGGCATCTTCGTATCTCTTAAGAGCCTTCAATGAGGGATGTGGTTGAATGGCTTTTATAAATCCGGGTAAATTAGATCAAGCGGATCTCCCTTTTCATGCAGTCTATGATGGCTGGGCATCACAGATATTCTTAGATCCCAAATAACATTTTTCTATGTGTCTTCTATTCTTCGATTACATTATATACCAACTACCCCATACCAATGTCAGTCTGATGTCCCTTAGAGAACTCTCGTCAGTGGAATGTGCATGGGAGGACAGGCAAGATGGCTGGGTTTTGCACTAGATATGTATAGTCATCACTCTAAGGAAAGCACAGGCAGGTACACTACTTCTGTCAGCTTAAGAGCAGACTGAAAGCAGTTTAAAAGCAATGAAAATCTCAATGTTGATACATTCAAAAGGTTAAACTTGTTTACAGTTAATTTGCACCACTGGTGGTGTTCTGGATGCAAATCTGTACTGAAATAACTTAGCTTTGCAGGTTCTTGTGAACTCTGTGCATCCAGATAAGGATTACTCAAAACGGTAACAAAATAAATCTTAACTGAGGTCAGTTTGTTATTCTCAAAATCTAGCCATAGGCAAAAATGGGGACATACCTTATATGCAAAGTCAAGAATTTAGTAGACATAAAAAAAATGCAATAAACAGTTACTATGGTTAGTCCAGTGACTAAATTTCACAATCCCAGTTATCTAATGTAATGAATACTTCTCACTGTTTAAAAATAAACAGTTTAAATCGTTGCAGGGAAACATACAGACACAGACATATACACACACACTGGGTGGAGTGTGATGTCAATGGTTGGGTTTCCTCCTGACCTTTGCCAAGAGGAATATGATGTTGGTGACTTCTTTATCACTCTAGGTCCCACTTGGGGCTATTTTGATGTTTGCTGACACTCTCATACAGCTTGTTCTTTCTTCACAGGTCTGCAAGTACATTACATCTGCTTTTACAATATACAGTGCATTGTACACATGTTGGATACTGCTTTTTTGTTCTCTTTTACTCCTAACACTTGTTTTGCTCAGCTCCAAATTGTGTGTGTCTTTAATTGACCATGGATGAGTACCTGCATCCTTAGTGTTATCCCAAGCCCCCTCTATTCAGCCCAGGCCTGTATTTGTCTAGATTGCATCCAGTGTCCCCACTTTACAGGCATTTGCTGTCATACCTTGACTCTATTCCTATGTAATTCCACTAGCCACTGTATGTCTGAGTCCTAAATATGTCTTTCTATGTAGAATAACTAAGTGCTGCTACTATCTCTATAAAAAATACTATATCACATGATTAAAATAAGCAAAAGTACACAGAACGGGTAGTACATATCTGATCACTAGGAAAAAATGTTGTTATAGCTAAGCAAGCTAAACCAGGGTCTCCAGTCAGGGCAAAACAAGTTCAACCAAAGAGAAGCAGACAACCACTCTAATCAAACATCAGATTAAAGAGACATCACTTACAACAAAAATATTAGCAAAAAATCATACTATTTAGTTTTGTATAGATAGCTGCAGTATCTCTGTAGGTTCTTGCAAGACATCACCAAATTAAAACAATAGAAAGTTGTGTGTGCTTATGTATGCTGTCGACGCAATGTCAATCTTGACAAGTAACGTGATCCAAAATGAGCAGATGTGCCCGAGGGAATTGGTGCTGGGAATCTGCATGGACGTTGATCATTGCTGGGTAAGGGATTGCTTGGGCTTGCTCTGGTCTGGCCTTGGGCACCGACTGCTGATAGCAGTCAGAATTTGTTACCTGTGCTCCTGAAGAACATCTGGTTTAGATGCCTCTAGAAGAAATCCACTTAATTTTCTGGAACACAGTTCTGAGACATGCTCCAAAGTGCAGTAAGAAGGGATGATCCTGATCTAAATTAAAATACTAACGTAGGCGTGCCGATTAAGCTCCTAACTGGCATTTTTGTTTACTGAAGCATCCTCTTCCAGTAGCAAAGGAAGAAGGTAAGAAATTAGGGCTGGAACCAGGAAACTAAACAAAACAAGTTAAACGTGAGAGGAATATGAGGTTGCATAATAAATGCACTCAACTAACCAGTGAGATACTTTTGCAAGGGCAGAAATGAGATATGAAATGTAAGAGACCAAGGCCATCTACACTTAGATCAAGCTGAAAAATGCAAAAGCTCTGTCCACAAGCCTGGAAAAGCATGCACTCATGGTTCAATGGGAGGAAAAAAAAAAATGAAAGTAACGATGTTGAAAGACAAGTGCACTTCAGACTGAATCTCATTCTGCTAACTCGGGTCCTTATTTGCAATGTCTTGATCTCTTTGGTGACAGTTAGGGCAAGGGATACTAGGCAATATAAAATGCCAGCTAATGTCTTGAATTGCAATTGGCAGGGAGAAAACCAAGATCTGATTCTGCAGTGTAGCCATCCGCTCAGAAAATGCTTTTCAATGCAAAAGTAGTAACTGCATGCTTTAACTGTAACCATAAACCTAAGTTAATATAATATTTTGTTTATTCCCACTGAGTGGGTTCCTGTGAGTCTGATCTTTTGCATCTCCTTAATCCCTGCACATGCTACTTTATGCATTTTGCTTTCTAATACTCTGATTCGCTACCTGCTGTCTGTGTGCCACATGTAATTTTTGTAAGCATGCAGGATTATCTTTTTAGCAGTAGCTAGCACCGGCTGGCATTTGCATGCTACCCTGATTCAATTCAATTACTGACTGTCCACAGGGCAGTAATTGCAGTTTCAGAAAGCTAAGGTTAATGAGTAAATTGAGTTTTATGTCTTCCTGGTTCATAAGATACTGATGGGTAGAATGAATTTGGATAGGATAGATTTAAATCATGGCAGTTGTGCTAGGCTGTGCTAGCAGCTCATAAAGAAAGTTTAGGTGTCTGCTGAAACTGCAAATGTCATTGATAATGGAACCCAAAGGAGGGTGGAAGACAGCTATCCTGACCAGTTCAACTTTTCTTTTCCCAGTAAATGGACACAGCATGCACTTAGGTCAGTGGGGAAAAAATTTCAGGTTTTCTGCAATAAAATCAACTTTGCTATGTGTTGCATAGCTCTAAGTAAGCATCATAAGTAATTATCAGTGTTTGAGAGACAAAAGGCTTGAAAAAGTGTTTTGTCTGATGTAGGGGTCCAAATGAAGATCAAGCATTTGCCTCCAGGCACCTGCCCATCTCTGGAGAGGTCAGAAAGCAGTCCCTGGAGTACATCGGTTATCAGCTTGATCAACAGGCATCAGAGTTGATTAACTGAATCAGCCATCCAATTCTAATCAGCCACCATCTATAATGTGAATTCCCACCAAGTTAATACGGGGCTTTTTCGTATGTTTAAGTTTTAAAAAAAACTTTAGCAAGTCAGTGGTCCCAGAGAACATCTAACTTGTCCCAGATCTGCTATGAGAAGAGAAAGAGGAAGAGGTTATGCTTCTGTAATGGCTTTCTGAACACAGTATGCCTTTTAATAAAGCACTGAGGTTCACGTTTTCCTATATGGAAAAAGAAAAGAGTAACTAAAATTAATAGGAAGGAGAATGCAAATGCGAGTGGCGATGTGGGAGAGTCACACCTCACATGTCAAATATTGCACGCCAAGTAGTAATTCAGCTAAGAGTCAGATCAGCCCTGTGTTGCTTGGGGTGTTCAGCGCCTTATGCTTTCCGTCTTTCTTTACATCCCTCAGGCTCCCGTGAGGAGCTTCAGCAAAGGCTGACCACAGGGAGCTAAACCTGTTCTGTTCCTCCTCTGGCACACTGCGACCTTAGCACACCCAGCCAGCCTCATCTTTGATCTTGATTAAAAACTCTTCCATACAAAGTATCTCAGCTATGGCTAGCACCTTGACTTCTCTTCTGAGCATGTGTCCCCCTCTTTCTCATTTAACTCTGTACAGGGCTGTGTTGGTGAGGGCTCAGAAGCCCAGTAACTCCTTATCTGGGCTCCAATTGCTCAGTGCATTTGGCCACTGTTGCTTCAGGCAGGAGAATTAGGGGAGCATTTGAGGAGAAAACAAAGATAAAATGGAGAATGGATGGGAGTATATCACAAGTCGATTGAATTTAGATGAGAATGTGGAAGTGGAGCAGCAAAAGAAGAAGACATGAGACTAATGAAGCAAGTATTTATGAGGCACTGGAAGAGGAAATTGTGCTTGTTAGTATTAAATGTGTATTGTCAGCCTGTCAGAATTACTGGGGGTGATGCCTACCTTGTCAGCACTAGCTGAGCTGAGCCAAGCTCCTGGTGTGCCCAGATGACCCATCAAAGCAGCCTCTAAGCCAGCCAGAAGCGGGTAGCTGAGCACCATACGAGCTGCACTCTAGCACTCCCCGGGCAGCCCCAGCAAGCGAGCAAGGCTCAGACCCTTGGGCCAGTAATCCGAGGAGCTGTAGCCCGAAAGTCTCATGCACATTTCATACCTACAGGACAGGACTGACAGGAGCCTCCAGAGCACTATTGTACTGGGAGCAAAAGAATTAGAAGGGATGAAGAAGGAAGAAAGAAGCAGATAGGCTGAAATGGGAGAGAGAAACTGAAACAATTGTTGATAATATTAAAAGCATAGTTTAAATCTTGCCAACAGAATTGTGAGCATTTGAGTGGAACCATCTTTCTACCAGCATCCACCTGTATGTGCTGTGATTGTTTCTAAAATATATGTGTAAGGCTATTTTGGTGGTGGCACACAAAACTAACCCTCTGCTTTTGTTGAAACTGTGCCAATAACCTCTTTTTCTAACATTGCAATACTTGATTTGGCATCCTGTGTGAAGCGCAAGACAGCAGAACCAAAAGGGAGAGGGATTAATGTATGTGTTTTCTGCATTGGATAAACCTACTTAATGCCATTACATTACACCTTCTTATTCCTTCCCTGCGAATACACAAGCACCTAAACATATGTCAAATAGTTTGAAAATGTTGCTAGCAATCAGAAGGGCAATGTCCATGACTGTTCACCTCTGGCAGAGTCATAAATAAGGAATTCCTCAAATTCTGAATTGGAGTCATTAAAGCATTTTATCACATTTATTTATATTTTATGGTAATGCAACACAACAAAGGTATATCATGGCCTTTCTTTGCCTTCACACCCTTTTAAAAAAAATTTTCACATAATATTGCCTATATTCCACATCATATTCAAATGAGGGTGCTCTCTTCTAATGACTAGTAGTTATTTTCTAATAATACTTGTATTCCCGTAACCAAGATGGATGTTTCTAAGGGAATGACTACATGAGTGCTTGCAGCTGTGTTCAAAACATAGTACAGCCAAAGACTGTCGTGAGTGTATGTAACACACCCAAAATTCAGTTCCAAATGGTGTTGGGGCTGCATTTTAAGAGATCACTTTAGTTCCTATGCCTCTCCATGAAAATCAGAATTCTTGATGTTGCAGGATTAGTCAATGGCAAAACCCAGCTGGAAGATGATTTCTTTTGTCCCACTGAAACTGTGGGTGGAGATCTGGGTTCGCATCCTTGCTCTCCAACTAATTCTCTGTTCCTGGCCAAAGCAGAATTGGTTGGGATTGTGATCCTGAGCCTGTTTAAATAACCCTTTAATAACAGTTCTGGTTTTCTCATTACAGAAAAAAAATCTTAGATCTGAGGTTCTGGAGTCTCCATAGCTCTTTCCTAGGATCTACATGATTATATTAGCTCATGGCTCTCATCCTGAAGAGAGTGTAATTTCATCCTCACATTTCAAAAGGTTAATCTCTTCTCATTAGCAATAAGGGGTCACATCATGTGGCTAAAAAAAATAGTAACATACATCTGAATTTCCTACCCATGTGAGCAGTGGAAAAATGAACAGGAGTGGGAAGGAGTCATCACATCATATACTTAACTTATTTAAATCTGGATGCTTAAATTAGGTTCCTCTACCAAGTGGAGGCAGGAGGCGTCATCTCTTTCACTGTTAGGAAAGTCAAAAGAGATTAGGCTCCTAATTTATTTATCAAAATATTTGGTTGTATTTTATTATGTACCAAATACCTTCAAAAGATGCTGTGAATATCTCGCCTTCTTCCCAGCCTCTCAGCTTCTTAAGCTGCTAACTTACTGATACTGCTGAACTTTCAGAAGTACCCCAGAACATCTTCTCTTGGGCTCTAGACCAACGAGAAACAACACAGAAACTTGAAGAAAGCTGAGAAGGAAGATTTTTCAGAAAAAATCCAGAGCTGAAGAGAAGGAGCTGCAGATGCACATTGCAGCCACAACAGTAACAGCTGCATTTGGGGCCAAACTCATCCTGTGTGAGCTGCAAGAGCTTAATGAGCAAAACTGGCCATACACTTAATAAATATTTGGAAGGACTGAAGAAGGTCATGTTTAAAGATCTAACTACAGACAATCCCAGCATAATGGGGGTTATGAGGTCTTTCTAGGAGGCAAAGGTGTGACTCCAGAGAGCCAGGTAGGCAGGAGCTGCCATGGGAAGGGCCACCAAGCCCACGGCCCTTGCAAGCTGATGCCCAGCATTCCCTGTGGGGCTGTAAGGGCCCCACTGCTGCGACACACTCCCGGCCATCGGCTTCAGTAGTCCAAAAGGTCGCAGAAACCTCTGAATCTAGCTAGATGAAAGCTGCTGCAGGTATACCTAGCCATGCCCCAATGGCAACTTTGATTACAGTGCAGGTATCTTTGAAAGCAGATGATCTTGAGAACCAAGGTCAGGATGTGATTAGAAGAATTACAGGCTTTCCTGAAAGTGCTGAGGAAAACAAAACCACAAACAAACTGAAAAACCCATTGGTTCTTCTGTTTTAATCCTGATGACCAGCTACATCAAAATGATCTGCCGGGAGCCATTGCAGCCAAAGCCACAATAAAGGAGCAGCAGCAGACATCAGAAACCTTCCTAGAGGAGAGAAGAGGTAAAGAATGTAGGACTGGCCTTGTCACTTCTCCTTTGGCAAATGACTAGCTCTCAAAAACCTTAACTGAGTTTCTGTCATTAAAATGTGATTTCCATTTGCTCTCTAAGGTTTAAAAATAGTAAAAAGATTTCAGCAGCTGATGGCACTCTTAGTTGTACTAAATTAGCGCATAGAGAAATTAGAAGTTGCTGCTGTTGGTTTCTCACAATAATGGTCTCCCCTTTTCTTCTCACCCTTGCACCAGAATGCTGTTCCCTGCCGCCACCCTCCTGGGCAGCAGCCACATGCCAGAGAGGCAAATCACCCGACGGGGGTGCTCGATGGTCGGAGTAAGTTTTCTGTCACTTTTGAATTCACGTAGCCTTTGGAGCCCTTTGTTCAGGTTTACTCACGGGCCTGTACCTCCAGTTTTTCCTCATATATGCGGTCTTGTGAAAGTGGCAACAACTTTGCCTGTATGAGTGTTTTTGACAACAGCTTAACTTCACTCGCTGCGATGGAAGTCCTCTAGATTTGCACTGCTGTGAACTAAACCGGGCTCAAGGGACCCATGTGTGTGGGTTATAGACTGCTTAATTGCATGTGGACAGTGTTGTCCTCCGACTCAGAAATATCTTTGCCTTGGGAAAAAATAACATACCCCTGAAAAATTCTTGTCTTCCTTCACTCACAGACATCATCTCTTTAATGTTGCCCTACATTTGTCTTAACACAATTTATTGCATAAATGGCAAAAAAGACTGTTAGTTGTTTCCACTGAAATCTGTGATTGATAAACACGTGTTTTACTCCTGTATTGTTTTACTCCTGTACAGTAATTGGGCATGTTTGTGATTAAATAGTCCCTAATTCAAAAGCGTCTCACCTGCTTTTGATATGATGGCAATAAAAACATAGCTATGTGCTGTGTTTCTGGCATAGTTTCAGCTCTTCCACAGAACTTAGATCGTGACCATATATTCCAGTTATCTTAGGCTTCAGGCTTTAAAAGCTCGATGTGAGTGATGAAGAGAAAGCAATCTGATTAGCTGGTGGAGCTGACTAAAAGACATCTTCCTTACAAAGGAGCTTAAAAAAGGAATAAAACTATACAAAATGGATTAAAGGTATAATAATTATAATAGTATCAAACAGCATAACAAAGAAAAATGTCTGCATTCAACTGAAATTAATATTTAATAGATGGCACAGTGGTGTCCATGGCTTTATGTTCTTCTATTTTAATGATCTTTACCACAGCTTGAGGTCCTTTGTCTTGTCCCCTTCTACTGACATCAGCTGGAAGAGACAGAGATTAAAACAAGGGTAATTTCCCCATGGTCATTGCTTGGCTCTATTTCTGCTTTGCTCTGCCATGAACTGAAGTTTAAAGGATGAAGTACTGTCACTCAGGCTGATTCTTCCCTCCACCCCTTCTTACCAGGGTTAACCACTCAGCCAGTCACCAAGGAAACGCGTGGCTCCTTTGCCCATCTTACTGCCACCCTACAGCCTCATATTGAGAACGTCACCGTAATCTCATTAGGAGGCTGAATTTGCCATTGAAGCTTGAATTCCCATAACAGGAGGGGAGTGGACTAATGCAATTAAGCAAATTAGTGTTTTGAGCCATTGCATGATATCTAATACCGTGAGCAAAGACTAAGTAGTTTTCTTCCTCTGTTAAAAAAAAACCAGCAAAACCAGTACCCTAGTCCTCTCCCCACATTATGTTTGGGGAAATACTGTAGTCCTCTCTTAGCTGTAAAGGTCTTTACAAATGGGAAGATAATTGTTCATTTGACCAAAACCCTGAATTGCTTCCCCTTCCTTTTCCCAGTACTGTCACCCCAGTAGTTCAGATTGTTTTTGTCTGTGTCACATTTATGTTTCTAAAGGAAAAGCAGATAAAACCAGAACATTTTGTTTTGCTCTTCTCTTATGGTATGTGACCGTGGTTACTAGATCAGAACAAAACTTCTATTGGTTTCAAATCTGTTTTGATGTGAAGTGCTTCTTGAGTGCTATGAATAACTATTTTAAAATACGCCAAATTTTCTGGAGATAATCCCCGCATATTCAGTAAACTCTGTAGAAATGCAGATTATTAAATGCCTAAGGCAGAGATTTTCTGCCTTTTGTTGTGGGGCTTTGAGGCTAATCCGGTTCCCTCCTCCCTCTCTCACCATGCCAAGTAAACAAAGCCACAAGAGCGGACTGTAGTGAGAATCAGGAACCATAAATCTTTGAATAATATCCTGGCACGTGAGTTTCAAAGGCAGCGTATTTCTCTGGGAGCTGGGGGGGAGGGAGGGACGCAGCAGTACCGTCCTGCGGATAATGCTGCCGTCTCTGTCACAGCATTTCTTCCTGGGGAGATGGAAGATGGAACGACATGGATAGGATCTATAAGCCTGTTATGCGTATAGATTACCAAGGAGGTTATGCTGCTGGCTGCTTGCTGTCTTCAACTGTGAATGGGAAAGGCGGGAATAACAAGTGTATTTTAGTAGATGTTATTGTGCCACCACACATCTCCCAAAGAAACCCCAGTCTGCCGCCAGGCACTACAGTCAGAAGGAGTGAGAACACAGGTTATTACTAAATAAGGGCATTGGTTATACACTCCACTTCATATAATACATGGTCCCTATACTAAGCAGCTTACAACATAGGTATATATTATGTAGACAGTATACATAGTCCCAAAGGATAGTGTAATCTTGGAAGCAAGGACACGTAGCCTGGGAGGAATACAGAAATTGCCTGAGCAGCCAGGGATCAGGTTAGGAAAGCTAAAGCCCTGGTAGAATTTATCTGGCCAGGGGTGTCAAGGGCAAAAGGAAAAGCTTCTGTAGGTACGTTGGTGATAAAATGAAGACTAGGGAAAATGTGAGGCCTCTCCAGAAGGAAGCGGGAGACCTGGTTACACAGGACATGGAGAAGGCTGAAGTACTTTTTTGCCTCGGTCTTCACCAGCAAGTGCTCCAGCCACACCGCCCAAGTCGCGTAAGGCAGAGGCAGGGACGGGGAGAATGAAGAACTGATCACCCTAGCAGAAGATCAGATTCAAGACCATCTAAGGAACTTGAAGGTGCACAAGTCCATGGGACCTGACAAGATGCATCTGCGGGTCCTGATAGAACTGGCAGATGAAGTGGCTAAGCCACTATCCATCATATTTGAGAATTCACGGCAGCCCAGTGAAGTTCCCACTGAAAAAGGGGAAACATAGCTCCCATTTTTAGAAAGGGGAGAAAGGAGGACCCAGGGAACTACAGGACAGTCAGTCTCACCTCTGTGTCTAGCAAGACCATGGAACAGATCCTCCTGGAAACTATGCTCAGGTGCATGGAAGATAAGGAGGTGATTGGTGACAGCCACCTCACTAAGGGCAAATCGTGCCTGACAAATTTGGTGGCCTTCTACAATGGGGCTACAGTGTTGGTGGGTAAGGGAAGAGTGACAGACAACATCTACCTGGACTTGTGCAAAGCATTTGACGCTGTCCTGCACTACATCCTTGTGTCTAAACTGGAGAGACATGGATTTGACGGGTGGACCACTCAGTGGATAAGAAATTGGCTGGATGGTTGCACTCAAAGAGATGCAGTCAATGGCTCCATGTCAAAGTTGACCAGTGACGAGTGGTGTTCCTCAGGGAACTGTAGTGGAACCGGTGCTGTTTAACATCTTTGTCAGCAACACAGACAGTGGGATTGAGTGCACCCACAGCAAGTTTGCCAACACCACCAAGCTGTGTGGTGCAGTCGACAGCTGGAGGGAAGGGATGCCATCCAGAGGGACCCTGGAAGGCTTGAGGAGCGGGCCTCTGCAAACCTCATGAAGTTCAACAAGGCCAAGTGCAAGGTCCTGCACCTGGGTCAGGACAATCCCAAGCACAAATACAGGCTGGGTGGAGAATGGATTGAGAACAGGGCTCAGGAGACGGACTTGGGGTTGTTGGTTGATGAGAAGCTCAACATGACCCAGCAATGTGCACTTGCAGCCCAGAAAGCCAACCGCATCTTGGGCTGCATCAAAAGTGACCAGCAGGTCAAGGGAGGTGATTCTCCGCTTCTACTCCACTCTCGTGAGACCCCACCTGGAGTCCTGTGTCCAGCTCTGGGGTCCTCGACATAAGAAGGGCATGGACCTGTGGGAGTGAGTCCAGAAGAGGGCTACAAAGATGACCAGAGGGCTGGAGCACTTCTACTATGAAGACAGGCTGAGGGAGTTGGGGTTGTTCAGCCTAGAGAACAGAAGGCTCCACAGAGACCTTATAGCAGCCTACAGGAAAGGTGGAAAGAGACTTTTTACAAGGGCATGCATTGATAGGACAAGGGTGAATGGCTTTAAACAGAAATAGGGTAGATTTAGATTAAACATAAGGAAGAAATTCTTCAGTGTGAGGATGGTGAGGCACTGGGCCAGGTTGCCCAGAGAAGCTGGGGATGCCACATCCCTGGAAGTGTTCGAGGCCAGGCTGGATGGGCCTTTGAGCAACCTGGTCTAGTGGAAGGTGTCCCTGTCCATGGCAAGGGGGTTGGAACTAGATGATGTTTAAGGTCCCTTCCAATACAAACCATTCTGTGATTCTATGACTTTTGCCTGAAAACACAGGTAACTTCAAAACTGAGTCAGTTCTGAGAATATCTGTCACAGACTTGAAAATAGAATGTAGTACAGATAATGGTGCAGTTATTTGAAAAGCATCACACAGCTAAGTATTTCAGTGGTCACAAACTCCCAAAATGTCAGAGCTGAGCTGGTACTGAAAAGAAATTGAAATGTGCTGAAACAGAACATACAGGACTGAGGCTCACAAACAAAATGAGCTCTGCACTGTGATGGCAATGGCCATACAGTTTGGATTAAAGTATTTTAGTATTTATGGTATCAGATTAGATAAGGACAAAAAAAAAAAAAAGGAATTAATGTTTTAAAATAACATCGTTACAAGACAGAACCAGGGGATGATTTGTTTCCCTATGTAAGTTCTTACATAACATCACTATAAAGTAGTCATGTTTTGCCTATTTGGTTTTTCCCTTTTTTCATGTTTGGATTTAAATGTAGCCTTAATCCTGCATATCCTGCTTTCAAAAGCTTAGATCTGTAAAGTATTGTATAGTGTTCTTTAAAAGGCTTTGCTCTGTAGTGTGCAGTAGTCTTGAGTTAACAACATAGATTTCAGTTCTTAACCTTATACTTGATAGTTTTGCTTGGATAATATTCCTTATGTAATACAATGTAAATTTTTGAATATGCACACTAACTGAGACAAAGAAAACCCAGGAAGAAGAATACCATTATTTAATATCACTTATTAGATAGAACATGCAGTAGCAACACAGATTCATGGGCAAATTCTCCAAGATACTAAATACAAAATAAAGCAAACGATCTAGTAATGCTGGATGTACAGCTTATATTTTCCTGTGAATTTTTCCCAATAACTTATATTTTCTTATGACTTTTTTCCCATATTCAGAAGAACATTACCAAGCAGTTGAGACACAGCCTGTGAATCTGGTCTTTAGCTTTAGAGCTGATTTCTGAGGTTGCAGGACTGTTATGGTGAGACCAACATTATATGAAGTGAGAGCAGCGGGGCTCAAGTCCAAGCCTTCATGGTTGTAGCAGTGTTCCCCTAGAAGTGTAAGTCACTGAAGGAAACTCTGGACTCATTGCAGGGAGCAGCACTGTTGCAGGCAATTAGCTTGGAAGTAGAGAAGCAAGTACCTACCTGGCTTATCTCTGATCACACAGTGACCACTGCAGAGTTACCTGCACTCTTGTCCTGAACCTGCCCATAGTCTGTACAATCACAGTGATTAGCCAGAACAGCATTTAAAAACTTAGCAGAACTGTAACCTGATTTCTCCAGGTGTATCCCATGCATGATACAAGAACAGATACACATGCCATCATTCCTAGTCTTTAACTAATTTTGCATCAAGCTAATCAGTACATGTTCTTGAAAATTCTTGAAGGGCAAGCACCATAAATGTGGCATTTTTGGCACAAAAGACTGAAGCTATATTTTGTATCCACCAAGAAATACAACTTTATTTGGAGGGCTATGGCCTCTGGCCCCATGGTGGATGGATGTTACTTTTTCTGGAGGAGGTAAGGTGGGAGAGCACTGCCAAGCACCCGTGACCAGGTTTTCTGGTCATCTTGTTTCATCCCACAGTGAGGTAATGAGTTCACTAAGCAGCCGTTATCTCTTTCACCCTACTTCCCTCTTTTTTGATGGTATATTTTGTGGCACTGTGATTTTTCATCACAAAAAATTTTAAACAGGTAGTTTACACAGCACACCTCTACTGCAGATAAGGCATAAAATATAAACCAGAATGCAGCTTTGCAGCTGCATCTCTGCCTTGATCCACTGCCAGACTTAAACATAATGGTTTCAAACTTGGTGGACTTCCGGCATCTTTCCTACCCCTGATCATATTTTATGCTTGGAAAGGAGCAGGTAGCATGGGTAACCCCACAAAGATGAGAGGATAAGACTTAAAAAATTACGCTGCAGGCAAGAAGGGTTTGAAGAGAGGAGTAATGTGGCCCAAAGGGCAAAGGGGATTTTGATACTCTGAATGAGCAGGAGGGAGAAAAAAGGGGAAGAGAGAGGAGAGGAGAGGAGAGGACAGGACAGGACAGGACAGGACAGGACAGGATGAACAAAGGAACAAGCATGCTTCAGGGAAAGTGTAGTAAAGGAAGAAAAACTTAATGCCAGAAGTGAACCTGCCTTTTTATATTCTGGGTGTTGATTTCTTTCATGCAGTCACGTCAGCACAGTAGGTGTTCACCTACACTGCGGGATCCATTCATACCTTTTTCATCTTTTCAAGAGTTTGTTAAAATAGAAATGGCTTTGCCTCCTGAGGTGGTGAACTGTTTTCTTGAATGGAAAAAGGATGGGATACAGAATTCAGAATCAAAACTACTAAAGAGAGCTTTAAAGTTACAAATGATGATAAACTTATAATTAGTGACAAGCACCGATTTAATAGATGTTAAAGATCTTTCTTGGTCTTCAGGGGAGAACAGAAGTGTTATAAAAATCGATGCACATCTCTGGAGTGTGGCAACACAGATTTTTGTGCAAAAACCCAGAAGACATGAGGACACAACCTGTTGTGTGTCATGCAGAGACACTGCCACATAAGAATCCATTACTGTTCAAAGACAGCAAAAAGGATGAGTCAGGTGTGTATTCTTCTTCATTCAGGTGATGGCTTTCACACCATAATGCTTTTCATTATTGTTCACTGTTTATTGTTAAAGGTAAGTGCCCCGATTTTAATATCAGCCCTTTGCGTGAATAAATCCCACATGACTGTTTTTGGGGAGAAGCAACATTGATTCATGTACAAAAGGTGACTAACAGCAAAGCAGAATGGGGGTGGAAAAAGATAAAAATAATGGATCCTTAGTGTTCCTTTTGCAGGCAAGGCCTGTTTGTGATGCAAATGATACAAAATTAATGTATCCGTGAATTAAAAATGAGAGATGGCACAAATGTAAACTCAATCCCTGGAGCAAAGCTGCTTACCCTCAGAGGGGTGAATGGCTTCTGCACCAGTGAACACAGAGAGCAGAGGGACATCCTCCTGTGACAAAGGCCTGTGATGTGTGGGGTGGATTTGTTAGAGGGAGGCACAGCCACCAGGCATTGTACGTGGCCATGGTGTCTCACAGGGCCTCCACCAGCCCCTTCCTCCTCTCTACCCTCCATCACCCAGCTCTTCTTCGCCCACTTGGAAAGGACATGTGAGGGATGGGAAGAGTGGGAGGTACAAGTCATTGTCAGGCTGCACTGGAACAGTTTTCCAAACATACTGTAATGGGAAGTATGTCCTAGACCTAGAGGTATTTTATTAATTGTTGGAAGGTAATTTGACTTGTAAGCTTGCTCCTCTTTTTCTCCTCGTCCAGTTTTTTTTTCCCTTTTCCCCCAAATTCTCTACGTTGCTGTGTGATGGTAGATTTAGAGAAAACTAGGTGTGCAATATAAGTTACGATCCAATGCTAGTTATCTGTAATGTGTGCCAAAACAGCCTCAGCACAGATCTTCATAGAATGATGAAAGGTCAATCCAGTTCTCATCTCTGAGTTGTTCTCAGCGCACACAGTTATGTTTCATTTTATATTTGGTAGCTTGGTTTTCCTTACTGCTGCTAAGCCCTCATGCAGAGTGTTTTAGATTATATTTATCAAATCCTGTAGAGTTTCCTCTTGTACAAAACACGTGAAGACTGATCCATGTTCTGTTGTCTTACCATTACATTTTCTAGTCTATCGTACATTTCTCTCACTTCCCTTGATTTAGCTAATTCTAAACTTTCAGAAATCTCTCTTTATCATTTTTAATTTATGCATAAATGAAGCATGCTCTGGGGTAAAAGTGCAGAAATCAGTTTGCACTGCTATTTTCAGATACCACCAACCTGGAATCAGGAGTCAGGGCATGTGTTTTGAGGTCCTATCTAATGCAACAGTCAGAACTCACCATAAACAATGTATGACTTGAGAATTAATCATAACAAATACATTGGCAATACCTGAAACAACTAATGAATTTTGGAAAGCCATAAATGGATCTTTAGCATTTTGCAAACATATATACAAGATAGATATGTTGAATACATTTTAGAAAGAATTATCCACTCATCTGTAGTCCCCAGTTTTGCATGGTTCTAAATTTAATTTACTACAAAATTGTCTATTACCTAATTTCATTAAGGTTTTCCTAGAGTCTGTCACACTCTTGAGCCACCAGAATAAAATTTTGCTATCAGCAAACCTGGTGAATGAGGACATTCACTTTATCGTCTAAATTGAAAATAAAGAGATTGGTTTATTCCTTGTGGATATTTGTTGACAAATTCAATGATTAACAGCTTTCCATTTTTTCCAGTTATCCCTATGTACTTCCCACCTTGCAGTAAGTTTTCAGCTCATTACAAGATGCATCATCAACAACCTCCAAAAACAGATATTATCAAAGCCCTTCAGAAAATTTTAAATAAATGGCAGCTACTGTTTGTTGTGCATTTCATAAACTGGTGGTATTTAGAAGAATGTTAGTTGTTCTAAGAAAGTCTCAACAGTTTCATTTTACTATTTTTAATTAACGCCTACACTACACCCAATGCTGAATCATCTTCTGCCCTCTCCCAGAGCAATAGCTGGTTTGTGATTTCACCTCTGTGCTGACATCCTCCTCTTTTTTTTCTCTAGGTTTAATCTAGCCTTATCCAAGCAGTCACAAGTATTGCTGCCATAGTCAATGGATTTAACTTTCTCCACGGACACAAGCAGCAGAGCTAGGGCATACAGGGCTCCAGCTCACACCCCAACCCACACTCCTGAATCATCCTTGTGGCTGGCTAAGTCCAGATGACCAAGCCACCGGGCTCACCAGTCCCTCCTTGGGGATGGGTAACACAAAGCCTTGGGACAGAGAGCCAAGCCCACAGCAGTGCAGATGGGAGAAAGGGTGGAAAACTGAGTGCAGGTCCTGTCTCCTCACAGCTCAGGCCTGAGGGGCTGGGCTGGGGGCGAGTGCCTTTGCCTGCACCCCGCTGTGAAGGGGGCTGGTTCTCACTCCTGCAGCAGTAATAAGACTCCTGAAACACCCGCTGCCACGGCATCCCTCTGACAAGTGCCTGTTCTTACCGAGGGTTAGGAGAAATTAGTTTAGGAAGTTGCGGCATCAGTGTAAGAAAGACAGCAGCATGAACTTGTAATCGCACCCAGACCAAGATACACATCCACCACACAGGTTTTGGTTTACCTTGTCTTTAATGTAAAAAGATCTTCATATGAATATTGGGCTAATTATGCACAGGTAAGCCATTCAGATACATTTAACATCTCAAGACCGGTCAGCGTTAGCACTGTGCTGTCACCCCACAATTTTTAATAGAGAATATTAGAGCTTTAATTCCATTGCCAGGCAAGAAATTGAACAAAAAGATATTTCTTCCTTCAGAAGCTAGAGAACAGACTCCAGACTTTCTTAAAACTAGAAAACTCTTCTTCCTCCCCCTGTTTTTCCCGCCCTGGCAGGGCATTTCAACAATGCCAACTCAACTCTACCAACAGAAATGCAGTAAATCAACGAGTTATCAGATGTTATCCTATTCTGTATAAAATGCAGACATTTCCAGTACTAAACGACATAAAGAACTGCTTCAAACTAGCCTAAAAAAAAAAAAAAAAGAGCCCCAAGGTGTTGTAGAGTTATACAGGTGTCTAATTTTTCAGCCTGTTTTGGAATTCTAATAATTTCATGCTAAGGACACTTGGATATGCTACAGGCATCTGCTGATCTGAAAATATGTTTTAGTGAACATTAATTCCCTGTTTTAGTGAAAATCTTTATTGTTGAACCATTTGTTACAGGTGCAGGGAAACAACACTCTGTTCTGCTATTGTTTCAAAGCAAACTATAATACACTACAAAACAAGTTAAGAAAACAAGCAAAGCTTATTCATCAGCTTCTGAATAGGAGGTGCTAACAGTATTTATTTAAATTCAAAAATTAAAGTAAATGATTTATTTACTGAAGGAGCATGGAACCCTGAACATATCACTAGTATTATTACTGGTGACTTATATTGTGCTTAGATTGTACCTATATTGTGCCTCCATCTTCCCCTGCAATCAATGGTCCATCTTCCAAACACCCCTCTGATATACGGAAATCAATCTTACTTGCTTATGGTTCTCTTTACATCAGGATAACACATTCCTGCTCATTGGCTTCTGCTTCTTCCGGGCCCTCTTATTTTTTGGTACTTAAACACTGATGGGCAAGAGTTTGCATGTTCCTTAAAAATCATCGATTTCTCAATTGTTTGTGGAGCCTTCTTGGCTGAGTCTAAACCACAGGAGGTAACTGTGGGCTTGTCTCAAAGGTGCTGCCTAATCAGGAGCTTGACTGTCATATGGGGATGCAATAACGTGTCCCAAATTTGGATGGGAGAGCTGGAGAGGAAATTCCATGTGGAAGCACAGGGCAGGCAAGCAGACTTCAGTAATCAGCTTTCCTGATCCCTAACAGTATAGCAGATGCACCGAGAACAAAGCAACGCCTAAACCATCACAGTCAGAGTATTTGTAAGAAGCAATTGTTTGGGATTTTCAGAGGCAGGAAAAAAAACTAGGGAGCAGCTGTCTCAAAAAAAACCAGACTTAAATCAAAAACAGCTACAGCTTTGAAGAGAACTGGCACTAAAGCCAGAGGTCCTAAAGGTTTAGGAACAACTGGAGGTAGATTAATTGAAATTACTGAAAAGAGACAAAATAAAGAATAAAGCATGCTTGCCCATGGCATCTTAGTAGGAATTGGAAGTGGGAATGAAAAAAAATATGGCATTTAGTTTCTGATGGGAACAGACTCCTTAATCATGGGCAGAAAAGAAATAGCTGAAGAGGTGCTAGTGGTAGGAGGAAATAATACACTGGGAATGAAGCACTGTGGAAAAACACCGACTCTTTAATTGCTAAATTTGGCACAGATATATCTAGGAAGTTAATCCTACTGAATGTTTGCTGTATTGAGATATCGGTTAGTTTTCAGAAGTATGTGTGTGTGTGCAGAATATGATATTTTCTGCAGTTTTCTTCAGCCAACTGTACCATTAGAAATAGATAATTTATAATATTCTAAGACTGATGTTTTGCTTAGTGTAAGGTGACACTTTCGTTGCAGATTGTCCAAACTAATAACACTGCCAACCAACAGTCATCTTATTAGTGTGCCTCCTTGGCTTTTAAAATATGTTTCATAATTCTGTGAAATATTTCTGGTGTTGAGATAATATCAAACTATATCTTACAAACAGTATATCCAGTAATGCATATCAGTCTCAGCAACGAGAAACTGTGAAAAGCATCTGTCTTCAGTAAGTAACAAGTACGTGACCCATCTTTCTTTTTCCTCATTGAATGCCTGATAAATTAATGCTACCTTTCTGTGCTAGCTCCCTACTGTCTATGAAAAAGAACCAAATAGCGCTGCTCCTCTTTGGTGCCTCTGATTAGAGCCAGCCTTTGATTCTCAATGATTCTTGACTTATTTGGTCTCTCCCTTCTGAATGTCACCAAACATCCAGGGGTTCAAAACAATCAAGTGTTTTATGGCTTTGGAAGTCTTGATTGAGTACAGTTACCCCCCCTCAAAAAAAAAACCAAACCCAAAACCCTAAAACAAACAGTAATGGTCAGCTGGGTTGAGAAGCACATGTAGCCTGTAAGGGTTAGCCAGAAACAGAAGTTGTATCAATTCTACTTTTAAAAAGACACTCGTTGAAATGCAACAAATGATCCCTTGAAAGTTAGGGAGCTAAGAAATTAGCGGTACACAGTGCTATGCTACAGACAATACCAGATCCTAGGTACTTGTGCCTGCAACGGGGAGCAAATAATAATAAATTTAAAGTGTGCATCTGGGTGTTTATCGAAGTTGCAGGTTGTTTGTGAGGAGGAAAAGTACAAATTGATTAATATTGTAAACTTTATGATTGCCTTGTATAGTTCTGAAATAGGTAGTACCTCTAATAGCATAGTATGTGCTCCTTGGTGTTTGAGGTTCACAGATGCCCCTTGGTATTATAGCATGATATATTAATTTTGAAGGGTTTTTCCCTTGGACATGACAGTTGGCTGTACTATGCAAAGATGGGACAGTGGGTAACAGGCCAAGTCAGGCCTCAGCATGAACCTTGGTGACTCTCAAGTAGACACCAGAGTGGAAAAACCCTGCCTTGTAACATTGAACATGTAGGACTTTACATTCTGGCTCTTTGGTGTTTCCTTGGACATTGAAAGAGGGATCATGCATACTTGGGAATGCCTGCCCATAACAGGGTTGCAGATTTCAGCCTGGGCAGGGGTGACTGACCCAGAGTTGGAGGAACTGGGAGAGGGGGTAGTTCCATGCTCAGGAAGGTTATAAGGGCTTCACCCATGGGAACCACCTGCTGCTTGCACATGAAGGCCCAAGCTCTCTCCCCAGCAACGGTGCAAGAGCCATGTTTGCATCCCAACCATGATCCCAGGAGGTTTCACACACACACAAAAGCTCAGCATCAGCAGGAATGATTGATAGCAGTCAGTGAGCCCCATCAGCCCCTTGGTATTTGAGAATTTGGTCTTTAATGCCTGAAGGCTGGGGAAGGCTACAAAGCCAGATCTCCCATTTGCTGTCCTGCCACGTGGCCACCAGGCCCTTTGCAAGAGGTGGGGAGCTGCTGTTTTCTCAGCAGAGCTGATTGCCACCGTATTTTGTGTGGACCCCCGTCCCTACCAGGCAGCATTAGTGGTGACAACATGATGCCCAGGGGCTCCATTGCTGGCTCCAAGTGGACAGGCACAGACAGACACAAAGCTCTGGTAGCTCATGGAGCTTTATGGCCAAAACTAAGACCACCAACAGAGCTAGGATCCTGTGGGGTTGGGTGATGAGTTTTGTGGGATCATAGTTTTGGATGAAGGTGCCTGAAGTCTCCCTAAGCTCTTCTTCTGCTGCTAAAGTCCTTTATAGGACCTACTCATACAATTATTTCGATTCCCTGATTGAATTCCATTCCCAATCAGTAATATTGGTACTGTAGGACAGAAGCTCGGGCAAAGAACTTAGACCTTTACTAGTCAGGTTTTGTACAAATAAGGAGCAAGCAGTCACAATCTAGATATAACTCCTGGGACCAGGAATAAAGCTTTAAAAATGGCTTTAGGGCTTTGAATCCCCCAAGGAGAGATAGCAGTTGCAGGAAAAATTGAAAAAAAAAAAAAAAAAAAGATTTATGAACTTGAAAATGTCACACATTTTTCTGTTGAAGCTATGCCTCATTGCTGTTGTTAACATGTTACTGTAACACCTGCTGGCCCTGATTAGGATTCCTTTGGGATGGTATAATCACGGAGCACAATGCAGACACAAAGAAATTAAAACTCATGATCTGCAACATAGAAAGGGGGAATAATGACAGACTCAACCAGATATATGTTGTTTTATCCATACATATGGCCTGTATGGATGCATTTGTGTCTTCATTTGCTATTTTGTTATAGCTCCACAAACATCAGTGCTCCCTAATAACTCCATGCCTGGCCATTATAAGTTGTCTGCTCTTATGGTGTCATTGAAGTAGATCTCAAATAGGGATTTGAAATAGGTGAAAATAACAGCTTAGGCTTAGGCTACTGTAAGCTGGGCTGGCTCAGACACAAATTTACATTTAGATTGAGCCTCTTCACATCTTCTCTAAGTAATTGTAAACTCCCTCGTGCCTCAGTCCTAGAAAAGAATTTAGGAAGCCCTGCACTGCCAAAAACTGTGCCTTATGCTTTGTTAAGATGTGTGATAGCTAATCTAAGTAGTCAGGCTTAGCATCTACTTTTCATAATTATTTGTGCAAATACAACTCAGTTATCAAATGTCTGCATTAATCAGACAAAGGATATCAGCATTGCCAAAATAAATTTGTTATAGAAGTGTTATGTCTGATTATTTGTATTATTCAACCAACACCCAGATGTCCTATTATGTTAAGAGCTACAGAAGCATGTAAGAAACCCTTCCACCACCAGGGAGTTTGTGACTAATTTACGATAAGCAAAAACAATTGAACATTCCAAGCAAATAAAAAGAAAAGGAGAGGAGAATTAGGGTGGGCGTGGTAGTCTGTGACTGCATGTTTCTGTGAGGACCATTAATGAATTTTAAGTAAAGGGAAAAATGGTTTGATATAAATAAAGAAGAAACATGATATCGGTAATCCTTACTGGGCATTTGCCTAGCCCAATGGAGATTTCTGTGGTATGTACTTAGCTTTCACATTAGAGTCTTATTCTCATTCGTGCCATGCCTATCTACGCCACTCTTATAGGGATCTCCAAATGGCATCGCACAGACAGCAGAGGACAGAGGAACACAGCCAAAATACTACAGCTGGCCTCATACCACACAAATCTACCATCTGCACCCAGCCAGGCACGTGCCCAGCAAGGGTTACAGGGACTGCATTTCTTTGTTATTAAATGCTTTATACTGCCAGCACAATGTAAAGGGATCTTAGCGCAACTGAGCATTCATCTCAGTCTAACGTGTTTTGCTGCTGCGTGTCTTCAGTTCCACAGCTATTTTGCTTGAGCATCAATGTAAATAAATCACTTAATTAAGATGCCTAGTTGAACTGGTGCTGTGATAACAAATCTTACTGTGTGTTTCAGTGAGAGGAAGATGCACAGAATGCAAGGATACATGTTTACAGAAGTATCTGCTCTCCAGTCCCCTTTCTGATCTGAAGTCACCCTGCCATGTCATGGGCCTTTATTTATTGAGGGCACCTCCTCAAAAGTCAGGCTGAGTTTTGGTGCTTTCTCCCTTTAAAACAGTCAGTGATGCACAGTGATATAACAAGACGTCTTAAAAATAAAGCATTTAGCATTTGAAACAAAGCAATTAGTGAGAAAAAAACATAAAATAACAAAAATATATTTATTAATGTATTTGCAATGTAAAATTTACAAGGTACCCACAGGAAACTGAGCTCTGGTAGGCACTTAAGTGCCTTAGACTAATTCTCCCAAACAATTCCCAGCCTTTTGTGAATGTGCTCCTTTTTTACCTCCCTAATTCTTCTCCCCTCCAGTGCAAAGAAGCCTGGCACTGTCTCTCAGCTATTGTTTGTAGAAAAGTGGCTTATCTTGAGCCATACTTTTTCCTTTCATTTTCCTTTTGAATTGAACCATTTTGTTCATGGGGCAAAGTCAAAACAGGGTGCTCATAAATTATCACAGAGCAGTTCCCCTTTCATCACAGGCATAAAACACATTGTAAATCTAGTAGGTGAAGCTGGAATTCCCATCTGTTCTTGAAAATTATACCTAAAAACAAGTGAGAGTGGCAATATAGCAGAGCAAAACAACCTTTCTGAGCTCTCTCATCTTGGGCAACATTCATAATATTTGGTATTCCCATAATAATCACTGTTTCTCGGGATGAAATACAGCGATTGCCATCTGTTTCACTTTCTAGCATTCTTGAAAAGGAGGATTGCTTGGACTGACCAGCAGCATATTGCCAAAAGAAACCCCAGCTAAGAGCACAAACGCTTGGTAGGAAACTTTGATAAGGCATGATGGTCTGACACAAATGCTATGTCACTGAAATGTAATAAGAGTATATTCATAAGTCAATTCTTCTAGATCAAAATTTACCTGTGCCACTTCATATTGCTTCTATAGACTGGTTATGTCACCCAATCAAGTAAATTACGAATGTTGTAGATGGAGGGAGAATAAGGGGGCTTACACCTGCAAGGGAGTTTGCTGCATTTTCCTTTCCTCAGAGTATTTTGTATAACTTTTAAAGGATTTGGCCCAGCAAAATCCTCCCGGTAGCTCTACTGGACGCACAGACCGGCAGCAGCGAAGAGCCACGACAGGTATTCGCCGTGTGACCTGAAAGGCACGTCTGGATGCGGGAGCCGAGCCGCACGGCAGCGGTGCCGACGGGGCGAAGCTGGGAGCAGTGTGACAGAAGCCGAGTGTGTCGAGACATTTTAAAAAAATCCCCACGCTACGACAGCAGCGATGGCCCGGCGGGTGCCCTGGAGCGGGGCTTTCATGGGCTGCCCGGGCGCAGGAGGGCCGGGCCGGGCCGCCCCGCCCCCCCCGCCCGGCCCCGCCCCGCCGGCGGTCTGTCCCAGCGGCCGGGGACGGGGAGGGACGGCGGCCGATGCTGCCGGTCCCGGGGCCCGGCTTTCTCCAGGGTGCTGGAGCCGCGCCCCGCCGGCCGCCCGCCCCTTACCGCGCTCTCCGGGCTGGCGCTGCCGGCGGCGGTGCCGGGGAGCTGCTCCCAGTTCCTGGAGACCCGTAAATGCGGCGCTGATTTGAGTTATTAGTTTTTTCCACCTCTGCAGCCTTTGCAAAATAAGCACTACCTGTTGCATACTCATACGGCAGCATCGGTGTTGCTATTCGGCAGGATAGACCAGTTTTCCCCATGTTTACGGAGACAAGGAGCCCGGGGATGCGGCGCGGTCCCAGCTCTTCCCCCGGCAGGCCGGCCCGGACAGCGCCGCCCGGCACCTGACCCTGACCGGGCCTTACCTAGGCCACCCTGTCTGCCGCTGTGATGGTGGCCCGGTGCCTTCAGGCTCCAGCAGTCCCGGGGGCTTTTGCTTTTCGGGGCAATACCCTGCGCCCAGATGAGCGGAGCGGAGGGCCACGGAGACCCCCGCGGTGTTGCCCCCAACGCCCCCCGGACTGCCCTTCCCGGGGGCGCGCTGCAGTCACTGCCGTTCAGACGTGGATGGCTTGAGCTTCCCAAGGACTCCATGAGCTAAGGCCGCCTTTACCGCCTTCGTCTGATAAGGGACCCACGGCGGCTTGTCCGACGTCCCGCTGTGCCCGAGCGGAGGAGGCAGAAGCCTCTGGCTGCCGCTGTTCGGCTCTACCCATTAGGCTGTGCCTCTTTCCCACGCTTGAGCCTCTCCTCCCTTTCATTTACTCTCGGGGTGCTTTGCAAGCGTAAAGGCTGTAATTTCCTATCGCCGTGCTCCAAAAGGATGGGTCCGTGCCTTTTGTAGTTTAGCCACAGCCAGGAACTTGCCGAGTCCCCCGGTTCCTCAGCCCTGCCTCCGGGTGAACCTGCGCCTGCCTGCCTTGAGCAAAGAGATAATGCGGTGGCTGTTGTTTTGTTGCTGCCAGTCTCTGGAGAGAGGGTTTTCGTGAAGCCTGAGCTCGGGAAGGCAAGAAAAAAACAACACACGGGCGACACTCTGCAGCTCGTGGCTTGGAAATTAAAATTTCTCCCCGAATGAGGCTTTCTGATAGGAAGCGGCTGGCAGAGGCGCCCCTATAATAAAGCGTGCGAGGAAAGTAGTTTGCAGGGAGAGCGGCTTGGCTGGCTGACAGAGGGGGCGGATCCTGCGCACAGGCGGGCAGCGCCGCGCCGAGCGGCTCCGGCAGCGGCGGGGCTATTTCAGGATCCGGGCGGAGGCGGCGGCCGGAGCCGGAGCCGGGGCCGGGGGCAGCGATGGGGTTAGCGGCGCCGGTGGGCTGAGCGGGGGCTCGCAAGCGGAGGCGAAGGCAGCCGGGAAACGCGCCGTTGCCTCAGGTTGAAGGGAAAAGGAGGTTTTTTTGGGGCTGCATCACAACTTGAGCTGCATCAAGCTGAGCTAGGCAGAGAGGGGAGCGGGAGGGGAAGGAGAAGGAGGAGGAGACGGCTGCCACCGGGGGATTTGGGCTCGTTTTATTGAAACAAATCAGTGCTCGGGAGAGAGCGGCGAGGAGGAGGAGAAGGAGGAGGAGGAGGAGGTGGGGGTGGGGGGGCAGGAAGAGGGGGATCGAGAAAGAAAAGTGTGAGGGCTGTGAGGGCTGTGGCTGGAAGAAGCAGAAGTGATGAGAGAGAGAGCGGGGAGGCTGGAGGAGGCTGCCCGTCCTGCTGCTCAGCCCCGCGGGGACCGCCGCTCCTGCCGCCGCCGGCCACCCCAGCGGCCGCCGCTGCCGCCCCGCCGCCCCCGGCCCGCGCCATGGAGGCGCTGAACGGCCACGGCCACGGCCCGGGGCCCGGCGACGCGCTGCGGCCGCCGCCACCGCCGCCTTCGCCCAGCCACCACCACCCGCACGCCGAGAAGAAGAGGCTGCACCGCGCCCCGTCGCCCGCCAGACCCTTCCTCAAGGACCTCCACGCCCGCGCCGTCGCCGCCGCCGCCAAGCCGCCGCCCGCCCCCCCCAAGTCCCCTGGCCTCCCGGGCCGGGCGCCCCCGTCGCCGCACCCGAGCGCCCACCCGCCGGCCGCGGGGCTCCTGGCGGCGCCGGGCCGCCTCTCCCGCCGCCCCGCCGCCCCGGGGGGCAAGGCCGCCGCCGTCACCGCCGCCGGCAGGGCGGGCGCCAAGGCCGCCCCCTGCGCCAAGCGGGCGGCCCGCGGTCCGGAGCCGGGCCCCGGCGGCCGGGGCGGGGGGCGGCAGCCCGGCGGCGAGGCGGCCCCGCCGCCCGGCAAGGGCAGGAAGGGGAAGCGGGGCGCCGCGGCGGGCAGCGGCCATGCGGCGGCGGCGCTGGCCCGCGTCGGCCACACGGACAGCAGCTCCGACCTCTCCGACTGCCCCTCCGAGCCGCTCTCCGACGAGCAGCGCCTGGCCCCGGCCGCCAGCAGCGACGCCGAGTCCGGCACCGGCTCCAGCGACCGCGAGCGGGAGCCGCCCGCCGCCCAGCCCGCCGCCGCCGCCGAGCCGCCCCGCGCCGGCCCCGGCCCCGGGCGCGGAGCTCCGCCGCCCCCCGGCCCCCGCGGGGATCCGCTGCCCGCGCCCCTGGGCGGGGGGCGAGCCCCGAGCCGCGGGGAGCCGCCGCCCCCGGCCCCGGAGGAGCTGCAGCGGGAGGTGGAGGAGCTGCGCTCGGAGAACGAGTACCTCAAGGTGAGCATCGCCCGCGGAGCCCGGCCTGGGCGGGTCCCCGCCCGGGGACGGGAAGCGGGAGGCAGCGGCGGAGGCGCGGCCGCCTCCTGCCCGGGGCTGCGGGGTCCGCGCTGCGGGTGGATTCGCGCAGTCTGAAGTCACCTCCCGTGGGACCCCCCACCCCCCCGGACCCCGTGCCCGGTTTCACCCGCGGGAGAGGAAGAGGGGCCGGGAGAGCGGGGCTGCCCCGCCAAGAGGGGCCGTGGCACGGCTTAAGCGCAGATAAGGGACATCAGCGTGTGATCACGGCTCTCCGCAAAAGCCGGCTTGCGGGGGCTGGGCGAACGTAAGCCCAGTGCAACGTGTCCTGTAGCAATGTCGCGTTCGGTTGGCGTGGTGGTAGCTCAGCAAACCCCGGCTCTTTCTAAAGCACCGCGCGCACACTGCTGCTTAGCGAGACCTTGCTTTCCAGGAACTGTTGTCCCCAGTAACACCCTTTAAGAAAAGCCACAGAAACCGGTTCCCGCATTTGATGTGGAAAGGATGACAGCGTGGTGTTGTCCGTTTATTGTGTTACTTTATCGCTGGGAAGTGAAGCCAATCGTCCTAAAGGACTAACAGAATAGCGAGAGCAGCAACAAAAAGTGTCATCGCATCCTTGTACAGGTAGAAAAGTACATCTACGTGCGTTCGTCCTCCAAGAAACAGAAAAGCTAAATTCAGGACTGGTCAGAGTGGGGTTGACCTGTGGGAACCTTTAGCTGGACTTGCACTTACAATCTGATCTTTTGGCACAGCAAAGAGGCTGCATCCAGAAAGATCTATAAATAAGATAAACTGAAATAATTGTGTAACCGCACCTACTGTACTGTTTGACTCCGCTGCTGCTGAGAACAATCTTAGTTCCCTGACTTTGCAAACACCCTGTTGTCAAGGCAAGCTGACCATGGAAATCCATGGGAGTTTTTCTCGGATAAGGACTGGAGTTGGTTGTAACCTTGGGAGGGAAAGGTGGTAAAGATGTAGACTGGACTTGTTAAGGGGTTTTGGCTAAGGGACAAGAAACGATGTTCAGCTTAGAAAAAGGTTAACAGCAGGGGTGCTGCAAGGTTCTTTGCTGGGTCTGGTGCTGCTTAATGAACTGGAAAAAGGTACAAGGAATGATACAGCAAAATTTTCAGATGACATTAAGGTTTTTTACCATAAGCAAAGCCCAGACAGAACTTAATTGTAGGCTTAACCCCTGAGGAATGAGTGAAAAATTAAGGCAGAGGATGGGAAATAAATCTCAATATTGAAAATTGAAGCAGTCTGAGAGGAGGACTGAGTATGCACTTTTCTGGGTTTTAAATGCATTGTGTTAACTCAGGAGCATCATGAGAGAAGGTGCAATGAAAATCTCTTCTCGGTGTGAAACTGCAGGCAAAAATTACATTAGATTTCAATGGGAACTGACCAGAGAATAACAAAGAAAACATTATGCTTTATAGATCCGTAGCTGTTACACAGATGAGTGGGTGTACCTGAAATACTGTCGGGCACTGCTGGTCGTCTAGAAAAGGATAATACAGAACTAGACTAATAAAAATTATTGGCGCATAGCAAAGTGTTTACAGCACTCATTGGATGAAAAACTCCGGAGTGTGTTAGGGAGATGTGATAGTCTCTAAAATGATGAGCAGCACAGAGAACCTTTATTGGAAGCTTCTGTTTTACTTGACAGCCCAGAAACAAGAGGAGATGTAGTGAAATCAGAATTGATAATAGGAATTGCTTTAGGAGAAGTAAACTGACACCACCATTACAAGTCATGGAGGCCAAAAGCCCAGGAGCATCTCTTTGCGTTACAGGATTTGCACAATTATGGTACTTTAACCCATTATGAAGAATGTATTAAGCCTTTTGTTCTGTATTGAAAGTAATCTTTAACTCTGGGAAACTGAGGAAAAAGGGTTTGTCTGAGTTGTCTAGGACCGACTGCTGTTAGTGTCCCACCTGAGGGACTTGCTGATGATGGGACCCAACTGACATTGGCAAGTCCTAGCTAAAGGACTTCATTCTACATGATTTCAAACTTCTCACCCTGTGCAACAGTGTCTTCAGGTCTTTCACCTTGATGTTTTCATCATCTACACAATTGTGTCCCAACCCTTCTTTGATTTGGACTATAACTTTCTCAGGCTATGAGTATTTCTGAGACCAGTAGGATAATACAGACTGTTTTCTCGGGGCTCTGTGTCTCAGTTGACTTCCAGTGGGCATGTCCTGAACCCTGGAAAGCCACAAGCTCACACTGTCACCTCTTCTGAGGGGAGTGAGTACATGTTCTGTCTGCTCTCCTTGGCCACACGGGTGCGTGAAGTCTTAGCAGTTCTGCTCCTCTCTCAAAATGGTTGGAAACAGCCCGGCAGCGCAAAATTTATCAGGAGAATTACCAAACTTCATTTTCCTTTCCTAGGGAGACCTATAAACACCTTCTGCAATTTAAAACCACAACATCACCAAAGTTGTTTACTTGTGGGTTTGTTCCTCACTTGTTTTACAGTGCAGTTCTGGTTGGTATTGGAGCGAGCTGTGTTTCTTCTTTAACTGGAGGGTACTAAGGGATAACGGAAGCTGTCAGCTGTAAATAGACAAATGGTTAGATAAATCCCAGAAGAAACTGTTAACTTCCTAAGTTTGGCCTTATGCCGAATTTTGTAGTTTTCACTCCTCCTTATCCCTCCCTGCAGCTGGAGTGCAACAGTAAGTGTGCATACTTTGAAAGCCTATTTCAGGAAATTTATCTTTCACATAGGAAGGTCTTTCATGTGTCTGGAACACAGGTTATAGAACAGTGTGTGTGTGTGTGGATATCTATATACGCACACACACACACTGAGACCTAGCACTAAAGATTACTGGAGATTAAGGGACTACCAGAAAAAAAACCAAAACAAACACAATTGTTTGTTTTTATTTCTACTCAGGAAGTACTAGAAACTCTTCCAGAACGATCCATGGAAGCCTTTGCAGAGCACACTGTCAGTGCTGCAAATGTCTCAGACTTCATCCACTGTGAGCCAGATCTCAGCCTGATATCAAGTTACCACCTTTTATATTTCCGGGGACTGTGATTTTACCCTGGGTGAGACTTCAGCTCCGGCAGTGGCCAACAAAGTTTTCTGTAGGGGAAGTGGCTGAGAAGAAGTGTTTACATTGGCAAGGCTCTCTTTTACTACCTCTGTGAAATTTCATCATTGATTTCAGTTTCATATATTTCTTGCGTAACCTTATGTCAGCTACATATGGGGGAAGACTGTAAAGGTATCACTTCTTTGTTGACATGTAAGAAATTATGTCGTGGTGCCCGACTCTGTGGAGCCAGGAGGTCATCAGTAAGTGCTAGTGGAAGGTAGAGGCTTAAGTTATTGCTAGCCAGTAATAGCAAAACGCTGCCCACACAAGTAGTTGTTTTTCAGGATTACTTTAAAGTGTCCAGCGTGTGGGGAAGCATCATACGCTATGCAAGCCCTTGGGAAACTTCGAAAGAAGCTGTTTGTGGTATAGAGCCCTCTGAAGGATGAAGGATCCTGAGGAAAAGGAGCCAAATTTTAGCAATTAAAAATGTTCTTGCGTTATTTCGGCCAAAGTTTTATTCAGACTGTTTTAATTAAACAAACATGCTAGCAGAAACAGCAGTGGTATTTTAGTCATGACACATGCCCCTTTTCTCTTTACATCCTTCGTGGCCACAATGTGAAAGCAGCCTCTTTACATGAGGCATAACACTTTATACAGCCCTTAAAATGAAACAGGTGCTTGCTCTGCTTTGCTTTACAGGGCCTTCCCTTTGTGCAGGCGTTGGTGTAAGTTCAGCATGCCAGAAATGCTGCTGCAGTGTGCACTAGCACAAAGATATATTCTAAACTATCTTGGATTTATTAGATCATCATCTTGTTTATCTTGTTTTGCCTTTATTCTTTCTTTATTCATTTTCACCTGTGACATATGCTGGATACAAGCTGAATAAGGGGCCACTCGAGGCCCTTTGTTCCACTCTGATAGGATGTTCATTTTTGTTTGACATCTCAGTGCATGTCATATGAGGTTACATTGTATTTCTTGGCTCCTTTGAAACTGTAGATCTTCTAGTCCCTAGGTTTGCGATGAACTCATGAGGAGGAGTACCACTATTTCTTTTATTAACTTGCAGGGAGTGGTGTATGTGAAAGGGTTTTGCAGAGCAAAAATGATGCAAAGTGACGGGACTAATTTTTTTCCATTTATTGAGGGTCACTGGGGTTAGCAAAACAAAGCTCATGCCCCGTCTCTGCTTAACATGCTGCTTTTCCCACCTGGTGACTGGCAGTCCCAAAGAAAACGGAGGCAATAACCCTGCCCAGGGCATAAAACCTGCGTGGCTGGGCTCGGCTGGAGGGATGGTCAGCTGTCAGAGGGGACATGTCACTCTGGGGAAGAATGGTGAGGCCATGTGCCTTGTTAGCCCCAGCTGTGTCCCCGTCACTGCCTGAAGAGGATTAACTGTGATGCACTAGGCAATAGTTTCCCTTGGTCACCCTCAATAGTTGTATTGATGTTGCACCAGCAAGGTGACTGCTCAAACAGCTTCAGCCACCCCAGTCGAGGAAGTGTGTTGAAACAACACTGGGGGTAATGCTTGAATGAAGCAGAAAAGCTGCCAGACACTGCCCTTGCTCTCCTGGGATCCTGCAAGCTTAAACCAGCCCTGAAGTCAACAGGTGCTCACAGTCCTATGATTTTTTTCAGTTCTTACCTTGTTTTGTGCACAAGCTTCAAACAGCATCAGATTGGTGCACGACTTGTAAATTGGTTTGGTTTGAGAGTTGAAAAATACTATCAGGGGCCCAGGGACTTCAGGTTCATCAACATATTTTGCAAGAGGCAAAAATAACTATTGTTATTTTCTTCCCAACCAAAGCCTTCCATAGCGTATTTATCCCTACTGCAGTTCTGCTGTGAAGTGATATGGGGGATGTGTTTATTCTTTAGCAGCAGCAGCATCTCCTACATATAGACAGCTTGAGATATCTAAAAAACAAAAACAGAGATTATGTAAAATCACAGTTCATGAATCTTAGATTTATCAAGGACTTTCTAGAACTTCTGGATTCGCCAGCACAATAGCAGCTACGCACCGTAATTTTTACCCTTTCTTCCTTACTTACTCCCCCTGATTTTATTTAATGTATATTAAATAACATTCTATTTAGAAAATACCACTGGCAAAATCTATAAATATAACTTTTGGCTAAATTAATAAATTCTTACATTTGTTACATAAACAATCAAATTTCATCCTTCATCTGCATTTTTTTAGATACAATACAATTTGTTGTTTTCATACATTTTTATTTCCAGGTTAGTATATAACTTCTGGGCACACATTCTAATTCACTGGAGCATGAAGACTTTCAGTTTGCTAATATACATAACTGAAATGCATAGTAAAGAATTCAGTATCTGTACATCTTTTATGCTATTTTATGCATGTAATTTCACCCTAACAGTAATTTCCAAAATTGCTTTTTTTTTTCTTTTGACTTATGATTGGGTTCCAGTTTTTAGTCTCTATGTATGTTCTGAGTTAAGAGCTTTTTCTGTATTAGCTAGAATTCAGCTCAGTGAGGGTAGATCAGCAAGCTGACCTAGACACAGCTGGTGCTGATGCATCAGCCCCTACCTCTGTCTTTACATGCAGTTTAGGGGTCTTACTTCGGACTGTATTTAGTCTGACCCCTTGAATGAAACATCCCCATCATGTATGTGTTTTACTCTTGAGTCCTCTGGACAACTGTAATGCAGCACATTTTGGTGCACCCTTGGACTATAAGTCTCTGTTTATTTAATTTCAGAAGGAATCTGGTTCTTGTGCACTCTGTGGGCTGAATTGAGTGCACTGTCAGTGAGGGTGATTGGAAAATTTACTTTTAAACCTCATTACGAATCTCAACCTGACTGGCTGGGTAGACACAGCTCATC
Source organism: Falco biarmicus (assembly GCF_023638135.1). Taxonomy (NCBI): domain Eukaryota; kingdom Metazoa; phylum Chordata; class Aves; order Falconiformes; family Falconidae; genus Falco; species Falco biarmicus. The sequence goes on from NC_079290.1 coordinate 60,782,551, forward strand.
AGTTGTACAAGTATTCCTGGTCTTTTCAGTGGGAATGACTCATATGAGTATGGGTTACTTAGTGTAATAGCTGCATGGCCTGACACTCTTTTTCTCTCTCTCTCTCTTTTTTTTTTTGTAAGAATCCTAAACAAGGCATATTCCTATAATTTACCCTTAATTATACTTCATTATAAATTAAATCAATAACAAGCAAGCATGACATCAGTTAAGGTATTAATGAGATAATGGCTTCTCTTCTGACAGGCAAGTCTTCAATTTGCACAGTACAGATGTGAAAAGGCACCATCAGTATGTATTTGGGCTACGCAGTGATGTAAACTGCACACGGCCTTTCCCCTTTCAGGCAACTCACCTTGGCTTGGTAGACTGACAGGGAAACAGTGAATCCTAATTCTGTTGCTTTTGCACTGAAGTCCAGGGGAATCCTGCAAGTGGAGCAGCTATTTAAGCATGGCCCTGCGTTCATACAGCTGCCCCATGAGTCTCAGGTGAGTGATCCCTATTACACCCCAAATAGCTGGCCTTTAGGAAGTCATTTGGGCCAAGTACCTGAAACCGTAAGCGGTTAGACTCAGGAGCAACTTGGATTTCTACTGCAAATTTGGAAAGAACTGCCAGTTAGAAAGTTATTTTCTTTCCCACACTTCCATTTGTTCTTTCTGATCACCAGAGTGACTTCTAGAAAGAAAAGCAGTTTAGCTTTTTCCTAAACAACATTCTTTCTTCCAAGAGACTCTGACTGGTGCTGTTCTTACTGGAAGCGATAATGTAATTACCATTAAATTAAAAGGGATCAGGAGGAGGCTCTCATCCCCTACAGGAATGTACAGCAAAGTGAAGCTTCTTATGCCAGCACTCAACCTCCCAATTTCAATTACCACTTTGGGATGCCAGAGCAGGTCCTCCCTGTTTAAGGAAGGGAGCAGGCTCTCCATTTTTTAGATGCACAAAGAGGGGTGGCCGCTTTCTTACTTTTGTTTTAATTACTTTTAAGTGCCTGTTCTGGTCTCTTTCTTCAGTTTTACAATATTAAAGTCCACAGTGTGAAGCTCAATACCTCCTGAGAGAAAAAGCTTTAATTCTCACTCACAATAATAATAGTAATATGAACAATACATTTCAATGAAGGCAGGAACTGGATTTATGTATTTTTTTCAACTGCCTCACAGCCAAATTATCTTTTTTTTTTTTGTGAACTACTGAGTTTGGGAATTTTTAAGATCCTGGCTTTGCTGCATTTACCTTTGATTTCACTAATGATGGGCATGCTTTTCCTTCAAAGCCATAGGTTTTCTAGTTTAGTAAGCAGGACCATCACAGTTTCAGTTGCAATTTCCAGTTTTCTGGATCTTTAACTTAGCTTCCTCCATTTTGTGTGCATGCATCACTTTAGAAAAGCACTTTAAGCTGCCCTGGTTTTGTTGGTGTAATTGTAACAGCTCTGACTTAGGAGATGCTTTACACAAGGTTTCAGCGTCTATGGCAGAATCACAAGTACCTGCCAAGGAGAATAAACTGTTATGAGCTGGAAGCATCTATACCCTTGCTGCTGGTTTTGTGGCCTGTATCAAGAACAAGATTATGACTTTACTGTAACCAGTAAAAGATTATCCCAGCATCCATAATTGTATGCTGTCATGCAAAATCTGAGCATATATCATATTCCTATATTTTGACATTCAGTGGCGACATGCCTCTGTATATATATTTTTAATATATAAAAATAGGACTTCATCCTGCTACTCAAATAGATTTAGTGTGTCCCATTTGGGTTTTTCATCCCTGGGCTGGACAGACTATGTAGGTCCAGGCCCCAGGCACTGCGGTTACACAGCAGAAAGTGGGCAGGCGCTGTGTGCAGCCTGTATGGTAAGGCTTCTGCTCCTGAAACGAGCAAAACTGTGTGCGCCCTTGTTGTGCTTGTATTGACATTGCCATGTTTTAAAGCTCGTTCAAAGGATGCTGTATTCCTAAATACAAGGGGTCGGGGCACAGTCTGATTTCTATATGAAAGTTTTGGGAGGAGGAAGAAAAATAAGTATGGAAAACAAGCTCAATTGATTTAAACACAAATATCGGAGAGGAGAACAATACGAGGTTTTAAAGTACAGCCTTCTTGATTGCATCCTAAATTTCAGTTCATCTGCAAAATTACACTAGAGAAAAGCAAACTGTATTTATAACCAAAAACAGAGGCAAGTATAACAAAAAAAATCACAGACTTGCAAGGTCAGAATTGTGCTGGTAAGGGAGATTGAGAAAAATGTTATTTTTCCTAGAGAGGCCTACCTCCTGAAATATAGCTCATGCCAATGCTTGCAGCTCTTTGGGGGACTTTTTTGGTGGGAAGACAGATGCTGGATCCCAGTCTCCAATGGAGACAGAGTGACTCTTAAGGCTCTCCCATGCCTGCTGAGAGGATTTGGGAATATTCGGTTTCAATGGGATGACTGTTTCAGGGATCAGGTTGTTTAAAATTATATGAGTTTCACTTTCCAAATTTGGTTGTAGTAAAAGCTTTGAAGTCAAATATTGTGGATTATTTGTCTTTAGAAGCCAACCAGCTCTACTAATTCCAAAACCTGATATAGATAATAAGGAAGTTAGAGATGAGCAATACCATTATACTTGCTCTTTGCAGGCCACTTAATACATGAAAGCCATTGCTTAGTTCTGAAACATAAACATCAGATTATAAACCAGATCCCATTAATTTGGTGACGACAGATGTCTTCGTTTGTTGTGGATTTGTATTTCAAAATTCTCAATTTACAACCAAATTATTAATCTAACATTAGCATTCTGAAGATAATATTAAAAAGTTAATTGAACTTAAATCCAGTTGAGATAGATTCAGTTTCAGAGTCTGCAGACAGCCCTAGGCAATAATTCTGGTCCTGTTCATCCCAGAGGGCTGTATTAGCTCTGACAGGTAAAGAATGTACTTTTGGTATGAGTACCTTAGCCAAAATACCTAGAGTTCATAAACTGATAACACAGAAGTGTACTCCTTTTCTTAGGTTCAAAAGCCACTGCTACGTTTTAACCCTTTTCTAAAACCTTGACATTTTCTTCTGCATCTCCATCTTTGCTGGGTGAACTTTTACTTTACCTCTTGAAAGCATCTATAAACATGAAGCATAGTGATAAAGTGTGTACATGAAAAGGAAAACCAGGTCTCCTTCCCAGTTTACTCAAGCATACTTTGCTATGTTTTTCCTTTAAAAAATATCAATCATTTATCAAAACTTCAGCAGGGTTTTGGCTGTAAATTGGCCAGAGCATTTGGCTGTACCCTGAAGAGGAACAGATAGGGCCGGGACCGTAAACTGTTTTGAAAGAATCTTGCTGAGTTTGGTCTGCAGAGCTTGTTTGCTTCCTCGCAGTCTGCTATTTGTGGTTAACTAATGTATTTTCAACTTCTAAGGATGTCGTGGCTGCAAAGGTAACTTCTGTTACCATGCTTATACTATTCCTTTTCAGTCAGTGTATGGCGTGAGCATCATCCAGCTCACCGGAGAGTAACCCTTGAGCTTCTCTAGCCACACAAATCTCCTCCTCCTGCAGCTGTCCCAGGGAGATTGTGGGACAGGATGCTCCTACAGCAGAAATCTGAATATATTGAGAATGTATAGCAATACGGTGGGCTTGTGAGAAAACCTGCCTGTCCTTTCAGAGCATCTAGAGAGAACTGTGCAGAGCCCTGGGAGGGCTGTACTGCTGGAGCAAAGCCTCGCTGCTGGGTCCAGAATGGTCGTTTTGGAAATAACAAGCCTTGTGCTTACCCTAAACTGAAGTTAAAGCATAGCTGTATAAACACTGGAATTTTTATACATGGCTGGGCTTTTGGTAGGAGTTACACTGTAATTCTAACATAACTATGCTGACGAGGCTAAAGAAGTTTGCCACATCTTCCTTTGGTCGTGAGTGTGCTCAGTGACGAGATCTGTCCCTCATTAGTTTCTAAAGCTGCAGTGGAGAAAGATGAATACATGGGAAAACATGACTGTCCATCCAGCTAGGCTGTGGGCAGGGGGAATGGTTGAGAGGACCACCGGCGGGATGTAGGCAGACATGTTCATGGAGGGACTGGACAGGGGCAGTCCAGCCTGGAAAGGGGGGGCCTTGTCATGGGAGCTAACTCCATAGCAGTGTCTTTTCCACCTGATACAAGTGTGAAATATTCTCCAGCTGTCCTTGATATTTCAAGTATCATTTACAGTTCTGAAGTGAGGTGACTGTGCAGCTAGCTCTGGTGCAAGTTCTCCTTGAATCTTATTTAAGATATGTTTTCCACAGAAAAATTTGTCTTTATGATATAAAATGTAATTTTAAAGAAAACAATTTAAAAAATGAATAGTTCATTTCAAATATTCTCCTCCTGGCTCTTTTTCTTGACTTTTTTCCCCCACCTCTGTTCAAAGTTAGTAGAGTCATAGTTTTCCCCTCACGCAGCAGTTTAATGGCTTACACCTCTGTTCTTGGAAGACCTTTATAAGAGTTTTAGCTCTGGAGCTTCAGTCATGCACAGATTAAACAAATGGGAATGATAGAGCTTATCCTTTTCAGCCGTAAATCTTTAAATCTGACTTGAGAGAGCATGTGCCACCCATGGTATAATATGGAACTGGGACAGTTCATGAAGCCCAGAAAAGAATGACCAGATTATTCCCACGGGCACAGGTTTGATTTTTTTTCCCTGTGGTCCTGTTATTGAAATGTGTGTGCACACAACAGAAACCCACTTTCTCCCATGCCCAACCCATCTGTCATTAGTCATGTGCACAGTGCTAGGCTCAGATGAGACAGTATTTTCATATGGAGCACTCTGGTATTTGGTATAAAGACTCATTAAAGATTTTGAGGGAAGATTTCATTTCTAGGAAGTGCTGGTTGTGAAAAAGGCACATCACACAGAGGTGCTGAGGTACTTGCTTAAGTAGGTTTACTGTAGTCTAAATAAAGTAAGGGATCCATTCAGAGAGTGGTAAAGTATTATGCACTTTTGATTTTAATTAGAGATGGTAAAATGAAGGTGTTACAAATTTCAGGAGACTGATAAGTGTCTGGTCTGTTTTGAATTTTTAAAGCAATTGTAAGAAATATAACAATTACTCATTGATGTAGTTCAGCATAATTAGTCAATGTTGGAATAAAACTTCTGTTCCTGTGACTTCTGGAGCTGCATGATGCTATCTGTATCACTTCATTAAAATGGTATCCTAGTGAGCATGTTTCCTATTTCACTCCCACGGGTGAGATTTAGAGGTATGATGGAGCACTGTTTTGACTTCTCACAGGATGAACTGGATGAACTTCGGGCTGAAATGGAAGAAATGCGTGACAGCTATTTAGAGGAAGATGTTTACCAGCTGCAGGAGCTCCGGCGAGAGCTGGACCGGGCAAACAAGAATTGCCGCATTCTGCAATATCGTCTCAGGAAAGCAGAACAGAAGAGCTTGAAAGTTGCACAAACAGGCCATGTGGATGGAGAGCTTATTAGGAGCCTGGAACAAGATTTAAAGGTGTGTGAGAGATTCATATTCACAGTGAAAGCAGCTGACTGGGATGTGGGTCTCTGCAATGGGAGGGTGACACGTGAAACATTCTCCAAATGTCAGGACCAATTTCCTTCTTCTGTGGTGGAGAACAAATATTCAGCTCATCATCATAAAAAGATGTGTTAGTGAGTAAAAAACATGCTCCCATTAAGAATGAAAGAAATATGGTCAAGTTACGTGTGTGCATTTGAAAGATTTAAAGGGTCTTGTTTTACTGAAATCCTTAGCTTTGCAAAACTGTATCAACAAAATCTGATATGCTTTTCCCAATTCAGGCAGCTTCCTTCCTTTTCACTTCTTGCTTATGCCGAACAACTGAAAAAAAAACCCTAGTCAAAGTTGCATTTATTAGAGCCTAATGAGTTACTTGTAACAGGAACAGATTTACAATATTTTATGCAGATAGAGAATCAAAATGCACTTCCCATAGAAACACAAATTCCTGTAAAATTTATGTTCATACGGGAACATGTCTTAACGTTTTTCAGAAATGTTTCCATCAAGGCTAAGCTTTGTATAGGCAGGATGCTTATCTAGCTTTACTCTTCTTAATATGGCTACCTTACAGCTGTTTCGAAAATAGTTTCTGTAGAGGGGGACTGCTTACCACTGGAATTACTAAGCATTTTGTACTCAGAAATGCAAACCATAAAATATTCTGAAACTGCAATGATTGGTCCACAGCAGTGGAAATCAGAGTGACATGTCAAACTTTTCAAAATGTCAGGCCTAATTTTCTTTTTTTATGATAGAAAACAAATGATAACCTTTTCATCATGGAAATGATACATTACTCAACAAAAATCTTGTTCACAGATTTGAATGAAAGAGTTACTGAGTCTTTTTAGGTTTTTTGCTTTGTTTTTGCTGACTTGTTATAATTCAGTAATTCATCATTTTGCATGATGAATCACCTTTCCAAATGTTTTTGAAGTAATATTTATTCTTGTTAGGCTGGACTCAGAAGACCTAAGATAGCATATATTTCTGTGCTTTCATATCACTCTTGCCTAGCTAGAGTTTTGCTAGGCAGCAAATTTGGGTGGATGAGACTGCTGCATGGATGAGGCTTTGATCGATGACCTGACAACTTTCTAGCACAATTCTTCATCTTTTGTTTCACCAACATGATATGCTGGGACTTTGATGGGCAGGCTTGGTATCTGCTTCTTTCCCTCTGCTGTTCATGACATTGCTGTAGCATAGTGTGGAGAAGGAGCTGGAGACGGGTAATCAAATTTATTTTCATTTTGGATTTCTTTATTAGAAATGAATATTTGTTTTGGTACTTGGAAGCCTTGGAGTCTTTCATCAACAGAGTCATAATTGAATTAAAAATCTCTTGGCTGTCTAGGGCTGTAATACGCTTCCTGCTGTAGGAGACATACTGTAGCTGTTGCTCCTCATGGATCCTCTTCACGCATTTGTGCTCTTCTGACCAGGTAGCCAAAGATGTTTCTGTCAGACTGCACCATGAGCTGGAGAGTGTGGAGGAGAAACGTGTTAAAGCAGAAGATGAAAATGAAATCCTTCGGCAGCAAATTATTGAGGTGGAAGTATCCAAGCAGACACTGCAAAATGAGCTTGACAAGTTAAAAGAGGTAAGCAAAAGCCATGCAGGGCAGTGTTGCTGGGTTAGATGGGTAATTTGACACACAGACGTCTTAGACTGATTTCTACATTAAATCCTTGCTGATATTGCTTGTACAATTGCCCCAAAGGTCTCCTTTGTTGTATGTCCCAAATGCCTTGGTAATATAGAAGCAATAGAGAGGTCAATCAATGAAGCTAGGACTTTTGTCTGAGGCTTCTCACAGGGCTTCTGTCTCATTTTGAACCAGCTCCTTAAAGCCTTTCTTCCTACTGGAGCAAAACTATCTTTGATTTGACTCCAGCTGGCTTTGACTCTCCTTTACACAGACTGTGACTTCCACCTATTTGAGAGTCAAATGAGGTGTGCATGACTTGTCTCTGAGAGGATGGTTCAGATAGGCAAGGTGCCGTTTTGGCTGGTGCTCCGCAGTAGTGACAGTGGGAGCCACCAGCATGAGCAAGGCAGCAGGAATGTGGTCTGTAAGGTATAAATAACGTTGCACTTCAGGTGCAGAACTGCTGTCTGGTGAGAAAGGGGATCACATCACTTGGTGCTGACGCATAGTTGTACTGGGTGAAGCGATGATCCTTGGAAGCAAGTGAGCTGAGGAGCAGAGGACAGCAAATAAAAGCTAGACACTAAGCATGGTTTTTCGGTGGAGGCCACATCCTGGTCTGTAGCGGTATTTCTATTCTGACAGTACAGCAGATTGGCAGCTCACAGCCTCTGCTCTGTTTTAAACCAGATTGAGATAGAGCATTTAAACATAATGAGGTAAGGCATTTATCCTCTGAGCCCTGGTCCGATTTAGAGAGGTGGTACAATTATGTGTTATTTTAATCTTTCAAACATTGCTTGTGAGTCAACTGGCACAAAGCCTGACTTAGTTTTATAAGGACAACCCATATTTAATTTCTCTGTGCATTTGGGTTAGGACGAGTCCAGTGCAAGAGTTTTGGAATATTTTGTATGTAACAGGACACATCATCAGCCAATGTAAATATCAGTGTTGCTTAGACTACATAGCAGCCTGACACAAAAGATAAGGTCTGCATGATGTTTTAGCTATTCTTCTTTCTCAATGTTATTTGTGAATGCTGTGCTTAATGGACATGATACCATGTTACAGGGTCTGCAGTCTAGATTCCATACAAAAATACCGTGTCATCCACAGTGCCAAACGCATTACTTGCTGCTGACTGACATACAGGTGCACTAGATACTGCTTGATGGTCTTTGGGATTAAGCAGTTTGAGAAACTACATTGTGGGTGAGCAGTAGGAAAGAAACCAGTCCAGCAGTGCTGGAGTCTCAAGCTAGCTCTAACCAGGCTAAATTTACCCTCCTGCTTAGATTGCTGCAGCCTAGCCGGGCAGGGAAGCCCCACTAGCTCAACTGGGTCTCTGCAGCACTGCAAGTCGAAGTGAATGTACCCTTACTTTGGAAGCAGGCTTTACCCCATAAGATGCAAAGGCTGGAGGGGACCTAGAGAAAGGGGGAGATGGCCGGTAGAATGATGGGCTGCATTCATGCTGATCTGGAGACACAACAGGGCATAAGATGTAGATAAGATGTAGTAGTAGTAGTGGTAGTAATAGTAGAGATAGTCTGCTTTTTTTTACCAGTAATGGTGGGTTTTCTGGGAGTCAGAATTTCACAAGGTCACAGTAGGTGAGAAGATGGAGGTTTGGGTCCTCGGCAGGTCACACAAGGACAGATGAGCCAAAAGTTGGAGAAACAGGGTCATATGTGTGCTAGATAAGTATGTGTTTGCAGCATTGTTGATATTGCTAAAAAAAAAAAAATATTCTTGCCTTAAGATGTGTTCAAATAACTACCAGAAGCAATGCCTCTTTAGGAACATTTAATGCATACAAAGCTCTAAAAGAATGTATTATAGACATCCAGTGGGAAAACTAGTGCCTTATATATCAGGAGAAAAATGACCCAAAGGCCATGTAGCTTCTTGCCAGTCCACCCTGACTACACATCTTCTCTATCGAAAGGCTGACACTTAGAAGAAGCATCTTTCATATCCAGTCCCAGAGTGTTGCCCAGTTAGAGTGTTGCCCCAAGACTCAGTTAGACAGTATTTGCTCACTGTCACCATATGCTCATTTTCTGTAATATTGTTGCGTATTTTAAACATCTGTGTTTGTGTTTATTGCTTAATCCAGTGCTAACTGCTGCTTTGTCCTGCTGTACAATTCCCTCAGGTACAGTTTCTCACTGCAGCGGATGGCTACCTTCAACATATTTTGCATGCTGAAATATCTTTAGGAATTATACACATCTGTGAAAGCACGCTAAAGCCATCTTTGGTTTTTATCATAATATTTTGAAGAACCCCTTACATTTATGATGTTTAGTGCTGTTATGTATTCTTTCATCCCAGTACCTGTTTCAATCTCCTGTGATACTTTCAACAAGACTCTTTTGGTATGAAATGTGTAGAGGCTCACTCTGTCTAAATAAAATTCTTATTTCCTTCAAAAAAACCTTGCAGTTTTAACTGGGAAATTAATTTTTGCCTCCTCCTGACCATGTAATTTCAAGTTGTGTTAAGTAGATTTGAGATAGGCTTTCCTCTTTTGTCACTAAATAACATTTCTCAGTGTATTTCAGCTTTGCAAATAATAGAAGCAGTTACAACAAGAGGAAAGGTGACAAGAAGTCACCTGCCATGTCCTTCACAGTGCTTTTATCTCCTACCATTGTGTCATAGCTAACGCACTTCCCTCCCTAGTCCCAGATGCTTCTGTATTCCCAAGCATGTCCCATATTCACAACATGCTTTCAGAAGCTTTTGCAAAATCTATCAAAACCACATCTAAGACTCTTGTTTTGTTCTGGTATCTGCCAGGCACTCTCCGTCATCAAAATATTCTGGTTTTCACTGATTGTTTCAGTAAGGAGCTTTCAGATCATTGGTGAATCACTTCCAGGTTTTTAGGGTAATTTTCTATTTTTTTGATTTGATGTGAGCACTATGACATAATTTAGCAAGAAATGAATGAGAATTGTATAACTTTCCCTTTTTTGTTCTGTTTTCCATAAGTGTGCTCCATCCCTCCAGCCTTTTGCAGCTTTTCCTACAGATGTGTTTTGAGCTGAGGTATGGATCAGTAAGGATTTTTAAGCAATACTTGTGGGTTTTATCCAAATCTGATGTCTTCCAGTTAGACACTGATCTTCTCTGAATGTCTTCATCAGCACCATGGCATTCACTTTGCTTAATCATGCCACTCTACTTTCTTTTTTTTCAGTCCTCTTAGCCAAAAGATAATATGGTGCTGCTTTCCTTTCCCATAATGCTTCCTATTTTTTTTTAGATTTTGTTTGTTTACTGCTGTGTAGGTTCATTACTCTGCTACTCCTGCCTGAAATACTTCCACTGATTATTTGGAAGCTACTTCTTTCACTGGGTAATAATGTTTTCTCTTGGAATATTTTTTAACTTTACTGGCTGTAAAAGTTTTTCCATTTCAGCCTTCTCTAACTGCTGTAGCCCTGTGGTTCATTGATTTTTTTTTTTTTTTTTCCACTGTTACATTCACCTACTTTTTCAGTTTCCATTATTCAACTCTCCTCTTTCTCTCTCTGAACTTTTCAACTGGTAAAAAGGCCTCCCTCTGATGCCTTTTTTTGTGGCAGTCTCCATGAAAGTGTCAGAATTTTCCTACTGCTGTGAACACTTCTTTGTAGCATATCCCTACAAAACTGAGATGTGTCTAAGAACTGTTCCTTCTAGGAACTTGCTAGGATTTTCTGTGACTTACCAAAGCTGCTGCTTCCTTATAACTTTAGAAGCAAAGGCAGTGTACCCTCACAGGTTCAATAAGCACACATATCCCTGCCAAGGCTTGATTCCCTTTTTTCTTGTTGTGTAAGTTATTAACATTGCCGTTTGAGTCAATGGGTTTCCAGGGGAAAAAAAATTACTCTATCACTAACAGATTACCTCAGCAACATCCCTGCAACTGTCATTTTCCTCTTTCTAATATCCTAATTCAGCTCATGAGAAATACTGATGTATATTAAAAGTTTAACTTGGTCAACCAACAAACATTCAGAAAACTTTTTCCAAAGTTTTCTTTCTTTGTAATAATGAAAACCCTTACCAATTCTGTCCTGAGCATCTACAAACCAGATCTTTTCTCAAAGGCTTGATAAAAGCAAGTGGATTTTCTGTGAGATCTGAACATCTTCCACTCAACATCTAACCCATCCCAAACATTGTTTCCTTGGAGCCGCCAGGGCATCTTTAGGGAAGGTCTTCCTTATATTTTCTTAGCAAGGTATTTCACAACTAGATGATCTATCTTTAGTGTAAGCTTAAGCAGCTATGAAATCATGCTCAGCAAGTGTTGGGTGCCTTTATTTACAGTTCATTAATTCCCCTGCAAGTAATCCTCTCTCTAAAAACTCTGCACCTGGGGAAGAATAAACCATTTTTGCTACTTATTGTAGAAAGGCTCTGAGATGGCACAGGACCCACTTCTATTCCCTGTGAGGAGAATGAGTTGGTTGCTTGTTCACAGCTGCTAAATGTGTATTTTCTTGCATTCTTTGTCTGGGTTTGGCATTGTCAGCCAGGGAAGAGAAAGGCACGGCCGTGGCAGTGCTGACACTGCTGGGGAAGGGTAGCCCTGCCAGACTGGACAAAAAGAGGGGAGGTTTAGGGATGGGGGGTAGCAGCTGCCGAAAGATTTGATGTGAGCGCTATGAAATAATGTAGCAAGAAATGAATGAGAATTGTATAACTGGGAAGAAAGGGTCATTTACTGCTTGTGGGATGGCCTTACAGAGCAGGTGACAGTCTATATTGCTGCTGAAAGCAGAAGGACCGGAGTGGGAGCAACTGGAGACGTTGCTTTCTTTCTCTCTTGCAAGGCCCTCTGGTGTAGCAGTTGCCTCCCCCTTGACATAGGTTTTCTTGGCCAGCTTCATTTGAAATCATTTGTGCATTGAGTCCTCCAGATTGTTGGGACCATTAGAGGCGTGAGTGCTGTTCTTCAGGCATGTTCACTCGGAAAATCACTTCCAATTGATGGAGGACCATGGCTGCTGCATCTTGTGTTTGCTGGTGTTTTCACAAAGAAAGAGAGAGGCAAAATGGGAAGGCAAGAAATGCTGTTTCCATTAATTTCTGCATGAGAGAAGAGCAGTGCAAATCCACTGGCTGTTAATAATTTCTCCAACACATCTCTCTAGGACACAGACTGAGGTGAAAATCAGTACATACTGTAAATGGGCTTTCCCAGGTCACCTGTGGGCTTTTTAGGGCAGTGGCTTCTCTCAAGGCTCTTTCATTCAAGACTTACTTGCTAATGGGGATGTCATCATGCCTGAGCTTACCCTCTCCTCCTGCCCGGCAGCACCTGATTTTTGAGGCACAGCTCAGTAGCTGCTGCTCTTAACAGTCAAAGTAATTTTCTGTTAAAATATCTGTTCCTTTTAACAGAGTGAAAACCTGCATTCAGGTGCTTGTAAAAATGATAGAAATATACAAGATGAGATTAAATATCTTTCAGGCATATTTAGGGACAAATTTTGCTCTGAAGTGCATGTGCACTAGCTAGAGAGCATTTTGCTGCTAGAAGAATTCAGCTCTGTAAACATAATGTATCAAAATGAAATCTGGAGGCTACATCTTAGAGCTGAGCATGACAGTCCAATTTTCATTGCCTTGAACCTTGTAAGTAGTGCATAACACATGCAACGTGTATAAGTATGATTATTCCAATCTGAAATCACTTTTCCCTCTTTTCTCTCTGAATAAATATATAGATACAGTCGCAAGTAATACACAAACAGTGAAGAAATTATTCTTGGTGAACAGACACTTGTCTGTAGAAAATATTGCCTATGTTTTCATTAGCTAGGGCTTCATACACGTTTATGTATGTTCTGTAATTTCTAAAATGAAATTTATGCATTGATTTGAAGTAGGGATAAACTGTGAAAAGTCTTTGATTTTTGTAATACATGACTTTTCTTGAAGGGAACTTGCTGAGAAACAGGGCAAAGAGAAGACTTGTAAGCTGTAGATTCAAATAATATTAAAAGGGCTAAGCAAGATCACCATGTTGACTCAGTAACCCTGCTTAGAAGTTACTGCTTGTGACAGTTATAAGTAATGAAGTCTTGTGCAATAATCATAGCTAAAACCATTAACTGCATGAAAGTTTTACCACAGCACCATTTTGTCTCCAGTACCCTTTTTTCACTGTGATAAATAATGAATTGGTACCTAAACCACAGTGAATGATTTATACTCATTATGGCATTTCAGGAGCTGTACAGATAAGTGAAGTGGTCTGCTCAGTGTTGATACCAGCAAACAGGGTGGAGGGAAGGCATGGGAATGGGTCTGGCTTGACTCAAAATGTATAGCGGTTAAGAAGCAAACTCGGTAACATAATTGGTTTTTTTCTAAGGATGTATATTATACATCTTCTAATGCGCTGTCCTTATTTCTTTTTAAATTTTTTAAAAATAGATTTAAACAGAAAGAACCCCAACATTTTCAAAATGTTTTGTGCCAGTCTCTTATGCTTATACATGCCCCCCACCCTAAACAATATCTGCATCTGAATTTATGATTTACCAAATGCATTGCCACCAAGCTCCAGCTAATCTGTATTTTCTATGTATTTGCTATTTGTCCACACTTGCTAGCAATCATCTGACACTGCTTCCAAATCCTGTTATAACGTTTGAAGTGAGGGGTTTTGAGAGAAATTAATAGTGACTCTGCTGATCAGATCCAGACTTTTGTATCATGCAAAAACCCCTGCTCTTCTGTTACGCAGCCTGATCAGAGCTCCATATCCCAGGCACGGGCTTCCTCTAGCTCAGCCCCTTCATGGCCGTGCTCCCAAATACTTTGGTGGACCTCAACTGGCCTTTGCGTGTGAAGAAATTATGTTTAAGTGATGGCATTTACAGCAGGAACAATGACCTAACCATAGCTGCATGATTGTCCAGGTACTGGTTAGTTATAAGGAAATATTTTTTGTATAGTAACCGAAATTCCTCTACTCCTTATTTGTTGTCTGTTTTTCTTATTATATATCACAAGTCTTTCAATAACTAAGACTGCTACTCTTTCAATAACAGAGACTGGCATGGAGGTAACGTCCATGAAGCTCAAATTGTGTATCAGTCTCCCCATCCTCCACCCAGTTACTAAAAATAATCCTTCTGTCTGTCACATGGGCTTCAGCAGTGACAGTGCAAACAAACTGTAGCTTCTGTGACATCTATATAAAACTTTCATTGGGAAAATATGGGCTTATTTTTCATTTCTTCCCTTAATCTATCCACAGCATAATTAAAGGTTTTCTTCAGCAAGCCCTAGTGAAAAATTGCTAGCAAATACTTCAAGTGCTGTTGTGAGAGGGAAAATTAAAGCATGCTTCCATATTACAGAATCACACGTTGGTCAGGGTTGGAAGGCACCCCTGGAGATCACCCAGTCCAAGCCCTGCTAAAGCAGGGTCACCTACAGCAGGTTGCACAGGATTGTGTCCAGGCGCGTTTTGAATGTCTCCAGAGAAGGAGACTCCACAGCCTCTCTGGGCAGCCTGTGCCACTGCTCTGTCACCCTCAAGGTAAAGAAGTTCTTCCTCATATTCAGATGGAGCTGCCTGTGCTGCAGTTTGTGCCCGTTGCCCCTTGTCCTGTCGCTGGGCACCGCTGAAAAGAGCCTGGGCCCGTCCTCTTGACACTCACACATGGGATATTTGTGCGCATTGATAAGATCCCCTCTCGGTCTTCCCTCCTCCAGGCTGAACAGGCCCAGCTCTCCCAGCCTTTCCTCACAAGGGAGATGCTCCAGTCCCCTCATCATCCCCGTAGGCCTCTGCTGGGCGCTCCCCAGTGGTTCCCTGTCTCTCCTGAACTGGGGAGCCCAGCACTGGACACAGCGCTCTAGGTGCGGCCTCAGCAGGGCAGAGCAGAGGGGCAGGATCACCTCCCTCCACCTGCCGGCCACATTCCTCCTGATGCCCCCCAGGCCCCCATGGGCCTTCTTGGCCCCCAGGGCACACTGCTGGCCCATGGGCAGCTGTCCCCCAGCACTGCCAGGCCCTTCTCCCAGAGCTGCCCCCCAGCCAGTTAACCCCAAAATCACATTTCACTGGAGTCCTCAATGAAGACAGTACCCTTTGCTTTCCTTGCCAAGGTGTGGGCAAGACTGTTCCAAGGCAAGCAGATTTTCACAGGTTGCTGCTGTTCTGTGAGCAGAAGCTGGGATTTAAAGCTGGGATAGGCACAGGTGAGCATACACTGAAGCTAATTAGGAATATCCCTTGTCTTTATTCTCTCTGGTGAAATTCAGTTCAGCCACTGTGTGGCAACTGTTCACACAGGAAATGTCAAACAGTGTTTGGGGTGGAGATGGGTACCAAGGGCATCTGGTTTCAAAGATGTCTCATGCCCTGCCCTCCCTGCTTTCCTCCCAGGGCTCTGAGGAGCCAGCACAGATCCTAAGAGAATCTGGCTTCGAGCATATCAGGGAGCTCCAGCTGAAGGAGAAAGGGTATATAAACCTAAAAAAAAACCCTTCATTTGGCGCTCAGTGCAAGCTGGCATCACCGGCAAGCTTGGTGCTGTGCAAGGCGCAGCTTTCCTGCCATACTTTGGCTGGCTCACGGTGAGCAGGTGCCAACTGTTTTCATCTCACATCACCAGTAATTTCATCCCAGCATCTGGAGCTCTGGGTGGTGGGTTGGAAAAGGGGAAAAGACAGTCTGTCAGGGTGAGAAGAGGAGCTTTGCAAGATGCATAGTTCCTTACCTGATTTCCCAGAGTGTGCGTGGTTTTGTTCTGGTGATGCTGCATGTAGCAGTACATGTCACATTGGAGTATTGGCAGTCATGGGAATGGCACTGTCCAGAAATGCTTAGGCAGGTGAAAAAAAGTCAGAGCTATTGATTTTTGTCCTTCTTTGAAAGGGTTAATTGATTATTTCTCTTCTCATATTAATTATTTACACTTGCTTCTCTAGCTCTATTTTTAAAAGAACGTAACTCACTGCACAGATAACTTATGAATTATTAATATCACACTACTCAAGCTGTCAGTGGATGAATGAGGGGGAAAGATCTGACTGTCTTGGCAAGTTTTGCATTGCCACATGCTACGGCACTGGGCTTTCCTCCTTCCCTATGCCTGGCACTCTGCTGGTAAGCCTGGCTCCAGCCACCCAATGCCTTGCTGGCTGTCAGGCAGCCCAGCTTGGTGGTGCATCACACATCGCCTGGATCCATCAAGAAGCTTTCTGTTCCCCTGGAATCAAAAAATTGAGTCAGTTGATGCAAGTGGGTCGGGAGAAAGGTTTAAGTGGCAAAGAGGTGGAACTGAGCAGTTGGGAGTCTTGTAGCAGCCTCTAGTCAGCACATTTTGCTGCATTCTGTAGATAACCTGTTTCTTTTGTGCCACAGATGAGGATACTTTCACCGTTTTCACTCTTTTTTTTTTTTTTTTTTTGCTCATTCTTTGCAAACGCAATTCATGCCAAAGCAGTGGCATGTGGAGTACTTCTGCCCCTTCCTCATTCCCATAGGAGTGATTCCCATACCCCACAGATCCCCATGGGTTTTTCCAGCAGTTACATCACATGGGAGCTTTCTGCAAGGCTCTCATGTTTTTTCACCTGTTCCTACGCTCAGCCTGCTGAGAAATGCCTGGGAACAAGATGGTTGCTGTTCTGTGGGAGGAAGCACGGTGAAGGCTTCACTTGATTTGGGTTTGGGTTTGTGCCTTGATGTGAGAAAGCCTGAAGTTTCTTTCAGTACCCACAACGGTGGTTCATTCAGTCTAGAAAAATGACTCCATCCGCCCCTAATGGGTACATTACCTCTGATTTCTGTGTTTCCTTTTCTTTTTACTGTATATTTTGTTGCAAGATGAAAGCTGGAGTGCAAATGAATGTAAACATTGCAAGATATTCTTACCCAAATATGAACATTTAGAGCTATCTTGCTCAAGTGATAGTAGCTGGAGCTGGGGAGGGTAAATTGTGTTGATATTTAGGGACATCAACATAATGTCTACGTGGGCAGAAAGAGCATAATGATCCATCTGAAATTGCCAGATGTATATATTGGTCTATTTAAGGCCTCTTTCTCAGGGATAACTCCAAAACAGTTACAGTCCCATCTTTTCAGCATGCTTTTGCTGCAGTCAGCTGTACTGAGAGAAACTGGGCAGCTGTCCTCACCATCACTGTGTGCAGAGTTCAGAATAAATTCCTGTCCCCAGGTTCAGTGGTGCCAGAACTTTGAAGTGATGAAGGAGTGGCTAAAGTAATTAAATGACATAATCTACAGTTCTAAGGCAAATTTAAATCTGAAAGCGTTTAAGTTGCTTTTCTCTTTAACATTTTTCATCATATGTAATATATTTTTCTATCAAAAAAAATTGAGGATTGTTTGTTCATCTCCCTTTTCAGTTTTCAAGAGTCTGGTCCTTCACAGAATCATAGAATAGCCCTCTGTTCATTTTTGTGGCCCTTCTCTTGACCTGCTCCAACAGGTCCCTGTCTTTACTGTTCTGAGGACTCCAGAGATGGATGCAGGACTCTAGGAGGGGTCTCACCAGAGTGCAGCAGAGGGGCAGAATTACATCCTTGACCTGATGGCCATGCTTATTTTTATGCAGTCCGGGAGATGGTTGGCTTTCTGGGCCACAAGTGCGCTTTGCCAGCTCATGTCCAGCTTTTCATCTACCAGTATCCCCAAGTCCTTCTCCACAGGGCTGCTCTCTATCCCCTCATCCCCCAGCCTATATTGATACCAGGGGTTACCCTGACACAGGCACAGGACCTTGCACCTTGTTGAGCACCATGAGGTTCAAATGAGCCCACTTCTCAAGCTTGTTCAGGTCCCTCTGGATGGCATCTCATTCCTCAGGCATGTCAACTGCACCATTCAGCTTTGTGTCATCTACAAACTTGCTGAGGGTGCACTCAGTCCCACTATGTCATTGATGAAGATATTAAACAGTACTGGTCCCAGTACAGACCCCAGAGGGACACCACTCGTCACTGATCTCCATCTGGACATTGACCACTACTCTCTGGACATGACCATCCACCAGTCCACCCACCAAATCCATATCTCCAATTTAGAGAGAAGGATGTTGTGGGGCATCATGTCAGAGGCCTTACAGAAGTCCAGAGAGTTGTAACTCTTCCCTGATGTCCCTTGTCCACTGATGCAGTCACTCTATCATAGAAAGCCATCAGGCAAGACTTACCCTTTGTGAAGCCATGCTGGCTGTCTCAAATCACCTCCCTGTCCTCCATGTGCCTTAGCATAGATTCTAGGAGGATCTGTTCCTTGATCTTCCCAGGCACAGAGGTGAGGCTGACAGGTCAGTAGTTCCCAGGGTCCTCTTTTCTAAAAGAGTCCTTCTGATTTTCCATTGCCATGATATTGTGTCTTCTATGATGACTTTATTAATTTGTTGATTATTCCCAAACTAGAAGATGTAGTGCATATTCCCACAGGTATCATGAGCTGTGGACAGTTACAGGATAAGGTTCCCATATTAGTCTAGGCAGAGACTGAAATAAAAGTCCTACATATGTGAAATGGTGGAAATCACTTGTGGGATGGAGATTACTGTTGTTCCTTGACCATTATGTATTAAAATTATAGAAGGATAGCTTTTAAAGTCTCCACTGTTCTGGTCAGCTGTCAGGGTATGTGACTATAGTTTCTGGATTACCTTCACAAGGGAAAAGTAAAAGAAATTAAGGTTAGTTTTCTAAATAATAATAATAAAAAAATTGGAATGCCTCTTTGAAATGCTTAGCACACCAGTCTTCACTTTTTGTGTCCTCTGTCTCCTCAGATGGCCAAACATACCAGCTTTCCTCTCTCCCATTTCTACTGGTCCCTCCTTGGTGGTATTCTCGCATTTTTTGTTCCTTCCTGTCTTCTTCATCCTAGCTTTTCCTCTGCTTGTTGCAGATGTGGGTGCTAAGTTCAAGCTCACAATTATCCAGTATATGCAAACCAGCCCTTGAGGTTGGAGATAGCTGTGACGGGCAGGACTTCAGGCGCACCTCGGGACAGCAGTCTCTGGTGCAGGGAGCTGAGATACACCATTTGAAAGTTTCTTTACAGCTGCTGCCGGAAGTTTTTGCTCCCCTAGGTCAGGGCTTCAGGCATTCACAAAAATCTTTAAACAGGAAGTTTTTGCTGTGCTATTTCTGGTTCCACCTGCTCTCAATTTCCCTGGAAATATTGCAAAAACATTCCCTTGTTGGGTTAATTTGTCACTTCCATTCTGGTCCTGACTGTAATAAGTGCAAAGATCAAACAAAATGAAAACCAATATGTCAGTAAGTATTAAAATCAGGGTGGTTTTGATCTTACAGTGTTAATTTCACTCTTGGGTACAATTTTGCATCCGTTTAGTTTTGTTTGAGTGGCTAGTCCATCAGTCCACACAGCCATAGAAAAGACAGTAATTCAGGTAGCACAAAATCAGAGATATTCATTGCTTCTCTTGGCCACAAGTGTTGTAAGAGTAACCATATGTAACAATTTGTGTATTCTTCAGGGGGGGAAATGTAGAAAATAGGGGTTTATGCAGTTCTGACAGGAAGATTAGGCATCAGCACTCCTGCAGCTGCCTTTCATTGAACATGGTTTTGTGCTGTCTGGTTGTTGCTGTCCTTCTGAGCTGGTGTGAATAAGCACTGTGGAGAACTTCGACATTGCTATTTCTTTGCTACAAGATGGCCAGGAGAAAATTTGGCAGTAATTTCCTGAGTCAAAGGGAAGGAAGAGGAGCTTTGTGGTGATGAGCATTGCTGGCATGGCCATTTCACACATGCCTGTCTTCATGGACACTTCCCTTAGAAGCAAGAGTTATGGAAAGGCTGTGGATGTGATACTCCACAAGTATCCACAAGTGGTATTCCACAAGCATCCACAACATAATGTTCCACAGGAAGTACAATACTTTTTCAAAGAATCTGGTATTAACAGAAAGATCTCCATAACATTAGTGCATGATTTTTCATAACGAACACAAACCAAAAGGCAGGGGAAAAAGAAGGCCTTTCTATATGTTATCTTCCATTTCCTAAACCAAGCAGCATGTAATCCTTAGCATATACAGACTGGCAGCACTTTATAGGATTCACTGAGACTGGTTACTAATAAAGGCATTTTCACAACTGAACCTGACAGTTTGTTAACTGGTTTAAAATGTGGGTGTTGATTGGATCCTGGCACCTTTATTCCAGGTCATCAGCCAAGATAATTGAAGGGGATGGGAGCACTAATTAGAATGCAAAGGTTGTCATTCTTATCATATTACAACCTGGTCTTTAAAACTGAAGCCGTCTTTTCATCCCTCTCCTGGTCTGCAACTGGTTTGGTTCCTCACTTGCTCGCTCTGGCTCTTGCTGTGAGGTCCTGCAGTTGAGTTCTACTCAGCAGTTCAGAGAGGAGAAGTGGGAGAATATCAGATTTCCACTTGGGCGATCAGGAGAGGAAACACTTCAGATGAATCGCCCACCACCAAAGGCTCCTTTTACTTCTGTCCCATAAGTGGGAACTGCTGGGTGAGGAGGATGTGGCAGCAACCATTTGGAGACTTGTGATGGGGGATGATGAATAGAAAGTCTTGGAATACTTCTGATTTAGCTTTAATTTTCTTTTCAGGGGCTTCTTGTGTTGCAACTGCTGGTAGCTGACTATACATAATGAAGACATTTCAAAAAAAGCCATTAACAGTAATATTTCTACTCTCCCTCTGAAATTCTTCATAAAGGTTTAAAACCTTAAACTAGATTGGCAGGTTGACATTCACAAGAAGAATTGTTTTTACCTTGTAAAATGGCTAGCATAAAAGAGACTAGGCATCATTAAGGATTTATTGAGTTTCTATTTTCTCCCTTAAAGTACCGACTATTATTTTCATATGAAAGATTTACCATAATGAAATCATTAGTGACTGTGCATTTAGGTTTTGGTTTTCTTTTCTTTGACAGCACTCCTAGCTATTATAACCAGGCAGTCAGAGTGTGCCTCTGTAGCATGAATAGCAGTGACAACTTATCTTTTCCTCTTTGATAGGAGACGGAGAATTTGACCAGAAGTGAGCAGATGTCAGAATGATCATAGCTGCCTGCAGTTCTTTTTTTTTAAGCTCATGGTGTAATAGCTCTTTGGCTTTTTATTTTGTTTTCTTTCTTTAATTGCAGACCTAGGTTTTTTTCATGAGTGACTGTTCATCACAAAGGAAGCCTTGGGGAGAGATGCAATGAAGAAATGCAAAGTGAAACATCACATTACTGCCTGAGCAGGGAAAAATCAGTCCATTTTAAGCTTTTTAGGACTTTAGCATTCAGTTCATGGGAATTTTGAAATATGGGAGAAACTGCTGGCAGTATTTACGAGGGATTGGAGGTAGGGGAATTGATCACTGGAGGTCTCAAAAGTCTGGTTGCTGTCTGCGGTTTTTAAAGAGAAGCTGGCCATGTGGCGAGGGCAAGTCAGGCCTTCCCAGGTAACAGTGACAATCTCTGGGATGCAGACTGCCCAACAAAAATATTTCATTCTGTCTCAAACCATTGATTATTCTTACAGACCTGATGAATTCTTTAGACTAATACATGTGCATCAAAGCACCCATTATTTTGGTTTGACATTCAATAGCGAACAAGTGTGTAAGGTTTGATAAGGTAATTTGATTACAGCCAAATAGAATATTAAGGTTCCAGTATCTTGCAATTGTGGATACTCTAAATAGTTGCCTTCAAAACCTCTGATTATCATCTGGTGAACTGCTTACTACCCACATGATGTGGGATCCAGCAACCAGGCAGTCCCTTTTACCGATCTGTGGTACCATTTTGTCAACTCCAGACTGTCAGTTCAGCATTGTGGCAACAGGTAATGAACTAAAAGCTGGACTAGGTGAGGTTGAGCACACTGCTTTAAACGGGTATTTCTGTTCTTGAAAATGATATGTAAAGCAGTGTCTGGGGCTTGCTGTTTGATCAAGCAGACCTTCAAAGTAAATCTGTTTAGTGTATTTTTTGATTACCGGTCCTGAAACCTCAACATGGGATGAGGGTTGCTCATAAACAACAGTAAAAAAATGCTCTGCTGAACAGGCTGTATTCCTTGGCATGGATCGACTGCTCTCTGCTATGAACAGGAGAGGTAGCCTCTTCTTACAGTAATACATCCGAGGGTACCGGCCAACCCACCAGCTTCTGCCATCAGTAGCAGATGCTAATTCATTTATCTGCTAGGAGGAATAGAAAAGAATACATCTCCTTTCCTTTCTTTGCCAAGCATCATGGGGAACTACATGTACAAATGTTCCTCTGGCAGAACAGTCGCCTGGTCTGCGGTGCAGCTGGCGCCCGGGCAGTTGCACAGTGCTTACCTGCTTACAGATAGATCAGCTGCAGGTTGCTGCCTGCTTCTGCTCTTTGGTGAGTTTGGAGCTCGATAGATGAGGAACACTGGAGCCAAAAGCTCTGAGTGAAAATGCACCTGTGACAGTGAAAGTATGTCTTCATTCTCAGAAGATTTAATAGTTATCTGGGTTTGTGTGTGCCCTCTGTATTTTGTCTCACAATTGTCTGTGGAGTTTTCATGAAAGGGAACCAGGAGGGGGAAGAAGATTATAATGCACAGATTTTTAGAGAGTGGTGGTACAAAGGGTGGGATTGTGGAAACAGAACAGCTCTTTCAGATATAAAACATGATAAATTGCATCAGCGTAATGATGCTCAGCAGAAGCAAGTGAGTAGCAGAAAAGGAATGTAATTTCAATTACGCCATAAATTCACTTTTAGCTGGCACAGACAGCTATCAGAGAGCAGACAGATTTTTCCTTCCTAACTTTAATGAAATACAAGCACTCTGGTTTTAATTTGCAATCGGCATTTCTTCTTTGGTGCAGTAGAGGTTGGAAGACACCTTCCCCCTTTTTTCAGTAGGAAGTTTATTTGCCTGTAAGCATTCATCGTTCGTATTATTCATTCCCTGCTTTTTTACGATGTGAATTTCCTGTGATGATCTCATGATGTTTACAGCATTCCTTGCAATGGTATAAACAGAGATTGATGCCTTGTTTTCATATTTGGGTGTGGTAGGGAACAGCCACATGCAAACTGCTGCTCAGCCACATCCAGTGAGTCCTATCTGATGTCAGCTTGAGACTCATTTCAGGTGAAAGCTAGATCTTATGCTAATGCTGTCAAGCTTGAGGACTGTCTCCACTGAGTTCCAGGGGGATTTAAACAGTAGCAGGAAATGACAAATTAATAAAGAAGAAAGTGTGTGCTGAAAATAAATTTAAACTACTATTGATTACTATTACTGTTACTGCAATGAAAACAGTCATTGAGAAAAAGATCAGGAATGTGCAAGGCTGTTGTGTATGCAAGGTTTTCTAGTAATCTTAAACAGATTTAGCCAATATAACTACTTAAAGTGTGAGTAGCTTTTTCATACTGATAAAAATGAAAAGAAGGTATTCCAAAGTGCTTACAAACATCTAGTATTTGGGGTTATCAAAATATTTTCATTCAGAGACCCTCACTATAATTCATAAAAGTTAATAAATTACATCATGGAATTCTCTCTGAGATTTACCCTGGGCTTACTGATAGGGAATAGTGAGGCATAGGATTATTTAAAACATATACTACTTTTTTGTTTGTTTGTTATTCCTAATTTCTGGAGCAGGAATAGCCATTGGGCTTTGAAGGCCAACTACTGTGCAAGGAATTCTTATCCTTTAAGTGCAACTACAGTAGTTTGTCCAGGGACAGGTTTGAAAGCAGCTTTATATTTTATTTTGTTTTCCAGATTAGAATTGTAATATATGTGTGTAGCTGAAGAGTTTCTGCCCAGTTTGGGTATCCTTTCACTGACAGCACTCCAAATCACAGCTTTTAACAACAGTCTTTAAACCCCCACCATTTCTCCTCAGTGTTTGCTGCAGAAAAAGTGCTGCTGCCTACTTTGCTGCCCCAGTCGAAGTCGAAGTGACTTTTACACTGGCGCAGAAAGCTGCTGAAGGCAGAAGCTGTTACAGAATAACTTGTTGGGTAGACAACGTAAACAAGTTACCAGTCTGTGAAACTCACTGCTACATGATTATCACCGTCGGGCCAGGATTTAGGGAGACTCAAGGGAAACTAGGCATGCATCTGTATGCAGTCAGCAGCCAGACCTGTCATACCAGCGCAAATGTTACCACAAGTTCTAGGAATGAAGACAACACAGGATTTAAGTGCACATCAAATCTGGAGATTCACCTGGGGCCCCAGTAGCTTGAAGGGATTTCCTGCAGAAGCTTCTTCTTTTGGGCACTGCCGTGATCATCCCCAGCTTGCTTCCCAAAGGGATCACGCAGGTGTCTCAGTCTGACACACATAACCTTGCTAAAAACATACTCATTGAAGCTGAGAAGTTTCACAGCCCCGAGTCTCTAACAGGAGGGATTCTATATGAATCAGGCCTAGACTGAAGCTCCAGTTTCATATTCTTCCTTCATCTGAGGTGTTAGAAATCCTCATTCAAATGTTAAAAGTCCATTTCTGTAATGTGTTTTGGCATCTCATTTTTTTTAATTCTCAATACAGCTTCCAGACATGGCTGGCTTTTCTTAGTTGATGCTTATCTTCTTAGGAACTTTAATTAAAAATAGTACAACCTAATAATGCAGTCAGTTGCTTGTGTAATTTTTCTCTGGCAAAATAAATTAAATTTAAGTAGGCTGTGTCATCTTGCTGCTTACTGATGGATTTCATTTTTTCAAATGGAAACTGCTAGATGAACATCTAATCAGTGATTCAACTAAACTAAGGTCTTTATTTTTAACTTTTTTTCTTGATGGCAAATGAAGGAAAGATAAGGTTGCAGAATTTCTAGGAAGTCTGAGAGTCCAGTTTTTAGTTGGTGCATGGCTTTAACAAGGCTCTTTAGCAAGGTTTAGACTATCATAGTGGATGTATAAGCGTAATCCTGACTGTAATAAAATAGGATTTAGTGCTGCTCTGTACCTTCCCAGCAGAGATGGAGTAAACAGGATTTGTGTGGGTAGGTATCTGAGAGGAACAGCTGCATGACAGATCTCTAGTCACTTGTGGAGCCTGTGGGCTGCAGCGTCATGGGGGGATTTGGGCCCTGGGTTCATGCAGGGGAAGAGCTGCCATGCAGTGCCAGGCTCAGGCCAGCCTCCTTCTCCAGCACATGAAGGGATGGACTTGGTGCAGCAGAACTCAGCGTGGCCCAGTGGGCACCGCTTTTGTGGTGGGATTGGAGAAGCTGAATCTAGCAAGGGGGTCAAGCTCCACACAGAGATATATGTAGTCCTTTTCCTTGATCACTGAATCGTGTCAAAAAGTGTACTCCAAGTTTTTAAATCCTTTGGACAGGGGTTATGTAAAATCTCTTGGTCCCCTCTTTACATTTGTCAGATCTAATGTAGGAGAAACAGAAGCAGTATTACCAAGGCATAGGAGTTGTTCTTACACAGGTGGGAAGCGGAAGGAAGGAATTAGACAGACCAAGTGCTGGATGTACAGGTTGGTGGCACTGCTGAGGAAGTGAGAAGAGGACAAGAACTAATCCCATGTTACCTCAGCACTGCTTGGAATATTCAGCCTAGAAGATTTTAGGGGTTTATTACATCTTTATTAATTATTATGCTCAATTTCACAGTGTCCTGAATCTCTTGGGAAGGGGCCAGTGGTGGTTTTCCATATCTCCTGTAGGCTAGAACTGATGGGTAGGTAGGATTAAAAGATCACAGAATCACAGAATGGTTGGGGTTGGAAGGGAGCTCTGGAGATCATCTAGTCCAACCCGTCTGCTAAAGCATGTATGAGTTCCATAAATAAAGCAGCGCTTAACTGCTTCTCACAAACTGCTGGTCTCCAGGCAGACCTTCACAGCAAACTTGCCTTGCCTAACTTATTCCTCTCCTCTCCTCAGAATATGTAACTATCAGCTGGTCTCTTAGATCACCTGTCATTTTAAATGTGCATGGTTAATTTAAATACTCGTGTCTTTTACTACAGTTTTAATGCGTGCTGCATTGTCAAAGAAGTTATGCCTTTGAAACATGGGTTCCCTCTATGGTTGTTTCGTTTTTGAATGTACACTTCTCTCATCCTGCTGGTGTGCAGCAGATGTGAGTGACCTACTTGTCCTCACTGTGTGGACACATGCTCCTGCTCCCACTGGGTGCTGGAGTCGCTTGCCCAGGCTCACAGGGATGGTGCCTGCATGAGACCATGTGCCTCATGGGTTGGTGCTGGCAGGGCCAGGGCTGCAGCGTGGTAAGTCCCTGGGAACACGGAGTCAGCCTGTGGCTCAAAGCCACCCCTGGAGCTGGAGCCGAACCTGAACTGTGTGACAGCCCTGGGAAGCAACCATGCACCCCTCCCTGCAAAGGCAGTATCCAATGTGTCCTCCTGATGCTGCCCTCCCTGAAGGGTTGCTCCATTAGGAGAGGGTTGCCCAAAGGCAGCACTGAGCTCCTTCCCTCACGCTGCACCTATCACACAGGAAAATGGAGCAGCATTACGGTTTGCACCCATAAGGGCCCCAAGACCAGACAGGAACCACTTTTCTCTATACTAGCTGGGAACATGGAAACAAGGACAGTCCTGAAATGAGTTTTACAGCCCTCTTTGTGGGTAGGATTGATTTAGAAGTCCTTGCACATGTGATAGAGTAGGCAATGGCATGGAGGATCTGGGAGTTGAAGGCTACCTGAGAAGGAAGTATGTAGTTCCTATCACCCCCCACCTTTGAATGAAGTCAGACAAAGGGAGATTAATCACTGACTTGCGAAGAACCTTATTCATCAGGTTAGGGTGAGAGATGATTTTCTTCTTCTTCAGGAATGTGATACGTTTCATTTGTACTTCTGACTCATGTTCTTTTTGTTCGGGGGAATTCATGTGGTAGATGGAAAAGGTGATATGGGAAGATCTTTAGCAAAAAGTTGAAAAAGGCAGAAAACCTGAAGGTCTGAACTTCCTTGGAGGCTATTCCTTTAAGCCAATATTCAAGGAATGGAATAGCAGGGAATTACTGATATCAGACCCAGGGCTCTTTAGACCCACTGCACTGGCTCTAGCTCTGTGTAGAGAAATTATGCATTATCTTCTCTAGGTGAATACTGAGATGTGTATTAGAGGTACACAGAAGCTCCAGTGAAAACTGTCTGGAGCTGTTAACAAAGTTCACTTTCTGGTATGCCCATCCCTTAGACCTTTGCAAACACACAGAGTATTATTCATCTGAGGATGCAGAGATGTGTATTCCAGCAGATCTGTTATAGCATGCAGTGGATGCTAAACAAGAAATTCTTGAACAACTGGAGGTGGGAGGTCTTCAGTATTTTCCATCGTAAATGTTAATGTATGTAGCAGACAGAAGGAGTATTATATAAAAAGTTAACGCTTTCAGATTTTTCTGGTGCTGACCTATGGCAAGGAGGCCAGTATTTGCATGATTTCCATGGTATTTTGAAAGCAAAGAATAAAGAGATTTCAACTTGATGCTATTTGTTTTTATGAAACTATGATTTAAAGTGAAAACTTGTTTAAAAGTAGAAAGGTATGAAATCAAGGTCTGGAAAATTAGAAATAATTTTTATAATAAATAAAATGTCTAGATAGAGATAGGTAAGCCAAAATTTTTCTGGAATACTTTTTATATCAGAGAGACCATTATAAAATGCTAGGTTTCGCTACCTTGATTGCACAGGTGTTATTATCACTTTATGTAGTCCCAAAATATCCCAAATACTTCACAGAAAAGGCAGAAGACAGGTCTTCTGTCATAAAGACTCTACAGTTGGTAAGTGAGGCTCACATTAACTGGTTTAACAGCTGACAAATAATGTTTTAAACCATTGGATGTAGTTAAACTGAAATTTTAGCAATGATAATCCCTCTAATGTTTTCCGGAGACATGCAGTGGAGCATAAATATAATCTAAAAGAAGATTCATACTTATGGGTACGCACTGAAAGAGATTGTGATAAAGTCTTACTCAAAGCTCCTGCATAGACTCAGGCTGTGGGCAGCTCTCCTATGTATGTGTGAGTCAGGGGAGTATATTGCCAACTGTGAAAAGGCGAACAGTGTTTGGAGTCTCCGTCTTCCAATTTTCTCCTGTAATGTGGCTGCAGCGTTGTTCTCCCTCACAGACTCTTTCTTAATTTAGTGATGATACAGTACTTCTGTAAACCAAGAAATTTCATGCTGACCTACTGCACAATAGCAATGAGATCTAAGGAACACCTGGTTTCTGTCTTTGATTCGGTTGCTTTTTACATTCTTGTAGGGGTTGTTCCAGCCGTTTTCCAGAAAGTTGTGCCTATATCAAATGTGTCAAGATCGGTAGCTGCGGTTTAGATAACTTGCTGTGCTGTTTCCAAAATTCCTGTCTAACTCAAGGAGGCCCTTGTCCCAGAAGAGCAGACACAAACAAATCCAAGTCAGAAGCACGTACAGTGTTTGTGAAAGCAGAAGGTGCGGTTCACTTCGGCCAGCTGAGTAATACAGCATGGAGGGTCGAAGTGCTGCCCTTCCTTAAGTGCCATGAGACATCACAGTGGCTTGGAGGAAAAGCCCCACTATATGCTCCGGACTGGCATAGACTGTCACGTGCCTCCAGAAGTCTCTCAGCTACTTGAGGGTTTACCAAGGTGTGGTTGTATCTTGGTATGCCAAGTCTGTTACTTGAAGTCTGCTTCTCTGGACCCTTGATGCTTTGTATTTTTTATGTGGATACAGTGCTTAAAAATGAGAGCGGTCTGAAGTTGTCACTGAGTGTGGTCTCAAGTTGTTACTGCAGTTCTGCGTATGGCCAGTGAAGTGTACTCCTGCCACATTGCTCTTGAGGGGTGTATGAGCTGCCAGTCTTAGGGCACGTCTTCACAGCAGGGATGCCTCTGAGGAGTGGTCAGGGGTAAGTCACCATTACCTAGTCACTGTACACAGAGGTAAAGAAAGCTCCTAAGGTTACGTCTCCATTCACACTGGATGCTCTGTATTGAAAGCTTAAATTCAGGCCAGAATGGGTAGTCCTTGTGATTCCTCATGTTCTGACCATATTGGTGACTTAGAGGGATTCAGTTAGTCCTTTGAAGCTGTGTATCTCCTTAACCCACTGGAACAATTCCTGATTCACTGTCCCTCTGTAAGCCAGCATTCATAACTTGAGGTAATCTCAGGAGATTGTGTTGGGTTCCTGTCCAAAAAAATTAGAAACTTCAGAATGGTATTTCCAGTTTTGGAAACAGGCATGTGATTCCCATTCATCATATGCAATAGTGGCTTCAATCCTTTTTGTTGAGTTAATTTTCATTCCTGGAAATTTATATGATGAGATCTTTTGCTCACTGTGAGCACAGAACAGGTGAGCCTGACTACAGCCCATCACTGACAAAATAAGATGCTTAAGTAAAATCGAAGACAGCTAGTAAAGACTGTAATAGATAAGTAAAAGTCTCACTGTCTTATTCAGCCCCATAAATAAAATATGCAGATGTAGGGCATGTAGAACAGAGCCATAGTACACTTCACAACTTGACTTTGTGGACACATCCATGGAAATATATAAGCAATGCCAAGTAGAAGAAGAAAATAAATGTAAAGCTGTCTAGTCACACCATCTCTCTTCCTAAACTTATTTTACTGCCCACTTTAAGCAGGTGGATCTGCAAAATATGGTATTTCATCTTCTTAAAGTGACAAACTGCCAACTGGATAGGGTTCACACCATGCCCAAAACTGCTTTCTCCTACATCCCATAATAAGCCCTATGCCCCTTTAGACAGTAACCCCCATATTTTGCATGGCAGTCCAGGAAGAAAGTTTCTTCCCCTCAGCTCTTCATGGGTTTCACTCCAGGGACAACAGCTTAATCTTCTCCATTAATGGGGCACTTGTGTTCTGATTTCACTGATTAGGTTACTTGGGTTCCTCCCCCTATTGTCTTTACTCTGATCCTCTCCAGGTCTTTATTTATGCTTATTGTGATAAAGCCTTTAGTCAGATAACCTTACACTCACTTTTTGTTCTTTAATTTTTTTCCATGTCTTGATGTCTAGCTTTTTTATAACAGTAGCTTCGGTATTCCTGGGTCAGTCACTCTCAGGCCAACTGAAATTAGCAATCTGGCAGTGGATGCCGGTGTGTAACTAGGCTGCCTTGAGTCCTTCTCTCTCCCAGTTTACAGTGCCATCAGTATCACTTGGGCTCACCATTGAATGAAAAAAAAAATAAAAATTAAATTGTCACGTTGTTTAACGTTTCCAGAAGGAACAACTTGGAATAGAGCTGCTGAGACATACTCTGGGTTACTTTGGAGGTTTTAGGCCTTTATCCTCTTCTGCTAGATTCTAAAACCAGAAATATATGTCCTGTCATTTGATGAACACATGCCCCTGGAGTACCTGTTTTTCTTAGAGGAGCAGGAAAATCTGCCCTATTAGTTCGCTCTCAAAACTCCTCCTTTTGGAAAAAGCGTAGCACTGTGCTCTGATTATTCCAGCATTACTGCTGCGTAAGTAGCGTGTTTGTAGCTTCCAGTATTGCAGCTGTTCACGCCTTCAGCTGCATTTTCAGTACTTAGAGAGACAATAATGAGGAAGAAATATCTGTGTAGGAAGTGCATTTTTCCAGATCTGTTCAGACTTAGTATTCAGTTGGAGTAATGAGGAACAGATGAATGCTAACAACATGTTTTTTGAAGTCCCTTTTTAGTGAGACAGCTTTGCAGTGGTCCACAATGCCTTTAGGGTGACACCACCAGATAAGCAAGTTACTTAAGTTTTAAACGCTATCAGAAGAGAAGTTTGTGCCACTTTGGTTGCTCTTAGCAATTTCTGTTTGGGTGTTGCTTGATCAAAGAAAAATTGTGATTACTGTTGACTTTATGCAGTACTTTAGCACACTGTTTAACACTATAAAAACCAGGGGTGACCAGCTTCTTCCTCTTAATACAGGGGTCTGGTCAAGCTTCCTGGTATGTGGGATTACACTCATTAAACATAGGTTATTACAAGTGATGTCACTCTTGTACCACCTGGATTTGTACATTTTGATATTATTTAGTGGTGCTGTTGATCCCTGACTGCTGGTTTGCATCCCAAAGATGTTAGGTTAGTCCTAGTTCAAGGCCTGTTATGCCTCTTTTCATTGCATGTCACAAGCATCTCAAAGGCTGATGCAGAAGGCATCAGGCTGAAGAAAGAGGGGCCCCATGTAGTTATGACCTGTACGTTCTTGCGAGACCTTCATGGCAGCAGGACGTGCCAGTCACTTCTCCATAAATCTCTCCTTTTACTCCGTAAGTATGGCAAACTGAATGTCAGCTTAAGCATCAGAAAATGCCGCTGCTGACAGAACTCCTTAGCGAAGTGTTCATTTGGGGTAAATGCTTGCCTCACCAAAGTCCAAATGCGAGTCCAAATGCAGCATTCTTCATTTACTACCTGGCATAAAACCATGCACAAAGAAATACAGGCTCAGCTGAGATTAAAATTAATATCGGACGGTGGTTGGAGAGATACTATCAAGTTCTACCTTCCCATCCACAGAAACAGCCTTCCCTGACTTCACTTCTGAGGTCTGAGTTGGCCCATGCTGGCTGATTTGAGACAACTGATCAAAGGGAGTGTGGATCCAAAAAGGATCGCTCACTTAGACCTCATTTTACAATTCAGTATACTCTGGTTTTCTTACATTTTAGAATATTCTTTTAGAACAGGGGTCCTCAAACCTTTTAACCAGGGGGCCGGCACATGGATGAAGTGGCAGGCAGCCATCTGCGGCTGCTTGGTTTCCCCCCCAACCCCCGGCGGGGGGGGGCGGGGTTGTCTGTAAATACCGGGGGCCGGATTGAGGACCCTGGGGGGCTGTATCTGGCCCGTGGGCCGTTGTTTGAGGACCCCTGGTTTAGAATATTCTTGTCTGCTGGGAGTACCTAGGCATTGCCTAGCTGCTCAGATCTAGGATTGAAAACAGGCAAAAAACCTAAAAAATCTGACGGGAAATCCTGAAAGGGCCACAAAACCTCATATTTGAGGTCTGAAACTAGTCTATAGCCAGTAAGAATAAGGAGGAGACTTCCTGGCTGGGCAGACTATCCCTATTAACTTACCATCAGGCTTCTTACCCGGTTCTCCAAAGCAACTGGTGGTGTCTGCAGCAGAGACATGATACCGGAAAGATGGATGGACAATTTGATTAGTCTCTGTATCCTCTTCTTATATTTCTGCTAAAATGGTGATCACATTTACAGGCATTCAAGGACAGTCTGCTGTCCTGAAATGGACGCATTTGTCTGAGAGACATAAATTGGGTAAGGCAGACCAGGAGGAGTCCATACCAGTTTATGTGTTTATGATAAGCTTTTGCTGACAGTGAGACTTGCCTTTGGTTTTTTTCTGATTTGTATTCAGTGTCTATTTTCATTTGTGATGGAAGAATGATCCCATATGAAGAATTCAGTATCGGTCACTCATTTCACAGCTGTGGCCATGGTTTTCTTTCTTAATAATGAGTTTAATTATCACCAGTGAGTCTTGTTTGTGGTGGGAGTTCATAGCTTGAATAGCTTGCACCTTTTCTGTCTCATGGGTATGGTACTTTTTTTTTTTCCATTTGCTAAGATAGCTTACAGTTATCTTTATTGCTTTTTTAAAAAAAAGTCTGACAAGTACTAGCATTAAAATTAGATTACATTACTTGAAAATAATAAGGTCATCAGCAAAAAAACTGTTTGGGGAAAAGGAAATGTCGGAATAAATAGTCAGTTTTCACAAAGAAGACAGACAGATGGTTTGCTCATTAGCAATAGACTCCTGAAATGCTCTCTCCCGCTTTTTCTTTATTCTGTAGCTGAGCACCCTACTGCTTGGTAGATCAGCATCTGAGGAGGCATTGCTGGTCTTTTGAAACTTTAAATTGAATCCTGTGATTGCACAGTATTCAGGAAAACATGGAGTGCACTGATGTCCTTCTGTCAGGTGGGTAGGGATTAATCAGTCATCACTCAGGCAGAAAACCCCTGGGAATCCAGCGAGAGCTTCAAGGGCCCAGGCCAGCATGGAACTGTTGTCAGACAGGTCTGCAGATAGGGTGGAAGAGTGTTTTACTATTCTTGTGATGCAGAGATTACAGGCATTTGCAGAGAGCTGGGACTGTACATTTCCCTACCAAATGCCGTGATTGACTAGCACGCTCTCTCGCTTTTCCAGAGGTGTCTTGGAAGAACTGGTAGGACACGGAAGAGTGAGTTTAGTTATGGACTAGATC
Source organism: Falco biarmicus (assembly GCF_023638135.1). Taxonomy (NCBI): domain Eukaryota; kingdom Metazoa; phylum Chordata; class Aves; order Falconiformes; family Falconidae; genus Falco; species Falco biarmicus. Next base: position 60,816,050 of record NC_079290.1, read on the forward strand.
AGCAGCAGCTAGGGCAGACCTGAAGTAGGCTCATTAATTGTTAGAATCATAGAATATCTCGAGTTGGAAGGGACTCATGAGGATCATCAAGTCCAACTCCTGGGTCTTCATTGGACTACCAAAAACTAAACTATGTGACTAAGAGCATCATCCAGATGCTCCTTGAACTCTGGAAGGCTTGGTGCTATGGCCACTTCCCTGGGGAGCCTGTTCCAGTGACCGACCACCCTCTCAGTGAAGAACCTTTTCCTAATGTCCAATCTGAACTTCCCCTGACACAGGTTGATTCAGCTGTTGTAGTGTTACTTCCAAGTATAAACCTGTTCTAAGTGTTTATTATCTCTTAACTGCTGTCATGCCACTCTCTCCACTTACACAAGTCCCTGGTTGCTCTTGCTTTTGTCGCCACATTGGCCTTAACAACTGATCTCTTCTTGTGGTCTTCCCTAATGTGGGTTTCCAGACCACAGTTCTTTTCTGTCCTGGGCTAGGCCTTCCCCATGTATCCGTTTCGAGATGAAGTGAAAAACCATTTGGGGTGGGTGGGGGTAGTGGTGTGTGTGTCTAACCTTTGCAGCCTGTCCTACTGGGGTTTGGACACCGCAAGCTCTTGGGAAGCCACTAGAAGCAACTAATAGAAGTGACTTGAAAAAAACTCCTCCACCCAAACAACCAGAGCATCCTTTATGGTCTCGTATCCAGAAGTGGAGGTCACCAGGGAAGCACAGGATTCTTGGGGGGGAAATGCTTCTGTCCCCACGATGGCATGCCTGTTTCTCTGCATGAGTTTTCATACCAGTGGCAGCCTGTTCTACTGAACTCAACACACTTATCTTTTTGAAGGCCCTTGTCTTTTGTTAGAGCTTAAAACTGGAAGATCTGAATGGCTGTGACCACAGGACCACAGCTGAGAAGTATTTGCTCAGTGCTATAAACCTGACTGTTGTGTTTTGTGGGGAACTTCTTATCTATACTGCATTTTTTACTTTTTCTCTTCTCTTCTCTTTAATGCTTCACATTCAAGAAGACAGCAGTATAGAGTTACATAGAGGAGCACAACTGCACACACTGACCATAAAGGTGTAAAACTGGCATATTACTGGTTTGACAGGGCTTTGAACCAACCTCATCTCTGTTGGCAGCAGCTGTATCCTGGCTGGCTTATGCCAGGTTGCACCCATTAACACCGATGCTGAATTTGGTTCATTTCCAGGATAGCTCCCATAATGTAAAATTACATATGTGTTTGCAGTGGTGGGGAATATCAAAGGCAATCAAAGAATAAATTATGACTGCTATTTGTGTAACTGATATAATCTGAAGTATATTTATTTGCAATACGTGTCTGCTTTTTAAGTTGTGCCAAATTATGCACAGATTTTATCCCAGGATAATAGTTTTTCTAAATGCAATGTAAGATAATTACATGATAGCTGTCAGCTGATCTTTTAATTTCTGTTGCCTGGAGAGTAATTGAGTGACCTTAACTATAGCTGTTATTCTACATAAAATACGCAGTTCTTTTCAAAACCCAGATTTAAAGATTAATCATTGCAAAGATTTAATCCTTGTAACAATCCTGTGAAGTACATACATGGGCAAACAGCAGTCTAGAAGTTAGGTGATAGAAAAATTGGTGTTAAAGTAGAAGTCCACATTCTTGTTTACCACATCCATGCTTATGTCTGCTGCTGGCTATCTGTATAGGGTAGAAATAGACCTACAGAGAAATCAGATTTGTGACCTCTCTCACAGAATAATCTGCTTGTTCTGCCCCAAAGTGGGGGTAGTCCCAGGACATTTTTCTTCCTTTTTCTAAGTGTCTGCCTGACCTTTGCAGCTGAACTTTTGGACTCTGCTGACCGTGCAGCATCTTCAAGGCTCTGCAAAAAGTTCTACATAGTTTAGGCATTGTTTGCATCATGAATATCCAATTGTAGGGAAGGAGAGAAAAATCAGTATTGCTTTTTTTCTTTTAGCAATTTTTTACAACTATGGGGCAAAGATCCAAACACATATGCACAAACATCCAAACATAATGAGGTTTAAAACTCATGGTTTGGAGAAATTTGCATCAGCAGTGTGGGCTCTGGGCCACTTTGTTGCCAGTTATCCCTTTTTGTTTGGCTACTGCAATGTGCAGCTAATGCGTCATGTGGGAGAGGACAAAGAGACTTCAATGGAGTCTGAAATTTCAGCTAATCTCTCTGCGGTGAGACACTGACAGATAGGAAAGATACAGTAGTATCATAAGGAAACAAAATTTCAAAATTTAACAATTACCAGAAAAGCTGAAAATACCAGCCTATCCCTAATCTGGAAGCAGCCATCTGACAGTATACTACCAAGCTAGTAGCCTAAGAAACATCTCAAAACTGCAGGATTTCCTACATTAAGGTTATTCTATTTTCATTTTGAAGACTGAAATAGCCAAGTAAAAATGTAAGGGCTAGCAGTGATATTGAAAACTGTAACCCCTTAGGTGACATTATTGCAGTGTTGTACCCAGAATATTGATTCAGAAAAGAACTAGTTGGTTTTCAGGCTCTGTTTTCATGATCAGTGGTTGAGAAAAAAAGGCTTTTGAATCAAAAGATTCGAATAGAAACATTCAGACTATAAAAGCCTATATGCATTTGCATTCATTGTTAAAATCCATCCAAAAGGAAAATACTACTTCTGCAGATTATTCCCGCATTAGACCCCATGCAGTTTCTTCTTGTGAAATATATCCAGAAGTGCTGTTCTGCTCTGGGAATGTGTTAATGCAACAAGCAGTGGTGGAGACATTGTTCCTTCCATGCAGGATGCAGGGACACCTGGCATCGCTTCCAGTCTCCAACGCTTTTGTAATTAAAGCCTTATTATTCTTAGGAAAATCAGAGTCCCTTGACTTCTATGGAGAACACTATTTCCATAATAAATTTAGGAGGAAGAGCAGTTGGTTCAGAGGAAAACTTGTCAAAGCTGCTTTTTAAAATACCTAGTGGAACTCTGATCAGCTGGTAGCCTGGAGTATTCTCAGCAGACTATTTGCAGGCAGTACTTGCAAAGTTTTAAAAGTCTCTTCCATTCCCTCAGCTCTTACCCTGGGCTCAGGTCTCTAGTGTTAGCTGGCGAGCATCCTTCCATTGCAGGTTTATTGTGTGATTGAATATTTCAGCCTGGGATCTTAAAGAATATGTCTAGCATTCGTTGTGAGAACTGCACGGTATTACATGTGAGTTTGTGGAGAGGCTCGCTGGTTAAATTCACACTTATTTTGAAAAGCCACATAGAAGTTAGAGGGCAGAAGAAAGAAAGAAGCGCCTAAAGAGAAGAAAAGTGGGGCCAGAGGAGAGCATGTCATTCAGAGGAGCCGTGTGAAATCTGACAAGTGTGCATAAATATTGGGCCTGCCCATAATAGGGCTGTGATTCTGCAGTTCGCACTGAAGTGAGGTCAGTGGGATGCTTTGCATGACTAATAATGAACCACTCACATCAGTATATGCAGCACAACTTCGGAGCCTGAATAGCTGCAGATACTATAGAGTCACTTTGCTGTGCGGAAATAAAAACGGTTATTGAATTTTTACTGTGGGTGGTAGGGGTTTCATATTTTTTAGTATTATTTTTGTCTTATTTGGGGGCAGAAAGTTTCCTATTTTATGTCTCAGTAGTGCTGAATAGTGTTCAAAAAGTTTTATTTTTAAAGAGAATCCCTGCTGAATCGCTTGGAAGGAACATAGTTTATCTTGCAGTATCTGCAAGACCTTCCTGGAATCAGCAACAAGTGATACAGAGCATACATAATGCTGTACAGAGCCCAGTGGCAAAAAAGCAAAGTTTAAAAAAAAGAAGTATCTTCTTTAAGCACCAGTCAGAATCGATCGTTTGCAATTCCTAAAGTGTGAGTAGTTTTATTATCTGAAAAGTGGGAGGTGATTTCGGATAAGTATATGCCTTCTAATAAAATTGGTAATTTATGCCTCTTAGAATTGAAGGCTGCAACAAGCTTTCATTTTAGTTTTGTTACAATGGTAGACTACTTGGTTAAAACCTACCTTTTTTATATTGACAGGTAGGGAAATGTATAGGCAAAGTCTGAAGAGGACTGACCCAAGTGAGTTTTGGTTCCAAATCATTAAAAAATATCTCAATTAGAGTTTTATTTTGTTTAACTCTAAATCTACTTTTGCTTAAACTTTGTCTCCTTCTGAGGCACAAACAGCTTTTTCCAGTTTTCCCATGTAAATGAAAACATGTTGGAAATTCATACTTCAGTTATACACAAAAGAAAGAGAAAATAACAAAGCTGGGTTAGGAAATTGGATGTTGTTCAGGGCATTCAGGGTGGCCAGGAAGAGCTTTTCTGGCTTTGACACTGGTGAGCCAAGTAGCATGGGGAAGTGTGTGTGTGCAGCAGAGGGACAGTGCTGCGTGCCAGGCTGCAATGATGCTGGGTGTTGGAATAGCATGGAAAGGTGCAACGTGCTCATATGTATGTGCATACCTGTGTGAGAAAGAGCACGTGTAAACATGAGGTGAAGGTTTCTAAGTTTCAATGAGCTCCTTTTTTCTTTGTTTTTACAACTTCATGTCCCCTTAATGAATTTGCAGATACACAAGTGTTGAACAGTCAATACTTTTCAAGCTCTTTGTGTACACTGAAAACTTTTGCCTTTTTTGTCGCTTTTTTCTTTTTCTTCTTTCTTTGTTTTTTGGTAGGTGGGGGGTCAGGTCTTTTTCAAAGAGGCAGTGTGCATCTCTGAGGGCTTTCACTCCTCACTCGCCCATCCCAATACGTGGGGTACGACCTCCCCATCATGCACTGTGTGTAATAACTTGTGCCAAATGCACACCACAAGGCTTTCAAAAAAATAAAAGCCTTAATATACATGTGAGGCTCTTTCAGTTGTGAGGGCAAGGGCACTGCATCTCCTGCTTTGCATTTAGAGGCAAGACACTGTAAAAGGTTCAGGAGAATCAGTGTCTGGAGAGGGGGCCTGGGGTTTGCCACAGTTTAGAGATTCATTGGGAGAAAAAGTGGGTGCTTCTCCATTTCAGTTGATCGAAAGCCTGCCTTAGAGCTCCCTTCAGGGCTCCTGGGAGCCTGGCAAGGTAGGGCAGGGGGAAAAGGAAAAGCAAGGTTTGGAAGTGATGTCTTGGTTGAGACCAGCAGCTAACTACCTGTGGTTTTATTAGGTTCTATCTCCCAGTATTTTATGTGTCAAGACTGCTAGTATCTTAGAAAATAGCTGCCAGAAGGGTCTGGGGACTTAAGGTTTCCTAAACAAGGAAAAAAACCAACAACCAAACAACCCACACTGATATTTTTAAGAACAGAATAGAAATGCGTATTTTGTCAATATCCTCCATAAAAACTGTGATCACATGAAATTTTTGCTGCTAATCAGCAGCCGCACTGGAAGATTAGTCCCCTAAGCAGTTTCATTCCCCTTCTTTATTGGTCAGTGGGCAGAGCATGCGCCCAGGCAGTGACTGCAACATGCCTGCTTTAGGACCACTGGGAATTCAAATTATGTGATTCTTTTGATGTGGGAATCCTTAAAGCAGCTAGTCGTGTCCTTACTTTAAGCACTGACACTGCAGTACCCTCTGAGGGAGGGTGTGAGAGTGGGCCCTCAGCTAAGAAACAGCTTACCTGTGAGGAGCTGCTTTTTCCAGGTGGCTGAGAATGCAGAAAGAAAGAGCGAGCAATTAATTAAGTGGTAGAGAGAAACAGTTTTCATGTTTTAATTAGAAAAATGAAAAGTGCATGGATTTCCTCATTGTAATAGTTTCTATCATCTGAGAAATAATGATCTAAAAAAATTGTGGGTCTCTGGCAGTCCTTCCACTGGACTGTCATTATTCACTCTAATGCATACATATTATTCATAGTCATTAATCTTCTGCACCAAGGCTGAGATAAAGCCTATTCTGCTCTTAGTTGCTGTGTTTCAGGTCAAAAGCTCACCCATTGATGCAGCTCAGACATTTCCATTTTGTTATTGCCAAGAGAGTAACAGCTTTTTGGGAGCCCTTGTCTTGACCAGTGGTAGAGAAAGAAAATTTAGCTAGACGGTTTGAGGTTTTTCCTTTTGCTTTGTCCTTCTTATTTTGTTGCTAGTCAGAGAAAAGGTGAGGATTTATCAAGTCCGCTAAAAAATCTGTACTTGCTGTTTCTTCAGGTTTCACAAAATAATCCTAGATTTGTATTCTTGCCTGTCAGACTTAGTATGGCTTCAGGATGTGACCTGATCACCTCTTTTCATCAGGCATCCCTGCTGCCTTAGTTTTAATCACAACAGAACAACCGCAGTCATGGATTAGTGACCGTGAGATACCTCTCTGCAGCAGCCCCTGTATGCTGTCCAGTCTCCTACAAACTTCTGTTTCAGAGAAGACAAGAGCATTACACTGCCTGAGGCCTTAGTCCAAGCTTCAGTGAAGTTAATGAAAATGTGAGATTTTTTGAAAATATTATTAAAAAGTGGAGATTGGTGTGGTTTTGCCACAGAATTATATTCCACGGTGGTATCTGGTATGTAGCCATTTATATATGGTTAAATCCCTGTACTTCATATGCTGATTTGTAGTTAAAAAAGTGCCTCCTTTTCTTTTTCATCAAAAAGTATAATAAAAAGATACTTCCCCTGATATTTTTGCCCAGCTCGCAGTCCTCAGCAGGAGCATGCCATTGTTGCTTTGCTCTTCCTCAGTGCTTTGCAAAGCTTTCCACGTATGAAGAGGATCTTTGGAGTAGGCAAATCAAATACAAAGCACGGGAAGACGTTCCTGCTCTGATGTACTTCAGCATGGGAAGCACCCAGAGATTAGAAGGACTTTGGAGTTACTGTCTAAAAATTATTTTTCAGAAGCTGATTCTTGAATCATCTTCAGACACCTGTGCAAATTGGATCAGTAAACTTTTCTCTGTAATTTATGTGGCTTGGTGTATAGCTACAACCAAGGACACACTACCTGCCATCGGCTTTCAGGGACTTATAAAATTGATAGTGCTGCTCACCTTTTTTTTGAATTTAATTCTGTGTTTGGGATTGGATGTGCAATCCAGATAGCTGGAGTGGGATTTTACCACTTCATTGATGAACTGTATATATTCTCAGCAAAACATGCATTTCACAGCAAGTACATAAAAGTACAAAGAAAATTATAGCCTTTGAGAGAAAGGCATCAAAACCAAGTGCTGTCTGTCTTCATTTGTTATCATAATGATTATCATAATTAAAATACTGTGTACAACATCTCTAGGGTTACAAATTCAGTACTGGGAAGGTTAGGAAGTGGTAGAAGTTTCCCAAGCAGCCTAATGCAGTGCAGACACAGTCCTTTCTTCCTTGCTGCCTTGGCTCAGGGCTGATCGTGGCTGCTGTGACATTTCCTGCACTGCTCAGGTAGGTTCTCCAGTTTCTGGAGGGTACAAGGTTTCTTATGCAGAAGAAACTCCTGATAACCAGCCCGGGCTCTGTGCCGGCAGCTCACCCCACACAGGGGAATGGAAGCATCAGGGTGTTATTTGGCATACTGATTTTTTTTTTTTTTTAATGTTCATCCATATTGCCATTTTAAGCCACTTGTCCTTGGTTAGGTATTAGCAAAAGAGGCAGAGAGAAGGACAGTGGGACAACTTTTCAGAGGTGAGAGATCCCTTCCTATCAGGACTACTTAAAACATACACTAAATTGTCAAGAAGAGTGATGAAAGTTGGAAATTATGGATTAGACTAAACAAAAATGCAGCAATAATATACAATGAGGAGAAAGAACACATGTCCCAGCAAAAATGACCTAATCCATTTTTGTAATGTTTCACTCACATAACAGCTTAAAGTAAGGAGTGGTGATCCAAGTCCCTTAGTCACGTATCCTAAAATCAATGATTTTTTGCCTTGGTTTATTGCTACTTGAATGGTCTGGAAACTAAACCTTCTTCTGGTTTAAGAGAATATAAATAGGTCATCCTCTTACTTCTGTTTTGGAAAAACAGATAGAACATTGTACTTCATAGCAAGTCTAGCTACAAGTCTAGTACAGCAGTTAGGCCCCAAATAGTGTGCTTTTAGAAAGGGATGAATGCCAACAAATTTGAAGCTGTGAATTCCTCCTTTGGGCAAGTGCTGAGTGCTGTCACCCCCCCAGAAACCAGAACCCTGAAGCGCTGAGGCACTGCAGTGGGGAGGCTCAGGGCAGTCGGCTACTACTGCACCGAGGGATGGGAAAGCCATCTGTCCTTCCTAGGAGCTACAGAGCAGACCAAGAAGCATTATTGCATCCCATGCTTTCACCTGTCTCTCTAGGAACTGCTCCTAGAGGTTCCTAGAGAACACCCAGTAATGCCCAGTATGCCTTTCATTTTGTGCTTTCATCCTCAGGGTCAGAGCACCCCTCTGTATCCAGAGGCAAGGACTACGAATCCCAGCAAGGAGCGGAGGCAGCTTGTTTAGGCTCCAAAGCAGCGGTAGCGCAGAGGGGCACTGCCCCTGCACACTTAAAGACTCACCCCAGCTCCCCACAAGCAATGGGAATGTGCTCCCATGCAGTCACAGCCTGGCTCCAGGAGAGGCAAAATGGTTAAGGATAACCCAAATACCCACCTAGACCAGCGTCTCCTCAGAAATATGCTTCACACCAGAGTATTTTGCTGTTAACATCTCTGACGCCTTTATAATTTTTCTGTGCATTTTTAATTTTAGTGTTTAAAGCACTGTGTTCCGACTTGTGGTTGTCATACTCCTTTCCAAGCACATCTTTGGGAGGTTATATCCATCATGTAGAATTTTTAATTTGGTATTTACAGGGTTGCTGCTGACACATCTTTATAGACTGGTTTTACTAAGGAACTGCGGCTTTTGGAATTATACTCTCTCCTAACAATTTCTTTCCCTCCTGGCCATTTCCAGCTGCAACTGGGCTCATAGGTAGCCTAGCACTTCTCTCCCATGAGGGAGAACTCTTGTCCTGCAGAATGTGTTGGGAGAGCAGGTGGATGTCACCCTGCTGCTTCTGGAGCATCGTGTGCTACAGCTCACCAGCCGGCTGGCGTGTTCGCAGGCGCTCTGCCCCCCTCTCGTCACCTATGCCTGCTCTGGCCCGGGCTTCACTCTTTCTTAATAACAAGTGCTACACTCTTGCTTGAATTTCATTCCTATAATTGATGGCCTTGTTCACTGTAGCAGAACTAACTTTATTTGTTCTTGAACTGTGAATCCTATGGCTTGCTGAATATGGATGTCTTGGGGTGACCCATCACCTGTTGGCAAATGGTTGTGTGCGTTGAATGACACATAGGAAAGCGTGTTACAGGTAGAAGCTATCTGAGGTTCAAAAATGTCACCAGCTACCGAAGTGTGAATTTGCTGTCTTTTTGCTCTATTTTTATAAACCCCTTTTTCAGAGTGCAGTGTCCTTAAAATTGTGAAATAGTAGACAGGCAACCACAGATTACAAAGGCTATCTGGGACATGTTTGTTGGGGATCATTGCAGTTGGCCTTTAATCTCTCTGCTTATTTAGAATTTAATTTAATACTTTATAGAAACAGCAAGCTGGTCTAATCCAGGCGACATTGAATATGCTTGTACTTTCAGTTGGCTGCTCAAGGAAAATTTTTCTTTCCATCCCCGATGCAAAAAACAATTCTGTGACTGTTGATCTATTAGTGTGGAAAGTACAGATGTTGCACAGCTCTGAATATCTTTCTCTGCAAAAAGGCTTCCAAAAGTATTTTTTTATATACACATTCTATGAGGTTTGATCTTTACACCTATACCTCAAACACTACAGAGATTGCAGAGCTGCATGTTTTCTCCCTCTACCAGTGCCATAAATTGCACCAGTAACCTCCTGACACAGTATGATCTTGGGGATTTGCTCAGCTCGCCTTCTCTCCTTCAGCAGCACCGTCCAAATCACATCTGAGTCTGCTTCGTTCCATTACTGTCAAACTCTCCACTTTTTTTCTCTGGTGTGCTGAAGACTGTCCTGATACTGGGAACCCCCAGCTATTTAGCATTGCTTTCTAAATGCTCTTGGTGGCAGAGAATGAGCGGGCTCTATCTGTGCCATTGAAGAGCAGGTATCTATCTCTGGCCATATACTGCCTTCTTAGTGTTCTGGGGAGAAAAAAAAAGGAAAAGAAAAGAAAAATAAAAATTTATGCCTGTAATAGATTGCCTGTGCTACAGGAAATGCCAGGCTTTGATCAGCAGTAAATGCCCTCAAATTGTTGTCCTTCGGGAATGGAAACTCCTAATCCCCTCTCTGAGCATCACCTGGCCTGCAGTCCAACTCCATAAAGCCAGCCCCAGCTGGCTGCTTGCCAGCAGCTCACAGCTGAAAGGCCTGTGAGATGACAGCAGTGCATTTGCTGCAGTCCCTCAGAAAAGATTGAGTTTTGCAGCCCCTGTTTTGTCCAGAGAGGCTGAGAAGAGCCTCAGCCAGCACAGCTGGACGTGGGGCTGGGCGCCTGCCTCCTGGCAGGGGACACCGTTCCTCTCCCGGCGTGCTGAAGCGTGGCCAGGGCTACAGGTACCAGGTGGGCATCGTTGCATGGGGTTTTGTGGCCGAGGACAAGTAGTATTCCTGTTGGCAAGCCGTTTCAAGAGAGGTCTGTTTCTGTGTGTATATAGTGCCCTGTACATTCTTCACGGGCTGTTTGCTACGATATAACACTAATGAGGTAATTACAGGGATCAGGCGGTGTCAGCACAGCACATACCGCTTGGATTAGGCCTGGCCTTTGGACAAGCTCTTTTGGAAAGGGTGCAAGCTGACATGGCTCACGGGCTGTTTGCAAGGACCGGGAGCAGGCTGGAGCTCGGTGACAGCGGCTCAGCTGATGCAGGGGAATGTGGGGTGCCGCTCCTGCCTCCTGCGAGGAGGGCAGGCAGTGCCAGCTAGCGCATGTTACTGTGGGCATTACAGGTCTAATGTGGTGGGAGATGGACACGGACGCCTGGCAGGAAGCCCTTTGCTGCCAGTCAGTGCTGCTGCTGCTGCCTGGCAGGACTGAGGGACATGCAGCTCCGGGTCCCTTCTGGGGTGCAGGGCTGGAAGCAAGGTGGTGCAGCGGCAGAGGGCCAGCGCATCTGCCTGTAATGTGGGAGTTAAGGGACGGGCACAGTGTGTGGAACTCACATCTAATAGATGTGCAGGCAGAGGGGTGACAAGGCTCAGAGAGACTTGTTTGCTCCCAGCACATGGGCATCACAGCAGTGGTGTAGCAGGAGGGGGAGAAGCAGTGCTGTCTCCAACAATCCACCTGGCTTCTTCACAGTTTTCTTGACCTGAAATAGGACCCCAAAATTTTTTTATATGTTGTGACACGTGATGGTATTTGGATATTTCATGTCTTAACGAAATGGGACAGGTAGGGATTTTTAAAATACATCTTAATGAATTTAAGAAGTTATTAAGAGAAGTGTTTGGGCAGAAGCGCTGCATAAGACAGTGGTCCACCTGTTAGAGCTTAGGATCTCAACTGTCTGTTGCAGGATTTTATTTATTATATTAGTAACATTTATTACATCACTAGGCTATAATTTTTACCAACTGTTACTATAATTATTAAGTAATTACCATGTTAATAAGAATGATTGTACTGGCTTCAGGTCCCCCTGTCAGCCTCCACTGACCAAATATTAAATGGAGTGGTGTGTTGGGAGCTGGATGCAGAGCTGGCCCAGCTGTCTCCCGTCCACCTGGGAGCTGCCATCTAACTCGCCAGGGCTTCAGACACTGGGTGCAGCCCTGCTGCTTCCCTCTCCACAGCACGCTCCCAGACCTGTCACACCAAATTATTTGTAAACACCAAGCCCGTTAATATCACAACAGTATCAGTCCACACACGAAGGGTGCCGGGAAGCCACAAGAGACAGCCGGTGCCATGTGTTAGTAGTAAGAGGCAAAAGAAAGAGGCTCCTTCAAAGCCCCTATTCATAAGTGTACCACAATACAGTAATGCAGCGTTAGGGAAATTTAAGCTGGTGCTGAAAGCTAGTGTGCTTCGCTGCTTTTTTACTCAAGGGATGGCTTTTATCCTGAACTGTAATGCTTATGATATTTCAGACATGGCTTGCTTTGCTAGGTCATGTGAATGATGAATATCGCAGTATTTAGAGGTTTCTAGTAAATGAAATGCACATGGGAATGAACGCAGATATAGATCACTTGCGTCAAACCCAGCTTTATCAGGGCTTGGTGAGATATCTTTTTCAAGGGCTTATAGCAATTGAAAAGCAATTAGAATTTCATTGTATTTTCCGGTTCCATTAACTATCCTGTAGACAGGTATGAAAGTCCACAAGGAAAAAGCTGCCACCGTACTTTCACTGCACAGCTGTTGTAATACAGAAGCATGGGATGGCAGCAAAGCAAAACTTCAGCTGGATACTTGGGACTGAGAGAAACTTCAGGCCTTAAGAAAGAATGGAAAGCCACCCTGTCCTACCATTTAAAAAAAAAGGGAGCTGGTGCAGAAATGGGAAATGCTTCCTTTTCACCATATGGGCAAGTAACAGGACCAGGAAGGAGATTTCAGAAAGCTGCAGTGTGATAGCTAAAATCTGCCCCTCTTAAAGAAACAGGTCCTGGTCACGTTCTTTCAGTGCTGCATTTGTTAGAAGAGTTTATTCATCAGTGATTTGAGAGTGACAGAGCTCTGCACAAAGGGCTTTTTCTTTATCTACCAGACTGGGCAAGCAGGGGTAGCTCTGAAGCAGTGAGATGGAGAAGAATCATGCACCCCCTCAATGCCAGGCTCTGGCAAGCTGCAAAAAGTTGAGAGGAGAACTGCCTGCAGTGGCCAGTGGAGCTGGATTTGTGTGGAGGTGGGGATGTGTGCTAGAGAAGGACCACAGAGATCCCTTGCTTTTTTCATCCTCTGCCATAATCTTCCCATGCGGTCCTGCACAGCGCCTAGATGACACTTGCAGTGGGGTGTTCCTGAGCAGTGATTAGCGATGCAGTTAATGAACACTGCTTTACATCACTTGGGGATAAATCCACCTTCTGACCATCTGTTACAAGTATATCTGGTTTTCTTCTGATTCACTTTCATGCCAAGCAGAATTACCTTAATTTAAATCACTGGTGTTTTGTAGAGAGTAACTGCTATGAGAGAGTTGGTCCATTGACGAGATCCCCCAATGAGTCACGTCCTGTGGGGCAGAGATCAAGTCTCTATGGATGTTTTGTTCATTCTTCAACATGACGGGGCTCAACAGCTAGTAAGAAATGAGCTGTTATGAAATGCCAATGTGTAACTGTGAAGCTGTTAGCCTTGCAGATACTGGTAATCTGAAAGCAGCCTTCTTCACCTACTGTATTTAGAGCAAGTGGATTTGGTCACTTGTGCATTATTATTGTTTTGTAAAGTACTGTCAGATCTCTCACAGGCAGTATTTTCTAATGAATGCAAATGAAAATTGTAATTATCCATTTCAAAGCAATCTGTAGCAAGCCATCATTGCGCACGGAACATTATTTATACAGCTCATAAGCCCCAGTGATGCTCGTGCATAATTCCTAACACATCAGAGTGATAGATACTGCCTTCAGGGCTGGACTTTCCAAGCCAGCCTCTCTGTTTTTAAGTTGCAGACGTTGTCAGTTCAATGGCTGACTACTTGGTTTTGCAGGTTCTGTTTGATGTGCGTATGATAGCAAGCCCACACTGCCTGCAGATGCCAGACTGCACCCAAAATGTCTTGCTTCTCTTAAGAGCAGTGAATAAAGTGACAGGCTGGCAGCTCTTAGGGACTTTTCGTTCTCTCTTCTTATTTTCCAAGTCCTTCTTTTCTGCCACCTGCCTGTTCTCAGCTCTGTGCTCATCCTACTCAGCACCTGCCATAGTATGAAAACCTGAGGCATATCATGTGTTTACACGTATGATTGCACTTAACTCAAACATTATTTCCATGTCTTGCCCAACCTCTAATTCCAGTGCACGGACTGCTGCTTGCTCTTACCCATGTGGGCAGTCTCGCTCTCACTGCTCACTTTGCAGGGCTGTTCTTGGACCAGTTAAAAACATAATTCACTGAAAGACATAAATTATCTCTTCCTGTACCTGCTAGGCTCCTAGGTAAAGTGAAAATTGTGTCTTTTCCTGCTGTTAAAAACTGTGGTCACTACATCCAGTAATCTTTTGGGAAGCTTAACTTTTAAAACACCAGGCAATTTATTACCACCTTATATTAGCTGTCCTTGGTAGCTAAGAGGTACAAGTGACACGCTGCAGTGAAACTGTAAAAGTAGAAAATGTCTAGCGAGTAACCTCTTTCCTAAGAGACTATGTTAACCAAAAGACTAATAAAATCTTGTTTAACCACCATTGAAAAACTTTTTGGTAGACTGCCAACCCTGATTGGTCTCTTGAGTATAAAATTAGTATAGAAAAGTTCCTTCCAGCCTTAATTCGTATCAGCTTCTAACGCCGATCTCCTGTACATCAAAGAGAAATGCTCCTTTATTGCACCATTTTACATTTTAAATCATTCAAGCTTGTAGCATGTTCTACCTACTTCTTTTTGCAGCGGCACCTCTGCCCTTACTCAACTGAAGTATCAGCTATACTGGGTGGTGTTTCCCTGGTCCCACAGTGGTGAGATGGAGATCTGTCCTTGCTCTCATATAGGGGGTTTGGCCAGGCAGTCCTGTGTTGCCATGCCTGTGTTTCTGGTCCTCTACTGACACAAGGAAGGGAGGTTTCTTCCTGTAATCCAGTGATAGCCCCCAGAGGTAAATATCCCATCCTTTTTCTTACACCCAGGACAGAAGGCATTCTCTGCCTTATGGAAATACAAAGCAATCTCCCAGCCTGATCTGAAGGTTGTTCTTATGCAAATCCAAACAGGACAGTGTGAAAATGCTTAAAATGAGGCCCCATCTAGGGCAATGTGTTACAAATTGGATCTGTGAAATCCATTTTTTCAGTGAAGAGTGGAGCTTACAGCTTGCAAAGCCAGATCACTACCTGTGTGTTTCTCAGACTGTGATCCATGTCTCCTACTTACATTTTAATTCCCTTCCCCTTGTTTTCCAAGTGTGATCCTGTACAACAGAGCAAAGGCTTTATTACTTTCTCGTGCACACCATAGCACATGTTTATATCCCCTAGCTTATCAAGCTGGATGTGTCTAAGTGTAAACTTTTGCCTGTAAGTAAGATCAAGAGATTTTTAGGATTTGACACAACATTTTGCATTTCTAGCATGACTGGTAGCTGTTTGCTACAATTGTGCATTGAGGCCTCCACAAAAATTAGTGGCCTTATCCCTGACTCTGAGGGCTTACAAATTAAATGCAGTAACCAGACGAGCTACTCTTGCTCAAGCTACTCTTGCTTGAAACACACGGAGAAGCAGTGAGTGTGAGGGCTAGGGCTATGCTCCTATCTCTTCAACCATAGTGACCCATCTTGCACACCAGGGCATGATGCTGCTGACTGGCGACTGCTTTCAGTTATAGATCTGCTTCCAGAATAGCACTGCATTTAAAAGAAACAAGAGCAAGCAGTAACTGCTTATCCTGGCTAAGCTTGTGTAACAGGTTTTCATATGATGTTTGTAGTGTTTAAAGCCTTTTTTCATTAAACTGTTTCAGTATCCAGAAAAAACCCATTTCTCTTACTCAGCTTCATTAGCTATAGGAAATCACTGGATTAAAGTAGAGAGCAGATTAGCAAAAATAAACTGTAGTATGTTTTGGGCATATGGTGCCGCGTATGAATGGGTTTTAACTACTTAACTGTGTATAACAAAGAGCAGAAGGAGAGATTTGTCTTCCCATGTAATAATTACAATTTGCAGTAGCTGCATAGCTTAACAGTAAGAAACCACAAAGCCACGGAAAGCTTTTGGTTAGGATTTGCACGGGGTGTGTGCGCCTGTGCCCGAGCTTGTGTAGTGTTTTCTGCCAGCTGAAGGCTGGGCACGTAACTGGACTTAGCTAATTAACAGGATGCCTCTCCTTTCCTTTCTTCGCTGGGCTCATGTTTTGCAGCTCTGTGTTACTGTGGGCTACAGAGACCAGGATTTAACCCGTCCGACGTGGGAGCCGGTGCTGGTGTGGGCACACTGCTCTATTGCATGGCCCAGAAGGGAGGCATGCTGTGGGCAAACCCATGACAGCCCGGGCTTTGTCTCAGCTGGAAATTGTCCCCCACAAAGCAAATATAAACAGAAATAGTAAATAAAAGAGGCCATGTCAGGGTGATTGCTGAGTATCAGCCTTCCAGCCCTGGGCAAAAAGCAAGCCAGCTTTGGACTGGAATGACTCCACAGTTTCTAGCTTCCCACTATTTTTCCCTGATATCTGTCTGATACTTCAATCTGCAAAAGTCAAGTTTATGCCTTTTCTAAATAGACCTGTCTCACACCAGTTTGAACTTGGTCCTGACACACAAATCAGTGCAAACACTGGTAACATCCTGACGGTGCTCCACCTCCCACTTCTCAAGAAAACTGTGCTTTTCCATTTGTGTGCTGAGACGTTTCTGAAAACCAAGCAGTGGTGATGACATCATTTCCATGTCTTAAAAAACTTGCTTATAAAAGGATATAAAGATTTGCAAAGCCAATCAAATCTAATTTATAAAGTCGATACAGAAATACCTGGAGAATTACCTGATCTTTATCCAGGCTCCTCAGTATGTTTGCTAGCACAGATTAACAAATAAGGTTGTGCCACATAGCTTAAACATGCATGTCCTTCCCTTTTTCTGGGGGGTTGCTTTCCTTGAGGTTTCCACAATGTGTTTCACATCCACTGTGAGTAACATTCTTGGACTTCTGCCCTGGATTAATCAAACATAAATCATTGCTCCCTGCAAAAAGAAAGTTTTGCCAAAAATTTTGGTGATCGAGAGAAGAAAAGAGGGTGGGTTTTTTTCCCTCTGTGAACCTTTAACTAATCTTATTCCTTATTTTTTTTGGTGGGAAATTTTGTGCATTGAAAAATTCACTGAGAAGGCCCTGATCATCTTATTTTTTTAGTGATTATTATCAAAAATTAAATCCCCAGCTGCTCAGGAGAGCATTCTTGATTTCTCCTAAATTAGTTTTGTAGTGGTGAGCCCTACCAAACTTGCAGACTTTGTGTTTAGTTTATCAGTAACTCAGTGTTGCTTCTGTTGCAGAGTTCCCTGAAGAGAAGAGGCAGCAGAGAAATACACAAAGAAAAAAAGACATTTACCCAGGTATGGTTTTCACAAATGTGCAATTTTGAGCAAAAATCACATGAAAAAACCCTCAAGATTTCTTTTTACAGATGTTGATAGGACCATCAGGCACATTATCTAGAGTGCAATTAGGCCTTAATCTACTGAGACCTCACAGAGATAATGTAGAAGCAATTTAGGACACAAGTGTGATCTCTAAAAGGTTCAACTTCTGAGGCTCTGTTGTGCTTGTATCCATAGACTCAGGCTGCAGGTTTTCTACAAGAAGAGAAAATCACCTTGCCTCACAAGGTAATTGGATCACAGCTTAGGGACTAACTAAATTTATACACAGTGCCAAAGATTTTGTGCTAATGAGCGTCTTGGCAGGGAATGCACTTGGCACACTGCAATGACACCCTGTGAGCTCTCATGTCACAGCCCAGGGTTTGATCTCTCTCTAGCATTAGGGAGGCAGCACGTGAACCTGTGTTCCCCCAAGCTGAGATACAGCACAGAGCCCAAGCTACCCACTCAGTCTCCCTTTAGACCCTAGTTTTAATGAAAACCCATATGTTGACTCTTCTCAGGAAAGTGGTCTGCCTGGTTTCCTCTGCTTTTTGTGTTGACTGTAGGAGTTAAAGCTTTCCTCAGCACCCATATGGTTACCGTTTATAGCCGGAGAGATGGGGATAGTTTTTCACCTCACTGGGAAAGGAGCCAAGAGCGACATTATGCCTTCCTTAGAGAAAGGTTGCACCTCCCCTGCTGCCCCTTCAGCAGGCTTAGTGTAGGCAGCAGGGACCTATAGGTTGTCTCTGAGTCGATGGAGTTTTAAAATCCATTGATTTGTAGTAATAACTATAATAAATCATTAAAATATGTTGCACTTGAGTGGGTAGGGCAGGCAGCTGAGTGGGCATACCAGGGGCTCGTGGTGGTCAAGGGCTGCAGCTTGCTTTCCCAGGACACAGCAAACTGAGCATCCCCACTGAGCCACTACAAGCATGGCTTAATCAGACCTCAAAATGGGGCACTGGGCTTGCTTTTTGCAGGGCATGCTACAGAGAATTATTTAAGTTGTCAGTCAGCTCAGGGAGTTTACTATTCTGCAAGTCTGTAAAATACATGGATGAAATACATATATGCCCACAGGTGTGTAGATTACAGATGGAGCTACATGAAGACATGGTTGTGTCCACTGGGGTTTGTGGGCGGCACTGTCTTTCCTTTCTTTATTCCTGGAAATACAGAGCAGTGTCGAGGCAATAGATTCCTTGTGCTTGCTTCCTCTGCCTAAATCCAGTCATTAAGAGCAGGTATAGTTTGCCTTGGAAAGCCTTAAAAAGGACTTCACAAAATTAACCAAGTAACCATGGGTCAGCTCTGCACCACTCATAACATGGGGAAGTGATCCCAGAAACCACCTGGGAAAAAAAAACCCACTTTTATGCTGTACACAGACACTGTAACTCGTGCAAGCAAAGTGTTTGGGCTTGAAAATGAAAATCATTGCAACAGCACTGTGCAAGGTGGCTGTTCAGTTTTCTTCAGCAAATCTTTAGGGCAGGAAAGGCTGAGAAGCAATCTTAATATATTGATATGGCCCAGCCTATAAGTGCATGTCCTAGCTATCTCCCAACTCTAGGGTGTTAACCAGAGCTG
Organism: Falco biarmicus; assembly: GCF_023638135.1. Lineage (NCBI taxonomy): Eukaryota > Metazoa > Chordata > Aves > Falconiformes > Falconidae > Falco > Falco biarmicus. The sequence goes on from NC_079290.1 coordinate 60,834,878, forward strand.
TCTCCAACCCCAGATATCCATTCAGAGGTATGAGCTGGTTGAGACTAGAGTGCACCACAGCAGGTGCCCAACCTGGTCAAACAGCTGCTGGGTCCTGGGGCATGGCCCAGAAGGGTAGGTACGGACACAGCACAGGAGGTTCAAAATGCTGCTCTTCAGTAACAGCCACCCTAAATACTTAAAATAAGCTCAGATACCCATTACACAGGGTGAGTTTTGTGAGTGAGAAGCAACCACAAGCTTGGATTCGGTGCATATGCATGTTTACAGATATATATAACATATGGCAAGAGTGGTGTTTTTACTTACTGAGAGCTCATCATTAAAATTAGCTGGAACATCACATCCACTGCAGGCACACTGAGTAAAGAACGCCTGTGAAACTGATTGTCTTAAAGTCGTGTAAAAGCAGAATTCATAGTAGCGCTTACCGGCCTCCAGCAGTATTGAAGAAAAAAAGTTTTTATTCAGCAGAATTGCAAAACGGAGCTTCTTGGAAAATACCAGGCACCAGGCAAAACACAAAGAAAAGTGGTTCTCCAGCGCAAGGTAGGAGTGCTGGCACTCAGCCAGATGCTTGGGTGCTGGTTGTACTGCCCTGTCACCAGACTCGCAACCCCAAAACCGCTTACCCGTCTTCTGCCTGGCAACTCCCTGGAGCCGATGGTGGTGGTAGAGGAGGTGGCATTGGTCTCTTATCTATCTTTGTGTCTTCTTGCCAGAAAAGAAATATCATATTTGGGAATTTTTGATCAGCTCTTTACTCTCATCACATCATTTACATTGCATAATGAATTTAAGTTTATTTCTTCCCTTTACGTTTCATTTCTTTATCTCCACATTCTACATTTGTCTAAATTAGACTGCAGACTCTGTAGGGAGGGATCTTTTTTTTTTCATTAACATCCCTCTGAAGTGTCACACAAAGCTGTAGTGCTATTGCATGCAGATAATCACTATCAGGAATCACCAGTTCCCATTTATCCTTAATGGTCTTAAAGTCCGTGATGAGCACCATGACTGACGGAACATTTTTGCACTATTGCTCCTTCTTTTCTTTCTATATGGTGTGCCCTACATACGCTTTTTCAGAAAGCATCCACATACTGGATGTGTAATACAGCCTGACTGCCATAGCCCAGATTCAGCCCCTGGGATTCAAGCTTCTTGTTCTTCCTAAAAGATGGAAAGACTATTTTCCCCCTCCCCTCCCCCTTTCTTTTCATTCATGGTTTAACTAATAATGACCTATTCTTAATTTCAGTGATTTGGCCTCCCTTAGTTTCCCCTGTATGTCCAAACTCTACTTACCTGTGTGGGTGTCTTGCCCTCCTACTGTTTGTGCTTGGTTTCAACTGATCAAGAAATTGCTGATATTTCTGTGCACAAAGTTTCAGAGGGACAGATGCATGAAGGTTGGAGTCCTGCCCTTCTGGCATGCTCAGATCTGGCTGATAAATCTCTCCTGACCATTCTTTTCCTTTGGAAAAAAGCTGTCTGGGGAATGGGATTTTCAGTAGTCATGTTCCCTGGCAGAGAAGCAGGGAAGATCTAGAGCTTTCTCATCTTTCCGGATGGAATCCATATTTAGTAGGCGAGATTAACCTCCATCAGCTCTGTTGTTTTGTATGAGGCTTGTGTTTGTTTAATGACAAAAATCTCGTTTGTTTCAGCTCTTGCACAAAGCAAAACTTACAAATGTGATTTTTTTTTTCCATAGACAAAACCTAGCAATAAAGCAATGCTGCTGTAAAAAGTTAATGGTAGTTTTGTCCTGCTAGAATAACGCGCTAACTCTGCAGACGCATTGAGTCGTGCAGTGATGCCGAGCAAAAACACTGGGGCCCTGACCCCAAACCCATTGAAGCCTTTCCCTTTCCTTCAAAAGCTTCAAAATGCTGAGTGTGTTGTCCTGAGTGTGACTCGGTGACTGCCTTTTATATTGTTTGAAATGCCGTGGGTGCCGGGCTGTGGCCCCCAGACCGCCGGGGAAGGGCTGGCTCCTGGGGGGAGAGGGGTGTGGGCAGGCTGGCCCTTCCCCACGGCATCGGTCCAGCTGTGGAAGCCAGGGAGGTGCGAGGGGCCAGCCAATGCCACCGATGGCTGGGCGCTTGCAGCCAAAGGCAGACAAGAAGCACAAGGAAGAATGCTGGATTACAAAAACGGAATAAGGGAATTTTCACGTGTGATTATTTCCAAGCTATTAACAGATAAAGTGGAGTAATCACCCTACCTGGGAGCTCTGACGTGCAGCACTGCTCTGGCTGTAACTTTCCTGTGATCTTTGTATTACCCTAAAAGCAAAACCTACAGCTGCGGGGATAAACTGATTCTCGATGACAGGAAAAACAGAGGTAATGTATTGTGCAGCCCTGACCAAAGATGATGCTTTAATCTTACAGCCTTATCCAGCCAGAGCAACCAACCTTCAGAGTGACTCCAGTGGAGGCTGCATGGAGTTTTGCTAGGTTTTAATCTGATACTTAATTTGCAGTTTCGAGTTATAAAGAGAAAAGCAATTTGCAAATGTATGTGTGAAAAAGAGGTGTGTGTATATCAGGACATGAAAGAGAGGAAAGCAAGCCCATCTTCTAGAGGCTCTGCTTCTAATCAGTTATATGCACCTCAATTGTATTCATAGGAAACTCACATTTCTGGTGCCAGAAACATGATGACCAGAGTTTTAGTCAGGCCACTGATCAGTTGATTGCAGGTGTATTTGACTCTGGGTTGTCACTGAAAACCACATATTAACAGAAACTGTGGCTATTTTTTACACTATCAGGTTATTAGTTTAACATTGAGTTATATTCAGATAACTTTTTTGACTATTTAGTATTTTAAAGTCCCAACCTGCACCAAGCAGAATCAGTAAGAAAACTGAGTTTTCAGAAGTATACAACCAATTACTTTTGTGGCTGTTTAGTTATTAATAGCTGAAATTAAGACATAATTGGTATATATTTAAGTAGAATGGGGAAAATTAATGTAGGTAACATAAAAGACAATGTTACCAATGTGCAATGATGTGTACATTAGAAATCAAACAATTTCCTCAGATTGCTGAGCTGTAATTAGTTTTGTATGTTGTTTGTTGGGTTTTTTTAATAGCCTGATCTGGATTAACAAAGTCCATCATGTTTTCTTCTGGATTTGGTTGCAATTATTAGGAATTATAACTAAATGGTGCTTGTGAAAGATAACAGTGCTCCGGAGACTGAAATGAAGTTTCCATAGATAATTGCACATATGTCCACATGGCCTACCAACAATGATAAAATCTGCTGTCTCAAGAGATCATCTTTCAAAGCCTGCCTTCCATTATGCTGCTAATGCTGATAAATGTGTCTCTTACAAGGCCAAGTGCCTGCATCTCCATGACAATTCATGAAAGTGATTCATGCAAAGAAATTGTTCATCGGCTTAGAATTTACTTAACCTTGTCTCTTATTTCAGCACAATACACACTGGAGTTTTCATTTGAGTTGAGATGCAGTGCTTTAAAATGCTCAACACATGAAAAAAAAAAATCAAGGTCTCATTTAATACCCTGGTGCTTCCTGAAAAATGCAGGTTTTCACATGGGATGGATTTGGATATAAACACAGTTTAATGAATTTTTCTTTCCTTTCTCACATGTTTTCACCAATCTCCCTTGTGAACAGTTGTCCATGCCAGAAAGTAGTGATCACAGTCTGGTCCGTCCTAATAATAAAGGCAGCAGGGACAACAGTATGCTTCCTATTTGGAAAGCGAATTAGGCACTCTGGCTATTTCACAGCATTGTGAGATCAGAGTAATTAAAGTCTTCCTTTGGAAGGCAACCGTGCAGTTTAACACACTTTTTTTGTGTTTTCTAGCAGAAGGAGCCTGAGATTTGGGATTATGATGAGCAAATTCATCTGAGTAGCCTTTGTTTCATGATGCTGAAAGGGAGAAAATGTATCATTAAACAAAAATGGAACAGAAAATGCCAACAAATCATGGAGCCTTTTCATTTGAGTCATTATTTTCCACAAAATTTGCACAGTATTTGAGAAAAACTAAACATTACACTGGCACTCTTGCATCACTGAACACTTGCACAGGCGCACTTGATTTCCACCACCACCACCCCACTCTTTAACTCTGGTCAAGCTGCTTTGCCAATTTAACCAGGACCAAGGCATGAAATGTGTCAACTGTGTGGTTTGCGCAGCTCTGTCTGTGTATTGTTTGCATACCTAACAGATACAGCTCAGAGGGTGGGGAGGTGGAGATTTTGGAAGATAAGCTACTGATTGTGCTTCTATTATAATATAATCTTGGGGTGGGGTGATTATTCTTGGCAGGAAGACAGCGCTGATTTGAAGTGCCAGCTCCAGTTTGCCAAAGAGGAGGCCACGCTGATGCGTAAGAAGATGGCCAAACTGGGGAGGGAGAAGGACGAACTGGAGCAGGAGCTCCAGAAGTACAAGTCCATCTATGGAGACGTGGACAGTCCCCTGCCTACTGGGGAGGCAGGGGGTCCACCCAGCACCAGGGAGGCCGAGCTGAAGCTTCGTTTGAAGCTGGTGGAGGAGGAAGCCAACATACTGGGCAGAAAAATAGTGGAACTGGAGGTGGAGAACAGAGGGATTAAAGCTGAGATGGAGGATATGAGATGCCAGTATGAAAAAGAGTGTCTCAGCAGGGACCACATTTCAAGCATTCCTACCTCGCCCTATGGTGACTCCGTGGAGTCGGCCACAGAGCTGCGCCGGCACCTGCAATTCGTGGAAGAGGAAGCAGAGCTGCTGAGGCGGTCGATCTCTGAAATCGAGGATCACAACAAGCAGCTAACGAATGAGTTGAACAAATTCAAGTTTGAGCCAGGCCAGGAGCCGGGCTGGTTGGATGACACGGCGTCCAAGTGTGGTGGGACCTTGCAAGAGGAGCTGAAGTCGGCCAGGTTGCAAATCAATGAGCTGAGCGGGAAAGTGATGAAGCTCCAGTACGAGAACAGGGTCCTGATGTCCAACGTCCAGCGTTATGATCTTGCTTCTCACCTGGGCCTGCGCACCTCCAGCCCCAGGGACAGTGACGCTGACAGCGATGCTGGGAAAAAGGAGAGTGATAGCGAAGAGGGTCGCCTGCCCCAGCCAAAGAGAGAGGGGCCCATTGGGGGTGAGAGTGACTCTGAAGAAGTTTATGAGAAGACGTCGGGTTTTGGGAGTGGGAAGCCGTCGGAAGTCAGCGACCTGTGCTCTGCTGAGCTCATGAGAGTGAAAGAGGACACTGAGTCTTTAATTAACATCAAACGTGAGGCTGAGCGGCTCGAAAGGACCGTGGACCGCCTTATCACTGATACAGACAGCTTGATTTATGATGCAAAGGTGCACATAACCAGCAGCCCATCCACTGAGCAGGATTTCAGAAGTGGTGAGGAAAGGGGAGAAGATAAGCACGAACCAGAGCTTCTGGACACCGTCAACTCCAGGATGAAAGCTTTCCGGAAGGAGCTGCAGACCTTCCTGGAGAAGGTTGATCATATTGGAGAGGGCCTCAAGGAGCAGATGGAGGACCTCTCCCCTCTTCCCCATCTCACAGAGTCCTCCAGTTTTCTGTCGACAATGACGTCCATGTCCCGAGACTCTCCCATTGGTAACCTGGGGAAGGAGTTAATCACTGACTTCCAGGTAGGTTGGCCTCTTGTTTGCCTTCTTTCTGTTTATAGTTTCTCTTTCTTTCTGGCATCGCTACCCTAGAGCTAATTTTCCTCACAGCTGCTTTGTTATGATTTCAGACCTGCGATGTATTGAAGTATGTAATGTTAAAGAAACACTTTTAGGTTTTACTTTCTTTTATTTGTTTGCACAACTCTTTTGATTCAGAGGCGGTTCCTTGTGGCAAAAAGGCTAATCCACTGATGCTATAGTGATCAGTCTTCTTTTTGTCTGTAACAGCAATGTTTCCCCGTGAAAGAGGAGATTAATTTAAAAAAAAAATAATCTGATGAATGTAAATTAGCAGCCTTGCTAAGAAATGTGAGAAGGTCTTTATTATGCTCTCTCATAAAAGGGTCAGGCGTGTTCTCAAAAGCCTTGCCAAAAGAACCCAACCGAATGCAGTTTTCTAAGTGATGTGTTTTGAAAAGCCTGCTTACAGCTCACTCCCCTAACCGAGCAGCGAGTGAGAAGCTCTGTAGCCAGCGAAGGACTGCCTTGCCTAAAGCGTTGCCCATGGGCGCATGTCTAAACTGCCACAACTGCCACACTGGATATGGCTTTTCTGCACAGCACAAGTAAGGAAGGAAGAGCCTTGTGTCCCGTATCCTTCATGACTTGTATGCTTGCTGTTGGTTTGACTCATGCATCCTCATTGCATGCGCCTCATAACCAGTGTTTGCATTCTTTTTTCCTCTCTTTCTCTTTTTTGCTTTTCAGATGTTTCAGCCCATCATTTTGCTCATCCTCATTTTGGTTTTGTTCTCTTCACTTTCTTATGCCACTGTATTTAAGTTGGTTTTTCTGTTCACGCTTTTCTTTGTCTTGTAGTTTTTCAGTCGTCTACCTTACCCATTTTTGTTTTCTTTATTCCCTCCTGTCCTTTTGTTTTTTTGTTATAAACCGCCCATGCACCTAACAGTCCAAACTGAGGGATCAGATGGAGTGGCAGCTCAAACAAGATCGTGGAGAGGAGCAAGAGATTCACCACCAGCGAGCCACCACCGACCCACATCGCAGAGCTGATGGAGACATTAAACTCTACAGGCCAGGAGACAAGGGCTGTTTCAGTCTAGAGGTCAGCAAAGCAGCCCGTCTTACTCACTGCCTCCTGCTGCCTTAGCCAGGAGATGAGTAACCGAAGCCAGGGGTTGGGGGAGTAAATTGAACCAAACACAGCACCCCTGTCATGAAATTTGTGGTTGGCCTCTTCTCCCCCTTGCAATTTCAGAGAAACAAATTGGTCCTGACTTTGGACTCGTCACCCTGCTCCCAGTAGCTTCACCAAGTGGGAAAATGTGGCTCAGGGACCCATTACAATTAATTACAGAAGCCAAAGATCTCTAGAAGAGGTCGTAAATCCTGATGGGAGATCATGCTTCCATGTTTCAACTTGTGGGATATTTTAAATCTTGAAAGTCTGCAAATAGAGATCACTTTGCATTTTGCCTGGCAGTAGTCACTTGCACAGGAGAGGGTTTGATGCTGGTGTGCATGGTGATTCTCAACAGGCAACACAGCACCCTTCAGCTTCCAAAAAATTTATTTAAAGCAGAATTCTCCATTGTTTGGGTTGTTGAGTACTTTTCCATTTGTCAAAAACATCGATCAATTTTTATTTAAATCTTCATCCATGCAGAGGCCATATCCGCCTCAGTAAACATCTACTTAGCTGCTTTCTCATGAACATAGGTTGTCCAGACACTACAACAGGTCCTGAAGAAAACAATTTCTAATCTGTCTCCATAAAGGCAAGATTAAAGCATTGGGAAATCTTTTCTGCTGGCCACTGGGAAGCCAAATCCACCTTGAAACTGTGTGGTTAGAGTAGCTTCTAGTGAGGGATGAGTTTTAATATGTTTTTAGTTCTAAAGACACATGCAGAGGCCTTAGTATATTTGAAACCCCCTAACTGAGTCTGGGAAGAGGAGAATGCTGGCTGGGACAGCTGGGTTCGGGAGTAAGAGGTAACACGCACTAGAAAGCAGGGGTAGGATGAAAAAGCATCAGGGTGGCTGGTAGCCAAGCAACACGATGCTGTATTGAATATCAAAGGGAGAATGGCCCTTCATCTTAACACAGGTAATTCTTTGCTGGTTTTGTTCTGTTTGTTTTAAATTGTTCTAACAGTGCAGAGTTTTGGTAGTACTAGAATAATTAATATGTTCAGCAGCTTCTCTTCCAACTTTTCCCTTTTACCGGTGATAATAAACCTTGGGAAGCATATCTGATAAACCCAGGACACCATAAGTCTCTCACTGAAAGGTAAAGTCTTCCTCAGCTGCGAAATGGGTTGATGAGGTAGAGAAACCTTGCTGTTCAGCGTGCATCCTTTTGCAATTGTATTGGTCAATAGTTATGGTAGATTAGGTCAGGAAATGACCACAGCAAATGTTTACAATATTTCTGTTTAAATTCAGTCATCTTGATTAATACCCCCCTTATCTTAGATCAGTCTTGCTATCATATTAAGCCCTTTATATGTGAGCCCTCCATTAAGATTAGGGATTTGGGTAATTTTTGCACAACATCTTTTTTCCTCTCGCAGGATGGGATGCATAAACTGTGTACATCAAACTGGTTTAAACAGAGGTTGGATAGTTTTCACACCGTAGCCTGACAAGAAACAAGCCAGTAATTATAATCAAAGGTAGGAAATAGCCAGTTTAGGTCCAGATGTGCCCAAAAGATAAGCAAGGCTGGAACTCAAGTGGCCTGACTTGAAAAAATGTTGAAGACTAAGGTGTTTGTTTCAATCAGGTTTCCTTAAGCAACAAAGAATATCACACTGCTTCCTGCTGAAACTTTTCAATGGTTGGGCAACCAACTGAAATCTTATAATCTGTAATACTCAAACCCAAGTGAAGCAGAAGATTCCTCCAAATAATTCAGTGTGGTATCATTTTTAGTTGTTTGGGGTTTTTTTATTTCATACACTGTACTTGCAAAAAATACTATATTTTGGGGCCAGATGAATGATCAGGAAAAAATATTATTGACATACCAAAGGGGTTTTTTATTACCACAGAAATCTGAGGTGGAGACTCAAACCTTTCGGTGTCTGCAGCAGAGATGGCTACACATAAGCCGTTATCAGCTTTAACATATGAAGTGAAAATATATGCACTGGCCAGTGGATAGCATTGATTGATGATCTTCTTACTGCATATGGACTTTCAGCATGAGAACAACACATTTCATTTCAGTGAGGCAAATGTTTTCTTTTTAAGCGGGCAAACCCATTTTACTAAATTAATTTTTTCCAAGCTGAATTTTAAATTACAATTTTCCCAAGCAATGCTGAGCAGCTTCCATTTAGCCATTTCCCTATTTTTAAAAATGAGCATCGTGAGACCCTAATTGTTTGATTAAATACAACAAATGCAGACTGACTTGTGCTTGAAACTACCCCATAGCCTAACTGTAAACATCTGCCTTTGCTTGGGCTTTGCACTGCAGTTGTTAGTGCAACAGTATTATTAGAATATATTTGCATTTAAAGAGGTGCGTTAGAGTCACAGTCCAAGGGAAATTATATCTTAAAATAGCCTTAAGAGCAGAGCTTTTTTTTCTGGCTGAAACAAGCCATTCAGCTGCTGTTGTGGGAGGTTGGAGCCCATTGGGGTGGATGTTCAATCCATTATTCATGATTTTAGCAGGGTAGGGTTGTGCTGGGAGGGGGAAATCATTCTTTACCATCCAAAGAAAAAGCAAGTGAACAAGTGAGAATTGCCCTGAGTAAAAGCCATGGAGGAACTAAAAAAGGTAACACAATTCTTCATGGAGCAAATGCCCAGGACAAATCAAAGGGTTACTATGGCAACAAATGGGAACCAGTGGGAAAAAATGGTAAATAATTTTTCATTTGGTGAATTTTACCCTTTTTGCTAATGGAATATCCATAAACAAAAGGCAGCTTCCTTAAGCAGTCTCCTCCTGTTTATTCAGAAACAAGAAAACAGTCTGGAGGAAAAAAAAATCACTTTCACATGTCCAAGTATAGTTTGTGGCAATATTTGATACCTGATGCTCTAAAATAGAGCTGTACTTCCTAGCTCTGATTGTTCCTTCAGAGGGTATCAGTTCTGCCCTTGCCTAAGTAAATGTATATCACTACAGGCAAAAGCAGTCATCTTTGCATTTCAGAATTGGATTATCCTCATATGTAGCTTTTAAAGACTTAGACATTTGTTTCTGTGTGGAAAAATGCCACAAAATCTCTGACACTCCCAGGTTATGGAAAAAGAACCACTGAAGTGAATTCACTTAAAAGGAACAAGTTGTCACAGAGAATTAAAATAAAAATGGATAGGCTAGAGAAGGTGAGAGCATGTCTTAAAAAGTAAGTCTTCCACAAGGTCTAGTAATAAAGGAGGAAGAGCTCACACTGAAGAATAATTTATTCTAATGAGTTTTTAATCTGTTTATCCATTTTCCTTATCATGCTCGTAAGAAATATAAAACATCTTTATTACTCTAAGTGAGTACCTGGGTTAAATGTGGACCAATCAGATACAGTGATGTGCAAGTTAGGTAAGTCACTTTACCACCTCATTTGAATCAAAACTTCTGTATGGATCTATTTTGGACATACAAGGAGAATTTTGGTCTGTATTTTAAATGTTCTATTTTTAGCTGGGTTTGGAGTGTCTGTGCTCCTTCTGTGCAATTCTCATAATTCCACGTGAGAGCTTTTCAGCTGAATGGCTTTTGCAGCAGCTCCCAGCCATGTGCTGAAAATTTACACATCCTTTTCTCTTGCCCGGATTTAAGATTTTGTTTTCCCAGAAAGGAAACTCTGAATGTTTTATACGTTGTGACTTTTCTTTGTTCTGGGGGGGGAAAGGAAAAAAAACCACAACCCCAAAAAACAACAAATGAGGACCACATAGAAGGATATATCTCTTGGTGTCCACTATTCCTCCAGTGCAAAGTTGTGGGAAGAAAAAAGACAAACTTGTGCTGACAGGATCCCTTCCCACCAGGATTAAGGGCAGCAAGAATAATTTACTTTGATGAATTGTATTCTTTCTTGCTATGCAAGATTCTGTAAAGGTTGACAACATAATGGCTTAAAAGACCTTTTATGATGTAAATCTGGATATCCCAGTCATAACTGAACTCAGTGAGACTTTGTGTACTATCCATACGAGGTGGATTTTTAAAGACTGTGCAAAGTGTTCTGTGTTTTCGCAAAATCACAAACTCTCCATATAAGCACAGAAAAATAACCACACAACTGCCTATTGTACACTAGCAAATGGAATATATGCCATTTATTTTTAAGGGGTGAGGAAAAGAGTACAGCTTCAGAGGCAGCCTCTGAGAATTCAGTCAGATGTGTATTGTATGTAAAAAGTAATACAAAAGGCACTGGAAGTTCCTTTCAGATCTGGTTGATTGTACGCATGCAGGGGTCAGTATCACATGTGAAAAAGTAGCAGTTTTTAAACTGCATGGTCAAATAAGGTCCAGATGTCAAAGCATTAGCCAGAATAGCATAAAATATTCATCTTTTGGCTACATTGGAATTGCACACAAATGCTGCAGAGCATTTTTTTACCCTGCCTCCTCAGGCCTTATATTATTCCACTGCTCTCAAAAAAAATTACTAAAAAAAAGATTCCATGAAATTTGATCTTCACAGTTCTTACATGTAAACTGATCAAGTTTGCAGGCAAATTGAGATTGTAATTAGCTATGGTAAAATGGAGAAAACAGACAATAAGACCCAGCTGTACCTCACGGTGCATGGCAATGGTGTAAAAACAATTTGTGGCAGAAATGTGGGATTGTATGAGCTGGAAACTAACCTGAAAAGCCGTCGACACACTGAGAGGGGCAAAAAGGGGTCAGTGCAACGACGGAGCAGTGGTGAAGCCCCCAAAGCATGGATAACTTTTCTCTGCGTATCCTCTTGAGGTAGACATCGGCCTGGATTAGCTTGTTCTGGAGTGATAACAGGTGAGAGAAAAGGACTTATCAGAAAGATTTGGCGCTGCCTGTCTGAGAGGACAGGAGTGAATCTGGAAGTGCAATAATTGGGATACATGGGAAACTGTCCGTCAGTGTTGAGCTGCAGCTGTTTCTGTGGTGCTGTGATGGAGTAGCACTAGCTCGTAGTTCCCGTTATATTGTGTTTGTATGTCTTGTTGTAGTGAGTTTGTGTCTGTTTCTGTGGTGTCAGTTCACTGTGTGGTGGCCAGCCCATTTTGGGGTGTTTTCTGTTCCTCCTGTAGCACGTTCATTAATGAGAACAAAGGAAACAAAGAATGGGAGTTAACAGGTTATCAATGTTAGTGTCCATTTTGTAACAAACGAAACCACAGTTGTGCCACAGACTACACCCTGTTATTATGTCACAGGGGCCTGATTTCCACACATAAACATCTAGAAGTCCAGCAGTATTGGGTACTTGAACTGCATATACAAATATCACATGATACATTTGTACATATTCTTCATTCATGATCCAGATGTTTAGCAGCAATCTACTAGGTGCTTAAGCAGCTTTATGTCCCTTGATTTGAGCAGTAAAAATCCCAATGCTTCTAGCAGAAATGACATTATATGAAATTATAGGCTGTGAAGAGCCCTCAGGTTGCACTGGAAGGAAAAAGGTGTGCAGCTCTGCATTCGTGCATTAACGGCTTTTCAATATGTTTATTTTACCACTTATAAAAAACTATCGTTCTTAAACAGGTAAAGTCATTGTAAAAAGATTTGCATTGTCTCGTATGCATATGATTGTCTGCCTTTATGATGTAGGTAACCTCTTCCTAGTAGTTCCAACAGTTACCGCATAATCCCAGCTGCCCAAGCTGCCTGAAGCTTGGCTTTGCGTGGACTACGTGTTTATTGAAATATTGCACAGTTTAATCATTTTCTTGCCGTAATTTTGCAGCCATAAGGTGTTGTCAGTATATACATGACTACGTGATTCCAATTAATATTAGTCTGAAGTAGAACGCATGATCTTTTAGCAAATCATTGTCCACTGGAAAACACAAGTGTGAAGTCGAGTGAAAAATTCAAACCTTCCTGATAACTCTTACTGCTCTGATTCAGCTTCCAGTTTCAGGAATCCCAAGACCAACAACATTTCTAACTATCTAAATGTGTAATTGTAATACTGTAAGGGCAGGCGTATTAGGATCAGTGATGACTATGAACAGAAGAGCATTGCCATGTTGTGTCAGTTTTCACCCAATCAACTTTGCATGATTTTGGCTGATTTTGAATTCTTAAAAAGAAGGAACACACTTTTCTTTTTTTTTTTTTTTAATTACACCTGAGTTAACTAGGTACCTTACTTCTTATTTGCCATATTCCTAAAGAAGCCTGATCAGAATAAAAGAATGCAGAAATTTCTGATGAAAATAATGTTTCTTTTATTGGATGAGAAAATTAAACTGATGATTTACGAATGTTTGTGCAAACTAGCAAATCCCATTGCAAGCAGTACTTTCAGAATTATTTGTGCGACCAAATTTTTGCTTGTGCTATACAAAATGTCCGCAGACACACTAAGGTGTAGGATGAAATTGGTAAGACAGATAATGTTCTCTTGACCACTGTATGTGTACCTTTCAGAGGGCTAGAAGTGTCTTTTCCTCAGGTACAAAACAGACATGCACAAGTCAATAAGTGAATCAAGTAAAGAAGGAACTGATAGGGCCCAGAAAGTATATGTAGGGTGACTTTCATTTTTCAGTGGAGTATGGTCCTGCGGGTGGTTTATGGGATACCTCCATCTGCCTTATCTTCTTCTTCCCTCGAGGAGGAGAGGAGCATCTGTTCCAGTGACAAATACTTTTTGAATAACCAAAAGTGTCCCAGCAAGGGCTGCTGTGGCCCAAACACTGGCAGCAGCTGCTTTTGCTCTTAGGAAGTAGGAGGAGTGCCTGGGGAGAGGAGACGGGTGCCGGGCCTGGTGCTGGAGGGGAAATGGCAACACAGCTCCCCGAGAGCGGTCCCACGACCTGTGTTATATCCTTGCAGCTGCCGAGATTGGAGTGCGCTGGGCGTCAGCCAGCAGAGAATTTGGGATTATGCTTTGAAGCCTGAACAGATCCCTTCTTTAAATGTGTCTTTACTCTGAGAAGTAGGAATTTTGGTGCTGTAGTATTTTCTGTGGTAATGCATGTGAAGAGGACAGCATCTGGACAAGCATCACCTTTGTACAGACAAAGTTGTAGCTCCAGTGTGAGAGACACAAAAAGAAAGGGGTGGAAAGTTCTGATCATGAATGTAAGTGCCATTAATTAGCATAGTATAAATAATGAGGTTGACTCTGCCTTCTTGGGTCTTTATTTTTTAATTAACTTTCAGAAGTAAAGTGGATGGGATTCCAAACCTGATGTGAACATGAAATTAGAAGTATTAAGATTAAAATAGTGTTGGACCTGAAAGGGGAAATACTCAAGAATTTTGGTCAGATCTCAGGCTCATACTGATTATCACCATGACATTTGTGGAGTAATTATTTTGAGCAGAAATCACAGAATGAAGTCGACTTGTGCAGAGAGCTGTCCTGTATCTGAAGAAAGGGACCTCATATGCTTAGTTGGTTTAATAAATGCTATCCCATTAACTGCCTAGTCAGAAGTGTTGCAAATCAACAATTAGGTTCAACATATGTGCATTAGATACATCTTCTGCAGAGATGTTAAAATTTTATAGCTTTGATTATCATAAAGAAATACGCCACCAAATTTGTAATCCTGTAAACAGGAGCTCATCTGACAAACATCACTGATGGTGCGCTGTCTTAGCTACTCGAGTGCAAACTCTGAGCAGAGGCCTGGAGGGAATATCCAACATGTAACATCAGCATCCCAACTTTAGTTTTCAGAAGCAGCCACACAGGAAATTCCCACACATATTTAGGGTGTTGCTATTTATTCGCACACTGTGCTTTGGTTTTAACTATTGATAACTGTGAGTTGTGCAGATGTCTGTCCTGCAGTTCTTGTTTTTTATACTATGGAGACACGTTTTCTGCTAGACCTGTCCCTTTGTCCTGCTGATCAGCTCAGGGATTCCCATGTTTTACCTGTACAGAATGTATCGATACAGGAGCTTCAGGCTCAGCTTGAGCAGGAGACAAGACTTCACCGAGAGGAGCAAGAAAAGTTTACAGAAAGGATCATCCAGGTAAATACAAAACCTGCCTGCTGGGAGAGATGCGTGACCATGACATGTCGCATGGACCCTGTTTGTCAGAACCATGGGAACTTGTGTCCTGATGGCTATGCCTTTTTGACTTCATCTGAGTAAATGAAGAATCTGGAAGTTGGGGAAATGTACACTCCAGCCTGTTTTGCCACTTCAAATCTGGCATCTCTGCTTGGTAGAAAGAAGTTTTGTCCTCCCCTCTGCGGGGGAAGCTGAGATATGAAATACCTCATGGGTAATTATATCAGCCCCTTCAGCTTTCCATGAGCTGGGAAAGGGTGTGTTTGATCTCTGGGAGCACGGTTGGGCTCTGTGCCTTATTCTGCCCCTCCTAACCCAAAGAAAATCCAACACTTCTCTGAAGTCAGAGGGGTTGTTACACACTCATAACTGAGACACAAATTGGGACGTTTCTGTATCTCTCAATACCCCATATTTCCAATCCTTTAATTCATAACTGGTGAATAAATCATATTTTGTTACATGGACTCCTCCTGCTCTTTTGAAGGCTGGAACAGATTAGTCAATCGTTTTGTGAACTCTAGCTCCTAGAACGAAAAATATCTGTTCCTAATTTTTGCAGGCTGTTTGGCTGTAACTTAAGTTCTCTTTTTAAATTTGCTTCATAGGCCAAATTCAGCATAATTGTTGCATAGTGTAAAGCATTTTTCCCTGTGCCAGCTAATCTCACTAGACCCGAGTGGTATCTCTCCATTTTTTCATAAGTAGCTTTAATTTCCAGTTGACCTCCATAGGAGCTTTCTCATGGAGGCTTTTGAAGACAGCCAGTAAATTGATTTCCTTCCTAGACGCTTTGGCCATGAAAGCTTTTTGGAAGTTATGCCTGCCTTTTAAAATCCTTTTCTTTTGCAATAGCTATCCATTGAAAAAGCATAATACTCTGTGAAGCTACCTCCACCAGGGTCTTCTTCAAGAATTTGTGACCACAGGGACTTAGATCATAACAGCTTGTAAAAACAATGAAAAATGCAGCCAAATCAAAGCTGGCTACTAATGTTGACAGCCAGTAGAACTAGAAGAAAAAAAGCATCTTCTGGATTCTTCATTTTTTCCAGATTATGCCCATCCTGTTGATATTGTTCCTTTTTTATCATCTTCCAGGATTTCTGGTGGAAATGACTCAGATCTTTGCTGTATTTAACCATAGCTTCATTTGGTGAAAGAATCTGCATCAACAGAATCTATTTGTTTATTCCTGTAAAAATCAAATTTAAATTAAGCCTCGTTTTTGCTATTTAATTTTTAGCAATGTCTAATGGCATTAAATTTATGTGTGCTAGCGGTGTACATTCTCCATGAGTGTTATTAGGAGCTGTGTGTATGTTTTTTGGCCCATTATAGCTAATTTTGTTCCCGACCACTTTTAAGCTCCATTTTAAACCTATTTAAGCTAGCAACTACTGTAAAAAGGTGTAATTTACTCAGGAACTTTTTAAGACATAGTACTATAGATGCTGAAAATTTGCATTATGCCAGGGTACATCATTTAAAGGGCAGGAAAGTCCTTAGTAAACCATCTAATATGGACCAGTATCTTGTGTCAGAAGCATCTGAATGTTGCCATGAAAATCAAGCATATTTTTCTTAGCAGTATTAATTGCTGTGGGGTCTATTCTCCTGAAGAAGAATCTCTGCAGTATTCTTCATTCGTGTGCGAATGTTGTTTGTTGCAGGTTATGTTGTTATGGTTTAAATCATTGTGGTCATTAGTGTACTGTGGCTTTCACAGATTTCATCTGTGGGGCTGGTCAGCAAAGGCAGAGGCTGTTGTTCCACAGAATGGGAAGCAGTAGAAACTGGCATCTGTGAGCAGTGGCTCTGTACTCGTTTTCCATCTGCCTTTTCTTGATCAATATGAACCACAGCTTGATTGAAGTGGAAACACTATCTCATCCACGCAGAATATGAGATGCTGTACAACTAACTTGTACTAGTGCTGCTGGGCACAGGTTGTGCCATGGTTTGATTTTGACATATTAAGGGAGAAGTCACATTTAAAGAATGTTTCCAATGGCCTTGTGTTGAAGCAGATGTAATTATACGGGTGCTCCAGAGAATGAGCTTTTCTTGGTGCTTCTAGTACTTGAAACTAAGACATACTGAGTGCCAAATTGCAACCTATTCCTGTCTCTTCAGTTCCTGCATCTAGGTATATCAGAATGAGAAAATGTTTACTGTGGGTTGTTCAGATGCCTCCAAGTATGAACTATGAGAACCGAGGGACTAGTAGTTGTATCTGGATGTGGTTCTTTCAGAGGTGTTGCCTTTCTAGAAGCAGAGGGACATGTAGCCACAGAGGAAAGGATAAGTCTGTGGCTGGGGAGGGAAGAGGCAAGGATGGTACTCCAGGCTGTCTGAAGGGCAGCTGTGGTCCCACCTTGCAGGAATGGCTGCAAATGCATTTAGCAGGTGTCCTGTGTGCAGTAGTGTGTGGTGGTAGCTGAGCTGAAAGCATACTGCAGGGATACAGCCGAGAGAGGAAGGAAAATATGAGTGGTACAGTTTAAGCAGCAGCAGAGGTCTCACGCATCTTTAAACTAAATGTCCACTTCCACAGCAGGTTACTTGCATATGGTTATCTAAGCAAAGCTTATGGGTTGCTGTCCTCTGGTTTCCTTAACAGTCATAACTGCTGAGGAACTTATTGAGCCAAATTTAATAGCTACTCACTACTGATGAAGGTTAGAGATTTTAGTTTGTCTCACCCAAGAGAGTAACAGTCCTGAAGACTGCCTCAGGACACTAGCTCATTGATATGGTGTCTGTTGTTCCATTAAAGCTGGAGGAGGAGCATATGCAGACCCTGCGGAGGAAAGACTTGGAAGTGCAGAGCTTGACTTTGCAGAACAAACTGGAAGAGAAGACCTGGAGCCAGGAGAAAAGTCTGCTGCAGCAAGAACTCAGGCATTTCAAGCAGGACACCTTTCTCCTGTATGTCAAACTGAAGTGGCTGCTGAAACACTGGCGGCAAGGCAAAAGAATGGAGGAGGAAGGGGAAGACGTGTTAGAGGTAACTTATAGATATATAACACCTTATTAACACAATGAAATTGCAAGCGGTGGGGTACTGGGATGTCCCTTCTTCATGTGTAGACTTTAAATATGGTGTGGCATCAGCAGCTTTATAATTACACATAGATTTAAAGAAGATTCAAATTAAACATGAAGCCTTTTCTTAAGTTGGCTTGTGCTAAAGTATATTCTGCATGATATGTTACAGACCACCCATCTTTAAATCTGAACACTTAACTACTACAAACATCTAGTCCTGAAAAACTCTCTTATAGTAAATGAAAATTTAAGTAGGTCTCAAAGATATGACTCCTGAATAATTTTTTTAAAGAAAAAAACCCCAAAACATTAGCGAGCTAACGGGAGTCAAATCTGTTTTGATGTGTTGAGTGCTGTCATTTTTCTCATCGTGTGCACAGTGCGTTCCTTATAAAGCCTGCAGCAATACAGATGGAGGGAAGCTCTGTTTTCGTGTTGGCAGGAGAATTATAGAGCTTCTTGTGGGAATTAACAGTGAATCAGTCTTGTTTGTTCCTCCTCTCCATACACACATCTACCACACTCAACAGCAGTACACCAGTAGTCATCATGGTGATTTTCTAAGTAGTGACTAAATTAAGATCAGGAATTTCAGAAGTACATAGCAACCTGGAATCCCCAAGCTGACATATCTCAGCAGAGGTGATTGCCAGCCAGCACGCACTGTGAAGAAAGGTGCTGCTAAATTGTGTCAAGTTGGACACCCAGAATTACCGTGTGCTTTGGAGATCTTACTTAAAGAAAAAATAAGTTTAAAAAAGTGTTTGCCCATCTAACACTTTATACAAAATTCTTGAGAATAATAGATTTATTTTGCAGGTTCATGTAATTCTGAAACCATTTGCTAAGGCAATTAAGTAATTCTGCTCAGTATTTCTGAATTTCACAAGATGGGCCTAGTGTTTTTCAGTGCTGCATTTGGCAGTACAAGTAACCTTTCAGGTCTGGTAGGAGTATGCTTAAGCTGAACACTCCAATGTTTTGTATTCTTAGATGAAAGGTAGATGAACATCTTTACCTTCGTCTGCTGGGGTAATATGAGTCAGAAACAAGAGATGAGTAGCTATTTAGAAATAATTTGCTTCTACTTTACTTTAGCAGTACTAATTTGCTTCTGTGTAAACTAGCTCATCTTCTAATATCAAAATAGCTTTTATTTTTTCACTGTTTGGATTTTTTGACTGGTTAATTTATAATCAAACCACCTCCAGTCATTATTGGAGTCATGTGTTTTGCTAATGCATCAGAGAGAATAAAGTGTTAGATTTGGCTGCTTCCTGGTCTCCATATCTTCATCAGACAATATGCTAGTGTCTTGTATAGTTTTTCATTCATGCGTGAATGATTATATCCATCATGCTACATTACACCCATCTTCTCAGCCGTATAGAGCTCCTATTCTGCAGGCCTGCATACTGTTGTGTTCACATATGCAACATGTCGTATACCACCAAAGATTGTTTCCTGTAGCCTACAGAATAGAAGTCTATATCCCACCACAGAGATGCAGAGGAAGATTGTTCCTTCTCTTAGTCCTTCAACAGATTTCTGTCCCCTGAGCTAAATGGCAAAGGAGTGTCAATGTATCCCATCTCTTGGATTTTAGATCGAGCACCCTGAGGCCCTCCCAGACTTTGGCATTCAGTCTGAGCAGAAGGCGGATGATGCAGAGCGAGAGGAGGAGGAAGAGGATGTTGTGTTTGCACTGACAGATTTCTCCCAGCATCCCACCCTGGAGAGCACAGATCGTGGGCCACAGCTGCAGACTACAGAATTACTGCAGCAGCAGAAGCAGGTACTATACCATTTGTATATCATGCCCTGGGAATGGAAACTGTGAATTTTCCAAAGGAGTTCATTTTCTTCTGCTGCTGTGTTAAATCACCTAGAATCATACTTGTAAAAATACTTCTAGATACACAGCAATTACAGTGGAATTCATCCATTGTATTTATATTTAATCAGGAGCCACATGATTACTGTTCTCCTGTTGGCAGATGCTATCAGTGAAAAATC
The DNA here is from genome assembly GCF_023638135.1 of Falco biarmicus. Lineage (NCBI taxonomy): Eukaryota > Metazoa > Chordata > Aves > Falconiformes > Falconidae > Falco > Falco biarmicus. The sequence continues at coordinate 60,854,827 of NC_079290.1, forward strand.
CTATTTCCTATTGTGGCTGTTTGCCCAGAAACATCTATCAGTATGTGATGGTCTGCAGAATTTACATGCTTCTCTTGCCTAAGCACATCTATGGTATTCTAGCTTTTAGCAAGAAGAGGTGATTTTGTTTCCTTTAAATAATTGAAGAAAGTAGCACATGTATTTAATATTTCCCTTAGAGATTATGGAAAAACAATGCGAAAGTTCCTTCCTGTCACTGGGCTTGTTTTTAAATGCTGAAAAGCAAATCATACTAACATCTCTCACATCTCCTGTGCCATAACTGTGTGTGTCAGAGCTCTACCACATATCCTAGCTTTTTCCTATCTGCATGTAGTGTATCAGCAGTCCTAACAATAGCAAACATCCAAAGCGGACAGACTTAAGGCTTCCAAACGTTCTCCAGGAGCATTTTTAAAATGGAAAACATTCAGATGAGATCATCCTGTTACATGGAATTATTTGCAATCATAAGTAGAATGGAATAAGAATTCTGTGTTAGAAACACAAATTCAGTGAAAAAGATCTTGAAGCTTTATGCCTTATGTGTCATCTCTGTCCGGGCCCCTGACTCAGGAGCTTGCTCCACAGTGAGAGCTCTCAGACAAATGTGTACTCTCTATGACCACAATTATTCCGCTGGACTTGCTGCAGGATCTGGGGATTCTGTGTGTCTGCATTGCATTTCTTCACCTTGAATTCCCCAGACTCTCACAAGTATGTACAACTGGTTTGCTTATTATCTACATGGTCTAATAGATAAGCAGATAACAGTAAGTCTCTATCATATAATAAAGTTAGTGCTGGGAGATGTCCAGGCTGTCTTGCAGCCTACCTCTCTAGTTCAAGATGTAACTTCAGTTAGAATTCCTGTTTGGATAAAATTGTAGAGATCTGTGGTCTTTATGCTACTTCATATTCTGCTTTAAGTTTATATACTCTTTTGCTTTCCTTTTTCATAGACAACTTCATTCTCTAGCTATTGTTTTCTGTAAAGCGTGCTGCCAAGTTAGTATTCATTTGATCACAGTTTGGCATTTGGAAAGGTTCTGCCTTGCCAGTCACCCAGACCCATCACTGTCATCCTCTCAGCAAGCTCTTCTCCAGTAGAAGCTGAAGAAGGCCACGGACAAGATGCTCCTGAGCACATCATTTAACTGCATTCCATCTGCAGACTGATTTAATCTAGAATGAGTAAAATAAATATAAGCCAACATACTAACTCGGTACAAACTGTGTTATGTACTAACCTCCCATATAAATCTCTCAAAATGACCAAGAACATTCAAATAAATTATGTCCTTTTTGAAATAATCATTGCTTAGGCATTAATCTCGATTAAGGCAGAAATTGGAAGTAGGATTGCTTGTAATTCATTTTTATATACATTCCATGCTGTTCTAATGCAGCAGTTCCAGGTAGTCTTGCTTAAAGAAATGAAGCATAGGAACAGACTACATCTCAGTACCCCTCTTGACAGGGAGTAGTACATGATATCCAAATGGACCTGTGAAGGTAAAACAGGTTTCTTGCCTTCCAACCAGGAAAAAAGTGTTATTTCAACATGACAAGACCGTGTGAGTTTGCTAAGGATTTCTCATTTTAAGCACTATTACTTGTTTTGCCCGCTCACTGTGGCAAATCTTCTAACAAGCACTGTGTTTATTGAAAGGCATGCAAAAAGGGGTTTCAGTGCTACAGGGCTTGTATTTGTCAATGGCAAGAAATGATTATGATTATTCTCTGACACAGAAATAGGAACCATAGCGAAGGTTAATTCTGATGCTGTCAGATGCAGGGCATCAAAAGTGTCTTCTGGAGGGCTGTGGCACAGGAATAGGTATGCACACCTCCTGCACCCTCGAGGCTCTGCCAGAGCCTTGCTCTGCCCCCACACATCTTAGTACCAGTCAGGTGTGAATTGTTTATCTCACTGTGGTGGATGGCTTGACCCTGCAGACCTCCTGCATGCAGGACCTTTGCTGTGCTCACCAGCCTCACAGACCCTGGTTCTTGCTCTACACATAGTACATTACTTTCACCCATAAACATCAGCTTCAGTTAATTCATATGTGATCCCAAAACACAATAACTAAACAAAAATAGAGCAAGAAAACACTTTGCCTGTATTGTCCCAGTTTTAAAAGCTCTGAGAGTATCAGTAGACCATGAGCACGTCCTTCCTGAAGGGATGGATCTCGGCAGTGCTCACCTCCCAGTATACCACTGACTAGTCAGGCTGCGCTGAAAAACACCCAGAGTTTTGGGGGTCTTCTATAGGTTCCTGAAGCCTGCAGCTGGAAAAAAAAGCAGTGTTTATATGGGGAATCTGAGGTGAGTGGTGAAGCTGGAAGCCTCCAAACTCTGCACCTGCCCGGGAGAGCCCTAAGTTACTGCTTCTGCCTGGCAAGCTCCAAGATTAAATGCATCAGCGCTCATTTCACATTGGGAAGGAAATATTGAAATAGTCTAGGAGTGGCTGAGGTTAACTGGGTCAGAAAAAATAAAGGGCTTACAGTAACTTGAAGTAACCCATATTTATTTTTAACATTTAATGTTAATATTTAATGGCTTATATCTTCAGTCTGCACTCCTGCTGCTGACTTTCTCACCCTGACTGGAAAGTGGAATTGTTTTGAGAAAAGTGATAAACAGAGCAGCCTTTAATATTATATTATTATGATTTGAGGTACCCAACTTGGTTGAAAATTTACATCTCGCTTGTCTGAGATTTTTATGTGGCCAGCATACAGAGGGATGAAGGCATAGCAGAGGGGAAAGGGGACAAAAAAGGTTATTTGATGAAAGGCAGAGTAGATGGGGACTCTGAGAAGGGTCAATTCGTCTTTCTCTTCCTGGTGTTGTCCCTTGGCTGGTAGCTGGAGCATACACCAGAAGGGGTCTGGGAAGGAGCTGGCAACGCACAAGAGCCAAGTGGGAAATCTGGTCACGGGCAGAAGATAAGCAGGCAAGTAGGGCTGATGGCACAGTACAGGAGGGCTTGTTGTAAATCAACGTTTCTATGTGTGTGGTAAGAGATCAGGGAGAACAGCCTGTGGAAAAAGAAAGCACTTTGGTTCTGTTGAGTAGAAAGGGTGAGATGCATATGGGATGGTGTAAGATCGGGGGAGCAAGGGAAAAAAAGTGCACATCTGTGGTCCGGTGGAAAAAGCATTAAAAAACAATACACTTGCATTGTTGCTAGGGAAGAGTGTCAAGAAAATCCCCAATTAGATCTTTTTTTGCTCATACAATATTTGTTTTCAAAGCTTAGCAAAGAGAAAAGCCCAAAGGAATAGTAATTAAGACCTAAATGTACTAAAATGATTTGCACAAGATCCAGCTTCACTTTTGCCTAGACCTGCGATTAGACAGAGAAAATGCACAGTTCTCATTCCCTGTTTAGGCTCCTGACCTTGTGTTTTTAATTGGCTGCTCTACTAAACTGCTTGTATTACCAGACTGTGCTAAATTCTTACGTGAAATTCTCAGAGAGAAAAAAAAAAGTGACTAAAAGCAGAACTAAGCTTCAAACAACTGCTCTGGTCCCAAACTTTTCGAGAGCTGGAGGCTTCGTTCTCTGAGGTTGACTCAACTTAGTGAAGACTCCAGAGTCCTGGAATTTATTTGAGATTTACCACATTAAGTTTTTACTTATTGTCAGCTATTGTTTCCTTTACTTACAAATCCTGGGTTGTGGATACAAGACTTTAAACTGCTTTTGTAGATCTCTTGATTTAGATCAATTGTGAATCAGTCAGATTCCTCCATGCTTTAAATTTCAGTAACTGGCAAGGCAGTAAAGAGCCAGCTCCTTGCATGTGAGACTGTCCAGGGAATCACAGCCATGTCCCATTTCTCCTACCTGTACAACGTTCCTGGGAGGAAGGGGAAGACCATAACAATCCTTGTTATGTATCTGTGGGACTTAGGCAGACACTTTCACAGTTTCACCAGCAGAAATCTAAAGTATGTCTAGAAGTAAACATTGTATTCCAGAGCACTTTGTCTCAAAAGCACTTTGTCTCCAAAAACACTCCAGTTTAGCAAACCAGAAAAAATAATCTCATAGATCTCTCCAACTTCAGACTATAAATATAGCGTCATGCAAAAAGGGAAATCTCTGCAGGAATTACAAGTATGTAACCAAAATTGGATTTGTATTGGCAAGTTAAATAAAATCCCACCAAGCCCAGGGGGCACCTGGGGTACTTGTCTCATAAAAGCAATATTGATGTAATGCCTCTAGAAATAAGACATGCCCTCATCCCAGTAGGCTACAACTCCGCAGTGGGGCACTTCTGACTCCTCTCTGTACTAGTCCATCACTTCTTTCTTTGCAATTCTAGTTTTACAGGATCTAAAGCTGCCAAATGTATGCCCAGGAATGAGGGATGCAGCTTGCTTTTCTGTTACTGGGGTTTATTTTTCTTCTGCATCATTTCCCTCATGAAGGCTTTAGACTACTTTGCCAGAGAAAGGTTTATGCAGCATACCAGAAAGCCCAGAATGTGGCTCTTGAATGAAAGCACTTCATAGACATTTGGGGTCGGGGTTTTCAAAGAGGATGAGGACAGATTTTGATGCGCTCACTACCCAGCAGCCCCTGTTGTGACACTAAGGACAAATCTTCAAAAGAGCTCTTATTCTGATTACTACACAAGGGGCTTGAGATGTTTGGAGAATTTAGCCTTAATTGAGTATCAGAATGAAAATTCATGGTGGAAAAATATAATCTCATTACATATTGAAAAGCAGGTGATCTTATATGCATGATGGAGACTGCTGCTGTATAGTAGGAAACTGCTAATTGGCATTAAATGTTAATGGAATTAATTCTGCTTCTGTGGGTGCATTTCTTATAAAACCCCTTGTTGTACACCATCACATTTCATCAGCCCAAACAGATTATAGGTCAGTCAATGAGCACCTGCAGTTATTTTCCTACATCTAGAATATTTTTGGTGATTAATCAAAAGGCTTGGAAAAAGTAGACCACATTAGTATGTTTTTAAAGAAAAAAGGCATCATAGTATGTCTGATTTGTGATCACAAAAGTGAGTGAAGTGGGTTCACTAATGCCAAAAATCTGATGAGCATGTGAAATCAGCTTAGTTGTCTCCATAAAATTGTATATGTATTGTCACTGAAAAAACTACATGAAAATTATTTAGATTTTTGTATACATCTGTCTACTTGACTTGTCTACACAGAAGTCTTCATGTAGGTACTTCATGAAATACCAGATAAGAGGGATTGCAGGAAGCCTGCACTTGGGAAAATAAAAAAAAATAAAACCAATTAGACTCTCATGCAAGAATCAAGACAGCTAATTTGAGTTAGGCCTTTCCAAGGAAGCCAACGTATTCATGAGAACCAGGTGATTAAATGCTGAATTTGTTGAGTAAGCTTTCCCATTTTTCTGCTCATGCTGTGTCTGCTAATCAATTTTCTTAAAAGTCTTTTCTATTCAGAATAACTTGTCATATACAATCTGTAGCTACTCCCTGGTCTTTGAGAGGCTCATTGAAAATATTTGATTAAAATCTTGGATAAGTAAATCATGTTACACATTTCTGTGTAATTAATTGGCTGCAAAAAAAGGAGGGATACTTTTTATTTTACTGATCTGGGTTTAATTTTTAAAAAATGTTTTTCAATGTCTAACATTAAAACAACAAGTTTTGTAAGTCTCCAGTGAATTTGCAGAAAGTAAATGCCAAAACTAAGAAAAAAAAAAATATCAGAGATTTGAGTAAGTATTCGTGCTGCCTTTCAGTACTTTGCCAAGATCAGATGTCAGCTTTGGGCTGCACTTTGATTTAACTCAGTTTTTGGCTCCTGGCTAGCACAGGAACACAGACATTTTCAGTATGACCATGACATTCTCAATTAGGACGTGGATGGAGGGTTGCTCTTTCATCCCACCTGCAAGAGGGAAAGTGGCCCACCTGGCATTCATGCCTTCGGTACCAAACAGGGAGCTGCTGCAAAGCCAGCCTGTGTGCAACTGCCTGGGACTGAACAGAAATGTGAAGTACAGACTAGTGAAAGACCTTAGGAGATACTCAGCTCAAAACCTCACTTTTTTTTCCCCAAAGTTATTTTATCTGATAATACAGAAGTATGGAATATTAATCCCTTTTCTTTCTGTGTAGTTTACAAATACTTGAGGTTTGATGCTGAGCAATGACTGTATGTATGAGATATCCAGCTGCCCAACAAACCTCAGGAATGATACTCTAGCTTAGGTTTACAGCATTAATGAAGAAGTTACTACAGATGTCCTCAATCCAGGAAGATGCTTAGTGTCTTTTTCAGGGTGACTTTAGTGTCTTTGGCTTTCACGGGTGCTTCAGGATTACGGCTAACAAGGAGTAGAATCATGGAATTGCAGAATCACAGAATCATATAGGTGGGAAAAGACCCTTAAGGCCATCGAGCCCAACCATAAACCTAGCACTGCCCATTCCACCACTAAGCCATGTGCCTAAGTGCCACATCTATGTGTCTTTTAAATACCTGCAAGGATGGTGGCTCAATCACTTCCCTGGGCAGCCTGTAGGCAGAGAAGGCATTGCTATTAGTTTTCTCATGCAAAAGTTAACCCAGGCACTTTCTCTTCCATGCAGTGGACACGCAGACATTTTTCCTCCTTGAAATGAAACCAGAGGCTAAACCCATCCAATGACAGCATCTCGTTTGTTTTGTTGCGGCAGGCGAGTGAAAATCGGAAGCTCCTGAACGCTCTGAAAGGTTTGCTGGATGACTTCCGCTCGGAGCTGCGGGATGAGGAGCGTGAGCGCCAGGGGCTCCAGCAGCAGTACGCCCTGCACAAGGCAGCATGGGAGGTGGAAATGACTGAACTGAAGTGTCACCTTGAACAGGTAACGTCCAACACCGGTAAAGAATTGCTGAGGTACTTAATGGAACAGGAAATCTATGACAGCCAGGAAAGGGACTATATTTATTCATTTTAACCTGGTGCCTGAACCCTGCCACGAAGCCTGAGCAAAGCTTTGCCTCTTGAGTTGCCTCTTGGATTCCAGTTGTCCCAGTACGAGTGCTCATGTAGTAGGTACTGTGTAACGTAGATGAGGACAAAGTAACCAAACGTCTTCTTGCTGTGTTTCCTCAGAAGAGTTGGCTGGTAATGTATCAGCTCTGGGAATGAGGCTTGCGGGTGTCTGTATTTATTGGCATTTAAGAAGAGAAAAATGTCTCGATGTTGATGAGCTCACAATTAGGTCATCGCTGTGCCTTGGCACAAGGCTGTGTTATTTGATGCATAGGAGAAGAAAAGAGTGATTTAATAACACTGAAGTGATCGATCAATGTGTTAATGTTAAATCAGATATTCAAAGCTAGTGGTTAGTGATGGATGGTACCCCGCTGCAGACAGAGCTCTAGCTACCCACCATGGGGTGCAGTTAGATGTATATCAAATCTGGTGCCAGGTGCTTCAGCGTCATGTACGGCTGTTCATGGAAGATGTACTGTTTCTGAAGCCATATGAAAGCAAATTAGCAAAAAACCCACAAGGATTCATTTCCAAATCTGATGGCATAAAAGCTCTAATTTTCTGCATTAAAGAGAGGAGTGGTGGGAGAATTAATAAGTTCAGATCTTGAGAAAAAGATTTGTAATTGTAGGATTTCTCTGCAGAAGACAAATATAAAAAAAATACTCACTGCCAGGAGGGTGGTACATTCAGGAGGATTTACTGAATGTCAGAGACTCATTCTGAGACGCAGAGCTGAGATGCAAGCACTGCTTTTCCTGCCCAGGTCCTTTAGGCTGCCTTCCCGGAATGAAGGAAGAAGCTTTCATTTTAGCAGAGTTTTCTCTTAATGGATTCAGATATTCAGTTCAGCTGCTTCTTAGTATAGACACATTTCCGACAACGGATCACCTGAAAAAAGGAAACAAAATCAATTCCCATTTCTGCTCCTTGCAAAATAAAACCTTGGTGACAGATTTACCTTAAACTTAAGATGGCAACAAAGAACAAAACTTAGAGAAACTTAGTCCGACAACAAACTGCCAATTTAGAGCTTGCATGCTTTGCCTTTGCACGGGCAACACACTCCCAGGCTGTCACTCTGGCTGGCGTTTGGCACCAGGATGGTGCAGCGACTCCTGCCCAGGGAGAAGAAAGATTTGCACCCTTCTTTCTGGGGGCTTTACCAGGCTCTTTGCTACCTCTACTGCTCCACTGGTAATGAAATATAACATAGGCCAATTACTGAGCTATGGGTGTTACTTTTTTACATTTTTTCAAGCAAATGAATGAAGCTGGTTAATATTTAAGACATAAAATTGTCTTCCTTACCAATTCCCCACAACATTTCTATTTCACAGTAAAAGCAGGTCCCTAATGCAGCAGCAAAAAGATAACACATCAATCATTAGAAGGTCAGTTAGGATAGGGTAAGTGTCCCACTGAGGTCTGGTGTATGTGCTCACAATTACAAAGAGGCAATTAAAAAACTAAATATAAAAATAAAAATAATAATATGATAAACCTGAAATAGAAACAATGTAAACAACAATTTAACTCAAACTAATGGTAAAGATTCGAAATATGGGGTGCTTTCACTATAAGTTCAATTTCAGGATCAAAATGGGAGGAGCCAGTGAATGATACGTAAAATATCAGCATTTCATATTTCACTATTGCTTGCTGCTTTGGAGCTTTAGCACTGCATGTATCATTAAAAATAAAAGTCTTGGCTGTTAGAAATGCATGTACGTCTGATTTGGAAGAAGGATCCTCAGGCATTGTTTTTAAGATAAGAAATAATGACATTGCTTCCAAGTATGGGGTTGTGATAATGCTGAGTCAATAAGGCAGTAATTCTCAGCCTCCGGCTGGGCAAGTAAAAGATCTCGGTATTCTGGGAATTCAGAAAAGTTTTGAAGAAGGAGGGCTTTAGTATGAGGGGCCAAACCCTGCATATGCTTTGGGAACTTGCATGTAAGGACACAGACCCTCACTAAGACTCTGACCAATGATCCAGCTTCAGGATGCCGGGGGGAACACAAGCTGTTGTGCACATGGAGAGGCATCTGGCCAACCTTAGTAGTTAGCAGGTTTAGGAAAGTCTAGACTTTCACGCTAAGGAGCCACTAATGGACCTTTCCTCCATGATTGGAGCTGTTTCATCAGAACAGAGATGAAAGGACTCTCTCCTTGCCAGGAACATCGTTCTGCCTTCCATAGGCACCAAGAACTGAGTCTGAAGACACTGCCTCTGACTGGAGAAGGTTTTAGGTCCCAAAACACTGAACACCAGGAAATTACTCTGATGGTATATCACCATATACTTGCCTTGGTTTTGAACTCACCTTTGTATTTATAGACTTCCTGTGTTCTTCTCAAACGAGACAAGAGCCAGGGCTCTGGTCTTGGTAAGCCCATGGTCCGGCACAGGATGACTTACTGTGTTTTGGCAGCTTGGTCATGGCGCTAAGGGCAGCCATACATTCCCGGGATATTGCTCTACTGGAGTATGTTCTTACTTTCCACTGCCTCTCAGCTTTCCTGCCCTTCACAGGCACCACTGCCTGTCTTGTTTGCTAACTGAAAGGCTGAGAATTTGCCCATTGGTGGTGAAGAACTCAGTGGTGTAAAGGGAGAAAGAGAACAAGTCTTGTTGATGTTCAACATTTTGCTAGTTTTCTAGATTCAGAAAAATGGGAGAAGGAATTTGCTGTTTAGGATAATCATACAGACTGTATTTGTTGCAACTGAGCATTTCTTTGCTTTATGGGTTGCTTTTAGCATTTTCATGCTTCATAACAGCTGAAGAATTTATTGCAGGCATTGGTGTGTTTTTGCAACTTAGCATGCTGGCCATAGCTACTGCTGCACGTGGCACTACTCCCCGGAGGCAGCAGAGTTGTATGGTTGAGTCTGCAGTCCAGCCTAGTGAGATTTATCTCAGACACTCCAGAAACCTCCCCTAAGAGCTCCTATTGCAAGATGAGAAGTCTGCAGGGGTATCAAAGGACCTTGACAGACGCTTACATATATCACAAAGAACAAGTCCTAAATAGCCCTCTGCCAGGTTTAGGTGTAAGGAAACTATACAGCATTTACTTCATTTGTCACTTATGATTTTGGCTGATCTCAGCTGTGCAGTGACATTCCTGAAATTCATTATTATTTAGTGTCACAACTATTTAGTAAACCCAGCAGGAACTTGCAAGAGTGACCTGGGGCAGGGGGCACAAAATAGTAAAATTAAAGCAAACAAACTTAAAAGAATGCCTATCGACATTGCTGACCCTGGTGGCAGCACCAGCTTTGACTCCCACAGCAGCACGGAATGGAGGTCGGGACTTGGGGATGGACAGAGGAAAAATGTAGCAAGGGGCAAGAGGGTATCATTACCTGAAGTTAGCAGTGAGTTTGGAAACTAGCAGTGGTATTTTTACATATTGCTGAACTAATATGTGGGAAGTCAATGTGCTGGGTAGTGGGTAGGAAGGCAGCAAAGCTTTCTGGCTTCTTGAAGCCATGCTGCCCAGGATTCTGTCTCTTATCATGGATCTGCAGCACAGAGTTGTCTCTCCTGGGATGTTCTGCAGTTCTGTCCCATGGCACCTCCAGTCTGCCACCAAGCCATGCAGTTTCGTGCAGGGCAGCCTCTCACACACCACTGCAGGTCCCACAAACTTACACTGCACAAACAGGGTAAAAGTGAGAAGGACAGTGTCGTGTCAGCTTTGTTAGAATAGGATGCTTAATTTTTATAATTTATAAAATGATTAAATAATTTATAAAATTTTTATAATTTATAAAAATTCACTTTTTATAATTGATTTTTTTGGTTGTTTGGTCAGTTGGTTCTTTGGTCATTTGAAAATAACTGGACTTTGAAAATTAGTGGTAAAGGATGCAGGTGTTTTAAGATTTCCCTGCCAATGCAAGTGGCTGTAACAGAATGTTCTCTGCAGCTCAGTACAATTGCAAATGACTTAAGAAATGACCTCTCAGCCATTTATTTGGGGAGGCTGTTCCAGAGACTAGTAAGCTTCACTCCTGAATCCAGTCTGAGCATCCCTTTGCTCAGAAAGTTTGGGCTTTTTTCCCACGTAAGGCAAGGTGAAGGTGTTGTCCTTCTCTTTTGCTAAAGGAGCACGTTTCCCAGCAGACCTGCTGTCTCTCTTTTTTGAGGACAACTTTAACTTCAGGGTCAGAAATTAGTTTTCATCGCTTTTCACTCCAGTTCACCTGCAGAGCCAAGGGACAGGGATGCATCCAATTCTGAGTCATTCACACATCTACTGAGTTGTCAACAAAAGGTCAAGCTTCAGGGATATATTCTTCACTTGCTTGAAATTACACAAAACCATTGAGCACTTTTTTCACTCTGACAACAGTCCAGCAGTGGCCCAGGTTGTCCAGAGAGGCTGTGCAATCCCTGCCTGCCCTTGGAGGTTTGTCAGGATCCAGCTGAACAAAGCCCTGCACAACCTCATCTGATCTCAGAGTCAACCCTGCTGGAAGCAGGGGAGTGGACTAGACACCTCCTGACACCTCCTCCAGCCTGCATTTTCCTATGAATGTGTTACCTTGGGCCAGTTCTTCTGATTCTGATAGAGCTGACCTCTGAACATGAAGAGAAGGAGAAGAAAGGGGGGTTAGCAGCAGCTAACTGCTCTAGGAATCAGTTCAGACACTAGAACCTGCAGAGATGGAGGGATGACCCTGGTACAACTCCTGCTGCTAACACCCTCTTTTGCTGGAAGGTGTGAGGAGCTGTACGATAAGACCATTGCTGAGGGTTGTTGTGGGAAAAGTCTCTTCATAAGATGAATGCACTCCCTTTAGGTTTCAGGTGCACTGGATGAGAGCACAAAAGCAGAGCAGTGGCTGAGGACATCGTCCTGGCAATTGTCTCAGAGATGATGATGAGGTCGGAGTTTATCACCATGTTTCCTTCATTGCTGGTTAGCCACATTCCCACCAGGAAGATCATAACTGATGGCTTTAATAGCATGGTAGAGCTTGAGAAATTATTCACTATGGTTTTCACTGTCTTGACTTTAAAACTTTTTTTCAGGTAGAACATATTTGATCATTTATTAAGACCCCAAGATCTACAAATCACCATAATTTTGCCATTACCTTTGTGGGGTTAGGTCTTTAACTCAAATTGGTTGTCAGATGCAGGCTTTTACCACAGAAAGTTTAATGTCCTAGTAATGTTTTACTTTCATGCCAGCTGGAAGGGAAGAGTGAGAACACCTCAGGAGAAACAGGTCTCACTTCTGATGCGAAGGGAGCTTTTAAAAGGGAGAGAGAGGAGCACAAGAAGCTTCTGGCTGAGAGTCATAGTGTGGTGATGGACCTCCGCCGGCAAATCCAGCATAGTGAGAAGAACTGGAACCGGGAAAAGGTGGAGCTCCTGGACAGACTTGATAGAGACCGGCGAGAATGGGAGCGTCAAAAGAAGGAGCTGCTCAGGCGGATAGAACAGGTAAGGAGTCTTCGTTGGGTGAGCAATGTCTGGCTGCAAGCACGAGGCATTGCACCATCACTGCACTCAGGCCAAGGTCAGGAGACTGAATTAAGGAGGAGTACAGGAACGATTGTGGTTACTTGGCTCTGTCAGTGTTTCTCATCCTACAAAACAATTTACATGCACAAGGGAGTAGAAGGAAAATGCCCACAATCCCTATAAAAGACCACTTATGAGAAATCAGCTCCAGGTTAAAGGCCATTTCCTGCCTCATTTCAATTACCCTGGGCAGGCATGGTCACATTGATTCTTTCTGTTTGAAAGCTTTTGTGCATCTCTTCGTGCTAAAACACTCAACCCCATATGCAGGGTTATTCAAGGTTTCATGTACAGCATCCTGCCAAAAAAGTCTGTCATCTGTGAATTAGCCAACAAAGATGCAGCTGCTGTGACTATTCAGTCTCAGCTGAATCCTTTTTTCTCTAGCAAAGGAGCCCAGGGGTTAACATGAAGAGCCCTGACTGATAACAAATAAACAGCTATCAATATTAAATATTCAGAATACAACTTTGACCTTGGTCACATGAATTTTGTGCACAACTCTACTATCATTTGCAAATCTGATAACTGCATACCTATCCCCTTGTTTTTCATGCCTATCCATATTTTCGTCTGCTTAGTATCAGAGACAAATCACACCTAATGATTTTATCTGGCTGGAAGCCACACAAAAAATAAAAAGTTTAATGAGGCAGAGTTAATACATCGGTTTTGCCTGAACATTGTTCAGCTCTGGGTCATGTATTCCAGGAAAAGTAAGAAAAACAACTGAAATTGTGGGTCCTCAATTAACTCAATACTTTCTGTCCTTAGGACATCAGAAATGGAACAGCACCAGATTTGTGCGTGCTCTCTAGGAAGCACTGTGCTTGAACAAAACATGGAGTAGCTTCACAGGTTAGGTTGATGAAAGCCCAGTGTAACTTCATGAGCAGTTTTTGGAAAGGATTCGTTACCTATGTCTCACATTACTCTGCCTGAGCTGCAACAAGAAGCTAAAGAAAACGCACCAGGCTGTAAATATTATCAGAGCAAGATTAAACCTCAGTTTAAGCTGTGGCTGTTAAACCTACAGAGAACAATTCTGGAAAATCCTGCACTCTACAGATATTTCTAAAATCACTGCTAGAAGTGTAGGTCTGAGTGGGCGGTGACCAATATGAAGGTTTTACAGACCAAGAAAGGTGATTTTTTAAGTTCTAAATTCAAAAATATCAATAAACAATATTCTGGATTTTTTAATCTCCCATTTATCCGAGGACTTTTGTGTATAATTAATGCAGTTTGTTGTGCTAGCTCTTATAACGCAGCCCAATAGTGTATCTCCTGAGATAAAACAACCAACACGTATGAGCTAGAAAGGCTGGTAGCAGAGCTCTTCATGCAAATTGCCTGGCTTCCAGGGTTCAGTGACAGGAGATGCCGAGTTCTCCATGGCTTGACTGGGCTGGTTTCTAACTGTTGCATTTCAGTGGCCAAACTGCCACTTTTATCCATGTACAATGGAAATTAAATAACCCTCAGAAAATTTCCTATTATCCTGAGGATGGAGACATGAACTTTTCTTCAGAAAGTCACTGGTACATCTTTGGACGTTTATTCTGCTGTCCCTATGAATGGTATTTTGTAGTTTTACCTCTTCAGTGTATCCTCAATAGCTTGAGGGACTTCACCTGGGTAAAGACTGCTTTTTCTGTCCCCTGGGAATGAGGGCCATTGATGGAAGCAACAGAGAAATCCCTGTTAATGCTACCGAGCCTTTAATTCTCTTTAAATCTGACCTCTCACTGTCATCTTGGGAGAGCCTACAAAATAGCTCTTAGCTAGTCGGGGAGCTGATTTCTTTTGTTAATATTCTCAAACCTCTAGGCTTCAACTATATATTTACAACAGAGTTGTACACAGAATTAGCAATAGTAGGGAAATAAAAAATATTACGTCAAGCTAATTTCAGAGGACTAGATGATCAGAAATAGTGTTTGAAAACTTGGCTACCTGCCTGCAAAACTTTGTAACTCCTCTTTCCTTATAATCAAGCATTTCCCTGTGTGACAGGAAGCTTCCAAATATTTGCAAGCTTTCAGTTGAATAACCTCTCAGATTGCAGTCATGCCCTGCTTTATATGGAAACAATTAGTATATCTCTGAAGTCCTTCTCCCCGGAGGTTTCTGTGTGTATTCCATCTATGGCAATATGTAGAGGATGAGGAGACTATGCCAGTGTGCATGTTTGAAAAACAGAGTCTAAGAGATAGCAGAAGCATGTGTGCAAAATTTCACATTAATGCTTTATGCCTGCCTGTTTTGACACAGCTCTTGAATAATACATGTATGATAAGGGGGAAGCTCGCACCAACATATATAATATATAAAATACTTTACTCTGGATGGTTATGGGAATACTGCTGGCATATAAAAAACTTGATGACCTACTTTTTTCAGAGCTCAAAATTTGTGGGGTTTGTCTATTTAAGTACACTATCACTTTGTTTTCCCTTAGAGAATCTCTCTCCACTGTGCTTCTAAAGCTAATTGTGCACAGAGCGCACTGGCAAATATTTAAACCCACAAAATCACCTGTATGAAAAGTTGTGGGTTTAAAGCCATAAACACACAGGGACTCAAAATCATTAGTCATTCTTGAAAAGTTAGGCTGGTATTTCTCACTTTCATTCTCCTGTCAGATTCAGAGAATGAGCCAGTATCTGTACTGTTTTCTCATAAAGGTTCCCAGATCGTTATCCTTATAGGATCTCTGAAAATCTGGAAGGGCTTGCAACTGGGACTAGGTATACACAAAATATGTCATGGTTTAACCCCAGCCATAGCTAAGTACCACACAGCTGCTCTCTCACTCCTCCCCCAGGCCTGCTCCAGTGGGATGGGGAGGAGAATCAAAAAAAGGTAAAACCCATGGGTTGAGATAAGAACAGTTTAATAACTGAATAATAATAATAATTAATAAATAAATAGTTACAACAACGATAATAATAATGCAAAGAAGAGGGAGAGAGAGAGAGGAATAAAACCCAAGTGAAAAAAACACAAGTGATGCACAATACAACTGCTCACCCTCTGCTGACGGATGTCCAGCCAGTCCCTGAGCAGTGATCAGCCCGCCCCGGCCAACTGCCCCAGTTTATATACTGAGCATGTTGTTCTGTGCTGTGGAGTATCCCTTTGGCAAGTTTGGGTCAGCTGTCCTGGCTCTGCTTCCTCCTGACTTCTTGAGAACCTGCTCACTGTCAGGGCATAAGAAGCTGAAAAGTCTTTATGAGTAAGCGCTAGTTAGCAACAACTAAAACATCAGTGTGTTATCAGCGTTATCCTCATGCTATGTTTTGCAGGTCCTCAGCTTCCAGGGTGCTAGTGAATGACTTGCATTTGCAGGTTATTGTCAATAATCTTAGCACACTGCTCTAGCAAAACATCAGAGTTACTTATGATTCCTGCTGTCATTCATCATCATGTTTTAAAATATCACTTACTTCATCTATCCTGTTGTATTTACAATTAAAGGAGAAGTTGATCATATAATCGGATTTTTAAATTGGCAATTTCACTAGTGGTTCACCCTCTCCTCACCCAGCTTTTGCAAAATTAAAAAGAGTTAATACCTTTGATGGCCCCTCTATAAATATGCATTTTCTTGAAACGTGCTTTGCCTGCCTAATTAATCTCTTTGACAATGCTGCTCTGTACAAATAGTCAACTTTCTAGCCATGCATTAGGGTTAGACTTTCTGTAGAACAAAGCATTTGCCTTTTGTTAAGTGGAATTTTCCACCTCTGGAAACAAGTGATGTACATAAAAGGACAAACTTTGTATTGCTGACCAGAAGAAAAATACATTTGTTTTCATGAGACTCCAAGTCACTCACCCTTCCTTGAGCTTCTATTTGTATTGCTTTAGGATCTCATATCAAGAATGCTTTTAAATAACAGCCAGTGTTGTTTTGTTTCCTTAAAAATCAGATTAAAGACAGATGCATTATTTTGTGTGTGTATATATATATATATACACACAGTGTGTATGTGTGTATATATATGTATACCTGTATATGTAAACAAACAAAACTATACATATACACATTTAGTCTCTCAAAATCTCATGAGTAATAGCATCAAAGTCCTAGAGACATCTCCCTTTGCGGAAGGACCAGTACAGCAAAGCTGGCATCCCTGGAGCCAGGCGGTGATCTCGTGGTGCCTCCCCAGGGCACAGGTGCCCCGCTTCTGGGGAAGGACGAGTTCTGCAGAATGCCATACGCTATGTAAGCAATCACTGTTCCTTTTAATTTGCCTCATCTCCAGCTTCAGAAAGAAGTGAGCCCACGAAGAGGAAGCGGTTTTCTGTGTGACCAGAAGGAGAGTAACCTTCGTCCCTTCACGACCCAGGGGAACCTTCACATACCTCGGCCAATGGGGTCAAGATCCTACTCTGACTCTGACGCCATTCAGTTTGATGATCGGTCACTGTCTAAGCTGAAGGAAAGTGACCGCTGCAGCGCCACGGAAAACCTCTTTCTGCAGTCCCTGTCTCTTGATTCCCCCGACGAGTCTGATGAGCACCGGTCTCGGCAGCTGGAGCGGGAGAAATTCTTGCCCGGATTAATGGAAGTATGTGCTCTTCTACCTTTTAACAAGCCAGCATGTTGTCCCTTAGAATGGGTCAGAACTGGTCCAGCATCCCTGCTGTAGGAAGGGAGATGTTGTGTCACAGGCACTGCTTACAGTTACCCAGTAGTGAATTGGCATGAACAAGACTTCGTTCCTTGTTAATATGCTGATTGGACCAGTATCAATCACCTGAGAAACTGGGAGCCAGCCTAAAGGTCCCAAAGATTACCTCAGCTGGTGGCCATTCATGTTATGTATGATAACTATGTTGATTTAGAAGGTCTTAAATCTTCTTCAGTTGTAAGTAGCTACATATATTTGAAGAAACGTGGGCTGTATTTTGTTAGTAAAGCAGTGAGTACTGTAGAGAGGCACTTCTGGTTGTTGCGTTGTGCTTGCCATCTAAAAAGATTAGCATGAATAACTGAGATGAGATGTTAAAGAAATAGAGTTATCCTTCATCAGCAAAGTACCTACCCTGAGGTCACACCATAAAGCTACAAAGACATAAAACGCAGTGCTAAGAGATGCCATTGGGACATAGTGAAAGTAGTCTGTGTCCTGCTAAAATCTGCACCACTGCAGGCTTACTTGCACCAGTTCCAGGTCTTCACAGTTTTGTTTGTATCGTTGCTGAATGAAACCCAGGGTTGCTGTCCCTATATGCTGCTACGAAGCAGCCTGTGAACTGGCATGTGACATTAGCGGCATGAGAATGTTCACACTGACCACAACTATATACTTTAATGGTTCCTGTGAAATTAGAAACACATTACAACTTCTAAATGCTAATATCTCCTTTATTTTCTATTGTTCCTTGAATGTTAGCAGCTGTTACAGAACAAGAAGCTTTCGGAGACTGCCAGAAGTTAAAATTATCAAGCAGGCAGCACGTTGCTTGGTGCAAGTTTTGAGTATTTTCTTCTTGCCTGAAAATTCAGATTTTTGCACCTGGGTTAGACATTCGGCTTGTTCTCTGGGCACAAAAATACTGGTTGAGTGTACACATTATAGCAAATAGGGAAGTGAAAGCTTCCCAGTCAAAGATGTATCTGTGTACTCTGGCTTGAAAATCTGACCACTCTGGAAAAGAGTTTTGTCAACGGGTCAGATCTCAGGCTCCCTGCAGGACCGGGTTCACTGAAGTGCCCTGACTTGAACATGTGCACTTGTGAAAATTTGACGCAAGCAATTCTTTGGAAATACATAACATTGCTACTCAGCTACAGGACTGGGAAATCAAGTTCTTTGAGAGGAAGAATTAAAAAAAAGATTGAGAGAGACAAGAAATGTGACCACCCTTCTTACATTTTAAGTAGCTGTAGGTACCTGTGTGTTCCAGTTAGATTTTCCTCCCTCAGTGCCATAAATGTATGGCTGGCAGTGTGGGATCCCATATTTATTATTTCTTAGCTTTTATTTCATACGCTCAGTGAAGAATGTTGGTACCAGTGTCAGGGATTTATGTTTTGTGTTTAATTTTGATTGCTGTTTTCTTTCCTTCAAATTCAGTCTGATATTCAAGAATGGAGATCTCTCTTCCCTTTTCTGTTTTTCAGACAGTACCACCATTAACAAAAGTGTTGGCAGCAAAATTTCATCCTTTGTGATATTTGCATAGCTTCTTTCCTTCAAAGCGTGCTTTAGTGAAACCTGGGCAAAGTAATTTCCCCTCAGAGGGTTTGCTCAAGCGAGACTGATGGGAGTTTAATGAATAGCTTAACTGAGGATGCACAGAGGCAACTGCAGCCTGCTGAGTGCTCCTCTCCACTGTGTTTATTTTGCGGTACTAACTGCAGCAGTCAGTCCAGCCTTCAGCCTGATCGTCCATTCAGTTTGATCAGTTTACTCTGCAGTAACTCCACTGAAGCCACCAACATTATTCCAGACTTACACCAGAGTGAAGGCAAGGAGGATCACTGTACTCCTGTTTTTGACCCTGACTCTGGATAAAATACCAGAAAGGTAGTTGCTAAGTGCTGCTTTTTTGGAGTAGTCACAATTTGAAATACACTTCTCTTTTAATAATGTTCTCAATTTCTTGAGGTCAAATAAAAGTAATAGGTACTAATACTCTTTTTCCTGATCATATTTTGTATTCCCTGTAGCTTATTAGTAATATAAGCAAACAGTTAAAATAAGTGCAGAGCAATTGCTTCAGAAGTATCTATTAAAAAATCCAACTCATTATGGGAATTGTCATAGGGAAATAATTGCCATAAAGACATCTTAATGCCATTAGCAAGCTGTAGGTATTCCCCCTATGAAACAAGTAACTGTCTTCCCACACATTTAATATAACTAGCTTAATGAGTTTCAACTGGTGCCATTTGTTGGTTCCTAGAGAACGTATAATCAAATTTTATGTCAAAGGACCCTGGTTTATCTCTTATTTCATCACAGCTAGGTCTCTGGCGTAAAGCAGATTGCCTCTACTGAACAAATTCACTCACAAATATATTGTCCAAAACAATATATTGTACATGTGGAAAAAAGGCATTTTTACAGCTCGCTTCTGTTTGTGATTGGACAGGACTATAAAAGTTGAAGGCTGTTGTAGATTTAGCATACAGGCTTTCCCTCTGCAGTCTGTTGTCCTGATGGGATTGCCCATTCTGCTGCCTATGTACAAAGGGAAGAATAGTCCCACTGGCAATTTAAGAGTCCTTACCAGAGGGAAAATGAGCCACATTTTAGAGGCAAACATACCTGGTGCAACTAATGGGAAGAATGACAAAACACCCACAAGCTAACGCCACCAACAGGTTCAGAAATAACTTATCCTGTTTGTTTCTGGTTTTCTTCAGGAGGAAGAAACACACAAAGGAAATCTTCAAAGGTGAGTAAAACTTACAGGGAAAAACCCAGCAAATATTCAGCTGCCAGAGCTATAGCTCTCTGGTGCCCAAACCACAAACCCAGGGTGTAGCTGTGTTGCCTCCTAAGCAGCCTACAAGCCAGATTAATGGATTTACCCAGGGATTAATTTGTCTCAATATGCTTCTCTTCTACTCTGATTAACTAGGGCCACATTCAGCTGTGGTGCAAAGATCAAACTGTATGAAAGTGCATGAAGCTGCAGCTTACTCTGAAGGCTATGCCTACCTTAGCAAGCAGCGCAGAGCTGTAGACATCGATATACAGAGGAAAACAGTTGATGCTGAGGACCTGACATGCCCCTGCATGTCAGAGAGATTTTGCTTTGGACTAGTGCTGGTCTGACCCCATGGGCTGAATACCCACCTAACCCTACAGTGCATTAGTTGTGCTTCTGGAGAGCATCTTCCAGCTTGCTTTCATCCCAAAGGAATCCAGCTCATGCTCTCTGACATTGCCGCCCCAATGCAAATCAGAGCATCTGAATAGGAAATCCACTTCAAAACTGTGCTTCTGATCTCACCTGACTCCCTGTAGCGTAGATGCACCCTAACTGCAGCTGGTGCTCTTGAAAAACTCACAGTGTGATTTTACTGTATCCTCTGGATCACTGATACATAAAAACCACTGCCTGCTGAATCCTCACCCAGCTTGAGTTATCTCATTGAGCTGATTCTGATAACTACACTCATTTTCCATTTTTAGGTAGTCCCATTCAGAAAGCTTCTTTCTCGGTTTGATTTCTTTGTAAAACAAAGCAGTAGGACAACTCAGCTGAATGCTTTGTGATTTGTACAAACTAGCAAAATGCAGGAAAGCCAAAAATCCAGCATTATCACAAAATGATTCCCTTTGGCTGAATTGTAGCACTAGCTCAACTCGCCAAATGTAACAGTGTCTAGGCTAGGTGTCTGACACTGCTATGCACCAGCAACTCCGGCAGTCTCAGGAGCGGGGGTGGACTTGTCCATTTCCCAGCAAGTCAGAAGTACTCCACCCTTGCTTTGAAAAGCGTGCCTTGTGTTGCCACAAGCACCCACAGATACTGACACAAGCACTCACTTTCTGTGAATGATATATATCTTAAATGGATCCTACTGCTTCATATTTCAGACATTTGCCAAGCAGTAATCCATGAGAAAACAGTAAATTAAGAGCCATTAATAAACCATTTGTTACTATTAATGACACATCAGGAATGCTTGCATTTCACAGCTATTTTGACGATAATGTAAGGGAACTAATGAAAGAGAGGGCTGAAACAGTTTTAGATTATAAGCAGATGGTAAAAGTCGGGTTTCCTGAGTTGGGTTGCTGCTGAAAATAAGTTGCTCTGTGTGCATTTCCGAGCTTATGAGTGACCCTCTCATGTTCCCCTCTCCAGGGCAATGTCCGTTTCTTCCATGTCAGAATTTCAGCGCCTGATGGATATTTCTCCATTCCTACCAGAAAAAAACTTGCCTTCATCCAGCAGCAAAGATGACATAACCCCTCCCCTGTCTCCTGATGATCTGAAATACATCGAGGAGTTCAACAAGAACTGGGATTACAGTAACACTAGGAACCATGGTGGGGCCACCGAGAAGCCTGCAGAAGGCTGGGCAGAAAGGACAGAAATTGGGAAAGCTGGGAATGATCCTGCTTCAGATCCCTTCCAGGCATCATCATGGTACCTCACCACCAGTGTCACTCTGACAACTAACACCATGACCAGCCCAGAGCACTGCCAGAAGCAGCCAACGAGGAGTCACGGTGTAACCGAAAAAATGGGAGTTCGGGTCTTTCACAGCCCACCGGTTGTCCGTAGGTTTGATAACTCAGTGATAGCTGGCAGTGAAGGGAAAAACCAGGTTGAGCCGGATTTCCTGTTTTCTGTGACCAAAGCTATGGGGAATGTCACTGAGACAAAAGGTGCTTCCTCGGATATGTTTGGAAGATGGTCTTGTCATAAGGATTTTCTGGAGAGTGGTCTTCATCCCATTGAACGTCCTATTTGCACTACTGTGGGCTTTGCCTCACCCTTGCACAGCTTGGAGATGTCCAAAAACATGAGCGACGATATGAAGGAGGTGGCTTTCTCTGTCCGAAATGCAATACGCTCTAATTCAACAGAGCCTCAGTTTAAGGACACCGCATGTCAAACCAACGGTATGAGAACAACAGGGACACAGACCACCCAGACGATCAGCGTTGGCTTGCAGACGGAAACCCTGCGCAGTATCACCAGCAGTCCACACAAGTGTCTGACACCAAAGGGGGGGTCCACGCCTGTCTCTTCACCATCCAGAAGCCTAAGAAGCAGGCAAGTGACCCCCGTCATTGAAAAGGTCCAGGCTAAGTTTGAACGCACATGCTGCTCCCCCAAATACGGCTCTCCAAAGCTGCAAAGAAAAGTCCTTCCCAAATCAGACCAGCCAAATAACCGGACTTTGCCTGGCACACCTCAGAAAGGATTCAGCGAGTCCGCTTGGGCTAGATCAACTACCACAAGGGAGAGTCCTGTCCACACCACTATCAACGATGGCCTCTCCAGTTTGTTCAACATTATTGACCATAGCCCCATCTTTCATGAGACCTTCCAAAAATGCCCCAGGTCTAGCAGCCGGTCCAGGTCAGCAGAACCCAGACCAGAACTGGGCCCAGTGCAGGAGCCATGTACAAATGCTCGTGGCAGATCACCCAGTCCTCTCCGGTTGGGGACAGAGACACAAAAGGAAGAAGGGGCTGAGGTGACAAGTATCAGGCAGGATTTATCTGCTCCTCCAGGGTACACGCTTGCAGAAAATGCTGCCAGGATCTTGAATAAGAAACTTTTGGAGCATGCCTTAAAGGAAGAGAGAAGGCTACCTTCACACAGCCCACCAAATCTTAGCAATGACAACAGCACAGGAGAAATTGTCAAAGTAGATCCAGGGTCCATAGAGGTAATGAGTCTGTTTGTTTTTCCTCCTATAGCTAAATGCACTCTTCTTTGAACAAATGCATTGTGAGATCTCTTGCAGTCCTAGTTAGTATTGCAATGAATATCCTAGTCCTGTCATGGTACCACCAGCGAGTCGCAGTCATGAAACTATTGGATTAGCCACTGAAGAACTCATTAAAGAATTGAGTTTCTAACCTGACAGCTTATCAGGCTTGAAAGCATCAGAAGAGCTTTATCCATTACAGGATAAAGATGCCTTTACAGGATAAAGATGCCTTTACAGGATAAAAATGGTTCTCCCCTGTACGGCTGGGATACGAGTTTTCTGTCCCAAAATACATCACATGTTACAGGTTCTCTAGGGACTCAAGTAGATTTCTCTTTTATGCTGGATGGAAGGGTAGACTTCTCCTCCTACACAGGAATGGGTGTTAGCAAGTTTGTGTGAAAAATAGTCTCTACAATACCCTGAACCAAAACTTCAGGGCCTTCAGCATACCTTTTCTGGATGTATCTGATCAAGTTTGGCTCGGGTCTGTGAACATGATTAAATGGCATGACATTTGGTACCTACTGTTGCTGCCTCATAAACATGAGAAAAAGGAAAAAAAACCCAAAAGATAATCGACAAGCACATACCTAATTAGCGTTTAAGAACTCTTTATTGGTATCTTGCTGTCAACAGCGTTAACAGTCATCATCTGTCTCAGCAAGTACGCTCAGGTATCGAGGGTCAGAGTCTCAGGTACAGTAATGTGCTAGAGCAATCAACAAAACAGAGGGGGAAATGATGGACAAAAGCTTTCAGTTATCAGTTATTCAGTTATTAAGCCTCCTGTTTCTGGTGAACCTTTGTACCCCTAAGACTGCTGGCCTGAGGAGGCCTGAAGAAGCTGAATTATGCCCAGATCTTACCAGTGCTTGTTGCCTTTCTGGCACAGCACTGAAATGGCCTGTGCCCTCCTGATCAGTGATAGCCCCCCGGGCAGGGGCAGGAGCCCGTCATCCTCTCTGCCCCATGCTGCCCCTTTAGCATTCTGATGTTTTGTTGGGCCCCAGCCACAGGGCAACAGCTCCTCCTTGACCCTTGCGTGCACCGGACATCCCACCATGGCCTCACTGGGCTCACCTCTACCACTCCTGCCTCAGCTAGCCTCAGGGGAAGGTTCAAACCCCATTTTCTAACTCAACATTTGGCTTGAAGGATTTGTGGGTACCCAGGCGCTGAGACTTTTGATCTGCAGTTTGCCTTGTACTAGTGGGTGCTTTCCATGGGCAATGGGTTCCTGGTTTGCAGGTACTGCTCAGAGGACGTGATCTTTTTTGCCTAACAGAGGATCTAAAGCTGAGGATATATTCCCTATATGCAGTTTAAAGAGATATAAATAAGAAAGTTTGTACATATAAAAAAGAAACTACATGCACTTTATAATTAACAGCGAATAAAAGTGGGCTTTATGCACAAACCTCAGAGTGAATAAAAGTGGAAAGCAGTCTCATTTATGTGACTCTTTCTAGCTATCTGAATTTTGTCCTTGGTTTGAAATACTGGGAATGCACTAATGGTCCTTATTAGAAAGTGTGTTGTACTCTTACAGGTTCAACTCAGCTTTGCCTTCAAGGCATCCCTGGAAGCTCTTGATTTCCTCCTGCAGCTTTTAGATGTCTGGTCAGATTTCAAGTATGAATAAACGGGTGTCATCCCATGACATCAGAAACTGCTGTTGGCAAAATACAGCTAGTGTCAGTACCTGAGTTTTATGTACAGAGATTTGGGTCAATGCTGTTTAGCAAAAACTCATTGACCATCAACCTGGTAGAAAATTGCTCCTCTTTGTGAATTC
Organism: Falco biarmicus; assembly: GCF_023638135.1. NCBI lineage: Eukaryota > Metazoa > Chordata > Aves > Falconiformes > Falconidae > Falco > Falco biarmicus. The sequence goes on from NC_079290.1 coordinate 60,879,620, forward strand.
TCAGTATCTTTTGCCTTTTCTTTTTTGAGTTCCCAGCCTCAGAGCTAAGACTTGGTTTTCCTTGCAACTCTTACTCGGTCGCTCTAACCATTGTCTAGATGCACAGGTTATTATGAACTTTGGATGGTCTTGTCATTTCTCAGGAATGTGCATTGAAGAGGAAGGGCGTGGGTGTTCACACAATGAAGTTAGTTTTTCCTAGGTGAGGTGGTGCTCTACAAGATATACTTAATGGAGCATGGGTTTGCTGCTGAAAACAAAACCACAAATAAATTTAGACTCTGGAGATGTCTTGGGCTATTTATGGATTACACTAACCACACAAATTACACTTTGTACAAATTCCACTTTGCACATTTTGTACAAAGCCAGAGGAGTTCAGCGAATGATGGCCTTGGAGAAGGCAGGCTGTGCTTGGGGCAGTGTCATGTCAGCACTGCCCCTGCCACCCTCCTGTAGATCCCTGCTCTGCTTCCCCCTCACCTGTTGGTTTCTGTCCAAGACAAGTGACCTTCTTACCACCAAATGCCTTCTTGTTTCTGCAGTTGTGGCATGGTATATTAATGACTTTTAGACTTGCGTGGAGCACCTGTTGGTGGCTTTTCTTTAATTTGAGCTTCTGAGTAGTGTAATTACATTTTTATAGTCCTGCTGCAAATATGAAATACATTTCGTACATACATTTAAATATTTACATACATATGTATGTGTGCATGAGTGTATATGCATACAGAGTAGTAATAACTTTGTATTTTCTAACTTGCCCAGAGCTGCTTACAAGCAAATTCATGTTCACCCAGTGCAGCCTACTAGTGTCTTATCCTCCTAATTCAGCAAACCATTGTCTTACTTGCGTATCATGGGATTTATAAATATTACTATTAAAAATGCAGATTAGCATTACCTAACTAACAACGTAAGTGCTGTATGAACATTTTAATTCCATGACTAGCAAGGGTGTAAATCATGGAGGTTACACAACAGTCCTGTTATGGGGGTCAGACTCATTTCTGGAGGCAGCACCGTGAAAAGACCATCCAAAGACCCACAGAGGAGAGGGCGGCTGCTGCATCCTTTGCTTGCCGGGGCAGAGCAATTGCCGCACACTTGCCACTGAACCGTTCAGCATGGGACAGGAAATGTTGAAAAGAAGGGAAGGTGTTGCCAGAGTTAAAGGTTTTTTGCTTTAGTTTGAGTCTCCCATCCAGGATCACTGTTAAAGAGGAGCAAGGGAGAAGGGTGAGGCAAAGGTCTTTCATGAAACCTAAGCAACATAAGCATGAGCAACAAGCACAAAGTATTGGTTGCTTTTTCGCTTGTTAAAGATTTCCTAAGCATAAATTCTCTTTTGAAATCAAACAAAGCAAAAAAATTACAACTTATCCTTCTTTCATAGTAATGTGGTTTTTCCCTAGCCTTAATCAAGGTTGACAAAGGATAACAGATGTCTTTCCCTGCTGAGTGGAAATGTTTGGTTTGTTTAATGCTATGTCCACTTCTGAGACTGTGTTAGGATTGTAAGAGGTTGGTTGGTTTGCTTCCTTCCTTTCTAAATCCTTTTCTGCTGATGATTTACCTTTTATTTTTGATTATTAGTTTCCCTGTGATAACAGCGGTAACATGATCTGAGTGGGTAGTAACATCTGGAGACTTCTTCCTTGCTGACATGAAACCTTCACTTTAAAAAAATAATTGATTAAAACAGTTCTTTCCAACCTACTTGCTTTCTTTTTCTTTTCTGTCTGTTCTGTCCAGAACCAAACTGTCTTATTAACTGCCCCCTGGGGACTCTAACCCTGCCTGCCTCACTGCTGTAAGTCCTTTCTACCTTGTTTCCAGAGCTTTCCGAAAGCTATCATTTCTGAACGTGTGGGTTTAACAAAGGGAAGTAAATGACCACAGCTCCGGAGGTACCAGTGCGCACTCAGCATCACTGTGGGGTCCTTCGCAGGCACCGGTCAGGCAGCGCTCAGGACAGGAGCCCATCTGCCATCTCCTGCGGCAGCACAGGCTATGAAGAGGTCACACTTAAGTCAAAATTTGCGCTGTTGGGATTTTTGTTAAACTTTAAAAAATTAGCAGATTTTAAGACCAATATAAAGGTATGTGAGAGTGTTGGGAAGGGATTCAGATTTGTAACAAACTTTTTTTCTTTTTTTTTTTTTTTTGACAAATGCACAGCACTGTGCAGGGCTTCTGGCTGCCCTGGGGTGCATTCCCTCCAGCCGTGGCTACAGCAGTGGGTGGAGAGGGCTGGGGAGGGGGCTGCAGCACCAGCCCATGGCCAACGGTCACCTCATTAAGCTGTTCCCACCCCAGTTTTGGCCAGTTTCTGGGAGAAGCTGTGCAGACATAAGCTGTGACCATCCACTCCAGATCAGAGCCAGAAAACTGCTTGATTTATTTATTCATTAATACAGGCATAGCCACAGTGGCCGACAGCCTGGTTTAGCAAATAGCTGCAAACTAAATCTGAAATCATCCTTCCCATTTTTAGTGTCCAGCCTAAAAAGTGCTGCCTGTCCATCCACACCCGCAAGCAACCAACAAACTAAACTACCCACGGGATATTAATTTTTCTAAAATCCTTCCTAGCTATGACAGCTACATGTGGTAAGTGAGGAGGGGCTTTCACAAACCCTTCCAGACAGTTTCCTTGTCATGGGATTTCCTTAGCGCACACTGAGGAAGCCACACTGCGGGTGGGAGTGCCTGACTCAGCAGCCAGCACGTTATAAGATTACGCTGCCAGTCAGTTGTTGGCCCTGGAGCAACATCCATCACCAGCGCAGCCTTGCATTGTGCTGGGCATGTGTACATCACAGATAAGACGAGCTTAACCCTGCTGTTCAGTAAAAGCTGACCAACATCTGCAGGCGTGCTGGAGAGAGGCTTTTGAAATGGGAGGCAGCAATGGAAATAAATTTCGTTATCGCCACGCTAACTCTCCTTTACTGCTATGAAACCAGGATAAAGCAGCCAGAAGCAAGCAGCGCTATAGAGATACCGTTTTAAGCAACACTACAGAGATATCATTTTAAGCCACTGTTTAGAAAGAGGCTAAGACAAAACCCACAAATCTCATAGCCTCAATTCATCGTGTTGCACTGCCTGCGAGGTTTGCTGCACATATGGATTTATCTTAATAAATCTGAGTCTAGTGGCAGCTTTCACAGACCATATGTTGCCCCAGTCACAATGGGATAAGGTGAGGTAAGGACACGGAGTCAACCTTCTGGTTAGCAACGATTTATATTTTAGCAAGGTTTGTTGTGAAGTTTAGGATGCAGAGATGGGGTGGGAGGCGAGGATGCAGAGAGGCAGCGCTGCAGACCGAGGCTCTGCAGCCCCCCTGACCAGCTTCTGCCATGGTTCGCTGCGAGGGCCCAGGGCAGATAAGCACAGCTCTGGCTTGGGCGGTGATGTGCAACTGCAGAGCACCCTGCTAGCTGCGTATTGCCCAAAGGCACTGAGGTTTGCCCTTCGCAGAGGCTTCCCCAAGTCTGAAGATGCGCTCTCTCCAAAGCACGCACATACACAAGCTCCATTTCCCGCACCTCAGCTCTGCGTCTTCAAAATTGATCTTCCTGTCATGTAACATTCATGTTTGGTCTTCCCAATGCAACGGAGAGGTTCAATGGCATATCACCTTGTTTGTTCACTGCCAATCACATCATGTTACCTTCTCCAGTATCCTCCATCCCTAGTCACATTTCTCCTTCTCTGCGTGAAATAGTGTGCTGAATCTTTTCCTTCCTACTGTATCGTACTGCTGCTGTGGTTCCCCTGTGCCTTACCATGCCAGAGCTTTTCCTTTGCATTGTGTTGTTTCCAGTCTCTCCATTTATCACCAGTTTGCATTCTGACTTTGAGACTGGTTTTTATTGAACTCTCCTGTCCTTGCCAGTGACTGCTTCTCAGTGTACACATTTCTATAGGTTGACAAACTCCTCTGATTTGCTTTTATAAATTACAAAGGATGTGGTGAAATTCAGAAGCTTGGCTTTGGCACTGCAAGACAGACTGGCTCCCACAATCACTCATCTTGGTGTCAGGAGCATTCGGAGCGAGGCAGGAAGCCTAGCTGTACTAGGAGCAAAGTCATAAATATTAGAGACAATTACCAACTTAGTGCTAGGGTGAAAAATCACAACTACAGATTGTTTCTAATCACAAAGGCAGGCTAACTAAGCCCGAACAGTGGAAAGTTAGTGGAGGAATAAAATTTCCTTTTTCTTCCATTCCTGTGAATGTTGTCTTTAACATACAGTACCACCGAATCCCGTAATTCAGGCTTCAGCAGCTGGCACTAAGAAGTGATGTTCCAGAAGATTAAATCTGTAGGTAAGCCTCATCATTCATCCAGCTGGAGACCATAACTACTCCTGTAGTCATTATTCTGCTGCTAAGAAGTCTGAACTCTGAAGCAGACAAAAGAGGTCAGCAGTAGATTTTCAACCCACTTGCAAATTCCAAACCTGGCCCTTTTATGCCAGGTCAGCCCTTAGATGAATAGTGGATTTTCCTGAATTATCATGCAAATGCACTTTTCTTTTTCTAGCACAAGGAGAACTAGCAAATGGAAGTTTGTCAGCTACTCCAGCTCATCCCAGCGTCTTTCTTTCATTCTCTCCTTACGTGTTCCATAAATCACAGACATATATGCAGATACCTGGAGCCCTCACATGGCCAGATGTTTGCTGCTTGCTTTTGTCCCGCGACATGACAGATGCTTAGCTTAGTTTGAATCTTTTGTTTCTTAATCCTTTGCACACCCAGACAGCCTCTAATGCAAGTCACTAACCGCTGTTTTGCTCTCTTGGCTGCCAAGGAACTACCTTGTTCTGCACTAGCCCCGTCCCTCCAACCCTGCTTCTCCCGGCCAGAGAGACCAGCGAACCGTCGCCCACCTTCGCGATGGGCTTCACATTCCCCTACTGCCTCACAGTCGCAGTCCACCGGAGACCTGACTTCCTCAGAGGAGAGTGGAAGCAAGGAGCCGCCAGCAGAGACCCCCAGCCAGGGAGGCGACCAGCCTGACTCCACACGGGAATAGGGGGGCTGCGACCCGCCTCCACCAGGTCGCCCGCCAGCCGTCTCTGCCCCGAAGGAGAGAGGTCCGCTTGGAGAGGTCAAAGAATGTTCTCAGATGCAGCTGCTGAATGTCTGACCTGGGAAACAGAGTTGTTTCTAGGATGAAACAGTTAATGTGCCTGTAATAACTTAATTTTTTTCATAGCTGAGAAAACTATTTTTGTCTCCATCTTTTCTACATACAGTATATTAACAAAAAAAAAAACAACAAAAAAAAAGGTAAAAATGATATAAAGTAAGATTTAAAATAAAATGTAAATTAAGTTTTAAGGGAATTTGAATACGTGCTCGCGCTCTCTCCAAATACTGACTGCCTTTTGGTTATATTTGCACTGTTATGTTTTCGATTTGTGTTTTGGGTTTTTTGGGTTGGACTTTTTTTATTATTTCATGTAAAACTAGGGTCTTAAGTTAATTTTATTCTATTTTAATGTCAGTGTTACTGGTTTTTAAAAGTAAGGTTCTTAAAGATGCTTCAACTGTCTGAAGCGATACCTTTTAAGTAGTGAAGAAAGCCATTAAGCTCGTTCACTAGGCTTGTATTAATTGAGATGGAGGGAAATACAGGTAAACACAAGGAAAAGTGTAAAAAAAAGAATGCCTCAGAAAGTCTTACGGAGTTAGCTGTAAAATACACCTACAATACTTGACTTGCATGCCTCTGGGTCCTCGCACTTTAGTGCATGTACATACTGCTACTGTACCATCACATAAATGTGAGTCAAACTGTTTCACTGTAATATTGTTGTGAATTTACCTGTACTGTACTTTTATTGTTGGTATTCTTGCATTGACTATACAAAAGGAGTTTTTAAATTATTGTTAGCAGTTCAGCTGGCTATGTACAGCATTTACTGAGAACTTCCTCTGTTTTGGGAAAACCATGGAGATCTCTGGGCATACTAAATTGTAACCGGTCTTGTTTAAGAGTCTGTTGGAGACCATGTGAAGTGGAAATAAACCCCTCAGTATTTACAAGCTGCTCGAGTGCCTTGTGATGTTTTTTTTACGATTGTACTTCCCAGGTTCATGTAACTGGGGGGAGAAAAGCCCCCAGACTCCTCCTTTATTCATATGGGAAGAATGCTTCTTTACATGAAATAATCATGGCAACACCAAATAGTATGCTGTGCTCTGCAGAGTCCTGTGAGCACTGGATCAGGCCATGGGAAAGTTTCTGAATTTCCTCACCAAACTCTGCAAAGCAGCTGCTCACACAGATAGTGGGACTCATCTTCTCAGTGCCTCTGAGGCCGTACGGCTTGTGGCTTTCAGCTGTTCACGGGAGTGAAAGCCAGCCGGCTAAATGTAATACCAAAAATATGACATATCCAGTGATAATCCAGGCTTAGGTCTCATCTGCATTACACACAGAGACCGATAAAACCGGGGCTTTTGTAAAACCGGTGGCTAACACTGAGAAGTAAATGCAGCTGAGAATTCATGTACTTTGAAGATGTGGAAGCCTCTCGATATACTTTGCCTGGGACGATCTGTTTGGCCACATGCTTTCTCTGGCAGACCCAGAACTGCTCTGCCTAGTTATCCCATCGCTGAACTGGCTCATTCCTGTCCAGTTTCCTTTGCCAAGGCTTTCTGAGCCTTGCTTGCTGCAGAGCACCGTATGGGATCCCTAGAAGCCTTCCTGGTTAGCTCTATCCAGCAACAAGCCCCTCACATCCTGTCCTGCTGCGTCATGGCCGGCCTTCAAGGAAGTTTAATTCAGCTGTCAGATGAGATCAAACTCCCTAGCTCCCAAGTAACAGCCAGCTGAGGTCTGATTTCTCCCGTATTGCTTAGGCCCGTGGCTATTAACCTGGTGTCAAAATGTCCACCTGTAGGTCATCATTATGAAAATTGCCACTTACCAAGACAGGCAGGGACTGAAAAGTGCAGTTGTTTAATGGTTCTCTGGTGCCCCAGCAAAAACAAGGGGTGTCCAGTGCCAGGCCTGAGCAGCAGTAGTCATATTAGTGATAATTGCCTTCCCAGCTGTCATAAAAGCCTCACTGCTAGCGTTTTTTGTGAATGTTAAGCTGACCCCCACCAAGTCTGAATGCTTAAAATTGTCCATGGTGGCCACCCTACTGGCTTGAAAATCTTCTTGCTGCGACACTTTGCGGTATTGTTGCAATAATTTCTGTTTCAGAGTGGAAGGAGGAGCATGTGCAAGAGGTTTTTACAAGGTCAAAGAGTCACAATGGCTATTGAAGAAGACTTGAGCCACAACTGAAAGATCCTGGTTTGTTTTCAAAATCTCAATTACCGAGAGCAACTTTGCAGAGAAAGGGGGAGGGGTTGCCGCTTCCTTAAAAGCTCTTTCTCCTATATGAATTAAGTGAATGTTGCAAATGAACGAGCAATGTTGACTACCAGCAAGGGAAAATGCTGCTCTGTTTCTTGTGACAGCTGTAATTTTTTTTAATGATGCAGAACAAAATTCAGGTGACTGATTTGCAGCTTTGATACCAGGAAATGGTATTTGCCTTTCAAATCAGGGATACGCCAGCCTGCAGAATTAGCTGCTGGCCATCCTGGAGTAGGAAGGGCTGTGAGGATAAGCAGCTGTCTGTGGCTTGACAGGTGAAGTGCTCATGAAATGGCAGAAATTGCTGAGAAAAGGGAGACAGCAAGCAACAGCAATAAGGAGAAGGTTAAGTGCAAATAAAAAATCTGCGGATGAACTTAAAAAGAATCACATTAATTAAACATAAGCTCCTTTCAAGAAATATCACGTTTGGACTGGCTCTTTGGAAACACCAGGGCTTTTATTTTCCAATATTGCTGCTGGTGGGATTGGGGGATTCCCTCCCACCCCTGCATTATTCCAGCATACTCCATAATTACTTAAATAAATCATAAAATAAATGACAGGTCTGCAGTCCATCTAAGGTTATTTTTAAAACTTCCAAGAGAAAATTAAAAGTCTTTTTTAGAAGGTCTGCAGCTCACTCAGTGTCTGTGGGATATCTGAATTATTGCCTCATGAATAATCAGGGCAGGAGAAGCCTCACAAATTGCCACACAAATTAGTGTAAGGGGATATGAATATGTCTGTCACAGCTTCCCCTGATGAGGTTGAAATAGATAGCTGGATTTCACCCAGAGGTTTGTAGTGCCTGAGATAATGGCCTTGGGATATCACCTGGTCCTGCAACACAGCAGGGATCAGGAGCAGGACAGTGATCCATGGCATCCCTCCCAGTTCAGACATCTTTTGGGAGGGCTGTAGCCCCCCAGGGTGTTGGGGTGTCCCTCCTGCCACAACACTCCATGTGGGCAGCATAAGGGGGAAAAGTCACCCCTTTCTCCTGCTTTCCTTGGTGCCTCTCCATAGTCAGCCACCCTCTGACATGCTGCCCTCCCGTTTACACACCAGGCAGACGTGGATACATACCACTGGCAATGTTGTATGGCCTCTTAACTCACCTACCCAAGTCCACAAGGAAAGACCCAAAACGGGACAACATAGCAACACATCAGGGTTGCGCCTCTGTGGCTGGACAAGGACTGGGCTTGGGCCATCCTGGCCCACCTCCCTCTTCCCCTCACGTCCCCTCCATGCACGCAGAGTACCCCAAGACATGCGTCTTCACACACACGCACACTTCCTTCCCTGAGTACCCATCAAGCTCCCACCTGCTCTCTTGGGAGGTACCACATCTCTTGCTTTCTCCCTGTTCCCTGTTTTGACTTCCTTTTATGTAAATCACTGCAACCTGCTAGAATATTATTATGCTGCTGAGTACATATAATTTTCATACGAAATGACAGCTAATGTCTTCAGTCTCCACACAGCCCAGGCTGCTTTCTAGAGAGGCTTAATGGCTTTAAGCAAAGTCTGCTTCCCTTCCCTGTTTATCATCTTCTTATCCATCTTCCAAGAGTATGAGACATTCTGCCTTCAGGTTTGGGAGCGAGAGATTACTGCCCTGCTATTGATGTCTGTAGAATAAAAAACCAGCATCTACTGCTGAAAACCATCACTTTTTTTTCTAGCAGAGCAGGTTTAGGACTTCTCCTCTCATTATTCATTCTTTCTTCGGTGTACAAACACCTTCTACAGGCCAATGTCAGCATCCTCTGAAAAAAAAAAAAGTAAGAAAACCCAAGAGCACTTGGTGGTCTGGGCAGGATTTTGCAGGTGAGGGAGGGCTCAACAGGCTGCTTAGCAAAGCCACTGCCGCATTTTGTCCTGGAGCTGCTCCCTACAGAGTAACAGTTTGGAGGCAAAGGTGGGGCTGTGGCAGCACGGACACAAAGCAGCTCTCCAGAAGTCCCTGGTTTGGCAGCCATCAGTTGCAGGTTAGAGGTGCAGAAGGCCAAGAGGCGGGTGGCAGAAAGGCTCTCCTTCTGGGGACAGGGCACCCACGTTGTGCCCAGGTTAGTTTTGCCCAGGGTGATGGGCTGAGATCTGGGGAGAGAAGGCCATAGAAGAGAAAAATTATAAAGCAGTGTACTTGGCAGCTGCAAGCAGATGAATATCTGAATGAGAAGAAAGAAGATAGTTTGGATATAGAGTTTTATATGTCTCTTGGTGGCAATAAGCCTGGCTGAGCAATGTAAGCAGTTACAAGCAGATACTGCACTAAAAGAGAAGACTGCTGCTAGGCTAAGCAACGTGAATCCTATTAAATGTCAAGAATAGCAAATTTTGTTTTGTCCTTTTAAATCCATATATATATATATATGTATATATATATAATTAATTGGATTTTTTAATCCCTACAGAAAGACTTTAGAATAGGTTTACACAGAAAAACGTCACGGACCCAGGTACTCTCATCCTCCTCCTGCTTCTCTCTCCAGCTGTGATCCCTCTGGATTAGGCTGCAGAAGAGAGAGGTGAGTGCCAGTGGATAGGCTCACCCCACAGGCATTGCTCAGCAGACACCTTTTTCTCACCAAGTTGGTTGGAACCAACTCGGCTCCAAAATACTAAACCCTGCAGTAACAGGCAACAGGGCACAATTTTGGGGCGTTGGAAAACTTCCCATTTTACATCGGAGAGGAGCAGTCCATATGTTTTAGCTACTAAGAACTGCAATGTTAAGTGCTTAGGAATTAACAACGTGAACCTCATTGATTTTCTGCCCAGGGAAAAGGCTTCAGTAACTAAGACATTTTGGGAGTTTTTATCACAAGTCTCTGACTGCCACTTCAATGTGTTTGTCTGTAAAATATGGCCTCAGTTCCTAATGTGGTCTGACAGAAGATGTGTATTGTGTTGTTCCTCTCTCTATTTTCTACACACTGCATCGGCAGGACAGAAAAAAAATCTACTTTGCATATATGAATGAGAGGGGGAACAATAAAGGCCATGATTTTGTCACAACTATTTCCATGACAAAACCAAAGACTTTTGAGACTTAGTACGATGTCACTGTGGCTTGTCACAGAAATCACATCTCAGACAAAAATCAAAGCCCTGGCTTCACAAATTATCTGTGTTCCCCTCAGTCTGTGATGCCTCTGACAACACCACAGCTTCACCACATACACCTAAAATGCAAGTTAAATGTTTTGTACAGGCATTTCACATGTTTTACAAGTAGGAGTTGATGTGTAGTCATATTTTAAAAAAAGCATATTACGCGCATTTTTTTATAAGGTAGTAGGACCATGGAGCAGTTAGGAGGAAAACAGCAATAAGAAGTCAGGAAAGACACAATTACCCCCTGGAAACCAGCACCCTGAACCATGTCTGGTAAATAACAGGCCTGATTCTGATGTCCCAGGGAGCAACCCCAGACCTATGGCTTGGCTGTAGCAAACCCTGAGTTGTGCTACTGCATGGGAGGCGACATGGGGTTACAGACCTTGCTCATCTATACCACTGACAGCGTCCCTTAAAATCAGTTCATGTTTCACTGACAGGGAAACCCCCAGCCAATGGACCTGTCCTGTGCCACATTTTTCCAACAAGCCCTTGAGTCTTCAGCAGGATAGACTGACCTGCCAAGCAGGGACGTTCTGAAGAACGCAGTGGCAGCAATGGAGGCACGTTATTCCCTGAATTATACAACCTTTTTCACATCAAGAGCAGAAGCAAATTTATTCAGAATCTGCAGCACTATGGTGTAACACCTCCTCATGTACAATGGGTTGCTTTTATGCAGCAAATAATTAGTGCACCTTCCTAGAACAGAGCTAAATAATTCAGTAGAAACATTTCCCTGCTGGGAAGAACCTGCTTTAGCTCTTGGCTGACAGGTCTGGGTTAGGTTAGACAAGCAGCTTTCCGGTTTCACATCAATCCTTCCCAAAGAATTGGGAGAACACCCATTCACCGTGGACCCTGTCCCACAAGCACTGCTCAGCCACCACCAGCTCCCATATCCAGAACTGGTTTATTCAGCCAGTCCCACTACCAGGGTTTCTGGTTTCTCCCAGTGGAGTGAGTTACCCTGAAGTCACCCCAACACCAGTGCAGAAGATCCCTCTGGTGCTGGTTCTTCAGGTTAGGCAAAGGCAGCTCTGAAACCCAAATGGAGCCAGGATGGGGAACAGAGTAAGGAACTAGCCCACTGTTACCTGAGGCCACTCCTGACCTGAATGGAAAAAAAATAAACACCACCCTACACCAAAATTAAATTATCATTTGAGCTACTTAGCAAGTTAACTAAATTTACCGTGACCTACATACCAGAAAGTATTGGATATGTGGAAACACTTCGTTCTCTGGGAGTCAGGTCACTCAGTAAAACCTAGTTTAAAAAATCCACACACACTTTGCTGAAGCCTCCGTTGGTCTTACAGCAGAGAATGGCCAATCTGAAGAAACAGTGAGTTGTTTTTAACCTTGACACTGATTAGGTCAGGCCTGCAATGATTTTAGTTTCTTGTCAGGGTAGCAGACAGTGCTGGCAGATGAACTGATTAGGCTTGCTGCATATTGCAGTGCAGACACAGTAATTACAGCCTAGAAACAATCATTTAAACAGAAAATAATGCATTACATGCAGAAAGTTCATTGCTAGCTGCCTAGAGGCAGCACCTCCACAGCTACTATGCAGAAATAAAACACGTTAGGCAGCACATCAGGCATTAAATCTTTCTAAAAGTACATCAGCTAAAGAGCAACCACTTATAAACAGCTAATATAGTCGCAGAAGATAACATGATTAAATGTATATATTGAAAGCAGTCTCCTAAAGAAATACAAAGATGCATCTGTCTATCTATCTATCTATCTATCTACCTACCTATCTATCTTTAATACAGAAAGTCTATTTTATCTCTTTACATCTAGTTATGTATATGTATATATATATAGGGGTAAAACCAGGCCCCTAATAACAGATACCTTGCATGGTCTATAAAATGGCCTTTTACAAAACAGGGTGAAGGAGATGTCCTCCAGACCAGGACTGAAGCCAACCAGCCAGACTTTTCCACACCTCTTAGCACCATTTTCCATCCCATATCAGCAGCACGGAAGTCGTAACCGCAGACTGCAGCAAAGCTGGTCTTTGGAAATAAAAGTGCTGAGTCAGCACATAGTATTTGTTCTGCTGTTTTTAAACAGTATTTGTGTTTAAAAGCTCAGCTCCGATTAAGAAGATAAATACAATGCAGAGCTTTAAAGATAAGTTAAATGGACAGTGAAGACTGGCCTTTAATCTACTTAGGAAGTCTTTGTGATTAACGTCTAGCATGTTTTTCTGTGCTAATGAAGAACTAAGCAAGATGGTGACTGAAGAAATGTCTGGGGAATAGCATGTGAGTGGTGGCCAGTTTTGTTGTCACTTTTCTTTCTAAATCACCTACACAGATAAATTTTGATTTCTTTTCCAGATCAGTGTGATCAGATGAAGCATACAGACGCTATCAAAAGATGCGTACACTGGCTTTCAACCTCCATCACAGTGTGTTTCCTTTTTCCAGCAAGCATCCGAGTGTGCTGCTACATACATAAACCTTATTTTAATGCATGTTTTATGCAAATAAGCCTTTGCTTTAGGGAGCAGCAGGCCACGAGCTGGCACATACATCAAACAGCATGCAAATCTTTCCCCACCAAAGACATGGTTTATAGCGTGCCACCAGATTTAAAAAATGTAAAACATCTGTCAAATACTGTACAGCTATGGCATGATGGCTGTTAAAAACAGCCTCATATTGCATTAACAGAGCATATGTTTTGCAAAACCTTCTCTGAGACACCTATACCCTCAGCGGTATATTCAAAAGCTGTAAGAAACAGCCATTAGTCCTCCCGATGCTTTACACTGGATCAGAAAGCAAAAGAAGCAGGCATGGATCTCTGTTTAAACCAAGTAAACCAGAGTTTAGTTTATTGACTGGACTTGCTGGCAATTGGTTTGAGCAGCAAGATAAAAATAATATTAAAAAGGCACTAGCGTTCACTGGGAGATTTTGAAAAGCTGAAGGGCAACCCAGTTGAAGCAACTGCACTGCACAGGGAGGTAACACTTGAGGTAGGGCTGCCCTCAGTTAACCTGGTATTTTCCAAATGAGAAATGGAAATGAAACATTATGTCCCAAACAAAATCAAAGAGGCTTTGTGTGCTCACCCCCTCTGCAAATGTGGCTGTAAGAAACAGACACCTAAAAATAATTTTCCCTCTTCTGTGCAGTCCTGCCACACTTACCACTTCAATATTTGAACGCTAACATCCCATGTGTAATTACCAGTGTGACTAACATCTGTCCCATAATTTATTTGATTGTCCTCTCCCTTGGGAAAGATCCGTGTGTGGTAGAGACTGTTTTTATTATGTTTACACACACAAAACCACCTAATTACACAAGCACACACATGTCCATGTAAGTTTGTCAGAGAGGGCAAGATGAAAGCAAAGGTGCCCCGTACCCAGGGCAGGGAGTGCAGAGGTTTGTGCTGGGGGAATAGGGGGACCAGGGCTAGAAAGGTCCCCAGAAGGTGCTGCCCAGACACACCTCACATTCTCCTGGATAAAGCATAGCTGTGCTGGGTAGGTGTTTGCTTTTCCTATAGCACTGCTATGGCATGTCATCTTATAGCAGCATAAATACATGTATATGGAAGTGCTGTATTTTACCAGGAACTTGTTTTATATTTAGTGGCAGAATCTCTGTGCAATACTTTTGTGCTGGAACGACCTGTGAAGGCAGCAGCTATTTCCTTAGTATAGGAAGAAATTGTGGTGCTAATTGAATTTGAGCAAGTAGAGGCAAGAGAAAGGAATTTCTTTGTCTCTCTGTTCCTGGCAGTGAGAGAAACAGATTTAAAAGGAGTTTTTTGGAATTTGGCCTCTTTGAATAGGGAAAATCCACAGTCATTCAGAAATACATTAATGCAGTAGCGGTGCTATGCAAGAAAAGATCCACTTCCAGTTATTTTTGTAATGCAGGCTGGATGCCCTTTAGTTGGCTGTGTCCTATGACCCAGGACAGGAGTGCGCTTCACCATTTTTCTATAGGCGTGTGCTCTCTGTGAAGATATATTTGTTGGGGTTTTTTTAACTCGGATGGGAAATCCAACAGTGGTAAAGTTAGTAATCCAGAGGGCTCGGCAGGTTTGAGCAGGCAGCATCACAGCAAAACTGACAGCTAACAAAAGAAACTACAACTGCTCATCCAGTTTCCAGGAACCAAGATTAAGGATGCAAGCAGCTAGCAGCCAGCAGGACTGTGTCTGACTTTCAGCCTCTTTTCTAACTACCCATCTGAACTGTGACACTGTTTTCCCTGTTCAGATCTTACACGAACCCAGACAACACTTATACAGCCATTTGCTTCTTGGGAACATATGGCAGTTTGCTTTCTCTCCTGTGATGGAGTTTTGCCAGCTGGGAAACTGAGGCATTTCGAAGTTAAATGATTTATTTAGTGAGGTGCAGCAGTGCTTTGAAAACACCCTGTTCCTGCTCCTTCCTAGGCTATGTTGAGTTTACCAGGCTGCCTTTGCACTTACAGTGGATCAATGGCAAGGTTTAATAAAAGCTTCCAGATCCTATGCATAAGAAGGGGCCGTCAGGCTAGAGAAGACAAGCCTGCAAAAGGAGAGCATCCCTCCAGTGTTTAAGAGCAGGTCTTTTAGTATTCCCAAGCATTTAAGTTAATAAGTACTTTAAGAACATTACTGAGCCGTGTCTTATACTGCCTAAAGCTTCAACCGTAAGAGCAGACAAGGCATTACAGCCACAGGCATGAGCTCCAGCCACCGTAAGGGGACTGTAGCCCTGGACTGGATTCCCCTGGGCTGGGAGTTGACCCTCCTGGTCAAGGCAAAACTGCCCAAATAGAGACCAGCTCTGGTGCTATTGGGCATCCTCCATGAAGACAGCAGCTCTGGCTGCAAGGATCCTGGCCACGGGCTTCCCACTGCTGCCTCACTCCTAGCTCCCCAGAGCCCAGAGGAGGACCTGTTCCCAGCAGGCTGCTGTGCTGCCCAGTCAGCACACAAGGGAGAGCAGAGCACAGTGAGCAGGGCAGCTGGAGTGGATGTGTTCGCAGATCTGCCCGCATTTATGTTTCCTGCTTTTTCCAAGAATGACAGCACAAAATAACAGTATCATAAATGCCGTGTTTCAGCTGATCTCCAACTCTGTAGTGTGAAATATGCATGTGCCTTAACTGCTAGTGTGGAAAACAGCTTTCAGTTCAAGCCAGCATCTTTGGGGATTCCCTGGGAGTTGCAGGTGACACTGCCATATACAGGGATTTAAACACAAATGAGAACTG
This sequence comes from Falco biarmicus, assembly GCF_023638135.1. Classification (NCBI taxonomy): domain Eukaryota; kingdom Metazoa; phylum Chordata; class Aves; order Falconiformes; family Falconidae; genus Falco; species Falco biarmicus. The sequence goes on from NC_079290.1 coordinate 60,895,403, forward strand.
GCCTCAGTGGTGAATGAGGCACTTTATGAAAACATGTTGCTTGCAGGCGTGTCACAGACTGGTAGTGACATCAGTCTCAAAGGTGGTGCTGGCAGCCTGCCATCACCCAGCACAATTAAAGGCCAGCTTGGCAAGCAGCAGGGACATTGTGTGGAGCTGTTTGTACAGCAAGTATGGTGCTGCAGATTGGGAAAATGAAATCTAGTACCACCTCGATCTATTTCCTTATGCTTCCTACAGCGAGGGTGAGACTAGGCCTGGGTTTAAAACAAAAAGGAGGAAGAAAAAAGAAAGGTCAGTTGTGTTTAATATCCCATTCAGCTCTGTGGACGGCACCAAGTTTTGGTCTGTGCCTGCTTGTCTGCACCCAGAAGCTGCACATATGTTCTTTTGCGATGGGAACCAGTATAGGAAAGCAGCTGGGACAGGCTTGTATTGTGGTGCTGAAAGAGACCCCAGCATCTGCAGAGCACTGTTTCTTCCCAGTCCCATCATTACTCAGCTAACCTGAGCCTGGCATGGTAAAGAAGGACTCATGTCATGCCTGTTGTCTGCTGAACACTGTGAAATTGCTCCAGTGTCAATTGTCTGGGCACTGGATTCCTCTAAAGGGGAAGGGTGGCAAAACCATTCCTGGAAATCTAATGCTGTTCTAGGAAATGAGGAAGTTTGTTGTAGCAATATCAAAGCATCAAATGATTTCCTCACATATTCTCAACAAGGTCAGGTTTCAAAGTCAGGGCACAAATTCAATTTTAAAAGACAAAGCTTTCTAAATAATCCTGGTATGTTTATGACTGAGCAGCTGTACCATTGCAACCATATTCTGCTTTAGCATCAACAACAAGAGCCTGCATTCTGCCTTGAAAGTTGAGGAGGGCAGAAAGGACATGGGTTTAGAGCACTCTTCATTATTATATCTAATTTTGCTCAGTTTATTATTAATAGATTTCTTGCCAGTCCTCTGAAATGTCACCCTCATGTTTCTTCATAATTCTTTATTGAAGTTTTAAACATTCAAATTATAGATAGAAACGGAGGCAGACAGGCAGTGTTATGGATTGCCTCTTCCTCTCCTCATGTGATTCAGTAACTTTGGCCAGTTACACCGCTTGGGCTCCAGGGGTACTGGTAATTCTGTAATTTCTTCACAGAAGTAGGTTTCCCTTTCTTCCTTGGTCTTGGACCCTGATTCTCCATTCCACAAGTACTTAAAGGACCCAAGAGATTTAGCAAGAAAGAGGATATGGGATCAGGTCCTGGCAGTTTGCAGAGGATAAAGAAATCTGTTCCCGCTGGGCCCCCAGCTGGCAGCCTTTTCAGCAGCTCTCCGGCTCTCAGCAAATTGATGGCTGCACCGAAGGCTGGAAGCAGAACCCACTCCTTGCTTGCCACGAGCAACAGTGCAAGGACAGGACACAAAGCTGCTCAGGTGTGAAGAACAGCACTTCACGGTGCTGTTGAGATTCGCATCCAGACTACTCATCAAAGGTATCATACTCCATTTTACATTACATTTGAAAAGAATAAAGACTATATAAGCTCGGCAAAGTGTCCAGATAAAAAAGAAACTTAACCTTCCTATGTGTGGGTGCATCTGAAGCCTGTCGCCTAACTGGCATTATGTGATAAAGGCAAGCGGCATAGGGAGGGGAATGGAGTGGTGGAGAACTGTCTTTGCCTTCACAGACTGTGCTGACAGCTGACGAAAATGAGAGCCGAGCAGATCACCTTTATCTGCACCCATTCCTCTTCCCAGATGCCATCCTCTGTCCAGCCACGGGTGTGATCAACTCTCACATGCTGGCAAAAGATCCACGACTTTCATTGTAAGCAGTTTCTTATTTCCAGATAAAGTTTCAGCTGTTGCTCTAGTTCTAGGAAAACCTGCAGCAGCACCCTAAATCCTGGGTCCTACCCTTTCTGCTAAGCTAGGGCAAGGAGGGACCCATTATTAACTGTCATCGTACCTTTACACCAATAACACAAAGACCCAGCGTGAGGGACAGACCTGTCATTTTCAGAGTCCACACCGAGCATTAGGATTTAATTTAAACTTAGCCTTAATTCTCTCATAAGCCCAGGCCAGAAACTTGAGTTTATGCGCAATCAAAATCAAATGCTCATCTGCACCTCATTCTTTACCAGAACACAAATGTTTCAGCTCCAGACCAAGACCCTGGCTCATGCCAGACACTTTTACTGATTTTAAAACTTTGGCAAACAAATACATTGCAAGGTTTAATCCTGGTGACCTCTGAAACTGTTTACATCTATGTAAAAAACCCACAGGCAAAATTATTTGCAGAAAACTCTGCTAGTTCCACTGAGAATCACCAAGGTGACTCAGGCAGAGAGTCCAGCCCAGATACTTCAACTCAGTACCATTTCTGTGCTGCCTCCGCATAGGGGAAATGAAGGCACAGGGACCAGGGCACTGCCAGCCACCTCTAGGAACACCCTTACAGACCGAGGAGCTCTCCGCTCCATTTCAAAATGTACCCAGAGGTACAGTTCTTCTCCTTATTTTCATTATGTTTGAAGTATTAGATTTTGATGAGAGGTATTTCAGAGTCAGAGACAAATTTTTCTGACTTGTAAAGCTTTTTGTTCCAGGAACCGTCTCCTAGGCTGTTCACTGGCTGGCAGCCTTGCATTATTTCAGCCATTTTATACTCAAGTTAACCATAAGTAAAGGTAATGATAAAGATATACGATAATACAGTGTGGTAACAACTTTTTTTCTAGGGTTCCACCATTAGCCCAATAAATATTTGATGCCTTGGCGATGGAAGGTATTCTGTCAGGGACACAATTTTCCTTTTTTTATAGTAAAAAGGGTGATGAATTTTAACTTCCACTGGAAAAAATAATTGTTGAAACTGGTTTTGCAGTCAGGGAAAGTCAAGAAAATGCTTTGAAGAGCAATATTGGTTCTAAACCTCTTAAGCAGTGGTAAATAGCAATCCTGGTTTTGCAATCAGCTTTTCCAAGTAAGGGTTTTCATGGGCACCCACTCATACTGATCCTTTTATAACACTGTGGTTTCAAAGCAAAAGAAACAGGGCAGAATTACAGGGGGAAGTACCGTTAAAAGCAAAAATGCTTTGCTTTTTGTTAACACTTGCTAAAAGTCAATACACTCTCAGTTTCCTGCTGCAAACAGAAGGGATTTCTTAAATATTGAGATGTCACAGAGGGTCTATGTACTGAGATTATCAAACCCATAAATTAGCATCATATCAAGAATAATACATTTAGCTATCATAGGAGCTTTCTCCTGTGAACCGGAGAGAGGAGAGTGCTTAGTCCCGTGGAGGTTAACGTCTGGGAAAGCATTCAACTTACAGAATCTACAAATGACTGGCAGCGCACATTAAATTTGTTGTCTTGAATCAATTGAGAGTGGTGTGGGGGATTCCACAAGGAATATTATCCTGTTTGGCCTTGAGCCACTCACTGGAAAATATGCATATTGGAGGTGAAATTGAATTGCATAGACTTGTCTTCTAAATATTCACCATATGCTCTCATAAAAGTAAGTGCCAGCTCCATCTATAAAATGAATTGTTTATTGTGTAGCTGTTTTCTTTAGGCTTTGCTTCAAATCCTTAGTACACAACATGAGCTCTGTAAACATTTGAGTCAAATGTGAGAAGTTAAATGAGCTTATTCCAAATTTTTAGAAAGGAAGCATTGACAGCCTGAATGTCTGTTTACACATTGATAGCTCCGCTTTATATAATTACAATCATACTCCAGTGCCTCAGCTTATCTCTTTCTATCCTAAAACAATCTGTGCTGTCTCAACTATTGTAGAAAATGTAGGTACCATCCCCGAAGGGGCCCCATCTCAGTCATCGTTAATAAACTTGTAACACAGAAAAGTAACACAACACATTCTTTAGTTAATAACATCTTGTGCGGTCTATGGAAAGCTGGCAAAACCAGCTGAGAATTAGAACTGTACAGAATATATGTACAACAATTATCTAGTAAAATAATAGGAGTGTTCTAGTAGCTCCAGCTGGGCTGAGTAGCAACACAAGAAAACAACTATAATGACCTTGACACCTTGGCTATACAAAGCTAAAAGATGCTGTGAGGCCTCTGTGTGAGAGACATCAAAGAAGCTAGGAAATTCTGCTGTGAATAGACTTGGATTATGTTTAACACTGATTTCACTTGTTACCTGGTCTCCAGATCCTGTTAAATGAAGTTTTGCTTTGTTTGCAAAGGAAGCCTAGGTGAGGGGAGAGATGCATGAGGAAGAAACTCAGGAGACATAACAGTGCAGTGCCTTCCCAAAGCAGCCACCCAGAGGGCTGCAATACGCCCAGGCAGAGGTGAGGAACTGGCATCCCAGGACACGGACCAGGATGGCAGAGGCTGGACAGAAAAGAAGGGGGGGTTGTGCTGCTGGGTAAGAGGCATTCATGTGAACAAGCGGGCACCACAGCCATTCTTGCAAGTAACAGCTAGCAGATACTTTACAGCTCTGCGCAAAATCCCAGAATGGCAAAGCTCTCCCTTCTGAAGCACTGCTAAAAGGCATCTCTAAATACTGGTGAGACACTGAATCCAAAATATTGGCTCTGGTGAAAATGAAAGGCAAATTTGTCCATCAGATGCCAAACCACTGGGTATGAGATCTGCAGTCTCTGAGCCATCTTAATGCAAAGAGGGTTGGCACTCTCTGAAAACAGCCCTCGCCAGACCCTGAGCGAGCATGGCTTCTCGCAAGTTCTAAGACATGCCTTAGGTAAGGCGTGGGCAAGAGCCATGGCTGGGGGAAGAAACACTGTTCCTTCCCTACCACTGGCTGCCTTAAGTGTAAGTAATAACAACTAAGACCCTCTACATGAAATCAGTGTAGGGATGCTTCCATACATTGGGGGGACCCGTTTGTTTACAGGACTTGTAACCAGCCTCTCAGCCACCTGACAGCAATATGTTGTACCTCGAGCTCAGCAATTTTTGCTGTTGTGGTGCTGGACTTGTGGTACTGCATGACTTCAGGCATTGTTTTGGGGATGCAGCTCTCCTCCAAGACCAAATAAGAGTTCACAAATGGTGGAAAGGCTTTTTTAAATACAAGAGGTATTTTACCCCTTAGAGGGACATTTTGCCTTCTTGCGTGACTACTCACTCTGCAACCTGTTTATTCATATTTTTCTTCTCTTGTTCACAACATCACTGAGAAAGTTCCAGGAAAAACAACATGAGGATCACTAAAAATGATGGTTTGTTGGGAACATTATGTCAAGAAGCAAATATTTGCCTACATTGCTACTGCTTTCTTTAGCAGAGCTCAAGAGTTTCAGGGCATCACAAATTCCTATTTGTTCTTTTCTGTACTGTATTTTCAGATTCCCATGATGAATGCACACAACTACACCAGGACTCACACCCTTCCTCCTCATAATGTGTTTTTCATATAAACCCTGAGTGGCTTGAGGCCACATAGCTTGCAAGTAGTGAAGGTGAAGTTCCTTTTTCCAACTCTCAAAAAGAATCACAACCTTTTTGGTGTTGGACTGAAAAATAAATGTTATAGTACCCATCTTAAATATCGTTTTGTTCTTTCTCTGACATAAAAGTTATTGTTGATGTCATTTTATATGGATAGGATCCACATATTAACTTTTGTCATATTGTTGCTCTAGTATGTTTTACTCGGTAACCTCCTAAGAAAGTAGCCCTCCAGAGCTTACATCTTTAAAATAGTTTTTAAGAGAAAAACACCAAAACTTTGACTGCCAGTAACATTTTCAATAGAGATGAGATTATTTACTTCAAGACAACTTCAATCTAGCATTATTTCTGTCATTGTCTAGGGAAAACATGTCATAATAGTACAGACATGAGATCTCTTCAATGGTGTCCACATCATATAGGGAATTCATAACTTACCAAAGACCTAAAAACAAAGACCTGAAGGGGAAATAGTTATATTCATATGGTCTATATCCATTTCAAATTACACAGTTCAAGGCATTTTAAGAACAAGAGGAAAAAGGCCCCAGCTCACCAGGCAGATATCAACAGTGTGCAGCCGTTAATTAATGATGTCTGGGCTCCTGCCTTGCAGTTCAGGATTTCAGAGTTACTCAGGAACTTTTTTATTATTATGACTTGATTACACCTGCACCATCCACCAAGATTTTCCTGCAAAGTCTTTCCCAGGACATTTTTTTAATAGCTTCCTCCTGACAGCTAGAACAGAAGTTGGTGCTTTTTATGGAATTCAGTAGAACCTTCCTAAGGTCCTCTTTTCAACAGACAGGCAGCAAGAACCAAAGAAACTGATGCCATACATCCAGAAGAGGTGAGCATGCGGTATATATGTAGAAGGTAGACACAATATGTTTGTAAATCCTATTTCTAAAGAAGTCTATCATGCTTCCTCTGCCATTCTGTCTTCAGGCCCAGGAATCTGCATGAGGAAACGTGCCACTGCCTGATTTCCACTTCTAGTCTCTCTCTTCTGATTCTCTTCTCAAGATGCATCACAAAAAGATGTACCATTCCCTATGGCGCAATTATCAAACGCTCTGATATAGCAAGTACTTACTGATCAGCTGATATCCTTTTTCTTTTCATTGTATGGCTATGAGAACAAGCAGAGAAAACAATACAAATAAAAGTTACATGAATATCAAAGTGCCCTGTGAAAATAACTAAGAAATTATCCAGAGTGAAGGCTGATGCAGCAAAAAGGAATATCAAAATCTTGGGCAGAAAGCCAAGAAGCACCATTTAGCAAAAAAAAAAGCAAAATTTAGGAAGCTGCTGCATGGACCTCGATGCATGCTTTTTTCAAACCTTAGCCTGTGTGTTAAGCAGAAGTTTGTCTCCAAAAGGTGCTATGTGGGGTCATTTGTTTATGCAAGTTAGTCATCATGTTGAGCCCCAAAATAATGTTATATCAGTCAGATAAATGGTATTTGCAGAGATGTTGAGACCCAGTGACAGCCACAAAGAACAAATGGGTCTTCCGGAATCATCTCAGCTTAACAACTCCATCATTACCTGCTTATCAAAACTGAGCTGAATATCCAACGCTATTGAAAAACAAATGGATCCTGTAAGCTGTCTCAAAGACTGCACCATAAAAATAGCCCTAAAATAGTTGCAATGATAAAATCCATCCTCAGATGGGTAAGCCATTCATTTTCTAGCCATGGAAATAGCTGTGAAGCTGTTTCTATTTTGGATACAGGTTAGGAAGCTCTGATCTTCTGGAACTGCAAGGGGAGTAAGAAATTATTCATTATTCAAAATAGGGTTAGGAGAGCTTGTAGTGATCATGCCAGATAGAGCTCATCTCCTGAGGAAAGTGTTGGTAACTGGATGATGCAGAAATCATGAGAATTTCAAGCCCCTGGCTTGTGAAACAAAAGGAAAGGAATGGAGGAAGGATGACTCCAACCCTAGGTTGTGTCGTATTTCATATTTCAGCTGTGAAGAGCTGAAATAATGTTTACATGATCTTCTTATTTTCTGCAGAATGAGGACAGGTAGTCTTTATAATTTGACCAAGAATGCAAGAGTGATTCAATATGTCAAAGTTCTCTCATGCATGGTTGAAAGTGAAATCTCTGGAACAGGGAGAAGAAAAGACAAGGCAAGAATTGTTGACTGGCACTCAGCAGAGAGACCACCTCAAAAGACTAGCAAATTTGCACACAGCTATATTTATTTTCAGTTAAACCTCATTTTTGTTTCCCTCCATTTTTCTTTGTTGAAAGAGGAAGAAAAAAATCCCCAGCCCCGTAACAGACTGGGGACCTGCTAATTTCTGGAAATATCCCAGGAGGTAAACAGTATGTGGTGAAATGTTCTCGGCAACAGTGCTGCCTGTGTAACAGAAGGAGCATAGGGACTGCTCTAGCAAATTATTCATGGACAATAAATAATGTATAATGTGTCTGAAAGGCTAGGGAAGCGCACCTTTCTGTAATGTACATATTTCTATTCTAGAAGGCATTTTTATTTTTGTTTGGCTTAGTTTTTTCTCAACATTAGCTCTGTGGGTAACCATGACCTTGCATAAGCCTGGGGATTTTTTTCACACATCATGTGATCCTTCTCCTATCTAATACATGAGAAAATAGAATACTTTTTCTTCTTGATCCTGTTTTCATTAGGATTTATTATTAAGTTCATATGTAACCAGGCTGATTTCTTACCTTTATGTCTACATACCTTTTCCAGGGGGTAATATTGTCTCCGATCCACAGTTTTCTGTTGGGCTTAGTGGTAGTAATAGTATTTACAGTGTCAGTTGTAGAGCAGGTTCTGTAGCAGTAAGTACTGCATCAGCCTCCTGTAAAATATGTTCTCCATCCTTGAGAGCTCATAAACTAGGTTATGATAAGTTGCAGCTGGCTGATGAGGTAACAAGTGAGCAAGATATCATATCCTAATTAAAGGAGTTGGCTTGCTTTCCACTTGGCTGCTATAGTAAAGGGAGTTACTTGGAAAGCTGCTTGTCTTCCTACCTCATGTCTGAATAACGTTTATTAATCATCACTGATTTCTCGGCGTACTTCTCCCCTGTGAGAAACAGGGGAGGGCCTTTCTTTTTCCCTTTTACTATGTGGTTTGCAGCCTAGATGACTCAGGGTAAGCTGTGCTATTTCTTCTCCTTTAATTTCAGGTGATATGTTTACCACACTCTGGACAGGTCTGGAGAAAGCCTAACCTTCCCCATTAACTACTTAGAAACAAGCTAGACTAAACTAATGGGGACTTCTGCCTACGATTCTCAGGAGCTATTTCACTCCTAAGATCTCTTGAGCAAAAGCAGTTAGGAAATGTGGTAATCTAGTTCATACACTCTTACAGAGGGACAAGCAAATGCACTTTGAAGACATAACTGTCCTGTAAAGGTTTATTTCCAGAAGAAAATCTCTGGGGTAGTTCCAATCCAATTTTCCATTTATTTTAGGCTCTTCTACCAGTGGAGGTTTAGATTGGCTATTAGGAGAAATTTCTTCACCTAAAAGGTTGTCAGGCATTGGAACGTGCTGTCCAGGGAAGCAGTTAAGTCACCATCCCTGGAGGTATTTGAGATGTGTAGATGTGGCGCTTAGGCACATGGTTTAGTGGTGGACTTGGCAATGTTAGGTTTACAGTTGGACTCGACGATCTTAAAAGTCTTTTCCAAAATCTAACTGATTCTATGATCATATGATTCTCAAATACATCAAAGTCAGGATGTATTTTCCTTTTATTTTTATCTAGTACATCTAGGTAAAGAAGTAGGAGGGGAAAAGTTATACAATTTATATTTTTTTTACCCAACTTTTTGAGTGTCTCCTCTTGTACAAGAATCTGGGTATCTTGTAAGTTTTGGCACAAATACTTGAACAACATCTGACTGCTCTCTGGGATTAAAACGGTAACCATTAACAGAGCAGATTTATAAATATGGATTCTAAACTACACTTATTCTGAACTTCATAGATGCCAGTGATTCACCTAGTGAAGATGTAGCTGCAATAATATATGAGCAATAGAACTGAACAAACATAATATGTATTTTCAGTCTGAGAGTTAATCACTTGAATGATCCTATTTAAGCATTAGGTAAGTAGAATTTACAGATAATCCAAGAAATCTTCAATGTAAACAGACTGAAAAGGAAAATTTCTTTAGCAAAAAAAGTGACTTGATTTGATTAAATCATTAATTATTTGCTAATATTGAGTCATCAGGCTGAAGCTGTACACATCTGGGGTGCTTTCGGGTTTTCAGATTTGTCTGTTTTGAGTGCTTTAAAAGTCTCATTTCTTGTGGAAGGGCACATGCAATTAAGGAGACTATCATATTCTCATGCTATTATTACAAACTCTGTTCTCCAGATTACTCCCAAATTGACCTACTTTATTCTTCAAACCAGTTCCTTAGGAAAGGAAAGAAGTCATTGGTATGACTGGCAAGTACCAAATTTTGTTGAAGATAAGAGCGTAGGAATCACTGAAAAGAAAGGTCCTTCCTGCATTAGAATGACAGGTACTCCATGTACTTTGGTGGAACTATGCTAGGAGAGAAAGTTCTCTGGGACAGCTAGAAGGAAAAACAATTAGTAGATCATTATACCAAAAAAATGTCAACTGGAAATCAGGTGGTGATCAGTAAAGATATATTATGTCGTGCTTCTCCAGGGTTAAGAAGATATGCTCCTCTCCAAACCCCTATGAAAGTGTATAGCTCCCCCATTGTTAGTCCTCTGTGGTAGGTTAGCAGGTGACAAAACTACATTCACAGTCCTCAGAAATGGTTCCATCTAAGTGCATTACAGCAATCTACCCCGAAGACGGCCAAAGCAAGAATTATGATAAGGATCCAATTTGGTCAAGCACAGATATCACTAAGAACAATCTAGTTTCCATCTTATGTCTAAGTGTTCACCAAGGACAGACATTCCAGCAAAACTTCTAAACTGCAGAAGACAGTGAGCAAGTTTATTTAGTGAAAGGAGCTGAGATAATTTCCTTACTTCCCTGCATCCTCCTCATAGCCAAATCTGTTTCATGTTAGCCTTTGGCTCCAAGTTCATTCCTCCTCCACTGACTGGGTAAAAAGAAGACCAAAAGGTAAATGCTGCCTCAGTAGCTCATCAAACTGTTGGCTCACTGAATAGAAATAGTAAAAAGGGTAAAGGTGAGGACTCTCCACATAAATATTAAGACTAGACAGTCCTTGGCCTTGTTCTGTCTTCCCACCCTCTGTGTAGAAGAAAGCCCGTGGCACGGCAGAAATGAAACCTCCTGCCTCATTCTCCCAGTTAGATTTCTCTCTCCTCTTGGACTCATTGTTGTGGGTTTAAATTCTTGATGTACCTTCAGGCTCTAGCGTCACACCTACTCATTAAAAGAGCAGTCATCGTAAAATCATCTCTGCAGATGTAAAGATTGTGACTAAATAACCTCTAATTTAGTTTAGCATTCCCATCTTTTGAGTGACTTGGCAGTGCTGCTGCTCTAAGCCCTCGATCAAACACTAAAAATACTCATACACCTCAGTATTGTTTATTTTGTCTTTCCTGGTTTGTTCCACAGAGAGCTGTCATAACACCACCGCTATACCAAACTCACCTGGAAGACTTAACGTACCATATGGTAAACAAGCTGCAACCAGCAAAAAATGTGAAACTGGAAAGCCTTTTCTCAGAAAGGTGAGCAGCTGTTCAACAGCTGAAATCACTGGGATGATTCGTGTGAGTCAGTCACTGCTCAGCAGCGCCAGTAAAGATCTCACCATTTCATCAGGTCCTGCAGAGGCCACTGCCTTATAGAAGAAGGCTTCCAACCCCTGATGCATGAGGTCTGAGATGCTGTTAGAGAGCTGACGTATGTGCTGCAGAGAGACTGGCTGGTCACAAACACATAAACTGTCTTATCTGATGTGACAAAGTCTGTGTTCCCAAGTACTCTCCAGCAATTGCCACATTGTCATTTCTCTCTTCAGAGGACGGAAAGGCTAGGAAGACATGCAAATTGTAGATGATAACAGGATCTGACTATGACCCTTGGGCCTGACAGTTGATAGGAGGCTGTTCCCGTGCCCCTGCTATCCCCAGTACATTGCTCTCCACAGGGCCTAATGACACAACCCCTCAGTTTTCAAAATCACATAGCAAAGTCAACTTGGCATGCAATTTACAGAGAAGTAGCATACTAGTACAAGAATGAGCTTGTACCTGAAGAACGTCAGGATTTTAAATCAAATACATTTATTTTCAAATGCCATTGAGTCTTGCAGCAGTTAAGGGTATGGACTGTTTGACTGAACTTCAGCAGGAGTAGAGTTCTAGCAAGACATGGCCTCCCATCATTTTCCTCATATGCTCAGCCAGGTTGATGACATAGAAATAAACCATTCCCCTTATGGGAGAGTGAGAACACACAAAGATTGTGATTAAGTCTTGACTGATAGGGGTTTCTCTGCTCTTACACTATTTGCGTGTGCACAATTAACTTTGTAAATTTATTTTATCTCTATGTAAGGGATCAAGGACCATATATGGCAGCAGAAAAACAAGCCATGTGTTTCCTGGAGTTCTTGCTGTTGCACTGACAGTTGTTGATTTCAAAGTTGAATCATCAGGTTCATGAATTTAAACTATTTGAATGCTGATTCTCCTTAATATATGCAGTTAGGAACACACATTTTTTTTTCTCCTAAAATGTGATGGCTAAAAAGTGACTTCATTTGTCATTCTTACAACTCTGTTGGTCCTCTACTTTGTACTACCTAGGATAAAATATATTAAATAAGATTCATCTGCATTTCACTGAAAGTACTTCTTGTTCTGTTTGGCATAAGGAGGTGGGGCCATCAGACCATGGGAAGGTAAGGAGACTGCGCTGCCCTTGAGGATTCTCAGTAAGGTAAAGGGAAGCACCTCACCTGCCTTCCCCTGACTAAACTTTACCTGTTTTTACGAAGTAAGTAACACTTATATCATGTGCCCTACCTAAAAGTTTAGCATGTACTACTAACATCAGTTAATATCCCTATAACTCAAGAAATAATAAGTGTTGGTTTATTGGAGATTAAGATTCTAAATTCATACTGAAATTGCTTTTGTGCACTTTATATATGGGCCATAGCCAAGGGTATTTGTATGAAATATGTATTTAAATATAAATATGGAAATTCATTCTAAAAAATGAAGCCTATTTCTCCTGGAAGGTCTGACAGGATATTGGAAAATTTAAACCCAGCAGCAAACTATGATCGAAGGAGTGTTCTTCTTGAACATTTCCTTGCTCCTTTCCATCCCATTTAATCTGTCCTTGTAATTCCTTAGAATAAAATGACCCTAAAACTAAAAGCCCATAACTTCATTTCTAAAATGAAATGCATCAACATATTGATCCTACTGTGGTTCCACTGTCCAGTGTTTCTCATTGCCTGAGTGCTAGGTGATCTTATTTACTATCTGTGAGCCAGTTAACCCACTTAGGCAGCTATAATATATGCAATCCCTTTTAGTATACAGCATTCTTTTTTCTAACTTTTTTATTCTCTGTTTTACAAAGGAAATCAGTGTATGTTATGCATGGAAAACATCTATATGCCCATCTCTTTATGGAAAGGGACAAACTGGAATTTCAAGAGAACTGGACTACATTTCCATTTTAAAACAAAATTTGGATTTAACTTACTGAATTTCCTTTTTTCTTTTGCATACCAGACATCTAAAGCATGCTGGCTTTCCATCATTCAGTTACAACACTGCGTCACAAAACAGTCCAGGTACAGTCTATGAATATTAAACGCACCTTTCCTGGTTACTGAGAGGTAGGGTTCTTCTAATACATCACAAACCAAAACTCTTAATTCAGCAACTCTTAACATAGTCCTCAAATGTTTGGCACAAACAAAGTTTCTCTGCAAAACTGAAGAGAGGTAGGGGATTCACTTCAGTTCCTCCCCTCGGCAAGGGTTGTGCCAGGATGTCATGGTTTAACCCCGGCCAGCAGCCCAGCACCACACAGCTGCTCGCTCATTCCCCCTCACCCGGAGGGATGGGGAGGAGAATCGGAAAGGAATGTAAAACTCACGGGTTGAGATAAGAACTATTTAATAGGTAAAGCAAAAAGCTGTGCACGCAAGCAAAGCAAAGCAAGGAATTCATTCACCACTTCCAGTGGGCAGGCAGGTGTTCGGCCATCCCCAGGGAAGCAGGGCTCCAGCACACATAACAGTTACTCGGGAAGACAAACACCATAATGCCAAATGTCCCCCCTCCTTCTTCTTCCCCCAATTTATATACTCAGCATGATGCCATACAGTATGGAACACCTCTTTGGTTAGTTCGGGTCACCTGTCCTGGCTGTGTCCCCTCCCAATTTCCTGTGCCCCTCCAGCCTTCTCGCTGGCAGGGCCCAGGAAACAGAAAATTCATTGATTTATTATAAACATCACCCAGCAATGACTAAAACCATCAGTGTGCTATCAACATTGTTCTCACATCAAATCCAAAACACAGCACTGCACCAGCTAAGAAGAAAATTAACTCTGTCCCGGCTGAAACGAGGACACAGGAACATAGTGTGAGCACCAGACCTGACCTAAAGCAGAGCATCTCAACGAGACAGACATTGCTGTGCTTCATTTCCCAAGGTCAGGGAGAGCGTGACGAAGACAGTACCTAACCCAGCTCCAAGACAGTATGACAGGGGGCCGGACTCTGCCCTTCACTTGTAGTTCCTGCTGTAACATGGGAGGTGATGCGACACCTTATGGCATGAGTGACTGAGCTGAATCAGTGTGTTGAACATGCTCTTACCTGATGATGTGAATGAGACTTAGTGGAATTACACACTACGCAACACTGACATGAGACCAAACATAACACACCCAGTGCTCACAGTGTCCAGGGTGCCACAGTGCTTTCTCTGAACCAACAGACTAGCCCCAAGACAGCCTTTCTAATTCCTGCATATTTTAGTTACTTTTCTTCTGTGAAACAGATACATTTTGCAAGTGAGACAAGAAAAGAAGCATTTCTCACGCAGCAAAACCTTTTCTTTCCAGGACAAAGTGGACAGGGAGCCTATTTCATGCCAGGAAAACAGGAACCGGCATGGCTCAAGTGTGGACAAATCCACCTTAAGTTTCCTGCAGTCTGAAACAAGTCAGACAAAAGGGATAAAACCTGCATTTTTACTATCTTTAGTCTGTACTTTGTGTGTTACGCTGAGGTCAGAGAAGTAGCATATCTCATCCCTGAGATCACAAATGAAGATTAAATGAGAATATACACCTGACAGTTCCACTCCGAGCACATGAAACACTGTTCTGAAATGTGTGCCGGATTAGCATTCCTGGCCCAGAGAAAACAATGCCTGAAAATTCTGAGGTCTGGAGAACATGCAGAGGCTGCTCCAGCCTGGCTTCACACACTCTTTCCATAGCAGTGTCAAGGAGAAAAAACACCCAAGCCTGAAAGATCCTCACTTTCAAATGTGTGCTTCGAGCCTGGCTGTGGTCTTGCCCCTGTGCTGACTGCTGTGCCAGCTCCAGGGAGCAGGACGCACAATGTGCTGGTTTTTAGCATGGGAAATGAGTGAGCTACAACCTCCCAGCAGCTTCTGAGACTCCTGAGCTTCCTGGAGCTTTTGGAGCATGTTGAGTTATGCTAATTTTCGCAAGCATGAAACTACTGTTTTAATAAAAAATACTGCTGATACATTTTATCTATATTGTCAGCTATTAATTCTAGCAGAGCATGGTTTCATTTTTGCAGAGGGACTAGAGATACACATCATCACTGACAGGTGGACAGGTCAGTCCATTGTATCTCTTCCCCTTAATATCTGCCATGGCAATTCTTAGCATGTGAAAAGTGCTGAGCATTTTGGTTTTAGGGGTATCCATGAATTCATACTGTATTATTGCCAGTTACAGAAACTGTTTCTTCCAGGGCCATGCTTGAAGGTGGTGTCTGGTTTTGCTGCAGCAGTTCTAGCTGCTGCTTGGAAGCTCTCTTGAAGGCATTAAGAGAGCTTTCAGTGTCCAGTTGAAAGTGAAATGCATTAAATAACTCATAAGTAAAGTTATTTAAAAAATAGTTTATGGCTAAAAGACTAGGTGGGGCAGGGCAGGGAGGCAGGGGGAGCAGGGGCAGTAAGTGCAATGAACAGTACCAAATTAAATCACCACTTCTTACAGGCCTAGTTCATGGAAACCCTGGAAGATTCCCCTACCCCATTAATAAGACCTTGAGAATATTCAGTCTCTTCCAAAATAATTAATCCTAACAGTTACATTCTTATGTTTATTTTCTCAGATGCATGTACGTGTGTGTTTACTCCAGAGTCAGCTCCAACTTCTCAGCAGCATGGTCAAAACTGAGTTTCGCCATACCATGAACAAGGAACTACATAATTTATGTTGTCCGCATTGATTGTGACAGAACAAGCTCTAAGGGTGATGTGGGAAGAGGTTCACGGGGTAAGAGGGAAGGAAGCAGATGAGTTAAGAGGGTTAATACAGTACAAGGGGTAGGGATTTTTCTTCTCCCCCGATCCCTCCAAAAGCTGGTGCTGCCTTGTTGTAGGTCTAAGCATCCTGCTGGAGGACTTCACAGCCACAGTGCCGAAACACAAGACTGAGGCAAAGACATCCCTGTTCTGCCAGCTGAGTGATGGATAAAGCACTTGTTGCCTTTGCAGTCCAGGCCATTACTATCCATTCTGCAAGTGTGTCCAAAAAAGACTGTCTTCTCCTGACTTGTTCCCAGTCCTGCCTTCTCTCCAGTAGTTTAGGGAGCCCTACAAACCATCTTCCTTCTTGCCAGCACACACAGTGGTCTCTTAATCCACTTTCTCCTTGGCCCTTTTCAACCTTCCTTCTGCTCTTCCCTCTTCCCTTCCCTTCCACGTCCTCATTTTGCTCCTTATCTGAGATGAAAAGACGTGGGTTCGCTCCACCTGTGTGCTGTACCCAAGCTTGCTGCCTCCTCTTCCCTTTCCCCTCCATCTGTGCCCCTCAGCTCCAAGCCATCCCTCCCTCCTGGCAGTGCACAGGGACTAGAAGTGGGCTTCTTTTTGCCACTGTCAGACTCTTTAAACAGTTGCCTTTTCACTAATCCAGACTACGTCTCTGTGTGTGTGACTGTGTATCTACATCTAGACAGCTGCAACTTGGCAATCTTGCTGTAAGACCTCTATGGAGTGAAGTTTGTTAGCTATTGGACCTTAGTGTCCGACTCCACCCCATTTGTGTTTCAGGAATCAGAAAACTGACCTCAGTAACTAATACAAATGTAGTGCTAATTTCTGAAAGTATTATCCTGCTTTTGTCTCAATACCCCCTTTTTATAGGCACTTTTCCTGTGCCGCATACATAAACATGCCATATTCATTATCTTTTAAAATCTCATTTGGCTAAAAGATTGGTTTTGGCCTAACAGATAGGGCCAACTAGGTCACATTTTTATAGACGATGACTCTTATTTCTCTCTTCTTTCTGTAGCTACACTGTCCCTCTGCTTCTGCCCTTAATTCCTCACAGGTTTTCTAGAATAACTCTCATTATTTCTTTCTGGACACGAGATGTTGATCCCTGACGTAAATCCAGACCAAGTCTGAATCTAATGCAGTTAAATAAATGTATAATGAAATTATCATTTTTCCTATACACATATTTATTACACACAAACAAGATACCACAGAAATCACAAATGGCACACTGAGCTGAGCCATTTCTAGGACAAAGAGCAGATATTAGTAACAGAAGTGATTTGTGCAGATTGGTGGAGATGTGTTTTTCGTTTTGTTAAGGAGAAGCAGCCAGGAAAATGTGTCACATTTTCCAGCAATTCACATGAAACCTCAGCGTACTATCTGAAACGTGGTATCCCTGATTCTTCTTATCCATGAGCTTCAGCAATTCAGACAGGCCTCAGCATGTGCCAGAAGCCTAAAAGAAAACAAAGATGAGGGAACGGCACTTCTTCGCATGCAGGAGTTGGCCATGCCTCACCAAACACAAACCCAATTCATCATCTCCCAGACACTATTTCATACCAACAATTTTTCTGTCTCCTTAATGCATCTGTCTGTTTATCTATTCTCAAGTACCATCTGCTTGTCCTGCTCTCTCGCACCACACATGTTCACAGCAACTACACCTCCAAGGTGACAAATGAGCAGTCGAGCTAATTTCATTGGGATAAACAAGAAAGCAAGAGCCAGATGGATAGCCACGGAGAGAGCCAATGTCATTTGGGGGGAGGAGAGAGTATTTGGAGGAAGAATCACCATAACAACGGCAAGTGCAAAGAAAAGGTTTCTATTCTGTCTATACCACTAATTACTATGAATATTTTATTCTTGCCCTGTGGTTTATCCATGTCCAGATCAATGATTTACTGGCAGATGGCTTATTTTGTTTTCTTTCTTTTTTTCTCCATAAAGTTTGGTTGGTTTTATTTTCATAAGATTTGGGGTTTGGATTTTTTGATTCTGCTTTTGGGAGTTAGGATTGTTTTTATCAGACACTCACAGGAAAGCAGAGCTCCGAGGAGTTCGATGACTTCGTGAATTCTGAAATGAACCCACCATTTTATTACAGATTTTAATTACTGTAAAGACACAATTTGCTCGTTGATGACGTTCATTCAGATCCTGCTTTCAGTTTAAAGATAAGCTTTTGAGACTGTAACTTTTCTCTGTATGGCACTTCCCAGCACTGGCACAGCGTAAAGATCTTACATATAATCCTGACTAGTCTGGCAAAGGTCCAGCTGACTTCAAAGCACCAAGATTCTACCCATTTAACTAAACTGGTTTAAAAAACACTTTAGGTAAACCACTGCAAAGGCTAACGTGTATGTGTGTGCATGTAGCTTTAAAACTATTTTATATTGCCTTAGCTTGCCTCAGCAAGAGATATACCCTAAAGTGAGAGAAGACAGCTTAGACTGAAGTAAATAAGCCTATATAGGCCTCAACATCAAATGGATTTTTAAAACATTATTTTAGTTCAGTGCAGCTTTGCTTGATGTATGTTATTGTAGCACAAGGCAGTGCAGTGCAGATACGCCTTAGCTACTGCATGGGGAGCTAGCTTAGACCTGGAAGCAAAACTCTTTGGCCAGGCTAATAAGCACTGACCTTGTTCAAAAATGGCACAGCGCAGTATCTTGCAGAGATACGTGCTCTAGCTGGGTATCCCCACACAGCAAAAGCCAGTGATCTTACTGCAAAGGAGAATCTGGTTTATAATTTCTAGTGGCACACAAATACAGAGCTAAGCCAGTGGGCTGAGAAACCGCTCAAGTTCATTTCATTGCATCCAATAATGGCTCATTCAATTTAGCAATACAGGCTCAGCAAATACTTTCTTTTGCTAATATGAAGAGACAAGGCACTTTGAAAATATCTCTGGTTTTTGTACATTATCAGTATCATTCAGCGGGAATTGGTTCCTCTATCTCAACACGTAATATTCAAAGAAAAATGACATGTGGAAGTGACGTGATCTAACTAAAAATCCCCCTATATATGCTTCCCAAAGTTCAATTTAATTGCTGTGTACATTCAGTGACTGCTTCAAAGACTAATCTATCTGCATCAGAAACTGTCAGAAAAAAATTTGCTCCCTTCCCCAGTGGAATAGAAAATTTTGCTTTGAATATACATTTTTGAACAATATCTCCCTTATGCCTCTTCTGTAAGAAAAAGGGTCATTCTTGATGTAGTACAAGCATTTATTATAAGCATTCTTTTTTAAAAGCAGGTTTAGACTCTGTTAAAGTAGGAGTTTACTCTGTTTTCATCGAACTGGAGCTGT
This sequence comes from Falco biarmicus, assembly GCF_023638135.1. Classification (NCBI taxonomy): domain Eukaryota; kingdom Metazoa; phylum Chordata; class Aves; order Falconiformes; family Falconidae; genus Falco; species Falco biarmicus. The sequence goes on from NC_079290.1 coordinate 60,914,723, forward strand.
TCTGCTGAATGGTACGGAATCACGCCGTGTGCTGGAAGACTTCACTCTTTGTCTCCCTTCCTTTACTAAACACATGGTTCTTCATCAGCTTACTCGACCAGTTTGCTTTTGTTATGTGAAACACTCATGGAAAGTTTAAGGCTCAGATCTGTCTTGTATTCCTGTGCATTCCAACTGCACTCAATGCTATTTGCACGAGAAAAAAAGTTAAGACACTATTTGATTAAATTTTGGGCATGGTGTTATGTTGCTCAGTTGCACATTGAAGTGGGGGCCTAGGCTTAACAAACAGAAGGGTCCTTCCTCTTCTGTAGCCCAAGCTCCAAAGGGAAAGGACCACTCATGGGAAAAAAGCTCCTCAAAAAGCCTGTAAATGATGAAACTTGATCCTTAAAATCTTATTTAAGATTTTTCTCTAAGCCATGTTGTACTGCCTGGAAAACGCCACCACCGTAAATCTCACTGTGTGTTCTTCTACTTGTAAATAAACAAAATAAATTATATGCCTGGAGAACATACCCAAAACCTTAAAAATAATAAGTTTTAAGACTGAGAATGTTATGTACCTCTGTCAGTTAAAAAAATGTACACATTTTACAGAGGAAACCAAAAAGGAAAAAACTTGCCATAAATCTAGCTCTTACACATGAGTGTCTGCTGGTGGACTGGTATTGTAAGAAAGAAGGTGAAGTTCCACCACCATTTTTAAGATGTATAAATAATCTCTATAGCCAGCCAGTTTCAAGGGAACGGTCACACCTGCCTAAGCATAAATGATCGTGAAACTTTTCCCCCTCCTCAGTAGCCATGAGATGTCCAAAGCCTAAAGAATGAAAGACCTTGAAATATATCAGAATCTTGCCTGAACAAACATCAGGAACTCTGCAAAGCAGCTCCAGCCAGAGCGTCCTGGACGGGCTTCTGTAGTCTGCCAGGACAACAGCACAAAGGGAAAATGTTTGGGCATCTCAAACACAGGAGATGCACTTTATTTTCAGTAGCAACGCCTCCATCCCCCTGCCTGCAGCACAAATGTTCAGGTGCTTCTGAGGATCAGGTTCGGCCCAAGCAGCCTTGACCTTTTCTTCTTCCTTTTTTTAAACTCTGTTTCAAACCCTTTCCTTCTCCATCTCAGGACAGATAGATGGCTAGATCTGCAAATGGGGACCTGTTCATTCCCAAGGTGGGAGAAGCCAACAGACTCGGTTAGCAACAGAAATTTTCCCACCAGCATTGCTTGCAATAATTGGCACATACCCTGAATGAAACGACCACAGCCCCCTGGACTTTGGATGAGTAAGCAGCACCCTGAAATCGGTGAAGCAGCTGCATAATGTGCAGGTGCTCTGGAGAGAATTAACTCTTCCCAGGGCTATCAGGATTGCCTCATATTAAAAAAAAAAAAAAAAAATCCACAGCATGAGAACAAGCCTTATGTAGCTTAACAAAAAATGCCTCTCATACATCCCTGTGTTAATCTTTCCTTAACATTAACTGCACTTTGTTGAGGATCTCATCCCCACTGTACCTGAAATAAGAGATGATACGTCTTTTGGCAAGATCAAAGATGGAAATTTATACCAGGATAAGAACATCTACTTCCCGTATAAAAATTCAGGTTGTGTAGCTTTTGTTTAGTCTTTTCAGAATGCATATTTGACTAAGATTTACATGTACACACATTACTTCAAAACTGTACAGCTCAGAATCCAAAGTACAGTCTTAATAATCAATAACCAGTTTTGTTGTATCTGCAGTGATGGATACTAGAAAAACTGCTGCTGCATTTACCAGGTCCTGAAAATGGATCATACATGTGATAGAGGGAGGGGAAAAACGTAAGCAAAATTCTGCACTGAAGCTGTGACCCAGAAAAAGACACCTGCTCCTGTACTCATACCATCTCAAAGCACCTTGATGACAGCTCTCTGCACAAGTGTTATCATCCGCTAGCCTGCAAAGCTGCATATCTGGGGAAGAAGTTCTGGATTGGGACTGCCAAGTGAAAGAAGGTTACTTTTGTGGTGGGTTCAGTGTCAGGATTAATGGCTTTAACTTCACTACTCCCTTCTTAAATCCTTTTGGACTTCTCAGCTTTGATGCTTTCATCTAGAAATACTCCTCAGAAATACTGCCCTTCCTCACAGAAGCCTTGTAGGGCTTAGCAACCTGACACATGCAGAGCATTTTTAAGATGTACATTATACTCAGCTTTATTATTACAGCGCTGAATGTTCATTTTTCCTAAGAAAAGGTACCAGGACTCCTGAATAAAATACTTCTAGGTACTTTATGGAAATAAAATATTAAAAATAGGACACTAAAGACCTACTTTGGGCTATCTCCTATCTCTGCATGCACACAACAGTCAAGCGCAGCTTCATTTAATTCTGCGTTAGCCTAATTGCTGGGTACCTACCACATCCATCTGTGTGCATTATAGTGAATACGTGCACTGGGGGCTTAATGAGCCAGACACCTGCTCAGATGAACAAATGGCCTAGAATTATCACTGGTAATATCACCCATACATTTAAGCTGCTCTTAATTTAAAAGGAGTGCCAGTGCATCAAAATAAACAGATGTGTACTAGAACCGATTAAATTACTCCGGCCAGGTCGCATCTGCAGTAATAGTGGCATGTCCCCGGGACCATCCTCTGGCAATGCAGCTGGAATGGCTGCACCCACACAGCTGAAGAGTTAGAGCCCTCAAAGCAGGGTAGTCCTGTTGGGAACATTCCTGACAGGTGCCTGAGAATCTGGGGGGGGAAATGCTAGTTGATCTGGATCGCAGCCATGATGGGGACTGGTTTAATTGTGTAGTAGCATAAAAGACCAAATCTCACTGCCAAGAAATGTTCTCTGGCATTGTTTAATTAACTATGATTTAATTGCTAGTGAGCCTAGAACAACAAAAGTGTCTGTCCGAAAAGCTATAGTGCAGGGAGCAGGGGAAGCCATTTCAGTTCAGCTCCTGTTACACAAAAATATCATCTTCATGTTTGCATACCGTTAATACAATTCTCATGCATTTTTCTGTTCTCAGAAAGATTTGACTACTAAGTAGCCTGTTCTGAGTAACTCTAGATACTCCAGAGTCAAACATCCCAAACAGCGTCCTACAGCCAGAAGAGTTCTTATGATTATGTTCATGGTGACATTTCAGAAAAAAATAATGCAGGGAAATAATGTACAAAAGCATAGATACAAGGTCATAAAAGCCTACTTCATACTCAGCACATGAACTGGCATTCCCAACCTCATTTTCATTTATTTTACTTGAAGTATTTAGCGGACGTTTCTCTCAAGGAGTGTTTTCAAGGCCTGAAGGAACACAGCCTCCAATATAGGCCTTTTTCAAAGCAGATTTTGAGTTAACACTGTGTTTTTACCAGTGTGGTACTCCTGATCGCCCTCGTTACCCTAAGCCACCAAGACTATGAACTGGCATTCTCTAATTCTGGCTCAGCTCTTGTATCACGCAGGAAGTATACCAAGCTGTCTTCTTCTACCGTCAGAAGAGCCCAACCTTCTTTCTACATTTGCACATGTAGGAAGGTCCCAGCTGGGATTTTTAGGTTACTTCTTGAATATTTCATCCTATTCTATCAGTCCATTCCACTTTGAATGCCATGTCCCTGGGTTCTGCTATTTCAGCACTCTCTTGTTCTCTTCCATCAAATTCAAGTCTCTCTTCTTCATAATTCCTACTCACCTCACTTCTGCCCTGCTTCAGGTTTATAGCTGCTGAATCATCCTCCTGGTTTCCTTTACCTTATTGCTTCTACCAGTCTTATCACTGATTACTCATGGGAAAAATGACCATGACTTTCCCACTAATACTTGGCCATGTTCTTCAACAACTACTGTGCAGACCCAGCTTATGTACTTCCACCAGAAAAGCCCTTGACTAATTAATACCAGGATAAGGACTAAGACAGACTGCTAAGGCTTGGAAGGTTTTTTATATGAAAATGAGAGGGTGCTATTAAATTCTTGCTGGTTCTTGCACAGACACACACAAGATGCATATGTGTGTGTGTTTGCATGCACGTATGTATATATATAAATGCATATTTTTTACTACTGTAAGTCTTTTCCCTTTTCCACCTACTATGTATTGCACTCCATTTGTGCATATTGTAAAGTTTCCCACTTTTATAATCAGAAGCAGTATCTGTCTCAATGTTACTGGAGTTCCAGAGGGACTCTCAGATTATATGTCATCACAGACTTTTTGTTTTAAAACTGTCTGTGGTAACGGCCTGCCATAAGAAAACATGGGGAAATGGCACGTGTCCAAGCAATGTGGCTGTTCCTTAAGTTCATCCAGTAAGAGCAATGAAAGTTTGTTGCACCATTAGATAAGAAGTTACTAGCATGACAAAGTATTTCAGGAATATGAGTATTAATAATACATTGTCTAAAAGTCAAAAGTTAAAAAACATGCAAAATTCCCTACTGTGTTTATTTCAGGGCTTCCAAGAGAAATATTTTGAGACAGAACAAACACTTTGAAAAGCAAAGCCAACCCTGCATACTAACATTTAACAAGTGAAAGTACCAACAGCTTGTCAAAGATCTTAGGTTTCCATCAAGAAGTCACTCACCTATACTGCTGACTTACTACACATATTAACTGCTGACTTACTACACATATTAAATAAATCAGTCCTCTGCTTTAATGAGTGATTTGTTTCAGAGAATGAATTTCCAACTATGTTATATGCCCTACAGGTATAAAACCATGCCATAAACCAGAACACAATCCATTACTACATATGCTTCTGTAGATACTATAGGAGACTATACTCCAAATGTGAAATGAGTTTACAAGTGCTGAAGTTGCAACATCTATGCCATACAACTCTTTTGTGGTGGCAGAAGTAAAAATCATCCTTAAACCAAAACTGAATGGAATGACTAGTTCGGCATTGTTATTCCAGACATTATACTACATGTGTTGCTGATAAGCCAGAAAGAAAACCAAATTTAGGCTTTTAATCATGAAATATCATTCTAACAGGCTTTCAATTCTTGAAAGTCTTAACATGTGTAGGAATCCAACACTGCATGGACGTTGGAAATGGTTTGACATTAGAAACTGCAAGGGACACAAGACTAAGGATCAATTCTACTTAAAAGATCACCTCATCTGCCCACAATGGTTACAGCAGCACCTCTCTACTTCCTACTGAGCAGATACTGCACAATAGTCTTTTTGACACAATTTTGCAATGAGTGAGAAGACAGTGAAAGATCCGATACACTACGACCGTGCCATAATTACCTTTATATCATACCACAGAAACAGAAGCCTACTTCTAAGATTTGTAATGCATTCAGAACACACTATACAGTTCGTAATTTTGGCAGTGATCTGCTCCTTTTCAGTGCCTTTCCAGAGTGGATGCATCACCAGTCTCTATTTCTTCGGATGTCAACATTTTGCCAGTGCCCCAATGACTCCCACAGCAGACATGGAAAGGATTAGAGATCCTGTAGCCTTCCTGTTCATGTATACGCAGTGATGCAAGGGTAGGAGCAACACATTTAGGGCTGCAGTATGCCAAAGGAGAAGGGGACACATGATATTACATCTTTTCACAGGGACCCTGTTGTCAATATTCACCAGTGGTCTGGTGTGGAAAGGATTAGCTTTATTCAGACAAGTTCAACTGGGTGTAACAGAATTTGGTAAATAAAATACTTCCTCTGCTTCTATTTGCACATTCATTTGGGATTTTATAATGTTTCTCACTCCACTGTTGCTCACACCCTTGCAACTATGGTATTTCAAGTCTGAATGAAGGCAGTGATGCTCAGCAGAGTCTTCTTCCACCCTTAATGGCTCAGGGGAAAGTACTTTTTCCTCTCAGATGTGGATCTCTTCACCACTGTCCATACCACTAAGGGACCGAAGGAGCTTAATGGGGGAAAGGGTACAGTTACTTTTTAATACGGCAGCCCTTCTAAGTGCCACACTAAAGGATACACTGTTTTAACTCTAACGTGTCTGTTTGGTGCGTTGCATTAGCTTAATGACTGAGCTCAGGAGGTGATTTCATCATGATAGTCCTTGAAATGCTGCCTCATCTGAAAAACAGTAAATTGGAACAGAAAGACTTTTTCTGCTGTCACAGTTAAAACCAGCAGAAATATTTGGGATTCTGAGTCCAGAATCGTTTTCTCCTTTCCTAGGAAGAACATTTTTAATTAAAGACTATAGAACCCATTGCAAAGAGTTTACAAAGTTGTTTATCTTATCTCAAGGATATTAAATAAGTCAAGCTTAGCACAAATGTGATTTTATTTCCAAACCAATCTGGCCTAACTACAAACCTTAAAAATTGGCACATTTTTACAGAAGGTGAAACTTCTTAGAAAACATGGATGCAACATCTTTTTAGTATATTGCACATGCTCAGCTATACTGTTATAGATGGTATATAATGTAATATTTGCTGCATACTCCAGAAACTGCCAAATGTTTTCCATAACCCCTCTTTATATTAAAATATTCCAGATACATCTGTACTGCACTAAATCCTACGCTGCCATTTGGCATGAACTGTGTCTTCAGACTGTTCTGCAGAGGTAAACTGTGCCAAGACTGAAGTATTGATTGCTACTTATTGTACAACTGCATACTAATAAATCCTATCTCTGTGTCCTGGCCAGCCATATATAGCCCCAGAGAAATCACTTCTGCATTTTAATAGTCCTGTCCTAATGGAACAAGGCACTAACAAGTACCTTTCATAATTTTGTGAGATGAAGAAATTGATCCAGCTGAGCCATTAGCATACACACAGTAAGCACAAGCAACCAGCTGCCATGTCTCCAGTTTAGCTCAGGGTGCTGGAACAGGGGTGTCTCCACCTGGGCTAGAGGCTACAACCAAGAGAAAGAGACAGGCTGGAACAAGCAGAGGCTAAAACTTCTCCATGGTCCTATACGAAGGCCAGACTTTATATTGTGGTGTTCATGCCCCATTTTCACATCATTTTTTATCCTATACTTTAGTATACACCGACTCCTTTTTTTTCCAGATAGTCATCATTCTATTTAAGCAAGCTTTCTATAGGAAAAGAGCAAGAACTCTACTAAAGAACAGTTATTGCACACTAAATTCTAAAATTATACATATGTGCTTATGGGAGGACTGACTCATGAATCTGGAAATAAAGAGACCTTACTGTTAGATCTCCCTGCCTCTATGCAAACACATGTAGTATAGGGAATAAACAAGTGGAGTTAGAGGCATCAGCACGCCTGCAGGGCTGTGATCTTAGCAGCATCACAGAGATGTGGTGGGATGGCTCCTATGAGTGGAGTGTTGGAATGGAAGGATACAGGCTTTTTAGGAAAGACAGGCAGGGGTGACGAGGAGGAGGTGTTGTCCTCTATGTCAATGACCAGCTGGAGTGGATGAAGCTCTGCCTGGGGATGGACAAGGAGCCGACCTAGAGTTTATGGGTCAGGATTAAAGGGAGGGCAGGGACAGGTTACATTATAGTGGGAGTCTACTACAGGCCACCCAACCAGGAAGACTGAGAGGATGAGGTCCTCTATAGACAGCTAGGAGCAGCCTCACATTCACAAGCCATGGCCCTCATGGGGGACTTCAACCACCCCAATATCTGTTGGAGGGACGAAACAGTAGAGCATAAGCAATCTAAGACATTTGTGGAGTGCATTGTGACACAGGAGTGAACGAGGAGAGGTGCTATGCTTGTTCTCACCATCAAGAAGGTCCTGGTGGGGAATGTGAAGCTTCAGGGCAGCCTTGGCTGCACTGACCATGAAATGGTGGAGCTCAAGATCCTTAGGGCAGCAAGGAGGGTCCACAGCAAGCTCACTACCCTAGACTTCAGCAGAGCAGACTTTGGCCTCTTCAGGAATCTGCTTGGTAGAGTACCATGGGATAAAGCCCTGGAGGGAAGAGAGGCCCAAGAAAGCTTTTTGATATTCAAGGATGACCTCCTCCAAGCTCAGAGGTGATGCATCCCAGGAAAGAGGAAGTCGGAGAAAGATGCCAGGCCTGCATAGATGAACAAGGATATCCTGGACAAACTCAAACACAAAAAGGAAGCCTACAGAAGGTGGAAGCAAGGACACATAGCCTGGGAAGACTACAGAGAAATTGTCCGAGCAGCCAGGGATCAGGTTAGGAAAGCTAAAGCCCTGATAGAATTATATCTGGCCAGGGGTGTCAAGGGCAAAAGGAAAAGCTTCTGTAGGTACGTTGGTGATAAAATGAAGACTAGGGAAAATGTGAGGCCTCTCCAGAAGGAAACGGGAGACCTGGTTACACAGGACATGGAGAAGGCTGAAGTACTTTTTTGCCTCGGTCTTCACCAGCAAGTGCTCCAGCCACACCGCCCAAGTCGCGTAAGGCAGAGGCAGGGACGGGGAGAATGAAGAACTGATCACCCTAGCCGAAGATCAGGTTCAAGACCATCTAAGGAACTTGAAGGTGCACAAGTCCATGGGACCTGACAAGATGCATCTGCGGGTCCTGATAGAACTGGCAGATGAAGTGGCTAAGCCACTATCCATCATATTTGAGAATTCACGGCAGCCCAGTGAAGTTCCCACTGAAAAAGGGGAAACATAGCTCCCACTTTTAGAAAAGGGAGAAAGGAGGACCCAGGGAACTACAGGACAGTCAGTCTCACCTCTGTGCCTAGCAAGACCATGGAACAGATCATCCTGGAAACTATGCTCAGGTGCATGGAAGATAAGGAGGTGATTGGTGACAGCCACCATGGCCTCACTAAGGGCAAATCGTGCCTGACAAATTTGGTGGCCTTCTACAATGGGGCTACAGTGCTGGTGAGTAAGGGAAGAGTGACAGACATCATCTACCTGGACTTGTGCAAAGCATTTGACGCTGTCCTGCACTACATCCTTGTGTCTAAACTGGAGAGACATGGATTTGACGGGTGGACCACTCAGTGGATAAGAAATTGGCTGGATGGTTGCACTCAAAGAGATGCAGTCAATGGCTCCATGTCAAAGTTGACCAGTGACAAGCGGTGTTCCTCAGGGAACTGTATTGGAACCGGTGCTGTTTAACATCTTTGTCAGCAACACAGACAGTGGGATTGAGTGCACCCACAGCAAGTTTGCCAACACCACCAAGCTGTGTGGTGCAGTTGATAGCTGGAGGGAAGGGATGCCATCCAGAGGGACCCTGGAAGGCTTGAGGAGTGGGCCTGTGCAAACCTCATGAAGTTAGCAAGGCCAAGTGCAAGGTCCTGCACCTGGGTCAGGACAATCCCAAGCACAAATACAGGCTGCGTGGAGAATGGATTGAGAACAGGGCTCAGGAGATGGACTTGGGGTTGTTGGTTGAAGAGAGGCTCAACACGACCCGGCAATGAGCACTCGCAGCCCAGAAAGCCAACCGCATCTTGGGCTGCATCAAAAGAAGGGTGACCAGCAGGTCAAGGGAGGTGATTCTCCCCTTCTACTTCACTCTCATGAGACCCCACCTGGAGTGTTGTGCTCAGCTCTGGGGTCCCTGACATAAGAAGGGCATGGACTTGTGGGAGTGAGTCCAGAAGAGGGCCACAAGGATGATCAGAGGGCTGGAGCACCTCTCCTAAGCTGAGGGAGTTGGGGTTGTTCAGTCTGCAGAAAAGAAAGCTCCAGGGAGACCTTATAGCAGCCTCCCAGTACCTAAAAAGGGCCTACAAGAAAGCTGGAGAGGGACTTTTTACAAGGGCCTGTAGTGATAGGGCAAGGGGGAATGGCTTTGAAGTGAAAGAGGTTAGATTTAGATTAAAGGAAGACATTCTTCACTGTGAGGGTGGCGAGGCACTGGGCCGGGTTGCCCACAGAAGCCGTGGATGCCCCATCCCTGGACGTGTTCAAGGCCAGGCTGGATGGGGCTTTGAGCAACCTGGTCTAGTGGAAGGTGTCCCTGCCCATGGCAGGGGGGTTGGAACCACATGATCTTTAAGGTCCCTTCCAACCCAAAGTGTTGTATGATTCTATTAAGCTTAACACTGTTATCTCAGTTTAATTTCACCCTAACATTAATGTTCACCATTTAGTTGTCCGGAAATGCATCCATTTTAGAGACACTATTGACATACCTGTATTTTGTCAGAAGTCTGAGGAAGAAAAGTGGTTAAGTTGGAGTGTGGGGAAAATGTAGAACAATAGAGGGATCCTTTTCAAGTATGTCACTGTAAATTGACTACATTTTTTGAGAGTTCATAGTGACTTACAGAGCCAGTTATTTTTCACTAACTAATTACCAAGCAATGATACATTTGGGTAGCTCAGATGTTCACTCTCATTGCCTACTCAGTAACATTTTTAGTTCTGTTTACTAAGGAAATGAAGCCTATTCCATAGCATTTGGATGTCTATCTGTCCCTCCCAGTAATACTTAGCTGACTTCTATCAAATCTGACACTTAGTAGAGACTTTAATAGGTAATGGGAGACAATTCAACTGTTCAGACAAGCATCTGGAGCTATTTTAGATGTCCACATGCATTCTCCATATCCTGCCCCAGAGAGATGCAGGTCTTCAATATATTTTGCATCTTATCTCCAATCTCATGTGGAAGTCTCCAGGGCAGCACACCAGCTTCAGGCAATGACATAAATGTCTAGGCACCTGAATCATGCTCTGAATTCCAACAGGTTTTATGAAACTCCATTGCCTGCTGAGTTAACAGTCACAGCATAAAGCTTAACATTTATCCATCATCTTTACAGAGCCAGTTCAGAGCTGGCAACAGCCAGGTACTGCCTCTTTCAAATTGGTAGGTGTGGGTGTGGAAAGGCCTGGAGATACTGTGAAAAGGCTTAAGATTCAGTAGAGCAGGAACCACAGGAATGACAGGGGCCTCATAAAAGACATGCTGGGGAGCCTGCGATTATTGCAGTGAAGTCAAGGCTGGAAATCAGACATGGACTTAAAGAAAATCGGACTTCCTTATTTCCACTGTTTCCCCTGTTTATTGTATAATAAACTACTTATATTGCTGCCCACTAATCTCTCCAGACACAAATAACCCAAAGGCCCTGATTCATTTTCAGGCTTTGCTAATCTCCTTTCCTTGCATCTCACCAGTAATGGTGTTCCTAAGGCAGACCCAAGGCATGGCTGCAGCAGAAGCCCACACAATGGTGTTCTCGCCCCCTGGATTTCAGTCTGTTGTACACAGACCCATTTCTGAGGAAGGCATCTCCCTCTCAGATATTTACTGTAATGCAGCGCTGTATTTGCCAAATTTAAACTGAATTAATATTGAAGGACTAATTGAACCCATTGTTCTGACTGCCTGGTTCTAATAATGCACAGATTAATTCCTAGCCAGTAAAATACTAAAGTGCATTTTTAAATCCCATTCCTATCAGTCGGCAACACCCCAAGATAAACAGACCCTAGAGCTTTGTTGAATACTTCTGGCCTGAGTGTTGAATACTTCTGAGTGAGAAGTCCAGGTTTAGCCCATATTAAGCATTTCTTTTGCACATTACTATGTCAGCCATATACATTGCGTCTATAGAATACACCATCCCTAAAGCTTGCTAAACCCCCTAACTTTTCCTTTTAAATTGGAAGCTCACTGGGTTTTGGTGGTGGTTTGTGGTTTTTGGGGGGGTGGTTTTGCTATGTTCTCTGAGGTTCCCCAGAATCCATCAGAGAACCAGTGAGAGTGACAGCTTTGTAAGCAACCCTGATAAAAAGGGTGGAAATGAGGACAGGAAACATCAGAACAATCACTCTGAAAGAAATGAGACAAAAGTGTAACTTAGTGTGGACCTGTGATCCTGTTCCACCCTGAAGTCACATACTGGCTCCCCTGGAAATAACGGCAGCACTCTATCTGAATACAGAGCCTAACATAAGGCTCCAAGTAACAGCCATTTATCACAGGAACAATCAAAAACTTAGATCATATTATATCTTCCCATGTTATGATAGTCTTGCTTCTTCACAACACCTCAGAGCAGGAGAACCACTGGTGCATCAACACACCACTATCTTGACACACAGGATCTTAGAGCTCCCATTCAGGCTCAGTAGGCAGGTATCACTCAGCAGTATTTTGCTTCCAGTCATCTGCCTGCCAGCCATGAAGGGGCAGACAGGGCAGGGCTGATCCCCTAAGACACTGCAGACCTGCCCCAGAGCTCATCTGTCAAAGCAGAGAGAGTTAAGTGCCTTCTGCACGTTCAGGTGATCTACTGGCAACTGATGTAGAAATGCCGCATTACCTTCCTTGTTTGGTGTTTACACCACTGGCAAGTAAAATAAAATCCTAACAACATACTTTTGTTCTCTTTACCTCTGGAAAACTTTGAATGCTTTTTTACATGTGGCTGCTTAAAATTGCAAATTTACAAAATTATTTGTCATGGTATATTTGACAAATAAGAATTAAAAAAAAGGCTTGGCGAGTTGTGTTACAGAAATGTTTTCAACGTTTCTTGCTATCTGCAGTTTGCAGTTCTCTCTGGCATTACTGATTTCTAGTCCATCTCTTTCAAAGCCCAGTGCTTTAAATCATTTTGTAAATTAAAAGAAATGTGCTATCTCCAGTGGACAAAGAGTGGATAGGAGATCTTCCAGGTTAACACCAAGCCTTCAAAAAGCTTTTGAAATCTCATTACTCAAGTACCTAATGGATAGAGTAACAGTTGCTGCATGGTCTTTTCTGTTTACTATGCATTGTGTATAACTGACATATATCAACACTCACTGTGTTGGTAAATGGGGTGGATAATCTGCCAGCTTTGGTTCCCCTCAATACAACTTTCCATAGATGTAGGAAATTAATGTTTACATATTATTAAAAAATAGATGCACGTGTAGTTTAAGAGGACTGCCATACTGTGTATCGTAGTTTATTTAAAATGTGACCAGAAGGCCTCATTACAACCACTTCACTTTTTCCCATAAAGTGAATAAAGTAACATAAAATATATTTATAGCAATCCAAATTTGCCCCTCGTGTCTTTCTCAAAATTCCAAAGTCATTCAAGCATGACCAAGGTTTGGATGTCTAATGATGTACAAGTTCTAACTGTAGCCTTATGCAAATCAAGTTGCTGAAAATCACTTTCTCCCTCACTCTTCCTTCCTCCATTCAAACCTCCCCATCCTAAAGAAAAAAATCCAGAACTTAAGGCTACATTACATGAGCTTTGACTTCAGTTATAGATGGATTAAAATATTACAGCACACACACAATTGTGACCTTTTAAGTTACATTTTCTTACCAAGCCAAGTTAAAAATCACTTCAGGAAAGTCTGCCCGTTCCTGAATTAACATAGCAGCATTTAGCAAAATATACTAACCAAGACAAAACTGCATATTCCACAAACATTTAGACATGGATATTCTAGAAAAAGCAGTGAAAGTATTTTCAACAGTACACTCATCTAACCCTATCTAACTCTGTTCTACCAAGCCAGTCCTGCCAAGCCAGTGGTAGTTTGACAAATGATCTCAACAGGGCAAGGACCATTGACAAGCTCTCCCAACAGTCTTCTGACTGTCTTCTGCAGTCTTCTGACTGCAGAATTTAGTTTGAGTCATTGCCAAAAAAACCCCGCTAAACCTGACCATCATCCAAACTTGTGCAGGCACTTGGCCCTGCAACAACTTTACCTCAATCCCTTTCCTTTTTTTGTGTGTTTTATTTGTCTTGAGAAGTGTGCGAGAACCTGCTCTCTGCCATGTACCCACCCTGCCTCAAAAAGCCACACAGCCCAGCACTCGGGGCTGCCTATTGACAGTCAGGCTCAGGGAAAGGAAGTTGTGTGCCTACAAGGAGAGGTGTTTTTCAGACGCAGAAACCTTTAATACGGAGCAGATGGGATCAGCATGGGATGAGGAAACTAACTTAATGCCATGACTGTAGGGAACTACTAAGAGATGAAAATTTTGGCTCAGCTCTGAAGGGAGAACCAACACGTCCATTTGCTATCTCTGTTCCAAGTAAAGGGGCTCTCCCTGTGCAAGCATACAGAGAGCGTGATTGCAACAATTACTGGCTAGTAATTATTGAACAGAATTTAATTTTAAAATCTTGATTCATGAAACTCGTAACATGTTGTGAAGTTATTTTCTGTTAGGATTTTAGCTGAATTGAATTCAAGGTTCTATTATGAAGTTGTCTTGCGAGCCAGTAGCAGCGTAGTAACGCCCAGCTCTCTGCAGTGCAAGGTATCCCAGTGCAGGACTGCTCCACCACCACTTCCAAATTTTCTGTCTTGGAAGCAGAAACCTGAGAGCCACAAAACCCTTCAGAGCCTCAATTCAAGCTGAGATTAACTTTTGGAGCCATAGAAGACCTCATTCTCAGACTATGCCAAGCCTGGAGCACCACCATCTCCACATTTCTGTGGCAGGTGGTTTTGCATGCCTGCCTCTTGAGGAGGCATATTCCCCTGCAAAAATACTATGTTGTTGGTATTTGCTGTGTAATTTTTCTTTATTCTTAGAGAATTTATTCTAGAAATTTTGACAAATTGGATTTAACTTCAAACTAGAATAAAACCAAATGTCAAAATAATGGCATGTTTCTCTGAAGCACACATTCCTGGGTTTGGCCAGCTCTGATTAAGGTGAACTAAGAATGAACATCCACAAACTGTACGTCCAACATTTATCTTCCAACAAGGAATCAGCCTGTTCCGAAAGTCCCAAATGCATAGGCTAAGCAATTAAAGTTGCTGGAACAAAGAGATGAATGAAGAGCTGAAAAAAATGTGTACGTGGGCGCAGGCACAGCATCGTGACTTGTGAGCTGTATTATCTTGCAGTCACAACATGACAAGCAGGTCCTGCAGCCAGATTGCATTTTAGTTTGGGAAGTAGTTTGCACAGTCTGGTTTGCATCTTTCCTTGGGACTGACCAAAGAAGATGGAGAACTGCCTTTGAAAGGCAGACACATTGATCTGTCAGACTATTCAGGTGTCAGATTTCTAGCTCAATGGGGGATTTAATTTACTTTAAAAATCCAAAGATTAATTCCCTTTGTTTACTCTCTCCTTTGCATCCTGTTCTTGCAACACTTCATTCTTCTTACATGTTTTTGAAATTCATATGCATTCTTACTGAGAACAAGAATGATCTTAAATTCCTGAGTGACTGGGTGGCTCAACAAGATTTCTTTATGACTAATGAATATTTCTCACTCCCTCAAAGCTTCATCATTAAGGCCATTGTTTCCCCAAGGAGATGTCCTTGCACATTCAAAAACTGCAGGATGTTCTTCCCATGTACTTTGTGGCAGATGCAGCTGAGTTCCAAACACCTGTGGAGACTCAGCTGTTTTGTGAGTTGGTATCAGCCATTAATTGGTAAGCAATAAGGATAACATCTGCTCATGTAACTGCACTCTTATTCCTCCTCCTTTTCTTTCTGTTCTAATTCTAAAAAGTTTATGGCAGGGTTATATAATCTTAAAAATATTATTTTCTCTGCATTCGAATTATTAGGTACATGACAGGATGTGCCTGTGAAACTGCAGATTGTGTCAAAATGGGATTTCTGGATCTTTGTCTCACCCTTCTGCTGTTCAGCTCTTTCTGACCTCTCTCTGTAGCCTCACCATTCCCACATATTTTAAAGGAACAAAGTGTTTGGGATGGAGTGACCAGGTTAACCACAAAGGTAAAAGCAATCTTTTCTTCTCTGTTCTTTCCAGAAAGTCTGTTTGCTTTCAACATGAAAAGCTTTCTGTTTATAAATTTGTGAGGGTGAGGAAGTCAGTAGATATTCAGGCTCACACAAGTCTTGAGTGATGACGAGTGAGAACAAATATTTTTTCTTTTCTTCATGTTTTACTTGAACTTCTGTAAAGGGAGAATTAATCCCTTTCCCCTGGAAAAAAAAAAACAACTGGCTGGCTGATGAGATGGTAGCACTAAGTGAAAACATGAGAACTCTTTGAACTTTTTATGCGATAAAATTAAGTAATTGTTATAAAATCATTTTTAAAGTGCCAGAAGAGGAGCTACTACCCATTTCCCATGTATTTAGTTGTTACACCAGCTTTTCACACAGTCTAGCACCTTGTAACTTTTACTGGTTATTTTCAGCATGTGCTTTATGCCTCCTCCCTTCCTAACACAGGTTTTCCCCTTTCTTCAGATAAAAAACCTTTGAGCTTGTACAGCTTCACAACTTGACCTCAGCACCCAGGGCTTGGCCCGAAGAAATCCCCTTCTTCTGTATGCAGCACCCCAGGTGAGTCCTATTAGAGCAGCCAGGAGGAACTCAGCTTCTCTCCACCAACTCCTGCCCATCCAAACCCCACTCCCATCCTGCAGGGGCAGCTCTGCCTAGTCGGTTTCTCTGAGTCCTGCCCTCCAGATGAAGCTCTTGACACAAACACACCTGGAGAGCTGAGCCAAAACTTCCTTTGGGCCTTTTTGCTCTCAGCACATTCTTCTACAAGCTCATCCTCTGCTTGGCAAAAAGATGTGGCTGACCCCAGGACAAAACTGATTGCTGTCAGGACCCAGAAAGACTGTTTCTGATTTCAGCCAACAGATTTGAGGGGGGTGAGGGGGTGGATGTATTTTAGTGTATTTGTTCTGCTGTTAATCATTAGTGATAAGGGGTAAATGGTATTCTTTCCCAGAGAACAGAAATGTGAATTCTGTCCTTTTTGAGGATTTTGCAGGGTAAGGTGCTGGCTGACAGCTAAAAGACTTCTTTCAAGGCACAAAAGGGAATGTAAAATGACTGAAGTTTCTGTGGGTTTGGGAGTGGACAGGGAAGAAAGAAGCTTTTGCAGCCTTTATTTCTCATTCTTTCTTCTTAATGACCAAACTCTCTAACTACACACAAACATGCACAGCTTATTACATGCATCTGCTCTTTGCATTTTCAGTGTGGCAATTGGTACCAGCCTTGACCTTAGCTTCTAGTCATCATATAAGTAACTCAGGTCTATAGAGCACTAGTGACACTAGGAAGGATTTTTGTGGAAGTCAAGGGCAAAATTAGCTGAGTCCCCTTCAAGTCACTGAAAAGATAATGAATGTCAGAATCATACCCTGGCTGTTCACAAATTGGTGCCATTAGGAGGAGAAAGTGCATACTAATCAATAAGCATTGGCACTTAATGGCTCTGAAGTACTGGTGGGCTGGCAATTTACATCTACTCACAGTAGTGTACCTGGTCACAATTTACCGTTTTCTCTCCTGTTGAAACTCACCAATATAAACTGTCAGACAGGCACTAGCTAATTCCTCCTTCTGGTCTCATAAACAACTCTTACAAAGGTCTGTTTAGAAATCAATAAACTTCACAGGAGGAATGGGTAAGGAGGCAAGGTGCTGTTTAATTAATAGATAACTGTCATAAGGTAACGTCATGTTTTCCCCTCAGAATTTCTTTGTTGCAACTCTATATTTCTCAGAAGACCACTCATTGTACATGTGCATCCTTCTGAACTTGCAGAGATCAGTTTTCAATTTATTCCATCTCCTCTGAGATGCTTGTGTCCCCTGTATCTCCTGAGATCCAGGTTCCTTCCTCTTGCTTAGGATCTGCTCAACTCAAAGGGCTCCATAACCTACTGCAATTCCAGCCTGGAAGCTCACCCCTGGGCAGCCCACACCCTGCCCTGTGTTTGCCCAGGGAAAGGCAAAACCTGCTGCACCAGAGGACTGGCTCTGCGCTGCAGATCGCATGGGTGGCCTTACTCAGAGGCAAAATCCACCGGTAGCAACTTCCAGCTACTCCCACTGAAGATTTCATTCACAAGCTCCAGCTAGCTCACTTCCAAGAAGCCTACTCTCCTATAATGGAAACTTTTCAGATAAATAGCATTTCACACAGCTTTCCCAGAAATTATCACCACTTCTACCCCAGTTTCCAAGGAAACCAGCAACAGACCCCTGGCAATGTAGAGAGCTGAAAAAAAAAATAAAAATTTGCATACACCTGAAGGAGTATGAATGCTCTCTCTAAGGAAAATTTCAAGATTATTGACATGGATTACCTATACAAAAAGGATTGCAGGAAGGTTCACCAAGTCCCTTACTGATCTGAGACAGTACACACACACTTCACGGCAACGTGGAAATGGTAGTATCACAACTTCATTCAAAAATTTAGTGTTTGGCATCATACCGTCTCTTGCCTATCATTTTTTAAAATCATAAAAACTCCTTAAAAAAAATATTTTATTGTACTTTTGTTCTCTCAGAACAATACCTGAGGTTTTATCCTTGAGATATATTTATTCATTTTTGACAGCCTGTTCCCCAGTGAGTTTAGTTTGATCTGGCTTTTGGATAAATGTAATTATAGAGGTGACAGCCAATTACACAAATAGTTACAGTCTGCAGAACCTAATCTCAGTTTCTCTTATGATTCTCCTTTATTGGTGTGTTAGACCACTATGGCAGAGACTTGATGTGGGAGAAGGTATCACAGATGAAATAAGAACTAGCCTGAGAGCTGGAGAAGGCCCAAGGCACACCATCAATGGCAAATTAGACGGGAGAAATTTCTTGAATCTTCTTCACAACCGAGCTTCAAGAAGTCTGAAATTGTATCCCATGGTCCCTTTATTAAAATAATTAATATCTGGAATACAGAATGATCTCCAACCCCACACACTAGACTGGAGCGTACAAGACTTGGTTGTCATCAAACAATTCACTTAATCTCTCTGTTCCTGAACACCACGTAGAACGAGGACAATAGCAGTGCACTCAGAGGCACTTTGTGAGGACAAATGTATGAAGATTAAGAGACAGCTCAGAAGCTATACTGTTGAGGACAAAGTAAGTTTATTAACAGAATTCATACAAGTGGTACGTGTTCTGCAGATTCACATTTTCACCCATTTTATTCAGTGCTTCTCCTTCATCATCATAACAATAAGCAGCTGAATGAACATAGAAAACTGCATCACAGCTACCTTGTGGCCTAGATTCTCAGCTGCCCTTAACTCTCCTCTCTCCATGCTATTTTAAGGTCTTGCAATGAATCTAAGGCACCCTGTAGGCTCTTTGATGTTTCAAATACTTATAAATATCATAGATCACACATATACAGGGAGATAAAACAGATGCTTTTGTTTGGCCCACCCAAACAGCCATGGATGCCCAGAGAACAGAGGAATAACTAAAAGTGATCAGGTCAGAGGTATGAAAGCTCTGAAAACCTCCTGGAAGTGCCTGAATGTGAGTACTGAAGAGAGACAGGCACTTGGGAGCGGTGCAAGGAAGTCAGTAACCCTGAAATCACACGCAGCAATGGAACTGCTCATGGTCTGCTGCAGCTGTAGAAAGAAACCTTTTGCACCCTGGTCAGACTAAACTGAAGCCCTGCTCCACAAGCCACTTAGGAAAGCCTAAGGCTTCTGGAAGAAGAAAAAAAGAAAAAGTGGGCTCTTTGCACCAACAAATTGCCAGTCACACGTGAGACTCCAGAGGCACAGTACCTCTAGATAGCTGAAGACCTGCCTACGAGCTCCTGCTTTCTAGGTCTCTCTTGCTGTGGAAGCCAGGATGGAAAACTTTGCCTTGGGTAGGAGATACAGACAGAGAGGGCAGTGTCATGGAAGCTCTTCTGCATTCAGACAGCTCAGCATCACCACCCTACACAAAAGCATCATCCAGGTCTAGGGTATTTTTTAAAATGGAAACCAACCTGCATTCAACCAGCTCCAGGGTGCTCCTGTATAAAAAAATCAGGTTCCACCACAAATGGGCACCTGGTATGGTCATCCTCAGTAACAACTGGGTTTGTTTGGTGTCTTATCTCTGAAAGTCATCTTTAGCAGAAAAAATAAATTAAGCAAGGCACCTCAGAACAATATGACACCTGTATACACCTACAGCAGGCTTTGACTGTTTATATTTATTTAAGGTAAGATCTGTATTCTTGTCACAGAATTTAACATCTTGCATTTGGGCTTTTCCCCAGGCTCTCCTGTTTTCTCATCTATGTCCTATATTTTCTTTAAGTTAGGGTTGTCCTTTAGTGTAAATAAAATGTTTATTTTAAAATAAATTGATAAATGTCAATAAGTGCATTAACCAAATAAATAAGTCTTGCCTAAAATATTACATCTATTTGGGGATGGTCAAATTATTTTGGTCTTCAGGTCCTACAGGACACTGTAGTGTAAACTGATGTAGTCACTGGGTGGCACAGCACAGCATGCACCAAAATCTGGCACAGCTCTAGCAGCTGCTCCCCAGGTCAGGCACATTGGTGCTGAGGCTGGAGGAGTGGATGTTTTTGCTGCCTTTTGATATGAAGCATTTGGTGAGCAACCTGCATGTGAGGGATGCGTATACTAAGTCACTGCGTCCTACAGGAACTACCAAGAGAAAATGCTCAGAGCTGTCAATCATTTGCTTTATTTCTGTCTCACTGTTCAAATTCAGTCTACTAGCCTGCTAATAAACACCGTTTGTCAACTGCATCCCAAGTGTATTCTCAGTGAATCAGGTAAGGTGCACCAGAGATACATTTAATGTCCAGATTCACTGATTTGATTTTAGCAGGTTGCCACTACTGCCTCATACTTCATCCTACTAACAGATTTATGTCCAGGTTTTTTGTTCATCCATTATTCCCTGCGCTATTCAGCACTTTGTCTTTTTGCCCTTATTCTTAACAGACGGGTGATGCACACAGATCTCTTTGGGGCCAAAGACAATTTCAGTTCTTCCTCCTGCATTAATAACACATACAGACAACTTGCCTTCTGAGGGTTTTTTACTGCATTTTGTTGCCTCTTATTCTACAAATGATACACTCCTATGAAAAGACTAATTGTAGTTGCTTTCCCTTACCTTTATCCTCGGGGTACTGTCATTGTTATCTATTAGCTACAGGATAGCCTAAGTTTTTCATGTTTCTCAATAGTCTTGTTTATTATTTACTGTTCCTTTCACTAGACTATCAGCTCATCTCTGTTCTCTGCTATGTATCATGCTTTATTCATTACAATTTTGCATTGTTGTTCCACCATCTTCTATAAAAGCACTCAGAGAAGGGAGAACCCATTTGCTCCTATGGCTATGGAAAATGTAACTGTGGTTTGTACCAAGAGGGACTTTTCAGAAAGCATCAGACAAAGCATCTTTTATCAGGATTTTTCATAAAGACTGAGGGTCATAGGGGTTTGGTTTTGTAAGTCTTTTGCTTTACTTGAGACTGCCCTCCTTTGACAATGTAGTGTAAGTCTTTGTGTAAGTCTTTGATGATGTCTTGAAAGAAAATACCAAGATTTTCTTCCCTGTTTTCGCCTGAAGCTCATGGCGGGGGGGCGGGGGGCGGGGGGGGGGCGGGTGCCGGGCAGAGCTGAAAGGAAGGCTGCACGGTGATACACCAGAGACAGACACCGTATTACATCCTACTTCATTTACTCTTTGTATTCTTGTTGATCATGTTGTTTAGCATAATTCTCTACCACATAACTAGATCCAGCTGCCTTTTGCCAGACTTTGAAGGTATGGGTCTCCACATAATTCCTTTTCCAATAATAATAAACAACTCGTGGTTAGGCAAGTTTCAACATGTACAAGCAGCCTGTTAATCAAAATAACTTGCAGGACTGAGAAAACCTCTTAAGAACTCTCTTGAAGGACTATTAACTTTCTCTTGGTGTTTTTCTCCTCACCGGGAGCCCAGCAGTCACAAACAATGCTTTACTTAAGATGGGGCAGAGGTTTTTGTTGTAGTGATGCTTTGTTCTGCTTTGTCAGCCTGACTGACATATTCCAGCTCTGGACGTCGCTCCACCCTTGCCAAATGAGAACATATCTGCAACTACTACAGCTCCTCCAGGTTTGGCTTCAGTTTGGAGATCTGCACAGCTGAATGAGATATATTTATACTCAGGGAAGGGCAGGGAAGAAGAGAACATTATTATGAGTCAGGCTTTTTCTGGAAATGGCAATAAATTGCTTATGGCCGATTCAGCTAATGCTGGCCTTTCATCACCACACTATCGCATTTCTTTGTATCTCCAGACCACAACCAAAGTCCCATTCTTTGACTTTTCTGGCATAGGGGCTTTCAGACACACCGTTATCAGAGGAGTGCACATGCACATCCGTGGAGTCATCGGTGAGTTTATTTATACATGTCCTGCCTGAGCGTCCAGCTCCCAGTGCCAGGCGTGGCCGGACAGTGACTCAGCACCAGGCAACCTAATGTCAGCCCTCCTCAGCTCACATCCAGGGCATCGAGGCTCCCTGCTTCCTAACAATCACGAGGGCACCACAAAAACCTTCTGATAAAGATACAGTCTCCTTCATACTGCACCCCCACATTGCCCATACTCCATCCCTGCCATATGAAGCATTATAAAGCCCCTCTCCCCTCCACTCCTTCCCTCTCTCCACAGAGATAACAGATTTTGGAGAAGCAGAGACCTAACCCAGCTAAGAAAAGCAAATTCAGCAGGGAAGCGCAGAGGTTTCTTCTGAGCGCTCTTTGTTTATCGCTGCCAGCAAAAGATTTTGTTAGGACTTAGTTTGCCTGTGTTTGAAGGCACAGAGGCACACAAAGGTGAAGGTTTGTAAAAAAAAAAAGAGCAGAATCTTTTCTTTCCCTGTATTTAAATCTCAGTAATGTCCTTAGACTACATTACATATATATGTGTACTATATGCACGTAACACTGACTACTGCTTCATCTGCTTCAGTCTAGCAAGTGCATTTCAGCTCAGATGGCTTTATGCCACCTTTTCACCTTGGGTTCTGTCACCCCTCAGGTGAGTCCCAGATGATAGGCAGGTAACCCACTGATACTCATGCCACAGAGCTCCAACAGCTTCTCCAAGTCCAGGCTTGCATGAAAATTTGCCTCTAGGGAGAAAAAAAATTTTGCCTTTTCTTTTTGTAAGCTTAGTTCCCGGATCCCTGACCAGGCCCCGGACCTGGTGGCCTCAGCCCCTGTGTGTGCCCCCTGCAAGGGGAGCAGCTGAGAGCAGCGGAGGACACCCCTGTGCTTGCACCTCCCTTTGCCAGCACCCTGACCGTAACTCAGAGGTGGGGATATTTCGGGTGCCTGGCCTTTGGCTCCCTCCTGGAGGAAAGCCACCAGTGGCCATGGCGCTCGGCCTGGCTTTTTTGAAGCCCGGCCGCCATTTCCCAGGCTTGGTAACACAGCCGTGCGCATCGTTATGGGCACGCACGCCGAAAAGAAAGGCCGACGCGTGAGAAGAGTTTGTAATTCGGCCTCCTCAAGGCGGTCCCCTGCGGGCTGGTCAGGCCTGAGACGTGACCCCGGCGACGGCTGGCGGTGGCCGCGCCGTTTGTCTGCCACCGGCGGGCTGCAACGCGGGGGCTGCGGCGCCATCTTGTGTCGGCGCCGGGACGGAGACACGGGCACGGGGACAGGGGACGGGACAGGGGACAGGGCATGGCGGTGGGGCGAGTGTGTGGCCGCAAGGAGAGCGGTGAGAGAGGAGCGGGCTGCCTGGCCGCACAGTGACACGCTGCCTGCAGAGCCGGGCAGCACCCCCGCGCCAGCAGCCCGCACCCCCCGCAAGCCAGCCGCCCTCCAGCCGGCGGGACGGCCCGGGCTGAGGGGCCCCTAGCCGCTTCCCCGTCAAAGTATCTTTCTCTGCTTTTTGGCTACTGTCAGGTGACAGAATTCTCCCATTGCCCAATGACCTGGCCAAAAAGAGGAACCTGGCTAAAAAGTGCTTGATTGAAAATGCAGCCAGGGGGAAGTGGTGGGGACTGGGACAGAGTCTTCTCTGGGAGGAGGGGCTGGTTTTGTCAGCTTTCACGTTTTTTCATCACTCAGCCCTCAGTGATCTGGGCCTCCAGAGAAACAACAGCAGCAGTGCCTGGCTTTCTGTAGCTGCTCCTGTGGCCCAAGAGATGGTTGTGAGTGCGAGTACCCCATGGCGGTCACAGGCCATACTCCCCATGGTCTCTAGCAAGTGCATGGATGCTCCTTCAGGAGAGCTCTGTGGCACCTCTGCAGCATCTAGGATCTGCAGTATCCAGTATCCAGCAAGCTCTTAAGTGCAACAATATCAGAAACCAGGTATAAGGAAAGATATTTTCACTGGAGGGCATTTCTTTCCACCACTTGCACCTAACAGCGTTTTTCATTTGTTGTGGGCAAAATGTTTTTTTGCCAGAGAGTAAGCATCTGCAGGAGATTAAAGACAGTGATGAACTGAGCTCCTTATGCCAGTACAATGAAGACAGAAAGAACTGAAGAAGTGGAATAGCAAACAGGCAAAAGCTATGCAGGAAAGTAATCATCCTCCAGTCTATATTCCTTGATGTTTCTCCTCAGCACTCTGAAAACTGGTTGGGGAAAAAAAGCAGCACAGAGAAGCAATAGATACATTCTTCATCCACCCATCTAGACTTCTGGTCCTAAAGAACAGAGGAAAAAACCCTCAGAAACAAGTGAAATTAAAATCTTCTTAAACCCAGTAAAATGGAGAAACATTGCGGGGGGGTTGGAGGGGGGCAATGAATCAAAGGAAATAAGAAACTCAGGAGCACTGAAATATCTGTACAAGTTAAAAAGGAAGGGGTCTACCCCTCAGAAGAGGTGAATGCTTATTTTGTCATCTGGAGTACTTTTATTTAGTTTCTTCCCTTCCTAATCAAAAGCCATGTGGCTGACAACTGAAAATGCAGTGTAATTGTGATATCATTCTCTCTATTTTACAGGTTATCTCAAAAGACATTTCTCTAGTGCCACTAACCTATGCATATGTTTGCCTCCTACATTCTTCCAAGGGAGGGCCAAAGCAGTTTTGGGAAAGGATGAAAGAAATATGCAGAACATGAAAGAACATAAATAAACTGATTCTTGGCATGTAATTCCCATGCATTTAGATGCTCTTCAGGAGAGTTCATGACATACAGCCTCCTTCTTCTGTTCTTTATTTTTAAACATCTATAACACTAAACATTTTGTCAAACACCAATTAATAAGAACCCTGTGAGCAGATTTAGGGGGATTTATTAATTCAACAAATAATATACTATACTTATTCATACAAAGTATATATAAAAAATGTAAGCCTTTTTGTAAAGTCCCAAAATTCTTATTTGCAATCTAGAAAGTAAATGCCTGCTTACCTCCAGCTGAACTAGTGCCTATTAAATATAAAGGTCACTTGAATAGCTGTGTGATTTTGACTGTAGAAGAGGGTTTCTTCTTTCACAGTGTTAATGGCTGAGAATATGGAACAATAAATCCTCATTCCTCAGTAAGTGAATGTGCATTTAGCTTTGTCTCAATCTGAAATGACCATACATAATTTCCATTATTGTGTGATACACTGGTTATGATTATTATGAGTTTCTACTTTAAAAGATATCAAATGTATTTCATTGATTCTATGTTTAGAGAGAAGGAAAAAAAGGCTGCTGGAACAAGTTAAGAAGCCCAGCAGGGTCTTCTACTTGATACTGCCCACAGAAGCCAGCATCCCTACCCTATCCCAGAAGAGCACCAACCAACCAAATTCCTAAAGCCTCAGTCATGCACCCAGACATGCTGACCATATGTGTGAACAAATGCGGGTGAAGGCAGTTTTATTTCAACAGCGGCGGAGAGACCATAAGTGCTCAGCAAGTGTGCGATCAGATTACTCATATTTAAAGCATGTAAACAGGGATTCAGGTATCAAATCTTAAAGGTGAGGTTTTGAGGTTTTGGAAATTGTAGCTCTAGCCAGTTCCTTGTGTGACAATGCACAACAGGTTTCAGTGCTTTCTCTTCAATCTGGCTGGTGAACGGATTGTGTCTTGGTACATTGTGCTAGGCTGCAATGGCCCATAGCAGCGTTGCATGAAATGGCTGCTGAGCTCAGCTGTGAGTGGAAAAAATTTATTTGCAGTCATCAATCTCTACCTACTCATTGGTGTAATCAGCACAGTCATTGTGAACTCCTTACAACTTTATATGGTGTGATATAAACTTATACTTTATTACACCCTTTAAGAAGACTGTATTTTCTTCTTGGGCTCACTGACAATAAAACTCCATGGAGATAAACTGCATTGTGCTGCTAAAAGTAGAGAGGGCTAGTAGCTCTGGCTTAGCTCCACTATCAGCTCTGCATAATTAATTAACTATTTTATTTGCTCTTTTCACTCCATACTGTGGCAATTTTGAGCAAGTAGATCTAAACATGTGCTTTTAATGCACGCATTAGGGAAAGAGTGAGGAGGCAACTCAGCGGTAACTCAAGGGAATGTTTGTCACCTATAAAATCAATGTCAGAAAATAAATATAGAAAGTAATTAAAAAAAAAGAAATATATCATAATGGATGTCAGCATTGCAGACAAGACAATGAAGGCACTGCTTTACCATAAATCTAGTGTGAAGCAAAGATCATGAAGGTTGGCTGTGTATTTCGAACAGCGCTCTAAGAGGCATAAAGCAAGTGACTGAACAAGCTAGCGTTGAAGTCAACAATAACTTAGTTATTCTTTGATTTTTCAAGCAGGTGAAGCATTAAATGATCATTTGAGATGTTTTCACATCCCTGAAGCCTTTTATAATGTTGTCATCACATTTTTATTTGGAAATCTCAAGTTCATGGATCATACCACCTTACAAGATTGTAACAAGTTTATAATGCCTGATTTTTCGCCTTTCTACATTCCCTGCATACCACATGGAGTAACAAACAGAAAGAAGCTCCAGTGTTGATTAATTTGTCATCACAATACATCGCCAGCTATCTGGGGGCTCAGGAAGGTTTTTGCTTTACATCATGAGGTCTGTAGAGTCCTATATATGCTCTAATTTTAGAGACTTCCAGAGGACACCCTGTATGAGGGAAATGCTGCAGGAACCAGCCTACAACACACTCAAGAATGAGCTGGCTTGCTGAAATCCCCTGCCAGCTCAGTCTGTGACAGCACAGGTGGACCTCTGTGCATGCCTCCCTCTGTGTATATGTGCACATGCATAAGATGTGCTCATAAATATGTTCTAACTCTTTGAGAAAACAGAATTATAGCAGCTGGTAGGAGATGGCAGTTTTATAACTGCTTGCTAATTCTTCCATAGCTTATTACTGAGCATTTTAGAACACTGATCTTGCCAGTAAGTGCCAGTTCTTTTCGTTCAGTTCAATTTAATAGCTTAATAAAGCATAATTGGAGTTCTTGGGTACCGGTAGTGAAAGGACACTACGCTCCATTAAGTCCAGGATATTTATTTTGAGAAAATGAGTGAGTGCACAATTTTCTGGGAGCACTAATATACTTAAATGGATTTCAAAAAGCCTTTTACCATTAAAGAATAAGACTCAGCCATGGGTCACGTGCTTCACTCCTGGGATGAGCCCAGGATGCAATCTGTCATTCACTCATTCTTCATTAAAGAAACTCTGTGGATCTTGCTGGGAGTGTTCTTGTTTCATCGAGCTGTGAACAGGATCAGAGTCAGGCCTCATGTTTAGAACAGGCAGCACTCTTTTATATTAAAAAAATATAGATAGATAGATACATACATGTTTTTGAAGCAAGTGAATTCAGCATTATATTGATGATTTGTAAGGCTACCCACTAGAAGTACCCCCTAGAAATTCTGTTATTGCCCGAGTCATCCACGCAGAAGGATGTTGGTCTTAGGATGTCTTTAAAGTTCTTTCATTAACTGATGGGTTCTGTGTTCAAACTTCCTACACTCTCTTTTCCAGAGCTCATGTGCAATGGGCTGTAATGTAATGTAACACTCGGTCTGCTGCTTCTTTCTGAACTTAGTGCCGTGATTAGGTGGCTACTGGGCTATAGAAGTACTTACAGGGAGCGATGGACATTTGGAGCTTATTCAGCATTTTCCATGTCTGTGGAGCACCAATACCCTTCCCACATTTAAAACTTCTTAGTTCCTGAGTCTTCAACACAGATACCTATTCAGCTCTGTACAGTACAGGAGATGTTCTTCCCTAACTTATGATTAATGTTTATTTTATGCTTGTAACATCTTAAACCTTTCAGACTAGCCTTCAACTTTGGTGTTAGAAAACAAAATTGCTAAGAATAGAAAGAGAAAATCCGGTCAAGGAGATCTGACACATGCAATACATCCAGTGTGGCACTGCATAAGGTTTGCTTATGGTTCCTTCATGTCACTGGAGGGAAAGCGAGCTGGAATATTTTCTGTTGCTGAAGCGTGGGAACTTTAATCCCTTCTGATGAGGTTGGCTCATCACTTCTTGCTCCAACATCCCTCTGTTAGTTCTCTTAGATATTTTAATCATCATTCACTTTCCCACTTGCTAAACATAATGTACCCTCTGTTGAGGAGATTGGATTATTTTTTTTCGAAATGACTGTTATAAATGCCTAAATATATTCCAGACTCTATATCTTGCTTCAGCTTAAGTTTGTTTCTCCATCGCTACTAGCACTAGTAGAAGTTCTTTGGAAAATCTACCCATTTTGTACCCACGTTACTTTTCTCATGTCTAAATATTTATGAGCTAATGCTTGGCATATAAAGAATAAAACAATAAAGCATATAAACAATAGTAGGAAGAACTAAAAGATTTCACATTTCACTTTTTATCACATCTTATTTTCACTTGTCGCATGCATTTGGAAAACTGTGCTGCAACAATATTTTCATTTCCAATTTAATTTTTATTGACTGCTTTTCTTTTTTCAACCCCACTCACATAAATATGGCAATATGAGTTATCTATGGATGATTTATTTATCTTGCTGACTGCTAGTCTGTCCAATGAATTAGAAACAATCACAGCTCCATGACATTTAATTATATTTTCCTTCTCTTTTTGCTACATTTTAGGGGAAAACAAGGTCTTAATCATCAATGATGCATATAAAAAATGTTCTAAATATAATCGAGGACTTTCATTTGAGATAAAAGATTTTTTCATTTTATAACCATCATGAAGATATATGGTTTTCTGCAAGGAGCTGTAATGTTCTCTTGAACATCAGACTTCTGACGTAGTATAAATATTAATTTTTTTATTTCAGGTTATTTTTGTCTCTAGCTGCAGATTCTTCATATGCAATGGTGCTTGTATTTGAGCACCACAGATTACCTCACCCAGATAAGGATTCACCCCATATGCCCACTTTTTCCTTCACGGAGTGTGGTTTGCATTGCCCTCCACACAGGAGCTTTGAGCCCCCTTGGCTCTTGGGACTGTTGACCTGGAGTCAACCTCTATCATACCCATCTCTGATGATTTTAAAGGTAGTGGTGCTAAAAAAGTTTCCTAAGCACAGTTCCTGAGGACAGATGGAAAGCAGAATTTGGATCTGTATTCCATAACACTTCCAACAGCAGGGAAGGTCCTAAATAGCTTCTTCCATCACCAGCCATACCGGGGACAGGGATGTGACTTCTTGTTCACAAGTATGCTTCTGTTGTGAGAACCCTTACATATTCAAGGGCTACCTCTGAGAAACAGGATTTACAAGTTTGGATCTGCAGTTTCTATATGAAGATAAGCAGTAGAAACAAGACATGTTGCCAAACTTGAGTGTCAAAGGGAGGATCTGCTCCTCACAAGCTCGTATTTCACCAGGAGGTGAACACTGAACAGAGAGCAACACTTCTCTACTTCAATGAGTGCTTGCTAAAGGAAAGGGCTTCGACATCCCCATGAACTTTACTACTTTTACCTCCTACTACAGCTTTTTGCACTGGTCAAACTCATCACTTATTGGCCCTCTAGCTGAGACCCAGGAAGAGTATCATTTTGCTTTGTTTAGTTCCACATCCATCCATATGGATTAAGTCCTACGAAAACTTACATTTGCCAGCTGGGAAAAAGCCATCAAACTTACAGTTTTACTATGCCTCCAGTCTTTGGTAGACACTGTCGTTGACACCAAGGTCATTGTGCTCTTATACATACCATTGTCATTTCTGCCAGCAGGGCTGATGAGCCGTGGGGTGCCTGACAGCCAGCTGTCGCAAAGTGATGTGGTGGTGCTGACTCAGAATTTTAAAGGGGAGAGCTCGGTCCTGCTTGCTGTAAGTACAGGGTGTTGAGCTTTGGAAGAGGTGTAAAAATCATTAGTAAGGCACTTGAATGCTCCTGCTGTCTTTCTCGTGTGCAGCTATTTTTCTTGTCAACTTCGGACAGAGTTCTCTGCAGCTTGTTTTCATTCAGGTCACTAGCACAAAAAATGTCACCCACCAGTGGATAAACTTAACACAAACTGTACAATAATCCAATTGAAGGAAATCAGGGGGGAAAATCAGAAGATTGTCTCAAATCTGTGTATGCTTTAAACTTAGTAAAATACTAAGTGTCAACTAAATGCCTTGTGGTTACTAACAGCTCAGAAACTGAAGGCTAAGAGCCATGAAATTATCAAGATTCACAGTTATGTTTTACATAGCTGCTAAACCTCAAAATAATTAGTATTGAGTATCTATGCTAATCTATCTAAAGCAGATGTTGGAAATTAGAGGCTAAATCGTGTAATCCTGGATGACAAAAGTTTATCCAAAAGTCCTATTTATGGCACACCATTGTTTTGTTATGTGGTTGTTTTTTTTTTACTTCAGTAATAATTGAAAGATGTGCTTTAGAACCATAACTGACAAAAACACATTTTAACAACTATTCTGGGTTTATTTCAATGTACACATGAGAATGCCTATTTGGAGGATTTCTGGCTCCATATACACATTTTATAACTGCTGCTGATTTTGGCAATCAGCCACTTAAGAGCAAATACAAAATTTATCTTCAAGTGTCTCATAATCTGTCACATTATAACTTACATTGTAACATGCTCTGAGAACATGTTTGGTTGTGGGGTTATGGGATACAGTCACAGAACAAACCCTAAAAGGGATTTGATTAGGGGAGAACAGGCCCAGCTCTGGGAAAGTATTTGTTCACTTGCTTTAATCTGTCCCTAGTCACAATGGTCCTTACATACATTCTTAGAGGATCATTTCCAAAATTTTGGCTGAATAAGTTAAAGACAGAATTTCAGTGACCTTGTTGGCTTGTGAAACAGCTTTTACATGCTTTTAAAACAGCTTTTGGGTGTTTTTTGTTTTTTGTTGGGGTTTTTTTTTTTTTTCTCGTTGGCTTTTGAAACAGCTTAACATGGCTTTTAAAAACAGCTACAGCCCAATTAAAAGAATTATTTCATTAAGGTCTGAGTACACTGTCATTTAAATGGGACTTGTAAATAGTACCTGCAAAAAACACCATCTGGCAACTCTCACAATATTAACATGGTTAAGCCTTCATGAAACCTGGAAGAAAAAGATGGAAGCTAATTCCTACCATTAAAAGTATAGAAATATATAGAAAACTACATATCTTTGCAAAGTTTCATGAAGCAACAAACAAACTTCATTGTAACAGTAGGGCAAACAAGTTCTATGGACAATGATTTAATAAATAACCTCTTAACAGTAATTCAAATTTTAAAAGAGTTCATTACCAATAATAAGTAAATCCCAGCCCCCTGTGACTGCCGATCTGTCTCACAAATCAGGAGTGCATTTGAGAGGGAAAAGCTTGGAATATTGACTCAGGTAATTTGTGTTGAAATTTCTGGAGCCTGAAATACAGGTCCTGAATTGTTGTCAGAGCTGATGCCCATGATTTGTTCTACTTCAGCATAAATGAAAACACACACAGAGGAAAGAATCCAGTTTCCTCTAGTCTGTTTGCTGCATGATTCTTTTTAAGTGTCCAGATAAAAACCTATGGTGAGTTTCTTGAGATTTTATAGAAAAATCACACAGAGAAAATGTAACCCTGTCTTCTCACACCTCAGGCTTCCTGATGCCACGAGCTGCATAACAAAACCTTCATGTAGACAGGAGTCATGTTCTCTTTTTGCCTCAGTTTTTTGGTCTCCTCAGCCCAGGAGACCCAGCCTAACCCCTGTGCCTCCAAGCTGTACCCCAGCTCTTTGCCATCAGGCAATAGTGGCAGCATTTGTGCACAGGGAGCCCAAAACTGCACCCCAGGGAGGCAGCAGTGCCCGGACCTTGTCACTGCTGTCTTTATTCCTGACTCCATTGCTCTCCATGGAGGACTGCTGCTGCACTCCAGCCAGCTGTCCAAAGACCCTGGGAATTTACTGAGGGTACACATTTATTGGCATGTCACATTGGGAAGTGTATATGGCTTTCCTCTTCAGCACTGAGTCTGACCCACCATATTAACCCAGTTACTTTTATATTTGCATGACAACGGGCAGTTCTGCTCAAAAAAAAACCCACACCAAAATCCAAAGAAAAATCTGGGTAGAAAGCTGAGAAAGGATGGGAATAACTGTAGGTGTGAAGGCTATGGTGTGAAGAATATGGGTCTTGTCCTGTAAGGCTGCACCATGTAAACAACTGAGAAACACAGGAGGTAGGGGGAAATTGCAAAAGCATTTTGAAAGTTTTGAAAAATAGTTAAATGATCCCAGTGCAGATACAGCAGGTTCCATACTATGGAACTATGGAATTTATGAGCCTTTTTTTTCTTTCTTTTTGCTGTTCAAAAGGAGGAAACTGCTAAATTGTTTCAGCACATTCACTATTTTTGATACTAAACAGCAAGTTGTATGCCCTAGATAAATCAGCTCCTGGATAGCTGTTTGCTTGGAAAATATATTTTTACAATGTTAATTACTTCATAAGGGTGAGGGGTTTAAGTTTTGAAAAAATGAATTGAACATGAAACTTTCAGGATTGCACTTTCACATAAATCATTTGGTTTTGTATACTAAATCAGCACAGCAGCTGAAGGAGCTATTATGTATCAACAAGACGACAGCAGGTTGTCATTTCTTCGTACTATTCAGATAAGTTCAGAAATCACTCAGAGACCAAGCGCTGATAAAAATCTTCCAAAATCTGTGTTCAAAATTAGTCCAGCAGTATTCTGTAATACAGTCATCTGCACAACACAGCAAGTAGTTCCAAGTATCTCTTGCGAAATCCTTTCAAAAATACAACTTCCCACAAACCTATTGCTGGCTGAGTATATGGAGTCTGACTGGGCTTTTAGTTTAACTGGAAATAATTCCAGCCCCATCTACTGAGTCATTCTAAATTTGCAACAGATCATATATTTAGAGAAAATACACAGCAAATGTACAACACTTGTCTTCTTCACCTATGTAAACTGTAAGTTGTTCACAAAACAGGTGTTTTTCTTTCTATATGCTTTGATAATAAAAAGGGTCCCACTAGCAGTTAAGAGTCTTAAAGCAATAAAAGGGTCTTAATAAGTGGAAATAATTAATGAACAAATGTCCAAAAGTTCTGAGGCTCACTGAGTCAGATGTCTTTTATGTTTCTCCAAACCTACTGGGATGTCCTTAGCAGGGTGACAGAAATTTTATAGGACATGTTCTTTTACTTTTTTTTTTCCCCTGTCATTTTCTAATCACTGTAAGAACAGAATTCCAATAAATTTACATTACTATAGACTGTTGTAACAGAGACCTGCCAGTTCAACACTGAACAGCAACAGGGACAAAATCAGCCTGCCTTTTCCAGAACTCACTGCAGAAATTTCAGCTGGGACAAATTCTGGGTTTATATGAAGTTCACAAAAAAGTTGTCAGCGTACATTTGCGATCTCTTATCTTTGAGGAATACTTCAGAACACTGAAGAGAGTGGAGATACAGGTAATACAGGTTATGGACAGAATAAATGTGCTATCCATTCACTGGGGAAACATTATGTATTACATCTGGACAAGTCAACAGGAAGGGCTGGATCCTGTCCCATGTTAAGGCTTTGCACTGCTCCTTCATCAGCACAAAACTGCCCTGAAGACTTAACCGGTCACCTTAACTTGCCACTGCAGAGCTCATCTCACAGCTTGAGCTGGTAGACAGTTCCTACTCCACTACTCCTACTGTCTGGAGGCGGGAAGCATGGTACCAGATACCCACCATCAAAGCCATTCCTGGAAATCAGAACAACTTTTGGGAGTGTCAGACTGGCTGCCAGAGACTGCGCCTGTGTCAGTGCGGTGTTGGTCACCCAAAACTGGAGAGTGGCACAGAGGTTGGGGAGCAGCTCTGATGAGACACCTTGCTGGACCAAGTGCTCCTGGCCACTACTGAAGCTAATTAGGTGGACTAGCCTGTTTCTTCTGTTCCAAGTAGTTGGGTTAGTAAGACCCATCTTGCTGTATTAGACAGGCCTAGATACCCGCATAGCGCAGGGCCCAGGTCTGAGTCATTCCTGCTCACTTGGGCAGCCCTACATGCCGCTACACCTGATCATGTGGTGCTGAGGTGATGGCAGTATTTAATCTTTCCTTTCTCTGCCAGGTTCTGTTTCTGCTAGTTGGAGTCTGCTATGAAAGCTAAAGCTCCTTATAGTGCAGAAAGTGTTTTGGGGACTTTGCCCTCAAGCTGTGGCAGGCAAGTTCTTGGTGCCTTGACAACTGCCCTTCCCATTCGTGAGAGGGATGAGTCCCTCCAGCAACAGAAATAAAACTTCCAAGAAGCACCACCTACAGCTTTAAGCTGAAATATGGCATCACACCCACAAGTGGCCCATTAATGAGAGCTGCTGGGAGATTCAGTATGTGGCTGTCCGATAGATCTCTAGGGAAGGAAGCACAGCATGCCAGGTTGGGTAAATCCTTCTGTCACACCTGAATAACAACAAGTACCTTCAAAACTCTTTCTAAAATTTTGAAGAAACTTAAGCAACAGCTCGTACTCAACACCTTATTGCACTGCAACTTAGTTATATACAGCTCTTCCTTTTCATTTGTTTCATGAACCATGTGGAACAATGTCAGGAAAAGCTCCTCTTTTTTTAACCAAGAGATATATTTCCTGAATTTCTTTGATTGCAGCTAGCTTTCCAGTCACACACTCGCAGACCGGCTCTCAGACTCTCTTCCCAACTCTCTTTTACTCTCGGTGTGCCTTCATACAGATCCCATGCAGACTGCTGGACTAATGAGATAAACTGGAGCTCCTCATGGTTTACATAACGTTGGTGCTGTACAGATACTGCAACTGAGGTGAACCAGTGAAATGCTCTAACTAAAGAAGGCAGCATTAGTGATGGGATTAGAATCTATTTATAAGACATGATTCAGGCACCTAAATTTAGGTGTGTACAGTGTAGGTGTCTATGATGAGGCAGCTCTCTATGGCACCATTATCATAAAAGAGGTTGAAGGGTCGGTTCAGCTTCTTAAATGCGTCTTGTGCTATTTGAGACTCCCAAGGGCAGCTGTTACACATTGTTTACAGGGAATTTGTGTCCTGCGGCAGGGCCAAGATCCTGCTAAAGACCAAGCAGGATGTACTTAAGCTAGGGGCTCCATTTACTTGCTCACGCATGGGCATCCGTTACCATTTGTGATGGTGTGTACAAGGCTGGAAGATATGGGACAGGACCTCTGCAAGGTATTTGCCTGTCTGAAATGACAGATAAACCTACTTGTCCAGGTAAGGCATCCTGGTCACCTCAACTGGCACTAGATAAATACTTGAGGGTGGCCAAATGGTGATGTAGATAACCTTGTCTAGGCAACTGAACCACATGTCAATGCAGCTGGGCATGCAGACACTGACATCCATTCAATAATCCTATAGATTCATCCACTGCAAGGACAAGTTCCCCAGGAGACATGGGGAGGATTCATAGATGCTGGATCTAGTGTCCACACTGGAAGTATCTTACCTTGCTTAGTGTCCGGTTGGTGTTCCGGAAGAGTAAATATTTCCTGAGGGTCCTATGTCATATACATAGTCCTGCATGGATGCTCCAGAGGTGAGGAGACATCTCAGACAGTACCGAGAACCCATTTTTAAGCAACTGAACCCTACAGTAGCTCACCATTCATTATAATAGCACCCTCACCACCAGACTCTCACATAGACACTCGCACTGTAGAAACCTCATTGTACAAGCCTGAACTGAGACCTTCACTTCTAGCTCTGCTTGGACCCTGCCACGTAGGAACATTTTGGACTACAGGCTGTTCCCTTAATTTGTGTCTACCACTGTGGGGGTCCCAGTCTCAGATCCTTCCCCCAGCTGTGCTGAAATACGATCACTGAAACACAGAATTGAATCACAGAATATTGCAAGTTAGAAGAGATCCACAGGGATCATGAAATCCAACTCCTGACTCCACACAGGGAAGCCTTGAAGTTAAACCTATATATCTAAGAGCATCGTCCAAAAGCTTGGAACACCAGCAAGCCTGGGGCCGTGACCACTTCCCTGGGGCATTTGTTCTAGTGACTGCCCACCCTCTCAGTGAAAAGCTTTCTCCTAATGTCCAGTCTAAACTTCCTCTGATGCAGCTTTAAGCCATTCCTTTGCATACAATCACCAGACACCAGAAAGAAAAGATCAGCGCCTCCCTCTCCGCTCCCCCTGATGAGGAAGTTGTAAACAGCAATGAGGTCACCCCTCAGTCTCCTCTAAGATGAGCAAACCTTGTATCCTCAGCCACTCCTCATAAGTCATGCCATCTACTCTTTTCACCATGTTACTCCCGTGTGGACACATTCTAATATTTTTATAGAGCCCAAAACTGCACACAGTACTCAAGGTGAGGCTGCACCAGTGCTGGGTATAGTGGGACAATCACTTACTTTTACTGGTTAGTTGTAGTGTATCTAATACACCCCAGGTTACAGTTGGCCCTTTGGGCTGCCAGGGCACATTGTCGACTCATATTGAGATTATCATCAGCCAAAACCCCCAGATCCCTCTCTACAGGATGCAGTCCAGCCTCTTTTTCCCCCATGTCTACATCTACATCCAGGATTACACCATCCCAGGTGCAAAATATCCTCCCAGGTGCAGAATTACAATCATAGAATCACAGAATCATAGAATTGTTTAGGTTGAAGACTTAAGATAATTGAGTCCAACTGTAAACCTAACACTGCCAAGTCCACCACTAAACCATGTCCCTAAGCACCATATCTACACATCTTTTAAATACCACCAGAAATACCTCAGCCACTTCCCTGGGCAGCCTGTTGCAAAGCTTGACAACCCTTTCAGTGAAGAAATTTTATCCCAATATCCAATCTGAACTTCCCCTGATGTAACTTGAGGCCATTTCCTCTTCTCTTATCACTTGTTATCTGGCAAAAAAGACTGACACCCACCTCACTACAACCTCCTTGCAGGTAGTTGCCGAGAGCAATAAGGCAACCCCTGAGCCTCCTTTTCTCCAGACCAAACCCAAGGTTCCTCAGCTGCTTCTCATAGGACTTGTTCTCTAGACCCTTCATCAGCATTGTTGTCTGTTTCTGGACACACTCCAGCACCTCAAAGTCTCTCTTGTGAGGGGCCCAAAACTGAACCCAGTATTTGAGGTGCAGCCTCACCAGTGCTGAGTACAGGGGGACAATCACTGCCCTGGTCCTGTTGGCCACACTGTCTCTGATACAAGCCAGGATGCTGCTGGCCACCTTGGCCCCCTGGGCACACTGCTGGCTCATGTCCAGCTGGCCGTTGACCAGCACCCCCAGGGCCTTTCCCACCAGGCACTTCCCAGCCGCTCTGCCCCAGCCTGTAGCGCTGCGTGGGGCTGGTGTGACCCAAGGGCAGGGCCCGGCACTGGGCCTGGCTGCACCTCATACAACTGGCCTCGGCCCATCGGTCCAGCCTGACCAGGTCCCTCTGCAGAGCCTGCCTGCCCTCCGGCAGATCAACACTCCCACCCACCTTGGTGTCATCTGCAGACTTACTGAGGGTGCACTCAATCCCCTCGTCCAGATCATTGATAAAGATATTAAACAGAACTTTCCCCAAAACCAAGCCCTGGGGAACACCACTTTTGACTGGCCACCTACTGGATGTGACTCCATTCACCACCACTCTTTGGGCCTGGCCATCCAGCCATTTTTTTACCCACTGTGGAGCACACCCATCCAAGCCATGAGCAGCCAGTTTCTCCAGGAGAATGCTACAAGAAATGGTGTCAAAGGCTTTACAAAAGTCTAGGTAGACAATATCCACAGCCTTTCCCTCATTCAGGAAGGGTCACCTTGACATAGAAGGAGATCAGGTTAGTTAAGCAGGACCTGCCTCTCATAACCCCATGTTGCCTGGGCCTGATCCCCTGGGCGTCCTGCATGTGCCACGTGATGGTGCCAGGATGCCCTGCTCCACAACCTCCCCTGGCACCAAGGGCAGGTGGACAGGCTTGTGATTCCCCAGACCCTCCTTCCTGACCTTCTTGTAGATGGGCATCCCATTGACTAACCTCCAGTTCACCAGGACCTCCCCAGTTAGCCAGGACTGCTGATAAATGACGGGAGGTGGCTCAGTGAGCACTTCCATCAGCTCCCTCAGTACTGTTGGGTGGAACCCATCCATCCCCTAAGTTATAATTACTTTACTTAGAAGTAGTAACTAAGACACATGTCACTATTGAAAGAATTGAAAGAATAACAAAACCATTTCCTTGACGCTGAGCAAATCTAACTTCAGAGAAAATGCCTATGAGCAAATTCCCATTTCCTATTTCAAGTTCCCCACAACATGCAGAATCACAGTGCCATAGGGATAGGAGCCCTTATTTTTTTCTCCCACTCCCACCTCTTTAATGACTTCCAAATCCCTTCAAGAACACGTTTAAGCTTCTCCAGCTGCTGAAGTCCCGAGTTTTCCCTGCCTTACTGATTCAACCAAATCTGCCTGAAAATGGACAAAAGGTGGTGAATACCTGGTTTTCCAGATACAGGTTTCAGAGTGTTGTTTTCTGGTGTGTGGAGAAAGTATCCTCAGATGAAGTCCTCCAAATGTCATTAATTCTGCATCTGCTTAGTGTGCCCATGGTATCATCTGATTTTTTATTTTTGTATGTTTTCTAACATATCTCATTATTACCTTGGCACCTGGGGACTGTGATTTGAAGGAAGGGTTTTGTTCCAGGCCAGGCTGAATTATATTACAGTTCCAAGGCATGTTTGGCAACTGCTAATAGTGGCTGGCTATTTTTAGATGTTTTTTTCTGCTCTTCTTTCAGTTCAGAACTGTCCTATTTAAACTCTATTAAAAAAAAAAAAAAAGAAAAAGATTTTAGACGAGCAATAGTTTTCACTCAAATTTTGGGGTACATTTTTACTGCTTATGGAAAGAGTTTTCAATTAGATTGCTTCCACTTTGCATTTTCTAAAACTGTAGTATAATTATTTTGGACCTAAATCTGTGTTTATTTCCCATGATGTGACAGTCTCTCAGAGACTAAGGATGAATTCCTGTCTAAACCCTTTGTTCACAGAGGAATTTTTTCATATATCCAGTAATACCTATTTCTGACATTTCAATATGAGATACCAGTCTTTCGAGGGCCCTGCCTCTCAGTCTTTGCTATTTATTTGCATGCTGCCAGATTTGCACTGCTCTAATTCACAAAGCCAAATTCAGTGACACCCTCAATGTCTGAAAATGGCTGGGGCCACTTGCTGAGCTAAGAGGAACAGGGGGAGTAGAATTTGGCACCTTCACTACCAGTAACAGTAAGCAGAAAAAAACTACTTTCTCAGTCATCTCACCTGAACTCACACAAGTTATTACCCTATGTGGACCTAATTTTGTCTGAAACCCATGGTTCTAAAAAATGAGGGGGGCAGGGGGAAGATAATTTGGAGGGAAAATGTACAGTAGATTTTCCAAGGCAGCTGCCAAAATTGTTACACAAACATACACACAGAGGAAAAATTAGTGCATAGTGATGCTAGATCCTGTCTAAAGCCATTTTTAGCATCTTGCTAAGTGATGACATTCCCAAAGGAAGGGGATGTACACTGTAGTATACATTTAATGTACCAACAAAATACAGAATATATTAATACGTCATGCAAAATTAACTTGGCAAAACCAAAACCAAAGGTCTTGTTTACTTTCCGTTTCACAGGTACCTCTAGTGCAAGCACTGATATTACTCTGGGTTTGATTACTGCTACAAGCTTACTGTAACGCTGAGGCCATGTAGGCAGACACCTCACAGGGTGCTACATAACGAATGGGCCATCAGTGACCTGCCGTGCTATCATACATACACGAGTAATGTCTTCACAAAGTATGTTCCCTAGAACATTTTCAAATATATTTGATTTTTGACTCTCAGACCCATTTTTGGCTGCTCTATTTCTTTGGAGAATTGCTGTGCAATGGAGCATGGCAGCTGATGAAAAATCTGACCTGCTTAAGGGAGAGGTTGCGGGCTGCACATCAGAAAACTGAACAAGCTTTTTTTTTTTTTTCTTGATAGCTCACCATTAGAGGCTTCCTCAATGCTGTGCAAACACTTAAAAAGACTAATATCATAACTGCTGCAGGTAAATTTACAGACATGGAATGAGAAAGCTAGAATGACAACTTTAATAAAAAGGCCACCTGATGGAAATGTGGGGCTTGGTTCTTGTCTCTCTCCTTCTTGTATAAATAAGGATTAAATTTTAAAAGAAAAAACTTACCCTGTTATAAATTTGTGAGATCAGACTGTGGCTCCTGATCTGGACGAGTGTAAAAGATCTAGTCAAAAAATTAACAACTATTACTAATTTGTGTTTACTTAAAATATTTATAAGGTGCATGAGTACGTTAATTTGGGTATGTTTGTCTTGCAATAAAATCAGAAATTCCATGCAAGAGAAAGGATGGTCATTTCAATTGTGTTCCACAGCCCTGGTAACCTCAAGCAACCTCCTTTTCTCTCCTGCAAGAGAATGGCCCATATAGGATATAAAAGCATGTGGGGCTAATATTGAGCACTTGGAGAGCCCAAATGCTGTCAGATCAGGAATATCTGATGGAAAATAGGAGAGGAAATCCCCATCCCAGTTTTCGCTTTACCTGCTAATCTTGCTTTTCTGCCATGTGGCATACTTGTAGGATACATCTCTGGCAAGATAGGTGCCATATTTCTGCTGAGTTCTCGAGTGAGAAGGAGCAAGCGAGCCAGTAGCTTGCAGCCAGGTATGCAACTAGCCCTACTGCTTTGTGATTCAAATATTAGACTGTACTGATGCAGAAACTTTGCATATGCTGCAGCTCCATATTTGTGGGTTTTGCAGGCTGATTTCCTACTTGGGTCAGGAGAATTTCTGAGAAATTTCAACTATTGAGCACGGCTCAGAAATTTTGCTATGAAATAGGATGAGTTTGTGTCCTGACGGGGTTTTGCTAGTAAAAGAAAAGAAAAATGGGAAGTTTATTTATGTGTCTGGCACATCACAGATGGACGCAAACATTTCCCAGCTCTGTGCTTGACCTTTTCCCCAAAATTAGCACTAAACATAATTCAGTCTAGTGAGAATTGCCTCAAGAGTACTGTAAGAATTGCTGTCTAATGGCCTGGAGAGAAAGAACTCAAGTGCTGCAAACTCAACACAAAGTGCCACTCACAGCTATAACAGCCAGCTTCAAAGGGATTAAACCTGCTAAAAAGCATATCTGGGCCATTGAAAAAAAATCATGTAAGGCATTTGCTACCACACCAAGGCTAA
This sequence comes from Falco biarmicus, assembly GCF_023638135.1. Taxonomy (NCBI): domain Eukaryota; kingdom Metazoa; phylum Chordata; class Aves; order Falconiformes; family Falconidae; genus Falco; species Falco biarmicus. The sequence goes on from NC_079290.1 coordinate 60,956,169, forward strand.
TGCAAGAAGATCATCCTTTTTCCATTTTTCTGTTTCTAGTTATACTCTATCAGAGATCAGAGAACCAAAACCACACACGCTATTCATGGATTTATGCTGAAGCATAATGATGTCTCCTGTTTTGCTAGTTATTCCTTCCTTAATAATTCCTGTCATTTGATCTGCCTTTTGCTTTCCACTGATGTTTTCAAAGAGCTAAATGCAGAGACTGCAGGATGTCTTTCCCCAGTGGTAATAAGTAATTAAAAACCTATCATTGCACAAGTATAGGTAGGATTCTTTTTCTCCAAAGCATTAGTTTGCATTCATTAATTTAATCTAATTTGAACTCATTACAGGGCTTCTTTCTCAGCTCATGGCTCCTGCTTCTCACATGCACATCTGTCTTTCTCTCCATCTCCAGACACAACCGGATATAATAATGTTGGCTTTAACACAACTTCCTAGCATGGATGTTTAAAATACAGGTTTCTTTCCAGCCAGACCAAGGCTTCAGCTGCTACAAATTTCATTGCCAGACTTCTGCCACATGCTACTGATAACAGCTTTAGGGGCTGGAGTGGGGTGCCTGTGAAGACTGCCATCACGAACAGGGTCTTGTTCAGTTCCTGCATGCACCAGATGGTCCTGTTCAGCTGCCTTGGTCACCTTCATTTATTGTAGGGTCCCTTAGTGCAGTATTGCTACTCAGAATGATGGTGCAAGGGTAAAACTGCTGGATTACAGCCCTCACTGTTGGAGAGCAGCAGCAGCTTGCTCCACTTGGGAAGGGAAGGTGGGAGCCAAGAGTGACAGCAAGGCAGGCAGGAGCAGGGACCTCGCCAGCAGGAGTGCAGTCCCACAGCACTCGAACACGAAGAGCAGAGCAAATTGAACGAAATTAACCCGAGTCAGCTGAGAGTGAAGACTGGCAGAGAGGTGTACAGTGGCAAGGCAGGTTTGAGGTCAAGCTGGGAAGCCAAGTGGGAAAGGCAAGGTCAGAATCAGCAAGCCACGAGACCAGGCACAGACAGGTACCTACAACATAGCTCAGGCAACGACCCAGGGTGAGTGCCTGACCTTTAGTGCAGCTCCTGAGCCAAGGAAGGGAAGGCCCTTGCCAAGGCTTCTCACAGCTTTCCCACACAGCTCTTTCCACAGCACCCTGGTCCCAGGATACACAGCCACACCGTATCAGGGCTGGCCTTCAACACACAGGCCGCTAAATCCCTGGGGTGGTGAGGGAAGAGGCTGCAGACCCTCTTTGTGCAGTCAGGACTCTGACATCCATATCATCGCCCTTCTGTTCCAAAACAGGCTCAAGATCACCCGTGCTCCAAAAGTGGTGCTTGAATATCAAATTGCTAACGGAAGATGGAATTGCTTAGGAGGGTCATCAAATCAGCACTGGTGCAAGTACCACCAGGTTCCTGGGAGACCATCGTTCTTGAATCCTCTAGGTCTCCTCTGAGGAACTGATGCAGGTTTCTAGCCACTGTATGTCATTTACTGGTCCAGACAACTATAATGGATTTCTCATTCCCTCCTGAAAACTTAGTATAAAAAGAGTTTCTTGCTCTCTGGCCAGTATCTTAGTCATTATCAGAAGTAATGAAAAAAATCTGTGTTCCTCTTTTGAATGATCATAAACTGGTCATTTTAGGAGAAAATCTAAGGTAGAAATCCATTGCAACAGTTGTAGCAATATTCTATATTCTTTCATCTAGCAATAACTTAAATAATATACAAACTACAAGAGACAAAGAATTCTCATCCGTTATTATCAAGGATCTGTGCAATCGGTATGATTTGCTAAACAGAAGGCTCTGAGCTTGCACACAGAAAAAGGTGCAGAGTATTATTCCTATGAGTAAACCATTGACTGAACCAAGCAGTTCACTGGGAACAAGGTTAAATCTGTGTTTTATGTCTGTGGGACCAGGCCCTTGGACACAATAATACGTATCTTGTATTAATTTGTTACATTCTCTACATTTTAGACACAATTCCTTTTTAATGTGGTAAACAAGCCTTTTGAAGCCAGTGTGAAAAGGCACTTGAAAGCAAGTCTCAGAGGGGGGTTTCCCTGGAAGTCGAAATCATTATTTTTGTGGTAATAGCTTAATTCTTAATAGCTTAACTCTCAGGCAGAGCTCAGGGAGCACTGAGTTTGGAATATGCAGAGGTAATCTAACTACTTACATGGAAGCAAATCTAATTAGAGCTCAATACCTTTAAAATGGCTAAATTATGCATGGTGCTGGGATCGGTCGTGCTGACTGAAAATCAACACTGGCATTCCTGGTGGAAAATAATTGTTACTCTAATTTATATATTTGCCTTGCTCACACAGTGGGAAAGGCTGCATTGGCTGCTTGTGAAACTGTATGGAAGGAGTGCAGATGCAGGGTGTTGTATTTTTTTCAGCCAAGCTTGTGTCGTTCTGTTTTAAATTCCAAAATAAGGTCACATCAAATTTTCTGCATCCAAGTGCAAGCTTCTTTATTGCTGCTGCAGTTGCCAGAAATGCAAGCAATTGTAGATTTCCACAGAAAGTTGAATCCAAAAAGGACAGTGCAGATTTTCCATAGCATCTGTCAGGCCAGTAGTCACATCCACTGACTTCAACAAATGAAAAGCTGTAACACCAAGTGCTTTAGCAATTGACTCTGATAAGAACGGCAGTAAGCCAGGTGTGAGAGGTTTTGACAGTCTCATCGAGAAAGGATAAAAATACCAAGGAGAGATGAGTTGTTTGGAAAGTATTTAAAAACACGCTGGGGAAGAAAGAATTAAACATTATTGAAGGGAAAAACATCCATTTTCATGGCACAAAAACTGTAAAAAAGTCTTCTGAGTATGGTCAAAGCCCACTGCCTGAGATGCTCAAGGTGAAACTAGTGCACCTGGGGATACACAACAGGAACAACTCATGCTAGCAGATGAAAGGTCACCATAGCTTTCCTGTCTGGCCTATTCGTCCCTGGCCACAGACTCTGAAAACTGTATTTTGATTCTTGGCCACAAAAAAAAGCCACAAAGGGTCACATTTTCTCAAGATTGCCCTCTACTCAAGTTACCTAATCTGTTTTTAATTCTCTTTTTATATTTCTCCCTACTGCTAAATGATGAGACTAACAAGCCTCTTGGTCGTTTTTTAAAGGCATTATATATTTTGATGGCCATATTTTCTTAGTAAGTACCTGGCTTTATTCCCAATTGGTCAAGCTAATGCATGTTAAAATTTCTTTGGTATTGCTTCATTTGACACGCTTGATTTTGAACAGCTTTCAGCTGGAGATCTTTTTTAAAAACCACAGAAATAAGACAGCAAAAAAAAATCCTGAATAAAATATTTATACCATCACTACTTAAGACTTTGTTATCTTCTCTTCTCTCATTTAACTTGTTGAGACAGTATAATGCAGTTGCCAGGTATGAAAGGTAAAAGGAGCTACCTTCAGTTTCCAGCAGTTCATAGATCTTGATAGACTATCTGATTTAAATATACTCAGAAAGAAATAAAGCAAATAAAATCACTATTTTCTGAGTAAGAAAAGAATTACAGTTTTGGTTTGATGCTCCTGCTGTCTGCAAACTGTAATGATTTTTTGTTATTCATTCACAAGTGTATCTGAGGTGGGAATAAATACCAAATTTAAAAAGCAGTTAATTTCCTCAGAAGTTGATTCAGAACTCATGGTTATGTGAAGATCAGGTTCAAGACCACCTGTGGAACTTGAACATACATAAGTCCATGAGACTGATGAGATGCATCACAGGGTACTGAGGGAATTGTCTGGTGTAGTTGCCAAGCCACTCTCCATCATATTTCAAAAGTCATGGCAGTCAGGCAAAGTCCCCAGTGACTGGGAAAAGGGAAACATCCACCCATTTTTGAAAAGGGGAAAAAGGAGGACCCTGGGAACTACCAACCAGTCAGCCTCACCTCTGTGTGTGCTAAGATCACAGACCAGATCCTCCTGGAAGGTAAGTCAAAAGGTATGGAAGACAGGGAAGTAATTAGAGACAGCCAACACGGTTTCACCAAGGACAAATCATGCATGACTAACCTAGTGCCCTTCTACGATGGAGTGACTGCATCAGCAGACAAGGGAAGAGCTATGAATATCACCTACCTAGACTTCTGTGAGGTCTTTGATATGGTCCCCCACAACAGTCTTACTTCTAAATTGGAAATATATCGGTTTGATGAATGGACTGTTAGATGGATGGAATTGGCTGGATGGCTGCATCCAGAGTCAGTTAAATTGCTCAATGTCCAAGTGAAAACCAGTAATGAGTGGTGTTACTCAAGGGTCCGTACTGGGACAAACACTCTTGAATACCTTCATCAATGATGTAGACAGTGGGATTGAGTGCACCCTCAGCAAGTTTGCAGATGATAGCAAGCTGAGTCGTGACACGGAAGGAAGGGATGCCATTCAAAGGGACCTTGACAGGCTTGAGGAGTGGGACCACTTATTACTGAGTCCTGTAGTGATATGACAAAGGGCAATGGTTTTAAACTGAAAGAGGGTGGATTCGGACTGGACATAAGGAAAAAAATTTTTACTATGAGGGTGGTTAAAACACTGGGCCAGGTTGCCCAGAGAAGTTGTGGATGCCCCATCCCTGGAAGTGTTCAATGGGATGGGCTTTGGGCAACCTGGTCTGTTTGAAGATGTTCATGCTCATTGCAGGGGGGTGGACTAAATGACCTTTAAAGATCCCTTCCATCCCAACCATTCTATGATTCTGATTCTATGTCAATGGAAAATGCTTGTTGATTTTGGTGGTGGTGGGTTTTGGTCTTTGATTATCTTTTTAGTTTTTCTGTAACTTTCTTGTATAATTTCCTAATTTCTACCTTTTTGCTGTGTTGCATTACAAATGCCAGATCATAAACTGTAGCAGAGATATTGTAAACAAGAGATAATATGGCTACATGATCATAAAACCCAAGAGGTGGGCTCCTTGTTAGCTCATTAAACAGACCAAGAATCCAAGAGGCATGGAAATAAACTGTCCTCCGATTTCTGAATGGAGTCCATCTAGCTCCAGGGAAAAGAGTAATTGGCAGAGAAATTGTGGTCCTCTGACTTGTACTGCCTTTGTCTCGATAGACAGAGGATTTCGAAGTGCCAGAATGTGACTGACTATTAATAAATGTGACTATTAGTAGACACCAAATTCTTTGCTCAAAACTGCTTTTAAAGTGAAAAAGTGACCTAAAGTCTGAGCTGTAATGGCAAGCTAGTGTGTCATCACTTCCACACATGGTTCAGACGTAGCGATCTGTGCCACATTTTTGTGGCATGTTGCAAAAGCCCAAAAGGGCATCCAGATCAGGGAAGGTTAATGTCAGCTACCTGACTATTCATGGATGCCTCCTAGAAAGTTGGAAGGAATCATCCAAGAAAAATCAGATACGGTCTATGCAGAGATCAAGCTCAAGTCAAATCAAGAACTGAAAACAAAAATGTTCTCTTGTCTAAATTCCTTCAAGGGTTTGGTGTGTAAGGCATCAGAGTATGGCTAACATGCTTATCATATCATGTCTGTTGAAGGAGGAGGTGTAGACTAGCTTAAAAACTGATCGTAGCCTGCCATCAGCCCAAGCAAGCTAGAGAATGAACACCCATCCATCACTCTCCTTTCCAGAACTTCATTAATTCCCAAGAGCCTTTAGCATTCCTGCTCTTCTTCTTTCCTCACAGTAGACAAGTTTGACCCCGAGGTACATTTAGGCTTTTTCAATGAATGAAGGGATGTCACGCAGATGAAACTGAGAGCAAGATTTCACCCATTACTCTCAGTTCACCTTTTCACCTTTATATTACCATAAGCCAAGTTGTTTCTTGCTAATAGCGGGTTCAAGTCAAGTCTAGGTTGTCAGGTATTTTACTTTAGTTTCAAGGGGTTCAGAAAGCATGCCAAATATCTCCAAGCCAAGGATTCCTGCTCAGATATCTTAAAAATTACTGAATAGAGCAGCAAAGGAAGCAAAAGTAGACCAAGAAGATCTGGAGGCAGCACTGAGTTCTGTGGCAGTCCTGTGAGATTTGTGCATCACAGGTCAAAGAGAATTGTTTTCAAATGCGTTAGGAAAATCAGTTGCAAGAACCGTGGAAGCAACTCATTTGTTCATCCCCTTGGTCACTATTTTATGTGTGTGCCAATTTCCAAGGTGAGCTAGAACACTTCCTTTTTGTTCTGCACACTTAAATCCTAACTTTTCCTCTCATATATTCATATTTTATACCTGTGCCATTTGCTAAGGACTTCTACTGTCATAGCAGAAGAAATAGGTAGCTAATCAGACATCTCCTGTCTGAGATTACCATCTTGACCAAGGGGTTAGCTGCGCATCTACCCTGTGGGTTAATAACTCAAGGGGAAGGAACTATTACAGCTCCTAGCCTTGCTCTGGGATGGTGCTTCAGCTCTTCCCTTGCCCATTAGTCTTAATTGTCCAGGTAGAAGGAATAATCAGTTCTTATGTTCCCTGCATGCTGGCAGCCTGAATTGCAATCTGCAGCCCAAGGGTAAAGATCTCATCTGAGTCACCTTTATTCAAGATGAAAACCTAAGGAATTTTGCTTTAAAATCTTCTAAGTGAATTAAATTAATACCTAACAGGACAGCATGCTCGTTCAACCACTTTTGCTAATTTCTCAGCGCTAGCAACTGCATCAAATACATGTTCCACATTTAAAACCTATTGAGGAGAAAAGCAGTGAGGGGGTTGAGGAGGGAGGATTATGATCCCATTTTTACCCCCAAACAAGGACAACACCTGCCCTCTTCCTCCTCTGCCAGGTCTCTCGTTCTCAGTCCTGTTTCATGTTGTGATGATAGTTATTCAGGCTGCAGGACCATAAACTCTGCATTGCAGCAGGATGTTTCAACTCCATTTGCTATTCACTCAGGGACCAGTTCTATCCTTGCTCCAAACCATGCAGAAAGCAGGCTTCTCTCTTTCGGGGTTGCAAGTGATAAACAAGTACGGCCACCTCTCCTCCAGGGAACTCGGGATATTTCTGGTTGTGTCTGCCTATGGTCTCACTCTGTGGAAAGAATAAAACATCTATGGAGTGATGAGTTCTTGGATGTATTTTAAAAAAACACTGGTGAATTTCTGGGGAAAAAGATCAACCAAACAGAAAACAATACCTCCCTCCCCCTGATTTAATTAATAGTTGTTATAATCAACAATGTTACATAGGGTCTTCCAAATGTCAACGACGATCTAGGCAGTGACTAAAACCAACAGATTTATGTTATCCATCTAACTCTTCAATAAGTTCCACATTTACTCTGATTTACAAAGCAAAATAAGATTACTCTCCCTCCTTTTTCCCAAGTGTCAGTTATTAATCTCAGTATTTCAGAGGTTATTAAAGCAGGTAGGTTAGCAGCCTCTCCAAAGTATGCCTCATTTATTGATGCCACTTACAGTTACATGAACAGAACAAAAATTAAAAGAGCTACTGTTCATCATTTCCAGGCTGTGCATTTCCTACGTCTTCTAAACTAAGCAATTGGAGAGTGTGATGGTCAGATGAAACTTGTCCCAGTAGTTACAACACTTACCTGACCAGCCTGCAGTTCCTTACCACAAACTCCCTCTACATCCTTCCACATATCCCTGGCCAGGACCTTGGCATATTTGTTGGGTGTCGTGGCTGCACCCGTAAGCACGGTGCCTGGTTCTGGGAGCAGGCTCCACAGCCTGAATGTGAGTGTTGCCCTTTTTCTCCTTACCCTGTACGTGTGTACGTCCCAACCATTAAGAAATTTAATCTACCTCCCTAGACCAGGCTGAGGGAAATGGTGCACTGGTTCTGAGATGTGACTCTGAAGAAGGAAGGCAGTGGGCTGGACAAAACCTCCATGAGCCACGAGCTGTAAATGAGACTGAAAATAATGAATAAGTTCTAGAATGCAGAATCACTTGAGTGTGGTGAAATAAGATGGGAAAGGGACTGGAGAAACAAACAAGGTCAAGAATAGATGTTTGAGATGGGAAAGAGCAAACCATGATTCTGCTGCAAGAGAGGAAAGCCAGACTGAACCGAAAAGTAGGGAGAAGAGTAAAAAAGCCTCAGTTCAGGTGGAAAACAGTCAAAAACAGTGAGCTATCTGCTCTTCACATACATGTAAGAAAAATACCATGTGAAAAGATCATTCTAGAGTCCTAATGTATATACTGCACATGATAAGATTAATCCTGCTCTAAGCGTTGCTCTCTTTTGCTTTCATTTGCCAAAGCTAATTTGGTCATTAAGTCCTTAATGAATCTGTGAGTTTCCCTCAATTTTACCCCACAACAAGGAAAGTGCTTGCTGGTTTTAAACTGAACTCTTTCTCTTCAGAGGAAGCCAATACCTGCTGCTAACTCAGATGCCAGATGGTGCATTTGGATGTATTTAGACATGACCCACTTCACAGGAGGGAGTGTTGCCCATATGAGATGATACCTGTACCCCATGGGTTTGCATAAAGGACCAAACATTAGCAGCCTGATAAGGCTGAATGCAAAGTGATGCTGAGCCCAGCACTGTATACTGCAGGTGATTCATCGCATTAGCAGCTCAGCTGGATGCATCAGGAATTTCATGCCTCCAAACTGGCAGGTTTTTTTCCACCTTAGGAACTAAATAGTTTTTGCAAATGAATAAACTGCAAAAGTATCTTTCTGGACGGACTTAGGGAAGAAAACAGTACAGAGCCAGCGTGGAAGAAAGAATCCTGTATTTCTTTTCACCCACACTTCTAACTTCAGCCTTCCAGAGAGATATTTTGCACTCTGTTTTGCGCTCCAGCAGTATAACAACATCTGCTATAAGAATCTAAGAGGGAACTGTTGCTAATCTGCCTAAAAAAAGACACTGCAGAGACCGACATTAAAACTTCCTGGCATCATTTCTTAGTCAGCCAAAGGAGTGCTGAATGAGCCAGTCTTCTCTTCCAAAGATTAGGGTGGTATGTAATGTTTCATGCACACAACAAAACAAAAACAAGAATCCATCCCACGTCTCATATGTAGCTGTGTGGAAAGATGTCTTCGCAGAATTTTGCTGAGAAAAAGGCATGTATTTATTTATTCACAGCAATAAAACACAAATAATGACTCATAGTGTCCGTAAGGATATTCAAATTTCTCAAGCAAAGCAATTCTCTGGCGCCTACTCACAGGTGTTCACTAAGGTGACAGTGTCTTTGTATCATAGAATCATAGAAAGTGCAGGTTAAAAGGGACCTTTAAAGGTCATCTAGTCCACCCCCGCTGCAATGCACAGGGACATCTTCAACTAGATCAGGTTGGTCAAAGCCCCATCCAACCTGACCTTGAATGTTTCCAGGGATGGGCTATCTACCACTTCTCTGAGCAACCTGTTCCACTGTTTCACCAACCCTATAGTAGAAATTTTTTTCCTTATGTCCAATCAAAATCTACCCTCTTTTAGTTTAAAACCATTACTCCTTGTCCTATTGCAACAAGCCCTACTAAAAATTCTGTCCCCATCTTTCTTATCAGCCCCCATTAATATTGAAAGGCCACAATAAGGTCTCCCCAGAGCCTTCTCTTCTCCAGGATAAACAACCCCAATTCCCTCAGCCTGTTCTCACAGGAGAGGTGTTCCAGCCCTTTGGTCATTTTGGTGGCCCTCTTCTGGACCCGCTCCAACAGGTCCCTGTCTTTACTGTTCTGAGGACTCCAGAGCTGGATGCAGGACTCCAGGAGGGGTCTCACCAGAGCAGAGTAGAGGGGCAGAATCACCTCCCTCAACCTAATAGCCTTGCTGCGGTTGTTTTTCATCTACAACATTTAAAAGATATTCTTGGGAAACAATTACAGGATTAATATGTCACATTTACTTCAAATTGACTATCAGAACACAAATATCAGAGGTAAATCATCAACTTAGTGTCTTCAAAGTCATTCATTACGGGCTTCATTTTGCAACCACCTGAATTAGGATGTCATGAGCTAGAGGGTCTCCAATGACTGTTTCTAAATCCTTTTTGAAGACCTTTATACTCTGGGCTCGATAGCATTCTGCAGCATTGAGTTTAATGATTTAATCATGTACCCTGTGGAAAGAGAACTTGCATTTGTTTGCTCTTAAACCTGACACCCAGTAATTTCCCTGAATATTCTGTACTTTTCATACTGTGAGAAATAATGAACAGCCACTCCTTAATCACCTTCTCTGAACTACTCATGGTATTATAAAATTTATCACGTCTCCCCCCCATCTTCCCTCCACAGTTTGTTTTCCAAGTTGAAGGGCTGGAGGTTAGTTGCTTTTCTTCTGTGGAAGTTGTTCCACTTTGCAGGTCAATGCTGCCATTCTTCTTAGCATCCTTCCCAGTTCAAGTGCTACCCTTTCAAGATGAATGGCAAGATTTTCATTAAATGTGAAATTTATTTGTGAAAACAGAACATTAACTCCTACCATTTGTTTCCTATTTTTCAACACAGTGTTAATCCCTGCGATATCTTCTGGTTTAGATCATGATAGATTCACATGCCTTTGGTAAGAAATCTTTTTGAAAGATTTTTTTAAATCCTTATGTATTAACAATTGTAATCATCATTGACACCTTCAAAACACTGTAATAAACTTGCAAATAGAAAGAAATTTGAGCTGATTTTCCCCCTGTATCTCATATTTACACTCTACTCACTGACTGATTATATTGTCTCTTACAGTTTCTACAAATTTGCTTGGTACAAAAGCCAGATTTACTGCCCTCAGAACAAACTCTGTAGCTCTTTTAAAGACTGACGAGGCATCTGCTGTTATTTTTAATGTATAAAAAGGCCATCAGTATTCTGGCTGCAACTGTCTCAACTTTTGTATTCATTTAAATAAATGTCTAGATTTAAGGATATAAATAATGAATTAACAAGTAAGATACTATGTACATCATGACTGGAAAACAATTTCAAATAGACAGTATCCAAGCAATCTTTTTCAGTCATCCATCAGTTCTTCTTCCACTTTCACTTACTTCCCTTTCTCTTAGATCTTAGACCTTGAACTTGATAGAAAAATACAATCTCCAGAACAATAATTCAATAAAGTCTGCCTACGGAGATTTCTTTTCCCTTTAGCTTGAGTAATTCCAGTCTTGGAGGGAGGGTTGCAAGCCATCCTTTCCATCATAACCTGAAGGTAAATGCCATTTTTCTCTTATGGAAATTGACAGGAATGAAGCGCAGTGCACTCTTAACATGAACATACTGAGGTGCCCGTGTAAATGCCATGCATTTACAAAGACCTACTAAGGCCTGGCAAAAAAATTCATTATGCAAAGAAAAACATCCAAACATACGCTAAAATATGATTCTAAAAGTAAAGTGACTGCAGGAGCGGGCTGGAAACTAGGACCATGCATGGCAATCAGTTAGCTGAGGGGAATGTGCTCGAGCTTGTCTAGACAACAATTAACATGATGAGGCGTGTTTGCAGAGCACAGGGGAGTGGGAGACGGATGGCGCCAAGGATGGTGCCAAGGAAAGGTAACACCTTGCTGTTAATTGCTGGTAGTTAACCACCAATCAGGGACTGCCTAGTATGCAATGCTTAGCTTCAAGAACCAATTAGTTTAAAACGCGCAGCTTCTGAAAGTGTATAAAAACTCGTGCTTCTGTACAATAAATTGACATTTGCTTGCATCAAGCTGCGTCCCGTCTCTTGATTCGCCGCAAGTGACTGGTGACTTACTGACTGAGGAATTAAGAGATGCTTCCAGGCTACTCATACGTATGTACAAATTATTTATTGCTACCCTATAGTCCTTATGTGGAGAAAAACATACACAGGAGTCTCTAATATTGAGAGATCTTCTCACATAATTTTATCTACATTATTTTGAAAGTCTCTTCACTCACATTGTGCAATGCTTTGCCTCCAGCCCAAGCTCTCGTATTTCATACAATATCTTGCAACATCTGTCAAAAGTGAGACACTGCCATGCAGAAGCCCTCTGATTTTGTACTCGGGTGGCTACAGGAAAGCGTAAAGCTCGCAATGGTAACTCATTCGGTCCACCAAGCAAAACAAATCAGTTACCTGCAAATGGCTTTTTGAAGTTGCAGGGACTTCAGCATGACAAGAAAGTGATGTAGCTCTGCTGGTTTCCTGGTAAAGTGGAAGAACAGCGCAGCAACACGCAGCTGCAGCCTTTGAACAGAGCAGCCTTGTGTTATGGCACTAAACGGGAAACTGGGAAACCAGGGAACAATTTTCCTCCTCACAGACCTCCATGACCACATAAAAATCTCTTTTAATCTCCATCTGTGAGTTCCTTGAAGCAGGAAACAGGTTAATAATGTGGCAATCTAAAAAAAAGGAGGGCTGTTTTTCTCGGGTAAGCCAACATACGTACACATGTCACATATATCAATGCCACATTTTGCAGAAATATTTAAAATGTTGGCAAGCAAGATCCACAGGTTTAAAAGACCTTTTAATAAACATCGTCCTACTTCACAGGGACAGTGAGAGGACAAATACACTGAAGATGTAAGGTGCTCCTCTAGTAATAGGACTCATATAAGAATAAATAAAACCCAGTTCAGTTGTTATAGAATATTCTAGCATCTGACTGATTGAAATAAGAATATCATATAGTCCCTGAGATCATCACCTGCAGACTTATGTAACAGTAGAAACTGTTTTTCAGGAAAAATATTAATTGCAGCCTATTATTAGCAATGAAAACATTCTTCAGTGTTATGAGTCATGGTTCTTGTCATGAAGCTAAATGCTGTGAAATGTATTTCCTAAAAACAGTACCCTGAACTTTACTTAACGCAGTGGCTGTGTTAGCATGGTTAAATGCTGGCTCTCAAAGGTTTTATTATGAAATAAAATGGGCACATGTGAAAGGACTTGAATGGTGTCACGTGCATTTGGACTTCTGCAGTGGAGGGCTGATGCTGCCATAGAAACAAAATCTCTGGATTGTTTGAATTTGAAACCACCACAATTAAACTCCCTGTTGTGATATAAAACAGCTGTATCGCTAGCCTGGGGTCACCGGAATACTTGAAACTACAGTTATCTGCAGTACGGTCCATACTTACATTATTAGGGACTGTATTTCCCTAGGATGTTACGTGCAGACTGATGCTTCTGTAGTCCTTCCTCCCACCTGATCAAGAATTTTGTCAACACCAGATTTTCAGAAGGTAGAGCTATGTTACCTGTTTGTATTTACATAACTAGATACAAAGCTGTGACTGAAGTTGGATATTTCAATAGTAATATTGTCTTGATCTTGCTATTATTTGATTGTAAAGCATAATAACTGGACTTATAAATAAACATATGGATATTTTTGCATTTCATTTTATGTATTTATATGTATATATTGCACTCTCAATCATAAACTAGGGGCAGTAAAATAAACCTTTTGCCAGACACATACTTCTGATACTTCAGTTCTTTTCTTTCTGGGCTTAACAGAGGTCTGGTTTAGGAGATTGCCTCTGCTTAGAAATCGTAATGCTTGAAAGCTTATAGATAAGATATTTTAAATTTCTGCCTAGTTTTTGCAATATCATGCTTCAGATGCTCAGGTTTTTTCACACTTCTTTACAGCAATTGCAGTTAACAATTTCATGAACAAATACTATTACAACAATATAAAGAATAGATATACATTTTTAATCTTTTTAATGTACTAAGTACAGCTCCTGGGTTACATCATTTCTCAACTGTTAGTACTTTCCGAAGTAATACCATATTTTCTTTATTTATCTACAACCGTTGTTACTCTAAACTTGGCTCCTCCTTCTCTCATGCTGCTGTCACTCCGGTGGAGTAAAAGCTCTGTCTAAAGGTAGATTATATTTTCATCTATTTTCAAGTCTTTCTTATGCATTGGGTATCTTCAAGATGAAAGAGAATCAGGTGTTCTGGTGTATTTTCCATCCCCTCTGTAACTTGCAATTGTTCACAGTCAGAAATGGTGTATTATGGAAGAGTTGTTACCTATAACAGTATTTCTGGTGATAACCCATTAGTGAAAATTCATGTTCCATTAGTGAAATTAGTTATATAGCCAATGTAACCATCTACAAAGTGCTGGATCAACATTCCTCTCCCTCCCTCCCTTGTAACTGGCTCACAAGCAGTAGCAGAGCTTCCAACTGCTGCTACCCCAGGGAAATAAAATGGGAGCATTTTTGGGTATAGTCTCTGCTACAGAAACTTTCTGCAGAAACTTGCCTGTGAAAGGAAATTTTCCAAACAGCTATAAGAATAATAGTTACACTGCTACTACTGAGGTGTGACAACTTCTGTAGATAGTGTCTCTCAGGATTTGGACTGTCTCTTTTCAGTTCAAGATATTTCTTTTCAAAAGCAGTTTAAGCCAAAGTGAAAACAAGCTTAAAATCACATAGGGGTTCACAAAGGGACTAAAATTAACATACCCTCAGTGATCTGTTTAAACCAGTACAGATTATAAACTTCCCCAGAGAAAAACATCCTTAAATAATCTCTTCCGTTCTGCATTAGAGATTCCCCATTAATAAAAAAAAGCACGTAAAGCACAACCTCAACTATCATGTAAGCTGTTATATCTCATGGTACCCCACAGGATGAGATGGCTACACAGTAGGTGTTGCATCTACGTGTGTTATCACGACAATCCTGAATACGGGCGCCTCAGAGGAACAGTTACCCCTGGCTCACCTTACTGGGCATTTGTATTCCAGTTCTGACACTGAGACTCTGCTGGTGTTCAGAGAGCCCTGGGCATCCAGGCTGCTGTGTTTTCCCTGTCTAGCACCAAAGGTTCCTTGAACTCAGTGGAATAGTGTGGAAAATAGATTGTGAAGCTCAACCCTCACTCAGGTTTTTAAAAATAAACACATTTTTTATCTTGTGACCAGAGGCTAGCACAGGCTGTTCTATTGCTCTCAATAAATTTCCATTGCCTCTAAAGATTAACCAGCTTGGGAGCTTTTAATATATCATCGTCATTACGTTTGTCTTTGGTAAATTTACCTGAAAGGCCTTTCCAGAGGACTAAATTGCAGCATAGCAAGGGAGATGAGAAATTGCTATCCACAAGCTACTGCCTTGCAAAGGTTAGCTTATAAAAATGTGTGCTGAATTAGGCAGTATTCTTCATTGCCATTTGGGGGATGAAGATTTGGTTATATTAAGATTTCTTACACAGCCAGGAGTGTCCTCACAGTTCTATAAATAAGAGGAACTGCTGAGCTCTGAAAATAAATCACTTAGCTTTGCTTGGAGATGTTTAGGAAATTCCAAGGGCCATGAAGATAGAAAAATTGCTTAAAATACTTCTATTAATCTTAAGAAAAGTCAGTTTTCAGTGGGCAATGGGATACACAGACAGTATTTCATCAGAGGCATCTTCCAAGGGTAGTCAGGACACAGCACTGAAGAAATGAGTCAAGAGCCAGTTCTTGGTTGACAAGGTATTTTGGAAAAATCAGGTACCCAACATCTCATGTAGAGAACTTGGCCTGTCAATGACTGTTCTTCCTCAGACTAAGCACGATAAAGGACTGCAGTAGCAGGGAGCCAGAGTTTCATAAGCCTGGCAAGTAAAAGCAGGGCTGGAGCTCAGTACTCAACCTCCAACGCTATGCAACCGTTTGCTCACCTACAGAATAGGAGGAAAAGCAAGCTGAGAAGACCTAAAGTTGAGGTCCTCACTCAACCAGGCTTTACAGTTTTCTGACAATGCTTTCATTTTCAAAACACAAAAAACATGTAGAAAAGAGCATTTATAAATGATTAAGTGGTCTGAAGTCTTATGGTTGCATCCAGATGTTATGGGAATCATTAAAATGTTGCAATGATAAAGAAAACGTCTAGGATTAAGCCCTGGTGATACAAGTCTTGAAAATGATGGCAGCATGTTCCTATTATTTAATTTGCTTCAAAATTGTATCATGTGGAGCTCGACATCCCTGGACTTACATGCAAACTAGTGCCTCTTAATTCTTCCTCCTGTATGAACCAAAGCATAAACTGGGCCACATTTTCAATAAGTGGAGCTCCATATGAGTACATCTGTGTTTACACGTGCAAATCCCAAAGCTGTGCTTGCAGCTGAATGTTTTGATAGCTGTTATTTGCATTAAAAATGTTGCCACTAAGGGCAAAAACACAAGAATGCTTCATATCAAATTATAGGCCTCAGTTTCCTGGAAAGATTTGAACATATGAATTAATATGAATATGAGTAATATAATGCCAGTATGTTATCTCCTTTTGGGCTCATTCAAGTGAGAGAAATTGTCTTTATAGTTGGAAAACTTATCATTTGGATGGTAAGACACCCAAACATCATGCTGTCCCAAAAACATCGAGGTGTCATTGCGCTCCCTGAATCACCAAAGGTATGTTGGTTTTTTTCAGGCAGCCTTTGTTGCAGAGACCCTCCAGCTAAAGTGGAATTGTCCCATAAAAATCTCAGATAGCCATTTTGTTGGCAAAGCAGTGTAAAGAAGTGCACACTCTTCTCAAAGACCTGCTGAAAATTATCTTCCTGCCCACAAGGCAGCAATAGGAAAAGCATATGCTCTGCAGATAGGCATATATTTGAGGCACAGCACTTCCTTATGTGGACAAGTTTGTATAGCAGCTTACACTTTGCTCAAAGTTCTTCCTGAGCATAAACTCCCTTGCCAGAGCTTTGCAGGGTCAGAGCAACATGCACACAGTTTTCTTTAAATTATGAAGTTTGATCAATATAATCAGTGATATTCTTAACTCTTTCCTAGGGCACTAATTTCCCAGAGCTTCTTTTATAGTCAGCTCCTTTACACAATATTTCAGCTGTTCTGGACTATAGGAAAAGTTACCTCACCCCATTGGCTATAGGATAAGCAAAAGGAGGTAAATTTCCCTGGATAAATTTAATCTGAGTAGCCCTTATACAGTAGATTTTTTCTACCATTTTTCATGAAAGGAACCGTTCCATATAATGCAAGTTATCCTGACAAAGAAGGGAGCCACAGGGTCAGGTGAAGAGTATCTGGTGCTTGCTCTATTTTATCTTGCATACTGTCATCAGAGGATAATTATATTAACAAAGATATTCCAGGATGTATTTCAGATTTGTGAAGGACAACATTATCACCCTAGTCACCATCCTCCTTCTGTGTCATATGTTGCGTAGCTTGGAAATACTGTGCATTGTCTACTGTAGGCATTGTGTTCAGCCTATCAAGACATGATCTAACTTTATAGAAGTGGATTTTTGCACTGGGACAATTCCCACCTTTTACCAGTCTTTCCTAAGTGCAGAGGAATGGACAGTCTTAACCAGCGGAGAGGAGGCCCTTCCCAGAGCACCTGTCCGAGCAGGAGAGAGCAGGGCCACCTATTGATTGGGTGGTAAAATGATGTCTCCCTTCTGACATTAAAAATGCTTGGGGAGTTTGGGAGTTGGAAATGCCTCCTTCAGAACACCAGCATTGTTCACAGGTTTTTTGTTTTGGTAAGGGTCATGCTTTAGGGTCATGCTTTAGTAAGACGTACCTGAGAAGGAAAAGAGATAACCCCCACAGCTCAAAACTTAGCTATTAAGCATTGCAGTCTAGAACATGGCACAGTTAAGAAAAAAATACTGTACAGTGCTTTCTTCCTAGTGTTTGACTTAGGTTCTTTCTAGCATTTAACTTAGTAGCTATCCAAGGAAAATATAAATGTATATAAGAAATGGCATACTACACCACAGAGTTATCTACTCCACTACGCTTTATCCGGAATATACAAACAACATCTCTTATACATGTCTGGAGACTTTATGCTACTGTGATTAAAGTGGAAATACTTTATTACCAATAGTTCAAAATGGGTATATACAATGCCATGATGAACCCAAAAGCAGAAATGACTGAAGAAAATCATAGATGAATGCAAACAGAATTTTTGCATAGTACCAGCTACCAGACCCTCTATTCAATATGTTTCAGATTAAAATAAGTAGTTCTCAGCTGCGTAACTAGGATATTTAGAAATTTATAGAAACTGGATTTTCTTCCTATAGTATATAAACAGCATATACATAACAGAATACGATGCAACATACCATGACACTCATTTAGGATTATAGGCATAATTCACACTTACTGTGAATAGTCTTCTCAAACTCATCTTATCAATGCATACAGATGCACACGAATATCCCATGTGTGAGTGTCAAGAGGACGGGGCCAGGCTCTTTTCAGCAGTGCCCAGCGACAGGACAAGGGGCAACGGGCACAAACTGCAGCACAGGCAGCTCCATCTGAATATGAGGAAGGACTTCTTTACCCTGAGGGTGACAGAGCAGTGGCACAGGCTGCCCAGAGAGGCTGTGGAGTCTCCTTCTCTGGAGACATTCAAAACCCGCCTGGACACGATCCTGTGCAACCTGCTGTAGGTGACCCTGCTTTAGCAGGGGGTTGGACCGGGTGATTTCCAGGGGTGCCTTCCAACCCTGACCGTTCTGTGATTCATGTTGATGGACCCTTTGACTAGCACTTCATGCTGCCATTTATTTCCTAAATTTTTTCATTGATGCTTATATAACAAACCACCTGATTGCCAATTTCATGAAAAATGCTACTATCACCGAAGTCGGCTCTGCCAACCCAGTATGTTTTGATTCTGCAGGTATTTACGTAGGGCTGGTTCTTCCTCTACTCCCCTGAGGCGTTAAGGCTCACGTTCACTCAGACAGCCGCAGCAGCTGTCCCACAGACCAGGCCGGTGCAGTCCCTCGCCACAGGCGCGCGCGGCGGCAGCTCCGCTTCAACGCTGGCACCGGGCTCCAGCGGAAGCCCACGCTCAGCCCCCGCAGTGGCCACCGCCGGCCGCTGGGCGGCGCTAAACCACCGGGCTAAACCACGTGGGGCTGCCGGGCTGCTCGGTACCATCCGCAAGGGCAGCGCTGCGGCTGCGGCGTGGCAATGCGGGGGGCTGGCGGGGTGGGGGCAGGACAAGGCACTGCCTGTGCCGGCAACCAGCAGTTCGCTCAGTGGCTGTCCCTCTCTGACGCTAAAGCCTGCTCTTTACGTCATCCTTTCGCTTCGTGGTAACGAGATCGGCCATACCTTCGCGGGGGAGCTCTGATGGTGCTGTTGATTGAACCTTGTTGTAAATACAGTGCTCACCGCATAAAGGCGGCCGAGACTGCCGCAGGACAGCGTTCTGCAGGACTCGAACCTCGTCGCTTAACAAATACTAACCTTAAGGCTTCAAAAAATTTCCCTCTTGCGTTGTTTTAAGTGAACTGAACATCTGAAAAACATCCTCACCCGGACGTGGTGTTTGCGATTTTGCCTGTGAAAACATAGCATCGCCATAAGCCCCTGTTCCGCGCTTGTGTGTTAACAGTGACATGCGGAGATGGAAGTGGCTGCAAGAGGTCACACTGAAGGTCCACCCAGTCCAGCAGTGGCCCACAGTAGAGCATGGGGCACATGGTAACAGGGCAAACGAATACTGATGGCAAATTCTTCCAGCTCCCACCAGCCTGAAGCTCAGGCACTTGCCTAGAGGTGATATTTGTGCTTTGGTGGGTTTTTGTTTGCTGGTTTTTTTTCGTTTGGGTTTTTTTTGGGGTGGTGGTGGTGTTAATGGATTTGTCTTATTTCCATATTCTCAACATGCATATGGTTTGGCCTTGATCGCTCTGCATGGCAGTAAGTTCCACATTTAAGTACGCATTGCTTGAAAAGGTGTCTCTTTTTGTTTGTTTTGAACCAGCAGAATATTGCTGAATGCAAGTATGATGCTGTGGTATTACACATGAGGGGAGAAGTTTCACACTTCTAAATCAGTAAGGATGGCTGCCTAACCAAACAGACTTACATATGTTCTTTGCATATATATGCTTTATACTTATATATGGTAACAGGACCTGAAATTATTTCTTAGAACTTCTCTGAAGTCAGGTGATTACAGCAGCTGTAAGGCCCAGCTATAAAGGCTAAGACCTTTAGAACCAAACTAGCGTTCATCCAGGCATAAAGATGCTGTGAGGATAAGCTCATTATCTCAGGCCTTTCCAGACTGAGGGAGAAGTGTTATATTCATAATTACATATGGGGAGTACAGTGATACAAAGCGCCGAGGTGAGATTCTGTGCTGTGCTTGAATCATCTTACAAGATCTTTAGATGTAAGATAATTTTACACCTACCCAGTTCTGAGGGTCCCTGTCACTGAGGAGCTCTGCCTTATGCTCTTCAAATCTCTCTGGGCTGCTCACAGGGTCACAACACTGCCTTGTATCATCCCCTTATGCTAAAATCTTTTATATGACACGAAATACATGCTGTATATTTAAAGACAGCCAAAGGTTCAGTCTCTTCAAACAGACTGTAGATTAAATCCATCAGAATCAGAAGCTCTGTGGTTCCCCCTTTCAGCAGATTAGATCTTGCTGTATTGCTTCCTCTAGAAAGTCAGACCAGGGTAATTATGGGGAAACTTGCTCCCTTAAAAGGATGGGGGAAAGAACTTTTTCTTTGGAAACAGTCTAAAGATTGGTGGTTGAAAGATTTTTTTACAGAAAATACAATTAAAATCTCAAAATAAGGAACTGGAAGATTCTTAAGTTTATTCATAAGTGCCATTTTTCAAGAGCAAAAAATGGGCCTTGGCATTTTCCAGTTCTAAGGTCAGCCAGAAAACTAGGTGCAGACCTAGAGTTTAAAAGCATTTCCTGATTTTGAACAAATCTGTAAACAAAACTAACTGGACCAAATTCCTTCTAGGCAAACCTAAGTGAAGCCTGTTGAATTATGGCAACAGGAAAAAATTCAACCTATCTTGTTTGTAAAATGTTGCACAAATATAACAAATTATTTGAGTAAACAGTTCCAGAAAGAGTGCAGCAGCAGCAGCATTCGAAGTATATTCTAGGAGACATAAGGGTAGATAGTGAGGTGAAGACTTGCATCACAGAAAAAAGCTAAAGAAGGATTCAAATCTGCTCTAACACATTCAGCCTTGCTGCTTTTATTTCTTTCTCTGGTTTATTTAGGACAGAAGCAAAATCTACTTACCAATCAGAGAGGACCAAATTCACCTCTGGTGTAATTTAGCTGGATTTAAGACCAAGACTGAATCAGTATTTGATTGCTAGAGGATGACAGACAGTGGGCATGGGTAATGTGGGAGATACAATTCTGTCTACATATTTCGAATATCCAAACCCAATGAGAATACTCGGTGTTCAATGCATGCATTAAAAGCACTCCAGTACCTACCAACACAGCAGGCATGGTCCACTGGATTCACAGATACCCTGTTCTTGTCCTCAGCTTCTGTGTGGTATTACTCATCCCAGCAGGAGTTTCTTTTCAAGCCCTGCAAAGCCTGGCAAACTGGTGTGTGTAGCAGAAACTGCTTTTCACCCACTGTTGCAGCTGCAACCTGGGGACCATTGTAATGGGAGGGTTCTGAGAGGAAGAGCCAGTCAATAATTCAAGCAGTTACCTATTTATGCTCAGCTTTTAGGCAATCTATCTTTTAACAAGCAAAAAATCATGCATTAATTAAACATACAGACCTAAACGTGAAGCCTTAGGTCTACAATACTGTGGGACAGATGCTGCATTGTGGTTTCTGGTGGCTACATCATGTGATGATTCTTAGCCTCCAAGGCTGTGGTGGCTGGATTTGAGAGCTCTCCAGCAGGGCAAGCAAAAACCAAAGGAAGTTCCCCAAGCTCTACTGTATTTCACTCGTCTTTACATACAGCTTTCCCATGGATCAAGCCCAGGCTGGCCCAAAGGTTTACTTCCTCTTCCCCTAGGTCAGGTCCAGTCTGTTCTGACCTGTCAGACAGATTTTACACTCTTCTGCACATAGGTCCTGTCCAGCCTCTTCAGTGGGTGCTACCCATTTGCAGACTGCATGCTGGATATCTGATTCTTTCCATTTTTTTGCAGACTGGGTACAGTTATCTTAGCTCTACTATTTTTGTGCAACTATGCCAAGCAAACAAATATTACACAATATTTCACTTCCTAAATCAAACAGTCTTGTGGTATGTCTGGGTTGAAGGCAAACAGGATGCCTCATGTTTCTGCTTTAATTCAGGCAGGCTTGTAGTATGTCTGTGTAATGCAAAAAAACCTTTATTTCTCAAATAGGTCATCTCACTGCAAAGCTATCCCTGCTGACTCTTGCTTCCTGCCATTCTGGAAGCAAACTAGCTGATCCCGCAACTGAGTACAGCATGATTTTCCTTCTTTTGTCAAATCACCTTTTACTCAGCATGGAGTTAAGTCAGTGACTCATCTGACAACAGCCTCCACTCCTTCTCTACCTAAGCCACTAAAAGCTGCCTTCTCAGCATTAGGTAGAAGCAAAAGACAAAAGTGTCTTTAAATGTTGGGTTTTTTTTTAAAAAAGGGAATGGATCATTCGTGTGCTTCAGTGTTCAGATTATGACTGTACACTTCCCTGACTTAAAACTTGGTAGCAGTAACGATTACTTGTTTAATGAAGGCTGGATATAAATACTAGATGGAATGTATAATCTCTTGTTCTTCAACTGTGAACCACAGCAGATGGTTTCAGTCTATGCAGATTAAGAGCAAAGTAACACATTTTGTATTTCCAGAATAAATAGGAATAACTTAACACCAATTACAGTTAGAACATGCAAAATAGGAGACAGCATTCTAAGCACTGAACATCTACTGATTTGAGCAGATTTTGAGATTATAAATATTACATTTGACAGTTT
The DNA here is from genome assembly GCF_023638135.1 of Falco biarmicus. Lineage (NCBI taxonomy): Eukaryota > Metazoa > Chordata > Aves > Falconiformes > Falconidae > Falco > Falco biarmicus. The sequence continues at coordinate 60,978,905 of NC_079290.1, forward strand.
AGAATCAACCATACCACAAATGGATACGAAACTGTGGGAGAGAAGAATGAATCTACATCAGGACTAGGATTTGGTTCCCCTTTCCTTCACATCGCTCTTCCACTCAACCCTTTACAGTAATTTCCAATATAGCTCTTTTTTTGCAGGGACCCACGTTAGAAGTAGTTTTGTCACTGGAACTGTTCCTCTGACTAAAGCCCCTCTTGCACCCTATCCTAGTCTCCAGGTTAAATCAAAGCATTAAACAGGAGAGGACAGAAGTACTTACAGGATAGATGGGGAAGCGCAAGGAAATGACACGACAGTACCCAGCAGTGTGACTGGTATCAGTTCCAACAGTCTTAACTGTTGTCATGGGGGTTTTAGGTATCAGAGCAAAGAAGAACTTTAACAAGGAATCGAAAGATTATTTTAGATATTCGCACACATAGGAAACTTCTTCCCATTGGGCACCTGGTACACAGCTCCTCTGTCTCCTGTCTCCACACTTCTGATCAGTGTGGCGATCATGAATCATTGTGCCAGCTTTGGTGGTGAAAGACTGGCCCGAACTCTGGCGCAGTCATGCTGTTGGCACCCAGGCTTGGTGCTGGGTGCTGGAATGGCATGAGTGTGCAGGGCACACAGCCGTGGGAGGCTCTTGTGTTGTAAGCAGGACCTGTGCACCAGGATGCTCCTGTCAACTTGGCAGCGATTTCTTTCATCACAGGAGCTGGATCCTAATAATCCACAAAGGTATCAAATTAGCCTGTCTGTTCCCAACACACTTAATTACTCTCAAAGCTTTGGATATAAGACAATTGTAATTCTGGAGCTTGTAATTATTATCCGTAGAGTTGTGAAGGTAGCTCTGACTAGGTCTGCATGTTTTGATTTACATGAGGTAAAATAGACTCCCTGGGGACCCGCTTTGATGAAAGGGAAAAACTGATGTGACCTGATGATAATAAAAGCTGTGCCAACAGAAGCATTAAGTACTGGAAGGACCATCCAAGGTGGACAGATCAAAGATTAAAGGACAAATTAAAAATAGCTTCTGATCATCCAGGATGGTGTCTATGTAATAGGTAAAAAAAAAAAAAAGTTTTAAAAAAGGAGTTACTGAAATACAGTATAACTGTTCTAATAAACAGGTTAATAGACAAGGATGGCAGAAACTTATTTGTGCCCTAGGATACCTGACAGGGTAAGAAGCATTTGTTTTCAGACAAGATACTAACACGTTAGAAAGTCAGCACCTAGAAGTCTGACTAGGCAAAGTAAAAACAACCCTTTAAACAGCATAATAATAACAACTGCATAATAATAATTTGACCAGAAGTAAAATTCATTCCTGGTAGAATTGCCTTGCCTCTAGGGAAGAAATGAAGATGTTGTCTTCTTTCATGCTCGCATTGATTGTGTTGCCATATTTTTGTTACTATTTTTTGTAACCTCAACCCCAAGAGGTTTAATGCATTTTAATTTATTTTTAAGTAGGTCACTGGTTTTCCTTTTCTGCACTGCCCTCCTTCTAAAACAACTTGTAGTCTAAACCTTTATTTATTTTCTTTAGAAGGGGGAGGGGGGGGAAGCTCTGCAGAAATTTAAAATCTACTTTAGCAATTCTACTGTATTCCATTTTAACCTCACCCATTCAATACCCACCAGGTTGTTCTCAAGTTCTTGCCTTTCCATCTGCTAGTCCTTCACAGTTAAGGATTCAGGGAGGAAGACATCCCACAAAGATGAAAGCTGCATACTGCAGGAAAGACGAAACTTGTTCTTAAAGAGTATGACAAGGCAATGCAACTTGTTACTAGCTTCACCATTCTGGTCATGGATGAGCTTTGTAAAAATACAGTAACACACTGACCATCAGCAGCGTAAAAGAATGACAGTCTAAAACTCCATCCCATTATGTCCTTCCTGCATTTAACTCCACTGAAAATAACAGTTACGTTTCCTCTCACCTCCCAGAAGACCTGCAGAACTTAATAACAATAACCCTCAAAATGTCAAAAAAAATTTACCCAGCATGAGGTGGGGAGAGACTGCAGTGAGGGAGTGATAAGAATTACGATATGTGCAGGTAGTACTGTGTACAGGGGGATTCATCTGTGATTGCTTGCCTGAAAGGTGGAGAAAGTGGTAAATGCTTTGCTTGGGATGTTAGAGGCTGCAACGTCACTGGTTGCATTTGGTCAGCACCCTCAGCCCAGCTTATGAATCAAGGGCCATGCCACGAGGACTGCAAGCAGAGCAACATTCAGACTCTCATCTCTGTCAGCACAAGATCTGAGGTTCACAGGCACTGTGGGAGGAAGACATAAATAATAAATGAGCTAAGTAATGAAGACTAGCTGTACCTAATTATAGTTCTAGCTGCCCTTTTAAATAAAGAAGGTTCAAAGCTGCTGCAAAAATATGCTGATCCCTTTTTTTGAACTGGTGTTTGAACTTCACGGATTGTTAACATCAGAAAGTGAGAAGATGCCAATAGAAGTCACACTAGCCTTTCACAGCCTTGTTGAAAAGAGCAGTATCTCTTACATCAGTTTATTTACACATCAAAACATTCTTAAGCTTAAATTAATATTAAGCCTGAATACAGAAGCAATGTGTGTAAAAATTAAAATCGTGTAGGCTATCTGGGAGCTGTTCTTCCTTATAGCTTTTGGTACCTGGCTTGGGAGACTAACTTAGGAAAATAGCTGTCTGGACTCTGTACATAGTCAGGAGAGATTCAGTTAACTACAGGAGGGGTGCAGGTTCCTAGCCTGGGCATTTAAGTGTCTAATGCTAAGTGTGTGAATGCATTTACCTCCTCATCCCTCTCTTCTAATAGCTTAATTGAGGAGAATTTGTTGCTAGTGCCCTTCCCATGCCGCAGACGAGGGATTATGAATACCTGATCACTGGGAACTGAGTTTCTTTCAGACTGGGAGAAAAACATGGTCCATGGAATAGGATGCCAGGTTATAGGCTGGTGGACTTGCATTCTTTTCCAATTCTCTGTGACTTCTTGTGACTAACCAGGGGTCAGTACCCATTTGCCTCCCATTTTCTATCTGTAAAATAGATACAGTAATTCATAACCACATTATAAAAAGGTTGTCATCTTTGGATAACAAAGTCTTAATTATATACCAACTACAATTATTTCACTCCCTACACGAATAGTTATCTGTATGGGCACAGTTAAGTTATTGTTACATATTACTAAATAATGTTAGTAGTAGAACTAAAGGACAGTTTAAGATTTTTTCTAAACTTTAAGTGCATTTCCACTTTCATACATAATACGAAATCCACATAAAGGTGAAATTAAAACTGCTACAGCATATTGAAACAACTGTATTTGTAGAAAGTACAAATCTCATCAAGGAACATAGAAAATTGTGCAGTGCCTTTGTGCAAATAGTAAACACCATTAAGACATTTTTCATCACCCCTTGTTCTATCAGTGGAAGAATGTTTCATATTACTGCACAGGCTTGCTTGTTAGACCTCAGTAACACTAAAGCAACATCCAGGAACATAAGCAACATGTAGGCATGTTGAGTAAAGTACAGTGTGTCATAAAAGAAGTAAATGGTAAAGAAAAACACATCATGTGCTGCCGATCTGCAATGCCATCTGTATACAGAACAGACTATATCATGAAGGAATGCCAGCAAGTCATCTTTGAATTTAAGCACAAATTAGTTTTATATTTAAATATATATAAAACTTCATGATATCAAAGAAAACGAGCTAAGCCATGTATCAATATTTTACTGAGTTCATGTCTCCACAGCTAATGCAAAACTTCCTCTTATTTGTTCGGTGAGTGTTGTATAAAGGATGCCAAGGTTACAAGCATTTTATCTCCATAAGGTACACAATACAGCCTGAGCCTACTTTTATTGTCATTCTCCATTATTTACTGGTACTGCTACCATTTGCTTCAAGCAAACTGTAGAACAGAGATGCAAATTTATCATCTCTAGTACTCAAGCCATGGAAGCAAAGTGATTATCAACAAAAGAAATTAAATATGTTTGTTGCATACAATGGGCTGTGAAAGCTCATATCTCGCAATCTACTGGGCCTGATGCTTGGATGAGGAAAATCGGTTCCGTCCTCTCTCAATCAGCGCAACTATACCACTTTCCACCAGCACAGAAGATATGGCCAGTTGCCCATGGCAGCATCATGCTTCTTCTTTATAACATCTTTTCAGAGGCTCGAACACCTACTACACCTTCCAGGTTGCTCTGGTATAGTAAGGACTGTTATCATCCCAGACAACCTCCTCCTACAGCAGTATTCCCTGGTGTTCACTTCCAGTTTGGCTCTTAATTATTATTCAGCACTGTGGCTAAGTAATTGTGGGCTGGTTTTTTTTCCACGTTGCAATGTGCCTTCTCATTTTCTTTCCACTCTCTATCGTTCCGCAGTTATTTCTCAGAAGAAAATAGTTCTGCAGATGTGGTTCCATGTACAATCTGAACATTACTCACACAGTCATCTTTTGTTTCAGGAGTTACTTCTATGATGCTAATAAATGCTTATTCTAATATTTACAGTTCTCAGGCGAGTGTGTTAACCAAGCAGGCTTCATTGTCCACTTTGTCTCTACTTTGCTTACAGAAATGGGTCTCAGATCATACTTTACACTAATTTTGCTCTGTAGTACATATCCTTTTTTGATTAATTAAATCTAATCTATCACAAGGATAGCAACACTTTTTCATCTGCAACACTGATGGGTATATAAGCCAATTTTCTACACAATGTTGCAATGTGAAGACTGCAACTTAGAATGTTTTTTTTTCCAATGTTTCTAGGTCTTAATTATTTAATACGGTCTCTTCTGTTTGTCCCCTGTGTTTTCACACTTCCTAAAAGAGATCACTGTACTGGTTAGATATGAACATACTAATGTTCTGAGGTGCCAGAAGGATCTTAATAGGCTTTTCTTTTTTTCTTTTTCTTTTACATAGTTGACAGCAGAGCTGATTGAAGGTGTTTTAATGTGATAAGAAGCTTCTGATACCATTGGTAGTGTTTATGTTCTTTCCAGATGACCTGTTTTCAGAAGAATCTCTTCAAATGGCTTGTCAACATTCACAGTCCCTACACTGCAAATTACTTACTATTTACATTACTTAATGTGAGAGCATGTATCATAAAATAATAAAAATTGAATCGTTTCAAGTATGATTGCTTAATATTACTTGTACCGCTATGGCTGGAAGTACTGCTTTTGGATGTCAGCAAATACACAGCAAATGCCTGTACATAAATAATGGATTGATGGTTAATGAAAGCCAATTTGTTTATTTTTTTATTTGAAGATGGAAAGTAATGTAACAGTCATTAAATATCCCTGGTATATTTCCATTTAAAACAAAAGCCTGAAAGCAATTATTTGGCATAATGGATACTAATAAAGAAATCCAGTGACACAGTAAATAATTATTTGATTGCAAGAATAATTGTCTAGCCTACATTTGCAGAAAACAACAGCATGTTCCATCTTTTCCTTACTAATCCATGCAATTAGAGCTTGTGACGAGGCTGGGGACAGAGTGCAAGGTTACAGAAAGAGGTGGTCTGGCCATTCCTCAGCCATCCTTGCACACCTGCCCTATTGGTGGCACAGGCATGAGTACATCATCTGCTGCATTTCCAGACCCTCGTCAAAACACAGGGAGTCTTTTTCTCCTTGGTGCACCTTCCCTTATTGATGGGTCACACTGGAAAAGGAGTTGTCTCAAATCATTGTGGTCCACAAAAGACCCTCTTAGCTATCACTGGCAGTTTGAGCAGTCATGTGCACACGCTGCAGCCCTGCATGGGCAGGACTTTGGCACTTCGGTTCAGTGCACGAAGAAGGCAGAATGCAAAAAGCAATGGGCAAGTCTGCGTATCACTGCAGATACTGGACTCCCATTTGAGGCCACACTGGTTTTTTAGTAATGCCATTTGATAAATTGATTGAGTTTACATTACAAATGCTTCTAAATCCTTTGTTTTTATTTGTCTAGTAACACATTTATGAAGTTCAACTGAAAAATGCACGTTGACCTAACATACAATTAATAAAATACTGTGATTTTATATTTTATACTATCAAAATGAATGCCTATTAATTTATCTGCACAGGAACAGTCCCTGTATCTAATCATACATGGCCTTTGCTATTCTTAGACTGTATGCTTAGGGCTGATTCTCAACACAATATAAAAATTTGGCTTAGCTACAGAATCTGTAATCTGTGCTTGAACATGGCTGCACCGTTATACTTGCTCTGCTTTAGTCAGTCTTTTAAGTGTTTTAAGAATTCATCTCAGGGTAGTATACAAGTACAAAAATGAGGTTTATAAGCAACTAAACAATTAGTGAAAACAAATCAATGAAAATGTCAAATACCAGTAGCAGCACTTAAATTACAAATATTGATAGTAGCTTGCAGCACTGAGGAAATGAATAAGGCACAGGAAGACAACCACTGACTACAGTAAACCCAAATGTAATCTAACCAGAGAGCTAGCACCACATCCTACCTGATCTGTGCAAATGGCAATGTTAAAAGGACATTAATTACAATAACAGCTGCCAAATATATACATGCACATACACATGCATGTCTGTCTGTATGTATGCAACTGTCTGAAAGAGTAGTATCTTAAACTGTTCTAGCATGTGCATTGCTTAGTGTTTTGGGCTGTTGAGATACACTGGGGCTCTTGTCTCATCACATGCACAGGTCTCTCTCTACAGGGGCCCTCCGGGTGCAACTACACAGGCATAGCCGCTGTGGTTCCATGTAACCTGGCCTTTAGTTCCAACAACTGCCCTGATAGATCATTTTGTCGGTTCAAATCCATAATGTAGTCATGAAACCTTTTTAATAAAATTCAGTTCGCTCTAGTGTAGTTAATCCAGCCTTTCTGAATGTTCGTATGAAGTAAAAAAGAGTGTTTCAACATAAATAAGCACATGAAAAATAAGTTAGCATTTTGGATGAAGGAAAACACAGTAAGGAAAGCTGAATTTTTGTTTTAGCATGTATTTACTAAAAGTACTTGATACTATATCATCAATCAAAAACCACAATTTTTGCAGAAGTAAAGTATACATGGATAGATTTTCACTGGGCACTGCATGACTGTAGTAAGGCTCACCACTGAGAGCCAGGGTAGAGAGGGTGGGGAATGCAGAGGAGATGCCTCCTCAGAGAGGAGGCGGCCATGGTTGAGAGATGTTGGAACATCACCTGATGCTTTGCAATCTGCAATGCTGAGTACTCATCGGTATAAAACACTTCCTTCTTAGCTGTTATTTGAAAAACGTGAATTTATTTTACAGTGACAGACACATTTGCGCTCCTCGTTGCCAGACCTGAATGATAAGGTGTCTGTACAAGGATGGACCAAAGTTTCTAACAGCATGCTGCATCCAAAAACCTGTTACTTAGATCTTTTTCAGTTCCAACATTTCTACTGTGTTCACTGGATTACACAGTGAAATGAGAGTGTTCACCAAAGGCCAAGAAGACAAGCAAACGTTCAGTCTTGTTTCTTCCGGTCAAGGGAGGTCAAAACAGAGATGCAAGCAGTGCCAACATTCAGTACCCCGATCAACAGAACTGGGTAGAAAGGAGGAAAACAGGACCAAAAAAACCTCAACAGTTTCTGCAGTTTCCCCTTATTTATTTCAGGTCCTTGCTTCCGAAGGAACTGGTTTTTTTTCACGCTGATGTACGTCACAGAAACTCACAATTCACCGAACGTTCTCTCACAGACCCTGCGGGTTCCCTCCGTTCTTTGACCCAGACGCTCCCGCTCTGCAGGACAGGAACCGCAGGCTGCAGGAGGGGCAGGCCGTGACTTCTTCCAGAGCAGGCAGCGCCGTCCCCGCCGGGGGAGCCCCGCCGGCCGCAGCCGCCGCGTTGTGGCCGAGCGGCCCCCACCGGGCCCGGCCCGCGGCCCGACCGCCAACCGCCGCCGCGCGCTCCCGCCGGAGCGGCCGGCTCAGCGGGCACGCGCGCGCACCCGGGCGCCTCGGGCCGGCGCATGCGCGGGGCGGGTCTCCTTGGGCGGCGCGGAGGGCGCGGGTAGGCCTCAAGGAGAGCGCGGCCGGGCGGGGGTCGCCGTTTCTGCCGCCGGCGCCATGTTCCTGTGCGCTGCCCTGCGGGCCGCGGCCACACGCTCGGTAAGGGGGAGGCAGCGGCGGCCACGCGTCTGGCCCCGCCGGCCGAGGCAGGGCGCCCGCTCGGCTGGAGGAGGCCGCGGGAGGGGTGGGAGGCCGCGGGGTGGGGGCCGGGGCCGGTGCTGCCCTCGCGGTGGGCGGGCGGTCGGGGGCCGCCGTGGCGCGGGGCCTCGGGAAGAGAGGCCCGGTGCCGACGGTGGGAGGGCGCCGGTGCCGGCTGTCTCCCTCGCCCTGGCGGCCCCGGTGCTTGCCGGAGCTGCTCGGCCGGCTCTGGAGGGGCGCTCCCTGCCTCGAGTGACAGAGGCTCCAGCAGCGACTGCTCGGTGCCGATTGCAGGTTATTGGAAAGCTTCCCAAGCGGGAATAAAACTTCCGACTTGGCGTACGTAAGACTAACCACGGGAAGGAAGCCCCTTGGTTTGTTTTTCGGTCCTGAGCAGCCCTTCACGCCAGTTGAAATCCTTTAGGCCAGTGCAGAAAACGGGGGCTCATATTAGTTCGTCTTCAAGTCTGGAATTTACAGGTGTGGATCTTGAAAACAGAGCAGTATTTGTGGATAGAATAAAGGGCTTCCATCTGAAGTGCATCCTTTTGAAGGAGCGCCGCATGTGTGTTATATGTACTACAGCATCACATCATTTACATGCGCCTTTCAGCATTGTCTGCAGAATTTCAGTTGTATTTGCAGGCTCTGCTAAGGCTTATAAGATTTTTGCCCGAATTTTATACGCTGTCTGGCTCACTGAGGGCAGTCACACTGGCATGTCAGTGCAGTTCATTCGATGTGCCTCAGTCTGTTGATAAAAGACAACAGACTGAGGGTCTCCTGTCACTCAGGAGTGATCTGCAGTCCACAGAGTTACCCAGGTATTCCAGAGTTCATCTTGGCCTCTGACACAGAAATGGCAGATTAATTGCTTTCCTGGCTGCTGCTTTCAGATGAGCCAGAACTAGAAAGCAAAGATGAAATGCATGTGTACAATATAACACACAACTGCAATCCAGTAAATTTCTTCCTGGAAGGACTGATCGTATGACTGCAGCCATCATGTGAAACTATGCTGCAGGTGAAACTACATGACATGCTTCTGAAAACACTGAGCTGATCAGGTTGCTCTTACAGAAGAGCAGGGGCTGTAGTTCCCTGGTACTTAGGTTTGTATTTCAAATCTGGCCCTGTGACTGTATTTTTGCTAGTTTGATGCTGAGCCACTTGGAAGTCCCACAAATTGTATATGGTAACAGAACTTAAGTAGTTGAGGGATTTATTTTTTTTTTTAATATGCTATATTTCCACTTTGAAGAGATCTCAATCTTGATCTAGAAGCCAATGTAAAAATTTATGTAAAATTAATTTTCTTGATCCGTTTTGTCATGATGGATCCAGACAAAGTACTGAGAATAGCTGAACAGAACTTGCATATGGGTCTGTGTGTGGTTATTTCATGTTTGTGTTTACGTTTGTCCTTTTATGCCTGATCCCACTGTTCAGTTAGATAAAAGCTGAAGAAGCATGTAAATGTAGAGAAGAATCTCGGTAGTAATGGTAGCTTTTGCAAACTTTAAAGCATATGTGATGTAAAAATTGGAAAATTATTCATGAAATGTTTGATAAGAATTTGTTCAAGGCACATAAATCATAAATTAAGCTGTAGCAGAATGTTACCTGTTTGAAGTTAAATCCTTTTAACTTCTACATTGTCTGAAATGGTCAAGGTGAGTTAAGAAATTTGTTCTCCTAATAGTACAGGAGAGCTGTTAATAGTCTTCTTGAGTTGATTTAAATTATTAATGATGACAGTAGAATTAATGGCTTACACTTAAATAGAAATCAAGCTGGGTCTGAAAGCAGCTACTAGCAGTATGTAAATTATTAACTATTAATACTATCTATTTTCTTTGTAGATAAGACAAGTCCGATACTTACATAGAACAGCAGTGTGCAGTGCCAGTGGAGGAGCCTTATTTGTGGTATGTAGTTTTCTACCTTACTGTAAGGGGGATGTGTAAGAAGAGTTTGGCATATGCTTTTTTAATTTGCCTAAAAGTTTTTGATGGGCAGAAATTTACTATAGAAGCCTGCTGGCATTTGCGAAGAAGCGTTTTTTCCAGTAGAACTTTTCATTAGAATTGTGACGGAGAAGCAAAAAGGCTTGCTTATTTATTTGGCCTTGTGTTTCTTTCCTTATATAGTAAAAACTCTTTTATTAATAGTAATGGTAATATTAGCAGCATTTGTATGTGATTGCAGATGAGAGTTTGCTTAAACTTTTATCTCATTATGAAACAGGTTTTGTTTCCTTTTTTTATTGAGTTTGTAATTGAAGCTCATGAAAATTTTTGCAGGCACAATTTCTTGATTTCTAAAATTTGCTGCAGAATTACCCTTAGGTCCAGGTGTTGAAAAGTGCAATTCTTGTTTATATTATATTTGATATAACATGTTGCATAATGATTTATAATTGAGGCCATTAGGCATTATCGTAATAGTTATAAATAGTAATAGTGCTTGCAAAAAAGAAAAAGCCCTCAAATTTAACTGTGTAAAGCACGTGCGTTGGCTCTCTACCTCTGAAGAGAACCAGAAGCATCTCAGAGAGGTGTGTTCTGTCCTGTTCTGCTCCATTCAGAGCTTTACCTAGTCTGCAGTTTAACTGCTGAATAATTTGGGATTTTTCCAACAGTTGGTAGAAATCACCACTGTACAAAACTGACAACTTTGAAAGGAGATGCTCAGCATTTTTTAACAGATTTTTGTTGTTGTTGCCTTTATGCAGCTGTTTCTACAGCTTTTTAAATTAAGATGAAGTTAATGGAATTACAGTACATGCTTTGGATACATTTCCAGAAACCTGAGCAGGCATTGATGATTTACAGAGTGAGAGCTGGTATTCAAGGGATAGAGGAAACGACGTAGGCTGACAACTGAGAAAACTTCAGATGTAGTTTGAGGTTAGTAAAGACAGGCAAAAGGTGTCATTTGTACCCTAATGGATGTTGGTGTCTGGCTTATTTGCTGGAGGGAGGAGCCTGAAAACAGAAAGCAAAGTAGAAAAGTGAAGTTGTCTGTTTTAGTTTCTTGTGATTTGCAACTGTTTATTTAATAGCATCAATTTATTTTTATTCTGCAACAGGATTTTTGCTAGAAGAGCATAGGAAATTGTTTTTGTGGGGGCTTGTTCTCTGTGTGTGTGTTGAGTTTTTTTAACAGGGTAATATTTGTTCTGTGAAGTAAAAGGCTATGGGAAGAAGACATTTGGATGTCATTGTGTGTGTGTGTGTAGTTGCCCTAACTACAATAAAAACCTTCAGAGCAAATTTCAAGGGAAACTAGTCCTGCTGATTTGAGCTAAAGGCATTATTTTAATCAACAGTAGCTGTTTATATACAATCAGAAAATGGGTCGTGTGTGTGTCCATGTCCCATTTCTCTAGAGGAAAAAACCCAACATGAAAAAGGTCTTAGCAGATAAAGGGTCAAACAAAGGCTGTGAAGAACCGCTTGTGGAGGAATAGTGTGCTTACCTGGGAATAGCTGTAACCTGTTGTGGTGGTCCTCTTTGTATGTCAGTTTACACACAAATGTCTTTGTTTTGTCTTGCAAAGCATATTGGCGCTTCTTGTTGCACTTGCCACGTATGAAATCTCTATGTGAGGAAGGGAAATGCATACAGTGTCTTTGTTTTGTAACAGCAGGGGACAGGCTAGCAGGGGACCTGGTGGTCTAATTAAAATCTAGTATTAAAAGGCAGTTCTAATCTCTGTGCCTCTGTATCCCTTTGCAAACTTTTTTCATGCAAGTTTTTGCCTTACATCTTATCAGAAACGTACAGAGATAAGAGAACTTCTACTGAAACCTCGTTTTATTCTGAAACAGCAAGAAGATACTTTCTCTCAACCATTAAACTCAGTCTGGTGCCATCACAGGCAGCTGGATCACACTCCAGAAAGAGCATATAAAATTCAAAACTAGATAAATTGTTTGCCCATAGTAATATGAGGGCTGCTCCAAATCTATCATTTCTGATGGTTAGGGAAGGCCTGATTACAAAGATACTTTTATTTATAATAGTTATTTTTCTTTCTTTAAACATGCCCTCTCTATCTTTGACTTCTGCCTGACTTTAACCTCCTTTTAACAGCTAAAACTTAACTGTTGTACTTTGTGGGTTTTAATACATGAACTGAGTTTCCTTAACACATCAACTGCCCTGATGTTGCCTTTGTCATAGGGCTGCACAGGGATTCAGTAGAGAAGGTTACAGAATTGCTAATTATATTTTTTGTTACTTGTGAAATGGTCAGTTACTTGGGTCTGAGAGCACTTCCAGTGTTCTTAAATTAAGAGGTTTATATGGGGAGTTCTGCTGGAACAGTGAATACTTGCCCTTTGGAGAAGTAGTAAATTTCTTTTCATTGCTGATTTGATACAGACTTTTAATAGGTTGTTGCCCTAAACATAATTTCCCCTGCAGACCATGCAGACCATTTTGATTTACAGTGTTTTTAACTGGCATTCACTGCAGGGTACAGGTCAAATTTCAGCCAGCTTTTTTGCAGTATACATGAAAGCTAAATCATTCTAGTTATTCTATTGTAATTCTTCAGTGCTCTTTAATAATTGTGTCAAGAAAGGCAGATGAATAGATCACTGAAAAAGAAAAATAAAATGGCCCAGGTTGGTGTAGCAAAAAATGTGAGATGACCATCCAGCAGCCTTAGTACCTTCCCTGGGAGAGTACTGTGATCTATGGGGACAGCGTGGCTTGGGTAGGCCTTCTCAGTGCATTTTTCACACTTTTAAGTAGTCTAGGCTGGATGCTGCAATACAAATATGATACAGTAAAGCTATGCATGGAATCAAAACCTATTGTGTAAGACTTCAGGAAGTTGCAGAGCGCGTGAAAGGGTATCGGAAAAAATGTGTGGATAGAGTTTGACCTTGCATTTCAAGAAACTGCTGTAGTTGGCATATATGTAATTGTATTTAGTTTGTGTATGGAGGAAGCCTTAATATATCTTGTTTCTTTTTATAAGCATCTCTTAGATGAGGAAAGGTTGAGAGAGCTGGTCTGTTAGAGAAGGCTGAGGGAGTGGGGATCTTATTAATGTCCATAATACCTGAAGGGAGGGTGCACTGAGGGTAGAGCCAGGCTCTTTTTAGTGATGCCCAGTGACAGGACCAGTGACAGCCTCAGAGAACATCAGGAAACACTTTTTTTAATGTGAGGGTGACCAAGAACTGGGACAAGTTGCCCAGAGAGGTTGTGGAGTTTCCACAGAAGGTCCGGAAGCCATCTGGACATGGTCTGGGTAAGCAGCTCTGGTCTGCTTAAGCAGGGGGGTTTGGCCCAGATGACTTTCAGAGGTCCCTTCCAACCTCAACCACTCTGTGATTTAAGACAGTATTTTTTCCAGTACTATGTCCTGAATTGTGATCTTTCTCTGCAGAATCTATAGCCTAAAAAAAGGCAGAAATGCACTCGCCATTTAGAAGTAAGTGAGATCGTGCAGGTCTCTGATAAATGGTGCGTCATCATACAAATGGAAGACTAGGGAAAAGGTGACTGACAAATTCCTAACAGCTTGCTAAGCCTAGAACTCTGTAAACTCTGGATGAAAACTATGAAACTTACCACAGCACAGAATTGGGTGAAGCCCACTTAGAATGGAGAATAAACAAGGTGATATGATCGTATTCAGTGTTCAATAAACAAGGTGATATGATCGTATTCAGTGTTCAATAAACAAGGTGATATGATCGTATTCAGTGTTCAATAAACAAGGTGATATGATCGTATTCAGTGTTCACCTGTGCTGTAGCTTTTACAGTGCATCTTGGAGCCTTGCTGCACAGAACTGACTGTGACAAACCAGCTTCTGATATAAAGTATTTATTATTCCTTTTCACTTGTAGGGTATTTAAGGATATCAGTTTAGAGATGATAGACTGAAAGGAGCAGCTGTTCTAGACAAGAAGATTTTAATAAATATACTTATTTGAAAACAAATTCAGATCAAGTACAATTGTAACTGTATGAAATAGCTATGGAAAGCAGACTAGCAGCCTGAAATAAAACGGGCATGCAGATTTGAGAAGGAAAAGTTAAGTTATGGAAATACTTATCCTTTATCCCCTTGTATTTGGTCTGTGTAGTTGCAGAACAGATCTGTAAGGGGAAAAAAATTGAAAGTTGCACAGTATTTACTATCAGTTTTTAGCAAAAAATTGCTGATGGAGGAACTTTCATTAAAATTGGTATCAACCCACTAACACTAAATACAAGGACTCAAATCCTTTATCTGGAAGGGTCAGTATAAAAAAATGGCAATTGTGTTCCTAAAACCTGTTTTATGTTGTCTTGTAGACCACACAATAGACAATTAATTCATACTTCATAAAATATTTGTAAAGGGAATTGGTTATCTTTCTGTAATTCCTGTTACTAGGGGGAAGTCAGCCTCGGTGGAGAAGTGTATATTGACTGTAGTTTTATATTTGACTTGGAACTGTAGTAGGGATACATGTTCTCCAGTTGATGATGGCAGTAGTACTGTCTGCTCCAGGATATAGGCAGGATAAGCAAAGGGAATCTCTCACTAGACCCAACAGATGTAATTGAAGTTAAGTTTTTCGATAATTCCATATTAAAATTTCTAAGTCCAGGAATAGCTGTGGACCATACATACTTTCATTTCTGCACTGATGATGGTCTTTCAGTAGGTAAGTATCTTGCAATGTTAAAAAATTTCATTAAATCCTTTGCTGCTTAATAGAATGCAGTGTGGAAACTGCAAAATCACCCTAGGTTACTTGAGATAATGATCAAAGTCAGTGGAGTGGGTTTCTTTCTCCTAAATATACTTTTAAAGCTTTTATTATTAGGTAGTTGTGGATTACTTTTAACATCAAGCCTCAGGTATAACTTGTACTTTCCTCAAACTTTCTCAATTTGAAAATTATAAAGTTTGGAATGAAGCTTAGCTGTGATTATTTCAAGGATACCATAATGAGCTGCTTAGAGATAACTGAAATTTTTGTGCAGGAAGTTTCTTTGGTGGATAAGGATTTTCATCAGAACTAAGATTTTATTATAGGAAAATGTCACTTTCTTCAAGACTTCCAAATTTCTATTTTCTGAAAATAGAAGAACTAATTTCAGTTTGATGTTTCCTTAGAAGACCACCTTAAAAACAGTATGATAGAGTATCTTATTTTGGAAATCTTAATTCAAAATTCTGCTTCTTCCATTCTGATTCAGAATTGTATCTAAAATTAAAATGTTTAAATCCAATACAAATCAAAAGTTGATGTTAAAATGAATTAATAATGTGTTTGAATGTGCAAACATTTTAGTTGCATAGTAAGCTTCTTGATGAATTTTAGAGTATTTATAGTTAATGTCTCACGGGAAAAGAAAAAATGGGCTGTTGTGTTAGTCCCTTGCTGTTTATTAAGGTATTAACCGGAGGACTCTTAATCTACCCGAGATGAATTTGAACATAATTGCCAAACTGTATTAACAGTGTTTAAAAAAATGTATATTTTGATAACACTGTATTCCTCAGGAAATAATTTTTTGAATAGGAAATAAGAGGAATAAGTCATTATTTTTGAGTGATGAAATAATTATCTGTATTTTTGATAACTTTCCCAGAGATATTTAATCATTTGAGTACTATGAAATTTTTATCTGGAATATATTGGTTTTACCCAAGCTACTCAACTGTAACTGTCTAATGAGAAGATACTTTACAACAGTAAATCTGTCCTGAATAATTTCCTGACAATCCCTATGTTTACACATTTTTTTTCTTTTTCTGAAGCACAGAGATAGTCCTGAAAATAATCCAGATACTCCATTTGAGTTCACACCTGAAAACCAAAAGGTAGGCAGACAAACAAAGTTAAATACACAGACTTTGTCTTCACATCAGTACTGATACCTTTTCCCTCTTTCCCTTTAAAAAGCGAATAGAAGCAATCATAAACAACTACCCAGGGGGACATAAGTCTGCAGCTGTCATGGCAGTACTAGATTTGGCGCAAAGACAGCATGGATGGTTGCCCATATCAGCTATGAACAAGGTATTTGGTAATTAATTGTCTTTCAAGCAGAATAATACTGTTTTCTTTAAATATCTTGCTATAATATTAGCATACTAGTGTAGGAATTTACATGTGGTATAGAATTGTGAGAATTTCATATGAGAATATGTTTTAAAAAATAAAAGGGAAGACTAATGCAGAAAACTGGGGGCTCTGTTGTTTACATAATGTTAGCTCATTGCTAGAAATTGCAGACAGAAGAAAAATTACATGAGCCCTGTTTAGATAGGCGCTTTTCCCAGAATCATCCTGCAAGTAGGAACAGAAACTTGAAAGATTTGGTTCACTGCTGAATTTGGGGAAAGAAGAAAAGAACAATGGAGTTTTTCTCCTCCCAGATCAGTGGCACAACATGCATTGCCAGGATTGTACTCTAGGCCCATAAAGGCTTCTGCAGAGCAGTGTTAGTGTAGTATGTGTCATGAGTGTTGTATAATGCCTCACAGAAAGTGCCCAGAAGACTTACCAAGTTATATATTAAAATGGTTTCAAAATAAGCAAGCAACTACACTGCTCTGAGGTGACAGGTTGCATGACGGTAATCAGATACCAAGAAATAAAAATTTCTGGTTTATATTCATATCAATAAATCTGTCCTATTTTGTGGTGCAATCTGGCATATCAGTTTTAAAGTGAAAAGTGTTTAATGCAATCAAGATGTGCTGAGTGTCAGTGTTATAGAAATTATTGAAGGAGTTAAGTGCACATTTAGGGAAGGGCAACATATCTGCTAACTGTTTCTACAGTGTAACATAAAGCCTCAAATCCCCATTACTACTGAATGGGGCAAGTATTTTTGTTTATTTCAGTTTTGGATTGATACTATATTTTAGAGTAAATAATCTTAAGATATTTTTTTAAGTGAACAGATATTTTCCATGGCTTGTTACTTGTCTACTATAGAGACTGGAACGTAAAACAGTTACCCTTTTGAGAACAGAGCCAGTTCTCAACCTGAGCAGTTTGCCAGGGTTCCAGGTTAATGAGGTCAGGGATACCTGCACCAGAACTGGCTTCATGGAGATTGTGCTTCACTCCCTATTTATTAAATGTGATGCCAACCTGCAGATGCAGTTGTGGTGTTTCTTGGGCCAGCCCTGGTGTGTCACAGAACCTGAGACACACCTGCTGTATCTGAATTGGGTGAGCTAGTGCCAGCCTGTAAGTATCCCATAACAAAAAAGTCCTATGTGGGTTAGTGCAAGCAGATTCATACAAATTTGTTCATTCATACAGCAAAAGAGAAGTATAGTATGAGCTGGAGGTGACAGTGAAAGCTAGAACCCAGCTGATTCCTCACATCTGCTTGTGCATGGTGCTAGATGCTGGAGGGGAATTGCCTTGAACTCCACACTGCTAATCTGTGCCTTAGTGACCAAGTTTGTGCTCGAGCTGGGTGACTCCAATCAGAGTAACTCAAGTGCTTTTTCTTGGCACTTGAATACAGTTGTGCTTTGATACCCATCTCCTTCCTCTCCTTTATCCATTACCAACAGAGGACAGGTGATTTTACTGAAATGGTGTGTTAAATGCCTTTACTAATGCCCTGTGAGAATTCAATATAGTGTCTGTTTTCCCCTTGTTACAGGTTGCTGAAATTTTAGAAATGCCTCCCATGAGAGTATATGAAGTGGCAACCTTCTATACAATGTATAATCGCAAACCTGTTGGGAAATACCATATTCAGGTCTGCACTACCACACCTTGCATGCTGCGAGATTCTGATAGTATTTTAGAAGCCATTAAGAAGAAACTTGGTATGTCACGAATTTATAATACTTTTTGTGATTTTTTTTTTTACCTTTGCTTAATGATACTGAAGTAAATTTTTTCATATGGTGGGGACAGAGCAATAGTATTGAAATTATAGAGTGAAATAATTGGAAAACAGGCACTAAACACTTCACATTTCAGATTTGGCATTTATTCTTTATTTTTAATAATTTCAGTACAGTAGAGCAGAAAAGACCATTGTCTGGAGCACCATTCAGTGGTCTTAAAGTGGTTTTAAGGGCAGTTTGCCAGGAAATACATTATTCTAGTATGACTCTGGACTGAGAAAGTAAGCCCTATCCCGTATATAGGAGAGGACTTTGAATGCTATGGGGTACTTTTTTATATGTGAAGTAAGATTTTAAGGTATATGCTGTATAAAAGTTGTTTGTGAGGGTTTTTTTACTTATATAAGGTGATAGAACCATAGAATGGTTTGAGTTGGAAGGGACCTTAAAGATCATCTAGTTCCAACCCCCCTGCTGTGGGAAGGGACACCTTCCACTAGACATAAAGGGAGGCCACTATAAGGTCTCCTTGGAGCCTTCTCTTCTCCAGGCTGAACAACCCCAACTCCCACAGCCTGTCCTCATGCAGGGGGGTGGGGTGGCGGTGCTCCAGCTCCCTGATCATTTTTGTGTGGCCCTCCTCTGGACTTGCTCCAACAGGCCCATGTCCTCCTTATATTGTGAGGCCCCAGAACTGAACACAGTACTCCAGATAGGGTCTTGCAAAGACCTGAGCAGAGGGGCAGAATTGCCTCCCTCAACCTGCTGGTCATGCTTCGATGCAGCCCGGGATTCTGTTGGCTTTCTGGGCTGTGAGACCACATTTGAGTCATGTCCAGTCTTTCATCCATGAGTACCCCCAAGTCCTTCTCCTCAGGGCTGCTCTCAATCCACTCATTGCCCAGCCTGCATCCATGTTAGGGATTGGCTGTGTTAAACTTCATGATGTTCACACAGGCCCATCTTTCTAGCCTGTCAAGGTTCCTCTTGATGGCCAACGTGATGTTAATATACCTTAAGTATTCTCCATGGAAAAAGTCAATTGAGAGTACTGCATCATACGAGATAGAAGGAGAGCTCATGGGTTTTGTGTGTGGGTTGGCTTTGGTTGTGGGGTTTTTTCATCCTTAGGTGGTCATGCGGAGGGGGTAAGATCAGCAACTAACAACATTTCCACTTCTATGAAGGCACAGTCTGTGCTAACATTTCCTAAGAATCACTGTGGTAAGAGCTGCAGAACAGCTGCTTGTTATCTTGCACTTCATATATTCTGTTGTCTGGAAAAGGCATATTTAGATTAAATTTGTCTTAAGTCTGTTACTGCAAAGGTAGCTTAATTTTAACTGAAACTCTTAAGCTTGAGAAATTGAAGCATTAAGGATTAATTGTGTAGCTCTTACTGAGACACAGACCTTCCTTAAGACTTTTACTAGTCCCCCACTCCACACACACACCCCCAACTATGGAGGAAAACTGCTTTCAGCATTCTTCCTTCCATGGAATATTTTGTCAAGATCAGATTCTGAGATGTTATTCCAGCTAACCTGCCCTCTGGGGAGGTTCTGTATCTCTACAACAATAGTGTGTCATGAAGTTAACTTATGTTTATAGAGTTGCTGCATAAATGAGTCTTTGTGTATAAATTTGGAACTTGTTTATGAATTTGTAGCTAACAATGTTAATGCTTGGATCTGTTTATTTGGGAATTTAATACTCAGCACTGCATATTAACATATTTCGTATCGGCATGTGAAAGCTATGTTTTCCCTATTTTTCGATTCTATTGCATGGATTACTAAAAATGTTCCTGAGTAGAGCTGTTCTGTTTGTCAGAATTGTCATTTCATAGTTATTTTTAATAAATCATACCTGCAGACCTGTAAATGAGGTCTCAGAAATGTATCTGAAAACAGACTTCACAGTTTATTAGAATTTTTAATGGAAACATGTTGGACGTATTTAAGGGGACTTAACTATGCAAATGTTTAAGGCCAAACTACAAGTAATGAGAAGTCTATGGAGTACTTAAATTCGTGCTTTATTAAACTCGTTCAATAAGCATTGCTGAACCTAGTATTCTTTATTGGTTTAGGTATAAAAGTTGGGGAAACCACACCGGATAAACTCTTCACGCTGATAGAAGTGGAATGTCTAGGTGCTTGTGTAAATGCCCCGATGGTACAAATAAACGACAATTACTATGTAAGTATTACATTCCCTTTTTAAAGGTTAAACTTTTTTGCTGGGTTACCTGTACTATCACGTTTCAGATTGTGAAGTTTTGGTCAGTTACTTCAAATTCCTATTGGCAGGGACAATGTTACAACCTAGGGCATCTTTTAGTTTCTTGGACCCTTCCTAGAACACTTCATCTGTATCACAGTGTGTCAGTGTATTTTTCCTTTCAGTTACTGTCTTGATTTATACAAGTGGGACAATATATTTTTGGTGGTAGTGGTCTGCCAGTAATCTGGAATTTTTAAATAGGTATTTGATAAGCCTTTAAATGTGCTTTAAAGCAGTCTGTTAGAAAGCGTGGACTGGTTTAACGCTATTTTTGAACTTCTGGAATTATTATGACTCATTTAGATGCCATCAGACCAAAGGAGTTAATGTATTGACTGAATCTAAATATTTAAATATTCTTTAAAAAAGCAAGTTATTGGTCTGACTAATATTTTCAGAACTGTTCTCTTGAACTGTATCCACAT
The DNA here is from genome assembly GCF_023638135.1 of Falco biarmicus. Lineage (NCBI taxonomy): Eukaryota > Metazoa > Chordata > Aves > Falconiformes > Falconidae > Falco > Falco biarmicus. The sequence continues at coordinate 60,999,686 of NC_079290.1, forward strand.
TTTTTTATCACAGCTGACCCTATTTTGCAGTACATGCAACAGCACATGTATAGTGTGTAGGCAGAGATCCAGCTCACTAATGTACCAAGGAAGCTGGAAACACAAACCAATGTTAGAGGGGACCCACATCAACACTGTTAAGTTTTAACATAGCTTCTGCAACTATATGTAAAACAAATTTTTCACGTTAAAATGACAGTAGGCTTTTTCATTTTCCTTATTGTTTAAACCAGTATGTGTGTTAATGGACAGGATCAGAATTACCTATGCTAGGTTAACACCTAAGAGCACAATTTTGAATGCTGCAGTTAGCACAATTGCTGACTATTTTTCTGTTTTGTCAGTGGTGGTTGGTTGATGATTTATTTTACTTTTTTTTACAGGAAGATTTGACACCCAAAGATATTGAAGACATAATTGATGAACTAAAGGCTGGGAAAGTTCCTAAACCTGGCCCGAGGTATATTTGTATAATACTGGCTAATTGATTGAAGCCTGATCCTTTTCAGAAACTAAATTCCTGTTCCAGTGATTTCAGTTCACAACCTACAGCTAAAAAGCATTAATTTACTGACCAGAATGGCATGCTTTCTGTGCCTTTCTATACATTCAAAGCCAAAAGGAACAGGAAAGAACTGAGAATTTTGATGTTATTGATGACTGACTGGAGGAGTGAAAACATCAACTCTGACTTGGCTTAGTACTTAACAGGTGAATGATATCACCTGTTGGAAATTTTTTTTGTCTTGATCATTTAAATCAACAAATGCCTGTTGGTTGCTTGGGGGTTTTTTTATTTCTGACAAAAAACAGACAGTGAGTTTGTTAAAGTGTTATTATTTCTGAACTTTTCTTATCAGTTATTTCCCACTGTTCTTTATTAGCCCAACTACACATATGCTTATGTGATGGTGGAATTAATTTGACTTGAACGTGTTAGCTATTCCTGTTGATTCTATAATGATTTTTTTTTTAATACAAGAACAATCTTAAAACAGGTACAGTTTCCAAACACAGGGAAGCATCACTAACAAAAATCACTGATACAATTGGATACTGCCTTTGGTATTACTGGGATCAACATCATGTGTTGGCTGGCCAACCTGCAAATAAATGAAAGAAAACTAGTGGTCCTGTCTTGCATTTCAGTCAGAAGACTTTGTCACTACCTGATTTAGAATCCTTTTGATTTAAGAGTAGCATTCTGAAGGAGGAATAGGAAGAAAAGAAAAAAGTGGCTTCAGCCTTAAGTCAGATTTTGTAACTTGTCTTCTATCCAGTGATTAAAATAGTATCTGAGATTATAACAATACCAGTAATGAAAAAAACTGCTTTTATTTTTCAGGAGCGGACGTTTTTCTTGTGAGCCAGCTGGTGGCCTTACTTCTTTGACTGAACCACCCAAAGGACCAGGCTTTGGAGTTCGAGCTGACCTCTAAGGATTTTTGTAATACAAAATGAACTGTCTAAAAATAATAAAGTAACTTTAATCTCAGTAAAGTGATGTATGTGCTATTACTTTTTTTAAAAAATGAAGAATGCAACAGCAAATAGTGTATCTTACTTGCTGTGGTTTTAACTCCTGTAAAGCATAATCGTAATTTTGGATTATAAGAAAAGTGGTTCTGTAAAGTGACTCGCTAAGAGAGTCCACTTATGGTCACTGAGAGGTGAAAGCTGCATCTTTTGATCTGTCATTGAAAATTCCTTCCACTTTTTTTCTAAGGTTCTTTGACAAAGCATTAAAACTGACTAAATTACAAATCTGGTAAACGCATAATGAAACAAATTGAAAGGAAATTATCTGTCACAACTTCATCACAGTTTACTTTTAATTGCAATTCAAAAACTATTAAAAAATGGGAAAGGAGATCCAAGCTGCATTTAAAAAAAAACAAACTGGTATGTTCAGTAAGAAGTGGTTCTTCTTGAGTCACCATTCAGTGGCCAGGAAAAATGAGAAAATTACCTTTTTTTGTTACAAAAAACCTCCAACCATATAGTGGTAGTACTCTACTAAAAGAATGTACAGCAACAAGAAACAACTTCCTGTACAAATTCACTCAATACAGCCAAGGTATGCAGTTGGGGGCACTTTAATACATGTGTAAGCGTAATATATGAAACTAGATCACAGATCCTTCTCTGACCTTACTGCTGTGTATCAGCTACTTTTAAGAAATCTGTGTGAAATTGAGGTATTCCTCCCAATACAAAGTTGAATTGACTGCATATTAACACAATATCTATGCTTATAAAATCTGGCAAATGCTTTATATATGTACATATACATACATTTCACTGTAAATCGGGAAATGTGAACATGTTTGTCACCTGAGAGCATATAGTGCCTGCCTCTTCTAAAATCTGCTGTGGAACTTACATTTATTACAATTAATGTGATAGATGGAGCTTAACTGTATTATTTGTATCTTATTCTACATTATGTTGTTTTTATAATCCAATTAATTTTCTAAACTATTGTCCCTCCTTTAAGTCAAATTTTGCATCTACAGATTTTCCTGCATAATGATTATATGTTTGTGCCCCACCTTTATTTCAGTAGGCTCTGTGAAGTTCCTTGATTTATTGTTGAACAAGTAGTGTTACTGTTGGTAGTTCTGAAAACAATATATATGTTTATCGTTTGTATGTAAAACTTGCTATCCCTTCTACACTACTGAATTTATAAAATTAAATAATTTAGTTGCATACAAATGGAAAAGTAAACTTGATGAGTGAAGCAGTTGCAAGGTTTTTTTTCATGCTTATAGGGCAAGTGGTATAGAATACTGTGTGTATCAGAAAACATTACATTGCCTGAAGTATTATCTGTACTTTAAAGTTAATGAACGCTTTTCTGAAAGATAGTATTGAATATTTTAGGTAACAAGTATTACCAGGACAAAATTTCTGTTATCCTCAATTCTTAATAGCAGAGGGTTACTAATAGTAATTCTGGGCAGCTGGTGCTAACCTGTCAAGTAAGTAAACACAGTTCTGCAGTTTTGATCTACCAGTTATTATCTTGGACTGTAAGAGTACCAAGTGGTCAAATGAAAAACAAGTACAGCAACAGTCAAGACATTCCTTAAAATGGGTAATGCAGCATTAACAGAACTGATCCTGTGTTTTCAGTGGTCTTGTTTGCCCCTCTTCTCCAATGGGGGAAAAATGGAAGAATTCACATGCTGTAGAAATTCTCTAAAAGCTGAAGTTAAAAAAAAAACAAAACAAAAGCAATAAACTGGGGAGGAGGGGGAAAAAAAATAATAAAAGACTACCTAGAGAAGTTTTTAAGAAAAACAGGTACAGTCTTGGGAAAAGAAATGAGATTTAGAACATGGAAGCAGAAGACATGGAAAGAATCCACTGGACTGAGTAGGTCGTGGTTCTTTCCTTTGGTAAAGATGGAAGAAAGTCTGGAATAATAGGAAACCACCGGATACCCAATGATGTGTTCAATGTTGGATAACGGAAAGACTTCCAGACCTCCACGTGCCACTAGAAAAATGTTACTTGGAACAGTGTTCTGTCACTACATAGGAAGAAACAATGAAATTCAGTTCTACCTGTGCAGTGTGTTAGCTGGGCTCACTGGCTGACCTGCCAGGGGCCAGTATGTATGCTTTCAGCAGCATGACATTGTGCAAGTTCTTAGCATAAAAGTTCTTGATTTAGTATTTTGTACTGCAGTCTTGAGATTTTTCAGTCATTCAATTACTAGACTGAAGTCAGCAATTACACAGTTCAACCAGGTGCTATGCGCGTTTGTCTTTGTCAAGACCAGCAGTTCACACAGCTGACAATACAAATGTTTCTCTAGGGAGGGCAGATCAAGGGAAGTGCTGTGCATGCCCCCACAGTGGAGCTACAAAGGCATTTTGCAGCTATGCTGGATGTAAAAGGGAGTGGCTTCTGGAGACAAGGGGAAGAAGCTAACAGTGGTAGCAATTAACTGACTGATGCTTTTTACTAGTCCAAATAATAGTTCTTAAAAAAGGCTTAAGGAACTATTTTTTAGTTACTGATAGACACTATTATAAAATGTTAACATCTGCTGCTGGAGATGTTCTCATGAGACTCCTTCCCTGTTACTTTAGCTGCTGGTTGCAAACACCTACCAACACACAGTGAAATCCTGGGAGGTGCACCACTCACGCTGATGCACAAAGAATGCAGCATTGCACCACCGCACTACACTGGAAGCCTGTCATGTTTTACAGGGTCAATCATCATTATCCCTATATAGTACTGTGGAAAGAAAAAATACCCCGCCTTGGGAAACAGTTCTACTGCACTTATGCTGACAGTCTATAGCCCATCTGCTCTTCATCCACTTGCCACCTCAAGTGATGATCTCTGTAATCGATGCAACAGGAAAGTGAATGCAACTCCCTTTGTTAGGTGGTCCGAGGTGCTGGCCTACCTGCTCCTGGTCAGCTGACACTACTCATCTTACACTAGCAGAATCAAATGAAAATTAAGGCAGTTGCTTTACGTATTATCTCTGTGTTTGTACACCAAGATTTTGAAAGCAGGTGAGAGAAGTCTGCCTAGACAATGAGCTGTTGTGCAGCATGCGAATGTTTGGGATTTGTGATGCTATTCTCTACCCATTCTGGAACATGATGGGTGGAAATCAGAATATAAGGGAAGTCCACACAATAGATAGTTTTAATCAAAGTCACCTTTTAATTCTGAAAAATTCACCTTTCTGACTTGTGTAGAATATTAAGGAATTCTTGCTTTCTACACTGTAGCAGTTGAAAGTAATCCAGTAGTAGACTAAGCACAGGAAGTAAGACTAAATGGAAGGGCCTTGTTCAGCTGCCTTCTCAAAACATGGCATCCCAACAGCCCACCTGTCTTTAGCACCTTCCAGAAACAATCTGGAGAGTCTTATTTGAGAACCCACCAGTACAGAACCACACAGATGCCTTAAGTCTCACGACATGATACTACTTTAATAAGCAGATGCAAAATCTTTCACAAGTGCAGATGAATGACCAGTTTTCAAGGTTGCAGCTCAGACTAACATTAGTCCACTGTAACCCCTATCGATGCATTTGTATGACGTCTGTCTTATCGGTGCAAGACCCCACCGCAAAATACTGGTTTTGTTCTGAAACCTGGAAGCGGGCCTAAGCTTCAAAGGCCAAGCTGTGCCCGCCTGCGGGCCGCATGCTCCCCCCGCAGGTCCCGCAGCGCTCTGCGGGCCCCCACCGCGCCGGCTGGGAGCGGCGGGGGGGTGCGGTGGAGGCTCTGCCCAGGCCCGGCGCGGCGGGCTCGCTCTCCCCCCTCTCTACGCGGGTGCCCCGAAGGCGAACGGCCCCCCCGGCGCCGCGCCACACGCACCTGCCTCCAGGCGCTTCTCCCAAAAGCTGCGGGCCCTGTACCTGCAGCCTGCCGGTACGCTGCGCTCCTCTCAGCCCCTGTGAGCACGCGTACGCCCGGCCGTGAGGCGCCCCCCCAACGGGACCAACAACCCCCTAACCGCCAGCGCCCGCACCCGCCTCATTTGGATGCGCCGCCGCCACCGGGCAGCGCCCAGCGCGCAGGCGCAGTGCGCCGGTTGTTAAAACTCACTGCGCCATCGCCGCCGGAAAACCCCTCCCCGGGGAGGGAGCGGCCGCCGTGGCAGCGGCGAAGGTCGCGCTTCTGGGTCTAGGTCCGTTCCTGTCCCGTAGGGACCGGGAAGCTCTCGGCCCCGTCCCTGCCCTGCGGCCAGGCGCGGCGCGGCCGGGCCGCCGCCATTTCCAGAAAGTTCCAGCGGCCGCGGCCCAGCGGAGCGGGGCTGCGCCGGCGCGTGCGCACTGCGCGCGCCCTCCCGTCGCCGCCCTCTTCCCTTACGCCCCCCACCCCGTCCCCGCACCCTGCGAGCCCGTTATTCCTCGCCGCCTGCGTGCGCGGGGGGACGGGGCGCCCCGCCCATACAGCGGCTGAGGAGCCCGGCGGGGCGGGGTGGGGGGGGGCGCGTCCGCGTCCGTTCCCCCTGGGATGGGGAACAGAGCGGTGCCGTGATGCTGCCCCCCCCTCCCCCTTCCCTCCCCAACCGCCGCCCGGGCGGTGTAACGTTCGCGGCAGTGCCCGCCCGCCCGCGTCCCGTGCCCTGTGTGAGGCCACGTGGGCGGGGCTCGGCCAATGGGAGCCGCGCCGAGCGCTACTCGAGCCGCGACGTTGGGGAAGGGGGAGGGGAGCGGCAGCGCAGGGTGAGAGGGAGGGAGGGCGACAGCGGGCGGGGGAGGGGAGCTTTCGGAGCCGACAGCCACGGCGGCCGGAGCCGGGGCTGAGCCCGCGCCCCAGCCCCTGGGCACCGCCGGTGGCGGCGGGCGGCACCCGCGCTCCTGTCGGATCTCCGCGGCCGCACCGGCACGGAGAGGGAGGAGCGGGGGAGCGGCGGGAGGAGGAGGAGGACGCGTCCCGCCGCCGGCTCCCAGGAGAAGGTAAGGACCGGAGCGCACCTCCACGCCCCTTCCCGGTCTGCGGCGGGGACCCGCCGTGCCACCCCCCGCCGCGGTGCCCGCGCCCGCGGGGTGCCGCCCCCCTGTCTCTGAACGGCGGGTGGCGCGGGGCGCCCGGGGAGCCCCGACCCGGTGCCCGCCTCGGGGGGTGTAACCGCTGCCCTGCCCTCCCGGGCAGCGGGCACCGCGCCGCTCCCGCCCGGCGGGGCGGCGGGCCTGTCAGCGCGGGGCGCGGGCGGCGGCGGGCAGCGGCTCTGCGCTGTCAGCCTGTCAGGGGAGCCATGGCCGCCGCTGTCACCGTCTGGCGGCCGCGCCTCTCGCCCGCCGAGTCCGGCGGGGGGCCCGCTTGCGGCCGGGGGGCGGCGGCGGCTCCAGCGGGAGGCCGGGCCGGGGCTGCGGGGCGGGAGGCGGGCGGCGGCGGGGGTTGCACGGGCGGCCGGGGCGCGGGTGCCGAGCGCGGCATGGCGGTGTACGCTCACACACCCGCCTCGCCTCCGTTTCGGGAATTTCGGTCGCTCCCTGGAGCCTCGGGAGTTGCTCCGCCGATTTCGGCCGTGCCGCCTCCCTGGGCCAGCCTGCCCTCGTCAAGCCGAGACCCGGGGCGGGCGGCTGAGGCGTTTCTGGCGCCTTCCGTTAAATGCGAAAGGCTGCCCGGTTGTTTGCAGAATAACACGTTCAGCTGCCTGGTGTGCCAGTGCAAGGCGGCGGGCGCCGCCGGTGTGGAGCACCGTAACTCGCACAGCACAGGTGACACCAGGCAACAAAGGAAGGACAAGAAATGAGAGAATGCCAGGCTCAGTTGCACAGTTCTAGCATGGCTTTCTAGGTACTATTGTTAATATTCAGCTTTTTTTTTTTTTTTTTTTAAGGACTGGGTAGCTGACAAGCAATTATAGGATTTTTTATTTTAGTTTATTTTTTTTTTATTTAAACTCCCAAATAAAATGAGCAGTTTACTACCAGTATTACCAGCTAGAGGTCTTGTGGAAATTGCCTGGACATGGCCAATGTGTTCTGTGCCTTTCTTCTGTGGGCCATGTGATGTGGAAGAAAATCTGAATTTTATACCTCTGAATTGAAAGGTGGTTTGTGGGGTAAAGCAGTTCCTTAATGGAGACGAGTGAGTAAGTTGTGATGCTTGTAGGAACAAAAAGCTATCAGACAGATGTGGAAAAGTCCAAATGTTCTTATGTTCCAGGAAAAAACTGTATAATCTTGGAACACTAGGAAAGGGTGAGATCATCATGTCTATAAGAAATCATTAACTTTTATTAAAATAATTTTACTGTTATTGATATGTCATGATTTGGAGGTGGGGGGTGCTTCTGCTCTCTAGTTTTGAAGCAGTAAGGGTTTAGATGCTTTTTAGTATGGAAGTTGATGGCAGCTTGGTTGTCTTCACATCTTAGTTACTCTAGGTAGGGACATGGTGAGCTCTTCATAGGTGCTGTGTAGCTGTAAAGAGCGTCCTGTGCTGTCTTTCCTTCATCCACTGTAATCCTCTGCTATAGTTCAGTGGGTAATACTCCCCAGAGCAATAGATCTTCAAAATGATACGTCAGGGCATCTCACCTGTTCTTATTGTTTAAGGCTTGTGCAGATGTTGGGTGTCGCTCGCTTTTCTTCATTCTTTAGCTGGAAACTCAACGTTTTTGACTTGATCAGCTAGGGACCTTAATCTCACCCTGAGTAAATTCACTATGTTTATGTGCAAGCTTAAGAAACTGGTCAAATAAAACTGCAGGGATTGAAGTACAGTAGAATACTTCATTGGGAAGGTAATGGTAAACCCATTGACTATGTCTTCACACACACACACACCCCCCCCCGTTATTACTTCTACTTTCCTGTATGTGTCTTGTAAGCTAAAATGTCAAGGAGTGCCAGTGTTTTTCTCGGCACCCAGAGGACTGTGGTGGCATTCTTGTGGTGTCAGTTTTTTGGTGTATAGTATGTGAGTCCCTTTTCTGATTTCCTGGCTTTTCTCTAGTAATTACTAAGTGCAGACAGATGATCAGAGCGCCTTTGGTTCTTTCACAAAGATGACAGCTCAGTCTTACAAATACAAGGCTTTCTGCCTTTCCATTGTTACCTCTTTGCATGTTCTTCTCCCACCCAGAGGATTATTCAAAATTAGTTGTGAACTCTGAGTAGTAGAGACAGTAAAGCTTAGGACAGATGTTGTGTAAGAAAGCAGGCTCTGTGCAACAAACTTCAGTTCACTTACAGTTTCTTCCAGCAGGCTTGCATAATAGGTAACTTCTTTGAGGAGGAGATCTTTCAATGAGCAGGCTGAATGAGTGCTTGTATGAAGCTTCAGTGTTTGGTTCTAGTTACAGGGGTTATTACTATGTTACCACTTCCTTTACAATTAAAAGTATATACTAAAAATTAAATATCTGTGTTTATTAAATTAGAGGTCATCAATCATAGTGTGAAACAGCAGTTTCTTTGCACCATTAGGTGTCTCTTTAAATTGTTACAAAACCTGTAAACTATTACAGCTTTAACTTAACTAGATGGAAAAAAGTCCTGGATATCCTTCTAGTGGAAATACAGGCACCTAGAAATGGCTGAGCTAGAACTTCTTCCTCTGTATTGGGCATACAGATAGATGAAAGTAAATTCTGTTCGTTGAACTGATGTACCATGTTTAGATGATCTTAGGCTGATGAAATTATCTGAAAGAGTAGCACAGTTGGTCCTCTTTAAAATTGGAAAAAACTATTGATCACAAAATATGTAATGATTAACCTGCTACCGCCCTGTTAATATACACACTGAGAACAACTTTTGATGTTTTTTGGACCTTATCTTATGAAGAGGTAGGCTGGGCGTGAATGTTTGGTGTTTCTTCTTTTCCATGTTCTACTGCAGATGGAGTGGTATAAATGTTGATTGGTCATTTAGTCTCCAAATCAGACTTTTTTTTTTTAAACTGCATCATTAGAGTCTACATAGACTTTAGCAACAGATGGTATGAAATAAATATTAGCACAAACTCTGTCTTGCATTTTGTGTTATGACACTGAATAATTTTACTAACAGAATAACAGAAGTCAGAGCCCTGCTAACATCTTTTTTTTTAAGAGTTCATTATTATTCCAGAACCTAAAGAAGTCTTTGCAAGTTCCTCCGTAAGCTTATGGAGACTTGATTTGTATCTTAACTATGCAGCTGAAGACCTTTATTGCCACCTTGCATAAAACCTAAGTATTTATTTAAGGAGAGACTCGAAGACCTTGAGAAGTGTGACTTTGCCTTGGCTTATTTTAGGTTGTCTCTCTGGATCTGACGATCTGCTGCAACTGATTTTATCTTTAGCAAGCAACAAATGAATAAACTCTCCTCAGTTTCATGGCTGCTACTCAAGAGTGCTCTAGGTAGTGATAACGTCACAACAGGATTGGTTTCACACTGGTTTGTGCAAAAAAAGCCATTAGCAATGTTAGAGAGAGAATTATGAGCTATATTAGAGGCAGCAAGTAAAAATGCAAGTTGAGGAGGGGACTCTTTCTTCCCTGCTCCTGTTATAGGCTACTGGCAAACCAAAACCTCAGTGGAGATGGAGAGTATTGGAATTACTTTCTTCTTGTCCTATGTCTTGCATTCATGAGGCTGGAAAATATCAGAAATAGAAGGTACTTTTTTCCCCTCTCCTAGCTTTGAAATTTATTAAATGCAACAGAAACCATATAACACTTTGCATTTCCAGGAGTATTGTGGTAGAAGTCTTAGGAAGTTTGATTGCTTGATGACAGAAGAAATGAGCTTACTTATGAGAAGACATTTCCTGTAGTTTCCCTTCTCTTTCAAAGCCTTTTGTATTAGTTGTACTTAACAGGTGTCTGGTTCTTTGAAACTTCCAAGCTCTGATATAAACAGCTTCCTTGAGCCAGTTTGTGGAAGTACCTTCTTGTTTATATTTGCTGCAAGATTGTGTGGAACAAAGAATGCTGAGAGAAATTTTAACTTTGTGTGGTAGTCTATGCTGTTTAGCAACCTGCTAATCTGGGTTCTTACTAGCAGTTTAATAATAAAGGGAAAATGGAAAGTTCATTTCATGATACTTTTTCATGTGGGTAATACTAAATCATTCGTCTTCTGACTTCAAGAGGGGACAGGTGTTTTGACAACTGTATTACCTTTTCTAAATAAATAAAAAATAATTCTTTTGTCTTGAAAATAACTCATACTTTGCTTTGCAGTCCCTTCAATTCTCCAGATGACATAGCAGAACATTAATGAAGGTTAATTGCTGTACTTATTGTAGTTTTACAGCTCTAAATAGTTATACTTGGATGCAAACAGTATTCTGGTTATTCTGTTTCCACTCCATCTGTTCACTCACTATCTCTTGTCCCTCAAAGAAAAATTATTTATGTAGAGGAACTGGCATATGATTTTATTCTGTTACTTTTGTGATATGTGGTGATGGCCAAGAGGTGGCAATAAAGACCATTGAATGTTTTGCATGTCTTCACAATTTAGCCAGGACAAAAACCTCTGTTACCCAGTTGGGGACCTGTAAGTAAGCCTAGTCAGAGGCTTGCTTTTTTCCTGCATCTGCTGCTTTAGCTCTTACTCGTGAATGGTAGCACGCATGCACACCGTTTTACCCGTGCTGAATCCGGCTAAAGTTGAAGCACTGTGAGTAGGTGTTGCCAGTTAGTCTGCTTTTAACCCATGAAGGGCCTTTGCGTGTTTTGTGGTTATGTTAGTTCAGGCAGTGCTACAGATAAGTTGTGGGTTTTCTTGGTTTTAGCTTGGCAAATTATCATTTGCTTATGAAGATTTAAATAGAAGTTACGGAGGTCCTAGTAGTAATGTATAGAGCAGATTTGAAATCTCTTATTGTGCAGATCTTCAGGTTTCCAGAGAGAAGTAGGTTCCTTTAGAAGAATTCAAATTTAATGGGCAATAGGCTTGCTTATCTTAAGTTGGGCAAAGTACTGATAGAAAGTCTTTTATGTTTTTCTTTGTTAGGCACTGTACTAATGTATCAGTCTTAGTTGACAGAGATCGGCTTAGTTACACCTTTAAGGAATAACCAGTAGATCAAAACTGAAGTTTACAAATCCACTTCTCCATTTAGCTTAAAGGGAGTATCATATTATTCTAAACATCTGTGCAGGTGCTTCCTTTGAACTCATAACTCGTCCTAAAAAAGACTCAAGAGGAAGCACCTGTGAACATACGAGTTTTTAGACTTGCAGATTAAAAGGGAGGACTAATGGATTTTGCAATAAGTGTCTTTGGCTCCTAAGAGCCAGAGTTCTTGGCAAGTGTGACTCTCTTTCTTTCCCAGATTTCCTCTTTATAGGATCAAGAATCTGCTTTGTTTTGAGAGGCTAGCCCGTATAAAGGGAGATCCCTTCAAGCACTCTGAAAGCTTATGTGTGTCTGATTCTCAGAGTAAAAAGGTGGGGTTGTTTTCCCATGTCAATGTTTATTTCGACAGCTAGTATGTCCTTCAGTAGGAATATGATGCTTGTATTCTGTGTGGCTGTCTTAATGATATGATCTAACTTGAGTATGACATCAGTACTCACAAGCTACACAGATTCTTCAAGCCACGTATGTAAGTCTTTGGAATAAATTCAGTCCTGTTTACACAGCATAAGTTGCTGGAGAGTATGAAAAACTTTCATGTGCCGAATGTAGCAGCAGGAGGAGAGAACTGCCATTGGGCATGCTGCTGCTGCTGCTGAGGTAAAAAACATCTGCATTTTTCATTCATGGAACAGAATCATAGACTAGTTGAGATCAAAAGGCACCTCTGGAGGTCATGTAGTCCACCCCTTGCTCAGAGCAGGGTCAGCTAGAGCAGCTTGCTTATAGCCATGATTGATTGAACCTGGAATTCACCCCAACAGCATGAGTAAAATGTGGTTAAGTTCTGATTTTAGTTAGTCTGTTGGGATTCTGTGCTGAACCTGGTGCTGAAGGCTTGATAAATTGTAAAATGGTCAAACTTCATTTTTTCAAATGTGGAATAGAACTTTTTCAGCTGTTGTAGGTAATGTGTTTCTCCTGACTAATTTAATTTTTAATAGTAGAAGCATGCATTCTTCTTGTACTGCCTGCGTGTGGTAGTCTTGTAAAGCTGTGTTGCATTCTACAAAGTACTGCTATACAGACTCTTAATGAGGTCTTTTTTTTTATTGAAATGACTAATTAACTGGGTACATAAGACTTATTTGCACTTCGTTTTGCTTATTAAAAATGCAGTTTCTGATTATTTTTTTTAAGGAAAGACAAATATGTGTATCTCTTCTTTACGTTGTGCTGGAACTTACTTGAAGGAAGTCTCCCAATGTCTGCAACTCAGAGTAGGCTTGTGAATGAGAAACTGAAAGTGAAACAACCTTATTTTCTACAACTGAAGAAGAAATATGAAAGGTAGCTAAAGCATAAATATTGTAAGAGCATTTATTCAGAAATTATCATTTGAATATTGCTAACATCTGAAAAGAAACTTAATATTTTTGAGCTTGCAGCATTCCTTTCAAGGAGAAAAAACAGTTTATTCAACTGGTTTTATTTGTACCATCATCCTTCTGTTTTTCTTTCCAGTGCTTCCTTGCAGAACAGCCAGCCATATGGAAAAGCAATAATGCTAGTATCTTCCATGAAAAGACAAAGTGTTAATCTGAGAGTAGAGAAATGCACTTGAGAGTAAGACAATACTGACAAACATCCTTTGGATTCATCTTGGATTCTGGCGCTGGTTGCAGATCCTTACTGGCCCACGTAGAGGAATGCTGTAGAAAGAGTACCTTGGTTCAGAAGGAACGATGCCCCTTGTTGCTATGGGGCAGCTGCTCCTACCACACTGAAGTGGGAGTCACTGTCTGACTTCTCAAAGTCAGGTTTATCACCCTTTTGGGAGAGGCAATGCTTCCCCCCGCCCCACCACCCCCACCACCACCCCCGTTTGTTTGTTTGTTTCTGTTTGTTGCTAATGCCAGGAGTTAATCCTGCTCTTAAATGTTTGTTTCTTGCATCTTGCCCCTCCTAGTTTGGGACACGAGATGTGTACCTATACATGTAAAAAGTATCTTCAGCGGAAGTCTCAGAATCAGGGAGGATTTTCTGCTTTTAAATAATTCCTAACCGTTCTCTGATAAAAATGTCACCTGGTTTATGTTATGCAAGTTCCACAAACTCTGAACTTTGATAATTTAAGCTGCTTAATTTAAAATAAGTTTTGTCATAAAATATTAATTTAAGTGATTTTGAACGCAACACTTGGGTATTAAGAGGAAATCATATGAGAAAATACTGATAATGGAATGATCTACCTTTTTATGCAAGGTAATAATGGCTTATTGATGAAGATTCTGCCATTCTTGTACAATCTGGGATGCCATTGTGATATGAAACGTCCTACTGTTTTATGCTTTTCTAGAAAAACTAGCATTTTCCCAGTCTTGCGAAAATTATTAATTACTTAAGGCTATGGTTTTGCAAGTTCATTTGTAATGTGTGTATCCAGTCCACATGCTTCACTATTATAGAAGCCCACAGCCCTTCAGAGACTTCTTTGAAATAATTCTGTAATCTTAAACTGTAGGACTTCTGTTCTGAAAGATTATACTGAATATAAATGTCTATACAATTGAGATGTAAATCAGAGAGTACCTATTGTAAAGACAGTTCCTTTGCCCTGTGTATTTCTTTTACTAAACAAGTAACATTTAGGATCTCAGACTTGTGAAACTATTTCTGTTCAGAAATGAAAGGGAAGAAATCATAGTATTTGATTTTACTTTTTGTTCCTTCAGGTACCTTCTCATTCAATGCTTCCTTGTTTCAGCTGTCTGTTTATATCAAATCTTATTTTGGGATCCCTTGTGCAAAGCACCATCTTCCCCACTCACCTGTTTTCAGTGTTGTGCCACCCTGTCAGTTTAGGCCATGTTTGTCAGCATTGATTTTCACCCTGAACAGCATTAAATTAATTCCCATAGCTTTCTTTTTTTTTCTTTTTTTTTCTTTAAAGTTATGAAGGACTTCAGTGTTCTAGAAAGTGTTTAAGAGTCAACTGGGAAAGAATTCATCCCTTCCCTACTTATTTTGCTTCATACCTTTTCTCAGCACCTTACAGGGTCTTTGGAGACAAGTCTCTTGGTGTCTTCTTTTAGATGGGGCTTGATGTAGATGGATTTACCCAGGGTTTGGGTCCATGAATTTAACAGATTCTTTGAGTGTTTCCTGTCCTTTGAAAATTACACTTTTTGGATACTTGGACCTTAATGTTTAGTATACTACAGTGAGGTGTTAAAGCAGAAGTAGAGCCTAGCACACTCATTTTATTTAGTTATTCTGTGTTCAGTTATCTATGCGGAAGAACATTAAAGGTTGTTTATAAATAGCTGGGATCCTTTTATTTCTTTTCCTGTGCTAATAATTTTTAGCTCTTACATGCCAAGCAAGACTAGATTATTTGGTATAACACCTGCAGGGATATTTTGATAAAATGTTAGGGGGCTTTATGATTTTTTTCGGTGGCTTGGCAAAATGTAAACTGATGAATTCCATATGAGTTTAGAAGTCTGATACCAACAGACCAATTTGATTTTTTTCATAATCTTGATGTGTGGAGTGACATTTGCAGTGGGAGGATCTCACAATCTGAGACAGGAAACTTTCGAGAAAGTTAAGAAAGGAAATGGGAGTGTATTGCAAAAGTAGTGAAACAAGTGCGTCTTGTCTGTATTTGAACATCTTCTTGCTCTATGCTACAGTGTCACTAACCTCTGTGGTCTGCTGTGTCAGAAATTCTGTCTGCCATATATTAGAGTAGCACTGCTCATTTGCCTTTCTGCAGAGATAGTAGAACGGGATCATGAGTTGATGGTTTTTGATTGGGACTACACTTTAAAGAATTAATTAGGTGGTTCTCTGAGGATGGATCGTGGCATCCAGGAAACTGCTCCAAGAGGAGTCCTATTGCAGAAGTTGGAATGAGTTCTCTGTCTTAAGAGGAGGTTGCAGAAAGAGAAAACAGGGTCCCATGTTAAAGGCAGTTGAGTACTGACCCTGAAAATTACCAATTTTCAGTCTGTTTTGGAATTTGTGTAAGATACAGGCTTTTTATGAGCATTTGCCAAGTGTTTTCCTTGTGGATAACTGCTTTGAGACTGTTACAGCTTATTCCTTCAGCAGTAGTAGGGAAGAAGAGTTGTTTGCAGAAGCTGAAACTGAAGTTGCTAGCAGCTATGGTCTAACCAAGTATAAAGTACTACCTAGCATGAAGTAATCAGGAAAATAAAGTCCATAATGTGTTATGGACATGGCAAGTGTAGTCAAATTCATGACTTTATTATTTCTGTGCACTTAAGTCACCGTGTGTAAAATGAAGGAAATAATAAGTTTTCATCTTCCAGCAATATTGTGAAAATAAATTAATGCCTGTGGAAGGGGGGAGAGCCTAACCCTTATTATTTCAAATTTTGAGTTTTGGATAGTAAGTTCTGTGGTGTTGTCCAGGGTAAGGCCCTCCTTTTCATTTAGGAGGATTGTTTTATTTTCAAATTTTAAAAAAAGTGTTGTAGACATTTCCTTCTCTTTAAGAAGGTAGAAATTGAGGCAAGCTGAAATAGCAGGGAATTGTGGTATGAGTGACAGATAGATTCTCTTTCTGTGGAAGCAAGTAAAGCCACTTGCTGCATGTGTTTCTGGTCAGTAATTCCTCAGAATTTCACCAGCTTGTCAAAAAATTTTCACACAGCTACAGAAGCAAGTGTCTCGAATTGCTATGGGAATTTGCCTTTGCCAGTAGTAACAATGATCACAGAAAACTGAAGTCCGCTTTTTGCTTTGAGTGCTGCTTAAACATTTCAGCAGGAGCATTAAGCATTAAACTAGCTTAAAAGGAATGAATGTTCAGCAAATTTAATATATTGCTTGATCACATCTAAGGAAGTATGAATCAGAGATGTAAGTTACACTAAAAATCTGATTTGTTTCGTCATGTTTTGTTTCTACTTTCTGAAGCAAATCAGTACCAGTGTGTTGGTTTTGTTCCAATAGGTAGATTTTGGAGTTTTACTTAAAAGTGCATGAGGC
Organism: Falco biarmicus; assembly: GCF_023638135.1. Lineage (NCBI taxonomy): Eukaryota > Metazoa > Chordata > Aves > Falconiformes > Falconidae > Falco > Falco biarmicus. The sequence continues at coordinate 61,016,224 of NC_079290.1, forward strand.
AAGAGGTGTCCAATGCTACTCCAGTACGTTGCAGTCCTCACTTGGTTGACATTTATTGGAAGTGTAGCTTCAAGAGAAGATTACAGAAAGAAGTGCAGGTGTATTTTTAATGATGAGCTGTGTCATGAAAGAGGAGCCATCACTTGCTCAGACAGCTGTTACCGAAGCATGATCTATCTGTAATTTATAAACCAGTAGTACCTTTAAAATTCAAGTCAACCCGTGCAACAAATCTGAAAGGCATATTGGGGTGTGGTATTTTCAATCAGTGAATAAAATTTTGTAAATTAAATTCTGGGCCAAAGTTGTTTGGTTTTGGTTTTTTTTGTTATTCCACAGTGTGCTGTTGTAAAACACTGCTGCATGATGTATAGGTGCCTACAGTTAATCAGGAATAGCAAGGTATGTATATTCCATGGTTTCTTTTACTGTTTTTTCCTCCTCAAGTAACAAACAACCTGATCTGTGTAAGGTATGACAGCTGAAAGCGCCTAACTGACTAGATAACTGAGGGACTTAAATGACCTCCAGATGTCCCTTGACCTCAACTATTCTTCAATTCTATGATCAATGAAATTTTTGTGTTCTTTGGTAAGCATGTGTTTAGCTTTTTTTAAATAAAAAAAAAGGGGGGAGAGGTGGGAAGCCTTACCAAAACTCAATCAGAAAACTACAGGTTTGGTCATGCTCTTTAATAGGGTGTATTTGTTAGAAAGAGGTCGACAAGTCTGGGTGCTCCTGTTAGTGTGGAAAATAGATTGAAGGGTTTGTGAAATCTGTGGAACTTGATACTTGAAACCAAGCACAGGTAAACTCAGGCTCTTAAAATACGAATTTGGAGGTGTTCTGGGTAGGAGCCCAAGGTCCTATACAGGCAAGTGCAACAAAACCCCTGCAAAGAGTCTTGTTTGTTTTCTGTGTAGGAAAGAGTTGTATGTCCTCTCATTTTTTGCTCTTAGTAGAAATTCCTAGACTATGAGATACATTCTTTATTTTGGTAGGAAGTAGTAGTGAGTTCCAGCTGAAGTATTGGAAAATCTTTCTTGCTGCCTGAGTGTTGGCTGTTTTTTAGGGACTTCATCCTAGCCTTGTGTAGTGTAGTCTGGCATGGGATGAGTAGGTACTTAGGAGTATTTTAAAAGCCGTTCTGGAGGTTGAGTAGTCACTGCCCATTCCTATTTCACTGTTCAAGGGCACCTTTATAAAATGGAATTCAAATAATTTATTTTCCTTATTACAGAAAGATTTTTGTGATCCTTATGTTTGATCTCAGGTATCTAAACATTTGAAAATAAAATGTAGAAATACTCTCTGATAGGACAGCCAGTCTAGTAGTCCATTGCATATATTAGCTGGGCTCTGAGGAGTCTCTGAAATACACATACCCAAGTTGTTTCATGGCATATATTTCTGAAAGGTGTGTTTGTTAGGCTGGGGTTTGGGGTTGGGTTTTTTTTTATTTATTTATTTCTAGTGTAGCCTCTAAAATCTGGTAGGGAGAATTGCTGCAGGGGAGAGGTAAGGTACTTTTTCTGAGGTTGTGCAATAGGTGCAGCAAAGAAAGGAGTAGAACTGAACTCAGCCTTGAATGTTCTAGCCATGAAGTCATCTCAAGTATTGTGTAAATCTTAAAGGAAAATTGTAATAAAAAAAAATATTCTCATTTCTGGACCAGAAGTGTTTTGTCATATTTTATCATCAAATGCTGTAAAATCTGCCAAATTTGTGACTCATGTCCATGCTGGGTACTGCGTTTACACTTAATACCACAACAGACTGTTGCCTTAGGCACTGTTAGTTTGAGACTTTGTTGGAGCTTAGGTCTTTCATCATAACTCTTGACACTGGAATCTGCACGGACTGAACTGTCGCAATCGTGTGAAAAGAGCTTGCGAATATTTTCCAAATAAAAATGTTCTTGTCAACTTTCATCTGTAAAAGCCACTGCATGTATCATTCAGGCACTCTTCTCTCCTATATATTTAATTGGTGTGCTACCTAAAGCCAGTAGTACTTGGTAACTTGTTTGCTGGTTGCTGTATTGCAAGTACAATGAGACACCGTGGAGTGCATGGCAAAAAGTGCCTGGTAAATTGTTCTGTTTGTTACATTTCATGATATTTTAGTGCACACCATATACAGGAAGGGGTGATGGTAAAAAATTTAGTCTTAAATAGTATAACACACACACGTAGCCTCTTATTTAATCTTTTCTTATGCAAAATGTGTATTCCTTTTGAGCTTGTGAAGGACAATAATGCCTCTATCCTGCAGCAGTAGGGATGTACTGCTGTGTATGTTTAGTCCATTATAGCTCTGTGTGTGTAATACATTATCAGCTTTTGGAAAAAATGTTTCATTATGTGGATCTCATGCCTACTCAGCTTTGACTTTAGCACCCTGGTAGTTAAGTTGTTTGGTAATCCTACTTAGCAGTAATGTGTGTGCGGACCCAGCAGCATCATCGGTTGCTAAATGATTGGAAAGAAGTCTTTTGGGGGGATCCATGTAACATGTTTTCATAGGACTCTGCACAAGAAACCTCAAAATATTTTTGCTCAAATGAAACCTTTATTAGCCCTTTCAATTTTCTTAATTGTAAACATCAAATAAACTGCTGCAATGATTATAGAATAGCTGTGTTTATGTAGTCCTCTGCAATGAAAACCTTGGTACAAAACCTAATGTTTTTGTGGCTACGGTCTCTCTGAAATTTTGAAATTTCAGAGCAGTATTTTGTTTAATGTTAGAATGAGATTTTTTAAGTGTATGCACTGGGCAATATCCCATCCATTACCACCATTTTGACATTCTCATGAGATGTCAGTAGTGTTTGAGACTTCATTTCTATGAGTATGTCTGTCCAAGAAGGTAATGGAAAACTGACCACAGTAGTTAGCTTGTCATTCTCCATTAAAACTAAAAGAAGATTAAACACTTGTGCTTTTTTACAGGGCCACAGGAGTGGCAAGACTAAAGAATTTTGATTTGTGTTTTTATGTTCTGGGGAAAAAATTCTTGAGTGTTGATCATGGAGTCTACTGTGCTTTCCTCCCAAGCACAATCCCTTCTTACCTGTCCTCTGAAGTTTCTCTGCTGCTTCCTCATCACAGTCACATTCTCTTATTTAGCTAATCTGAACCTTTACTCCTCACAGGCATACTTCTGTGTGGGAAATACCAGGTAAAAAGTATAGATGGTCTTTTCCTACACATGATGTTTAAATTCCCAAGCCAGAAAAGCCCAGCTCTGTACTACTGAACTTTACTACCATCCTACTGTGTGTTGGACCTGAATGGTCTTTTTCCTGACAGTCCCAAATTCCTGATCTTGTGCCTCTTACAATGTCCCCAGCCTCTAACCAAAATTTCCCAAATAATGTCTCATTTCAACTCATGCGCTTTTTTTCTTGGTGGATGCTGTAGGTGAGAAGGAGATGCTGGTATGATAGTACATGCACTACAGTCTGACTGGGAGTGGCTGCATTGTGTGGTAGTAGGTTGTGGCTGAGTAACTGTGGATATAGAAGCACAGAGTTCTGGAAGAACAACAAGATGATTGACAATGTTGCTACATCTCCCATCACAATGTTTCTTTTAGCGCTAGTAGTGCTGGAGTTTGTTAACCTCTCTTTTGGAAAGAAAACACTTCTCTGAGTTACTTGCTGAGGGATGCTTTATTTGTGAAATAAAATACTGAAGTCACTTGCGCTTTCCTGATGAGAAGAAAAAAAACAACACCCAAAGAGTGCTAAACTTAGTTAAATGAACATCTTTTTGCTTAAACTCTGCTTCTTACAGTATTTTAAAAGCCCAATTTTCTGTGGGTTTTGGTCCTTTGTGCTATACCCATTCCCTTTCTCCCAGTGCATTAACCTCAGCTGCCTTTGACACTCCCACCAGAACGCAGATAGCATTTGGCATGGCTAGGTGTGAGCTACCTACTTACTTCTTAATTAGCCAGTATGTACATACGGGTTGGCCAGCTGGCTTTCTCTGAACAGAATATGTAATGTTGGCTTTTGCCTGCCTTTCCCTCAGTTCAGCTGTTCTTAGACGTCGCTCTCTTATGCTCATCCACCAGCTTTTTTTTTTTTTTTCCCTTTCCATAATAGACTGAATAGCTTTGAGATCTAGATCGTACTAGTCATTTCTAAATAAACTTGGAAGAGACAAAGTCATGGGTGTGGGAGGGAGGAGATTGCCAAGAGGAAATCAGGTCAGTGTCTTAGTTTGAATCAGGAATACACTTTTAGTGACTATCCTTATCTCTCCTCTCTGTAGTTTAGCTTGATCTATGCAGTGGCTGCAGAGCTTGATTCCTTCGGTTTTAAGCAGAGATGTGTGCTCCAACCTTTAATATGTGTTTAGTACATGGGACTGCACTAGAACTAGTCCAGAGCAAAACTGCTAAATGTAACTAGAGTAAATTCTGATTTTTTGCTACAAGCAGTTCCACTCTAGAGATCTGCTCTTGATAATTCTGTAGTTCTTGCTAATGTAGATGTAGCCTTAGCTGTCATTTTCATCTGTTTAATTTTAGCAAAACATTCTGAAGCACTCATGTCAAATATTTATAGCAGAAATTTTTTACAGTTGATTCACTGTTTCCTAGTCTGGAGTAAATCCCTATTAGAAGAAAGGGATATTTTTCTTTGGTTTTTTTTCCCTCTGCAGATGAAATAAGATACGGGAAATATAGAACAGGTAGTTGAGAAGATTGCCTTATGTTAGATCCCCTGCTTTTCAAGTGCAGATGTATTCTAGAGCTCAAGCATAAATGCAGTATCTTGGAAATTAACTCATCTGCTACTAATATTCTCATACAAGTTCAGTCTTGCACCCCATTGATCTTCTATAATAGCAGTCGTCTAACCTTCAAGATCAACTGTACAACAGGGCTGCCAAAGAAAACCTTCCCTAAGTATGATGTAACTTTTTGCTGTTTATATTTTGGGGAAGACATGCAGGAATAAGATAAGCATGCATCATAAACCAGAAAGGAAACAAGTAGTTCTGTGAGCACCAGAACTAGTGATGCTTAATTTCTTACAGTTTTGTGTCTTACAGTTGATTGACTCTGGTAATGTGCAAGTCTCAACTGAAACTTGCCCTGTGACTAGGGGAAAAGAAGGAAAGTGGTTTGTAAAGGCCATCTCACATAGGGTTTTCTTATATGCAACGTAGCATGAAGCTCATACTGAAACTTTCCCTCAGGGAAAACGGTGACAAGATGATCATTATTATCTACCAGCCACCTCTTTCCATTAAATTTGTGAGTGTTTAATATATTTGAAAACTTTCTCTGCTGTCAAGTTTGAAGAAAATATGTCTACGGGCGTGAAAGTCATTGGTGAATCATACATATGCATGTAACGAACACATGGGCCTCCGTTTCTCAAGTGACTGGAGTGAAAGCAAAAACTCATATAAAGGGATTGAACAACAGTGGCAGCAGCGTTGTTGGGAGTACTGTGTGAGTTCTCTGGGTTTTTACGTAAGTGAAGGCATGCCCTTCTATTAGTGCTAGATGTAAGCTTGTACAAATCAATACAGTAACTTGTTGGTATTAGAGTTTTATTATATGCTGAATTTTCTGAAGCTACTTGTATCTGAAATTTTGGTAGTTGGTGGGGTTTTTTTTATTAAATAATTCCAGCTTTTTATATCACTGCCTGTAGATCTGTCAAAATGCTCACCTTTGATACTTTAAGGAGAAAAAAGAATCTTTTAGTTCCTTTAGGTGAAAAATGAACAAAAGAAGTTGAACTGTTTTTTGAGTAATAGGACATTGATAACTATAATGAATGTGCAGGAAAGATGTCCAAACGTAAAATCAGAATATCTGATTCTTTTACATGCAGAGAAGTTTCTTTTAGTCGGAAGCAGATTCTATGTTTTCTTGAAAAGCTTGAAATAGATCAGTTTGTCAGAGAAAAAGCACAGCTGTGCCTGTTTGTCAGATGAAAAGTGATGGTGCTGCTTGTTGTGACAGAGGAGAATAATTTGAATGTAAAGAGTTTTAACTTTTTTAAATTAAAGTTCTGTTGATTTGAAACATGCCATCAAGACCGCCTAATAAGCCAGTAATCGCATTAAGAAACAGCCCTGAAGGAAACTCAAAGCAGACAGATTTGGGTTTCCCTGGAAGAACCTGCTAATGTTCTCCATTTTCACTTGGAATGCAAATTACTGTGTTCAGAACATGAGTTGAAATGGCACTGAACTGCAGGCAAACAGAAATAAAGTTAAAATGTCAGTAAAATCACTTCTTCAGGTCATCATTTTATTGTAATATATAGTATGTGATCATGGGTTGAATAGTTTGCTTACATTTCTGGACTGTGATATCTTAGGAAATAAAAAAAAAACCCTACCCTTTATGACTTTTTTTTAATTTTTTCTCAAATATTTGAAGCATTTATGTCTGTCTGAAAAGTATTTAATACAGGGATTGTGGAACGGCAGCCTGGTACATAAAACACTTCATGGAAATACTGCCGTGTGTCGATGTGATCGGTGGATGGTTCTACTTTAATAATACAGTATGTGATACTCAGCTTTAGTGAACTTCCAAAACAGTTTTCTCTTCAAAACATAGCTGGCTTGGGGTCAAGGATTAAATGAATTCACATTTTGTTTTGATTATGTGGTAAAGAAAATGGAAACATCCTATGCTTTCCGTTTTCATTTACTTAATTTGTGTATTATTTGTGCTGTGTTATATAAAAATACCTTTAATTTAAATTTATTTTGAAAATGTTTTCATCATCCTCTTGTCCCTATACAATACCTATAGCTTGAATTTTTTTTGGTCTACCATTTTTGAAAATAAATTATTTCTGCTCGGTAAGGTTTGAAAGGACATGCAGGGAAGCTGGGCATTTTGTGGAGGAAGAACTCTTGTCCAGTTAATGTGTTTTAGCCCCCTTGGTGAGGCAAATAAAAGGAGTGGAGCCAAGCCTAAGCTAATAAATTTTACTTAAGCTCAGGAATCTGGGGTCCTTACTGTCAGTACCAGAAGGGTATAGGGAATGGCATTACCAAACCAGGAAGGGAAAAGAAGCAAAGCAGGGATGGAGTTAGTTTCAGGGAGTCCAGCAGCGGGAAAAAAAGGAAAGAAAACAGCAGCATATGCAATGAGAAATATTTTTATTAAAATAATAAAGATAACTTTCACATGTTAATCTGTTTTAAAGTAGTTATAAACATGATGATATATACAACGGGAATTGTGAATGAAAGTTAAGAGGATTTGAGAGGCTAACTGAGCAAAAGAAGATTTATGACTTCTTTTTAAAACCATGAAAACGGGTATTTGCTGCTATGGTAATACTCTGTGGTGTAATCAACACAGTAGTTGTTGTCTGTGAGGATGCTATCTCATTGCTTCTTTTAGTTGTAAACTACCGGCAACTCATTCTAGGGTACTCTGCGTTGCACCAATAACCTTTTTTCTTCCTGCAACTGTTAACAAAAAGCAAATAAAAAGAACAGGCAAATAACAGTGTGCTTTGCTCATTAAAAATGAGCAATTACTGTCCCTGTCCAGTAGGGCATAAATCCTATTGACCCTACATAAATGAAGGGGATACCCTAATGTTTCTTTTATCTTAGGTAAGAGTGGAACAGTAGGAATTTCACAATATTGTACCTTGTATAGTAGTGGAGACAAGATTCAGGTTATTGTACATGAGACAGTTTCTAATTAAGCTCTTCCTGTTTTTCATAAGCTTGTGGTTAATGTTAAAAAAATAAAAACAAAAAACTCCGGTGTGGGGGAAAGGAAAGAAAAGAGCAAACCATAGTGTATCATTTCCTAATTTTCTAACTTTAGGATTGAACATTTTGAACTTTCCTTCCCCTCTTGTTCTTCCTCTCCTTTTGTGGAAGAATGAGAAAGTAAGATGTTACTTTGCTATATACAATGGTATTAATCTTAACCAAGTATTCTGTAAGGGAATTTCCCATAGTTTAGGTCTTGTGGGGGATGGGTGGGTTGGTGCAGTGGGGTGTAGAAATTTTCTTGAATATGAAAGTTCTGTGTGTCAGGTCTAGTGTGCAAAACGGTTTTCTCAAAGTCATCTGCAGTGAGAAAATACCAGTCTCTATTGTAAGTTACCTGTGTCAAACCAAAATAGTGGCCCTGGTCCTGTGACAGCAACATTTTTGCGACGTGATGATCCAAAACTTTTAACCTATAAAGCAGCAGTAGAAATGTCACACATGAAACAACATCTAGCTGAGATCTAGAATCACCGCAAGACTTAGCAAGACTGTGATCACCTAAATATTTGTAACATAATACATCATATCAAAAAGACCCATAAAATGTCACCAGCTTTACAGTGATGTCTGATGCAGTTGTGCTTTTCACGTGACCTTTCCTGTTGGGCCCTCTTAGGAGAGGAGTGACTCCTTGTTCTGTGGAAGAGGCGAATCAGACCTTTTCTGTTATGTGGATCTGTAATGTACTTGGTATACCCTGGAGATGAAACGCCACATTCTCTCTCTTAAGAGTGTTATGTGCATACGTATATATATGTAGTGATGGCTTATGTGATTAATTTGCTAGACAGTGAAAGTTAAGGGTTCTAGTTCCAGGTCTAAGCTTTAGAAGATTTTTCTTCTGACACTTATTTCTCATTCCGACAGAAAGGATACCAAATCGCCAAGATTTGATCTTCTTTCCATAATATTTTGGGTAGATGATATTTCACTTCCTCAGGCTAGAAAGCTTGATTTCTCTTCAGTGTTGCTAGAAATCATCTTCTGCATCTTCCCAGTCTTATTACTTACAAAAATGAGATACTGAACCAATGAGACATCAAATACCCAAAAGCGTTAAGTCTGCCAAAGGTGCAGGTTAGAGGGATGAGGCAGTTCAGCAGCTGACTTTGTGGCTTTCTGATGACGCTGTCCCCAGTAGCAGCCATGTTAGACCTTTTGTGTTTTCACCCCAAGGTTTAAGCTGCAGATGAGTGGGATGTTTGAAGTCAGGTGTCATTGTTAGTCATCTTTTCTGGGGCACTATTCAACTCTGCTACCATGTGCAGTAACAACATTTGCCCTGAAATAACACTGCAGTGTGTATATTTATGTAATGGTGGTTGTTTGTTTTTCAGACACACGATGAACCCACTGATGCAAGATACAGCTAGCTAAACCGCTATAAAATGCCCAAATTTGGGTCTACAAAAACAGTTCAAGTTGAAAATTCTGATAGTGATAGCACCATGGTGGAAAAACCAACTGCAAGAAAGGTAACAAAATCATATTCATGTCCATTTAATTTCAGTGAAATGAAGAGCATGTATTCTGACACTGGGGGTTTGTTTTTTTGCTGTAATGGGAAGAACTGAATATGAATCTGTATTCTGATATCTTATGTGCAGAAAAAAAGAAGTGTAGGTTTTTACATGGCTTTAACTAAATTAAACTAGGGAATACACCTTTTATTGTAACTTGCAACTTAATTCAGAAGAAGCTGGATGGATTGGCTTTATTTGGTGTAAGTTAGTGCATGGTTTTCATATCTTACATCATATGAAGTCCATACGCTCACAAGAACAATGATTCATATTTTATTTAATTTTACGGTCTTACTCTCTGTTACAAACACATGAAACATTTCTGAAGACCTGTGACAGCACAGACCGGTGAAAAAACACGTTTCTTACATTCCTTTGTAACACAGGGACTTGTTCCCTCTGTTAGGAGGACTTGAAAGCTAAATGCTGCGGAAGAGTTAAGAGTAACACCTGTACAAGGGAGTCCACTTCAAAAATGGTAAGATCCATTTTTGAGTGTTAGAGAATGAAGGAATACGGGAGCTCTCGTAACACCGAAGAGTGGTTTATTGTTTATAAATGTGAAGTATCCTACCATTTTCAAACTTCTGGAGCAGAGTTGCAAATAACTCAGTTCTCAGTTTTGTCTGCCTAGTACAATTTTACAATAGACAACAGTTTTATCTGTAGTACTAATGAATAACAGAAGATAAAATAAAATTCTGAATTGTGAATGATGAGTTGTATGTAGCCCTAAGGAAAGAGAATCCATTTAACACCCAAATGGTATTTAAGAGTGTCTTCTCTGGAAAAGGAGACTCTTGTGTGTGTGTGGTCATACTTACTGTTTTGTTGAAGTCTGTATTCTCTGCAAGATCATTTAATGAATGGATATAAGATAGGAAGAGATTAAAAACTAGGGAAGTTTAGAAGATCCAGCATCTACTTCAAACCATTCGTCTTCTGAAAACATTCATAAAAACCTTTAGATTTTTTAATCTCTTCCCAGTTTGTTTTATGGTTCCCAGTAAAGTGAGGCAAAGGTAGTTACTTTTGCTAGTTGTGATGAAATATGTAGATAAGAAGAGGAAGGTAACAGAGTAGAATGAGGAAAGGAAATAGGCTTACTAGTAAAGGGATGAAAAAATGTTGGAGTGGTTTGGTTTGTGTGGTGTTTGGGGTTTTTTTTCCTGGTTCTTGTTTGGGATATGGTTGAGTTAACTGAAGTTTCGTTCAGTACTGGGAAAGAGAGGGGAATGTCTTGGGGCCTACAAGAGCAAGAATATGAAGGCTATTACAGTGACATTTAGTGGTATTAAATACTGCTTTTTTATTTATATACTTGTAATTAAGTTATATTTTGTAAAGGTTTTAGGTTATTTAACAAAAGGAATACTTTCTGGCTTTATAAACTCTTACTATATTGACACTTCAGTATTTCTAAAAAAACCCCACCATTTGGCACAGGAAAGTCTTGGAAGACAAAGCTGCTCATGCTAGGAGAACAGACTTGACATCAGTTTTTTCAAGCTTAATTTGTACTTATAATCTAACCAAAAATTTATAAAAACCTGTAATAGAGGTTAAAATGAATTTTCATGTTTTGTTCACTTTCACAGCAAAAATAGTGGGTTTGCTGGAATGTATCCATTTTTAAGTTTTCCTTTTCCCTGTTTCTTTGCTAAAGGTATGGCTTGAAATGGCTGGAATGCATTTATATGTTTGAGTCTGTAGAAATAGATTATATTTTGATAGTGGAGATTACTTCCTTCCTTCCTTCCTAGGCTTTGAATTTTACATACAAGTTGCTCTGTAATCTGAGTTAAAAAAAATATATATAAATCAGTAAAAATAGTTTACTTGGGAGGCCACTCTTCTTCCTCCACTTTCCACCTCTTACTCCCCCTCATTTCCTCCGTGTCGCTTGCTGCCATTGTAGAAAAACGGTGCTAGTCTACGGAGTGGCTGTTCAGTCTGCAACCACTGCCAAAGAAACTACCTTATCAGTGACCCTTGTGCCCAGTTCAGTATTCACAGGGTGTCTTGACACCTTCCTCTCCCATAATCTCCTGCCCTTGATCCCAGTAGACTGTTCCCTCTCTTCTAGTAACAGCAGCAGTTAATCTGCTGAGCTGTGTAACCCCCATACCTTGCAATCTCTGCAAAGTTAGGCAGTCTTCTGAAACATGCGGGCTCTTTGGCCAGAACATTAAAGATACAAATTCATATGAAGGTAGGCGTAACTTTCCAGGGAGCGGAAGAGTGAACATGTTATTATTTATTTAATGGCCAGGAAATACAGCAAGATTTGATTTAGAAAGGATTATAGTAACATTCTATTTTTAATGGTCACAGATACCCCTTTGATTGTCATATTAGTTGGTGTGAAGGTTTGTCCTTAGCTGGTTGCTCTAACAAGGAGGTGTTTGTTGTTGAGACTGATCACCAGTGCAGGAATTAGAAATGTAGACAAGTGTTAGATTCTACCTTGCCTGGTATTTGAGATTAAGATGCCAGTCAAAGCAGGATTACTTAGAAAATTAGAGTCTGGGGGAAGATGGAAGTTTCACCAAGGACATAGCTAGGGAATCACAATGGTGGACTAATTACATTGATACCAAAAAGGAAGCTGATAAACTGCTTGCACTGTTAGGTTCAGTCTTGTTTGTTGTCCGCCTTGGAACAACATATAATGTGAGATTAGAATAATGTAGGGTTTGGCTTGGGGATTGTATGATATAAATTGATATGTAATATTGAAAATGTGAGATGCTAAATAAAATTGCAGAATTACTTAAGTGCTGCAGTTAATATTCCTGTATTCACTTGTTTAGCATAATAAATACAGTTGGGTTGCTTTTGTCATATTTTGAGGAAAAACTGAATACATGTTTAAGATGATAGTCAGACACGTGATCTGTTCTGTAACACACAGACAAGTAATTGTCAGAAGTGTTTAGCTAGCTCTTGACTAATCTGCAATCTTTCCCCTGTGTTAGAAAAAATAGACAAAATATTGCCACTTGTAATCATTTGGATTCAGCATAGAAAATAACTTAAAATTCAACAGGCAATAGGGAAAGAGTAAAATTTGAATTTGAACAACAGAAAGTCATGAAGGTAAATCTGTATTACATACACAAACATTAAAACCCTGAAGTAAAGATTGACCAGGCCAAGTCAACAGTGACAACTTAAAATGAAGTATAGTTAGAAAGTACTGGAAGCTTCTGTAAAGCCAATCAGGATTTTTCTCAGTATGTATATTTGCAACCATTAATTTTAAAACAATAGTTTTGGAAACATTAAAACTTCTTACGAAAAGTTAGGGATTCGTTAACTTGGTGCAATTGATATAAGGAAGTACTGAAGCCTAATATGAAGTGATGTTCATACAAAACAGTGCATATTACAAATGAACAGTAATGTTAAAGGACACCACTCCCTAAAAAGATCCTCATTCTCCTCCTCAAAATAAAAACTGGAATGGCCTGCATATGTGATGTAAGACTATTCCAATGGTTAATACATTAAGATAAAAGAAAAAAACACTTGCAGGATTTGGTTTTCCTTTCATAGTTGATAAAATGTTTAGCTCTTACTGGTTGTGCACTCTTAGCTGTTGACTGAAGAATGTAGTAAAGTTATTGTTGTTATGAGACTTAACTTCCACTGGACAAATATGAAAGATTAATGCTTATTGTGCTGTTCTAGCAACCAGTAAATAGCTATGTGAATCAGCTATGTGTTCAGGTCTTCTGAGATCTTAAAGAAAGTCATTAGAAATAACCTTCCTGTTAATAAGTTGAGTTTATATCATACATACTTTAGGCTATGTGTATTTTTACTTCAGTTGCTCATCTTGGGATCATAAAATAAATTAAAAAACAGTAACAGTGTGTACAGTGGATAGACCACTTAGTGTTTGCGTGAGATATTTTATAGACATAAGAACACAATGAAATTTCAATTTATCTGAATTTATACTTTAGAACTTAAATGGTCAAAACTAAAGAGGGAAGTGATAGGTATGTCGTCCAAAGGGGAAACACATTTGGGATTTCTAAGAATTAACTCTCTTTAAGAAGAGTCTAACAGTAGTGCCCAAAGCTGTTACAGTACCGTACAGAACAGGCTTCAGTATGTAATTCTCTCTGATAGGCAGAAAAAGAATGCTTATTCTCCCAGGGCTTAGTACATCTGCTAGATTATATGGCACTTTGTTGTCTCCTTTTGTGTATTGTCATTGATTGTAGTAGTACCAGACAATAGAGCTGGAATGGGATATCAAGAAATTGTCCAGACTGCTGTTTGTTAGCCTTCTGAGACAGTTTCTGTTGGAACAGATTAAAAATGTGTTCCTCATCACAGCACACTAGTATGGTTTTGTTAACAGAGAAAATTCTTCCTTGTTACTACATTCTCCAGTGAGGCATGCATTAAATGTTGAGACGTGCAGATCCAGTTCATCCGTTTGCCCCAGAGTAGAATAAGCTGTACTCGGTTCTTGACAGATGTTTGCCAGACCTTTTCTTTAAAGCCTTGCCTGATGGAAATTCCAGTCTCCTTGGGCAGTTTATTCTGATACTTAATTATGCTGACTGGCATGGAGTTAGATATTTAGTAGAAGGATAAATAACCTTTGTTTGTCTTCTGTTGCTGTCTAAAGTCATTAAATGTTCTCTAACTGTAGTGGACATGGAGAGTATGTAATGCCTTTCTCTTTGCAGAAATAGTTTATGTATCTGAACAGTATCATGTCTTGAGTGTTTTATATGATTAGCAATTTTCACTTTAGATTAATGAACCTCTTTAGAAGGTCCACAGATATTCTAAGTTACAGGTTGTTTTGTAAAAGATACCAGCTTTGGTTTAGGTTGCTTCCATGGATATCGTTAAACTAATACATAGGCCTATTCATGCTGAATTTTGAACCTTGCTTTGGACCCTGAAAAAAAGAGATGTCTATGCTGTTGCAGTGAGCAGGAGCATCTGTAACAGTGAACGTTCACTCTTTAAATCAAAATGCCTGTTCTGACCTACAGGGCTTGCTACCTTCTCTTCCCTTCTTTTACCTGAAGTTGAATCCAGGAGGCTGTTACATGTTTTCTGGCTTTTAATGTGGGGTCTTCTGATTGTACAGTTAATTACTTTTATCAGTTTGTAGAACCTTGATTTTATCCTGACTTTTCCAGTTTTGTTTTGTATCTAGATTGTTTTTCAAATTCACTAGTTATTTTACTTTCCCTTTGCCAGTGCTTTTTGCTTCTCCCTTTCTCCCAGTTGTGATGATGTCTGCATATCTAATTGCATCTCTGTTTCAGCATTGTCACAGAAAATACTAAATAGCATTGACTTCGTACAGACTTCTCAAACACCCTGTTTGTTGCATCTTTTAGGTTAGAAAATGCACCACTGATGGTGGCTAAATGCTTATTTCGACAACAGCAAAGTGACAAAATACCCTTTCCCCTCCCCCGCCCCATTTCTGTGTATTCTGTATATACCCTCTTCTTTCCTTTTCAATGTATCTTTATTTATCTGAAAATACACGTTTTGAACTGTCTTGCCTCCTAATTAGATCATCACAAAATTAATATTCAGTGATTATCAAAAGTAGTGCATCAGTCATAATATTTAATATAATGCATATATACAATTTAAGAGTAAGAGTAAATTTAAAGCGATCAAATTATTTAAGCAGCTTGTGTCTCTTTGAGCACATACTGATATACTTTACTGACTAGTACCAAAAAACTGATACTTTTTAAGGATTGCCAACCACAAAAAGTTTGCCTTTTTTTTTTTTCTATAGAAGAAGTTGAAAGCAAGGTTTCCTGCTTAAGACTTTAAAATTATTTTAATTGATCCTCTCTATTGCATAGTACCTAACGTAAGATAATATTCCAGAGAAAGCAATAAATTGTAATACTGCTTTATCATATTGTGGGAAATTTACATGCGTAAATATGACAAATAAATGAGTAGTTTGGAACAAGGTATGAGATAGCTCTTGGTGAGATTGGACTGCAGTGTGAAATTCAGATGTGTAGCAGAAGAGATCGGTATCGGCTTAATGGAGTTTGTATCTGCTCTTGTCAATTTATCTATTTGAAAATAATCAGTTGTGTTAGATTGATTAGCTTCTTTCAGAAGTAATAGTACAGACACTGTCTCCCAAGGCCTTAGGGGAGTCTTAAGGGGGTTTAGATTTTTAGACTTTCAGACTTCGATGTTCTAGCATGTAGGAAAAAGGCAGGGAGGAGTGTTTGTTGCTCCCTCTGGGATTTTGGAGGAGGGTTGGTTTTCATGTGTGGGTTTTATTCTGTGTTTTGGTTTAGGGGTTTAGTGTTTTGGGTTGTTTTGGTTTTGTTGTTTCCCCCTGCTCCTCCCTCCCCCCCCCCTCCCCCCAGGTTTCCAAACTCAGAGCGAAGATAGATTTTGTCTGGGGGCACCAACCTGTTACTTCTGGAGTTCTTCTGACATAGACTGATCACTTCCTTGTGATTTCCCTGGTACAGATATTTGTCATCTGAAGATTGCAGTTTGTTTGCAGGTTCTTTTTGTAATCACTTCTGCCTACACTTTGCACACAATTTCAGTGTGTCAGATAATCAAACTACTCTTTGTACTTACGTTTGTTTTTTAAAAAAAAGAAAGGTGCTTTTGGGAATAGTACCTTTACTTGGAGTTATTTTCTAGTTTTTCTCTAATCTGAATAGATCTTTTAACTTCTTGCTTCAAAAGTACCAAGGAGCAGGCTTTTGTTTTTCACTGATTGGCAAGTCAGTGTATGTTCCTCTTCTACCTTTAGAAAATGAATCTTTTAGTGTTTCCATCTGATCATCTGTAGGAATGATACAAAGCTGTGGAGCTGTGATAGCTGACAGCTTGATAATATGTTTCTGCAGCATGTAATGAACAGAAAATGCTGTGTCTCTATATTGCATCTTGATTGATAGGCCAAAATGTTGGGGTTTGCAGAGGGTTCCCTCAAGCAGTCTTCTCACTAACCTGGTTTCTTTTACATACTTTGATGCTGTTATTAAGGTGATGAAACATAAGTTAATATTGTGCCCGTCCAGGTTTTTCTCTGTTTATCTTGAAATACATTTTGTAGGCCCAGATAAAAATTCCAAATAGCTTGTACCTATTTTTTTCTACATTTGATATGAGTTTTAAAAGTTTCTTCATTAATTTTCTAAGTTCTTTGTAAATTTTGTTTTAGAAAATGAAACACCACACTATTATTCTTGTTGAAACAGAGAGTTCTGTTTGGATGGATTACGGGGTGGGGGTGGAGGCAGAGGCAGGGGAGGGTTGTTAGAGGTTTTCTTTGTTGTTACTGTGTTCACAGTCTGAATTGCAGTGTGGGCTCTTAATATGCTTTTAATGTGATTATTATGTTGTGGTCAAAGAAGGAAATCGGGTTGGTCATTAAGACTTAGCAAATACTCATCCAGTTTGTGTTGTTTCTTTGCTTATTAATCAAGGCTCTAATAGGCAACAGTAGTTCTACAGTGAGAACTATCAGGAAGTAGAAATAACACAGAAGATACTCATTTTTAAAAGAAAGAAATGCCATTATTTTAGAAAGGTTACTTTAAAATTTTTTGAATAAACTATGTAATACATTTACTTACACACATGCATATACATTCTCGCATAGCAGGTCTTTTCAGTCTGTATACGTTATAAGACTATTCTGCTTTATGCAAAAATTACTTAGTATACTTTTTATTTATATTAGAGCAAGGACAAGATTGCATCCTACAGCAAAACTCCAAAAGTGGATAGGAGTGATGTGGGGAAGGAGATGAAAGAAAAGTCTTCCATGAAACGTAAACTTCCTTTTACTATTAGTCCATCCAGAAATGAAGATCGCAATTCAGACACAGGTAGAACCTTTTTATTTCCTTAACTAATTATTTGTTGATAAAATACATCCTAATTTAATTAATTGTATATTATGTTTTTATACTGATTAATTTTTTCCCCCATAAAAAAGGATACTAAGTATAAAAGTTGCTTGCTTGCTTCTAATTGTTGCATCTCAGCCTGATAGGCTTTCATCCTTATCGTTAGCAAGAGCTAACATGCCAGCATAGTTTATTTACATTTTCTGGTTGTTTCATAACCTCATTCTTTTGCTCCTATTTTAGTAATAAATCTTTCTTTTCATTGACATCTCTAGAGGTCCATTTGTTTAAACAAGTAAACTGATGAAAAGACATGTAAGTGCCTTGATTTGAGAGACAGCTGTCAGCCATTTGTAGCCTTTTCAGGGAGGGAGTGGGGGAAAGATTGGTAGATGTACTGTCCTTCATATAAAAGAAAAGGTTGCTAAGGTAATACAAGTAACTAAACTAGTCATGGAGAGCAAACTTTTCTTTCAGTCTAAGCTCCTGTGATCTGCTCGGGATACCTTTTCTGCACAGGCTCGTAGTTCTTCCTAACTTAATCATATTCTGTTAGCACTGATTTAAAGACTTCAAAATACTATTCTTGACATGGCTCTTTTCAAATCAAGATGGAGGGATCTGGATATATTCCAAGAGTACAGTTATCTCTGAGTCTAGGTAATCAGTTATCTGTGTCATAATTCAGTAGCAGTTCTGTTGGCAGCAGAACAGTATCAATGCCTTCTGGAAGGCCACCAGAAGGTATGTTCCCCAAATTTCTCAAAGGCGCAGTACTACAGTTTCTTGTACAGCGCTCACTGTACATTTGAATATTTTAATAAATAGGTAATTCCCATAATATGCTCTAGATTTAAATGCAAGACAGAAGTATATATCTCAGTACATGTTGAATTTTTGTCCAGGATGTATTTCATGCAGATTTGGCTCCTGGATATTACACTCATGTTTTTGTTACTGTAAAAAAAACATGGTATGAAATCCAAATTTGTAATAGTCACATTACAAAACAATACTCTTGGCTTTAGAACTCTGTTATCAGTGGTTTTACAGAATTTTAGTCTTACACTGTTCATGATACCGCTTGATTCTGAAAAGACCATGCATAATTTAAGAGTATGCTGCCAGCATCTGCTTTATTAAATTTATTGCTTGGTATTAGACCCTTACTATTTTTCATAATGGAAATAAATTTGTTTAGAAGTAATATTTAGCACTTATCTATTGTTTTCTGTGTTGAAAAATTTTCGTCATCTCTCCCTGGCCCCATCAACTTTAAATAATTCATTGTCACAGCATCTTGTAAGGTAATGTAATTGTTTGTGTTTCTCTTGCTATAGCATCTATTGTCCAGTTGCCACAAGCAAGATTGATTACTTTAGGCACTTAGACATGCACAAAAAGACAATGCACACACTACAAGACCTTTTTGTTGTATCAGGGAGATGAAATAAACAGTTCAAGTAGGAGCAAATATAACAATAGAAAGCACATAGCATTTAACTAATGCGTAGCAAACTTCATAGCCTGTTGTCCAGTTCATTACTGCTGAGGTAAAGAGGTAAGAGCAACTACCCTGTTTTGCAGATGAGGAACATAAGCTTTCCAGAAACTTTAGAGGCAGGAGCATTACTAGGATGAAAAAACAGTTCTTGTAGTGCTGATTCTGTACCTAACCAGTTAGATTAGACTAGTGAGAATTAACCACTGGAATTAACATTAGTGCCAGGCTTGTGACAGACATGGATTAGAACTGACATCAGTGATCATGAAATGTGGTGGTGCTTCTGACACAAACTTGGCGTTATACGTTGAAAAGGTTTGCCATCACTGGACTGAAATGTTACCTCTGACTGAAGTGTCTCCCTGATAGCTATTAAGTTTTTGGAGATGAGTGTAACCTGCAACAGACGAGGTGATGAAAAACTTCTTATCGGCTAGTAGTGATAGTGCTTAAAAAAAAAACCAAAAACAAAACAACCCACAATCTCAGTTTTCTTCTGATACTGTGTGAAAATCTGTAGTGGTATTCTAGGGAAATGGTCAAAGGTTGTGTATAAAATTCATAAATGAAAAGATTCTCAAGAGATATGTGGTACTACTCCATTGTTCCCACTGTGCATTACAGTTCCAGAATGTATTTTATCCTTTCCTGATAGTTTGCTTTTTAATAGCCTTCCAACATTTTCAGAGTTCAGAATAGCAAAACGTTCTTACTGCTTTGCTGAATAGTTTCTCTGTAACAGATAAGACCATTAAGTTTGATTTTTCCAAATGTTTTTAAAGATTTAGGGTCTTCGAAAAATGTCTGGGTGAACAAAAATCAAGAAATGCCATAAAAAGTAGTTACAGTATTAAAAAATTCGATTTAATTGTTTAATTGAATAAATGGTTTATCTCCAAGGTACTTGATAGGTTTGCTAGCTGACTGTAGAAATCCCATGATAATTGGGTTTTGTCCTGTTTAGGCGGGTAAATCGATCAAAGAATGGGAATACCTGATTTTTAGATCATTAGAGCCATCTTGGTTCTATCTCCAGAATATTCATCCATAAGTTAAGATTTTGTCTGTTTTGCTTTATTTTGGTAAAAATTGCCGCCTGAAGTTCCACTTGTTCCTTTTCATGGTGGGCTTATTTTGATTCAGGTGTTGTCTAGAAACTACAAATGACAATGAACATAGAAAGCCAAACTGAATGTTGATTTCTACATTATGTAGAGATGATTACTCTGCATAAAGTAAATTTTACAGAGTCACTTTTGGCAAGACTGAAATCAAACAGCACTTGTAGTGTCCCATAAGAGCCTAGGACAGTTCTAGTCTTTGTGTTTATCTAAATTTAGTTTTAGATCGGTGTTTTTGCCTAAGAAACTGCTGCAATAAACTAGTATTAAACACTTTCAGATTTAGCCTTTAGGTTAATTTCTTCATAATTTCATACTGGTTAGGACTGAGTATAGTTGCCTAAAGGTAATCATCCAGTGCAGGTTGAAATGCCTGCAGTAGCAGAGAAGTCTGCAGTGGGCTGAAAGATAATGTGAGTCACAGGAGACCTGTGGCCTTCTGAAGAGGCCAGCAGGACAACGACAGCACCTGAAATGGCACTACATACCTGTCTTTAAGCAGCGGTGTCCTAGTCTGTTTCTTTCAGTGTGCAGGGGTCCGTTCTAATACACGATCCTGGTTTCGATGGCCATATAAATCTGAGGACTCTGTTATCACACACCCATTCTTTGATTAGAGCAACCACAAAAACTAATACAGTATATCTGTACTACAGTCAAATTTATTTATACTGCAAAATTTGCAGTATAGCTTTAGCCCTTATTTAAGTTAATCTTATGAAAGATTCTACATGCAAGCTTTAAGACTGGTAGAATGGCTGTTGGAAGGAGAAGCGTTTTTCATACCTTATTAAGTAAGTTCTCTGATTTGAGGTCTCCCGATCCAAAAACATAATTTGATTGAAAAACATCGGTTATTTAGACTAAAAAAAATTCAGTAATGCTATTTAATTGATTTATCTGGTTATTTTTAAATAACCTCAGATGTGGTTAGCAGAGTAAGAACAACAGGCAAGTGCTGCTTTTGCAAAGGACAAATTTCTTTTCTCTACCTTACTAGTTTGAAGAGAGAAAGCTGAATTTTTCATAATAATTAAACATAACTGCAGATTGCAAAAATCTTTGCATTGTGAAGATTAAGTGTAGGCTTTTTTTTTTTTGCAGCGTTGTTATGTAGTTGATTATTCTGAAAGAACAACAGAAGTTAAATTACACTGAATGCGCTAGTTTGTTGATCTTCCCTTGGAATTAATGTTCTCCAGACTCTCTGTTTATAGTAGCATCTCAGTTTTGTTTTCTGACCCTTTCAATTTTGTCTGTAAAGTAGTCCAAACATGGCACAGTCATATTTCTTTCAGCATTTAGATGACATGCAGAAGAGCAAAGCAACTGACCTCTTTATGTTCCATGTGTACATCGTAGTAACACAATTTCTATACTTCTGCTTCCCATAGGTGCAGAGGTTAGTGGGGCTGTTAAAGGGAATGTTTACAGTGTTACTGCTTGCTGGGCTTGAACTTACTGTTCCGCTATTACAAGTTTCTTTAACTGTTGTTTGGGCTAGAGGCAGGAAAGTGGAGGTGGTTTTGTGTGTGTGTGTTAGTTTGGTTAAATATTCCATAAACTTGATTAATTAGGTATCACAATAGTACCTTGATATCTCTGCAGTGTTGAATATACTGTGAGGTCTCATCATCGCATTCTCATCTTTCCCTTCTACTGAAGGTGGGAAGCAGCAGTCAATCATGATGTGTTTCTCTTTGAAATAACTTCAGTCAGATTAGCACAGTCACACAGACTTTAGTAACTCTTTCTCTTACTTTTGACATCTGCAGAATTGATCATCTTGACCTGTCTTCTACAGTTGTTAGTAATAAGCATATGAGTATTGTGTATCACTCCATCTTTTAAATTCCTTAGAAGCATTTATTTCAAGTAGTTCATATTTTAGCTTCACGTGGTCCTATTTCTTAATCCTGTTATTCCTTACAGTTTGCACTATGATAGGAGTTCTTCCTGAAACCTGACTGTCATGAGCCCTGAAAGTTGAATTTGGTCTTTTTCCTTTATTTTCTTTATCCACTAAGGTGGTTGTTTTACAAAATGGAATATTCTGTTACTTGGGCATGATTTGTTTTGAGAAATCCCCATGTCACATTATTTCTTTTCCTGAAACATTATAGAAATTACTTAACTGGGAATTTGTAGTTTATCTAAATAATAGAAAAGAAACAAACAAAAAAAAAACCCAAAACCAAAACCAACCAAACCAAAAACAAAAACAAAACCACTCCCGCCCCCTCAACAAAACAAAAAAACCCAAAAACCCAAGCCAGATCCATTATTGGTTGCCTTGGGATATAATCTGTCATGCATAAATTCTCCTAAAATAATTGCTGGTAATTCTGTTGTTTCTTGTGCCAGTACATTTAAGTACTGTAAGTGTATTTCATGAAGCGCTGCTACAAGTGCTGAAATGCACCTAAAGCACTGTTCACCAAAGACTTTAAAAAAAGGATTTAAGAATAGCCAGGAAAAAGCTTACATTGCAAAAGGAAAATCTTAAAAGGAATGTTGTCTGGGTAGATTTGGCTGCATATCATGAAGGTTACTTAATACAGATAATTGAACATGGAGCCACTTGAAGAGTTTTATTTTTTTGATAGCAAGTAAGAAATTCCCTGATCTTCTAACTACTGAAGAACACCAAATAGTGACAAGAAAATGAATGCAAAAGAAAATATTTGTATTCCATAGAGTTTGAAACAAAAATGCTCAAAAATAAAATTAAAAAAAAATTAAATTACTTTAACAGTCAATCTTATACATGAAATTGTACTTAAACTTAATTTCTTAAACTGAAATTTTATTATGAAAAATTATTCTATTAGGAACAGTTATTACTGTTCCAATTGTGTAAACATAAAGCACACAGCTGTGAAAAGTTTCCTGTTACCACAAGATAAAAGCATAGCTAAAAAGTTAAAGTTGCTGAATGTTAAATTGGTCTTCTGCTAAATAAAGTATAGTGTGCTGTGTGATGGTATTCTTGGAGCAGGGAAAACAAATCTTATAATACATTCTGTAGTAAGCATAATGGGGATTCTCAGTAATTTATAAGATTTTTTTCTTTCAATTTGTGTAGCTGTTTTAACAGCAGTTGCATTGTTGTTTTCCTGGGATTAAAAAAAAGGTAGTTTTTTACTATCTAATTTATTTGTGGGTTTATACAAATTTTTCTTCTGTATGCCCCACTCCCTTCCTTTTGCTTCCTTCCACCCCTTCTGTCCTATGTTGTTTTATCTTGTACAGTCAGAGCCAGGACATATGCATCAGGTTTTGGGGGGAGAAGCAATATCCACTTACAGGACATGCTTTAGTAAATGGATTATCAGGTGCAACTGCTGTAGTCCTGAGAATTGATATTTTTTTTTTCAGTTTGTTGTTGGTCATATTAATTTTGTGTATTGAACTGTTCAGATTCACTGAAAACACGTGTGAGGTCTGACATAAGTTTTAATAAAATTGTATGGGTTTTGAGTGGTAAGGGCATCATTGCAGTATAGCTTGGTGAGAGCAATTTTATTCTTACTTGGTACTTTTCATTGGTAAGCTCTAGAAATGCTTTGCAAACACTGTTACTAAAAAGTAATAGAAGAATAATGTGCCCCACCACTGAAATGCATTGGAATAGGTAGAGGAGGATCTTCATGATGTTTGACAACAGTAAACGTGAGACAGGAATAAATTGTGTTCATTTACTTAGTAGTTTTTTATAATAAAATCATTAAACAACCAAACAACCAAAAAAAAATCCCAAACAAAAGCTAACAGATAAAAATACCTGGGAAAGTACACTGTATAGTAAAAAAGTAAAAGCTAGATTGTCAGAAGATTTATTTCACTTATTTTGATGTATTATTTTCTCAAGCTGATTATATCTATAAAATTGTAAGGAATAATTCAGAATGAAAATGAATGTGCTTTTCAAGAAAAGAATCATGAGCAGTAAATAGCTTAAGCTACAAAACGGCACATCATGCCAGACAAACGGAAATGTGTTGTTTTGATGGAAGTACTGAATTAGTCAGTGAAGTGTGCTGTATGTTATCCTTGGAGAGACAACAACATATTTGAAGTGAAAAGTTGAAAGTACAATTGCACTGTAGGTTTTCTTCAAATTTTCCTATGCAGATGTTCTGGTGATAGGGCAGTAGTGTTGGTTTGGATGTTGAATTAATTTTTTTAGGTGTTCAGGAGTATGAGATGCATGCGGTTTAGAAAAAATCTCAATTACTTCTGTAAAAGGGACCTGGCTTCCTTTTTAAACATGATGGATAAACTGCGGGGGGGGGGGGGGGGGGGGGGGGGGCGGGGGAAGGATGTTAATATGTACATAGGTCTGTAGCTTTCCATTCTTAAAATAGCCTTGCTTATAATTGTTTAGTCTGTAAAATCATGTATTTCTTCTTTGATCACCATGGAATTTGAGATCTGCACTATATGCATGCCTTCCTCTGCCTCGGGAGTGTTGCATTACTACAGCCTCTGTCTGTAATCAAGCCTGGAAGATGAGATTTAGAGAAGGCTAGGAAGGCAGAAAATGAGCTGGGAGGAAACAAGTGAAACAAGGAGGGCCACAGAGGGCCTGAGGCAGAAGTGTAGAAAATCAAAAGATAAAAAAAGAGTCAGTTTGGGGCTTAATGGAACATGGAATCGCATGGTTAGAAACCTCAAAGGGACTAAATAAAAATTACAAATTAAAAGTTAATTTTTGTCTCTCTGCAGAAGATCACTGAGGTTTGCCTCAATGGAGTCTTCTGTTTTAAGATTTTTCTGCTTTTGCAGATGACAAATACATGGTTTTTTAATGATGTTTTTATCATATAGGTGTTTGAGCTTGGCATTTAGGAAGGGAAACGGGAACCAGTCTAATGATGGGGACAATAATAAAAGCAAAATCCCCACCCCCTACTTTAACTTAGCTTAATTGCATTTCCAGAAGTTTTGTAGTGTGACCCAAAATACTAAGATTAACTAAAATGGATGAACAGTGTCTCATCAGATGGTAATTGGTCACAGTAAAAATAAGATTAAATAACTGACTACAGAAAAAGCTAAAAAGATCAGTGTGCCAGCTGGGATTAACTAATAGTAACAATCCTCAACCAATTCCCAGACGAATTCTAGCATTTTAGTATGGCCAAGTCTGGTCAAGCAGTCCCACAACTTTCCTCCCAGCCCCCTTTTCATTTGTTATATATTCTCTTGTAATTTTTAGAGCTCAGCTTCGTTTCATGTACTTACTTGCTTTATGGGAGTTGGCTCATGGCACAGAGGAGAAAAAGCAGGCAACAGACATGCTTATGGAATTCTGTCCCTATCTTTGTGGTCAGTGGTCCAGCCTGGAGGTGAGCTGGGATTACCCATGACTGCAGGGTGCGGAGTCCTGTCCAGCTGTTAAAGGACTGCTAGAAAGGTGGTCAGTAGGGAGGCTTCCAGAAGGAGAAGATGTAGTAGAGTGAGCAGAATCTCTGGAAAACCTAATACTGAACCTGGGCTTTTAGGGAAGGAAACCAGGAGAATTATTTGCTCGGGGTTTGGAGATGGTGCTTCCGTTGGTTGAGTCTGTTAGAATATTCTTCGGACCATTCCTTCCTGACAGTGGTGGTTAGAATTATTTTTTTTAACTCTTTCAAAACTTCTAATTCCAAATCGCCTGATTTGTTATTAAGGTTCCTTGAGCCATCTTTTACATCCAGTGCATTTTTATTCAAGTAGTAGTCTTAGAGGCTCTGAAGAAAAAAAGTAGACATTACAGATCTAACATGTAAGCTACCTAAAAGATATAAATTGTTGTGTTTGATAAGAAGTTGTTAAGACGGAAAAAGAGTAGTTGCCTAGAAAGACAAGGTTTTGCACGAAATGAATGGTCTTCAGTACACATAAATGTAAACTAATATGTCTCTAGAAAACACAGTTAAACAATAATGACCAAGTAGGGAGATCTGTAGGAAACAGTTGTACCAAAAGAAATTTCATGCATGGAGAGTTTGTACTTGTTTGATGTTAAGATCATTAAACACTGCTCCAGTTAAGTGATTTAGTCAAAGCCACTTAAATCACAAATCAGTTGTTTTCTATCATACTTTAACCTAAATGCCTGCTTTTGGCTTATGGGACTTTTACACAGGAAAATGAAGGAGGAACTTTTTTAAAAGGATGGAAGATACAGGCCAAAGTTTCCAAATCACACAAATAAAGTTCTAGTTTTTAAATTCATTAGATGTTAAAAAATTGTGTGATTTCAGAGCACATTTAACCAATCTGAAGATCTGTGAGAGTTTGTAGGTGCTGAATACTTTAGAAATGATTTGTTTATTCAGATGTGTAATTTTAGCTTCTGGTTTAAAACTTGGACATGAAATATTAAACAACTTCCATAAATATTGATGAAAGAAGTTATGTATATAAAATAGCTGTATGTTTTTGAATTATATGAAATTTGGAGAAGAAATTAAGCTGAAGTAACAGGATGAGCTTGAGAGAAATACATCTTTTATCAAACTACACAATACCAATATTAAAAAGTCTTTTCCTAATTTTTAACATGGTGTCTGGAGATAAGTAGAGTAGACCACAATCTCAGATCTGTATTCAAGGCTGAAAGTTGACTAGCTGATCTTACAGAATTTTTTAAGCACCTGACTTGATTCTCTGAAAATCAAAGTTATGACATATGTAATCTTCTTGCTGTGAAACAGGTTTTTCATCTTTTAGATTTTTTTTGTAATCTTCCTTACAGCTTTAAGTGCTTTAACTCAGTAGCTTAGTATCCTGTTGCAATTAGAACAGGTAACCAAAACTAATGCAAATGCAGTAAATTATAGATGCAATTTCCGTTTCTTATCACCTACCGCCAACTACCAGTTCACATACCTTAAAAGGATATTTTTATTTCTAGAAAAATGTTCAAATAGAACAGTGGTTTGAGTTTATAAATGTTAATATTTCCAGAGAAGGAAGGTCCGGAGAAAAAGAAAATGAAGAAGGATGCAGGAAATAAGAAATCAACACCAGTTAGCATTCTTTTTGGTTATCCTCTGTCAGAGCGCAAACAGATGGCACTTCTCATGCAGATGACGGCAAGAGACAACAGTCCAGGTGATCTTACAAAGTTAACAGTTTTCTTTCTCCTGCCTGTTTAATTCTGTTCTGTCAGAATATTCTGAACCCTGCTGTTTTTTCAGCAATCCTTGACTTTTATTGAAATTATAAAAAATTATTCATAATTCTTTTAAAACTCTTCCTTTGCATTGATGAGTGATTTGATGAAAAAGATCTTCAGTATTTAGGTGCAAAGTTTTGCATTATGATAGGTGTAAAATCTGAAAATCTCTTTTCTTCCATTGTTTTTTTTTTGTTTGCCTCTCAAACACTGTTCCATGTGTATTACTTAAAAACTAAAGTGTTATCTGTGTTTTTTATGAAGTTTAACTACTGTCTCATTGTCTGAATTTGAAGCAGGATTTTAATTTAGAAGGAAACTGGATCGTTTCCTTAGGATCTAATGGGAGAGGAGAGGCACCTTCTTTTTAATTCGGAACCTCAAACTGTCCTTGGTCCATTTGTATTTAAAAGACCTTATGTATGCTATACAGTTGTAATGTTGGGGTTTTTTTAAATTGGCAATTAAAAGTGAATGGCTGCATTTCCTTAAGGAATTATCCAGCCCACTGGAAAATATTTGGGTTGGCACAGCTGAGGAAGTACATAAGAGTACAGTATACAGATTGTAATTCCTTAAACTGGCATCCCACTACATAAAAATGTAGTGGAATTGTGCTGGAGGAAGAGGAAGCAGGGTAGATACTAATTTTCATGATCATGCTTTGTTTCAGCAGAATTTATACCAGAGTATGTGAACCTTGTAGTTTGGATAGAAGTCATCTGTTCTTGAAACCTAGTTTAAAAATAGTGCCATTTTGCAAAACACCCTTTTGCACATTCAAAGAGGCATTTTGTTGGTATGTGTAAAGTGTCAAATACTTCCTTTATTTGTATACAGTTATTTCCTGATTATTGTCATCTTTGAGTGCAAGTGTTAAAAGAAGGTGAAGTAAAAATAACTTGCAGTGACCATTTAAAAACTTATTTTGTAGATTCCACCTTAAATCATCCCTTACAAACAACACCAACACAAAAGAAAACATCAAGCTCTTCTTCAAGACAAAAAGACAAAGTTAACAAGAGAAATGAACGAGGGGAAACTCCTCTACATATGGCAGCAATTCGAGGGGATGTTAAACAGGTTAAGGAGTTAATCAGTTTAGGTGCAAATGTGAATGTAAAAGATTTTGCAGGTAAGTTGATACATGTTCTTTTAACGGCACAAATTCAAAATTAATGCCGAGGTTGTTATCAGATGTTTAATTTCGGTTCATGCTATATGCAAATGAAAAAATATAACTTTAAACTTACTAGATAGTCTGAAGTCATGGTTTTTATTTCTGATGGCAGTGGTAGTACTGGGACACTAATAATATATTATTAGAACAGTGTATTAATACCTGGAGGTTTTAGTTCTGACCAGGGCCTTTGCATGCTAGGTATTTACAAGAATATGTGTGCGTTCTTGCTGAACTTTGTAGAATTATACTAGGTGAAGTCAGTAATTGATAATAAAATTGTAGTCTATGTGAGGAGATACCAAGTGTAGGAACAGTGAAGGTGGTAGCTCTGTAATGTACACTGTCTTCTTACTGGGACAGCAAATATGCACCAAAGCAGATGAGTGTGATACAGCTCACACTTGCCATCTAGTCCTGCTACATTAATGGTAGTTTTGATATGTCAGTATTTGCTGTGATTTCAGCACTGATTGATGAACTTCAAGGTGAGTTGTAACTTGTACCATATTTTTAGTAACCTTGATTTGGTATCTTTCTTTATGGTCTGTCTGTCTGTAAGACCTCCTAAACAATTTTTTTGAACCTGCTGACCGACTTTTGCCTATTTTGCTTTTGATAACTCACAGTAGTTGAGTTTCTACATGCTGTAGTGAAAATCTCCAGCAAATGCGAGGTCCCCAAAGTAATGCTTTCACAGAAGACAGAACCTGCAGTTCTGAGTTCAGTAGTTGCCAGTTGTTGATTGGCCAGGCACAGAACTGAATGCATTTACATAGTGGCATAAGCTACAGTACTTGCTGGTTTTTCCTCAACTAGTGTAAAAAGGCCTAAAGATTTAAGAGCTGGAGTATTGGGTAGAGGTTTAGGGCACAGAAGGAGGTTGGGGTGATGAGGAGGGATGTAACAGAGTGAAGGGAAGGCCAAATCAGAGGATAAAGGTGAGGTGCAGAGGTTGTGGGGTTGGGGACTAGGAGACATCTGTAAGATTCATTAGACAGTAGATGGCAACACTAGTAGTTTCAAGTTTTTTAGAGGCATTGCATAACAGAAGCAAAAACATAATCAAGGTCTGAATGAGAATTTTAACTAGACCTACAGCAAAGCCTACTAAAGATGCTCAGTTTATGGGTCTGGATGGTTATCATGAGAATAATACTCTCAAATGGGAATGGGTGAGATGAGCTGAGGTATCGAGCCACCGTGGAAGAAATCGAGAACTATGTGGTAAAATTAGCTATTAATGAGATGGACTAAAATCTTGATTATTTTTTTTAGGTTAGAAACAGAATAGTAATGTCTTGGTTTGCAGTGGGTAGCTGAATTTGTGCTTGAAGATGAGGCTGCTGAGGACTGATATGTAGAGGAAAAAGAGAAAGGAAGCCTGTGACCTCTTCAGAGAAGTTGAGAGAGGAGATGAGAAGAACTTGTTGACAAGAGCAATTTTAGAAAAGGAGGGGGAGGTTCAGGGGAAGACAGGCCCATAGAAATCACAGGGAGAATAGAAGTGCTTCAAGAAGAGATGTTGTGGTGGGTTAACCTTGGCTGGCTGCCAGATGCCCACCCAGCTGTTCTCTTACTTCCCTTCCTCAACAGGGCAGGGGGAGAAAATAAGGTGGAAAAAAGCCCTCATGGGTTGAATTAAAGACCGTTTAATGAGAAATGCAAAAGCTGCATGTGCAAGCAAAGGGAAAAGAGGAATTAATTTACTACTTCCCATTGGCAGGCATATGTCCAGCCACATCCTGAGAAGCAGGGCCTCAGCAGGTGTAATGGTTGCTTGGGAAGACAAGCACCATAACTACAAACATCCCTCCTTCCTTCTCCTTTCCCTGAGCTTTTATTGCATGACCATCTTGTAGTATAGAATATACTTTTGGTCAGTTTGGGTCAGCTGTCCTAGCTATGTCCCCTCCCAGCCTCTTGTGTAGGGAGAGGGAGAAAGCCTTGACACTGTACAAGCACTGTTCAGCAGAAACACTGGTGTGTTATGAACAGTATTTTAGCCCCAAATGCAATGCACAGCACACTGTAGGCTGCTACGAAGCAAGTTAACTTCGTAGCTTCATCCCAGCCCAACCTAGTACAGACATTTAACTAATTTTAAAGGCAGGTGAAAGGATAAGGAGAATGGCTGAGAGCTGGTTCTGAGAATCACTTGGGAGCAAGTCGTTGGAGACTTCATTCAAAACTCTGGAGGAGGTGTTAGGGATCAAGTGAGATACTTTTCTATTGGTAATCCAAAGTGAGAAGCAGAGGTCGCTGAGCTTCAACATTCTGTGCAGAAGTCAGAAGAGGGAGAGGATTTGAGCAGTGAGTCATTAGTGGAGAAAAATAAGAGTTTAGGATGTAATGAAGTTTAGAGAATTACAGGTTTTTTTAGCTAAGAATTTGGCAGAACTAAAGGAGCAGAAAATGAATTAGTAATGGAGGAAGTAACTGCTCATGGGCTGTCTGCCAGAATGATACTGCCGTGTGAGAACAAGAGTAAAGGAAACAGATGTTGAGAGCAAGCCAGGGCTACAGTTGGCAGGCTGGACATTGTGATAGGATAGAAAGGAAAAGCAGTAAAACATGGAGAACAGCGAGTTACGGAGAGAATTAACAAGGGGAAAGAAGACTGGGATCAGAGGTCTGAGAGCAGAAGAGTGTCATCATTGTGGGTGAGTGGAAAAAGGGAAAATGATGGGAAAGAAGGGAAAGTGGGAAAGGGGAAAAGAAAACGGAAAGAAGGTGGTGTTAGCCAGGCACTATTGGAAGTGAGTGACCCAGGTGATAATTGGAAAGGGAATTTAGTATAAGGAGATCAGGAGAAAGTGTTTTGCTGTAGAATAAGGCCGAAGCTTTTTTATTTTCCTTTTTTTATTATTTTTTTTATTTAAATGAGTGGCAGGTGAGAAGTTGAGTGGGAGATGAAGATGAGAAATTACCTTACTGAGGGATTAGATAGGTTAGGGTTTTCGTGTACCTCCTCTTCATGGATGTACAAGACCATTACTTATTACATGCAGAGTTCAAGTGAATAAACTCTTCCAAACTTGCACTGGTTATGCTGGAAACTATAGTTGAGTGCCTTCCCAGAACTGGGCTTTGAGAAGGCATCAGCAACAGGGTAGAAGTTCAGGGCATCTATGAAGTGGAAGGCATCGAGTTGTGGAGAAGGAACTGAGGTAAGGAATATAGTGTGTGGGTTGATCATTGTCTTCAGTTGAGGCTCTGCTACAAAAAAATCAATGTGGAAATGAAAATTGCAAAAATTTACTAATATTCTAGGAAATATCAGGAATTAATTCTCTGCCAATGTTTATTAATAGCTTGTTATCTAGACTAATAGCTGCTGAATGTTACTAGTGATTCCTGGTACGTGGTCAGTGGCTCTGTAGGAGCACTGGTTATGACCATTTGCCATACTTATTTCCACTAGTATGATTTTCAAACTGTTTCCACATAGGATAATGTTATTTATATATTACCTAACACTATGTTCAAATGCTCACTAGTCAAAGTATTTCTAACATGTTTAGCCTGGGAATTTTGTGCCAGATTTTTTCTTTTACTATTTGATTAGTGATTTCTGTGTTCAATTTAATCACAGTAAAATTTGGAATTTGGCATGAAGCTTGAAGTTGATAAAGCATGTGTTTTGCATCAGATGGATGGCATTATCTTCCTGCCAACTACTGTGTGAGAGTTTGAAATGTTTCAAGGCAATAGAAATCTACAGCACAGGAAAAAGAAAAACAACGTAAATCTTCAGCTTTTCAAACTTGCATTTAACTACTCTTCACTGTAGGTTGGACACCACTGCATGAAGCCTGTAATGTTGGTTACTACGATGTTGCTAAAGTCCTGATAGCAGCAGGAGCTGATGTGAACACACAGGGCTTGGATGATGATACGCCACTTCATGATTCTGCTAGTAGTGGTCATAGAAATGTGAGTACTGGGAGAGTGGGAAGGGAAAAAATAAGTGGTTTGAAATGCACAGTCTTTAGAACAAATCCTAACTGTCCTGATAGCTGTCATATGGTTTTATAATTCTGCTTCTGCTGTTTTGGGTTCATCTTAAAGCTGTTCTGATTTTCATCTTGCTTTTCATTTTACTTCTATCACCAGATATTTTCTACCCTATCTGTTTTCTTAAATGTTTAAAAGTTTCAGTTTTACTTTTTTACTAAAACACTTAAAATTACTTTCTTTTAAGACTTCTACTGTATAGAATTCTCACAGTGCTATGGATATGCTATCCAAATAGTACGTGCTGTGTATGTGTATATATATATATGTATAAACATTTAAAGCTATATAGCCTACATGTATTTTTACATCTTTGTTTATGGACTTTGACGCAGAGCACTGATGTATGTATATTCTTAATATTTTTTTTTTGATTTGCCAATAATTACTTAGCAGAGAGGATAAATGGAGGACTGTAGGTATTTTATATTGCTTTCTGAATTTGTTCTAGTTTTCTGCTAGATGCAGAAATGACTCCACTCTCCTTTTAGATCTCTTTTATTTCATTGCTCTGTATGATTTGCTGTATAAAGCAGAAAATAGAAAACATCCTTAAGTATACCTTCCAAACAAGATGTTCAGTTTGAAAGGATCTTCTGGAAAAGCTAGAGAAGTGAATTAAGATAATCTGATTGGGAAACTTTTATTAACTATTCAGTAACTGTTTCTTATGGGTATCTAAACAAAAGTGGGTCTTTACTACAGTTTTATGCAAGTTTGACCTAGACTTTTGGAGAACAGGACCTCTTGCTTGTCTGGTTTCAGTATATGTATCTGAGACCATCTCACTGACATTATGTATTGGAAAAACTCTGAAGTTTCATGTTAACATACCACAGTCTGGTGAAATTTCCCATTCTTAACATGTAGGACCAAAAAAACAGTAACCCATACTGGATGCTGTGCTGAAAATGAAGTGGACTTGGTATCGTTGTAACTTCAATGATTAGTTGCCCTTGATGTTACAGGAATTTATGATTTTGCTGTATTATATTCAGTTGGGGAAGGGTGTAGTTTGTTCTTCCACTAAGATATTTGGATCTCTGTCAGGGCTTTTCTGAAATGCTGTGGTAACCAATGCTGCTAGTACTTGAAAAACTTCCCTGTTCCTTAGGGTTAAGTTCTATAAAATTCAGAGCAAGGAGGTGAATCAAGTGCAGAAGAGCACCGAGCTTGGTAGGTGAGGAACCAGATGAATTGTTGAGGAAACGCTAGAACAGCAAGAACAAAAGGCCACTGTTGCTTTTATTTATGATGGTGCCACATCTGTATAACAGAGGGACAACTTTCTTTAGTCTTCCCCGTTACCTCTTCTAACAGGCAGATTACATATACCTGGACTTAGCATTCTAGTTGCTGAAGACTTGCTTTCGAGTCTCAGTTTCATAGGTAGGAGTTTAGGATCTCATATTAGTTATCCACATTCGTGTGCAATGGGAGATATTTATGCTGGTCAAGTAACGTTGTGGAACACCTGAAAGTTAATTTATTTAATTTTGCAGATTGTGAAGCTGTTGCTTCGACATGGTGGAAATCCATTTCAAGCCAATAAGCATGGGGAGAGACCTGTTGATGTTGCTGAAACTGAAGAGCTGGAAATGCTATTGAAAAGGGAGGTGCCCATCTCTGATGATGATGACAGTTGCTCAGGTGAAAGTAGCCATTTAATTGCTTACTTCAGGTGCATCAATTTGGCTGAAGTTAGGTGGTTTTAATCTTTTGCATAACATTAGCTATTAAAGAGTTGCTGCAGGTAGCAGTTGCTATTGTTGTTTCCTGCTTTTAGAGGTAGTTTTCAAATCTTTTGAGTTGATTTATCTGAAATATTTATCCTGACCTTTTTCCTGCCCCTCTGCCTAATAAGCCTGTCCCCCTCTCCTTAATAAGCCCTACCTCAGAATGGTGGGTTTTCCAGAGAAAGATACAGAGAAAAATCGTGTTTGTTATACTACGAAGTGGTTTCTGAGAGGTCTTCTTGGGGGAAAATATCCCCAAAGTCACTTGCTTCATGGGCTTAGTAGATGAGTTGGCAGCTAGTGTCACACGTGGGTAAAACTTACACTTGGTAAAGAAAAATCCTTGCCAGTGGGCGAATCACAAATTTGTGAAGGTGACCAGGTAGTAGCTTGCTTACATGGAGGCAGTAATTCTTGGCCCCAACTGTATTTCTGAAGATTATGGTACAGGTATCACCTCTTGGGACACAGAAAGAACTGTTTTCTCCTTGGAAGCAAAAGATTCTTGACAACAAGTAACTTGAGTGCAGGGAGCAACTTCTCATTCTGCTTTCACAGAATCTTCAGGAATTCAGATCCTTTTGAGTAAAAGAAATCAGGTGGATTGAAAACTAGCTGAATGGCCAGGCCCAGAGCATGGTGATGAGTGGCACAAAGTTTAGTTGGAGGTCAGTAACTGGCAGTGTACTTCAGGCGTCAGTACTGCGTCCAGTTGTGTTTTACCATCTTCATTAATGACTGGGACAGAGTATGCTGTCAGGAAGCTTGCTGATGGCACAAAACTGGGAGGAGTGGCTGGCTGATGTGCCAGAGGTTCATGCTGCCCTTCGGAGGGGCCTCAGTAGGCTGGAAAAATGGACTGGCAGAAACCTCTTGAAGTTCAACAAGGGGAAATGTGAAGTCCTGTACCTGGGGGGAAACAACCCCAGGTACCAGTACAGGCTGGGGTCTGACCAGCTGGAGAGCAGCTTTGCAGAAAAGGCCGTAGGGGTCATGGTGGACACCAGGTTGAACATGAGCCAGCAGTGTGCCCTTGCAGCAAAGGTGGCTGATAGTGTCCTGGGCAGCACTAGGAGGAGCCTTGCCAGCAGGTCGAGGGAGGTGATCCTGCCCCTCTGCTCAGCACTGGTGAGCACTGGAGTGCTGGGTCCAGTTCTGGTCTCACCATATGAGAGAGACATGGACATACTGGAGAGAGTGCAGTGAAGGGCCCCAAAGCTGCTGAAGGGACTGGAGCATCTCTCCTGCGAGGACAGGCTGAGAGAGCTGGGGCTGCTAAGCCTGGGGAAGCGAAGGCTCAGGGGGATCTTACCAGTGTACACAGATACCTGAAGGGAGGGCGCAAAGAGGACAGGGCCAGGCTCTTTGTGGAGGTGCCCGGTGACAGGGCCAGAAGCAAAGAGCACAAGCTGAAACACAGGAGGATCCCTCTGAACAGCAGGAAACATTTTTTACTGTGAGGGTGACCAGGCACTGGCTCAGGTTGCCCAGGGGGAGGCTGTGGAGTTTCTGTCCTTGGAGATACTCAAAAGCTGTCTGGACACAGTCCTGGGCAACGGGTTCTGGGTGTCCCTGGTTCAGTGGGGCATTGGCTCAGATGACCACTAGATGTTCCTTCCAACCTCAACCATTCTGTGATCCTGAAAATAACAGGAGGGAGAGCATCGTGTCACATGAACGTTAAAGTCAGTTTCTTTTCCCCTAACAATCAAAAAAAAAAAACAAAACCAACAAAACCAAACCAACTAAACAAATTAACAAAAAAAAAAAAAAGATCAAAAACAAATGGCTAGGAATGTTTTCTGTTCAAGATTTCACTGTAGTTCAAGCCAAATAAAAAAGTCATGTTGTCCTATGTAGAGCTAGTGAATGTTCTGATGTAGTGTTAACTTTTTTGGCATTAGAATAATATGAAATACATGCATAGTAATTCCGTTTTAAGGGACAGTCACAGCATTGCTCCACAGAATCTACTTAAGCTTAGCTACATCATTAATCTGAGAAAAATATTTTTATATATGCCACATAGAAACTTGTTACTATTTAGCAGTTGATTCCTCAACAGTTGTGTGTCAGTGCAGGGTATTGCTTAGTTTCCATGGGCTGCTTTCCAAGAGGAGCAGAATGTTCTCTGTAGTTTCTCAAGGAGTCAGGATTAGATAATAGGTGATCTGTCTCTTGCACTTCCATTGCTTTATCTTTAGTCATGAAAGAGTAAGCTCCCTGATGTGTTTGGAATGGGGAAAGACTATTAAGAGCAAAGCAAATAGGGATACGGAAGAGAGAAGCACCAACTACCTTGTAGGAAACGGGTGAAGGGAAGCCACAGAGAAAGGAGTGGTTAGAGTTAAGGCAGGAAGATGATGCCATGTATAGTATGGGCAAGGAGGGATGTATATAAAAAGCTGGTAGCACAAAACTAGTAATATGTTCTGGGTGCATCAGATAACATAGAAGATAATAGAGACTTCTGACATCTATTTTATGGATAGTGTTGTTGAATAAAAAAGAGCTGAGAAGCCTGTTGGCAAGGTATGTGTCTTAATCACCATGTACTGGCAGTTGGTTCTTACTGGACATGAGGGGGAATCTTGCAGCAGAAAAACTATTTTTTTCTTGTTCAAACTTTTGATGCATTGAAACTGCTTCATCACTTCCCTTACACTATTATTTCAAACTCATCTGTTACTTTTTTTCAGTACATCAAATCTCTAGTCCATGGTACTGAATAATACAATACTCAGTTATTTTTAACAAGCAAACCAATAGACTCAGCTGAAGAGGCTTGATTTGGAACCTTATCTGGAGGGAGCAATACATCCAGAAATACTACTTAAAGATTTTTTGAGGTCTAGATTTTTGTGTGATCAGGTGGTGATAACACTTCATAATGTTCCTTAAAATGTAATTTTAGCAACAGTTGAGAGGTTTACATTTTGGACTTCCAAGTCCAAGATACCCAGTACAATATACTTGCTCCATGCTGTGCACTCATATAGCGGAGACCAGTTGCAGTGAATTATAGCATGGTCTGCTTTAGGCTGTCCATATTGGGTGCGTAAAGATTCATGAGCAAACTTCTTTACACAAGCAGCTCTTTGTCTTTTAAGAGTAAAATCTTATCTGCCATTGAAACATGACTGAATATTCATGTGGAGAAACATAGCTTAGTTATTAGAGAGCGTAACGGTTGATGAATTGTCTCCTAGAAGAGTGACTCATCATCGTAAGATGTCCTTGAGAAAGAGTCATGTTATGCAGGAATTACACACAGTAGATGTTGTTTACAAAATTTAAAGTGCATTGTTTTTTTGTTAGATTGGGGGATGTAAACACTAATTAATATTTTTACATACCTGAGTGAGAGCTGTTAAGTGTGGGGAGCACTTTGGTTTCATGACCTTTTGTTTTCTCCTAAAAAGCTTAATTCCAGTGAGAAGATCTGTTGTGATTTGAGTGTTTCTATGACTGCTGAACTGAACTATTTTGTCCTGAGTAAAGTGTGAAGAATGTTCCATCAATATTCAACCAATATTTTTTTCTTACTCTAGATTCTGAAGAAGCTCCATCTGTAAATCCTTCTAGCGTAGAGGCGAATGTTGATTCAGAAGCAGAAAAGGACTCTGTAGCCAATGACAGCAAACAAATGGTCCCTAGTAAGGCACCACTTCCATCTGCTCTTGATGAGTATGAGTTTAAAGATGATGATGAAGAGGAAATGAAAAAAATGGTTGATGACAAACATATTCTTAGAAAAGACCCAAGGAAGGAGGATGAGACAGAAGTTGAGAAGAACAGCTTATTTGTGAAGCAGGAAAAAGTTGTCTTTTCAAAATCATTTAAAAGCAAAAAGCAGAAGCCATCTAGAGTTCTGTATTCAAGTTCTGAAAGTTCAGATGAAGAAGTACTTCAGGACAAGAATATAGTCTCTCCTTGCTCTATTTCAGAGACATCAAGTTCTGATGTAAGAGTGAAGAAAGAATATATGGTTACAAATGAACACAAGCAAAAAGGCAAAGTTAAAAGGAACGTAAAAAATCAGAGCAAAAATAAAGAGAATCAGGAACTAAAGCAAGAAAAAGAAAACGCTAGAGTAACAAATATAGCTACTTCTGGCTTAGATTCTTTAGATAAAACTAGAGAGGAAGAAACCTTTAAGAAGTCTTTCACCCCAAAAGAAGATTCTTCTTTACATCTGTTCCATATCACTGCTGGCAAATCTCCAAAGCATCCCTGTGGATTAAGCGAAAAGCAGTCAACACCATTAAAGCAAGAAAACACCAAAACTTGCTTATCACCAGGAGGTTCTGAAATAACATTGCAATCAGAATTAGTTCGGTATGATCACAACACTGATTCTGAATATCTAGTAGAAAGTTCTAGTGGCAAGTCTTGCAAGCACAAAGATAAAAGCAAGCATCATCAGAAAGATTTTCACTTAGAATTTGGTGAAAAATCTAGTCCTA
This sequence comes from Falco biarmicus, assembly GCF_023638135.1. Taxonomy (NCBI): domain Eukaryota; kingdom Metazoa; phylum Chordata; class Aves; order Falconiformes; family Falconidae; genus Falco; species Falco biarmicus. Next base: position 61,054,624 of record NC_079290.1, read on the forward strand.
AAATTAAAGAGGAAGACAATAGCTCAACATTGGAGAATTCAGAGTATACTCTGAGAAAGATTGACAAGGAGGGTAAAACACTGAAAAAGCATAAATTAAGGCACAAAGAAAGAGAAAAGGAGAAGCACAAAAAAGAGCAGGATGGAGAGAAGGAAAAACATAAACATAAAGATAATGTTAAAGAGGTTCAAAGAAGTATTGAGTTTGACAGAGAATTTTGGAAAGAGAACTTTTTCAAAAGTGATGAAAATGAAGAGACGTTGTTAAATACAGAACATGAATCTCTTTCTTCAGACAAAAAATCAAAGCTAGAAAAAGCTGTGGCAAAAGAAGATAAGCTGGTTAAGGAGAGACAGATCCAGAAAGAGAGAAATGCTAGAGAGGAGAGAGAGAAAGAGAAGAACAAAAAGGAAAATGAGAAGTTTCTCAAGGATGAAAAACTAAAAGATACAAAAGAAGAAAAAGAAGTTACGCTTGCAGATAAAGAGATGGAGTTGTTCTGCTTTGGTGTTAAAGACGTGGCAGCCAGCATGCATTTAATAGAAAAAGAAACAGATACTGAAAAGCAGGAAAAGAATTTAAAGGAAAATAAAGAAAAGACTGAAAAGCGAACTTTGGCCAAAGAAAAAGATGTTGAAAAGATAGAAAGAAAAAATGGAGAAAAAGAGAAAAAGGTAAGACATGAATACAAGATGGAGAAAGAAAAAGCAGAAGTAAATGAAAATACAGAAAAAGTAAAGGAGAGGCCCTGTTCCCAGCAAGGGGAAAGATGCCCTAAGGAAAATGATAAGATAAAAAGCACAGGTAGTCTTAAAAAACTTGATGACAAAGAAAGAAATAAAGAAAAAACTGATAAGAAGCATGATAAAGAAAAGGCTGATAAAGACAGGCATTGGGCTGAAAGCAAAGAAAAACACTGTACCGAAAGAAAAGTCAAACAGTGTGAAAAAGAATCTGAATGTACTAAATCAGAAAAAAACAGAACTAAAGACAAAGAAAAGGAATTTGAAAAAAAAGACAAATCCAAAGATAAGGAGATCTCAACAGTAGCAAACTCAAAACACATGCAAGAGGAAAGGAGATGCAGTATTACAGAAAGTAATAAAACAGTGCATGACAAACTGTCATCTCTGAAAGAAAAACCAAAAGACGATTTGTTGAAAACTCCAGATGGTAGAGAGAAAGACAAAAAAGATAAAGATATAGACCGATATAAAGAGAGAGACAAGCATAAAGATAAACTGCATCAAAGTAGTTTACTAAAACTAAAACTTGAACATGAGAAACCTAAGCCTAAACCAGCTCCTGCTCCAAAAGATGCTAGACCTAAAGAAAAAAGATTAGTCAATGATGATTTAATGCAAACTAGCTTTGAAAGAATGCTTAGCCTTAAGGATCTGGAAATAGAGCAGTGGCATAGAAAACATAAAGAAAAAATAAAGCAGAAAGAGAAGGAACGTTTAAGAAACCGTACTTGTTCAGAACTTAACAAGATGAAAGAAAAACAGAAACACTCATTAGCTGAAGTAAAAAGCAAAGAACTGATTCGTTCAAAAAGCTCAGAGCTGCCAGATGTTTGTGTAAAGGAAAAACAGCTGAAAGACGCCACAAGTAATAGATCGCAATCAGTAGACACCAGAACCGTAAATGTTATAAAGCCTTCATTGGTTTCAGATAATTCAAATAGATCCCCCAAATTAGAAAGTGAAAAGACAAGTCTGAGCTCCAGATCAGTGTCCATGGTTTCAGTTGCAAGCTCTGAGGATTCTTGCCATACCACAGTAACTACTCCAAGGCCTGCACTCGAATATGATTCAGATTTTATGCTAGAAGGTTCTGATTCCCAAATGTCTTTTTCACAGTCACCATTTTTGGCAAGTGCCAAATCACCAGCCCTTCTTGAAAAAGAGACCGATGGTCTTGCCGAGTTGCCAGATCGCATTAAGCCACCTTTTGCAAACAGGCTTCCACCAATGTACATTAGATCAGCATCTGTTGAAGATGTTAAACTGGTTTTAAATGAGTGTAGACCTGTTGTAGAGGTTCGAAGATGCAGCATGCCTGCTGCTGTTTCTGAACACAGCAAACAGCCTCGAGCATCAGAAGAAAATAATCAGAATGCTCCTCCATCAGCTCAGACTTATGCTAGCACTTCTCCTAAACCAGAACTGCTATGTAACGTGCTTGAAAGAGATTGTCAAAGTAGTATGTCTAGTTTGCAGTCGAACTTTACATCATCTCCAACTGCAGCTGTTAGCAGCAAGCAGGCAACAACGGGTACAAGTACCATTAAAAATATTGCTCAGCTGGGCCCTCCAGAAGACTGTAATATGCGTTTAGAGCCATGTAGTCAAAGTGGTGTGACTCAGCAAACCAAACCGTGGGATGTGCCTTTTGACGGACTTAATCCATTAAACAATGAGTTTAACAGCTCAGGTTATGGTGTATCAGAACAAGATACTAACAGTGTTACAGCAGTGCATAATTCTGAAAACAGGACGTTAAAAGAGCAACAAGTATCTGAATTTTTGCCTCAGCATCCTGAAATTAAGGGAGGTTCCAGTTCTCAAGAATCTGCATCATTTTTGCCTTCACAGTTGCTTTATCCTTTACCTATCCAGCCACTCCCAGATGTGTCTAAACACATTTCTTTACCAGGCATTAGCAGTCAAGATTCATCATTTGTACAACAACAAAATCCAGTTCAAACTACAACTTCTACTTTGGAGACAGATGCTACTAGTACCAGAGAGCTGGAAAATGCTTTCTTCCCTTCAAACATTAAGGCGGCTGATGCACCCATTGCTGTACTTTCTGAGAGCTCTGTGAAGGATACTTTACAGAGCAATGAAAGGGTGAATGAATTACCTACAGTACCGTTAGAAAAAGATATTCCTGAAAGTGATAGCAATTCACAGTTAAATGTAAATTCATACACATTCAGTAAAGTTGTTTGTAAGAATGCTCAGAGTGAAGAGGATAGTAACACAGCAGATGCTTCAGACATTAGAAATGAAAAAGGCCAACAAGAAAAGTTGGTTTCAGTGCATGTTGTTGATAATAAAGCTGATGTTGATCTCTGTGAACTAAGTTCAGGAATGTCAAAGGGAATTATGAACGAATCGGCTAATAAAAAACCCTGCACTGCAGACAGAGAAAATGTGTTGACAGATGATTCACCACAGTACTCCTCTTTATCTAATTTGGAAAATAGTTTACAACAGATTACACAGGAAGAGGTGCATAAATACAGCCAAATAGTTAAACTAGAAGAAGAAATTGCGGAGGATCAGAAGGTGGAACAACAAGAAGTACCTCAAAGAATCACGAGGAACAGAGCAAATATGCTTGCTAACCAGGGTAAGCAGAATCCTCTTGGCTGCATGCAGACATCAGAAAAAGAGTCTGAATCGTCAGCATCTATGAAAGCAAGGATTAGATTAACTGAAGAGGATGATGCTCAGGTACATCATCCACGTAAACGAAAGGTGTCACGTGTGCCTCAGCCTGTGCAAGTGAACCCTTCTTTACTGCAGGCTAAGGAGAAAACCCAGCAGTCACTGGCAGCTATTGTTGATTCTTTGAAACTTGAAGAGATTCAGCCATACAGTTCTGAGAGAGCAAACCCTTATTTTGAGTACTTGCACATAAGAAAAAAAATAGAAGAGAAGCGTAAATTACTGTGCAGTGTTATTCCCCAGGCACCTCAATATTATGATGAATACGTGACCTTCAATGGCTCATACCTGCTGGATGGCAATCCCTTGAGCAAGATATGCATCCCAACTGTAAGTAACATGGTCTTTAAATAAGTAAATGTTTTGGTTTTAGTTTTGTAACTTTCATAGTCTTCCTAACTTGCTTCTGAATATTCATGCTGAAAATAGTAACTTAGTATATGTCAAATTAATATTGACCAGTAATGTCATATTTAAAAGCCCCATTCAGTGGCAATAAAAACAGTGGTTTGACAGTCATTGCAAGATGAACAGTCATGTATGACACTTGTAAAAGGTACCTAGACAAATATTGTATTTCAAAGCATTTACTACTGTAATACCTACCCTCTCAAAAGTGAAGTCAGTTGTTGAGAGCTTCTCCGAATTTCTGCTGGCAATAATTTGGTTAATACTAATTCTTCAAAGCTGTCACATTTGGGGTGGGGTGTGTGTGTGTGTGTGTGTGTGTGTGTGTATGTGCAGTGCTTCAAAATATTAAGTCCCTCACCAAAAGTTTTAAGTAGGAGAGTACCTGCTAGCTATCTCAGTTTCTCCTTAGTACTCCCAAGAGTGTCCCAACTTCTGTAATCTATCGATTTAAAGTGTTCTGAATTCTGTTTAATAATGTGAAATTCTTTTCCTTTTCGCTGAAGGCCATCCATAGTTTAGGGGCATTTGTTCGGTTCTGGGCTCTCTGTAGTTCTGACACGAGCATATTGGGCATATGTCTGATAACAGCTGTGGGGGAGGTCTGTGCAATGCAGAACATAATTGGCTTAAATGCAGTTAATATTGCTGTTTGCTATGGAGGTGCCCCTCAAGGTGTCACACAGTAACACGGTCACTGCTGTTGAGGGTTTTCTGAAGAACTATTACTTCTGGGAGTAGGAGGTTTACTATTTCTCCACCTATTATCTGACCCATTTAAAATGCTCTAGTTCTGAGGTAAAACATATTAGCTTAAACCTGTTTGAATGGTTTAACTTAACACACATAATACCTGAAATAGGCTAAAAACACATATTTTATTTCCTAAAGCAGTTTTTTGGCTGACATACAGTAGCTTCATAATGTCAGAATTTAGTAGCGGTTGATTGTATGCCTATTCCTTAACATGCGTCAAGTTAGGAAAAGTCTGTTTAGGACTACTGGGGAGAATATCTTAATCCTTGCGTGGCAAAAATGCCTACTAAACTTGAGCTGTTTGTGTGTATGAAATCTCGTAAGCACAAGCCAAGCATCCAGTCTTCAGCCTCTCTATTTCTGAACAGGTTAGTTACATTGACTCCATTTAAGATAACTTGCCCCTGCTAAAGGATGTTGCCTTAGCTTTTTCCAGAAGAGTTGAAGATTCTTTTGATTAAGCAATGAACTCAAATGTAATACATGAAAGTAAATTGTAAAATGTTTGCTTCGTTCCAGAGGTAGTCATAATCCCCTGTATAGACTGTTTCCTCTCATTCTTCTTCCACTGTGCCTGCTATGTCTGCCCAAGAGAATTAATGTGTATCCTCTTAATGTGAAGTGAGTTCTTTTATTTGATGGTGACCACGGTTCTTTGAAGTTAGTAGATCACTTGTAATCTGAGGAAAGATGTGGGTAAGATGACCCACATCTACTTGGTCTGTAAGTGAACTAGGATGTATAGTAAGCTTTGCTACAGTGTACCAGGCTGTCAGCCTTCCCCAGGCTACAGGTTTCTCAGTAGCTGTTGCAGCTTCTGAAATGTATCGTTATCACTGGAAGCAGAGATTTTTTTGATTATTTTTTATATATATGTATATATAGCAGCTGCTAGTCAAGTACATACTGTTTCCAAGCTGCAGCTTACTGCTTTGGCATCACACTTCAGTGCTTAATTTGGGATAAGCAGAAAGTGGAGAAGCATGGCATGTATTTTTCCTTGGCCCACTTCTACCTGGGCAGTAGAATTCATTTCCCTGTCATAAATGGCAGTATATGTAGGTACTGTAAGAAAGGGAGACATAGTAAAGCCACTGCCTCATGCTTCCTTCGTATGTCTCATGCTGTATATAATAGGGATCTGCAGTTCATTAAAATAAATTTAGGTAGTAGGGTAGCGCAAATTCTTGGGCAACTTAAGTTCAGGAGATACCAGAGACAAATGTGTGTTCCCCATTCTCAATGGCTTTTAATTACTTGTTAAAAACCTCTTTAAAAAGTTGATAAAAATGTGAATACGTACTTGAAGGATTACAGTCATTGATTTTTATCTCATTTAGATTTTTGGGTTGCGTCCCTACACATACATGTTCTGGTGATAATGATGTTTAAACTGTAACTTGTTTTGTATATGCTTCCGTGGTACTGTTAAATCTTCTACAGCTGTGGAAAGAACAGGTGGAGATTTTTATTCCAGGCTGTTCGGAGCAAAAGGGAAGGAAAAAAGTTGTGAGAATCCAAAAGAAATTATGAGAAAATTGATTTTTATTTCCTTCAGGAGTAAAGTGTAAGAAAGTAGCATCTTTAAAGCATAGTTAGTTTTAATCTATCAAGGGAAATACTTCAAGCATCTTAGTTTTGCCAGAAAAATAATCTACAATGCAGCTAAATGCTTTGTTTAATTACTGTCACTTGTTTAAATGTACCGTTTTCACAAAATTTCTCATGTTTCTTTGCACAAAAAAGATAACATTTAAAAAATTATTAGTAGTTCTAGCTGATTTATTAGTAGCTTCTTCAGAGCTTGCTTGTGTATACAATTTAATAATTTTAGTTCGGCACCATTGAAAATCTCAATCATAATAGTGCCTATGACAAATACCATAAAAGGAGTATTGCTAAACCAGGTATCATTTCATGCTCAGAAATATTTATTTATGTGTATATTGTACACATTGTCCAACAACATGAAAAGAAGGGCTATGCCTAGCCTCTCCACAGTTGTGGAATATTAATACCATGTACATGTTGTTATGCATATAACGTGTAATTTAATGGTATGGTGCAATGGTAAAACGACTTTTCTCTTGGGATTCTTTTTAAATTTCTCCTTTCATGGTTCTTTAATGATTCTCTGTTAACCTGATTTTTGCCTTATGGATGTACATTGGCTATGGGAAAGTAGATACTTTTTCTTAAATTATTCCTATATTTTAGATACCACTGTGTGAAGGTCTGTGTGAAGACAATATATTTAGCTCTGACACTCTGAGACTCAGAATAGTTTGTGTAACATGCTGTTCTCTGCATTGGAATTTTAATGATGCGCTATGGTTTATCTGATGAACTTCAAACATCCTGTAGGTGGGAACCAGGAGATGGTGTGCTTAAGTTTGATTTCCACAGCCTTGTTTATGTACTGTAATTTATTACCCATATCACCTAAGGCTGTAAGGATAGTCACATATGAATTGTGGCTTCCCTCTCACCAATGCAAATACAAAACATAAGATAGGATACATCAGGTCAGTTCAAAACAGAAGGAAACAAATCTCAATCTTCTAACAGTAAATTTAAACTGCACTTAGCTAAGTTGCCTTTCAGATTGCTAAATCAGTATGTTCGGCAGGGTTCAGTTGCCTTTATCTGTACAGCCTCCTGAGAAGAGATACCAAGATGATTAATTTCCAGCTTCAGATGGCTATCTAGAAGATATGTTTCTAGTAAAAGGGTTTCTGTCCAGTTTCTGACCTTCCTGTAGAAACTTAAGTGGTAAAAGCTTATGTTAGTGATGTTACCAGAAGCTTGCTTCCTGAATGCTCAAATATGATAGCAATAGAGCAGGCCAGTTGATTTGAGTGGCACAGGCGAGGGGAGATAGAGGGATGTGCGATAATAATTGCAGAAAACTTGTGTATGTGTGAATCTTGAGTTAGCTTCAGTGTTGTTGTTCTTTGTAAAAGACACAAATAAGGACTGAAGGTTTACAGAGTGGTGGTCTAGTAGTAGTTATGCAGAATTCAAGGCACGCAGGGAACACGTTTAATTGATTTTCACGTGTTGGAGATGGAGAGGGTATGTCTTTGACCTCAGTGATGGCTGAACGAACCTGTTGCAGCGGCGGCTGCCTGGTGCAGCGGGACAAAGGTGAAAGGCTGAGCTCCATCTGGCTCTTCTGGGTGGTTTCTCCGGCTGGGATTACAAAATACTGGAGAAGGCAGGACCCCTTTGCCTCCCTCTCTTCCACATGGAGTCTGAGCCCTTAAGAAACTAGTTTGATAATTTATTTTGGTTATAAAAAAAAAACCCCTGAGGGCACCTTTTCCTTTTGGCATTCAGTGTCATGCTCTGTTCTTGCAAGTCCAACATACGTGTTTGTGTTCTCCCAACAGGCTTTTTGAGGTCTGGTTACGAACAGCCTCTCAGATCTGAGGCCAGAGGGGCTCCTCCGGCAATTCCTGCCTTGAGCCCCTCAACTTTGGTTTCTTCCCAGACGGGGCGGTGGGTTCCCCTGCCCGAACGCGGGGCTTGTTCACCAGCAGGCGTGGTGACACCACTCGGATGGCGCTCGCAGGCGTTAAGGGTGTGAAGGCCGGCTTCCCGTGTTCCCGAGGAGAGGAAAAAAAATTCGTCATTTCAGAAATTACTCAAAACAGAATCAGCCCCGTGTTCAACTTTGTTTTGGGAGGCGGTGTAGGGCTGGCTGGAGCGAAGCGTTTCTAAGTGCATGCCGAGGGCGGGCTGATCCCCGGGACCCGAGGCACCGGTGGCCGCCGCACAGGCAGCCCATCGCGGTGCCGCTGGGGCTCGGTGCCCGCCCGGGGCGGCGGCGCTGGCGCCCGGCGGGCCCGCATGGCCGCAGCCCGCAGCCTCAGCCGCCTCCGCGGCGCTAGGGCGCCCCCTGGCGCTCGGGAGGCGCCTGCCCGGCCGCGGGCCGGCGCTGCCGCTGGGGCTGCTGGGCACGGGGCGGCCGGCACGGCGCCCATCGGGTACTGCAGCTGGGGGCGAGCGGCATCTGCCCGGGGGCACAGTCCGCATGGATGTTTAAGGAAAAATCCGTACAAGCTTGCCGTGTAGGTAATTTAAGTCATTTTCAGTTATCTGCTGTGGCATTGGTTGGGATTTCCGTTGCAAAACTAAACAGTCCATAAATTCAAGGGAATAACGCTTCATCATATTTGAAACTGTTCAGCTGATACGGGTGCTCGCCAGCCCCGAAATTTTTATTTCTGGACAACGTGGCTGCATAAACTCAAATAATTTTTATAGACAGGTTGTTTATCTTGCCTCATGCTGTGTGCTTCTCGGTTAGCAAAAGCACTGAGATTTTTGAGAGATCTTTCGGGGCGTAGTAAAATTAATTAAATAAAAGCTTGGTGTTACTACAAGCATCTTGTCTTATGTTATTGAAAGACTATGACTGCACTGTTGCACTGTGTCAGGAATGCAAAGTTTCTGGGCAAAACGAGACTGCGGCGTATCTCGGGCTGAATTTAAATACACTGATACCCATTGTGATTGAGACAGATTATTGCAGTAGATGTTTGTGGTTTGGTTTTTTTTGTTGTGTTTGTTTTTAATACTGATGACTTATACAAAATGGGATATGCCGTAAATGTTACCCACTAGTTTGGGAGCCAAACTGTTTTCCTTGAGGGAAGTGAAGCATATCTTGCTTAGTAGTTTGAAACGTGAAGGAGTTTAATGTCGTTTTATAGTAAATAATAGCTTCAGGAATGAACTGCACTTAGTTACTCAGTATGTTCTTTAATTCCAAACACATTGGCTGACTTCCACTTGGGGAAAAAAATGTCCTGAAATAATTTTCCAAGATAAAATAATTGAGTAACTGTTGGTAGATAAATAACTTTGTTACTAGAGTGTAATATTGCGAGATCGATACTAGTCATGCAGTGTGTCCGTATTTTCATAATGGATTTGTTGGGTTTTGACAGTTGCAGTATCCATATTATTGAACAGAATTATGTCTATGTGTTTGTGGTAAGTACAAGTTAGAGTATCATACCTGTAGGTATGTATTTCAGCTGTGGTTTCTGAGTATCAGTGGTAGTAAGCAGTATGTCATTTAGTTTTGATGCGTCTTTCCAAAGCAGTATCAATGCTTTTACATCAAGTGGTTGTTAAAAAACAATACTGAACTGGCATATAGAAAAGTGAACTTTTGGTGGAGCCTTAAAAACTCCCAGGATGTTTATTAGTTACTTCTCAAGAAACATCTGATTTCTGCAGTAGCTGTGAGGGCTCCAGGTGCCTTTTCAGTGTGGCATACAGCTCAGTCCAGAGAGTAATACCGGTTGTTTACTATAACTGACTAAAAATGCAAAACGTTTAGAATATAGCCAATCAGTAACAGTGTTGACAGCTCGCTCAAGTTTTTGTTTTTTTTTTTTTATTTATTTGTTTGGCTTAGGCATAAGCTTTTTTAAAAAAATTATTTGAATAACTGACATGAAGAAACACTTTTCCAAGCTACTGCCTGGGGCTCTGGTGTACTTTTTGTTCTTGCCTGTGTTCTGTGTGATTGTAAGATTAGGAATATGGTTGGTTATCTTCTGTGCCCTATAAAATGCCAGTGACACTCTATAGATGTATCAAGTGACTGACTTTTTTTTAGCAATATTTTTCTTATTTTGCTCTTGTATTTGGCTAGGCATTTTTGAACTTCTCATTAAAGCATAGCTGTTCATTTTGAGTCTTTAAAATTGACAGTAACTTTTATTTTTACTATCTTACAATGTATAACCCTTTCAAAGAACAGCTCTGGCATGCTGACAGTGTCTCGTTAAAAGCACTAAATAGTTTGAAATGCCATTTCAGTTAGGTTTATTAACTTTTTAAGGTAAAGATTCGTTAAAACCTTCTATTGCAAGTGCATTGAAGTCACATAATTAATGGAATGTATGAAACTGTTGTATCTTCCCTAAAAAATACCTTGCATATGTTTTGGAGGGTTGTTTTTTTAAAAAATAAATGCTCGTATCATATAGGCAATGTTAAACATGTGTTAAATATATATTAATGATGCTATTTATAAAACTTTTTCCACAGATTACACCACCTCCCTCACTGTCAGACCCACTTAAGGAACTATTTAAACAACAGGAGGTTGTAAGGATGAAACTACGTTTACAGCACAGTATTGAAAGGGTAAGAATAAAGTAATCTATTTTTTTATCTCCCGACTTTAAGCTTTAGGGTTTTTTTTCTTTTTCAATGGACAGACTATATTTTGCTCAATTTAACAGTGCTTTAGAAATAATACGCCTTCTATCCAAACTTATGAATTGGAGAAACTTCTAAGTAAAAAAAAAAAGTTTTGACAACTGTTAGTAGAATACTTATGTTAATAAGAGCAGCTTTTTCCTGTTAATTGCTCTAAGATGTGGCCCAGATTTTTCCCATGGGGAGTGGGAAGAAAGCTGCAGACTAGTTTTGAAAGCTAATGATGGTGTAGACTTCAGAACCAAACTGTCTGAGTTAAAAGAATTGAAGCAAGAGTAAAATCCATTTTCATAGTCTTAGAGCCATATGTGTCTTCTAAAATATAATTTGCAATATTCTGCTTGTAAAAGCAGCCTGAGATTGTTAGAAGTACATCTGTAGGCTTCACTGAATTTGAACACAGAAATTGAGAAAATATTCCTGGTTTAAGAGTATTCTTTATTTTTAAGCTGCCAAAACCTTTTTCCTTGGCAGGGTAGATTTAGGTGTCTTGTCAGTATTGTGAGCCAGATTGCTTGAGGACACAGACAGGACCTGTTTCTCACATGGAATGTATCTTAAGGATTTCTACATGGTTATATGAGCAGCTGGCTCATTAAAATGTGATGTGGTAGTTTTTTAGTTAAGTTGATTTCAGTGTGGCTTAACAAACCAGTTGAGGGAGGGGTTTTCCTTGAATTTGATATTTCAGTGTAAAGCTAGGTATAAAAAAAACAAACACAAAGACTGTAAACATAGTTTTAAGTTCTGACTGAAATTTGTAGCCAAAGGAAAGATGCTGCTTTTTCTGTTTTTGCAGCTTTTTATAATCTACCTTTTCTTCCAGTAAAAATTAGAGCCATTATGTTGCTGAGCAGTAAACACACACTATCTTTTATCTCTAAAATTTGGCATATGTTTATTTATTTTGCTAAAATAGACTGTTCTTCAAATCAAATCTACTTTATACAACTACTAAGTTAAGTTTTGTCAAGTAAGCTATATTTTCTTGTCTTGGGTCAGGAAAGAATCTTTGTCCAGCTATGAATTTATGGAGTTTGTGCATGTTGTTTTTTTTTTTAAAAAAAAAAAAGGAACCAAACTTTAAATCATCTGCAAATTATATTTCTGCTTCAGTTTACATGGCCATTGTGCCTAGCATGACAAGCATGTCACAAAAATCTTTCTACAGTTGAGACTCACAAATCTATATCCCAACCCTGTGCTCCTCATACCTTTCATCTTCACCTTCAGTAACTAGAACTTGCCTCAATAGCACCAAGTGGAAAATCTGGGCATGACGTTCAGCCAGCAGTGGTGGGGGAGAAGAAGGTGTTTTCAGTTCCGATGTTCAGGGAACACTCTTTGCATCATTAAATTGAAATTTTGGATTTGATTAGATGAACAAACCACTCTTCCCTCCACCAGCCCATTTCCCACGCTGTTCGAAAGTGTAAGCCCTAAAAAAAAATGTTTAAATGAATGGACATCTTTATGAATCAAATGGAAATGCTTAATTTACCAATTGTATATTTTTATCTTGATACCTTATTCAATTAGGAAAAGCTTATTGTTTCTAATGAACAAGAAGTTCTACGTGTTCATTATCGAGCGGCAAGAACGCTAGCTAATCAAGCACTACCATTCAGTGCCTGCACGGTTCTGCTGGATGCTGAGGTTTATAATGTGCCTCTGGATGCTCAGGTAAAGAGATGTATTTCAGAGAAAAAGGGTCTTTTTAGCATGACTCAAAAAAGGAGAGTTTAGGGAGAATCCTGTTCCCATGCTGAAATGGTCATTGATCTGTCTGGAATTAAGGTTTTGAGTATTATAGATTGTTACTTTGATTAGGCCTCATTTGGGTGTACAATAACAAGAGGATATGGGTGTGTATATGCTGGTTTTCTGTTTTGTACCATGTCTGGTTTTCTTTCATCTCCAGAAGTTATGAGAAGGATAAAATGAGAACATTACTCTGATTTTTATGAAAATAGATTTCAGTCATAAACAGAATATTGGAAGCTTACAAATATAGCTTAAACAATAAAAAAATAATATCAGAAGATCATTTTTGTCTGTCGTCCAGAGAACTGGAATGCAGTAGTATGTGAAGTGATGAGACTGGTTTGGGGGAAATGTTTGGTGGAGATATTTGCATTATACTTTTCTCCTCTCTATAAGGCAGTTGTTGGAACTGCTCCATAAAAAATACGACCAACAGTGAAATGTTGAACACTACCAGATGAAATTATTTTTTTCAAAATCACCTCAAGCTCCATAATATCTACATGTGCAGTGTTACCTACACTTTCAATGTTGGTATTTAGTTGTGATTAAACCAGTAAATGAGCAGTATAGTTTATGATCTGCATATCTTTTATGGGCTACCACTCAGAGGTTTGCTGCAGCTGTGTCTCTCGTGAGAGTACAATGTCATGATGTCAGTATTTTGTGAACAGGTCTGCTAACTAACAAAAATGGGAACAGCATTCAGGACCTGCTTTAGGGACTGTGAGGACCACATAGTGCAAGGAAGAAATTTGATGGTTTGGATGTAATAAAAGTGTTGATGCATTGGATGTTGGGCATTTTAAAATGAAACACCTGTTTTTCCAACATCTGTGTAATTCTACCTTAGTCCTGGAGCCACTTAGAGAATTATTACAGCTTCTAGTGTTTCCTCAATCTGTTACGTTTTCCTCATCTTTATAAAGAACTAGAGCTATGCACAAGGTGATTCACCAGGGGACAGCAGTTCATGGAGACTGTCTTGTTCTCCCGTTTTAAGCTTTATACTGTCAAATTGTATAATCATCGTTTCCTTAGTAAATCTAACTGAAAGGGAAAAAATGAGATTTTTCTCTTCTGTTAGCAGTCCAAATGTCATCGTTAGTTTTGAAGTTCAGAACGTTGTTTGCTTTTTCATGTGCTAATTTAGAGGCCCTGAGTTTTTTAGAAATTTAAGATACATCTGAGTTATGCATGTAACTGCACTTTTATAGTTAAATTTTAAAACTGATTCGAAATAAACTGCTTCTATGTTTGAATTCTGTGAAACAAAAGGAATCCTTCTTTCTTTATTGGGGGAGAAGTTGTGGAGTTCTCCCTCTGTCCTGTCCCGTGTTCCCTCCGCCACCAAGTACTGCAGCTTGTTTGACCATCCATAAAATAAACAGTAGCATTAGTAAAACGCCTGTCCTTCCGCCTCAGTACCTCAACAGCTTTGTGTTTCAGTCTGTGGCAATTTTTCCTAGAAAATTATAATACTGCACATAATGTTCTGCGCAAAATGAAATATATTTTTTTATTATAACTGAAATCAATGTTTTAAACTACCAACTTGATGCTTTGATTTAAATTTGCTTCATAGGAAGAATGAAGATGCATAAGAAACCGTTATTTTGTAATATATTCTGTCACTTTTCTGTTACCTCACTAGCAACTCCTTATTTTGTTGTACAGTGAAGAAACATTCTGATGAAACTTTTGTCATATTTGAGCAAATAGCTGGGTAAGACTTGTCAGCTAAGATCTGGTTTATTTTGCAGGAAAATGACCACCTCGGAACTGGTTTTATGGGGTTTGTGGGTCTTTGGAGGCTTGCCTTTATGGCTGCACGTGTTGGGCAGAGCTTGAGAACCGCGTTTACAGTCATACGAAGAAGAGAGGAAAAAGGCCCAAGTTTCTGGTGAACAGACTGTTAGCTGGTCACAGCTCACCTAAATGCCTACAGTTGAGGGTTACATGATCAGTGTTGGTGAAGGCTTTTTCTAGAACCAACCTGTTCAGCTGTCCTCGATATCTGAAATCTCAGCTGTTTTCTAGAGATTTCAGGCTTTTCAGGTTTTTTTCCTGTTCTTGCCCATTGTCAGTGGACAAATTCCTGCAGTGTCCTTCTCCCCACATACACACACAAACCTCCCACTCCGCTCCCAAAAAAGAAGTAACGGTAGCTTGTTCTATTTACTGATTATTATTTAAATGTTAAGTTGGCATAGTCCGGTTTTAGGACTATCTACAGAGTATCTGGAGTTTCTCATGATGGGCAGATGTGACATTCTAAATTCTTATTAAATAATTAATTAAAAAAAACCCTTTTATTGAGTAGGATATAAGATACGTCTGCTCACTTTTTTAAAATCTCCTTTGGGGGATTTTGATGGTGGAAATATTTTTTTATTATTACTTTGTGTAGCAGTTAAGTCAGGCTGCTTAAGTTTTCCTTTATTATTGTTTTTGCTTTTCCCTGAGGGAATATCCATTTAATTTGTTACTGAATTTTAAAGAGAACAAAGATACAGCAATTTTGTGGAAGGATCTGCCTTGTACTGATGAAGACTTTACAGAAAGAATCTTTAAGCCTACTACTTGAAACTTAAAAAATAAAGTACAATAAAAAGCTTGAGGGAATCTGAAAATACCCATTTTTAGTGAGCAGCTGGCTCATAGTGAAAGTGGTGGTCAACATTTATGCTTACATATACCTCGATACTTTGAGCTTATTTTTCCATTTGAAGTATTGTTTATGAAGGTCCTACAAAGTAGGTTTTATGTTTTAAAGTATGTTTAAGTTTGAGTCATCAAATAACTTAGACTAAATCTTGTTTTGCAGGCTGATGACAGCAAAACATCAGTGAGGGATCGATTTAATGCAAGACAGTTTATGTCGTGGTTACAGGATGTTGATGATAAGTTTGACAAATTAAAGGTACACTTCTTTGGTTTTCCACTTCAAAAAACCCAAAAAAACAGCAAACCAAAACTCTAATGTCACTATGAAGATTAGATGAATAAATAGATGAATAAAGAGTGGATTTCTATGCAAAATCATAGGCTGTTGTAGAGGTTTTAAGGGCAACATAAAGGAGAGTCTAGCGGTATAAGAAACTAACATTTGTTGCTATATAGTATAATGGAATAATCTGCAAATTTCTGAATACGTAGTAGGGAAATTACTATCACCATAGAGACTCCTAGATACTCTTTCTGTATTCAAATTCGTAATGATTTTTTTTTTTAATACTGAAATAACTTCTTTCTCAATTTTAAAACAGACGTGCCTTTTGATGAGGCAGCAGCATGAAGCAGCAGCTTTAAATGCGGTACAAAGACTGGAGTGGCAGCTTAAACTACAAGAAATTGATCCTGCTACGTACAAATCTCTCAGCATTTATGAAATTCAGGAGTTTTATGTTCCTCTTGTGGATGTTAATGATGACTTTGAATTGACGCCAATATGACAACTAGCATCTTCTGTCTCACCCCTTTCCCTTGGACAGCTAGAGATTGAGGTGCAGTGATACATAAAGGTATTTCTCTTTTAAGACAGAGCACTTAATTCTGTGGAATGCTACCTTTCTCAATAATTGAGGTGTTCCTTCAGAGAAGCATGGCACAGGCTCTTGTTCAAACACAGAAGATGGATGCTAATTTTAAAGTCAGTTTCCTAGTAACTGCCATTACCTGTATTTTAAAATTGCCTGTAGCTTTAGAGCTTACTGCTCAAAAAGATGACGAAACATGGTGAGTTAACAGTGCTGGAAGCTGTTAACAACTAAAACAGCCACCAAAAAACAAATGACACTTAAAATCTGCTATAAAGCTTCGTATTATGAAACTTCAGTAACAGTTGAACTCCCACAGAAAAGTGATGAAAAAGCCTGTGGAAGAAAATGTAAGACTTGGAGGAAAATAGTCTATTAATCTTACTACATTTTGTAAATTACTGTACAGTTTTCTTCTTGGAAAAAGATGTAATATTGTCTTCATTTTTGAATAATTTATTTTATACATATTGTGCAAATGTAAATAGTCTTGTAATTAATGTTCAAACTTGTATAAAAATAGATATTTTAACTGTAAAACTGGTTTTTGTCTAATGTTTTATTGGACCAAAGTTGTAGTTTTTATTAAGTGTAGCGTGTTCCTGGTTGGCAGTTCTTTTTTTGTATGGCATGTGTTTGATTTAGCTGCTTGTTTCATCACCATAACTGTAAAAGAATTGAAACTGAACTGTATTGCATGCTTCACAGAACTCTTAACTCCTTTACTCCAATAACTGATACCTAAACTGTAATATGTACAAAATCATATTTCATATTAGTCAGCTATTGTAATGCCATACCTATGACTTACTATACCGAAACTATTTTTGTGTAAAACAAAAAAAAACCCTCTTGCTCTTATATGGTGGTCTCGTAATAGAGCCTATTTTTTCCAACAAAATGCCTTTGAATTAAAATTCTTAAATTGTATATTGTCTATTTTAATATTAATCTATAGAAGGATATGTAAATAGTTGTAAATATAATGTTTAATAAATTTTATTGGTCATGTTATTACTTGGAATTTCTTAATATTGTAACACTTGATAATATCAAATTGTAGTATTCCTGAAATATTATGTAAGGAGGCTCAATGAAAAACTAGAAAAAACTCCTGTGTTGTGAAATTTAATGCTTTTTTATTCTTAGTACTGTTAATGAGCTGACAGTTAATTATTGATGAGTTAGGAGGTTACAGGTATTCATGAAAAAGATGTTACCCTCTAGTCTGTAAATTATTCAAGAATGCTTGGGGTCAGATGTCTGTGAAGTTACTTCTGAAAGAAACAGGGCTTAGGCAAGAGACCCGGTTACCCAGAAACAGGATTTAAAGTACTTGGTCCAAGCTGATTTTTTTTTTTTTTTAATTACTAAGTGAACTACTACAGAGTACTCTATTCCTTATGCTTATGTGTGAGTGCCCAGGGTGCCTTCCGTGTGATGGAGAGCAAACGAGCATGGAACAAGAGACTATGGGCAGGAGGTTCCTGCCCCTGTGCACATAGCTGCTAGTTCCAGTCCAGAATAAAGTAACAGTAACTCAAGCACAGTAAAACCCATTAACATGTAGTTCCTGCCCTGTAACTTTTTTCTTCCACTTTTATTAGGTGCCTGTGGAAGGAGTAGTTGTGCCTGCTCTTATGTAGGAATATCTTCCTGACATCGCTCAGAATTGAAGATGTACCTGAGGAAAATGCAAATGTGATAGTCTCCTGAAAGTAAAATATTCTTCTGAATGTAGCTGTAGAATTTCAAAATAATGCAGAAATCTGTATTAATCTGCTTCAAATCCCAAGGAAAAAAAAATGGATAAAGCTACAAGGTGTTAACAACTAGTAAGTGGGTACGACTTTACTTATCAGATACTTAAGAGTAATAAAACATAACGTACATATCTGGAGGTGGGCGAACCCGTAACAGACTTTGAAGTACAGGATGTGGCTAGTTCAGGGTATTGCATAACCAACAGAAGAGATAAACTGGGTCGCAGGAGTGTTGGCTGTGTTAGAAAAGAAGCAGGTGACAAAGTCCTAGGGACGGAGAAGATGGCCAAGCAGGTTTACAGCTGGACCTTGGTGTGCATGCACAGTGGTACCTTGGCATGTGCTCAGAGAGCAAGGATGTCAGGGTGGGCCGGGCAAGGGCCGTACCCCAAACCAGGGAGCAGGATGATGTTGGGGGCCACGGCAGCAGTTCTGTGCCCGCCTGGCAGCCAGAACACCCCAGGGGTCGCTCGCAGGGCTGGGAGGAGGGTAGGGGTCTGGGTGTGTTTGATGTAAAACAAACGGAAAGTTCATCTTCTGGAAGTATCAGCAAAAAACATTTTTGTGGTAACTTGAAAATATTTTGGCAGTACCCTGTCTTTTAAGGAGATGTGGAGACAGATGGTTCTTAGGGTTAGCCTGTGTCGTCTGCACAAGGAGAGACAGTTTCCTGTTACCGGTGCCTGTGAAACAGATTTTTGGGTTTTTTTCAATTGCAAATGCTTAATAAAAATTCAGTTGCTTGAAGAAAGGGGACTGTCCACATGTTTTAGTCTCTTAGACGACGATTTCCTGGCTTCTCTCATTTGAGTCCCGGCTTTGTTCCAGTCTTGTATTTATTGTTACTTTTTTTCACGTTGACTCTGCGGGATGATACCTCGGGCGTTATTTAAGGACAGCCAGCCTGCGGTGGGCTTCCCTCAACGAAGGGGTTGGAGTTGGGAGGGGAGGAGGGGGGATGAGAGGAAGGCACGGGAGCAGCTTGTGGGGTGGTCGCCCTGTTTGCCTCGCGGGGGTCCAGCTGCCTCCTGGGGGGGGGCGAGGGCTACTCTGCGTTCCTGCGCTCTTCTTCTAGGGACCACACTTGTTCCCTTGGATCTCGGCGGGAAGATAAACCACCTGCGCGGCAGGGTCGTGGCGATCCTGAGCGAGGCTGTCCGCAAGCCCGGGGGGTCCCGTCCTCAGCACAGGCCGGGCCCGCCCTGCGGAGCTCTCCCCGCCGCCTGCCCCGCGCCGCCGGCTCTGCCCCAGGCACGGCACGGCACGGCCCCGCTCTGCGCCAGGCTGGGGCTGCCCGCCGGTGCCTCCCGCCGCGGCTGCCCCGTCCCCTCTCGCTCTCTCACGCCCTCCCCGCCCGGCGCCCCCCCCAGCCCCACGGGCCGGCTCGCCTCCCCACAGGAGCCCCGGGCCGCGGGGGACGTGCGGCCGCTCGCCCCGGAAGAAGCGTTCTCCCGCCGCCGCCGCGCACGCTCTCCGCTCCCGTCCCGCCGGGCAGCGCCGGCCGCGAAGCTCGCCCCGCCAGCCTCCCCCTCCCGCCCGGCCCCGCTCCGCGCAGCCGCTGCCCGCCGGGGCGGAGGGTCCCGGGTCGCGCTGCCGGCGGCGGGGGGAGGGTCCTGGCGCCTGACGGTGCCCCGAGGCGGGGCGATGCGAGGCCGCGCCGCCGCCTCCGCGCTGCCTGCGGCCGAGGGGGGAGCAGCGGGCCGAGGCGCGCGGTTGCTGCTGCCGCCGCCGCCGCCGGAGCAGCGAGAGCCCCCGGCGGAGCGGGGGGTGCCCGGCCCGCGGCGCCGCCCGGTGAGCCAGCCGCCGGTGGGGCGGAGGGAGCGGAGCGGGCGGCGGCGCCGGCGGGATGGAGCCGGTGGCCGGGGAGGCGGCGGCGGGGCCGCGGCTGCTTCTTTGTGGAAGGAAAGTTTCGGTGCGGCGCGGCGCAGCCGCCCCGCCGCCCGCCTGAGGAGGAGGAGGCGGCCGGGGCCCCCGCTGCCGGGGGGGCGGCTTTTCGGCGGCGCTCCCCGTGCGGGGCTCGCCGGCCCCGGGCCGCCTCGGCAGGGGGTTCGCGCCCTGTCACCGGCCTCCCGGGCCGCGGGCAGTGCCATCTTTGGGGCCCGGGCCTCCCGGGGGGCGGCGGGGCGCCGCGGCAGGGAGGGGGAGCGATGCTGAGCCGGGGCCGGGGGCAGCCGGTGCCGCCGGGGGGGCTGCCGGGGGGCGCCGGGCAGAAGTGCGGGGAGGCAGCGGCGGGTGGGGGGAAGGTGCCGCGGTGGGGGGAGCCCGGGGCGGGGGTACGTGCGCCATCAGCCCGGGGCGGCAGCGCGCCCGAGCGGGGCGCTCCCGGCAGCGGCTCCGCGTCTCGGGAGCCCTTTGTGTGGGGGCCGGGCTCAGCCCCGCCGGGGCGCCGCGGTGCGGGGTCGCAGCGCCCTGTGTCGCCGTCCCGCCCGGCACCGTGCTGGCCGCGGCGCGGCACCGCGGGGCTGGGGCGGCCGGCGGGGCGGGGGGGGAACTTCCCTTGCGCGGGGGGCGGGCGGCGAGCCCCGGCGCGGGGGGCGGCCCCGGGGCCCCCCTGTGTGCCCCCGGCTCTGGCGGGGGGGTCCCCCCGGCTCTGGCGGGGCGCCCGGCACGGCGCGGTTCGGGGGCATTTGCTGAAGCAGACTGACCTGGGGCGGTGTGTGTGCGGGTCCTGGCTCCGCTCTTCTGTGTTCGGATGCTGCTCGCTGAGCGCGTTGGGTTTTTTTAGTTCCTAAAGCAGAAAAACGTTTCTAGATACCAAAAGAAAGGAATCCAGTGCCCCATTAGCATTTTTTTTCCTCTCCTAGGAGAACAATCCCTGTAAGCTTGCCCAAACATGGGCTGCCTTTTATTATATGTTGGTGCGGTGCCTGGTGCGGCGGGTCCCTCCCGGGGCTGGGCGCACTGGCCGAGCACCAGGACGGCCAGGCACGGGCCTGGCGACGTCCCACCTGCGGGATGCACCGGGGGGAAAGGTGGAATGCTTTGAACAAACCCGGCTCATCCTCCGTTTGAAGTAGCAGATCCTGTCTCCGGTTGACTTCAGTCACTTGCCTGGCTCCTGAAAATTACATTGTTCAAAGCCTCCGGTCCTTTTTTTTTTCATATATATACAATGTTAGCATTTAAATTTTTTTTTAAAAAAAGAGGTTAAGAACTTTGTGATTGAATCGAAAGGCGATGTGACATCCATCAGCATGAAAACAACTGTCTGTCTACATTACAGATGACATGGCAACTTAACCTCACAGGCCATAAAAAGTTGCTGTATAGTTTTGCTCCTAGACACCTGCATGTGCCTTTAGCCTGAGGAGATGCTACACAAAATCTGTCTGCTTTATGCATTACAGAATTGTGGCTTCGTTGGTGGGTTTTGTCTTGGAAGGCATTTTTTTACTGTCACTGCTTATAGGGTATCGTGGTTGATACTGCAAACTCGAGATTCTTCACCTTAAGTATATTGCAGCTTCAATCCAAAGGTTCAGTAGCAGAAAGCTTCAAATACACAAGTTAGGTGGGGGAGGAGGGGTTGGGTTTGTTGTTAGGCACACCCACTTGAACTCTCCCCTACCCCCCACCCTCCCCCGAAATATTAATCTTTATTGAAGGAGTTGCAAGGGGGAAGGGAAGTAGGATTTAAGTTGTGTTCCAATAGCCTTCTCATTCGCTGGTTTTTATTTCAGTGCTGGTTGAAGTACTTGTGAAAATTGCTCACCTGCAGGAAACATGAGGTCTCAGTACATCACGGCACCCATGGTCGCTGTCCTGCTGTTCCTGCTGTGGATCCAGTCATCAACAGGCTGCAATAAGGCTCTCTGTGCTAGCGATGTCAGTAAATGTCTGATACAGGTAGGAATTGTGGTTCCTTTATTTGCTTTTAAGTGTTCAAGAGACAGTTCTGAAGCTGTGGCTTGATCAGTGATACAAATAACTGGTATTTGGTGTTAAATAGTGTCTTTTTAAAGAAGTTTATTTGGTCTCCTGCACACACAAATGCAGATTAACAACCATTTTATAGGTAAGATTAAGTGCATGTGTATATGGGCATGTTTCATTTTTTTTAATGAAAACATTTTCAAGTTGAGAATTATGATTGCTGGGTTACCGTTAGAAGCCACTACCAGTCATGCTGTTAGTTTTCAGTCTCTTTCTTCTTTATTAGTGGTATTATGAACATGCAGCAGTTTAAAACAGACATTTTATTAGAAAGGTTTCTGTGGGCAATGGTTTGGTTTTTTAAAGATACCTGCAATATGTGAGGTTCAGATGTGCTTACAGTGCTCCTGTCTCAGTCTGAGGTGCTGTCCATATCTGTTCCCCTTAACTTGCGATGTGTCCACTTTCTTAAATCTCCTGGCCCAGGCAGAGGGTCAGTGGTTGACGCCTGATGCTCTCCATAATGTCAGGTTTGTACAGTTGATTAAAAGATGTCTAAAAACTCACATGAGGGAACTAACACGAATAGGGACCTAACTTGTCTTAGACTCCTGAGGTGCATTTGGAAAAGCATTTTGATCAGGAGGGACCTATAGCTGCTAATGGTGATGGGCAAGCTCTGAAAGCATGTGAGTCCACCTAAAAAAAACCAACAAAAACACCCCAAACAACAACAAAAAAGCCCAAAACAAATACTTATGAGCTAAACTGCTAGAAAATGGATCTTAAACTCAAATCCAGGCACTGCTTTTGACTCGCTGTGTGTCTGCCTGCACTGAAAGAAATAGACTGAGACCAGGTTGCTGCTCATATAGGAGGAGTTAAGAGGTACAGTGTGCAGCAGAACAAAAGTGCCTTTTCTAGCAAAATTGCAAGCAGTTCTGGTAACTACTAAATATTTATTTACTAGTGGTGTATTGAGCATGCTTCTCGAGTCCATATTGAAAAAAGTAGCTTTCATGTGGTCACTTGCAGCTTCTCTAAAAGAAACAGTTTCTTACTGCCTCTTTGTAGATTGGAAATGCAATAGCAGAGAGAACACGGATCGTATGCTGGTAATGTGCTAGTATGCTTACTGTAAACGTATAATCACAGCCTGAAAAGTGATGCAGAAGTAGCGTGAAGCATTTCAAGTTTACTTCATTTCATTGACTTCTGTATAAAATTTGTCTTGTTTACAAATAAAAATATTTCCCAGATTCACAAATCCAGCCTGTGGAATGAAGACTGGCTGTAGGCTGAACTGGCTTCTTTCTGGCTTCTGCACTGCCATTGCTTTTTAAAAAAAATAAAAAAAATATTTTGCTGATTCTCCTGGGCCTAGCATCGTCTGTGAAGTTGTTAAATACGGGAACAGGGAAGAGGCTTTTGACTTTACCTTTTCAAAGAAAACCCAGTGTTTTTGCTGGTACATTGGGCATTGTGACTGTGACAAATTGATGCACTTAAAAGTTTCTTCTGTTGCATTTTTTCAAATTACTTCTAGGCTTGAAACCTTTAAAAAGTAAGATGCTAGCTGTGACATTAGATGTACGAGGTGCTTAAACAGCAGGTGCAGTGGTACAGATCTGTTGATTCAGGGGAAAGCTGTTGGCCCACATGAAGGGGAAAACAGGGGGGACCTATTGTCTCCTTTTCCTGTGCCACTGGTGGAGTTCACTGTCCGTGAAAGCACAGGCATCTCCTTCCAAGTAGTCTCCTTTTATTGTGTCAAGCTTGAGATACCCAGCATTTAAACTTTGTGAGCTAGTCTGATTCGAGTACAGCCCAGGAGAAGTGAAGCTAATGCTACTGGAGTCCTTCCTCAGCTGGGAGTAAGATGCCTGAGGTTCAGCGCTGCGTGGAGGTGGCTCACACAACTGTGCTTTACTTGGATTATGTTGGCATCTCTGCAGCAACACAACCCTGTGCATGCAGAGACCCCGCTACTGCTTTACTTGTTGTAGATGTGCTCTCTCTTACTTTGTACAGGTGATGTGGATTCTGTTTTTAAAGCATTTCCCTAAAACCAAAATGGTATGCAGTTCTCTGAGACCCTAAAGTAACCGAGGCCAGGTGAATTGTGTACAATTACGGTGGAATGCTGCTGTTCATTTTCACCGTCTGGCTGCTCTCTTCCTGCAAACAGGCCTGGCATACTAGTCACTATTCATTCTTTATAGAAGAACAGATCAGGTCAGACTAGTCTGATTATGGATATGAAGACTCCTAAAGCTTTGACTTCAAGCAATTGTCATCCTTCTTGGCTTTTTTTTTTTGTTTAAAAAAAAAAGTCTTCAGCACTGTTGTGGCAGAAGTGCTGCACTGGTATGTGAAGTTTGTGCTTCTTGGGCTAGTATACAAGTAGAGTTTATCTGTCAATTTTTTTCCCCCACTAAACTCTTCTGGAGAAATCTGAACTTACAAATATAATATTGTATTGATGGAGTTTGCTTGACTATTGCATGATGTTTTCCCCTAACCTATTTTTATAACGGTTCTAGTTCAGCAAAATCTATGGCTAGAGACCAAGATAATGTCACTTGGAGATGACTGAGGGAGCAAACAGAATGTGACTGTTTGTCATCTGCATCTGTGTGCAGAAAGTGAGGCTGCCTGTCTTAGAGGCGTAACGGGACAAAAGACCCACACTCCCAAAAAGCATACAGTTAACATAAATATTTTTGCCAGCATGGCCAGAAGTCAGTACAGTCATTACTGCCACTCCTTAGGAGCTGCTCTGCTTTAAGGGTGGTCCCTACATAAATATTTATTTTGTTAGATCCGGAACAGAGCATGAAATGAACAGCTCGCATGCATTCAGCTTTCCTTTTCCGTCTTGAGGCTGTAGCTTCATTGGTGCTCTTGTAGTCTACTTCTTGGTTTTCTGTAAGCAAAGACCTGTAAGAAAATAGCTTGAGGCATCTCTCTGCATCAGCTTAGCCTTCGCAGTAAAGCTTTGTGGCTTCCTGTTCCTGCAGTTGTTGAAGGAGTTGTGGATAAGACTTGGGAGTGCAGAGAGTGGGACCACAAAACTAGTATCCTTGAAGGCTTTGGACATAGCTCCTTCCCACATCTCTGGAATTGGGGTGTTGATGCCAATAACTGACCTTACCTTGCTGTTCAGGTAGGCCACTGAGCCTTGGTTGCACACAACGTGTGTATCGCAGCATTTGTTGTAGCACATCTGTTTTTGACTTGGATGCATGGGTGGTTTTGATGTTTCCATGTGTGGAGGAGATGAGAAGGCCAGTTACGTTCACTGGGTGGAGTGGGGGCGTATATTGTGTCCTTGAAACATGGAGGAAATCCTTGAAGGCAGAAACCTCTAGGATGGGATGTTCCCACAATTGTTTATAGCAAACGGGTTTGAGGCGAGTCCCAGGCTGGCTCTCGCAGTGCGTAGCTACCTGCAGTAGCCAGGCTGGGGTGGGGATGTCCACGTCGTGCTGGAAGCCAAGCTTTGCTGTCTCATCTGCAGCAGCTCTTTAAACTAGTACGTAGGAAACGGCGCTGTAGTTCAGGCAGGGATTTCAGATCCTCCTAAGAGGGGTGGGTTTGCGGTGAATACGGCGTTTTCTGTCCTGAACGCTACATGCCTGCAGTCACCTCAGCTTGTGCAGAGTCATTCCACTTAAAATATCTCTTCATCTTTGTCTTCGCCTTCTGTTAATCTTTTGTACAAACTTTCAGCTTGAAAGGATTTCCAAGACTTTTTAGCCCTGTGGTATGAAATAAACACCACTCCTTAACTTCAGGGCTCGGGTGTCTAAAAATTGCTCTTAGTGTGTATGTTGTAGCTGTAGTACATAACACAGTCGGGTTAACAAAACAGTTCTGGCTGGTTTGCTTCCAGGAGATTTTCTGTTGTTAAACTGTTCTAGGAAAAAAAGCATGAGCTCTTTTTCTTGTACTCCCCCTTCCAGTTTGCAAAGATGTTGCCAGTGCCTTCAGGTCCTGTATCTCACTGCACCGAGAAAATAGCCTCTGTCGTTTCAAGAAAGCTTTGAAAAAATGCAGATGTTAAATGCCTTGTAAAAACCTTTACTTGCTGTCTGGAGGAGAAGTATCTTTATTGTATGAACACGCCTGCTTCCTATTTAATGCTGTATTTTTAGACTGAGAGGCTTATTTCTTGCCTAGCAAAATACATTCTCTGATGCACCTTCAGTAGCTCAGCTTGGGAGGTTGCCAAGCTGACTTATGAGTAATATTTTCTTCCACTGACGCCTCGCCACCCCCAGCTATCAACAAGGAACGTTTCTCATCCTGCCTCGCTTCACCCACATCTCGTGTAAGCATTCTTTTTAAAAGATGTATCCTGTACAAGTATCCAGTGTGGATGAGTCAGGCAGAAGGACTCAAGAGTGGTTAAGGAAACCATGTTCGTGCAAACACATATATGGAAAAACATACAGTTACTGCCCTGAAGAGATGATCAGACTCTGAGAAGGGGGGAGCTGAAGAAACGTGCAGAAGACTGATTAATCAGGTTGGTCTGTCTTCCTTCCTCCCCCTCCAAGTTTAAAAAAAAATAAAAGGTAAAAAATAAAAACTTTCCAAAAATCACATTGCTCCTAAGCCCTTCCTATGAAAACAAACCTGTTAAAATACTGGTGGGTATAATGATGGTCCCAGGATAGTGCTGACACATACAGATGCGAAGTAGAAATTTTTTTTATTACGTTGTAAGTCCAGAATTTAAGGTTAAGTTTAATTCTGTAAGAATGCTCTTCTATAAAACTGAAACAAATTTAGTGAATTTTCTGGCTTTGATTCATGCATTACATTTAATAGTTTATGGAGAATTGCCTCCTCCTACGTAGTGGCTTGTGGGTGTTACAGTGTCTTTAATAAGTATAAAGTTGTTTGCCCAGTTTTACTGTTGAAGAACAAATATATAGGATATTTTTAATGCTAATATGTATTAATGTTATTCTCTGGTCAAGGTAACAGTGCTTTACTCATGGCTGCTTTTAAAGTTGTTTTATTCAGGCTTTTTATTCGCAAGGCTGACACAATCTATTTATCAAATGATAAGAGAAATATTACATAAATGCAGCATTCATTCACATAAGTCATCTTTCTAAGCTTGTGGTTCCTTTTGTGGAAAAATTTGTGTATCTTATTAATGAGCCTGGTTTTCATCTTTCACTTGGAAACAGCATAGTAATAGGTGACTTTAATAATTTTTGAGCATGAAAAAGTAAAAATCTTGGTAGTTTTCCACTCTAAAATTTCAATAGTTCCTAAGACTGCATATTGCAGAAATGCATGTGGAGCAGGAGCTCACACTTGCATCAGTCAGCAGGGCAAACAGTTCACAACGGACAGCACTTCTCAGCATTACATAGCACACACAGTAGTTTTGAATTGTGATTCTTTGCTGCTTTCAAGATTTGTGATCTGGGATGAAGTGAATGGAAAAATAAGGGATTGATGCATTTATACTATGTTGTTGTAGCGTGTCTGCAGCACATTCTGGAGTTTTAGAACTTGCAGCTTGATTCACTGTATCCTTAAGCTTTGTCCCCAGCCAGCCCTTGCCAGATCTGGCCTCTCCCTCCAAAATGCACCCTTTGGTCTTCTGTGTGCCTGCGTGAGTTGGTGCAGGAGAGGTTAAAGTGGAATTTTGCACCCTCGGCTTCTTCCCAAGGTGCTACAGAAAGACTTTGAGGGTGATGTTTGTGTCTGCCTGTAAGGAGTGGTGTTGCTGACCCAGCTGTGGTTCCCTGAGGTGCAGCCTGGGGTGGTGACTCCAGGTTAGGAGAATTTCACACCAAGCCATCTTCTTGCCCTTCCCTCCTGTCCATGTGCATCTCCCAGCCACACCACAGTGTGTCCTCCCCTGCCTCTGGAGAACAGGATCAAAGAGCGGGGATGGGCATCATCTGCTCCCCAGGCTGGTGCATAGCAGAGATCTGCCAGTGGCTCTTCCAGTAAAGCCAAGGGTGGGAACGATCCTGTGGTCAGTGTTTCCAGTAACGGGATTTTGTTTTCTCACCGGTTGTGCGTAATGTGATAGTTAGGCAGACGTCATCAAAACCAAATGCTTCGACAGGACAACTGACTGTGACTTCTTGGCTGTCCACGTTTTGCAGTATGGTGTAACTCAAGCCCATATATTATTGTCATGTAGCCACAGTCTTTTGGCCAAACGAATTACTTGTACGGATTTGAGCTAGAGGGAAGGAGGCTGCCAGGTTTTTAGATTTCCTTCATCCATGTAAGCTGTTTCCAGGCTTTGAGGTCCATAAGTGTATGTCTCCTGCAGGACTGCTAAACCAGCGCCTTTAGGTTTAGGTAACATAAAGAGAAAGGTTTGTCTCCTTGCTTCCATGCCTTTTTCATCTTTTTAGCTTAATAAAGGTTAACAAAAAATGTGTACGTATACCATTTCACTTTCTAGAGGCTCCAGAAGTCTTGGAAGTATCCCAGGGTATCAGTTTGAGGGGGGAGGAGGCGGAGGGTTATTTTCATAATAGAGAAAATAAATCAGCTGGACCTGGGGGGAAAAAAAATAATCTGGTCACTAATACTGCAGATGGAGAGCAATGTGTAGCAAGCATTCAGAGATGCAGAAAATCCTGTGGTCAGATGGCTTAACTGAGTACGTTCCTTTTAGAATCCACAAGTAGGTGTGATGGTAGATGTTGTGTGTCTTCTTGAATGTACACATGCGGCTTATAGTAACTTGCTTTTTTAGCTAAATTATAACATACATGCACTATTTATATATAAAGAAACATGCTGCTTTGAATTTCCTGTTGTGATGGGAAAAACATTCAAAGGACTTCTAGGCTGAGGCATACACAGAAGTGCACACACCTTTCCCGTGAGTAGGATTTTCTTCTCTTTTAAACACTGACTTTAAATGTGGCTTCTCGATGAAAATTGTCTTCAGAATGTCACCTATTTAAAAAAAAAACAAAAAACCACAAAACCAAAACAATCTTGCAGAAGATCCTTTTGTAAACTAAGATTGGTTCTTTGGCTGGAACAATTTTACCACTTACTCACTACTGCATTAGTGTACTAAGCTTTTTTAATGTCATAATTTGAGTTGTGGCTTGAGGAAGAATCGCTCTGCTGTGTTAGTGTTTTACATTTGGGATTGCTGCAGTGTAATGAGTTTCTGTCGTTTTCAGGAGCTGTGTCAGTGCCGCCCTGGGGAAGGGAACTGTTCCTGCTGTAAGGAGTGCATGCTTTGCCTGGGCACACTTTGGGATGAGTGCTGTGACTGTGTTGGTAAGCTTGCATTTCTTTGGGATTTTCTTCTTTTTTTAAATTGCTTCCTCCTGCCACATGCTGAGCTCACGGTCTTATAATAGAAGTAAAACATCGGGACAGAATCTGTGCTTTAAACATCTTACCGCTCATTCTGTGGGTACTGAGTCAATTGCTGTGGGGAACCAAACATTTGAAGGCTGTATCTGCTCTGTGGAGTGGGAGGGGTGGTAGTCCAGGTTTTTCTTGGTTAATGTCATCACAACTGACTTACTAATTTTGTCTCTAAAACATAAACTGCTTTTTCAGTTGTCATCATGAGGATACTACACAGCACCGGCTTCAAGGGGTTGGATGCTGTATGGAGGTGTCTAAACTGTCGAGTGTATTTACAGCTGCCACACAGGCAATTTTAAGTTTGAGTTCCCTTACGAATCCTTGGGACTAGCAGTAAATATGCATGGCCCACTGTTTTCATCATTCTTTCATTTGCAAAAAGAGCTTTTCATGGAGGGTAAGAAAGAGGCATACAAGTTCTTACTGTAGGATTAGATGATAGTCCTAATAACAACAGTATTACTACTAACAGGTAGTGTTCAGAGTGCCCAGAACTTTGCAAGTGAATGCTTCCCCTGCTTAAGGAGGGTGTATTCTAGTTCTGTCTCTTGTTTTACATGTATTGAAAGCTTCATCCGTCTGTACTTGTTGGAAGTTTCCCTCTGCTGCCATTCAAAATCCTTCTGGCTTCCATGAAAGGGATGTGTTTTGAGTGTTGTACCTGCCCTCAGCTTGGCTGGCTGGCTGGGTCTTCTCTGAATTCATGAAGATGATTAGTGTCAAAATGCTCCTGTTCAGTGCAGTCCATTGCTTCTCCTGTTCTATCGTGATGTAAATATGCCCTCTGACATCCTGCTTTTTGCTTGGTTCTGGCTAGCTTACCTTTGCTTTACTGTCTTTCAGTAAGCAGTGGAGTGGCACGGTCCTGCGCATGTGTGGTTCTTCTCAATGGCATAATGTATTTTCAGCCTATGCATGTGTGGAGGATATACATTTAAAAAGGAGCCCTACACTTTGGGGTTTTTTTCTATTTGATATTGAGCTCCTTGAAAAGTGAAAAAATATAAATAAGTATGTGTGTATATATATCCTTTTTTCCCCATCCCCTTTGCCCTTCCAGTGCCTTCATGCTTTTTGTAATGTAATGCAATGCTAAAGTGCGCTGTTGTCATATTCATAGAAATGAGGAATGGGATAGTAGGTTATTTCTCTAGTCCAGAACCATCATCTCCTGTAGAAAGCAAGGCGTATTGTGCAAGGCTCCTCTAGGGAGAGGAAGAACCTATCTTTTGAGGTTGTAAAGGAAAAAAGCAAAGTCTACACACTTTTTTTTTTTTTTTTTCTAAATCTGCAGATTACTTGCTATACTGCTACTCTTTCGCATGGTGTTATCCAGGAGAGAAGTTAATGAGGTTTCAGGTTCATTTTCCCTGTACTGAGTAAGCTGAAACATCTCCTGGTGGTTCTGCAGGTGCCTCAGACCTTGCTTGGTTCTATGGTGTGGTCCTGTCCTTCTTTTCAGTGTAGGGTCATCCTTGCTGTAGCCTTATTCAAATGAGGAAACGGGAGCGCAAGCCATGCCCAGCTTCCTGGGGATAGTTCTTTGCTGATACTTGAGCTGATATTTAAGTCTCTTTATAAGATGATCATGTCTAATGTAAAAGCAGATAGGTTGTCATGTCTTTCAGGTCATGTCTGCCCTGAAGTCAGGAATTATCTCCTGCCCTCCAGCACTAACTGTACTGATGCTCAGTTGATGCCCTGTGTTTTGTGTGAATGTTCTTTCCCTTCCCTGACAGGGGAAAACAAACCCAGTGGATGAGGGAGAACAGCAGCGGGTTCCTCTTTCCTCCATTTTTCTAAGCTTTGTGAGTTAAGTACTTATGGTCTTTCGTGTAAAAGCTTGTCTGCTCCCATCATTTCCATAACCCATTTCTGCATCCTCTCATCCACTCCAAAGCAGTAATGTAGACATGTTTGTTCCTTACCAGTTGTTCATAAGTTAAGCTTTTTTATTTTTGTTTTAACCAAAGCTAGCAATTTATAATATTCTTTATATAAAAATATAATTATTATAATTAAAATGCTTTTAAAAATAGTAAGAGGGAAGGGTCTTTGTGGAATGAGCAGTAACCCCTTAAACTATGAGCAATGGTTTCTTGGTAATATTTTAATACTGCACTGATACACACACAAGCTTGTACACATTCTGCAATAATTTAATAAACAATCTATGTTATTTTTTTCCTGTATCCTTCTTATCAGTGAAATTTTTCTGAATCCGGCATGACAGGGGGCCTCTGGAAAGGCTCACTGGTTTCCATTTCACAAAATTAATACAATTGTATCAACTGAAGTGTACGTCTCTTGATGTATGTGTATGAAATGCTAACCTGTTTTGATATCTTCCTAATTAATTTTCGGGTGGACATCCTTTATTACAGTTGTATGGTCAGTATTGCAAGTGCTTACTAAAAGATAGTAATGCAGGGACAGAACATTTTTATCAAGGCAGTGAGTCCAGGAACATCTGTGAAGAACAAGCCTAGTGGAGAGGAGTAGGAAAAAATTGCTTGTGGTAGGAAGTTTGTGTAAGCGGAATTATTTTTCAGTGTGACCTGATGTTGTTTGGAGGAGAGGCTTATTTTTTTTCCTACTCAATACTTGGCTCACCTTTTTATAGGAGCAGACTGCCTTGTGGTGTTCCTATTATTAAATGCTGGTAATGCTAACCACTTGCTTAAGATTTGCCAGATCTGCTAATCGTCGTGGACAAACTTCACTCTGCTTTGTTCATTATGGAAATATATCTACTTAGATTGAAAAGATCGTGCTTTTGTGTAAGGTTCTAGTGCAATACGATTTCTGAAGCTGGAGTCCTCATGGATCTGCAGGGCAGGAGATGCTTCTCTGGTGGTGTGGGGCAGGTAAACTTTGAACGTTTATGTCCCATATCACTTTGGTATCTTAAGGATTAGTGTGAACTGTGTCTGTGAAACTACCCAAAACAATATGCAGATGGGCATGAGGAAAATGGATTTGTCTGTCTCTTGCCAGGTGACTTCTGATAGTGTTTTATTGCTTCTGAATTTAAATACCTGTGCAGATACACCTTTTCTTTTTTAATCTTCGTTGTTTCAATGTTTGGACTAAATCAAGATATCCTTCAGTTTCATTGCTACTAATAAATGTTAGCGTTTAAATGGTTATAAAAAACTGGGACCTGCATTGCATGTCACAAAAACATTTCATAGGAAATGGCAAAGAGAAAAAAGGATACAAGGTTTGAAAAAGATACCACAAAATCCATTGAAAAGTAAGGAAGAGGTAACCTGGAAATAGGCATCTTGCCTGTAGTGACCCCTCCAGCTAAGTAGCAAAACAAGGTTCATTTAAGTTGTCTCTAAGCAGGAAAAGTAATTCAGAGTCTGGCTCCCTCCTGATAGTGATCTTTGCATCTCTGGCAGATGACTAAATAGATCTAGTGCACTGCTGCAGCTGATGAGATCAGATTCTTGAATTGTGATCACAAGTTTCGTGTGCCTCAGGACTTGTCAAGATACTATGTTCAGTTGTAAACTTTTGTTCCAGATTTATGCTAGTATCCATTATACTGTGCTTTGTCTCTTTTCCCAGGGAAGAGAACTCTTCTTGTTCTAAACTGTGATGCTAGCATTAAAAGAGAAGCGAAGTGCTGTTTGGATTGGGTTTTTCTTTTCACTGGGGTCTCACAAAGTCACAGGTGTGTTTTGTGGAAGTCTGCAGAGATCTGAAATCTGTCATTATGGAAAGCTCATCCTGCTCTATGTGGTGGCACTTCAGCTAGTGAGCTAAGAGTGGCATATGTATGAGAAATCTCCGTTCTGCTTAGCAAAGAACAGCAATTTTATTTTCTAAATATTCCTGCGTGTTTCAAGGGGAAGAGTTTAGGGTGTTTCATGTAACTTACTGTTTCATTTCTTTGCAGGTATGTGCAATCCTCGCAATTACAGTGACACACCTCCAACATCCAAGAGCACTGTCGAGGAGTTGCATGAACCAATTCCTTCCCTTTTCCGGGCACTGACAGAAGGGGATACTCAGCTGAACTGGAATATCGTCTCCTTCCCTGTGGCAGAAGAACTGTCGCACCACGAGAACCTTGTTTCCTTTTTAGAAACAGTGAACCAGCCACAGCATCAGAACATCTCTGTTCCAAGCAACAATGTCCATGCACCTTACTCTAGTGACAAAGGTAATGAGTGTAGTGTCTAAATTCCTCGTGTTTCCTCTCATCTCTTCCAGGAGCCGCCTTGGTGCGTATTCTTTGCTTGTCTGTGCTTGCTTCTTCTTTTCCCGTAAGAAAGTGTGAGAAGTTCAGTCTAATTTTGGGCCTGACATAAAAAAAGGAGCGAGGCAAAAGTACTGAAGAACGTGGAAGATGGTGTTACAGTGTTTGATGATCTTAGGAGATGCTGAATCACATGAGTTTATCTGTAAAATTCCTCCTGTGGCATGAGGCAGTTTCTTCACGTTATTTCATGTGCGGTGGCACAGTAGGTTCTTTGACTTCAAAGCAGTTACCTGTAGCTTAGGAGACAGGACAGATCAAAAACGGAATCCAAATCATGTGTCAGTGCAAAGGCAGGCAACTGAAATGCATGGCTTCAGAGGTTTGAGAAAGCCACATGCTATAAACCTGTATCTGGAGTAGATGTTTATTTCTTTCATCTGAGCTGGCATAACTTGAACTCTTTAGGAGGATGGTTTGTAAGAAATCCAGGATTTACAGTAAACTGAGTAAGATTAGCAAGACTGCTCTGTATGTTGAGGAGGGCTATGTGACAGGCAATCTTAAAAATAATTTGGGGGCAGGGGTTCAACTTACGGACTCATTCCTCTTATCGAGTTTTTTATATTCTTACCTTCACTTTAGAGGACAGGCTTCAGGATATTGTTTGCTGGGGGGGAGGATGCGTAGATTGAAGTAGTGATGACAGTGGCATAAGAAAAACACTCTCTGCTACTTAGTTTCCATACTAAACCTGAAATACCTTTCCCTGAAATTATTACATCAGACTTAAAAGAATCTCATAAACAGTTCATAGTGAAATTGCTGCTTAACAGAGAAAAAAGAGCATCTGATTTGTTTTATCAGTGCAATTAATGCTTTGCTTCCTTCCCAACACACACTTTACATATGCTTAACCCCACATGCTGCTGTTGCGATGGCTCTTTTATCTCATCAATGAAAGATACCCTAATGGATGGGCATGCTGCTTTTCCATACCATTGTGAACCTTTGACCTAGTTCCGTTTCTGAGCAGGACTGCTGTTGATTAAATGGGACTGTAATGGCAACTTTTCTAATTTCCTTTGGTTAAGGCACGTTAGGAAAATAAATTAATTCCAGATGGTTAGAAAGCATCTCATTCATATGTCTGTGACGTTATTAAAACGTTTGCTAGCCATTATAAGAGTGATGCAGAAAGCCACGTTAGATGGCAAGCCACAAAAACCCCTGTGTGCAAATGCTACGGTATTTAAAGATGTAAATTATACTTGGGGGGGGGAAATATGGTGCTTAGAACAATCTTAAATATACCCCACTGTACTTAGGTCCTGCAGCCCAGATGGATGTTCCCTGACAGTCCTTTACTACCATACCAACAGGATGGGCTAATGATAGTTTTGGATTAAACTTGGAATTTGAATTGCATCTCGAGGGTGTGGAGGAGTTTTGAGTGTAACAACACAGACAAATACATAACACTGCAATTTTTTTTAGTCAGAAGTCTCCATTTCATTTACTAAGAATGTATTAGAGATTAGATTGAAAGAGCTTTCACTGAAATGATGACAGTCCAAAAGCAACAGTGGTATTTGGAAATAGTTACCAAATGCCACTGGTTTTCAGGCTTCAGTCGACACTTAGAACAGAAATAAATGTCAAAGCTGTTCTTGTAATCATTGACTGTGCCTCCTCCCTCTTAGTGATGGAGAAGAACAGGAAGAGGTAGAAGATGGCTTACAACATCCTATACTTTAAGTATCTAAATAATTAAGTCTGTTGAGGAGTCTCTCTTCTTGGTTGCAATGCAGATAGCTTCATAGTTCTCTGCTTTTTCAAAGTGACATTAAAGTTTGCTTATAAAAGCATGGGTGACTTGAGTATTGAGAACAGAGAAGGTGGAAAGAAAAGTTGGCTGCTGGCCTTGGTCAGCTGATGTTTATTATGGTGGAAGCAAGGACAACTGGGAAATTATACCTCTTGTGTTGGATGTTGTGTGAGCCGTGGGGTGGCATTGTTTTTAATGCTTTTTTGATTAATTTGGTGGGGAAGCAGTAACCAAAAGGTGGAAGAGTAGCAGGTCAAGGGCTAAAGAGCCTTGTGATTATGGGCGCAGAGAGGGAGCCCAGGAAGTTGCTGGAGTCTGATGGCTTCTGCTTATGCAAAGTTCAGTCATGCAATCAAGTCCCTGTGGTTTAACAAGCTAGCATGTGTTAAGGAACCACTGCAAGAGAAGGGGGGTCTGTGTGGTGTATGTGTGCGTGCTCAGCTGCAGTACATACGTAGCAGTACAAGCACAGCCTGCAGTAGAAGCAATAAGACCATCTCTTGGACCCTTTCCTTCTCCCCAAATATGCTGCTAGGCTTAAGGCAGATCTTGCAAACGGAGGCATCCTTAAGGTGACCCACTAAGCAGTTGTCTTCAAGGCCATGACATTCAGGGTTTTGAAAGAATATTCCTGTGAGCAGGAACACACAGATGCTTTACGTTTTCTTTACGGTGCTGTGCCTCCTCCATTTTATACTTCTTCTGCAGCTCCTTGCGTGCTTCACTCCAACATGGTGTGCTGGCAGCAGCCTGTTGCATTGTCTGTAAGGGGAGAGGGGCTAATGAGAGGTAGGCTTTGGTAAGGGGACAAGTAGTCCTGTGCTATCTTCTGGAATACATACCAAAATTTGGAAAGGCTCTGCCTACCGGTACCCCTTGTTACATCGAGTAACACCGTTCTGATTTTAATTTCAACGCACATTCATGCAGGGATTGCTGTTAAGCCGGTCCAGGATGCCAGACTTGCTGAGTGCAGTTCTGGGCGAGTGCCAGGAAAAGCAGTACCAGCCACGGGAACCCGTGAGCTTTGTGCATGAGTGGTGTGAAGCCACCGGCCCTGGGAGGGCGGCTGCAGATCCCGGAGGAGGTGGGGTACAGTGGGATATAAAGCATTCCTTTCTTGCCGCAGCCTACTGCAAGCCCAGCCAGCAGACCTTGAACTTCCCCGTTATTATCTTAATGAGTGTCTTCCCTTTCCTCCTGTGAATTGACTTGTAACGTTTTAGCTGCCAAAGTATGTGTGCACTGCTGGAGCTGCTGGAGTTCTTTGTATCAGTAGTTTCTGGCATCTGAGCCAGTGCTTCAGAGAGGATTGTGATATTTATTAATCTAGACCTATATTTATACTTTATTCCTTTTGCTTTACTTTTAGCTGATACCCTCAGAGCTCTGAACTGTGAGTTCAGATGTTTAAATAAGCTTAATTGTTTCAGATGATGACAGGATGTTGGCAAGAGGCAGAGGGGAACTAGATAATCTTTTGGCAACTGATGAAACAAAATCTGTTGTAATTAAGGGTTTCTGACTTACACTGCTTGGTGACACAGGGGATGGTGTCCACTCTGCGTTTCTGCTCTCCTCCAGTGCCAGCCAGGTAGAGGAGAGCTAGAAATCCAGTAAAGTGGCATCTACCTATGTAGATACTCTAGGAAGATTTTTATTTTTTAAAAAATGCTTCTTTTTATAAGTTCTGATTGGCATAAAACGGTATGGCTGCTGGATGGACAGTTGCCTTTTTAAAGTACTTTTAGAGCTACCGATAAACAGACCGGCAGACAACTGAACTTGCATAGCACCTTTAAATTCAAAGGTGGCACACAGGGAATTGTCATTAACTGGGAAAGTTTTTTTTCATCTTGTAGATACCCATTTTTTCTTAACAAGAACTGAATTTTCTCCAAGTTGCTAAATTCTTCCATAGTGTACCAGTACAGGTCTCACTTGCTGCACAGATAGAATTGTAGCAAAGCCTGATAGAAATGCGAGTTCATTTCTTGTGGTTATTTTCAATTTAGACTTGATTGTTGTTTCTCCTACACAACCTCTGTTGGGTATGAATTGCAGGGGGCGGGGAGGTGAGAAACTCACGTTCTGGGGAAAAAAAGAACGCTGTTGCATCCTTCTCCCCCCACACCTGTAGTCTAGTCCTTACTGTGTGAAAATTGGCAAAATGCAAATGAAAGAGCTGTAACTGCGCTAACTAATACCCTTTCTATCTACACTGAGGGAGCCAAGTGATGACTATGTAATTAGGTTTGTGAAACAATTTAAATACTCTCCCGGATCCCATTTGAGCCTGTAGGTATGTATTTTTTTTCCCTGTGTAACTCTGTTTCTGCAGCCTATGAAGAGGGATTTAATGTGTGAGGCAAGGAACTCTCCTGCTTTCAGTAATTCCGATTCTACCCTGGCACAGATAGGCTGCTGAGGAGGGGACTAGGGGTGTCCCATGACAACAGAATGCACCCTGGCCCATCTGCCTCGTTCAGACCTGGTGAGGCTCCGAGTGAACGAGACTTCGGAAATCATTTGGTAGCGTATACACGGAGCGTGTACTCCAGCTGCTTACAAGAGCTACTGGGAGCCAGCCAGATCTACTGCTGGCTCTGGCCTGCAGCGTACAGTTTGTTCTCTCCCCTTCACGGCATTTTTGGACTGGTCCTCTAGGACCTAATCCTCTTAGCTTGTGTGCAGGTGGAAATAAACTTTCTTCTCTGCTCCAGTCAAGATTAATGTCTTTGGTTGTTGCTGCCGCCTTAGTAAGGTCGAGGTTTGGCTTTGGTTCTCATTTTGATTCTGGGAGAGTGGTTGAGACGACCAGTCTTTCCAGTCTCACAGGACCTCACTGCTGTCATCTGGTTCTGCCAGAGTTATGGGTCTGGTGCTGCTCATCCTCTGGGTTCTTCTCACCCACCCCACCCCCTTCCCGGCAATGTCTTCAGTGTCTTGGTTCAGTGTCATTGTTCTTTACATGCTAGAAATCATAGGCTCTTCTTCCACAAGAGGTTTATTTCAAGTTTCAGTAGGCATTAGCTGATGAACTGGGCTTCTCCAGGACTTCTGACTGGTACTAAAATGGATGAGTCTGTCACAGGTGAGGTTAACGTGAAGGTGAACACAGATGTCTCCTCACGTAGAGGGCACTGGTCATTCTCTGGTCTGAAGACAGCCTGCAAGTGCTGGGAGCAGCTAGCCCACCTCAGAGCATGCACCGCTTTCCTGACCAGCTTTCCTGACCTACTGTGGGCTTTCCTCTGTCGGAGTGCAGCGGTCAACATGATAGCAGTGAGCAATTCTGGCAGTCCTTTGGAGAGGACTCTCATTTCTGTAAAGAGTCAGTCAGTTGGAGATGGCATCTTGGAAGCTGGTTTTGCAGGAAGAAATCTTTCTGCATTAGCCAGGATTGTGTATTTCGAGGCAAAGGCTGTGCCTCCAGCTGACGCCTTGGCACTTAAGGTCAAACTTCTCAAGAAAGCTACTAAAAACGTATCAGAGGAGTGAACTTGGTTTAAGCGAGAGGGTACAAAGAGTATGAGTATGTCTTAGGCTTCTGTAAGATTCCTGTGCTTGTACGCCGGCACTGAACTAGGTGACTGACAGGGCACTCGCTGGTGCTTAGATTTCCTGAGGAATGCTGCCTGGAGACTCGCCTCTACCTCCTCACATCCTGCTCTTCCACTGCAAACCTCCTGTGAGGTGTGAGAGGGACAGATCCCTGAGAGTGTCTGGACCTCCTGGGAATGGATGGTGTGTGCTCCTTCGTGGGACCCTGGTGAGCCTTTTGTTGCTGGTGATGAAATCCTTGCCAAGTTCTTGTGTGTCCTCTGTGAGAAGATGGACCTGCTGTATGACCTCTGGGTGGATTCTTGCCTTTGAGGCTGTGGTGGCTGCATCTCCCTACCATTTTTCAGCTTTGGCTGAGCACTTTAGGTGTACACCTGGCTGGTCACTCTTTGCACGTGGTACCATCACGTTCACTTCTTTTGATCTTTCCTCCTCCCCTCTGTGAATAACATGTCCTTACTGAAGCTGTAGATATGTGGGTTGGTTTTAGGCACAGGTTTTTTTTCTCTGAGAACTCTCTTCCTCTGGTTGCTGTGCCTCAGGCTTTATTATAAAGGGTCATAGAAGCAGAAGTGCCAGGAATGGGACAGGACTTACACAGATACAGGGTGTTTTGTTGACATTCCCAGCAGTATTTCAGGTACTCCAAGATTTCTTGGACAACTGCAGCTTTACTTACAGCACAGCTTGTCTGGCACCAGAAGGCTGCTATAGCTACAGGTCTGCACTTCCTCCCCAAGGCCCTTACCGCCTGTTGCCCTCTATAGGGGGTCTGCAAGACGTGTACATTGGTGCAGAGCCTGAACAGGGCACTGAATACTCTCTTGCGTTCAGTGGACGGGCAGCGTGTCCTGTGACCCTCTTGCAGCTGTTTATGTAGCAGTAGAATGATTTGACAGTGGTCAGGGTTCCCTCATACATGTTTTAACAAATGATAATTCTCAGAAGAGCGGGCAGGGTTTCCACATGTCAAGGAGGAGGATGCGTCTACAGAAAAGCTGTAGGGTACATCATGCTCTCTTGTATGTTGTGTTGTCCCCTGTCATGTGCCCAAAAGCATGGGCACCGCAGAGATCATCTACTGTTGGTACGGGGGAAACAGACTGCTTAGATCTGATGACTTGTAAGGTGATGGAGACCATTGCTAGCCTCGACTCACCTTTGGACCTCACCTTAAGGCTTGCCATGAGATGTGCGTACTACTGAGGCTGCTCAGCTATGGAGCACCAATATTTTGAAGGGGAGGTTCCAGTGCTCTTCAGCCTCCCGAGACTGGCTCACAGATAAGAGACTGAGTAAACGCTACGGTTAACAACTACACTGCACTGAGAGTTACTCACCCTTCTCCATAGCTCTATAATCATTCAGAAGAAAAAACCCCACTGTCTTGCCTTACCATTTATGTTTGGATTATATTTTTTCTAATCCATGTTGGAATGTAGGTCAGTATGTTTCTCCTGGATCCACGCACCTTATCATACTAGGCTAGAAAGACCCCTGACATCTCCTGCTCTCAAATCTGTCTGATGTGCGCGAGTGAGACATTCGTGTTTACAGACAGCTTTCAGTTGTGCTTTTCCCAAAACTGTGCCAGCTTACATTGGAGGTAAACGTGATGCAAACAAGGTCCTTTGGAGGAAGAAGTAAGTGTAATCACACAGTTCAGCACAGAAGAAAGTTGGTAGCATCTGTCACCTTGGAGAACTGGAAGTAGACTGGGGAGGGATGGTTTTATTCGGTAGTTGTGATGAATGCCTCTGCTCCAGTTTGAGGTTGCAACACCGAACTTCGTGGCATTTCAAGTAATAGCATGGATGCTAGAAGAATAAAGTAAACGGTTAGGCAGAAGGGGTTTCTTAACCTTAGTAGTGAGGCTGGTGGTGTTGCTAAAGGAATTAAAAAAGTGCAGTTTCAAGATGAGGAAAAGGGGATTCTCTAGCTCTGTGATTTAATGTGGCTGAAGAATATTGTAGAGTTGCGGGCAAGGGAAGAAACATTTACATGTAGTGGGGTTTGGTGTTTTTTTAAAAAACAACTCTAAACCTGAAGTTTTTCATGATAGCATATAGTAACTGCTGGCAACTGTGAAAGTGATACATTCATTACCTTCAGAGGACACATGCCAGCTTGTTATTTTGGCATCCTTACACTTCAGAAGGTATCTCTCATAACTGGGGGATGAAACCCCAAAACATTCCGAGGAGAGCAGACAACGGTTGAGTTGTAGACACTGCGGTCTTGAAGTTGATAGATTGTACCTTGGCTCTCTGCCTCTTCTCTCTCTGCTTTTACTATCTCCTTTTTTTTTTTCTTTTGCCTCATTGTCATGATGATTTGCAATCCTACTTCAAAAGCTGCACATTTAATTAATTTTTAACTAACCTTTAAAAATATTCTAAGACCTTTTAAACCAAATTTTTTCCCCCTTCTTGGTTTAGAACACATGTGTACTGTGGTGTATTTTGATGACTGCATGTCAATACATCAGTGCAAGATCTCTTGCGAGTCCATGGGAGCTTCCAAATACCGATGGTTTCACAACGCCTGCTGTGAGTGTATTGGGCCAGAATGCATCGACTATGGCAGTAAAACTGTAAAATGTATGAACTGCATGTTTTGAAGCAGGAAAATTGTAGTACTGAAATACTGAGGCCAAAGTAATCTCTCTCAGTTAAAGAGATGGGGATTGCAAATACTGCGTTTTGGTGGAGTGCCTACTGGTTGCAATTAAATGTACCTGGTTGAAAAAAAAGATGTATAAAATCTGAAAACTTTTTTTTTTTTTTAATTCGTACGCAAGGCTAACTAGTAGAAGTTTCAACACTATGTTTTATGTTTATTTTTATTTTTGCTTGAATGGTACAGCCATGCTCATCCTTGCTGTTCTGATTGTTTTCCTTTGATTTGAAAGTATTGACTGTACTGGTTTTCAGAATGTAGTACTATATCTCGTAGTTTAGAGTAGGGAAACCTTAAGAATATGGTAATGAGATTTCCATCATCTAAGTTCAACAAAAAGTTAAATGGCTGCTAGGTTGGAGGGGAGGGGGGTGGTTGTTCTTTAGGGGCTGGGGTTTTTTTGTTTTAGTTTCTGGCTTTGTTTTTTAATTTTATTAGCCTCCAGTTTCTGAGCTTAGTCTTCTATTGTGAAGGTGGCATTTGAGGAAAAATTTAAAAATCCGTGCTTTCTCTTGAAGTTCAACGCATGGGCTGTCGTGGATAAAATCCTACCTTCTTAGAAGGGCTGCCCAACAAAACACTATGTATGGGAAATTTTTCTTCCAAGTTTCATTTGCCCTGCTTTCGTAAGTACATCGGGGCCTATGTTGCATAATTGATATATTAAATATATATCTATCTTTTCAGTCTTCTCTGAGATACCAAAATAAAGCTGTTAAGTGCAGTTGCATCTCCTTCCTTTTGCACTGTTCTCTGGGGTTGCTTACTCCCTGAACGTTCAGTCCAGTAAAGGAAACATGAAAGATGATTATGGATTTAATGACAAAATGAATAAAAAAGAATGAAATTACATGGATTAGCAAGCGGTACAGGGCTACCAGCTGAGCAGTTGGAAGCAGGCATGTTCCCATTTAGTAGTTTGCTGTAAATATTTATTCCGAAACAATTCTTCCCGCCCCCTCCCCATGATGTGTTGTCACTGAAGAAGGGAAGATGTGTCCACAAAAGCAAAATTAGGATATTCTGAGTTTATAATATTGTCTGTTTTTCCAAGTAAACGTTTTAATATGTGGACAGTTACATAGCATTTACTATGACCCGGTTAGGGCTCCACTGATAATGGTACTAAGTACAAGAATAAAGTGTGTGAGTAGTTAATGATCAGCTTTTGGTATTTATAATGATGTAGGTTTTAACTCATTGAAATTTTTTTTTAATGTGTATATGC
The DNA here is from genome assembly GCF_023638135.1 of Falco biarmicus. Classification (NCBI taxonomy): domain Eukaryota; kingdom Metazoa; phylum Chordata; class Aves; order Falconiformes; family Falconidae; genus Falco; species Falco biarmicus. The sequence continues at coordinate 61,097,320 of NC_079290.1, forward strand.
CTATGCACACACAAAAAAGAATTTGACTATTCATGTTTCTCTCACTAACCTCAGTCTAGAGGGATTAAACTGTTTTCTAGTCACACCTGTCTATCTGTACCGTGTACAAATGAAAGCAGTCATTTTAAATGTATTTTGTTGAAAAGTTTGCCTGAATGTTTTTTCATTTTTTTTCTCACGATACAGTTCTTTCATGAAGTAGTAATAATAAGAATAAAAAAATCTACTCTTGTGAAAATAACATTACTTTCTTCAGTCTCTTTTTCAGCTATAAAGAAGTACTTGAAAGATTAATGTTTATTGTTTTGAACTGGTGGATAATGGAATACCTTCATACTTTAAAGTTGCAATTAAGTGATACAAAATCATAGACGTGAATAGAAAAACGTAGCTTCTCATGAAGTTGTTCTCCCTATATTTGACAATTCATGTTATCTTCTGCTGGAGTTTCCTAAAATGAATGGAGAGAAAGAATATGTTAGAGTAGCTGTGACTGTTTTTAGCTGAAGTGTGATGCATCATCAATTATCTTCACCAAGATAGGAGAAGACATATAGTAAGCATCACTACAGGTCAATAGCATGCCTCAGAATCTTGCAGTGTTCAATTATTGGAAACATTATGGTAGTTCAGAATCTTCTTGGGGGGGAAAACCAGGGCTAACGTTTCTGGGCAGGCACCTGCTGCCCCGTGGATCTGTGACACCAGCTCCATTTAATTCATCAGAATTTCACTGTGAGGTCAAGTCAAGGGAACAGCAAGGGTGGGGAGCAGGAGGTACGGTGGCAGGGGGTGGGGGTGGGGAACTGTCCAGGAAAATCTGTGGGGAACAGCCGAAAAATGTAAGCTCAGCTGTCTGTGTAATGGCTTGAGAGTAGGTAATATGGATGCACACTTTCCAGGGCTTCCCTCACTTTCTGTAATTCCCAGTGCTGTCCGGAGTTTGCTGTAAACATTGTGTGTATGCAAATGTCATACAGCAACCTCCAGTGTATTTTATTATGATGAATGTTTTAAGTGGTGTTTTAATAAAAAGACATTACTGGTTCTTGTGTTTTCTTTCTCAGGAATTTCCCAGGGAAGTGTTATCAGGAAGCATATTGTAAAAGTTACTGATCTACATGGACAATAATATGGTTTCTGCCAAAACTAAAATTTTGGTTTCGAGGGGTTTTTTCTTTACATAAATGAATAAAATAGAATTTTATTAATATTCAAAGTGCTCTTTCTGACAAATCTGACCATTTGGAAAGATGTTTATTTAGTCTTACTAATTTTGCAAGAAAAATCATAATTTATTTTAGGGGCTCTTATTTCACCACGTCTGGATGCCAGCAAACCATCGCTCACTTAAGCGCTTTATAATACTTAAGAACATGTTTTAAAAACTTTCTGCCTAGGAATCTTCTCCAGGTAAAGCATCAGCCAGTTTTATCACTGTCCTTTGGAAACAGAATTGTAAGTCACTGAATTTAAAGGGAAGCACAAAAGGGAATTTATATGACAAGAAGTGATACAAATCCCTAGTCTGCTGGGGTTCTGACTGAGAAGGAGTTAAAGGCCTTTAGTTATTCTTTCTCTAAAAGTAGAGAAAATTTTGTGTGTTGCTTTGTTTTTTGGTTTTGTTTTTCTGTTTGGTTGGTTTTCCCCACAGGCACTTGTTGCTTGTAAATTTCAGAAGCCTTGACACCTTGCAGAAAGAGTGAGCACAATGGCCACAACATGACATTGCTTTCCTGTCATTGCTTTTAGTACATTCAATGGATTTCACATCTAGTACTTAAGAAATAAAAGAAGACCTGCTTATATCTTCAATAACGTATCTATGGTCTCTTCAGTATGGCTACTTCGATACCTGGCTCCCAAACTCCCAGACTGGCTGGTCTGGCTTGATGTTTGCTGGCGATCCCACGCTTACACGCACACCCGCACAACATGTACATGCTCCGCTGTCTCCAGCCACAGGCACCCGAGACACACAGGTCCCTGTGACTTGTGGTCCCCTCCCCAGTAGCTGGCACTTAAACCTCCATGCGCACAGCACAGGCACCCCCTCACCCAGGGGAAGAGTTTAATGAGAAAACAGGACAGACTGTGGGTGGTGAGGTTACCCGCGGGGCTTGGCCAGACAAGTGTGCTGACTGGCCACCTGTTTACAGCTGAGCAGCCCCTTTTATTTTCTTATCTTTTTTCTCCATCTTTGCTCCTCCCCAGACAACTGTGATCCCTCCCTTTCCCTGCTTTTAGTCTTTCTGCTACAAATCCTGTAATGAGTGCTGTGCCACCCCAAAATGCTCTTCCTCTATATCCTGTAGGCAGGAACCCCCATAACATACAAGGATGGGTGCCATGGGACAGCCTTGGGAAGGGCTCATTTCCCTGGGTACCATATTGGGGTTCCCCCACCCACCATTGTGCCACTAGTAATTGGCATCCTCAGCACTGCACACAATCACTTGTTTGTCTTCAAAAACTGGGAGAAGATTCATTCCGGGTTCGTTAGCTGATGGGCCCATTGTGCATGAACTTGTGTTGGCAGTGTCCTCTGATAGTACTTATTCTTCAGAGCTAAGAGCCTCCCGAGGCTGTCGCTTCAAGTGGAGATCCTCTCAGGCAATCATCTCAAATTACTACGGGATGTTACTGAAGTAACCTTTCTTCTTTTGCCAGAATTAACACAGCCTTTGTAGCACAAAAAAAAAAAACCACCCACCCTAACACATTAGCTGCAATGTTAAGTTAAATAAACCAGTAAGCCCTTGCTGTTAAACTGTTTTTTCTGGAGGGGAGGAGGTAAATTGGAAGTTGCGTAATATGTTGTGGAGACAATACCTCTGTGCTCCCAACACTAATCAGAGTGTTTACAACCCTCCCTTTTGTATTTTCTACTGAATAGCACAAATTCCTGTGGGGGACCTTTTACATTACCACAGGAGGTTGCACAAAGAGCCCAATTGACAGGGACTAAGCAGCACTGAATCTCAAGTGAATAAATGAAGCAGGTGGCACGCTGCCACAGTATTAATGCGTCCAGTATCCCAGGGATTATGTTTGAGGCTGTGGGAATGAATCGGCCTGCTTCTTACTGAAACAAACCGCCTTGTTGATGAGGAATCCTGAAAAAGATTCAAATTATGCAGGTGCTTAACATAACAGAAATCTGCATTGCAAGAGACAAAGAATACAAAATTCCTTTTGACATCACTGTAAACAGGATGTGCGCTGAGATGGAGATGGGTTTCTTGGCACAGGTCGCCTGAAGTCGCATCCAGAGTGTTTCTCCATTTTCTTGTATTCCAGAGTGGCAGAGACGGCGGGTAACGGTGCAAGGTCAGGTTCGTTATGCAAGATGAAGCCGAAGTCGGCGGCTGCTCCTGTGTGAGCTGCAAAACGTGCAAGTCGGTAGCTGCCTCATTCGGAAGGCAGGCCAGATGCAGACACCCGTGGAGCTGGGTCAGCCCCGGTACCGGTGTTAGCGGCTTCCGATGTGCTGCCGACTTCGCCTCGTTGCAGATTTTCTCTCCCAAGGGGTTTGGCCGCCACGCCGGGAGCTGGCTGGCTGAGGCCGAAGGGGCGCCTGGCGCCGGGGTCCTCTCAGGCGGCTCCCGGCCGGGGCCCGGCGCCCGCCAGCTCTCCTCACGGCCGGGCCGCCTGCCTGCGCGCCTGCCTCCCTCCCGCCGGCCGGCCGGCAGAGCCGACCTCGGGCCTGGGGGCAGCGGGGCAGCCACGGACGCCCCCGGCCAGCCGCCCCCCCGCGGCGCGCCTGTCGTTGGCGGTCGCAGTGGGGCGGCCGGAGGGGCCCGGCCGCCGGCTCCCCCGGGGGAACTACAGCGCCCGTCGAGCCCCGCGCGCCGGCCGGGCCCCGCCCCCGCCGCCCTCAGGGCGCTGCGCAGGCGCAGCGCGCCGCTCCCCGGGGGGCCATTGGCGCACGCGCCTCCCGTCCCACAGGCCCTGCCCCCGCCCCGCCCCGCCCCGCCCCGCGGAGCCAGGCGGCGGCGCCTGCGCGGTGCCGAGCTCGTGCCGCTCCCCGGCCGTCCTTGCGAGCCGGGCGGCGGAGGCGGAATGGGGAGCGAGGCGGGGCCCCGCGCGTGAGGCCGAGGAGGAGCCGCTGCGCCGGCGAGCGGGACCCCGGTGGTGAGTGCCCGCGGTGCGCGGCCCGCGGCCGGGCCCTGCCGCTCCGGCTCGAGGGGGCGCGGAAGCCGCTTCCGGGCGGGCGGGGGTGGGGGTAACGTGTGGCGGGGGGCCACCCCCGCCCCCAGGCGCGGCTGCCGGGTGGGGGAGGGGCGGCCCGGAGGCTGGGGGAGGAGCCGTCGTGGGTACCGCCCCCTTCCCCCCCGGCAGCCGCCCCGGCCGGCCCGGGCCGCCACCGTCCCCCGCGGGGTGACCCGCTCGCCCTCCCCCTGCGGGATCGGCCCTCCCCGGCGGGGCGGGGCGGGCGGCCTCGGCCGGCCGGGGGGGACAGGTGCCGCGGCGGGGACAGGCCGCGCGTCCCGGCGGCGAGTGCCCCGTCGGGCTGCCGAGGAGGGGCCCGGCGCTTCGCTTGCCGGCCTGGCCGCCCTCCTGCCCTTCGGGGTAGCGCCGGGCGCCTCGCTTAAGGCTTCCTGCAGCGTCCGCGCGCTCGGAGCCGTGCGGGGCCGCTGCAGCTCGGGCACGGAGCGGAGGTCGGCGGGGCCGTGGGGCAGCTGGCGGCGGGGTTGGTTTTGGCAGGGGAGAGGCCGCGTTCGTTCGTTCATTTACCTTCGCCTAGAGGTCACATACCAAACCCCAGACAACTCCGACTGCCGCTGTCATTTTCCTGCATCTAGTACGTTTAACAGGTTCTAAGGATGCTGTGTTGTCTACCGAATTACGTTGTTCAGAAACCATACGTTACCATACGTCGTATGTCAGTGTGTGACGTCTGAGTAAAAAAGCAGATCTTACGTCCAAGTGCTTATGTATTTTAGAACAAATGACAAAAAATATGCAGGCAGTCCACGCGGATAGTATGAAAGTATCAGCTCACAGGAGTGGTGTCATTTGAATTCCCCCATGCCCCAGTGTCCCTGAGGTTAATGGCCATCCTTAATGAGGAATAATAATAAAAAATAATAGACTAAGACCCTTTTTACCAGTTACATAAACCAGATGGATTTGTGTAAGTCTTTTGTTCCAGCACAGCAAAACAGCTGTAATTACGGTTTTATTCGTATTTCTCTGGAAAGCACTTACCATGCATGTTCAGCGTTGCTATCGTACACTTGTTCAAGGGTGATGTTAAGGCTCTCTTGGACGTGATGCAGGACTGTAATGGGTGTGATTTTCTTAGCAAGCTTAAAGAAAAATGGCAGAGAGTTCCCTTAGATTTGGGGTTTGATGTCATTTGAGGTGTTGCGTACAGCTTCTGATGAATGATGCCTTCTGGTGGCTTCTTCAGTTCGTTTTGGTACAGTCCATCTATAGTATAGTTATACAGTCAGTGTGATACATACTTATCAGGGGTTTTTGTCTGCAGAGAAGTAAAACAGAAATTAAAAAAGCTTCCAAACTGTTGTGGTTTTGACTGCTTGCTACTTCTAAGCGTTTGAAATCTACTACCCGTCCCTACTGTAAAGTTCTAAGTAGCTGGGCTGGGTCAAAACCAAGTTGTTTACTATGGTGAAGCAGGGAGCTTTACATTCCCTGTTCTAGGGATCGCATTTCTAACTTCAAGAAAATAAGTTGTGTTCTTTAGTCTTCCCATATCTGAAATAGAAATAGCTGCCTCAAAACTGTAATACTCCAGGAGCAACTTGGGCATTATTCTGTCTTGGTGAAGGTGCATTCAGGGGTGGGAGGGCATGTTTTGTATTTTGGTTAGGGTGGTTTTTTTTCCCCCCAAAAAAAAGTAAGGCTTTGACAAGTGAAACCCCTGGTGTGATGGTTATACAGGGAGAAAGTTTATTTTCTTGTTCTGTAGGGTAGCGTATTTCCATTTCTGTATGTGCATGTCTTTAATGGACTGTATTGTCTTGGTATTGCAATATAGCGTTCTTGCTTCAGAGCTGCATGGCTTAATTCTATAGATGGACTTAAAGCAAAACTGATGTGCATAGGCACCATATATAACACTCTGAGGTTCTGACCTCAGCTGTACCCTTTAGGCACTTCCCTAATGTGTTTTAGCTATATTTTGTTACAGAAAGATTTTAATATTTTCAGAGTAAACACTGCTGTTTCTTACAAGCTGTTTTTGGACTAATGTGGAAGATGCTGCTGTTTAGCAATAAATACCAACAAATGAAAATCTGCTTTCCTTCTGTAAAGCTTGGTGTCATGTAGCTGCCCTCAAAACGCCAAAATAAAGCCTCATGTGACATTTGTCTTCAGTTTATTGTATCTCTAGTATAAGCTACTAAGCTTTTCTCTGAACTAAAGCATCTGATTATTTTGTATCAGTGAATGATTCACTACCCTTAAACTAGTCATGCTTTGCCATATGCCTGCTCCATATTTTCACCTAAAGCATTCATCAGCTTTCTGCTGTTCAGCTGAGCCTCATGGATCATAGTTTTCAAAATGTTGCTCAAAAAAATAAAAAAATCAAATGAGCCCCTAGTTGGGCTGGAAATAGCCTGTGGGAGGCTGTATCCCCAGACACGGTGGTGTCTAGAGGTGATTGCTGTCCAGGTAATGGTTAGTTCTTCTGCCTGCCATGGCTGAAACCGGAAAGTCAAGGATGCGGGTTGATTTTAGAAAAAGGAAAGGTATGACTCCTTTCCTGTCCATACTTACCCTTCCCTTTCCAGCCATCCCTCACCTTTCGGGCGTGACATCAGGGTATACAAACTTGGTTGAAGCTGTGAAGGTGTAGTAGGGTGAAAGAGCCTTTGATGTTAGTGGCAGCAACAGCAAGCCTTTGTCTCTGAAGCTGAATTACAGTAGGGATTCGGTGCTCCCCACTTCCAGTTTTTCTTTAGGCTGCAGTAGAAAGCGAGGGATGACTGCTTACTTGGAGCAGCTGGGTGGGTGGGGAGGGATAAATATATAGTTGCCTGAGTAATGAGTGGTGATCCAGTAAGTAGGCTCACACAACACTTAGCTGAAATATGTTAAGAGATTACAGTTTAGGAAGAAATATTTTATTTAGGTTTCATCAGTAAATTGCTGTGACAATTTTGAACTAGCAGGGCAGAATCTGTGAAAAAGATAAATACAAAGTACAGTGGCTTCAGCGGATAAAGTAGTTTATTAGGAAGATAAAAAACAATGTTAATACCTAAACAATATATGTCTGACCAAAAATATTTGGGAAGTGTAACTGGGGTACTTAGTGTTTTTTATTACTAGTTGTGTGCTGAAAAAGCAGAAGGCATCTTTTTTTCTTGTCTAATCTATGAATTCCAAGTATGTATGGGAGACTGAGATGTACCGAATCTAAAACATGAGATCACAGTATTTAGGAGCAATCAGTTCACTACCTACAAGTGATGTTTCCTTTGGTAAGTAAATAAGACATATGTAAATAGAGAACACAGTTCGGTATTTTTTTATTGTGTAGCTTCTGTAATGCTACGTAAACAGAAGTACAGGTAATGAACATGTCCCAGTTTCTTCCAGAAGCTGCTCAGCATACCATCCTGACTAAAAAATAGCAACTAATTATTTCATAAACACATATTTTTATATTATTAAATAAATAAATAAGTGCTCACCAGCTGCTAAAACAATAATAATGTAAAACTGAGAAAGTATAGTGAGCTGTTTAATAGCACGAATCAATGTGGTATGTAGCCCACTTTAAAAAAAGAATTAATGGAGAAAATTTAATGTTTGGCTTTAAATATCAAATTTAGTATTGTCTTTTGTGTGCAGAATTAAATTGTGCAATTGTTCTGTTATAATAATAACTGAAGTGTGTGATGTAAGTCACTTCATCCTCATAGGTATGCCCTTAATTGTTAATAGTTTGTCACCTGTCCATTTGTTTTAAGTGCTGGGAAGATATGTAGAAATACAAACCTTAAGCAATCAATAAAAGTATAACATTTCTTTCAAAGAAGGTTTATGATCCTTGGTGTTACAATTTAACCTTGTAGGCGGTTTTTGGCTTGCCTCCATCTGGGCTGCTATCTTTCCTGGAGGAAGCAGAGAATGGCTGAACCATTCTTGCCAGCTACAGCCCAACACAAAGCACAGCGCTGGGGAGCACCTTGTGTAAGTGTGCAGAGATGCACCGTTTTAGCTTCTGGGGGTTACACTTTTTTGTAGGAGTAGATGCTGCCCTCCACTTCAGTGCAATGGAAGGGGCAGCTTTGCAACTAGTAGGAGCAGATTTCTCATTTCCACACAGCCTCCTTTATTCTCCTTCTTGCTCACAAGGAACTGAGCTTTTTTAGACTGGCTGTTTTGGTCTCCGGAGGCACACAAGGGAAGGTATGAGCGATGGCTGCTTGCGTGAGGTGGGAAGGGGCCAAATGGCTGCAGTAGAGGAAAACTGAGGAGGAAGAGCTCAGTGGTGAGGTTTGACATTCCAAATCAAAATGCAAGTTTGGACCAAACTGGAAATTATTTTCAGAAAAATAAATCTAGTTTCAAGTTGGTTGTTTTGTTTGTTTGCTATCAGTGAATAACGTTGCCCAAGTATTCATATAGTTACGTATAGATAATATGTGTTTTTGTGTCTTTTTTGCCCTCTGTAGTATGAAAATTCCCCGTTTCTGTGATCTAGCTTAAGTCAGCACATGAAGTTTACTTCCTGTTTTAAAGTTTCAGTGGGATCCTTAGGCTTTTGTGTTATGAGTAACTGAGCCTCACGCTGGAGAACAAACATCTGGCAGAAAGGAACTCTTGGGACTGAACATAGATCTCTGGTGCTACCAGAGCTTGAGCTGGATACATGGTTTTTAAAAAACACAATGTACGACGATAATACTGTTAACCTGACACTTGTGGAAAAAGAGCTATCACAGTTACAAAAAATGCAGCTTCTCTTTTTCGCAGAAAATTGAGTAAGAATTCTGCAAGGATATCACTTCTCTTTAAAACCATACCTAACTTTTTGAAATGGGAGTTATACCTAAGACTTAGAAGCTAAATTTTAATGTGTTTTCTATAATGGCTTTTTTGAAATTTAACATTTAACTTACCCTGGTAACAAGGCTTATTGCTACTTCAACATTTCTAGATTGTCCAGGTGTGTTTTTTAACTATAAGCGTCACCAGTCAAGGTGCAGAAATTTTTTTGGATGTTGCAGTGAAAATAAATTTTCGCTGATTTTTATGAGCATGAATTACATTGAATACTAAATGTAAATTCTAATGCTAAACATGCCAGCAATTAAACTCTCTCATTTCATGGTATTAGTAGTGTTTTTCTATCATGTTAGTATGGGAGTCCATAATTCTTGGTCATTGTTTTCCTCTGTCCACACTGCTTTCACATACTTAATGTTAAGTGTATTAATTTGATGTTGCCTGATGTAAGATAATTAAATTGGCGTATATTTTACCATATTTGTAATAATCTAGCTCCAGTAGATTTTAATATTGTGACTCAAATGCTGTATAAAAATATAATGCTAATCTGTACAAAGCCTTAAATACTTGTATTTTTTAAATTTGATTTGAGAAAAAGTATCACCTCACAACTTCCTCTTAATTTTCAGTTGTTGTGTCTTCAATGGAAGCTGTTCTTTTAAGGTAGCCTAAAGAGTTTTTCATATTTGATGGGATTCTTTTAATTGATTGGACTAAAAATGTAAGAGCTTGGGAGGAAGAAACACCACACCACCACCAAAAAAGCCCGAACAAAGAAAAACCAAAACCCAAACCAAACAAAAAAAACCCAAAACCAACAGCGAACCCAAAACTGATTTGATAGAGTTACCCAGAAACTCCTTGGATTATTTTAGTCTAGTGGGTTTAGCTTTTCCTGTTCTTTAGATGTTATAATCCTCACAAATTCTCTAAGTTTTCTTTGTGCTGGCCACTGGCAAGCTAATCTTAGATGCGGAGATCTTTCACAAGTCATGCTTCTGAAACTTTAATCATGAAATTTGGGGTTGCAGTTCTCCAAAAATTATACAACTCATACCACTGGTGATCAGGTGTAGTTTTATCAGTCATGTTTTGGAAAGGATTTTAAAAGTTGTTGGAGGAAATGAAATGCAGCTTTCCAGCTGAAAGAGGAAGTGATAAATATGTGGAGTTCTGTCTTTGTTGTCTGGATGGTTCAGTAATGTAACTGACATACAACGATGGAGATTGAAATCCAAGTTCCTAGAAAAAGATAACTAAGAACTAATTTTCTGGCAAAGACTATCACAAACACGTCTTGGAATATGCCAAAATCTGTATACTCTACCAAAAAACAATGGAGAAGTTGCATTGGCTGTTACCTGCAGTGCTGCTTCAATTTTATGATATTTTACCTATTTATGATAAAACTGGCTTTCAGTTTTCTGTTGTGTTTGGCTTCTTTTGGTTGCTAGTTCTTTATAAATCTTTTTGTGAGTAAGTTTTTAATAGGCTATTTCAGCCCAACTTTGAAGGCATCTAAAAGAATCACAAACATATGTCACAGGAGTTTGCAGTTAGTCTGTGTGATTAGAACAGTTAGTTGCGGATGCGTATTTTCGAGGGGTAATTACATTTGGTGTTTTTTAGTACTTAAGAGCAAGAATTTCACAACTCTGAAAAATGTTTTATACTGACAGAGGCAGTTTTGTGTTTTTTGTGGGGGAGGACAATGGCTTATGTATACTGGGGCTTCCGTTAAACTATGTACACTAATTTTATTTAAAGCGGCGTGATTTTTCTTGTGTAGACTAGGCTACACAGCAGATTTGGGAATGACAGTCAGAATTTGTTTGTTCCTGTCCTGTCAGATGCTGAGTTTTTTCAGTAGCTGTGAGGCATATGTATTTTTAGTGTCTATTTTTGTTATTATTGAATTCATTTTTATTGTATTTGGCAAGTAAATTGAAAACAGCAATCAGTATGTATTTCCTAAGGTGTGCTTGTTTTTATGATACTCTGAAGCCATAGGATTGCCAAAAATTACTGTGGTGGGTGCTGCAGACTGAGCTGAAGCTTGTTTTAGAAAATCTATGTGAATTTAATTTAAAATCCTAAGGTTGTTTATACTTTTTTTCCAGAAAGCTGGTATTTCATGTAAGTTTTCTTGTAAGGCTGTTTGGCTGTGTAAATTGGCTTAGAAGACAAATATTGTGAATTTTCGGGTCCTGTTGTTGTTTCAGTAATTGGTGATTTAACTCATCAGTTTTCCCCATAGCTGCCTCTGGCCTTTGCTGGCTCTGGAGACAGATTTCTGCTTCCCAGCCTTTTGCTGCAGAGACCAGCTGCTGCCCCAAGACGAGTGGTGCCACACCTTGCCTTGAATGTATTTGTGAATGTTTTCAGTGTTCACATGCATGACATTTTGCAACATCTCAGCCCTGGAGGTGGTGATGTTAATCATAATTAATAATCTACTGAGCTTATAAATATTTAAATTTACTTTCCCTTTGGGTATTGCATGAGTCTGGGGCAGAGGAGAAAAACAGAACTTGTTAATCCCAACTTTATGCATGGTACTGAAAAAAAACACCCTAAAAATTTAGAAATTTGCAGAAGGGCTAAATACTTCATGCAGTCTTGATGAAGGGTTGCCATTGGCATTGACGGGAATATGTCTGAAAGGAGGAGATTATATAGTTGTCTTGTACCATGGTAAAAAAAAAGACAGGAAAAGAAAAAGATAACTTTCTTCTATGTAGCATGAGTTTGACAGACATCAGCATCCATTCCATCAGGTAGCACTGCTGTAGTTGTAACATGGATCAATAAAACCATTATCTTGTTGGCATGGCTCAAAACAGATCTTCAAATGAAGTAACCTACATCAGAAAAAAATCTTTTGGCAGGTAAAACTGCATCTACAATTAAGCTTTCCTAAAAGCTGCTATGCTGGGAGCATGACAACATTATACTCCTATCCATTACAGTTAAGTTGGGAAAACATTTGCATGCAACCCAATCTCCAGTTGATTTTACTCAATATGGGCCTAATAAAACAACTGGTGAAGGCATAAGGGGAGACTTTCCTTCTACTTAGGCTGCGAGGTCAATACTGCTACCTAATACTGCTGGTATTAGCTTGATAATATACAGGACTCTTTAAGCCAAAAACTAAGGTGCTGCAGATAGACGTCGTTATTAAATAATCACTAAAAATAATCAGAGAAGCTGTTACATAAACTGTTTTTCTAGATGTCTTTGCTTTTCCTTCTCTTACTGAGATACTATCTTTTAGATTGGATGTAGAAAAATTGCTTCTTCACTAAATTGGCTGAATTGTGCTCGTCATTTTATTCACAGATTTTTCAAACAGCATTGAAGTTCATTTATGGAATTCATAATCCTTTAACTGGGAGGTCAGTATGAACAGTCTAGTTTACCTTACTAAAGGCAAAGAATATTCAATTCTAAGGCTTCATCATTCCCAGAAATAAGCATTTTCTGAAAATACATTGCCACACAAACTTTTAAGAGTTAACACTGTGAAAATTAAGTTTCTTGTGCTTTACATTCAATTTTTGCCACCATGTATTGAACACAGATGATGAGATCTATAATTTATAGGCTGTCACTTGAACTGACAACTCTCTAACATAAGAAGGAACTAAGAACAAACAGCGTCGCTTGGATCTTTTCATAGTGTGATATGTCACAGATGATCAGTTTCCATGTATGATTTTTGTTTCATATTTAAAACCCTGCATGTTCCAACGTAACACAGGCAAATCATATCCAACTTTTAGTGAATATTAAACAGAATTATGGTGGCTGAGATAAAACTCATTCTACTGTAATGGATTAGAAAGCGACACTGTCAGGGTTCAGCATGCAGTACTTCGTGTGACACATGTGCTTTTTGTCACTTCCTCCATGTATTAAGCAGGTGTACGGAGCTGACAAAGTGTAGCAGGCTTCGGCCGTACTGCACTTGGTGTGCTAATAGGTGGTGGCAAGTGGCTTTTAAAGGACAAACCAACAGACACAAGTTAAGCCATGTTTGTAGGGGGGGGGCATACCCGTTCTGGTTGCATTGTAATTGGCATGGTTAAGAAAGATAATGCGTGGCATTGGCGTCTGCCTATACATGTCAGCTGGGTATGTTCCCAAGATTTCCATAGAGATTTAACTTTACCTGCTGGCAGGAGCATCACGATGTATTACTGCATCTCTGCTGCTGCTGTTGTTTTTGCCAGGTGATATATTGCTGTTACAGAAATGCCCAGTGTGTTATATTACGCGTTTCTGGTGTATAGACATGTCCAAAATCTGTTACCAGTGCTAAATCCAAAGCAAAGCGTCTTTAATGTTTTTTGTTTACCCTTGTTGTTTCTAGTATTTTAGCATGGACTAGGTAATGCACTCTTAAAAAAAACCAACAAAAAAAACCCCAAAACCCACAACTAGGCTATATATAGCCTTAGATTTTTTTTTTTAATTGGGTAGTGGAACTGAATGTGCAAAGTTCTGGCCTCTGGAAAACTGGATTCTGTTGTCTGTCATGCGATCTGTTGTGGTTAGTCTGTAGATGCTCTTGAAAGAATAGTAGAAATGCTTAAAACTCCAGTAAAAAATTTGATGCCAAATCCATTGGCTCATCTTCTGCTTCATTTTGCTTTTTTTCACTCTGATGATTAGCACTTGGTTTTTTTATCAGCAATTTTAGTACATTCAGCTCCACTGATCACAGTTTTTTGGTATTTTAACTGACTCCACTAAATGGACAGCTGTTCTCAAGATGGCTTGAGGTCAGCTACTGGAGTGGAACTGAACTATGTCATAATTGAAATCTCTAATAAGGGTAAATCGTCATTAAATAATCCAGCCCAGGAACTGATAAAGTATAAAAATTAGCCTTAATTCACTAGATCCCATCAGTTGTTGTACAACTTGCTGCAGACCTTTGCTGACTAGGGATTAGACAGCTTTTTCAAAGTGTGTAAAACATGTATATAGTCCTGAGGCAAACAAAACCGGAGGTGATGCTATGTTTATAGCAGTTGCTGAAAAAGTAAACTACAGATCTTTTATTGCATTTTCCTCCCTTCCTCTGTTAAGTGGTAAAACTTTCTGTTTTATAACCATCAGTGCTGGCACAAGCGGGAGTTTGGAGAGGTGGACAGGAGAAAAGGGATAGGGGTTGGGAATAATTCTAAGGCGAATCCAGGCAATAGGGCATATTATATATACTGTACAATGTAGTGTTTTTCAGAAGTATAGGAGGGTTTGACAGATTTGCAGGACATTTTGTAGTATTCGATTCAGCTCTCAATAGTTCAGCCCTTATCAAAAGTGATCACATTTTCATTTGGGCTGAAAAGTTGCGTTTCTTAGGCTGGGATTAAAATATTTAATCAAAAAACACTAGCCCAATTGTTCAAACTGTTTCTGAGAATTTAGCTATCAGGGAAGAATTGCCTGTTCTCTGTAATAAAAAAATATTTTGGTAATCAGGCAAGCCTTTGTAATACTCTTCGTAATTTAGAGGGAAAACCTAAACTTGGCTGGAGAAGACCTCCTGGGTTTCCTTGCTTATGTGTGGACTGTAATTTTCAGAAGCCTTAATTGGAAGTTAACATAGGAGAAATAAAGGTGGCAAGGGAAACCTGGGAAACAGTGAGCAGCCAAAAGGTGAGGTCAGGTGAGGAACTGGGTTTGGAGAAGAGGAATGGTGAAACTGAACTTGCGGGGGCCTAAGTGCTGAACACCTGCATGGTGGGGAGGAGATTGTGAGAAAGATGATGATGGTGGAGGAACTGGACTGCAGGAGAGGGGAATGAAGAAACTAATGGAGAGGGACTGAACCTGGGGAGTGGTGGGGCTAGACCACGGAATGGGAAACTAGCGTACCAGGCTTGAGTATGGTATTGGAGGAGTTGGTATTGGGTTACTTTGTGGTCACAAGACCATAGGAACCAGGAACAGCATTCATAGGGTGTAAGACTGGAGGGCCCCAAACAGTGGACCAGCACTTTCTCCAGAAGTGTGAAGAATGAGGAATTATTCCCTGGGCGGGCAGTAACAGTTGTGATGCAGGTAGCTGATTAGTCAAGATAATCCTGCAAGAGTCTGTCCTGGTTACAGTGCCCGTCTGCTTCATGATGCAGAGTCCAGACATTCTGCTTATTCCTTCAGAAACATGCAGTGTCCAGCAATTAAACAGCAGTCTCTCCAGCTGTTAGCTGGCCAGTTGTTTCCAAGAATGCCTTTTATATATATCTGTTTGTGATCGTAATATAATGCACTGCTTTGAAACTGCTTCCATGGCAGTTAATTCAGCCAGGGAAAGACATGTGGCAGGAGTTGCTGAGGTACACCTGAAGCATGGGAATGGGTGTGGGAGTCACATGTGGCATGGTTTGTGTAACTTGGTATGCAGCTTTCGTTGTTACCTGTAACAAAGATTTGTGCCAAGGCTTTTCTCCTAGACTGCCTGCTTTAGCTTGCTCTGGAGCAGACAGCAAGATGTAAACTGTCACAGCATGCCTCACCAGCGAAGCAGGATGTTACAGCTAAACAGGCAGTGTGATAGCACAGCCAGCGCAGGAGGTAGAGTCTTGGGACCAGGGCTTTTCCTGTGCGATTATGGTTGGTCTCTTTTCAGGTGTGCTCTCTCTGGAGCAAAGCACTTAACTCTCCCCCAGGGGATCCGAGTTTTGTTTTCCTCAGGATGTCTGTTGGAGACAACCTGTGAATTGCATCCATCTTTCGTTTTCCCCAAGATGTCTGTTGGAAACAGCCTGTGAATTGCATCCTGATAGAGCTCCACAGAATTTGTAGACTGGAGACTGATCCTGTTCCCCTGAAGTGAACCAAACTGGAAAGCATATGCTACCACATACCTGGAGATTCTATCTTCATGTGATTATGAGACTTAATCATAATGTGATTGGAAAGCTTGTTTCTGATATTTCTAAAATGCTAGGGTATTATTTAATTATTTATTTTAAGGTTGGCTGTCCCCTGAATGGATTAATGAAGAGCAGGAATGCCCTCAGTAATAGGGAATAACCTGGATACTGCTACATACTCTGAATGGGAGCTGGCTCCTCCAACAGTCCACTCAGATTTGGATGTGGTCTATAGCTGTCTGCTGAGAGCTAAGGGTAGTTTTGTGTATTTGTATAGCACTACTTCTGAGCTGGTATGGACTCTCAGAGCAGAACTTGAAATACTTTGGATGGTGCTGTAACTGCAGCAGACTTTATCCACCTACAGGTAAATGGGAAAACACACAAACCTGTTTGTTACTTTTATAGTGCTGGCATTATCTTTGAAAAATGTGCAGCTTGCTCCTATGTGACTTCAGTTGTGTGATTACACACTCTCCCTTAAAGTAAATTTTCTAACATTCTGATAGCGTCACATATCCTGTGAGGTAATCTTAGGTTTAGGAGCTGAATGCTGCTAAGCAATTTGTATTTTATTCTCTATCCAAAATAATCTTGTGAAGGCCATTCCTGAGGCTTTAGTTCTTGCCAGTATGAAGAGTGCGTAACTCACAAGGGAGTTACTTAATACTGTGTTTATGAGATGACTTATGAAATTTTAAACTTGCTTTACCTGTCTACATGAAGCATTTCCCTTTTCTTTCCCCTTTCATGGCTTTGTTGCCTTATTAAAGGGCACTGTTTATGTACCTGGGTACTGCTTGTTAAATAAAATAGATGGCCTCTAATGTAATTTTGCTATTTGACTGAATGGCAACATTTCAGTCTAAGAAGCGTTTGAAGGCAGTGTTTTGTATTAAGCTTTTCAGTATGTTGTAAAAAATGCAATGGTCTGAGCAAGATACAGAACTGAGACATGTCTCAGACATTGTGCAGTCTTGGTAAATAACTTGTGTCAAACTCTGTGTCCTCATCTCCAAGTCATTTTTTTCAACCATCTCAGCAGCTGTATGGGTACCACTCACAGTTTCTGAAGTGCTTTGACATGCTTAGACCGTAAGTGGTAGTTTTTATTCTTTCCTCTTATGGTTGATTACTTTCCGAAATGGAGCTATGCTTGTTACTAGGATAATTTTTGTCAAAAAGCGGTGTGCCTCATTTCTTCAGGTAGTATCAGTTTCTTCACATATATCCAAATCTGTAGGACTCGGGGCCTATGATGACGAGGCAGGGCTGTGTTAGCAGCCTTGCTGTGTTACTGAGTAGTTGGGATAGAACAGGTTCTGGTAGCTGAGGGAGCAGCCCCACTCTGCCTTCATCCTTTGATTACTGACTTCTTGGGACTATTTTCAATGTTTTTTAATTTTCACACATTTTCAGAGTGTGTCTGTGGCAAAACGGAATAACCGGTGGACACCCACCATGCTTCAGATGTGGTCTTGCATAATACTTTGTTGCAGAAGAATTCCCTGTGCCTTTCATTCCGCCCAACAGCTTTACAAAATAACATCTGTGCTTGCAATCACCTGCTCTAATTTGCTTCTGCTGTTGCAATTGGTTACAAGGCACAAAGTCACAATACAGACTCAGTGCAAAACAGAAATAATGGAGCCTTCTGTACCGAATGAAAGAGCTCTGAGTTTGGTCTTTTAGGCTGTGCCTCTCTTTTAATGTGTTCGTGCCGACTTAGATGACACACTGTAATAAGTGAAATCTATTAAAGCTGGCTGCAGCATGTCACTGTCTTCACTTTTCTATGTTGTTTCCAAACCTCAGCTGTTTAATATTATTTTTTACTTACTAGACATGTAGCTCAGCTGATTTTTTTTTAGGAAAGAGTTCAGTTACTTTCAAAAACGAGGCTTGGAAAAACACATTGTTTTGCCCATGCCGGCGTCTTCCTCTCCCCAATCCACATTCCTGTGCTTGAAAGATGGTGACATGATGGCGGGAGGTTTTGTGTTAAGGACATGCCTTCTCCTCTCCATGTTTAAAATCTCTTTTAATTTAGTCTTTCCTTGGGGGATAGAGGAAAGGTGACAATTCCACACATGTTCAGTGAAGGCTGTTTATTTCTGACACTCAGTTATTCTGAAGGTTTGACTCCACGTTGAGCAGGAAGATGGTTCAAGAAACTGCATTTTGGGAGTACTGAAAAGAATGGCTAGGCCTGAGGAGGTGCTTGAACTGCGAGCAGTTCTCTGACACTGTCATGTAACAGTGTTCATGGCTCCTGTGGAAGAGAAATCAAGTGAACAAGAGCTGGTGGGAGTCGAGGAGCTTGCTGTTGGTAGTGAGGTAAGGAAGATGACTTCTTGTGAGAGTCTTGAGGGAGAGACTGAGAATCTGTGGGAGACACGGGGACAAGGTGAGAAGGTGAGGTAGATAGTCATGAGGAAACAAAAAACTGCAGCAGAGGAGAACATCCGGGAAGAAACAGGAACTGATAACTAATCAGGTAGAAGAAACAGAGGAAGAAGAGGGAGAACTTTATCTGAAGGAAGCACTGTGCAGCAGGAGACTAGGAACCAGGTGAATAAAGAACAAGGAGAGGGGAAGGTGGGAGACTGAGCTTGGGTCACAGGGACCAACACAGATGAACATGTTGTGTGTGGTATGCTGAGGGTGAAAAAGATATCAATCAAGACAGGAACCATGGGAGTACTGACACTGGGTGGTAAAGAAATCAAAACTTGAAGTTACGGGGGAAAATACTAAGAAAGAAGTGAAATCTGGGGAGATGAAGCTGTGCATACAGTATCACAAAACAGAGCTGCCCAAAGAGGGAGGCGGCACTCCTGTCATCATGGTTCTTCCACTCCTCTGCTCTCCATCTTTAGTGCTTATTGGGCTCTTCCATGAGCCAACTCAGCAGCAGAAGCTTGTTGGAGCAGCTAGCAAATTGAATCATCTCACAAAGGGGTCTTGGGAGAGCAAACTACTGGAATTGGTGGGTGGGGGATGTTAATGGGAGGGAGTAGTATGACCTTCCCCATGTGGCAGTAGTGAGTTGTTGAATCTCCTGGCAGATGAGAACCACATAGGTGAAAAGCAATTTGAAGCAAGGAGCCTGCTGCAGAGGCAGGACTGAAGCAATAACAGACTGGGAAGAAAGGGTCAAGTCCGAGAGGGAGAAGTTGGCAGACAATCAGCTGAGAGGATCCATGTTTTTTTCAGTCTCGCCAGTTACTGTTGTCAGCAAAAAATCTGTTAAGAGCCAGAGGAAAGGTGCAGATTTGTACGGCAACAGTACATTAACAACCATTAGTAAAAGTGGAAGAGGTTTTTGTGGTAGGCCTAAAGGCTCTGATTCTGCTGATAAGTCTGGATATAATTTGAGCATTGTGAAATTTCTTCCTTACTTAAAGGCCTAGGAAATTACACATATAGGAAAGTAATGCTTTCTCAAAGCGGTAAAATAAAAAACATGAAACCTAAGTACAGTCTTAATTTGTCACATTTACAAATATGCGCCACTACCTTTATTTTTAGTCAGTGTCTTTCCTTTAGCCAGAATAAAGAATGAACAGCATGAAAAGACTTCATGAATATTTTGCTTCTCATCATAATTCTGTCTCTTACTGTGTTCTATTCAAATTCTGATCTGAGTAATTGTTAATTTCCATAAGCACTCTGTGAGTGATCTCCTGTAGTGAGGTACTTGGTTTCATACTTACATTAAATTTTCGCTGCGTTCTGCATACAGAGAACTGAAGGATGAGAGTTTTTTTTTTTTAAAAAAAAAAAAACCAACCACAAACAAAACAAACCAACGACCCTCCCCAAAACCCACTTAGCTGGATACATTTGTAATTATTAACCTGGCAAAACATAATTCCATATTATGTGTTTCCATATTCTACCAATCTGTAAAGACAGCCCCAGGAGTTGAGTAACACTGCTGAAGAGTGCTGTACAATGTTCGGGCTAAGGCTGGTTTCATCCCAGGAGCTCTGCCAGGTTCCAGAGGCAAAGCATTTGTGTCCTCATTTTCCAGGGTGGCTTTTCTGTGCTTTTGCAATGGCATTGTCTTTTTTCCTCTGTGTGCTTGCCCATCTTGCCCACTGTAGATGTGCACCAATTTGTTGTAGGTGTGGTCTGTCCTGTTAGCTTAAAAAAATTATATGTAATATCTCATTCTATGAATCACTGTCTGTTGTTTAGCAGCTTTTGGTGGGGTGTTTTAGGTTGTTTTTTGGGGTGGGGGAGAGGAATTGGTGGATGCAATGCTGTGTAGGAATTTTACAGATCATTTTCATACTCAGATAAGATGCAATAGCATTTGCCAGGCCAGTCTGTATCATTGTTAATATTGAAAATGCTTATATAGTTGATATTTTTGACCTTTTTTGATATCTGTAAGTCAGACTCTTCAGATACCTGGACATTTCTTCTAAAATCTCTTGTTAGAGCATGCCATGTACTTGTTTAAACACAATGTCAAATTAGCATAGCAGTGGATTATTTGATATAAATTAAAAAATAACAAACCCAATGAGCATGGCAAAAATGAAAATGGCTGTGCCTCATGTTAATGCTGTTCTCTTTTAAAGAGGTTTTCTGCTTTTGCATAAGAAGTCGTAGTCTGGTTTGTATGATGTATCAGGAGTTCCTGCTCAGCCAGTATGTGTTATTTCCCTGAATGAGATTTTATAAAATACCGGGTATTCCTGATTGTTTGCCTAACTTAGCAAAGGGTTGACTGCTTTCTTCTTGGTTGTAATCTGTACATCAGGATTAAATAGCAGGAGTGCCAGAGGTGACTGCAGAGTCCGAAGGCTAGGGCAGAAGCCACAGCTATTATATCTATACTCTTGTCATGACTAAACTACTCACAGAAGTAGGTTTAATAGGGGGGTTGTGTGTGTTCTTACAACATGTTTTAATTCTGGTTTTTTGAGTCCATGGCTACACAGCCACCTTGATCACTTTGTCTGCAGTGCAGGGCATCTTCCTCCATCTCTCAGCCTTCCTTGTGCTTGCCCTGACACTTGCATGGCTGCACAGAGAGCCAGGCTGTGTGGAACTGACGGGGCTTTAAGAAAAAGCTCTTCTGTTTGTCTTCCAGTAGATCAGTTTCCTTTCAGCAGCAACACAGCAGCACAGATTTCAGTTGGATTAAAGTCAGCATGTAACCATGATTTGACCTGTCATCCGAGTACACCACTGGGTGTGGGAAATAGATTTTTCTTTTTCTAAGGTTTGCTCTTATTTCTGTTTTCCTTTCATCCCTTGAAAGAAGGGCTCATATCTGAGGGTGACCGTTTAGACACAAAGGGCCAAGTTCAGCAAAGTGGACTCCAGTGGTGTGATGTCCCGTACAGCATATCTATCCTGTGGAATTCCGAAGTATGTATGTGCTAGGAAGATCTTTTTTGCTTACAAGTTCCATCACTGAGAATTTATGTGTTGGCTTCCTTCAGCATATAAGCTTTTATTTGGCCCTAACTCTCAAGCAAACAATGTACCAGCATCTGGGTGTGGATGACCTGATAAACCTTCTTCAAATGTGAAGGTGGTGTTGTATACCAAAAAAACTTATTCATTCTTTTTCTACCTTCTTTAATGTGTATTAGCATAATTAGAAGACAGATTTGCTTTAACACTCTCTTCCCCTCCCCCCCCCCCCCCGCCCCCCCCATTGCAACAGGCTGGGCAAGTTCTTATTTGCATCTATAAAATATGCTTGGGAAAGATGATAATGATCTTTGCTTTAAGTGCAGTGCTCACAAACACTCAGAGCCTCCAGACAAATTTATTTTTATGTCAAAAAAATAGTTAGCTAACTATTTTATAGTAAATGTTACCAATCAGTATGCAAACTGCCTATGAATTTTTTAAGAATTATTTCAAATGTTAAAATATTCTGATACTTAATACATAACTTAATATATTTTAACGTACAAATGGCTAAAATAGCAGCTCCCTTATTATGTTAATATGGCTTAGGAGTTAATGGACAGATTCTGTAAATGCTGAGCCTGATATTACTGTGTCTTGACAAAAGTTGGAGCATTCATTGTGGAAGGTATTGCTGTTTGTGTTTTTGGGACTGGGCTCTAAACAAGGTGTTCTGAAACCCATTGTTTAAAATTGTGTGGGGTTTCTTTTGTTGTTCCCTGCTGCAGGTGTGATGGACAGGTAGCACAAAATTTCACTTTGATATCAGGGAATCAGAATGACTGAGTGCTTCCTGCCTCCCACTAGCAGCCCCAGTGAACACCGTCGAGTAGAACACAGTGGGGGTCTTGCTCGTACTCCCAGCTCTGAAGAAATAAGTCCTACAAAATTCCCTGGATTGTACCGCACCGGTGAGCCTTCACCACCTCATGACAGCTTGCATGAGCCTCCAGATATAGTATCTGATGATGAAAAGGAGCATGGGAAGAAGAAAGGAAAATTTAAGAAGAAAGAAAAAAGAAGTGAGTAGGCAACTTCTCTTATTTCGTGCTTATAATTTCTCTTTCTCTCTTGCTTTCTCTCTCAAAATTTCTTAGTATTCCCAATGGGGTTTTTTAGGCTTGTTTATGTGTGAAGGAAGTTAACTTGTACAAACAGGTTTTGTGCCATACCTGTGTCTCTTCCAGAAACCCCACACCTTAACCAAAAAATTGACTTGTTTTTTATTGCGAAGATACAGGTGCCAAGCAGGTGCCCAGAATTACTCATAAACATGTTTGTTTAAAACCTTTAACGATGCATTGCTAATTGACTGCCACTGTGTTCTTCTAATCTCATTATCTGATCACATTCTAGGTGGAGGTTTTTAAGTGTATTTCCAAATAGATGCTTTTTGAAATTGTAGCTGAGGTGCTACCTAAAACAAAACTCTTAAGTTTGACCTGAATTTTGTACTTTCAAATTTGGAAGAGTTAGTTTCAACAGCTTTAACCTTTTCCCCTTATATCTTCAGTGTTCAGAGTTTGCAGTTGTGTACCATCTCAAGTTTTCATGTGCACACTGCACCATTATTTGCGGAGTAATAAAATCTGTGTCCTTTTTTTGGTCTAGCTTCTCAGTCTACTCTGATGATGCAGTTTCCTCTAGCAGTGCCAAAGTATTGCAGAGTTCAAAAACGTGCAAGCCAGCATCGAGATCTGAATTTATTAGAACCGACTAGAGTAAAGGTTAGAGGAGAGTAAAGCTTTGGCTATAGAACCCATCCTTTCTCAGTGTACCAGTGTCCAGAATGGAAGTTTTCATTTGAAAAGTGCACTGTTCCTCCAGATCAACAGAAGATCAATCTTACTTCCTGTCTTTAGATTTGTGCAGAAGATTTTAGAAACATGAGAGTTTTTATTCGATAGAATTTTTCTACATATTCTGAAAGAAAAAAGTACTTGAAAATACTAAGCTGATAGTGAGCACTCTCAGTACCGGAAAGATCCTTACTGTGCAGGTCTCTGAAACCTAAATATCACAGCCCAAATGCTAGTACTTTTTTAACTGACATTGTTTTAGCAAAATGTTGAAATAACGTTCCTCTTTTACAATGACTCTTGTTTTTTGCCTGGAAGCTCTGGGTGCCAGTGTACCCTGGCTTCTTCTTACATGTGAAATTTGGAAGATCAGCACACAGTATTCTGTCAGAATGAATATGGTGACTATTTGTAATGTGCATGCACGTATTTGAATAATTACTTTTTAAGAATTTACTGTCACTGCACTGCTTTTAATCAAACCAGTTTCCTGGAACGCAGGCATTGTTTCTCCCACAGTTTAGAAGGACTATTATTTTATCTAAAGGCTTTGTGCCTAAGGAATACTGTAACTCAAAAATATATTATTCTCAAGTTAAAACCAACAGTTTAAATTCCTACAGGTTTTAAGAAAAGTGACAACTTAATACAGATTATTGGATCGGTGGTGAAAATTTGGTATTGATTGGATAGGTCTAAATTCAGGCTATTAGTAGTTGTTCTTGCAAATCGGCTTTCTGTTACAACTCTGCATCAGACACCTCTAAATTTGGAATTGCTAGAGGTCAGCATTATACGTAGTGGGGGTTTCTTTATGGTGTAATTCAGCATGTCTCATGGTGGTAGTCTAACTGAAGGCTGAAGAGGAAAAATGCTTCTTCAGCAAATACATGCAGGTCTGTGCACACTAGCACTGTAACTGCTTTCTTCTGCAAGGTTTACAACACGTTTTATAGCTGATGTAAAGCAATTTTTGTGACTTAGAAGAAGCTTGAAATGTATGAAAAATCCTCAAAAACACAAACATGCAAAAATTAGGAAAAATCAAATTCTCTTGCAGCTGTAATGTAAAAAGCATTCATAATTTCTCAGTCTTAATATAAGTATGTCATATAATTGCCAGTCAGATGTAAGTGTAAGTTAACATACAAAGCTTTCAGTACATCTCATACAGTCCATGAACGGTTGTTATCGTAAGTATGCCCTGAACAGACTACTTATGTAAATGACAAAGGTTCTTTACACTTTCCTAACACGGTTGATTTTTAAGAGTTCCCCTTCCAACTTTGCTTTTCATTCTTTTGATTCTTCAGTTTCTTCCATCTTTTAAATTCTGTTGCATGTTCAGATTGTTTCTTTTCACCTTTCTGGCTCCCTGCTTTGATTTTGGACAATGGACAACCTGCTGTGGTCATGTAGTTTGAAGTTTCAACAAATACCATTGAACATTTCAATGAGAGAAAGACAAGTGCTGACATTAAATTACGACAGAGTGAATGTTTGTTGAACTTAAAATATTAGTGAATTAATGATAAGGTCATCCAAACTACTGAAACTGTGTATAACTTTAGTCCTACAATGATTTGGGGGTATTTTGATAATACTTTAAATGTAAACTTCAGAAATGCTTGAAGAGCAGGAGGGTATGTGGAGACAGGAAGGATAAATATCCCAAGATTACTCATTTCAGTTTTTTTCAGATAAATCCTGTTTGCGTGAGAAATGCACTTAGCTTCAGTATTATTATCTATATCAAAAAAAGCATCTTTGTGTGCTAGCAAGGGACCTTTTTTCCTGTGTGGTTAATACAATGATTCAATATTTTCCGTGTTAATGGCAATAACCTAATAATGCATAACATTTATTCTGGGGAAAGAGTCCTAAAAATGTTTTGGAGACGATAGAAAATTAAATGTAATGTTGTTGTTTTGTGTGGCCTGTCAGCTGCTGGAAAAACTTTTCAGCGACTAATTTCTGCTCTCCATTCCTCTGTGATAGACTGAGTGTTGGTTAGCTGCAGAGTGAGTTAGATCAGGGGACTTAGTAGGGATTAAAATTTTCTTTTTACTTCAATAGTTTTAACTCAGATCTGTTCCCTGACTCAAAATGTCCCTTGCCACAGTACAAATTCTTCCATGGACAGCAGGAGAGCAAAAATAGATCTTTTTTTAAACAGTAATGGTTTATATGAGACCGTGGCCAGTATAATTGATTTTTAAAAATTAATGTTTAACCACCTGTCAGTAATCACATGTTGATAAAGTCACAAAATATGCAGTTCCTTGAAAAAGAAAAAGGTTATAAGAAATACTTGAGGAAAAAGCTATTCTATCCATTAAAACCTCTGTAGATAGAGAGTCCGTATGTGGTAGATCTTACTCTGCTTATTCATTTTACTTGGAAGATTGATTCCGTTGGGCAGGATGGGTTCAGTATGCAGCTAGGATTTTTTTGTTTAGAATAATTTTTCTTTTTATAATTCTTAGGAAAATGGAGAAGTGGTTGAATTGTAAACAAAGCTATCTTGTGAAAGGACAGTAATATCATGGGTATGAACTCGTCTGAAATTTTCAGGAAATATTTTTGAAGGTCAAATTCCTGTTGTATTGGGCAGAGGGTCCTGTTGATGTAGATGAGGGCTGAAGTATTCCAGCTGTTAAATGGTGACCTGCTCTGAACAATCTTTGGTCCAAATGGGGTGTTAACCTTCTTCCTCTGAGTTGCTGAGTTGAGGTTCTAGTGATCTGCAGCTCTCCGCCAGGTACTACCAGGTGGAAGAGCCAGCCTATTCTCCCCTGTCATCTTAAGGGATTTTTCTCCAAAATAATTTCTGCTCATGAATATGGACATGCAGCAACCATACAAAAGCTCTAACGATATTCCCAGCTGTTCCAGGTAGAGCGATGACATTGTAAGTTGTCTCTGTGCTTATGATCCTTCAGTTCTGCGCAGAGTGCTAATGGAGATGGATTCTACAGTAGGAGTGGATACTGCACATCTCTAGGAGTCTGTCAGAAACTGTAAGGAGGCCATTGCCATCCTAGAAGATAATCAAGTAGCTGCTGTTGCAGCCAAAACATTATTTTTACTGATCTGGTGTGTAGGGAAACTCTGAATACAGTTTCCAGATCTACAGAATAAGAAGTTAGTAGAATTTTCAACCCGTGATAAATTAAAGGCTCTTCATACCAAGGTTTATCTTTCTGTGTTGCTACATCCTATTCTGCTGACTTAGCAAAGTACCATTTGCAAACAGTTTAAAAGTCTACCTTTCAATGCCAGTAATTATCTTAAATCAAAATAAAGCAAGGCAAAATTCATATTTCAACTTAATTTGCTCTCCTTGCATAGCACTGTGGGCTAATCTGAATGCAGAATTTGTTTGGGAGTGCTGTGCTGACATCAGCGAGTTGAACGTATATTAAAAGCAAACTGGTCTAAATGAAAGTTGGATAGTAAGCGTTGGTAGTGCCTGTAAGTTTGAAGTTTCTGTTAATAACAACAATACATTTTGTGGGTGAGGAGAGAAAACAGAAGCCATCTACCCAAGCTCATTCTGCATCCCTGTGTGTCTTACTGTTTTATTTAGAAATGGTATACAAGCTGATGGCAATCCCTCTGACAAATTGAAATTAGACAACTAATGCTAGCATTGCACATCGGTCCATATAGTCGTATTTGACCTACTAATTCTTCCATATATTAAAGCAATCCATGTTTTCTTTCAGTGAATTAATTACAGATGCATGCAGATTTCCCCAGTGAGCCAAAATTAGGTATAGAGGTATAAATGACTTAAAAACTCATTAGAGACTTGCTGTCAAAATGTATCTTTTAGGTTTGATAAGCGGCAACTCTACATAATACAACGCTTTGTGTTAACAATAAATACTATATTACGCATTTATAGCTTCATTGTAGGAGTGCAGGAGAAGTGTTCCCAAGGATGCAGACTGATAGAAACAGTGGCCTCGCTGCACAACAAAGCTTTTAAGCCTGTAAGTTAGATTTTTCCAGAGTAATGCTGGAATTTTTTAAAATTATTTTTGAAAGAAGTTTCCATAATTTTCAGTAAGATAAGGGCTACATTTGCAGCATCACATCTAAAATAACTGCAGTTAAGGCATGCTTGTGGGGAGGTCTAACAATGTCCGAGCATGGAACTGGCAGATAGTCCAGTTGTTGCGGTGGTGGAACTGGAGTATTTATTAAATCAGTACTAGTCTCATATAGGTGCAGGAAAACTTCATTGACATACATTAGTGATGGGGGAAAAGACTATTAGTACTAGAAGTCTTAAGGAAACAGTGGATAGAGATACCAGTTTACTAACTGTAGGTAATACTTCTTTCCACATTAAAATTACCTGATCTGTCAAGTGCTTTTGATAATTTGTGTTCTGTATGAATTTAGGTTGTATATGTTTCAATATATTGTATCACCGGTGAAAGGGATACAGTAATTTTATTCCTAGAAGTATGGTAAAGAAAATGAGGCTACTGTGAGAGAGATGCAAATCCTATCTTGGTATGGGTGGGAGATTCTCAGTGAATCTGTAATTAGTATATATTTCTAAACTTTGTTGACTTAACGTCACTGAGACAAATTAACGTAGGCTGGGTTTGTATTTAACTTGCTCCTTCATGTCTTCTCACGAAGTCAAGAAATACCAGTTTCAGTAATGTGCTGTTGCTGGTGTCACGTTACCACAGATGTAGAAAGGCACCGAGGTTTGTGTTGCAACGTGGAGTATTGAGACATGCAAGGCAGGTGCTTTGCTGGTGGCACTGACCTCCAAGCTTGGGTCCCCTGTGCTGACCCAGGGGACATGCGAATGCTTTTCCATGGGTGGGGGGGAACCCTGCGCTGTTCGGCTGGGAGCTGTTACAGCTGCCCAGCAGGACAGATCGAGGGCAGGCTGGCCTGGGCTCTGGCTGGTGAGGGTCTGCCATTCTGTTTGGAAGTTACACCTGTGAAGCCCATCTTGAAGCTCGGTGCCAGCCCCACCTCGTTCTCACAGAACACGGTGGTGGTGTGTGCTCCTCCGTCGTCCTGTGGCTGGCGCACCAGCAGGTCTTCCTGTATCGGAGTGAGATCTGAATCCTTAGTTTATGTGCTGCAGGTTTCCTTGCCCATTTAGGTTATAAAAAGAGTGAACGATAGTGTAGCCGGTAAGCTGGGAGGATGAGACCCGGTTGCTGGTTGTCCTCCAGTTAATTTTTGCATTTTTATATTAAAATTCACTTGGACAGGAACAGTGCTACGGTCTTTCGCTGTCTTCTATGAACGGTGCATGTTTGGTAGTCCTAGGGAAGAGTCTGTGATAGGAAGGGTGACGTGGTCAAACCATTTTCGTTACTTTATGCCAGTTCCATGCTTTAATACATTTCTTGTATTTATTTGACTATTAAAAGCAGTCTTCTACAGAGCAGCCACAGAGGCTTCAAAATACAGACAGCTCCTTGGATGTGCTGAAATAATGCTGAGAAACTCTGCAGCTTAGTATAGTTCATGGTTGGAAGAACAAAAGACTGAATGTCCCCTTGTTCTTTTGCATAAGATCTTTCACCTGTAAAAATTACAGCCTCTAATCTCATCTGCGATGCTCTCCCTTGTAATCTAAGGGAGTAATTTTCTACCACCCAAAACTATTCGCTCCAGAAGATCACTTGGCTGTCGGCATGCTTTCTCACTTGGGCAGAGGCACTGCCTGTAGGTAGTGGAAGAGCCTCAAAGGATCAAGAGCTTGCTGCCCACTGCCTTGGGGGACCTGACTGGTGCAAATGGCATGTAAAATGTCATCTTTGTTGGCCAGGTTTCAGGTAAAATCACAATGAATTGACTTGTTGTTGGGTTTGGATGTGGGTTGTTTTTTGTTGGTGTGGGTTTTTTTGTAACCCACCTTTAAAGATGTTCTTGTTCTTGCCTGAAGGATAGGCAGGGCTAGCTGCAGAGGCATAGTTAATAAAAGCACTTGGTGCATGTTTTAGTCAGCACTTGGTGTTTTGCTGCTGAAACGGTGCACTCCATCCATGGACTTGTTTGAAGCTTTCACATAAGCTTTTTAAGGCAAATACACGCCTTTGCTGACAGGTATTGTGCTAGTGGTACTGGAATTGTTTTATTCGTCTAAAGGAAAAGTAAGTGTGCTTGGCCTTTTTTCCCCCTGTATTATATTTGAGGCTGAAACTTTATTAACTTCATACTTACCTTAAAATTTGTAATATTCTGGAAAGGGATTGGGGAGTTAAGTGGCTGAAATTTAGTTTGTTCTTAATAGAAGTTTGTTGGACTTAACTTGTGTGCAGTAGATGATCCTTAACAGCGACTCTTATACTGTTGATTACAGGAACATAGAGAAGTTGCCAGACAGTTGTTTTTATTTTGCATTTCCTTGACTGTTAGATGGGAAACTAGCCCATAAGATGGACATTGCCATTATGAGTAAGTATATAAAGAATTAATTGTTTAGATCGTTCAGGAGCTGTGTGGCTTATCTTTGGTGTGGTTATACAACCTTGATTTAATCCTTGTCGACTTAATTGTGTAAATAAAATCTTCTGAAGAGTCAGGCAGGCACTATTTTTTATTTGTGTTGCTTCTTCTCTCTGCTCCTTACATACTACTTCTTGTTCTCTCCTTGTTATAATATGCTGTCTAGAAACTAAACAGGCTTACAGCTGTCCTCTTGCCTTCTCCTCCTTTGCCTAATAGCGGAAGGTTATGCTGCATTTCAAGAGGACAGTTCTGGTGACGAAGCTGAAAGTCCTTCAAAGTTAAAGCGGTCCAAGGGAATACATGTCTTCAAGAAACCCAGCTTTTCCAAAAAAAAGGAAAAGGATTTTAAAATAAAAGAGAAACCCAAAGATGAAAAACACAAGGAAGACAAACATAAGGAGAAGAAGTCAAAAGACTTAACTGCAGCAGATGTTGTAAAACAGTGGAAAGAGAAGAAGAAAAAGAAAAAGCCAATTCAGGAGACAGAGATACCTCAAGTGGATGTTCCAAGTCATAGACCCGTGTTTGGCATTCCTTTGTCTGATGCAGTAGACAGGACCATGATGTACGATGGCATCCGCCTGCCAGCAGTTTTCCGTGAATGTATAGATTACGTAGAGAAGTATGGCATGAAATGTGAAGGCATCTACAGAGTTTCAGGTACTCTGGGCACACTGACATGCAGGTTCCTAAGGTCTTTACTTGCAATTTTCATATTGTTTAGCATTTTCATCACATAGAGACTCTGTTTATAGCTGCATTAATTTTAATTATCCAAAAGATAATCTGGTAGCTAAAGTTAAACCCGTAAGTCTGAAGTACCAGAAAAATTGCTAATATGGTGGTTCTGCTTAATGGCAGTAAAAATACACTTGTTTTGGCCATTTGTGATAGGATGGCAAGGATGAATAAAATGTGTTAGTATGTCCAGCTTGTGTTTTTTTACTTCTGCATTAGAAATACAGTGCTAGTTGACTGCAAAAGCAAAGATACGATTTTTATTACTTAAGCTTCCCCCTAAGTTGCTTATTCCAGTTAATTCCATTATGTGATTTTTTTTTCTTAAAAATTTGTTTTCTTCGAGCTAATGCACTTAATAAGCAGAAAATACAAATTTCACTGTTTAAGATTAGCAACAGCAGGCTAATTAACCATGGTAGTTGCATAACACCAGCTAACGTAAATGAAACATCAGTTTTAGTCACATGAAACAAAACAGTCCCTTTATTTGTGGACCGCACCTGCAATATATAACTTGTGTAAGTACTTCTGTGGGTATGTTTAAGGGAGCAAGAACAAGTGAGAAAAGGAATTTGAGGGAAAGCATTTGAAGCAAGTTGCCTAGCTCTGTAAAACAGTAATCAAACGATTTTAAAAGCTTCATTAAGCTGCCTTCATGCTGTTGATCTGCATGGTATTTGGTAGGCATGCATAAATACTGCAGCAGCTGAAACAGTTTTTTCATCTTGCCTATTGGAACATTCTGGTTGTGTATTTTTTCAAGATACAGTGTGTTGGGAATTTTCACGGAAGGCGGTGTGTTTTCCCTCAATCACTTTTGGCGTTTGTACTTTCTAGGTGTTCTCCAGTGCAATAGCACCCTCTTGTGTGTGTGACATGGTTTAAATTGGGAGCTCAGAGAGACAATTGCAGTGGCTTAACAACCTACCAGCTGTTGTGGTGACCAACTAACTTATTTGGACATGAAACTGAGCATATTTTACCCAGCATTTACCATGGGCTGACTTCATATTTATTGTGTATGAGCCAAGCCATGGCACTGCATTAAGTTGGTGTAACTCACGTGGGTATTTGAGCTTGAAGAATGAAAATTCCCTGAGTTTGGGAAGATTGGAATGTCACTGAGTTTATAAAACCATCTTACGGAACATCTTGGCTGGGTTAAGTAATTATGTGAACACACTTTTATTCATGCAGTGCCTCAAATCAAGAATCCTGTGTGGGATTCTTCCACTGAGGAGGGCCAGCTGGAAATCTGGAAACTAAGAAGTGTGGGGTTTGTTTTGACAGAGGAAAGCTGTTATAGGTGGAACATGTTGCACAGTATTTGAGCTGATGACATATTTGCTACTTGGTGTAGGGCTATATAATTGAACAGCCAGAAAGATGCTGAATGCCGATACACAGCTGATCTTACGTTCCCCTACCCTTCCACCCTATTTTATGTTCCTTGAATAGGGAAGGGAATGCTGGCACCAGTTTGGACTCAGAGCTTCAGCAGTGCTGTTTTTGCTTCACAGTAGTAGTCAGTGCTTTTAGAAGCAGTGATCGCGTAATTTGAGTCATGATTTTAACTTTGTTACATGTGGGTAACTTTTAAAAGGTATTCTTCAATTAATTTAAATTGTAAGGAGAGGTGAAGTAAATGCATCTCAAAAAAAAAAAGTTTATTACACATTTACAATTGAAGATTTCTCTTAATTCTTGATCTAAATATTTTAAGGAATAAAATCAAAAGTTGATGAGCTAAAAGCAGCCTATGATCGAGAAGAATCTCCCAACCTGGAAGAATATGAGCCCAATACAGTAGCCAGCTTGCTGAAACAGTACCTACGAGAACTGCCTGAAAATTTGCTTACCAAAGAGCTAATGCCCCGCTTTGAAGATGCTTGTGGGAAGAGCACAGAAGCTGAGAAAGTTCAGGAGTGCCAGAGGTTGCTGAAAGAGTTGCCCGAGTGTAACCACCTCCTAATTTCTTGGCTGATTGTGCATATGGACCATGTTATTGCAAAGGAACTGGAAACAAAAATGAACATCCAGAATATTTCTATAGTGCTCAGCCCTACTGTCCAGGTACGTGCACTACGCTGCAAGGGTCAGAGCAGAACTACAGCCCAAGAAAGACTTCTTTGTAGGAATTCTCTTGCAGGTGGGAATCGGGTATTGTCTGATACAGTTAAGCTAAATTACAGCTTCTCTTTATACCTCAGAACCTAAAGTGCTGGGAAGGGAGGAAGAAAAGACTTTCTTAAATGTGAGCTTGCATGCTATGGGTCTGAAATTTGATTTATGATGAGAGTATTACAAAGACTGTTCTCAGGGTTTTAATGCAGTTGTGAACAGAAGTATTCATCCAATAATTCATGCAGATACACAGTTTCTGTGGGCTTTTGATTCAGTGATAATTTAGTGAAGACTATATTTATATTGTTGCTTAATTTTAATATCAAGCCATGTCCAGTGTACAACCCTGTCATACAAATGGATCTTCCTGGTGCAGTAAGGACTTCAGTATAATGGCTTTGGTGTCTGCAGTCAAATGTCTGGGGAAAAACAACTGACTTGTTTTCCAGTAAGATGGTGTGGTTTCTGGATTAATTAATTCCTTAATAAACATCTTAGAAATACTTAATTTAAATACAGCTCAGAATTAGCCCTGTGTGTAATGGAAATGTGGCATTATTTGTGTGTAGGTCTTCTAGAAGAAAACCCACACTTTAGAAAAGCTAGGCTTTATAATTAAGAGTCTACGTGGAGGCCCAGTAGCAAAAGGGCTGGGTATCATTCTTGGCTGTTTTGCTGTGTCAGACACTTTCTAGTTATCAAAAAAAGTAACAATTAATATAAAACAATGCAAGCCAAATCATGTCTTGTTAAGTAGATTTTTAGCAGTTAAAAAGTAGGTAGTGACAGAACTCTGATCTTCCTTTCGGGACAAATTTTTGAAATTTAATGGAAGGAGTAGTATCAAAATAAATACTTGCTTCTGTCTCGTGTTAAAACAAGGAATACAGTAGCAGGTCCTTTCGAACTACTTTTTTCAACCGTACTAAATTATTTGAGAGAGAAGTTATAGACTTTCAGGTAGGGGGAGGAGAGAGAAGGTGGCCAGCAACCGGCCACAGCACAGTATGGTTGATGTCCCATCTTACCTGTTGCTGTCACTACCTTTACGTGAGTAAAAAGAAAGATTTAATACATTTCTGTATCTACCAGTGATGGAAATTAAGACATGTGAAGATGCCTCAGATACACAGGTGAGAGAGACTGAAGTGATTCCTTGAGCCCAGCGCTGGGTCATTGAAAGCATCATTTTTAATCTAGCTTTTAACCTCTTAGGACAAACACTCAGAAAGGCATAGTAAAGGCTGTTCTGTTTGTGAAGAAAGATACTGTGCTTCACAGATACACGTGATATGAATAAATTATCTTAACCAATATCTTGTCTGTCCTTTCTTTGCAGATCAGCAACCGTGTCCTGTATGTGTTTTTTACACATGTTCAAGAGTTCTTTGGGAATGTGACCCTAAAGCAGGTGACAAAACCTCTTCGCTGGTCAAATATGGCAACAATGCCAGCACTTCCAGAAACACAAGAAAGCATCAAAGAAGAAATCAGGCGACAGGTTGGCAGTTACTTTAGTGTTTTTCTGTTTCTCGTTGTGCTGGCTTGCGTATATTTGGTAGTGAATTCTCATAAACTTCTAACCTATTCTTTAATTCTATCACAATTATCCTGTCAGCGGAGACCACTGGAAAGAGATTGGTGATATTCTTACCTGTTTCATGGGTTTAAAGTTGTTAGAGTATTGCGGTGATTATAGCCGTGTCTGTCGTGCATTGTGTTGCTCTGTCCTTCAAGACTTTTATTGTGGGAGGGAGGCTAGGAGAACGTGTTAAGAACATCTAGATCATGTGCTGAATGTATGTTAATACGTGTTGTTAGACATCAAGCTTTGAAAACCAGGACTCTTAAGCCTGTTGCCACAAAGCCAAAAAGCTATTTTGTCTGCCCTGCTATGATACCTTAAAGACACTAATTACTTTGGCAATATTTCTAGGAGTTCCTACTGAACTGTTTACACAGAGACTTGCAGGCAGGGATAAAAGACTTATCCAAAGAAGAGAGACTCTGGGAGGTGCAAAGAATTTTAACAGCTCTTAAGAGGAAACTAAGAGAAGCTAAGAGACAGGTGGGTAACTTTTCTGTTTATTGGCCAAACATCCAAATCACAGATCCCTAATTTGCAATGATGCAAAGGCACCCAGTTAGGTTAAACCACATTTCAATCTTTGTACTGCGTTTTTTGGTCAGCAGGCTCTCCCTAGGGACAGCAAGATCTTCAGTGCTTCACAGCTGTTTACGAAAAAAAAAAAAAAAAAAAAGCCCAGCATATCATTAAAAAATTCATGTTTCACAGAGCACGTATTCATTATATGCTTAAAACAATGTCCTGGAGTACCAAGAGGAATTACTGGAAGACTCAAGGTTACCAAACTTCAGAAGCATTTTTTTTTCCCAAACTGTCTCATGTCCCAGAGAAGGGACAGACCTTGCTGAAACCTTTCAAGACAACTGAGATGGTGATTCTGAATTTGGAAAATAATACATTATATATATTAAAAAAAAAAAATTTCTACAGTAGATAGTGACCAGGGAAGCTGTCCTTTTGAAAGTTGTTCCCTTTCTCTGGCAGGAGTGTGAAACAAAGATTGCACAAGAAATTGCTAGCCTTTCAAAGGAGGATGTCTCCAAAGAAGAAATGAATGAGAATGAAGAAGTTATAAATATTCTACTTGCACAGGTAGATGGCAGGCACCTTCCTGTTTGTCTGCTGCTATTTCTTGTTCTGTATCTTTCAGAAATAGTAAACACTTCTCTGTTCCTTCTAATGCAGTGGGAATGGAAGGCTTAAAGGGGGTCTCTCTGTCCATTAAAATACAAGACTTTGTTCTAATGGTAAATAAATCAGGGAAGGAATGCTGCCTGCAGGAGAGAACCCCAAGCTGAGTAGACTTGTTGACGGCAGAAAAGAGACCCTGTGCAAAAAAAGAAAAAGTAGCCTCTGTGGTGTTAATGTACTTAGAAAGCACTTCCAGATCTAACCAGTTCTAATACTGTTAACTACTTACTACTGTCCTGCTGATCAAAGGAAGTAAGGCACTGCTCTGGCTTTTTTTTACCTTCCTTTGCTTCCCTCAGTAGCTTTGATCTTCTTCCCAGTGTACTTTCCTCCTTATATTCATCTTCAAAGAAGTATTTTAGAATTCAGTTTTTCTAGTTATTTTACTGGTTAGCCAGAGCTTTCCCCTCCTGTGATTTAAGGAAAAAACAGGCAGCCAGGCCTGCAGAATTTGTCTGTTCTGAATCCCCAAGACTATCGCTGTACTGAATACTTGTGGCGATGCGATGACACACCATTGTTGATTTTGAACATATATTTGCTTTGTGGTCTCGATGAATCGGATTTCAAAGCAGGCATGCTAACCACTTCTACTGAAAGTATGCCAGAGAAGAGCACAGTCTCATATTTATGTTCCTGTAGAAAATAAAGTCTGGGCTTTAAGTGAACTAATTGATCGTTGCAGGAGAATGAGATTTTAACAGAACAAGAAGAACTGCTGGCCATGGAGCAGTTTCTGCGGAGACAGATTGCCTCAGAGAAGGAAGAAATAGATCGCCTTCGAGCAGAAATAGCTGAAATACAAAGGTAAAAGAGAAACTACTGGCACCACAGCCCCCAGCAGGAGAGCATTCTCATTAAAAATACATAGAGGCTTTTCTGAAATCATACTCTAAACTACACTGAAAAGCTTACCCTATGAACATCACATCTGAAAGCTGCCTCTTATTGAAATCTCAGCAACTATATTTTCTTAGCGTAACAACGGAATTATGATCTAAAGGAAACTAGACCCTCTGCACTACAAAAAAAAAAAATCCCCCTAGGAAATAACTGGTTTATTTAATTAAGCTTTGAAAGGAAATTCTGATACTGTTTTTACAACCATTGCAGATTATTCAGTGAATGTAAGTTCACTCTTTTAACGCTGCTACAGTTCTGGCAGACTTGAGGAAGTGTTTAAATTGGACTTTGTCATTGATCTTTCAGTCGCCAGCAGCACGGCCGAAGTGAAACTGAGGAATATTCTTCTGAGAGTGAAAGTGAGAGTGAAGATGAGGAGGAACTGCAGGTCATCCTGGAAGATTTGCAGAGACAGAATGAGGAACTGGAGGTAAGATTTGAATCTTGTTATTGGCTGCTGTTCTTCTCCCTAATGGTTACTCAATTTAGTCTGCAGACATGTTTGCACATGTGCAGACGGGTAGTTTTGCATCAGTTTTGCCGAGGGGTACAACTCACGTGCTCTGTTTTTAAATCACCGCTGTGTGCAAGTCCACGTTGCTGTCCAGGTTAACAGCAAAGCTTCACTGTCCAATGCTAAATGCCCCCACCAGCTACAAGCAGCTCTTTGTCAGGAGGAGCCTGACGTTTGTTTTCCTTACTTAAAAGATAAAGAACAATCACCTGAACCAGGCGATTCACGAGGAGCGAGAGGCCATCATAGAACTGCGAGTGCAGCTTCGACTACTGCAGCGAGCTAAAGCCGAGCAGCAGGTGCAGGAAGAAGAGGAGCCAGAAAAACGCGGGGGTGTTTCTCAGCAGCAAAGAGACAGTGTCCTGGAGACAAAAGCAGCCAAAGAGCAGCCAAAAGCAAGCAAGGAGCAGCAAGTCAAGCCATCGCCAAGTAAAGACAGGAAAGAAACTCCAATTTGATCAGGCTGCTTGGATATGCATAATATCAACTGAACTGTGCAAATTACTGTAATTTGAGTCAAACTGCACAAATTATTGCTGGCTGTGTACATTCTGTAAAGAAACTTTTCTTTAAGCCCTGGAGACTTTTGTCTCTCATACTTGTGGCTTCTACTCATCAGACTCAGGTGAGTTTGGAGAGGCCAGAAAAGTTTTCCAGTTAGTATCAGATTATTTCAAGACTGGTTTTCTTCAGGTGATTTAAAGTAATTCAGTAACGGTTTTATTTTAAACCAAAATCATCATATACATTCATTTGGAGCAGAATTGGAAGATCTCATTTTCAGTAAATAAACAACACCCCACCCACACTTACTAATTATTTGCCTTGTGAATCTCTTCATCTTCATTCACCATTATTTCTGCTTATTAACCTAGTCACTTCTTGCTTGTGCCTTTGATACCTTTCTGATGCAGATTATATACAAGGGAGCTTTAAATTTATTCTGGGTTGGCTGAAACGTTGGGAGACTGTGGGGTATAGTGTTTACCTAACATGCCCTTAAGCTTCATTTTTGTTCTGAAATGTGCTGAATAAATAACATCTCTCGAGTTTTTACATTTATGTCCCTGTACGATGGAAATGTTCATCAAGAGCCGTTCATATGTACTAGCAATGTAGGTAACCCATTTAGTCATAAACCACCGTCATCATACCTGTGTTTAAGACAGGCTGCGTTCACACTGTTGCCATATTGCCAAGAGCTTTTTTTTTTAGTCCATGTAGAATGTTTCAGTCCCTCTGAGAAATCCACCGATGGATGCTTTAGGCAGTGACAGGGGTGGGTTATGTCACGTAAGAGACATCTACCTGACCAAGCAATATAGCATCTCTCTCTGCAGAAACAAGCCTGAAGAAGGATGCCAATGAGAGGCACTGTGGGTTCAGCAATAGCCTCTCTTTTTTTTGCTGTTTAAAAAGCCAACAGCCACCACCTGGGACTTACTTTTGGTTTCATCTGGTTTATTGCTTGTACCCTTTAAAAGTCTCCAGCCACACTGGCATTTAAGGGCCATTTAATGTTTCAGATACACTCACAAGACTCATCCATCAATCCATATATAGACAGCAAACTCCACAGAGTGCATATAGGCTATCTTATTTTTTAATCTGGATATTTATTTTCAGCACCTGTTGGATGTGGTTGTAATTCTTTATCTATTGCACTGTTGTGAATCATTGGCCATGATTTGATTTTGTACAAATAATGCTTTGATATGTTATAGAAAACAGCATAGTATTTTTTTAAAATTTGGAAAAAAAAGTTTATAAACACAGAAAATGTGGTCAGATGACAAATGTAAACTAAAGCATTCTCCCTTGCCTTCGTTACAAACATTTTATATTTGCTGGCAATATTTAAACTTTTTTTTGTTTAATTCACACTAATTCCTATTGAATTGTCATGGGTTTTTCTAATGTTCTTCAAATCTCTTAATATTGGTTAACTTTTATTTTGTTAGGATTGTATTTATCAAACAAATAAATTCAACAGCCATTTGAAAGTAGTTTCTGATTTATCTGCTCCATAATGCAAATGATAGTTAGTTATTCTTCTTGGGTAGCTGCCTGCAGCTGAGAAGTTATACGAAAAATGCGTTCAGACTTCCTTAACCGCTTTCCTCTGACAGAATACTGTCAGCTTCTGTAACTCAGCTAAAGATCAAGTTTAATTGGATCAAATTAAAGATTTTGAGACTTTGCTTCTCTATTACTACTAGAGATTTCAGTTGCAAAGGTAAAAACCATCCTATTTGTTCACATCATTACTTCCAACACATGAACACCGTTCTTTACAAGGCACTTGAACTGTGTTGCCACTGAAGTCTTAAATGGAGGTGGAATTGCTGCTCCTGCAGTAATACAGCAACTGTAACCACAACCAGAACTTTAGTTTCAAAACACCAGAAAGATGTTTCTTTGAAACTTTCTTTCATGTTCTTTCAAATGCTATGTCCAACGATAAACAGTTATTGATAAAATAACTCCCGTCAAGCTGTAGTTAAAATTTTAGGTGTGAGTCAGTGCTGGCCAAATCAAACACCCACTGACAGCGCTGAAGCCAGACAGCCTCGGGGAAGTCCCGGGGCAGGTGGCCACAGCCTCCCAGCCCTGCGTCACACACCATCCCCTTGCAGAAGCGCTGCAGGCAAGGTGCTCACCCAGGGGCAGGTGGGGCTGGGGCAAGGTGGCTGCTCTTCCTGCCCCAATAACCTCCATGATGCGGCTTTCAAAGACTTTGTGCAGCAGTTGCGAATACTTAGCCAAAAACCCCAAAGCTAATTTCAAATAAAGTGGAAAGTAATTACAATACAATAATCTTGACTGCGTTATTCAGATCACTTTATAAAACTGCCTTACCAGCCCCAAGTGCCTTACCGTGAAATCTGCAGCTGCGGTGCTCAAGCGATCACCTCCCGTGGCGCCGGCACAGCAAGCCACCTTTGTGAGGTCTTGAATTGATCTAAATTTATCTTCAATTTATCAAAGCATCGTTGAAATTGACTTAAAGTCAACAGCGTGCACCTTGTATGTGCTGAGTGCAGAAACACCACCTCTGTCAGACCTTTGGACAAAACGCCAGACTGACTTACCTTAACCAAAATGAAGAAACAACAGGCCTTCAACGTTTATTCTAGTGTTCTTGACAACTTTTGTGACAGTTTGATGTGGCCCATCCACTTTCCTCTTGAAAATCTTAGGTGTTTCCACCACGGAGCATTACTTCAGGACAGGGGACAACTACATACCTTATTTGTCCTTATAGTCCTTTCCAACACAACCCTGGAACAGATGTCAGACCAGTCAGAAACCCAAAGGAGCAAGAAGCACCGTATAAACAAGCCACCGGGACTACAACGCCAACATGAATCAGGACACAAACCTGGTTTTGGCCAGCAGCAGGTGACTTCCAGCTGGAAATGTGACCGCTTTTGGACTCATCGCTTACTGAAATACTGCAGCTGTACAAGAAACCAACTTCAGGCCTCTGGCATACAAAGAGGGATTTTTTCCTCCCAATAATGTCCTTCCATTCTGAAAAATAGCAGCCTGAAGTGAACTGTTACTGTCCAAGCGGTCAAAAAGGGGTGGTGGTGTTATATTTATTGGTAAGAAAAAAGAAAAAAAACAGTGGGCAGTATCCCTCTCAGATCATACCCCTACCACAAGTCTAAAGCCATCAGCTTGTGTCCCAACACCTTGCTGCATTCCAGTGGCCTTCCATGTTTCCTGGGCTCTGCGTTGTCCACACCAGGTTTTCAACTCAGCTTCATTCTGATGGAGGCAGAAGCCACCTTCTGAAAGGTTTTCTCTCCTCCTCTCAGGGAACCATAAGGTGTTCCAGAAATTCATCATCCATGATGAAGATGAAGAACTGCTGTACAGGAAGCTTCCACCTCCAGGCGCTAATTTAAATACTAGCACTGAGAGATTCATTTTTACCTCTCTGTCCTGTCAGATAGAGCTAAATCTAATTTTTGAAGTCTATGTACGAAGCCAAGAATTTTACACCTGATCATGTAAGACTATTCTGTTTCAATTAAAGAAAAAAAAAATCATTAAAGCACCAACCTGAACCTCTGCCAAAAAGGTTTCACCAAGCTTAAATTGCCAAGGTTTTCTGTTTTCAGCATGCACCTCTGACCCACAGTGTTTCATCTGCAGAGGGGAAAATGCCTCGTTCAGACCAAACAGGGCTTCTACCCAGCAGCACAAGTTCTCTGCAGTGTTCTTTACAACAGACTCCGGCAGCGCTGCACTCTACCAGGCAATGGCTGTCAGCCTTTCCTGGTGCTGGGAGACCCGGCACAGCCTTGGCCCAAGCCCCCCGCTCTCCTCCATCCGGTCACAGACGCGGGTACCCAAAGTAACACCTGTCACAACAGACCCCTGGGAGACTCCGTGCCCCTGACTCGGCCCTGGCACTTTCCCTGCTGACCCTCTTGGATGCAACAGACTGCTACCGT
This sequence comes from Falco biarmicus, assembly GCF_023638135.1. Classification (NCBI taxonomy): domain Eukaryota; kingdom Metazoa; phylum Chordata; class Aves; order Falconiformes; family Falconidae; genus Falco; species Falco biarmicus. The sequence continues at coordinate 61,138,470 of NC_079290.1, forward strand.
GTTTTGTCTGGAGTTTCTTGCGTTGTTATCTTAAAAGGCTTGAACGAGGTGGCCTGCCAACGGATTATGTTGCAAAGCATACGATTTTAACCGGACAACCCCACTCCCACGCACTTGAAAAATTCCCTGTCTGAACAGCAAAACACAAGAGCTCTCAATACAGTGAGGTTACTGCTGAAGGCAGCGAGAGCAGCCCGCGCTGCTGGCAGGCCCCATGCCCTGCCCGTACCCTGCGATTATACGAGAGTCAGAAAAGTGGCCGAGAGCCCTTCTACTGTGAGGCTAAAGGTCGCTGCACCCTAAAACCTCTAATGCTGCTCCTCAAGTCGTTCTGACTTGTCACCCAACTCCTCCCTATATGCAGCTCCCCGGCCTGCCCCATCAGGTCAGGGCTGCTCCATCCTCCAAAACAGGAACGCACCAAGGCCGCTGGAGAGACCAGCTCACTGCGAACTGGGGCTCATCAGCATGGGCCTTCCCCTTCCCAAATCCCTCTTTTTTGCTGGACTCCCCAGTCTGGGAGAGGAACCACCATGCTGCCCCCCTCACCCACAGCCTGAAGCTCCCCTTCGGAGGGGGAAGGGAGCTGGCAGCACAGCCGTGCTTAGCTCCAGCTCAGAAGACGACTGGGGAAGTCAGCAGCCCCTAAACATTTTGATTTGACAGGCGGGAACACTGCATCCAAGATTTCTGCACCAAGGAACGCCATTTGCCAACAAGCAACAGGTCTGCCTGGGAGTCCCACGTTCCTGTTGCTGCACCCCCCCTCACACAGACCCTCACCCCGGTCCTGCGAGCCAGTGCCCGTTCTATCGCGGTGCGGGACCTGGAGGGAGGTAGGGGAGGACACCTCTGCTGACCATACCGCTTGTAGGAAAAAACACCGTCAGGCACAAAAATCCAGAAGGTGAATTAAAAAAAAGCAAAGCAAAACAAAACACAAAAGCCCTCAGTCAAGAGACCAGAAGAAACAACTGTGAAACAAATGACCAACACAATGCCCAGGCCCCATCTCAGCCTTGTTGTCACCTTACTCAAACCAAGTTTATTGGGATTCTTACTTACCCAAGAAACCCGGATTGACTAAAACCAACTGAAATTTCTTTTGATGTTCAAACAGCGCACCTCTCCTCCTCTCAGTAGCCTTGTTAAAACACATGCAGAAAAGTGTGCTCAGTACCTTCGCTTCTCACAGCCACGATTCAAAACCTGCAGTTAATGCTTTTAAAACATTTCCCATACAACTTTACTACACCTCTGCAGAAATGGGTGTTCCAAGCAGACCATGATTAGAGGGCTCTGAGATGTTTAAATATCTCTGTACTTGTCTCTGCTAAATCACAAGTGTATTTTAATTGGCTAGGTGTAGTCCAACCTCAACAGCAATCGATCCCATTACCTTGGGCTCTTTACTTCCTTTTCTGATCCAAGTAAAAAATAAAGTAAAAGTTAAGTAAAACTAAAAGGCAGAGTCTGAAAGCACTTAGGGATGAGGGGGAGAAGAAGATCATGCACATTTTAAATGGCCTTTCCTGTCATGGCGTTACATTTTTAAGGCAGTCCATCGGTATGTCCTAACTCTGCATATAAAGAAAAGATTAATTACTTTAAATGTACTTTCCATGTTGTCTGAACGCCAGCACAGCTAGGAAGACGAGCCTTTCCCAGCAGTATCAGGGAGGGGAGAACTGACATGACAGAACAAATGAAACAGAACCAGCTTTTGCCCATCTGCCTGTCTCAGCCTCCTCTTGCCATCCTACCAAGACAGAGCGGTGCCCAGGCTGAAATGAGGTCAGAAAACATAAGCACTGCACACCAGCTTCCACACAAAGGACAAGGGAACAAAAGGAGACCCTGCCAATGGGAAGGAACCCAATCAAAGCGTCAGAGCGTGCCGAGCAGAGACTTTGCCATTCTCCCCTCTCTGCCCAACCACCACCAACTCAAATCAACCATCTCTGAACCCTTGCATCTGACAGTGCAGAGAAAAGGGGGCAAGCACTAAAAAGTGCGTAACAAGCAGCTGAGGGGCTATGATCCACCGGCTGAACATGAAAACAATCACAGCCAGACCTACACCTGCAAAGGATTGCTGCCAAGCCCATGTAAACATTTATTTCAGCTGGTCCAAAATTAACCTGCTATTCTGTAGTCCTAATGAACCTCAGATCTTGTCCACAGGGCCAGGAATTTGTGCAACAGCTATCTGGGACACTCAAAAGAGTAAAAACTGATTTCCAAGCATCAGTCACGTCTCGTTTAAAAACAAACTACCCTCAAGGGGGTGTCAGACATTTGCCAGTTTTTATTGGCATGACATCCGCAGGAAAGCGTGGTGAGGAAACTGCCCTACAAAATCCTGACGTTCTCTGGGCAGGAACAACCAAAGACAGAAAACCTGCTGTGAAAAACAGCAAGAGGGAGAAAGCCAGACAGAGCTGTAACCAGGACGTGGGGAAAAAGGGATTTCCCATGAAGAAGCTCCAAGATGAGTGAGTGAAGAGATTGAAAGGAAAACAGTGAAAATCGCTTGTGAAGGACTGATCTGGTATTCTCCCAAGAAGGTGGGGGTAAAGCTGTGATACTGCTTTTGGGAAACCATGGACCAACAGATGACAATTTGGTAGCCACCACACATTCTGCTCAAGAAATCCTGACCAAAACAGAAATCAATTGAGATATAAAGCTCGAATCTTTCTTTGGGGAAGACACACGAGAGAATTCACCAGGATCTTTGGCAGTGTTCCCAGGCACTGTCCCACAGAAAAAACATCTTTCTTCACTGCTCAGAACAGAGATACACATTTTGCCAAACTCCATATCCTTAGGGACAAGTTGAAGCTTGAATTACCAACACCACTAACAGTGCTGGCATGAGAAAATTCCCTAGCAAAGTTCAGCAATAGAGACGACATCCCTCAGATCAAGTGCTCTTGGGCAATGCCGAGAATAAAGCAAACCTTTCCTTACCTTTCACTTCTTGGGAATCACCAAATGAAGCAGAAAAAGAGGCAGACAGATCCATGACGTGCTGGGTGAAGGAAAAAGGAGAAAGACAGCTATTTCTTCTCTTCCCTCAATATGATCATTATTTGTTCCATGTCAGGGGAATTCAAGCACTCTGCAACTGAAACCACTCAGTTTTCCTTAGGAAAAGCCTCAAACTTTACCTCAAATTCACAAGTCCACACCAGTACTGAAGAAACACAGAACAGAGAAATAAAGCATCGGCAAGATCGGTCTCATTTTTTTCAACTTAAAGGTGTCTTACCCTTAAATAACTAGAAAATACCTAAATGGATCAGATATAATGCTTCATTTTACTGGACTAGTGGAACAAGTAGATAGTACAGTAATGGAATTAGGTTGGATATGTTCATTCTGGACTTCAAACGCTAAGATTTTATTTATTTATTTATTTATTAAGTCTCACTACTCCTCCAGCGAGTACTGCATTCCATTCACAGTTAGAAGATGACCTGAAGCATGCTCTGGTCTCAACAAAAAGCTGATGCCATTCACCTTAGAAATCACACACGTGACCCAACTACAATTCAACCGTCACTGAGGCAAAAAACAAAGGGATTTATGTACCCTCCAAAAAATGTGGAAATTAACTGGACTTCAACACGCATTTCTCAAATGGAAATCATCTGGCCTGGGAAAGGGCTAGTTACTTTTAGTTGTTCTCCATGTCAGCAGGGAGAGCTCAGATACCCTCCCGCCTGAAGAGCTCACTGCTTTCTGACAGTCTGCTGGCACCCTGCCTAGTTCTCTAGAGATTTGCACATGATTTCTGAACAATTCTTAGAGAACATGAGGAGGAGAACACCTGATGAGAATATTACCTATACTACAGTAACTTCTGACCTGGGCATATAGTTACTTCTTCAAATTTTAAGCCAATTTTGAAAAGAAAAAGGGACAAGCAAAGGAAAAATCTAAAAGGAAAGAAAAAAAAACCTCTACACCAGAACAAAAAAAAACCCCACCAAACCCAAAACAAAACAAACTCCAACCCTAAAATAAATAAAAAAATATTTTAAAAATCAAACAAAAAACCCCAAACCCACCAAGCTTCAAGGCAGACAGAGATGGTTCTGTATCATGCGTCCATGGCCATGCTCAGGAATCAAGAAGCAAGCCTTTGGGGAGTAAAGAGCAGCTTTCTGTTTACCAGAGAAGAAACTGCAGAGGAATCGGTTTTCCCAAGAAAAGAGGGCCACACAAAAAAAACACATGCCTGCCTGAGGCTGAACTTGAGAGTATTGGGCACCTGACTGATAAATGAAAAAGTTCTGCTAAAATACATCAAAGATAAGCTGACATAAACCATTTCTACTTCCTCAAGAAAATAAGCTTCATACACTTCAGGTTTGCCAGGCTGGAGAAAGCTGATTTAAGCAAGTTGCCCCTGGAAGACACAGAGGAAGATATTGTATCAGTATTTTTAAATGAGAGGAAACAAAAGCAGTCAAGGGACTGAAGGTAGGTTAAGGGCAGCTCACAGTTTCCTGTAAATCTGCACTGAGGTGCATACTCACACTCACTTTAGCAAAGATGCCGTTTCACACCGGAGCGACAGGTTCCCAAGCACAACAGGGATGCTTGAAAGACAATCTAGCAAAACCTCAATTACACAGCCACGGCATACCTGTGCTGTAGTACACTCCATCTCAAAATGAAAAATTCTTCACAATCACTAAGCAAACCACTTCCCCCTGCAACAGCCATCAGAGTGTAAAGAACTAGAAAAAAAGACGACCACTTAAATTTCAAACTTATTCTTTTAATGTCTTAAAAAGGTCACAAGATTGCTTTGAATCTTATTAATAAATTTTATTTGGACAAGTAGAGAACAACTTGTATCACAACAGCTTTAAACAACATGAGTAAGGACTGCAGCTCTCCAAGGAGGCTCACAGATATGTACAGTATATGAAGAAAAAAGTTGCACCTCAGAGCCAATCATGATCAAGTTAAAAATACCTGACTTAAAGCACATGTGCTAATAAATTTTCTTTAGGTCATGACCAGCATGAAAATAATTAGGACACAGGTACTCAGCAAAGTTGTCTGCTAATGGGTACAGCAATATGCTGCATTTAAGGATTAAAATCAAATTCTAGTTTAGTGTTAGCACTGAGCCCTTAAGAGAAATCCAAATTTCTACTTTTCCCATTTACAAACATCAAAGCTATTCCCACTTAAGGGTGTGCCCAGCTGCACAATCAACTCCTTGAATGATAAAAACTTTTAGCGCTAATACTGGAGGTCTTGCATCCTGGTATAAATTTGCCTTTCTGGCCATCTCATCTATCAGTTGCTACAGAAAATACTTACTAAGTTAACTCCTCAGGAGAAACAATGCAGGTCTCTGGAAATCGCATCCTTTCTACAATTAAAATGATCTGCCAATTCAAGTTTCATTTGTTCAGGAAGACAGAAGATTTAAGGCTTCGGTGGCAAAAATAATCCTCTGAGCAGTGTTTTTCTAAAGTCAAGCTGACACAGGTATGTTTACTTCTCTTGACTTAAAATTTCCTGTTACCAGGTTTAGATAACATCTACCTGTTAAGTCTGGCAAGAAATCTCTCCTTCCAAAGAGGCTGTCCTAGATCAACCATTTTAGAAGCATTTGAGGACAGTGTGTTTAATTTAATTTTTTTTTTTAATTATAGCAACATTCAGAACTTTTTAATACGTTGATGAAGCAGTGCTCATAGCATCATCTGCAATTTTGGTACTGGCAGGGTGTATGCTTGCAAAATATTTGACATCACTGTCATCATCCATTTGGAGCGCCATAATTGTTTGTTCCACAGCTTCTTGATGAGAGTTGGCAGAATTCAGAAAATATTCTGTAAGAGAAAATGCACAAGACTTACAGGAAGAAAAGACAGCAGATACTTCAACACAAACCTCAGCATACTATCATGAGGTTCAAAACCTCAGAAGACTGCGTACACGTATAGTCAAACCAGAATATCTGAGCAGACACACAATATGCTTCTGAATATACCTATAAATTCACTTTTAAAAAAATTAAATCATTCCATGTCAGAATAAATGAGAATCATTCAAAGCACAGTGGCTCTAACAGTGCTGCGTTAGAGTACAGGATTTCTACGGTCCTTCAGTATAGAAGTAAGCATGACAGACTCCATAAGCAGAGGAAAAACAACCTGCAAGAGACTTGGAAGGAGTGTGCTTCTAGTTGTGACAGAAGGAAGGTATCACAAACCCATGGCCATGCCACTCCATTTCAGTTCCAATTCCATTGCCAAATAATTATCAAACAATAAAACGGGTAACATGAAGTAAGAGTGGAAGAAGTTACAACATCTGACAGTTTTAATGAACTAGGCAAACTGCATAAAAGCGACGTAACTACAAAAAGCTCAGGAAGGGCAGTTTAGATCTGAGGTTTAAAAACTTCCGAACTTGTTTTTTAAATCTGCCTTTCATAATCTATCCACCATCCCTAATCATATACGTAACATCTTTGAGGCAGGGACTATCTGTATTATAAGCTGACATAGTGGCAATGCGCAATGGGGGTGTACCGTCCAGGTAGAGGAACACAAAAATAGCGAGGACAACAACAAAAATATCAATACTACACAGTAACAGTGACAGCCTTGGCACAGTTTACAAGAGGGTAAGTTACTGCACATCAGCTGATCCATCTTAACTGCCTACATATGTTTACTCAGAGTCTCCAGCGTGCACAGGACAGCTAGCAGTAGCCTAGCTCTCACTGTGCTGGCATCCTCTGTGTTGTCCGGTGCCCTGAACATTTTGCATTTATTTTCACGCTTTCTACACTACAAACAACAGTCCTCAAGCCGGTCTATGGTTCTGAGAAAGTGACCAGAACTGGATGAAGTGTTCCGAGTGTGGACACTGCTTGTTTACAAAATAGCATAGTATTTCTGATGCTGTTTTCCTTTACAGTACTTTGGGCACCGAGCACCACTGACTCTTCTGGCACCTGCCATGCACTGGGGGTGCCTTCCTAAGCAAAGTCTGCAGTTTGAAAGTTGGAAGTCTAATTTCCCTGAAGATACTCCAGAGAAACTTTCTTCCCACTGCTACCATAAAATATAAAAAACAAACAAACAGCTGACATCTCCAGTAAGAAAACAGATGGTGGATTTGTATGTAAGGATTTCTCTTTCTTTTATTACAAAGAACATTAACAGAATTTTTTTTTAACTGAAGAAAGGGCACTGCTCAACAAGCTCACAGTTGCTAGTTGTTCATGTGTGCTTTCTGTGCCCTGACGACAACTCCACAAACTACTTTGTTCAGGGAAAATGGTACCAAAAGAGCAGGCTGGCATATGAGCAAGAACTCTTATTTCCTCAGCATTACAAACAGTGGCTCTGATGCCACAACAAGGTTTGTGTGTTTATGTCCGCCAAGGTAACATCCCACACCAAGGAAACTGTTAAAGCAAGTGTGACCCACTTCTGATGTTGTTTCTTCTTTCCCAGCTGACTACAGGAAAGCGGAGGGACAAAAAGATACGCAGTGAGCTCACTGCAACTCTCTCTGTGACTAACCTTTCTCTAAAAGGGTTTGCTTCAATGTTTTTGCAAGCAGGACTCGAACATTTGGAACCCTGTCAGATGCCAAGTGTAGTAAGTGTGGCAACAGATGCACAGCAAACTGGTCCATGGGCAGGCAGTCGTCTTCGCTGATAGTCTGGCAAGAGCACAGAAACAATTTCATTACATTTCAGCACAGTGAGGATAAAATCCCAACACATAATCAGAGCTAACAGATCTTATTGCCCTCATAGCACAAATACAGTAGGTGTATCCACAACGTTACAAAATATGGTACAATACTTTCTAGCACAAAGTCATACACAATGCAGCAAGTTAGTGTTGAGGAAATTCAGGCTTGGTTAGAAGCCCACTTTATTTTGCATGAAGGCTGGCGACTTATTTTTACTGTTTGGGGTTTTTTTAATCACCGTATCATTTGAAAAACAGGGAAGAAAAGTAAAAGACTTTCCCAATCCTTCCCAAGACTGATTTACTCTTTCTTTTAACTAGGTACTGTATTATGATAAGAATGATTCATCTCAATAAGCCTCTGTTGCACCCAAACATGTTTCTCTATATACACTCAAAGCTCGCATTTCTCCAAATACTTCAAAGAACTGTCCCACTTGGGCAGCAGTCATGCTGGCTCCCAGACTGCACCTCTGCTACTGCCTCCAAATGTGACCATTTCCTCAGGACCCCAGCTAGTTTCAACTCTTCTGCTTATTTTGCTAAGAATACATTGGTTTTGACCAAGCTGCACTAGTTGGCTACAGAGTTCTAGGCAATTCCTAGTGCTTGATTTCTGAAGGGTAACCCAAAAAAGCAGCAGGCTGCTGCAGCATACTGTAAAAATCTCATTTCATGCCGAGTAACAAAGCGGCTTCCCAATTTAGAGATTATTTTGCTATGCTTTTGTTTTACATTCAACACCAGATTTAACAAGCTGATGTCAATATGCTAAGCTGAAGATGCACTAAAGCTCACCTACGGAGCAACACAGAAGAAAGCAGCTATGAAACCTATTGGAAACAGAGTTCTCACATGTTGATTAAAATAGTGTCAATAGACAGCTGAAGAGTTCCAGCGGCTATCTCCCCTTAATTCTTACCACCACTGCCTCCCAAAACCAAATAAGACGAACAAAAAGACATTTCACCTGGCAAATAAAGACAAAAGTTTGCCGACCAGACCATTTGCGGCATCTACAGAACTTTTCAACAAGTTCATTCATGAGATCTACCACGAAGGTTGATGTTGAAGCCAGGTACAGCTTTTTTACCATTTCACTAACCTTGAAGAAATGAGAAGAACAAAAAATACAAAAAATTACTTCTGACCACCAACCCTCAGAAGTTTGAAATCCTGAATTTACGTAGATTGTTTTACCAGCTTGTAAGAAATCCAACGGACAGAAGACACTTTGTCTGCACAGAGGCTGAAAGCAATAGGTCGCAAGTAGTCATAAATGTCTCTGGCACTGTACAGATCTAGAAGCAAGATCAGTTGCCTACAAGATGGAAAAAGAACCAGAGTACATTATAATAAGAAGAAAGGTAGCTTTAACTGTGAATATGATCATTTGTAAGACAACACTTGCTAAATATGCAATGTGGCCATAATAAAGTTACTGAAAAGTAAAATCTATTTTTCAGTGCTATCAGTCAGACTATGGGTCACTTACAAATTTTAAATTGCCACTTATTCACAATAATGCATGCATGAGCTCAAAGAATGAAGAACTAGGGGAAAAGGCAAGGAAACCAATGTTGCATTTACAAGGCAGGGATCCTGGTAACAGCTACAATGTACATGCAGCACAGTGATCCAGCTGTGAAGGACACCGCAGTGTGCACGCACATTTGAATACCTAGTAAAGACATCTCACACATAACACATGTACAGCTACAAAGTCACTACTCTTTAAGTCTGGTAAGTAACCTCCGTCCACTGATTTACCGAATCAATAAACTTTCTCTATTTCAGAGTATACTGGACAACTAGACAAATTACCAGTCTTCTTCAATTTGTAGTGAGTTCATCAAGATTTCAGCAAGTTGCAGACACTAGTGTGTCATGAATGGTAGAAAGCATGTCAAGAGAAGCGGCATGACACGTCACAAGCAGCTGATTGAACGCCTCCGTACCACAGTAACAGGTAAGTGATTTATAGTTATTAAATCAAAGCAACACTTAAATGCAGCAAAAACATCATGGCATCATGATGAGTTGTTAAACTAGGTCTTTCAAAATTAATTCAAAAGATACACCGTCATAGTCATTACTACGTGCTCATTTCATCACTCCTGCTAGAAAAGCCCTGGTCACAAAGTGTCTCCTCGCAGGATGAGTGTTGCAACCCTGATCAACTTGGTGGCCCTCTGCAGAACTTGTTCCAGCCAATCAGCATCTTTCTTGTATTGGTATGGATGTATGACTCCAGATGAGATCTAGTGAGTGCTGACTAGAGGGGGCTAATCTGCTCCCTTGGCAGATAATGACTGCGCTCCTGTCGATACAGCCCAGGACTGTGCTGCCAGGACACACTGCTCTCTCACGTGCAGCTCACCGTCCTCCGTGATACTCTGGGCCTTTCCAGCAGAGCTGCTCCCAGGGCAGCCAGTCCCCAGTCTTTATCACTGTCAGAGGCTCTTCCTTCCCACGCACAGGATTTGGCATCTGTCCCTCACTGAATTTCAGAAGCCCCTTCCTCTGTTAGCTTTCCTGAGCAACTTGACCCTTCAGAGCTGCCTTCCATAGAAGCCCCCCTACCAGTTCCACGAAAAAGTTAAAGTCTGCTCAGATGAAGTCCAAGGTCACTACTCTGCTGCTCACTTTCTTTACTCCCCTCAAGATCTCGATCTCCTCCATTTCACTGTCACAAATTCAGCCTACTCATCAAATACAGCAACTCGAAACCAAACAGCTAAACCACTTCTATTTGACTTCAAGAGCAACCAGATGTGGTCTTCTCTTTTGGCAATTTCTTTTCTATGGAAGGGTAATGCTTCCAGCATATGGTGATGGAACAAGACATTCACATTCCAATATTTTCAGTGATATACAGCTACTGGGAATTTTTAAGCAACAGGAACGAGTGGAGGATAGGGACTATCCACTAACTAAAAATTAATAATGTCACTGTAAAATATCTATTCTATCATTTTATCATTTTTACATATCCATAACAACAAAAACAAGCATCCAGAAAACTACATACTCAGCCAGCTCAGCACGGAAACGCCAGTTCCTGCTGTTATCAGTCACGAGGAATTCCTGAAGCTGATAAAGATACTCTCGTCTTTTGTCAAGATGAAGAAGCTGTAACAATAAATATAAGCTTACATAAAGCGTAGGCTACAATAAGCACATAGAAGAGCAGCTTTAAAGTACAACTAATGAAAAACTTTCTTCAATTTAGAAAAAAAATACGTTCAGCAATAGTGTTGCTTTCCTAGGCTAAACCCTATCATGCTTAAGTCTGTAAAATCACATGGGGCACTACTGAAATGAAAATCTATTCTCTACTTTTACTCTAGGAAATAAGACGGGTAAGCAGTAAAGATAGCATTGATTTTAGAAGATTTTACAAACTGTGTCTTTCAGCTCCAAAAATGAGGCAGTTAACACAAAAACTCCTAAAGAAATTTGAGAAGTAAGCTGTGTAGAGAGGTTAGAGCTGTCAAAAAAAACTTAATACTATCCGCTTGCATCTATATACTGAATAAACATGCATGAACCAGGCTCTTCAGAGAAAAGAAAGTATCAGCAATACATTCTAGTATTCAACCGACATCTGCATAGATTCCCATAGAGTTATACTGTGCTATTTTAAAAAGTCCGTACAACTAAATGAAGCAAAACACATAACTGCACTTGCCCAGAGTTGAACACAGACATACCTTCAGAAAGTCATGCAAGTGTTTAAGCACACCTATCCTGACTTCATCTAAATCTTTTAAAAAGCCATTGAAGACAGGAACTAAATCTCCAGCTGTAAGCTGGTCTCCAAGGATGACGGCAAGTTCATGTATAGAAAATGCTAGTGTCCGCCGAACCTTCCACTGTAAAACAAATAAATAAGTTCTATTGATGTATCATCTGAAATGCTCTATTTTAACTTGAGGGTCAGTATCCAAGTGTGACTCCCAGTGAGCTACAGCACTTACAAATATATTCCACAGCATCTCAATTAACAACTGAAAATTAAATGGCGAATTTAAAAACAAAAAGAAAAGGGGGGTGGGGGGAAGGGTGGCATGGACAAATGACAAGGTATCACTTCTTCCACCTGAGTATCAAGGAACTAGGCAAACAGAGTAATGAAAATATTTCAATTTTCCAGGTGTCGGGAAGGAGAACAGTATTCCTGACATCGGCGCTCTTCCACATGTTACACTCTGCTATAAATTCTTTTGGATAAATTAGTTCCACACTACTACTCTCTCAGTTGTTTAATATATAAAACAGCATAAGATATATCCAACAGTGTTCCAGCTGGCATATTTTAGCTTCCATAACAGGTAAAGTTTCATCCACATCGAGTGCTCAGCAGTCTAAGGACCAGTAGAGCTTTTACTCGCCCTAAACCGAGGGGGCACTGTTTTAATACAGTAACTATTTCAAGTAAGTCTTTTCAAAAAGAAAAAAGCATCCATTCTTTAGCCAGCACTTTCCAATTAACATGTGTATTGTTCTCTTGCCCTGGTTTAGTGATTCAATCTTAGTTTAGATTAGACTGGTGATAAACTCTGGACAGTTTTGAACACAGAGTAATTTGTTTATATTTAATTTTTAAATTTATTAGCTAGTTGTTTTTAATGGCTTCAAAAGAGTTTGGAAAATGTGAGCAATAGCTATGTATAAAATTACTCACTGCACATCACCGAGAACCGCTGCTCTGACATAGCAACCAGCAAGTTCAAGAGAGGTGAAGTAGTCTGAGAATGTTAAAAAACCCAAAACATAAAAAGAGCATCTCCAAAAAAGGAAACAAAGGAGGAATGGGGAACAACTGTAAACCAACAGTAAAATGCACAGTTACCTCCATACCACCTGACAAGGAAAATGCTGTTATTTCCAGTATTTGTTTTTAAAACAGCAACACTGCGTGGTGGTGGTGGTGATGTTATTCCCTTATGACTAACTGGATACAGCACCAAAAGGCCACCGAAAAAGGCCTGGTGTGAGGCTGACTCACTGAGCTCCAGACATGCCTGCAGGGGCACATGTCTGCTCATGCACAGCAGCACAGCCCAAATTCTCATACCTATGAGAACCCCAAGCACTGCCACAAGATCTCAGGCGAGCCGAGAAAATTGGAGACCTCTCCTTCACATTCCCACTGGAGAGAGCAGAGCAACCCAACACCCACTAAACAAGACAAATCATCATAACAGTTCAGAGCATTCACTGTCAGAGCTTCTTGAGCTTACCTGCATGTCAGATGCCAGTGTCTCGTAGGTATCTTTCAAACAGTGCCAGTTCTGTCTGCCTAACGTAAGTGCCACACCTGGCAGGCTGTAGGCACAGTGTTTGGCAATCTCTGTATCAACTGTTTGTGCACGAGATGGATCAGTCATTGATAAATACTGATCTAGCAAGGCCTGAGGTACAACATCCTACAGCAAGAAAAGGGTAGAGCGTTTATACTATTTTCAGTAAATTTTCATGAGGCTTACTAAAATTCCAGGGCACGCTGTCAGAAGAAAATTTTTTCCCCCCACAAATATAGAGTATGATTTAATTACAATCTCTTAAGAATGAAAAGGGTTTGTATTTCATAAGTTCCACCAAAAAGTTCCAAAGAAACGATGACAAGACTGAGGGCTATTTGAAAATATACAGACTAACTTCGTAACAGTTGAATGGGCAGATCACTGTCTACTTTGGCAGACCAGGATATTAAGACGCTACATTCTACCTTTCTACAAACACTCAGGCTCACAGGCTGTGCAAATTGGTCATTATAACTTATCCACACAAATAGCAGATTAGCAAGTGAGACTCGCTCGAAAATAATTTTCCTGTTCCTCTCAAAATCTTGGGGAGGTAGGGAGAAGAAAACTAAATTACAACGCCTTGGGGAGGGAGGGAAGGGGAGGGGGCAGAGTATACATGTTCCATATCGCTTCTGGACTCCCTAAACCAGGGGTCCTCAAACCTTTTAACCAGGGGGCCGGCACACGGATGAAGTGGCAGGCAGCCATCTGCCGCTGCTTGGTTTCCCCCCCCAACCCCTGGCGGGGTTCTGTAAATACCGGGGGCCAGACTGAGGACCCTGGGGGGCCGTATCCAGCCCGCGGGCCGTAGTTCAAGGACCCCTGCCCTAAACACTCAGCAGGAAGGAAAAGACGTCTCCAGAGACAGAGATCTCCAGTGAAGACCAATACTTCTCCCCACTGACAAATTAAAGCATCTGAACTAAAATTTTGTGAAAATCTCTTTGCGTTGACTTCAACACAGTCTTTGTTTCAGCTGTTGTCAGTTTACTTCAAGCACTGACTCTACCCAAGGGGGTGCACAATAGGATTTCCTTAACACAGCTGCCAAATAGCTCAGCTTACATAAGCAACAAGAGGGACTGAGGTTCCCACTCAAGGAATCACACTGGTGCAAGGTGGCATGCTTAATACTGAACTATGTAACAACAAACAGTCATTCCTTTTGGGAAAAAATAACAAAGAGACAGTTCAAGCTTAATGAAACCCTCTTGCAACTTTTCTGCAAAAAGCTGTCATGGGGTCGGGGCAGTTCTACTCAAAACCCTTAAAAAAAAAATCCTGTTTCCTCAATAACCTAATTTCCATTACAGGATAGGTTCCATAGAAAATGAAACCAAATGAAACCAGAGCCTGGAAGTCTACAACAACCATTACCTCATGTCAAAAAATACTGGTATCTCTTATACATAATTAAAACAGAAGCAACTGCTGAAATCAGCCATTATCTCTCGAGACACAGAACATTTTAAAATACTTATTTGAGAGGTTTGCCATATTTAATAGAAGCTACACCAGAAACGACTGAACACCATGCATAAAAGCAATCCCCACATACACACAAAAAAAATCCACTTATCTAAAACACGTAGGAAAACCAGAAATCATTGTCATTTACCTGCACTTTGGATTTTCTTTCTTCATCAGGGCTGAAGCTACTGTTGGTGCTCAAATCTGAATCATTGTGAATATAGTGAAGCGTAGAGTCAATATTCTATGAAAAAGGAGGAAGAAAAAAAGGGTCACACAAAATACACGCAAGGATTAAACACAAAACAAGTGTCAACATCAAGAAGTGCTGTCCTCACCTCAGGGATTTTTTCTTTGTTTAAAGGAATAAATGTTTTAATATCTAATACAATTTCACTACAGCCCAAAATCAACAGGTATGTAAGATAAATCTTTCTTCTTTCAAACACACTCCTCTTATTCTACCCTGTTTTGGTTCTTATGAAAATCACAGGAGAGGAGTACCGTTAAGACTGCATTAAGGAAAATCTAACACATTGCTTCTCTCCTGAAGGGAAAATGAGAAAACATCTGTAGCTGATTTTGTTGGATTTGTGCTAGAAAAGGTCAAAACAAAGGCACCTTCACACTTAAGAGCAGAAACTGATGAGACTTACGTTGTTGTTCCTTCCCTAGAGGTGATCTGTAATCTCCTCTACAGATGAGCTATACCTTATAATACAGAATCTTAGTGGACCATTGCTGCTGACACTTGTCATCACCCCTCTCAGCAGTTCTATTAAAATAAGTTTTAGCAATCATTCAAGCATCCTGGCTATGTATCTGGGCTGTGAAGATAAGGACTGAGACTCTGTTTCAGAACTCTATTGAGCAGTAAAGGTTTGATGCTCTGTCATAAACTGAGCTGCTAAGGGGATGCACGGTCACTTTCTATACTGGTGAAGTTCCCCAAATATAATCAACTTTGCACAATCAATTGTGAATTTCAAGAAATACATGATGAGTATTTAAAAAGTTGATCAGGCTCCTGTGTGGCAGAACAGGACAGGCATTTTTTTGCTAGGTATGAGCCAAGGGATCTATCCAAAGATGCTGCAGGGTGAGCTCTCAGGGTCAACACAAGCACTGAGAACGTGCCTACTCTACCAGCTGTTCAGATCAGTTTGTCAATGAACTATAAAACTTCCTCAAAAAAGCCTCCGGGATACCATCTGCCTTCCTTGGTTTAACTTCAGACAGTTGTTTTTCCTCTTCCATGAGCTGCTTTCATCTAAGCACTGGGTTGTAATTTTAGTTGCTGAGGTATAATTACAGGTGATAAAGAACAGGTAGAACTGTGAGGCAATTACGTATCGCTGGCACAGCAGCCCAAGTCACCTGTCAGGCTTATGAAGCAGCAGCAAGGTGTCAAAGAGCCAAGAGAAAGAAGAGATATTTAAGTGACTCCATAACTAAATGTGTCAAGCAGCAAACTCCAACTGTAAAACTGCCAGAAGCTCTCAACACCATCTCAGTAGGATTTCGGTTTGTCAGCCAATTCTTCACTCTTTTTTAGCCTTTTTTTTCCCCCCAGGAAAAAGAGACAATTTTCAGCATTGCCAGAAAGTCACCTGCCTTGACCCCTTTCAAATCAAGAAATTATTAGGCAGCCACAGTGCTTTCCATGAGTTGCCCAGGTACATGGGCATCCATTCTCCTATCATCATTTCATCTGCCTCACAGGGGGCAAAGGATTCTAGGTCAGGAGTTAACTAGGTCAGGGGTTAGCAGGGGACATCTAGAAAGCTTTAAAATAGATTCAAAGGGGGAAGGGAATAAAACCAAGCTCATTAGAGATGAGCCCAGGGGCAGCATGCCAGGGTTGGAGGTGAGATCAACAGCACAGCTGAAGTGCATCTATGCCAATGCCCAAAGCATGGACAACAAGCAGGAAGAGCTGGAAGCCATTATGCAGCAAGAAGACTATGACATAACTGCCATCACAGAAACATGGTGGAGTAACTCACAAGACTGGAGAGCTGCAATGGAGGGCTACAAACTCTTCAGGAGGGTTAGACTAGGAAGGAGAGGTGGTGGGGTAAGTCTGTATGTCAGGGAGCACTGACTGCCTAGAGGTGAATAATGGTGGCAATAGGGCTGAGTGTTTATGGGCAAGAATCAGAGGCAGGGCCAACAAGGCGGACATCCTGGTTGAGTCCTTTGCAGACCACCCAATCAGGATGGAGAGACAGATGAAACATCCTACAAGCAACTGGGAGAGCTCTCCAGATCACTAGCCCTTGTCCTCATGGGGAACTTCAACCTACCAGATGTCTGCTGGAAATACACATCGTGGACAAGAAACAGTTTAAGAGGTTCCTGAGTGTGTGGACGATCACTTCCTGACACAGCTGGTCAGAGAACCCGCCAGGGGAGATGCCCCACTGGACCTGCTGTGTACAAACAGGGAAGGACTGGTGGGTGATGTGGTGGTCAGAGGCCATCTTGGACATAGTGATCTTAAGATGATAGAGTTTTTGATTATTGGAGAAGTAAGGAGGGGTGTCAGCAGAATCGCGATCTTGGACTTGCAGAGGCCAGCTTTGCCCTGTTTAAGAGCCTGACTGACAGAGACCCTTGGGAGATAGTTCTGAAGGGCCAAGGGGTCCAGCCAGTATGGGGATATGAGAGGCAGGTCCTACTTAACTAACCTCATCTCCTTCTGTGACAAGATGACCTGCCTAGTGGATGAGGGAAAGGCTGTGGATAGTGTCTACCTGGACCTTAGTAAAGCCTTCCACACGGTCTCCCACAGCATCCGCCTGGAGAAACTGGCTGCCCCTGGCCTGAACGGGTGTACTGTTTACTGGCTTAAAAGCTGGTTGGCTGGCTGAGCTCAGCAAGTGGTGGTGAATGGAGTCACATCCAGCGGGCAACTGGTCACAAGTGGTGTTCCCCAGGGTTCAGTGTTGGCGACAGTTCTGTTTAATATCTTTACTGATGATCTAGATGAGGGGTTAAGGGCAATCTCAGTAAGTCTGCAGATGGCACCAAGGTGGGTGGGAGTGTTGATCTGCCGGAGGGCAGGCAGGCTCTGCAGAGGGATCTGGTCAGGCTGGACCGATGGGCCAAGGCCAGTTGTATGAGGTGCAGCCAGGCCCAGTGCCGGGCCCTGCCCCTGGGTCACACCAGCCCCACGCAGCGCTACAGGCTGGGGCAGAGCGGCTGGGAAGTGCCTGGTGGGAAAGGGCCTGGGGGTGCTGGTCAACGGCCAGCTGGACATGAGCCAGCAGTGTGCCCAGGGGGCCAAGAACCCAACAGCATCCTGGCTTGTATCAGAAATAGTGTGGCCAGCAGGACCAGGGCAGTGATTGTCCCCCTGTACTCAGCACTGGTGAGGCTGCACCTCAAATACTGGGTTCAGTTTTGGGCCCCTCACTTCAAGAGGGATGTAGAGGTGCTGGAGTATGTCCAGAGAAGGGCAACAAAGCTGGTGAAGGGTCTTGTGAGGAGCAGCTGATGGAACTGAGGTTGTTTAGCCTGGAGAGGAGGAGGAGACTCAGGGGGGATCTTATTGCTCCATACAACTACCTGAAGGTTGTAGGCAAGTGGGTGGTAGGTCCCTTCCCCTAGATAACAAGTGACAGGACAAGAGGAAACGGCCTCAAATTATGTCAGGGAAGGTTTAGATTATAGATATTGGGAAAAATTTCTTCCCTGAAAGGGTGGCCAAACATTGGAACAGGCTGCCCGGGGAGATGATGAAGTCACCATCCCTGAAGGTATTTAAAAAAATGCATAGCTGCAGTGCTTAGGGACATGGTTTAGTGATGGACTTGGTAGTCCTGGGTTAACAGTTGGACTTGATGATCTCAAAAGTCTTTTCCAACCTAAATGATTCTATGATTCTGCTACAATCAAAAGACTCCATCTCACAATCTCTGCTATCTCAACTCTAAAAAGTGAAGTTAAAATATACTGAAGGGTGTCACAGATGGGAATGTGTTTACCATGCCACTTTTAAAGTCAAATACACATTCCAGAAAGGAAGAGCTTCAGTACAGAGGAACCACAGCACCAGTTGGTAGTTAAGTCAATGCAGGATCTCTATTCCTGCAGGTGAATTTCCATCTGTACTCTTTCCATGTAACATGCACACACTGAACTAACTGAGCGTTGCAGAGAGCCAGGACATCAAAATTCAGCAGGGTTTAGCCTGAAAGCTTCTTGCATACCCAACTGGTGAACCACCACCTTCGAGATGCAAAACCTTTGTCATGGCCTTACAAACCTCTTACATGAGGTTTCCTTTAGCTGCAGTATTACAAGATCTCTGTGGCTGTGCTCCATAGACACCTGCTCTGCACCATGGTTGCACGCAAAGCCCACAGCACCAGGACAAATGGTGCTGGCATTTCCTGACAGGGCAGCTGGCCCAAAGAAAAAGAGAAGACGCTAGTCTCAGGGGTCCAGTCTCCTCCAAGCATCCACCCTCCTCTTACAGAGTAAGAGTAAGTACTTGTGCCACACAGGAGTGGGCTGATATTAGTCCAGTTTCTTTTCTCTTTCTTTTCCTTCCCTTCTCCCTCTACTCCCAATTAAAAAAAGAGGACTCCCACACCCATCCACTGGGAATATGATTTGGGAGATTTCTTCAGGCTTACATTCGTCAAACCTTATAGAAAGCATACAACCTAAAAAACCCCAAAATGGTGGCTCAAGGAAAAATAAAACTGCTACCCTCATCCTCAAAAAACAAGCTTCATCTATGTCCCAAAATCTTATCTGTTCATTCTGTTACAATACTTATTTTCATCTGAATACAGAATCTCTCCTTAGCATGTAGCATTAACTCCTTCGGGAGCCAATACAGCTGCAGAAGGACAAACAAACTATTATTTTGCCTTTTGTATGTGTGTAGAACTGTGAAGGCTGCTTTCAAACATAAAACGCTGTAGCTTGGTTCTTCTAAAATGTCCAGTACCCTACTGACACGTAGCTATACTGAGACTTAAAAAAAACCAACCCAAACAAAAACCCAAAACCAAAGCAACCCAAAAAACCCACGAAAAGTAACACCTGTAAAAATCAGAGCTCTCTTCACTGAAGCAACAGTCTACTTGCTGAACAGATCACAGCTTGATTCCCAAATTCTAGGTCACCTCTGTAACATCCTTTCACTTGTAAAATGAGAACTTGATTCAGTGCTAATAAACAAGGAACTGACAGATTATAAGCATCCTTTTAAAAAGTAGATCTGAAACATGCAAAACAAACATATACTAGCAATGTGACAGGCTGTTAAACTCTGCCAGCATCCTACTCTGTAAAGGTATAAAATGCAGCATAAGTCCCTCTAAAGAAACACCACCCCAACCACCCCCAGAAATCAGAAGGACAACAGGTGCATTTACACTGTCTTTTTACAGATTAGCATTAGAAAGTGACGACAACAACAACATATCAAGCCTGACATCAGGAACGGGCTATGTGGTAGTCCAGCAGCTTAGGTGAAAAGTTAATTAAACATCAGCTAGAAACGCTGCTCCAGTTAAGGCTGAAAATGTTTCCACTGGACTGATGTCAACTCCTAGACTTTTCAAAGACATTTATCAGAATTTCAACTGAAAATATCATTTAGGCAATATGATTCAACAAATCACTTGCTCTGGTTTTATGGAGCATATTTGCAACCATTGCTTCCTGCGTAGCTACAGCTTGTGGCACAACATGCAGTGAAAACAGTAGGTTTGGCCTAATACTCAGTACAGAACAGAAAATAGCATCAAATGCCACAGACTTCAGTCAGGGTGCTGAAAAATTTAGTGCAAAAAACTTGAAACTGTTACTGATTGTTCAAATCCACTTTCTCTTCCAGCAGTCCACACAACAGCCTAGACTGCAGGTTCTGAACTTCTCTTATGCAGGCCAATAAACTTCTATAAAACATTTTGACAGGGAGCGCAGGGAACAAAGTACCTCCTTCTCTCCGGATTGCAGGGGGCAGGGCAATGAGGGCACTGGAGAAGGGGATTCGCTTATTACCAGTAGGGCTCTGTTTTAAGGAAGGCAATTTCACAGGAATAAACTGCAGTAGCATTAAAACATCTTAAAATGCCATAGTCACAACAGAGATTAATGGAAACAATTTCAAGAATTTACATGGACAAGCACAGAACTGGCAAAAACAAAGCCACCCAATACAACTAATTTCATTTTAGTAGCTAGTGCTTCAATACCAGCCAACAAAACCAAACACCACGCTGCCCAAAAGTAGGAAGCACTTGGCTGCAATTACCACGTGAACACAAAATACAGCTCTAGTACTGCAGCCCTGGAAATCCCAGGGCAGGGGAGGGAGAAAAAGTATACAAAACCACTCACCTCAACAGTGTCACCAATTAAAGGCACAATATCACCCAGTATAGGTTTA
The DNA here is from genome assembly GCF_023638135.1 of Falco biarmicus. Taxonomy (NCBI): domain Eukaryota; kingdom Metazoa; phylum Chordata; class Aves; order Falconiformes; family Falconidae; genus Falco; species Falco biarmicus. Next base: position 61,159,412 of record NC_079290.1, read on the forward strand.
AAATTTTGTTGGTCATCAATGTTTAGTTCAGTCTGTGAGTCTGTTCCCTTGCCCATGCTGGCCGTTGTCTCTTCTTGAGGATCCAAACTGGATGCTCTGAGTGCAGCCGACAACACCTCCACTTGTGCTGCAGCACACGAGAGAGAAATACATGAGAGACTGAACTGCAATAAACTTTTAGCAAGTCCACAGATCAACTTTTAGACAGTGACTAACTGAGAGAGGGTGGAAGAAGTATGGGAGAGGTACAAATTTGAGATTATCGACTGTTAGTAAATCCCAAACTGGGGACAATTAGCGTAAAATCTAAGGCAGATTAACAATCCACTATTTTCCGAGGGTGCTCAACCCTCAACTCGGTGAAATTTGTCTTTAAAGAAAAAAATCCAAACCCAAAACAGGAGTAAGAGACTGCTGTTATGGCAGGATCAGTTCTTTAAGATAATCTCGGTACATATTAACAGTGCAAATAGTCTTCAGGGCAGAGCAGCACATGAGTATTAACTTACTGACTAGGTCTTTTGTGGGAGGTGGGACTAAGAGAGAGAAGGGAAAGGTAACTCAAAAGGTTGAGAACAGGTTTATTCATACAGAAAGGATTTTGGTTCTGAAAGGCTGTCTCTCTCCCTCTGGTCGTTAAATTCCTGTGTTTTTACAGCAACTCTAAAGCAAGATCTATACAGGAAGATGCTAGACCCTGGTAACTCTTTCCTGGACAGGACACTTTAGCATCCTTCCATTTTTTAAACAAATAATAAAGGTTGCACTGTTTGATGCCTTCTTATTCATCAAAAGAAAGCATTAGCACTTCACACCCTGCCATCCACTCTTTTGAAAAAGATCCAGCAGCTCTGGAACCCCTTTGCTTTTCATCCCTCTACTTAGTGCTAATTAAAAAAAGCTTTGCTGAGCAATGTTCCTTGGATATAGCCTGACCTAAGCAGATCTGGTATCAGAGGCAATCTCAGCTGCAAGCGACACAGCATTCAGTGCTGACAGATCTACCTGGCCTCTCTCCTCCTCCACTTTTTTCCAAGAAGGTAAGGGGGAATAATCTCCTGACCCACTAAATTTACCCAGCCATCCAGAAGCTCTGTTCATCATAGACTTCGGCTTTTCCAACATTTCTTAAATACTCACTGTAAAATTAATCAACAAACTATATGCTTGTTTTTAATCCCACATTGCCACACTAAGTTACAGTATCTAAATTTCTCCCTCTCGCTTTTTTAATAGGGTTATTAACAACAATTAAACAAAGGAAGCTGGACTCGTTTGTAGACAGAAGACACAGATATGCAATACATCTGTTACAAGAAGCACAATCTTAGCTAGCAAAAATTGGGAAACACATTACAGGTTCACTGGTTTCTAGGCGGAATCTGATGAGAAGGAGTAAAGATAATTCTTTACAATATGTAATGCTAGCTCTGTAACTTCATCAAATTTCTGATAGAATAACTGAAAGATATTCTTGCTGTATTACTGCAATTCACCTCAACAGGAAAAAGCACAGCAAGTTAGAAACTTAAAACCAACATCACACTAATACTTCCACTATCAAACACATTATGTTAGAAAATAGTTTCAATATGCATCTTTAATATAATATATAATCTAGACATATAAATAGGAAGCTTTTGTTAATCTTAAACTGTAAAATTCCTATGACTTCATTCTTCAAGTGTTACTTCACTGACAAAACTCTGTACTTTTAAGGCCCATGCAAAATAGGTGGTCATTTCAGAGCACCTAAGGCACAAAAATGCCTGTGATTTCCAATTTATTCTCATTTAGAGAAATCAAATAAGAAAATTAAGAATAACTGTATTCTGCTGCACATCAAGGAGACGTTTTTCATGAAGACTCCTTTCATGAAGGACAACTTCATGGGGAAAAAAAAAGTACACTCCTCTCATTTTCACTCAGAAGTCAAGAAAGCTTACTCTGACAAGGCAACACATATTGCTTCAACACTGAATATGTATTTACTGAAAAAAACACAGAGTTCCAAAGATTAGTTCCAGTAACAAAAGTGATGGTATTATCTGTCCTGGGTTTGGCTGGGATCGAGTTAATTTTCTTCCTAGTCGCTGGACCAATGCTGTGTTTTGGATTTAGGATGAGAATAATGTTGGTAATGCATTGATGTTTTACTTGTTGCTAAGCAGTGTTTACACTAAGTCAAGGACTCTCCATCACTCAAGCGTGCATCTCCTCAGCTTCCTGCCAATGCTACAATCCCCAGATGTGGGGATGAAGAACAGGAGAGGCCAAACTCCCAAGGATTTCATTGACTGGCAAGCGCCTGCCTCCTTCTTTGATGCTGTCACCAAGGGTGACTCCAGTGCTGTCATACACCAAAAGGTGAATGACCTGAAGTCCCTAAACATCTTAAGGTCCTAAGCAAAAAAAGAGCCAAGCATAGTCACTATGAAAGGCTCCAGAATGGTGGAGGGCTTAGTAAAGGAGGAAAAGAAAGAGAGTGCATGTGTGAGTATGTGCATATGTGTGCAGAGCTCTAGGTGGCTGCCCTGAAGACATTAAACTTGAAACAGCATCCTAATGAGCAGTCTTTCACCACCCTGGGCTGCTTGTGCCAGGGCACATTCCCTCATAATCCCATCACACACCACAGACCCTCCTGACTGAGGTGGCTGCTGCTCCTTCCCATCTCCCAGAAAGATCTTTCCTACAGCCCTAAGACAGGCAACATTTTCCAGAAAACCATTAAAAGCACAAGCAAAGGATAAGGCTCCCCCTCTCAGGCATGACACAGAGAAATGCCTCCAGAGCTCTTGGAAAGCACGTTTTTGTGAGGAAGACTGGAAGGGAATCTGCTGGCTGACTAGCTTTCACAACTACTTCAGGAAAAACTGGAGTGAAAGGTCAGTTTTGTGCATATTGCACTGGTCAATGCTCACTGGATCTTAAACCACCTGCTAACTAACTCTTTCTTCCTTTGACTTTTGCTTCAGGTGAGAAGTATTTTTCAGCAAGGAATTATTTACTCTTGGCTACTGTAACTGCATCCTAAAATAACTGGCACAACCTTTAAATTCAAAACCGTGTTTCACCTGGCCTTCTTAAATTTCCTGGTCCTCAGGAGTTTCAACATGCTTTATTGTTGTTTTCCATTTCTCCTGGTGTTTCACCATAAGACACTGGTATTACTTAGCAGCACGCTCCTTTCTTCTGTCTGAAGGATCTGCCTTCCATACCCTCACTCTTACTCAAGAGGCAAAAGCTATGGCTGCTTTAATGGGTACTGAGATGCAAGTAATTAAAACATAAAAATAAGAGTTTCTTCTTCTCACATACTGTTCCATTAACAATACCATTTTAGACTTTTACTGCAGGTAGCACTAGCAGCCTAACTTAGAAAAACTATGTTAAGGAACTATGTTATAAGGAATGGGATCAACTGATACCAGATTTGGGCTGGTTTATCCCCATTAGGTCTCCATTTGGCAAAGCAGCCTGTAACTGACATAAGCCACAGCTAGCCCCACAGCTAGCCCCAGTAACCTGCAAGTTGGACTTTCTCTCTTCCCCCAGATAACATTAAGAAAAGCTGACATTACACAATCTAGCGCTTTCTATGTAGAATGTAAGGAGACAAAGCTGAAGAAAGTGCCCCTGGAAAGAAAAATAAAGAAAAAAAACATCTGGGGAAAGACAAGAGACCACTGGAGTAAGTAAAAACAGCAGCAGCCTCAGGGAGCTGGAAAAAGGTGACCTGAAAAAAAGACTCTGTGATAATCTTAAAAGAGCTGGCATACTTCAAGGGAATGTGCAGGTTTCCATCTCCCAGTCTGAGATCCTCAGGATGTCTGGCCAGAGAATTGGAAAGATCCTATTAACAGGGATTAAATACCACTGCTTAACTCTGCATATCTTGTGTAGCTCTGCTAGCTAGCAGAGTTTGTGAAAAGACAAGCTTTCTTTACCTTTGTTGCCGACTGCTCTACTACCTATTACTCAAATTTATCACTTTGGCAACACGCTAGTTCTGGAAAGAAAGCCTCAAGGTAAAGATTTTTGGCAGTGAGATGCAGTTAAAACAGTTCACCCCCTTCTGAGAATGAGATTATGGAAAAAAAAAAAAAAAATGTTCTACAGCAGTTGCTGGTCACTATTTAAAATTTTTATTTGCTAGAGACCTCATCAGTCTCCATGCCTTGGAGCAAGGATTTTAAGTTTGAAATGGAAACTGCTGTGACGATAGAGAGGTACGCTACAGAAACACAGAAAACACAGTCAAGTTACAAACCTAAAACCCCCCAAAACACACACAAACCCCCCCCACACACACAAACAGTTCATTTTATGTAAGTAAACAGTAACCCGTTAGGGCCTGGCAGCCCAGACACCTGGAAGATTGGGGTGTGCACTGAACATACTATACTCTGGGGTACACGAGATGGCAATGCCTTTCCTTTCAACTGACCCTTCCCCTTGGTAGGGTATGCCGAGGTACCCCTTAGATAAAAACTCAGTTATTCTGTTCTCAACACTTTTACTATAGTGATGCAAGCAGGTGAGGGAAGAAGCAACCCATACAACATGGAAGGGTGAGGTGAGACATGTGCATTAGAGGAATGCAGAATCCAGAAAGGAAGAGAAATGAAAACAAAAAAGGAAATGAGAGAGGAAATACATATGGAGAGGGGATAGGGGTATAAAGGTATAGTAGTTGTATTGGATGTATACATCACACAAAGCACGGGGTGGGGTGGGGGCGCGCAGGAAACCACCTGTACTCCTCTGACTCAAAGAATCATTGCCACTTAAACTCCAGTACCAAATATCCACACCTGCCTCAGCTGTCAGAGACTCCCTCTGAAACCAACTAGAAGAATGGAAATCCACCTCCACTGATGGTACCATGAAGGATACCACTTTACTACCATCACCAGTTATTCTGCAGAGTCAAATAATCAAAATTCAGTGTGATCTTAAGAACCTTCAAAAACTCCAAGACAATGACCCTGGCCAATACTGTTCCACATAAGAGGTATTAATTTTCTTAAGTTTAGAAAATATTCTCCAAAACAAAACATGTTAAGAGAAAGATGCTGAAGTTGCACAGTCAAGCACTGAAAGGCTAGGTACAGCCACAGGTTAAGGTCGCCTGAACAACTTAACCTTACTGACACATGCATAACATCATACACTACAGCCTCACTCCCAAACTAGACGGTTGGTCACTCATCCCCACTTCACCTTGTGAAGGATGCTTGCCCCACTTGCTTCAGAAACCAGAAGACGTGTACCTATGGGAGCTCTCCAGTATGGCAGGCCTCCGCTTACCCACCACAGAGAACACAGCATCTTCCACTCCCATCCCTTGGCTGGGAATGCAGCAATAAAGACAGGAGCACAGCATGGAAGCAGGAATCCAGGACTTGGGTGACAGCAAACCAATGAAGAAAATAAGTGCAAGAAAAAGGTCACAGGGATTTTAAAAGTAAGAAAGAGGGGGGGGGGGGGGGGGAAGTAATAATTCTTAGCTTGCTCAAGTCTTTGCTACTAAGAACCAACCCACTCAGTATAATACCCATAAAAATGTAACGGCTAGTCTTGCAAGGGGCAGAGGGGGAGGATGGCAGGCAAAGACCCCAAGCACCAATTGAAACCTGGGCTATTTGGCAAACATTTTTAAGCCACATATTCTGGAAACAAAATTACTTGTGAAATCAAGAAGTTTCAGAAAATGTCTATGAAAATAACAAATTAGGACTGAATATATACACCATCAGTTTGCAACGACAGCTTTAGATGGTAAAGATGGAAGCATTATTCCTGGTATTGCCATGAGCAAAGAGGCAGTCAGGGCTCCAATCTTCTGGATCACCCAAAGGGAGTCTACCTCCCTCATGTCACAATTTACTGAGCATAAGGTCCAAAACATAGGCATTAAGTCAGCTACTCAGAGACTAAAGTCTCGATACCAACCTGTTCCATGCACACTTTAGTGTTTGAGACAAGCATGCAAAATCCATACTATTGTATTGGTTTAAGTCTCAATTTCCTTATGCCTCAAGGCACTTTGTGTAAAACAAAAATAGCAACATTATCAAATCAAAACAGGCATGTTGTTAAATTCCAGCTTCTGAAGTATTTAGACTGAATAACGAAGAGTACAGGCAAGAGGGAGGGGGAAGAAGAGTACAAGGTTTAGGTGTGTTCCATGGGACTTTGCTACACAGCCTTGACCAGGTCAGACATACTGAACAGCATAGGATGATGACTGAGTAATTAAGAACACCCACCCCCACCCCACTCCAAATTAGAATAAATGGTGCTGGTAACCCTAATTCAAACCTCTCCTAACTTGTGAGCACTGGGAACCCATGGTGTTGACAACCTAGTAATACTTTTCTTCTACTGAAATGTGCAAGTGCTAGTGGACAACTAACTGCATAGAACACCTCTTGACACCTTGCTACAAAAAAACCCAACCTGCTCTGAAACAAGACATGAACACACACACAACAGAAACGACTCCATAACACGGGACAATTCTAGACGTACAAATACATGCCTATATAAATCTTCATTAGAAGCGTTTCAGATATGTTCTGTAACTGGACAGAACAAGGTTGTATAAAAACAAACCTGAACAGCAGTGCAAGTTTTAACAGTGGGCTTCAGAGATGGGTTCTGCAAAGACTGAGATCATTAGCAAGGCTGAAACATTTTCTTCTCTTGCCTTAGGGAAAGAGTGCCCAAAGCACTCTTAAAGCAACAAAGCTTCATCTGCTGACTTCACAATAGATTAGATAGAAACAGCCCAAAATGGATTAAGGAAAAAAGTTATCAGCATATCAACCTACTAACAAACAAAAAGAAGCTGAAAGCAGAATCAGTTTATTCTAAAAAGTTTTTCCCACTCCCAGCTTGCCCCTCCTTTTTCTTCCTACTTTTTCTGGTACAGAGGCATGCTTTCCCCTAGGGATTCTTTAGCTCTAGAATAACAAGGCTTGTTCCTCAGTGGTACTTCTGGACTTTGACTGCAATGATCAAGTGCCTTATGGTATTCATAAGCTGAATAAATTCTAAGAAAGGTATCTCCAGCAGGTACATGTGAAACAGCCAAGTCATTTTAGCCCAGGAGGTGCCTCTGAGGTACAGCTCCACCAGCTGCTCTATACTTATGAAACCCTTCCACAACCTTCAAGAGCTTTTCAAAAGGAGGATGTGCACTCACTTCAAAAATTCAGTTTGGATCAATTCTCAGTGTGACACAAACTTGGCACACTTAAGACAACAACATCTGACTGCAGTAATAAAGCCGTTGCACAAAAATGGAGATCAATTCATTAAAAATATAATTGATAATGCATAAAATTAAAACAATTCATCACACTTCAATGTTTTAAAAAATAATCTTAATCCGCCTTCTTATTCTGCATGTATGCTAACTATAAATTAATTTCCTGATCAACAGTTTAAGCCATTGAACCATTTATTTGATTACACTGTCAAAACAAGCAGTCAAAAGTTTATACTGCTAACTCTATGTGTATTCAGTTTACCGAAGGAATCATGCTACCTTTAAACATCTTTACACAAACACAAGTTCTCTTTTAGTTCATCAATTATCACAATTAAAACAGAGACAATCTCTTTGAGGACTGGAAGAAAGCAGTACTTGTCACTTCTAAAACAATGGAAAGGTTAAAGCCTAAACTGCTAAAGCAACATATGTTTACCTTCGAACAGTAAAAATGCTTCGGTATCTTTACTATACCTTTAACATCTGGATCATCTATATGGGGTTCCAAATTTTCTATCATTTCTTCCAATTCTTTCCTTGTTGCCATAGGAATGTTTGGAGACACCGGCATGGTGAGTTCCTGAATTTCTCTATCAAGTATTCTCTCAGAATTCTGCTGAAGCTCAAAGTCAATATCTATTTCAGGAAGTGGAGTCCTCCAGAAATGGAAAGAGTTGTACAATTCCTGCTCTGAAAGAGAGGTTTCCTGTGAATTCACCCCAGCCTCCCGCAGACCTGCTGTACAGCAATAAGAACTTCGCTCATTCTCGTCAGCCACTTCCCCACAAGATTCTGAAGACAAAGTGCAATGGAAGGATGACTCAGTCTGGAAATTGCTTTCCCTCTGGGAGTTACTTGACACCGTATTTTGATCTTCCATGGCATTTTCAAGTTTTGTGGAAAAATCGTCATTATCAACATTTGAAGACAGATCCTCTGTCCTGTTGTGCTTATCCTCTGTTGTGACATCTTCTGTAGTCCTGACTTGTCCACTGCTGAATGCCAAAGCAAATGAACATTTAAAAACCAAAACACACTTGTTACAAACATGCTCTTGAAAATTCACACACATGCTATCAGCTTGCTATTTATCAAACTAGTTTTAATTACCGCATAGCAAAATAAATCACAGAATCACAGAATGGTTGAGGTTAGAAGGGACCTCTGGAGGTCATCTGGGCTAACCCCCCTGCTCAAGCAGGACCACCCAGAATCAGTTGCCCCGACAGCTTTTGAATATCTCCAAGGACAGAGACTCCACAGCCTCCCAGGGCAACCTGTGCCAGTGCTTGGTCACCTTCACAGTACAAACAAAACAACAGAAAAAGTGTTTCCTGAAGTTCAGAGGGATCCTCCTGTGTTGCAGTGTGTGCCCACTGCCTCTGGCCCTGTCACCGGGCACCTCCACAAAGAGCCTGGCCCTGCCCTCTTTGCGCCCTCCCTTCAGGTATCTGTGTACACTGGTAAGATCCCCCTGAGCCTTCGCTTCCCCAGGCTTAGCAGCCCCAGCTCTCTCAGCCTGTCCTCGCAGGAGAGATGCTCCAGTCCCTTCAGCAGCTTTGGGGCCCTTCACTGCACTCTCTCCAGTATGTCCATGTCTCTCTCATAATGGGGAGCCCCTGAACTGGACCCAGCACTCCAGCTGTGACTTCACCAGTGCTGAGCAGAGGGTCAGGATCACCTCCCTCGACCTGCTGGCAAGGCTCCTCCTAGTGCTGCCCAGGACACTATCAGCCACCTTTGCTGCAAGGGCACACTGCTGGCTCATGTTCAACCTGGTGTCCGCCATGACCCCTACGGCCTTTTCTGCAAAGCTGCTCTCCAGCTGGTCAGACCCCAGCCTGTACTGGTACCTGGGGTTGTTTCCCCCCCAGGTACAGGACTTCACATTTCCCCTTGTTGAACTTCAAGAGGTTTCTGCCAGTCCATTTTTCCAGCCTACTGAGGCCCCTCCGAAGGGCAGCATGAACCTCTGGCACATCAGCCACTCCTCCCAGTTTTGTGCCATCAGCAAACTTGCTGAGGGTACACCCTGTTCCACTGTCTGGGTAGTTAATGAAGATGTTAAACAGGGCTGGACCTTATGTTGACCCCTGAGGTACCTGACCAGTTACTGGCCTCCAACTATGTGTCAGTCACTGATCAGTGCCCTCTGGGCCCAGCCATTCAGCCAGCTGTCCTCACTGCTTGTTCTCAGCTTGTTCAGTTGATGTTGCTTTATCAGCTTCTCTTTAAGGATCTTAAGGGAGACCATGTCAAAAGCCTTACTGAAATCTAGGTAGACTATATCCACTGCTCTCCCTTGTCTATCAAGTCAGTCACGTCATCACAGAAGGTATACCCTAAGATATCTTAAGTTAATGAATAGTCATGTATTTTTAGTAAATTACTGAAAGTTCTAGTAGTCTATAAGTAAGATTAGAAGTTCCAGATCTTTCCGTCTACCAAGATAAATATTCAATTTATACAGGAAAGTTAATTTTCTTAACTTGAAGTTCATGCAGAAGAAAAAACAAGGAGGAAAAAACAATTCGTAGATTTAGCAAGTTTTTTACCTGCTTTCCTGTGCAGAACTACAATCTTCTGGGTTTTTACCATCTTCTTCTTTAAAGTACTGGCCGCTGCTGGATGGATTAGCAAAAGTTGATATGAAAGGCCCCAGAGACTGAAAAGCAGCTTGACGGACCTAGTGGACAGGGTCCAAGGTGAAAAAAAATTATTTATATATATAAAAATCTTGCTGTGCTATAAAACAAACACCTGCTACTAGGAATTGGAAGGGTCATAAGCCTACTGAGGAAAGCAACAGCAGAGGCTCTTGCCTAGATAGTCAGCCAGCTGTATACATAAAGTGCTAAGTGAAAAAAAAAATTAAGAAAAAGCAGGGCAAATCATGGGTAACTAAGCTGACAGTCCTACTCCCCACAACCAAAGAAATCACAATTACTTAGACAGTAGAAGCAGGTAAATTTGAAAGCTCAGTTAAGAATTTTAACAACTTAAAAGACTTAAAGGAAAAAATTACGCAGTGAACAGACATTTCACTACTGTAAGTCCGACTCACAATAAGCTCTGCATTTTTCTCCCTTTCCTATTTGGCTTTGCTGTTCATTTGCTCCACCTTTCTCCTACTATTTTCTCTCTCCTTCTCAAAAGTTATCTACCTCAATTCTTATTATTTTATGAATTCTGCTGGACTACAACTTGCACAACTTTCCAGGATACAAGATCTCATGCTCCTGTGCAAAAAATGTGCTTTTGGCTCTTAGAACAAATCTGCTCAATAACAAACATACCAAGGTTAGAGTACATCTTCAAGACAAAAGAAACACCCCCCCCAAAAAAAAACCAAAAAACACACAGAGGAAAAAAAAACGCCAAAACACCACCACCACCGAAAAAAACAGCAACAACAAAAAAACCCAGAAAATCCCACCCAAACCAAACACAAAAACAACAAACACTACCACCACCACCCCAAAAAGGGAGGTGGTGGTAAGGAACCTGAAGAAATACAAATAAGTCACATCTACTTTCCAGTTTTGTTAATGACTTTCAGCAATGTTAAGTAACAGACAGTTCTGTAGCTAAGAAAAGGTATCCCACTGATGGTTTCTCTTACATGCTGCATTGAAAACGTGAGGGACTCTACAAGCATTGACAAACTACGCAGTCAAAGAATTTAGCTTGAGTCGCGTGAAACAAGTTATGTTACCCACACCTATGGGGAAAAGTTCTATATGGACTATTACAGCAAAATCCTTTAAATATAACAGCTCATCAAGAAATAAGAAACAGTTCTTACCCATCGTGAAGGATCACTAATCAAGTTAATAAAAAGGGCTGACAATTTTGTCCTCCGGACTTCCTGTGATGTTGCACAAGAAACTGCCATGAAGCATTCAGCGCAGGCTTTCCTAACTCCCCACACATTATCAGAGCAGAGCTGGAAAAACCTCGGCAGCTATTAGGAACATAATGAATAAGTTTGCAAGTCTTAACAGGCAGCACTAGTTTCAAAGCAAGCTCTTTTTTCACATTTATTTCCTTCATATGCTTCTCCGCCCTCATACTCAGATGCATCAGTTTAATATTTGCAAGACAAAGAACACACATTCAGGAGCACCACCCTTCTAATCAGTTGCTCTCACGTTACTTATGGATACAGATAAGGAAAATGCAGCTGTCTGAAGAACAGCAAGGAAGTCCTAAGTTTCTAACCTCATTTATAGCCAAAAAACCCAACTCCAAAACTATCCCCAAGCTCATAAAACCTATCATAAGACAAACTCTCATCTCTACACCATTCTTTTAAAGCAGGTCGGAACATTGATCGGAACAAAACTCACAAAGAATACTGTTGCATTAACGTTTTGCTCATCAGAGACCAGATTTTTTTGTAAGATTTTCACTCAAATGTAAACGAAGAGCATCTTCAGAAAGAAAGAAAACCTTTCTTTCCCACCTAAACTTCCCACTGTTGGATTTACCAATTTCTGTCGTTACCCTGAATCTGGGTTATTCACCCGGGGTGCAAGCGCCGATCCACACACAGTGTCGAGATACTTGTGCAGCGCCTGTCTGCGCAGAGATGAGTGCTAGGTGGTAACCCACAAAGCCAGCACACCACTTAACACATAGCAGAACCTTTTAGACACTTTGAACAATTTTTACAGTTGTTTAGTCACGCTTAACTCTCATTGGTTCTTACAAGTCTCGTCTCCACTTAAAAGTACAGTGTGCTTTTTTTTAACCATGCTCGTTTGGTGGGGAGGGAGAGGGCTTTGTTAGTAGGGGGCTCTCTTTGCTTGAGGGTGGATCTTTTAGTATGCTAATTTGGATAATTCACACACAGTTCCCGTAAATTTCTGGTTAGTCTCATTAACCATTTGGTGATCCCTGAGCTTATTTTGTGCTCCAAAATGTCGTATTTATGGTCAGTTCCTTCTTCCAAGGCCATGTTTTTTTGTTAACTGTTTGTAAGGATTAACTTACATCCCTTTTTTTCAAATTCTTTCTTGGTTTTCACTATAGATGAAACGATTTGAGTGTGAGAAGTGTGAGAAATCAATTTACATCCCAAAGCAAGAAACATATGGGATGTAAATCTGCAAACGCTACTTAATTATCAAATGGCTTGAATCACACAGTACCTAGGGAAAAACGCAGCAAATGCTGTAAGAATGTAAAAAATGCCTTGAGGGTTACACTAGCCTTACCTGTCTCAGTACCACATCTGCAAAAAGCTGCAGAGCCTCTTGCTGAAGTCACCCCTGCATTTATGCTCTCTCCAAGTCAGTCCCTCACTAATTCATGACACTGACTCATCAACCCACTGTCCACATCCTCAAGAGGAGAAAACTTGAAGAAGGATCCCTGCAACTGTCAGGTTGATTTCTGCTCCCTAGCCCCATCACGTCTCCAAGCCTAGCAAAATCCACCAGCCCCTTGGACCTGCCAGGAGAATGGGAGCACTGCCAAGGATCCTCTGCTCACTGCTCCACCCAGTTCCCTGCTTTTCCATTTTGAATTTATACCTCTTCCCTTCATTTGTTATTGCCCAGATTAATTTTCTCTGCCTTTCCTTCTCTTTCCCTCCCTCCCAGGAAGGCTGTGAGGCTTTGTTAGAGCCACGAAAACTGACTTTAAAAGATTAAATCAATGAACAGCAGCATTAAGTGATGTTTAAAGAGGCCACATAAGCCACTTCTAGCCGTCTATACCCTCCCATGCTCCTCCTGTATCTGTCATCTCTTATTGGGCATTAGATGGACATTAGAAGGCACATTCCTGCCTACTTCTTGCTTAATGTATTTTTGAACTTGCAAATACCCTGCCTCCACAGCCCGACATATTTTTTTCAGTCTGGTTTAAACCCTTCTCCCAGCTCTAGAATAGAGTGGGCCTTAACTCTAGATCATGTGACTTGGCAAATAAGAGTTCTGTATTCATAACTGTCTTCAAGATTTTGTAAATATCAATCATAACCTCATGTCAGCAAAACTGATGAAGTCATGCTTCTTTTAGTCCCTCGTAAGGGAAATGATCAGACAACTACTACATCCAGGTGCCCTTCTTCTGTACCTTGTCCAGCTGTACTACTGGCTTGTATTAAAAAGAAACATCCTTTCAGAAATGGCTTACCAGCATTTCTTCAGTGGCTTGCTGCCCAACCACGCTGCAGATATCTCCAAAATTGGCTGCACATACCTTGCAGACAAAACGCAAAAGATAATCACTATAGTTTTCATACAGCACACAAAATCAAAGGAAAAAATAAACAGCTTTTAAAACCATAAAATAGGTTTTAGTGCAAACTCAGTATCAGTTACTTCCCCATTCCATCAGATCCCATGGTTTAAAAAAAAAAAAATAAATTCAGACTGGTTTTCTTCAATTCAAGCTTAATCAGTCTTTTTTAATTACAAAATAACCACCCAGAAATAAAGTGAAAGGTAAGAGGGATTAAAATGTGTTCTAAGTGCTGTCAAACTAAAGAATACAAGCAGTTATCAGGGAAAATAAGCTATGCAATGGCAGGGTAAAACCAAAACACAGCCTCAGCACCCAAATACCGTGCTGGAGTACTGGTTTATTTCATCTTAATGACCATCTTTAATTCCATCTATACACAAAGATATGAGCTCAGGTGGCTGATATGCTGTATCAGTTACTGTTGGTTCACATTTTTGTGGCTACCTACACAATCATAAGGACAAGCAGAATATTTCTTTATTTCTGATAATAAAGGTAGGGAGTCTGGGAAAAAAAATCACTGTCAAATAAAATCTGTGGGGGAAAAAAACCACAAAGAAACCCCATAGCTTTCACTTATATATGTAACAAACAAGATTTAGCAGGAAAATGTTATTTAGTCAAATGAAAGTCCCAAGTTCATGACATTCATAGATAATCCAGACCAGATGCTGATAATTCATACCTTACGAACATGAAACATTCTGCAGTCACAGCACATCTCACAAAACCTAGGAAGAACAAGTCTTTCTGTGATGTCCTTTCCCACCATGGAGGCCATTTTGCACATTATCTGATGGACAGACAGACACTAATCAGGGATGCTTGCACAACACACAACTTCATGCCAGTTAAGCAGAGGCTTTTTTCATTTGTTCTTCATTCTGATGCACATAATTTTATTGGAAATTGTGAAAAATATTGGGAAAAAAACCCGTATTTTTAATTGAAAAAGTTTGGCCACTTCTAAAAAAATCCTATGGGGTTTTTTTTTCTTTTTATTCTCACCCTCTCATGATGTAAAATAGCTGCAGAAGACATTGCTTTTCACCAAACTAAATCAAATTCCTAACTAATGGAGGTGAATGAACTCAGAAATTACTCTCATATCTTGCCAGACCTACAAAAAAAAATACCCAAGAAGATTCTTTCACTGTTCGAATACTTAATGAATATATATTCACAATTAACAGAAAATTATTGACAATTAATATTCTGAAGTAACTTCTACAACTTCTGTTGTAAAAATTACAACATTCCATAATGAGGATGAGGCCCCCCTAACATAAAATTACTGGAAAAGCATATCCTACTAAAGAAAGTGAAAGCTCTTCCCTCTAACTGCTCTTTCAGATTTTTATTAAAACTTTCCAAAAAAGAAGGTAAACTGAAATAATTTTAACTTTACTAATCACGTCAGTAGAACTATTTAAATTAATTTTCCTGTAATAGCAAATTATTATTTGTCTAACCTCTAGGGGGTTGGTGAGCTACAGAAACCTTTGTCAGGTTTCAATATCTTCAAAACAATGAAACTGCATTAAAAAATATTCTTATTTACATTATATTTCCTTACATATCTGTAAGCTTCTTCAAGCAAGTACTAGAAATTCGGTACCAAATGCAATAATGCCCAGCCTGCTTACTGTTTACAAGTTCAGCCACATTATGGAAGTAAAATATTAAATGAGGTCTCAAGCAAAACCAAAAGAATAAAAATAATCGTCCAGCAAAAAGCATCAACATAAATTGCAAAAATTCAAGGGAATCATCAGGGCACACATATTTTGCCATTTCTCCTTTACAAATTACATTATTTGCCTACTGTTTTAATTTCACACATAGTATTTTATAATTATTACGGTTGTGTCTAATGCAAAAAATAAATCCACGAATCAACAATGAATTACTCAACTCAGATGCTTATTATTTTTTCCAATAAAACAGGACAAAATCAATAAAGAGAATAGACATAGAGCAAAGTCCAACAGAACTCAAGCATTAGATTTCCCACTGATTGAAATTTTCCACAAATGCAATTTAAACCTCCATAAAACAAACCAACCTGAAAAAAAACCCAAAAAGGGAACAATAGCAGATGCTTTGAATTATTCACTTAATTATGAAATATTAATTAAATAATTAATTTAACAGTAATCCCATGTGCTCCCTTGTCCAGCTGGGGTTTTCTTTACAGCATATATAAGCTACCGAATCTAAATATAACCTTGAGTGTAACACAGCATGGAAAAAGTTACAGATTATTTATGGATATTAGTGCAATTTTTTTGCTTTAATACCACATGGATGTGCAACTTGGAAACACACTACCATCACTGCAGTATCAAGCATTCAAGCAAACTATACTGTGTGATTTTGTATTGTTACTTACAGCCACAGCTTCCGTTTTCACATCATCGTTGCTGTCTGGAGCTGTCAGATCTATCAGAACAGGGCATACTTTCGTCTCCACATCATATCTCTCTATGAGTTCTTGCTCCAACAGAACTAATAATGCTGCCTGGCTTGTTTTTCTTACCTATCATAAAAAGACAAAAAAACAAACCAAGGAATTCAAAGAGGTTTTCTGTTTAAATGTGTGTTCTTCATTCTGGAAGCTGTACCTATACACTGCCACACACCTATACTAATTGCACTTGTCGAGAGGAGGAGTGATCCAAAAGCAGTTTTGCAGACACTTCATGTTTGAAACAAACTGTGGTTGAACCCAAGAACACTTGCATATCTTAAACTAAGGCAATGCTATTACAGAAGTGCCCACCTACACACTTCCCAAAACACAGGACAGCAATGTCAAAAAAAGCAGTCACGGCAAAGCTCATGCAATATATAAAGAAAAGCAGCACGACTAATTGGGAGTAACAAAGTTCAGAGGAATGTGACTTTTATTTAAAAAATCCTCTTTTTCTGAGATTAACAAGTTTGGCTGCCAATGAATAACTGTGTTTATTTTGTATTTTAAGTTCTGAGACACAATTTTGCTTAGTCCCACCTAAAAAAAATGCCTGTACAACAATAAGATAAACATTAATAATGGACTTCACACATGGCTAACCCCTGCCTCTCTTAAAAAAAATTCATTAGAAAAGAAAACATCACATACAGCAAGGGGCTATATACTGCAACATAACAATTTTGAAAACACCTTTGAGATCTTTGTTTCAGAGCAACCCAGCCAAATGAACTATGGAGTATCAACAGAGGTTAAGACAACAAAAAGAACCACTGAATCTGCAAGCAAGACAATATCAAGCAGATGGCTGTTGTATTATACAAGAATCAGCAAAACAACTACTAAGAACAATAGGTTTGGATACCTATTTTTAATTATGGAAAATTTAGAAAGGGCAAGACAGCGGGGGGGAAGAGAGACAAACTCAGAGGCCTAAAATTCTTAAACTAACGTATCAACTAGGAGTAGTCTATTCAGAAATGATGTGGAGAAACCTAGAGAAAGCTTTAGGCAAGCTAACTCATACCTGCAGAGCAAGTTCAATCTGAAAGCTTTATTGAATCAATATACAAATAACTGGTCGCGAAGGCATAAAAAGGAGCTAAAAAAATTGAATTATACCAAGGAGTCAGTTCTTCATGACTACTCTTCCTTTTTGACAGAATTTAAATTATGTAAGCATCTCTAAATGACTGTTTGATTTTGTCCATAAGAATACAATACCAGATAAAAGGCCCTAAATCAGAACAGATCATGTTAGATGTAAAGATGTTGGAAATTTTCTTTAATCCAGAAGTTCAGAGTGCCATGTACTTCATGTTAATTCAAAGTCTTTTTACCCCCAAAATATTACACACTTCTGTGATGCTAAATTATTTAAATTTAACATCACACCAGGTATATTCAACTAGCTAATAAACTGTTTGTAAGAGACACTTACCTGGTTATTTTGGTCTGCGAGGTATCGTACCACAATAGGCAGTAAGTATTTGGAAAAAGCATATGGGATCGAAGGTCTGTTTTCTTGACAGAACATAGCAATATGAGGCACCTGTTCCATCAGTTCTGCCCGCACTGTTGGCTCTGTCAGGGTCAAGATATAACCAAAAAAGGCACAATAAATGTTTACGAGGACACTGCCAGATACTGTCAGAACAAACTTCTTACAGTCCCGTACACACAAAGTATGTTCTCAAGTGTTCACATCAGTAAGTTTATGTCAAGCTTAATTCTGACAAGCACCATCTTTTTGCAAAACCAGGTACAACTACACTCCGTATTGCTAAACTACTAAAAAGATGGGTCCCATATTCTTAGTAAAAAAACCCAAGAGGAGGTATAAGAAAGCAAGCTACCAAACATTACAAGTATCAGAATCTGTCTGAACTCCCTATGAATGCCACCTATTTCAAAGAAACCTGCTGAGCAGAAAGTCAACCCAAATTGGTACTGCTACGAGAAGAAATGAACTGAGGGGGCTGTACACAGCCCCTCCCACTTTTTCAAAGGCTGCAGATGGGAAACAGAACAGAATGAGGAACCATCAGACTGGGCAAAGAGGGATGGAGGGCTGAGAAGCAACTGACAAGGAGTTAAGACCAGCAACTAAAAGGAAAGGAGACTGGAACTTGCTGTACAAGAAACTGGAACCAGGGCCCAGTGCCAGGACTGGCGGGACTTACTCCCACCTTTCCCAAAAGGCTACTATTTCAAGACATGCCCAGGACATGATCTAAGGGTACGAGAGGCTCATGTCACGACACTTATCACTAGGATCTCATTCTCTCTTCTTAGGACTCCTGCCTTACTTCTTGCAGTAGACATGATGACTTGGGGTGGGGGGCAGGAAGGAGGGAGAATGAGGAAGATAAATTTGGCTGAAGCTGTATGTTTGGCAGCGGTGCTTCTTAAATTGTTTCTGAATTTCCTTCAGGCAGTTCCCACCCTCTCAAAGCCAAAACCTGCAGCTCCATTATGCCAGTGCAACTGTTCCTGCAGCCAGACAACAAACCATATCAAAGAACTCATCTGGCTGACACAACTTTTGCCCCACCACAGCAGCATGATTAAACAGCAAGAAGTGGCACTTAAGATTGTTCTCCCTCTGCAGTCACAGATTTCCCTCAAGTAGCAGAACTATGTGATGACAGAATCAAGCAAGTGATGGTAACAGAGGGCACTGGGACTGCTTACTGTGACATTACCATCAAAACAGGATGAAAGAAGCAAAATGCAGAGAAACCCAAGCCATTCCTTTGTCTAGCACAAAGCTGTGCAAAATGCTCAAGCCAGACTCTTCACAGAGTAACTGCACGCTGCTCATGTGATTGCAAGTCTGAACTCTGCGTCTTCACTGCTGAAGAAATACCAGCACTGCAATCAAAGCAAACAGAAGAGATCTGTATTAAGCATATCAAAAGCTACGTATAAAGCTTTAGACACTAGGCACTCAAAGCAGGCACACTGTTTTGACTGTGATACCTCTACAGCTTGCCCACTCACTGGTAAAGTAATGGTAACACTTCCTTTCCCCAAATTGGCTAGATTTGTTGGGAAATTGAATTCATAAATTTCTTTATGAAGCACTCCAGTAAGAAAGCAATGTGTATCAAAACCATAAGATCCTTTTTTCCTCAGAACAGGGTTCATCTATTATGCAGCACTTAAGAGAGTGGCCACGCTACCTGACAGTACTGAAGAGCTGCTCACGTAAAGTGAGCCCCCTTCTTCCACAGCTACTAAGCAAGCTCTGGCTTTGTGAGGAACACAGACAGATGAGATGGTACAATTAAAGATTTGAAAAATTAATGCCCAGGAATGAATTAGAACTGTAAAGTCACACTAGTTCTTACATCCCCTAACTTTTAAGTACATGGCTTTGCAATCTTAGCAAGGTCAATTCAAACCAACCAACAAACGAGCACTGTGTATGTAACTGGCTGTGTAATTCAACACCATAATTCATTATCAAAAAGGCATTTGTGCTGTTCTCGGCAATTACTGCTGCTATGCAAGAACCTGAACCTTAAGCTTACCAATTCAGATAAGAGCTCAGTTCTTCCAAATGCTGAAGCATATGTTCCAGTGTGTACTGAATAGAGCCTAATCTTGCAGTCTGATGAGGTTACAGTAGAGCTTTTTTTGCATTATGTTTTCTAAAGACTCAAGCAACAATGCCAAAAATCTCCACTAAAGATAAGGCTCTTTCTCATTCCCTTCATCCATTCCTCAGCTTTGTCTTTAGCTTAGACAGGTGGCAGCTCCAAATACAGATTCCAGCAGGCTTCAATATCTGACAGCATCCACCATTTCAGCTTAATCTTTTCTCTTTTTATAACCAAATTTATGGTTTGGTCATCACCACAATGAATGGATCAAGGCATTATCACTCAGAATTACTACACACAGCCTCTTAAAGCAGAAGGTCATCTAGCTGGGGAATACATCTATATTACATATTTTTTTACACTGTACAATACAGTCAGGAATAGACTTTCATACAGTATAAAGAACATCTGGGTGGAGAATTTTGCTTCACATCAAGACTTAAAGTTTCTATTTTAGGCACTCTGGAAAATCACCATGTACAATTAGGTTCTCCATAACACTTGCTTGGAACAGTATTTTTCCATTTAGCAGAGGAAGTATCTTTAAATACTACTCTTTTCAAACTATGTCCTGAAGGTACAAGTCTATGCCTTAAAGTAGCAGGCTACTAGGGAAAAAAAGCTGAACTTGTCCAAACAAATCTGAAAACAAATATTAATATAAAAAATTTGATCTCAGAAGCAAACTCATTTTTCTTCTTATTCATTAGCACTTTATTTCATTCTATTGGGTCTTGTGCATTCTCTAGATACAGAATTACACTGAACTGAGTTTTAGAAATCAAGCAAAACTAAGAGAATGACAGAAGAAAATGAAAATAGACTTCCCTTTCTTCTGTTTATGAAATAACTTTGAAAAGAGGGTGCCAGAATGACACAGTTCTACCCCTCTCAATTTCCAGGCCACATGAAGCCAGCAATATATTCCAACCAGCGTCTCCAGAACCTGAGCAGATTTTGATCTGCACACACCATCCTTCAATTTAGCTATTTCACAATTCACTGTTTAAATCAACATTCCAAACTAACTCCAAAATCACAGAAGTCATTAACTGCTCCTTCCTCACCCATGAAAAAACATTTAAATGTCCCTTAGAAATTGACACCATCTCTCATGTAAGCCAAGTGCCAATATATTCATCTAACTAGTCCTAGCACAGCCACTTAGCTTTCCTACATAAATTTGTAATGTTTATTTCATCCCTGCTGAGGCTTCAGTTCACTTCGTATTTCACTTCAGCTGAGAGGAAGTAAAGCACCATGGTTACCTGTCTACTGGAAATTAAAAGGGGATTATTGCAGGGCTGCACAGTACAATACCAACTAATTGCTCCAGAACAGTTATTTGCAAATGAAGTAATTACTCCAGAGCCAGCTCACAACCAGATTTATTTCACAATAGCTTATTCTACAACGTACAGTATTTAAAAGAAATTCTGCAATGCTTTCATTATCCAAAAAAGACGATTCTGGAATACAAGCAGCAATCAATTTCCCCTGCATCTGTGAGGGGCTGTAAGGTTTTTGTGTTATACTTGTATATGAAGAACAATTACTGGTGATGTTAATGCTGCTTTAACTGACATTTTTCATTATTTTTTTAAGTACACAGGAATATTAATAATATTAACATTTGTTCTTGTTAAGGGTTGTGAGTAAGAAGTAAAGGTGTAAGTGCATAGCTTCACATTTACACTTACATTCTTTAAAAAAATGTATCGGTGAAAGGCAAATGAGAAATGCTAGAGAGAAACAAGCAGCACAGAAAACACCTTCATTCCCTTTCCCCTATATAGATCCCTACTTCTGTATTCAGCCTGAATATAAGGTCCACAGTATACTAACCTGCCAAACTGCCAACAGCACAGCAATAGTACTGGATTTGTATACACACCTGTTCTCAAAGTGAGTGTCATTTGCACGATCAGAGACAAAGTTTAAATAAATTCTAGTTTGTCAACTCAAACTTTAGCTATACCCTTCTTTCCCAAATATAACTTTCCCTTCCCCTCTTCTTTTCTTTCTAGGGTCATCCATGTTTTTAATTCCATTACTCATTTCCCATTTCATCTGTCCCTCCAACTTTCATACCTTTTTTGAAGACAAAAGAAAATCTGGACAAGTAAAATACACTGTATCCAGGGCCCATTCCTTTGGGCTTAGGAGTCCATCAGAAAGACAGGTTGACTTGTGTGCTGCTTCAGTAACCAGGTTCTTTTCTCTTACTACCCAGAAATGGACTTGATTACTGACTGAGTGAGGAGTAAAATACAAACTAATTAAAGAGGGTAAAGTCACCATTAGTCACCCATCTGATGCATGGAGAGACAAAAGAGGATCACATCAAGCAAAGGAAAAAGTTCTAAGTGTAGCTGGAGGTAAGAGAAGTAGGATGGAAAATCCTGAAACATTAAGTTGCAGAAGGGGAGAAAACACAGGCAAAGCTATTGACAGCTGGGAAGGGTAAATATTAGCATTCCCATTAATGCTGCTTACATACGAAGATATTGTGAAATGAAATGCTGTAATATGTGCTATCTGACAGGTATTGTTGGCCTCTCTCACTATACCAACAGCAGTAATTGAAATGGTCTTACTAACATAGGTTAAGCACTCTATTAAGTAATTTAAGATTGTCAGGCCATCCATATCAAGCCTGATTATACAGCTTCAAAACCTAATGACCAATTAGTCTAATAATTGTTTTTAAAATCAGTTTGTTTCACAAACTGCATTCACAATTGATTCTATGCAGTAAAGAGATTACTTTTCATTTCGGAGAAAAAAATTCTAGTTGGTTATATTCAAGCAAATAAGCACCAGTCTTCCAGGTAGTCCCTTTCTTTTTCCCCATAATTTCTTTAGAATGATACCTATATGTATCTGTTTCATAGTACACTAAAATACCACATCTATTTTAGAAATGAAGATATAGACTCTCCCTCAGAAAATGAAGTTTAAAGCTTCTGGTGCCCCTTGCAACCACACTGAGCAAAATGCCAACAATGCAGTAATTCCAGCTGAGGCCAACTTTCAAAGCCAGTTAATTGTACTTGTGCACACAATGATGAAGCCTTTGTATCTTACAAGCCATTCACAAGCTGGTACCAAAAAAAAAAAAAAAAAAGAGAGAAGTTTGAATGATACTAATTTACTCAAGTGAAACAGACAGACATAAGACCCTTGTCCAAGCTCACATAAGTCTATGGCTAGTCTACATTTGAAGATGAAGAAGGCTCAGCTGTTTTAACACAAATATAAGCATTTTATCTCTAACAAAGGTTTATGGGGGATAAATTCACATTTTCCAAGCACTGGGCTTCTATGCCAAGCTGCTTCTTGGCTTCTATAGGTTCAAAAACATCATAAAAGATGTAACATCTAAGTGGGAAGCCATACCCAACATCCCTAAAGTAACAGAGAAATTGCAAAGCAATTAAACAGCAGAATTGAAAGCAATACCAAATATCTCAGCTGTAGCTATTCTGGGGAACTCACTACCAAAGACAGCAGGGAAATTCAGAGTTCAGAAGGACTGAAAAATACCCAAACCCCACAGCAAAATCACAGACTTAGTAGTAACACCCAACTACAGCAACGAAGATAAACACTGAAGAAAGTAAGTTTTCCAAACAACTGAAATTTGGAGAAAAAGTTTCTTCAGCAAGTAAGCAGGCTGGAGACAGCACATTATTCCCCCACTGCCACTGATGGGTACCCTCCACTGGAGCAGTTAATTTCCAGTATCACCTGAAGTGGATATTTTTTCCCAGTAGAATCATAGTAGTGAACTTAAGGCTGCAAAACCACATGCAACCTGGAACTAATTCATTAGG
The DNA here is from genome assembly GCF_023638135.1 of Falco biarmicus. NCBI lineage: Eukaryota > Metazoa > Chordata > Aves > Falconiformes > Falconidae > Falco > Falco biarmicus. Next base: position 61,182,866 of record NC_079290.1, read on the forward strand.
AAGTACAAACTGCCCTGTCAGGAGAAAGGCCAAGGCGTATCATTGGTACGTGCAGTTACACAACAGTAGTCGGAATTCTCCTTCACAAAACACATTTCACTACAGCTCGCTGTCTATCCACCCGTAACCTGCACACTGGCTGTTGACAGATGTTAAAACATCACTGAGCATTCTTCAGGTATAGACAATATTTAATTCTTTCCCCTCAAAGAAACTTTCATAAATTAGTAATATTAATAAGGCACTACTCAAAGAGTCCAAAGGAGTTCCCATCTAAAGCTATTTCTTTGAGATTTTTTTGTCAATAGTTTTTTCAAAATAGTTTGGGAGCTGTTATTTGCCTTTGTCATGATGCCTCAAAAAATTTACATCTTGGCTAGCCAGTTGGTATGTCAAGATCTGTGTCAATCATACCAAACCACAGCCTCATGACTTTTTGTGCCTTCCATCCCACAACCATATATGTGGACCTAGATCCTTTTGTAGTAAAGATTAATTTTTATTTCATATTAATGCAGTGTTTAGCACAATGGATATAACATTTAGCTTCTTTAAATATTATCACAGTACATGAAGAATAAAAACAGTAACTGTTTTGAAATTCTCTTGCTCTCAAACACAGAAATGGCTGTCTTATTTTAGCCCCAGCATATTAAATAAAAAAACCCAAACACCTACACAAAACCAAAACAGATTAAAAAAAAGCTAAAAAAAGCCCCACAAAATAAAACCCAAAACCAACCCCAAAAACTTAAAAATAAATCAAACAACAAAAAAACCTAAAAATGTTTCTTTTTCAAGCAAAGATCATGTCTGAAAAACAGCAGTCCAACTACAGGACTTCTGAAGTCGCAAGGTATTAACAGTACAGAGGACTGCTTAGGCAACTTCAGGACAGTTGGTATTTCTAGGTCACTGCTGTATCTATATTTTAGATAACAGCAGCAATGGCACAATGAGAGAACAACTATTGTGTACCCTGGGTACATTCTTCAATTCAAACCTCGTTATACCAACACTGCCAAAAAAAGTACTTCACTTTCCGAGACCTGATTTGACCAGAGAAGACAAATACCTCCAAATGTTTTAAAATAGGCATATGACTATCACCTATTATAAATGAGAAGACCTGTACATAGTTTAGTTTGACTTCCCAACAGTGTGCTTTTATTTTTATTTATTTATACATTAAACATGAAGGCTTAACTCCAGGATAGCTCTAACCATACAAGTATCTGGCTCTAACCAAGCAAGTCAAAATGCAGATACTTTTATAATGTTTCCTTATTATAAATTGTGTGGGTTTTTGCTTTACAGAACAAGTTGAAAAAAGTATCGTGAATGGAAAAAAGCATCAGGTAAGAGAAAAATGAAAAACACTTCCAGTAATAGCAACCTTGACAAAAAAAACCCAAACCAAAACAAACCCCCAACAAAACAAAACAAAAAGCAAACAAAAAACCCTGTGTTGCAGTTTTAATAATAGCCAAGCATATATATTAAGACACAAAGCAGATCTAGTTCTGTAATAAATTTTCACATGGTTTAAGACACAAGAATATTCTAATAACCTATCTTACAGAAACAGGCTAAGTCCAGTACTGCAACTGCTTGAGGCACAAAACTCGCTGTTAAGTTTGGAAAATTTAATTTGTGAGGCAGCTGCAGAATCCAGTGCTACTAGTTTGGCAGATCTGAGGCAACTTCCCTAACGCAGGAAAAGCCTGAAATGCTGCTTTTACTGACACTGAGAAAATACCAACCCTGACTAAAAAATGTACTCCACCCTTGTTAAAGGAAACAAATTGATTTTAGCTCAACTCTGGCTGCCATTACATTTCTACCTAAACAAACAATTTGACACACTGGTGGTCACCAATGAAAAACATAAGGCTACAAAGTTCCTGCACAAGGCCATTTTCCCCTGGACAGGTCCCATTTTCCAAACTTGAAATGAAGCTTCAGAAAGTTTCTGATACTCAAAACTGTTAACATGATCACACAAACAAGCACTGTATATAGAGATCCCAGAAGCAGAGCTTTGCTAGGAAAGCACCTAGAAACAGTAGCATGCCACTGTTCTGAATTAAAACCACATTTAATCTTAAATGAATAGCAACTTATGTAATGCTCACAACAAACCATTCTCCCTGGCCAAACAAGGACATTCCCTCAGAAAAATAAACACATGCATTTTAAGTGAAGATAGTAACAACAGGATAATAGAAATTAGTAGAACACCATTTTACTGTTGGAAAGCATTATGTTCTGCAATTCCAGAAGAAGGGAGAAAAACTAACAGACATTAAACAAAAGAAACATTTTCTTCTTGTACAAGATTTAATAAGAGTTTCTCTCCACAGCACTCCTACAATGACAAAAGAATGAAATTCAGATCTTCACTAATGTTTTGCTGCTAAAGCCTTCCTTCTGGTGCTTCATCTGTACCAGCTACATTGAAATCAAGCCTTTCATTCTTTCTAAGAGCATCTTCAGTCTGGAATCTTGTTGCAGCTCTGTCCACACCATTTTTCCCTTCCTCCACTCCCCCACTGCTTTTTAAGCACTCCTTTTATTTCACTTCTTTTTTTTTCCATTATCCTCCTGGTTTTGCGAGCAAAAGCCCTTCTATATTCACAGAGCCCTCCTACTCTTTACTTACACCCCCATCTTGCTTAAATTCCTGCTGCCTCATCTTCGAAACTGGTAGCCCAAAAGGGACAAAGGGAACAACTTCAGCATTTCAAGTCTACCAAAACTAAAAGCATTTTGCACAGATGTTTTGCAAGATTTTTTCAAGGCAAGAAATTAATCTTTATCTACAAATCTAAAATAATCATGTAAATCTGCTGAACAGACAAAGCACATAATATAAGTTACTCAAAAACATACTGATGGGAAGTGGTAATCCTACATTCTGAGGGGGCTTAATTCTGTTGAGGAAAATAATAAGGAAAAAAAGTCATCCTTGGGGCAATGATTTAGTGAAAGGCAATTTTACAATGTTTTATTGCATTTGCAGAAGACTAGTTTTAATACTGAAGATGAAAAAGAACGTACTGGTCCTGTGCTAAACACAGGTTCAGTAATTCTGACTTTCCCTCATTAGCCCAGTAAAATGTTTAATGCTACCTACCTGAATCATCAGCTAATCTGCTGATTCTCTCCAACACAGCAATACAATCTCTCTCATCATCACTGACTTCCTTCAAAGTGTCCAGCAAACTTCGAGCCACCATTTGCCTAGTTTACAAGAAAGATTAAAAATTAGCATTGTGTCCAGAAATAAAGCCAAATCAAAAAGTTGTGTAATCATACAAGTTTCTTAAACCAAACAGTAAGATTTTTACATCGATTCACTTTTAACTCAGTAAATTTTAGTTAGTCCTGCTTTGGGAATTCTTAATTCCGATACCTGCCGCAATCCTAAAGAACAGTTAACTTTAAAATTAACATTAAAAGTATCCCTTTGGTTTACAAGGATAACATAAACCAGCCACAAAGATAAAAAACAGTAACCATCTGCCAAGTGGGCAAACAGGAGCTGAATGTTAGGAAGTCAGTGTCAGCCTTCCATCCTCACCTCTGAATTCCCTAACTTGTTCCATAGAAAGCAAGACAACACCGCTATTGTCGGAACAGTTTTAAACAGAATTATGAACTTATTTCACAGAATCACGAACACTCAAGCTGAAGATTCCCATACTGATGGTGACGTTTAGAAGCTAAACTTCATTCAAATGCTACATAGCGCAATGGGTATACACTGTGAAAATAAAATGTACTAGCCCATTAATGTCTCCATGAAGCATAGAAAATGAAACATCAAGAAAATATGAAACAAGTCAGAATAAACTCAGTTACTACTTCCAATGCATGAGAAATTTTTCTAAGGATTAACTGGTCCATGACAAGATAACAGATGTGGGAGTTTGTCCTCTAAGGTCCTGTTGCAGTCTATGTTACAAAGCCATACACATCACTTAGTTCCCTTAAGAGCCCTAATATTAAGTTTTTAAACAGTGCAGCTGACAATGTGTGGCAATCAACCTTTCTCCTCAACAACAGCCTGTAATGGTATAACACTTGTTTTTCCTCACACTTTTGGACAACATAGGTTGAACATCAGTTCAGAGAGCTAGCAGGATTATCCCAACAGTGAAATGGGCCAAGGAACAGTATCCAACAAGCTGCTAGCCCTTGTACTACCCCAGAGCAATTCATCAAAATGCTGAAGCAGCAAGGGTCAAGTGCCAGATATTTCTGCCTGACAGAAACACTGTTAGGATGTAGCCTATAAAAACTATTGACAAACAGCACGGCTGTAGGCATGAACAGAAGCATAGCTAATCCTGATCATCACTACAAATGGTAAACGTGAGTGATGCTCACAAACTGGTAAGAAACTGATGGTTACATTCCCATTGTATAGGGGAAGCTTGAGAACTTCACAATTCCATGTAACTGGAGAAATGCAGTAGGTTTTCATGAATTCCCAAAGCTAAGCAGACATTTCTATTTTCTCAAACTGAAAATCAGTAATTTACATGTTTCACATTGGCCACTTGCAAAACTATTAAACTCAACTGTTTTGACATAGAGATGAACAAAACTCTCTTAAAAAAAAACCTGCAGAAAACTGTTAGCCTTTAACAAATTTCCTCTCCCTCACTCTTTTTGACTTGTTAAAAAGTGCAACATCTCTCAGCCAAGGTCTTGATATGCAGTTGGAAGTTCAGCTATCAAAATCCTAATGGAGGGAAACAAGACTACATGACACACTAACCTAGAAGCAGAGTTGGCTTGGTCTTTTAAAGGGCTGGACACCTCTGAAAAGAGAAGAGGAACAGATGAAGCATATTTCATAAACCAGCCTGCCTGGATACATGTCTGCTACATATAAAATGTAATATTGGAAAGGGAGAGACACGTCAACTGACCCATGGGGTTGGTCTCAGCAAGTAAGGATCCACACTAAACAGCACTACAACACCCATCTAACAAACAGTACTACATCCCATCTGGCTCCTGGAGACTATGGAATAGCCCCCCTACAATGCTGGGAGTTTTGAGAAGACTCTCATCTCCTCAAGAGCTTTGTTAGCAGTATCCTGAACTGTGGTGGCTGGATCCCAAAGGAAGTCTTTGCTAGTTCCTGTGAGTTGGGCAGATGGTTATGCAGAAGAAGCCACCCTGTAAACTGAAGGCCACAAACCTTCTGCTCAAGAGGAGGAGATGAAAACACAAATCCTAACCTGAAGCAGACATGGACTTATTCATTAAATTCACTCAAAGCTAAGAAGGGGCATTCAACTTTTCCCCTGGACTAAACGTAGAAGATAGCCCCTACCTGCACCCAGGCAGTATCTCCCTCTTTGGCTTGTAATAAAATCAATGGAACTTCTACATTTAGCACATTCTGGTACAAAGCATTACAACCAAAGGCAACAGGCCAAGCTAAGCTCACTTTAAAAAAAAAAACAAAACACCTAACAGGGTAGAAAGCCAGTAATGACAGGGTACTCTCTTAACTCCATCCATCTAGTGTTCTGGGAGACAATATACACTCATGTCCTCCAAACGTTATGGGCTCTGACCTAGTTCTGCCATGATCCCCAGCAATCTGCCAAAATCCTTCTTGTGCCTGCAAGGCACGAACCCAGAACACAGAGCTAAACCTACCTCACATTCGCCACAGGCTGAGCACTAGCATGTAGGCAACTAATGCAGAATGACTTGTGCCCTGCAAGCCAAGACTTTGACATGATCCGCTTACTGGGGAGCTGAGAGTAAGTAAGGGTCCCTGGTGCCCTGTCTAGCAGCCTGATCTTCCTTCTCATGCAAGCATTGGCAGTCGAGCTACAAAAAAGCCTACAGCATAAGATTGCAATGAACTATCAATGCATAGTAGCACAACATAAAGCAAGGAGTAGCTTGCCCAGCAATTTGGCAGGTGAGCACCAGGTGAGCATTTGTGAAATTTTACAGAGCTCTGAAGAATGACCTGTCTGGTCTAGACAACAAAATTAAAATAGGCAGACATGCTTCATGAAGCACAAGAGTCAAGGAGATACCCTTGTGACAGCGAAAAGGAGGAGGAGCCTCTAGGGATAATGACAACGTGCTCATAAACTGCATTCTAACAGGGAATCAGACTCCTTCAAGTACATATGTGACAGAAATAGCTCCACCAACATTAATGATGACAATATAAGTGATTTCAGTGGCATACAGTCTGTTACTATACATTACTCCTGGTTATCAGAGCACAATCTGGGACAAGGATTAATGGTTTACTGCCATTTCCCTCCTGCCACTGGCTTGGGCTTGTGCAGTGCTTGCCTCTAATGAGATACTAAGCTTCACTACAAACTTCTACCTTTGCACATTCTCCGTGCCAGCAGAATTGTCTTCATTGCGGCAACAAATAGAATTGCATCTTCTTGCCTGTTCAGTCAGATTTTGTACCCGATTCCTCCAGGTCCAAAGAGACTTTCACTAGCTGCTCTGGCAAGTGATGCTTCAAATCAATAACCTACAGCTGTGAACTCTCAAAGAGAACTATTTATTCACCACATGTGTCTTTGGCATATGACTGCCACCTAAGCAGCAATGCATCTATTTATCCATTAAATAGCTTACAGCACAAAGAAAGGCCAAAGGCTGGAACGTAGCATGCAGTACAAGAGCTTCAGCTATTATGTGTGCCTAAGTGGAGGAAAATTAGCAAAGTTCGAGTTTTCATGAGCATGCATGGGGAGAGCTTGCCCAATAATAGAAAAACTGGTAAGTTAGGATAACTTGTAGGCACACTTCACTGCAATCAGCAGTGTGATAAAACAGGGATAGATTACAAACATCCTGTCTTTATGTCCACATGCAGGGAACGGATATTTTGAAGACTCCACACACGGATGTAATTAGGATTTGTGACAACATATGTCCAGAAGAGCTATAAATATATTTGCTTGGCTCATTCAAACTCCTTTTATACACCCCTTTGACCTTACTTGGAATCAATACTGGGAGTTCTAAGTGGTATAATTATTGTGTACCAATCACCATCATTAGCCCTTTAATAAATTTCTTGTATAGAATATAAATGAGTTCATCTGCACAATGAGTACATTTAGCAAGTAAGCAGATGTTAAAAGAAAAAAAGAGAAAGGCAAAGAAAGAAGATTATTTTTTTCCTTGCCCATTTTTGAAGAACTTCTAAATGAAGATTTCATTTCATGTTTAAGTGAATACTGGTAGTAGCAACTTAGCAGAACACTATTTTCCCCAATCTCAGAAGACTGTGGAGACCAGTGACGAGCGGTGTTCCTCAAGGGTCAGTATGGGACCGGTGCTGTTTAACATCTTTGTCAGCAACACAGACAGTGAGACTGAGTGCACCCACAGCAAGTTTGCCAACACCACCAAGCTGTGTGGTGCAGTCGACAGCTAGAGGGAAGGGATGCCATCCAGAGGGACCCTGGAAGGCTTGAGGAGTGGGCCTGTGCAAACCTCATGAAGTTAGCAAGGTCAAGTGCAAGATCCTGCACCTGGGTCAGGACAATCCCAAGCACAAATACAGGCTGGGTGGAGAACGGATTGAGAACAGGCCTCAGGAGATGGACTTGGGTTTGTTGGTTGATGAGAAGCTCAACATGGCCCGGCAACATGCTTGCAGCCCCAGAAATAGTGTGTGGTCTGGAGGCTGCCTCTTCATTAATAAAACCATAACCAGAGTCCCACTTGCTTTGGTTTTTAGATACAAGAAGGGTCATTTATAGTAATATTTGTCAGGTTCCTCTCCATTCTCATAGACGAAGAGATCATCTGTGGTCTGATCAACACTTAAAAGACAGTGAGGATGTAGACCATAACATGCCAAAAATTGTCACACAGCAACTCCTTCCACCATTTGGGAAACCGTTAAAGGATTTCCTACCTCACACTCTCTTTTCCTGTTCCCTACCTCACACTCTCTTTTTCTGTTCATCCCATCAAAAATCATACACATATAAATGAAGCATAAAATCTTATTTGCATGTTCCAAATCTGATCTGCTAAAATTTCTTAGGACGCAGATACAGATCCATTTCCATCTCAGAGCAACTGGCTTTGGCCTTCAAGACACCAGCTGAACCATTCAACATAATCACACGCTGCAAATATGATACATATGTAGATGGCTAACCAGACAGAAAACAATAATTAAAACAAATGCAAAAAGAAATAATACTTCAAATAAAAATCATTTTTTTCCCCATAAAAACCATACTAAAAGCAAATTCATCCATTTAAAGAACAAAAAAATTCTTAGCCTAATTTACCCAGGCTCAATAATTAGGTTTCAAGGGTTTGGGCATCTATAATTTGAAGCTGCCATACAAATGTAGGTTCAAGATCACAGAAACAACTGAAACGTTGTTAATTCAATCATAATATTAAATATGTTAAACTACACATAAGTAATTGTATGTGACTATACCATACTGAGACATAAATTAAACTACATTTGTTTATTCTTATCTTTTCCCTATGAAATGCCCCAGTTCATTTGTTTAGCAAAAATCTCAACAATTATCCCTGAGACTGGCTAATGCTGAATCATCATAAACTGCCTGCAATAGTTACTCACTATCACTTACAGTGTTATCACTGCTATTCACAGTTACATCACTAATGGCTATCATATGCTATTTCCTTTATTTTCTTATGCTACATAACTCAGTAGGCCTACAAAGAGAACTAGGATTAAACAGCATGTTTATACCAGCAAAAATAACACAAACAAGCAAACACAAAAAAAAAAACCCAGAGAAAACTTGTTGTTACTCCACCCATCCTCCCCTGCAGAAAAGCAGAGGATGCATAAAGCTGGACAGCATCATCAAAAAGATTTCAAGCTAATGCATGCCCCACACCCCACACAAACCATACAGAGAGACTCAGACAGTCAGTTTTTTCTTAAATGAGCAAGTAAAATATGAGGACTACTATTCTTGTTTAAAATTCAAGCCACACAACTGGAGTTTCTGAGTTTGTTCTCCTCCCTCCTATCTTTCATTACATAGTTGTCACCTATAGCCCTAAAGGTTCCTCTTCCCTCCCTCCCCATGAAAAGTCACACACAAAAACTTCCTCCTGGTTGGCAACTGCTCATTTCATCTCAAATTGTAAAATACAACCAAGTCCGGATTTCAGGAAAACAGAAAACTTTAAAATCAGGCATTTCAGAACTAATTTATGCATACAGATTTATGTAAGTTATAAGAAAAGAAAACATTCTGTAATTGTTAGGTTCGTTTCAATCAGAATGAAACCTTCCAAACACGGGTATGTTCATATACATAGTATAGAATTTTAAGTATACTTCTCATGACTAAAGTTAAGCAAAAGACTAAATCCTTACAGAATTCTGGCCATGAACAACAAAATAGAGGCTAGTCTACAGGGTGGTTGATCACAGGCTTATCTTCTGCATACTACTAAAACAAGAACTCAACATAAAAGCAAACATACTTTATTAAAGATTTATTTGGAGCCCAAACTAAACTATATTAAAACACCAGAAAACCTCAACCTTAACATATTTCATACATTTCTGTGATCTTGTAACTGTTTACAGATACAATTAAAGCTGGTTTTGAATTGCTCCATTCCAATGCAGAGTCTCTGTGCAGGGGATGGGGCAGGGAGTGAGGGATGTGGCTGAAGTATGCTACGGTACCTGCGCTTTTAAATGGAGCAACTAGTTCAGTGGCATTAAATACAAAGAGGAAAATGCAGACCACAGTATTACCTGGACAAGTCCATTTTCAATAACCAGAAACAGAAATGCCTAACCTGTAAACTATGGATGAGGATGATCCTGAAAAACTTACTGGGTTCCCCTGGCAACCTACAATACTGTTCATTATCCTCTCCTGACCTTTCATGAAGTATTTTCTTGAAGACAATTTCCACAGAGCTATGGATACAGTTGACTATTATCTTCTAGTCCTGTGTCAACAGGAATGTTAGCACCCACAAAAAAACCTAAAAGGATGTGGTCCAATGTCCTGGTTTCAGCTGGGATAGAGTCAATCTTCTTTCCAGTAGCTGGTACAATGCTGTGGTTTTGGATTTAGTATGAGAATAATGTTGCTAACACAACTGTCAATATAAACATTACTTAGCAACAACTAAAAATAAGTCAGGGACTCTTCAGTTTCTTAGGTCCTGCCAGCAAAAAGGCTGGAGAAGCAGAAAAAAATTGGGGGCAGGGGGGACACTGCCAGGACAGCTGCCCCAAACTAGCCAACAGGATATTCTATACCATAGAACATTAGGCTCAGTATATAAACTGGGGGAAGTTGACCATGGCCTGCACACCGCTGCTCAGGGACTGGCTGGGTATTGTATTGGTCAATGAGTGGCGAGCAACTATACTGTGCATCGCTCGCTTGGTTGGCTTTTTTTTTCCTTTTAGATTTTATTCCTCTCTTCCCTTTTCATTGTATTATTATTAAATTTCATTTTATTTCAATTATTAAATTGTTCTGAACTCCACCCATGAGTTTTACCTTTTTCCCAATTCTTCTCCCCATCCCACCACAGAAAGAGGGAAGTGAGCAAGCGGCTGTGTGGTTCTTAGTTGCCAGCTGGAGCTAAACCACAACATTCAATTAATGAAAAAGTTCCAGAAGTCCTGAACTACAGTTGCTTCAAAGGTAAGCAAATGTTTTTCTGTTATCGTTAATAATTCGCCCTCAGTAAGAAGGAGGAGCATCAGCAAACACAAGGAGGAACAGAAACAGAAGAATTTTGTAAAGTTGTTGGGTTTTTTAAATTATTTGTATTTCATGCAAATTAACTTCAGTAGATTTGAATCAGATAAATAGCTTGCACACCATTAGCCAGACAGGACATTCAAAAAGCATACCTGTTAAATATGTTCTCACTTGCAGCGTACTTGTCCAGTCTTCCCAAAGGCGTCAACATTTCATCTTGTGAGACAAAGTCCAGGGCTGAAGGTATAATAATCACATCAGACTCTGAGCTGTAGTCATCCACACCAACTATCAGAGACATCAGAAATATTCCTTATAATCACAGTAGTTTAACACTAAAATGATGTCTGTTGTTGGGTTTGAAATACAGAAGTCTAGGCAAGGTCTCATTGACAACGTATTTACTAACTGTGCTACATCACTCCCCCAGCTTTCTTCAACCCCAGAAAGCCTTTTCTACACAAGAGTGATTGATGACATACCAATTGGACTAAATGGATTTTGAGTAAATTTCTCTAGATTCCCAAATACAATGTTTCACTAAACATACCAGGTTCATGATATTTTTAGCTGACAAACAGTATTTTTATACCTTGTATCTTTATATAAGGAAATTACTTCTAGCTAATTCCAAAGTCAGCTTTTTGAAGACACAAAAGACTAAAATCATAGCTGCAATTAGCCCAACAGTAAAGAGTTAATACATCATCTAACAGACCAACAAACCTTTTCAAAAAAAGAAAAATCTAAATTAAGCATGTTAACATGTTCAGATGTGTGTTGCTATATCCGACTACCAAATAAAACAGGCACAATTCACCTACTGCATTATTATTAACCAGGGCATCAACAGGGAACTTCATATGAACAGACACCTTTATCAACATGGAACCACAATAGTGTGGAAAAGGGGTCCATCCCTGCTCTGCAGAACTGCTTGAAGAATTCAGATTTGAACTACCACCTTTTTTAGCTTCCATATGCCCCCTAAACTGCTCAAAAACTCAGACCCATAACACACACACCTTAGCCTGCAAATGCAATTACTTATCTGCAAGAACTATCCCAGACCACCTGCTTTACTCCTGAAAATATAACACTACAGCTATGCTTGTCTAGCCAAGTTTATCTGAAAAGCCTTTTGAAAACTAGCAGAGATGAAGAGAAATACAGATAGATCTAGAAGTCTAACAATGATTTTTTTAAAAAAAAGTGAAAGCTATAGAGCAAAGAAAAAATATTCTCTTACTTTCCGTACAATTATGCTATGTTACATAAATTGGTTATCAAACGTTGTACCATCTTCAACATTCAGAATACACAAGTAGCTACCATTTTCTGAAGTCTTCCTTAATGTATTTCAAATGTCAAAAGGTTTAACACCAAATTTCTCTAGAAGAGTAATATTTTTAGACCTAAACTGAGTCAAACAGCATCCCTTTACCAATAAACTAATTCTCCCATTTTCTAGGTAGAGAATCAATGGACATTGTTTAATTGGTCATAAATAAATCCTACGCCTGGAAGAGAGCCCAAATTCTGCAGTTGCTGATAGGACATGAAACCCTTGCCAGAAATAAAATGAAGAAGTGATGGGAGAAGAGCAAATGTGTAAGAAGAATCTGGGAGACAGGGGCAAGGAAGAAAGTGTGCTAGGAGCTGTGAGACAAAGTAGATGAAAGAGCAATCTGGGGAGAGGAACTAGTGCTCTTGGATACACCTAAGGCAGAGGATAAACTGCAGGGGGAGGAAGGGAAGACTCAAAAGAAAGGTCAGATGCAGAAAGCTACTGCAGCACAAAGGGAAAGAAAGCACTTAGCAACCCCAGGTTTACACAACTTTGAACCTGTTTTTAGTTTGGGTTTGTGGTTTGGTTGTGGTTTTTTTGCAAGAAGCAATTTTATTTTCACAGGAAAGGTGGAGGGAAGGTAAAAATATACTCATAATGCAAGTTAGGGTTTTATGGCAGGTCAAGTTAACAAGGACCAGGCTACATCCTTTCACAGGTTCATAGGCCTTTAATTCAACCCATCAATCCAACTGAAACCACAGGTTTTCATGGGTTTATAGTTATGCCATGATCCTCTCACACAAACTAGTCTTTTTAGAATAGAATATTTCAGTTGGAAAGGGTCTACAACGATCATCTACTCTGACCACCTGACCACTTCAGGGCTGACCACAAGTTAAAGCACGCTGTTAAGGGCACTGTCCAGATGCCTCTTAAACACCGACAGGCTTGGGGCATCGACCGCTTCTACAGGAAGCCCATTCCAGTGTTTCATCACCCTCTGGGTGAATAAATGCTTCCTAATGTCCAGTCTAAACCTCCCCTGACAGACACAGCTTTGAATCATTCCCGTGCAACCTGTCACCAGATCCCAAGGAGAAGACATCAGCACCTCCTTCTCCACGTGCCCTCCTCAGGAAGCTGTAGAGAGCCGTGAGGTCACCCCACAACCTCCTTTTCTCCAAACTAGACAAGGCCAAAGTCCTTCACCATTCCTCATAGGAACATTTTGTTGTTTACAAGCTCCTACTGTTGGAGTGCTGACTCAAGACATACTTTGAAGCAACAAACACATTCTGCAGCATCCACATATTAATTAAGTTACACAGGTACTCCTCATTCCAGGAAATTAATTGCATTAAAACTCATTACAATTGAGTCCTTCACTAGGGAACTAAAGCACTGCACTCAGATCAATTTCTAAACTATAGAACTTAAATTAATACAGTTAAGTTATGACATAACCAACTGGGGAGAAAAAACCCATCACTAATATTCAGTGAAATTAATTCCACGGCAGGGTCCTATTTTCCTATTTTGAAGTCTGTTGATCATACTACAAATTTAAAAGCATAACTTGAAGAAACATGTCAAAATATCAACATAATTATTGTCACCAATATGATTATTTTTATTTAGCTATCAAATGCAGGAATAATAAAAAAAGCTGACATTATATCAACCAGCACTAGTTTTACTCCCTCCATTTCTCTCCTCTCAACCTCAACTTCATATTCCATGCTCCTCTCTCTTCCCTCTACATTTACTCTCCCCTAACACTCCTACAGTGAGTGGTTCAATGTAGATGCCACCTCAGATGGTGTAAAACATGGCAACTGCTCACTTTGTATGTCTCGATGCATAAACATGAACCGAAGGTGACTATATTTCTGATGCCTTTGATTTAGCAAACTGAATGTTCTGATAATTTTTGCCTTGTGAAACCAGTTAAGTCAAACAAACTCTAAATCCACTCTATATCACATCTAAATATCAATGATAAAAATACGAGCAGCTGCTTACAATTTATCTGATTGATGTCTCCTACTAGTTCAAACAGAAAGTGAGGTGTGTAGATTTGTGCTGCATTTGTGCTTTGTAAAATTAAGTTTACCACTACACTGGGCTTGATGTGCCTCTGCTATTGATGCCGAGCAACATTTATTATCTAAATAAATTCCAGCATCTCAGCTTATAGTCACAAAAGAGATCATTCAAACAGCAACATCTGGATAATCGTAGCATTAATACCAACATGGAAGAGGGGTGATAAAAATAAATGAACATGTACATGAATAAACAAACTGTACATGAACGGTTTAAAGTTCTATTCAAGTACTGTTACTGTTATCTTACATATTCATTTTCACCTTCAACAGTAAGACACCAATCCAAGTGAAAAGAGCCATCAGCCCAGTACACTTCCCATTCTAACAAAGCCCCTCAAGTGGATGTTTGTCTTTAACTTGCCCCAAATATGACTGACCAACAATCTAACCACTCCTCATCTAAAATGCATATAGAATATATTTTGCATTATTCAATTAACAAAGTCACTTTGATATTCCCTACACTTGGAAGATTGTTCCAAAAAAGCTATCAAAAAGGCTGTTAACTGAGCTTTGCCTCTTGCCCTCCTCTGCTTTCCACCCAGCTTTGAGCACTTGCCCAAGTACCACAACAGGACCTTTTTGTAAATTCTACAAATGCAGAAGACAACCTTGAACACAAGTGTACTGCTTCTGGCTGGCGCAGAGTTCACAGCAGCTTACGGGGTTGTTTCAACCTACTTGCTGGTAGGTTAGTGTGAGGAGCAGAAAAGGGCTTGACACTGTGTAAACACACTGATGTTTTAGTAACTGCTGAACAGTGCTATCAACACTAGTTTCAGCACAAATCCAAAACATAGCACAATACAAGCTAATATGAAGAAATTTAATTCTATCCTAGCCAAAACCAGTACAAGTCTTGGCTAGTTCAAATGCGGAACATCCCAATTCATTCCCACTTAAGAATATAGAACAGGCAACAGAGCCACATGTTACTTCCCTCTCCTGCTGCAGAAAAACTACAGGTCACTTTTCTTAGTTTTTCAAACCAGTACCAAAAAGTCCAGACCAAATGCTCAAAAGGCATCTAAACTATAACACACCACTGAAAACTAATGCAAGTGCAGAGCCTAAGTACCTTTTAATCTGGTCTTACATGTTCACACCAACATGCAAAAGAAGTACAGCTAAGACAAATTAGGAGTTTCTATAAAAACCCAGCAGTTTCAAGTTTTCTATAAGAACTATCCCAGCAGTTTCAAGTCACCAGTGCTGATGGGGGAGGAACAGTAATTGGACAACAGTGCAAAAAGCAATCAAATGCCCCTATTTTCTGTCCACATAAGCACCAAAGCAGAGCAAATTGAATAAATTGATTTATCTACAGTAAGTAGTTTGCAAACTTCTCTTCAAAACTCTATACAACTACCACCAAATATAAGGCAGCACTGCATAACAAAATAAGCACTGGATTTTGTTTCAGTATCTGACTACCACTGACCCGTTGTATGACACAAGCCAAGTAACTTCTCTCTGTACCTTCATTTTCCTGTCCAAATACTTAACTGTTTTTTGTAGAAGTTGTTCAGGCTTGTCTATCTATCTTACATCCAGTCCATACCATACCAGCAATACATTAACAGCCTCCCACTTTAAGTTCTCCTGTTTCCCTTAAACTTTCCTCTGTTTTATGCAAGGATACAACAACTACTTACCATGATTATTAACTAACATAAACCATATAGCAATCATGATGAGACAGACTATGTTTAGAGGTGCTTTGTCAACCACTGACAAGCTTGGTTGAGCTTACAACAACAAAAGTCCATTTAAAACTCAGTCCCCTATAAAAGTGTAGTCTATAGGACAATTTTCAAGAGAGCAAATTTTTCTACTACATATCTTCATGGTACGCTTCACAAAGATCTTGATCATGTTGTCTCTTTTAGAGACAAGTGCACAAGATCATGTTTCTAAAAGTATTCTTCTTTTATTTGACAATGCATGAGTAACTCTTTGCCATAGACTTTTCGGTAGCAAGGTCTCCATGTATTCTTGTTTACTATGGGCTCCATGGCAGAAACATATCCTCCCTCATTTTGGCATGGAAACTTGGTAAGACAACAGGTATTCTAAAAATGAGCAATTTTCATTTCTGAAAGCTGAGCAACAAACAATTTTAAAGCTTTGAGATTTCCAACTAATATTAGAGCTCTCTCATTTTATCTTCTGCGTTTCCCAAGCATTCTCAAGATCCTAAGTCTCTACTGCAGTTGCTACAGATATATCTAGTAAAAGGGACTATTTTTTATTCAGCTATAGTTCCGGTAACTACTATGCTCTACATCGAATATTACCATAAGGATGTCCAGGTTAATACAGCAAATATGCAGAAAGGACTTAGTTCTGTTCTACTATTCAAGTAATTCTTCTGTTTAATTGCAAAGCAAAAAGAGTAGTTCTGTGAGCCCAAACATTTGATAGCATAATCACAAAATAACAGCAAGTTTTGTTCTAAGTTATCATCCTCTATGCTATCAAGGAATAAATTCACCTTACATTCAGATTCTTGCAGAACACAATATTCTCAGTCCTTCAATATTGTGAATAGATTCATTTCCATCTAATTTTCTATACAAAATATCATTTTACATCTTGACGTTCTGCAAAAAGAAATGCACTTCAGCATAAGCCTGGAAGCTAAACATCTACGTTTGTCCACAGTTATGAATTCATTACTCTTACCCTTTCACACTGCACTATATTCCAGCTCTGATTCTGCAGCGACAGCACAGACCAAAGTGTTAGTCACACTATTTCAGCTTCATTTGCTACCACAAATTTACTGTGCTGCTTCAGTAATATTAACCAAGAGCTACTGTGATGACAGTTGCACATGTATTACAGAATGCACGTCATGCTAAATTCCACCACTTTGCCTGCCCAATCCAGGTATCACTCACTGGTGACCACAGATCCCACTGTCAGAAAGGGGGAGCTGATTTTTCTAAGAGACACTTGAAATCTGCTATCTCTGTTTTCCTGCTGTAGTCTGAGACTAAACACGCAAATAAGATGCCACAAGTTTACCCTGATATTGCAAATGTTTTTGGAGAAAAATGCTAGTGTGAACAGTGTGTGATTAAAATCAGCAAAAATTACGAAGCAGGTGAACAGAAGTATAAAAGGGATCTGCAAGTAACAATCTTATATTCCAGTCCACCCACCATATTAGGATAAATAAGAACCACAATTCCCTTTCTCTGCCTCTCCCCTAAATTTCCCCTTCAAACACAGAGTGCTGTCCACCTTGAGCCTTTTATGAATGTGAAGTTACCACACCTATATGCACAGATTCTGTCTACACTCTGAGTTTGGGGATGGGGGAGAAGGAGGAGAGAGGCAAGAGCAAGGAAGAAGTTAAGAAGGGGGAAATGCAAAGCAGCTCTGATGCAAAGCTGTGGTGTTAACAGCAAAGCTTACCACATTAGCCCCTATGTAGCACTTACACAGAAGAGCTTGCTAACAGCTTGAAGCCCAGAGCAAACCCATTAAAATAAAGCCTTGGTACAGGCTTGGTGAGGGGAGCATTTAGCAGATGAAAGACAGGCACAGGAATCAAAATCAGCAGCTGTTTACACACCGAACTCATGCAAGTATGGCACAGCAAATTTAAAAACCCGCTAGACTAAACATAACAGACTAAAATAGTATTTTCATTTAGCAAAGGCCTTAAAAAAATATAGTTAGTTATCAAGCATGCCAAAGGAGTTGCATTTCTCATCAAGCATCAAAGGAAACAAGGAGCGATACAAAATTCTCTAAGCAGCAAGGACTGGTACAGCTACAGACAAGTTTGTCTTTTCCAGACATACACAGGCAGCACTGAAAATCCTGATCTGCTGTGAAACAAAAGAAGAGTTCTACTTCATACTGCTCACTAGTCATTTATTTGCACAGCAACAGAATGTACCTTCTACCAGTTAATGGTTTGACCTGCAACAAAAGCTGGTCCAGAGGAAACTGAAACAAAGAGGACGACATCTAAGCTACCAGTTATAACAATCAACAGTTTATATTTTGTTTGCCAGTTTCCTGTTGGGAGCATGTCACACAGATCACCATGGTACTCAAGTTCCCTGCTATTTAGGTCCCTATCTTTTACTCCTTCCAAACAACTGCATGCAATTAAGAATTGTGGAATGAAGCAAAAGTCAGCTAGTGCGAGCAGGGAGCAGGAAGTTCCTCTAAAATACTTTCTCCTCTACAAGTTCCTTACAGTCAGGGAAAAGCATCCACTCTCTCTGCAGAGCACGGTCGCTTGTGGGAGTTTCGATTAACTCCATGACTGACAATTTTGTAGCAGTACAAAGAGAATTCCACTTCCATCCTCAGTCAAGATGTTTTCCCTGGTCCCACCGTGACAGGACACATGCATTCACTGTGCTTGGGGGCATGCTCAAATTCTGCCCCCTAACTGGGCATCTAGTACACACAAAAACATCAAGTTCAAACTACATATGCTTTAACCTTGGGCTAACTGGAAGAGAGAGCATTATGAAGCAAGCAGTTCAAATTCAGACACTGCAAAGGCTTGTGCTAGCTTTGCAACCCTGAGTGACCCCATGAGTTATGACACATCAGCTACTAAACCCAACTGTTTCACTTGATTGAAATGTTGCTCCGCTCTGCAGTTACTTTGACTGGTTCAATCACAGTAACTGAAATACACTTACTTGGGCTAAATGCTGCAGGGAAGGCAAGTTCTATCATTAGTGCATCCATAATCTATAAAACATGGCTTTGCAAAATAAATCACTTTGAACTTCCTAACTGTACTTCTCTCTCCACTTAAACCCCAGACAACACTCTTGAGACAGTCTTGACAGCATTCAAAACTCTTTGTGGGACAGCCTTTGTGTTTCCCAGACGTTCGAAGATGGAAATTCTTTCTGTAACTCTTCGCACTTTTCTTCCTTCTGCAACTCTCTACACCTTTCCTGCCCACGTTCAGCATGAAGTATAAAACTGATCTATGGGAGAAGACTGAGCAGTACAGAATGCAGTGGATTCACTCATGGATTCACTCTTAGAAAAAGTAAGAACAGTCATGGGTGTTAATTTCAGTGTTATTTAAAATACAGTTTTCTCTAACAAAACATATATACAAGCAAACTTGCACAAGCAAGTATCCCTACAGACTAATCAAGCTATTCCTCCTGAAGGCTAGAGAGGAAGGAAAAGGTAGTCTCTCTCCCATTAAAGTATTTGTGAACTGTTCAGGCACTATGGCAACGAGACAAAAAAAAACCCTAAGCAGACTTGTTTTATCAGAGGAAAACACTCCAACAGTCTGCATTTTCGCTCATACAGAATGCCACTTTTATACATTAATATATTTAGCTTTTATGAAAATTTTATCTCAGAATAATGCATATTTATTGTACTATTTGCCTTTCATTTTTCTTTACCTTAAAAATAGTTTAAAAAACCCCACCAAATCAGTACTCTCAACTCTCTCTCTGCTGTTGCAAATGAACACCCTTCACAAACATACCTTGACCTTTTGTTCAACCTATAATATTGGATAGGATTTTAACAGTCTATTGCCAGAAAGAACCGCAGCATCCCTCCCAAACCAAGAAAAATTCACATAAAGTTTTCTTATGCTGTACAGAGAAACCCTAATGTTTTGGGTTCCTTTAGGGGCAGCAGCCCCTGCCTTGCTCTTCCAAAGACAGAATTGTTACTCCAGCTCTCAAAGCAGAAGTTATCCTTTCATCCAGTTCTGCTAGTGTTACAAGTCATCTCTTGCAGCTACTGTTCTTACAATGAAAACTTCCTGCCCACACAGAGGGGAAGTCTTAGCAGCAAAAGACACACACAGGAAAGAAAGGCATTTTATCTTCAACAGCCTGCAGTCTGCCACCTCCACAATAGGTCAGCAGTCAGAAACAACTGCATGAACACACCAAGGCTTTACTCTATCTTAAGCTTAGGATTTTTTAAATTTCCAGCTCCTTCCTCCTTCTGGACTCATTCACTCCAACCTCATTTTGATTTTTTCCTCTGAGTTGGCGAGAAAGGGAAGAGAATACCTGAAGCCCTAGGAGATAAATAAGGAGACAAAGTAAAATTAAAATAATAAAAATAATAAAAAAAAGAGCTGGCAACGTTAATTGAGGATCCTTGTGAGAGACAGGAACATAAAAGTTGGCTGGCGAAAAGCACATTTTCACATCAGAAGTGATCCTACTGGTCTTGGGAAGCTGAAAGCCTAGAAAATTACCTCTTCTTCAATCTTCTGCTAGGTGTAAAGGAGAAAACATGTGCAGCTGCATGAGGAAGTTTCATCAGCCTATACCAAACCAAGCACAATCCTTTCCTCACATAATCTCCTTCTCTAGGATCCTAAAAGGTTGCTCGAGAAAGAGATTGACCATCACCCACCTGAGACCACTAAAATCAAAATTCTACAGGGACACAGCCATCCACCCGAGTCTCCCAGTTTCTATGAGGGTCAATCACCACAATAACAACAAAGAAATTAACTGAAGAGTCAGGAGAATTAAAACCTGATCTCCAGGGGAAACAACAGACTTAACAAGTATGATTCATTAGCACTAAAAAATGGTCATTAGAGTCCCAACAGAACAGAATCTCAAGTCACACCAGAGAACTGACTCTAAGCACTACAGAAAATCTGCCATTAATTTCTGTTATTTTTTGCAACACAGACATTAAAAAGTGCGGACTACTGAAATGCCAACCTGGTAACTCTAACTTGGCACTCTTCAACTAGAGCTAAGACTCTGATGGGACCAAAAGGTCAGTACTGCAGCATGGCATTTGAACATTATGTTGGAAATTTAGCTATACTCAAAGCTGGAATGCAGTCTAAGTGACCCGACTTGCAGTCTATACATAACAACTAAGAGCATAACAAAATTTACTAATTCTTGTTCTGTGGCAAAGAAACAAAGGAATCATAATGCAAAAGCTTCTGATATTACTATGTACAGCTGTGGGAAAGGGAAGGTGAGTTTTAACACACTGAATGAATGTTATGCCCGTATAATTCACTACAAGAAAGTAAGAACTACAACACAGCATCAAGCTGTGCTACCCAAAGTCGAAGAAAATAATTTAATTAAAAGCATTCAACCAACACAAGCTCACTGCTAATACCAGATGATTTGCTAATCACCTGGGAAAGGAATCTATCAACGATAAACCAGCTTTTGATATCTGCAGATGCACAAAGACTATTTTCTTCAGCTCAGCTAAATAACTGGCTCACTCACAGAGAAGCCAGCTGGGAGGAAAGCTTAGAAAGACCTGTCCTCCCTTTCCAATCAATGGAAAAGAACTTGATGCTAGACCAGAGGTATATTAGATCATGGCTACTGTATTTGGTTTTATTTTTAGAACTGTTTAATGCACTAGTGAAATCCAACCAGTAACACTAGATTTGCTAATTGTAAAAGCTATCTTGTTAAATTTTACATCTACCATTAAACTCTTATGCTAAAGAAAACAAGTTTACGCATAGGTGTGTATGTATATCTATAAAAACTCATTTAACAGTTCTAAACTAGAACTGTCAAAACTATGCTTAGATATTAAAATACCCTCTTCTGCATTTTTAGTTAAAACATCTGGACACTATGCATACAGAAGAGGGTAACTATCACTCAGCATTTTTCAACATGATTAAAGTCAAAGCTTCAGAATCTGGATCTTAAGCTACATAACCACCAAAGCATGCATATAGTAGCTGGAACTACCAAAAGTCGTATGTAAATGCAGCTGTCAGTTATCAATAATAAACTTTAAAAAAAAAATGCAAAACAGTATTATAACCAGGTATTAGATCAAAATTTCTTTTCTCTCCTGATTTAAATCACAATTAAAATCCTGGAGTTAAATAAAGCTATCCTTTTTCACAATCTAGATTCTGAAAAATAGAGCCATCTGTAATTAGAATACACATCCTGCACACATCAATGGACAGACTGAAAGAAGTTAGCATCATAGTACATTTGACTGCATCTATCTGTACTGATCAGTTCAATCTTCAGAAAAATCCGGGGCAGAGGGGCAGGACTGTCTAGGAAGAGTCAAAGAGTATTTTATTTATCATCAGCTATATGTAATTCTACAACCCCTCATTTGCTTTTCAACCAGTTTTGTTGCTTATTTTCTTTTCTGTTCTATACTTAGCTTACGCATTTACACTACTGTATTTTGATTTCGTATGCACAAAAAGATTTGAACAAAAGCCAGTTTTTCCCCAACTTCTTTTCATATCCTGTGCAAGATTTATGACAAAAGATCAAGGAAGCCAACAGTCCAAGCAGTGTTTATGGGTAACTGTCCAGCTGACTTTGAACCACTAACTTAATTTTGCCACCTTATAGGAACCAGATAGGATGGGGAGGCTTCTGCTTGCTTCCACTTCAAATTTCCACCCTATTACCGGGGTGGGGTTTTTAGGATGGCGTTGGTTGGGTTTTTTTGCTTTAATGAGTATCACACAAGGATTCTTACAAGGTTTACCTTAACCCAAACGAAATGCAATGATATGTTACTTATTTGAGGGGTTATAGTCAATAACAAAGTTGACTTTCACAATAAGAACTTGCATTTAGGAGTTAATATAAGGTTTATAACCTTCTGCATGTCCAGCAAGGATGCATTCACTGACACACACCCTTTTTTTTTTTTTTTTTAACTACTGAACAAGGAAAAGCCACTGGCTGAATATGGGAGAACCAGAATTTCTTTATCACAGCCTTTGGCACCAGAAGCTACCTCTACAGAAGCAAAATATTAGCTAAAATTAAAGCACTGAAACGCCACATGCCAAACTATGTAACTACTTAAAGCAATCATCTGTGTAATGCACCATCAGGTATAAAGTATGCATTCACCTGAAAAAGAAAAAAAAAAAAATAAATCTGAGCTTTCCAGTGGTAACCAAGCAACCAAGAGCAGAAAATGTGAAGCTTTCAAAATAGAAGTGCAAACCAAAGCTGAAATTAATTATTTAAAAGTCAATCCAGCTGGTTTATCAACCACTCTCTAAAAGCCTTTCTTATAAAAGCTCCTGTTTAATCTCTGACCTCTTAAGCAAATAAACAAAAGACAATTTTTAAAAAGATGCCTTCCACAGCATATATTCTATTGCTCCCCCAGCACTCCAAAAGCAAATTTACTACTCTGCTCAAATCTAGGAATTTTCATTTAACCTAAATATTTATCAAGCTCTCTTTATGAAAATGTAAACTTCCTTTTACAAGAAACTATCAAAACCATACTCCAAAGATACAATAATTTACTGGTTTATGTTTCGGGTTAATTAGCATCCAATGAGTTGGCACAATAAATGAGGGGAAGCACAAATTGTACATTTTTACAAGTCGTTGTTTAAACTCCAACTTCCCAGTAAAATACTTGATTCCAGAGACCTTAAAGACAAAGATCGTAAACCAGCCTGTTCTTAACTCTGCATATCCAAGAAGATACACAGATGCTTGCATCATTACTTTTAGCAGCAACTGTGCATTGTTTTCTGCTCAGCTCCAGGACCTTCTCCTAGTGCTTTAGATTAAGACTAATAAAAGGTATCTCTTAGTCACCTTAAAGATTCTTTAATTTTCTTTTATACTTTTATTGCGTTAAAAATCAGTGAATCACATTGTAGATTCTCATTATCAAAAAAAAACCCAATGTTGTGATTCAGAATCAAACCTAGACTCACTGAGGAGCTACAAAGGAATGCCTAATCTAGTAAAATGTCCTAAACCATATGCCTAATTAGAGACGCAGCTTCAGATGTCCAATCCAGATCTTTACACAGGTACCTAGTCTCAATCACTCCCTGTTTCTCCAGTGTACCTCACTGATGTTCTGCTATTGCTTGATACCAGCTCAATTAAAAGCCCAAAGATTTATTGAAAACTATATAGCTGTCTTTCAAAAATAGTCAATCCATTGACCCCATCTCAGTCTTTTCATATAATTAACAATATTTCACATTTACCTACGTGTCTGCTCCTAATTACACTAACCAGGACTACAAGTATGCCCGTATGTCTTTTTCCTTGTTTGTCTTTAACTATAGCTTAGCACATGTAATAGCAAGACCGCAGCTGGCAGAATCACACATGCATAAAAGCTGCCAGCGCTTCCAGTTTTCTCGCAATTGCGTTCTCCTACTTCAGGAATACACCTCTAAAACAGTGTCTAACTCCACTACTCGAAAGAACAGGAAATATTTCAGCTATTTACAACAGAGAGGTACTGTAGGGTGGGGTTCAGACAAAAATTGCAGCTTTGTGTCTGCCTTTTTTTTTTCATTGTCAGTTTCATATGTGCAACCATGAAATGTAATCCCCAATAACACATCAATTGGGAATGCTTTCATAAATTATATAAGACCTGTTTCATGGGTACAAAACATGGTTATTTCAAAGAAATACCACCGCACAATAAACAGTCTTTCTTTTGACTAGCATGTACAGCCTCCCTGGTCTGTATTATTTTTCTCTAGCTCACGGCCATCTCACAAGAAAATCATATACAATTTAGAACCATAAAAGACATCATGTGACTGAACTATGTCCAGACAGCACACATTCATTCAACAGCTTCCTGTTTTTTTCTCTTAACAGAATATGCATAAGTATTGAGCTATTCGCTTTCATCTGCTTCCATCAAAACCTCAGTAATTTTTAATGAGCTTTCAAATTTTTAGATTTCTATGGCTCCCACCTTCAGGATGCTCTCATCTGGACTGAGTCATACCTCCATGCATGTATTATTTTTTCATCTTTAAACACAAGACCATAACATTCAAACCACCACCAGGAGCCCACAGGTTCACAATCACCTCTCTAATGACTACACGCAATTTCTTACTTCAACGCCTCTCTTACAGTCAACGAAAATCATAATCTTAAGTGGAAATTTAAAGAACACACTTTTATTTTTCAGTGTGTCACTTCTGAAGTCCTCCTCCTGTAACCACACAAAGTTTCCAAGCGGCTATGCTATCGATGTGGATTTCAAGCCATCAGAATTAAAAAAAAGCAAGCCTTACAGCTTGCTCCCCCTTTGTGCAAGGCAACACGCAATAAGGGCCTTTTAAACGTCAGATGTCAAAACTGAAAAAGAAGATGCAGCAGTTCAATTCTGAAAAGTTAAACCAACCCTCCTCTAAAAACGTAAGCCATGCACGGGAAGGTTTCCCTCCCGCGACCCCCCCGCGGCGAGCGGGCGGCCGTGCAGCACGGCACACCTCCGGCACCGGCCGGGCTCCGCACCCCGCCGCACCGCCTGCCTCACCAGCTGCCTCCGCCTCCATTTTCACTTCCAGCCCCAAATTTATCCTCCTCTGCTTCCAAGAAGCTCCCTCGGTACCGACATCGCCAGCAGACACCTCCTCACCTGAGTAACATCTACCTGTCTGCCCAGCCGCGCTGCGTACCCCTGAGTTAGGCATTTTGTACCTGAACCACATTCTGTGATTTGCACCGCGACGTGAACTCTTTTCCACACATCTCTCCAGCGGGGTCAGGAAGCGGGGCCGGGGGGGGGGGGGGGGGGGGGAGGGGGAAGGATACCACACACACACACACACACAATATATATATATAAAACAACCACCGTAGATATAAAAGGAACGAACAACCCACACGCTGCAGCCTCCGGCGCGGCAGGATTCTCCTCCCCGGAGGCGTCCCCCCCTGCCCAGGCCATGCGGGGACGACGCCCCTCGGCGGCCCGCAGGCTGCCACACCTCCCGGCGGGGCTGCCTCCTTCCCGCCCGCCCTCGGTGGCCGTTAACGGAAGCCCCGCGCGCTGCCCGCCGGACAACGCACCCCGCTGCGCGCCGCCGCTGCCCCGCGGGAAAGCCCGGCGGGAACCGGCCTGCCCCACGCGCGTCCGCGACCGTGTCATGGGCACGGGGAAGCGCGGGGCACGGCCGCCTCCTCCCCCCACCGCGCCGCCGCCTCCCACAATGCACCGTGGGCGCTCCCCGCTGAAGCCACTTCCTCGCCCGACAGCCGCCCCGCGCCGCCGGCCCCCGGCCCCACTCACATGCGTCGATCTCCTCCTGCAGGTCCTCCTGGAGCAGCGACAGATCTGCGGGAGATACACCATGTGCCAAGGCGCCCGGCCCGCCGCGCCCCCGCCACGCGTGACCCGGCCCGCCCGCGGGGCCGCCCCCCGCCGCCGCTGACGGGCTCCGCAGGCTGCGCCCCGGCGCCCTCCCCGGCCTGACCCCACCCCGCGGCCCCCGCGCTCCGAGCCGGACAGCAGCGGGAAGCGCTTCCGAAGCCGGGGCGGGGGAGCCGGGGGGGGGGGGGGGGGAGGGCTGGCGCCTCACCGGGGAGGCGGCGTGTGCGGAAAGGGGGAGGGGGGCGCTACCTACCCGCCATCTTGCTGCAGCCCCCGCGGGGCGCCCGCCTACATTTACCCGGCGGCCGAGCGAGGCAGGGGGCGGCGGGAGCGGGCAGGCCCGGCGCGGTCCAGGCCCCGGGCCCGGCGGCGTCTCCCCGCGTCCCCGGGAGAGTCGCGCAGGGAGGGAGGAGGGAGCGGGCGGGCGGAGGAAGGCGGGAGGAGGGGTCTGGGCCGGACACGCTGCCCCCGCCTCCGCCCGGCGGAGCCGCGCTCGCTCGCACAGGCGGCCGCGCCTCCCCGCCCCTCGCTCTGACTCACGGCCGGAGCGGCGCGGCGCGGCACGGCACGGCCTGCGGGCGGCGAAGCCGGCGACCGGCGGGGCACGGCACAGCACGGCCCGCTCACCTGGGCTCGCCCCCAGCCCCAGCCGGCCTCCCGGGGCTCGGCTGGGTTCCTCCTGCCGCCCGCCGAGGGGCGGGCAGGGCGGCGGGCTGAGGCGTTGCCCCACGGCGCTCCCGGTGCGGCGGGGCCGGCCGGAGGGAAGGGCTCGCGCCGCGTGGCGCCGCTTCCAGGGGAGAGGGTCTGGGCGAGTCAGCGGGGCCGCAAAGTCCCTGCTTCGGGCCTTGCGGGGTCGCCCGAGGAGAAGGGACCCCTGCGAGGTGGGCCCTGCCACCGGCACCCTGCGACCTGCCGGCTTCCAGCGGCCGAGAAGCTCTGGCTGAAAAACACGGGCTGTGCTCGGCTCGGCCGCCTGCCTTCTGACTTCTAAAAATACACGATTTAGTTGAACGTATGTGCAAAAGCATCTATCGTTTTCTGCTTTTGTTGGCTTTACCTTATGGTCAGTGCTGATAGTTGTTGTCATCTTAAATAGGTTTTCCACTGTAAATTAGAAGATGAAGTGCTGGGTAAAAAGGATGCTCTAATTAGTTGATACCCAGAGCACTGGGTAAAGGAAAGGAACATTACTGGTACTGGTGCTACCTGGGAGTCTTATCCGAGCCTTCCACAGCCTTATTTTTATGTCAGTAATGAAGTTGTTAATACTCTGGAAAACAAAATAAGTTGGCTTTGTTCAGTTTTTCAGAAAAGGATGCAATTTCAGTAGTTCTGTTTTAACTGAATGTTTGACAGAATGTCTTGTAAGCTGCTCTTTAACATCTTAAAGGTTTTTTTTATTTTGTAAGTTGGACAAGGAGTAAATCTCTGTAGTCATTCTCTTTGCTATAGAGGCTGAAAACGTGTAATCTTTTAAAATGCATCTATCCTTTTCCTTACAATCCTATAGGACAAGCTGAGTCCTGTTTCATGCCCATTCAATCTTCAGACAAGTCACTAGGGCCAACTGGATACTGATTACCCAACACTTGCTTTTATTCAGATATATAACCTCAAAATTGGAGTAAATCAAGTAAATTCACCATGACTAAGTTATATGAACCATGCTGTTCTCTGCCAGTGTAATTTAAGAGGCGATTCAGGGGAAATACTTGACATCACAAATCACTGGCAATGCTGGATGTACTAGAACAGAAAAGTAAAGTGTACTTGAAGATCCCATTTTTATTATCTCTGTTGCTGCAAGTTATTTCCAGGAAGTTTTTTTCTCGTCTCCTCTCTGCATCCTTCACCACAATTGAGGCCCAGTTTTGCTTCCTCTGAATTCAGTAACAGCTTAAAATGTGGTGTGTTTTGTTCCACTGAAAGAATCGAGAGGTTTGGTTCCTTTTTCCAACTATACGAAGAGGCAGTAATGCACACTGACTATAGGTTACTGTGGTCTGAGACCATCAAAGCTACCTTGACCATTATTATTGTCATCAGAATGAGAAATGGAACTTAGTGAGATACATCTATGACAATTGGGTTTATAATTTGGAATGCACCAGAATTACTGCTCTTAAAAGTGTAATAATAGTGTTAATTATCATCAGTTAAGGATTGCCCCACATGTAATGGTCTCTGAAGTGTTTTGTTTTGTATTTCTATGTACATATTTGTTTAAAGAAAGGAAGTACAATTTATGCAATAAAGCAAGTTAAAATGATTGGATAAGATTATACTTAACATAATTATACATAAATGAATTTTGGATCTTCCTATGTGCATGTGCTCTTCTTAAGTGGTGGTTAGTTCTTTCTCTGTAGGCAGGACTGTGTTGTATTTAAATAGCACAGATAACAAGGATCAGTGTGATTTAGCCTTGCAAGACAAATTATAATTGTTCATGAACTGCAATTTTTTTTGCTATGTATTACCCATAGAACATCAGACTCTTCGTCAGGCGCAGCTGGTCCTAGCAATATTGCTAGCAGCCATCAGGAATGGTCTCTTCCTTTATGAGTAGAAACTCTGCGGCAAAACCTTTGGCTTATACAGTGATACACACATGGAGAGGGGAAAATAATTTTAAAAAAATGTGTAATTGTTTGGCTTCATGCTAACACACAACGCGAAATCCCACGTAATGTATAAGTAACCAGGTATTTCTACACTTCTAGGCTTCAGTGAATCCCCAGGTACTGATTAAGGGCCTGATTCAAAGTTGAAGTTGATGGTAAGATTCCCTGCCACTGGTCACATGCAAGGCAGACAGAGACCCTGTAAGTGTACAACAGACACTGACTCTTTCAGACAGCATGATAAACTGCCATTCTAAAATAACATACCTAATTATCCAACAAGACGTGTTAAGGAGCAAGTAATATAGCACCTGCTAAAAAATTCTAGCACATTTTGTACTGGAGTTCTCATTGTCAGTTTGAGTACCCTTACAGGTGCTGGAAAGTAAAAAAAGCTAAGAAATAAACTCAACGTTCGCACACGCTATCCCATGGAAAAACACGCTACAAAGGGTGGAAGCCAAGGCTATGGATGGAAGGATACAAATGGAAGGCTCTTTGGCAAGATCCTTTGCCTGTGATAGAAGACACGTGTATTGCTATCTATGTGATGTATCTCAAAAAAAGTCCACAGCAATCAGCAAGACATTACAGTATTTACATAAATTACTACATAAATCCTTTCAAACCTACACAAGTGACCAAGTTAGACACAAGATACACAACATCCATCTAGACATATCTGCAACATGTTATTCTGTAGTTGGATTAGTAACATTTCTTCAGTCAAAACTGCTGCAGGTGTAAAGGCCTCAGGCTCAAAACCCTGTAGCCCCAAGAATTCACGCTTATCACTATATTATTATCTAGCATATTATTATCTATTTTCTTTCATTTGCTGTGAAGAAGCAAGTCTGATCAGATAACAATGCTAGCTTTCAATGTCTGCATATTAACTAGCTTTGCATTTCTCACAGGCTACCCTTCGTGTGTGGAAGGAGCTTCCCGTAAGTACCTATGCAGCCATCTTGCTACCCTCCTTCAGATTCCTCTTCAAAACTCCCTTTTCCTGTAAAGCCTACCAAAAATGTGCTGGGGTTAGACTGCTGGTGCACCAAGGCAACTACTTATCCTCTTGAGTTATCCTGAGTCATAGTTTTCTTGTCCACCCCCAGGATTTTGTCTGCACGCATATGCTGTGCTTTATGGCTAAACTATACACTGTTTACTTCTTAGACCACCTTTTTGTTCTTTATAGAGTGCTTAACCAAAATTGGCCCATTACTAAACACACAGATTAAGATACATATACACACACATAAGCACAGGAGTACCTATAATACCTATGGATGCAGGTGAAAACCTGATGGCTGAAGCCTGGGGCACAGTCAATTTGCATCTGAAAATACAGTAAAGCCTTTCTGCTAAAAAAGAGGTGTTAGTCATAAAACTTGTCTCCTTTCCCTTTTCCTTCCTTCTCTCCTTCCCTTCCCTAGTCGTGTTCTTTTTTTTCCCCTCCAATAAAAATACTGGAGGGTTTTTTTTGATACATACCTTGTGGTTGTGAAAGTTTTTGACAGTGCGCTAGTCATATTTGTTTAGCTTTCCATGTTTCCTGAGTAAAAGCTTGAGCTGGTGAGTACCTGCAAACCTTAATATCAGAGTCCAGCTGCCACTGCTCCCAGTGAAGGCCTCACAGAAGAATCATAAACACATTAGTATGCCAACCATGAATAACTTAACACCTAAATTTGCTGACAAAGAGCTTGGTTAATACAAAATTAAGTTTGCCTTGTGGGTTCCTTATGTCATTCCAGGACAGCAAAAAATTCAGCAGCAAGCTCAAGTGATGCTCAGACCCCTGAAAACTAGGACATATCCACCTGACGTACACCCCGGTGCAACATTAAGGCTACACCGAGGGCTCACAATAGCTCTTGGAATTAATTTGCAAACAAATCTATAGCACCAATGGCATGAAGATGGTAGCTGTGTGGGCAAACAGAAGAGAGGCATGTAAATCTGGAGACAAGTCTTGCAATTAATACCACTACCGGTGGTGACATCCCCAACTCCTTTGGCTATAGACACTGCATGAGAGTGGTCTGTGATCTTTACAGTGGGCAAATGAAAGTTTCTGTATCTGATTCTGTAGGTGCTCAAGCTCACTGTGAAAAAGGTCAAAGAATTAATGTATCAGAGCTGTTTTGGGGAGCTGCATCTCAGTGTTTGACTGCAGCATTTGTACAGGATTCCCTGTTAAGTAGCACTGGTCCGGACACAAGTTTTCCTTTAAGAGATGATCTGCTTCAGGAATCATGTGTATGCTACCGGAAGACTGAGTCACTGATCAAACAAGGCAAAGTTCAGGTCGTACCAATGTACCTTAGCTCTGGATTTCCTGGTTCTCAGAGGTTTGTGGCTCACCAACATACTGGAAAGAAATAAGACTGGGCAATCAGGAACTGAATCTTTTCCTCACTGAACTGCCAGTTTAATTTATTTCTTTATTTTGAGCAAGGAGAAAAAAAAATCCAAATTTTAACTACTTCAAGAAATTACAGCAACTACATAGAAGTGTAGCTGGGATACTATTGTAGTAGATACTGATATCCCCCAACCCTTCATCCTAGATCTCCAAACAATTTTGAAAGGAAGTAAATATCATTATTCTCATCTTACAGGTAAAGAAACAGAGAACAAAAGAAGAAAATGTGCCTGATATTGCTCGAGGCCTGAGATGAAAAACAGTGAATAAAATAAAGCACACCCAAAAAATCTGTGCTATTTTTTGCTATCTGATGCCATTGCATATATGACAGGTAGTAATCTAATGCGTGGTTCCTAATGTGCCAGCTCCGAGTCGTATGCCAGGCCAGACCCTGCCTCCCTGTTAGACCTGTACTTGAGTCAGCCGGGCTTTCCAGCCTTTCCTCAGCCCACGCAGTCTCCCTTCCCCACGCAACCGGTCCCTACCTGGCAATACCTAACCTGATTTTCAGATTAATATATTTGCATTTATTCACTCCTCCATTTCCTGGTCTACTGAGTTTAAATTTGCATCTCTCTAGGTCTGCTGAGATACTGGCACATACAATCAGCTTTCACAAGAAGAGTGTGAGCTGACTGTATGTGCTCACGCCCTGAATCAGAGGGCTCGCATCTTCTGAATCAGAGATGAGCTATTCAGATCCCAGAACATATCTCAGAGGGACAAATGGGACTGAATTACCATTACCACCAAACCTGCTTTTCCTTTTGGTGGTTGTCCTCCAACATCACTTTCACATCCTTCCAACTGGTCCCTTCCTAAGATCCTTTCTCTTCTTACTACAGCACCAGCTCTCCCCACCCTCTTGCCCCTCCATCCCAAATTCCTTGCAGCAAGCTGCTGTGTACCTCACTTCTAGTTCTGTTTTCATTGATAGTTTTTGAACCTTCTTACTGTTTTCATATACTCACATTGCATTTTTTTCCAAAGTAAAATAGAAACAAACCCCAAATCCTGGCAGAAGTGGAGCCTGGCAACCTGTCTGCGGACCTTTTTAAGATTTGAACTGGGCTTATGTCAGATCCAAGAGTAACACTGTTTCACAACCCGTGTGGATACTGGCTGGCTGGAAGTCGCCTTGGCCACCCTATTCAGCCAGCAGCAGTGTAATCCATTTAGTCAGGGAGAAATGGGTATGTGCCCATGCAGGCAGCCATGCTCTATTTTGCTGATCTGAAGGGTAGTAAGGTGCCAGTGGGATGCCTGTCAGGAGAATGATTGCTTTAGGACATGGCTTGTTATCCCAGTCTGTGTGATTGCTAGGACATGTCAATCCTAAAAAATGTGAGGGGTGGAGATGTCAAGGGGTTACATCCTAAGAACTCTTTGTTTAGATAACCCTGGCTCTTGTAGGAAGCACACTGAATTTCGGGGTCAGTTACACACGTGTATTTTAGACCTTTGGAGGAGTTAGTCTTTAGATGTGCGTATTTGTACAGTCTTTTGAGGGCAGATGTGAGCTCATTCTGCTTGTGCTCCAACTCAAATCAATAGCTGTGTAATTACAGTTCACGTAGCACTGAGCCCAGACAGATGTATGGACAGGCAGTGGCACAACATTTGGAAATCAGTCAAATATATCCAAGATATAGCAGAGGTCTGTTCATTAAAGAAGTAATTGAAACTGAAGTTATTCTTCTAAAAGTGGAAGCTGAGAATATTCTAAAAGACTCAATATCTATCTTATTTACAGTGTTAGAAAATGATCTGCAGACTATGAGCAAGGATTGTATAGCAGAGGGAAAAACCACCAAAAAGCCACCCAAAATAAGAGGACAACTGAATGATGGTTCTTGATATGTGCCAGTTCCTACACAAAACTTTTC
Source organism: Falco biarmicus (assembly GCF_023638135.1). Taxonomy (NCBI): domain Eukaryota; kingdom Metazoa; phylum Chordata; class Aves; order Falconiformes; family Falconidae; genus Falco; species Falco biarmicus. Next base: position 61,216,095 of record NC_079290.1, read on the forward strand.
AGCTATTGAACTGGGAGGGAATCCAAAGAACAAAGTGTTTTATTTGAAACCAATGTACACAAAACTAGATGGGAGAAAAATAAACATAAAACCCCATGTATAATCTCTGCAGAAGATGGTGATACAGTATGAGTTATGAAATCCGACAATATACAGGGCCAGATGGTTTGTAATAGCAAGTACCAAAAGTTTAAAGAGCCGTCTGGTCCAAAAATAGTCCCTTTGTATAATTAAATTACCTAGGATGTGAAAGGGACATTATGGTCCTAAAGCAACTCCTGGCTAGGCTCATTTCTCAATAATTTCCAAATTAGCTTTTCTCACTTGACATATAAATGACCATTTCCTATTTTTCTTACTATCATATAGGGCCTGAACCACTGGATGCCTGGTTGTGATACAAATGTAAGCTGTAGTATTTTTTAACTGTGGGAACAGTTAAAGAGTGTCAGGTATATTAAGAAGCTTTAGATTACTGCACTTAAACTTCTTCTTGGATCCAGGCACAGGCAACATTTCAGGGTCAAAGGTTTTTGTTTAAAATGAGATTTAATGTACGTAGACCATAGCATTGCCAATAATATCTTGAACTGGGTGTGTTTTATTGGGTGATTCATAAAGAAAGTCAGACAAAGTATGCACAGTGGTATTGGAATGTGGGTGGGATCAAAGTAATGATTTAGTGGAATATGTTTTTCAAGCACAGCATACAGGAAATCTTTCTGAATAAAGATGGATTTACCCCATGAGAACCTCAGTATATTTCCAAGTGTTATTTATTCCAGTGAAACCCAGTGAAAATATCAAAGTAAAACAAGAAACCTCATCGTTCACCTTCATATTCCATTGGCAATGAGACTACAGGCAGACTTGTTGGGAGTAAAGGGCAGGAAAATGAATAAAATTAATAAAAATAACATTTATTTAAAGGGACACTGTCTGCAGTTCCAAAATAGAAGAAATGTCTATCTATTCTCTAACAGGGTAGCTGCAACATTTTTATTTAAATACAGTTTTGCTATTAAGTGAGGATCCATAAGCCCACTGAGATGGGTTTGTTGAGGCTGCACATTTGCATGCATATACCTCACTCCATCTGCACTCTTCCTGTTCACATCTCTTTCCAGGCAGCATTTTGAAAACCACAGAGCTGATTTTGTTTCTGAGACTAAGGAGCCACTCATACGGAAAGCAAGGAGCTCTAACACTGGGAAACTGAGTCCTGCTTAGGGGGTTTCGTATTGGTATGAGTGATAATGTTGTCCTGAGTTCAATTATTAAAAAGCAAGCTGTTACATTTATAAAACTTCTGTTTAATTATATTATGTTTAATTACTTTTTGGCTCCTGATCAAGAATTATGTCTTGCTTTTTTTATACTGCTTGCTAAAGAGTAAGAACAGAGTAGTCTGCCCTTATCCCTGCTTTCTCCACTTTGATGCACTCAGAGGGCATAACCACCTTGGAAGCCCAGCCAAGTTGAGGGATGCTGTGGTGGGATCAGCAGAACACCTCTGCTTTTGTGCAGACCCAGAGGATGGTACAGCACGCGTCATACCATGCAGTGTACATGTGCTGTATGTCAGGGAGCCAGAGGAGACAGGCTTTCTCATTGCTTTAACAGTCCCAGTGCCTTTTTTCAGTGCCTCAGTATGATTCAGTGGCTAAATGATGTTATGATAGTGGTAATCCTAACTGATTCCTTGGCATAATCCATGCATTTGTGAGGTAGGACAGCTCACTGGAGTAAGAGGAAAACTAGCCAGAGGAAGGCTGCAGATACCCTGTCTCATGAGGAAGAGTTTTATGGAGGAGAGGGAGCTTGCAAGACTCACGTTCCCAACAAGACAGGAGCAGAATGGGACAAGGCAAACTCTCCTACTAACAGGAGCTAAAAGAAAGGTTGGCTCTGCCCCCAGTGCTGGAAAGGGTTCGGTATAGGAAGCAGTGTAGATGCAATGTTTTCAGAGGGCTTTCTACCTTTGACTTGGAAAAGCAGTCTGCTGTTTTTCAAGACCTTTGTATAGAGAATTAATATTCCACAGATGCTATTTAGTTCTCAATATTTCCTATCAACTGTGGCTTTTTAAGGGTATGAATGCTATTAACCTGTGGTTAATGGATCAGCTTTAAATAACATATTACATCCTTTCACTCAAACGTCCATTAAGATTTAAATTAGATTAAATATACAGGGAAGATTCTGGTTTGTAATTTTTCTCAGCAAGAAACAGATGAAATAGAAGGCTGTGCTTGCTGCGGTATCCTTCACCTACCCATTAAAAGTTAATCTGTACAGTCCTCAAAATTGTCAGGAAGCAGAACTTCAGGATATTAGGAACCTGAAAACAAAGGAAAGGTTATTTCTCTTGAAAAGCTATAGTTTATATGCATTAATTATTTCATGATACCTTTTGGTAAGCAAACAAAAAAGCATGCAGCGTACAGCATGCCAGCGCAAGTTAGAGGAGAGGCAGAAAATTTGGCTTATCTTGAAAAAACAAGTTGTTAGAGCAATTTTATTTCTTTGATCCAGAGACAGAGCTTTCATAAAGATAGAGCTGGAAGCAGCATGTCTTGCTTTAAGACAGGCTCTGTGTGTGCTTATGCTCAAAAATCTCTGCATCCTTTTCTCTTCCACATTTAGCTCCTTAGTTGCCACTAGCACAGCATATGCATGTTGAGCCTGATTACTTGCCTAATTGACCTCTTCCCTTGGGCTGGACAAACTAACCAACCAGCCCTCAGTTTGAGCTTATGTTCTGACCAGTCCAAGAATAGGTGTAGAACAGGTGACCCCTCAAAGGGGTGCTTATGTCCTTGCTCATGTGTTAGAGCAAGTAAAATGTGAGCTTGCTATTGCTATGGGGCAACACACCCAGGTAGTGCTGCGTTTGCATAGAAGTCTTTGAACCCACATAGTGTCATTTACCTCCCCTTCCTGCAGGACAGAGCCAGCCAGGAGCTCAATTTTTCTGCATCCTCTGTGCAAATCATTTGGGACCCAGCTCCCCAAATCCTCTGTTTCCAGAGCTCTGATTTCCTTACTTTCCAGGTTGCTGTTCGCTCTGCAGCCACAAGCAAGCGCTATGACCTACATCACCCAGGTGCCCAAGTGCTCCCATCCTCTGTGGAGGAGCCAAAGGGGATACTCCCACCCAGGTGCAGTTCATCTGAGCTTTTTTTGGAAGAGGGATTACAGGCAAGACACATGCCCAGACGTTCAGTGAACAATAGTAGCTCGAATAAAGTGCAAATTTGTCACGGGTTAAGCTCCTCCTTTGCTAATGACTGCATGAACACCTGGACCAGGGGGCTGGGGACCACATCTCCATTCTGGCCACCTGTCTTACTGAAAGGATTTATTTGGCTTCAGCAGGACTATGTCAAACTTAGACTTCAACCAAGAGCTGAAGAGTTCAGCTAAGAGATTTTTTTTTAATATGCCCTAACATCAAAATGAGACTTCTGACTCTTTCTGAGTTTTGACTGAACGATATTTTGTCTCTGTCATAAATATTTTCTAATCCATTTTATCACCCTCCTGATATCATTAGAAAGATTATGACTGTGGTAGCTTCTCTCTAAGGTTGTCCTGCAGATAGATCTTCACTTTGCTGACTCCATTACTGCAGATAACTAGTGCCAGTTCTCTTTATACCTTCACAACTGACCTTTCCAATAATTGCTTTATTATTTTAATTCTCATCAGTTCTTAAAACTTTTCTAGCTGTGAAGGTGAGAGATGCGATTTCCTGATCTGGGTGCCACTTGGTGAAGATATGTCTGTGTACCCTTAGAATGCAAGCTTAGTATAGAACTTTGCTTGGCATTTAACTGCCCTGAAAAATAACATTTAGAGCCTCTTCAGACACTGCAGGACCTTTGGACCTGATCCACGCATCACTGTTCAATCACCTTTAACGAAACCACAAAAAAATGATTGAAGGGGAGGGTAAAAAACCTGGACTGATAAAATATGCTGCATTGTGCATATTTCCAATTTCTGCTCTTCACGTTAGTCTCTTAGTTATGTCTGGGTAATCAGCATCTTTTGGTACAGTCAAGGCCCTGAGAAGTCATCGCTTATTTGAAGAGACTACTATATCATTACTCCTCATTAGAAAAACAAAGCTGTTGATCAAGTAGTGCATTCTTTTCCTCCTTGTAAAATATTTTATTACTAAATATTCAAAACCCTACAAAACAAAACATACAGTCTTCTCATTTATTTTTAGGTTTGAACAAACTCAGATTATCTATGTTGAAGGCAAATTCTGAAGTCCATAAACAGGCAGTACTACCACTGATGTACATGGAAATTGGAATAAATATTAAACAAGGACCTGTTCTGAAAAGAAAAACACAGACATCATAACAGCAATAATAATAATTCATGTGGTCAAAACTGCAGGTTTCTTTAAGGGTTAATTTGTCCTCCTAAAGAACAGAGACCCAAAAGGAGATTTGGAGTTTACATCAAACATCCTCTGCACTTCAGAACTGTTTAGACTGGTGGTGGGAAGAGGAGAGGTCACACTCCCAAACTCAGTCTTAAGCTCATTTGAACACACATGAATTTCATTCATAGCAGAACCAGGGGAGATGGGGGAGGATGGGGGGCGGGGGGGGGGGGGGGGGGGAGAGCGGGTGGGGAGTTGGGGACTATCTTTCATGCTGTAGGAGATTTTTTTGAATTCATGAGAACTTCTTGATCAGATTTTTGTTCCTTTGAGATTTCTTTCTTAGATTGTTTTCCTATTCAGTTTGGACTGCAAAGAAACCTCTCACTGTTAAATCTAAACAAATGAATCAACCTTAGTCAATAAGCCTCCTCAGTCACCACCTGGCTTACAACTGAATTTTAATTTCTCCTTCTCAGTTGCCTCATAGTTGTTGATAATGAACAGTTCCACTGATACAGGCAAAAACATAGGAGTGACACCACAAGCTGGCTACAGACACCCTACTCACCACCTAAACTACTGGCAGGCCAGCATGGATAGATGCATTTTCATTTGAAAATTTTCATTTGAGGTTTGTTTGGAAGATCCCTGTTTGGTTCTTCTGTAACCAGAGGAAGCACTACCAATGTGCATTCATTGCCCGAGGATATAATGAGAAAAATCAATGTGAAGTTCAAACGCCCTCTGGCTGGCAGCACACACACGCTGGGCATGTTTTAGATGAACCTGATGCCCACTTGGCAGGACAAATTTCTGACAGTATAAGAGCCCTGTTATTTCCCCTTGGCAATATGCACAATAGCAGCCTGCTTGTTTGACAATAGAACATTGGCCTTAATATAATACCCTTTTCACAGTTTACAAGGCTAAGCTTAATTAAAAGGAGAATTGTGGATGCCCTCCTTTCATTTGGTAGTAAACACAGGCTCCTTCACCCCATACAAAGCTAATGGTGGTAGACTGGGCAAAGTTAGCTACTAGATACTACTCTATTTTCTATGAGAATAGTGTACTGTAGAATATACTGCTAGGAGGAAACAGCACTGCCATTCAGTAAATCCAGTTGTAATTTATAATGACCCTCACTGGGCTGCTCCCACAGCGTGCTGGAAGGCAAGAAGGTATCGCTGTCCTCCCTGCATTTTGAAGTAGAAGTCTCTCCGCAGTTGTCACTCCAGTCAGACAACATCTAGTTGGGCGAAGCTGATCTCTACATTCCCTTTCCAAGCAGCAACTAACAGGTATCAGTTATATCAGAAGCGTGAAAAGAATGGAGCAACCCAATGTCAACACCACCAAAAGTAAACTGAGACAGTTCATGTCACCTCCATGGACTCTTAACAATCATCATAATGTCTTCTCAAACGGTGCTCAAAATTGGCAGCCCAAAGAGAGGACCTGCAAAACGAAACATATTACAACAACCACAGACACAAACGAACTGCATCCTTGAATGCCCACGGTCAGGAACCCCCTGTTCTGAACTGCACCACGGTACATGAAAACACCACAATCTTTTGTTTGGACTGGTGTTTACATTGCAAACACATGCATGCTCAGGCATGCTTTTGTATGGAGTGTAACAAGAGAAAGGACTCATCCACCACCATGGCTCACATTAGTATATGTATAATTTTCATATAGAAAAGTAAATTGATAATAAGATCTGGAGCTTTCATCAGGAGTTGATTGTATGAATCCATCCTGCCTAAGTGATATAAAGGCTGAAGGTAATAGACAGGCTGATGCAGCTGGACGGCTTTTGCTGGACTGAGTGAAATACATCAGTATATTCAATCACAGTAGAAAGAGCTCTAACGATTCATTTGTGACATGTTGGGCCTGATGTCCAGCCCCAACAGCTGATGTTGATTGGAAAATTTACTTAGTGGTATGGACAAATAATCTATTGGATCACTGTGTCTTGACTTGTGCTATTTCAGGTCATCTCTGAAAATTCTCGTTACATATATAAAGCTCTACTTTTAAATTAGTTTAATTTTTGTTTTTTATTCTGACAGCTACTATTAGAAAAATTTTCCAAAGCCTCAGAAAGCCCTACTCCTAACTTCCAGACTAAATCCATCGAATTATACAATTTATGTCTGGTTTTGAGCAAATATTTTACTTTAGCTAGTTCTTGTTCTTTCTTGGTGGTTAACTGCCTATAGCATTTGTAGTGCTTTCAATTTGTACGTCAGCTTCTGTTTCTCAGCTGTAAGAAAAAAGCTTTTTTTGATTCTTTCCCCATTTCACAGTCTCGGTGAAGAAAGGTAGTGCTACCACCAGCTTGGGGCTATGGCACATCCCTTGCAAAGAATGCAAAGAAAACTTGCATTACTTTTCATTACCATTCTCCTGCAATGAGAGATTGCCCTGGGGATTAACAGTGAACCAGTAGAGTAAATTTGACCCTCTTGACAATGTACATCTATACTGCCAAAAATCTTTCCCAAGCGCTTTAGGAGCAGTGCATCTGTTACAAGGTCTATCACAAGCCGGTAAGCTTTACAGAAAGAACCCCCAGGTTTTTTTCAACAGCAGTAATGCTGCTTTTCAAAGTACTTGGCAGTGAAGCTGCAAGTAGGATCTTGCAGAGGTTTACTCCCCTCCAACCTTTTCCAGCAGATTTTCTCTTCAGGAGGGAGTGACTGGACCATATAAATTGCCACAAACAAGAGATGTTAAAACATGAAGCAACCCTACAACAAAACAACAGGCAGCTGCAGATTCTACTGGCTTAATGCTGGAACCAGTAGGCTATGAAGGGCTTAATTAATGTGAAATGAAGTGGAATAACCCTACTCAAGTTAAAAAAAAATTGCAGTGGCTTAAGACCTATGTGACTGAAATCAGAATCAGGCCCTCAATTTCCACCAGATCATTCCTATACTTCCCTGGTTTTCCTATCTCGGGAGTCTCACGCCGCCTTTCCAAGGCAGCCCTTTTCTAACCTTTGTGGTGATTAAGTAAACAAATGAACAAAAAACAGCCTCTTCCAGAATTTTAGCCATTTCATAACACTGGATTTTGCATGGGATCTAGGGTCTGAGCTGGAAGCTGCTCCTCCTGCTCCAAGAACTTCTTGCTCAGCAGCAGCTGCTTTCCTTTTGAGAGATTTTGGCAGATCCTTGGGCAGGCACCAGCAAAATTTCTGTGGCAGCAGTCACTACTGTACTGAGAATTTGTGTCAGCCATGGGACATGGAGGCATTTTTCCCTGGGCAGCATGGAGTTAACTTGCCTCCTGCTCTGTGTCTTGGGAATAAGGGCTGGGATGGCAGCCCATAGTAGGAGGGCCTGGACTGAATTTGCCATCGAAGAGGAGGGATTACATTTTTGTGTGAGGAAGATGCTTGCCAAGAAATTAAGAGGGAACGCAACAGTGGGAGAAAGGAAGTAACTCATCGGGTGCTCGGGACAGACAACAGCAATTTCGGGAGCTGGGTACGCGTCAGGGTCTTGGATGGATTTTTCTCTACGTAGGTCACTCACTGGAGTGAGAAAGCGGGAGGAAGGCAGATGCCTTTATAAGCCTGGGAACATCAACAGCACCCCACAGGCATCCAGTTTCCTACCAGTACAGACTCAATAAATACCACTGCACCACTTGTAGAGGAAGAAGCTGAATTTGTAGAAAACTTTTAAACATAGGACTAGTTTTCTACCAGCACGAGCCACAGGGGCAGGAACATGCAGGCAGGGGCAAAGAGGAGGGCAGCAGCAGCCCCAGCCACCATTGCCCCAGACAGCTGGATGGCCACCCGCCGGGACAGAGCACGGTTAGGTGCCCAGCCCCTGGCCTCACAGCACGGCAGCACCGCAGGCAGGGAAATAACCCGGCCTTCTGTACTCCTGGTCTTGTGCCCCTAAGCAGGAGGCCGCCTTCCTTCCTCTGTTACATGAAAGCAGTGGTGTCACACTGAAAAAAATAGGGTGAGTGACAGGATAGTCCTGCTTTAGCTGTCTAAGCCGGGGGAAAAAAAAGTCCAAAGTGAAGGATGAGTCAATCCTACCCTCCCAAGGTGACTAGTACTGCCTTGAATTTCCAGACAGAGACAGGCCTGAACAAACTTTCCAGCTATCACACTCAGAAACACCTTGAGCCAGATCACATCTTTCTGGCTTAATCTCAGCTCTGAGGACCTAAATCTCTCACACTAAGGAGTAACCAGTTTGAGATCAGTGCAGTTGCACTGTTATAAAATTAGAATAAACTAAAGGATGGTCTGGCTTCTCCAGTTTCTGGAAACTGAGGGAAATTATTTCTGAGGAGAGAAGAGATTACTTGAAACTCTAAGGAAAGGCTGCTGAAAAACAAAGCCACTTGGCTTTGTATTTCCCAAAAGCAAAATACAGTTGGGTAGAAAGAAGTGAGGTAAATCATTGCTTCAAAACTTATAATTATTCATTGACTGAGACGCTACAAAAGGGAAAAAAAGAAAACCTTTAGGATGCAAAGACTTGTTTTCCTTTGCTTTTAACCAGACATTTGAAAACACTGCAACATGACCAATTCCTCAAAAATGTTTTCCTGACCACAGCGTTTGCATGCAGACAAACACAAGGATTATGCCAGTTCCTGGAAGAACGAATGTCATTAGCTTTTTTTAATACTGGAGCACGTGTCTGTTTATATTGTTAGTTTTCTTTCTTCTTATCTCCCTAGTTTTGGGGCATATTTTTTGCCTTTTCTTTTTTTTTGTGTGTTGTTTTGGTTTTGTTCCTAGACTCTTTGTTTAAATGAGTATAGAATAGGTTATTTTTTTCCTCTGGTTGTTCTTCTTTTGTTTGGCTCTTCAGTCTTTTTGCCTGTGCAAGTAAAACTGCCCGTCCTTAATACTCTCTCTCCTGCTGTTTCAGCCTGAACAGCTTCCACTGGGTCACCTTCGTGCTACTATTTTAAACAATGTGCTTGTTTGTAAGTAGCTAAATAGTTATTTGCTATCTTCAGAAGTAAGCTTTTGAGGTCTGGGCTTTAACCTTTTTTAGCGAGGGCGCCCATTTCAACTCCATATTTTAGAAGTTTCCCCAGATAAGAGGAAAGATGGGAATCTGACTTGCTTTCCTGGGCAAATTTCTCAGGCGCTGTTTTGTATTACGGTGGTACTGCGTCAAGGCAGCAATTAGGCATGTACTTACATGCCTTTGAACTTGGTAGGATGTATTACTGTCTCAAAAATGGATAGGCTTAAGCAAGTGCTCTCCCAGACTGGAACTCTATTAATTGTACTCTAGTGCACGTCGGCATTGAGAGGCTTTAGAATGTTAAGGCACCTCGGTTAAAGCTGCAGAGTCAATGCACATGCAGTAAAGTGCATTAACCTGCTCTATGGATGCTGCCATTGCCATTACATCATTGCAGGTTAATCCCAGCGCACCTATGGACAAACACTCAAGCCGTGCTTGCAGCACTGAACAGCTTTGAACATAGCATGCCACTTCTCAGTCTCTTTCTGTAATCCACAATCTAATGCAGATTTGATTAGAATCTAATGTAACTCTTTCACATGTACAATAAGCAAAAATTCCCACACATCAAAAATTACAAATTCTCAACCAAAGAAAAGGGAGAGATGACTTCTGTTTGAAGATGTGACCAGAAAAAAAAAGAAAAAAAAAAAAAAAAAAGAGAGAAGAATTTATGGAAAGGTGATCCTGAACCATAACACCATCTGTGAATCTCAGAATCTCAGTCCCTCAACAGTGGAAAAGTCTGAATCCAAGTCAGAGGAGCAACATTCAACTCAGACTTAAAACTGAAAGAAAGGCTGGAGTAGGATGGTGTAAAACCTTAAAAATTCACCTGCTGTTGATTTGTAGAATAAATTACTGACTGAAATGTCAAGCTGCTTGAACTTAGTTGTGCTATGAGTGCAAACTGTAATTGTTCTGTGTTAGTGAGTGTATCTTATTTGCTTATTGAAAAACTTTATTGTATAATGCATCCTTGTGGAAAGCCAGTGAGCAGACAGAATCCTAACATTGGTTGTCTGAAAACCTGATGTGTTTTGCTTCTCTTTGCTAAGTTCTCCTGAAAAAAGAAAAGCTTAATTTAATCACAAGCATCTCTCTGATGATTCTCTCCTCTGATCTCCTGCTGTTAATACTCTCTCCCCTGACAGGCTGTAATACTCCACTAGAAATGCTTTGTGTTTTCCTCCTTGGGGATAACAACTTCTCTGCTCCAAACATTTCCTTGGCCTAGGATTCTGGAGCTCTGGAAGAGTGCAAACATCTTCCAGCCTATCAATGCGAGTGTGGGACCCCATGTGGAAATAGTTAGTGACATAATGAACACCACAAGAGTTTATTGCCAGGAAGCTCCTAATGACGTGGCAGTAATCTCACAATGACTAATGAAGATTTCCTTCATTTCTTCTTAGCAATTCTACCAGATAGATTACTGAAAAAAAATGAAAATAAAACTATAGAACAGAAGCTATAATTTAAAATCCCTGGCAAATGACACTCTTGTCCTTTGCGGGGGTTACGGCATGCAACTCTTCCCCATTAATTCTAGGATTTTGGCTACCAAGAGCAGAAGAGTGGCTACAAACCCACCTCGCTGATTTCGGTGGACTGGTCCTAACATCAGCCACGATGCAGTGTTCAGTGCAACTTTTTGACGTGTGGGGTGCAGCCCTGCTACCAACCTGAGGCCGGCTTGTTCTAATCGAAAAAGGGTCCGTATTACCAGAACTGGGTACAAACGGAGTTACTCTTTTAAACGTTTTCTGCACATAGGAAGTCAAACCAAAACAACCCCCCACTGGACGGGCAGACGGATTCAGATCGTTCCTAACCGAAGCAGCCCAACTCCCGCACCGAGGCCAGCACACTCCCCGCCCTCCTCCAGCCCTACGGCCACCGTGCCCGCCCCGGCCCTCTCGCAGGCGGGACGCGGGGGGCTGCGGGCGGCGGCGAGGCGGGGCCGGGCGCATGTGACCGGCGGCGGGGGCGGCCCCGGCGGGTGCTGTGCCGCGCCGCGGCGGGGCAGTGCGGAGCGGCGGCGGCGGGCTGGGGGATGCGGAGCGGCCGGGTCCCGGGCAGATGATGGCGATACGCGAGCTGAAAGTGTGTCTGCTTGGAGTGAGTAGAGGGGAGCGGGGGGGCGCCTTCCCCCTTTCTTTCCCACCCCGCAGGTGGGGGCTGAGAGAGACGGGGGACTGGCTAAGGGGGGGAACGGGTCCAGCCGCCCCCCCCTCACCCCCGGCGGGCGCCGCGTCTCCCCGTCCCGGGCTTGGCCGCAGCGCCCCCCCCCCCCCCCCCCCCGCCGGGACTTGGCAGCCGCGCACCGGCCTGCGGGGAGGCTCCGGTGGGGTGTTCTGATCAGGTTTTGCCTTGTTTCAGAACTTTTTTCAAGCGGGGGGGGGGGGGGGGCGCGAGGGGTGAGGGGCTCTCTTTGGGGACGCCTCCCCCCCGCGCTTCCCAAGCCGGGGGCGGCCCCGTGGCCGGTGGCCCTCCGGTGCCCGAGCCCCGAACGGCGCCCGGGCGGGGTTTGCCGGCCGCCCCCCGCCCGGCAGGCTGTCGGGTTTGGTCACTTCGGGCTCGCCGAGCCCCTGCAGCGATGGTGGGCAGCGAGGCGGGGGGAGCGAGCGACGGGATTTGGGCTGGCATCTTCTGCCGGGCGCCTCGGCCCCGTGGCACCGACGTGCTCTGTCGGTGCTTTGTTTCGTGACTTGCCTGGGTTTATTCAGAGCTTCTTTCGCTCGCCTCCTTACGGGAATGTCCTTTTTGCCATTGTGTTTTTGGTGGTTTGTTTTTTTTTTTTTTTTCTTCTTTTGCTTTTGGCGAACCCGTGTGCGCGTTTCCCATCTGGAGCAGCAATGTGCTTAGCTTTGCAGTTTGGCTCCGCTGGCCCCGCGCTGCCCTGCTCGCAGGGAGCTACAGCAAGACGCCTCGCCGAGCTGCTACAAACACGGCCGGGAGAGCAGAGCCGCCGCTTCTGACAGTTACTAGCAGAGCACCGCTACTTAGCCGTTGTTTTGGTTTGGTTTTTTGTTTGTTTGGTTTGTTTGGTTTTTTTTAAATCAAACATCTCAAATGTTTGCGATGCGAGTTAGGCTGCTTTTAGGTCTGTGTCTCCATAAACGTTGAGAAAAGGTGCGTGACTGAAGGCGTTTTAGAGTGGATTCTTGTTCACACACTGCAAGTGAGTCCAACATTTATAAACCAAACAGATGCAGGCACTCCAGTCCTGGTTTGTGTTGACGCTTGCCCCAGCAGGAGTGAGTACCTTGCCTGGAGTAAGTGCCAGGACGTAGTGCCAGGGCACTGGGGAGTTCAAAGTATTTAGTGGTGACCATTCCTCCTTTCCTGGTTAGAATTCCTACCTTTGACTTTTAAAATGGCATAGAGGCAAAATAAATATGGTTTATACAAATGTGAGGAGTCTGTGGTAGAATATGTGGGTATGTCTTTTATTTTTTCTTCCCCAGCAGAAAATCCTGTAATTTTATGGAAATGAAATGTCTTGTGGGATGACATTCCTCTTGCCTATTACTTATTGCTGTTTTGTAACATTAAAATGTACTGGAGGTTTTGCAAGGCAATTGTTTACTTTTAAGACAGGAAAAGAAACTTACAAAGCAGCTCCATGTTACTAGGAGTGTGCAATTACTCTGTAGATTGGTTAAAATGATAGGGTGGCAGTGGGAATACGTAGGAAGATGTGTCTGTAGTTACAGTCACTTAGCAGTTAGTGAGATGTTCTTTCCTGAGTTTTAATAGGGTATAATCCTAGAAAACCATCTACTTCTGATCATAGACATCTCATTTACCGTGAAGGTTGATACACTTTTCCCGAAAGAGAGGAATCCTTCATATGACGAATCCCCTCAGTAAGTTCAGACAGGTTTCCAGAACAGGGAAACTGTCCATGTGAACAAGTGCAGGCATTAATCTTCTGATCTGCTTGAAAGCTAGATGGCAACTCAAAAATACGTTTTCAGATCTACCAAAAGGAATCTTAACAGTTGTCTTTTCGGTAGGTCCTGGACCTGGTAGGTTAATCTGTGCTGTATCTAGAAGGTCCCCTGATAATCAGCCAGGTCTGGCGTGTCCAGGTCCCGAGGGGAGTTCCTATCCTTGTCATAAGTAGGGATTAAATTGGTTTGTAAACCTGTATCCCTCTCCACTTCTGAACAAAGCCCTAGTAGGCTGCACCTCGAAATCAGACGGGAGGATCACTGATGGTCTGTGCCCCTCAGCTGTGCAAAGGGGCCTGGATTTGGGCTGTTTCTGCCAGCTCAGAATTCCCCAATGGGGAAAAATTGCAGCTGGCACAATGATTGCAAAGCCAGCTTCTCCACAAGCCCTGAAGCCCTGTTTGGCTGTAGAGGGTCTGGATGGGAGGGTGAGGAGAGGGGGATAGAGAAAACAGAGCTGTGCTTCATGCTGCCAGCCCTATAAGCTAGTGCAGTACTCCAGGGCCAGTGTTTGGCCTGGAGCCATTGCAGCAGGGATGGGGAGTAAGTTACTGGCTCTTGGATGAAACCCCTCATTGCCAGGAGGGAACCTGGCCTGTGATTTGTAGCATAAATCTAAAAAACCTGGGGTTTGGGTATCTGCATTTCACTTCCTCCTCCTCCAGAGAATCTTGGGGTTTTTAAAGCTGTCTGTGGGTGTGATGGGAACGATTTGGAGCAGCCTGGATTACTGCACAACAAGAGGATGGTGGTAGGGTTTGTAGGCAAGGAAGTGGCCAGCAAGAGGAGGACAGGGAGGAAATCTGTGGCAACTCAAGGCCAGGTGTGAGTCAGTTTGGAAGACAGCGTTGTTGATGGCAGAGCTTTGCTATTCATGAATTTGAGAAGGCAGTGCTCCCTGAGGAGAGGTGGGTACAGTTTGCTGCTGGGCTGGCAGGAATGGGATGCCTGCCTGATTGTTCAGTGCCTCACAGCCTCAGGTGCAAGAGCTGTGGAGGTACAACTTCAATAGCTCTCTTGAGTATGTTGCCATGCAAGTGGCCTCAAGCCTGCTCCTAAACTACTTCCCCCAGTAAATTATTGCTGCTGGGCAGTGAGTTACCTGGACGTGGAGGGTGTTCGTCTTTTTAAGTGCACTTGAACATCAGCTCCAAGTCCTGGCTTGTCACCCCAAACTCTTCCTGGTCTCTCAGTCCGGTCTGTTGTTTGTTCACACCAGTTGTCCCTGTGCTGAGGCCACCTGCATCTAGGGCTAAGCATGTTTGAGCTGCAGCTCAGTTTATGCAGTGAAACGAAGTGCAGCTCCCATTTGACTTGCGTGATGTCTCTGTGCTGAGGGGGTGAAGGAGAGAAGGGCAAAGGGGGACTGGTGTGTTTCTGAGTGCCGAAATGTGTGCAGCTGCCAGGTTTCCTAATCTGGCTGTGCCGTTGAGTACCATGTGCCTTGGCTCCTGACATTTTTCTTTATGCAAGCTGGAGGAGCGATTTACAACTCTCTGCCAAGTCCTGACATAATTGTGTGTGGCAACCGCAGAAGAGATTGCCAGATTTCGGACTAAGGCAAAGTTTCTTGTCTTTGTTGCTTCCTGAGGAAACTTTGACGGTCCTTCAGAGAGACTTTGGGAGGTGGCTTGCTAACTACCATCTAAAGTGACCTCCATTACTCCTTTCCTTTTGTTTTTTGTTTATTACATTTTTGTGTTGTGACTGTCCATCCTAGGACCAAAGAAGGTAGTACTGGAAAAGGCTCAGCTGTCATCCCTTGGCCCTAAAGCTCCTCTTATAACTTTACTGATGTATGTCTCACCTGTTCTTAAAAAAACTCATGATGAAAATTTATCTTCTCTCCAGAGTTACGTCCCAGAGCTTAACTGCTCTTAACTGCAGAAAGTTTTTTCCAAACGTACTGCCTACATCGTCCTTGTCTGAGGCTTTGTTTCTTTAGCCTCCTGTTTGTGTTTCCATTTTCTTGCTCATAAGAAGTCACTTGCTGGCATGTGTCCTGTTAGCATGTAGTCTGAAAATACAGTCTGAGGTTGGTAAGCCTACGTTTGTAAAAGGAGTGACGATTCCTCTTTGGCAGAGGAGGTTTCCTCAGGAGTTTCTCCACAACTGAATCCCATTTGCTATGTATGGAGAACAGTTTATTACCTTTGACAATGTCATGCCACCTCGGTGGGCAGCGTCTGCATGTGTAGGCTGTGGAACTGAGCTCAGAATTGTTTGACGTTCAGAGTAATTGGGAACGTGATAATAGTTTTCTCAAGGAGAAAATCTCTCTGGTTTTCTTTTCTTCATGTTGTGATAATGTAAAGCTCTGGATTCTGCTGGATGGAGAACAAATCCCTGTAGCAGAGCACATGCGTGTGTCAGACCTTTTGGTGCAAAGCTGAAGTACCCACTCTTCTTCTCTGGGTAGCTATTATACTGAACGTGTATGACTGAGAGTGTTATAGTTTGCGTTGGTGTTAATAAAAACCAACAATTTTATTTCTCTTTTGACTCTAAAATGTTTGTTGCTATTCATGCTCTTAGTGCCTAGATGTCCCGACCCAAATAGGAGCACTGCTGTTAAAAATGCACCCCTGGATGGCTTGTACCAGTTAAGGAACTTTCCTCTCACTAGATACGTGCAAGGGGGTCTACATGTTGAGGTGAGCCTCCTGCTGAAGACAGTAACACTACACAAGTGCAGAAGCTGTGCGTACATCAGTAGCTACAGTGCTGTAGCCTAAAACAGAACAAGAGGGACCAAAGTAGTGCAGACAGCAAAGGTGGTTGTGAGAAGATTGTACTGATGAAGTAGATGTATGCCTTCTAAAATTTTGTCCACAAAATAGTCGTCTGAGAGAAGAAGAGAGACTGACAAGTGATCTTTTTTTCCCCCCTTCCTTGTTAATTGTTCTTCGTAATCTACTTAGAGTTACTTGTTTACATAATAAACCATGAATTACTATCATGAGGGAAATTTTTGAATCATGACTTTGCATGGCTGCCTGTCTTGTGGAGTCACTGGTGTGAAGTGTCCATCATTGCAGCCTTTCCATCAAAGGAGCCCTCCTCTGTGTCTCTTTCCTAGCCACTTATTTCTTTGCATTGTAGTGAAACATGAAATCACATGTAAAACTGGACGATGATTTTAAGTTCACAAGGAACTGAAAGGCAGACAGCCAGACACGCAGTTAGTGTGACTACATATGCCTCATTTCCTTGGGAAATGGCTTTCCTTGTATTCTTCCTTGGTGAAGAGTGCTCTGGTTTGCACTGCATGTGTGCATATAGCACTTCTGTATGCCATTGCTCTGCTTTGCCATTCAAAAGAACAGTCTACCAGGATGCTGAAGGAGACTGGGGCTGGTGATTTGGGGTTGGATTTTTTTTTTTTTTAAATATTGCATAAAAATCCAGTTACATACCAAGTGAGAAATGCCTTTTCTCTTGTATCAGTAAACAAGTATGTTCAGAAGCCTAAACTAGCTTTTTCCTATTAATTTATGTTTAAATGGCTACGATCAGATTTTTGTGATGTAGTAGATATTTAATATGTAGGTAAATAATTTCTCAGAATTTAACAGAATTCAGGATTTCATATTGACCTTGGCCTTACTGCTTTCCTGATGTATCTGCAAAACTTTATTTACTCATATCTTCCAAAAGTTTTGTGTGGGATTGCTTAGAAAGTGAGTAGGCTGGGTTGACTGGAACATCCTTCTAGGAAAAGATGAGTGCGGAGGCCACATTTTGCTTTCGTTTCCAGCAGCACAACTATAGTGGATTTCTGAGGCAGCAGAAGGCAAGACTCGGGGCAGATTTTACTTTCAGAAGCTGCAAAGCCTCTGAAGGGGAAGCTTGCTGCTGCAAACGGACTGGGCAGCAAGAGAATACCCCATGGCTGGTGCCTGCTGCTGCACGTGATCGGCTCAGGTCCGCTGGTAACCAGCTCTCTGCTCCCATCCACTGCTTATAACTTGCCTGTTGAATGAGACTATGCTGTGGCTGTCATCCAGAAATCATATGCAGTCTGTAGTTATACTGTCTCTGAAATTGTATTTATTGCTTTGTTTATATTGTTATCAGTCGGGGCTTTTTTTTTATGTTTCCCCAGCGCTTCTTTTTGATTTCTTAGTATTGGCTGAAAAATTGAGAAACCTTGTTTCACGGTAATTCTGAGAACTCAGTAAATTCTTTCTACCGAAATTAGGAAGTTGAATGGGTAATAAACTCTCTCTTTTTTTTTTTTAACGAGGATGAATGCAGTTTTAGCCCTACCCAGTGAAGTAGTGCTGAGGCAGACTGTGTGAAGCAACCAGAAACTCTGCATGTGAGAAATGTGTGGGGAGAAGAAAAAGCCTCTCACTCTCATCGGACAAGTACTTTTAACTGGCTTAGGTCAAAGCATATTAAAAGGCCATTTTTTATTTACATTTAAAGTATGTTTTCTGAGACTCTGGTTGATGGTACAGCTTGTTTCTAAAGTGTTAATTTGCCTTATGGATAGGGTGTGTTGCAGTTAAAGGAAGTGGGGAGCAAAATAGGCGTTAGCTGAGCTGCTCATGGGTGAAGGCCTCTGAACCTGCAGGGATTTTGCATACAGTGATGTTTATAAATTACAGCGCTCATAAATTTTGCTGGTGTTGGGTTGTGTCTGAGCTGGGTGTGTGGGTGCTGCAGAGTGCAAGTGTACAGGCTGGAGAGACGTATTCTTTCTAAAATTTCTCAAGCTAATGCCTTGGTGTGAGAAGCATGTACAGAGAGGCTGGAGCCACATCTCTGCTCCGGTTGCTCTCAAACACCTCCCTTCTGCTCCCTCTTCCAAGTGCCATTTGCCTGTTCTTCAGGTTAGTTAGACCCCCCAGGGACTGTTGTTGATCATGTATTTTCTGGCTGCACCCTGTGCAGAGGAGATCAGGGCAGGCAGGCACCATTTCCTTAGCTTCCTATGCCTTGGTTTTGAGGGGGACGACGAGAGGTGCCTTGAAATGGAACAGAGCTGGCTTTAGCAGGTTCACACTGTTGACCCCACCTTCCTCGTAGTTCAGCTGCTGCCTCAGAAAACAAGCTGTTGAGTGCAGGGCAACCTGTTTCTTCTCAGCTTCAGTGGTTCATCAACCTCCATTGATGAGAGGCTTGTAGTTTGGAGTTGTGGTTCGACCGCCTTGCCATCATCTCCATCTGGAGGTTTGGGGCTTCCTCAGCTCATGTTTTCCTCAAACTATATCTGGGGCCAGCTGAATGCCCAACACATGGATGGATATCCAGAGGTACCCTCCAAAAGGGTCAGGAAAGGTGATGGGGAAACTGGGTGGGTTCATCTGGTCTAGTCTGCTGTATCCTGATATCAAAGGGAACAAGGCATTTGCCTGGCTAAATTAGATAGCATGCCCATCAGGTGTTTGTTTCAGTCTTTCTCAGGGTTGGTCTCCTTTTATAAAGCTCATCTGTAAAGCTGGGAGCACCAAGAGTCTAGTTTTCAGGCCAACAGTCGTTTGGCGTCTCCAGAGCTGGCAGTGCATGTCAGTTCAGTAAGTATCTATTCCCTCTTCTGCCCCTGGTTTGCTCACACGTGCCGTGGATGCTGGCACGCAGGCTGGTAGCCGAGTGCTTCCTGCTCTGGCTTGTGCCTTCAGCTGCTCCCACAGCTCTGCAGCCCCGTGGGTGAGCCGGACCCAGCAGCTGGCACAGGGGGCTGTAGGGTAGCACACAGCCCCCCAGGCATGGCCAGAGCTGCTGGCTGTGGGTTTCTAAATGCTTTGCCTACTAACCTTTACAGCGGACTTAAGCTGGTTTATTTTTTCCTCTCCACTTCCTTTGGATAATTGGCTGCATTATAAAATATTAAAAAATAATAATCCTGCCTCCATCCAGCGCTAATCACACTGATGGGTTAGATCATCCCACGCTTTTTGGACGGAGTAGAGCAAGCCTTCAGTGCTCTGCTCCTTGTCGGGGCTCATCATGCCCCCCACCGCCTCGCATTTGCAGCCTAGGGGCAGCTCGTGTGAGTACAACTGCAGCCCTTCGCTAGGAGGTACATGGGAGCTCCATGGGGCACGCACACCTGAAGTAAACGAGAGTAAAAGATGTTTTTATTCTCACAGAGATGTTTTTCTTCTAGTTACATTACCTGGTAGAGGCTGGGTAATGGTGTAAGGGTCAAGGTGAAAGGAAACTTTTTAAATTCCATCTCAACTTGTAATGTACCAGGGAAGGGACATGGTTCAGTTTTCTTCTGAAACGTCTTGTACAACCTTCCCGTGGACACATGTGGTTTTGAATGCCACTGCAAGGAGACAAATCCAAGCTTTAGAAAGCTGACAGAGGAGGTGGATGGGAGGCCAGCTCGGAGCATGGCCTTGTGTAAGCAAATGCCAATGGTTTGATTTACAGTCTCCAGCCTTGCAGGGCTGCTCCCGAAAACAACAGGCAGTGGAACAAGCACCGTTTATTTTCACTTGACTATTTTTAAACATAAATGCTAGTTAGTGTGTGGTTTTCATATTTCTTGGAGAGGATAGAGCAGTTATGGTTTTGCACTTTTTGTTTTGGACAGAGTATGTTCTTTTTTGGGCAACGTGTGGAAGTACATGTGCAAGAAATCCAGCTACTAAATACTTTGTGTCCCTGAGTTATTGTTTCCTCCTTTGTCAGCAGAGCGACAGGATGCTGCAGACGTCACTGGGTGTCCCGACTGGACGGGTCAGCCTCTGCTGGGCACAGCTGCAGGGGACTATAAAAAACTGTAAGGGCAGTCTTTTAAAACAATTATCAGCCTCTTGCAAGAATTCACCTACAGCTAGGGACCCTCTGAGGCAGATTTTCCTTTACTTTAAAGCCTGTCTACAGAACCAAAGTGAGATAGAAGAGGTTCCTAAAGTGGGTTTAATTTTGAAAAAAAGCAAATTTTTTGGCTCATTTCATTCTGCAGCAAACAAAACTTAGTAAGCGTCAGCAGGATCTAATGGTTCATCAGCAAAGCTGTGCTGCTGAGCGATGAGATGTGTCCTCCCATGCTCACTGGTGACCTGTGAGCTAATACTGTGCATTAGAGAAGCTTTAACCTTCTCTGTCTTAGGCTTGTAATCAGTAGCTGGTACCTTGTCTCCAGGGTTGCCTTCTCCAGATGTGTCCATTTCTTGTTTGTGAGGCTGATGCTGGGAATTCAGCGGCAGAAGAGGAATCCTTAGAGATTTGGCCAACATCTGGTGTGTGCCAACACAGAGAAGCTGTAGTAGGTCTTACAGCTTCCCAAAGACTGGTGTGAACAGCATTGGTGAGAGGACTCCCTTGAATATGGTGTGGAGTCACACCAAGGCTCAGCTTGGCTCTTGGGATTTTAATTCTTTTTTAACTGTTTGATTTAAGGGAGAGAAAGTACATTATTGTTGTGGTTGGTAGTTTAGGAGTTAGAAACATATTACAGCTGAAAAATTTGAGGTGTTTGTCCATGCACAGTCACAATTTTAATCTCAAGCAGCTTCTGCTGTCTGTGGAAGCAAATACTACGTATGTTTCCTTAAGGCAATCTTTGTTAGTTTAAAAAAAGCAACCCTTTCACTGATGGATATACACAGCAGCCTGTAAAGGCACTCTTCCACTTTGTGGCTGGGTAAATCTGGCAGTTGGTTAGTTCCTGGAGGGATTTGGGAAATTAGAAAGAACAGATTCCCATTATTGAATAGGAAGCCCATGATAGCTTTTTCTTCCTTGGTGTACTAAATACATGTACGTCTATTTTAAGAGTCCCAGCATCAACACTTGCAATATATCTTATTAAAGCTAATATGAACAGGAAGCTTCCAACCACATTTAGGCCGGAAGTCCTTCATGGCGCATAATCCATGCTGACTTCAATCTTTGCAATACTATGCAGGCAACCTTATTTTTAGGATACTCAGTCCTTGAATGTGTTACATGTTTGTTTTTTGTTTTTTTTTCTTGCATTATCCCTTAAGTCAGCATTTTTCTTTTTTTGGACGATACCACTCTTGTGGAAAATTCAAGGAAAGCTGGACTTTATTTTTGTCTTAGTTTGCTTGAATGTCAATGAAGGAATTAAACATTGCCCCCCACATTTAATGTCTTCAACTGTTATGACTCCAGCAGGAGAGGGTAGCTAGTGTGAATAGTCTTCAGAGTCAGTTGTTTTGTCCTTGGATATTTACTCTTTGTTTCCTCGGATTTTTTTTTCTTTTTTCTTTCCCTTCAGGGTGTGCTTGAAAAGAATAAGTGCATGCCTGGGCATTAAGACAGGCAACTGGAGCACATTTTGTGTTACAAAAATTGTGGTTGTATAGAACCAGGTAACATAAATGCTGATTTAAGATTATGTTACTGAAGCCCTAATTTGAGTAGTGTCCTTAAGCATCTGTTTGATTCTAAGCACTGGGGTGTAATCCCTCTTCAGTAGTGTATCAGGGTATGTCATTCAGCCTTTGCCGAATGGGCTAAATTGAATCCCAAGCTTAAAGCTTAGTGTATACTTTAATATACAGCTGAATGCAGTGCTGTGTGGAGGACAAAGATAAAAGTTTATGTAAATTAAATATTTGAGATAATGCAGCTCTTGAGTGATTCCTGTCATTTAACATTAAAAGCAGATAAAAAGCAGGTAAAGCTCAGTTTAACCTCTGCTTGGTTTTCAGCATCTGGTAGGCTCTTTGAAGATGGTGACCAGGTAGTAAGTTTATCCAGAGTTTCGTGACCAGGCTTGCCTTCTCCTTCACGCTGGTGTGGAGAAAGGCAGAGAGAGAATAAACCTTTGGCACCCATAGAATAAGTCCAAATTAAAAAAGGTTGAAGGGCAGTGGTAGCCCTACAGCCCCCCAAAATTTTCAGGAATATTTTAAGTGATGGCCAGTAGAAAAAGGGGTGTAAAAGTCGATGTAGAGGAGATTTGGAGGAACTAATGGAGGAGGAAGTGGAGGACTGAAATTGAGAGAACAAGGGAAAGCATTAGAGGAGCATTGTGGAGGACCAGTGGGAGGGAATGAGGAACATGGAGAGGGTAAGTCAGAGTGGGAGGGAGGGAGGGAAAGAGAAGCTCCTTTTGTGTGGCTGAGTCTTTTCTGCTTTGGGGGGAAAGATCAAATCCACTCTTCTTCTACCCCTGCTATTCTTGTCCCTTGAGCTGTCCTTAAATGTACCGAACTTCATGGTTTAGCATTCCACTTGAAATGCTCCCAGCACGTTTATCAGTTGAGATTTGCGAAGTCTGTATGCTTTTGACCATTTCTGGTTTACAGACTCAGAGTGAAGATGAGAAAAATTGGCCAGGTGGATAAAAATTTCCTTCTGCCAGTCAGTTCCAAGTTAGATACTTACTTCCTAGTTATTTTTGTGTGGAGAGAGGAAGGTGCTGTGACAATAACAGCAACAAAGTCTGTTCCTGCTCGTTTTAAGGGCTTTTCCCTAAAATGTTGAATTTCGTAGCATTGGTGGTACCAGCTTTAGGAGTTGCTGGGTTTCATTCCAGCTGAAATCAAAGGGAAGTGAATATACTCAAGAAGTCATCTGCTTAAGGGATACAACCTTGTGCTGATAATGTCTTCCATTTATGAGCCTGTTTGGTGCAGATAGCTTTACTCTCAGAAGGTTGACAGCAGCACACAGTAAATCCACAGATAAAAAACTCAGCCCTGGGTTTTATTATACTATGCTTGCTGTTATCCCTGCGGTTTACTTGCATGGGTGACAGAAGGGAAAGCACCAGGTGAGTCTTTATATGATGCTGTTTAAAATAAGTGTTGACATTTACTATATTAGGGAAAACTTTAGATCCAGGCAATAGGTGAAATGAAAATGAAATCACTATTAATCCAAGTTAATTAAACATAATAGTTCGGTGAAAAATTTCTTAATGCAGATCTAGGTTTATGCAAACCTCTGGTTGTCCATTCTCAGTCCTGCACATCAATTCAGGAAATGAAAACCCCCAGTTTCAAGGACTTTAGATCTCTCCTTGGTGCCATTTAATGTCCATGTAGATGTACATTATCTACATGATATTTACATTTAACGGTAGATAACAAATGTTATCTCAACTCTGCCCCCTCACCTGCTGCCCTGGAGGAAGGCACGCTTTTTAACGCATCTGGAAGGCTACAAAGGCAGCTTTTCAAAGGCTGTGGATGGGCTGACAAGTGGTAAGTATGCATAAAGAAGGTGCCATTAGCAGCTGGTCAACCTTCACCTTCTGATAAAGGAGGGTACCTCAGACCTTTGATGGTCATCAGAGACTGCTGATTTTCCGGGCTGTTGTGTCAGCTAAAAGGAACTGATAAGCAGAGGCAGAGTTTTGGGCAACAAAACCAGGAACAAAATCCTTAGCCCCTGTCCTCACCCTCACGGCACCCTGAACCACTGAAGGCTGCTAGTGTCTGGCCGCCTTTGGCCAGTGGACAGGCTAGGAGTTGTTTGCCTCTGGGTCTCGGTAGGTGACATACCCAGTACTAGGGCTCTGCTAATTTGGAGCAGAGATCGGGGCCACAGGGCTGGTTCCCATTTGTTAGGGGAAGTGTCTTTATATAGCTGCCCTCTGATGTCTCCTTCCTCTCTGTTGCCTGTTGCTGCAAGAGAGAAGGGATCAGGCTTTTTTTCCTCCAGGGCTGAAGTTTTCAACTGGTGTTTAAATTGGCACTCATAATGTGTGTGGCTTTTTTCTTCCTTTTTGGTATGAAATGCAATAATAAATTGCAGGTGAGGTAATTACAAATTGGGAGGGCAATGTCTGAACATTGGATTGAGTTGCTTACTGAGCTTGAATGGGCAAATCTGAAGGTAATTCAGCCCTTACACAAATTTTCCAGGTGACTGCTGGACAATTTTTGTATTACTGAAATAGTAAACTCAACACCAGGAGTAGTTTCCTCAAATGCTGTACCTAGCTGATGTGCATAGAGTTGATTGCATAAGAGCCACTGCTTTCATTTAGTAAAATAAAATTGCTTTGTTGGGATTTGTAGGCACTCTGTAATAAGAAACTATAATGTTTGGGTTGGTTTATCAATCCAGACTGGCTGGAAGACTTTGAATATCTTCTGTGTGGGGGCAGTTATATCAAATCTCTGACACTGCCACCCCCACGCCCCATCCCCCCCTTTTAGTAAGTGACACTAACAAGCCTGCATTTTGAAATTATGGCCCCTAATGATAGGATTTGACTATGGAGGAGACAGGATGTTGGAGTATGAGCAGAAACTCGTGTCAAACAGCAATTCAGGTCAAAGATTACCTCCTCATCATACCATTATTTTGAAAGTTTCAGCTGCTACAAATATGTGTGGGGAAGGTTCACTTAGAAAAAGAGTTTGGTTTGGAAATAACGCAGAATTGTTTATCCCGTTTTTTGCTGCCAAACTGTACTCAAAACCAACATTTGTCAGGATGATGTTGCCTAACATGTTTACTGAACTACAAAAGCCTCAGGATATTTATGTATTTCGTCTGAAAATTGAATTTAGTTTCTCTGATCACTGCATTGCACAATGGTGATGAATGATATTTAACCAGATTATGCTGGTGTGTGTGCACATGGCCGATAGAGATAACAGCCCCTGCAATCAATAGTCATTATCATTGACCATGTGAGGTACAGTGCCTTACTTCTAGGTTACTTCCTTACACTTACCCCTTACTTAATTTTTCAAGTCCAGGGCCAATTGTCAGGATTCCTAAGCAGATACTATTCATACAGATTTTTACTCTGTTTTTAATAGGAATATATCTGTGGAAACAGTAGTACATCAAGTGGATTTTTATGACTGCTTGTGTATTTTGCCATAGAGTGGGTAGGAAAAAGATAGCAGATGTTAAAAAATCCCCAAAATTTGTCCAGCAGATAAACTGACCATCTGAGTTGCCGAAATCGGGTCTCACTGTCAAGAAGATTGCATAGGCATTAAAGCAGGGCTTGCAGTTTTTCTTTGTTTTACTTCATCTTTGGTTTTAGCTCCTGCCTGTTGATGTTTCATGTGCTGGAGAGATGTGCTGTTTGCTCTTGGTTCCTGCTTTGTTGGTGGTGGGGATGATGAGTGGTGACCACCACCCATGTGTGGCACCACAGTAGGAATTTTCCCATGGTAAACCAGGGTTCTCGTTTCTCCTTCTCACCTGAAAAATGAAGCGGTGTACATGGATGTGATCATACTTAAGTGTCTGTGGTGATGCTTAGGTGGGAAATCAGCAAGCCAGTAGCAGGGAGAGGTTATTGAGGTGAACAGAGGTGTTGGGAATGAGAAGTTAGGAGAGCACACTGTGGAGTTTGAGGTAATAGACTGACTTATCGCTTACAGGGCGTCTGTCAGGGTAGGTTTACCTGCTGGTCTGTGTTATGCCTTGGTCAGGAGGATCCTGTGATTCAGTGATCAGTAGAAGGCAATTGGAATTATGGTTCTTGTTTGGATGGTAGTGACGCTATGAGGTCCCACAGCTATATGTCTCCTAAAAATGAACAATAAAAACCCCATCCCCCTGTGGCATACAACATTGCTGATACTGTGCAGACTTGGGTGTGGTTGGTTTCCCCCCCCCCCTTCTTGGTTCATTAATACGGTGATTTATGTGTGGCGTATGGCATCCCTTTGCAGCTGCCTTTGCTACGTTCACACCACTCATTGTCACACAGGGCTCCCAAGGGGGTAACAGCAGTGGGAGATGCCCGTGTTTCCAGGGGAAGGTCTCAGGCTCTCCTCTTCTTTCCATCTCTGTCTGTCCCGCTTGCCTATTCCTTGTAACTATGCCATGCAATCCTCTTTCCTTCCTTACCCAGGCTCTTGGTTCCCAATTCATTGAGCGACTTAGCCGGTGCTCCTTCCTCCTTCTTCCTGTCCCAGTATGGCCCAGTTGGCCATTTCCTTCTCCCTCAGTACCAGGAGTCACCAGGTGGTGCTATTTCCCAATTAAATGCCCTCCCTTACATTGCAGCATAGTCCAGCCCTCGTAGAAGGGTTGGGGTTTATGGTGTCTGGTTTTGTGATGGAGCTTTCTTTGGTGGGCAGCTGTGCTGGGTACCGCGAGGGGTCTTGCTTCTTGCCATGTGTTCAGTTCCGAGTCAATTTTTTTGCAGCAAAGTTGCTCCCTGTGACTTAATCAGCCAGTGCCTTGTTCGACTTTGAGGTCTCAAAAAGGCTGGACTGCTTCTGCACAGCTTGTGACCACAGAGTTATACTCAAAAGCTGCTTTACTGTAGTGTAAAGCATGAGCAGGTCTCACTAAGGATATCCTCAGGCTTTGTGCTTTTGGGTGCCCCCCCCATCCAGTGGGAGGTTTTTTGCTTGTTCGTTGGCATATGCTGCTACTCCAAAGGAGAGGGGTGGGTGTGTGACTGCTCCCTTGAAAGGTGCTCCTCGTTCCTCCTTTCATCCTCTCATCTTGTTAGTCAACTAGATTGGTACCGTCTTACGTGAAGCTGCTTTTTATAGGGATCATGCTCTTCCTTGAAACTGTAGAGGCAGTTCAAAACAAGGAGTTCAGCATCTTAAGTGAATAGCCAATGCCCCCAAAAGCCTCAATTTGAGATGAAGGAATGCAAATAAACACCAAGTTCCCGTCTTCCTTTTCACTGGGCTAAGCAATTCTTCTGCAGCTGTCCATACCACATGCTGTCAAGGGCATAAGAAATTAGTTGATTGAGATTCTGCTCTTTGATTTCAATTTAAAATCCTCCGTTTCTCTCAGCAGTTCAGCTACCGTTCTGAATTTGATAGCTTGTGTGGAGAAGGAAAGGAAATGTGTAAGAAAAGACACAGAGAATTAGCTGGAAATTTGATGTGGGGAAGCAGTTTCTAAATAATATTAATAACAGTTGAAGGCTGTTATCTTTGCCATCCACACTCATGCTAGCATGGCGGTGTGGTTAGCTTGTGGTTAGGGATTTTTTGACCAAAGTAGATGAGCTTTAAAAATTGCAAAGTTGGACATTCCAGAGCTAGGTTGGCTGCAGTGTTAATTGGTTGTTATAATTAATGCATTCTACAGTGTTGCTTTTCTTGAGTCATGTGGCAGACAAAGGAACTGAGGTAGCTGGAGTACTGACCCATGGGCTATGTTTTCTTCATCAATAGCATTTCTGTTTTGCCTTATGGTTTTATTTATTTATTTTTATTCTATTGGAGTTATTTTAAAGAACAGCTTTGAAGGAAGCTTCTTTGTTCTCCCTTTCCCTCCGCAGCTCCCTGTCTCATAAAGATCACTTTATATTCCCATGCCAATTTGACACACACAAGAGTTGGCAGGTCATGAAAGAGCAATGTGGTTTCTAAGTGCTGGGTGAGTAAATGTACAGCAGCCTGTGGGCCGCTTTGTGATTTCTTGGGTAGTAGATAGTTTTAACTGACCACTAATCCTGCCACCCACTGCTAGTGCGGTGTAAAACAAGGATTTGTTCCTTACTGCTGGTTTAATGACATGTCAGTCACTGGATCATGCATGAAGGAAAGATAACTCCCTTTCCGACTAGATCATCTTTCCCACACTGTCTCTTGCATTCTTTTGAGGTGGTAATGCTCCTTCCCTCAAGTCCCCGCATATGGAGAAACCTTTCCATACTTGGAGTCAGATCTTCAGCTGAAGTTAGTGGATTGCCTATTAGCTGTCAGGTGAGAGCGAGCACTTTGGGTGAATCCTTTTGAAAACCAAGTGTTTGGGGAAGAAAGAAGAGGGAAGGTACAGCTGGTCCACTTGTCTCAAAGTTTTTCACACCGCAGCTGCAACTCTCCATGCCTTCAGCTCAGCATGAAGAGCTGGAGATTGGAGCCCTGCTTATAATAGGATAATGCCAAGTATCTTGAAAACACTCTGGGAGAGATTTTGGTTTCATATAACATTACATACACAAATACGTGCATATCTCTAGGAAAGTGAATTTATTGCTAACATTAGCTACTATACAGACATTAGCCTGCTCTTCTGTCTTTCTCATCTCTGGCCAGGCACATTGGTTTGATAGAATGATAAAGTGCTTTTGGCATCTATG
Source organism: Falco biarmicus (assembly GCF_023638135.1). NCBI lineage: Eukaryota > Metazoa > Chordata > Aves > Falconiformes > Falconidae > Falco > Falco biarmicus. Next base: position 61,244,460 of record NC_079290.1, read on the forward strand.
TTTGCTTTTTACTTTATAGTTTGGTGAGGCCATGGTGTTGCCTGGACTCTCCAGGTATATTTTTGTCAAAAGTAGATAGATGGAGAGATTGTAATTAATATTCCAGGCCAGGGGTGGGGGAGAGCTAGCAATATCTTTATTTTCTGTATAAGAGAGGAAAGGATGCAGGCAAATATTAAAGAAAGTGTATTTGAAACTGTTAGGGGGTTTTGGCTTTAAAAGGTTACTAGGCTGGCATCTGGTGGAGAGCAATGGATCTGTGACAGTGGATATGGAGGAACTTACTGACTCCAGAGAAGCCTATAAAATGGCTGGACAAGTAGGACTGCATTCCCTGGCTCCAAGTATGGCAGGTATCAAGAGTAGTTATGCATGTCCGAGTTCAGTTCCACAGGAGGATGTGTGCAGGATGTGTGTGAAAGGAAATCACATGCTGAATAATCGCACTGGGACAGGAGCCAAAACCTGGCAGCAGGCATTTGGCTGCAGTGGCTGGTGAGGAATGGGAGAGGTGGGCAGGGCTGCAGATGCACCCAGCTCTTGTGCAGGGCAGATGGGCAGTTGCTGTACGTGTTTTGCTAACTGCTGTGACCTGAAGGAAAACAAATCATCTGATTTCTTCACATGATATTTTATACATTCAGAGGTGTATTGGATTTGTGTGGCAAGGTTTTGGTAGCAGCGAGTGGTGGGAGCTACACAGGGGTGGCTTCTGTGAGCAGCTGCGAGAAGCTTCCCCCATGTCTGATGGAGCCAGACCCACCGCTGGCCAAGGCCGAGCCCATCAGCAATGGTGGTAGCGCCTCTGGGGTAACACATTTAAGAGGGGGGGAAAGAAAAGACTTCAATGACTGCAGCCAGAGAGAGAGTGTGAATATGTGAGAGCAGCATCCCTGCAGCCCCCAGGTCAGTGCAGGAGGGGCAGGGGGGGCTCCAGGCACCGGAGCAGAGATTCCCCTGCAGCCCGTGGTGAAGCCCACGGTGGGGCAGGCTGTGCCCCTCAGCCCGTGGGGGTCCATGGTGGAGCAGATCCCCACCCGCAGCCCGTGGGGGTCCATGGTGGAGCAGATCCCCACCCGCAGCCCGTGGGGGTCCGTGGTGGAGCAGATCCCCACCTGCAGCCCGTGGGGGTCCATGGTGGAGCAGATCCCCACCTGCAGCCCGTGGAGGACCCCACGCTGGAGCAGGTGGGTGCCCAAAGGAGGCTGCGACCCCGTGGGAAGCCCAGGCTGGGGCAGGGTCCTGGCAGCGCCTGTGACCCCGCGGGGAGAGGAGCCCAGGCTGGGGCAGGGTCCTGGCAGGGCCTGTGACCCCGCGGGGACCCAGGCTGGGGCAGGGTCCTGGCAGGGCCTGTGACCCCGTGGGAAGCCCAGGCTGGGGCAGGGTCCTGGCAGCGCCTGTGACCCCACGGGGAGAGGAGCCCAGGCTGGGGCAGGGTCCTGGCAGGGCCTGTGACCCCGCGGGGAGAGGAGCCCAGGCTGGGGCAGGGTCCTGGCAGCGCCTGTGACCCCGCGGGGAGAGGAGCCCAGGCTGGGGCAGGGTCCTGGCAGGGCCTGTGACCCCGCGGGGACCCAGGCTGGGGCAGGGTCCTGGCAGGGTCTGTGACCCCGCGGGGAGAGGAGCCCAGGCTGGGGCAGGGTCCTGGCAGCGCCTGTGACCCCGCGGGGAGAGGAGCCCAGGCTGGGGCAGGGTCCTGGCAGCGCCTGTGACCCCGCGGGGACCCAGGCTGGGGCAGGGTCCTGGCAGCGCCTGTGACCCCGCGGGGACCCAGGCTGGGGCAGGCTGTGGAGAACTGCAGCCCGTGGGCAGGGCTGACACCGGAGCAGCTGATGGAGGACTGTCTCCCGCGGGAGGGACCCCAGGCTGGAGCAGGGCAGTGTGAGGAGCCTCCCCCTGCGAGGCAGGAGCGGCAGAGACAGCGTGTGATGGACTGACCGCAGCCCCCGCTCCCGTCCCCCTGCGCTGCTGGGCGGGGGGGGGGGGGACAGAAATCGGGGGTGAAGCTGAGCCTGGGGGGAAGGGAGGGGTGGCGGGAAGGTGTGAGATTTGGTCTTATTTCTCATTATCCTACTCTGATCTGATCAGTAGTTGTTGCAAAGAAATGGTTTATGTTAAAGTCGCTTAAAGAAGCACCATCAAAGATATGAGCAAAATAGTTCTAATATGAGTTTGCAATTTTACAAGTTCGATGGCAAGGTTCACTCTGTTACTTATTATATGGATAGAAGACAGAAAATTCTTTTAACTTGACTTTTAAAATTAAAATCAAATTAAAAATCAAGTTGAAATTGGCCCAAAATGATTTTACACAGGGATCAAAGATGTGATGTAAGGGGTAAGGGAAGCCTTCCGTTGAGTCACGGGTTTGAGTGGCCACCCTTGCTTTCTAATGCTTTGATAGCAGTTGTGAGTGGTAGATCCAATCCTAGTTGCAGACTTAGACAACAGATTATATCTAAGGGTATATAGAGAGTGGGGGTTTATTCACAGTTTAAGGTTGATCACAAAATAGTAGCAGCACTTAATCAGCCATTGATTTAATATTTTCCAAGTGATTCAATAGGATTTAATTCAGTTATAACAGCGATTTGATTATGGATCTGAAATGATGTCGCGTATACTGTATTGGTCATGCAGTATCCAAATTGCACACACGCACAAACGGAAAGGAATAGGTATATGGAAATATATATACAAAGGTATACCTATTAAATGTTACCCTCGAGTTCAGTGAAATGTTCACATTGAATGCCTTTGCATTTCTCAGCGGGCAAAGGGTTGAGCCTCTAGGAGCAGGGGTATCGGCCCATGCTCCATCATCAGCCTTTGGTGACAGTTCCCCTTAGGAGTTTGTGATGCTGGTTGCAGCTGGTGCGGTCCAGGAGAGCTGGAGAGCTCAAAGGGTCTGACTTCAACCACTACTTTATAGGGTTGGAGATGACTGGCTTTAGCCATCCATAAAACTCCATCCTGGCCGTTACGTGAGTTGGTCGTTTTCAAGTGGCAGTGGTACCATTCCACTTGGGCTACAGTTCAGTCAGGAATGCCCCAAGGCTGTCGGGGGATGACCATTTACTGTTTTCATTTCCACGTTCTCCAGGTAACAAGAATTTCTGGTACAGGCAGTACCACTCCCCACCTTAGTCACGCAAGAGCTGTTGGTATGATCAAGAGGTGCATAACTGTCCAACTCATTACTCAAATGCCAAAGCCTAACAGGGATTCCTGAGGTCATAGTGCAGCCCAGCGAAGGGGGTGAGCTGTACCACCACAGCAATAAATTAAACTAATTTCTAAAAGCTGAGTCTGTTTTGCCCATGACAGTAATGGGTGGATTATCTCCCTGTCTGTATCTTGACCCACCGGCCTTTTGCTGTATTTTTTCTCCCCTGCCCAGCTGAGGAGGAGAGTGATAGAGCAGCTTTGGTGGGCACCTGGTACCCAGCCAGGGTCAGCCTGCCATGAGAGGCCAGAGAGCATTAAGCCCTGGCCAGCAGATATTTTTCTGTTTTAAAATGGCAATTAGGAATATGCAGATGATATTGAAGATGCATATAAATACCAAACAAACACAGTCCGCACTTGGCTGTCTCTTAAGGCACTTAAATGGTTCTTTGTAACTGTACCGACTGAACACTTTACAACTATCACCAACATAAATCCCCATAATGCTGTTACAAGATAAAAATCAAGTAATTACTATTTTCATTTAACAGCTATTAAGTTGAGGAGGATAGATCCAAGAATCCCTGTGCCAAATGCAGTCCTTGCAGCCCTAGGAGGAAGGATTGTATTCTGATATAACAGGACTGACCTCATTGGGGGTAGAAAAATGTCCCTGAGAACAAACAGTGCACTTCCTATGTGCAGAGGGAATTAGAGCTAATCTAATGCTAATGTGCACCAGAGGAAAAAGCCTTGTGCTGTAGCTAATTTGTGCTCCACAACACCAGCACTGACCTGAAATTACACTAGCAATTAGAAATGATGTGTAGGGTGTCCTACTGTGGGAGAATTGACACAGACCATCCTAACTTTATGGGAGTAATATACTGACTGTCTTAAAAGATACCAGTATTACCATCTATTATGAGTTTAAAGCAGGTCATGCAACAAACAGAAATGCAGACAGGGATGTACTTGTAAGGTTCACACGTGGACAGATGACCAAAAGAACTGTGGTGGTTCCTACTGTAAAAGTGAGACCCTGCAGAATAATCCTCCCCCTCAAAACGCAGTTGCATTGAGATCTGTGTGTTTATACTGGGATCTTGGGGAGCTTGGTTCCAGTGTTCAGTGGGAGAGTTGCTGTTCATTTGGCAAGCACCCTTCACTTGGGAAAGTGCATGATAGTGCATTGACAGTCCTGGAGACCAACTCTGGTTCTCGTTCTTCTTTTCAAAAATTTGATTTGCAGCTGGTACCCCCAGACCTTTGCAGAAATTCCTTGTAGATCACTGCTGGCATAAGGCCACGTCCAGTGTTGTTTGGGGCTCTTGTTGCAGAAGTACATTGCCAGGCTTGGTAATGAAGGAAGTCAAACTATGAAAGGTACTGATGATGGGTTAGGGAGGAAACATACAATGGACCTCTTGTTTGATAGAGGCCCTGGCGGGGACTTGAAAAATCGTGGTGCCGCTTTGGGGAGCAGGCATGCCCCTGGGCCAGTTCTGTAGCTCTGGAAGGAGGATCCCAGCAAATCAACAGAGGGAGGAACTTCTCCAAGAATGATGTTGCTCACGGGAAATACCTCATTGTATAGGGCTGTAACAGAAGTTAGTATTTATCAAAATTATTTGTGTCCCAAATGAGATGCGTATTCTTTTGATCGCAGAAGTGAGGCTTCAGAGCACCTCAGCCTGCATCCCTCTAGTTCAGGCTGAAGCCTCAGGCAGTTTTGTGTTGGTGATGTGGCTGTGAGCCAATGTGTCAGTCTAAGAGCTGCTCTTGTATTTTCATCTGTGTGCTTATGCAGTGGTGGGATTGGCTTGCTTGATACATCTTGCAGATGGAAAAACTGAATACAGTGAGAAGCTATTTGCACTTCTTCCTTAGACACTGCTCTGCAGTGCACGGCTGCATTTTTGTGGGGACAAGCCTGATGCTTGGCAGATTCAGTTCGGTCCCAGGAGTGTATCTGAACCCAAGTCTCCTGAAAGGTATTTCTCCTTACTGCAGTGTTTTCAGGCAAGTAAGTGATTCCCAAGTACAGGGAAGGACGAAGGATGTGTTTAAGGCTAGCAAAAAGTTTACTGGGTAGAGTAATTCTTGGATTAAAATACTGCCCTTGGAAACTGTGATCAGGAGTCTGTTGTGCATAACTCTTCCTAGTATGTTTTTACAGTTGATAAAAATCCAAAGCCAGTTTCAGGTGCTCTTCAGGATGCCTCCCACAGCCTTCCAGAGCAGCTGTAACTGGATTAGTAAGACATGGAAAGTATTGCAATACTGCCTGCATCTGATCGTCTGAGTAATGATTAAAATGTTAATGGCAGGCATAGAGGACTAAAGCAGGCTGCAAATTGCAAAGCTTTATTTTGTTGTTCAACTCATTGCTTTTTTACCTCCATTGGAATTTAAGACAGCTGTAATCCTGTACTCAGCCTTACCATACCACGTGCCTTTGGGTTAAGGACTGGCATCTCTGAAAGCATGAAAGATGCAGGTTGGATATCTCAGCGCGGCATGCCAGACCTTGCCTGAGGAGTGACATTCCTCGCAGATACCAGGCTTGACCAGAGCTGAACATACATTTCCGCGAAAGCCCAGCGATACTTTACAGTGCAGGCCTAGCGATTTGTTTGATGACAGCTGATAAAATGCTAACCATCTAGCAGCACTGTGATGTGATTACGCTGCTATGAATTTTCAAATTCCATCAGAGTCCTGCTGAGGATAATGGGAATGGGCCAGGGGGATTCAACTGTAAATCAAAACCTAAAGCATGGCCAATTCTGACAGTGGAAAGAATGGCTATTTTAATGTGCAGAAACTGAACTGCCAAGTCAAAACCAGCTGCACTTTACAGAGCTACTAGAATGAAAGGTCTCTTTGCATTTGCATTTTTTGTAAGACTCATTGATTACTTTTTTCCCCTAAAGTTTAAACCGTGTCTTTCTACCTCAGATTTGCCTGGCCAGTCGCAGAGATTGAGTGCCTTTTTTTTTTTTTTTTTTTTTTTTTTTTTTGCATTTAAAATATCAAATGCATTGATGATCAAGGACAGTTTTCTCCTTTTTGGCAACTTCATACCAATTAAAATGTTTGCATCTGTACATCTTAATTGCTCCAACAACAAAAGTTCTGCACTGAGTAAGGCAAGGACCTCTCCTTCCTCTCTGCTGTAGCACTGGCAAGAGTCAGATCGGTGTAACAAAGGGGAGAATTTAGCTTGGAAATCTTCAGCATAAACTGGCTCTTCTGTTATTTTTCCATTACTAATGAACCAGCCAAGAAGTCTGTCCGGTGGCATGAATAGGTGACAGGGAGCCAGGAATTGTTGCTTCTCCTAATATCAGGAGCAGCCAGCTTCCTCTCTGAGTAGATCCTCTTCCAGGAGAGTGGGACAGCTTTTTGACTGTACCCTTGTTCTGTATGTTTGATTGAGGCTTCCCCCCCATCTCTGAAAGATGGCACAAGGCAGCATTATCTCACTGGAAGGTGCACCGAGAAGATCATTAGTGAGCCCAGTTTGACCATGGTTGTTTCTGGTGCATGCACTTCTTGCACCTCTGGAGCTAACCTGTCTTGGAAAAGCTTCAAAGCAGCTTGGCTGGTAGGCTCCAGTATTGCCTTCTGTATGGAATCTGGGTTCTCATCGGTGTGAGCAGCTTTGTGACTCCAGCTGCATGCCTGATGAAGAAGCTGCTCCACAAGAGGCTGCCACCAGGGGGTTATGCTAAATCAACCCTGTCTGCGTGGGTTGCAAACTTTTTTTTTTTTTTTTTTTTTCTCTCCTGAGTAGGGATTCTCAGAGGAAGGGCTGGGCTGCCAAAGGCTCATGCTGCAGTTAGGGTGGTCGGCAGGCTGGCTTTGGGGGAGCCCCAGCACAACCAGGCTCTGAGGGGCAGATGCATTCCCACTGTGTGAGGTGCAGCAGAGTCCTGCTGTGTTCGGTGGAAACCACATGAGCCATGGGATCAGTTTCTTTTTTATGGGAAAGGATAAAGACTTGTCACTTTCAAAGGTTTCTCATATTATTGTTGACATAACATCTGCTTTACCTGCTTTTCTTGAACACTGGGTATTAATACCCTCCAGGTTGCTAGGGCACGATCGTTCTTCTGACATGTAAGACTCAGTCAATGAATCTTGGTTACTATGAGAAATGCTTAGGGCGACAGACGTTTTTGATTTGTAAAAATTTATACAAATTGAAATACCATGGATGTAATCCTGGCTTTGCTGAAGCTGATGGGAAAATTTCCAGCCTTCCAAAGGAGCCTTTTGTTGGATCCCTGTTTTACGGAGATCAGCTCTGTGTTACTTCTCAATGCAGATTTTTGTGGCACCAGTCTCCAGGATATCTCAACCTTCTTTTGAAGCTGAAGCGGGAAGTTAGTCATGAGATCTGTGGTAGTTACAAGCCAGATGTTCACTTTTGGGTTTTTTTTTTCCTTTTCTTACTTTGCGAGTGGGAGGACAGAAGGTAGTTTCTTCAGTATGTTCATTTTTAGCATGACATTTCCTTGTGTGAAGTGCCGTCTAGTATTTTTTTTTTATTTGTGTTTCCAGAATCCTAGAGTCATAAAAGGATTTTTGCGTGGTTTATTTAATTTTACATATATTTTAAAAGTCCTATGTGTCAACATAGCACAGAAAGATTCTGTGTAGTCAAGAATAAAAAAGCTCTTGCAGCAGTGTGCATAATTATAGGGCTGCTGTTTAGTCATCAGTCACGATATGTGTGGATTTTTTTGTAAACTGAACATTTACTCCATTTCAGATGTAAAAAGAATTTACATGAAGACTTCAGTTTGCTCAGCACAATAGGTCTTGACCCATCTGAATCTATTAAAAGCTGTTATGATATCAAGGCTAAAGACTAACATCCTTATCAGGGATGTGTTTACAGGGTAGTGCAGTTCCCTTCAATCTGGAAAAGCGCTTGGAGGACTGGGCCCTCTGGTTATGCAAAGATATAAATGAGACATCCAGATTTAAATTAAAGAACTAGGTTTTTCTGCATTAGTTTTTTTCTGCCGGGATAAATAGAGCTGGAACAATGGACAGAGGAATATACCAAATGCCTATTTGTAATGGGGAAATGGTTTTCTTTTTTACTATATTGCTGATAGTGAAGTTCTGCTTTTTTTTTTTTTTAATCTTCTTCTATGTTGCTACAAATCAGCCAGAAGAAATCAGCAGCTCAGTTGTTTTTTGCCTGAAAACGAGTTGCCAGCACCCTGTAATTCTGCTGGCTTGAAACACAGTCTCATCTCCTTTACAGTAATGTGAGCTGAGAAGAGCCAAGTGGGGTGGTTCTCTGCGAGCAGGAGTGTGGGTGGAAGCACTGTTTTTTGTGCCGTGCTGCTCTCTTTCTGGTGCTCTTAAAATCCTCATGCCTAAACCTGTGGGTAAGGGATTTTAGAAGAATAGAGAATGTCTTTTCAGGGTTAAAGGGTAAAAGTCGGAAAGAAGTCATGCTTGCACGGTTCCTTGTATTTATCAGAAGCATCTGATAGGGTTTCAGATTTCCATATCCATTTTGCTGACCAGTGAGAGATTCTGAAGTGGTAACTACTTCTTCTGGTACTCTAATAGTGGTTCACTTACTGTAGGTTACAGTTCTACTCCTTTCCTTCCTCCCCACCCCGCACCTTTTGCTTATCTCAGTATAATGCAGTTTATAACTGGTATTTTGTAAGTGTGCGACAAGGCTTATGAAGAAGAAAGGAGAAAAGCAAAATGCATTTGGTCCCATGAGTGACTCATCAAATGTATCATGAACATCTTGATTCAGAACAATTATTTTACATTCATTCCTTTCCTGCCACTCCTCTCATGGAGTGGTGTGTGCTTGATTGTGATGAGTCAATTAGTATAGAGCTGAAACCCTTGCATTTTCTATGGATAAGGATTTTTCTGAAGAATTGCAGGGTCTGTTCCTTAAAGTGCGACATTAACTCCTGAGGACACATTCTCAGTTGGTGAAACTTGTCCAATCCACTTAGCTCAATACCACTGTCACCTTTTACATAAGCCAAAATATAATTTGTTTGTATATGTTTGATGTTTTACTCCATGTTGGCGTACATATAACAAAAAAGAAAAACAGATTAGAGGAGGTAAAAAGCTGGCAAAAGGCAGAACTTTGAAAACTGAAAACCTAAGTCATCTGCATGCCAGAATGTTACCCGGGCGTGTGGCATGGTAAGCCTGTTATAATCCTTTGAACAAAAAAGGAACAAATGATTATCCCTATCAGATGTTAGAAAAATGTATGTTTATAGAGGAAGACCATATAGTAAAGGGCAAAGCAGATGGTAGCAGGAAAGCTCTGTACAGCCTTAGCAAGGAAGTTTCAATTCATTGCTGAGAAGTGAATGCCTTTTCTACTTACTTGAAGCAACCCCACTTTCCTTGACTTCTGCCAGATTGACCTGAAAGATAGTTCCCTATTGTCAGTAAAAGGTAAGATCTGAGTAGAAATCTTCTACTGCTAATAAGTTTTCAAGTTGTATGTATAACATTTACATACCATGATTTGCTTTGCTTTCAGGCAAGGGAACATCTTGTTTGATGGGTGCGAGTACAGTAATATGGATTGAAAACTAAGTATTTTAAATCCTGCGATGGAATGATAATCACTGCCTTAAGTAGGAAGCTTTTTTTCTTTTTTACTTCCTTCCCCTCTGTGTTCTAATTATACTCCAGTAGCTGGCCATTTGTATCCTCCAGGCAACAAAACAGAAGCTGGGAGTGCTTGTTTCAACTGAACCCCTTGGTGCAATAAATTGCCCAGCTCCTGGAAAGCACTGGCCGCTGGCTACGACAGTAGCCATCTTAAGGACAGATTCATTTGTGGTCCAGGTCCATTGGTTTCACTGAAGTTACACCAAGGGTATATTTAGCCCTGCTGGTAGTCCAAGGAACCCCAGGAACGAAGTGTAAGAATGTGTTAAGCTTCTTGAGGGCTATTGATGTGCCTGGCATATGCTTAAGTTTAACAGTGCTCATTGCGAGAGATGCAAGAGCAATAGAAACTTTTTTTAAAGTTCCTTTAATGTTACCGTGAAACATTAGTAAGGGCCACAAACTGAAAGATGAAGAGACAGGAGCTTCCAGGAAATGAGCTAAGCTTTAATCCCTGCTTGTGGATGTCACGTCCCTGCCAGAGACCAGGCTCCTCTTGCTCCGGAGCTATAATTGCAGTTGCCCTTCTGAGTGAGCTGTCAAGGGAGCTGAAGGAAGCAGATGGAATTGAAGCATCATCGGGTCATGGGAGTCAATGTCTAGTTTCGAACACTGTGGCAGAAACTCTGTCCTCACAAGTAGGAAATATAACTGCTTGCACCCAGTGGGTGATAGTTCTGGTTTCTCCACAAGGTTTGAAATCTGGAATTAGATCCTCAGTTTCAGCACAGAGGACTCCGCTTTGTTGAGTTTTCGGGGTTTTTTTGTGGTTTTGTTTGTTTGTTTGGGTTTTTTTAATGTGTTCTGCCTTCTGGTCTAGTGATTATACAAAGATGTCAGCTGGAATTGAAAATGAAGGCAAAATTTGGGAATAGCAACAGGATGTGTTGCTGCTATTGATCAAAGGCTGTGGGGCTGGTTTTAAGCACTGCTACTCTCTTTGATCTTTTTTTTCTATTGATTGAACACAGTAGATAAACAAACGTCTGTGTACCGGGAGCATCTATTATGGCTTTTAAGCTAAGGACAGCTTTGAATTAAATATGAGAGTTTAAATTATGGTTTTCTAATAAGTGCTGTCTATAAAGGCTTTGCTTGCTGTGGCGTTATAGTTTGTTCCATTTGAGCCTGGTGAAAGGAAATCTAAATGCAGGCTTTCTTTTTCTTTCCTATTCAAAAAGAAGATAAAATATTGTAAAATTGATTACAGGACTTTTTTTTTTATATATAAAATATGTAGTTATGTGTGGGCAAAGGCTGCTTTTTTTTTTTTTTTAATGTGTAGTTATGTGTGTGGTGCTCTCAACAAACTGTATTGTCATGTCTTGGCAGTTTTCAAGAAGTTTGTGTAAATTATTCAAGTGTCTTAAAATGTGGATACGAATGGAACTACCAGGTGCAATCTGGTAGTTCTGCAATCACTTCCAATGAAATTAATAGAAAACTTTCCATTGACTTTTTAATGAGTTAGATTGGACCCTGGGCTGTCATTGTTAACATCTTGGAAAGGTCAGGATCGATTTCCTGGCATCCTTTTTGTCTCCAAGGAGGCTCTTAACAGTTCCGTGGGAGACAGAGCAATACTGCTATTCCTCCTCCTTGATAATTCTCTGTATAATTTAAGCTGTTCTACCTACCATCCAAGGCTTCGTGGAATAACAGAGACAAATCAAAAAATGTTGCATTTTGGAAAACTTGTTGCTATCTTAAATGCCTAAAATTGTATTCTGCATATGTTAAGCTTTCCCCTGCCTACCCCCACCCCCCATTTATTCTGAATTTTGTTCCAGTACTGTACTGCTGTGATTTTTGCTTACTGGTTGGGGGGTTAAAAAAAAGGCTATTCCTGCAAATGGAAACAGCCCGCCACATTGCAGCGTAGAGAGCAAGTTGTGTTGCATTTAAAGTAATGCTGTTTTACCGCAGTCAAGTAACACAACCTGCACAGTGATAGCTGCACATCTCTGGAGATCCAAATCTGTGGATTCCTGCCTTTTCAAAACCACCTGCAACCTCTGCAAAGTTTCCACCAGGAGGCTTGTTTGTCTTGCCATGAAAAGGTTCCACCAAATTGGTGCTTGAAGCGTACTGAAAGGTTGGTGTTAGTAATCTGTTTTGGAAGCACACTTGGGCTGCCCTTGCAGCAGGCTTGAGTGCACCTGTTTCTCTTGCTTTGCTGGGGAATGCGCCATGTGTTTGAAAGCACAGGATTTCCCTGTACGAGTTAAAGGCTGTGCTTGAAGTACTGCAGTCCTTGCAACAGGAATATAAAATCCACCCCAAAAGATCACGAGGCCTGGAGAGAAGGGAGTGTTGGGAGGAGTACCAGGGAGCTCCACTCACAGTGCTGACATTTGAAAAGGATAATCCACATGCTCACTTTTCTTTTGAAATGTTTAACCTGTCCCACTTGCCACTAGAGAGGATTTAATTTCACAAATTAATATTTGACTGTTTCTTCAGGTGAAGTATTGATGTCTAGGGTCTCCTGAAGTCACTGTCATGCTGTCCTTTATTTTCAGGATACTGGCGTTGGGAAATCGAGCATCGTGTGTCGGTTTGTCCAGGACCACTTTGACCACAATATTAGTCCTACTATTGGGTAAGTACCATGCATAATAGCTTTTTTCTTCTGTGTATTTTTTAACTCACTGCCCTGTGCTGAGCTCCTTTCTTTATTTTCAAGGCTCTGAGTACTGTATATCTTTTTTCCACCCCCACCCCCCTCCAGTTTATTAATTTCACTCAACTCTGTACTCTTCTTTAATGGCTTTCAAGCTCATGTTACCTGTTTAGAGAGCCTGGGGGCTGCCCCAAACCAGGTCTGCTCTGCTTTCCCTGATCTGGGAATACAGAGGGCCCTAAATTTACTACGTTGCAGCGTACTCTATTATGGAGAGACTGGCAGAGCCCTGCCATTCTCCTCCTGTGAATGGAGTCTCTTGAAATAGCCTGTTTTCTGGGGCTGTCCAGAACCATGCTGTATTGACTTGCGTTGTGCATGGCCATGACTTCCAGCTGTTCTGTTTAGTTTTTCTTCACCCATCTCACACCAAGAGATTCTTAGATGTCTTACTCGGCTGTTATCCTTTTCTTTTTGTCTTGTCAAGAACTTCCCACTTTAGCCTGTTTCGATCGTAGAATCTTAGGATTAAAATCACTTTAGTTCCTACTGGTCAAGTAAGTATCGAATCTGATCCTTGGAGCTTGAAGAACCGAAACCCCACAACCCAAGAGGCTGTGATCTGCACAGCAACCAGGGCACCCCATAGCTGAGTAATGGCAGGAGAACCATGCGGAGCCCTTGGCATACCTATGTTGTGTGTCCTGCCAGGCTGGGCTGGAACGTGGACAGTGTGTGTTCCCAGGTGTGGACATGCTTTCATCTAGGTTTAGGTGTCGCATTATCCTGCCTTTCTCAAAATAGGGACAATGCAATTTCAACCAAGTGTAATTAATTCGTACCTGTTCTTTAAAAACTGCCAAGCTTCCATGTGTCAGACCATCAGAAGGCTACTAGTCCTGTAGTTGATCTTAATTTCAAATTTTTTTTCTTTTAACATCTTAGAGACAAATCTGCCAAGTCCAGCAATACCTGGAAAATTTTGAGAATTCTTGTTCTCTTATGAGAGGAAGCTAATATGTAATGTTCACAATAGAGTGGGTTGGGTGGGAAGGGCTGATCTGGTTTGTGTGTTGAGAGCTGTTTTAAATCATCTGGGAAGGACTGGTATTGATGGCTCTCTGTTGTTCAGAGGGTTAGATGGTATCTTCAAAAACTCTGCCTTTTGAAGCATGAAGAAGCCTGAGCTGGAAGTTGCTTATTTGTTGCCTGGTATGATGCTGGCTGATGCCTTTCTCTCAGGTCCATATCACTGAGAAGATGGAACTAGCTAGCAGCAGAAGCTACGTGTGAGTGGCAGGAGCATTTGTGTTCCTGGGCCGGTGCAGAAATACCCTCTGAACCTCAGAGGCTTTTCCTTCCTTTTTAAATACATATATAGGTATCATATATTTTATCTAAGAAAAGAGAGACTTTCACTTCTATAGGCATTTTACCAGGGTTTTGGAGTTTCCCCACATGAAGTCTCACCCAGCAGAACCAGATAAAGTCTGTAGGTTGCATATTTGGAATGTCAGTCATGTTACATATTTCTGTGGCTTCCTTCTTTTCAGAGCGTCCTTCATGACTAAAACTGTGCCTTGTGGGAATGAGCTTCATAAATTTCTCATCTGGGACACAGCTGGTCAAGAGCGGGTGAGTATTCCTTTGCAGTATATCTTTGTTATACTGATCTCTTTTAATGTGTTGGCATATTTTGTCTAAATCTTTCATCTTCAGAAGACTTTGTAAGTATAAACCTACTGAATCTTTGCAAAGCTCTGCGAAGCAGGTGGTCATTAGTCACCAAGTATATAGATTCCTATTTCATAGATGGGGAAAATGCAGTCAGTCTGACCATACCACTTACCTGAAAAAACAGCCTGGTGTGAATTGTCAGCTACTTCCCTCCAGACAGCTTGGACAATGCCCAAGTGGTGTCCAGCCCCTCTCTGGTTTCATCAGGTTTATGTGTGGCAGCTTTCGTTGGTGCTGGAAGGGACTTGACTTCCAGCGCATAAGCTGGCAGATGGTCTGAGCTTAGGTGGTGTCCCCAGGGTTATCCCAATTTGGGACACTGAACATGCACATAGGTTGTGTCTGCCATTATTATTTTGGAAATTAGCACTGGCAATCTGAACCACTTAGGGGTTTTGTCTTGATTTTTCAAGTGTGTGATGTAAAGTGCTCAAATTAAGAAGTTTTTCCTTTGGTTCTCAAAAAAGCCATAGTGAAATTTGTGGGCATTAATTAATGTTGACTGTATGTGAGCCTGGTTAGCCATTTGTTTCTTTTAATAGTCTCAATGGCAGTAGTGTGCAGTAATGGGCTGTAGAACTGTAGACTGCTCTTTAATACGTGCCCACCTTTATCTTGAGAAGTTTGAAAGAAATAGAAAAAACCATGCACGTGTTTTAAAATATCTTCAAAGTTTCTTGTGAAATCGCGCCATTTCTGTTCATAGAAAAATGTAGCTATGCTCGTGTTAGGTTGAGGTAAAATAAGATGCTTATACAGGCTGTAATGTCAGTCCTGGTACAGCCCACTGTATTATCCATACCTTCTAAGTGAATTGCAGGCAATGAAAGTTTTTGCTGTTAAGTGCAGGAAATGCTCGTGTTTTTATTTACAATGCGCAGTATGATGTAAAGTGGCCCTGATGAAGTCTGTTGACTCTTAGTGACTCAATGTGCTGTTTATGATGGGAAAATGGATCTTGAAAAACATGTTTGAAGTATAGCATAGTTCCTTCCCTTGAATCCTGTTTGTTCCATTTCTGCATGATATGCAGCTGATAACTGACTAATTATTGCAAGAGGTAGCAAAGGTTCCGTTTTCTTTCCCATGGTTTGAGTTTCCTTGCTTATTCTCTTTCACTTCCCTCTGCTGCCCTGCTCTGCTTTCTTTTTTTCTTTTAGCTCTTTAGCACACAAACCTCAGTATTAGTCTTGCAATGATGTGGGAAAAAAGATTTTCAAAGCTTTTTTCTGAGGTAGGTGAATATTAATAAAGTTCTATTAACTGAACTAAAAGATGTCTCATTTGAGGCAGGAAATCTGTGACTGAGCTCTGACTCTTGGACACAAAATCCATCCTTCCCATCTAGTCCTATATGTTTCCTCTCAATTTTTGTTTTAAGCTTGTCATTTTTCAAACATCTGCTTTCCTTTTTTTTTTTTTTTTTGTGTGTGTGTGTTCAACAGTGATGAGCAGTGACCGCCACAAACGTTGTTAAATTGCTCAGAATCTGTTACAGGTTTTCATGTGTAATCCTGAATTATAAGCTCTTTAGGCCAGGGACCATCTTTTTCTTCTGTGTTTACACAATGTATTCCCAGTCCTTCACTAGGACTCTAGGAAATGGGTGATACAGGAAACAAAGTTGATGGGCGTTGAGTGCTAGCTGCTGAGATGGACAAGTTTTCCAGGGTGAGGTCCATACTGTTCAGGTCATTCTCTGTCCTAGAACATACCCATTTTACAGCTAAACACATGATGCTTCTCAGTAGCTTGTTCACTTCAATTTGTAGCTGGGGTTTGTCTTGGGTTGCTCCTTCTGAACTGCTATTCAAGAACAAGTGTCTCCCCCTGTGTTGATTTCTTATCCTCTGAACAACTGTGGTGACCCAAAGATTCCAGCCTACCCCCAGCCTCTGGGCCCGTTGCTGTTTTTCGTAGTGTACTAATAAACGTCTTCCACATGATGTTTCTCCTTTGGGAGCTGTTGTCCGTCCTTTGTTCTTTGCAATTTTTGTGGAGGCTCTGTGTTCTACTGCTAAAGTTGGGCAGTTTCATCAATGCCCCTATTGTCTGTACTGCTGACAGCAGTGTTTAGGACTTCCTGCTCTTTCAATATTGCCTTCATTTGGCTTTGTTCTCCTAAGCGCCAGGCCAAGCATAGGACTTGCGTGTGCTAATTCCGGAGTCAGGGTGCTCTGTGCTTTCCCAACTGTGCCAGATGTTGCTCTGTCTACATCCTGATGTGGAGCCTTCACAGCAGAAGAGCCCTAGATGAAATTTAACTGCAGCCTCATGTATGCCATGGAAGTTAAGCTCAAACCTTAACCATGGTAGAGCAGGCAGGCAGGAAGAACAGCAGCAGCACTTCTGTGCTCCTCATTCATGGGTTTGTCCTTTTTCCTGAGTTTCTCTGGGCAACGAACTGGGAAACTGCCAGCTTGGAGAGCGTAGAGAAACCACTCTAAAATACCTTAGTTGCAAACCCTTATTTAAGCAATGCTCTTTGAGAACCAGTGTGCCTCCTGGCTGCCTTTAGTCAGCTGGGAGAAACTGGAAATACATGTGGCTGCTTCTGGAAAGGAGCTGTGTCCTGGGTGCTCAGAGAAGCCAGTTGGAAGCACTCAGCACCCCCTTGAGGTATTAAATCAGCTTTCAGCCAGCCAGCCACTTGTGATGTTGCAAGCCTTCTGAAATGCTGGTTGTTGTTGGGTTTAGTAGCTTGTAGGAACACCTGAGTTAGCTGAAGAACCTTAAAGTACAGACCAGCCAGTCGGAGGTTGGTCATGGAGATCAGATAACTTTTGATTCATACAGATAATAGATATAGTATTTCTTCTTTTGTGTCAGGAAACTCGGAATTGTAGGCAGAGTAGAGAAGGAACCAGAATTGCCATTTTGTGGAAAATAATAAGCAAGTGTCACTTCTGCAGAATGACGATAATACAGCAGAAAATGGAGATCAACAGTGTTTCTGTCATAGCCTTAGTGGGAGCAAATGCTCAGCGTGCTTCCTGGTGGAGACCCTGGAGAGGGGTGCATGGCTCTCCAGCAGGTCTCGCTGTGGAGAATTCACACGCGATTACAAACGGAGAGAGCTTCTTAAATTCTTTTATCTTGTTTTTCTTTTCCCTTTTTTGGGTAGGCAGAACTTTCAACTGGCAGCACTTTTAGCAAAATCCCACTGCTTTTCTGTGCCTAAGTACTGGTCTCTGTGGACCCAGCGGGTTTGTGTTGGTGTGTTATCAGACAAGCTCGCTTTATTCTGTTTCTCTGAGTCACTTTCCCTCCACCCCACTATTTTCCAAATGTCGCTTTTTTTCTCTGTCTCACTTTTTTCTCCCACCCATCAGCTTTAAATTGTTGCTGTGGGTTTCAGGACATGCAGGACAATTATGTTATTGTTAGCAAAGATTCCCTCCCCTAAGAAGAGTGTCTTCACAAGTTAGTTAATGATGTTTTTATTAGCATGTATTTTGGTTCATGGTGCCCTAAGTACCTTCTAATTACAATGCTTTGTCTGAATACCTTGGGTGGCTGCCAGCTTTCCATCTTGCCAGCTGAGAAATATTGTAGCAAATAGTTAGGGAGCTTGAGGGCCATATTTCTAGGGCAGGAAAATTTATCTGTGTCCTATTTAAATTTACTGTGTCAAACGCTGGGATTTTTAATTTTGTTTAATAGAAGGAGCCTCAATTACTTGAGCCCAATTTAAACCTTGACAGGAATTACCCTGAGTTGTGGGCTGCTTTTTTCTTTTTTAAACTGCTCAATTTCCAGGAAAAGACTGACTGATGAGATACCTACAGTGCTTTATAGCCCCCTCTTTTCTGAGTGATGGTAATTGCCCGGGTGATTCAGAGGCAGTGTCACGAGGTAGGGAGTGAAAACGCTTCATGAGAGGAGGAGGAGGACTTGTCCTTGCTGCGGTCTTGGCTGGGACATTTCCCCTAAGCTGAGCCACCTAGTTGCAAAGCTTATGGATGTTTCCTCTGAAACCAGACTATCCTGAGAGGCGCTAACACCAATGACTTGAATTACTTCTGCAGTGAAGGCATGGCCTGAATTTTGCTCCACAGTTTTATATAGGTGACTCTGGGGGTAGTCCACAGCTCAGTCGGTGTGGAGGTGGTTCCTTGCATGTGGTGTATGAACCTCCCTGCAGTGAGATACTGCTTGCATGCTGCAGAGGTCAACAGGTGATTTGGTAGTATGTGTGTTTGTGAAAGCACAAGTGGCATTGGAGCTAGTAAGTGAATGTTAGTTAAACTATTTTTAGAGTGAGCATCAAGCATAGTAAATCATTTAAGAGATGCATGTGGATGTGTTTTTCTTAAGCTTCAACAAACCTGTAGCATGTGTATCTTGACCGAGACATGGTTTAGGTGTAGTGTCTTTTGCATCCTTTGTTTAATGACTGTAAACTTCAGAAGGGCTAAGCACAGGTTACTTCTGTGATATTGCAAAAGTTTGTTCTCTGCTTATTCAAAGTTTCTTCAAAAAATTATCCTAAAGCATTGGAATTTTTCCCGGTTCACTTCAAGAATTCATACATATTTGGGAAAAATGCTCATTTTTTTTATATCTACCTATCTATCTTCTTCAATTTAACTAGCAAAAAATACATGTAGTTTGGAGGCAGACAGATCTTTCCTGATTTATTCAGCTTGCAAATCCCGAGAACTGGAATCTTAGCCTTCAATCATATAGGGAAAACTACTCAAGGTTCTAGAATGTTGAACAGTATTTGATAGTGGCTTTCATGCATAACATTTTCGCATTTGCTCTTTGCCAGCTGAGAATTCCAGGAATTTTGTATCCCTGCTTGTGCGAGAAGCTTATGTGTCAGGGTAATCTGTTTCGTGCTTCTGGTTTTTGCCTTTGCTTCTCTTCACACCCTGATTTTCTTTGTTGGCAGCTGCTGCCTCAAAAGTGACAGGAATGGGGCATGTAAATGCCCTGACTTGTGCAAGTAGCGTCTCCCAAGCTGTGGAATAGGTGCTGTTCATGGTGCATGGGCTGCTTCAGTGAGCTCATGCAACACAGACGCAGTGATGGCAACCTCTGGCTCTCAGAGGTTGCCACTCACTTACCCTATGGGTGCTTACCTGATCCACAGAAGCAGTTAAGGCAGCTCTCCTTAAACAGGCTGATAGTGACAAATTTCTGGCACTGGTCTACTATGCTTTTCACCACAAGGACCTCAGTGGTTTTAGTTGTAGAAGTGGGGACCAAAGCATGAGAAGGAATGAGCTTTACTTGGGTTTGGGGACAGGACCGAAGTGATTTGTGGGGTTGGCGTGGCAGGAGGGGCCAAGGACAGGAGAAGCAGGACACCCAAAATCACCTCTAGAGGGGCTGGGAATGGACAGCTGAGCAAGGGGACCGAGGTATATGAGTGTCCTAGTCTAGAAAGGTGAGTGTGTGTGTAATAGGAAGGGGAGGGAAGTTGCAGAGCTGTGTCACTGCCTGCACGCGTGAGTGGCTAGCAGACAGCCAACAGCTGTGGCTGTCTTTATCATTAATGGCACCCAGATAAAGAAAGGGTAAGGGTCTCTGACCTTGAGAGGAGCCAAGCCATTTG
The DNA here is from genome assembly GCF_023638135.1 of Falco biarmicus. Taxonomy (NCBI): domain Eukaryota; kingdom Metazoa; phylum Chordata; class Aves; order Falconiformes; family Falconidae; genus Falco; species Falco biarmicus. The sequence continues at coordinate 61,264,238 of NC_079290.1, forward strand.
GTCCTGGCCACTCAGAGGCAATGTGTGTAGTCAGAAGCAGCTTGTCAAGAATAGGAATAAAATCTAGTCAAATGATTACAGCTGTCAGGAAACAAATCTTGTGCTGCTGTGCATCTGTAGGTGCTTGGAAAGGTACCATATGGAAAAGTCTTAGCTGAATTTGACCCCTGATTGGAGAAGGCGTGGAACGCTTGCTGAACGCTGGTCTGATTCTGCTTACTCTGTGCATCCTTACCTTTTCTAGCCATGCTTGTAGACAGAATTATAATCCTTTTGCAGGAAGAACAAGTGATGTTCTTTACAGTCTAGAATGGTAAAAGCAGTGCGATAGAGTTAGGGGTGGGGGTGTTGGGTTTTGGTGGTTGTTTTTTTTTTTTCTTTGGTTTATTTTTCCTCTTGGCAGTGGAGTTCGGAAGAGACAGCCATGCCGTGGCAGTAAGCCAATGCTGGGGTGTAGCACTACAGGATGGTGCAAAGAGCTGCTGACATGAATTAGTGTTCCCTGGTGTGCCTGGCAAATTGAATGAATCCAGACTGTCTTCAGCAGCATTTGTCAGCTTCTAGATAAATAGGCAGGAGTGGTAGTTTTTTAATTTCTGTATTTATTTGGCCTGTTTTGCTTCCTAAGCCAGCATTACGTAAGGCACGGTGAAGAGACTTCTGCTACTACAGCTCAGGTGTGATTTACGTTGTGTTCCCTTGAATTTGTTTTTCTCCTCTAAGTATTGTGGTATGGCTGCTCTGTAGGGTGTTCTTCTTCCTCATTCTGTGCTGTTAGTACAGAGGAAATGCAAAAAGCATTACCTACGACCAGATATGCCCCTTCACGATGAGGTGCAGAGGAAATGGAAAGCAAAGTACTGCAGGGCTTTTAAATAGGTGGTATATTCCTTAATGGCTTGTTGGTTCCATTTTTCTGCCCTTCGCAAGGGCAAAGCTTCTGTTGACTTCAGTGTAATGGCCAGATGAGGGGTTGCAGAATCCCCAAATACTCTTGGAATCAACGAGAGCACCTCTGGTTATGCTGAGCTTGCATTTGCACCCCTTGAGACTGAATTGTCCTCTGTGCTGCAGGGCTGTACAGCTGTAAAGGTTGGGGAGCTTCTCATTGTATCCTGAGAAAAAGGGGACCTGCTTTCAGGGGAAATTTCATAATACTCATGTGGCCTCACTTCTTCCTTAGTGGCAGAGATAGTGAACCGCAAGTGCAAAGTGGACGTGTCGGTAGAGGAGCACTAGTATGAAGGCACTCTGAACCTGGTTAGCATTGCACCAGTACTTTCGCAACTGTGGAGGTATGTAGCACGCTGTGTGGCGAGCTCTAAGGAGGAGAGTCTTAAAAGCCTGCGTGAAGCTACACAAGTAATTGATTTTGGTTTTTGGAATGTCTTTGTTAAAATCAGTTCTTTATATATGTTTTGGATGGCCTCTTTAGCCTGGCTGTAGCCGTTGAATTGGAAGATGTACCCCTACAATTTAACTATCGCATCGCGTGGTTTAGTGACCTCAGCCTCAGAAGCTGTTACCAACTCCTACAAAAGCAGAACAGGCCTAGTAAGTGATGAGGTGGGTCAGTATTTGCAAATAGACAAACCTCTTGTGGAGACTGAATGAGAGACACGTGACTTCTAAATTTCCACTGCAAGTGAGCAGCTAATGATAGTTTACTCAAGATGGGAGGTATTCCCAGGGCCTAGAAGGACACTGTGGGGATGAAATTCAGTAGTGTAAGTAGAAGTCCCTGTACCTTTTTGACTCCCAACAAAAATGTATGCTGTAAAGTTGTAAGTGATGTTTTTTGGAAACAGGGGAGGAAAGCCACCTGTGAATGAGTGTATTGGTTAAAGGATGATCATGCATGTATGATGCGGCCATGAGAAATGTGTTACACATTAGGGGAAGTACAGTTAAGGCTGTTTTATGTCTAGAGTCCTGCATACAAACGTGGTCACCAGCAGTCAGGAAGGATGAACTGAAGCTGGACCAGGCACAGAGAAACATGATTAGACTCTGCTTTCTCCCCGCTACCTTCAGACTGGAAGAGCATGGTTTAGCTGACCCGAAAAGTTAAGACTGCAAGACTATTCTATATTCCTATCTCAGCTAAAGGCAAGCACTGATGCTTGAATTTTAGTAAGTCAAGGTGCAAGTAAATTACAAGTAATTTAGGAATTCAGAATTTTATTAATTGTTAAAATAATATTTTCGTAGAAGTATCATGGAAAAAAAATTATTTTAGGCTGAACCTTGATCAACTTTCGAAATGGGTTAGGAATGTGGTTATTTGTGATGGTGGGAGCTGATAGATGACTGTTTTGGGTCTGTTTCCCTGGTAGCCCAAGGTGATGTGAGCTGCTGCTCTCTGCAGGTAAGGGTGACATCTGCCAGAGCGCTGTTCTTAGCTGTGAGTTACGGAGGGGCTGACTCCCCAGAGAGTTGCGGTTGTGACCTGGGTTCCCATGTGGCAGAGCCAGGGGTGGCTGCCCAAGCATTTTTGTTAGCCCTTCTTGAGAAGCAGAGCTGTTCTCATGCCAAGTCTGTCACTGCTCCTGGTTCTCCTAATTTTCATGGGAATTACTGGATACGGAAATACTGAGCTATAAAATCAAGGTTATAGACAATGTTATTTATAATACAGAAGGTAGTCCTGTGAGATTTAATTTTATGAGCTGATTTTTTTTTGTGTCTCGCTTGTTTTGGGCATTTGTCCCACATTTGGTCCTTGGCAGATGAAAAATGTGCACACTGGTATTTTGTATCCCTTTTAATTAATTTTGTGTGACTCTCTTTTTCCAGGTAATTAGGCCAGAAAAAGGCTCAAGAGGGCTTTGGTTTTCGGCAGTGATTTAAAAGGGAAAAGAAAACCCTATCAAATAAACATTATTATTTGCATAGTATTTTTACTAGTGTGTTTGTGATATTGGAAAATCTATGCTTGTAAACCACATTCGTTAAGAGTTTATTATTAGATCATTAAAATTACTCAGTTACAGTTTTTCAACCCTTCTTGATTCATTCAGTGTTGCAAAGAGTCTTTTGCTGTTTTCTTGTGGACAGCAGTAATTTCTTATGTCTGAGACACAATGTATTGTATTTGTTTATTAGACCGTACAAAAGAATGACAGAAGAGATTTCATTTTGGTTTTATTTGCTATTCTGTACTATGATAACTGATAATAGTTGTTACTAGTGTACTTTCAGTTGTTAGTAAACAATTTCAAAGTATTTTTTTCCTTACAGACTGTAGGAAATGTGTTGACACTTTGTAATCCCATTTTTCTCACTTTGTCCAATGTAAAATATGAAATCTTGAGCGTCAGATTTATCCAAATAGGAATATAAACTTATGTGCCAGATGAAAGCTATGACTTGATATAAAAAAAACCCCAAATCCTGAAGCTACGTGCCCAAATGTGGGTAGAATGTTTTTTCTTCTTAAAAGCCCTTATAGCTAAAATATTACTATAGAACCGTGAAAGAGGAAATAACTGTCCTGTCAGCTGAGCAAGTAAATAGATTTTCAGTAGAGCAGAGAGGTCGTACGTGTGTGTTAACAACAGCTACTGAACCTGAGCGCCTTTCAAAGGCAGTTGCCTTCCTGAGCCTAGCTGGCCCTCCTTCTTTCCAAGCTTGTGAGGAACTGGAGTATTTAAGTAGATTTTGTCTTGAATTACAGAGGAACTGCATTCCTCCTGCATGCTACATGTCTGGTCTCTGCTTTTTATGTTTCTTGACACAACAAGCAGGTCAAACATAGTTTGTTGTTTGGCGTTTCTGTTACTGAAATGCAACATGCTGTTGAAGTGATTAATTAATCTCAAAAAATATTTCAAAAGAAGTTTTATTTGTTTCTGCATGTTACCTGCACTGATCTTAAAATGATTTTTGCTTCCATTATAGGAAAACAAAAAAGCAAAACTGCCAGTGGCAGTAGACTGTACCAGCAGAGGTGTGCACAGAGTAGTTCTGCAAGTGCAGAGCTATTGGAGTGTGGTCTAAACTGAGGTGGATATGGCTTCTAGTGGTCCTTTTTCTCAGCCATGCTTTCCCACCCCCTCCTTTTGGCTGAGCCTGGGGCTTATCTGATGCACAACAAGCTGGTTTGGGAATCCAGCTAAAAATTAATTCTACTGAAAACAATGGTAGTTTGTGTCCTGGTTCCATTTTGCAGCTGGTTCTACTTGTCCAGAACCAGTGACAGGTCTGCTTTTCTGTTTGTTTGGGTGGTGTGTTTTGTTTTGGTTTAGTTTTGGGTTTTGTTTTGTTTTGGGTTTTTTAGAGTTATTGACATTGGTTTTACTTTCTGGCCCTAACACTGGCAATATTCTTCGACGAAACCAATATTATGGAAAGTGTTCCTGACACCTGGTCAAAATAAAAGGGAGAGAAATTCCCAAGATGATAGACACATTCTCAATGTGCTTTCTGGGATGGTATTGAAGGAATGTGAAGCATGTTAGTTTAACTGCATGACTCCTGTGAAGTGCAGTTACTGTTATCTGAGAACTCTTTGTAAATTCATGAATACCATGTAATCTAGATTAAAACCAAGTCAGCATGTGTGTAGAGTATGTCCTTATTTTTCCGGGAGTTTATAGACCGGGAGGAGTATGCCTACAGCATCAAAGGTCAGATATACCCTCTACACTTAAGGTCCCTGATTTTCAGGCTGCTTTAATGCCACACATGTGTTGATGAGCAGGTCTTGGAAATTCTTGAAGTTTGCACAAGATAACTTCTTGTCACAGGTACTCAGTGAGCTACCTACAAAAGATGCCCAAAAGTCTCTACAAAAGACTTGCTGTATGTGAATAGAGAAGGGTTTGTGGGGGATACGATGATGTGTGTCTGCCTCGGCTGCAATGCTCGTGAAGTGGTTGAGTGTAATGAGAACAAAAGGACAGCAAAGTTGCTACCCTGGACTTCAGGAGAGCAAACTTTAAACCATTCAGGGAGCTATTTAGCAGAGTACCCTGGGAATCTATTTTTGAGGGCTTAGGAGTCCACAAGTGCTGGTCAGTCTTTAAGATCCGCCTTTTAGAAGCACAGAAACAAGCAATTCCGCTGTGTCATAAGTCAAGCAAGCAGGGCAGAAGACCAGTCTGGCTGGCTGAAGAGGGAGCTCCTCATGGAGCTCAAGGGGAAAAAGGAACTGTGTGATCTCTGGGAGTGAGGTCGGGCTTCGCAGGGAGAGTACAGAGCTGTGGTTTGTATATGCAGGGAGAAGACACAAAAGGCCAAAGCTCGGTTAGAGTCGAATCTGGCCAGCGTTGTTTCAGATAACAAGAAGGGCTTTTTAAAGTATGTCAGTAGCAAGAGGAGGTCAAACGAAAACATCGGACTGATACTTGTTGAAGACTGTCATCTGACTAATAGGGATGAAGAAGAAGCGGAAGCAAAAAATGCATTGAATGCCTCAGTCTTTAATAATGCTGATAGACTTTGGGCTGCCCAGTCCTCTGAGTCTGAGGACCACGAGTGTGGGAACAGTGACTTTGCATTTCTGGACACTGAAACTGCAAGGGACCAGCTGCGTCAGCTGAATGTTCACAAGCCCATGGGGCCTGATGGGATTCATCCCAGGGTTCTGAAGGAGTTAGAGGATGCTGTGGCAGGATCCTTTTCAATCCCTCTACCAAAGGTCTTGGGAGTCTGGGGAGGTCCCTGCTGACTGGAAGCTAGCCGATGTTAATTCAGTTTACAAAAAAGGTGTGAGGGAAGACCCAGGGAACTTACAGACCTGTTAGTCTAATCTCAGTTCCTGGAAAAAAATTGTGGGGATTATACTGGGTACTGTTGAAAGGCATTTAAAGAATAATACAATCATCAGGCATGGTCAACATGGGTTCATGAAGGGAAAGTATTGTTTGATATTCTTCTATGATAAGGTCACCCACCTGGTGGATGAAGGGAAGGCAGTGGATGTAGTTTTTCTGGGCTTTAGTAAGGCTTTTGACACAGCCCCTCACAGCATCCTTCTGGACAAGTTGTCCATCTGTGGGATGAGCGGGTTCACAGTGCGCTGGGCGAAGAACGAGCTGAACAGCAGGGATCAAAGGGCTGTAGTGAATGGGGCTGCACAGGGCTGGTGACCGGTCGGCAGCCGTGTTCCTCGGGGTTCAGTTCTAGGGCCGGTTCTGGTCCATACATTTATCGACGGTACGGATGCCGAAGTTGAATGCACCATTAGCAAGTTTGCTGATGGTACTAAACTGGGAGGTGCTGTTGATGTCTTGAGAGGCAAGATGCCTTGCAGAGGGATCTGGATAGATTGGAGCATTGGGCTGTGATTAATGGGATGAAATTCGACAAGTCTAAATGCTGGATTCTGCACCTAGGATGGAGCAGTGCTGGGCACAGGTATGAATTGGGAGAGGAGCGGCTGGAGAGCAGCCCCGCAGAAAGGGCTCTGGGGGTGCTGGTCGGCACCAGGCTGCTGTGAGTCACAGGGTGCCCGGGCAGCCCAGGGGGCAAACTGCGTCCTGGGGGGCATCAAACAGCACAAGCAGCCGGTCACAGGAGGTGATCATCCTGCTGTGTTCAGCACTGGTACAGCCTCGCCTCGAGTACGGCGTGCAGTGCTCAGAGCCACAATTTAGGGAGGATGTGAAGGTCCCTGAATGTGTCCAGAGGAGGGCAACAGAGCTGGTGAAAGGGTGGGAAGGGAATGTCCTTTGAGGTGTGGCAAAGGACTCTGTGTTTGTCTGGTTTGGAGAAGAGGAGGTTGTGGGGTGACCTCATGGCTCTCTAGAGCTTCCTGAGGAGGGCACGTGGAGATGGAGGTGCTGAGCTCTTCTCCCTGGGATCTGGTGACGGAATGCGTGGGAGTGGTTCAAAGCTGCACCAGGGAAGGTTTACACTGGACATCAGGGAGCATTTCTTTACCAAGAGGGTGGTCAAACACTGCAACAGGCTTCCTCTGGAGATGGTCGTTGCCCCAAGCCTGTCGGTGTTTGAGGCATTTGGACAGTGCCCTTAACAGCGTGCTTTAACTTGGTCAGTGCTCAACTGGTCAGGCAGGTCATTGTAGGTCCCTTCCAACTGAAATAGCCTAGCCTAGTCTGTTCTGTTCTAACACACTGGAAATTTCTGTCATGATCTGGAAGCCTTAAAATTCTGGAAAGCGTTCATTGCATTAAACATGCAAGTAATAAAGCCACACACTAAAAGCCTGAAAGGCACACGTCTACCCAACTCCCTCAGGATCTTGGCTGATCCCTTTTCTTCAGACCATGCTTCTTGACTGATTCCTCTTTCTTTTCTAATCCTCCTTCCTGCTGTTTTCTCCTATTAATGAGCTCTCCCACCTGCCTCTCTCCCCAAAACACTTCAGCACTTGACCATCTGTCACAGCTGCTGTGCATCCTTACTGTTACAAAAGAAAGTATCGACCTTGAGCGGGAACGTGTGATCTGTGATAAATAGCTTACCAACTGGTGGATGAACCAATATTGCAAATATCTCGCTTTATACGTTGTATGTGAAATAGCAAGAAATGTGGAGGCAGCTAGATCTGAATGCTCAGTCTGTAAGTACAGTTCTGGGAAGATGGTGTGTCTGGTAAATCTGCAGAGGTTTGCAACGTAACACATGGATCCATGCACGCTCACTGAGCAGTGAGATTTGTACCCTGCTCTAATAATGCATTTGATTTAGGAGTTGACATCAGTTATTAGCTGTAGCTTTATATGAAGCTTTTGAAGATCACTTTGCAAATAAAAAATTGTAAAATGTCTGCGTGAGTACAGTGAAACTAAATGCCTTTTATAAGAAAGATTATTTTTGGTTTGCTTAAGACTGAGTTTAGTTGAATCAGCAGAAAGGCTTTTTGACTTCCTTTCTCTGTGTAATTACAAGCTGAAATTCTAAATCAACTGCTTAGTCATGGTGAATTATGAAAATTATGCTGTTCATTGGCAAGCTGTCGTTATAATAAACATATTTATTATTTGGCTTTTTTTTTCTTAAAGGATGCTTTCCTTGAAACAAAAAGCTGAAGAGTAACTGCAAGAACCCATGTTTTTCAAAATATCTGTCATAGTATATAGGATAAGTAAACATGGCAGGTGTTGAGTTTGTTGACAAGTTAATTTTACCCAATTCATTTGCAATGTTTTATAAAACATGAACCCAGGCTGAATCCGGTCTGTCTGTTACAACTACAAAGCAAAATGTTGTGGTTTGCCAGGGGAAGGGGGTCTGCACGCCAACAGGTTAGGCCTCCAAGTGTAGGTGATTTTCGTGTCGAAACTTGTCATGGGAGTCCTTACCCTGTAATGGAAAAGATGCATTGAACCAGTAAGTGCTGATGGCCTAAACCCACTGGGATGAAGAACAGCAGGAGATAAGGGAGCTCTGCTTCCTTGACGTTTAAGGAAAATTAAGAGATGGGCAGCCACCAAAGAGGTCTGTTCTCTGTGGGAAGAAAGTTGATGGTCCTGCCACGGCAAGTCCTGACAAAGTGTGTGATAATTCTGATTTATTAATGCCGTTTTTTTGTTGGGGGGTGGTGGGTGTTGTTATGTTTTAACAGTTTCATTCTTTGGCTCCAATGTACTACCGAGGTTCAGCAGCAGCTGTCATAGTTTATGATATCACCAAGCAGGTAAGACCTTCGGGACACTTTTTGTCTGTGTTAGTCTGTGTTAACTCCTCTGCTTGGGCTGGAGTTGGACTTAAAACCCACAATTGCAGAAGTATTTATGTGTTAATCCCTGTTCATGTCAGTGGGGTATATATGCTTCAATAGTTTGTGTAGGTTTGGATGAAGGTGTCCAGCTGCCTTAAAAAATTACATGAAGTCCTACTTCTGTGTTTAAACTTCATTTAGATAAAATGTTGGAGACTGTATTTTGTCAGTGGTTTTTTGGATTTTGTCTGGCTAAATAGACAGGATAGTATCCTGCAATACCCCCTCCCACCACCACTTACATTCTCTGCATGAAACTGAATTTTTACTACAAAAAGCTGCTGTCTGTTTTATCAACTGGACAGAAATTCAGTTCTTTGATTTAAAATCTACTGATTTAAAAAATATTTTTAACTAAGCATGTCATCTCATCTTTGGATTCCAGGCCTCATGTCTTAACTTTGAAACCAGTAATGAAATAATAAGTCTCTGACCTTTGTCTCAACATTATTCATTGGGAATGAAAGTTGTATTTTCAGACACAACTGCTCTGGCTCAGTTCTCAGGCAGAGGAAGCTAGGAGGTTCTAGCTGAATGCCTCTTCCACTGCTGCTGAAAGAAACCCCTGCTGATAAAGCTGAGTTAGAAGCGGCATTAATGGATGGATGATCATGATAGTTCACTAGCATTTTATTCCTTTACTGCCAACTGAATTATTTACTGAATTATTTACTACTAGGTTGAGAGGGTTGGCTTGGTTCTCCAGTGCATTAGTGTAATGATCTGTGGCTAATGATGGAGACCACTGTTGCACAGCAGTACTGTTCTTCTTTGCTAATTTGCCAAGAAAATATGAGGAAGAGTGAATTGTGGTGGATTTATGCTTATTTTTAATTTAAATATCTTATAGTTCATCTTGTAATGCATTGTAAGAATAGAGTTTTGTTTTGCCAGCCTTTCTCCAAGCTTGTGTGGAACAGCTCTTGGAATAAAGAGGGGAAAACAGGAGAGGAAAGTCAATGTCTATTTCAGTTTCTGATGCTTAATATTCAGTGCTGATCATTAAAGCAGAATGGATGTTTTTGTCCCAAATAACTGATAGTGCTCTCCCTTCGGTGATACTGATATAGCCATTGCTGATTTAGACACAACCCTTATGTGCACTTCTGAAGGCAAAAAAATTATTAATAATGCATTTGGGAGCTCACTTTGAGTTTCAATTACAATTTCAACCGTGTGTTATAATTAGAATCTCTAGGAACAAAAGTGATTTTAATGCTATTAGTTCATTAGTGTAAAGAAATGAAAAATTTACTATTAAAAGGTAGGTAGCATCAAAAAGTGTTTGAATTTTGTGTTTGGAGGGAAAAGGCCAAGTGAATTGTCACTTGTTTCTTTGGTTTCATGATGAGTAAATTGAGATTTACCAGGTCACAGATTCAGAAATTTGAGAGGAGGGGGGACACTGCGAAAGCTCTCCTGGATGTTACTGGAAGTGTGACAGTGGTTGAGATGGTAATCCACTGGGCAGAGGCTGAAAATGGACAAATGAAGCTCACATCAGAAGTGAAGGAAATTAGCTACTAACTTAAAATAGCTGTAGTAGTTTTTTCATAGCTGAAAGTTCTAAGAAAAACATTCAGCGCTGCTTTGGGTAGGGGCGCAAAGGGGGAAGTGTCTAAGTTCAAGAATTAATTTGAGAAAGTCTTATGACCTACAGTTTGAAAAGCAGATTACATAGACACAGCGATCTTCTTCTGGTCTTGTGATCTATAAAATATTACTGCATTAACACTGTCAAAGCTGTGTTCCTCTACCTTCAAAAAAAATGAGCAATACATCAACAGAGACTAGGCTGTTGGCTTATTCATTATTTCTTTGACTTAGGATTCATTTCATACTTTGAAGAAATGGGTGAAAGAATTAAAAGAACATGGTCCTGAAAACATTGTAATGGCCATTGCTGGAAACAAATGTGATCTTTCTGATATCAGGTAATGCATCCATTTTTGTTGTTGCTTTGGTTGCAGTAACTATATTGTTTCCTTCCTTCAGGTAACCAGTTTGTTTTGTTGTTATAGTAGTATGTAATTTTGGTCAACTATATAGAGTCTTTCATGGTACCAGTGCTTCTACCAGTGTACCACTCACCAGGAGCAGCACATCTTGAATTATGTACTTTTATTTAACCTTTTACTGCCCTTCCTGTGTGTTTGTAAAGTCCACACCCTTTAGCTGCTGAATCATTGGGAATGGAAAAATAATGTCTTTTTTTTTTTAACCTTCCATTCGTGTTAAAAGGTGCAGAATGTATTAAGTGATGAGCAAACCAGCAATGTAAAGCTGGAAGGATGGGCCTGGCGTAGAATAATGCGATTCACAGAGAAACTTTGGGAATTCGTGCTTTGCAACAACTGAAACTGTCCCATAATACTGGATGTAGACAGTGTATTTTGGGTTTTTTAGGAGCATAACCTCAAGTAAAGCTCGTGTCACCTGCATGAAGCAAAGAACATCCTGGGTAAAAGAGGGGAGGGTTAAATCTTCTCTCCTGCAGAAGAGCCAGGTTGATGCTGTTTGGGATGAAAGTGAAGCTAGTCACTTTTCTGCTTGTTAGCCCTGTTTTGGATTTGCATTTATCCCTTCTGGAAACGGAATCATATTCTGCTGTACAGTAGCGGTCTTTTGTGTCAGTCCATGAGTGTTATTTCTTTATTCAGCTATGAGTACTGATTTAATGGCCATATTTAATGTTTTCCTCGTAGGCTCTCATGATTGTTCAAATACATCCCTCTGTTGTTTTATAATCATTACTTTGGCCCAGGTTCACAAGAGCCCTGAAGCACGTGTGTAACTTCAAGTAAATGGTGCAGTGCTTTATTGAATCAAGGCATCTACAAGAATTGGACCTGTGTGGGTTTTTGGGTTGATTTGTTTGGGGGTTTTTTTGGTGTCCTGTCCCCCTCCACCCCCACCACCGTTAGCCATGAACCAAACAATACTGTAAAGTCACTGCTTTCTCTTAAGACCTGAACGAGCTCTGACACTAGAAGATTCATGGTGTCTGTTTGCCTGAGAATCAGGGACACAGAGAGTGTATTGGTGTCTCCTACATGACATTGTGATACGCTTGTCGACGTGGTGAAATGAAGTCCCGTAAGATAAAACTGAAGGTTTCCAAATATGGAGTAGAAAAAGAGGAAAGGACAATTATAAAGTTAAAACCAAAAACCAGTTAGCACAAATTGGGAGTTTTCAGTTGCCCTGAGAGTCACTTTAAATTTGTTGTTTAAGTGATCCCAGCAATATGATTGCCTGATTAAATCAAGGGTAATAAGTTTGGAGATTGTGACAGATGGCACAAGTTGCAAATGAATCCATAACCAGCCGTGCCCCTGCTTTTGGTAGTGTTTGCCATGGCAGCAAGATTTTAAATACTGTTCCACCAATGACAGGTTAACGTGGGGGCATGAAGAAAAATCTGCACGCCAGAAATGTGAGAAACCTGGGGTTCCTCACAGAGTGTGATCTTCCCGCTGTGTTATTCTTAAACACTACCTGTTGTCTACTGGTTGCTGGCCATCTATTTCTTGCTTCTGTTAAGCCTGTACAGCTCTCCCATGCGGTAAATGTTCTGGTATTTGCATGGTCTTTACTGTACTCTGTAAGCTAATGTTTTGTTTTGTTAGGGAGGGTGCTTTTTTCTCCACATAATTTTGAATAGTTTTGAGAATATTGTTTTCATGCAGTTATTCTTTCCACATCCCCCAGGCTTTTTTCTTTCTAAAGTCATTTAGTCATGTCCACCTAAAGAGATTTTGGTGGAAAAATAGAAGGCAGTCTAACTTGTACGTGATACGTTTTCACAGTTCTAGAAATCTGATTGTTTAAGCAATACATGCAGCTGTGTGCATTCTCTGGCTGGTTTATATCTTCGAATTTACTTCAGTAAGAATGATTTTTAGGTGAAATGTGTCACCAGTTTATCAGATTGTTTCTAATGAGTAGAAAATGCACGTGCCTTTGGGCACAGAGAATTTAAAAATAAAATGATGTGAGCAGGAGCAAGCTGCTGTTTGTATGCATTTTTGGCATCTCTCTTTAGTTTTGGAGAATTTCTGGCAGATGTTTTGCTGGATATCAGAGACACAGCTGCTATTAAGACTAATGTGAATACAGGCAAAAGAGGACAAGCTCATCCAGTTCAAGTTGATTTCATTCTGCCATCTCTATGACTGTAGGAGATAACGTAAGGAGGAATGAATGGAAGCCATAAGAACCAATTCTCTTCCTTTGAGGAAAGACTGGCACTGTTTCTCATAATCATTGACCATGTTACCCTCCTCATTTAGCACCTAAAATTTGGTTTTGAGCGGCCAAGGTGGATTTGGGACACTCAGGGGTCGTTTCTCAGTGTTGTTAATAGGCTGTCAGCAGTTTTTGGCACTCTGTTGAAGTAAATTTCTTCTCCACTTTGAAGGGACTGTCTGCAGATAGACAGGCCATTTTGTTTAGTATATAGCCTCATCTTTGTTATAGTACTGTCAACTCTAGTACTGTTGAGTATTTGGCATGCTTTAAAGTAATAGTAATATACTTTTCCTTCTGATATGTGTCCTGTCCTTCTGACAGGTCATTAAAAAGTAGTTTCCAAGACAGGAGCCGAGACTCCAATGTTAAAAAGTTTTGAGTGTCCAAAATGTTTTTGGAGCATTATAGAAGTCAATAGGCATTACAGCAACTAAGAAGTGTTTGCTTCCCTATAAATATGGTGCATCTTCTTAACAAATGTGTTCACTGGAAATTGCCAGATCCTTTGTTAAGAGAATTCGGCAGAATTTTGTGTTCAGATCTTCCCTCTATGCATCCAGAATATTTCATCATTCAGTAATTACTCAGAAAATCTCAAGGGAGATTGGATCAATAGGATGATTTGGAAAGGATAAAGTGAAATAATTGACATCTCTCTAAACTTTTCCTGTAGCCCTCGAATAACACTTTCTCAACACTCCACTGATGGTTCTTGCCTTTGTCCTTCTTCACCTCATCTTGTTTGTATTCATCTGTCAGCTTAGAATTCAAGCATTTTTGGTTTTCTCTTTTGACAAGGTAGGATCTGAGCAATGTTGACATCCAGATTATGATAACGCCGCTTGATGTATGCAGCTTTCTTGGTGTCGGGAGCACTGGATGGCATGATAATTATTGCCCACGTGCTGTGGACATTTGTAGGTTTCCTTTAGAAGTGTCGTTACAGAAGACTTAAGATATTTCCTTGGAATAATCTCACTTGCTGCAGTTTTACTGTTTCCTTGATTCCTGAAGTTTGCTTTCTCATCTAAACTACAGCCAGTTTTTGTCTTCATTACATACCCCTGTGCTCTCAAATTTCTTCCTTTACTGTTGTTTGAATAATATGTTAGAGAGTGAATGAAGCTCCTTTTTTCTTATCTCCAGGGCTATCCGCAGATGGTGAAACCTTTCATAATAAAGGCCAAGGTGCCATTTCAGAAATAGTAAGGGGAATGCTGCCTTCCCTGTGTCTTCTGCAATAAAAAGACATGTAATACAAAGAAGTGAGCAATGGAAACAAGCTGTGTGAATCCAGATGCTGGAATTGCAGGCTAATTTTTTGAAAACCACTTGTAATAAATCAGGCAATTATTCTGCTTCTCTGCATGTTTCCCATGAGCAGCAGATCCAATTTATTTAAAAAATATACCTCCATAAACCAATTGGGAAATTGCATTGTTGTGCTTCCACCTAGGTACCTTCTGTTAAAGTCAGAGGCACTCATACTAGGAGGAAATTGTGCTAGGAGTCTCTGAGTTGGTACATCGGAGCTGTGGGGTGAAGGAGTTGGTGCAAATTCTGCGTGTGCAATAGCTATAAAGACACACCAAACACATCAGATGATGTATTGAACAACTAGTAGAAAACTAGTGTTGGCAGCCTGGTGTCTCAGCATGTGCTCCCTGACTAGGAATACATAGGGTGCCTGTTGGCATGTTCAGTCTCTGATTCTAAGCTGCTGCTCAAAAATCAGGAACAGTGGTGGTTACAGGCAGCAGTGGACACAGGCAGATTCAGCTTTGCCACCTGCCCGAGGCAGATTACGAGGTCAGCATGGAGCTTGCTTTGTGTCTGAAGCAGAGGTCTTCTGCACATTGTAAAATGCATTTACCAGCTTTTGGTACTCCCCCAGTGAACCTGGCACTCCCAGACTGATCTTGCCAATGTGCTTGGGTCAGTGGCTTTCTTATTTCTTTCAGCATCTCTCTTATTTTCTTGCTGCTTGCAAACACTTAAGCATATGATGCTCTTATCATTTTCTTCCGCAGCAGTCGTGCCCTATCTTGTTTGAACACTCGGTGTGGACAGTGCTGGTTGCTGCCTGGATTAGCAGAGCTGTATGTCTTTTTCTCTAGTGTTTCAATGCTTTTCTTATTTGGGTCAGGTTTAAAAATCAAACAGATGGGGTTGTCATGTAAATTATCTTCCTTTTTCCAAGGCAAAGATTCAGCAGCAAGTCCAAGAAATCTGCAGATTGATCATTGGTGAAACTTTGATAATTTGAATATGGTGATCTAAATGGTATAAGAAGAAGAAAGATAGTGCTACTTTTGCAGAAAAGAATGGAAGAATAGCATACAAATGCTCATCTGTTTAGGCTGTATTTAATGTCTTTCCCCCACCCCCCAATTAAGTTCTTTTTGAAAATTTGTTTTCTTTTATTTGTAATTTTTTTTTTTTTTTAATTTAGGGAGGTTCCTATGAAGGATGCCAGAGAATATGCAGAATCTATAGGTGCAATTGTTGTTGAAACCAGTGCAAAGAATGCTGTTAACATTGAAGAACTTTTTCAAGGAATAAGTAAGTCAGTGCTCCCTTTATTTATCTGTTTGTTTATTTGTGATTATTTGGAGGTCTGAAAATACCTGTCTGGTTTGGGTCTGAAAATTTTTTTCCCAAGGACATCAAGAAATCCACTGGGCCAGTAGTATGGCTGCTGTTCATGCAGATGAAAACTAAGAATGACTTGGAACACACCAGAGCAAAACATAGTAGATTTTAGATATGGGGTAAGCCTATTCCTTCTAAATCTGTGTATAAATGCTGACCTGGGCCACTTCTGTTTCAGACCAACCCTGCTGTAGAGGCAATACCATTGCTCTTATCATCATGTTGATAAAAATTTAAATGTTGAGAAATGCACCTGGAAGGCTATGATAAGTAGAAAATAGTCATTGCAGTGGAATCAATTTAAAAAAAACTATTTTCTCTCCAGGTCTCTTAAACAAGATGAGATTGACATTCCTTGTGAGGAGAATAAAAAACAGTCTTGTTCAGTTTGCCTCCTAGGGGTTCCAGTTTTGGTCTCTGGCTGCAAGTGGGAAGGACCTTGCAGGTTGGAAGGCACCTCAGGAGACCTTCAGTCTGACTTTCCACTGACAACAGACTTGATAGTGAATTCAGACTAGGTTGCTTGGGCCGTTGTCTGGCTAGGCCTGAGAGCAGAGGTTCCGCAACCTCTCTGGGTGGCCGAGTCTGATGTTTAAACAGTCCTCATGGTGGCATCCCTCAGGTGTATCCAGTCAGAACCTCTCCTGATTCAGTTCACGGCCACCATTGCTCATGGTCCCGGAGGCACCACAGTAAAGAGTCTGGCTCTGTCTTACCAGCAGCCCTGCCCGTGGGTATGAACAGGCAGCTTTGCAGTCCCCCAAAGCCGTCTCGTCTGCAGAGTGGACAGGCCCCGTTTCCTCAGCCTCTCCTTGCAGGCCAAGCGCTCCAGCCCCCTGGCTGTCTTGGTGGCCCTCCTCTGAACTTGTGCCAGTTTGACGTTTTTCTTGTATTGTGGGGCCCAGAAGTGGACACATTACTCAGCTTGTGTTAGACTGTCTAGAACCACCTCACCTGATATACTGGCTTGGCTCTGGTTGGTATGATTTAGGGTGCTGTTGGCCATCTTTGCTGCAGGGTGCACTGCTGGCTTCTGCTCAGCTTGCTGCCCTCAGGTCTTTTTTGGCAGAGCTGCTTCCCG
This sequence comes from Falco biarmicus, assembly GCF_023638135.1. Classification (NCBI taxonomy): domain Eukaryota; kingdom Metazoa; phylum Chordata; class Aves; order Falconiformes; family Falconidae; genus Falco; species Falco biarmicus. The sequence continues at coordinate 61,280,911 of NC_079290.1, forward strand.
GGCAGCCAGTCCCCAGCCTGTCTCATAGCCAGAGGCTCTGCCTTCCCACAAGCAGGACTTGGCATTTGTCATTTCTGAACCACATAAGGCTCCTGTTGTCCCATTTTTACTCCCCGCGTCCCCCGCCCCCCCCGCCCCATCCTGAGGCGATCTGAACAGCAGCCCTGCCCTCAAGGGTATTGAATGCACTCCTGAGTTGGGTATCATCTGAGGGCTGAAGTGAATGCATATGTTCTCCTCCTTCAGGACACTGATAAAAGGTATTAAGCAAGGTACTTCACTTGTAACTGGCCTACTGACAGATACATGCTATTAACCACTGGCCTTTAAGTCTGATGATCCAGCCAGTTTTTCACACAGCTGTCTGCCTATCTAGACTATAATATCCCAGCTTGGATGTACCAGGATGCTCTAGGAGAAAGTATCAGAAGCCTTGCTAAAGTCAAGGTAGACAACATCCAATGCTCTCCCTCAATCGCAGATCCAGTTGTACTGTTACTTAGGGCAACTAGGTTGGCTGGACATGGTGTGCCCTCGGTAAGTCCGTGCTGACTGGTCCTGGTCACCTCCTTCCATTTTGTGTGCTCAGAAGCAGCTTCTGAAATTATTTGATCTGTGATTTTCCCAGGAAGCAGAGTGAGGCTAACCAGCCTGTAGATCCATGGCTTGTCACTGCCCTTTCTGAAGACAAACAGAACATTCACCTTTCTTCAGTCATAGGGATTCTCCCTCATTGTCCACAACCTTTCAAAACCAATAGATAGGGATGATAAGGAACAGCTTTGCAGTGGCATTGGCTTGTACTCTATATCCTCAGGCTTGTATGGGTTGAGATTTCTTAAGAGCTCTGTGACTCATCCTCTTCCAGTACTGGTGGTTCTTCCTTTCCCTGAATTCCTGTTTTGGGGTGCAGAGGCCTAGGAGACAGCAAGTCCAGAAACTCCACTTTATTTCCCTGAAGTCTTTTATTTTATTTCACATATTCATAATCCGCTCATATTATCTACCACACTTCGTCTGAGGTGGGGCCTACTCAAGTGTTTGCTTCACTTGCCTGGGATGTATTTTGAAATGGTTAATGAGAACTGATATTCCTAGAATACGCCACCTTTCTTCTACCTCCTTTAAAAAAAGGAGTGTGTGACATGGCTGTCTGGAGGAACCGGTTCTTTCTTGTGACAGTTTACTGATTGTCTGCGTCTGATGTTTGTGAATGTTCTTGAGGAGGAGCACATCCTTGCCATGTAATTAGATAATTAGTTTCTGTCTTTGATAGGCAATGCTGCAGCTAGCAGCATACACTGTCCCTAATAATGGATATAATAAATGAAAATCAGCTAAATTCAGTTTAGTATGAACTAGATACCCAGGCAAGTGCACTTAATTCCACAGGCAATTATTTCTATATATAGAAATATTTGGTCTCAGTGAATGTTCTCGTGACCTTATCAAATACTCAGTGGAGAGAAAGGAGAGAGTTGGTAGTGTACGTTTATAGAAACATAGTGGAAACCAAGTGAAAAACGCTTAATTAGCAGGAGAATTAAGTAGCATGATTGTGACTGGGCAGAGGGCAGGGATAACTTTGGGATGCTTGATACCACTTCAGTCTTTGTGCAGTTTCCAGAAAAGTCTGGCTATGGCTAACTTGCCTGGCAGCATTTCTGCCTTTTCAGTGTATGAAGTCCTTCTGTGGCCATGTCTCCTTCCCTGTTGACTAATTTTATTTGTGCGGTGCCCTAGAAGTCATGCTGCAGCTTTAGTTTGCCTTTCACACTGCCTGACAGTTCGTGTCCTTCTCTTTGTGCTGCTGTAGAAGGGCATGGTGCAGCTCCCCGTCCTCTGACCAGGGACACAACAACTTCTGTTTACCTTGGATCTTGTAGGTAGACTGTGTTGGCTGTTTTACAGCCTAGATTTGGAAGCGTATTCCAACATGCATGGATAATTTCTCCATTAAAAACCTTCTTGAAATTGATACCCCAAACAGAAAGGGTAGGCTACATTTTAATTTAGCTGAGAAAATTGCCTCCTGCTTGCTTATGCTTTTCATTTCCCAGGGGTATTTTAACATAATCATTTTTGCTTCCTAAGGTGTCTAGCAACTGTCTCTTTTCCAGGGAAAATGTTGTAAACGGAGTGGAATAGTATAATGGGAAGAACTTACTTGACATAATGATATAAAAAAGGTGGAACATAAAAGGGGAACTGGGATGTTTTGCTGACAACCAGATAAATCTTGGAAAAATTATAGAGATTACAGACAGTTCACTTCATTTGTCAGGTTATTATATGACACTGTTTTTAAACAATTTTTTTACAATAAGTTTCTCTCAGGGTTTGAGGATTTGACTGCTTTGAGGGATGTCTTAATAACAGTCTCGACACAAATCCGTTGTCCTTAATTCTTCTCAGGAAAATACAAGATGTGAAAGACTAGAATTAGTCAGTTTCTGATTTTTTGAAGGTGAGGCAAACTGGCAGGAGAGGGACTCTGCCGTCAGTGTACTCATATGAATAAGGCTGAGGAAGCAGACTGTGCACAAGAGTCAGCCAAGTCTGTGTTCTCTGTGCCGGAGAGTTTTCACCGAGTTGCGTAATGGGATGCAGCTCCTGGCTGATTGTTGTACCCCTGTGATTTCAGATGGCAAGCCACTGCACTTACCCTGGTTACATTTAGCACTGCCTTACTGAAGGCTTGCTGTGACTGTGAAACATCACGTGGCTGTTTTCTCTGTAAACAAGAAAATAATATTTTTAGTACAGTTGTATATTCCCCACTTGGGCTAAATTTTTCCTAGTGCCTTTCTTGAAAGGTTTTTGATGTAAAAAGCGCTTAACATTATAGTGGTTTTTCTCATGTTCCAGTAGTTTAAAAGCCGAGTGTTTATAGGACCAAATGTTATTAACTTTTTATTCTGAGCCTTAGAAGAATCATAGGCACAGCAGCTCCTTGTCACTGGTTTATACTTCAGCAGCAGCAGCAAAAATTCCAGGAATGTATTATACAATAGCAGTATAATACAGTATAAAATTGTGTCTGTGCAGGAGGTCATACCAGTTCTGTATTACCCCTTCTTGGTCGTGGGGCTTTGGTCCGCTGACCACTGCTTGTGCCTGGGAAGGCAGCTTGCCCGTTAAAACTTTTTTAATTTTCAGTGACTAAACAAGCTGCCCCAAGTGTACTGTCATTTAATAGCAATCACACCCTTGTAATTGTGAGACACCTGTTCATTTAACAATTCAAATAAGCCTTTGTTACCTTACTCAAATCTAGTACGCACCCAGCTGTTTCTCTGCAGCCTGTGTGTATTGCCTGTTACCCTGGGCATGAAGGTGCCCCAGACAGGAAAGAGAAGATTACGTAAAAGCCATGCTGAGACTGTACCTCCCAGGTTAACACTAGTCTGTATCAGTAGGTCCAAAGGTAAACAGGTGGCAGGATAAGTAAGCTGCTGAAGAATACATAGCCAAGTGAAATATGAAACGAACATGTGCCTAAACAAAAAAAATAAACTATGGGCACGCAATTATTACTTTTTTTTTTTTTTTTTAAGTCTGGCAAATCATAGAATCGTAGAATGGTTTAGGTTGGAAGGGACCTTAAAGATCACCTAGTTCCAACCCCCCTGCAGTGGGCAAGGGCACCTTCCACCTTCCACTAGACCAGTTTGCTCAAAGCCCCATCCAGCCTGGCCTTGAACACTTCCGGGGATGGGGCATCCACGGCTTCTCTGGGCGTTGGAGGTTAGTGTGCTACCAAAGGGGACAAGATTGAAGCATTTTAGCATCTTTCGTCAATGGTGAGAGGGAAGCAAGTAAGATTATCAGAATCACTCTACAGAAAGTGTGTAAAGAGCTGTTAGCACACTAGGTCTTACTGATGCTGTTTCTATGAGGAGAGACAGGCTGATGTTTAAAAATCCAGATAAGGATGTTCTTGCTAGGCAAGGCTTCCTGAAAAGAGCAGAGAGTTTCTGACTCGGGATACAACCTTTCATATGGTAAATGCTCAGTTATAAATGTATGAAGCTATTGATTTTCTGATGCCTTGCCGGTAGGTCATATATTGAATATTTAATGTAACCCAAATACTTGTTTCCTAGAAATACTGGGAGATTAAAAAAAAAAAAAAAAAACAAAAATGAAAAAAGAAAAACAAACCCAGTCTCTACAGTTTATAGTTTAACCAGTTGCATACTGGGCAAACTAGAGAGGAATGTGTGACATGTCTGTCTGTGGAATGGGGAGGGATCATTTCCAGCAAATGCTCAATGTTTGCACTGACTCGGATAGACTTGGATGGGTGGAATTGCAGATGGGCAATTTTCAAGCTTTGTGAGTGATGAGTTTTCATCCTTTATCTGCTGATCTGCGGATATCTGTGAACTACTTTGAAGAGGTCTATGAAAGACGTTTTAAGAGAAGCAAGTATGTTTATATTATGAAGCAGTTCACATACACCATTTTTAAGGCAGCCCAAGCTCATAACTGACATTTTGTAGGGTTGTTGAGCCCAAGCTCATAATTGACACCCTGTGAGAGGATGGAAAAACATTGCCCTAACTTATAATTGACACCCTGTGAGAGGATGGAAAAACATTGCCCTAACTTATGTTTGACATTATATTCTTTACAGTTTATGCTCCCTGTATTCTAGTATTAGTTCTTCTCTTGCTTTCAAATTTTAATGAATAAAGCAAAAGTTACTGGCCTTTGGACTACTCCTAAAGTTAAACTTATGAGGTCCTGAATTTCTCTCCAACCATAGGGGAGAGCTCTTCAACATAAGCTAGTAAATAAGCCGAAACAGCCCAATGTTAATTACAGCAGGACCTCAAATCAAGGTTGGATCTCTTAGTAATTAAAGTTACTAGGAATTCTGTGGTTTACTTTGGTGCCTGTAAAATTTACATATTTTTTTCCTGCAGATTTTAATTAAATGAGCAAAATCTAGTTGTATTTCTGCTGCTCCTAGCAAGAACTTCAATTTCAGCAATCTGTGCTTTTGCTTAAGAAAAAAAAGGCTTTATTTTCTTGCATGGAGATGCTGTTAGGTATGCTATTAGGAGTATTAACAGAATTGCAAGTTAACTACGTTTAGTTATGCAATATCCTTTATTGTAAATATGCATTACCTTGCATGTAAACTTACAACATGAAGTAAACAGCAGTCATATCTGTAAATTGGGGAAATCCTGCCCCACTGCAAGTATGGGAGAGGAAAAGAAACTAGAGACTGACCAGTGGGCCAAGCTTTATAATCTATGTGAGAGATGTGGGGAACTTGTAGAATACCAGTGAAACCAGTTTCAAAGGATGAAAGTATTTGGGGAGGTAAGAGTGCCTGTCTTAAGCCCTACACGTGCACAAAGTCTTGTACCCAAATGCCAAAACTGTTGGATGGGATGTGGCTGCTTCGTTCTGCCATAACTTCACAGATGTCCGTGCTTTATTAATGAGTTCTACAGAGAGCAATGCTTTGCAGGGGTTTACCTTGCTGTGACACAGCTCGCAATTTTAGGAGGAGTTTCTGGCCATTATATAGCTGTTGTCTGCCTTTGCTCAGGTGAGCCATAAGAGCTGTGGCAGCTGCTAGTCTGTTGCTCTGGGGCAGTGTGAAATGAATTTCACATTCTGCACTAATGAAAATATCCCCTTCCTCCAGCCTCCTAAAAAAATCAAGTTGTACCTGATTTTCAGGAAGAGAACACATGGGAGAAATGTGCAGAATGCCACCGTGCAGCACTGTGATGTCTTGCTTTTTATGCCCTTAGCAGAATTGTTGTAGTTGTGTTAGGTGGTAGGACTGTGTGGTTCTTTTGAACTTTTGACTTAACGTGGATATGCCAGCTCAGGTTGATCACATCACCGTCTGTTTCCACAGTAGACAAGTATTTGTTCAATGCACTGTTGTGTTTGTCCCTTTGTCAGCATGGTAACCACTTGTGGGTTTTTTTCCTTATGCTCAGCTTTAAGGCTGTTTCCAGCTGTTCATGCAGTCTCGTACAGGTCAGTGATGAAACTAGTTTCATGTTAAAAAAAAAAACCAAACCAAAAAGCTCAACTCCAAGCCTGATTTTTCTGAGCTAATGGATGTCTCGGCTTGCAACTGGAGCATCACATTCAAAAAGGAGCGAGGAGGGCAGATTCTTTTGCTGTGATGGTACATCCTGCTTCCAGCTGCAGCAGAGCAATGCCCATCTGCCTTTCTTCAAGTTCTACTTGCAGAGTTTTCACCCAGTCCCTGCTGTCTCTGTTGCTTCCCTGTTCCAGTTTTCATTTTTCTCCCTTTCCATTTTGTTTATCTCTTGTCCCACCCTCCCATTTCACAACCTCTTTGCCTCTGGCACTCTCAGAACAGCAACTCCCAGAGTGCTGATTAATCTCTTTAACAAATCTCAGATTCAATAGCAGGAGTTGGAACTCTGCCAGGCATTGGAGAAGACTCTGACCTTCATCTGGACTGTCTTGGCCCAACTCAAACGTGCCAGAAAGGAGATGCAATTGATGTAGTGCTTCTCACCTGTCAACCTGGGTGGTTCAGAACTGTGACAATTTCTGTAACCCCCACATTTGAGCAGTATCTTGTGACACTATTTTACACATCCTGGTGTGTTTACTGAGATGAGATCATGGAGGACCCCAAGACATCAGCATGAATGTGCAGAGGTTACAGACAGTTTTGTTGCACAAAATCTGTGAAACATGGTGTGAACATTAATGAAATGAAACTGAAGTATATAATCAGATATTTAATTAATGCAAGTGCAAAATCTAATTTTTAAATTGCAGTCCGAGCATCTCACTCCATAGTAATATCAGTAATGGGAACTATATGAATCTTTCATACTGTCACAGTAATAGTGTATCCCTAAACTCCTCATTTTACTAGTTCATCTGCAGAGTTTAGATAAATATACACACATCTGCTTTTCTCTATGTGATTGACCGTTTTATCTGTAATCCTAAGATGTGCTGTTGGTAGAAGACTATATGTTGTCTAGTTTGTCATCTTTAAGTTAAGCAACAGATGAGTTCAGTCTCTCATGGACCTTTTGAGCTGATTCTGCCTTAACAGAGTAGTCTTTGGTTTGAAGAGGAATTGTCTTAATCTTTTTATTTCTTCAGCAGGAGAATTGCAGGGCTGGATGTCAAAGCACTACTATTCCTTTCTGATGTGGACTGGATGAAAGAAATAGCATAAATTAACAATGTTATAGGCTATCTATTACAGAGGTATTTTTTATTGCTCTGGAACAGAGACTATGTATGCCAGTGAGATATATGTTTTAAATGAGTATATACTTTCAAAAATGAATTCACTTTATGACCTCTGTTGATGCTGACTCGGTGCCAGCTATATTTGTGTTTGTGTCAGCAATATTGAAGCTGTATTTATCAAGAGCTGAATGACAAGATGAGATGATCGCAGTGCTTTTAGGTAGCAATAGTGATTGAGCTGGTTTAGAAGCAGGGAGTGTAGATGCAGGCTCAGCATTTCACTGTGCATCCTTAATGTTCTGCTGTTGCTTAAACCTTTTTTCTGTTACAGCATCTGCTGCGAGACTAGCTGTCAAGGAGGCCCAGGGAGAGACAATCAGTCAAACTGATTTTTGATTGGTTATTTTTATTCACTTCCCTGAACCTTGGTGAAAAATCACTCTATCATTTGCTGTGGAGCAGGTTGTCAAGTGTTAGACTGAGTCTTGTGCTCCAAGAGAGTTAATCCTGTCAACTGTGCATCAGATAATAAAAGCTGCTTGGGCTGGGATAAGTCTTGTTACTAAAACTAGAATGATTTAACTTGATGGTTTAATAAATCTGGTCATAAGAGCCATAAGTGAGAGAAGACTCACTAAAAAAATATTTCTCAAATCTGAAAAAAGTTTAGACCATTTAAAGGTTTATTTTCTTGTATTGAATTCAGAGTGGGAGTGGTATCCAAACAGCGGAAAACATGGCTAGTTAATGACAAACAGTACTTAAGATCAAAGGCCAGAATAACTAATTGGCAAATATTAGGTCTAGAGATTTTTCCCTCTTTGTTATTTGTAGTTGTTATCTATGTGGTTTTTATCATTTTGAGAAATGAAAAAAATCAAGGTGATTCTTAACAATGTGTATTGTGTCCTGGTCTGAACTGGACAGGGTGCTCACTGACCTTGAAGCCTGCCATGTTTTTTGCTCCAAAGACAAATTTGCCTGTTTCTTCACATATACATCAAGAGGACTGCAGAAAAGACTTGAAACACATAAGGAATATGAAACACTGAATGAAAAACAGGGGGAAACAACTGTTACAACAATTGCATGACAGTGTTACCTTCTTGGAAAGCCTCTCATAGATAACTGTGTTCTTCATATTCTTCATAGGGTTTTAAGAACTAGTGGATTCTCTTTGTTTCCAAATAAAGCCAGCAGAAGTAATGCATCTAACATCTGTGTCTATAACCATCCAGTCTGCTTTTTATTTTTAGTTTGGAAGGGCACTTACAAACATGAAGCCCAAACAGATTGTAAGCAGGGTGTGAAGCTGATATTTTAATGACCTGAATATTGTGTAGTATTGTAATGTCAGTGCTTATATGTGCTTCAGCCCTCAAGATAACTGTTTCTCACCCTGTTGGACCAAACCCAGTATCCTTAGCTTAGTAATGTGAGGAATTTTCCCCCCTCTCATTCAGTTGTACAAACACACAACATTATCTGCTTCAAAAGTCACACTTTTGTTGTATAAGATACCTGTTCAGAACTGCCTGAATAAGGTGAGATTTTGATAGTCTCAAGCAAAGGTATTTTAGGGACAAATTCTGCTGTGTGATTTCATTGGAATGCGTTTTACCTCACCCTCCCATAACCACTCTCCCAAGTAATTTGTAGGACTCAGGCTTCAACACAGGTACATAATTCATAGAACATTTGGCAAGAGAGAGCTCTGACTAAATGGGGAAATCTGAACTGTGAAATCCACCTGGATTATGATGAGCTGTTCACAGGAACTTTATGCTTTCTGAAAGTGGCATATAACAAACAAATGTTAAATATTTTACTCTTGTTATTTAACATGAGTAATAGTAAGTAAACCCAGGAGTAATTCATAGAAAGTAGACTCAACTTGAGAAAAAAATTCCAGGAGATCCACAAGGTAATGAGAAAGTACGTTACCGTGACTGTAAGCTCTCCAAGATACTGATGGAGAGATCACACAATGTGTTTAATGGAAAAGCCAGACCCACACCAGAGACAGAGGACAGATTGAACCTGGGAGGATCTTGGTTTTCCATTTATAATTCTTTTTATTAAGCACGTACTGTGTTGTGCATGAGTAGGAAGCCAGTTAGACAAAAGATGCAGGAGTACTAAAAGGACACACAGTTGGAGCAGTGCCTTCTGCCCCTGGGAAAAATCTCGGGCTCTCCTGTAATGGCTGAAATTCTCTCAAACACTTAAAATAATCACCTCATAAGATGATTAAAAAGTCAGGAGGGTTGGGGGGTTGTGTTAAGTAATGAAAGCTGTCAACTGCAAAGACATGGTACCCCCTCAAAGGAGGCGGGGATTAAATGAAAAGAACAGATTTGTTTTTCAAGTATAGGCAGCATGTATTTAGTTACAGTGCTTTGTAAAACTCAAGTGTACAAGGACTAAACGCTGTGCAGATTTAGGACAGCCAAGATCTCATTAAACTAGCACCATTACATTTAAGAGGAATTAGGAGAAAGCCAAGAATTTTCTCATTCTTACTTGTAAGGTGCTCAATAAGATAACTATTTTTTAAAAAATACATGGATAACATAATTTCAGTGTACTGCATGCATGCTCGATAGTTGTATTTCATGCATTTTTTTAAATGTGAGAATCTTCTTTCATAAGCAGGATGAAAGGGGATGGATTCAAGGTACACAGGGGGCAGTTGTTTTCTGGTGAAGTTTCACAGATCTAATTCTTACAGAAGCTAAATCATTCTGTTATCTGCATGTTTTGTTACTACAGGAAAATGTAATTCAGTGTCTCCTTGTGTGTTTCAGGCCGACAAATTCCACCCTTAGATCCTCATGAAAACAGTAACAATGGAGCAATCAAACTTGGAAAGCAGACTTCACAGACGGGTAGGCGGTGCTGCTGACCCAGCTTGACGTTTTTAGATTTACTTGAAAAACAGCACCATTTGCTTTTTTCACCGAGAATGGACTTCCTGATCCCAGTGAAGTGGCTCCTTATCTTGAAAGCGGTAGTTTCAGTACTTCCCAAGAGCAATAATGCAAGGACCAAAAGCAGAAAGCTTTACTTCAAAGGGAATTTGCAAATCCTAGTTGGAAAATCCTCTCAAATACCCTGTCAAAATTACAATTTCAAAGTGCTCCAATTCTTTGTTTAAACCAATGATTGTTCTTTTTTTTTCATAAAAAGATCCTTTTATATATAAAATTTAGATTTACTACAAAAACTTCTTTTCTTACATTGCAAAGTGGACTTGGCATGTTTTCAGAGTTTTCTCTGTAATAATAGAGTGGAAAAAACCCTTTAAAACCTGAAATTGGGCTTACAGGTTTTCTGCCATCTTTCTGGCTGGACTTTGCTTTAGTATTTTTCTAAATCTGTAGCTTCATCTCGTACTTTCAGTAAAAATCAGCAAGAAATGTACTGAATTTGCTAACTAGAAAAAAAATTGATCCAAAGGATGAGCGGTTGCAATTTTTACAGGCTAGAAATCAAAATCTGTGTCAGGAGGTGCTGTGTATGTGAAAGAAGGAGTTGTCATGAAGGAGACTGCTGGACCCGTGTAGTTCCAGTCTGCTCTGGAAAGAAGTGAAGATGCAGCCAACTGTGCTTTGCCTGAATTGATTCCTTTTCCAGGTTGTAAGCTTCGTTAATTACTGAAATTGTAAAAAGAACGCAAACGCCAGCTTAATCTCAACTACTTACCAGATTTCCTCCAAATCTGTGCCCCTGTCCAATGTTGTCTCTGCTCGAAGGTGCCGCTTCCTTGATTTGTAGAAGAGGGGGCCAGTGCTGCACTCCTCATGGTCTCACTGTTGCACACAGAGAAGTCTTCAAGTTGGAAGGATGATATTTCTGTACAAAAACAGCTTTAAAGAGCACAATATAATTTGGGGTTAAAGGCTGGAATCTAATAAAAGAAACCAGAACGTTGCTTCACAAATGCAATTCTGTGAATTTGTGGAGTGGTCTCCTCACTTGTGTGGGGATGCAGTAGGGAGGAGCCACTACGTGATACCTTTGAAGCCTGAGGCACTTGAAAACACAGTGTAGAAAAAAAATCCAATAGGTGGTTATGAACTAGAAATAATGTAAAACTGTATGCATTCTCCACTTCCATTTTTTTACAAATGTGTGTGACTGAGATGATAAAATAAAAATTTATCATTTCATCAGTTTCTTTGGAAATGGGAACTAGGGTGAGAAACGCAGGCTTCAAAACCAAAATCTAGCCTGCATTTCCCAATATTAATTTGTTCTCTTCTGAGGAAAATTAACCTCGCTGCACATTTATTGGGGGACTTAGGAAGAGCAAACGAAAGGGAAAAACAACTTTCCACAATAAGTTATGAACAGGCAGGCTAGAGCTGGGTTTCTGTGTTTATACAAAACCTCCCCCTGACTTCATTGCTTGGTTGTGAGATTGCTTTGATAAAATGGCAGTAATTATCAGGGCTTGAAACAGAGCCAGATTAAATCAATGGGAAGGTTTCTTTATCTTCAGAGAGCTTGAAGTAGTTACGGGTGAGAAACATTCTACTGGGCTTCATCTAAGAGTCTTAAACTGCATTGTTTTTTCACATATAATCCATTTTCCCCATATTTTAGACTCCTTTGAAAGCACTCATGCTTGAAAATACGCCCTCAGATAATACACAGATTCAGACAGCAACTATGAGAAAGGGTATTGCAGGTCAACTTTCTTGTCACCTGTGCTGGTATGAGATCTTCATCGCTGCTTCATTGCAGCAACAATCTTACAGGTAGTCCAGCGTTAAGTGAAAATTCAGCAGTCATCATTGTTGATAGGTGAGGAGGGAGACAGGCTCTTTCAGGTAACATTTCATCCCGTCCTAGTACAAGCAAGTCTGCCAGGGGTGCCTGGCTCCTTTACCTGGCTGTGGAGGGAGAGGTTAACCCAGCCTGCAGCACTGAAGAAATATCAAACTTACCAACATCACAGATTCATATAATTTATGGGATCTATGACCCAATGCTGCAAGAGATCTGGTTCTTCCTAAATAAAACCCAGTAAAAGTAGATGTGTTACCAAGAAAATAAGGTTGAGATTGAACCCATGTTTCTAAAGGTGCCATAAATTTTAGTTCAATGTCTAGTTAGTCATCCATAACTGATTTTTAAGCTGTCATAAATCTTTTGGCGTATTTCTTTTTTTTTTTTTTTTTTCCTAATGTGACATCTCAAACCTCGTTAAACCCTACTTGAGATGTCTGAAGGCTTTGTAAGACAATTCTGCAAGTACCTTGTATACTCTTAATTTGTGCTAGAATTGCATGGCAATTGATGCTGATCTGTATGGGATGTTGTTCTGAAAAACCAGCTCTCTCAGCTGCTGTTGAGCTGTTTGTGAATCAGAACAGGTTTATGAGTTATATGCTAAAGTAGTTTAAAATTGGAAGTTGTTACAATGGATCTATGGCAGATTTTAAAATTCAAATGCTGGCTAAGTAGGCTCAAAGGTATTTTTGCATTTGGTGGACCAAATCTAAATCACCTTTTTCTGCTTTTAGTCAAGAAAAATATTTAAATTAATAAGGATTCTGATCATACACGTTCTTGAGATTTGGGTTATGGGGAGCTTATGGAGAGTTAGTAGGGAACTCTGAAGTCACAGGTAGAAAAAATAACAGGCCGCTATGCTGTGTAGAGCTGCTCGCGTTTTGTTTGAAGACAGGGCTCGCCTTTGACCATGACGTTGTCTCTCCGCTGTTCATCAAAGCTGAAGTGCAGCTTTACCATGCCTCTTCAAATGGGGAAATGGTTTGGTTTTACAATTATTTTTTTTTACACTTTTTATTTTCAAATGCAAAATTCATAATTTCTTTTTCATTTTGTTGCCTGTGTTGCTTGGATAGTGCCACCACCCTTCGTAAACAGCCAGAAAAACTACATACAAAAAAACCCCAAACTCTGAGTCAAATGCTTCAGCAGCAACAACCAGAATTCCCCTTAATAGTTAATGGCTGGTGAAAAGCTGGATTACTGTACAGGAGCATCTGACTCTGTAGCTGATCTGTTATAATAATAATAATAAACCAATAATAATAACAATAACGCTGCAGTTCTAGGTTGGCCAGCTGGTGCTGGATTTGTCCATAATTGGTTTTCTCAAGAGAGCTGGCAGCAGGACCGAGGCATAGGCTGCAGTGCCAAGGATATTTGGTGGAGCTTGTTTGCACCGTGACTCAAGACTGTGACTGTCCAGTTGTGGGTGACTTGCTTTTCTGGCTTGTCATGAACTAGTTTAAAAATAAGATTATGAAGGAACTGGTTTTCATATATGCTCGGCATATGTGTGTGTATATAAGTACAGTTTTATATTGTTATGCTGACACGTAGTGTTTTTTCACTATGTCTGGTTCTCATATACTGCACATTGTATTCTGTAAGTACATTTTTTGTTAATGTTCATTTCACCTTTATGAACTTATAGTTACGGATCAAAGGTAGCAAGAAGACGGAGATACATGTAGGTACAATTGTTGACTTGCCATTCTTATGCGTGAAAATGGCATATTCTAGAAAAAGTTCACCTTGCAGACTGAGAAATCTAAAAAAGACCATTGTTATCCAAGAATTGAGACGCAAGTAATAAAGTGATGCTGAAAAAAAAGAAAAAAGAAAAGAAGAAAGAAGTATTATTTTTGTTCATGGTACAGCAGGTCTATCTACAGTGCTACAATGGAACATGGGTCTGTGTGGTTACCTAGAAAAGTTACCTGTCGTCCCTTGTCTTCACTAACCCTTCATGGCATGTGGTAATAAGCGTGATTAGATTATACATGTGAGCACTCTGACTATAATCAGACTTTTTTAGTACAATGATGATATATTTTACTATCCTACCCTTAATTATTTAAACCAAAGTGATACATTGTCAGTTTAAAATCACCTGTTAAGTACTTTTCCTCTGGTTTTTTTATATAAGGGCTTTGACTGGGCTGGACCCACTCGCTTCACGTATGGGATGCTGCAATCTGTTAATACTTTACCTTCTGTTTTACACATTAATTGTATCATACCTAGTAATATTTTTTGCCCTAAAATGTAGTTTTTGTGTTTTATTTAACCTACAATGATTAACGCTAATAAATGTTTTAAATACCTCTGATTTGGGGATGTCTCTGGTCTCAATAAAGCAGAACAAAATAGGTCCTATTTTTCACATCATCTTCTCTTGAAAAAGGGCTGTCTGCAGTCTGGATTGCTTACCTGGGATTTAAATCCTGCTTGAAATGTGTGTGGCTGGCTTTTTAGCAGAAACTGGATGTATTCCTAGAGGATCCTGCAGTGCAGGTGAACTTTGAAAAAACAGAAAAAGATTATCTGAAAATCCCTTTGTTAAGTTATTTGATTTATCCATTACAAGAGAAGTACCCGAGTGAGCCGGTATCAGCTTGGAAATTTAGAAGTGTAGCTATCAGTAGAAAGTGAGCTTACAGTTACCACTTGCTCTGAATAGCAATCATACCTAGTATGGCTCATAAGACACTTTCTCTTTTGTATGTTTTTATTTTTAATTTTTCCCCCCTTACTTTATATCCCTCAAACTTGTCTTCAGGAGTTGAGAATTAACACTCCTTTAAGAAGTATGCAGTATTTCATACCTCTTAGTGCTATTGTTTCAAGATGTCTTTAAATTCACCAGAAGTTTTTTGCACTGTCTAGGTCATATTTTCAAAGTTGTTACCACAACTGTGAGGAATAAAGGGTTGGAGTTTTTTTAAGGAAAAACAGGCTTTTGAGTAAGGCTTTTCTAATTACTATGATAACTTCAGTGCACAACAGTACACAAGAAGCACTGTAATTCAAATAATACCACAGACGCCATTTCTCTTTGTAAGGAGAAACCAGTATTTCAAGGGAGATTAGACAGGGATTACAAAGGGTTGTGAGTTTAGTTACTGCTTGGAGTTACCTGGCAGGATCTGTTCCCTGCTTTAAAGCATTTCTAATTGTATTGAAAAAACTATGTGTCTTATCTCTAGCTATGCATAAATAAAAATGAACCCAGGTACATAACCATAAACTGTAAGAGGTGATGTACTTACTTCAAGGAAAGCCTAAGTAAGCCTCTCCTAACTATTATCAGTGTGTTGGGAAGTCAGAAGCAAACACCGTTTTTCCTTTTAGTGTGGAAAGAGAGTTGTGCCCCTCAATGGATCAGTCACTGCATTGTCAATGGGATGTTTTACGTGGCTCGGAAGCATGTTCTTGTAGTGCTTTAGCTTAGTTTAGAGTTGAGTTTAGCAATGAGAGGAGCTGGAAATACATCTCTGCTGGAAAATAAATCTGCTTTCCTTTTGAAGACTGAAGGTTGTGTCTTGGGGTACTTAAGGAAAAGTATTTGACATTTTGGCCTTCAAAATCTTCACGACTGTGGCTTCAGTCTTTCTGCAAAATGCATCGCAGGACACCCTGGTGTGATCCCCTGTCATCAGGACAGCAAGGCTGATGAAATAGTCCATGTAACTACTTCATACCTCCACCCCCTCACCAAATCTGCAAAAGTGTTTAGACTACTACCACGTTTGTGAAATGCCTCCTTTCCCTGAAAGGAAAACAGTGAGGTCAGGATGGGGTATTTTTTTCCCCTTCAATGTTGTTTTACACGAGGCTACAAAGTAGTTTTCTTAAAAGTATTAAAACACTCATGGGAGGAATGACTGGCTGAAAGCATTTGTGCAAATGCCTCCGTTAATTTGGTGCAGGTTACTCCCTAAGGACTCAGCATCACCGATAGGATGCATTCATGTGTAATGGGGTTCTTGACCATTAATAATACCTGCTTTTGATTAAATCTATTTTTCAACAGCTGGACCAGGGGTAAATTAATTGCTTGATATAAATGCTCTCTCACTGTAAAAAGTAAGAATCTTTACTAGAAACTGTAAAATCAATGGTTGATCACATTTAGCAGGTTAGGATGAGCAGGAATAAGTAATAGCATAACGTAGCAAAACGCAGCCTTTTTTGTGTCTGAAAAATCTGTCAGATGGGTTTCTTCTCTTTCAATTAAGAGTCCTTATTGCAAAATTTATGTATTTCTGATACTACCAAGTGGGTCTTGATGCACATTAGTTTGAATTATCACCTACCACTGTCGTGTATTTTGTAGAAATATGAAGACAGGCTCATAATATTAGCATTCATAATCACTGTGTTTTCAATAGATATGGTGTAGAAGCATTACTGAAATTATTTTGCAACACAGTTGTGAAAACCTGAAGATAGTACACTGGCAGAACCTGAAGTGTAGGAGACCTGTACTAACTTGCATTTAGTGCCACACCAATTAACAAGATTTTAATAAGATGTCATTATTCAGTGCAGAAAACTCTAGCACTAGTGTGGAGGAGAATTTTGAGGCTTCTGGTTAGGTATTAAATGTTTATCAGCTTGGGAAGGATTTCTTTGTTCTGGCTGTTAAATTACTCCAGCCAGAAATCATTTTTATCCCTGAGACTCCCTGAAGTATTAAAAAAAAAGAAAAAGCTTTCTTTGAAAAGTACTGACCTTGTTTTCTCAAAACCTCCCTGAGAATCCAAGCTTTATCTTCCCCATCATCTGTCAAAAGTTCTTTGAGACACACCTTATTTATGATTAAACACTCAACTGTTCTGATTGCCACACTATGGGAATTTTAGAAAACAAAAATGCATTTCCCCTGAAGTCCATTTAATTCACATTAATTTTACCGAGTCAGGGCCATGCCTGTGCCCTCCATGACAGTAAAATACATGTTTAAATAAGAAGATAAATACCTAACAACTACATCCCTGTTCCCCTACAGCAAGTAGAGTATTCTGGGGAAATGATCTGTTACGGACTAAAAGACATACAATCCTTATGCTTCTGATTACATATTGACAAGTACCAATCAATAAGGAAGTTGGCTTACATGTCTGAGATGCCCTTGAGGAAAATGAACAACACGTTCCTTCCTCTTTGTCAATATAACATGTCTTGGGGGGCAAGCAATAGCATTGCTGTTACTGACTTAAAAATAAGAGGATAGTAACAGTTTCTCTTCACTTGTTTAATAGGGTTGAAATGTGGGTTAAGCACCTTATAAAAGAAATCCCTGCTTCTTGTCATCTTCAAAGAAGCTGGCTGCTTTGCTGACAAATATGTTGGGAGTTTTCACAGAGGTTTAGCAAGGAAGAGCAATGGATGCAACCTGGACGACAGTGCATTTCAAAATCCTTTTCCAATATTCTAGCTCTGCAAAAAATCAAGTCATTAGCAAACCTAGAATGACTATCAAATATCCAAGTTCCTGTGTTCATCACTCATCATGTGGGACAATTTTGCACTGCAGATACTGACTAAAAAAACATAAAACATGTAGCAGGAATCTAGTAAGAGCCCTCAGAAAGGACATTAAAAATAAAGACTTAAATTTTCTGTGCTATTTCTTGAGACAGTCAGAAACCCAAATTGGAACAAAATAGCTTTCCTGGCACCATTCCCTTTAGAGATACCATTTGTCCTCTGAGTTTTACCACACTCTGTAGGTCATTCCTGGTTCTTGGGGAAAATTTGCTTTCAAGGTGGCAATCTGAACCACCTCCTGGCATCTAACCAGCTCTTCCCCCATGGCATAGCCTTCGACACCACAATGGTTCTGCCCATAGTCTCAGTAAGGAGGAGCAGAAGCCTTACTAGCAGCTGACATTTCTAATAGAGGTGACTCAGTTTCTTGGCAGTTTGGAATACAAAGGAGGCTTCTGAGATGTGCTGGAAATATGAACTCATAATGATCTATGAAAGGGCTCTCAACAGATAAACTTGTTTCCTCATGACAGAGAAACCAGAAAAGGAAATGTCTTTTTTTAATAAGTGTTTTCACCACAGTCTTTTTTTAACGTTTTTAGGAGGTGTAATTTCTGGAGGGGAAATAGGTTTCTTGAAACGAGAACAAAGCCAGAATATGACATTGATCACAAAATTCTGAAGAGGGAAAATAATGTTTAGGATTGAAAATCAGGGACAAACAACATAATGATATCCTAACCTGGAAGATACTCTCCATGGTGGGTCACAATCCCATCAAGGTGATGAGAGAAGGAACAAAAGTGATGTCTGAAATGGAAGACTTGGGGTAAACAGGATGTCACGTTATAAATGGTCAGAGTGCATTACATGCATTTCATGGCACAGCCACGTTACCAACATTGTTACTTGAGAACCCTGGCTAATAAATAAGCATAAACAAATACAAGATTAAGAGCCTATCAGGTGCCTAGACTCCACCTGTAAAAAATGATACCGTATCTTTACGTGTGGGTATGCCTGAATTTACATAGTGCAAAGTCCACTGAATAAAAGAGGATACTCATTCGTGTAGTCCATGACACGTTACTGAGTTGGAGCCCTGGACAAAGGGCTTTGGCGAATACATTCCAATGTACTTACGCAGCCACCCTGCCAGCATTGTTTAGCTTTTCATGAAGCTTGATTCTGGCTGAATGATGTCTTGGAATGACGGGTAATTTTGCATGAAAAGGGCAAATTGTTCCAGAGAAGAAAAAGGAAGAAATGATGAGGTGGTGATAAATGTATCCAAGTAGATTCACATTGACTGATTTAACCACAGCATGTAGTATGTACTTAAGTACTTGCTGCTGAGAGTATAAAGGCTTTACAATAACACAACATCCATCACTGCAAGATAAAATGGAGGGATTTTTATTTTATTTTTCCCAGGAGGAAACTGATGCTTTAGAAAATCCACAAGATTTGAGTCATCAAGTCATCACTGTCAGCGGGCATGTCTTTCAGACACTTCACCTCATCTCACTGTGAATCACACACCAGTGAAAGATGCATACCACGGCAGAAAATTGCATCCTTCTTTGTGCGATAGACACAGTTTAAAAAATTACAGGGCCTGAAGCAACTACCAGATTAGAAGGAGAGCCTCCTTCTGAAGTTCCCTCCATCTGAGAAGCCTGTTTCGCATCACATCAGTGACAGCAAGGTGAGGATGTCTGGGAGCTATGGGTTTCAAAGCTCTAAGAAAGTAGTTACTAAGCTATTTGGTGAGATTACTCAGCCCATGTCTCTGGGTAGTGCAGAAGAGACTGAAGTTATTAAGACTGCCTTCTGACAGGTCTGCTTTTGAATAAAGCTAGCTTTTTTTGGTGAAATGATGCCAGAACTTCTATGAGAGATCCCTGTTCCCAGAGACATTTGAGAAAAGACATGATCCCTGCCATTTTTAACCAGCATCAGAAATTTTCCTTCCTTGGACGCTCCAAGCCCTAACAAAATCCTGGATGTTAGCTAATTCCAATGTATACTTTAAGCCAGGCAGCCACAGGCAGGAAATTAGGAGTTCAGGAACCTGTAGTTTTCTTACGGTATCTTCAGGTCATTCTGGAAATGTAAGCAAGCTGTGTTTCAGGCTAGGTAGCTTATCTGATTTTATATACAACCATGTCATAAAAAGTATGTGATGAGGTGATGGAAAAATTCTCTATCAAATTTTGCAGTCATCCAGAATTTTAAACAGAACCATTACTATAATGTCACAGTTGTCATTTACCTACCTCTTTCATACTTGGAACTTGGCCTACGGAAAGTGACATTTGGACAGATTATGACAGATTGTTACCCTTTTCCCACCAGGGTAGATGCCTCCGATGTATGTATCCGTCCTTTCTGGCCTCAAAGTCAGGCCTTTGAGACCTTGAGGGCTGGGGTTGTCTTAGTGTCTGTTGAATTACCACGCTGTCAGGTCTCCATGGCAATTCTATCACTTCCATCAGAACTGGCCTCTGTATTGCCTCATACAAGAGTAGGCTTCATGAGTGGGTTTGTGCATTTCTAAGTTTTCCTGTGAGGCAACTGCAAGTATTTAATTTTCTTATGATGTCATCTGGTATCTGCTGATGACACAATGAGGGAGAGTTTCATTTTATTAGCTACGCAGGTTACACAAAGGCAACAAGGACAGTAATGCACAAAAGTCTGTTTAGGCTCATCTTGGGCAAACTCTGCTGTTATAGTTTCTAGAAAAGAATATAAAAAAATAAAATCAGATAATTGATAGATGTGGCTATGATCATCCCATCCAGTGAGTTACTTCTGCATGCATTTAAGAATGAATCAGTTTATGTTATCCAGGCTGAAACCATCAGATGTTGGGCCAGTCGTAACATTGCCAGAAGCCCTCCCATCCTGTCCAGCCTTTTATAATGAATTGTAACTGAAATTGTTACAATTGAGTCAGTGGTCCAAATGAGTCATTCAGAAACCTCTATTCAGTTCACTCTCTAAGAGACAAACAGAAGACTTAAAACCTCATTTCACTTTTCAGTAAATATAAAGGAAAAAAATTGTGAAGAAATATCATGCATGATGTCACTGCAATACACAAGCTTTCCCAAATGCATGACAGTTTTTAAGGAAGAGCCTAATTCTCAGATTTAAAATGTGACTTACTAAAAACATAATGATGCAGTTTCTTGCTTTGCTGCCCATCAAAGCTATCCAGATCAAGCCTCCTAAGATTTGCTGAAGATTACATGCCAGACTTGGAAACTCAATTTACAATGTGAAAATTGCCTAAAGGGTGACCTTTTTGGCTTAGTTATCTCTGAGATTGAACATCCAATATTTTAACTTGGTTATTGTTGATGCATAAGCTAAAATCCAGCTCAGCTGTTTGTCACAATTATATTGTTTCTAAATAGTTAACAAAAGCAAAATGTAATGATTTGTTGTTTGCCTTTAATGTGAATGAAACTGAATTCATCTGGGTACTACTTTCCAGATAAGAAATCACAGTTTTTATGAAGCTACTTTGAAAAGCTGGATTTTTTCTATTATAATAATGAAGTGATATGAAATTCTCTTTCACTGTATGTGTGAGAGAATATTCATTAGCGAAAGCAAAACACATTTATATCTTCAGGGTTGAATGGTCCCAGGAGTATGACAAAAATTGGTGGGGATACTCTTGGAGCCATGCATATTCATTCTGAACAAATATTAGTGCATGGGGGAAATTTCAGGGCTGGTAAACAGTGAACATGGTACTTTGTAAAGAATAAGTATGATGGGTTCAGCTAATTAAAAGCACTACACAGACCCTGGGCAAAATGCTAAAAAAGACAGATACAGGAAACGAATAGAAATTAATTCATAGGTAGTAACTATGTAATGTTAATCAATATATTTTTTATGAAAAATAGGTGCATTCAAGCAACAAGATGAGACTAAAATGCAGTTCCTTAAGGTAGATGTATTGACAATATACGTGGATTTCTTTAAGTCATTTGATATAACCATGCATGACAATCTGGTAAAAAACCACCGGTACTATACAAAATCAATTTACCTGTATCAAATGCTCTGTGAATCAATTAGCAGTTACATCAGCATGTTTCTGCTCTCTTCTAATGGGTTATTTAATGGCTTCAAAGAGGCTAACACAGCTCAATGTCTTTATCAGTGATCTGGAAGAAAACATAAACCCTTTGCTGATAACTTTGCAAATGACACTAGAATCACTGGAAAGGAAAGAACAAAGAGAACAAAATGACATAAGGGTATCTAAGGTGGTGCTTCAGACCTTAAGCCTTAAGTCAGTATTTAAGAATAGGATGAGTCTTACTGTGGAAGTGATACTATCTGCTGTCTGTCTATGGTGGGACTCTCTGAAGCCTCTGGTGCTGGCCCAGAGAGGGAGGGTGGTGAATGAATAGAAACTACTCTCTGATCCACTACAGATTCCCATTTTCCTAATTTCTATTATTTGCCTTGCTTGGGGAAGAAAAAAAATGCAAAGAATGGCCAGGCACAGGAAAAAAAATCACATTCCAGGTCTGCAGTGGCTGACTGTGGTTTTCTATTAAATTGGTATTAATTTCTATTAAATTGCTTTTTCTCATACTAGGGACAAAGGAGGAGAAAAAACACCTGCCTAATTTGAAAGTAAAAGGAGGGGAAGTTTCTGGCCTCTCTGTCTGATAGCCAGCAGGGAGAGAATGGCATGAACAATGTGGAGAGGGAAGGGAAAAAGCCCCTAGCAAAACAGGACAGAAGTAGCTTTGGGGTGATAGAGTGGGAGCAGAGGAGTCTCAATAGATTGTAGTGTGTTTCCCTCTGAAAAGCAGAATAGAAGCCAGGAAACACGGGGAATTAAAATAGTGATTGTGCAGTTAAAGTCTGTATTGAAAGGCATGCTAACAAAGTATTTACAAGCATTTAACATTATGAATTTAACATTGAAACATCTATTTATGGTTTTTATCTGCAACAGTATGTTGGCATATGACCAAAGTCACAGGTGAGTGGGTACACCTTTCCTAACCCTCCCTGTTAGTGCTGGGTGTCGGGGGGGAGGAAAATGGTGAATATTCGTGGTTGCAGGCAGAAAGCTGTGCACAGAGTTGCAGTGCCCATGGCCTAGGTAGGACATGCTGAAGGGCAGAAGGGGCTGGGTTGTGCACAGGGAGGGGGAGCAGCAGAGAATCATGCACAGGATGGTAAGATATCTGGCTGATGGGCACACATGGGTTGGCAGTGGAAAGGTCCCACACAGGGTAACCCAGATCAGATCATCTTTTCCTACATGGGGCTTTCTGCAGGCCTTTTTACCCCCTGCAACTTCAAAAATGAATTGGGTATTCCAGCTTTGCCTCTGCAAAGTGTTCGTACCTGTTTTAACGTGACTCTGCAAAGAACCGGAACAAAGTCTGAAAGACACCTCCCTGTTTTTGCAGAGTGTATCAATTGCATATTGCAATCTAACAGGCCCTCATGGGTATCATTTGTACAGTTAATGTATAAATAATTCAGTATTTGGCAGCCAAAGAGTCCATCAATAATATTATGCAGACTTTTTTTCTTTTTTTCTTCCCTGAATGCAAAGTAAGTATTTCATAAATGATCTCTCAGGTAGCGTTCAAGCTTGTGTGCAGGCACGGAACATGTCTGCAACAAACAGTGGGGAGATGATTTTACCTTTACTCCTAGAGATAATGAATTAATCAAGAGCAAAGATCTTTCATGTGTGTATTAGCCCCATATTAGTAACCTTAGGTTCCTGCATCTGTTAGAGGAGCATTTTGAGCATTTCCCCGTTTCCTGCCACAAGACAAGGGCAAGAGAGAAAAAATTTCCAGGAGATGCACACAACCCATGAAAGCAGAGCAGCTGTGGATGTCCACAGGAGCTGTGATTTTGCAAATCTGCAGACTCTTAACTTCATGCATATTAGTATTCCTCTGGATTGCATAAATATGTGCCACTGCAGAGGCAGATCTTTAGCTGGCGTAAGTGCTTGTAGTTTAATTGATCATTCAGAGTGGAGGAAAATCTTTACATTATTTGGTACAGACTATGGGGGAATGGATATTTCCTCATGAGTCACTATGCAACTGATTGAATCCACTGACAATTTGAATTTCTCCATGTCTCCCCTTCTTTTGCTCTGCCCATTTTCAGGCTCTCAGCCAATCTGATTTTTCAGCAGAGACAAACATTTCATTCTCATGTTCGTGATACCTATTTATTTTAAAGTGTTGTTAACATAGTTTTTGCTGTCTCTTTCTGTCTGACTCTGCTTAATTGATGTAATAAATAGCTGCCTAAAATGTTCAACCTTGAGAAAAGTTGCTAATTTTTCCCCAGAGATCTCCTTGTGTCTGTCTTCAGTCAAATCTACTCAATTTTGTGAGAAAAATCTAGCGCTGCTTCTTCAGTGTGTGTTTACTTTCTCTTGTAACCATTGCAAACTAACGTACCCTGGGAAAAGGAGCTGGATTCTTCTCGTTTGCAAATACCATTAACAGAATTGTGGATCAAATTCCATGTGCAGCTCCAAATTACACACTCAATTAGGGCCTGATCCAATGCTTATTAAAGTCACTGGAAAAATTCCCCCTGATTTTAATGGACTTTAGCTCAGACCTTGGGGAATGGACATTTCCACTGTGGATGATCAGTTTAAACTTTGAGCATTGCTGGAAGTTACACAGTCATAGACTCATAGGACTGGAAAAGGCTTCAGAGGTCACATCTCAAGACAGGATCAGCTAAATTTATATCTCCCAACAGATGTCTAACCTGTTCTTAAAGGTCAGTGACTGGGACTCCATCTATTGCGTTTCCAGGCAATCTTTTTCATTAATTAACCTTACTCTTAAAAAGTTCTTCGTATCCCCTCTAAATCAGTTCTTCCTCCAATCTACACCCATTACTTCCTGTTGTATTCAAAGTAAATGAGAACAGACTATTTTCTTTCTCTTCGAAATAGCTTTTAATGTACTTGAAGACTATTACCGAACACGTCAGTCAATTGTGTCTTCTTTAGGGGAAACAAACTTGCTATTTAAAGCTGTTCTCATGTTTCTGTCTATCTTGTTTTCTGGATCTTCGTCATTACAAGTCCTCTCTTCTGGACTCCTTTCAATTATCCCACACCTTTCCTGAAGGACAGAGCCCAAAAATGTACACAGCACTTCAGTGAAGGTCTTAGTAGAGGGAAACCTCTTCACGTGTCATGCGCAGTCTCAGCACAATGCTTGTCTTTCACACATTGATATGACATTATTTGCTCCTATTTACTTTGTGACCCATTAGAACTGAACCTAGGCATAATCTGACAATATGATTTGAGGGCTTCCTGGAACCACTTAGGAGCTGCTCAGGGCAGAATTAGCATTGCAGAGCTGCTATGTGTATTAACAGGGCAAATGAAAGGGGAAAGCTGAATTCCAGTTGCCAGGTAAGTTCTCCAAACTGAGACTGAGAAAGACCATGATGTTTTTTTCCAAGAATATCAGATTGGAAGAGAGATGCAGTGACCACAGGCCACCAGCATGCTGTTTCTGCAGGATTACTTCTCAGGTTAAGACTGTTACTTAAGACCGTTTTTCTCTTCTGGAGGTGAATTTCAACTATGTACTTAGATTTGCATACTTAACTATGCATATTTGATTTTTGGCTACTTTTTAGGAAAGTTATTGTGCATTTTTAGAAATGTAGCACCAGCAAACACCAACCAACACATATACATTCCATATTTTGTATATTGAATTTTCTCATTACATCCCTTGTCAATCTATGTGAACTGTACAAACTGATTCTTGAAAACAGAATAGATTCAAAAATCTATCTCCTTAACTTTGTCCTTTATCAAAGGACTAATGGCTTTCAGCACATTTGAAATTGGATCAGGAATCATTCAGTTCTTTAAATGCTGCTTTAAACCACAAAGACAAGATACTATTTTTGTCTTGTTCCTATATAAGTTAATACTCTAGGGCCTTTTTGTGTTCAGCAGAACAGAATTGGGTCCAAAATATGAAAAGTACATCAAATTTTATGTTATAGCTATTTATGACTATGCCATTACGTGTTATTGGCTTCTCCCTGCTTGAATATTCAACACACATTGGTGTTTTTATAATAATGTCATTAGGTAAAGAAATACACTGTAGTCGAGCAAACTTGAAAATATTCAACTAAGATCTACTTCTCCAAACTGTGGCAACATTTGAATAATGGCATAAATCTTCAATAATAGTGTGGACTGCAATCTTGCCTCTGATTTACAATACAACAATTTGGCCTAAATTTATATATGGAATTCATTAGTAGCAAGTAAATGATGACTAGAGCCTGCTGTATGATCAGTTTTGTATTTCAGAAGATAAACATCAGCACCAAAAGGCTGAGAATTTTCCTAAAGAGAAATTAAAACATACTCTTACCTTTATACTTTTGCATTTTTCAGTATTCGCTAACTTAGCAGTGCAGGATGCATGAGATACTTCGCTGAGTGAGATCTAGAATTTTCCCATTAACACGACAAGGAATGCGGCACTCGGTTGCTTTTTCTGACAGTCTTAGTAACACCAAGAAACTGCAAAGAAGGTCATGATACTGTTTTATTGCAAGACATTTTTAAATTCATAATGGGTGGGACTGAATAAACTATCTGCATAATAAAGAGTGAAAACACTATTATAAAACTGAATCTACTCTGCCACTTCTCAGGTATAAGGAGAGCTTATTTATTATTTTATAGCGAACAGTTTTGACAACAGTCAAACTGTCTCCAAACTGAGATATTATAACAACGATACTGAATTCACAGTGTGAAAAACATGAAGATCTACAAACACACAGGACAAAAGTTGACCTCAGATTAAGCAAATGTTATCCTTTTGCAAGCAATGATGAATATAGACCTATGAAGACAGTTTCTGAAATGACGACACGATCTCACCGAAATCTGATAGGAGTTCTATCGACTGCAACAGATCCAAGATTTCATTCCTGAACTGTGCTACAAGGTATTAAACCGAAATGAATCAGATGCTGGAGAATGTTGCCAGATATTGCTGATCAACAGCACAGGTGTTGTTTAATATAAAAAAATTACATCAGTCTGCATGAAATAAAAGCATTAGATTAGAAATGATACTAAAAGCAACAAAACAGATTAATGTATTATTAAGGCTCTCAATGTGTTGAAGCAACAACAAAGACTACAGTAGAAAAACATGCTAATCCACAATTACCACTAAGCTACCTACTCAGTGTTTATGTACTAACTTTGCCCATTACTGTGACACAAAAGAATCAGGCTGAAGCTGGACAGGCAAGCACTGAGCCCAGCTGCTTGGGGAGGCTGTGAAATCTCTGTCCTCGGAGGCTTCAGTGACCCCACAGGGCAAAGCCCTGAGTGAGCTGGCCTGAATTCAGCTTTGACCCTGCTTTGATTTAGAAATTGAACTATGGCCCTCCAGGGGTCCCCTCCAGCCTCAGTGATGCTGTGATACTCCCCCCTGTGAGCCACAGCTTGAGGCTGTGCCCTGTGGTTCATTCACAGCCTCCAGATATGCTGGTGATAAGGTTTAACCCAGTCCTCCCCCAACCCATGCACATCCTCTGATGTCAGTTATATCTATCATGCAACCACGTGTAACAAGGTACATTCACTGGAAACCATGCATGGGAAAACCTGTTAGAACTGTTGTCATATTAAGAAGAGATCTTGAACTTCTGGTCTCCTCAGGTTTTCTTATACAAGAGATGTACAGAAGAATTAGAAAACAGAGGTATTTCTGTCTGCAGCTAAATCTGCATAAAGGAAGCTTCTTTTGAATTTGCACTTTTTACTGTTATTTTTTAACCCCATTAAAAGGAGAAGAGACAGAACTTTTTGTGGCATTTGGTACTCTGCAGCAGTTTCCCATGCTTCAATTCTTTGCAAGCTGAGACCCAGTTCTTCTGGTACATAATCACCAGGTAATTCTGGAGCCAAATCACCGCTTCAGGCTATGGCTTAATCTTTGGTGGGTTCAAGAACAGAAACAGAGTGGAGGTAATACAGTAAAAGTCCATGTTAACATATACTAGGACAGAAAAAACCCTCCATCTTCCAGTTTATCTTCCAGATCCCAAAGGCAAGAATGCATAAACAGAGTGGAAGATTGGTGGCAGACCACCAGCCAAGAACTTTAAATATTACACTGTAAATGAAAGATGTAATTTAAGATGCGGGTTTATGCATATCATAAAATAAGTCTGTAGCAGGAAAACTGCAGCCAGAGTAGTTGCAGTCTTCTAGCAACATTTTCACATACATGTCATGTAAGCCCACCTATTGAACCCAATTCCAATCATGTAAAACCGCTGTGAAGCACTTTCTAGAACACTTCTCACTTATTTTTTGTTCAGTCAGTGATGGTATTAAAAGTCATATGCGTATCTGCATGGACTGAAGTGCTGAAGTAGGCAGCTGTGATAGTGGCAGGCCTGCAAGAGAGGCAGATAGCTGAAATGGAGAATGAAGGCTCTGCTGAAGCCAAGGCAGAGCCTGAACCTAAATTGCTCAGATGGTGTCCCCTACTGAAAGACCTTACAACCCTTCCTTCATGGTGGAGCTGAGGTGAGGGTATTTGCCAGAGAAATTATGTGATCCACTATGATGAGCTGATTTTGAAGGTAAAGAACTTAAGTCATTTCAATGTAATTATTATCAGGGCACATTTTTTAAATGGGTGATTATGTCTCTCTACATGTTCTTAGCACGCCTATACTGGGTTGCAAGAGAGGAAAAATGTGTAATCCTTCTGACTTCATTTCCACCACCTGTATTCCAGCCTCTCATGAATACAAACGTATCTATCGCACAGCCAGATTCTTCAGAAGTAGATTTAGGACACAGGAATCATCAAGGTTCAGATGGATTTGGCTGTCGTTTCTTGTTTGTTACCAGTGTATTCAAATCTCCAAAGATGCACCATCTGCTTGAAAGCATGGTATTAATAAAAAGGCCTGCGACAAAAACTGTGTGTCTGACAAAATGTGCAAGTGAGAAAGATAGCAAGTACCCCGTGTTCCTGCCTACTAATAAATAATGGCTCTTATTTCTCATTCAGAGTTTTGCAAGAGCTCAGTCTCTCTCCACATAGACTCCCTGTTACTACTCCTCAGCCTTCACCAAACAGTTCTGCTACTCGAGGAGAGTTTTGGGCAGTTTTCCCGGCCAGCCTGAGCGCCAGGCCCACGCACCGTGGTGCCGAGGTGCAGCCCGGCAGCGACTGAGCTACCCTGGGGCAAGGCCGCAGCCATCCCTACACGGGCACCTGATCGCCGGGAGCCGGCCCCAGCGCCTCCAGCCTCACCGGTGAGCGGCCTGGACCCAGGCCTGAGCTGCCAGCGGCCACGGGCACGCCGAGCCTGCCTGCCCCCTCCCCTTCCCAACTGCCCCTCAGGAACCCGCCACCTGGGCTCGCCCTCCCTCCGCCCAGCTTCCAGGGAAGGGCCGGCCAAACCGCCCGCGGGCCGCGCTCCTCCCGCGGGCCGCGCTCCTCCCGCAGCCCCGAGGGGACGCGGCCGGCCGAGACCACCCGGCCCGCCGCAGGGCCCGACCCTGCCGCGCCTACGGCCCCCCAGGCCGCCCCCGCCCGCCGGGAGCGGCGGTTCCCGCACGGTTCCCGCACGGCCCCAAGGGCGAGCCAGCCGCGCGCTTCCTCTTCCGGCGGCGCATGCGCGCTGTGCCGCTGCCCCTGCCCGGACCGTGTGTGGCCAGAGGGGGCTTCTCCCCTCCCCTCCCCTCCCCGGCCGCCCCGTGCCGCTCCGCTCCGCTCCCGCGCCCCGGCGGCTCCGGTGGGCGGCGGCGGTGAGGGCCGGGCCGCGGGGTCTCGCTGCAGCCGCCGGCGCGGGCGCAGGGCAGCCGGCAGGCGCGGGCGCATGCGCGCAGGGGGCCCCGCCGCCCTCGTGCCCGCGGAGGGGTGGCGTTGCCGGCCGCTGAGCCAGGCGCGCGGGGAGGGCGAGGGAGGGCGGCGAGCGCGGCTCGGGGCGGCAGCGCGCGCAGCGGCAGGCGGCAGCGCCCGCCCTCGGCCCGCGCCCCGCCGGCAGCGCCCGCAGCCGCGCGGAGCCACCGCCCGCGTGCCCGCCCGCCGCGAGGGAGCGGCGCCGCCGACCGGCCTCCCCCTCCCGCCCCTCCTCCTCCCTCCCCCCACGCCTCCTCCCGCCGGAGCGAGCGAGCGAGATGGCGGCCGCCGGGGCTCTGGCAAAGCACGAGCAGATCCTGGTGCTCGATCCGCCCACCGACCTCAAATTCAAAGGTGAGGGGGAGCCCGGCGGGGGGTGGAGGGCGGCCCGGCCCGGCGCGGGGTCCCGTTTCGCCTCCGTGCTGGGCCGACGCCGGGCGCCTCGTTCCTCTCCTGCGCCGGGCCGCGGTGCCGGGCCATGCCCGCACGGGCCCGGCGGGGGGGGCAGGGGGGGCGCCGCCGAGCCGGCGAACGGGCTCGTCCGCCGCCATCTTGGGATCCCGCGGGGACTCGAGAGCGTGTCCGCGGCCCCGGCGGGCGCCCGCTCTGCCGGGCGCGGCGCTCGGGGGGCGGCCGCCCCCTTCCGGCCCCCGCCGGCGGCCCGGCCGCCCCCTGCCCGCGCGTGTCCCCCCCGCGCGTGCTGGCGCGGCCGCTGCCGTGTCACCGCCCCGGTCGGGAGGCCCGGCCCTGGAGTAGCGGGTCCGGCCCGGGGAGGAGCTGTCGCTGCCCTGTCATTGCTGTGGCCGCCGGTTCCCCGGCCGGAGGTCTCCCCCTGGCTGCCGAGGCAGGGGAGGTCCGGAACGGGAGGGGAAGCCTCGCCGCCGCGCCGAGGGAGCGGGCGGGAGGGCTGGCGGCACGGAGCTGGCCTCCCCGTGCCGCGCCCTGGCGGGCCGGCGGTGGGCGCCTGTCCCAGCCCGGCCCCGGCCCCGCCGCCGGCCCGCGGGGGCTCCGGCCGTTCTGCACCATCGCGCCGGCGGTGGGCGAGGGGGGCGACGTGCGGGTGCAGGCTCTCGCACACTGTGCCCGCTGCCGCCTGGCCCGCAGGCCTGGCCAGTGGCTCCCCGCCCGTTCCTCCAAGCTGTCACGTTTCAGGCAGGTTCTCAGTACGGACACGGGGAGCTCCCTCCTTTCTTGGGAACGAGGGAGAGGAATGTGTGTGTGCGTTTCGGAAGTTTCTGTGTATTGGGTATTGCGTGCCGACCGCATGACTGACCGGCGTGACATGCCTCTGTCAGAATAGGGCCCGCTTAGCGCTGTGACCATGGGGGGGCTTTTTCTCTCCTAAATAAATAAATTAGAGAGTTGTGAAAAGGAAAGCTCTTCCGAAGATGAGTGGTCCTTGAGAGGTAAGGGCGTTAAGAAGAACGTGATGGAATAAGTAGTTTTCAGTAGTATCCTGTTTCTATTTTACACCCATAAGGGGCATTGAGAAAAATCTCAGAACGTTTCAGATTTAGAATCAGAAATGTTAGAATTTTCTTAAAGCTGTTAGTTTCCTGAACTTGTGACTAGTGTCAGCACGTGTACTTGCCTCATCCTATAAATGTTTGTTTTATCTTCCGTTTCTAGTAGACTCATTTTTCATTGTTTTAGAGGGAGGGGTTGGAATTTACGATGTTCTGAAAATCTTTAAATGGACAACTAGAACAAAATAATGTTTGTATTAGCAAAGAAGACTGTTCCCCCAAAATACCTTTGGCTGGCCTGGCTTTTAGACAGACTTGTAACAAACTATACTTGTTTTATTGATCCACCATTAAACCCCAAAATCTGTCTGATCACACATACTAATTTCTTGATAGCTTCAATTTTGAAATTTTTTAATTGCACATCTAGAAGAGTCAAAACTGTAGCAGGAGCTTACCTCTTTTGCTTCTGTTTTTTTGTGTTTAAAATGCTGTCAGATGTGTCTGCACTCAGATTGCAATACTTGCAATACACTGTATTTTTACTGCAAGAACAGGTTAGGGAAAATACATGATTTTTTAAATTTTTGAATTAAGCTACTGTGTCTAATTCAAAGCTTTCAAATGTTGAGCTGTCTTCAAGCTGCAAGTAAGCTGTATTTGTGTGATATGAAACAGCATTGATACAGGGAATATAGAATAAATACTAGATTAGAAATGCTGTCTGTATGAAGCCATTGTCAGTCAGTGATCTTTATTGTGCTGTGTGTTTATGTACTTAGCGCATGAAATGTATATTCTTTAGGCATAAACTTTGGTTTCAGGCTAATGCATATATTAGGAAGATTTCTGTAGAGCAGACTAAGCAGAAACAAAATCTGAAGCATAATGAGACTGCAGTCTTAATGCTCTATGAAAAGCTCTCTATTACTATATTATTGCAGTAATACACTATAGAAAAAGCTATCTGTTGGGAGAGCATCGAGTGCACTTTCAGTATTTTCTAGCTGATTATTCCGAGGTGTTTGTGGGCCACAAACTAATTCAGTTGTGAAGTACTGCATTGAAGAATACGTTATTGGCAGAAGGGATTTCTGAGAGTTCTCTTTTGGCTAGTAAGAGAAACTATGACTCAGAAGAAGTGTAACTTATTATCAGAAAGTATCTAATGTATTTTGTTTAGCTTCTCAAATCTGAAGTTGTTTGGGTTTGAGACTAGATAGGAAGAACTGAAACAGGAGGCACTTAAAAGCAACTAATTTGGAACCTGGAACATCTGCTTCTTACTGGGGTCTTTTTCATGTGACTGATGCATATAATGTCTGTAGCTCTAGTCTAGTGAAGGTTATGATAATCTGGAATTAGTTCCATGTGAGTGAATACATTTTTAAAAAATAATTTTTATTTAAAGAGTTGTGTAGTTAAATAGCAGCACTTGAAGTTTTCAGTTCAAAGATTTCTAGCATTTTTATGGAAGCTGTCTTCGTTAAGTCAAAGAAGCTAGTTTTGCAATTGTAACTAATGTATTTAAGTTGGTCTTGGATGATGGTCCTTTTTTAGAAAACCTTCACCAAATCTTTAAATCTTTAAGTAATAAGACATGATTCTGCAACACCTAATTGAAAATCAGCACTAGTTGATGAGCCTTGGAAGATTAGGAGACAGTGTTCGGAATTTGAATTTCATGTGATTCAGAGATGTCTGACTAGCAATAGTCAGACATTACAAAAATGTCTGAATATTCTAAATTGAAGTCCTTTGCTGAAGTTCTTGCTTAGAAGTGTGTGAAATCCAGTTATGTTAACTTTGTAAATGTCTCAAAATAATGAAGCACGCTTTTTTTTTTTTGTTACTACCTTGAGGCTAGAAATGTTAGCAAGTCAGCAGACTAAAACCAGCTTTTGAGCATGTCTGTGTGCAATACATTTTCCCTTTGATGGTTTGAGTTATTGGGAGAGATTATTATAAACAGGTGATGTTTTAATTTCTGCTTATTAATCTGATTAATAATCTAGGATTGTTAGTGTGTGAAATCAATGATCAGCTGGTTAATATGTTCAAATGACTTTACAGGTGAGGTAGAGAGCAGTTCACTTAAGTATTATATCTCATTCTGAAATGCAGATTTCGATGACCTTTTGAATAATACAAAGATATTGCTGTAGATTTTGTAATCATTACACTACTGTTGGTAACATTGAAAGCCACAGGCTATGTGTTGCTGTAAATTGAGAAGGTGGAATTTAAAGGTAAAAATAGCTCAATGTTAAATGCATCCCCTGCCCACAAAGTCTGTTACCAGAGTTGGCCCAGGTTATCTTTTAGTGTAGGCAGAATTCTAAGTCCTCAAATGTGATTTTTGTGTGCCGTATTTGTGTGTGTCTTGATGATATCGCTCTATTCAAAAGTACCAACAAATTTGTGATGTCCCAGACTTCTAAAACAGGTTAAAAAAAAGGTGATTGGGATGTTAATTTTCTGGTGTTGTCATTCAAGAAAGTTTTTGAAACTAAACAATGGGAGTGCAGAGGTGAAAAACTGGTTGTAAGTGATTAGTAACACGGTTGTGGCTTTTCGATATTTTGAAATGATTCCATTTAATATTTTTGCCAGCTGAATATTGTGTGATGACAAAAATTGAATATCCCATAGAATGGCTCAGTGTTTAACAAGTAATCTTTGACGACTTTTGTTGGTTTTTTTTTTTATTTTCTTTTTTTTAATCTAAGAGGGATTCCTGGAATTGTTTACTGTTCCTATGTATCTGTATTTCTATCCATTGTTTCCTGTCTCAAATGTAATATTTGTTAGTATTTTGATTTTTTTTAATGGTAGGTGTTAATAAAAATTGAGACGCAGAATGATTGGTGGGAATGTTGAGGAAGAGGAAGGGAAGATATTTTTTACCAGGTGTTGTATTCTTATGAGGTGATGCTATGTTAATACATAAGTGTCTACCATGGTGTTAGATTGCATTTAAAACTGGCTAATAAAAAGGGAGTTGCATTGATCTGTGAATATAGGTGTATTATAGGTGTTAGATTATATTTCGGCAGATCTAGTTTGCCATTTGTTTTAAGATTCAAAATGGAGGATTTCCCTGTGATGATAGGGGTATATAGCAGTGAGGATTTGGAAGTTTTTCCTTTGCCTGCAATTTGTAGGACTGTGTTTTACTTAATATTGCATCTTCACTAAACAGAGAAACACTGTCCAACCTCACAGTCTTGTACTTCTGGTGTAGTCATTGGTGTAAAACCTTCACCTTTACATTATGATCAATGTAAAGTGCCTACTCATTCTGCTTGTTGATAGCCTAAGCAAGTGTTCTAGGTCACTGTAATACATCGTAATCAATATTGTAAAAAATACTGTATTATATATACATGATCACTGTACCATTGTTCAACACCAAGTTGAAAAGTAGAAACTTAACATGAGCAAGAGGAGCTGTTTTATGCATCAGTTAATAGCTTTGAATATTTAGTGCACCAGCTGTCCATTGTGGTTTTATAAATTGTTCCTGTTTTGGCTTGACTGTGGTTTGTGAATATATTTTACTTTCTGACCAACTTTGTCTTTGGGAGATGTTTGTTAATCAGATCTTTGTGACCATCAGTCATTAAAGGGTTATTACGTGCTCAGTTTACAAGCCATAAATTCAAGTTGGAAGAGGCTGCTGGAGAGAACTTGTTGTGTGTAAAGTGGAAAAAAATATCACTGACTAATCAGATAAGTATTACATTTTCCACTGTGAAAGTTGTCAACTTCCAATCCAAGGCTTTTATTGTCAGATGAGCCAGACAAAAGTGTATAAGCTAATTTCATAAAAAAAACCCAACCAAAACCAAACAAAAACAAACTACCCACCTTCCTCCCCCAAACCCAACCCAACCTACTCCCCCCCTGCCCCCAGCCCCAAACCAGCAAATGACTACTAAGACAGTTTCTGATGTCTTGGTGAAAATAAAAAAGCAGAAAAGAGTTCTGGTAACTTTGTTTTCCTTAAGGTAGTAAGACTTTATCTTGTGGTGCATAGTGGTCTTGGCCTCTTTAGCTTCTCTTGCCTTTTAGTAGTTTTTAGTGTTGTATACAGTTATTTCATTACATTGTAAATTATTTGGCAGTGTCGTATTTAATTTTAGGGTTTGCAAGTATTTAAAATGCATTGTTATGTAAATTAAAGAAATATTTTGGGTTTATTTCTATATGAACAAGGTCTTGAGAGTTAAGATAATTTTCTAAATAGTATCCCGGTGTAGCACTTCAGGTGTTTGTTTTTGAATAATGAAAAAGGAAGAAAAAATGGTTTGCCTGGATTTTGAAAAGATAGTCACATCAGAATTTTCCCCTCCTGTGTTTCTCAAAATGTGGTCTCACTTGGAGTAATTCTTAATTTGACACTTCAATGCTTGAATAGGTCTGACCTAGACAGTGTGCAAAGTCTTAGAGGAAATAATAATGAAAGACATGGAGGTAAATGGAATATGGAATAAAATGCAGTGTGAGTGTTCTGGGTACAGTGTACCAGTCTGATCTGAGACCACCTTCTCTCTCTATCTGTGTCTTTTTAAAAATTTTTTAATTTGTTTCTTTTTCATCTTTTCTGTTGGCATCCCCCAAACAGAATTTGATTTTACCACTGGATTTACTGGGTGTCAGTACATTATTTCATAGAATGGTTTGGGTTGGAAGGAACCTTTAAAGATCACCTAGTCCAACTCCCCTCCTACGGGCAGGGACATCTCACTAGACCAGGTTACTCAAAGCCCTATCCACCCTGACCTTCAACACTTCCAGGGATGGGGCATCCGCAGCCTAAGCAAGCTGTTCCAATGTCTCACCACCCTCATCATAAAGAATTTCTTCCTTATGCCCAGTCCAAACGTGCCTCTTTCAGTCTGACTTCGTTGCCCCTTGTCCTGTCACTACAGGCCCTGGTAAAAAGTCTTTCTCCATCTTTCTTAGAAGCCCCTTTTATACTGAAATGCCGCAATAAAGTCTCTTCTGAGCCTTTTCTTCTCCAGCCTGAACAACCCCAACTGTCTTCGCCTTTCTTCACAGCAGAGGTGTTCCAGCCCTCTGACCATTTTTGTGGCCCTCCTCTGGATCCCATTTTTAACAGTTCCATGTCTGTCTTGTACTGGGGATCCTAGCACTGGATGCAGTACTCCAGGTTTATTGTGAGTGTGACAAGTCATGAAACAAGGCAAATAATGAAACTATAGTTTTGTAGTGAGGGAAGTATTAATGTCAAGGTTTGTGGTATTGATGAAACTTTTATCTAAATGCATCTCTGGCAACCCCTAGTCAGTGAAAATTAACCCAAATGGGAATGGTGCAAATGAAGAGTTGTAAATGAAGTAGAATAGCTTGGCTTGTTTATCTTAGCAAAATGAAGACTGAAAAGAGATTTGATTGCTCTCTATAATATATCAGAAGAGGTAAGCACCGGGGAGAAGAAAAGCTATGTAGGCTAAAGGGTAGGATTGGTACAAAAATTAATTGGCATCAAGTGGCTATGAATGTATTTAGATCATTAGAAACTAGTTGAATTTAAAATCTGAATCATGTCAGTCTGAACCAAACTTCTGAAAACTATGTGGGCAGAAATAGTTTTAAATTCATTAGATGCGATCTTACAAAATGGTTTGCTTCATGTGGACTTCAGAAGGCTCCTCCTAGGTCATGAGGTTACAATTTTCTTGAAAGTTTGGTAGGACAGTGGTGGTACCTAATTATGTACTTGAGCTAGAAGCCAGTATGTCATGGCATAAATTCCAAGACATTAGAATAGGTTGGCTGAGGTACATGTTTAATGTTTTTTTCTTTGTAAGAAGGAATGTTCATAAATTTAAAAATCATATACCTAGGAGTAACTGTTCCATTTGTGAAGTAAACTTAGTAATTATAATTCACAGGAATATGATGGTTTAACGTGCTTAATGTGTTAACAGTGTGATGTTAATGTGGCCACTAAGTCTAGTAGACCTAATGAAAGTAAAAACTGGTTTTTAATTTGTATGTCTACTAGCCATGTTCCATGTTACGGCTCAAGTTGGATTTCTAGCTGCTTCCATAGAAGTGAGCTGACTGGTCATGGGTAGCGTGGCTGCATTAGCTCAGCTCAGTACTGTGACGTGAAGGTAATGAGGGAATGGAGTTTGTGATGCTGCCCGAGTGACAAGGCTGTGACTGGATGCAACTTTTATTTAAAGCATGTTTTCCTGAGTGACTGTAGGATATGCTGTACTTGACTTTCAGAGATTTGGGATGGAGACCTGTAGTCTGTGCTTCCAGAGAATGAAGGGTCACACTGAAACTAAAGTGAGTTGTTAATGTCTTTGTGGGTGTAGTTCAGTGTTAGCTGGACCTGCCTGTGGAAAATTTTAATGTCTTATAATATAAGCCTGTTTAGACCAGGCCCATTATGTGCTGAAG
The DNA here is from genome assembly GCF_023638135.1 of Falco biarmicus. Taxonomy (NCBI): domain Eukaryota; kingdom Metazoa; phylum Chordata; class Aves; order Falconiformes; family Falconidae; genus Falco; species Falco biarmicus. The sequence continues at coordinate 61,318,307 of NC_079290.1, forward strand.
TTAGGCACCATTTAACAGTCAAACACCTGAAACTGTTTGGGTTTTTTTTAAAAGAACTTTCTGGGCTTTTGTCCATGAGAAGTGTGAAATCAATTTATTTTTAAAGTTACTTTGTTCCACTCTTGGGATACTACTTGAAAGGAGACTGGTGAAAACCGCAAGAGCTCTGGTGTTTAATCTTTGAGTCTGGCCACTGATAGCCAGTTCTTCGAGCACACTGGGAAAAGTGCTAAGTAGCAGCTTTTGGTCAGGTCTTCTGTAGAAAGACTGATTTTTCTATGTGCCACTGCAGCTGTCATCTGATATGATTGCAAATATTCTGATTACTACTATGGAGTTTGAAGAGTTTCTTGTATATTGCCATTCAGATCAGAAAGGTGTATCCAATTGTAAATTTTGTATTTGAGGGTGCATACATATTTGAAAGTGCTGAATATTTGAATATTTTAAACAGCAGAGCTGGGCTTTTCAGCATCACTGGAACTGAAACCTGTTGTAAGCTATAGTTGGTTAAAATGCAAAGCAAGTTTAAAAGGGAACAGAAAGGGAAAATCTACTTGTTCGTTTAGTTCTAGTTCAAGCTAGTATTCTTGACATTCAGGAGCCTCTGTAATTATCAAATTCATTAGTTATCCAACCTTATGCAAGTAAAGAGAATAGTTGCTCCAGCAAGGAAGGGTTTAATAGCACAGCCCTTACTGAACTAAATTGTAAACACTGCATCTGTACTGAAAGATTGCTTGTACATATTGCTTAGTTTTTTCAGGACTTTGGGGATAATTTGCTGGTTTAAATGTTCATGTTTAGCTGGTAAAAATATTTCTACTGCCCTTATTTCAACAGTGAGAGCACTTTGGGATGAATAATACTTTATTTATCATTAGATTCTTAAGACTTTATCCTAGCAGAATAGCTACTAATTTTAGTATGCTCTTCATGTGTATTTGGCAAGAATAACAATGTAACCAAATAAAGCTAAATTGTAAGTTAGGAATTTACACTAATGTGGAGGTTAAGTTTAAATAACAAGCATGCCTTTGATGTTAGTAACGTGACAGTTCTTTAGTAAAGGCACTCTTTCAACAGGAAAACATCAAGAATAGACCTATATGACTGAATTGGACTCAAGACTGCTAGATTATAAAGTTTAAGCTAAATACAAGCATTAATATCTTTGGGTAAGGTTGTTCCATTGTACACCATCTTACTAATAGTGTTGTGTGTTGTTGTGGAGGCTAAAGAAACCGTTGTCCATATTTAATACTAAAAGCAGGACAGTCTCCTTTTAGTCTGTTTTTCATCTATTATATATACCAGATAATGTTCTCTTTACCAGAATTCATGGTAATGATCTGTGGCTCCACTTTACCATTGAGATAAATGCTTATTACTTTTTTACTGTGTTTTTGGCCATTAACAACATGTCAGTAACAAGCTGGGATGAATATGAAATTTAGATCCAGTAAGAAAATGTAAGAAAGAAAATTGTTCGGTTTGTCTGCTTTGAAATGCTACTGTATTGTATCACTGACTTTTCTGTCAGAATGGCAGGCAAAAGGTTTCACCTTTGCCATCAGACCCCAGTAAAGCATGCATGCATGCCAGCATCTGCACAAGCACGTCTAGCAACCTGGATAACCATATATAGGCTCTGCTTGCCTGTTTGACAGGAAGATCTTTTAGGATTAAAAACTGGGCATTGTCTCAGCATTTCTTAGAAGGAAAAATCTTTGACAGATACATCATCAGCATGGATGCAGACAGCGTGTCATTGTGGGGAGCTCAGATGAAATCTGATGTTACCCACGGTAAACAGCGCTAGCATAGAATCAGCCTTCAGGAGCTCTGGGCACTGAGATGTGTCAGCTTTCTTATGAAGCCTTTTGCATTCTGACATTTATGTACAGGTTGATGATAAAACTAATAACTTTCTCAAGTGCTAGGGTAGAAAAAGAAGGAAATATTTTGTATTATTGCTCTAATGTATGGATATCTACATGAGAGCCATGGTTATTTGTAGGTATTATTGATCTTGCACCTTCATCCACTGATTATTCCTGATCATTCAGACCTCTAGTGTTGAAGTATTAATCCATGAAATGTAAGCTGTTATGCTTCGTAGACCAGGAGTAATTTTAACATAGGTAATTTGTCAGTCGGAATTTTTCTTCCAGTTGAAGAAGGTATTTGAATGGTTATGGTTTTGGTATTTCAAGAGGAAGGGATTAGGCTCATTGGCAGTCCATGTTATGTATTCTCTTCAGATTATTTTCACAGAGGTCTGAATATTAATTTCTTAAAAGTAATGTATGGAAATAACAAATCTCTCAGTTTTGTGTCAGCTGTCACCTATGCTTTTTTCAGAAAGTACTATAAAGTTCCATTTAGATAAGTGCTTTATGTATATTTTAAGATTATTTTTCTTATCTGACAGTCAAGGTAGTTTTGACTTGCTGCAGGCCACTGGTCTTTCATTTTTAGACATCTTTCCCTCATTACCCTTGGTGGAGGATGATCAGGTCAGGGAATACTTAAGTAAACTGGACATACCTAGTCCGTGGGCCCTGATGGAATGCATGCACGAGTGCAGAGTGAGCTGGCAGATCGCAAAAGAGGCTGATGATAACCTTTTGAAGTTCAGCAAGAAGTGCAGAGTCCTGTACCGTGGGAGGAATAACCCCCCATGCACCTGTACATGCTGGTGTCTGACCAGCTGGAGAGCAGCTTTGCAGAAAGGGCCCTCAGGGTCATGGTGGATACCAAGTTGACTGTGAACCAGCAATGTGCCCACACAGCCAGGGTGGCCAGTGGTGTCCCGGGCAGCACCAGGAGAAGCCTTGCCAGCGGGTCGAGGGAGGTGATCCTGCCCCTCTGCTCAGCACTGGTGAAGACACAGCTGGAGTGCTGGGTCCAGTTCAGGGGCTCCCCATTATAAGAGAGACATGGACATACTGGAGAGAGTGCGATGAAGGGCCCCAAAGCTGCTGAAGGGACTGGAGCATCTCTCCTGCGAGGACAGGCTGAGAGAGCTGGGGCTGCTAAGCCTGGGGAAGCGAAGGCTCAGGGGGATCTTACCAGTGTACACAGATACCTGAAGGGAGGGCGCAAAGAGGACAGGGCCAGGCTCTTTGTGGAGGTGCCCGGTGACAGGACCAGAAGCAAAGAGCACAAGCTGAAACTCAGGAGGATCCCTCTGAACAGTAGAAAACGCTTTTTTTTTTTTTTTTTTCTTTCTTTCTTCTTTTTTCTTCTATGAAGGTGACCAAGCACTGGCACTGTTGCCCTGGGAGGCTGTGGAGTCTCTGTCCTTGGAGATATTCAAAAGCTGTCGGGGCAACTGATTCTGGGTGGTCCTGCTTGAGCAGGAGGTTGGCCCAGATGACCCCACAGGTTCTTTCCAACCTCAACCATTCTGTGATTGCCATGTCAAATGATGGGAAAGAAAAACAATTAAATTTTGGCCTAATTAAATATTTTTTTATTACATTGTACAAATGTAGATTACATGGGGCTATGTTAACTTATTCTTTCTTTATTCTGTTTTTACTTCTGATTCTAGCAGAATGAGTTGGTGGAGATCCTACTCTGTTACTGTCAGGTCTATCACAAAAGTTAGTTCACTTATTCTCAGAATTTGTCTTTCTGGCTTTATAATATTATTGCTAGTTTTTATCCTACTGACTTTAATTCCTTTCTCATTTATTAGGGCTCAAATTGTCAAATGCACTAAATGATTTTTCTTTGCCTGCCCAACCTGACTTTATTGTGTGCTGAAAGAAAACTTCCCCAGTTTGTTTTGGTAAAGATGTCTTGAAGTGCTTTGTATCTTTCAGGTGCTCTTGGAATTTCAAAGGTAATGAAACAGTTGTGAAAAAACCAGCATCTCACTTAAAGCATATAATCCCCATAGTTTTTGAAATTAACACTGTAATTTACACATTTTAAGGAGTTTGGGTTCCTTTTGCCAGTCTGTGTACTTTTTTATGTGTGCTTATATTGTTTTCAGATGTGGTTGAATATATCCCTTTACTGTGCCAGTTTACAGCTGAAATAAACTTTAGTTCTGTGCATGAAAGGGAGTGCTTTCTGGCAATCATCTTAGATATACGTCTTTATAACAGCTATTGTTCAGTGTCTTAAAGAGACGATATACTTAACCCTTAAGGTTTTACATATAAAATGTTGTTGAATCTGTTTAATAGTGCATGCTCATTTTTTTATAACTCCAGTTATCTGCCTTCTAATTATCAAAGATTTTATATTTAATAAAATGATAATTTCTTATCCAGTTTTAGGTAGGTGATATTCTGTGACAGGCTCTGTGTGTGCATTGTGACAGATTTACTAATTTGAATGGACCTCCTTGATAACCAAACCTGTCCGCTTCTTCGAAGTTCTTTTATATTCACTCTGTACTACCAACAACTAGAGATACTGATGGTGATCTCTCACCTTTCCCAGGGGTACCCCAGGCTGAGGAGGTTGGTTTGAGCTCTTCCTTCCCACTCTAGAAAGGCATATTCATGTCATCATTTTTTCCCTTATGTTTGACCATCCCAGGCAGTAGAAGGATGACTTTTGGAGCTGAGGAACTGAAGGAGACTTAAATTTGAAGAGAAGAAAACACTGTTGATCAAAACAATCTCTGTACACGTTCTACCTGTCCAGTAATACATAGTATTTTGGTTTTATTGCAATGTAACTGGCAAGCTTGTGGCAAGCCAGGAAACTTGGCCCTGTGTTTCAGCAGTGGAAACTGGCTCTGCTGAATTTGTGTCGCTTCTTCCTTGCCCACTAGTTGCTGTAGTCTGTGATGTGTAGTTGGCAGAGGCAACCCCAGCGTTAGTGCTGCACTGTAAGATTGCTGGAGTAGAAATTCAGTACCTAATGTTTTTGGAGATATCTAGTATTTCTGGGTGTGATTAGGTAGATGTCTGTCATTCCTTTCTAAGACTCTTTCTTGTAAGTCAAAAAGACAGGAAAAATCTCGGCATGGATTGTCATGGCTCCGTTCAAAACTGTTGGAATGATCTGGCACTCTCACAACTTTTATTCTAGGAAGATGCTGTCATTGGTGTCTTGAATTTACACTGCTATAAGGGGGTTGCTGAACTCCCTGTCCCCTTTAAAGTAGCTTTGACTCCCAGAGATTGTTAGATTGAAAAAATAGATCTATAAAGCAATGATCTCTTGTCATTAGACATCATATTTATATTTGTATAGCTTGAGAATTTTGTTAGTTTAATTACCACAGCTTCTGAAAACCCTAGTTGCAGATCCAGAAGTCCATTGTCTTAAGTTGTACAAATGTAAGATAAAAGATAGTCTTAAGCAGTTTACAGTGGAAGTATTGGGCAAACAACAGTAGAGGGTACTCGCGACCTGTTTTGTCTGGTGGGTACAGTTAGAAATCAGCCAGTCTGAGGGTTAAGTGCTCCAATAAAAACCAGCTTTGGCCTGGGTGTCATGCAAGCAGTGAGATGCTCTTTTTCAGAGGATAATGCTGTCCTGATATACCTGTATGTTTTCTGAGATGAAGCTGGCATGCATTTGTCCATCTTTTGATGCATGTGCAGAGTCTATCCATCTTTGCCTGTTCTTTTCTTTGTTTAGATGCTGTGTGGTACAGCCAAAGCGTTTCTCCTTCCTGATTCTACCCCTCCCCTCCCTTCTCTTGTTTTTCTCAAGTAACCATCATGATTTAGGCTTTTTGCGCTCAGACTGTTAGTGCCAGCTTGTACTTTATTTCCTTACTCCCCCAAGGGTAGTGGTGTTTATGTTTGTGTGAATGTGAACTCCAGAATCCTCTTCTGCTGTTGCCTGGTTTCTTTTTTGAAGGCTATGTTACGTTAATTTAGATTGTGTGGCTTCTGAGTGGTTAGAGAGATGTTTTTCTGATTTACTGTCCTCGCGTCTCTTCCTGCCTGTCCATGCTCGGATCAGTGCTGTCTGTTGGTATGCCGCTGAACTACCACAACAGCTGGATTCTGCAGGAACAGTGAAATTCAGTCATCTTTTCCTTGTGTACACCAGTTTGTTATCAGCTGTTTATGAAAACTGGTGGTTGCAAGTCTCAGAAGCTTTATACAGCTTTTTTTTTCTTTAAAGCTTTTAAAAAGCAGGGGAAAGGTAAAGCTGTAAGAAGGGTGCTCTAGACCTTGAAAAAGATTTCAGTCTGCTCTGAAAGAAATGTCTGATACTAAAAAATGTCCCTGAGCTAAAGGTTCTTTGTTTTTTTGGGAAGTATCCAGGAAATGCAAAGGAGGTCACTGCATTCATGTACCTGGGGAACAAAAGCAGATTTATTTTTTTCCCAATTATCTGTGGTGTTAGGATTCAAAATGCTGTTCAAATTATTCTGATATTTCCTGTCACTTCTATCTCATTACTATGTACTTTGAGAAGGCAGGCATTAGGGCAGCTTTCACGTCTCAAAAGGAACAACATTTTTTTTCCTAAAGTTTAAAAAACAGTTTATCATCACTTTATAAATTCACTGCTTTGTCTTAAGTAAGCTATTTTTTAATAGTATAGCTCCTTTTCTTGGTGACTGTGCCTTTCAAAATGAGCCTCTGAAATGAGCCTTTTTTTCCTTTGAGTGGAATTTTGTTAGTAATAGTAGTTGAGATGACTGAGAAGCAGAGCTCCTCAGGCTGTCTAGAGTTGCAGTTAAAAAAAGCAGCCCCCACCTTTGAAAGCCAGATTCAAGGTGCTGTATGCTGCTGGGCACTGCAAAGGCAATGCCTAGGTGGCTATTACTAAGAGTCTCTGAACAACTTCCTCAAAAATGTTTGTGTAGCTCAAAAATAGATGTTTGGTCTTTTCTGAGTGTATCACCAGCCTTAGATTTAGAGGAGTGTTCAGCTGCCTGATTTTAGTTCAGCTTGTGGTATGGGTGATGCGAGTTATTTTTGGACCACACTATAATAAATGCAACTGGATCCTGCAAGACCCGTCAAGAGGCAAGTGGCAGGAAACTTTGAAGTAGTTTTGTAAATCATCCTTGTGTGTGCTGTGTAAAATTTGCTTGGATTGAGAGGGTGACTATTTAATCCATCGTATAAAGCTAGATTAGAAATGAAGTTTCTGACAAGTACTACCAGTTCTTATTTTCACAGAAGAACCTTGTTGAATGTAAACCTAGGTTGCATTTATCTTTGTCTACGTCTCTGTATTCTGGTTCTTATTAATTCCTGGTTTAGTCCTGTATTGATTTGTATCTTGGTGTTTGCGTCAAGACTCTCAAAATCTGGCGTTTGGAATGAGACAAAGATATCTGTCGGGTAGTGAGCCCTCTAGTGTAGTAACATGTTTAATAGTGGCCAGTACCGTTTCCTTTGGAATAGTCCAGATGCCTCTGTGGAATCAGGTGTTCAGAAAAGAGTTTAGTTTACTTCCTTTGTCTCATGCAATTAGTGGTTTTGTTGTGCCTTACAACTTGTTCATATCATGTATAGCTTTCATCCAATTTAATCTAAAATTTGCTTTCTTTGTGTTTTTTTAATGGAAAAGTAATTGTCATGTTTTCAATACTGATGAAAATTATTTTGTACTAATTTAATGTGTAATTTGTAAGGAATGATAAAGAAGGTTCTTCAAATTTATGTACAATGAAATATTATTGAATTGATTTCATATTCATATGAGATTCCATTTTCTAAGTTACATTCTTTTAGTGCCTGTGCAGCCTTGCTTTCAGATGACACAAACGTAAGGGACATTAACACAGCTCAGAACAGTGTGAACCTTACTTGCTTTTTGTGCTGTTACTGTGTGGCATCACGTGGCAGTGACCTTTGTTGGAAGACATACTTTTGCAACTTGACATTGAAATTGTGCCTCTTGTCCAGTCCAGTTTTAGAGGCAAGTCCTATCCTGGTGGTTTAACATAAACACAGTTTAGAGAATACACTGCATTGAATATGTAAATATGGCAACTATAACTTCTTTCCTGTGGATCAGTTATAGAGTAAGTGCATAAACAACATATCATCTCTCTTGCCTATTTTGAGTTTAAAAGATGAGGCTGGTGTCTGTTTCTGTCAAGTCTATAGGAGCTCAGAAGCACAAAAGAAGTTGAAATTTGAAATCTCAAGAGCAGTTAGTATGTTTCAGTATCACAGTGTTTCTATCTTTGAACATTTGAAAGAGTTCCAAAGTGTGTGTTGCTTCTGTTCCTGAAGAAAACTCCAGCAAAATTTACATTTGCATATGACCATTACCTTCTAGGTATTTAAAATGTTAAGAATGATTTGGTAAAATTAGCATATATATATATATATATGAAATTTTTGCACCAGCAGCTTGTGTCTATTATACTATTTAAGAATTATTTGTTCATTGCTGTAATGTTTATTATTATAACTAAGATGATAGAGCGTGCTTTGTGTGTAACAGTATGGGCTTAACAGATGTATGATTTAACATGCTTTTAGAATTTTGTTGCCATCAAGTTGTATTTTATAAATATGTGATGTATACACAGATTTTTTTTTCTAGAGTTACATGAATATTTAAAACAACAACCCTTTTTCCAGGTCCCTTTACAGATGTAGTAACTACAAATCTTAAACTACGAAATCCATCAGATAGGAAAGTATGCTTCAAAGTGAAGACCACAGCACCTCGTCGATACTGTGTGAGGCCGAACAGTGGAATTATTGACCCAGGATCATCTGTAATTGTTTCAGGTAAAACCAAATATAAATATATGCAGTTGTAGGTTAGGTGGTTTTAGGCCTTTAATGAAGCTCTCTAATGCTTGATCCTGCAATGATACATGAAGAATCTTCCATATAGAAATACTTGCCATTTGTCACATTTGTCTGCAGCTGTCTGAAAGGAGAAAAAGAAGGTTGGAAATAGCAGTGACTTTAACGGTATCTGTTCTTCAGACTACTATATTCATGCTTATATCTTGAAGTAGGGCATTTCTTGGATGCTGTGATGTGTTTAAAGTTTTAACATTTGGCAGTTCATTGCATTTAAGAAAACCCCCAAAATAATTCATTCTGTTGTTTTGAATAGTTGTTTTGACCATGGTACTGGTCCCTGAACTCTGTTGTTTCATAGTTCTTCCATTTATCACAGTAATATATGTTAAGTGGCAGTCATTAAATTGCTTTTAAAAATTAGATTTGCTGTTACTTTAGGTAAATGGAGCAGTTCATAGCCCTTAAATTTGAAAAATCTAGTATGTTTCACTATAGAGACACTCTCCCCTTATTCTGTTTCTGGGTTTTTTTTAGGTGAGAGAATAAAAAAAGAAAAAAATATCCTTTTCAGCAGAGTGTGAGCCCTGAAGCCAGACAGTATTTTATTTTTTTTCCATGAAACTCCATGTAAATTTGGCTTACATTCAAAATTCTGTGGATTGTCAGAATGAAGTTAGTTGGATGTATAATGGTCTAATCCTATGCAATGTGTGTGTCAAAAAGACCAGGTGTTAGTTATCGTGGGAGTAGACATTGTCAAGGAAATGGGATAAGACTAAGTGTCAGTCTTGATTTGGTAACATTTTCATGGGTCATTCTCCCAATTATCTAGAGGTAGGAATCTCCAGAATAAAGGGGATTCTCAAACCAGTGACTCCAAGAGGTGAGAAACTCTTTTATTTCTCTAGACATACCATATTTCCCAACTTGGAGAGCGGGTAATCCCATCTTTATAGGTTGTGGAGATCACAGGCAATACAGGTGTGAGCTCGTGTTCTAAGTCTAGAAAGTTAATTTTTGTAGAATGATTGCAGAGCCATAGCAAAGCAAGAGGGGAACATGGAGCAAACCTCAGAGCTTTTCAGATTCATATTCTTATACCCTTTGGGAAGTTTAAAAGAAGCTGGAGAAGCTTCAGGTTATGTGTTCAAATGTTGCAAGGAGTAACTCAGAAATACTTTGTATTTATGGTTGATTGAAACCTTAGACTAAGTTTTCTTGTAGGAGAGACACCAGTTTACTTATCTAATATGATCTGTAGAACGTGACCCTTTAAAACTTCAACATTGTTTACCGTGGACAATCCAGCATCTTGTGGATGAAAGATCATTTTACTGAGAACTGATTCATGATTCAAGTAGTCAAAAGCCTACTTCATTTCCATCTTCAACTTCGACTTGCAGCCATTTTGTCTTGACTGGGTGTTTGATCTGGTATCAGGGATCTTTCCTGTAGGTAGTCATATATCACAATCAAGATATTGCTGGACGTTCTTTTCAGAGATTGAAGAATTCCATTTGCCTATTTTAAAATGTGTTTTCATAGTTATGTCATTCTTTTAATGCTTGGAATATTTCAGTGTTTTAAATGAGATAATACTGGAGCTGTAAACAGTATTTCAGCTTCAGATTCACCAATAAAGGGAAACAGTATCATACTGCTTGACTCTTCAGTTTGCATAGCAGGGAATCTTTGATATCCCTTTTTCTGTATTACTGGATTCTCATGCAGTTAATCAGCTACAGTGACGACACCCCCCCCCCCCCCCCCCCCCGCCCCTCAAGATGCTTTCACGTGTACTTGTTTAGTTACAGTGCTTTTCAGAATTAAGTTCTCTTCCCGAAGTGTCAGCTTAATCTTTTTGGTTTTAACCGTATGATTTCTTTTGGGTCACTTGGTAAGCTAACTATGCAGATGATTTTTCTAGTGACCCACTTTGTTATCTCATCGATCTCTCAACTGAATCTTTTCACTGCTGACTCATCTTTCATATAATTAAAAATAGATTTATCTCATGTTGTTGTGCAGAGAGAATTCACTCTAGGATACCATGGGCTGAAACTGTTTTCAAAACTAAACGTTGACTTCAGCCTATATAATGCATCGTGCTCATTGAAAGTCAACCCAGTTTTTAAATCTATTGTTGGAGATGTAATTTACAGTCATTTTAAGAAAGTCCATGGGTTTTTTGTTTATCATTTAATTGTGAATCACTAGGTAGCCTTCTTCAGCAATGTTTACACTTTCTTTTTTCCTCCCCAAAATACTGATTTGGAAAGATCTGTTTTTCTTTACCTTGATGCCCTAAATTAACTATTTATTATTGTATCATGTATTGCTTGTTGTTAACAATTGCTTGTTGTTTTTTCTTTTCAGAATATAGTGTGTTACTCTTCTTTTAGAAAACTTGTTATTGTTCTTCCTTCTGGTTTTCAGACCCCTTTGACATTTATTTTGTGGAGAGAAAGCCCTCCTGTGTAGAAAACCTAGGCCTATTAACAAGAGGCTTGCTTTCATAACTGTTTATTGCGGTTCCCCTAGAAGTGATCTTTGGACGACTCGGGGATTCCAAGAATATGTTTAAAACTGTGCTTTCGTATATTTAGGAGATTTTCCATGATTACTTAAAATCATGAAGAGCTTTAAGAGCTCTTTGAATTTGTGGATTGTCTTTTTCTGCAGCTTTTCAATTAAATGAGATTTTCAGTTGTTACCGAGTGGCCAAAGAACGTAAAGTTATTTAACTAGTTATCCAGGGATTCTGCCAGCATGTGAAGAAGTTCTGTGGTGATGGAAAGCTGGTTTTGCCATAATGGAAAAAATCTTAGAGATAAATTGCTATAGCATTGATATATGGAAGAAGTATTTAGTTTGATCAGTTACGTTTTGGACCACAGTGGGACCAATGATTAAGAAAAAACCCTGACTTTTAAACCTTTCCAAACAGGTTGTTTGAAAGCATGTCAAATAATGCAGTTCCTTTATGTACTTTATTTGTGAGATAAATCTGATTCAGATTATTCACTTACCCTTTGATTACATTGTATATAAAGTTCAAGGGGAAAAAAAAAATATATAACCATCCTGTAGCAAACACCTGCAAATTGTAACTAGTACTTAAGGCCTAAGGTTGGGTGGCAGTGTAATTAAATTTAGAAGTAACTTTTCTCATAGGTACTAGTGAATGGAAAATGGAAAGGCCAAGTTAGTAATTTTGATACTGCACTTAGCATTTTATATACTAATGCAGTTCAGTCCTACCGTGAAGAATTTACTTTCTGTGAAGGGAAGCATATTGAACTGTACATCCAATGAAGATTCAGAATTGTGGAAAATATAATTGAATTGTTTAAAACTATAGCAGTATTGAAGTCTACAAATTGGTTTAGAATATATGGGAAGGTTGTTCAGAGACTACAGTGTATTTTTCTAGCTCAGTCAGTATTTCTGCTATAGGTACATTTACAGATACCTGTTGATAGGACTCCAGAAATGTTATTCTTGGGGTTTTTTAAATCTTTATCCAAAACTACTTCAGCTTCTCTGAGTCCTTATCCTCTGATAGACCAAGTCACAAGTGTTGTACCTACATACACATGTTTAAATATAATTTGTGTTGTTCAGTCCTCCCATCTGGACTAAGGCAACTAGTTGTCTCTGAAAGGAGACAAGGGGGCTAACATGATAGTTTGTTTCAGGGTCTGCTCCAGCCAGTATGGTTGGAGGTAGATGCTGCTTGTTGTGTATCCCTCTCTCTGCTTCAGTAGTCCCCCAGCACTATGATAACAAAACTTGTGTATTCAGGTGGTTCTACAAACCCTTATAATATGCCCCTGGGTATGCAACTATATCCTATAAAAGTTGTAATCTCCTGGTCTGTATTATAAACATCGTGTTATTTCAGTCCCTGTGAACTAAAGAAACCACACACATAATAGTGATGCCAGGATGACCGGGACAGCTGCTATGTAGTGTAAAAACACAGTCTGCGCCTGGATGACCTTGTATAACTTGGATGGATGAAGGTGGTGCCGCGCTGCTGTAATTAAAGCTTTCATTTAAAAGTATTGTATTGTAGAAATAATGGAAGCTATACTGTCAGTGATGTAATTTTTTTCACCAGGATTGTGCACACCTCAAAATAACAACTTTAGAAGCATAAGTTTCTGTTCTTAACCAACAGAGTTTTAAACTCTGGAAAGCTGAAAATACAGTGAAAAGGCATTAATTTAGAAAGTATAAACTGCTTGCATAATCAAACTCTGGTAGCAAAAAGTACAACAAAAAGTTGTAGCACAGACTTTGTTGTGTCAAAGAATCTGGTTCCATCCAGGTGGTGGTATGTTTTTTTTCTTTTTCTTTTTTTTTTTTTTTTTTTTTTAAATCTGCATTACAATATGTTGAAAGCTGAAAATGCAGAGAGAAAATACATAAGATAAAATGCAAGGAGTATTATGCATTTTATTTTAATGTTTCACTTAAAGCTGCCTTTACAGGGAATTTGATTTTGACTCTCATCCCTCTATTTGCTGGTAAGGTGCAATGGAGACCCAAAACATGGCATAGAGTTAAATTGTGTACCTGGTTTTTGGAGTACTTTTAACTGTTAGACTGGATTTACGGTTAAGAATGTTAAAACCTGAGTATAATATATTGTGTAGTTATTATATAACTTAAATGCTAGATTTTTTTTTTACAAAGAGCTCAGTTTGAAAGCATTTTGAAGATGTATTATTAAAACCCTAGACAGCTTTACCTCCTATAGTAACTGTAGTTTTTGAAGTATTTTAGTAGTTTTGCTCCCAGCTTAGATTAATATACCACCTCCCACCTCCCGTGTAACTATTGTAATGTGTGCTACAATTCTAAATTTGCGTGCATTTAATCACACAATGTGTTTATTCCAAAGCAAAGTCCTGTGCTGTTTGCTTGAGTTTGTGGGGTTTTTTTGTTTGTTTGTTTTGGGGGTTTTTTTTTTGGTGTCTGCCTTACAGGATCTGTTTGTTCATACTTGTATATGAAATGCCTTTTAGCTATAGTAATTACAGAAATAATTAATGTCATCTACACCAGACTGAAAAACTTACAAGCTCTTTCCTCTCAGTACTGGTTGCTACAGTGTATATCTGCTGTATTTTCAATACTGTCTTTTGCATTTCAACTTTCAGTGTCTGTTCAGTGAGAAGCAAATCTGAAGCGTATAGATAGCATGCTTGTTACAGTGATTAGCTGAAGAATCAAGAGTTTTATCCTTTATTTTTTTCCTGTGAACAGTAATGCTGCAGCCTTTTGACTATGACCCAAATGAGAAGAGTAAACACAAGTTTATGGTACAAACAACCTATGCACCACCAAATATTTCAGATATGGAGGCAGTGGTAAGTAAAAATGGGGTAAAATGACTGTTGTATATTTTTTTTTTCTCAGAAACTCAGGCTTAAGTGCAAATGAGTCGTGTTTTTGCAATTTCTTTCTGGAGAAGAACTGGGTTTTCTCTGAACAAGTACGACTTGCATATGTGATTCGGGTATTTTAATATTAAATACAAGCTTAGTTCTTAGAACTCGCTTAATGAACTGGTGGAATGGAAATAGTGAATCTAAGGTAAAGTCAGTTCAGTGTTAAAATATGAGCATGTTGTACCCTATATGTGGCTAATCTGAAGGGGATCAACAGATTATATTTGAAGGAATCAAGAGTATGTTTAAAGAACAAGCCTGAAGCTGTATGAAATAGGTGCATTTGGTTTGAAAAGTGTTTCAGTGAAATGTTGTATGGGATTATAACAAATTAAAACATTTGGAAGACTAAGATAGGTCTCTCTAAGAGATACCAAGTGGCTAAATACAGCAAAATCGTAGATTTATATTCCGTTTTAACAGAATATGCTGTAGATTCTGTTCTCAGGCAGGACTGGTCTGATGAAAGGTCCAGAAAGAAGATATTTAGGTTCGTGTTTGTTAATTCAGAAGGAAGGACATCTGTTGCTGACGTTACAAGCTGGCAGAAATGGGAAGGAAGCCTTCGGTTGTCTTAACATGCCCTTGAGGGTGTACATGAACTCCCGTAAGCTTGTATATTAAGGTGGAGGGGAAAAGATGCATAGGCTTCTGTCTCTAGAGACTGTTTAAGGAATGCCTGGGTTTACACAGGTATGTTCAGTGCTCACTCAAGGCAGAGGAGGAGAGGGGAAACAAAGGATAGAGATGAGGTTTTATAAATTGCTGAAATCCACTAGACCGGCAGATTGAGGCTCTGTCCCCTTATATGAAAGGAAAGACTACTGTGGCATCACGCTTCACTGCAAACAGTGGAAAACCTTGTAGATTTTGTGAAGTTTTTTGAGACATGTAGCTCGAAAGTTAATGTTTCTCTTCCTTCTTGTTCTGGTTTACTTTTTCTTACTATGCTTTGATAGCTTTTGGTTATGTGTGGTAAGTGAAGTGTAACTATTTGGTGAGGATATAAAAAGCCACTTCAGAAATACCTTTCAGATAATTGCTTTCTCGGTGTGTTTAAGTGTAGCATACTGAGAAACATATGTTGCAGAAAATCGATAATTGTAGTTACAAGTTAACTGTACAACTAATGCCACTGAAAAGGAGAACAAACAAAAAAAGGGGGAAGTGTATTGTGAAAAACCTGGGTCTAGTCTGTAAGACCTGCAGTTCTAAGGTAATTTCAGAGGACCTATTGGAAAAATTGCTGTAGACTTCAGATCAGTTTCTGAGCCTAAGGATTTAAGGCAACTACATGAGGTGCATGCTTTAAAAGTTAATTGTCAGTTGAACAGCGAAATTCCAGTGTATTTTATAATTATTTAGATATATTGGTAACTGTTAAAATTTAAAACGTTTTTTATAAACATATTTGAAAATTCTCTAGGCCTAAATGGTAATGTATTATGCAGTAAAATGAGGAAGTGGTTAAAAAGCTAAAAGATGAAGAACTAAAGAAATTTCTTCTGAAACTAAATGTGGAGACATGAAAAGGTGTCTTTCAACCTTTTTGTTTAAAATTGGTGCTTTCAAGATAGGACATAAGGAGTACATTTACCAAGGAGTGATAAGGCTAGAACTTTGTTCATAAACAGACTCAGATATACTTGTTCCTCATTGTGTGTTAAAGGAACGACTGTATTGTCCCCTCCCTATCCCCTACACACCTCTGGATCCATCCTTGCGTTCAATTTACTAATTTCTATTTCTGGTTCCGTTGATTAACCATTTCTAGCTTTCATTACTTTGCAGTAGTCAAAGTGAACAAAACCATACTCTTAAGGAAGCAAATCAGAAACTGCAGCTAGGGTAAGGGCAGTATTCGGCTGTGTAGGAGGCAAGTACCAAGAGCAAGCTTATGAACTGTTCAAATGTTTGCGTGAGTTAAATAGAGTTAAATAACTATACTAATTGTTGTCTTAGTGGAAAGAAGCAAAGCCTGATGAGTTAATGGACTCCAAATTGAGATGTGTGTTTGAAATGCCCAACGAAAACGATAAACTGGTAAGTAAGAAAAGAGTAAGAAACTGTCATGCATTGTCTGGTAGGATCTCACGGAAATTTGTTTTGAATTTTTTTTAGGCGTATATCATTAGTTAATTAAATGGATTGTAGAAATTTGTACTAAATTAGATGGGAGGGATGTTCAGTATATAACATTTTCAAAGATTCATAGGATTGTAGAACAGCCCAGATTGAAAGGAAATATTATCTGCTCAAGCCTTTCATTGGAAAGGGAGCACCTTGTCCAACTGTATCTTAAAATCCTTCAGCCATGGAGGCTAGTGCCAGAAATTATTATCTTTCCATTATTCTTATTGTTGATTTGCTTTAGAATGTTATTGCTGTCAGATTAAAAATAAATAATCTTCAATACTACACACAATGAAAAGTGAATTGCATAATTTGCTTTTTAAAAGATTAAGTGCTTTTCAACATAAAAAAAATATGTTTCTAATTCAGCTGAATTAGAAAAGGAAGTACCAATTAGAATTAGTGCATGTTTTAGGAATCCTAAATGCATTTTTTTTTAAGGTAGTGGGTAAAAACAGATAATCAGACAAAAAAATTTCCATTACCTTGTTCATGCTCTTGCCTTCAGACAAGATCTATTCCAGTTGTGTAGGAGATGACAGTTGCATTGTATATAGACTGAAGGTGTCTGTTTTGTGTTGCCTGGTATTTGGAATAGTAGTAAACTGTCAGTTACCTAGAAGTTTTGCAGACTATGACTGAATTCTTATGCATGAACATTTTTTTTGCCCTCATACTTGAAATTCTGATTTATGGAATCTTAATAGTGTATATTCTGGGTTGTTGTGGTTGTTTTTTTTGTTTTTGGGTTTTGGTTTTGGGCTTTTTTTTTGGTGTTTAGCATTGTGAAGTAGAGTGCTAAAGTAGGATTTTTGTGAACAACCTTCTTCACTATGGCCTTGACTTTTCTCTTTAATACTGTCTAGTTTTTACAGTAGTCTATAAGGCATGTTGGGGGAAAGTAGCATGGCTCCATGCATGTAAAAACCATCTTGTTACTTGTTATTTACATGCATAAAGGGTCTCCATGAAGGCTGCTACCTGGCCAGTAGATGTCTTTGCAAGTATTCTTCCAATATAGTTTTTTGGAGTGTAATGTAAAGAGACTTTTTGGATGTAATGTCAGCATAATGTTCTTGATGAGTTTCATAGTTTGTTGTGGGGGTTTTTTTGTTTGTTGGTTTTTTTCTTTTTTTTTTTTTTGCAAGGGTAATTTGAGTTTCAGCCTTTTATTCAGGTGTAAGCTGCCTAAGTGTGTGTTAAATACTAAAACTGTAAAGTTAAGCATTTATTATCAAGGCACTTAGTTGTCTACTTTCTGTGTTTTTTACCTTCTTACTAAATTGCATCTTAGATAATGAAAAAAATATACTTGTTCTTAATTGTATAAAATGTATAATGTAGTGAGAGAAATGTAGTGGATTATACAAAACTACCTCCTTCTGTGCTTTCTTCAGTGTGGTATCTTCATAGTATTGACTGTATAAAATACTTGTATTTTTCTGAGTAGCAGCATGGGGTTGCAAACCCCTGCTTTAGCAGTTGATTTAGTCAATGTCCTTAAACTTGGCAATGAGAAATCTGTCAAGTCCTGGGGGTAAGCCTCACCTGCCACCTCAGGATATACCTACACCAGGACACAAGTATTTCGCTCCAGTAAGCAACAACTTTCTTCAGATGCCTACCAGTCATAGCCAGAAAATTGACATGAAGAACACCAGTCAGTGAGGTCGAACAGCAGAAGGAGGTTTGTTCCAGAGATATAAGACTTAGGTCTTTCATGAAGTTTCAGTGCTACTAAAGGAATTCAATTCAGCTAGCTAACCAGTTAAAAAAGCAACAGGTTGCAATCTGCTTACTCATGATTTAATTGTGTTGGTCTTTTTAAATCCACTTAGGAGTATCTGTGGGGAGTAGCAGGATCTGGCTGTTTGCCTGTCTATGGCTGCATTGCAAGAAATTGTAAAATGCAAGTAGATGTTGTAGACCAAATAACTGCCACTTGCATAGGAACTAAAGAAATTCTTGCACCTTTTTTTAAGTTGCTTTGTTATTACGTAGATGTGATTACCTTTTAATAGGTTTTCTATTGCATTTAGTACTTAGCTTGGACTACTTTGGTTACGAAAGGTGCAGTATGGTGGTGGTCTAAATGGCATAGCTGTATAGCCAAGCAAGTAGCAATATAGAAGCCTGAATCTGATCTGATCTGAGTGTATTGCCATATGAATGCTGTGTTTTTACAAGTGGTAACCTGGGCTATACAGCTGAATCCATTGAACTATTAATTTCTGCTGAAGATCATTGTGTGTTTTGAGCAGAGCTGTGGGAACTAGATTTTTAATCTTACTTTTGGCTTTTTCACAGCTTTTTGTGTGACTTTTCACTTGTATTCAAAGTTAGTCATGTGTAATTCAGAGATGCTGTGAGACCTAAATTCCATGTTTGTGCAATACTTTATTTTCCTTCAGTAAGAGGTGCTGTAAGTGCAAAATATTTGTGCCATACATACTTTGTATTAGTTTGTGACATAACCTGTTTTCCTTCTACTTTGTTTTGTTTATTACTATTGCGGGATTACTTTCTTCCTTTTATTCCCTGCGCGCCCCCCCCCGCGCCCCCCCCCCCCCCCCCCCCCCCCCCAAGTTCAAATACTGTTTCATGCAGTTTATGCTGTCATTTGGATGCCTTCTGGGTCACAGCTAAAGTATTTATTTTTGTGTCAGTAGCATGTAGTACCAAATGTAAATGGTGCAATTTTCTCTTGCTTTTTAATATTTGAGCTAATCGGAATTGAACTGATAACAGAAGTTTTTGTTCAGATTACTGTAAATATAAGCTTCATTGAACTATATTAGTAGCTGGATTGTTTCAGTTTTAAGCTGTGGATGATTTTTCTCTAGGTAAGTAAAATTCTCAAGTAATTCTTAATATTTGTAGAATGATATAGATGCAAGCAAACCCGCGCCAGTACTGAATACATCTAAGCAGGATGGACCGATGCCAAAACCACATAGCGTTTCACTTAATGATACTGAAACAAGGAAGCTAGTGGAGGAGTGCAAAAGACTTCAGGCAGAGATTATGAAGCTGACGGATGAAAACCGGCACCTGAGAGTAAGTTCTGCTTTTGTGTTTATATTGAAGTGGCTTCATTTTTCTTGATTGAAAGGTCTGTTTTGTAATTAGGCCAATAGATGCGTATTCCAGAAAGTAAATAGAATTGTTAGAATGTCAAGATTGATATGTAATACGATTTTACTGTCCTGTATATTTTGAACAACTCAGTGATTGAAACTTTGTGATTGTCATGGATGAGATACTGAAGCTGTGGAATTTTCTTCTTAAGTGAAATGGTCCTGTTTAAGGTGGTTTTAGTTACTTTAAGTCTAAGTCAGAAATACTGAATGAGTAGCTTTTAATAAAAGTGCATTATTATTATTATTATTATTAAGAATAGTAAATGAAATCCAAAGAGGTAACATTCTGTATCACAAATTATTAGTGAACAAGAACAATTGCTTGGCCAGAGAAGGTAAGCAAACACTACTTTCCAGTACTTTTATATAAAGGTCCCGTTTCAGTAATCTGTAATTAGTCAATACATGACTTTTGGTGACTTTTCTATTAGTCAATACATGACTTTTGGTGACTTTTCTATAAATTTGTGTTTGTGTATCTGACAGTTTCATTGGCCATGGTAGCCTCTTAAAGAGCCATAAAATAATGGTGTCTCCACAGCTGTAATTCTGATGGCACTGGAACGTTTGGAGAAGCCCTACGTAAAGTAGATGTTTCTCCTTAATAATAAGGAATTACTGCTATTCAATTCTGACACGGTAACTAAAAGCAGGCTTCTTTATTGTGCCTAGCAAGAATTTCAGAATCTTTCTTAATGAGAGAGAGAGAGAGAGACTAGTGATTACCTGTCCTTATTTGAAAAACTATGGTTTCCTATGTTTATATTTTGGATTTTGGTGTGGCGCAATGTTGGTTGTTGGTTTGTTGGGTTTTTTTACTTATTTAAATATTCGCCAGCAAATTTGGCCTTTGAGTTCAGTTTTTACTATTGTAAAGAAGGTGTATTCATAATTTTTTTTCCCATCTGTGTTGTTTTCCCCCTCAGGATGAAGGCTTGAGGCTCAGAAAGGTAGCGCACTCAGATAAATCTGGATCACCCACAGCTTTGGCCCTCAGAGATAATGGCTCTAATTCTCTTCCTTCACTTCTTGTTGTAATTGCAGCCATTTTCATTGGATTCTTTCTAGGGAAGTTCATATTGTAGAAAGAATGAGTGAGAGAAGCATGCAAAATGCAGCTTCCTTTTTTTTTTTTGAGGGTTTTTTTTGGGTTTTTTTTTGGTTTTGTTTTTTTTTTTTTTTTCCTCGGCCAGAAAAAGATTTGTTTACCTACCACTTCATTGGTAGTATGGTCCAAGTGGCCATTTTTGTGTACAGCATCATAACAGGCTTTGCCTTTAATGGTCTCGCACGATTAGAAAATACAATCTGAAAAGAGAAACTGTTCGGCTACTGGACAAAATTGTACATTAAGTCATCAATAGCAGGTGTCAGTTGCACAGTCAGTCCTTTATGAAAATTCATAAATAAAGAATTGTTCTCTTTCTGTGGTTTTAATAAGAATTAAAAAATTGTTCAGAGTCTTGTAAATGTTATTTTAATAATCCTTTAAAATTTTATCTGTTGCTGTTACCTCTTGAAAAATGATTTATTAGATTGCTAATCCCACTCATTCAGGAATATGGCAAAAGGTATTCTGGGGGAAATGGTGCCTCTTACTGTGTAAATTTTCTCCTTACCTTACTTTGCTAATATCATGGCAGAATTCGTTTCTTACTTCTTGTGAGGCATTGTTGAGAGTTCTTCATCCTTACAGTCCTGTCCCATAATATTTAACATTACAAAAGAAATAAAATTGTTAACATTTTTCTGCTGGGTAGCCTGTTTGTGTGTGTTGTACTTTTAGAAGGGATTCCTAACAAGTTCATTGTTCATGGTAATTTGCTACTTGTAACAAATGGCTATTTTGAAGTTTATTTGCTTAAGTCTCTGGCTTAGACTGTTGTAATTGAAGTTTTTTGGGGAAAAAAAAAAGGTTTGCATTCCATTTGTTTAAAATGAACTGTTTTCTGGCTGCTTTCAGCTACAGAGGGGATGGTTATCAAACTTGTTTTGGAGCAGCGTAATTTGGATATCCAGCAGGTACAAATACCAGATGTGAATGTTATCAATATATTAACAGTTTGCTTGAATTGTGCGGGAGTGTAATAATCAACCTTCTGTTCCATCTTTGGATCTTCTGGGTGTCTTCCAGGAGTCAACATTATTCTTTGATTTCATAAGAGTACTTAATTCATATATACTAACTTAGTTCGTAATTCTGTTTCAGCAGATATTCAGAAATGCAAGCTGAATCTTTCAGACACCCATAGTGAATTCCATGATGCAGAAGAGTTGATATTTGCTGAGTGAGCCTCAGTTGCTCACCTTTTGAAAATGAAAATAATTTTAATGCAACTCTTGGCAGATCTACCTGTGTTAGTCATGTATAGCTAAGTTTTAAAGAATGCATTTTGTGGGGGTCTGAAATGCTTCCCTGCACTTAATCTTATGTCTTGCCTCATCTCTGAATAAGTCATAAAACCAAACTGTAGTATTGGAACAAAATATTATCTGTACTTCTGGCTAAGCATAATCCAATACAGGGAATTACTTGTAAACTTGAAAAATTGTGGAAGGGGTATACTCCTGTAAGCAAAATCGTATATGCTCTTGGACAGCTTGACTTGATGTGGTGCAGCTAAGTGTGTTAGACCTTGGTGTATGCACACCTTATGTAGCTGAGAAAAATGTTCTGGAGAAGATGTATGTTATCTTGGTTGCCTTTGATTCCTAGTGCTTTTTTTAAAAAAAGAAAACTATAATTACATCATGTTCTGTCATTGCTTTCTGTGATAAACTTTTTTTATAAAATCGTGCATATTTTCAAGGAAGTTGATGAAGAAAATGCAAATATTGCTTATCTTTTCACTTAAGCATGCAAGCACAGATGTTTCCAATTACTTGTTCAAGTGTCTGCATTCAAGTCTCCTTCTATCCCAGTGACTGGAAAAGCTGTGTTGAGGTCTTGATTATTTTGGTTCCACTGGTTCAGAATGTTGTAGTCCTGGTTTGTTTTTTTTTTTAAATCTTTTTATTTCCTCTAACAGAACATTGCCACATCAGACTGTCATAGCCAGTTCCAAAAACTGATTACATGGAAAATAATGAAAGCAATAGTGTGCAGGATGTAGTCTGCTTCAGACAGAGCAGTCATTGCTGCATTGAAGGTGGGGTGGGGAATTCTCTGGAAGATGTTACAATGTTCATAGCATAGTGTACAGAGGTTTTCAAGGGTAGCTAGCACTTTTAGGACTTGAGAGCAGAAAAAGGAGTCATTGTTCAGCTGACCCAGGTTTTGATGTGTGGCAAGAGTAATAAGGTAAAAATAATGATAAAATCAGATTGAAATAACTTTTTTTTTTTCATAAATAACAAACAGGTGGTGGTAAATCTTGGTCATGGTTTAAGTAATGTCTTCAAAGTGATAGTGTGCAGCGGCCTCATAACCAGTGTACTTACTAATGGTATAAGGATAACGTCTTGGTTTCCAGTAATCCCTTCACAGCTGTATATAAAATGTAATGCTAAAACTATTTTGCTCTCAGGAGTCACTTTGGATGAGATCAATTGTATTCAGTTAATTATGTAATATGGATTAAATTGTTTGTCTTTGTTCCTGAAATGGTTAGAACTTCTTGCTTTGTCTGCCTGCTTACTTGTGTATGTAAGCACTCTCCACTGCTCCTGGTGATAAAATCAGATGAAGATGCCCATAAAATTGTGTGAGGGTAAATGTATAACTTCAGTTAAATATGCATTGCAGGTTGCCCTTCTGATTTCTCAAAAGGGCAAGACAGAACAAGTATAAGTATCAAAGTAGTATTTTAAAGTTTTTATGAATATAGCACTTTAAAAAAGGGTAGTGTGATGGTTTGGGGGGAAAAAGCCTAGTTAAATAGAAGATATAGCTTCAGTTAATTCTGGGCACCAAATTTAACCCACTTATAAATAAATATATATGAACTTCATTTAAGAAAAAGTTATTTGTATCAATTCACAAGTTATTTGTGCATTTCTATGCATTCTCTAAAAACTGTTGACAAACACTATTGCCCCAGTTTGCATGTTTCTGCTGCTATGATTGAAGCCAATTTTTACATAATAAGCAACCAAACACTAGCTTGAAACTTCATTATCTCCTTGGGAGGGAGGAGGTGGAAGGTGACATTTTGACAAAGGGGAAAAGACAAAGTCAATAAGCAAAACTTATCTTTCAGGGCTTCTTCAAAGTTATTAAAAGTTGAAGTGTTAATAAACCATTCAAAATGTAGTACTGTCCTTTTTATTTTGGAACTTCTTCCTGACTATGTACGTTCTGTAGACTGCTGATACTGAATGGGTGTATCTAGTGCGCTGCTGCTATGTGCTGCTAGTAAATAGCATGCAGCTGCCTTGGATGAAGATTCAGTGTTGGTGTGAAGAGCCGGTGCCTGAATCCAGACAACACTGAGGATGCTGATGGTTTGTCAGGTTTATAATAATAGTTGTCGTGACAAAGAATTTTCTTTTTCCTGTTTGGAGTCTCTAGCTTGAACTGACTTGCCAGGGCAAACGCTTGCTTCGGTCTGTGGTAAATGATGGAATGAGAGCTACATGGTTACAGAGCAACCCTAATAAACATTTACTGTAATATTGAAATGCATGGCTCTTCGTGTTTGCAGGTGGGATTGAAATTCTGTAGCTGGTCTTTTGGGTCACATTGTTGTGAACGCAGTAGTTCACCGCTTTGCTTTCTACGCTGGTTCCTGTTGAATGGCTCTGTGGAGTGAGTCCAGGAAGGCACATCTATGCGTAGCCCTGACCACTGCTGCCAGGGAGGCTCTGTCTTTGCTGATCTTGACTTTCTTTGGCAGCTTTAGACTGGGGGCACACTTAAATATTGGACAAGAGGGAGAGCTAAATACAGGAGTGGGTTTTGTGAGACAGATTTCTTTCTTTCCAGTCTGAATTTCTTTTACAGGGGCACTCTGTTAAAGTAAACAAGTATATGATCGAAGTTAGTCTGTTGTGGTTTTGTTTTTGAATGCAAGGTTGTGTATGTTTAAGAAGAGTTGCTGATTCTGACAGCATAAGCAAAAGTAGCGATGGTGTCATCACATTTATTGATTTGACCTTTAAGTGACAAATGGCTATGTAGAAATGAGGTCTTGTGCAAAAGCAAATGATTGATTCTTATCTTTTATCTGGCTTTCTCATTGCTGCTGGATGGTAAGGTTAGTGCCTGTTCCTCATCTGCTGGGACAAGGGTTTATGTGTTTGTGTGGTGGTGAACCAGATCTGGAAGCTGCTTCGGATTAAATCCATTGTTTCATCCTCTGCAAATTATGTTTTACCTAAATTGTGCTATAAGCATCTCCCGCCATATTACAGTGCCATTTTATTTAAAGCTTGTTACTAGTTTATGTAATATTGATAATACTGACAGCAGGGTATTGAATCTCTGTACGATAGCAACTTCTGTTGCTGGCAGTGGTGGAATGCTGCTCTTCCCCTCCCTCCTCTTTAGAAAAGATTTAAAGGCTGTTATGGTATCCACGCACAGAGGTGTGAGAGAGATGGTTATTATAGCTAAGCAGTCTGAGCTCAGACATTTGAAATAAATGAAAAATTGAAAGGTGATTGAAATAGTTATTCTTACCTTTCAAACTTGTGTATAAGAGAAGAAGTGCTGTGAGTTGTTTTAAGGTTAGTCTGTGTATCATCCACATTGTGTAAAAAAATTTTTTTTGCCATTGTCTGGGAATAATTGTCTCAGGATGTTGAAAGTTTTTACTAATGCTGGTGCAGGTTCATGTGCATAGGTGAATTTGGAGGTTGTCACACTGGTGGTTAATGTCTAGGCTGTTCTCAGAGTGGGTAGTGACCAAACAGCAATCTTTGTGAGTGTCTCAGTCTGCCTTGTAAGGATGGCTCACTGGCTTCAGAGATGGGGAAACTGAGGCACAAATGTCGGGACAAATTACTGAGAAAGGATGGCTGAGGCACAGCCCCTGTTCTCTAGCACAGATTCCATCCTATTTTTCATCAAGCCTTCCTTGAGCCTTGTCCAAGTCTGTCTTGTTGGATTTCTAAAATGCTGCTTCGTGTTGCTTGGAAATCTTACATAAGCCTTTAGGAAGGTGCTTTAAAAGCTTAGCTGTTGCCTTGTCTGTTCTTGAAGCCGAGTGTTCAAAGGGTAGAAAACATGGCTGTTAGGTGTTTGACAGTGGATTGTGCTCACTGGGATTGTAATGCCTGACTGCTGCTAAACACAGTAAGCCCGGGGGGATGGGGAAGATCTAAACATTTGGGCATGTTGTGTTTGCAGCCTTGGAACATTCAGGTGTGTCTGCGTATCAAAAAAACCTGTGGAGCCAGTGCTGTTTGTACCTTTCAAGTAAAAGAAAACAGCCCTAAATCTGTACAACTACCCTGTTAGTGGTTGTATATTTTGCTGTATTTGGTTCGCACGGCAAGGTTTTGGTAGCTGGGGGTTCGCAGGGGTGGCTTCTGCGAGAAGCTTCCCCGTGTCCGATGGAGGCAACGCCAGCCGGCTCCAAGATGGACCTGCTGCTGGCCGAGGCTGAGCCCAAGGCAACGGTGGTAGCGCCTCTGGGATAGCATATTTAAGAAGGGGGGGGAAAAAGCTGTGCAACAAATTGCCGTGGGAGAGAGGAGTGAGACTGAGAGCAGCATCCCCGCAGCCCCCAGGTCAGTGCAGGAGGGGCAGGGGGGCTCCAGGCGCCGGAGCAGAGATTCCCCTGCAGCCCGTGGTGAAGCCCACGGTGGGGCAGGCTGTGCCCCTCAGCCCGTGGGGGTCCGTGGTGGAGCAGATCCCCACCCGCAGCCCGTGGGGGTCCATGGTGGAGCAGATCCCCACCTGCAGCCCGTGGGGGTCCATGGTGGAGCAGATCCCCACCTGCAGCCCGTGGGGGTCCATGGTGGAGCAGATCCCCACCTGCAGCCCGTGGGGGTCCATGGTGGAGCAGATCCCCACCTGCAGCCCATGGAGGACCCCACGCCGGAGCAGGTGGGTGCCCAAAGGAGGCTGCGACCCCGTGGGAAGCCCAGGCTGGGGCAGGGTCCTGGCAGCGCCTGTGACCCCGCGGGGAGAGGAGCCCAGGCTGGGGCAGGGTCCTGGCAGGGCCTGTGACCCCGCGGGGAGAGGAGCCCAGGCTGGGGCAGGGTCCTGGCAGCGCCTGCGACCCCGCGGGGAGAGGAGCCCAGGCTGGGGCAGGGTCCTGGCAGGGCCTGTGACCCCGCGGGGAGAGGAGCCCAGGCTGGGGCAGGGTCCTGGCAGCGCCTGCGACCCCGCGGGGAGAGGAGCCCAGGCTGGGGCAGGGTCCTGGCAGGGCCTGTGACCCCGCGGGGAGAGGAGCCCAGGCTGGGGCAGGGTCCTGGCAGCGCCTGCGACCCCGCGGGGAGAGGAGCCCAGGCTGGGGCAGGGTCCTGGCAGCGCCTGTGACCCCGCGGGGAGAGGAGCCCAGGCTGGGGCAGGGTCCTGGCAGCGCCTGTGACCCCGCGGGGAGAGGAGCCCAGGCTGGGGCAGGGTCCTGGCAGGGCCTGCGACCCCGCGGGGAGAGGAGCCCAGGCTGGGGCAGGGTCCTGGCAGCGCCTGCGACCCCGCGGGGAGAGGAGCCCAGGCTGGGGCAGGGTCCTGGCAGCGCCTGTGACCCCGCGGGGAGAGGAGCCCAGGCTGGGGCAGGGTCCTGGCAGCGCCTGTGACCCCGCGGGGACCCAGGCTGGGGCAGGCTGTGGAGAACTGCAGCCCGTGGGCAGGGCTGACACCGGAGCAGCTGATGGAGGACTGTCTCCCGCGGGAGGGACCCCAGGCTGGAGCAGGGCAGTGTGAGGAGCCTCCCCCTGCGAGGCAGGAGCGGCAGAGACAGCGTGTGATGGACTGACCGCAGCCCCCGCTCCCGTCCCCCTGCGCTGCTGGGCGGGGGGGGGGCAGAAACCGGGGGTGAAGCTGAGCCTGGGGGGAAGGTGTGAGATTTGGTCTTATTTCTCGTTATCCTACTCTGATTTGACCGGTAATAAATTTCCCGGAGTCCAGCCTGTTTTGCCCGTGACTGTAGTTGCTGAGTGATCTCCCCATCCTTACCTTGACCCAGGAGCCTCTTGTTATATTTCCTCTCCCGTCCAGAGCAGCTGTGGGGTGGGCACCTGGCCTCCAGCCTGCGTCACCCCACCACGGCTGCTGTATCTCATAGGAGTGGCAAAATAATTTTCCATTGCTTCTTTGATAGTCCAAACACAGATGATAAGACAGCTAAGGTACGGTTTTCATAAGAGCCAAGCAACTTTTTTAAAACCCAAACATGTTTGACTCCTGGAAGCAAAGGTGCTCCAAAAATAGTAGACTCTTCCAGAGGTTAAATTTACTCATATGTTTTCACTCCAAATCAGTAAATGCTTTGCTCGTATTACTGCTTTTCAGACTGCAGTACACTTGAGTGCTCGTATAATGATAATCTAGTGACTAATTATGAAGATGGTGCTCTGTTTCTTAGTGGCTGAGAGGCATTGCTTTAAATCATTATGTAGGACAGTTTAGTTTATAGAACCGTGTTTTGGAAAGGCTTAGGAGGAAAATCTACAGGAAACACAACTTGAACCCTGGGTCAAATAGAGGTGGCCCTCTGGAGCTGTAACTGGAGATACTAAAGAATGTAACTTCAATAATGAAGTAGTGAGTCGTTAGTAGAAGGTAGGAGCTCATATGGTGGCTAGTTTTCCTTGATTGCCTTGATCACCTCAAGTTAGTTTAGAATTTTGAAATGATGAATATGAGACACCTGTCCCACATATCATGAGTGGCTGGAGTCAAGTGAGGAAAGGGAGTATGGCAGGAAGAGGCAGTCATGAGAAGAAGGAGGTGGACTGCTTCAGAAGTGGCTTTGGTGATGGCTTTGTCTTCCTGGAGCAGCTGGGCTACGGTCTGTACGAGCTGCCTTCTCCTCAGGCACAAGCTGGAATCTGCTGTGGCTGCCTGCAGTGATGGGAATGTTCTCTCTCTCCAGCCTCAGGGTGTAAAGCCTCGACGTGGTGACTGATGGTGTAAGAGGGAATGCCAGGAGAAGGATTTTCATTGCATTCCTGTCCAAGATTGTCTGACCTCAGATTTCCAACACAGCTTCAACTTCGTGGCACTGCTTTCAGACTTCACTTTCTTGCGTAATACCTTGAAATACTTCAGCCCTTGGGCCTCTCATTTCATGTCCCAGCTTCAAGAAAATCAGAATAGATTGCTTTCCTGATTAGGTGAAATTACCTCTTCATCCTGCCTCCACAGGAACCAGATTACAATGACAAAGGAAGGTCAGCGGATTTGTGGAAAAACTTTTTACAGGACAAGGTTTATGTGATTGTGGTGTCTTTGTGCTGCTTCTCCCTGTGTGAATTTGAAATCTAATTCAAGCCACATTTGGTAGAGGTTGATGGTTCACAGATAGCAACTACCTCCAATGACAGGAAAGGCGGAGCCGAGATGAAAGACATTAAGACGGTGCTCCCATCCAGGGCAAGCCTGCACAGGGAGCTGGGAGGATCCCTGCCCGGCTTGCTGCTGTTAGTCCAGTTAGCGCCGGCGTGGTTGCCAAGCTGTCGGGCACAGGCATGGATCAGTCGCCCAGGCAGCCGCGGTGGTGGCCCATGGCCTGTCAGCAACGTGGGTGAGAGACGATGTCCCCTGGGGTCCGGCTGCTCCGGGGGAGGCGGGCGGACACCGGGCTGTGCCGCAGCCCCTGGCCGCCAGGTGGCGCCATCGCCCACGCCGCTGGCGGAGCACCCGGGAGCCTGCGCGCCCCTGCTCTGCGGTGTCGAAACCACTAATCGCCTTGGCTGGGTGGCAGGGTTGTTTCCAGCGATGCTGGGCATGGGGTGGTTGATAACGGTGGTGTCTAGTATCTACATACCGTCTTGGTCACCTTTGGGGGTGTTCGGGTTGGTGCTAGAACGGTGGCTGGGCATTTATTTTTAAAGAGTTCGATGATGCACGAGTCTGGCGAGCACCTGCCCTCCAGCTGAAAATACATAGGTCTGATCCAGGGCTTTTTCTGTGGGTGGAATTGCAGGATTCAGGCAGTTAATCTGGGACATCTAATGCCTGACAACCCCAAGCATAAGTGTTTTTTCTCCCAAGTTTTTAATTTCTTTGAAGACAGTGCTATCCCTTGCAGCCCACTGTCTCATCTTCCAATAGGCTGTCATGGAAATGGCAGCAAGCAAGGACTGATGGGGTTCCCATGGGACAAGGATGTTGGGGATCATGCCTGCTTGAGGCAGCGGTCACAGGCAGTTCCCATTAGTGGAAGATGCGTAGGAATTAACTGCTGTCCTCAGGGCTTGGTGGCGCAGCAGCTAGAATGCATCGGGTGGCCTGGTGCTGTGCCCCGTGCAGAGCTGTGAAGGAGGATGGGTGGGGAGAAAGTGCCCGGTCAGTAATTGCTCAGGCCGACAGTGCCGTTTCCCTAACGCTTGAGGGTACTTGGGGTTTGGTTCCTCACAGCCATATTTGTTTCTGCCTGCTTCAGTGATGGAGTGGAAATTTTGTTTCTTCATTTCCTTATTATTACTTATTGTGGGCAGCAGATAGCAGCGAAAAGAAAAATCAGCAGTGATTGCGCTAGAGAAGACCAGAAGGGAAAGATGCTTGGCAAGTACTTGTAGTAAGAGGGAAAATTAATGAAACTATAAAATTCAGAATGAGTGGTGCTGGTTTTTATTCCCTAGCCTTCCCTGTTGTGTCAGGAGTGAGAAAATTAAGCCACGCAGAAATCTATGCCTGAATTAATCTGTGCCCACCACTTTGTGTGGAATGGAGGCCACTTCTTCACAGGCTGTGGCTGCTGCATTTGGAGTACCTTGTAATTTAGGGCATGCTTCCTGCAAACCCAGCTCCTCTTTCAGGGATCTCCTGAGTCACTTCTGAAAACTCAGAAGCTGCTCAGCTCCAAAGCTCGTGGTGGTGGTGGAAGCCTCGCTGACTGCCATTTCACCTCTTCTTTCTGTGTGCGAGCGAGGTAGGAATGAAACTGCACAGCACTGAGGAAAGGTGCTTTTGCTATACTGTGGCTTGCTTTCCCTTCTCAGTTGGTTTCAGCTTTTTCTTCCTTTTTCGGAGAAGTGTCCTTTCTAATCCCTCCCTGCTTCTTCCCCCAGGCTGTAGCCCTTAAATCAAGCAAGATGCAGTAGCAGGGCAGTAATGCTGCTCTGTTTGCTTACATCTCATTTTATGAAAAATACTTGGTTTCTATTGAACCGCACCTTTATCCTGACACAGCTGCTCTGACCTTACTCTTCTTGCAAGCCAACACCATTGTTATGTGCTGGGCACTTCCAGCCCCCATTTTATTCAGAGAGCCTGAAGATGTGCTGTCAAACCCGAATCACCCCAGCTGTATCCATCAGAGCTGTTTCTAGTGATGTGTTCTCAAGCAAAAAATGTTTTCTTGTGTATGTAGTAAGAAATAAGCTTTTCTGTGCAGAAGTTACTCAATGGGCATTTTTGGTTAACGCTTTTTGAGACATCTATTACACTTTTACAGGTAGAAAGTCAACAGAACAAAAATCTAACGTGTACAGGAGGCAAAGAAATCCTTAATTCTTCAGTCAGGCTTTTTTATTTCAATCAATAGTTTAACAAGTGCTTAAACTTCCCTGGCAGTTTAATCTGGAAGATAGTTGAGAAGAAAAATATCTTCTATAACTTTACAAAAATAAAAAGATTTTTTTTTTTAAAAAATCCTGCACTTTAAGCAAGCACACTCCAAATCAAGCAAGACAGACATTGTATCTTAAAATACGGACTTCTGTTCATAGAAATGACATTATACCCCTGGGCAGCAGGCACAATATGTAAACAGTATAGAAACAGAGCAAGAACAATTGTTTTGATTTTTCTGATCCCTTTTGTCATATTTCTTAAATAGAACCTGTTAAAACAGTTTGCCCAAGAAACTTCTTCAGGTTACCACTTCTTCTGTCAGGTGCCTCCTTGAGTAGGATGTTACTGAGGGAAAGACTTTCACCTGTCCTGGCAATTGGCAGTTATTGAAGATACCAACATTAATTGTTTCATTTTTTTAAAAGTTTCTGCATTTATGTATGGGACAAATCACTCTGTAGGTCTTCCACTGCCAAACCACTTGCAGCGTAACTTCTTTAGCAGTCAGGGCTGCGAGCACATGAGGTTGGGCTGGAGAAATAAAATGAATGGAATATTGTATCAGAAATGTACACGGTGCTGTGCAGCAATTAATTTAGTGCATGACGAAACCAAAACATAAAGGAAGCTTAGCTCCTAGTTCTGTGCCTGTAGCCTAGGAGAAGCCTTGCAGAGAATGCGGATTGGCAAATGAACTATATGTACTCTGAAGACTTAAGTCTTTGTCCAACTTGTACTGGTTAATAGAAAAATAAAGAAAAATATAGGCACGTGGAGGGAAGCTGGTGCATCATATGTAAAGAACCCAGATCATAAAATCATGGTTCTGGTCAACACTACAAATGAACTAGAGTAGTCCCCAGTCAGATCTCTTGTAATGTATTTTGAAGGCCTTTTCCAAATACTTCCTTTTTAACTGTCTCTAGATGATAGGGGAAAAAAATGCAGTTCTTGTACAAATTGTACATTCAGTCACGTTTGCATTTAATGTAACTGTAAGCCTTGGAAAACCTAGACCCTCTGCAAGTCTGTGATTCAAAACAGTTGAGACACGAATGTGCTTTTTAGAGGTGAGAACCCAGCAAGTCTTTCTCTTGAAACTGGTGTAACATTTCTCACATTAGGCAATTTACAGAGGAGCCACAAAGCACTAATAAACTGTAGATCATTGTCTGGTGCATACAGAGCATCCTGCTGTGGAGCAGTTCCTTTGCTCTCTGCTGCAGTTCTGCATCACAAGCACGTACAGATTTTAGCCGGGACCCAGCTGTGTGCGGCGCTTGCATAGGGAAGGAACAGGGTCTGACATTCTGCCCGAGACAGGACCACCTAATGCGCGAAAGGTTGGTGGTGGTGGAAGAAGCTTGTCTTGTGTGATCTAAGGAACATCACACCATACCCATCCTCATAAATAAAAACTAATGTGAATTCACTCATGCCACTAGGTTTCAGACAGAAGGCAGAATGAAGCTAGTATTTAAGGGACTTGTTTGACTGTAGTAACTCAGTAAATCGGTTGGAGATACGCTGGTGTCAATCTGAATACAAAACTTAAGTCTAGCTAGAGAAAACCGAACTCCATCCTGGTTCCTAGCTTCTCTTTCAGAGATAGTGTCTCCTTCTTGCCTCTCTAGTTCAAATGGTGCTTCTGCTGCCTTTGATCCAGAACTGACTCCTCAAGTAGGTTTGTGTAGAGCAGAAAACCACTGAGAAATGCTGATCAGAGCAGCTGTTGTCCACAGGGCTCAATTAATTCAACATGGTGAGTTGGCTTTCGGCTCCTTCCAGCAGGCTGAAGGGAGGATCTGAGATCAGGTGGATGGAGGAACACTTTCTCTGGTGACTACTGAGCCATCCTGAGCTCAGATCCTGACGCGTAATGAGTTTTTTGTGACTTTTCATCTGTCTGAGGAAAAAATGTGAAAGATCGTGATCTGACCTGGCAGGGAATCTATAATATTGTTCTTTTTCCCCTTCCTCCTGCTGTCTCAAAACTAGGTGAACCAATTTTGTTCCAACTCTGATGAAGTTCACGTCCAAGGTTGATACCAGCTTGGAAAAACTGTCAAGAAGGCATGGACTTTGGGGAAGCTGGGGGCCTGATCATAGCCATTTGCCACTTGAATGGCTTTTTCCTGCTGTTTTTGCTAGCACTGCCACTATGTTTTCAAAGAATGCTTTTGCTATGGCAGACAGTATGGCGACTCGTCTGTGTAAAGCTGAAAGACCTTCATTCAAGACACACTTCTTCTATGATGCTGAAAATAACACATTAAAGGCTTTTTTTCTCATATAGTACTGGGCGGGGCAGCTGGAAGCTGCCGATACTGATGAAGAAATGCTATGACCTAACTCCTTATGTTTCTTACACAGGTTCCTGCTCCTCCTGGGAGCCAAAACACATAAAAGCCACAGCCCATATGCCGCAAGGTTAGGCTGTGCCCTCAGCTCGTGCCCCGTTAAAGCAGGAGAGCATGGTTCACTTGTTCCTCCTTGCTGGCCCTAAATATCTCCCCTAGTGCCTCCAGAGTCTGCTCTGGTTGCATCAGTGCGCCCAGGGATGGATTTGCTACTGGGGGAAATCCGAGGCTTTCCAGGGCAGGCTCTTGTTGCAGAATGCTCTCTGAGGGCTGTGCCTATCCACCTTCCCAGCAATGCCTCCCCACACCAGTGCTGAGTGAAGCTCCCTGTGCAACCATGGGATGTGTTGGGCCAGTCCAGCCAGGAGGAAAGGGAGGCCGTGGCTGCATTCATGCAACTCTTGCTTCTCCCTCTGGTAAGACCGGGGCAGTCTCCGTCCATGATGGACGTGGGTCTGTTTCCAGCTGCTTTCTTGCTCTACTAGGGCCCACGGTGTGTGTGCTGCTGAAACCCTTCACTTGTTCCTACATGAGGTCAATCACTAAAAAAGATACTGCTAAATAAGGTTGCAGAAACACATCAGACCCCACTTGCTTCTTTACTTTGCCCACCTGGCTGAAACAAAATCCAAGGCACAAATACTGCACGTGGAGTAAGTAAGGCCTCAGGAATACGCCAAGAGAAGTCATCCCCGCTTCCCGGTGTCAGCAGCTTACCTGCACTGCGTGCACCCGACAGAACAAATGCTGCTTCTGTCTGGCTTTAAGGAGGCTTGGTTGTAACTGCTCACTAGATACAAAGGGAGGCCTTGAAGCAATTACATAGCTAAGGAAATTGAACAAGAAAATATTAAACCACTGGTTATTTTTACAACTTAGTGATTTTAAAAATAGCTTAAATTACTTGGAATATTTTTTTTTAATTGGAAGTATTAACCGTTCAGCACTATCTGAACAGAGGGCTGTTGAATTGCTGTTTCTTTTTGTGTTATGGCCTGTGAGATAACAAGATAAATCTTTGTGGGTTTCCTCCTTATATACATATCTACATTAGAGCTGTGAAGTCAGGGGCGAAAGCTGCTATTACAGCACTGGCGTGACACTGAGCCCTTCCCCAGAGCTAAATTCTGATGGGAAACTGGGTGTTGGGGAGTACCACAATGGTAAAACGGCAGAGATGACTGAAGCGGGATCATAATGTTCATCCCAGCAGTTAAAAAAAAAAATAAAAAAATAAAAGGAGACCCCCTTCCTCCCCCCCACCCCCCCCAACCCCCAAGAAGTCTGCAGTCCTAAAGTGCAATTACTTTTGTGCAGTCATGTCAGGCCAGGGATCAGACTGGATGAAGTTCAAAGCACAAACATCAAACGAGTGCCGTTTGGGATTCGAGGAGGAGGGGGGAAGTACGGAAAAGAACAACAGTTCTCAGGCATTCAAGTGCATCAAGAAAATAAATGTCCCTTTCTTTAGGAAGAAAAACAACCCCCAGTCTGGTGGAATCCTGGCTTTGTAGTCATGAAAAATAAGTTTTTTTCACTTCTAGCTGAGAATGTCCCAATATGACACAGTACAAATAAACACCAAAGCAAGAGCTGGGGCACTTGGATATTTTTCTGATGCTCTGCTGCTATACAGCCTTATTTTATTCTCCTCTGGTGACTCTTCAGATCTGGGTACTGATGAAGCACACTGAATTAAAGGCATCTGGTAGGAGGTGGCTCTCTTCTCCGGTCGGTCGGGGCTGGACCCGTCGCTTGGTCTCTGGCCGTTGTACAGCAAGTACCTGCCCCGGGCATCCTGCTCCATTTTGAAGATTTCGTACTCGGTGTGAGGTAGGCGGATGCCAAGTGCGATGCAGCCGTTTGTGTGGGTGACGTCTTGCTGAACCCCAACTTGCCAGGACCCCTGTGCTCCACACTCGTTCCCGTTGAAGACGTTGAGCAGCGAGGCTGTGGATATATCCATGGGAGTGACCTTCATGTGATTTACTGCGAGAGAGCAAGAGGGGAGCTATTAGCAGAGGGAGAAAAACAAAAGCAAAGACAACATGCAGATTGGGGTGCACCTGTGGGATCAGAATTGTCTCTCCTTGTTCATTCTTAAATTCAATTTTTCATATTGCAGGTATGGCCAACGAATCTATTTGCATCATTTTACATCTCTGACATAATGGCTTCTCGCCCAGAACTCACACACACCAACTCAGCTGAAGAAAACCTGATGGCCACGTATCTCAGCCAGAGATTAAGCAGAGCTTTTAATAAATTCCAAACAATCCTTTACAGATAAAAGCCTGTTGGTTATACTAGGAGATAGGTAGAAGAGGAAACAATAAAACTTTACTCATATCTTATTACCATCTGTATTAATCCATAAGTAGGGCTGTTTATCATGTATTTTTCATCATTTTTTTAACATCTGTTACCCCGTAAAGCTAATGAAATAGTTAGTTCATATTAGAACATTTGGAAAGTACCACAGCTGCACTATCTTCCTGTATTACTGGTACTTTTTTCATGAATTATAACATGTCTCTGAACTACAGAGAGACACTTTTTCTCATTATCTAAACAGTGGCTGCAGCTTGCAGTATCAAATGTAGAAGTGCTGCAGCTTCTTCAGTTCTAACCTGGCTGTATTTCAAAAGAGCTTAAAGCACATAAAGTTTTATTTTTCAGCCATATTTTAAAAAGTTGGGAAAAGCCAAACTGAATGAGCTTATGGGAGCCTTCCTGGTGTGCATTTGAGACTGTATGTAAAGAAAAGGGGAGCTGAATGGATCGGTGCTGACCAAAACAGAAGCAAATAACCAGCCCTCGTGCCTCCCAGCACATCAAAATCCCAAATTCTCTCACAGGTCATTTTATAGTAAGATTCGTTGGGAGGTTTATTCTGAGGTTTTATAAACAAGACATTTGACTCAATGGCTCTAACAATTCCCATTATTTGCCCTAGATGGTGTAAAAGGTAATTTATACAAATTGAATCAAAATTTTTACCGAAACCAAATTACTGACCTCAATCTGTAAGGTAAGTTGGCATACATAAATCAGAAATTCAAGCAAAAGCTGGATTTCACCCCAGGAGGTGAGCTGGGACATGCTGCATGCAGCTCTAAAGAGCAACAGTTCTGACAGGCAATGGTATCTCCTGCCTCCTGTGAAAATCCCAGATTAGTAAATTATTTCTTATAGTTAGATGTTTATCTAAATTGGAGCCATGCAAGAAGCTTTATGCTTCTCACATGTTAACTGAAATAAGGAGAAGAAGAGCCCACAGAGTGCTTGGGGCTTTCAGGGGCTCCGCTGGGGCTGGTGCCATGGTGGGACGTCATATTTAGGAGCTGTTTGTTTGTGTGAGTGGTTAAAGCCACCGAGCTCTTTCTAAGCAGGGTGCTACGGGGATGTTTGCAGAGAAAATCTTCTCAGCTGCAGGGAACCGGGTGGCGTCACCACTGAGCACTGCTTCCCAAAGTACTTGTGGGGCTTCAGTTAGATACATCTAGTCTTCACTGTGGTGGGATTACTCAGAGCTGTCTTTGGGGACATCCTTATTTACTGTAGGGCCCCTTGGAAGCTGATGAAAAGACCCAGGCCGCTACACCTGTCTTTGACAGAAAATGATTTATACCATTGCAGACTTAAAATGCCTTCTGAAGGTGCTTCTTTCTCTCTGTTGAAGGAGCCCTAGGACACAGATCTAATCTTGGCCACTTTGTTTAGATGCTTGAAGTCTGGCCACTGGACTCCAAGACTTTGTGATGTGAAATCTTATTTTTTTGTGCTGTACTTCACGATCTCTGCCTCAAATGAGTATTGCTTCAGCGGTGTGAAATGCTGTGCAGATGTTTAATTTAGCTGGGCACTCACGCAGCGCCTGCAAACTTCCCAATAAATTACTAACTCCTGAAAATGATGGAATGAAATTATCAGCAACCAAATTGTTATGAGCAAACTCTGCTCCGGTCTGTAACTGACCACCTCCGCCCCAGAGTAGCAAGCCACTCTACCTTTGAACACAAACTCCGTGCCGCCCATCACTTTGGATGAGTGCACTCCCCGGCTATAGCGTCCCTTGGCGTAGATGGTGAAGGTGGGGTGCTTGCAGATGGGGTCGGAGTAGTGGTAGTAGTGACCTTCCCAGGTGTTGTTGTTGTCATGGAAGATGAAGTGTCGAGTGAGGAAGAGGACCTCTGGTCGCACCTCACAGCGCTGGCTCACCCATTCTCCATGTAGGCCTATGGTCAGGTCCGCCTTGGGGGGTAAGATGGGAGGATGGTGCTCATCTGACCGGTAGATGATTCTGCATGCGATGCATGTGCGGTCATGGTTCTGAAATGAAGCGGAGAGAAGCTCTTGTTAGGCATTATCTGCGATACAGGGCAATGAATCAGGCTGCCCGTTTCATGCTGAAGTGACACCGGCTCCACATTTTGAGGAATATGTTGTCACTTCTTATCTTGCTAGTGTTCTCCTGCAGGTTCTTATCCTTCAAAGCACCTGAAACAAGGCATCATTTGGTTTTGTATGAATGAGACTGCACAGCAGGAGAGCAGTTAAGATATTAATTCCCTCATCTGCATTTATCTGAAATGAACATTTTAGTTCAGCTTTTTATAGGATCTAGAAAAGGCTGACTTTATCCTTCCAACCATATGAGAATCTGGCAGATGGTAATTTACCGTGGTAGGGACTTGGCAACTCTTGCGTTAGAAATGGGTACATTTACTGAGCTCTTATTTTGCATCTGTCTTCATTTTATTTGTTAACTTTGGGTACTGCAGATAGACACGGGTGTCCTAAAGACACTTTTCATTTTGGGTGGCAGCCTGGGAGAACGGTAACCAGTGATTTTAACCTTTCGCAGCTTTTGTGAGCCCTAACACAAGCTTGTGAAGTGTATGATACGGCTGGCTGCTGCCAGACACAGCGAAAGCTTTATGGCCCTCTTCAGCAGGAATGGGGTGCGTGGTGCCTGCTGGGCCCCACGGTGGCTCACTGCTGTGGGCCAAGCAGCCAAGTACCCCAGCCCCATCTGTGGCCACCAGGGGTGTCTTAAGAGGGGTGTGCAGGCTCTGAGTCCATGGCAGGAGGGGTGGGCATTTCACCCTGAGGCTTCCACCTCCTGACATCAGAAACTGAACTGCAGACACCTGCGCAGTCATTCCTAAGGCTGTTCCTGCCTGTGCAAGGTTTTGTCTTGTTGGCAAAAGAGTTTGACCTCTCACTTTTCAAACTGTATTTTGCATTTTTTCAATGGCAAGAGAGACGGCACCATTAGCTTTTGTCTTTGCTCTGATAAGCCCTTTATGGACCGATTAAGGATTATGAAACTAATTTTTTAGCTCACTTAATTGATAACATATAATTAGATCAAGAAGAATAAATGCTGCCCCACAAGATAAAAGCAGTGTTTTCTGTTTTCCTGGTGCCCGTTTTGGGTTGGCAGTGTGCTGTTTGTTTACATCTCGGGGACCCGATGATGTTGGCTGGTGGCGTACAGAGGGGCAGCGCTCAGAGCTGTCAGCAAGCTTACACTCAAAGTGTAAGGCAAAAGTAGTAAAGGCAAAAGACCACACAGACAGCTTGTGCCTTCATCTTTCAAGGACATTGCTTGATCCTTCCTGGAGAGAGGGGGATGCCTGGGGGGGTTACTCACATCCCCCTTGTTCATGCTGCAAAGTGTTTTCCTGAGGTACTGCACCAAGTTAAGAGCTGAAGCTTTCCACACAGCCATCGAGGAGAGAGATTTATACAAATAATTTTTCCTTGCACCCCTTTCCATCTCCCTTTTCTGAGATCTCTCTGAGCTCCCTCCATAATGTAAATACTCGCATTCATCGCTCGTACTTTGAAGTCCATGTAAGCAGCTATGGAATCAGCATTTCTCCACTCACTGCCTTCAGCTCACGGCACACTTTAAGGGTGACATTTACACAACCTTCATTACTGCCCTGAGTTTCTCCAGTAACATGGCCATAGGTAGCTTCAGAGAATCAACATGCAACTCCCACAATATATCCTTTTTACACATATTAAACAGGGTTTGTATTTGCCCCCACCCCAGGCCAGATAGACACCAAAAATCAGGGAAATCAATGAAAAGTCTACTCTCTTCTACAGCCCTGGGATGTACAGTAATGGTCTATGTGCAAAATAACTATAAATGGAGTAGCTCTGGTTGATCTGAACCAGTGCTGGCCAACAGCCCTGCTTTGAGGAGGAAGGAGGCTGGACTTGGTGACATCCAGAAGGTCTTTCCAACCCAAAACACGTGGTCTTCTGGGAGCGACATGTCAGCATGTTATTGAAGTAGATGCAGTTCTTTCCCATTGTGGAGCTTGCTGACTAATTCTAAGATACATTTTTTCAGCTAAATTCTGCAAGCAGGTACAAGTGCCATTAGTATCTTAGCGAAAATACAAAGAACATTCAATTGAGTAATTTAACTGCAAC
Organism: Falco biarmicus; assembly: GCF_023638135.1. NCBI lineage: Eukaryota > Metazoa > Chordata > Aves > Falconiformes > Falconidae > Falco > Falco biarmicus. The sequence continues at coordinate 61,358,198 of NC_079290.1, forward strand.
TGGTGAAGTTAGCATGGATTTGTGCCATAGTAACAGACAGCAGAGGCTGGTGCAAAACATCTGGTTCTCCTGGACACTGAAAGCACAGATAATGCAGAAGGACTGTGAAACTGAGCCGTCTTCTTGCAGGTTTCAGTTTGGGTTTTCTGATGGTCAAGAGCAGAACCAAGATCCAGTTATGTTTCCTATTTTGCTGTAGATTTCTTGTGTGACTTTCCTGTCACTTTCTATGAAACCTCATTTCATAGAAACACGGACAATTGCAGCTCTTCTGTTTGGGATGGGACTAGTAAGAGGCTAAATAAAGACACTAAGCTGTCAGAAAGCAGACAGAAATGTCAGGGGCCTGGATATGATTAAAAATACAGTAGTAGTAGTAGTAGTAGTAGTAGTAATAATAATAATAATAATAATAATAGTAACTGTACTCTGTACTCCTGGAACAAACATTCAAATAGAATCTGACAGAAGTCCAGTGTCTATCTTCCTCTTGCATACAGTAAAATCTCACCAGGTTTCATCTGCAATCTTTTTTGGGATTTATGAAACCAATCTGTTGAATCCCTAGCTCTCTTCAGAGGATGTCAGTCCTTTTCTCCGGAAGGCAGCCTGGTTTACTGGGCTGTTTGCAGCTCAGGATTGCTGGGGGGCAGATGCCTTATAAATGACTAGGAAATGAGTTGGTGCTGGGGAGAGGTGGAAGCTGCCTTGGCCCATCTTGGGCAGCAGCAGAGCTGCCCCGTTTGTTTCCCTGAAAGAAAACTGTTGGCTGAGATGTGGGATTCTGTTCACTGCCAACCAAAGCACCAAGGAAACACACATTTTTGAAGTGTAATAGAAATAGCACTTTTTCTTCTTGGAGATCAACATGCAAAAGAAGCTGCCGCCGTGTTGCACAGACACCTGCAGTGATCCGGGCCGAGGGGTTGCTCTGTGGAAGATGCTAGCGTCTACCAAGCACTTGTTTATCCAGTGTGGCTGTCCTGCCATCGGGCAGACTGGCGCCACTGCTCCCTGAACGCTTTAAGGGCTAATAATCTGATGATAGTGACTTTATTGCTGTGATTGCCCCACTCACATAAAGTGAAGCAAGAAAGCAAGGAAAAGACAGTGTTAAAAACCTAAACATCACTTATATAAGCTGAATTGGCTAATAGTAGGAGACAATTTCTGCTACAGTCCCTTCTCTATCCAAGTTGAAAGCTTTTATCAGCTCCCAGAGGAGACCCTGGCACAGCAGCATGGTGGTTTGGTTTATATTCACACTTCCCTCTCGGGAGCCTGTCCTCCACAATCAGTTTGTAAGCCAAGGCAATTTAACCTGGGAACCAGTGGTTTCTGTTGCCCTTGTTCAAAATCTGAAGAAAACCAGACAGAAGCCCAGCCCGCTGTCTTCTTGATCGCTCTTGGCTGTTTATGGCATTCCTCCGCTGTTTTTCAGGTCTAGTGGATAGACAAGAAGGAGATCTGTAATCCGTCCTATTTGCAGCTACGTTATATTTTTACTTTTTTGACCAGGAAGGACTATCAAGCATAAATGTTCTTTTTGCTGTTTTTCTAGCAGTGACTTCAGGTGTCTCCTATGACATTAAAAAACAGAAGTATTGAGTCAAGGCTCCAATGCTGGGCAGGGAGCATTATCATAGTTTGATGCCTTCTCCATCATACTGGGAGTGCAGAAGGTGCAGACCAGTAACACCTGCAGCTCCTTAGTCCCTTGGCTGTGGCCAGAGGTAGAGTGGGCAGAAGAAGGTCCATGGACCTCCACGGTGGCAGGAAATTCGTAACTACAGGTGGCCCCTTTCTCCTTATCAGGGGTGGTTTCATGTCTTGAGGCATAAAGAGGAATTACTTCCCAAAACTTAAAAAACTCGCGGTGTGACTACTCTGCCTGCCATTACGCTGCGAGTGGAGGTGACTCCTTGGGCAAACTCAAGGAAGGTCCAGGTTAACCCACCGGTAAACTTCACCGTGAATTCTGTGAGTTGTCTGCAGCTCATCTGGCCCTTTGACCTCTGTGGTCCTGACCTGCTGTAACTCTGTGTAGCCCTTCTATTTCTGAATGCCCTGCACCAGCTCTGAAGGCCTGGCCAGCTGCACTGCTAAGGCATGGCCAGCCTGCCTTCCCGATACCGATGGTGTGCCCAGGTGAAGGGGCTGCGGTGAATGGGCATGTTTTTCCAACAAACAGGGAGTGGGACAGGGAGAGGTTGGGGCGGTGAGGATGGAAGCAGAAGTATCCCTTTCACAGCAGCGAGGCATCAGGCTGGCTCAGGCACCTCATACGGCTGTACCCCGAAAGCATCGCCTCCCTGAGACCAGTGCTCAAATCTAAGTCCACAGAAACCTTTCTGTTGGTGTGATACTATCCTTTCACAGAGTCATGAACTTCTTAGTGGAAGAATATGCCACATGTGAACTCCGTCAGTACAATTTTTGTCCAAGCAATGGACAAGGGAAAGATCTAGTTTTGTTATGAGGCAATTTGACTTAATTGTGGAGCAATTTATGTTTAAAAATTGACTGTATTTTTCACTTGCTTTTTTAGGTCAGCTGCTCTTAGCTCTTAATTATACTAGTTGAGGCTTTGCAAATCACTCCCTTTCCATGTGTCTCAGGGAAAGATTATTTTCAAAGACATAGGGAACAGAGAGAGAGGACATTCGAGTCCAAACACGATTAAGTACTCACTAATAAAAAGCTCATTTGGGCATGACATAATCTTAAAAGCAATAAAATGAACAGCGGACAGGATGAACATCTGTTTTATGTTTTGATTACCTTAGGTGTACAACGCAATATTTTTAATAGTGGAGTGTTGCAAGAGGTACTGGCCCCTGAAACAGCTGCTGCCCAGCGACTGGAAGATCCCTTCCTATGGAGGTGCCTCCATGCAGCTCTGCTGTGCCACATCCATGGTGCCCCAACTCCTCGCCCTCCTGGCCGTTTCTTTAAAGTCAATTTCTGCATTAATCCATGAGGCCACGTGGGCTGAAACAAGCCTGAATTTCTGGTTGGAAACTCAGTTCTTGTAGCTGGGAGGAAAATAATTTGTGATCTGATAATTTCTGCCAACATTTTTCCTTATCCATTCCTTGGCTGAAGTGGTAACAGGTCCAGAGAGCTCTGGAAGCCAAGCAGGGAGGTTTCTAATACAGAAAAAAAGCAACCAAGGCTGAGGTTCCTTGATCTTTGTCCCAGTTGCTGTAGATAGTCAGAAGCATAAACCCTCTCAGCAATTTTAAGTTCCACAGGACTCTATGGCTGCCTAGGACTAATTTGCCTCTAATCAAATCACAGTGTTATTTATGGCCCAGGCCAAAAAACTGTCACAGAACTGGGATGCACTCTGAACAATGGTGAAATGAGCTTTGAATAACACCTAGAATGATCTTCTTCTAGCTTGCTTTGAACACCTTTGTACTTCGATGCTGTAGTTACAGAATAAGACATCTACAGACCAAACCCTTTTCAAACTGTACAGAAAATCTACCCTTTCCTTATGGTTCAAGCAGAAGCTGAAATCAATGCTTTACATCAAGGAAAGGATCTGCAGGATGTACTGCAAATTGTATTCAGGGATAAAACAAACAAGCACTAATAGTAAAGAGGAGGCTGAAAATGCAGTTATTTTTCAACTGAACACCTTGTTCAAACAGATTTGCTCTCTCTTCTATCTATCCATTTATTCCTTATATCTTGAAAATGTGTCTGTATTTCAATCAAAAAAATTTAAAAGGCTATTTGTCTGAAACAGCTCAAATTGTAACTGAATCTTTCTCCTGTAGAATTACAATAGATGACTATTCTGATATTTGGCTATTTACATAATGGAAAATTAACATAATTCGAACTATAACGTTACATTTTTTAAGGGAAGATTCATTGCTCAGGCTACTTGGAGTCTGAGAGATGCAGTGCATTCTCAGCAGAACAGACTGAAAAAATAATGTGGTACTTTTCATTAGATTCTTATTTTAAAAAGGATGTAGGAAAATATTTCGTTGAATATACACAGTCTGGAGGAAGAGAAATACAAAGCAAAATTTTGTTTTCTGGTATACAGTTTTTCTCTGAAAAGCAAATGTTTCTCTTTAAAAAATGAGAAAAGCATTTTTAGGGGATATTTTGGTATTTTTAATGGAGAATTTTGACCATTTTCTGAAAGGGTCTTTCTGTCATCTTTTATAGTTGCAAATAGTTGGTATTTTACCAGACCAGACACATTAAGAAGACAAAAGCATAGAAGGCAGTGGTGTGTAGTAAGGTCCTAAACCATCCAAAAATACGGCAGCTCCTGTGATGGGAGACCTGGTGCTGGGGCAGTTGTGGGACTGCTGCTGTTCAGAGCCAACCCGAAGCAAGGGAAAAGCAGGGGACAATTTTGAGAAGCAGTGAACCTGATCCGTTTTCTCAGTAGCAGCTTGATCTACACCTGCCAGGTTGTTAAACTTGCATGAAATTACACAGCAGTTTCCCAAAGTAACTTGGGAAATCATCTCTCCTTCTCTTTTTATCTGGAGCCACTGCACACCAGACACATCCTTCCTACACCACAGCCTGGTTAAGAGATTCAGGTCTCAGCTCTGCCCCAGCAGAACAGAAAAGCACGTGAACGTGGCGGTCGGCTGGGCTGCCTTCGGGCTCCTCACTCTCCTCTTCCTGACCCAGCGATGCTGGTATCGAACCAAAGCCCAGCCCGAAACCCTTGGCAGAGCAGTAGCTTCTTTCTGTAACGCCTCCATTGGAGCTCAGGACTTTTAGCTTTCACTTTTTATTCAAACCCAGATATTCAATGCGGCTACTCTAAGTACGCCCTTCCCTGCCTGGCCCCTGCACCGCTGCCCACTGGTCTCCCCAGGGGCTGCCACCACCCCCCTGCCCAGTTACAATAATACTATGCCAAAGTCACTTATTTCAAATTTCTGTAGCAATATCCTGCTGATCTGAGCCCCCACGGCTGTGCTGGTGGCTGTAGCGTGGGAAGCTTGTTGGGAAGAGACAGGTTCTCAGCTGATACGGAACCACCTTTGGCCAGCCCTGATTTGCACTAGTTACCGGTGTGTAGCAAGAAGCAGGGCTCATTCATGGCTGGGACAGGAGGACAGGTTGCATCTATATGGTATTGTGAGAAACAAGGGCTAGCAAAAGCCCCTGTGCCCACCTCGGCTCCCTTCTGCACCTTCCCATCCCTGGGAAGGTGCTCCTGACCAAGCTATGAAGCCCACGTGAGGCAGCCCGGGCTCTGGTCGTTCACAAGGTCGGGTTGCTCTTGCATCAGGGGCTTCCCTTTTAGGGTGAGTCCTGTGGCTGGCTTGTCTGACACGTTGGCTATGCAATGTCACTGGATGGGCCACACAGCAGTGGCTGCGTCCATCATGTTACCCCCAGCATATCCTTGTTGCAGGACGACCTGTGGTGAGGGACCAGCCATCGGGTTTCCTCAAGTGCAGCCTCAGGTCTGAAATGTGTGTGCAGCACAGCCCTAACTGGTGGCCCAGTGTCTTGTAGGGTCTAACAGTAACAAAAGCTGGGGTAGGAAACCCCTGCCATGTGAATGCACATACTACCATGAGGGAAAGCACTGAAGAAGAGGGAGAAGAAAAGCCATGCTTTGCAATGATTTCTCACACCTGCCCAAATACCATGTGTCACAGGTATGACCATGCCTGGTCAGGATGCTTTAAACCTCACCACCCAAGAGAACCAGGTGCCAGCTTTTAGTGTTAGTAACTGAGTGCTCCCAGGACGAGTACAAATAGAAACGCTTGGGAGAATGTCAATTCAAGGAAATGCTTCCAACTCGACACAAAAAGTTGGATGACTTTGGCTCACATTGCCAAGGAGCTGAGTCCACAGCAAGGAAACTTCTACGAATTGCTCAGTATAGTATCAAGCTCTGCTCCTCCACCGCTCTAGATAACTGCAGACCAAGACAGCACTTTAACAAATGGCTACAATCTCTCCCCACCACAAGTGATAATTTGCAGGCTTTCCATGACCTCATATGAAGCTGAGTTGGCTAATATGCATTAGGCTGGCTCTGGGGAGTTGACAAGCACGGCTGACACAGTTATAATTCATCCTGCCAAACGGAATGAAGAATAACAAAGATTTAAACTTTAATTAAAAATCTTGAAGCGAGTGAAATGCTGGAGAGAGTGGTAACTCCTTTACAGGGTTGTCAGTTTGGGATTTCTTTTGGTGGGGAACAGAGGTGCTGCAAGCAGGGAGGAGGGTGGAGATATGTTCAGATTTATCTGCAAATGCGTACTATGTATTTCAAGATGTTGAGGAATGGTTTTTATTAACTGCTCCCATGAAGGGAAAGATAGCAAAGGAATCTGAAGGCACTACCATTACACAACTGTCCGATCTACAGTGTTGATTCTGTTGCACAATGCTGCATAAAACTGAAATAAACACAACAGACATGAAATGCAAAAGTCTTCTGGTTGTTCTTTTCTGATACAAAATATTTCAGCCTGGGTAAAAGACAAGAACAAAGAGAAAACCAGCCTTTTTCGCAGGTGAATGTGTTTGTGTGTCATCTATCCAATTAAGATGATACTAATTTATGGTGACATGAACGTTTTGGAAGTATCAACAAAAAAAATTCCTGGAAAACCTGAAGGGACAGCTTCAATGTCCATCTTCAGGAACAGAGTATTCCAAAATAAAGCTGCCTTGTGTGTTTATTATGCCTTTAAAAAGCAACCTATATAGCCCTCTGAACCATATAGCGACATTACCAGCAAGTCCTCCCTCCCCTTTTGCCAAAGATGAAGCAATTGTGTTTAGATGACAACAAGAAGGAAGGTGTTGGTAGCTGAGACACATGTTGAGTTGATCTGAAGGCCTGTGTTTCATTTTGCTAGGCTAAATAATTAATTTTTATCGTTGGTCCTGTATTTGTGTTGGGGCATGCTTTTACTGCAGCTGCAGAACAGACATTGGTAGTTAAATCAACAAAGATGAATAGGGTTTTAAAAGCAACACTTAGCTTTTGAAGGTTCACATGGAGAGTGAAAAGCAACGTTTTGCTTCAGCCCTTGCCTAGCACTAATGCTAGTGCAGGCAGTGAGCGCAGAGTGGAGCACGCTTCTGCAAGGCCACAGCCAACAGTGCTGCCCAGCATGGTGAGGACCAGCCTCAGCCGGAAGCCGTTTGCTTCTCTTATCTCTGCAGGGCATCATCACATGCGCTGCTAGTGTTCGTAAGCCTGGAATTAACCTATTTGAACATTCTTCTGAATATTCTTTCTTTGCTTCCCCTCACAACTTCCCTAACCAAGAGTCTTCTACAAGTAATAACGAGCAAAAGAAACCCTTCAAGCATTGGCTTAATTTAAAAGTCTAGTGGTGCTACTCTGACAAGCAAAGGAGTTTTGTCCTCCAAAATTACACTCTTCGGTTAAGATAACGTTTTGCATATTCCTCTGAGGTGCTTCACATGTTTAACATCTATTTATTAAGTTATGCTCTCATTTCCCTGGGAGCTCCTCAAGTACATAGCATTCCCCTATAGATGAAGTCACTGAGTTTCAATAAAATGAAGAATCAATTTTTGAAAAGCAGAAAAAACTTTGTTGTTTCACTGCCTGCCTAAAGGAAAGCCCAGGCAGCAGACTCCACATGTTGATTCTGTATTAGCTGCAAATGCCAGGTGCTGCTGGGAGTCAGCTCCCAGCGGCAAATAAACCTGTAACAAAGAATTGATCCACTGGAACTGTGTTTTCAAGGGAAAATATCTTACTGAAGGTCTGCGGCCAGCAAATGTTTGAACATGGCAAAGGCAGAAGGAAGGCTATCCTGGTAAGTTTTAGGCTTCCTGTGATGTTCCAGACCACTCCAGCCTTATTCCTAAATAAGGGTCTAACTAGAATGACCTGTCATCACAGCCCTGCTCTGGTCTTTCCCACTACTCTGTCAGGCGATAAAATAGCACAAGGAATTCTTTGTTTACAAAGCCCTATTGCTAGGCAATTACGTGTGAAATAAGTGTCCCAGTATTGCTGTTGTAGACATTTCCTGTAGTTTTAGAGCAGATATCTCTGAAAACATCTTCTGCCCTTCTGCACAGTGAACGAATACTGCATTCAAGCCTTCCTTCATGCTCCAAGCCCCTGTATGCATTCATAAATAAGGTGTGATTTTGCAACCAATCAGCCAGGCTCTTTGGTGTTGTCCTAATTGGGAATATTTTGTGTAATATACGTGATGATGACCAAGTTCCCCCATCCTTGCCCTTTCCACCCATGTGCTCTCACATGCTGGTTAAAGAAGTTGCATGTGCAATAGCTTGAACCCCTTATCAACTCATAATGTCAAGAGACATCAAAGATGTTCAGGCCCGTTCATCGGCTAGTCTTAACTGATATCTTGAGTAAGGCTAGAGGACTGCTACGATAAATCTATACAGTGACTCATTCATCAGCTGCACCGGGAAACTTCCATTTTACAGAAGGAATTTGTTTAAGGTATGCTGTTATCTATGAGAATTCATAAACCCTTAAGAGATGACATATTATATATTTTTAAAAGCTCCCTGATTGTATATGAACACTTGAGATACAGTAATCTGTGAATTTATTCAGATTTGTAGCTCAGCATAAAGTTGTCTGGTTTTTGGACAGCCCTTTTGATTTACCATCCTGTGGTGAAATCGCTGCAGGAATTTGGAGAAGGTCCAATTCTATTTGTTTAAAGTCCTGATCATGTGGCTTTGGCATTCCTAACATATCCAGCAATCATTTGCTTTTAATTACCATTCATTTCAACCACATAAGTAATGAATGTGGCTACCACATCCAACTTACAGGCTGTGTAAACTCTTGAGCTGGGTGGAACTTTCTTCTATATAGAGGCTTAACTATAAATTTAACACAAAATGTGAATCCTCTTAACTTATTTTAGGCAGGCCTTTATAAGTTTAAAATAAAAATAAATAAAAAGGAAATGAAAAAAGCCTTAAATGAAGGATTCCACACAATACACCTGATTCACTTCAGAAGCAATTTCCTGGCCTCCCCAGCCTCTTAGTATGACTGTAGAAACCTTAAAAAAACAAGTTGATTTAGCGTTTCTATTTATTCATGGTGTCCAGTTTCCAGAGGAGTCTGTTACTTGTAGTTTTAAACTCAATTTAGCATTTAAACTCATTTTCAGCTGGGTCCCAGTGGAGCAACAATTAGAAAAGGAAAAGAGTTCAAAGAAGAAGGGTTATAACCTTTCAACGGTATGTTTGCCTGGACTTTAAAAAAAAAGCATCTCTGTTACTGTTCTTCTTACATTTGGCGAACACTAGGTCAGATGGCTGGGTTGATAACCTGTTGGCATAGAGAACTTCATGGTTAGGTACAAACCAACACCCAGGAGTCTTTCATGGCAGCTGAAGCAAAGGTTCGGTTTTTTAAGGCTATTTTTATTTATATTGTGCTGAAAGCCAGTATCAGCAGGCCCGGCTTCTCTTGAGAAAAAAGAAATCTCACATCAAATCTATGCAAGAGGAACCTACCAAAAACCACAAAGACGAGCTGCAAAGTTGTGCTGTTGCAGCTTAAAACTTGTGTTAAACCTACATATCTTTTGCTGTTGAAGGCTCCAGTTGAGAGTGGTGTCCCAGCAGCCCAGATGCTGTATATATATACACATTGTAGGAGCCAAGGGGACCATGCAGACAACAGCTGGAGGAGGAACAGAGGTAATGTGACTTGTCAGAAGTCATAACTGCCCAAACTGGGAGTTGAGCAGTGACCTGCAAGTCAGGACCCGGGCCTCCACTTATTAAACTACAGTGGTTTCACCCTGGAGAGCTGGAATCCATACGTATTTTCGTGTACTCAAAGTTAAGCTTTGCTTTATCAAGTAACAGTACTTTCTGTAGCCCATAGTACTGTTACGAACAAGCTTCCAGTGTCATAATTTAGCCTCAAGATCCAGCTCCTGCCAAGACCTGGCTACCAACAAATGCATTTGGAAGCACTGTACTCCATGAATACCAATGGAGAACTAGTTGGCTTGTTTGCTTTTCCTCTCCCCCTGTCCTTGCAACTCCATGATGTGGAAGCCTCCCCTGGGACCCACACTGCAGGCGCTCCCCGATCGGAGCGCACGGGTACCCGCAGGCAGCACCTGCATGTCTGGACATGTGGGACTGAGGGATAACAGCATGCAGGGTGACTCAGGCAGGCAGGCTGAAGCTGCTCTTATCTTCCACATAGTGATGTTACCCACTCAGGTCAGAATGGATCGGATCACGCCTGAAATAATGGTCTTTGTGAACATAAATGAGAGTTTCCGTGCTCTCACAGTTGATTTAGCTAACCTGGCTCAAGAAACCGACCTCTTATGCAAGATTTCACCCCTTAAATTTTAGCATTATATTTTAGAGGGAAAAAGTGATGCTACAGTAGCAGAAGAAACGGGCAGGAAATTTGTTACCCGTGTGTACCAGTGTGTCCTAAAATTACAGCAGACCCGGACAAAAATCTTATTTTTATAAAGCTGGTTGGTAGTACAGCTGATCACTCTGACAGTAATGAAATTGCTACAAGGTGGAAGCATAAGCATTTACTATGTTATGTACCAGTCCATAATAAGACAACTAGATTTGACCAGAAAAAAATAATCAGCTAGGGTAAATTAAATGAAGATTTTTGTCTCTGTTTTATGTGGTCAGAAAAACACCTAAGATATTTTCTAGAATGTATACAACATATAGGTGGTGTCAGATAATTTGTACCTATAGACACCTGCAAGGAAGACATTTAGGAAAGAACCCTCACTCCCAAATAAGCAAAGAGAAAGTCAATGCACTTGTTTGAATTAATAAAAGAAAAGTAAAATTTTAATGAGGAACGTGCTGTGGTTCATCTGCTGCTGCTGAAACTCTCTGTTTTAGGAAGATATGTTTTAAAAGAATATGCAAATTTGTACTTGGTCACTTGAAAAGAGCATAAGAATGACAGAAATGACAACAGCTTTCATACAGAGACACAGTTGACTCTAGATTAAATTACCCCTCTGCCAGGCTATTAAGGCAACTAAAGGCAGACCACATGAGGTCCTGAACTATTGAAATTTGATGTTCACAGGAGGCAGATGCAATCCAGGGCAGACAGTTTTGAATGGCAGGGAAAGCCCATGCTTTCTCATCAGAACTCTCCCTACCCCTGTTGCGTTTCCCGCTATTGTCAATAAGCCATAGCTGATTTTTTAATTGGTTGCAATGAGATTATTAAAAATGGTCATATCCCATTAGCTAGGAGTGATGCTGTGGCAAGCGCTCAGTGGGAGCACACCGACGGCAGCAGCACCTGGCAGTGTGGTTCCAGTTGCTGCCTGCCTTGGAAATGTCACCGGGAAAGATCTAGAGACAGCCGTCCTGCTACAGGCCATCAGCGTCTACTCTTCCTGTTTGATTTTTATTTAGCTTACTATGGTTTGATCGGTTCCCAACAAAGCTGAGGGCACTTTAAGGCCCCTTTGAAAACGGAATTATCAAATAGAATTAGGGCCCCATTCAAAATTCACCTGTTTTTCATTTCATTAATGTGTGTGCCTGCGTCTGGATCCATGACCTGCACAGCCCATCAGTTTTTTCCCCTTCATGTTGCCCCTTTCATGTGTCTACCTTACAATTTCCTCTTTTTCTTTTCAGGTTATTGATCACCCAACTTCCATATGCTGACATGGTTCAATTTCCTTTCTCCCTGGCACCCCTGCAGCTATACAAACATACACAAACTCTTTCTCTTCTCCTTTCTCAGTCCTGTATGAAACTTTCTTCTCAGCTGCCAGCCCACAGCTCTGGTCCCAGCCAGCCACTCCCACCTCTGCATACAAGCCTTCCATCTTTGGCGTGGCCTTTATGGACCTTAGCTCATCAGACTACTTTTTGCATATTTGATGCAGTCACATAAACCACAGCAAAGTTACTATTCTCACAGAATACATTCTGTGATCTTTTGTTAACTGGCTGCATCACCTGTAAGGCTGCAGTTGACCTCTTATATTAGAAGCACATCTGCACTTTAGGTTATGCTACTGCACTGACTCAGAATAGCCGAATAACGTGAGCTTTGTCACTAGTATCTTAAAAAGAGGTCATATATACACACACATACCTTGGCATTTTGAAGAGGAGGTTGGTAACTAGAGGGCCGGTAGTACCTCCTCTGGGTAGCATCAGTATGAATGTCTCCGAGAAATAGCTCCTCCACAAGGTGGTCTAAATTGTGGTGCAGGTACTGCTTCTCCACGCGGATCAGCTGCAGTTCATGCATGGCGAAATTCAGAGCTTTGGTGCATTCACAGCCATTATCTTCTCTCAGCAAATCGTAGCTCACATCTTGCTCCCAGGGACTATCTTCTGGTATAAATCCAGGACATGTATGGTTCACCAACTCACTTAATTTTTTGGCTATTGCATCATTGTGGCTTATGATCTGTATGCTGCGTAGCTGATAATCAGCTTCTGTACCCCCTCGGATGATCCAGGATGCTTGGCGGAGTCGAATTTTGCCACGTATAACTAATGTGTAGATAGGATTTGTGCAGCGATTGCCACCGTAATAAAACTGATAGGCCTTAAATGTATTATTGTGGTAGAACCTGTAAGATCTTGTGATGAACTCTGGGCCTGCTCTAACTTCACAGCTGTGGGAAGACAGAAAGTGATAGAAACAAAATTTTAGCAAGGTGACACATCATGTACACTACAGGTAACGAAACTGAGCAAACTCACATGAGTCCACAGAGACACTTGGGTGCTAATGTCCCACTGGCATGAATGGGAGTAAATAGGAACTTGGCACCTGTGGCCTGCCAATTAACCAACAGCTTCCTCTGATGTTATGCTGTTGTTAATACACTGCTTCATGGTGATCATATTGAGGGCTTGATCTTTGAAGGTTTAAATACTTTTTGTCTAGGGACCACCATGCAACTCCATTCTTCTCTGAAAAAAAGTAGTGGCTTATCAAACATCTATTCTTTGCTTTTGCACGATAGATTTAGTGAAAGGACTGATGACATCAGAAAGCAAAATCCCAAATGTCTGCACAACAGTACAAAGCACCGACATCTATGCTACTGTAGAAACTTCTCAGTGGAGTTCCACCAGTTCTGGTCTGCAGAGGACGTGCAGGATTGTGTCCTCAGCTTTTCCTCTTAAAATTTCAACAGGAGTGGCAGTTAATAGAAACCTCTGACCTTTAACAAAAAATTTCAATTTGGCTTGAATTTGGACCATGCAATATTCAGGTTTTGTGGGGTTTTTTTCCCCCAAAGTCAATGACAGTTAAATTCCACTTCCTGTAGAAAGTCCTTCTGTGCCTTCAAGCTTGTCCCCGTTTTCACATCCCCTCTCCTTAACATAAATATACTCCTTTCTGTTAAAAAAAACCCCGTCTGTCCTACTACAAGTCACTTCAAATAGCCACGTGAATATTGCCTGCTGAAACACAGAAAGCAAAATAGCTCTCTGAATTGCAAGTCATCGTGTATAGAGAGTAACAAACTTGTGAAATACAGCTTCTTCATTTCTTTTGCTAATAAAACCTGTGCTAGACACATGCTCTGAAAACAAGGACCTATTCAATGGATCTAATGCATGCAGTCAAAGATGTTATGTTTGAATAAGCATCCAAGTTTTGGCAACTTGTTGGGCTCCTTCCTATTCAAAGAGAGATTTAAAGATATTTCACAGCATGCTGTTTAAAATCCAAACTATGAATTGATTTATCAAGGCAGCTTTATAGCACGCTATTCTAAAGTACATAATGCCCCACCTTCTTCTTTTATGCATGAACATATAGAAAGCAGCTGGAATCTAGAGCATCACCATATTGAAGAAAATATTTCCCCTGCTGCTTAAAGTGGGAATATTCATACTTCCACCTCTGCTTCCTTGCCCTCTTCTCTTCCACATATATCTTGTTTTATCTTTTCTTACCCAGTAGAGACCCAGTGTCCCTCAATATTGGGAGGCATCTGCACAGTGATCCGGGCTCCATTGTGAAGGTGTTTCAGCATATGGTGACACTGTGACTCCTTGAAAGCCCTCCATGCACTCTTCTCCAAGGATCGAGGGTGGGACCTGCTGTCCGGGTGAAGAAGAGCAGAACCTTCTCCCAGCCCTGTGGCAGAAAAGTGTAAATAATCATAAGACCCTGCTGAGACGGGCTTCAACACAATAAAGGAGACTGTGAACATCTTGTGTACAGTGACACTTGTTTGCACTGTTATGTGTCTGGGAAAGTACTGTTTATGTGTCTTTTCTTGTCTGGGGAAAAAAAAATAATTTGGAAAGCTATTCTCCTCTGTAAGCCCACTAATAATCCATTAAATAAATTTGCTTCATGAAATATACTGGGAAAAAGGGCTTGAACCAGAGTTGCAATTCCACACCCAGGAAACGTGGCTCTGAACCTGAATTTTACAGACACCTCTATAATCTCTGGTCAGAACAATCAAAAACCTGGACCTTGAAACTTTTAGAAAGTTGCATCCAGATCCGGACATAAACTTTGCGGTTTCAGCCCACCTCTAATTTGGACGCTTCTATAATAAACTTGCAAATAAAGACTACACTTTAAAGCCAAGGGAAAACAGATATTAAAAGCAAAGCCTCTACACACAGGAAGCCTCTGTGATGACTGAGGTGGTCAATTAAAGGCAGATTCTGCTATTTCTATTTTAAAGGGGAAAAGGAATTTCAAAAGCTAATTTTATCTCCAGCACACAGTAATTTTGGTTTCTAGTAATGTATACATACAAAACCCACCAGCGTTCTCTTTACACAATATTAATTGAACAAAATGAATACATAGCTTCAGAAGGAATGTGTCTTTACTTTTTCAGGCACAGCCTGCTCTTAGATATGTTGGAAAACATGGATCAAAAGAAAAACACACATCTAGAGGTTAGGAGGTGATAAACACGAACCTGACATAATGGGTTGGAAACGGTATTACTTTGCCAGAAGGAATTTAAGAACCAGCAGGCTAGAAAACAAATATGGGGTGGGGTGGAGGGGCCGGTCGTGTGCCTGGGAAGTCGGGGTGGCCATATCAGGAGAGGGATGTCTTGCTAACACGTGCTCCCAGGGGCAAGGTCTAGGTTCACTCCCATCTTTTCTGGTGCCCTCTTTGCTGACTCGACTCAGGAAATGAGCTCTTGGGGATCACCAGTGCATGGTGCAACCCTGCACCATGCTGAGCTGCCTAACACAGGACCCTTTGTAACGCTTTATTCCCCAGGCCCCGTCTAACACTGAGGCACATGCCTAGGCAGTGCACAGCATCGCTACAGAAGTTACAGGAAAATCCATATTATTTGGTTTTAGGTGGACAATATTTCAAAACTTTGCTGTTTCCTATTGCAAAAAAGAAAATGGTGTCAGTGATTCATTATGTTGTCTAGGTCTTAGATCTTCTGGAAGAAACTTGGACTTCCCAGGTGTTACACCTGGAAAAATGTCATTGCTAAAAATACAAATACATGTCAACCAATTAAAAATAGCTAAACAAAGGCAAGGACTTATGTAGTAGGCATACTAAAGAATGATCAGAAGAAATACAATAAATACCTGAATGTAAACAGTGCTCACTTGAGAATGATCTCAAGATTTAATGAGGTTAATAAACACAACCTTACAAAGTCTTTATTGGAAAATCTGGCAGCTTTGTTGCAGGTTACAAACAATTCTTCAATGTGAATGAGAATTTATGGCCTTTCTGTCTAAAGGGTAATAAATACTAGAGATGCTTTGATATTTGAGCATGCTGTCTGAGACGCCCTTAAAGGAGACTGATTTTCAGGGGGTGAACACTCCTCGCCTTCTGGAAGTCAAGGCTTTCAGGCATTTCTGTGATGCTGAGCAGTCACTCGTGTTAGCGCCAAACAATTCCCGTTCTGCAGCCAGAAAAGGCTCGACTGCTTCAGAAATGGCATGGCCACAACAGGGTGATGCTCTGCTTGAGCCGACTACAACTTTGGAGAGGCAGAATTTACTAGGTAAGGTCAGTGCCTCACGTATGTGACGTTACAGCCCCCGGGGCTGAAGCCAGCATCTCTGCACAGCAGCTCTGTGCTGTGCTGTGCCTGCAGCTCACCGCACCTGGAGCAGCACTTGACTCTCTCAAAAACTTGGGCTTGTTTGGGTTTTCTGAAACCTTGTGGGTATGGGGTGGATATCACAGGCCTTCACACCACCAGCAGAACAAGTTCACCCAGGTACAGGTGAACTTACCAGTATACTTATTTTCATCATTCTGAACCACAGCTAGTGACTGAGAGTGACCTTTTAGCACCCTTCTCCATCTCCAAGTCTCCACACACTCAAAAAGCCCCCATTACTTCAGCACCTCATTCTGAAATGGAGCGAGTGCTCCTGTCCATAGGCTCGGAACATCTTTTGGGTCAGAAGTGACACCTCCTGCAAGGTACCTGGTAGAGGCTGTAGCCATCAGTATTAACTTTCAACAGAAATGTCGCTGTTAGAATGTGTCCTGCATACAAATTATCTCACACTGAAAAAGCCTTTGAAAATTTACATTTCCACTTGAAGTTGTCAAGTGTTTGAAACCTGCCATCAAGAGGAGGTTTTGAAATGGTTCAAGTGACTATTTCCAAAGTGTATTTATTATACCACTTGCTTTTAAACAGTTGTATTTTTGCCTAGCTCATGTCATATGATTCATGAATACAGATGCACTTAAAAATGAATCATTTATTCATTTAAACATACTTGGGCATTTAATTTCTCCAAGCAAAAATCCTTCTGTGGGTGGCTACCATCTTGTTTGTGCACATATCAAGCGAGAAAATGCAGTAACCACATTATGCATTCCCAGTTATTCCCTGGAGGAAATAATGAAGAGGCTTTTGAACAGAAGCCAAACTTTATGTGGTATTACACAGTGTCTTTTCTTTGATATAGTTCAAAAGCCACTGGGTCCCCACTCTCTCTGTCACATGTATGTAGTTCTGTCTGCAACTTGCAAATGACCAACCATAACCAGTGAATGGAAGGGAGATCTGCTTCAATAGCCCCAGAAATCTGTACCTGCAAAGAGGGTGTTTGTTTGGGACTCTATCCACCCAACTGTGACAAATGAGGGCATGAACAAGCTTAGGTAACCAAGACAGGCATGAGAAGGTAAGGACGGCTGCAGAGACAGCGGAAGGGATGTAGAAATACACACATGCTAGGCAATATCACGTAAGTAGGACAGGAATATCTGAATATCAATTACAGTATAAAATCAAAAGGCAGCGATGGGACCTTTACCTATGTTTGTGTTGCTGGGGTTAGGAAATAATTTAGCACAGCCTTCTTCCTTACCAAGTAATCGTTTCAATGCTTTTGTATTTACTGACATATGCCTGTACATACAACTAGTGTGCAGAGGAGCCTTAACTTCCCCTTATCCCGTCTGAAGATCAAACACCAAGACCGGCGATACGCTTCCCACGCAGGGCAGTAAGCCGCACGCTGCCTTCCCGTGCTTCTGCTCTCAGCAGGTGCTCAGGGGCAGCGCAGTGTCCCCCTGCTCCACCCGAGTGGTGCACAACCAAGTGTCCTGCAAAGCTGAGGTCCTGCAGGGATGATGTCACTAATTGTGAAAGATCTATTTGGCCATGTTAAACGGGATGCTGCTGGAAGGCTCGAGGTAAAATATGTGCTTTCAGGAAACTGGGAAAAGAATTTCATGGCTCTTTAAAAGCCCACTTTGGAGCCTAGACACAGTTGCAACATAGTTGGAGACACAACTTTCATTCAAGGAGATCCAAGTCTGCTACTCTCTACAGCGCAGACAGATGGTAGGTTTCAATACCTCCAGGACACGCCATGGAAGAATCTCAGACTCTCTCTGACTGACTGCCTTTTAAATGCTGGGGTATTATGAAAGGAATCTTACCCACTTGTTAAAAAATAAAAATAAAATCCACCATGTTATTACTCAAAAGTGTGACAGACTTCAAACAAAAAACTATCTTTGTATGAGACTAACAGCAGTAATCCTGTGAAGCCTCTGGTCGGCTTTCACTTTAGCAACACCACAACCAGAGGTTGTAAGATTGTATCACCCACCCCACACCAGCTGTTTACACAAAGGAGCAAGTCCAAAAAGGAGAAGGAAAATTCCAGAATCCATCAGAAATGCCAGCTGGAAAAGCAAAGCAAAACAAATGCATTTTCCGATGAGTTGCTCTCCAAGTTCTCTTTCATAATCAAGCCCTAGCAGCGTGGATCACAGTTTCAGCATCAAACTAACTGAAAATAGTGTAAGAGGTGCTACAGCTAGCTGGGGATCCCTGCCCAGGCCCTCACACATTACACTTTACAGGGGAAGATGTAACATCCAAGTGGGAAGGTGGAGGTCTGCACAGCTGCTGCTCCAGTAGGATGGATAGAGGCACGCACCACAACAGACAGAGGAGGACTGCAGGCTCTCAGATTCACCTATAAACCTGCGTCTGACGTGGGAACAACCATCCAAGATAAAATAATTGTTATGGGAAGATAGGTTACTTTCAAGTTCTTCAAAGATTTCTGCATGTAGCTGCGAGTAAAATACGAATCTTAAAAGGACAATCTGTTGGCAGCCTGTTACTCAAATGTGTTTCAAAAATGGCTCTGACAAAGCTCTCCGCCAACACTTCTGCAAAAAACTGCCAGCTGCTAGAATAAATGTTTCAGTTTTCTGAAAAATAGTATGCAAATAACATACAATTGCAACACAGATAATAAGTAGGGTTGTGCTGGAACAAATTCTTATAATTTAATTCACGCCTAAACACCATGGCCAAATTCTGTTCTGAGCTATGCCAGATTGCAGAAGTATAGTGCAAATAATCCTAAATCTTAAACTGTTTAGATTTAATCAGTTTAATGAGCACTTCTACCAGAATCTACACCATGGCTTCAAACATGTTCAAGTGTAGTGCTTCAAACCAGACTCCAAGCTACTAGGCATTCAGCAGGTTCACCCTTTGCTAAATGGGAGAATAAATGTTACCTGAATAGTAGGATTCAAACCTGGCTTTAGACTTGGATTGCTCAGCAGAAACCACTTCACTTTTTTCTTTAATTTATAGCAATGTAAATCCAGAAGACCACGATTTTACTATGAGTTACAACAACCTCGAGTGACAGTACAAGTTCAAAATACGTGATGGCTTCATCTGGGATAGAAACATTTTAATGTTCGTGCTTTATTTCTGCAGCAAACTCTTTTCAAGTTAGAACTTGTTTGGAACTTGAAAAACCTTACAACAGATAAAGAATAATTGGCTGGATTAAGTTTATAGCTCTCCTTATCTGGGCAGTTGCCCTGCACAATTAAATAAATAGACATCTGGATTACGCTCTTTCTTGATGTGGGATAGTGTTAGATAACGCCTGTGACAGGCTTTTAGCTACACTGAAAACTTACATAATTGCCATGGAGAATATAATGTCCTGTTACCAAGCCACGGTCTGTGTTTACCAGTGTTTTCCCTTCACTTGAAACTTCAAAGAGTCCTTGCAAGATTGGGACCTAAATTAGCTACTACAAACAAAAGGGCTGGGAAAGGAAAGCTGGGTTTTACGGCAGCAGACGGGACAACGATTTCCTTTCACATGTATCTGTTGCCTTTCTTGTGCATACAGTTTCCAGGTACAGTTTTCAAAGAGATGTGAAATAAAGTTTCAGAGGGTGGAAGGTCCTGAAGAGAGATCTAAAGTATGTTCAGATGGGACAGCTAAAGAGAAACTCCTGGACACCTTGGTCCTTACTTGATGCCCCTTCTTGGAAGAGGTCAGAGAACCCAGCAGTTGCACAGCTGATAACCTCTGCTAAGCTGAAGTTCAGCTCTAAGCTGGGATGCCTGCTGCTACCCAGGTCAGGTGAAACCCTGCTGCCAGGAGCATGGGCTTCTTTACGAAACCCTGAAGGGTTAAAGGCCACCTCCCTGCAGGGCAGCGGGAACTCTGCCACTGGCACCAGTGGGATGAGTGGGTGCAGCGTTGGGCCGTTAGTGCAGTTCAATATCAATGGTAGTTTGGTCTTGCTCTCTTTGAAGGGAACATCTGCTCTCTGTCAGAGACCTCTGCCCCATCCTCCGACCACACCTCAGCACCAGGACTTATTCAGGTGGAACTGCTCCCAACACCAACGGGACTTGTGTCTGAGTAAAGACAATGCCAAACGAGCCCGCTACATATAATCCTACCCTCTACCAGCCCTGCTTAAAGCGTCGCGTCTGTAATAAAATACTAGCCTTGCCTTGAATAGCTGAAGGTATTTGCCTTCATGGTTGAGGCTAGCTTTGGGGACCACAGCCTGCCAGCCTACCTCCTACGGACACTCTACAGGGCGTAAAAATTGCCCTTACTGTTCATGACACCTACATCGCACCACTGTTAGCCCACAGTCAAGCTACAGAGATCAGTGAAATCAAATTTACACTGATGAAATTGTGAATAAAATTGAGTCCACCTTCTAACTCTCCCTGCAAACTCCATAAACCTTACACTGAGCGGTGTCTCTCCCCCTTTTTCTCTCTTTATTGTCTTCCAGATTTCCAGATGCAGTACTTTCCTGAGGGAACAGATCACATATGCCTCTAGTATGGCGCACAATATTTTTCCATTTTATGGATATGAGTGTTGGTATCTTCTGATGCATTTACATATTGTTTTCTTGAACAGGTTTTGAAATAAAACACTTCTATGTAACTAATTTAAGCAATATCACCAGAGAGCTTTTAAAAGCATAAACAGTTTCGCTCCAAAAAGCCTCGCAGTTCTGTCTTCATCACCTTTATTAGTACTATTTCCATGATATCAACAACGTGGTTTAAAGTTTCTAATTCATTACTCTAAGAGAAACATAATCAGAAATACACTAAAGTTTCTTCATAGCATCTGTATTTGTAAAAAAGTTTACGTTTACAAAAGAAATTATCCAAATTTGTTTTGAATCTACTTGAATGTAGCTTTTATTAATCAGGTGTTCTGGAGCTGAACGATCTTAGCATTTGACATCTGAAACTTCTGTGGCTTTTTGTCTAAGCAAAGAAAACAGTGATAATGGACAACTTCCAGCTGCAAACCTTTTTTTTTTTTTTTTGACACTGTACAGGTTTTATTTTGATTAATGAAGACAAGTTTTTCCAAATTTCAATTCAGTGATGTTAAAGTAGGCATTTCTTAACATATTGAAAGAAGCTTTAGCCAACTTCTGTTATAAAACTTTTAAGACCCCAAAATCCTCAACCACCCACTCACACTCACTTGCTTTTAACCCTTAAATTGCCACGTGCAATAGAAATGCAAAGGAAAACAACATGTGGCATAAAGAGGCTTAGCACTGTGATCCCCTGGGATTGCTGGTTATTCTTACATATTACCAATTCAGGCTAGCCGCTGACTGAGGGATGTTCCTATCGACTCTATGGCACAGAGGGAAGAACTCTAGGCCAAGTTAAAGCTAACAGGGTAAATACATTTAGACAGGATACATTTCAGCGCGTTATATGCCACTGATGTAATTTTCAAGTTTGTAAGAGGGCAGCAGCTTCCCAGTGCTTGAAGCTCAGATCCAAACTGTGCACTACTACATTACAGAGGTGTTTATCTTCACATGCAAGGTGCTGAGTTCTGTCTTTCTACAAGAACTTAGGTTTATGTTATTTGGTGAAACACAATTGCATATGGAAGAAATAGATGATTTTCCTCCTTCATCCTCTTTTGGCAGCTGCTTTTTTGATCTGATCACTGGCCTTGATTTGTTTCCTGCTCCAGCCAGGGTTCAGCTCTGTTCTGTAATTCCAAGCAGATGAGCTGGGGAGTCCAACCCTGTAATTACACCTCCTCTCTTTACCCTCTAACTTCAAACCTCCCATTTCGACTTTTACATCTCAGATCACAGAGTTCTAAAGAACACCTCTGGCGTCCCAGCAGGTCTGGCTCAGCTAAACACGTTTCTGCACTCTCCGGATTTCATAGCTGAGCTGTGAGAAAGGTATAAAACCCCCTCCTGGGGAACAGGGTCTCCTGCTCTTTCTTTCTCAAAAGAAAATACACAATCAGAAACCCATGCTTCTTATTATTTATTAAATGCCATCTGTGTGCTTAGCACTTGTACAAACACAGAGAGAGGCAATCCCTGCTTCACAAAATCAACCCCAGGAATAGCTTTGAAATCTTCACCCCAGCCCACAGATCTCACGCTGACTCCATGTAGGTCACTTGCATTGTAATGGTTAAAAAAAATTCCTCTCTTTACAAGGAAACTTGGGGTCCTAAGAACTTGAACTGAAGAAGGCTACATGCTACGAAGTACATGAGAATTAGGAACACTCTTCAGAACGATGCTGTAACTGAGTAAGTTGAGTCACACTTTCAGAATATCGCGCCCAGATTTTTCTAATCTGGCTGCCAAATCTTAGCCATACCTAAGCAGCTCATTAAGTAACCCCCTTTTCAGGAGCTGCTCTTGAAGAACACTGGCTTTCTGGAAAGATGGGTTATCTGTTTAAGTGCTTAAATACAGATCGACAAGATGAACTTGTAATTTTAAGTTTAAATACGCTGGCTTTCCTCATTAAAATTTTGCCTACTGTGCAGTTTCAGGGAAACGTCAGACCAGGGCGAAGCTGCGAGCGTCGAGGCGGGACTGTGCGTAACGACACCCCCGGTCCCCGTGCGCCGCAGCAAAGGCTTCTCCGCCTGTGCAAGCCCCGGTGCTGGCACGCCCCGCTGCCCCCGGCTTCCCAGCCGACACCCCCACGGCAAAGCCCGCTTCCTCGCCTGCCGCTGAAATGCGGACGCCGCCGGACGCCCCGGCCAGGCTCCCCGTGGCTTGGCAGCGCCAGCCCCTCGCCCGCCGGCGAGGAAAGAGCCTTTGCGTGAGGTGCCCGGGCCAGCGGGTCCATCCAGGCAGCGCCGGGCGCGCAACCCAGCGCCGCCGGCACAGCCCGGGAGCGCGGCGCCTTCCGCGTGGTCTCACCCGGCCCGGCGGGCTGCGGCTCCACGCCGCGCCCACCCGGTGTGCCAAGGGGTGCCGCTAACCGCGGGGGTCGCGCAGCGCCGGCAGGGTCTCTGCCCGCCTCGGCATCCATACGGACCTTTCCTCTGCCAGACCCCCGGGCCCGAGCAGCCGGGACCGACGGCCACCGTCGCGAGGGCGAGCGCACCCACCCGCGACCCTCTGCCCCCACCAGCCAGCGAGCCACGGGGCCCCCTTCGCAACTCAGCCAGCTTTTCGGGCGCACCCGCGACGGCGGGGACCCCCGGGCAGCCGGCCCGCAACCCCCCCCCCCGGCCCCGCACTCACCGTGCAGCAGCAGGGCTGGGAACAGGTATCTCATCAGGCTGCCGTACGGGGCGGACATCTCCCCGCCACGCAGAGCCCCTTCCCTGCTCCTGCGCTCCGGCCGCCACCTCCCGCCGCGCCGCCCGCGCCTCAGCACCGCCGCGGGCAGCCCACGGCCCGGCGCTGGGGAGCAGGCGGCTGGCGGGGCCGCGGACCGCCGGGCACCCTCCGGGGCCGGAGACCACCGCCGCTCCCGCCGCTCAGGGCTCCCGCCCCGGCCGCCGCTCAGGGCTCCCGCCGCTCAGGGCTCCTGCCCCGGCCGCCGCTCGGTGCCCGAGAGTGCCCGCTCCACCGCCGTCTCTCCCGCCGTCTCCGCCGAGCGCAGCGGCGGCTCCGCTTCATATTTCCCTTTCCAGCAGGAGGAGGAGAAGGAGGGGTCGGGAGGTGGGGACTCGTCCCGGGGCGGGGAGGGGGCGGCTCCGCCGCGACGCCGGACACCGCTCCCACGGCGGGGGAAGGGGCGGCGGGGGACCGGTGGGCGGCCACGCGGGGCGCGGGTGGCGGGGCCGAGGCACGGCCGGCACCGGGCTGCGGGGGGGGCTGAGCCCGTGGGGCCGAGGGTCGCGCGGGTGGGAGAGCGGGCGGGGTGGCCCGTCCCTCCCCAGCTGCGGGGAAGGCGCCCGAGCAGGGTCGGGAGGCGCCGGCGGAGCCGCGGCTGCCGGCGCCCGTACCCCGCGGCTGCCTGCACCCGTACCCCGCGGCTGCCGGTGCCCGTACCCCGCTTTCCACGGGGCCGCGGGCGGCCCCGCCGCTGCCGCTGCGCCCGCAGGCTGGAGAGCACGAAAGTTGGCGTGCAGCTTTGCCGCGAAAAGAAGCCTTTGTGTGGTTGCGGCTTTCCGCGTAAATCGGGCGTTTTAAAGGCTAAAAATAGCTGTCAAGGTTGCCGCCTTCGGTGCTGCACACTCCTGCATGCTTTTCACTCTGTTGTTGATGAGTTTTGCTTTTTAGTCTGGTGTGAGGCCCTGGCCATGCAAACACGCGTGGACTTAACGTTGTGCATGTGAGTTGCCGGTGTGCAGCCTGCGTTGAAGCGCAGGGTTTTCTTCTGTAACCTCTCGACAGGGAAGCGTGTTTTCTAGTTTGCATTTAGGCTCGTGGGCTCAGCTGTAGGGCCTCATTGCAAAGAATGTGTAACAAATTGGAGGAAATTTTCAGAAAATGACAACATAACTGAGTTCTGAACAGCTCAACCGAGCTGTTTACATGCTGCCTGTTTAAAAAGAAATACAAATGATGATTCCTTCCAACTCCCTTGAGAGGGAAGAATAAATTTAATCTTCCTCACTTATACAGGGAGGAAACTGGGGCAGAAACAAGTGAGCGGTGAGTCAGAATTAGAGCTCCAATGCCTTGGATTCTCAGGGCTACGTTTGTGTCGTCACACAAATGTTTTTCAAGCCAGTAAGGATAGTTTCCAGAGCCCTTGGTGGCAGTCTGTGCAAGGCTGTGGCTGTCAGATAGCCTTCCAGTGACCTGGACAGAGATGCACAGAGAAAAGCAACATATGTCTATGAATATAAGCAGGTAACACTAGGTAATGCTGTAAAAATAGCCTTGGCTGACATTGCTTGCTTGTCTTCCACCCGTTCCTGTAGTTGCCACAGATGTGTTTGTCATGCACATGTGTGAAAGGAGGCGATTCTTGCCATAGATGCAGTGCATTCGGAAAAAGCCTTGTGTGTCCACTTGGCTGTTTCCAGGACTAATCCAGGGCAAAATTCTGATTGCGCCACTTGTAGCAATCCTACAGTGGCAGAGACACCCAAGTAGTTTTTCTTCACCTGCATGTTCAATAAGTGAAACAGATCTAGTGAGTAAGGAAAATGAAGTTTGCTTAAATCCAGTACAAGCATCTCTATTTCTGAGTCTTCAGGACCCATGATGTACTTCAGATCTGTGCATGACGCTTGCCTCTCCTAAGAGAAGTTCCTGCCAGAGTGATCAGCGAGATAATGCCAGGCGTGTGAACAGGTGATAGAAAGAGAAGTGAGAGGCAGCGTATGTGGGAGAGCGGATCGACCTGTTGTTGGCCATAAGCACCAGATTATTACGAAGGATTCCTGCCTGGTGGAAGAAGCCAGCTTGAGGACTCTGACGTGTTTGGCAGGCGTACGGGTAATACAGCATGCAGGAAGGCTCCTACTGTAAGTCACCTGCTATTTGCCTGAATGTAAAAGGTGGGCCAGCATCACTGTGAGCAGTAACTAAGGACTAGCAGTTTTGCAATATAATTGTATGACAGCAGCAACATCAAAAAGCAGAGTCCTTTTCTATAGACACAACCTGCTTTACTGTCCTCAGATTGATCAACATAATAATCTGCAAAAAGATGAGGCTAAGAATCGCCTGCAAAAAAGTATTTATCCCAAAAGCCAATTATCTCAGAAGCTCATGATTTCTCTTGTGGGAAGTGACAGTCCCTCACGGCAGCATCACTAACAGCTTTTCATAAGAGGAAAGGGCAATGATTTTATGGCTCCATTGGCCAACTTGGTAAATTAGACTCCACTTGTGATTTACTATCGGTGCAGCCTCTAGATGTGGTAATGAAATGAAATCAATACTCAGTGGGTTCAGACATAGGGGAATGTGCCAAAACCAACAGACTGTACTTTGTCTTTTACTTGTCTTTTTTGTTTTGTGTTATTTTAAGGGTATGGGGCTTCTTCTGCCTGGTGCACAATATTTTTTTAAAAAAATACCCAGTCCTACTTGTTTCATTACTGTGTCCCTGTTCAGAATGCTGTAATGGGAGCCAGTGACAAATAACAGCTCTTTGCACTTTGATCTAGGCAGAATGTCACATCAGTGCTCATTAAAAATTGTATTAACCAATCCAACCATGACTTTCTGAACTTGGGCTCCTGGGGCAGGGTATATACCTAATGTGGGTATAATGTAAAATAATTTAAAAAGGCATCTCTCTGCCATATTATCAAAAATACCATAGAAGTCAAAGCATTTCAAGAAGGAAGTCGTCTGCAGAAGTTTGCACAGAAAGGAGCTGTTCTGAAAAAAAAAAAAAAAAAAAAAAGATGGGAAATGTACTTTGTGGCTGGGGGCCTCTGCAAAATTATTAAAATAGGAAGAAAACTAACTTGTTGGACTTGTTGTGTGACACTTCAAAGATCTAGGCATATCAGCATAGCACTTGCCTGGCTTAAGTGCCGGCTGGCTGGCTGGCTGCCAATGCCAATCTGGTGGTGAAAGATATCTAAAAGAGAGAGGATGGGAAAGAATGGAGGCAGTGAGCATGTGGGACACTATACTGTGGGGAAGAATGAGATAGGGCAGAACTCTTTGACTTGGTAATGTTTTGGCAGTGCCACATCTATGATTTGCTAATGGCTATATTATGTTTTTAAAAAGACAATATGTTCCTTTGAATAAGTCAAAGGAGCAGGACTTATTGGAAAGGAGTGCAGTGACTAATTCACAAAGAATCAAACGTCTGTCAGATTTGTATATGTGAATTGTCCATGACAAATACATCAAATTAAATGATTTGGAGAGAAGTTTTCCTACATGTCCAGCTTGAGTTAGAATCCACAAGATGAGCCTGGAGCCTGTCTGATACATAGAAATACGCACTATGTGATTTCTTATTTTGGCTTCAGCTGTTTGAGGGAGAAGTTAAACTGTTTTATGATGTAAAACAAATGGGAATTAGTTTGTTTCTCCTTTCAATTTGGACTGAAAACACTATAGTTTCTGGGGTATAGCAGGGTTTATCAGTTACTGCATCTATTATTTTTGTATTTTTAGAATACGGTGTTTAAGCTGCAGATTTTTCCCTTATTCTTTGTTGCAAAAAGTAACAAAGAACCTTTTTCTAGATATTTGACTCCCAAATTGTGCAGAATATTTCACCTTCCCCTACCAGAGACCTGATCTTCAATGCAGCCACTGAAGCCAGCGGACTTTTGTGATTATTTTAAGGGATGGTGAATCTGGGTTTGGTTTTCTCAAGCGTGTACCTGTGGTAATGCTCACCTGCAGTCTGTGCCTCTGAGATGGTACAGGTTACCGCAGAGGTCTGTCCTATATTGCTTTTCCTTGTTTAGGTAGATAACTGGTCTGAGAAGTATGTTTTGGAAATGCATTTATTTTAGTCATCTAAGGCACAATGCGTATGTTGAAGCTTTGCTACCTGGTAATAGGTATAGAAAATATAGACCAAACATAGTAAAAAAGAAGGTCTTATGGCTGTCAGGATAGGCTTTTTTCCCTCCATTTTTTTCAGATACATGCAGAGACATGCATGTACACACACACACACAGACAGAGCCCATCTGCTAGAATAGACTTGCTGGTTTCACAAAAATGTAGTTATATGAAGCAGGTTTTTTAAATTTCCTAGAACAGTTTAAAGAGTAGGTGGGAATAAAGGTATAAAATGATGTGGAGAGTAGACCCTGTGCAGCTCGGGCCATCCCAGACAAAGAAATCGAAGAAAGATGTAAAAAACAAAGCAAATGGCTTTCCATAAAATAAGGTCTCTCCTCCTTGTTTCTCCACTTGTTTCTGGCATTTAAAATGTGCTTGTGATTTGATTGTTCAGAGCCAAAGAGGAACCTCTCTGTGTAGAATTACTTTAATATGACCATGGACAATTTCATGGTGCTGTTGCTGCAACCAGAGCTTTAGGGCTGGGACCAGCTCCCAGTGTGCGTGGCGGGGGTCTTGCCTTTGACTATAGCAAGGGCTGGAGCAAGGCCCTGGATGAGGCTGTTGGAAATGCCAGCTGGAACAGCTAGTGCTTGTTGTATGCTGACAGCATTCATCTGGAAGCATGGCAAACAAGGGCCAAAGGTATTTCTTCATCCAGTGTACATACAAGCACTAACCCTCTCCAGCGCTGCCAATTTCATTCATTCATGGCACTCAAATACCACGAAAATGAGTGTGGTAAAAATACCTTCATAAATGTTGTTTATGCCTTTTATTGTTTGCACAGTGGCTTTCTGATGTTGTGACTTAAAAAACCCAAACTACCCCACACAGTCAAACCAGCAGATTGAAAAACTGTTGCAGTCTGGGCAAAAATGCCCTCTATGTATGTATCTTCTTGCTCTGCAGTGCTGTGCAACTGGTCAGAGTAATGATTGTTTCCATTGCTGACAACAAAAGAAAACTTCTGGAAAAAATTAAGCACATGTACAGTGTTGTTCGCCACTGCTTATATTTTCTCAGAGTGAAATTGAACTTTGATTTTGATTAATTTCTCAGAGAAAATGGAATTTCTGACAATTTTTTATAAACTATCCAAAGAAGCAGTTTTCATTTCCAAACTGAAAAATGGATTAACATGCCCTGCCAAACCTGTGTAAAGAGTCTCAAGTAGCAGCTAACACACCTGGGAGCTACTTTGTTAGTTTATATTCTTCTTGTAGTCCCTTTGGGGCCAATGCTTCTTCAGGTTAATAACATCCTTGGGGAAATGTGATTTTCATCCCTCAGGGAGCACTGCCCCTGGTCTTCATTCCATTTGGTGATCTTCTGCACCAGGGGAGAGACAAAGAGTGGGAAAACTGAACATATTCCAGGCAGCCCTGGTAAAGATAGAGCTGTTCCTCTGCAAGGGGCGAGGGAAACCCTCCTACCCTTCTGCCTGCAGCTGACCTGAGTAGTGGTCAGTTGGACCCTGGGCGTTGCCTTAAGGGAGCAGGTGGGAAATTTTCTTTCATGGTTTTGGTCAGTGTTTGGTTTTGCTGACCAATCTCTTGTAATGTGCCTCAGATACACAAATGGCTAAACACAAGTTGAAAGTATGACCTTGTCTCACAGTGCTCCTGGGTTTTCGTAGTGGCCCTTTGGCCGGTCTGTATCTGGTCTCATTCTTGTGCTAAGGCTATTTCTCAGTGCGGTATTATAACAGCCACTTTCAATCTTGATCTTGAAATGCGGATATGATGGTCTTGGAGTTCTGCAGATATCTCAAGCATACCTACATGCAGGCATTTTTTCTCCATTAGTTACAAAGCTGACTCTTGTTCAGAACATTCACTGAATTTTAGAATCAGGATCCTGGCTCTCAGATCCACTTGTATGCTCAAGCAAAAGTGCATTTTATCAAAGCTTCTTCCCAAAGGGGGCTAACTAGCATCTTTAAGCAAAAGAATACCACTGCCATGCAGTTTCAAGCAATGACATAATCGAGGTGTCAGCATGGCCACTGAGGGCACAGTTGGCTCCAAAAAAATGTAAGTTTTCCCAGGTAGTTTGAAAATAAGGAGGAGGAAAAACGTAAGTAATGAAGTCTTGGAGACTTACCATTTCTAGTCTTGGCAGCCAGGATGGAACAGAGGCCAGAGTCAAGCCTCTGCTCTGGCCTGATGTGCAAGGCCAGTGCAAATCACTTGGTTTCTCAGGGCCTCAGCTTCCCCAACAGTAAGGGGAAAAAGTACAAATTTGTGGGTAACTTAATGGTCTAACAGTAATGCACGTACGGTATGAACTGTAACTTAGGGTGGGAGTTTACCCACAGATAGAATGGCATTAGTGTGGCTGTAAATACGAAATATCACAGGATCACATAATCATAGAAAGGTTGAGGTTGGAAGGAACCTCCGGGAGTCATCCGGTCCAGCTCCTCTGCTCACACAGGGCCACCTAAGAGCCAGTTGCCCAAGATCATGTCCAGATGGCTTTTGAGTATTTCCAGGGTGCGAGATTCCACAGCCTCTACAGGGCAGCCTGTATATTACATCACCTCAGGGTATTCCCGATCAGCTGCAGTAAGTTTTGAATCCCTTCCATCATTTTCATCTATTTACCAATGTAGAATATATGTTATATACATATATTTGTATAGGTGATGTATGTACATATGCTTAAAATATGTCTATTTTCTATATGCATAAAGTCTTTGAAACATCTGGATAGTGCATTATCCTAGTACATGCTCTTCAAGTCCATACGCAGCCAGCCAGCTTGCTGACTGCCTGAAGTAAACTGCAGTCTTCCCAGACAGTTCTGTCTGCAGCTGTAAGGTGTTCTCTAGGCTACTTAAAAGCTGCCAGGTTCTGTAGGAAAACTGCTTATCTGCTGAGGAAATATTACCAGCAGCTTCTTGGGGAGAAGCTCCAAGTTTCTCGGAGCAGTGGCTAAATTACAACTGTAGGTGATAAAAAGAGCAGAGAAGAAGGAAAGGAAAAACACCAACCAGCTGAATTCTGGCTCATTTCTTTCCTTTCCTGCTTCTGTGCTTGGTATAAGAAGTAGGAGCATAACTGGCAGGGTGGCATAAGACATCTGTGTGTTTCCTGGGGCTGATGCTATTTAGGCTTTAGAAAATAGCTAGTGAGTAACCACCCCGAGTAAGAGGGCAGCTCTGTCCCCTTTTGCATCTTTGCCTAATATAGATAACTGCCGCAGGCAGTCACATGGTCTCTGTGTCCAGAGAATCCCTCATGCCTCCCTTCCTGCCTTTTATGTTTGCTCTGGACAAAGTTGCAATTAGCTTGTGTCAAACAGCACATAGCAGTACCTTCTCTTCCTGCTGTGGGAGGAATTAACAGCAGTGCAGAAGCCCTTTATCCCCGTAGCATCCACCGCCTATAACCCCTGCAGCTCCGGCAGCCCCTTCCCCAGCTCTCTTCTTAGCCCCTTCCCTTTGCACTGCTGCCCAGCCTCAAACCAGCAAGGAACATCTACCTGTGGAGGGTTATAAAAAACACCTGGTGAAAGGGACATACTCACACCTGTGTTGCCTGGCGTGGTAAGGGATTGAGCACGTGGGATGCTCCAGGACGAGAACAGAGAGCAGAGGTGTGGATTGTGGAGAAGGCAGCCAAGACGTGGTGGCCCTCACACTGCTCTGCCTCTGTTGCACGCACGTGTGCACACACACACACACAAACACCCCACAGACAGGCAACCCATGGAACAGTTTTCCCCATTGGAATAATCACAGCTACTCCAATTATAGCCACACGTGTGTGCAACTTACTCCTGGCAGATAAATCAGTGATCAAATATCTTCTTCAGCCCGCTCGTTAATTACTGAGCTGTTCCCCATCACATTACAGAAATAAAAAGTACATTTGGTAGCAATTGTTGATGTGAAGGAGTCTGCACACAGAGTGCTCTGCTCATCATGCAAGTGTGGTAAACTCCTGGAGATATTTTTAAAGGAGCATTTTGCAGAAGTTGCCTCCATTGTGAATCAAGGGGCAAACAGCTCCTGATACTTTCACTTTGGTCTCTACTCTCCCAGACCTGGAAGAAGCTAACATGGTCAGAGTGAGCAGCTGGTTCGTGACTCTGCATTGATGCACGTGTGGGGAGCAGAATTTTCTCCTGAGTATCACTGTGTGTGAAATGGGAGCAAGCTGCCTGCAATGAGTGGAACTGTTTGGAAGGAAAAGTCCATCCAAATTCCTCGGGTCGTACCAGATCTGCCTTGTGGATTTCCATTTTTCCATGAGGGCCACAGAGCGACCCAAGCACTGGATAGGAGCTAACATTTGACTCACAGAGAGTAAAACAACAGTGCCTTTCTGTAGCTAGTATCTGTTTTTATTACTGTGTATTATGAATATAGTTAGTAGCATGGCTACTGTTTTCTGACAATACCACCACAGCAAGGTTGAGATTCCTATGGGCTAACACCTCCAAGGAATCAAGGGAAGGGGAAGAGGAGTACAGATGGCTGTGTGTAAAGGGCCCTCTGCAACATGCTCCACCACTCACAGACTCCCTCCTCCCTTCCTCCCTTGAACATCAAGGCTGGGAAATCGAGAACTTGAGAGAAGTGCAATTTAATTGCTCTCATGCTTCCATGGTCAGCCATTACCAAACTGTTATTACTCATCTTCCTGTCTGACATGAGTCTGTAGCTGTTTATGAGCTCCCCAAACTTTCTTTTACTTGCTTATACTTGGCTTTGGGAGTCTTGACAGTACAGAAGTTTGCTCTGAAGAGCTATGTACTCCTTATTCACTGGGCAAATGTCCTAGATGTAAGCACTGGGAATGCTTTATGGCGTGATAGGCCGGAGAACTTGTATCCCAGGAACAGAGACATGCACAGCAGTCCTCAAATAAAGGATGGTAATCAGCCTACTTTCTGCCAACTCTCATGATGAAAGTATTTACCCCTTTACTTGCTTTTTCAATTTTCAAGCCCACCTCTACCACCAAGTATGTTGTTTGAGGGTTTGTCCAGGTTTATACAGTTCAGAAGTTTCCTACTGCAGTCAGTGGGAGTTTCACCTTTGGTTTTAGCAGAAGTGGGGTAGGTTGCAAGGCTAGTGACAAATCCTTTATAGTTCGGTCTGAAAGCAAGTGCAAACAACTGAAAGAAATGTCTTAATAAAGATAATTTGCATGTTGAAACTTACATTGCGTAAATGTGCCATTAATATCATTAATATCTTCCTGGAGATAAGATGCAATGAACTTCTTTGAAGACAAATTGCTCAACTCACCCATGGCATGACTTCAGTGGAATCTCACCCACTTCTGACAGTGATGTATTTTGTCTGGAGCACTTTCCTCTGGGAGTCCAAGATGTCTATCTCTTCAAATCCATACAATCTAACATCAGAGAACTCAGAAGCAGGACTCTCAAGTTCCAGTACCAGCTCAGCCATGAACTAGCATTATACTGGTTATCTCATTTAATTTCTGTGGGCCTTGGCTGAATCATAAATCTCATAGGCATACTTATTTCTTGCAAAACTTTTCAGAATCTCACTTTGAAAGGTGTACTCATGAAAAATTTAAATTACCACAAATTAAATGCTTCTAAAATAATTTGCAAGTTGAGAAGGAGATTCATTCCCACTAAAAGGAAAGGAGGAGATGTTTCCTGAGGCTGTTGTAGAAATTTTTGACCGTTTCTAATACAATGGAAGAGCAAAGAAATATTCTTGGGGTGTTTGATTGCAACAGAAAGGAAGTCCTGTACTCAACTTTCTTTGTTGTTGTATTGGGGTTTGTCCATGTATTCAAAAGTGAAAAGTGTTCACTTCTACTGTAGGAGAAGTGACAGTGGTTCAGGCTTGAGCATGAGTTGTGATGGGCTGCATTTTAAATTTGTCATCTTTGACATGGAACAAAAAATTGTCTGTATAAATGTTAGTTTAAGAAAACAATGCCAACATTTTAAACCTTTAAGTTAAGCAAACAACTGGGTTTCTCTAACCCACTTTTATGTCTCCTTGATGTTGGCTGGGAGCCATTTTGGGTCTGAAAGGGCTTTAAGCCCTTTTTTTTTCATTTCAAGGTCCTAAGTTTTAATGCATGTTATGCATCTTGCCTCCAAGAAGTTACGAATGATAAGAGTGGGAATGGAGGCACATTTCCACAGTCTGTTTCAAGGAAATTTGCCTGTATTGCAGTGATACAACATGGTCTTCAAGAGTAGATGGAGCCCTTATTGGTCCTCTGCTTTTGAACCTCCACTCTTTTTTTCATACCTTGACTTTATGTTATAAGAGCTCAGGGTCCTTTTTCTCTCTGTGATGATCACACCAAGGGAGCCCTGGTCTAGCCTGACCTCTTGCTTAACAGAAGGCTTTTAATAGTGCAGTCACTTGTTGCCGAAGTCAAAGAAACCATGATTTAGCTAAACAGTCTCAGATATTTGGGCAGAGCAGAGGCAATTCAAAACACTCATAGGCAAAAAATATTTTAATATAATGGTATAGGGAAGTAACACCCTCAGAGATATGGTGGCAGTTAACACTTAGAGAGATGTGCTAACAAGAGACATTTTATAAGCTTTTTGTGAAGAAATATTTATCTGCCAATGAAAGACACTTGGTAGATAGTTGCAGCTGAAGAAACACTAAGCAGAATGGGGTACAGTTTATCATCCCAACTACATTATATTCTCCTGTTACTATTTCTCTACTGCATATGAATATTAGTGTTAAAATACTCAAGCTGTATCTTAAGTATGTGTCTGTTCACATATGTGTTTGTGTATACATATATACACACAGACATACACACACACATAGATATATATATGTATCTATGCCAAATCCTTTTATGTCTAAACTGTAGATTGTGTCACAAGATTAAGCAGCTTGGTTTTGTAAAATTAAAGTAAAACATCTGTTTGGAAAGGCCCTGGCATTGTAAGAATTTTTTGCAGGCTGTATCTGCATTCAATGAACATTAACCCACATAAGTTTTTATAATTATTTCAACTCAAATAATCTCATCACATACATTCAGAAACTGAAGATAGAATGTCTGTTGAACTTAAGCAAATGCTTCTCCTGAATTACAGTCATTAAGTTTGCATAATGTTCTCAATGGTAAGCTGTTGTTTTCACTGGCTCGTAATTTTCTGAGCTGTTTTAGCTGGGTCCCTACTTTAAGGTGAAATATGTTTTTCAGGGCTTCATCAATAAATGATTAATTTTTCACCACTTCTGTGAAAGGCAAGAGAAAAAATTCACCTTACTTAGCAGAAAATGCCCTCTGTGAATCTAGCGAAGAGGCCTGGGGCCAAAACAGGGGATCTGGGGATCAGAATCCTTCTTTCTTGTTCAAAGGAACCATCCATCTTTATAAACATTTCTTAAACATACATGTTTAAATATTAAATGTTAATGTTAAAACAAGAATCCATCTGAGGTGTCCAAAATTAATGAGCATTTAACGCTCATTAATGATTTATTCTAGGTCTTACAGTCAGATCTTGGTACTCAGATTTCCGAGATGCGTGGCACTGTTTTGTCAATAAGACGTTGTTGCCTCTCAGACGGAAACCATTCCAGATTCTGTTCAGTTCTGTTTCCTGGTGAGCAGAGGATATATTTACCCATCTGGGACAATCACTTCATGATCTACCAAGGAAAAACACTTTGTAATTGCCATACTTTCTTAGTGCTGCTGGTACAGATTGGCTGCCTGATGTATGGATCAGCAGTGAGTACTGCAGCGGGTGGAGGTCTGCTGCTCCTCTGAAAATCGGATCACTTCTAGTTACACCATAATTTCTCAGTCCTTTCTGGATTCCCTTCAGATAAGATAGCTCAGATATGAATGCTTGTTCTGAAAGCAAGGCAAGGACAGAGAAAACCTTTGTCTTTTCATCAACATACCAAAATCTGTGTCAGAGAAAAGAAATGCGGATTCTGAAACAGAAAGTTTTTTTTCACTTTATCTGCCTGAGTAGAAATGAAAGCAGAGTAACAGCGTATTACAATTGTGAAAAATCTCACATTTTTTCCAGATATAATTGTCCCTTAGTAAAACGCACACACTGGGAAGCATGAGGGATCCGGTTCTGTGGGTATTGCAGAGTGAAGCAGGCTGGGTGGCAATGCAGCGTGCCTTTTGCCTTTTGCAAATAGGCTCAGAGAGGCTGAGGGACTCTTGCAGCTGTTCCCGCTCCGTGCCACTCATTTTGCAGACCATTTGCTGCACCCTACTTTTGGGCCTTGAAAAGATGATAATTTATAAGCAGCTCCAAGCTCTTAGGGAATTCTCTAGGAGTAAGGCTATTCAGTCTTCCACACGAGGCTCTGGATGCAATGACACTGGACCATGTCTGGACCTTTTAGATGTACAGGTATAAAGGAAACAACAACAAATAGAAGTTTTTGGAAGAGTAGAGACCTAAATGTTTACCATATTGTTCTACACATGCAGGTGGAGGCCCTTTAACATCATTATGCATCCAAATAATTGCATTAGGCTTCCAATGCTTGCCCTCCTATCCCGAAACTCATGTCCCCTCAGCCATGCAGACTAAACAATCAAAGTACAGAATTGCTGTTTTTCAGTTTTAGGCCCCCTTCTTTCCCACATGCTTTGTGTTTTGGTTCAGCAACTGGCTAAGACTTTAGAGACTGCTTATTAGTAGCCATGTGGATGCAATTTAACTGTCTTTTATTCCAGTCATGCTTTTATTTGAAATTTGAAAAGATAGTGGTACAATACCAAAAAAAACCCCAACAAAAAAATTTAACATGTGATTCCTTTCAGAAAAGACACATTATTCTATGAAATTGTGGACCACTGTGCAAAATAAATCAGGCTATTAAAGAATAGGAATTAAAGTGAGAGCCAATAAAAAATAGCAAGTGTCAGTGTCCAGCAAAAACTAATGTACTGGCTAGGTACCACAGACCAAGTTTAGGCTCCAGTCTTGCCCTGTGTTTATGTTCTTGAACAACCTTATATACAGGGGGATTGTCGTCTATATCTGTGTCTGGAGGACATGGCTCTGTGTGAACAACCCTGCTATATGGAATGAACTGATGCATCCATTTCACTGTTAGAGCTGTAGGTAAGTGGTACTAAAGCACTGGATTAAATTACATCAGATTAAAACATTCTCGTAATAACCTGAAGGAGTAGGTAAGCGTTATCATGTACTACAGGAGAAGATGAGGCACACTATATTTTCATGTGTGTACTCTGTAGATCAGGCAGCTAAATTAATTTTGACTGAGGTTTATTTCCTGTCTTTGTTAAGTGTATTGGATCCAACAGTGTAATATACATGCTTTTTATGCGGAATGAAGCAAGATCCCGTATCCACATAGTTTATTTCTGATGAAATCTCATCTTATATATTTGTAAACATTGCTATTTCCTTTCTGGAAGCTCTTAACATTGTGCATAATTTCATCAATTTCTAGCATAGCTGTTTCTGACATAGCACGTACTCGGGCGTGCAGCACAGGCACACAGAGCATTTAGAGAGGCCAGCATCAGCTGTGCTCTCACAGAATGGATTTGCCCTTGCTTACAGGGCTTCTGGGCCATGGGGAGGCCAGCACGCTATGTGGTGGTAGAAGGGGCAGAGCTGTGCCTGTCTGCGGGGGACAGGCAGTTCCTCCAGGTCACCCTCCCGAGGAGCCCCCAGGAGCTGCCTGTGCCCCGTGCATGACCGCTGGCATCCCTGCAGCCAGGGCTGACCTGCATTCTTGGCGGCAACTGGGAAGTTCAGCCCAGCCTTCCCGGAGATGGGGTCTGTAATTTAACAAACAGGCACTAAACTCTGAGCTGTACTTTTTGCTCTTCGATGCTTGTTCCTATCTGGGAGAGCAGCCTCTTCTTCTGGCCAGCATGAGCACAACTCTGGTTACCCAATGACCTTGAGCAGGGAAATGATCTGCCCCAAAAAATAACCACTGCCCACCCAGTCACTTTTTAGCACGAGGAGATCGTGCCTACGCCAGCATCAGGAGTGTTAGGAAGGACTGGCCAAGGGGTTAGATGGTATCCCAAGGAGCATACTCCTTGGGAAGAGATGTGAGGGATGCAGAGCACCGTCAGTCTGGGACTGCAGGGACTTCTAGGTGAAATGGACTTACAGCCAAGGTCAGGACTGTTGTCTGACTGTTTCTGCTCTAGTACATTGTATGTATGATGGGTGAGATGAGACCGATTTAGGTTCAGTACTTTGCCTATTTAAATGGAAAAAAATGCATCATAGAAGTTGCATTTTAAACAGTATTTGGTTGACATCTTTGTTCTCTCATCAGTTTTCCAGAGGTGAGTATAAAAAGATAAAAATACTGATTGTATTTGTTATCTCTTTTTGTGACCTTCTTCCTTCCAGTGCAAAGAAAAACTTAAGAAAAGGTAACAGAGAGAGGATGGGGAGTTTTATTGTGCTTTTGAAAGTAGCAAATGTCAAAGATATTAAAAGATAATAAAAACAGAAATCAGTTGGGATTGTTTAAGAAACACAAACATCAAAACTCTATATTTACGAAAATAACATTTTTTGATAGAGGAAAATCCTCTTTAACTGAAAAAATTCCTGCCATCCCGCTGACTGAATTATACAATGGTTTGGTGACAGTTCCACAAATGAAACCCAGAAAATTTAGTTCTTCATGTCAAGCAGGCCACATTGCTCCATTCTTTCACAAGCAGAGCCAATTCTTAGTGCAGGATGTCTCACTAGTGTGGAAGGCCTGTTTTGAGAGTCTTCTGAAAAGCCGAAGTTTGGGATGAGTCCAGGGTAAGTGTTACTGACCCTTTTTAGACTGAATATTTATTAAGCAAGCCCAGAGGATTTTTAGCTTGACCCTGTCAAATTTAGCAGCCAGGATTGTTGTTGGATGTTCTGTCGTTGCTGCATTGGTGTTTATGCTTTCAGTGTGTATAAATAAATTAAAAAGTATTTTTTTTGAACAAATGGGGGAATGTTTGCATGTAAACAAGTAAGTCCGCAACAAAACAAGACAAAAAGTTCATAGGCCCTGAATTTTTAATTATGGTTAGGCAAGCTTGAAAATATAGTTCATGTTGACAATCAAATATATGTACCCATTTGCTCCATAACTTCTGAAGTTTTCTCTGCAAGATTTTTTTTTTTTTTTAAATCCTTCTTTACCCTGGAGGATAAGATAATCCAATGTAGCTCTTGAAATATATAGGCACTTATACAGGACATCAGTAAAGCAGGATTATTTTCTGGTTTTTTGTTTGTTTTTTGTTTTGTTTTGGGTGTTTTTTGTTGTTGTTTTGTTTTTATTTTAAATATTTATCTTTAGCTTTAAACTTACAGGTCAGGTTCAGCCCAGCTTATGCTGGCTGTGGTTTAACCTGTATTGGGTCTGGCTGAGCCCTGCAGCAGCCCGCATAGCGCTGTGCTTTGTGTTGGCAGCTAGAAAGGTGGTGATAACACACCAGTGTCTTGATTGCTGTTGAGCAGTGCTTGCACAGAATCAAAGCTGTCTTTCCAACATTCCCCCCACCTCTCACCAGTAGGCTGGGAGTGGGCAAGACCTTGGGAGGGAACACAGCCAGGACAGCTGACCCAAAGTGACCAAAGGGATATTCCATACAGTATGATGTCTGCTCAGGTATAAAAGCCAAGAGAAAGGAGGAGGAAGCGGGGACATTCGTTATTTACGACATTTGTCTTTTGGAGCAACCAGTACGCATACCGAAGCCCTGCTTCCCGGGAAGTGGCTGAACATCACCTGCCAATGGGAAGTAGAGAATAACGTCTTTTGTTTTCCTTCGATTCCTCATGTATGCCTTTTGCTATTGCGTCATTAAACTGACTTAATTTTGACACACAAGATTTTTTTCATCCCATTTTCCACACACACATGCACACACACACACACCCCCCCATTCTGCTGAGGGGGGAAGTGATAGAGAAGCTTGGTGAGCACCACACAGCTGCTCGCCCCCTCCCTCCCAATGGGATGGGGGAGTCAGAAGGGGAAAAGTGAGGAAACTTGAGGGTTGAGATAAAGACAGTTTAATAGGTAAAGCAAAAGCCACACATGCAAGCACAGCAAAACAAGGAATTCATTCACCACTGCCCATCAGCAGGCAGGTGATCAGCCTGGGAAATATCCAGGAAAATAGGGTTCCATCACACGTAACAGTTACTTGGGAAGACAAATGCCATCACTCTGAATGTTCCCCTTTTCCTTCTTCTTTCCCCAGCTTTATATGCTGAGCATGCTGTCATATGGTACGGGACATCCCTTTGGTCATTTGGGGCCAGCTGTCCTGGCTGTGCCCCCTCCCAGCTTCTTGTGCCCCCCCAGCCTGCTCGCTGGTGGGGTGGGGTGAGGAGCAGAAAAGGCCTTGGTGCTGTGTAAGCCTGCTCAGCAATAACTAAACATCAGTGTCAGCACTGTTTTCAGCACAAATCCAAAACATAGCCCCTAACTAATCACTATGAAGAAAATTAACTCTTCCCTGTCTGACGCCAGCACACTTGGATGTGAGATGGCTGAGATGCTAGCAAGTATCTTTCCCTAAAATTAGTTTTCAGCATCAGAGATAGAAAATAACAACGTAGGAATGGCAGTGCTGGTCAGACCAGGCACCCATCGAAACCAGGGTCCTTTCTCTAATGGTGGGCCATGGGTGTCTAGGTAAAATAAGAACAGGGCTTAGTGCTTAGTGAATGGTACTTGCTTGGTACGCTCTCCTGCCAGCCAGCAATTTGGGGCTTAACACCCCCCCAAGCTGGAATTTGCATCTGTAAAATGCATCAGTTCCCTGCAAACTTTTGTTTCGTGAATTTGTCTGGCTGTGTTTTGAAACTGCTGGTATCCACAGCATCCTGAGGCGAAGTACTCCACAGCTTAATAACACGTTGTGTGAAGAGCCTCTGCCTTTTGCTTATTTTCCACCTGGCACCTTCTGACTTCATGCTATGCCCCTGGTTCCTGCCCTGAGGGGACAGTGCTGCCATTGTGCCCAGCTTGCTCCCGCCGTGACACACATGTGTGATTTATGGACCTCTGTCGTACTCCCACTTGGTCATTTTGTTTCCAGCCTATTCTGTTTAGTGATTCCTGGTGGGGAAGCTGTTCCATGCGTTTGATCATCCTTGTGACCTTTCCCTGAACCTTTCCCAGTTCAAATATATCCTTTTTGGGGTCGGAAGAGCAAAACTGCACAGGGTGTTCAAGGTGCAGGCACATGAGAAATACATGCAGTGGCATAATAATAACAACAACTCTTTTTGGTCTTTTCTTTAAAAGCCCCAGTGTTTGAGTTTCCTTACTGATGGTTTCTTGGTGCCAAACCTGTATTTATGTGAAAATATCCACATAAAGGATTGTACTCTAGAGGGGTAATTATCTTAGAGGCCATCATTTTATATCTGTCTGGAGAGCTAGACTAGACCAGCCTAGCTGAACAGTAGTAATAACAGAAAGAGAAAAAAAAAAGTTTGTTTTAAGAAAACCAGAATGATTTAAAAAAATACAGAATGAAAATAAACACTTTTAGGGCAATTCACTCAAATTTTCTTTTCACACTCTTGTTCAAAAAAGTTTTGTGTGAAAGTTTATTTTTTAAAGAAATATTATATTGGTTTAGAGACAATTCAGGAAGTTTTAGAACATGAACCTTACATTCAGACGTTGCAAAAGGCTTTGAACTAATGAAATAAAATGAATCTGGAAGATCATCATGCATGTTAGCAGTGAGAGATTGTGCTGGGCTTGGATTTCTTTGAGTGTGTCAATGAAGTTGTCAGTGGATAATGTAAAAGGAGTTGGTAAAATTTCTTTAGACTTTGAAAGACCTTTGACAGCAGCTAGTGAAAAATTAATTAGTCACTGGCTCCAAGTCCAACAGTCATTATTACTGAAAAAGCTGGAAGGAATCAATTTCCATCAGTGACCAGTTTTTATTATTGCAAAATCCTAAGAGCAGAGTCTGACAAGTTTCCATGTTAGGGCCAATGTTTAGTGTACACAGTAATAACCTGGAAATGACGGTGAGCCCAGAGGCAGTAAGTCAGCAGATGGCCCCCAAATAGTTTAGGTTAGTCAAGGTGAAACAAGTAGATGGGAAGACAAAGACTGGGAAAAATTTGGTGAACCTTAAGGAATCTAGATAAATGAACTACTCGTAGCAAGTGAAGTTCAGTATTGCTAAATGCAATTTATAAATGCAGTAATAATTATAAAAACAATGGATAAATACACTGCAAATGTACAGAATGTGTTCTGTACATTGTAGACAGTCTTATGTTACAGGAACTCAATAAAAAAGTGAAAAATCTCTTCCCAGCATGTAGCTACTAAGCTGCTACAAGTAGCATATGAAGTAGGGAAAGTCCTACCCACACAAGAAATAGAAACTATTCAGGTAGGCAAATCACTCTTTTTAAGTTTAATAAGTCCCTGAGCCACACAGGTTTGAAAGACAAAACATTAATAAGGAACGTAATTTAAAAGATGTTGCTTCCCTTTGCAAAATTATAGTCTTGGTAACTGCTAGAAAAGTGTTCTGACTGGCCAAACCCCCGACTTTGACTAAATTAGGTTAATTATCATTGTAAGTTGTTTGAAGATTATAAAGATAACTAGCTTTTGGTGTACAGATACTACCAGTAAGTTTGAGAAAGTTCTCACGTCACAGGCTTAATTTACTTAAGATCGATGAAATTGTTTCGATTTTGTTACTGACCACTGTAGTAATACAATCTTGCTTCTTGTCAAGTTAGGGGGTAATGCACATTTAAATTTTGTTTTTTCTCAATATGCAACCTTGTGTATTTCTGCCTTCTAGAAACATTTGAGCTAGTAAAACTCGCTATCGTAAACATCCAGAAAAAGCAAACATAAAAGAGCAAAACAGCTGGGAAGCATTTGTTTAGAAAGTTGATCAAATATTTGCAGACCTTTTTTTCCCCCCTCAGTATTCACTCGCCTATGTAGGCATGGAGGTAGCTTTACTTCTTTATGTAGGCCATACTTTTCACCTAGAGAATTCCAATCCCTTTTACAAACAATGAGCAATACATAAACTCCAATTGCAGCGTTGTCTGAGCTGCACTTGCCTGTGGTGTGAAGTAGACATGGCACACCAATTCAACGTCCCTTAGTTTCGGTAGCATGCCAATATTGTATCGAAGGGGCAAAATAAATGGCAGAAATGGAATTTGACCAGCAGACTTGAATCAACACTTTCACTGCAACGAGCAACGTCCTAGGTCTTTCTGTGAGTGCAAATGGCAAGGAGCAGCACTTCAGCCAGACCCTCTGAGTGATTCACTGGGTCACGGAGGGGATGGGGAGAAGGTGCAGAGGGCTGCAGCACTTGGATCAGAGGTTTGTCAGAAGTTCTGCAGTATCGTACAGACCCCTTCCACCTTTTTTTAATGTGAAAGGAGGTATTTAAGGCATCAGAGAGCAGTAACCCTGAATCATGCATGGGGCACACAGTGAACTGTTGTCTGTGTCTCCTTTCTTTCTTCTGCTCAGGTAGATTTGCCGCAGCTT
This sequence comes from Falco biarmicus, assembly GCF_023638135.1. Lineage (NCBI taxonomy): Eukaryota > Metazoa > Chordata > Aves > Falconiformes > Falconidae > Falco > Falco biarmicus. The sequence continues at coordinate 61,401,262 of NC_079290.1, forward strand.
GAATCAAATGGATTCCATTTGTCAGTCTTCAGGGTTGATGCAGTATCTTGCCTTACATCTTGATTGACTTTTCACTCTGTTCTTTTTGCTCTGCAGCTGCTCACGATTCTTTACTGTAAGTTGTCACAGATGTAGACTTTGACTCACATGCTTGCAAAGTGAATCAGTGGCAACATCTGTTCCCCCAGAGGGATGGGTGCACCAGCCTCAAACCACCCACAGCGGCAGTGCCTATGGAAGTTGGTATTTCCTGGCTTGCCTTCTGGCAGGCATGTTCATTAAGGGGGAAAAAAAAGATCTATCTGTGCTTCTGTGCTTTTGTGCATAGGTGTGAAGATCTCCCCTGTATTCAGAAAGACAGGGTCAGAGAAAAGGAGTCATATGGCATGACGGCTAACATGCATTTGAAAGTTCCAATTCAATCCAAGGTTTCCTATATCATTACTGCAGCCAGAGACGGCATTTTTCATGTGTGGCAGATTTTCCAGCACCCTGTAAGGAATTATTTGTTATTAAAACAAAGAACATTTTGTAGGATACATTTTCCCCTCTGTTGCTACAGTGGATGTGCATGCATGTACCTAAAGCTGAGCTGTATATGGATGTTCCATGCAGAACTGAATGTGAATCCTTGTGGGGTTCTACCAATCTGCAGTGGCATCTGAAACACAGTGGGATTTTGGGCAGTTCAGAAGAAGTGATACCAAGAAGAGGAGAGCATGTGTGAGGCTGATTAGGCGTGAGTTTCAGTCCTAAATCATGACCCAAGTCTGTAGTTCTGCAATTACCTGTGTATAGTCCTTTAAAGACTGCCTTGGAGAAAAATCATATGTTTGAAAACTCTCTAGCTCCAATGGTAAAATGGAGGAAAGCTAGAGATGAACGACCTCAGAGTCAGAAGCAGAGGAACTGATTTATAAGGAAGGATTAAAAATGAAGGGAGGTTTACCAGGGTGGCTTAGTTTCCCCTTCCCTGTATTAGTGACACAGGAGAATTGTTGATTGTGGGTGAAGCGATTGTGAAACAGCCATGGCAAGGTACAGTTTCACATCCTCTTTGTGACCACACTCAGCCCTGCAGCATCCTATGTGAAGGTCTGGGTGGTCAGTGGAAATGGTCCTTTGATCCTGAGGAATCACAGGCCAGGGTGCAGGCTGGCTGTGGGGGGACTGTGTGGGCCTCTTGGCCTACATGTATTTTGAAGGTCTAAACATCTTATTTCTATAGTTTTAGGGCAGAGGTGCATAATGTCAGGACCATTTTTCTCCCGGATGAAATCTTGGGTGAAAACTTGGCCTCTGGTGTGAGGAACTACGGTACGTGGGCAGGCAGCCTGAGATCTCCACAGTTTGCTGGCAGCAGCTGTGCTGAGGGAATCGCAAGAGAGTTACCTCTTTACCAGACTCTTAGGACACTGGTTTACAAACAAGAGGTCATGGCACTTAAGAGGTAGCTTTATGGGAACTTGTTTGCAAGAGTAGGGCTTGCAATCAGAAGTGGGGTCATGAGCCTGGAAGTGCACTGGGAAGTGAGGTCATGGGTGGAAAAATTTGAGAAACTGCCCGAAGAACTGGGTTTAGTGCACAGTTGCCCTTGGCCTCTCTTACATGCTCCCATCGCTGTGTCCTTAATGCTTCTACAGAGGATTAAAAAACCCTTTCCTGATCCATGACAATATTCACTTGATCCTCATTTCTTTGGTACAGTTCAACACTTGCCAGCAGGCTAACAACAATCTCCTTTGTCAATGTGAGGAAAAACCTGGGAACTTTGTGATCAAGGGCTATGTCTTATTTTCATGAAAGCAACAGGAAAGGGTTGAGCCACAGGGGAGACATTTGGAGTCAAAGAATAGAACTTGCCTCAGCAAAGCTGTAATGCATACACACACACCAACCAGGGGAGCTTAGAAATCACAAAGCCTTGTAGCACCAGACCAGCTTCTCTGTAAGAATGATCATGCATAAGAAATGAGACTTAATAGCTATTTGTAATTTAAAAAAGCTATTTGTTTATATGTGCTGTTCTTATGAATCCAGAAGAAGACTAGTTTTTCTCAGTCTACATAAAAAGAAAGTTGAATAATTTCTCATATTTTCCTTTGGAACTGTGTTAATAGAGAAAGTAACATGAAGCATGTAAAAAAGGTGGTGAGATGTTTAATTAATATTAAAGCATTAGAAAGGGAGATGGTGCATTGTTCTATGCAAGCAATATAAGAATTTTGTATGATATTCAGCTGTTTTACAGTACAATATTTATAGCCATACAGCTTATATTTTATTAGGAACATTTTCCTGAATGTGCAATAAGATCCTTATCTGTATGTACTAACAATGTCCTCTCATAAGGAGGCCTTGGAGAGGGCTTGGCGATCTGCAGGAGAGGCAAGCGAGTTGCAGGATTTCCTTAGAACTACATTTAATCTATAAACAAAGTTCCTCTCCGTATCTCTGAAAGTTTAAATGCCACCTCTTGAGCAAGAAACAATAGAAGTATCTCAGAGTTTGCCAATTTTGAATAATTATTTTAACTGAAAGTGTTGGGTTGTGTTCCCATTCCTGCACCAAAATGTCTTGCAGGCACAGAGAAGAGAAATTATTTGTGGAATGCAGCATCAGCCAAGTCTCGACACACATGCTGGGAGGAATTGGCATAGGCTCACCTGGTTTTGCATGCAGGGGAGTGTTGAAGTGTAGGAGTTTGGACTAGTTTCTCCTTTTAATTCTTTTCATTAATGTAACAGAACAGCAGATCCAAATTGCCCATTACCTACTTGCTTTTCACATTTCTAGAAGTCAGAATAACTGTGGCTGTCAATGGGACTTACCTTGTTGCAGACAGCATCAGATAATTTCCTCTTCTCTTCTCTTCTCCTATCTTCTCCTCTCCTTTTTTTTTTTTTCCTCTTCTCTGCTCCCTCATTTTCCCTTTCCCTTTTTCACTTGTCTTACAGTAATCACATTGTCTTCTACTTAGATGTGCTGCCTGGTGCACCTTTTCCTCTTGCAGCAATTTGGTTTTGTAGCTTGGAGTTCTTACAACAGCTGAGCAAGTGAGATCTAGCAGTTGCAATTGATTGAATATATCATTAAGGCTACACGAAGAATTTCTCTAGCAACTGGGTTTAAAAAAATATCAAGATTTTGGTTTGGATTAAAATGAATCTAGCCTTTTTTCCATATTTTTTTTCTCCCCAAGGAAGAATGAGAACTCCCAAAATTACATTTTATGTTGAATGAAACATTCTGTTCAACCCAAAATGAAACATTTCATTTTCCAAGCATTTGCAAGAAAAGCAAAGGAAATTAAGGGATAGATTCACAAAACTGGTAAATGAAAAGAGGGAATTGGACACTTTTAACCTATTGCCAGAGAACTCTTCTGTTTTGTCACTTTTCAACTTCATATAAATATTTATTGAAACACAGAAATGAGCCCAGAGGAGTGTTCCAAGTTGCAGGCTACCTACGCCTTCTCCTGTATCTATTTCCCATGAAGATTTTAAAAAAACATTTACAAAAAAGTAGACCAGAAGGCACACCTTCACTCCAGTCCCCATTCTGAAGCACAGCAGCGGTAAAGATGAGGGGTGAGTTTACACATACCTTCTTTGTGTGGTGTAGCCTTTAACTACTTCTGACATGTACAGCTCATTTTTCCTGCACTACCAAGCCCCTAAATCAGAAAGCAGTGAATTTTAAGTCAGATCTCTGTAGTAAACATCCAAATCATCAGGTTTTAGTGGGGGTGTCTCAGTTGCTTCTGTTGAAGCTCTTCTAGCCTGTATAGGATTTTTAGGAACTGAGCCAACTAGAGCAAGTGAATGTGACTCCCTACCCCAGTGGGTAGGATGCTCAAATGGAAGGTGGGAAACCTGCAGTTTAGTTATTTCTTAAGTTCTTTAATTACTAATCAAACTAGTTAACAGGGCAGATTGAGACAGATACCCTGCCCTGAATACAAAGAGTTGATATTGTGGGTGAACTTCTGGGAGGTGAGGGCTATTGGTTACCTCTCCTCTGGCAGAGGAGGGAAACCAGTGTTTTCTCACATCCACCTGCATTCTCCAACTGCTATAATACCAGTTAAAAGAATACCACAACCAATGCTTTCCTGAATCTGGCTTTTTAAACTTTTCTTCAAGCCAAAATGATTTGGTGAATTTGACCAGTCTGCCCTTTGCTACATGTATTATATGGCAGGTATTCCACCAAATAAAAAATGTCCTTGAACATGTGTGAATTTACAGTATGAGTCCAGAGTAAACAGTGGGCTGAATGAAGCCTTTAAGGTGAAATTCACCTTTTCTTTCAGAAAGCTCTAGAAATCAAGTCTATATATGGCATTTCTCTCAAAACAAATAGAGCTATAGCAGAGTGGTCTATAGGCAGCAAAGGAATTTAAATTTTAGATTTTATAGGGTAGATACTATATCCTCTAGGTATAGTTTTGTACTTGGTCTAAGCCCTTGACTGAATAAGCTATGTTGAAGTTGCTTTCGGCATTTGGGTGTCTATGGAGAGAATATTAATGAAGAAGAAGAGGAAACAGCCACTTCAAACTGCTTTACTGATGAGGATGAGCTGAGGGAAGCCCGGCTTAGGATTGAATAGGTTTTCCAGAATTGTACATTTCTGTGACAGCATCTTCATGAACATGGAAACTTCTCATGTTTTCCTGATACAGACAAGGAAAAAAGCTGAAATCAAGCCAATTGCTCTGCACGGAAGTAGGTTACTCATTCCTTAGACTATGGAAGCTTGCAGGCTCTTCCCAATTCATTCTTAAGAAGAACTCTTATTTCATTTTTGTAGAAAATGGCACCCCTATATGTGTTTTTGTATACACAGATGGAGAACTTCTGTTGGCAACATCAACTTATGCTCAGAAAGTCTAATGTAAGTTGAGTAAGCTGCATTAATAACAGTCACGTACTAGTGTTCATAGCTTGAGGGTAAGCAAACAGAGTGCGAAATGGGATTTTTTTATTCCTATTTTTTACTAGAGCGAGAAGATGAAATGTAATTTTGGAAAAGTGAGAAAGTCCATAAAAAATCAGAAAATTTAGACAAAAGTGTAAAGGGAGAAGCAAGCCCTGACCCAAGTGTTTCATACAGGCTCTCTTGCATGGAATTTTCAGTTTGGTAGCTGAGTTGAGAACACTGGAATAGGGTGTTGCTGTTTTGGTGACCTTAAGTGAAAATTCTTTCCTGTTTTGCAAGGACTCAACAGCAAGAATTTCTTGTGGCATTAAAATACAAAATTTCAGTATATTTCAGAACCGGTAAAGAGGAAAATGCTTCTCTCCACACTTTACCAGCATGGCTGAGAAAGTTGGTACACATAATTTACTTTATGTTTGATATAACTATGTATGTTTACAAAATATTACTATCCATGCTAAAAGCCACATACCCATATGCAATTATATTATAAAAACAAAAATAATCTAAGAATGATCAAAACCTTTCATTTGACTCAAAGTCAAATATTCAGTTTCCTTTGTGGGATTTTAAACTTCTAAGAACTCTTTAAAGTAATTGGACAATTTTTAAAGTAAAAAATACCATTTTAAAACAGGAAAGGGAAAAAATACTTGAAAATATCAAATGAAACACTTTGCCCTGTCATTCATCTTTCTAAGAGCTCACTGCCCAAACTATTAATTAAATTTAACCTATCCATCCCCTGCCCCCTTGCAAGAAATGTTTTCAGCAAATATAATACTCACTGAGAATAAATAACCTAACTACCCTAGAGTCCTTATGCTGTACTTCTTTCTCTATTCACACATGTTGTATTTGCTATTATTTGCATGCTCAAATAACTGCCTTGGTATTCACTCACCCACTGAGTTGTGCACAGAAATGTACAAGGCATACTCTTCAAAAGTTTAAACAGAAAAATCTAAGGTAAAAATATGCTATGGCTCCTGAAGAATTTGAACAGCTGTCCTAATAAATTTCCAGAAGTGCAGTGAGCAATGTTAATTTAACTGCTGACAATGCTGTGCTATCCTGCCGTCAGTGATCATCTGCCTGTTATGGCCCTTTCTTTTCTGCCTCCTCACGGATGACCACGCTGGTTCTGCTGAACTTCAAGTTTAGATCTGAGTGCTTGCAGAGGAAATTGGATTATTTTTCGCACATTTGTACACTTGTTTTGTTTTCTTCTGTCAAAAACATTTTTTCACCTGAGAAAGAAGGAGTTAATGAAAATAGGCTTTCTGCTGTTGAAATGTCAGCCACAGCTTCTCATCACCCCATGAAAAGCCCTCTTGTTTCCTTGCTCAGCTCCTCCTGAACTTCAAACAGTCCTATAATCCTTTTGACCTTAGAAGGTCAAAGATATATAAAAAGTATCATTCTTTATGTAAAAGCACATTAATCATTCTTACCTAGCCCTGTATTCTCTTTTGAAGGCCCTGTGAAGTTTGAATTCCAGAACCACCTTCTAGCATTAACATATATAATTTCAACTATTTTCTTAAGCAGGTAAAAGAAGAGAAATCCTTTCTGTCCCTCCTTTTGCTGACTCCCCAGGTACAGACATCTAATTTATGTTTGTGATTCATTTAATTGCATAATTTAAAATACCAATATTCACTTGAAATACACATGCATATGTCCAATTGTACTATAAAAATTATTTATTTAAAATACTTTAATGAGTGGAAGGAGATTTTTAAGTATGCTGCTCTCCATTTCTATGAATTTGGCAGGACTTGAAAGTCCTAGGACTAAATTCTGATGTCAATGCAAATCTGGAGTTTAATTTAGGTCAACGAAAAAGACTCTGGAATTTCAGCTGAAGACAGAATTCGTCTCCCTTGAAGAGCTGCATCCTGCAGCAGCGGGGGAAAGGGAATAGGCAAAATGAAAACCCCACTAGAAATGAAGCAACTTACAGCCAGACTTAATTAACTGTGTGGAGCCTGTCAAAGGTCAGGGCAAGATCACCGCAGGAAACGCAAGTGTGAGGCTGAAACAGCATTGGCAGCAGGAGAGCCAGGGCAAAAGCAGAAACACGCTGCAGGCAGGCACGGCTTCGTGCTGGAGAGCTGAGCCAGCCCACGGGGGAGGGTAGCATGCCTGCCAGGGAAGAGCTCCTGTCTCCTTAGCTCCTGCCTGTGAGAAGCAACTCGGTGTGTATTGATGCCAACGGGCAGTAACCATGCTTTCCATTGAGCACGTGCTCAGTGTAACAGCTGCATCAGGTCCTAAATGCAGAGCAGGTGGTGGAACAAGCCTCACCAAGGAAGTTAGTGAGAACTGGGCAGGCACCGAAGCTGTTCTGAGCCTGACTCATCCTTTCTCAGCCACCCGTACTTGATGCTCTTGGAGGAGCAGCTTTTTTTAATGGAAATACCTGTGTGCTGGTACTCTGTTTTCCTGCTTTGCTTTTTTTTTTTTTTTTTTTTTTTTTTTAAGTAGGATTGTTTGCCAGTGGATTGGCAGCACACATTTTAACTCTAGTTTCATGAGCAATGTTGAGACTAGTATGTTTGATTGCATATTTGGAGCATCTCTGCAACAAGATGCTTGGAAAGGGAGTACACAGAAGCCTTTCTGAATGGGGTGACAAAGGAAAACCACAGGCTGCAGAGCTGCATCAAAGCATCATAGCTGGGGAAGAAACCCCAAGCTCTGGTATTTGGGATCTTAACTTTTTCTGTATAAACAGCCTTGCACTAAAAGAATATAAGTAGCAACCAATTGCTGTGTTGATGTGCCAGGGAGGTTATGTTGATGTGTCCTGACCTGTCCACCTTTTTCTGTCCTGGTTCTTTTATGACTGGAAAAATGACTGGACTCTTATGACAGGGGCAACAGCACTTCCCTGAAAGGTGGGTATCTGACACAGATGCTCTCAACTTCCTTCAGCCTTCCTGGCATCATTCCAAACCCAGCATAAAGTGCTTACTGGTCTCCTTAAATCTTTGGAACAGGACAATGAGATGATGAGAGAAGGGACACTCAAAACAGGTGAAAATTCCAAGGAAACACATTCATTTTTAATGTGCTGTGTTTCTCCAGAGAGGGAGGCAAAATGCCTCTCACTGATTTTTGTTTCCTGCTGGCTACAGAAAGGCTGTTTCTGACAGTTGTACCGTTCCCTGGCATTTTAATCTTTCTTTCTCTCTTCCCCTTGCCAGGAAGCAAAGGGAGCTGCAACAGCTCTGACTTTTCACCAGTAAATTCTGTAAGCAGAAAATTAACCAAAATGATGGATTGATGCCAGAAGAGTAAGGGTGCACTGCAGACAAAATGTTATCTTGGCTGATAGCATGAACTGACAAGCCATTGGGCTGTTCATGCCAGGGGAAATCACATTGTAAGCCAGAGGACTGGATGGAGAATAGAAGGAAATATTCTTATGCCTGTGAGAGAGTTACCTGCCTGTGAAATTCTGCTTCTTAACATAGGATCCCGCTGTCAAATTTGTCTCAGACCATCAGCCCACGACCCTGTCACACACTTGTCTTCTCAGTCCTTTGATAGTGCCACCCTTGCAGCGTGGCAGTTTTCTTGAGCTGTTTGTGATGGGTGCCCTAAGCTCAGGCCCATGGCTCCCTTTACTCCTGAGCTTCTCTGTCAGCCCTTTCTTCCCCGTAGTGTGGTGAGCCCCAGCCTCTTTCCTGCAGCAGCTGCCTCTTCTCTTTTCCCAGTATCAACACTCAAAAAATCCCACCACCACCACCCACCAGGACATGTAACCACAAAGGGCTCTTTCCCCGGGTCCTCACAGTCATGCAGCACTGTGCCCCTGGCTTGTTTCTATGGGTATTTTTATCTGCTTTCTTCTGAAGCCTCAGCTTCTTTTGTTCTGAAAGAGTTCAGGCACCTCTGTGCCCCCCAGGGATGTGATCCATTTTAACTTCCTAATCTTCTGCACTAAACATGGCTCTTATGTTTGTACAAGAGGGGCTTTTCCCAGTCCTTTTCTCATATATGAGGACTCAAAATCACATCACAGGAGTGTGTGTGTTTACTGTTCTTGGTCAACAGCTACTTCTTTGTCCAAGCTGTGAATGGCTTGGTGTCCTAATCCTGCTAAAGGTGCCATCTGAGCTAGCCCAGCCATTATGAATCCCCACCTGGCTCAGACATCTGATATTTGGCATGAATTTCTCTAACTTACCTCCCAGAATTTGAGAGAGGTGGGCCAATAGTTCAAGCCTGATTTGTAATCCCAGCCCATCTTGGAAAACCATTGAAATCAAACCCTCCCTTAATGTAGAGAGGACAGAACCCTCCTCTAGAGACTTGTTGAGAAAAGTATGTAGTTGCCTGCAGGTTTACTGGGGGGTAAAAAAGCATCAAAATTAACCTAGGAACTGTCAGGCCAGGTGCCTTACCCGGTATTATGGGTTTCAGGGTATTGGCAAGCTCCAATATTGTTAATGGATGTCCCAGGTTTCCTGCTGGGACACAGAGAATCGGGGCATTTATATTTTAGCAAAGAGCATTTCCAGACACATATGTGAAGGAAAGAATTGAAATTGCAAGGGCTTGCATGAAAGGTAAAGAATCTCTTATTTATATCTTTGGGAACAATGCACAATTTATTCTGGGCACTTGAATGTGCAGTCAGGGTCTTATCTAAGGCCCCTTGCTTTGGTGGAAGTTCTGACACACTGCCTGCCTTCTCCTTGCTCAAATCCTTCCCAGATCCAAGAAGTGTGAACACAGCCTGAGACGTGTTCCACATACTGAGCTCCTACCTGTTTATGGTGAATATGAGGAGGAGTTCAAGGGAAAGATCTGAGGCATCCAACCCCTTTGCTTTCTTTTCACTCCTCTTTTATAGCTGGAGCAAAGCTAATAAACCTGCCTATGAGAAAGGCTTTTCATGTGTTACAAAGAAGCTGGCTGGAGGAAGTTGACAGTTCATTGGTATCCAGGAAAAGGTTGATTTCCTTCTTTATAAACATCTCAGAGAAGTAATAAAACATTAAACCCCCACTTATATGGTTTCTTGTGTACTCTTTCAGGAGAGAAGTGAGGGAGAAAGTCAAAGAATCATCAGTGTGCCAGTGCATACTGATTGGATTTTTTCCCCAGAAAGGAAAGTGCCTGTATTTTGTACAGGTAAAGAGGAAAACCACATAACTTCTTGCTGTTGGATTCACAAACACCCACCCAGCCATGCTTCCTTTACTGGTTCTGGATCACTGCTTCACAGACATCAGGAGATGATTAAAGGAAGGATTTAGTACGGGCTCTAGAACTTATTAAAAGTTGCCTGTGACTTTGAGAAGGCATATCTTTGTGCAGCCTGGAGAAGAATCTGTGCATAAAACCTGCCTTGTTCTTATTGGGTTTCCTAATATTAGTCAGAATCATTTTACACCTATTTTTGAGTACCCTGTGTACGGGAAACTTATTCTGAATAGTCAAGACTTTACCAACAGCACCTAAAGCTGATTTTGCTTGACTAGCTTTGAGCTGATTCTGAGTTTGGTGATATAGAAGAGAACAATGCTTTTCCACCAATCCCATCCCCAGTTTACAGTGCTGTCTAATTTAAGCTGTTTGGGTGTGTTGTAGCATCCAGACTTCCAAGGAGCTGGGGCATGCAGACAGGAAGCATCCCATCTTCTCCACCTGATGCCACTGGAAAGAGCCAGCAGATGCAGCCAGGGTGTGCACAGGGGAGATAGATTCATCAGCAGGGTTAAGCTTTTCTTGCTCCAGAAGGAGTAATTTAGGTGGAGAACAAGGACCGTTAGTTCAGGACGGGCAGACAAAAGGAAGGGCAATGCCCTCATGGTTGCTTGGTGTCCAGCCACTCTGTGATATTGCCAAATTTTCAACTGTGTGACAGGGACTGCATGCTGTGCAAGGTGGGACCAATAACCCCATAAGAATCCTGTCTTGGTCAACACACCTGTTGGACTATGAAGGTTAGGATGGAAGCAGGAATGAGAGGCAATACAGGAGAGTATCACAAAAAATATAATGAGACTGGGAGGGTAACATGAGACTTGGACGTTTGAATGGTTAGCACTGCCTTGGGCTGGTGCTGGCCATTGCCAGAGTGGGAAATGTCTTTTGTAACAGACCATAGAAGAAGACATCTTTCACTTGGAGTGTGCAGGGTGGGTCCTGGGTAACTGCTGATAGTTCAGGACCTCTACTGGATTCGAATGCTTAAGTACAGGAATGTAAAAAGAAACAAAAACAATTTCAGCCCCAAAAGTCTCCCCAAAAGGGGGAGAATTTTTGATGTGGAAGAGAGGGGGTGGCTTAGCAATGAATGTAGGCTGGATATTGGTAGTTATCACAGATGATTCAGGAGCTACTTTGTCATGTTCCTCTACCCTGGGAGGTAAAACACACACAGTAGCATATTGGGGATCAGGCCCCCTGACAAGACCAAACTGGAAACGGTATTGAAGATGGCATGAAGGTACTGCAGTCAATTAGAATCTTGGAAATAGGCTGCGCTTAGCCGAAAGGTCTGGTCAGGAAGGTTCTCAGAGGCTTAACCACAAGATTAGGGACTATAAACTGCAGAGAAGATTCTGGGATAGCAGATGAGATAAGGTTTAAGCAATGTAAGACAAGCAGATCAGGATTAGGAGGAAGAAAATAAGCAAAGGTCAAATCAGAAGCCTGTGAAGAAGGGTCAAGAGCTAAGTAAGGAATTACAAGTGAGGTTCAAAGGCCAAAGTAAAGACTGAGCAGACAAGGAGCACTGTATGCTGAAAACATACACATCCCCCATGGCAGAGTCTACCTGTAGTGGATTAAGTAGACCCAGAAAATCTGGTTTTGTGCTGGGCTGGGTCTCAAATTCTTACAGAGACCAAACTTGGAGGCTGCACTTGTCTTTCTTCAAAGAAAGGAGACTTATTTATCACAGACAGAATCCTGTGAGATTCTTCTTTTTGTAGGCTCATTGGAAATAGCTAGCTTTAAAAAGAAAAAGATCTGAGGTACACGATGGTAGTTCCTTCTCCTTGCTTGAGGCAAATATTCAAAATATTTACTGGTGTCCAAACCCTTCTAACCTAACCTTCCAAGTCACCCAAGGGTTGTGGACTGACTGCAGGAATTGCTGAGTGACTTCTATGGTCTGCACACCATAGGCTGTGATTACAACAGTCCCTAATGTCACCAAGTGTCAGGATGCTTTGTAGAATGGCACACCTTGTGGCACCTGCAAGGGCTCCTTACCCATTACTGTTGCTTATTCTAGTTAGTCTTCTCTTTCATCTGGGTTAAAAACTGGCCAGCAGAGAAATGAGGCTAAAGTCATGGCCATTTTTCTTGGCCTCAACAGGCTACAGACCCATATTATCGACTGCAATAAAATGATGTTGGAAAGGACTTGAATATTTTGGTGCAGAGTACTTGAATGAGCTTCAAAATCTTGTGTGTTCCAGCTGAAAGATCAACATCGTTTTGGTTTGAAAACGCTGACGCTGCTCTGGATGGCTGCTGCCGCTATGACCTCATTAGCGTGGCGCAGATTCTTGTCTCCCTTGCCCTGGTTTTACTCTGAAGTAGCTCTGTCAGCTCACTGGAGGTATATCTGACCTGACTCAATCCGAGAGGAGATTCAGGCCACAAATGTCCTATGCCTAACTCTTTCAGACAGGAAGGAACTTCTGGTTTGGATCCCTTTGGGTTAAGAGAAAAAAAAAAGAAAAAGAAAAAAATGCTTTTAAAACCTCAAAAATAAACATAACCTTTCTTTCCCCTCAGCAGCAAGGTTTTGCTTATGAAGTGATAGTATATGGCTCTATTTAGCATGCTGGAGCTGCCCCACAATGATATAGTACGTTTTCTATTTCCCTTCTGGGAAAGAGCCGGCTCCCCAGCAGTGATGTGCGGACACAGCTCGGTTAGCTGCTGAACCGGGAAACAGTGGGTTTGCAGAGCTGACGCACTTTGGCTACCTCTGCCATATTCCATCCTCTGATGGCACAAAGTTCGTCAAGGCAGACATGACCTAGAAGGATGTTTATGCAATAAAACAATGAAGTGTTTGTTTCAGGCAGCTCTGATGACACTGAAATTATATCACTAGAAAAGCATCTTTTCTGATGGTAATTGCAGCCTACTGCTAGATCTAGATCTTGACAGAATTTTATTAGTCTTACTGTCTACATGATGTAATGTGGGTGTAGTGCAAAACATCAGGCTAAAGCAGAGACGATGAGAATGGCAGAGCATTGGCATGGCATGGGTAAGGTCCCACCACAGAGCAATGGCAGAGCTGGGAGTTCTGGCTTTCCTAAGCACCTGAGGTCTCCTTTGTATGTGGAACCATGATTACAGTGTACAGGCCCAGTAGTTTTGCCAGAGGAAGGCAAAATATATTAGTTCTTCTCCATTGCAAACTCTCTGCTTGTGAGTGCAGCTGAAGATGTTGATACAGATTTCTCTGTGACAACCTGACACAAAGGGCTCAAGGATTTTTGATTCCTTACACAGGTCGGAGGAAGACCTTTTGAATTACTACTTGTCTTGCCAAGACAAGTGAGATGAGTGGATTGCTAGTCTAAACAGTGGATTATTAGTACTAATTGATTATGATCGACTAATGGTAGATCTACTAATTGGAGATCCCAACCAATTATTCTTAAGGAAAACTACTACCTGCCACCTTTCATCCCCATTGATCTAGGAGAATTTGAGGCTACTGATCTTCATGAGATGGTACAAGGCTCAAGTCACTCCCAGACTTCTGTCTGATGGATGGGAGTTGTTGCCTGGATGTTGGTTTTATTCAGTAGTTTGGTTTAACCTGATCTATGACACTGTCTATACACACTCAGAGGCTTTGGTAGTAGAGGCATCTACAAACCAGGCAGCGTACTACTCGGCAGCCTATGCTATAGCTCATGCAAGCCAGCACTTTACTACACAACACAATAGGCTGGATTCATCAAAGTGATAACGGGGTCAAAAGGGTAGAGTTGCCAAGACATAACTCACTGTAGTTTAGAGGTAATTTTAGTTTTATTTCCTCTGTGATTAATGTTTAAAGGTTGATTAAAAGTTTCCAGGAGAGAACAATAGAGCTGTGGGATAGATGTTTAAGTTCAAACTGATAATGCAAAACAATTTAAAAAAAATGTCCCCCTAAATCTCTCAGTAGAACTTTTTCTGAGAGAAGTCCTTCATGTCAAAACAGGCTGTTCCCCTGCCATCTCTGTTCTGTGAATGAGAACTGTCTGTAAATAAAGCTAACATGTTACCCATCTGTTATGCACAGCTAAAGGAAATTGAAAGACAATGCTACTAGAACTCCCAAAGATACCATCTAGCCCCGTAAATAATTTATTTTCACAGCTCAGATCAAAGAGCTTGTGGATATTGGACTCAGTCCATCAGTGGCATGTCCTTTGGAAGAAAATCCCACAGTCACATGACTGCTTTGCCACTAGCCTCTGAAAAAGTCCTCGGGCTCAGAATTTCCCTTTCCTCCATTTCCCTCTCCTGTCCCCTGGGTTATGTTTCACATCACTTGTGCTGCGGCCATTCACACCATCCTCTCTAGGTGAAACAGGGTTTTTACTTTTTGTGGGTGGTGCTGAGATCCCCTGTTGCCCCACGGAGGGTATTGGGTCACAGCATGATTGATTGTCAGAAACACCTCAAACTTGAAGAGGAATATTTCACCCCAAAGTGGGGCTGTGCTTCTTGCCTTTAGGTTTACAGAACTAGCTGCCGATCTGTCCATAATGCTGCTGAGATGGCTCACCAGTAACTTTATCTTAGGTCTACCAGCTTTGGGAGGCTTTAAGAAAATGCTGGTGCCATTCATACTTCTAGATAAAGCAAGGAGGGCTTAGGCTTTCTCTTTGGACCATGCCATGTCTCAGGCAATCAGCCCTTGTGTGGTGGATTAGGTGTGATGTGTCACACATGGGAGACTTGCACCTGTTGCAATGTTTTTAAAGCTGGCCAGAGCATGCAGGGTTATGTTTTATACTGGATTATGTGTTAGGTGCGTCAAGCCACAAAAATGTGGAAAACAGGCTGCATGGAGGGGCAGACAAATGTCAGCTCAGACATAATCGTGGTGATCCAAGGCCAGTGCACTATGAGCAACCAAGAAATTGGCTTTCCACTGGTAACTGGGAGCTCTGTGGATGCTCTGTGCAGGTGGATAGCTTGGTGCTCACAACCAGATGCACATTAATGCAGAGAAGCCACACAAAAGCAGTCTTCTCCTTTCTAGTTAAATGGTCACTACTGACTCTCCTCATGCAATGAGGAATGTTGTTTCATCTATATGGTAACCATGTTAAACAGCTGTCATACTTCTCCCAAGGAGTGCTTTTTGTAAACTGGTCCTTTAAAATTGGCAGAGCAAAACATCTGTGGCACAGGCATTTTGTGACTTGATCTTCCTCTCAGCTGGTAAACTCTCTGAAGTCCTTTTTCCCCCCCTTCTTTTTCTTTAAAGTATAAATGAGAAAACTTTATGATTTTAATACATTGCCTGTGGTAACTTTGATAAAAATAATGTCTGCAGCGGTCTTGAGTGCTCTGAGAAACAGGTTGCACCCCATTGCAGACAGCTTGCAGAGCTCCGACAATAGGAAGCGTGGCCATGGCATGAGCTGTAGGGTAAAACAAGCCGTGTTTCGTGTAGCCTGTTAAAGCAGGAGAAGCTGAGAAAAGCCACACTCAGGTGTATTTTGGCAGCTACTTAAGTTTCCCTATTCTTAGCCACTTTAAATCCTCTGGAGACTGAGGACTTGATTTGGTGGACTGAGAAAATCTGTTTTGAATTGCCATACAATGTATGTATGTCTAAGCAGTGAGATGAACAGTGAGGCTGTTTGTAGTGCAGATCAGCCTACATTATATTAACTTTCAAAATGCCAGGAATGGGAGTACTTATTTTTGAAAAAGCTCTGCTATACCCTCATCTAAATCCTAATTATTTATACATATACAGGAACAGAGCAGTTCTTAACATTATATGCTTAAGGATGTAGCTAAATATCTAAAGATCTCATGACTTTAAAATTCTTATTGCTTTAATTTACCTGCTTTGATTTATTTACTGTGTTGGATCTGTATCTTTTAAAAGGGCAAAAGGTGATATGAGTAACGATAGAGCAGCAACGTCTGCATAGAGTGATGATTCTTGCTTAAAAAGACCATTGGAAGTGAAATAATAGATTAAGGCTATCATGATACACATGAATGTAACTGGCACAACATTTTCAGTCTATTAATAAACTTAAATTGGGTCATAATAAAAGAACAGATAAAGGAAAGTCAGTTGATAATTAGTTTCATTGTTCATTATGGTAAAAAGCCTCCACAAAAGGTTTAGACAGTCATGGTGTGAGAAACAAAGTGTTTTGAGAAAACAGGAATGTCCACATCCCTACCTACTCCACCAAACCCCAAGAATATTATAGTAAAATGTTTACAAAAAGGCAGCTGAATTCATATCCTTGGATAGAAGTTATCTTATTTTCTAATGGTATGAAAAAAAGAGGTGAAAAAAAGCCATGTAATAGCACAAAACTATTTCAACAAATGTCACCGGGGAGAACGTCAGATGGACGTAAGTGACTTGAGTAAATGACAGATAAAATTCAAAGAAAGCTGTAAAGTAATATGCTTTTGGAGGAAACATTTTGAACTCTGAATTAACCCCTACCAACACAGAAAAAGACCTTAAACTAAAGTCAACCAACAGCGATAAGGAAGATCTCCAGCATGGGAGGAGCGAAGATCATCTCAGTCACTTGCTGTAGGTCTTGTGTGTCTTCCACTGAATCACCTAGACATTGCTGGAAATGGGACTGCAAACTGAGACTTTGACTTTGACCTAATATGGCATTTCTTATATACTGAAAGTTGGTATTTGGCTGTCATTGTGAAAGCTTTGCATTCAACATATAAAAAAAGAACTCAAAATCAAACTTGGTGGTCAAATGCCTAAGATATTTGATGTCAAACAATTAAATGCTCTGATCATCTTCACAGTGATGTGGTCTTATTGGAAATACTGCGTTCAGTTCAGTCATCCGATCTTAAGGCCAGTTTTAGAGTTTATTCTAGAAAGGAGATAAATGCCTCTGGAGATGCTGATATGGACAGGTCTTGTAAATAAGGCTGTGGACTAGCTGGGGCAATTCCTCTGGTTTGGTTCGACAGTCGTGTGTTTCCTTTGTCTCTAGCGTGTTAAATATCTAGGCAATGACTGTTTCATTTCCTGAACTTGCATTCATCTTGTTTAAAGATGCACTTAACTGATGTTTAATAAAATATCATGGATAGTCTTGAATTTAATGAGTTGCCATGTCGGATTTCATTTAAATCCTTTGATTTTTGTCTTACATTTATAGCCTAAAGCTCTGTGTTTCATTTTGACCAGAATTATTGCTCTAGCTATTGGCACTGGATTGCCTGTATTTACATACCTACAAAATAAAGATTGAGCCAAACTAGATTAAAACTTAATAATAATAAAAACCCCTCAGAAAACGAAAACAACAACTGAGCTCTATACTTCACCTCCTCAGAAATCCTAAACCACAACGCATTAGCAAAAAGTACCTTTTTTGCTTTATTACTCAAGGCATGTTTATGTATTTTGGGCCTGAAATGAATGGGCCCTTCTTACATACGACATCTGTGTATTTTAAAGCAAGCCAAACCTTTCTGTGGGGATTATGCTAAGTTGACACCCACAGAGATTACAGACTCGTCTTTTCATGTGGGGAGGATGTCACCCCACATATTTGTTTTTGTATGCGAGAGCAACCCATGCTCCTGCAGTGCCTAAAATAGCTGGTCTGCTGGGGTGGATTGAGGGATAACGCAGCCCATGCTTCTGGAGCTCCAAGCCTGCTGGCATTTGCATGTATGCTTTTGCACATGTGCAGTCACAGAATCACAGGATGGTCAGGGTTGGAAGGTACCTCTGGAGAACACCCAGTCCACCCCCCTGCTAAAGCAGTGTCACCTACAGCAGGTTGTGTAGGATAATGACCAGGTGGGTTTTGAATGTCTCCAGAGAAGGAGACTCCACAGCCTCTCTGGGCAGCCTGTGCCCCTGCTCTGTCACCCTCAAGGTAAAGCAGCAATGGACTTATGTATATGTGGCTCTGTTGTTGTGATGGGTGGCTGCAAGTATCCCATATCTACATCCAACCAGAGTGCCATGCTTGTGTGCATAAAGAGCAAACGCAGGGCCCTGTTACTCCATTGGAAGGCACGAGGCCTTTTGGTAAGAGAGCAAACCAGGAGGAGCTGTGTGCTGCCCTTGCTGCTAAAGGATCGGCCGTGGAATAACTTGTCTTTTTTTCTATGTGACTAACATTTTTTTTTAAAAAACTATTTCTGCCTGCAAGAATTTTTGCAACCAAGAGTAAGTTTTTAAAAGTTCTTGAAATTATTGCTCTTTTTTTTTTTTTTTTTTTTTTTTTTTTTTTTTTTACTAGAGGAATTATTGGATGTGTCATGGTGTTTCAGATTTCTGCAGTGGGGAAACTTGTGGTTCTGACTTTTGAATTACACTTATTCTGTTTGGTAAAATCTTTATTTTGCAGCTCTGTATACACAGGTATGTAAATAGTCTGATCACCAGTATGTACCCAGAATGGCACAGATGAACAGAAAGTCCACAGTTTATAATGTGAAATTCCACTTTCCAATACCACTCTTCATTTTCTGTATTATCTGAGAAACAAAAGCAGGCATGTCATTAGATAGAGCTGTGGTGAAGATGAGCAATCCATGCAAGAGAGCCTTGTGGAGGCTAAGCTCTGGCATTTCAAATTCTCATATTTGCCCTTACTCTTAAATCCTAAGCTAGATCTTCTTCTAAATTAAATTTCTAATGAGAAAGGTGTTTATGAGCTTGTTGCTGATTTAACAAAGTGAGATGTACTGTGAGTGTATTTTTGGTGCTCTGTATGAGACCTTTTAAAGTCCTGTTTGACAGCCAAACAGCAGTTACTGCAACCATATTCTGAAGAAGCAGGAGCTCAGGTGTGCCCTGGTCAGGTAGAAGCTGCCTGTGAAGCTGGTACATGTAGCTTTTCATGCTGTATTAGTTGTGAGATGCATTAGCTGCTCTTTTACTAACTGTTGCTGTAATCTCTTCAGAAAAAAAGATCTGCTGGAGGGAATGGCACTACAAATTCTCCTGACTAAATCAAAAGCCATGCTAAAGTTGTAATCAGGCGTAGCCACCCACCCCCACCCCCCGACTCTGGGAGAGGTTTATTCCCCGTTTATAGTGAGTTCAAGTAGGACAAAGGATTTGTGTGGCCAAGGATTAAGAGGAAAAAACCAAGGTAGCCTTTCTAGCATTGTGTCCCTCTCTAAACCAGAACCCAAAATGGTATATAAAGTACTTCCCTTCTTACACTTGGGTAAACCATGAAATTATTTCCTTGGTTTTTCTTTACCTCAGCACAGGGCATTTTACTTTCAAAGTAGAAAACCTTATTTATATGCTTCACTATTTTCCTTCCCTTTCTTTTAAAGTTTTCACAGGGATTACAGATTAAGGAAACCCTACAAAAGTAGTTTGAGAATGTTTTAAGTGCATTAAACTTCCCTTCATTAATGAAGGAGAAGCAATTGAAATGAAACATAGATGTGTCTGGGGCTTACTCTTTCAGGGCTGATAATGAGATAAAAAAAAAAAAAAGATAAGTAAATGCTCCTTAATTAGGCACCTGTTGTGTTCTGTCGTGATCAGTGCTGTATGGGATGAAAATGCCAAACGACAGTGACATTTTGCACAGTTTTGAAAAGACAGTATTTCTCCTCACCCTTTGCTTAAGAGACACAATGAGGCTGGCTTTGGTTTGCTAATAGATAGTTTTAAATCAGTTTGGGGAAAGTTACTCCATGAGGTAAAGATCCTGTTTGAAGTTGAAGCTGTTCATCTGAAGAAACATCCATCACAAGACATGAAAAGAATGATTTCTTTGTGACTGGGAAATCAATGAGACATCTGTTTTAATGTACAGGCCAGAAATAATGCAGCTAGTTCAAAAGGGAATCATAAAGAAGGCTGCTTTTTGTCTCTTCTCTGCAGAGTCCTTAGGATGGGATTCAGCAAGGTATTTTGCACTAGCAGGACTTCTTGAGTTTGTGTCCTTAACTACGTGGTTGAGGCGGACCTTTTGAGGATGTTGACTTTTAGGACTGGATGAGCTATGGGGATTCGTGTTTAGTGGCCTCATAAAAGATTCCTGTTTAGGGCTGGATTTTGCCCCTGTTTTCCAGGCACAGACTGCTTGAACAGCTGTCTGCTCCTACCCCATTCTCAGTGGGGAGCAGGAACTGGAGGCTGCGCAGCCGCTGGGATGCCTGGCAGGAGGTCGAAGCACTGGTTCACCATGGGCTTGTTCATCGTGGAAATACTGTGCCTGGGCTGTAGGCTCCCCATCTGGAGAGGCAGCGGACATGTGTGGACATCTCTGCACGTGGTATGATTGTGTCTGTCTGTCCTGCTTGGTTCCTTTCTCTCCTCTGGAGCCTCTGGAAACCTTGCTGGGTCCCTGTCTCTTGTCTTACAAGTGCATGTGCAGTGAAAGTAGGTTTTCCTTTGCAGGCTGTTGTTTGCAGTCTCTTTAGCTTTCCTGAGCAGTAATGGTGTGGGAAGCAGCAGAAAGAGTTTAATAACAGTATACATCTCCTTATACTGGAAGAACCCTCCCCACAAAACCTAGATACCCTGAATGAAACCTAACCTCTTATTTGTAAGGTTTTTTGAGGACAATAAGAAATTAAATATCAAGGACTAAATTACCTCCAGGCACATCAGATTGGCAGTGTTTTACAGCTGCTTGGTGCATATGGACTGTACAAAACACAAGAACAAGAGGAACCCCCAGGCGTTAGGTAATGGTTTGTTAGAGCCCCGCTGGTGTGTGTAGTATGGAGTGTCTGTACAGCAAAATTGGGCTCACACACATCTTTTTCCAAAAGGAGGAGGGAATAGAAAGAGGATATACAGCGCTGGCAGTATTTTAGATCTGAGATCAATGGTCACCCTTGGAAACAGCATGTTGAAAGTCTGAAAAATATCCTGGCAGCACGTGGGTGGAGTAAAAACAATCCTTGGGGTTGCGTGTGCAATTCCAACAAGTTGTGCTCGGTAGGAGGGAAGACAGCTGCTGAGGGGACACATGCACGCGTTCTCTGGAGAGACATCTTATCACTTGTTCACACAGAAAGCTGCTGAAAATGATTTTGTTTAGGACATGCTTTCCCTTGGGAAGAATCAGTAAAATGAATACATTTTTGTTCCTGTCAGCACAGTCCCGTGGAAAGAAATCTGTGGAGAGATGCACAGAACAATAAAACAAATAGTCAAAGGTGGGAGAGCTGTGCCCTACCAAAAGCAGCAAAAACTCCTTGCTGTTCCCACTGAGTAAGATGTTGCCATTGCAAATTCCAGCCTGGCTGCTGACAGAGCAGGGTCCCAAACCTCCCTGTGCCCTGATGTCATACTTACCTGTATTGGGGAATGTTGCAATCCAATGTTTGTGGATTAACTGTTGAAGAAGACCCATGGGAGACCACAAGCAGGAGCCATACAGCCGTTCCTCATGTACATGTAGTGCAGCGGTCTGACTTCAGTGCTAGCTGCTACCACTGGACAGCTTGTAATGATACTTCCTTGGTGCACTGTTCAAGCTCCAGTGAGATGTAGTTCAGGGGCTTCCTGAGCCAGAGATGGGTGTCCTGACATCTGACAGCTCATGAAAGATTTTTCTTCAATGAATTGATCTAATGATATCTTTTAACAGTGTAAACTTTGTCATCCACAATACTGTCTGAAAATGATTCCCCAGTTTAAGCATATGATGCTTTAGAAGATAATCTCCCTTTCTCTGCTTTGAAACTATCACCTGATAACTTCTTTTGATGCTTTTATTTCCTGTATTATTAGATATAATTAAGTCTTTGGTCATATCATTCTTTCCACTTGTATTTTCCACATTTATCTCTTTTCCGAGATGAACAGTTCTAGTCTTTTAAATCACTTTTTGTACAGACATTGCTTCATGCTTTTCGTCATCTTTACCAGGCTTTTGTGGGCCTGTTCTAGCTTTGTTATATCCATTTTGTGATGGTGGGATGAAAACTATATTTAGTATTCAACATATAGGTGTGCATAGACTCATGCAACTGTGAGTCCTTCCAGGAACTACATCAGCACAGGGATGTGACTTCCTTCTATGAAAGCTGCATGGATTCTTCCCAGCATATTGCATTTATCTCTGTGCCCCTTCAATTCTATTATTTAGAATGATTTTACCAATTTGCATGTGCAGCTGTGCAAAGGAAGTCCCACAGCATTAAAATGTAGTGACTTCCCTTTCGAACACTGCTAACAGGAAGCTCTATGGAAATCACATTAATATGCAAAGGAAGCCAGTGTATTTCTGTGTATGTAAAGAAATCACATTTTTCCACTTTTTTGTCTTCATTCACCATAAATATTAGATAGGGTATGGGTGGACAATACCATGATATTCCTGGTTTTGTTGTATTTGTTCTTTAGCAGCTAGAGTTAAGAGCTAAAGCACTGAAGACTGGAGTCTTGTGTTACTTGTGAATACACTCCACCAAGTCTTCCTTTTATTTTTTTTCCTTTCTTTCTTTTTTTTTTTAAACATGTAAATAGTTTTTAGGCTTTAACGGCAGTAAAGACTGGTAATGAGGCCATGCTGAAATATTAGCTGAGAAATGCAAGACCTGAGGGGAGATTTAAGTCTTGCAGAATGAACTTGCAATTTCTAATGTTTGCTGGGTTGTTTCCTGCAGAGACTTCCTAAAGAGACAGAAAAAACTCTGCAAAATTAAAAATGGTTACTGGGGTTTTTTTTCACTATTTCCATACCTTGTGATGATTATAAAGTACCATCCTGCCTTGATTTGCCATCTTTTTTTTTTTTTTTAATGTTTAACCAAAATAAATTGAATTTCCCCAGACTTACGGACTCCCTTAAAACATAATCTGTATTTGAATTTGCTTTTTCTGCGGACCTGGGTAAAATATAGACTACACTAAGAAATGTCTGTTTATTTGATACCTCAGAGACTTCCTTGACGTGTGTGAAAATGGTCTTTGTGCCAAAGATGCACAAACCTATGTGGAGATGAAGTAAGCAGAAAAAAAAAGTAAGCTGAGTGCTTTAAAACTAGCAAGAAAGGATTATGTGCACAGGAATGTTAGCACTGTATCTGATATATCAACTTGTGCTCTGAACATTACAGATAGGTGCAATGCAATTAATTTTCCTGCTATTGATCCTTCATTGCTTGGGGAATGTGTCTGCTAGGAAAGACAGAATGAAGCCGATACTAAATTTACCGTGCACAGAAAACACCCTGCTTTCTCACTTTATAGAAATAAACATATCAAGTCTTTTATTTATGCATACAGCTAATCCCACTGAATTCAAAATACCTCATGTGAGTAAAACTCTGTCTACATATATATGTATGCACATTTGCAGAATCCAAACTTAAGTGCTGACTTTGTTCTATGGAACCTAATATTTTTGTATATGTCCTGTTTGTATTGTTTCCTTTTTTTAACAAATCATAATCTATGATTTATATTCTGTGAGAGACTATATTTGAATTCCCCCACAGCACATTTTATTGTCTGCAGTGATTGCTTTAAGGAAAGCGTATGTTCCCTTCTTTTTCAGCAGAACTGGCTTAGATGGAGCATCTGGTTTTCAGTGAAGCTGTTTTCCTACCTAGTTTTCCAGCTGAACTGACTGAGGTGTAAGAAAGTTAAAAGTTGGGTCCAAAGTCATACTGTGGGTCAGAGGCTCAAAGAGGATTGAGGTTGCAAGCATTTTGACCTTGGAGTCCTTTGTTTAAGCCTTAGTTGGCAAAATGATTCCAAAAAACTTCAGACTGAAGGGAATCGGAAATAGGATTTTGAGCGTAGGTCTGGGTGACTTTGCTTAGATCTCTGTAACTGTCTTTAAGCCCATAGATTTGGCTCCCTGTTCCTAGTGTGGGTGTGTTATCTGTATCTAGTTCAAACATACTGCTTCTGCAAGCACTGGGTTTTACTTTACAACCAAAAACACCCATCAGAAGTAAAAGTAAACTCTAGCTTGCCTTTTCTCAGGGCTTCTTGGCAGAGACCTCAGAAAGCAATTCTTTCTATAGAAATGTTCTCACCTGCCCCTTAAATTACAGGGTTTATAGGTTGTATTAACTCTTTGTGGATGGTATGAGACCGGCGTATTTATTGGTGGGGTGTTTCGCTAGGATAATGGTGGTATCGTTATACATGGCAAAACTAGAACTCTATTAAATAGGAAAGATCTACAGAGCTAAATAGCAGTTAAATTAGTGGAATTCTGCTGAAATACTGTTTTTCCACTTAAATTTAGAAAGAAGTGGAAAAAAGTCACTCTGTAAAAAGCACACAGACATGAAAACAACTTACGGTAAGATTCACTTTCTGCATTAATCGTAGGCTTTTAGAGTCATTAAGCATCCTTTAATTTTTAATAGTAAAAATTAAATTTTCTGATATAATCTATGGAAGTGCATGCAACTTCTTAGTTGTGAAACCTGAATGTTTCAAACACTTACAGAATCACAGAATGGTTGGAGTTGGAAGAGACCTTTAAAGATCATCTAGCCCGACCCCCTTGCTGTGGGCAGGAATATCTTTCATTTGATCAGGTTGCTCAAAGCCCCATCCAACCTTACCTTGAACACTTCCAGGGATGGGGCATCCACAGCTTCTCTGGGAAACTTGTTCCAGTGTCTCACCACCCTCACAGTAAAGAATTTCTTCCTTACATCTAATTTAAATCTACTGTCTTCTAGTTTAAAACGGTTACTTCTTGTCCTATCGTTACAGACCCTTTCTTATAAACCCCTTTACATATGGAAACAGTGCAACAGTTGGTTCCTCTCTAGTCATATCCAAACTTCCTACAGGCATTTACAATCTCTGCTTCTGTGGGAGTAGCTGTTTTCCCTGCTGCAGACTATGCTGTCACAAATGCTATATAAGCAATGAGGTATGGTGCCACCTGCTCCATGGACACTAGAAAAGCAATAAGGTACGTGGCCTTCCACTGGTTGTTGTCACTTGTTGGATGCCAGCGCATGCGCATAGCATGACCACTTTCCAAGTTCTCAAGTGAACCCTTGTATATGGGTTCCTTTTCAGTCCATGCGTTTATTTGTAGGAGTGGGCCTCCTAAGGAGCTTGCTAGTAATTCCTTTTGGCCTTTGCTGGATAGGAAAACATTTGCAACAAATGAACTATTCTTGGAAAACATATACTTTGCCTTCTTCAGTCTGTCCTGTTCTTGCATTGTACACCCCTCTGACTCTATAGGGAAGATGTCTTCTGGGTTGCTGGAAAAGAATATTAATAAATGAATGATCTATAAATAAATGAATGGAGACCACTGAAAGAGGAGTGAAGTTGTTTAAATGAGTAGGACACCAAAGTAGCATAATTGTTTCTGGGAATAATCCCCTATTACAAAACACTTAACTTTTTCCATGTTTCAACTTCTGGGTACAATTGTCCTTTAATACATATTTTAATTCAGAATACAGCATGAACTCATGTGGCTTCATCTAAAGAGCTGTGGAATTCCATTGCTTCATGATTTTTCTTTTTGTAAATTGTTATTTATTACCATGTGGACACTATAGAAATGCAATTTAAATTTATTTATTCAATCTGAAATTAAAAAGTGGAAAATTCCTCCTAGCACAGCCTAGCACTGAGGCTTCACAGAGAAGGTCTTTGATCATGTTGAATCGGTGTCTTGTGGTGTTTTTTTAAAGTGAGTTCAGGTGGCTTGCCTAGTATGCATGTAATTCTGACTGAAGTTAGTCACTCTGAAAGATTAGTGATTCTATAGTCATTCCTGCAAGTCTTAAGAAAAAATCTTGGCATGAAACACAGAGAACCAGCTTTATAGATTACATGTCTCCCTTACACATAGTGCACCACATAAGAAAAAATCAATTCTGTCCATTTTAATTTGGCCTGAGGTAGGCTTCGGTTTGGCAGTTTACTTGATCTAATTTGCCAGCTTTATAACGTGCTGGGTTTAGTTATCTTTTTCTCAGTGTGTAGGAGGCTAGGCTGCCTGTTTATTAGGAAGAATACAAAAGTACTGGACTAGAATGGACGTTCTGGGTCGCTAAGTGCCTCTTGCAATGAATAGGTTTGGGGTTAGGGTTAGTATACTATTTCTCTGTTTTTTAGAAAAATAATTTTAATCTACAGCTTGGAAGTATTCATGATTATTTTATACCTTTTGCTCTTATTCTGGTCTTGTCTTGCAGTTTAACTAACTTTTATCAGTATCTACATTTGTCACTCCCAACTGTTTTTTACAGATAGCATTTTCATCTGCTTTCAGCCTCCTTTTTGTAGGATGTATAAGTCAAACTGGTTTAGCATCATCCAGCCTAGCAGTTCACACCAGTTCCAGTATGTGCTTTCATGCGTGACTGGGACTGTATGATTAATAACATACAGAGATGGTTTCACAAAAGTCTTACATAATGAAATCTGTATTCCTGCTGGATAGGGAAATAATTTTGCCTCTATATATATACAGACTGCATTTTCATTTGCAGTGACATCATAGGTGTGCCTTTTGCTCCTCCTGTTGCTGATTGACTCTTTTTTTTTTCTGCTCCTCATCAAACTAATAAAATCCCAGCCTATGACAAAAAATCTTAGGGATTTCTAAACTGCCTGACCTTACGCTTGGCACTGCTGAATGCTAACTAATTTCCAGAGCTCCATGCCTTAAGATCATCTGGTTCTTCTCAATGTCTGGAGAAACTAGGAATTGCCTTCCCCTTGTCCCCTGCCACTGAAAAGCGCCAGCAGCTTCAGTAGTAGTGGTGGGTATCCAGTGGACCTGCCGTTACAGTCACTGGCAGCTTCTAGTGGCATGCAGAGCCACACATTATCTACTGAAATATGTATAATATATTGTGTGTGGTGCACAAAGTCATGCTTTTTAGGTACCCCACTTTTTGACTGCACTCTGGCTGTCCTCTTGATTAATAGATCTATCCTTCTGACATTGTTTTTTAAGCCAGAGGCTTGAACAAAAATATATAGTTTCTCGAAGAACTCCAAGACAACCTCCCCCCACCCCCAAATTGTTTTGCTGTCAGCACATCCTTCCCTGTAGTTAGTTTCTTACCATCTTACAATTGTTGAATTCAATTCCCATTTTCTACAGCATAGTCTTTTGCCATATGACACTGTAGAAAGAACTTTAATGAAGTCCAGATATATAAAAACTGGTTCATTTTTCTCATTTAAGACTCTGTTATTCTGAAAAGTCCAGCCTTTGGTAAACCCATTTTACTTTATACCCCCAATTTTCCACTTTCTTCCATGTCTTTAATTTCTTTCTTTCCTTCAAAGTGTGCGCTAAAACTGTGGATGAGGTTTTCATTCAAAAGCCTTTAATTGTCCAAATAATTTTTCCTCTTTTCTTATAGACAATGTTTTCTGTCTGGTATATGCCAAAAAAGTAGGCTTAGTGTGTCTTATTTTAAATTAGATGGCAGAGAGAACAAAAAATCAAAATAATCACAGAATCACAAAGCAGAATAATGCCCTAGTCCATGAACCAGGAATAAACAAGCTCGTTCTGCTGAGGAGGACTTAGGGAGGCTCACATCATCAAATGTTCCCATAAGAATCATTACACAGACATATATTTATTAAATTAAGGACTGATAACTATGTGAATCTGTGCAAACCTGGGAAATTATATCCTTCGGCAAACTTCTTGCTGATATCAATGAAGCTAAGTTTGCTGCAGCTCAGAAAGCACTCATCAAACCAGAGTAATTGTTACCTGCATTGTCTGGAGATCCGTATGTCCTCTTATCTGTTATATTCCCCTTAATATTCCTGCCCTCCTTTAAACCCATTGGCCAGTTTCAATCAAAATTGAAAAGTCAGCAGCAATCAGAAAGCTTTTACATTTCTGGAAGTTTGGATGGATGGAGGAAAGAGAAATGTTAGCATTGACACTTAGGGAGAGACCAGCACTGAGTATCAGCACTGGTTCCATCGGTAAAGATGTCTTGAAATCCCCAATGATGGGAAGAGTTTCAAGTGGACCTTGCATCTGTTTTGGACAATGAGGAACCAAAAGATGAGAGTATGTATCTCTAGTCTTTCTGCCCATGAAACAACCAGTTTAAAACTGTGGATGGGGCCTGACTTCTGCTTTTAGCTTTGGGCATTTCCTATCCTGTGCAGATATGTCCTGTCAAGTGACCATGTTTGAGAAAGGCCCTATTCAGAGTCATGGGATTGCGGACTTTTGCCCAGTAAGTGTCTCAAGGTTTTCTGGCAAGTCTGATAGTACCACAAGGTTTTCCAGATGGCAGCTGAGCTATGATAAAAAAAAAGATTCTCTTATGGCTTTCAGATCTCAGGTTCCTTTGTTTTTGCTTGACACTGTGCGGAACATTCATCTGGATAATCTAATTCTGCTGTTCCTCTGTGCACAACTATGAGATAGAACAGTTGTCTTGGGAATAAACAAAATCACGAATGTCTTTGTCTTTATCAGCTGCCACTTATACATACCTCCATGCTTGAGTGGTCATATTGACAACAGGTTATGGGGTTAAATTGCTGATTTTTGTTGCTTCATGGTTAGAATATGCAAGATATTAGGAAAAACCTCATTTTTTTCTTCATTGTAATCCAGAGATGCGTTTTTTATCTTCTTACTCTTCCTGGAGAGGTATAGATTTTCCACCCCTGTTGTCTGTGCCTATGGCACTTACTCCTGAACATTTAATAACTTCTTTCCTTACCGAGCACGTTCCATGCTATCAGACATTTGGCAGGAGTGCGGTCTGTGAAAAAGGCCATCTACCCATAAGTTTCTAATCTTCCTTCTCATTCATTTTTCTTCATTTGTGTTTGGCATAAATTTTTCCTTACTGTAGTCAAAACCACCATAATAAATGTGATTTGTGGCTGGGAGATCTCTGCCATTACTTTTGAATGGATAAGCCTGTAGAACTGTTTTTCTGATTGGATGTAGCAACGTAAAGGAGTGATTGGGTTAACCAAGGGGATGCTTGGAGAATGAGTTTAGAGAAATGGCCTGAGGGAATGGGATTGAATTCATTAACTTTGAAATTGGTAGTAGAGTTGTAGTTGCTATAGAGTAGTATAGTTAAGCAAAAGCTACACGAAGAGGATAAGAACAACTGGTTAAATAGCAGATCTTGCAGAAAAGCATCTAAGAGTTGTTTTGTGTCACAATTTGAATGGAAATCTGTGATTGCCATGTTCCTTTCAAAAAGATGGACTTGTACTTTGATTTGTAAACTACTTTTTGCCTGCAAGATGTGTGAAGAAAGTTCCCGCTCTGTTCCAAAATGATTAAGATGCAGCTGGAGTACTATGTCTATTAGTGCACTGAAATATCTGTTGCTGAAGTTAAATTAACATTTAAGAGCACAGATGATTTTGCTAAACATGTATTAATTCTAGCTTAAATGTTGTTGGTGTTCAGAGGAAGAGTATGATCTTGAAAAGAGTGATATGAGCTGAGTACAAAATGCATTTTGATGTTGAAGTGCTAGTAACAGTTGTGTGGCATCTTCTGATTGATCTGCACATGATGTACAGTGTTTGCAATTTGGTTACAGATTGAGGCATTGGTTTTGGCTTTTTGAGCAGCTGAAGAAAGCCCTGGTGAATTCCACTGCTGGTTCCCCTGAGACTGCAAGCAGGATTTGAGGACTAGCAATATTTAATTGCTGATTGATGTGTTTAACAAGAAAGTTGACAGAAGAATCCTCTAATATTTGACTTTTATTCAGGGACTTCTGCCTAGGTCAACATTTAATATCAATACTCAGGACAATATTTTGTTCCTTCGCCAGATATGGGGATATTGCAGAAGAAAAAACTAGCAGACTCTGGCTTTGACCTTGAGATCCAGATGAAGTTTCTCTCCGTAATATATTTTTGTTCTGCCCCAATTAGATTTGCGTTTAGAGAAACACTGCTATATCTGTCTTCCTTAATTTAAGTCATCAGGTGTAATTGCTTCTGTCTGATGAGGATGTGGCTGCAAATCTACATTTAGTAACAGGAACAATAAGTACTGTAGAACAGCTACATGGATGTAATACTATTCCTACACGGCAAAAGGATCGGCTTTTAGTAGCTAAAAAATGCTGCTCTTGCTGTGTTAGATTTCCCATGGCTATAGATATTTTCCCCCTGTTGTGAGAATTGCCATTGTCCTGTGTTCGGACAGAAGTCTCTGGGCTTGAGTCAGCTCTGACTTGCCCTGGGGTAGGCAAAACTGATTTCAGTTCACAAAATGAAGTTGAAAGGGGATAGGCAAAGCAACACTGCTTGCTTTTGGATATGAGTTACTTTTTGGAGCTCACACGCCATTTGACAGTGTACAATTGTTGGAAGGGAGAGTGTGTTAGCAGATGGCTTGTTTATATGGGTTTTAGTGGAAAAGCATTTGTTTACAGCAGCCTTACTATAAACTCAGGAGGAACCTTGGCTGTAGCAATCAGCCAGACCCAACAGCGGGTTGCCAGGTCATGGTAGAACAGTTTCACAAAGCTAACTAGTAGGAGAATGACCCTTTCCATCTCCCCATTCCCCACCCATGCACTGATATGTTAGAAGATATGATAGATATGATATCTAACATATGATATGTTAGATAGATATGATAGAAGAGAATATGCTATTCTCTTCTAGCTCCTTATAGATTTTTTTCACTCCTTGTGGGTTATTTCTGTGCCGAAGGGCATTGCAGGCACTGCCAGCAACTCTGTGAGTTATTTGCTTCTTGTTGTTCTCTCTTAACATCTCACAACACATTCATTCAGTAAATTCTTTGATCCCCTTTCACTCTCCCTTTATAATGATATATCTACCAAGACTTCCTAAGGCTCTTTTTTCCCTAGTAAAAAAGACCATAACCCCTTTTCTGCTGGAGTCAGCAGTTTTATGTTTCCATAGGCCTGAAACACTGCTCACACAGAGCAGGCACATCCTGGGGGGACATGCTGGGATCTGCCTAAAGCCATCACGTGGGACTCCAGAGACAGCGGTGACTTCGGCTGGTGGGCTCCACACTGGGGGAAAGGTCCCACATGCATTTAGCCTAACACCCAACCTTATGGTACACTTGGCAAGGACTTGGGTTTAGGTGGCGATGAGCCCTGTTGCCTCTGTCTCCATGGGCTGGAGAGATGTTAAACCCACTGCTGCTTAGCTGAGTCACCTACAAGCTGGAAGTGGTTGCAGGGTGCATTAGTTTTGTGGTGATGTCCTAAAAAGTGGGTACTAGTTGGAAAGGATTTGTGATGTTCTGAGCTGGGGTTAGAGAAGCAAGTAGGAACTGAGTAGTGATTTAGGATTGGGGGAAAGCAGGACAAGTGGTTTCTAGATGAGAGCACCTAAAACAAACGGCAAAGTTGTGAGCAAAATCACAGCCTCAAGTTAAAGGCTTTAAAGAGAAACGCATGCAGGCTGGTACGGGTGTTTTTAGTAGTACCAAACCTGTTAACTTTAGTACAAAGTAGCAGCTGAAATTCTTTATAACCAGATGTTTGTGATTACAGAGGGAGTCCTTGGGCTAAAGGGTGGGGTGAGTTTACAGACACCACTAGGTTTTAGTAAGATGGAAAGTAACTTTGGAGCCTTAGGGAAGCCTTGGTGGGTCACAGGGTGGGTGACTCCCTGTTACAGGGTTTATTATTTTTTGAGAGCAGGAACATCTCAGTTTTGAGATGTGATGTAAATAGAAGCCTAAAGCTGGCTTAGGCATGACATAAATGTAGGTAGGGCTGGGAGATGTAGAGAAGGCAGAGTCTGGGAATCTGTGTGAAGGGTGTTTATCTGTCTGTAAAATGGGTGGCTTGCTTGTTTCTGCAGCACTGTTTTTAGGGGGGGGGGGGAAATGTTGTTTTCACCTTATTCTTCTGAAATCTGCTACTGCACCCTTGCTTTTCATTCTGACCTTCTTGCTTGTGAGAGTCACTGAATGACCTTCTCTACACAGTAAGCACATGCTCCTGGCCATCAGCTCAAGGCCACTTGTGACTTGGTGGTGCTCTGTCTGTCACTAACATGTGTTAAGCTCTCCCACAGACAAAAAAAAAGAACTAAAACCCCATCTTACCTCTGCCAAAGGGTGACCCTCCATTTTCTGCATTTCTTTACAGTTCAAGCATACTTTGTCCGTCATGCCTTGCAAAAGGAGCAAATCTGTCAGTCTGAAGATCATCCATTACCTTGAATGTATCATCAGGAGCAAGGTTCCTCAGTGAGAGGCTGAATGGTGCTTGAAGCACGTCTCCGTCATGGGGTCCTTGGCTTTGACTGTGCTGCATCGTTGATTTGTATGCTGCTGTTCCCCTGTGGTTGGTTCTCAGGAGGGCACTACGGGACCTGTGATGTTTCCCTTTCCTTGTAGTCTGCCTTGGTCTGACACGTCAGGCAGCAGGGCTTAGGGAGCACACCTGCCCTGCAGGTTACACCCAGCTGTTACATCCTAAGTGGCATCATCTAGAAGGGTCTAAGTAAAGTGAAAACCTCACTGTGCTTCAAAAATACTTCTGCCTTCCCACTCCATTCTGTTTATTCTGTGTTTTGATTGTCTTGTTATAAAGCTGGGTCACGAGCTCTTTAGGAAATACACTCTTATCCCATGGTTGGAGACACATTCTCCTGCTCATTTTGTTCTGCAGTGGGGTGCACAGCTGTCATTTCTGTTCAAGAGTGATACTGTGGCAGCACTGGTTAAAAAGAGGAAAAATTGCTATCAATCAAGTAGAAGGTGGACTGGGATTGTTTATTCAAAGACTTCTGTTGTGATCCTTGGATATTAGCCTGCTCTTATTTCCTGACACAATTGTGAAGATGTTTGAAATCCCCTCTCCCTGATAGGAACTAAACTGTCAATATGTAAGGAATCAAGACTTTTATATATTTTCCAGTGTCACAGTGGGAGCAACTGAGTCATAAATGTTCTTGAAAATCTCATCCTGTTTGGAGACTGCAGTGCAAAACATGGCTGACAAAGGAAATGGCATTTGCCATGCTATCGACCTTTTGTAGACAAAGACTCGTTTAAGCAATGCTATGTTCCTATCGACTTGCAAAACCCCGTTTTGTTATGCAATACCACAAATGTTTCTTTTAATGATTCTAATTCTATAGGTAGGATTTCCTCAGAAATGGTCTCATACAAGCACTTATGCAGAGAAAGAAGAGCTTACTTCTGACTGAGCAGCCTGCCCTTTCTCGCTTCCTTGACAAATTTGCACTCGATTCATGTTCTTAAGACCTCCATTGTCATCAGCCCCCAAGTCCTCTGCCTCTGCAGGGAGAGGCAGGGCATGAATTCAGCAATCATTTTGAAGATGAATGAGTTGGATAGTTTTGATTAGTAATTTGCTATTTTAAGTCTGCATTGTGCTTTGATGGCTCTTATGGGATTTTTCTCTCACAGTAAGGGACAAAGATCTAAGAGGTGCCTGTTTAGTTTTTCTCATCCTGTAACAATACGAAATGTCATCTTGGCCTAAGTAGATACACATGTCACCAGCCCCGTGGCAGTGTACTGAAGAAAAACATTACCCTTCATACAAATACTTGAATATTTAAGTGGACTTTAGAGAAGGGAACCAATAAATGAAATCCTTTTAGAATATAAAACTAGTCTGCTATTGCTTCATGTTCAGTTTAAAAGTAAAAACATCTTAAAATGTCCCCTCTTAATTTTTTAATTATTATAAATAATTAATTATTTTTAAGATCACCACAATTAAAAGATTGCCATTTCCAGGCCAGTATATATGACAAATTTATAGCAAAAGGACAATTATATATCATCTTAAATCCAAGTATTTTTTCCACTAATCCAATTAGCTTTTCATTAGGTGTCTTAATATAATCTCTCATTCTGGATTCAACGAATTTAATGGTTTCCTCCTCCCACTGTAAGGTATTCTTGGTTTTTACTCGCCTTTGCTCTCACCTAGACCATAACCTTGCAGAGATGGGAACTAGTCATTGTTCCGTATTTAAGGTACTACTATACTATTAAACTCAATACCTTTTTGCTTGTTTCTTATTAAAATGATCTGTATTAAAAATGGTGATTTGTAATAATGCTGTGTATTTACATAGAAAACACTTTGAAGCTAGTTGGGAAGAACTTTATATGCAGTACTTGTTCACTAAAACCTTGCCCAGTGTAAAAATTGAGTCTGGTTTGCTTTAATGAAATCAAGACTATTTGAAGTCTTGAAGTTATGCATGTACTTAGATGCTTGCTGAGTAAGTACCAAGGACACTATGTGGTAGCTTTACATTTTAGCTGCATGTCAATACCCAGTTGTAAACTGGGGTCTGATGCTGCAGTTGCCTAATGCCTGAGCTGCATCTTACAACTCTGAGTAGTCTTAGCTGAAGCTAGCACATTACTTAGGTTGTCAGTACTTGGAGGATGACTCTCTGATGGCCCCAATCCTTTCAACACTTCTGCATGTGCTTAATTTGGGATTACTGATGAGTTTACAATTAAGTGCATATGTAAGAGCTGGCAGGATTTGATGTTACTAATTTGTTGCTACTAGGAGAGATTTCTTAATATACCTATTGTATTTTAATTTAAGATTTTTTTTTTTTTTGGTAATCAAGACATGTTTACTACAATCAGCAAACATTTTCTGGGACCAGGACACTAAGTATTAGCAGAAACTAATATGCCTGCAAGAGCTGGTACTATTTATTTTCTTACAACTAACGTATAATTCAAGAACCCTCATTGTACTGAAGGTTTCAACTTAAGCTAGTGCACCAGGGTGAATCTCAAGAGGCATAATTTAAGAGACAGAGCAACTGTACTCCCTATAACCTGTACTTATTATCTCAATTTAACATGTACCTCTTTGACCATTTAGATGCAGTTTGATTAACTTGGTGTGTGTCCTTTTTTACCTAATACTTGCAAACTTCTGACCTAAGTACAGAAACAACCTGGTGTATTTTGGATTCTGGCAAAGGTTAAATTTAGAGGCTTTAATGCTTCATCCTTTTTGGGGTGAATGGGGGAGTCTGCACTATTGTTTTTGCTTGTCACTTTTTATTTTGACAGGTGTAGCTACATACTATTTCCCTGATTCTCTACCTTGTAAAGCCACCACCTCTACCAGATGAAGTCCTGTGCCTTTCCTTGTCACCCACTCTGAGAAACGTGAAGAAACATGTAGCTGAGAAATCTCTGAGAATTCTGAGAAAAATATGAGAATTCATATTTTGTTTTAATAGCAGCCCTGTGACTTTTGCAGATGGTGATGCTGGGCAGAATTGTCCTCTATTGTGTTTCTTCTGTAGTTGCTGCAATGAAATCTGAGTAATGCAGCCTCTTCTCATGGGTTATGTCCTGAACTGCCAGAAAGAGTGGCAATGACACGATGATTGTAGTACATGATTAAATGGGGTGTGCGATGATCATCATGATTTATTAAAAAAAAAAAGAAGAGACAGAAAAAGCATGACTGGCTTAGATGGAGGTGGCTAATGTGTTGTGTTGGGAGATCTGCATAGCAGTTCTATTAGTTGGGTCTGAAAAAGTCATTGGTTGTGTGGCCTTCTCTTGTTTTTTTTTCGCATTCCTTTTAATTTCTGTTTTTGCTGTGTAGTCCCATACAGAACCAGCCAGCACATCCTGAAGCTCATTCCCTGATGGAGGACCTTTGTAGGGAAGCTGGTGTTTGACACAGTTTGGTTCTACTGTTGCCTGATTGGTACCCTTGGAGCGGTGGGAGCACTGGAGTGCCTGTGCTGGCTGCCGCTCTCCTGCAGCCCTGTCCTGCAATGCCAGCTCACTGCTGCTCTGCTGTGGGCTGTACTTCCCACCTGCCTGGGGGTGGTTGTGCTACACTAGAGACCAAGGTGTTTTTACAAACTGGAGCTACACAGAGCCTGGATGTCTTACTGAAAGGCTTCCCTGTGCTTTATTCCCCTGGCTTTCAATAAAATAATTCCTGTTTTTCTCAACAAAAATTTCACTTACAAACTTTTTTTGTACATTCAGCTGTCTCAGTGAGAATTTCTTTTTGTTTCTCTGCCTCTTTTTTTTTCTCCTAAAAGTGTACTTAGTGAAAAGTGCTGGATTGATAGTGCTGGAGAAAAAAAGTTCACAGGAAAAGAGCACTATGAGAAAAAAAGGATGGAATTTCCATGTAATAGAGAATGATACCGTACCTGGGGTCCCAGATCTCCTTGGTTCCTTACACAGCCTCTTATGTAGGCTATAAGGTCTGGTGCTTTTCATCCCTTACTATATCTGCTCTCATAGCAGCTGTGAAGAGAGGAAAGCTTTACTGAGAGTTCACAGACTGGAAAAAAACTTCATGGCACTCCTACAGAAGCTGCTAAACCCAGACTCACCTATGGCAAAGGGAAAGGTATATGAAAGCTCAGCCTTCTGGAGGTGGCTGCTGCAGTCATGCAGGAAGAGTGATGTAGAAATAAGGTGACAATCGGTAGAGATGCTGGTGTGGGGTAAGAGGTATCCAAACATCCCGCTAAAGCTCCCTTTGTGCTTTACATCAATTGCTGGGCAGGGCTTGTGCATGTGACTCTCTGAGTGCAGGCAGGGGTGCTGCAGGTGAATAGTCTTATTCTGGGGACACTACAGGATAGCCTTGAATATGTCCTGCTGTACAGATGACCTGGCTCGGGCTTGCGCTGATTTGGGATTACATTTCACAGTGTTAACATGTCCTAAATGTGATTTTGTCACTCTAGAAATCTGCGGCAGAACAGACTCGAATCTTTAGAGTGGAGTCTCCTAAGTTTTAGGCTGAAGGTTTCATTAGTTGACTACTTCTAAATCCCCAACACCCACTAAATCAATGTGCAGTCCCCTAAAAAGTTCTGATTTTGGCAATGAAGATACTTTAAAGACAAAAAAGTTGTTTAGAAAAGATGTCACTGCGTGTCTCTGCGAGAATGACTTGGAAGCATTGGAGGGAATTAGCTACGGTTTCTTCAAAGCAGATCCACGTATTGATCCACACTGCACCATCCTTTCTAACATCCTTAGCTTTGCTCAAACATTTGCACTGTGGAGGGAAAACTTATTTGGAAGGTTACCTGGTATGTTCTGTTTATAAAGTCTACTTAATGAATCACCAAATCTAGTTGGTTTCTTCGAACTGATAAGATCCAGGCCTCCTAAATATAATGAATATGATAAATACCTTATAAATTTGATTAAGAGATGTTTCAGGCATGGCTCCTGGCCTTTGGGTTTGATATATATGCTTATAAAATCCCTTCTGTAAGAGCCAGAGACAACCTAATTGTTGCTTTACAGTGTGTTTCTGCATTTGTTTAGAGGCGACGCAATGGGTAGAATTTGAAATCATAGAAAAAATAGAAACCAAAGTAAAGTTTCATGAAAGGATAGCTTGAAAAATCACATGCAAAAATAATTTTTTGATAATTTCTTTCTGCGTACTTCAAGATAGATTCTGGTGAAGAGCATGTCCCGTTGCTAGCATGAATGCCTTTTTTTATTGCTTGTCTATGTACTCAAGTTTTTGTAAGTCTTACATACATGATTTAGTAATATCTCTACTATTTAGTGAAATCTCTACCCTTTGCTTTCAAAAAGGTAGAGATGACCCTAAAATAATGGCTCTATGATCATCTGTGATCCAGATTTTTCAGACTGAAACTTTAGCTTCCATGACAGAGGCCTGTGTGGCCTCCAGAACCTTCCATTGACAACCGGGCATATAACATGGGCCATCTGGATTTGCCCCAGATCCTTAAAGCAGCGTTGCCCTCTGCATCTGCTGTCAGAGGGTAGTGCGGTGATGCCGTGAGGTACCTCTGCAGCTGCTGGAAGGAGATGGTAGGAAGGTGGTGGGGAGAGGGCCTCCACCTCAGCCTCCCCATCCAGCCTTCTGGTGCTGGGCTGCTGAGCCGAGCGGGCTCGCAATGGTCGGTGGAACACTGTGTGTGAGCTCTTTTTATTTTCTAAATACACAGAATTAATTATTTACCACAGTGCTCAGTGCATAAGCTGTAGCTATATGCATGCTGGCCTTCTCTCCGTCACGCTTCCATGATATGTTGTCATCTCTGGTAAACATTACAGCCAAAATGCGGGGCACATCTCGTCACTTTACTATCAGTAGACAGACACTTTCTAGAACAGTGAAGGCATTTCTTTATTCCTTATATTCTTCATTACTTATTTTCTGTGTGTTCTTACTGATACATAGATATATTTTTGTGGCCATGATGTAAAATTAATTTTAAAATTATGCAGAAAATAAACCTGTTTGATGAAAGTTAGTCTTGGCAGTTTGAGTATCTAAAATATTCTTTAAAACATGTCAGAGGGTGGCTTAGTTGCATTACTAATGCTCATTCTTGGTATGTTATTTGTGACAGTAACATGCTGCTGCACTGTTAAATGCTGGAAAAAAATGCGTGAACTCTTTCCAGTAGGAGATGACTTGGTCAAATATAATATATTTACAAGAAAATGCAACATTTTAAGTTAAAAGTTGAAGTTAAATATGAGAAAATTGCACGTTTCATAGAATCAATTAATGGGGGCCAGATTTTAAGAGTATTGTATAAAACCCCAGCACATTTATTGTAAATTCCACAAAATACGAAGTCTTTTTAATTGTACTGAGGTGGAATATGGTATCCAACAGGAAGACATTTATCTGAAACCTCCACCATGAGCAAGAAGACAAAGTAAGAGCTGTGGTGTATGTGTTTATACAGCAAACTTGGAGTAGGGCTGTGCTGATCATGCAGAGGACAAATTGGTATGGCTGAGCTGAAGGAATTAGCTGGGGCTTCCATGTTTTACTGAACTGTGCATTTTTGTTGTTTAAGTTTTAAATGTGAAGTTTTTGATTTCAGTGTACTTTAATTCTTTGCTTATTATATGCGTGGCCCTTTCTCCATCCACGCTTAGCGAAGCAATAGCATGAAAAGGAGTATGTTTTCTCTACAGGGCACAGACCAAACTGGTAATAAAGTCCTAGTTAATTTTTATTTAATTTTTGGCAATTAAGAGGGAGATCTTGTTTTTCTCAATGTTTTTTCTGGGATGCCCACAAAGTCCAGTGATGGTAGGTATTGCATGAAATGCATGCCCCAAGAAAAGTTCATTTTATGTCAGTGTAGCTCCTCTATATTCTGGAGCAAACATTCAGCTCTTTCCTAAACCACATTAAAATAAAAAATCCACACACACACCCTCCCCCCCACCAAACAAAAGAAGTTTTCCTTCTCTGAAGAGCATCTGTTATTTAGCAACATCTGAATTTCCATAAATAATCCCAGATTTCCCGTGCACAAAGATATAAACAATTGTTCCATGCTCAAGCCTCCCCCAGTTTTGCTGCCTCCCTGCACAAGGAGAGCAGGAGAGGAGGCACCGATGGCGGGGTCTGCAATGGGACCCACATCAAGACAGAGGTGGGGCAGGGCAGAGGTGGCTGCTGGGCCCCCATGGGGTGGTAAAACTCTTTGGCTTTGTTGAAGACCTCCACCAGAGGGGATTTTTGAGGCTGTTGGGTGTTTTGAGCAGCCAGCTTGCCATGTGGACTGGTGATCCTGCCTGGCTTGGGAGGGAAGCTAGGATGCTTGGCCATGGGTTGGAGAGGGTAATGCTGGGATAGGGAAGGGGAGATGCCACCCTCCCCCTGACCTGGGACGTGAGACTGATGTCTCTGATGGGGCCCCACCACAAAGCTACTCAGGACTGGAAGCTTCCCACCAGTCCCAGATCTGGTCTTCTTTAATATAATATTTCTGCAGGAGGGAGCAGAGGGGAAGCTAACATCTTCTGAAAATTCTTCCCTTTATTCATATGCTGGGAGGTTTGTTTGTTTTGGGGTTTTTTTAAAACGCTTTATTAGGTAATTAAAAAGAGTAGTAATTGAGCAACAAAGGATAATGGCACAAAGGGAAATGAGCAGTTCTAGGGGCACCAACTGCTTCATAAACTCATGAAATTAATGAAATTCTGCTTTTGGCTCCCTGCTGTAATGATACTGTATTTTTAACACATGAATATACAACTTGAGAAACAACTTCCCTTAAGAGGTTTGTTTGTTCCCTTTGCCAGAATGTATTTTGTTTTTTTCTGCTGGTCTACAGCTGCTGACAAATTAAACCATACCTTCAGCTAGCTTAATTCCACTCCTTACCCCAAACCCCCCCATCCCCCACCTATTACTATTTTTTAATTGCAAAATGTCAGAATGCTTAAATTTCTTCAGTGATTCAGTAAAGAAGGACACTACTTTTTCT
The DNA here is from genome assembly GCF_023638135.1 of Falco biarmicus. Classification (NCBI taxonomy): domain Eukaryota; kingdom Metazoa; phylum Chordata; class Aves; order Falconiformes; family Falconidae; genus Falco; species Falco biarmicus. The sequence goes on from NC_079290.1 coordinate 61,441,634, forward strand.
GTTAAAGTCTTGCAATGACTATTTAATATATCTTTTACGTATACAGGCAAATCAGTTTATCTGGGCTAAGGTGCCATTTCACAGTGAAGCTCATTTTTCCTTGCATTGACCTTGCCCTATGATTATTTCTCTTCCATTCTGTCACAGGTGATTGCTTCATACATCTTTTCTATGCTTTGAAAATATTGCAAAAATTAATTTCATTGTTAGTCTGAATATTACTCCTTAACTCTTTAGTGAATCCCTCACCTGCTGACAGCTCTGGTGGAACTTTTTGGGACTGCAGTACTACTCTTCCAATTTATTTCTTTTAAATAAAACTACTGGGCACTGAATACAACCTGAACTAGCATACCTGTTCAGTATTTGCATTTGGTTTACCTGGAGAACAGCAGGAACTAATCCTGAAGTTAAGGGCTGGATGGAGGGGCTAGTGGATGCTGTATTTATATGTATGAAAATCTTGCTGTTGGGAGTCCAAGAGTGTGAGCGAGATGTGTACAGAGAATGACATTCACTTTCCATCCTAACATGGCAGAACAATGTCAGCCCACTGTCAGCTGCTGAAGTTGGCTTGATTTGAATTCAGTAGAACCTTAGAAGTGCTTTTATAAAGCTGCTTTGATATTTTTATGTTGCCTTAAAAAAACTCATTTAATGACTCTCAGTAGTTTCTTCTTTAAAATTTCACAATAATGAAATAATTGATATGCAAAAAGAAAGCAAGAATATCTTAAACATAGTAATTAGCCCCCTTGACTATCTCTGATTTTAAAACTTATGTACCCATGCATAAATTAAATAAAAATTATAAACTGTAGTTACTCAAGCTCAGCAAGGAAGTTTTGACTTTCTGTGCTAGCCTTTGTTCTTGCCAAAGTGACTGACTGCTCAGAAAAACTATTTTGCACTGGTACCTGAAATACATCTGTGAATAGGACCCCTAGTCTCCTGTTAGCCAGACCAGCCTTTTATCTCTTGGGTCCTGCTGCTTCTCTAAATATTTCTGTTTAATCTGAAGAACTTGTTTTTCTAGAGGAAGAGATTTCTGGGGAGGGATCCAGGAGTTACCGGTGCTCAGCTGGACTCAGAGCTCTTGCAGTGTGCAGGATCAGCAGCAGTGGGTGAGGAGCTCTCTGACGCTGTGAGTTAAGATGGGAGGAAAAGATTATGAAGCCTTCCCTTGCCACAGGCCTTGAGGAACAATACTTCTCATTCTGAACCATCCCAGAGGGTGGTGGGATGTGGTCCAGTGGTTCTCCTTCCGCTCCTGTTGTAAAAGCTCACCAAGAAGCAGTTTGCCAAGAAAAGTATTGTTTCTCTGAAAAACCTGACATATTGTTAGAAATAATATTATTTTAAAGCATCATCCACTTTCATTGTTGCTTAGTTGTTTCTTTTCCCCACTGCCCTAACCCCCAAAAGTGAATATGATCTTAAAGATGAGCACTGTCTATTTTCAGCAACACCTAAGGCTTCAGTCTGCTTATTCGAATTTTTGGATGACATCAACTGCTGAGGTATTGGCGTGCTTTATCAATGTATGAAATGAAATTCAAGGTTTTGGCTTGGACATGTGAATGGTCTTAGATGTAATTACCAGGGAGACTGCCCTTTTCCCCTCCATGATGCTACCACTGTGGGAACTGGCAGAGATGACCAAGCAAGTGCCCTTTCCACAGATGGGAAGTCTTCTGGCTGTTTGTCATCTTCCTCACTGAGTTTTAAAGGTGTCCCAGTGAGCTTCAAAGTGTTATCCTTTCTCAGGACACCACAGAGGGGCATGGCTGGCTTTTGGCTTCACTGGGCTTCTGATCAGGAACTGTACCGAGTCTTTGTCTTGGGTGTCCTGGTCCATGGTGGTGAAAGCCATGAAGTCTTGTTGTGATGCAAAAGATGTTTTTTGGAGTTTGATGTTGATGGAGTTTGCATCCAATGTCTCATGTACAGAGTCTAAAGCAGTAAAGAGGTATAGGTGGTTAATGTCTGCACCTGAACATAGGAGGTATACATGTTTACCTGTGCCGATGCCTTCCTCTGAACATCCTGCAAGGGGGGTGTGTGTGTGATGCATCGGAGTTGTACAAATACACAATTCTGGGGAGATTCTTGGTCAAGAAAGTTTCTCTATTAAGGGGACAGAGAAAAAAATGGGTGGAAAATAGTCCATGCCCATCCCAGCCCTGCTAGCTCTTCCAGGTGGCCGAGCTTTGGTGAGCTGTGGGGGCTGACCTGTTTACTGAAAAGTAAATCCTGGCATGTGTGTGGGTACAGGATGAATGCTCTGTTATCAGCAGAAGTGCTGCAGCCAGTGGCTTGTGCATTGTAACAGCTCAGACTCTGGTCCACCTCTGCTACCAGGAGTGCTGGGGATTTCATGTAGCATGTGCAAGTCTCCCTGTTGGGTTCCAAACATGGAGTGTCCCATGAACATGCTGTCACCAGTGCTTTCTTGGGCAAGAGGCTTGGGGCAGAAAACATGCTGATGAACCCTCACCTTGCAGGCAGTTCCGTCAGCTGTCTCTCTGTGGGCACAGACATGCGAGTAAAAGCTTAGTGGGCTGGAGGGCATTAAAGGACTGCTGGCTGCTGTGTGGAGGACAGGATACTCTGCAGCTGGAAGGGAGGAAACTCTAACACAGAGAGAAGTGATGAAGGTGGATTATGGCACTAAACCACACAGAACTCAAATCCTCAAGTGCGGGCTTGGCTGTAGCAAAGATGTATCTTAATCTTTGTCCAATACTTGAGCCCACCCAGAACAGACTCTTTCATGAGGTTTGAAAATGTTCCACTGCTTTATTATGAATGAAAAAAAAATTGCTGTTCTGCTCAAACACACACCCTCTTCTTACTGGATATATATGCTATTAATTTATGCTGATGGGAGAAAAAATTTGCTATTTTGCTTTGAAAACAAATGATGAGATTGTGTGACAGAGATCCTTTTTGTAACTGTGACTACCCAACTGAAAACTGAAATTGTGATAAACTTTCTGGAAGAATCTTTTCTGAAAAGCCTCCCATCTATATTTTCTTTTCCGTGCCCTCCCCAAAACAAAGCTGCACACACTTGGTTTGCTTGGCTAGGATTCAGCTCAGCTTTTGTTTTTTTGTGGCATTCACATGAATTCTGCACTTGTGAGTTTCATTCACACGGCTGAAGAGCCCTGAGGAGGGATAGGGGGTATGTCCATCCGCTGCTCAGCTACTGAATGCATGAACAGTCCCTTACTGTCTGCTGTGTAGGTTGGAAAATGTTAAGATCCCCATGCAATCTACCACGCTTCATATAACTAAACCTTTCTCTGCTTCTGCTCCCTGAATTTAGAACATAGCCTGCTCGTGAGAAGGAAACTAGTGTCAGAGGAAAGGGTGATGGCATAGGACAGCACCGTGGCCAAAGCTGCTTGGCTTGTGCAGCAGGAGGCCAGGAGACAGTGTCAACTGCAGGTCTGAAGAAGGTTCTGTGCAGCCCAGCCATATTAAGACTGTCAGAGCTTGTGACATGGTTACTAAGGAAAATAAGGAACAATCCTGAGGAACAAAACCCAGGAACTGACGATGTTAACCTGCAAGTGCCACAGAAGAGAGAGAAACATTTTATCTCTGGTTTCTAAAGGTGAGGCTTGCTGCCATGGCTCTGCCCCTCACAGCATCTCTCCCCCAATAGCATCTTTGCACTGCATCCCTCCTCCTAAGTGAAATCATGGAGCAAAACTAGTGCAAAGCTAACTCCCCCTCCTGCTGTGCCCTTCAGAAGTGCTGTTACTGTCCTGCTGGCTCCCCTAACCGAGCCAGGGCACCCAGAGGGGCTGAGTGCTGGTACAAGGAGGAGGGGAGCACAAGGAGACTGAGAAAAAGGTGGTTTTCTAACAACACCAAGCTCAGTTACGGGGGCAATACTTTACTTATTTCTTTATCTACCCAAGGCTGTCTTCTAAATTTTGCTGTCTCAGAAATCTGGTCTTTGGTCTCATGGTTTTTATTCTGTAACAGTACCAGACTATCTCTCTCTTTTGTGCTGCTTTTCCAAGATCCTCAGATAAAGGCTACATGACAGCGGGCTGGGTTTCGGAGGTGTATGCAGACCCCCTAAGCACCATGTGCTGACTGCAGGACTTGAAAATTGGCCTTTTCTAACAGGTAGGGTTTCCTCTGCTCTGCCGACCAGCTGTAGTTGGTGTGCAGTTGCGGAGCCTAACCCGGTGCTGTCTCCTGCAGTGGAGACAAAAATGTGTAAGACATCTGTGTCAATAAAATGCCCTGACAGGAATTCTTCCGTTGCTGTCTGCGACTGAACTGGCACTGGCAAAAATCATAGCTGGATCAGGATACATATGTGGGGTTGTGTCAGCCTGGGTTGGATCCACCTCAGTCCTGTTCTCAGTGGATGCGAATACTGTGGCAGCTTCACTGAGTTTGGTGGAGCAAATATTTAGAAATAGAGTTGCCTTAAGTTCTCTGAGGTGCTGCTAAATCTTATGTTGCAAAAGTTTGCTGTTTACCAGAATCCTGAGTGACTATAAAGCTCCCAGGAGCTCTCTCACCTTTTCTGCAATGAAGACCTTTGCAGGCACAGATGCCCACTGAATTTCTGCCAAGAACAACTTTTCTAGCTCCGGTATGTGCACGGGCAGGGAGGAGAGGGCACCTGTACTGCTGGTGCTCCGGCTGCTGGCTGAGGTACCAGCAGGGTTGTGCTCATTTATCTCTGACTTAGTGATGTGAGTGCAAGTAAGGGGAATATCTGAGGCTCTTCTATCTGGCCCCTGGTTGCCTTCTAGGCAAATACCAGGTTCAAGGGGGATTAGACCCTCCTTTCCTCACAGGCAGTACCTCATTGCCTGCGTAACCCGCTTCCTACACATCCACTGTTGGGCTCATCATTCCAGGCTTTGCTCGGCAGGAAAAAGGAGCACACGTATAATCACTCGCAGGTGCTCAGAGCCAGCGCTGCTGCAGAGGCTGGCTCCGTGCACTGGGTCAGGCAGGACTCGGCAGTTCGTGTTACTGAACATGGTTGAAGTCTCTGGTTAAGGCTGTGGCTGCAACACAGGAGACTCCATGTGTTTTCACTCTTGATCTTTGGTGAGGACGGCCACACGGGTTGCATCCCACGCTCTGTAAAGCTCAAAGGGTCGGTTTATTTTTCTTTCTACTCACATGCAGTTAGTTTTCCAGAAGGAGTTTCTGTTTCTCTCCCACAGCACTGGAGTAGCTACTAAGAGCCAATGCCTTTACTGCTTTACTGTGGTCCCAAAGGCTTAGCAGTCCATGGTAGGTTGATCATCATTGTTTGGCAGCAAATGCAGGAGCTACAAGTGAAAGACGGCGAGGGGATGGGCTGTCCTGGGCTAGCTGTTTTGTCTACCACAAGTCTGGGTGACTACTGAGCAGTGAACTAGTGCTGCAGCAGCAAGTTTCAGGGTTTCTCAGAGGTCAGAAGAACCTTTGGTAAGTGAAATGGCCATGTTTATGCAAGTACTGCAGCATGTTGCACCTTCTGTGCAAAAAGGTGTGGCTGTGCCATTTCTGTATGTCAGGGGCAATTTCTTAAAAATTCTGGCAAACACTTAACTTAGTGATTGTAAGGCTCCTTCAAAATGATGTGCAAGAAAATAAAGAACAGTAGAAAATTAAGTGTCTTTTGTGCAGAGGAGGTGGGAGAGCAGTTGAGTATGTTGTCCTGCTTCTCCATGTGTTCTAGCTCAGAGCTGAGACATGTTGCTACAACCCACTGCTTCCATGAGAGAGGAAAACCTCTGACTGGAGAGATTTCTGTTCCCGCACACGTGGCCCAGCACAGACGCACTTCGTGACTGTGGGGTCTGACCAAGGGCAGTGTCAGGCTCGTGTATGCCAGTCAGGGCAGTGTCCACCCTCAGCGCACGCTAAATGCCTTTGCAATTGCACATGACTGCACCTTGGTTATGTGATGTGGAAGTGAGCATGCTGCTCCAGGGGTTGCTAGTGTGTGGGTTGTAGCCACCTACAACATTGACACCGACCTTGATATTCCAGGTAAAATGGTGCTTGATCCCTCGTGTAGGAATCTCTTGGTCAGTCTAATGTCTGCTTGCTGGGTCCCCAGGTTTTATTATAACATCATAACCCAATGGCTTGTGATACTGGAAACAGTTCGTAACTGTTTTTTTTTACCTTGTGTTGCTTACATCTGTGCAGACTGGATTTAAAAGGCTGACAGGCACATTGGAGGCACGCTGTGCATGCTATCTGTGCACCCTCTGTCCCTGTAACACTGGTAGAGAATTTGGGCTGATTTAGGTTTGACTCTGGTACTCTAAATTCCATGAATTACCATAGCACAAGAGAAGAAATTATGCCTAGATTTGGCTAGATTTACCCACCAGATTTGGAGATGGAGTAAGACCTTTCAAAACCCAGTCAGTCTATCCTAGCCACTCCTACCTCCCTTTGCAAGTAAATGCGTTGATTCTGTACGTCGATAAAGCTCCTTCAGATCTGGGATATCTTTTGGCTGCATCTCTCCCTCCACTGGAAATAGCGCATTCCCTCCCTCCCATCCCCTCCACCCCACTCAAATTCTTCAGCTGCAGCAGGGCAAGCAGCCAACTCCTTTTCTGAGCATCTCTTGTCTGAGGCTCCATCCAGATGCTTCGGGAGAGAGGCCTGATCAAAGCAGACAGTGCTGCGATTCAGCCTGTTTGCAGGGAGTTCTGAAATGGTCCTGTACCCTTCGGAAAATGCTGCAGCTCCCTATCAGGCTGCTTTGATGTCAGCTGCCTGGACAACCTCACCAATGATGCGGTCATCCCCCGCATCCAGGATGGCACGAGAGACAGAAACAGATAAACACAAATGTTTGGTTGGCAGTGTGAGTGGTGGAAAGGATTTCATTTTCTCTGTGACAAGGCTGATATTTGAATCCTTTCTGTGACATTATTTACCCTCCCTGTTTTTTTTTTCCTTTTTAACTACAGCAAGCTGAGGACCTTACTCAGCATTTCCTTGGCTGAATGATACATATCATTTGATGATGAATATGGCAGCAATAGTAATTTTGTACTCTACAAGAGAAGTTGCATTTACAGTGGAAAGCTTTTTATATTTAAGGTTATATTTACCTATAAACCCTTGAGCATTTTGAACTGTTACCTATATACAGTGCTGACGGTTTTCTGAAAGGCTTAATGTAAAACTGTTCAGACAAAATGAGAAGCACTTGTCCACACTGTAACCCATACATATGGCAGTTAGTCATACTTCTTTTTCTACTATATATCTCATAATCTACAATCTCTGCTACACTCAATTTTATTTCAGACAGCTTTAGCAGTGCACGTGCAGTGAGTCTGAGGAGGCTTACAAGAAGCTACCCATCCCCAAAACTGCATTACCACAAGTAGCTTAAAATGGTGATATTCTTGGCAGTGTGAGCAGAGACACCCCAGGCAGCTTGAAGCCGCATTGCAGGACTGTTCAAGCTGCTGGAGCCAGACCTGGTAGCTGGAGCTATTTAGGATAAGCATGGGCATTTTGCCGATTGGATACTCCCTCCATCACTAGGAGGGTATGGTTTAGCATCGCTGTTGCCTCTGCTATTGTTTTGGATAGAAAGAAGGCTTCATGCTCTGGGATTGCACACCTGGCTACCTGCACAGAAATACTGGATTAACACACACGTCGCTGACAGTGACTGTTATTTTTTATGGGAAACCAAAGTCACAGATGCTTTCTCAGGCACTAAACTGTTGTTCCACCTGGCAACAAGTACTGATGGTCCCATTTCAGCATGTCTGATGTGTGATGGTAAGGCAGGCAAGCAGCTAAAATCCTAGGCTCTTACCACAATCCCATGTGAGCTGTGTCACTGTCCTGGGCCTGCCAAAGGTGATGGGAAATTGGGTGAACATGCTCCATCAGGAGAGCTCAACATAGACAAAAAGAGCGACAAAATCATCACAAATATCTAAATTCCCATTTTTATGAGCAAATTGGTGAAAATTTACATTAGTTCCTCTCTTGCCTCAGCAAATTTACTCATTCCTTCTAATTTGAGCTGGAGATGTTCCAGATAGGGTGTTTGTGTGTCCTACTTACCTGGTCGTGATTTATCCTCATGTCACATTGATGACCTGAAGGTGGAGTTATTGTAAAATATGAAGTGGTTTTCCTCATAATTTAGAAATAAAAGTTAGAAAAAGAATTCTGAATTTTTCATCAAAAATGAAAAAGAAATTCAAGACCAACTGCGATTATTTTCCTTCCAGCTTTCTGTTATGAAACACATTTACTATTTGTGAACTGCTCTGGTAAAGGGCAAGCCATGTAATTCCTGGAGAAGGATGATCTCAGGATATGAAAGACTGTAAAGTGAAGCCAGATGAAAAATGAGTATTGGGGGATTTGCTTTTATATTTCTCTCCAACTTGCTGGTGTTTTTGGAATATGCCTAGGTGCTGCTTGTGCCTGCATGTTTTCTGAACGAGGGCCCCTGCAGAAGTAGCAAACCTGAAACCTTGCCTAAGCATATAGGCGATTAAGTGACATGTTAGAAATGTAGGCAGATTTTGAGCCTTATGCCTAGTGTTTTCGTCCTCTGTGTTTTTTTAATATTACCATAACCCCAATGAAAAGTACCAGGGTCACAAATGATAGTCTGACAGTTATACCTCCTCCTGCTAGCACTTCTGCTCACTTTGCATTTTGTTAAGGGTTAGGAAATGCACCGCTGCTTCTCTGAGTGAGGAAATTTGCTGGTATATTGGCAAGTTTTGTGTGAGTGTGAGATGGATATTGCCGAATGCAACCTGTGAGATATAAACCACGGAAGATCTCTTGACTTAAAACTTGTCCCCAGGTAACTTTGAAGAAGTGATGGACTACACTGCTGTCCCTCCTGTTGCTGTAAGTGCTGAACCTTTAGAGAGTTGAAGTGTTCCCACATTGCCAATATTACCACAGTTCTAGTCTTCCATGTAATTTCATGTTGAAGTGACAAGTTTGGAGATCAAGTAGTTATGAATTTTGATATAATTTACTTTATCTGTGGTTCTCCAACATCTGTCAGCTGCAAAGTATATGCAGGTGCTACTGCATTTTAGCCCAAGACCATCTCATAACAACACATGCCTCCATAACCCTGCAGATCAGTTACGGTCTTTCTTTCACAGTGGTATTTCTGCAGGTCTCCTCTGTCAGGCTCAGACTGCAGCAGAACTGTTTGCTCTCCAGCTTTAAGCTGCTGCACTCAAATTACTCTCACCCTATATTCTTTATACTGCATGCCTATAAAGTGGCAGTTTGATTTTAAACTAGCAGTGTTAATTTGAGATTTTGGCTGCATTGGATGCTTCCTTCTTTGGCTGTTGCCTTCACAGGCATCACAGGAAAATGGAGTTTTCTTTATCATGGATTGATCAAAGGGTGACAGGACCGCTGCTGCTAGACGAAGCATGCTCTATCCTGAAATTCATGTTTCTCCTTTACAAGTGTGAATGTTGTGGGTTATGGTGGGTTTTTTGTTTGGGTTTTGTTTGGTGGGGGGGAATAGTCCAGACTTGTTTAGTTTGACAGATACTGGACTTCTTTATTCTTCCTTCCCCCCCCGCCCCCCCCCCCCCCCCCCCCCCCCCTTTTTTTTGTGGTCTTTTCCCTTTCAGATATTTATATCCCCATCTAGGAAAGCATCAAAGTGATGTGCACATCACTTTCTGTTCAGAAAGGTTCTTAAATATAGCAGGCAGGTGCCTTGCTCCTGCTGAGGTCTCAGTACACTACTGACATGTTTAAGCTTTTATTTGTGTGTGTTCTTAAAGACTAACTTCTATTTAATTTTTCTGAGAGAATTCCCCTTTTGTTAATACATTGCTTCATCTGGTAGATGAAATCACATACCCTTTGGTGGATGACGAAGTGGCAGTATAAATGACTGGTGAGATCTGAAACTTCCTGCTCTGCTTCTTACTGCTTCTGTCATTGCTAAGTAAATGAAACAGCCAGGCCCTGGTCATGCAGCTGGGTGCCTGGCATGGAGGGGAACTGGCACAGCACACTTCACAGGTATGCAGCTCATCTCCTCTCCCACCAAAGCAGGATGGTGCTGCTTATTGTGGTCATCCCTGGCTCACTGCAGTTTCCAGAATGATGCTGGAAAATAGCCTCTGGGAGGGTTGTCTTGGTTGTGTCCTGTTATTACACCCACACTGGAGCAAGGCATTGCACTGTGAGGGTGGTGGATGACCCTCTGGGTAGGAGTATTTGGTAGCTGGCTGGGAGGAAAGGTTGGATTCTAGATCCCAAGGCAGGTTGTTCAACCTTCAGTACAAGACATCTGTGGTTTTAAAAGACTTTTTAAAAATCCAGCTCTAAATTTTGTAGCTCTTGGTTAACTTTGTTAGAGTGTTATTACATGAGTAAAATACTGAACTCACACTGAGCAAAATCTAATTAAAAGCATTAGAAGATTTTTTTATTAGCATTGTAAGAAAGAGATGAGTGAGGACAAATTGATAATTACTGTGTTCCCATGCTAGTTTCACAGTCCCTGCCATTGCCTTCTTAAACAATATTTCAGCACAAATAAAAGCCTCTGCAGTTTGACTAAACTTGCTTGGCCCACCCTGTCTAACACATGAGTGTGGTAGTGCAAAGGATGCAGACGTGCTACTGCATGTCTGCAGAGAGATAAGGCTTGTGTTGTGCGAATAACAACTTGCTTCTGAGTGTAAACTGGAGCAGCTGTGGACTGCAGCAGCCATCTAGCCAGTTTAACTGGTTACATACAGTGGGCCCACGTGGTAGCATTTAGCAAGAAATCCCCTGCCTGACTTAGCAGGCTTTAGGAGGTAGTGCTTGGGAGCTGGGAGAGGATGAGTTAGGATCCAGAGGCAAAGCTAGAGCTACACCAGGCAAAACAGAAGTGAGGTGGAGATTAGCTTTCACATTTTGACAGCAATTTAACATTAGAGTTCAAGAAAACTCTTTGTGCTGTGCTTCGAGTGACTCACCTAGCTGCTTCGCCCCAGCTGAGGGTGAGGGTGCCATCCTGCATGCTGGGACTTTGCAGGAGCTTCAGCTGCCAGGGCTGAAGAGTGGAGCTGCAGGGGGGAGCAGGGACTGACCCATGTGGGGAGGTAGAGAGGGACTTGGCTACGGTGTCACTGCCAGTGCTTCATCCAGAAATTTTATTTATCTGAAGATATGAATGTTGTCCATGTGGTATAAATGGTTAGCTTTCAGCACATGAATAAACATGGAGAAGACAGCTTACAAGCTGGGGAAAGGCAGGGTTTGGAGGTGGCTGTGGAGAGTGGGAAGTTGCACAATGACACTGGCTTTATCCTGTCCCCTGACACAGTCATTTGGGGTTGTTAATGGAGGACTACAGGTGCCTGCTCTTCTGTGCCTGACGGCTACGACCCAGGGTGCTGCCGAATGGGTGGTCCTTTTCTCTGTACATGGTGTCCATCAGCAAGAAACAAGGGCGCTCATCATCTGGTGAGTATACTGATCCTGGTGTCATTCAGGTGTTCATATTCACACTTACCACTGCGTGAAGGGGAGGAAATGGGAGTAAATCTCACACATTTTGTTATAAATCTGAACTGCTAAATGCCATCTGATGTTCTGGGCTATTTGTCCAGTAGGATACAGAAGTGACTGGTCATCTCTGGCATCTCTAAAATCACCAAGAGATTTTGGATGGAGGTGATGGGGTGCCTGGAGGAAGTCTGGGCAGCTTCATAAACACTCACCTCTCACCACGGTGCAGCAGCAGCAGCAGCAGCTCTGTCTCCCTTTGGAGGGGATGGTATTTCCATGCTTGCCAGCTCCAGGCTCTGGCTTTTACTGCTGCTACCTGTACCGCGGGAGGGTGCAAGGAGCAGGAGACATGTAAAGAATTTGTACCATCTCTCTGAGAGCTGCAGAATAGGGCAGAGCATGAGGACTGCTATGGGCCAGCGAGGGCTGGGAGCGGAGAGCTGGCATGCATGGTCTGCAAGTCAGCAGTGCGAGAGCTGAGGTGTCCTCTCACTGCAACTTCTGCTCAGCCTCTCACTCAACAGAAGGACTCACTCTGAAACAGCTTGCTGTGGGGAGGCAGGACCTTGCCGCAGGCACCTGCTGGGTGTTAGCGAATGGGTGCTTCTTACAGGGAGTGACTTTTGGAAGCTGCTTCTCCCCCCGCCCCATTGAATCAGTTTTGCTTCACTGGCTAGTGAGGGATCAAGGGGAGAAGGAAGAGCACAGGGGGAAACGGAGACACCTTTTCCTATGGGCAGTGATTTAATGCACGAAAACCCAGCTGATAACGCCTCCCCTGTGGCACCAGGGAAAGCGTCACTCATGACCCTCTCCCCAACCTCCTCCGACTAAAATCCTTTCTTTTTTTCTGCACTGTATGCATACAATGTGTACTTAACCAAGCCTTACTAATGTCTGAGCTGGAACTAGCGTAGGGAGTTTTCCAGAAAAAAATGGGAAACCCTTTCTAATGTGGTTATTGCTGATGTTAAGCGAGAGCTGTCTTGGGGAGGGGGGAGGCTGGAAGGCATGGGCAGCAGCAATATGGTCTTTAGCAGGTGTTGGGGAGAGCAGAAACTAATGAGAATCATAGAAACACTTGAAAGGTTTTTAACTCCATACAGGATTTTCAGGAGCTGTTGATAGGAAACAGTAGTGACCCAACTGACAGTTAAAGAGATGAAAGGAAGCCCTTTGGATTAAATAAGACTTAGGAAATAAAAGGATTAGTGCTACACAAAAGCTAGATTTAGGGGTTTATTTAACCAGTGCAGTGTGGCATGATGGGATGTGGGGCATCAGAAAGGACATGAAAGACAAAATAAAAAGATGAATGCGGGAGGTAGTAGAGAGGCAAGGAATCAGCACAACATCTCCAAAAACCCTTCACAAATCTTCTTATAATTGAAAATGGTACAACCCCCCCTAGTTTTCATTAGCGATCCCAGCTTCTTTACATAGTAACAAGAAGTGTTACAATGATGAGAAATCTTCTGTGATGGGGCTGCCAGATCAAATCCCTGCCGCAGGAGAGAAGCGCCTACATTGCCAGCCTGCTTGCACTTACAGATTAAATGTCTGATAAGGTAAAATCAGATTTATGTGAAACTATCACTCCATTAGATTAATAATTCATTGTGCTCTCAAGTAGGGGCTGCTGAAGGACCATTCTTGTTTAAGACATCTCTGTTTGGAAGTCTCTGGTGAAGTTGATGGTAGCCATAGAAATTAGTGGTATGCATGTTGGTGGAGGCGTAAGTGTAGAAGTCCTCCAGGCAGCATCTGTTACAGCAACATTTCATCTTGTAGCTGAAAAAACAGGATTGAGAGGTTTCCAGAGCTCCACTTCTCAACTTCTGGCTGAATCATCTATAAGTGACCATTTGTACTATTAGGGAGGTATAGGAAAAAAGGATACAGTAAAGAATTTGACTTGAATGGATCTGTTGTTCACTTAGTGACTCCTCCATAGTCTGCTGAAGAGAGTAGAGTGGCTACCAGCGGGTTTGGCTTAGACTTAAAATGGCACAGTCAGCTATTTGTGGATGCTTTTGGCTTCTTGCAAGTGCTGCATGGAGAAAACACCACCTTCTCTGTTCCAGAGATGCTGTTACTCCAAATCTCCGGGATAGTTACGGATCTCTCTAGTACATTGGAAGCTATCAGAAGAAGAGCAAATGCATCTTTTTTATCCCTTTAAGTCTCCAAAGTGAGATTGGATTTTTTTTTCTTGTCCGTGTGCAAAAGAAAATATATTTTGTGGCCTCATTTTACCAATAGGAAGATTTTTTTACAGTCATAGTTATGACTAGGAGGGACTGGACTAGGAGTGTTTATAATGCTTGGTGAATGTTCAAATTAAAGTGAACCAGATTTCTTCTGCCAGTGTTTCTGGAAAGATGTTAGCATAGAAATGCTTCTTCAGACAATGTTTTCACCTGTTCTGTTGTCGTACAGGAATGCTAATAGAATTAGCAAATAGTTAGTAGGGTTTACAAAAAATTTAAGAAGTTAAGAAATGCCTTTATATAAGTTTCTTGGGAACATTTTATATGGTACTTTGTGGTTTGGTCCCTGGGATGGCCCAGAGTAGCTTTTTCACTCAATTCTAACCTGAATAAGAAATCTAGATATAATTCTATTTTTGATTGCTTTGTATTTTTCATTCTGCTCTCTATAAAGAGATGTATTTTCCAGTTGGTTGACTTTGGATGGAAATGGAAGCCTATGAAAATGCAGAGAATGCCTAAGAGACATTTTATTTGTTTGGTAAGATGAACTTCAATAAGAAAATATTAATATTTTTTTATATCTAAATTACCCTTTTCATTTATTTTATCATTAATTTTGTCCAGTTGAATGAAAGCAGTTGAAAGTTGTTTTTCTTAATAAGCTGTTCACCACATTATTAATACAAAAGTAATATGGTCCCCACGCAGACATGATTTTCAAAGGTACTTAGATATCTGCTTGGGTTTTCCAAAACACCTAGCTGGATGAAGTGTCTAATAACTCATGATATCAGGGAGCATAAGTCAGCATCTGCAAGTGCTTAAGGTGCCCTTGGAACTGGGGTTTTCAAAGTTCACTTTAAATAACTTGCCTGCAGCCCCTGGACTCCTTCTCTGTGTCTTCCCAATTCCAACCAAATGCAGTCAAGTTCAATGAGCAGAAGTGTTGCTCTTCAGACCACCCTGCAGCATAAGCCCTTCTTGGCCGCTGGGCTCTGCAGCCTTGATTGCGCCATGTCCTTGCTTTTGAGGGCTTGAATTTACAGCCCAAACACATGTCCTATAACAGTAGGTTTTGTTCATGTGCACTTCAGAAGGAAGTCGGGCTTGCTGGTTTGATAGATTTATTTCCCCCCTTCTTTTTTTTAAAAAAATGATGTACACCTGCCGAATCCCATTGCACAGCACCCAGTTGACATGCAAAAGATGCTTCTGGACTTCCTTTTGCCACCAGCCCTTCCTTTCCCAAAGTGGATAACTTGGCTAAGTTTAAGCCGGTTTTCATGAGCATAGTAAATGCCAGGAAATTCTGGCACAGGTTATTTCAAATCTTCCCCTTTCAGAGTTTCACATCCTCCTTCCAAGGCATGAGGACGGTACTGCAGGTATCTGCCTGCTTAATAGAGATCACCGGAACTTCACAATAGCTCACTTTTCAGCGGTTACTTTGGTTGCCATTGGTTTTTCTGTTTGTGTTTCAATCTGAAATCAATTATGTGTCATGGGAAATGTTTTCTTGGATGAGCAACATTTGGAAAAAGTGTTTCAAAAAAGAGAAAATGAGGGTATTAATAAAGGGAAATTTGGAGCATCATTTTGAGCATATTAAGTGCCACTGTATAGATAGTACATGGATGATTGCTTTAACCATTATTTCAGAACAACCTGGAACATTAATTTTTACATAAATGCATGTTTATGATAATTTATTCCAAACTTTGAACAGGTTCTGTCATTACTTTCTTTTGAAATTCCACTTAATTTGAATGTTCTTCTGCACTGCTGTCTTCTCTCATTTTTGTCTCCCTTTCAATTAAAGGGGAAGAAATGCAGAAATATTGTTGTGGTCGACTTGAAATTGCTCAACCAGGACATACCAGAGGTTTCAGGAGAACAGAAACCCCTTTTGTCCTGAGCCACAACAGAATACTTTTCTGTTGTTCAAAAGTCTCCGGGGGGACAGCCTTCGCATGTAAACAATTTTTGCTCACTAGCAACAGGGGCTTACCTGGGAATTCCTGCTCTCTGTGTCCTCCTACCAGATCCCCTGACCCAGCCACTGCTGCTAATTGTAAGCTCAGAGGAGTTCATCCCCCTCTCAGACACTATCCGATATCTTTCTTTCAGCCCCAAAATGAAATCGGCAACAGACTATTCCATGTTAATCACGTCTTACAAATAGCTACAAAATAAAATGGCTAAGGAAAATGCCCGTGTTTTTTCTTATGTCTGGTTTATTCATTCTCCAAACACCCTTTTTCTCCAGGAAATACATGTGATCTAAGCTTAGAAAACTTTCGATGTCAGCTTGGGAAACTATAGGGCGTAATCTATATGACTTCAGATTCAATGACCTTAAAGGTCTTTTCCAACCTAAATGATTCTATGATTTTATTCCTGCCTGGTTTTTTTAGTAGACATTATTTATGATTTTTTTTTGCTTTTTGCTTGTGTTCCACTGTGGTAAGCAGCAGCAAGGTGGAATGCTGAAATCCCAGCTCATATGGTCTGGCTCTCTATGTAAAGGCATCAGATGAAACATGTTGAAGTCAAACCCTCTCCTACATAAGGTCATTGGGTTGATTGTCTCAGACCTCTGGTCAGCTTTGATGTGAGCTGCAATATTTCTGTGATCTCAGCCTAGGGATAAGCTGGTGGCCCCAGGCTCAGCAGTGGTTAAACATGAATATAAACAAAGTGGAGATTTGCTTTGTGCCAGACGAGGTCACTTTCAAGCGTACCCACAAACTCATAGAAAATTGACATCTTTGGTTTATCGCAAATATGTAATGATACCAAAAGAAACAGTGTTCCAAGCAAAATAATATTTAATGCTTACCAGCTCACATACCTTGACTCTGTGATTTCAGTCTGTGGAACAGATCAGACAGTAATTCTGTAAATCCTGGTGGAAGGCTTTGCATGTATTATCAGCTTCATTTCTTACAGATTAAAGGGTTTCTGCACTACCTATTTCAGCACTTCATTTTCATTTTTTTTCCTTAAGCCACTGAAGTTAACTTTATGGGGCATTAGATCATGTATCAAATGCATGTATATAAGTGGGTAGACATGCTTCTTTTTGTCCTAGTGGATATTTATTTTGAAGGAAGTTATGTATAAACTATCAGCAGTTCTTAAATGACTGAAGCATTCAGCTGCTGCGTTTTGGGGAGCAGATGGTTTGTCTGCAACTACTGAAGGATGGTATCCTATGTTTTATATTTTCAAGCCAAGGGAAAGGGAAAATGTAAGCATACATAAAAGATGGTGACATGGAAGGAATTGCTTAAACGTTCCTAAGTACTGTCATCAGTGAATTATACCAAATGTGGCACATTAGAGGGAGGATGGGAAGCTTCTGTGATGGTGCAGAGGAAGGAGGAAGGATTTTTGTAAGGACAGAGAGACGTGTGAGCTGCTTTAGTAGTCAGCTTGAACAGTCAACCCTATTCCTTGGCCTAAGTCTAAGCTGAACATAAAGCTGTAGCCTTTGGAGAGAGGCTTGGTTTACTTCTCTGTGCCTCTGTGTGCTGTGGGGAGCTTAACAGCATGTTCTAGCTCTGTCTTGATGTTTAGAAATTGGGTTTATTTTTTAGTGTTTTGGTTAAGCTTCACAGGGTCATGAAGATTCCCTTTGGGACTGTTGTTGAAGAGTAAACTTAAAAGGTGGGCTCAAGTTGAAACCTGCTAAAGCGGCTTCCCTGTGCATCCACTGCAGAAGACGACGACCTTTTTGGGAGCAATTCTTCCAAAGGATAATGAAAAGCTATGGAGCTGTCAGTGCAACCCCTGAAAATCCAGACAGTTTTGAAATGGTAATGTGTTCACCGTAACAGGTAATGGGAACATTACATATGGTCATATTCAGGATGAGTCACACACTTTTCCTCTTTACTAATCCTGCAGAGACTTGGCACCTCTGTGTGATGAAATCCATATACTGGCTGTGGTTACAGGGCTGAGCAAAACACAGAGCAGATGAAGAGATACAGGTCAGTATGTACATCTATAGCTGTTTGCCAGGATGACACAGATCCAGAGGAATGTTTGAATATCATCCAGAATTTGTCATTCCTGAGTATACATCCACTGAGATGACCCTAGAGAATACACACCTGTTTTTTTCTTAACCAATTGCAGAAAAGATACCAGCTCAAGAATGCTGAGACACTGGAAAATTTTCAGACAGGTCAATGCTGTTGCTAAAACATCCTGGGATTTAGGGTACCAATGGGCTGTATTTTTATTTTTGTTTAAATTAAAAAAAAAAAAAAAAGACTGCCCTAAGAAAAAGGGCAGAAAATGTACAAAATTATTTCAGTTTTAGCATTTTGATGAACAGGCCACTTCTTGTTTTTTACCACTTGCTTGTTTTTGTTTTTATCTTACATAAACAATAGATGATTTTTAGCAGTGGTTTCTGCAATGAACGATATTCCCTGCAACTAGCAGGCCCTTTATCTGGAAGAAGATGCTTACGGAGAGAAACCCTCTCTGGTTTCTGAGGTTAACAGTGCAAGATTGTCCTCCTCATATTGACTGGCCGTAAACTATGGGAACAAAACTGCATGTTCTATGCAAAAGTGTTTCTACTCAGTTCCCTGGGAATATTCTACTTCCTAGGACCTGTTGTGGTAAAAAATATTTGATGTTTAGTCTAAATTTTGCCTTTCTTAGTGTTGTTATTTCTAGCTGTTTCTCTTCTACTACCCTAACTTGTTATTCTTCTGCTAGCTGTTTATTTCTAACAGATGCTTGTACTGAGTTAACATATGTCTCCTCAGCCGTTGCTCAGCTAAACTGTACACAATGCAGTTACTCCTTTCGTTTTTTGCCGCCAACTGAACCTACTCTTCAGCTACTTACCGTTTTCTTTGGTTTCTCATGGTGTCTAATATGTCTACATTTCTGCAGAGCTGGCTGAAGTATACTGGGAGTGGCAATTTGGCTTTAAAAATAAATAAATAAATAAATACACAATCTTTTTTTAATTAAAGCTATTTATTATTTTAAGTGTTTTGCTCATGAGGCCTCATTGTTCTGGAAGGCTGCATAACAAAACAAGAGGCTGTGCTCTACAGAACTATTGCTTCTGTGAAGAACTTCTTCAAAAAGGAAAAAAACCTGACAAATCCCAACCAAGAGCTTACTTGACAGACAGAATATTCATTGCCAAAATTGTCTTGGTACCTGGTGGCATCCAACCACTCTCTTTGCTCTGTTGTTTGTTCCATCACCTCTGCAGTCTTTGCTAAATGAGTTTTCCATGAATTAATTCAGTAATTATAGGTATAGTTGGGCTTCACCTTGGGCTTCAATCCACAGTTTGGCCGTGATTTTGTTTCATGTCAGGAGCCTCTGCTTAGTTTAAAGCTCACAGTAGCTGACAGCTTCTTGTTAGAACCAGTTGATGACGAACGCCACTGCACTTGAGGTGCTTTGTGTGCCGAGGCAGGCAGATGGTTTCCAGACTGAGCCTGCGTGCAACACTACAAAGCAAGCTCTAGTCTCATTCCTGGAGGCTTCGTTGAAAAGTCCAAGGAAGATGTAGCATGGTGTGACCGTGGGAAGAGCAGCCACCTTTTCCAGGTTAGACCTGCAGCACCAGGAGGGCTCCTCTTTTTGCAGATAGGGATGGGAATGGTGGCTGCCCTTTTGGGATGGGAACAATACCAGCAAGAGCTGCTCCCCTAAGCTGCTGTTGCCCATCCTGTGGCACCACGGTCAGCCACCCAGTGGCCTGGGAGGTCTGCTGAGATGGAGCAGGTGATGGGGTTGCAGTTCTTTGTGTGGCCTTGGAAATGTTGCAAGCAGGCATGGCTCGGTGAGCCTGACTGAGGACTGTGAATGTGCCTGTGCAAAGGGTGCATTCAAGCTGAAGCCACGTGGGACCGGCTTCAGCTTCTTCCTCTAGTGACTGTGTTCACATGTGAAAATAGTAACACAGAGATCTGAAGAAGAACAGACCATGGATGAAAGCAACAATCGTTCTTAAAGGGCCTTTACAAGAAATTATGAATGACTGTCCAGTATAGCAGAAAACACCAGGGTAAGACACTTCCCAAGAATAAGTGAGGGATGATTTCTTCTGTCACTGACATCAGATGTATGTGGATAAGCATGACAGTCAGCATCAGTCTTGCAGTAATCCACAAGGCTGCTGGAGGAAGAAAAGTCTTGGGTGACACTTCCAAGCAGTCAGTTAGATTTTGTTCTCCAAATGTACCTAGACAAAGGATCTGTGATCCACCAAATGTAGGACTTGTGCAGTGTCTATGTGCTTGGAAAAGTAAAACACTTTTCCAAGAGTTTAAAGGTTGCTGTTGAGTGGATCCTGTTACCGGTAATTATTTCCGTTGATGGGAAGAGTGAGGTGGGCATCTGCACCCAAGTAGCACTGCTATTTTAGCATTAAGTTGGGAAACGCGCAGGAGAATATTGAGAAGCAAAGCTGCAATTTTCTCCAACATTTTGCTGTCTCCCTTCATTACATGTCAGGGAGAAGTAAACAAGGTCCAGTGCATTTATATTGAAAACAGTTTTGGCGAAGTTGGATTCTTTCAACTGCAGATGCTGGAGGTAAACATGATGCTTCATGTTGCTGGTCTGCTGTGTACACAGGACTCTATCTGCCTTCAGTCCCAGTAGTGCTTTGGCCCTCAGATCATTAGGTTCATTTTGTTCGGCCTTCAGCAATGTGGTTCCCAGATGTGTTTTCTGGTATTTCGTTTATAACTGTGAGGAATCTACAGCATCCAGTCACCCCTGTGTCTGTCTGTTTTTTTCCCTGGCATTGAAGTTCTTTGAACAGGACATTCCTATTAACATCAACAGTCAAAATAAAACCAAAAAACCCTGTCAGGTTTTCGTTCTCACCGGGAAGATCTTTAAGGTAGAACTTCAACACACACTTTTGTAGAAATATTTGCTGGTAAAGCTTTGGGGTTTTTTTGTTTGCCAATACATGAGAACAGTTTTCAGCTGACATCTTACATTCACATGCAGTATGCCTTTTCAGTCTTCAGCTTTGTCTCAGTACCAGTGTTGTAGCTATGATAGTTTTGGGATGTAAATGGTTTATTTTATTATAGCAACTTAGGAAGTTAGGAAGAAAAAATAAGCTGAAGGAAAGCTTATATGTCTGAAAGCTTGTCTGCTTCCTCCAGCTATATGGACTTGAAAGATATTATCTCTTACAAATCTTACCTTCCTTTGTAAGCATGTGATTGGATAATTATCTTCAACTACTGCTTGGATAAATGGTTTCTAAAGAATTCGGGCACACAAAATATCTTTTGCTAAATGGTCTAAAGATAACTTCTTAAAATAAGTGATTTTCTCTGTCAGTTTATTTCACAGACACACAAAAATTCAGTTTATGATTAAAAACCAATTCTGCATGAAGTATTGCATTTCCCCAGGAAGTACTGAACCCCAGTTCTGAAGCATTTAATGGTTTAAAAGATTGGGATATGCCATGGCAAAGCCTTATGAGGTTTCTAGTTCTGTAGCCTCTAGTCATTCTGCCATACAGGTCACGTTAACCAGGCTGACTTAATCTTCTTTGAGGCAAGATAACAACCACTCTGGATCCAAGTATTTTAATTCTTATATTATTTTGTTTATTTTTGTGTGTGTGTGTGAAAGACTGAAGTCTCTCTAGTGGGGAAGGGAAAGGAGAGAGGGTTTTGTGTTTTGTTTTCTTTGACCAGCTTCTAGTTAAGCTTTCGAGTGCTGTTAAGATCTAACGTACTCTCCAAGACCCTGTTCCATGTATTATAATCTCTAATCATCTGTCCTACAGTTTTCACAGAAGTGCTAAAACTGTTTTACCACCACTTCCCTGGCAAGACTATTCAGTTTTTCAAAGAATGAAACTTTTCATGAACTACAAATCCAAGACATTTGTGAGGCCTTTACAAAAACTTGGCATTTAAATGACACCATTAAGTCCAAGAGTAGTTTTCAGATCTGCAGTATATAAAATCAGTCCTCTAGCTCCTTGTAAATATCAGCACAGAAAGAGGACTGTGAAAAGTCAATTGTTCATATCATAATTAGTACAAGAAAGTAAATGAATATGAAGGGCTAGAAAACAGGTTTGCAGAGGAGAAAAGGCCTCCACACTTCTGGTTTTTCTTCCAGAAACTGAAAATTGGTACTACAGATTTATATGTTTGTGAGTATTATTGTTTTAATAAAGATATCCACTCTACAATAAAAAAGACTGTAATTCAGGACAAATGTGACTCCATGTAGAACAAGGCATGTTTTTTTACCCATTTTATATACCAAAATTTTCAAGTTCACAATTTGCAAAGGAGGAAAGTGGAGGAAAGGAAGGTACAAACTTTTCCAAAGTGAAATGGTATAAAATAGAAATTTCACAGATTCCTCCATTTCCTCATGAGGAAGACCAGTGCAATCAGACCTTAAAGAAGAAATACAAAGCTATAAATTGGGTGTTGTGGGTTTTTTTTTTTTGTTTGGGTGGTGTTTTTTTTTGTTTTGTGGTTTGTTTTTTTTTTTAACCTTTTTAAAACTGGCCTTTATTTTCAGGTTAGATTCTGATCTGGAGCATTTGGTGTTTTTCAACTCACTCCCTTTTGCCCCACCCTTCTTTTAAATATAAAAACCAGAGATGGAATCAATTTCTGATTTCACTTGACCGTGACAAAAGTCTTGAATACTATCACTCTACCCGGTGAAAATGAGTGTATATGAAACCAGAGCGAAGGCCTAACTGTTTTTATTGGACAGGTAGGTGGCACGGGAAGAATGCATGCAAACAAAGTCCAGCACATTGCTGCCACTCCAGCTTTGGGTGGAGCAAACATGCTTTTACCTCCATGAACTTAGAAAAATATCAACAAAGCCTTTGCTTTTCGAATCCCATGAATATCTCTCCATCTATGGGACTGTGTAAAAGCCACAGAAATCTCATTCTTGACATTTGATTGATGCCAGATAAGAGATCTGACCCCCTTCTTTACCAAGGTTTTTGTAAGAATCAGATGGATTGATCTCAACCATACATGCAGGCAGTGAAGGCAGTTCTAAAATTACAGTAATTTCCCAGGTGGAGAGGGAAGTTACTGAATGCTTATGAATTTTTTTGGGGGTCTGGACTTGGCACAGTTAATGGCTTTAGGAATTTGTTCTGAGATTGTTTCTAAATCTTGTGCTGTATTCACATGCTGTGACTATAAATCACTACATAAATATCTGACACCTTACATGTGCACCTAATTTCTTCTTTTTTCCTAACATATCTAGGTACAGGGAATGCTTGTGTGGTTATGCTCTGTGCTTTACTGATGGGAGAAGAGGAGCTCAGTGACTCTGCCCTTGCACAGGCATCTGTGGCAGAACAGGAGGCTGAGCCCAGTTCCTGCATCTCAATTTGATGCTGTAGCCACACGACCAGTGAGCTTCTCTGTAGGTATTTCCCATGCCTTGTGCCTACAGTGGGAATTAGTCTGAACGTTTGAATGCTGTAGGTATCCAAGGTAAGATCATTGAGACAGAAATGGTTTTTTGCCCGCATGTTTGATGGAGGTAGATTCACAGCTCTCAGACTGCCATATAGGTGTTAATAGACGGCTTGATGTGCATCAATTTTGAGAAGAGCACACCTGTTTACTCAAAAACCACCTCAGAGATTTGGTCTCTTGCAGTTTTACTTTGCTATTCTTCCATGGATGAGAGGCATGACGGATGCCACCATACAGATCTGGCAGTAAAGAATGAAGCAGCCTCTTTTCTCAGCAGTGAAATGTGAGTGCGGTAATTTACAGACATTTTAATCCCTTGCTGTTAATTCTATTTTGGAACAAAAGGGTGAAAGATCTTGTGTTTCCTAGAGGCCATAAGCCAGACTGTCAAACAAGAAAGTTATCCACAGCAGACGATAATAGTAATAATTTAGATATCAATACCGACATTTATCTGATCCTATCATAGAACGTTTCTGAAATTTAACAAGATTTCAGAAAAGCAGTAGCAATTTAAAATGTGATGCAGCAGCATGATGGCTCTGGAGAGCTCTTACTCCTATGACAAACACGACGGGATATTAATCATTCTTTCAGACTAGAGCTGAGTACTTCAGACCAGTGGTATTAACCTCGAAAGGGTGAACGTTGACAGGTGTTTTCTCAGTTCCCATTCCTCATCTCCACTGCAGCTGCTTCTCCCCTAAAACATCATATTAGAGAAGTCAGCTGGAAACATGTCATGAGCTTATTGTAACACCACGTTACATGTGCCATTTCAGAGCATGAGCACATCTCACCATAACACACAAGAGTCTCATGAGACACCACTAGCAGCTTTATCGTGGTAATTTCTCTTATTTCTATGGATTTTTTTTCCAGCAACCTGAACTAGTAGATCACTTATGTGAAATTTACATCTGAAGTCTTTAGGATTTTTCTTAACGCCACATCTTTGTCTGGCTACAGTGTTTGTAGTTTTCTACTGGGACACTTTTTCATGGGGTGAAGCACCTGTTGGTTCCAGGGGGTGAACCGGGAATGAGCATAACCCACTGATGGGTCAGAGCTTAGCACATTTGTCTGAAAGGGCAACAACACTTCTAACTACTGTACATCTGCAAACCTGAAGACTCAGAGCTCCTATGTGAAGTTTTTTGTATTTATCTGAAGTAATGGCTACGTGATCTTTTGCAAGGACATGTGAGCTTGCTCTGTCTTTGCTTTGAGCTGACTAGAAGCCATATAGCAAACTAGTATGGCACCAGGCCTAAACTAATATGCCCTGCTTCTCAGCTGAACTTTATTAGCTTGGGCTTGGTGCCCTGCTAACCACAGCTGTGGGTTTCTTGTCAGCATGGGAGTACAAGCAGAACAAACTCAAGTCTCTCTACAGGTTGTGCTATAGGGTTTTAATGCTTATGAATAGTGCCAGCAGTAGAAACCTGAATGCTTCTTCTTTCTGTCCTCAAAAACAGGCACAAAGTAAGTTGCATGTCCTATTTACAGCCCTTCCATCAGTAAAAGCAGGGTATTTTTTGGTCTTTGTGGTCTTTGTTTTGCTGTCAGAAAGTAATTCTTTGTGCCATTAATAAAAGGAAAATAGTCTTTTCCTTTGCACTGTTTTTGTAGTTGAAGAGACAGTGACTTTTCTATCCATCTCCTTTAAAAAAACCAAACCAAAACAAAAAACAGGCAACCAAACAAGGCAACTGTAGAAGATTAACAAAGAGTAACTGCAGAAAGACTTGGAAATTCATGTGGAAGAAACAGATGTTTCTTGGAAATGTCTTCAAATTATTTAATCTAGATCTCTGGTCTAGAAATTGGCTTGCTTCTAAGAAAAGCTTGTTGGGAATTTTCCTTGTGAAAACATATTGCTGGAAAATGCCTATTTGTTAAAACCAAACCCAGCATTTAGCAAAAAATAAAGTGCCTGTAGGATAATGGTCCTTCTCTGGGTTCTGGTTCAATCCAATCTGAATGAAGTTGGGTGGAGAACTCCAGCACAGGTGAGTGCTGACCTGCTGTGAGGGGGTCTTCTGGAGCAGGCCTTCTTTATTATCTTCGTGCTGCTCCGTTTTGTAACTACCGAATCTGTAGTTCATGGATTCATGGTGCTTAGGAGTAAGGGGGTACCCTGCCTGCTGAACTGTTAGCTTAAGTGGGTTCTCTTCTCCCCTTTTTCACTTTCCACTTCTTTTCACATCCAAATGCCTGCTACTGTTGATACGGGTGCTTACCTCTTACTGATAAATTTGAGTTTGACAAACTGATTTTTTTTTCCACAGCAAAATTTGCGATCAGTGCTTAGCAGTTCTTTCTTCTCATTCAGAATTGCTCAAGCACTGTGGCTAAGTTTCCTAACTTTGAGCGAGGTGGAGCAATTGAAAGAATAAACAGTTATACTATTTTTTTTTAGACTTTAGCTAAAACTAGATAGAAGATCATGTGGAAATAGAAATGAGTCTACAAAAATGTTTCCATATCAAAAGTTCTGTTTCCATTTGGTTGGGGTTTTGTTTTTGGGTTTTTTTTTTTCCCCCAGAGATTTGATTGATGTGCTATAAAGGTATACAAATTTGTCATTTTACATAAACTGCTATCAGTTTACAGACACCTCACAATTGCAAAAAACGGTCCCCAAAATGCATTGACCTTACCACTAAGGGCATATTCAGAGATATTTTTCTAGCTCACAAAAAAAAAAGAAGACAAAAGTTCATGTTTTCCACCTGCATACTTCTCTGTAAAGTCATGGAATCCCATGGGGCAGAATCCAGTCCTGAAGCTGGAGATATGGTATGAATTGTATGGCAGTTGGACATCACTGTGCGCCAGATCAGTGAGAGAGGGCAACTGAGAATTTTGGATGCTGTCTGATACGTCGGTGCCCTCCATGCTGTTTTGGAGGAAATATTCCTATGGCATATCAGAGGGTAGTGCAACCAGCCTACCTTCTCCTTAGCTGCAGAGCAGCAGCTGTTTCCCAGAATGGGAGATTGCCTTTAAGCAAATAGATGTTGTTTACTGGGAGTGCCATTTGATTTGGCTTGTGTATTGTTCATTTTTGTGCTGGTAGCAAGGGTTTCATGGCACTGGAATAGGATGGCATCTGGAAGATCATATTTTATGCTCACAAAGATGGTATAAGGATTTTGCAATGAATGTGTCTGGAATTCCTAACACCTGTTTTTTATAATCCCAGAGAGAAAACGATGAATGTGTTTTGTTGTTCATCCTTCAAAGGAAGAGAGATAGGGGCCTGCATACCAGTGAGGAAAAAGCTTATCACAGGAGATGAGAAAATGGCTCCTTTATCTATGAAACAATGAAAATGTATCTTGTAACAATGCCAGGTTATACTTTCCACGCAAATCAACATTTACAAGATACCGCGTTTCCTCTTTTTTGCTTCTTCTGGACAGATACCTTGTATTTTGAATGTCCTTCATTAAAGCTGATGGAAAAATTGATTTTGAAATTAAAATGTTTTTTATCTAGAGGCATTTTTCTAAATTCTCTATTTTCTACATGATTTTTATATTTTACAGCCATGGGAAATAATTTGATGGGTTTGATGGGGGTAGATGGAGGAAGGGAAAGGAGGCTTTTCCTCATTTTTCTTTCTGTTTTTTTTGTTTGTTTGTTTTTGTTTTGTTTTGTTTTGGTTGCTGTTACGTTGTTGTTGCAGTGGGCCCACATAAGCGGGCCACCCACTTGTCTCCCTTGAAGGAGTTTAGTGAGCTTCTGCCATTTGCTAAATTCACATAATCCTCTGCTCCACCGCAGTTGCCTCCATAGCAATGAAAGATGATATCACAAATAATCTATTATTTAAAATGAAGGAAGGAAGTAAATGAGCAGACAGCCCTGGCTTTTTTTCTTCATTATCATTATTTCCTTAAGATTCAGTAAAACGTTAAGGGGAACATGACCTGGGTATTAGACAGAGGACAGAAGCAGCAACATATGAACTGATAACCAGGTTCTTCACAGTCTTGTCAGAGGTGATTCCTCCTGCTCCATTTTTCCCCTGCTTTCCCAGCTGAAGCATGCTCTCTGGCCAAGATAAAGGACTGTATTAAAAAAAACAAACAAAACAAAAAAAAGAACAAAATCCTAAGATTGATTTAAAAGTCCATGAGCCTTAAAAGGAACGTTCATTAAAGTATGGTGCCAGCAGTCTTGTTCCTGCTTGCAGTTTGAGACAGTTGCAGGGCTGGGATTGTGGCCCTTAGCTTTGTCTTGTAAACTTTACAATCCCATCATGTGTCAATGCTCTCATGATGCAAGGGAAGTTAATTAAAAGTGACTGGGTGAGAAAAGTTCCATCTTGGTGGAAAAACTGCAGCACTCAGAGTGTGATTTTCTTTGTTCCCCACTGGAACAAAACAGACACTTAAAACTGCTCCTGGGGGAAACCCCTGAATTAGCCTAATCTGGGTCTTGAAAACGCTCACTGAGTTTAAGCCAGGTCCTGAATATGGGATTTCTTCACTCTAAAGAGGGTCCTAATCGTTCATTTGGTTTGAGTAGCAGGGGGTGGTCTTGCTCTGTCTTGAAGAATGATAATTTCTGTGTTTTGCCTCTGTGAATATGCTCCCTTATATAGGGGGGATTCTTTTTTCTTTTTTATTAAGAGATATTTGACCTCTCTTGAGTCATTGCTTGGGACAGTTTAAATTAATAAGGAACAAAGTGCATGCCAGACTTGCTCAATAGTTTCTTTGTTCTGAAAATAACTGTAAAATGTCTAATAATTGACCAAACCTATACGAAGCACTGTGTTTCAAGGTCGGGGTAAAGGATGTAGTATGTACATGAACTCGGGAGATGTTTTTTCCATCTACCTTCCCCTTTGATCACAGGTGTGTTCTGTCTTTCCACTTCAGTAACCAAACAGATTAGCTCCTAAAATGAAAAACGGCTTGAAATTTGATATAAAAGACCTAGTGTCCAGGCCAAAATGAAAAGAGGAGGGAGAGAAGTAGTTATAAATTACACTGTCTTTATATTGTGACACTGGTGGCAGGATTTTCTACAAAGGAGATAATCTTTCCTCATTATTCAGCTGGCCAGTGAGGTGCACAATTTTGGCCAGAAGCAGGAAAAGTCACTATAAAGCATGCGTCAAGTTATAGTTTGCCAAATTAAACATCAGCAAAAAGAAAAATATCTGCTATCTTGATATCTGCACTATGGTGACAGCTGGGTCACTTCTGCAGGCAAAGAATCTAGATTCACAAATATTCAGTGTTGTGAATGGGTTGGGTAAATGACCTTGTGATGATGTATTGTCCTGAAATTCTGTTAAAAAGTTGTAGCTGATTGCAGGTTTGTGTTTATGACATGCATAGAAATAAATATTACAGTATTCTTATCAAATGCATATGAGCAGCGGGTATGGAGAAATCTGACTAAACAGCTTAATAACATGAGTGAGTTGAAACACCCATGGTTAGCCTGCATCATTTGGGTTTCAGAAATCCTCTGGAACTTATGCTTACTGCTGTGGCTCTTTTAATTGTGACTGTACACAGTGGCTCGTATTAAAATAACTAAGCATTGCTGGAAATCTGAAGGAAACTTCTCAAAGCCCAAGGGTTGCTTGAAGAGCTAAAATGTACTGGTTGAGATTGTGGTCAAATTAAGTTTGAAAACATTTCTAGATATCACTGTAATGCTTTTCAAAGTGGCTTTTGTTAGGTAGAGTAACTTTGAAATAATGGATAAACAAAAGAAGTTCCAATGTATGAAAAGATGACAAAACACTTTCCTTTTTGGCTGTATTTTGTGGGTCGGCATTGGGGCCTAAATCATAGTGTGCACTGTAAATCTCAAGGCAAACACTGGGATCAGTGTGATTTACTTAGCTGCAAACTGTCAAACTCTCCCACCTTTATATATAGTACAGGCTTTGCATATTCAGAGAAACCAGCTAGCTGCAATACTCTGTTTGCAGAAAGCAATGGTAAATCAACTTTTCAGCAAGAGTAGTATATAAATCAACGAACAGTATATTCCTTTGAGACTCTCAAACCTGCACAGGAAAGCCGCTCTAAAACCAGATTAACAGGGATCCTGATTTATGGGTGAATCAAACAGCCAAAGCCTATTTTCAGAGATCTGAAATACTAGATTTATGAAACTTATCTAGGTGACAATCTTATGGCTTTCCACTGGTGCTGTTTATTCATTTTTTGTAGGTGTGTAGGAGCTCAAAGTATGCATTCCTATGTGTATGCATACATATGTTCTACACTTGTAGGGGTTACTGCTATATTCAGCTCAAACATGATATCCTACCTGCTACTGCAGAGCCTCTGCACGGGTGCTTTTTTTCTTCCCTTCATCCTTTTACTGTGGCTTGTATCTCTGCTACTTACCATAGTCCATGCTTGAACATTGAACCTGGAACTCTTACAAGGAAGCAGGTGACCCAGGTCTTCAACTGAACTAAGGAAACAGCACCATTGCAGTCAGCAGAGTTTATTTTCCCTCATTGATGTGACTTGCAGTACAAGGTATGTTGTTACTGCTACGTGTTCTGGCTGGCTGGCTGTCATGGCTAGTTCATCGTCCTGTGCTTCCTGTTAATCAGCGCGTGGAGAGCTGCACCAGGACCGAAAACAACGTGAACTGCGTGGAGGCAAATTGAAAAAAATACTTTATGAACACACCTCATGAATTAAAATGCACTGCATGGCATTGGCTGACTGTAGTCAAAGACGTGGAGGCAGTTGTAGAGTTTCGGCTGGGGTAAAAGGACTTTTGCAACAATAATATGCGTCTCAATGAGATTTTAAGGGGTGTGCGTGTAGATCTTAAAGGTGTGTGTGGGATGGGTTATCCTGCCCTTAGCTGGACAGCAGCAGTGAGCTCCCTCACTTTCCAGGTGCTGAATCACAGAAAATATAACTTCATATTCACAACACCACAGTAGATAGTCCTAACTCCTATGTTAAATGTTCCTATTCACAATTTCTTCAACACTCAGCTTCTCCCTATAAAACTACCAAATCTGAGCTTCAGAGGCAGGGGGTGAGCACAGGCCCTGTGTGCGGCCACCACCCAGGAGGTGAGTGGGTGTCACAGCACTCTCCAAACTATCATGCTGCAATATCTCGTACCAGTATACTCTTCATACAGTTCCTCTGCTGCCTTCCATCCAAGGAAGTGTGTTCTTTTTGCTCTTCCTCGGCTGCTCTCTCTTCATTGACTCTCAACCACTTCACTTAACCAGCCACAGCTGCACCTTATCTACTTCGGCCAACCCGCTGCCCCTGAAGCCAACCCACGGTTGTATATTATCAATGCCAATTAACCCAGCTTCGTTCCTTTACAAGTGGGCACCTGCCTTTGCCCTCTGGTGGAAGGTGCGTGCAGTGGAAGTACACGGCAGTACCCTGCTCCTAGGCGTCTACTCTGCAGGTGATTTATCTAGCGGTGGCCTTACTGGTAATGTTTTTCAAGACAGGAGCATCAACAGATGATGCTTACCATGTGCTGCTGAACAGGAACTGGCTGTATACAAGCAACAGTATCTCTGTATGTATAAAAAAAAATCTAAAAGTCAAAAGCAAATATTTGTTCATGGTACATGAAATTACCAATAACTAACACAAACACTGAAGCAAAAGGACAGTGTAATGGTTTGTTCTTGATTCCAGTAATTCGGCTGTTTGAATTGTGCATAAAATGAACCAACAACTTAAGGAATTATTAGAAGCAGCATTATCTCCAAAACTTCAGATACCTTTTGCCAAGACTACAAAGATAAGATTAACCATAAATTTCAGTGCAAGCAGACTGTAGCTTATGAAATACGAGAAAGTAATTAAATTTTAATTTAAAATATTTTTTTCCTTCCACAGCAGGCAAATGAAATGACTGCAAAACTTTTGAAAGCAGAAAAAAAGTCTCATGGTTTTTTTCTGCATAGTTGTAGCCAGACTTGGAGGTAGCTTCTCTTATTTTATTCCAGTAAATTTTTGTTACTATTTAACAAAACTGATTGTTTATCTTTGACCTGAAGTTGTTGCTCTGCTTTATTAGCTAGAAATTTTGATTTGGGACTTTGCCACCTTAATATCTACTGAAATAAACTTAGGCTGCAGGTTGAGTTTCCTTGTCTAGACCCATAGTTTCCATCTCCTAGGGGCGGCTTTTTGAGGTAGCCTCCATACCTGGCATGTCTATTCCTTTCTTGATCTTCAGAAACCTAAATTTATCTCATCTTTCTCTTCTATTGTCATTTATCATTTCCCCACACTTTTGTTTATTTTTAGCTGCCAAGGTTTTGTTTTTCCTCAGGAAAGGAAGAGGGAAGCTTTCTGAGCCTTCTTTTTTAACAGATAAAAGCACTGTTTGTTCTGAGAAGAGGGTGCAAACTGGTAAATCCAATTTACTACGGCACATCACTGCAAAACACAGTGCAGGCTGACTTCTTTCACCTGGCTCTGCAGGTTGTCAGCAGGAAGAAAGAGCTGCTGCGTATTGCTGGAGCAATTGCAATCCGTGGTCTGAGTCTTTTGGTGGTGTATTCAACTTAAATGTTGCCTAATTTACAGCTGCCTAAATCTAGGTGAGGTGTACAGAAGCAGTTTGAGTGTAAGGTCCTTTGTAGTCATGTCTTGGGTTTGAGGGGATAATTTCTGTCCTGCTGATGTGACGCTGGATACAGGGTTTAATTCTTTATCATTACCTTATAAAAAATCTCTCTGAGTTTATTTGGACTGTACTTTAAAGTGAGGGCTGTGTGGCTGGAGTAAAGACCCTGAAGGATTTCACTCTTCCCTTTCCTTTTCCACTCTCCATTTATTTCCTTGCCCTGTTAGAAAATGTCCCTCATTCCTGGCTGAAGGTAGGTGGGAGGAAAGTGATGGGGAAAGCCTGGAGCTAGGCAGAGGTAAAAAAAATAGATATCCCTTCTCAGAAGTGGCAGTGTCTTCTCAGAATATAAATAGCTTGTGAAAATAAAGAGCGTGTTTTGGAGATCTCTTCCCCCGAATTCTGCCTGGTTGCCACCTGCACAATTTAGTAGAAGCAGCCTCCCTTGTCTTCAGATTAATCTTTACAATTGCTTTCCTATCTAGCTTTTCTTTCTCTGCCATATTCTCTGTGACTCTTGCCACTTTGACAATCCCTTCTTTTTTACTTGGATCTCATAGAGGGGTGGGCTATATTTGTTGCGCAAATGTCTTGCTGCCACTTTGATTTCTTGACCTGGGGTGCTGGACCAGAGTAGGAGAGGATGCAGTGTAAACGCTGCATCTGTTGTGAACCATCTAATGATGGTTTAAAATATGTATCACCGATTTAAGCCAGATATAAGGGGGGAAATACGAGTACAGAGAGCATTAATTAAGCTCTTGATTTTTGTTCTTGATGATACACAACTTCATCTAGTACCAACCTGGTGTCTAAAATTGCACTTTTCTATGGCCTCGTTCTAACATGCACACCTTGCATGCAAAATTCTTATGTTACGTACATTGCGACTGGTTGCAATACAATTGCTGTATCATTGTCATATGTGAATGGATACCGGCACTGTATCCACGTGTCAGAGTAGCTGTTTGCTCAGACATGTTGTGGAAGAAATAAGTTTGTTTAGGCAAGCTTGTGCTTTGCAAACTGTTGAGTTGGTGGTTATCTAGCAGCATTAGGAAGCTCATTGAATAGCTTGTGATAGCCTTTGAAAACCTGGGCCAGCCTTGGATGTTGGCAAGTGTGCCTAGATTATTTCTGGTGCTCAGTTTTTAACTTCATCTGATAGAAAAAGGAAGGAAACAGTTTGAATAAATGTGGCACTCCCTTATTACTGTAACTTGGAAATTAATTTATGGCTCACCGTAAAAACTTTCATAGTCCCTCCTATTGAATGCCAAAGTCTTCAAAGGACAGCCTAGTAAGGTCATATTGTTTTTAAGGAGCTTTAATTATATGACACCCAGTTAAACTCCTAGCAGGATTTCCAAGAAGCTTAGGTACAAATTCCCATTGGAATGCACTGAGGGATGAGGGATCTGAGCTAGTTTTAGAAGAATTTATTCTTTAATTATTTGATTCTGCAGTATTAGTAAGCAGAGAGCTTAGTAGCTTTATGGTGCTGGACTCAGTGTAAACGTGAGAGGAGGGAGTCATCCTTTGCCATCACAGGAGGCAGGGGACGGGTGAAGGAAGGCACAAAAAAGGAAGGAGGTTGCACAGGTAGTGGCTGATGCTCTAGAAGAGCCTGGTTCACTTCTCCACCACCATGACATTAGCCACTGGTGGGTCTAGAGACTCTGCAGAACCTCTGCAACCTCAGCCCAGCCCACAGGGACTGTGAAGAAACGGTGCCTTTTAGAATGGTTTGCTATGGTTATTAAAGGAAAAAACTTGGGCTGTAAATTGCGTTTTCCTCTTCAGTGCTTAGCAGATCAGTTGGGCTGATAAAAAGGCCAGGCTGCTCAGTTTCCTTGGTCTGTGCCAGGTGGACAGACACTGTGGTGATCTGCAGCCACTGTGCTTGTTTTCCTGCCCTCCATGACCATCGCCCAGCAGAGGAGCTGCCTGTTGTAGGAGCAGGGCCTCACAGCAAGCCTCAGCCACCCTTTCCAAGCACCAAGGAGCTGCGTTTGGTCTGAGGCACAACATGCCCATGCCACGCAAATGACTACAGCTGCCGCCTCTCCGCTTCCATTTTATAGCCCCCAGCCCTCCTGGAAAGGGCAGTCACTCTCTTGCTTTGGGAGGCTAACAAACTCTATCTTTCCCCGGGAGCTCTGGAGGTCAGGCTTTCATCTGGATGCCTTGACGGATCAGGCTGCCTCCCCCACCTTTCTCTTCTGTCCTCCTTTTCCTGGGATTGTAGAAGGCCATAAAATGCTTTGATAATTAAGCAGGGAAAATTTCCACAACCCATAAAACATAAAAGGTAATACTAAGCCCAATTTAGCTTTCAAATGCCTTTCAAATAACCTGTATTTAACACATGGTAAAGGTGCTTGGTCGGTGCTCTTGAACAAACAAATCTCTGAGCCTGGTTTTTAGTGTTGTGTGTCCAGACTGGCTGTAGCTGTTCTGAGAGCATTCCTTGGTTCAGGTTTCCATCGTAAACTGCAATGTGGGAACTGGTGGAGGTAAAATAAAGAGCTGACCTGAAACTTTGTCCAAACCATGGACTGGGCATAAATTATTCTTTTGAAATTTGAAATAATTTTTGCTTGTTTGTATAATCTTTCTCAGCCAAGATTGCAAGAAACTTGGTAAAGGCTGGCACTTGCAGCAGACTTGCAGAGAAATTTGCAAGTCTGGAAAAGTTTGGAGAATAGCCTGAACTGTGTTTGGAGATGACAGATGGCTCTTCGTAGAAACTGTGTCAGATTACTTTGCTTAGAAATTACAACAAAGCATTTAAAGAAATCAGTGATACCTGCTGGGTTCTTCAAAATTTTGTATGCAGGACAAATTCATAGAAACTGATCATGGACTCCTTAAAATTTAAACCACCATGTTTCACATACTTCTGTCATGGGTGGAAATGGCCATCCTGAGATAATGTTTTATGACTAGCCTGTAACTGAATTGCAAGTTGCTCTTAATTTTTTTGGCCCATCACATTTTATGGGTAAGGTAACACGTTTGGCCTGTTCAGCTTTACATTGGCTTATGCTCGTCACATGGTCACATACCTGCAGAGCAAGGAGCCACCCTTGCTGCAGCTGCAGCCCCTGGGTAAATGTACAAAGGGGCACAGCAGAAGCCAGTGAAGCCCTTGAGGTAGAAGTAGCCCCAGGCATCTGGCCATCTTCTTTCGTATGCTGAGCAGCAGAAAAAACCTGGCATGGCCAAAACCTCCTTTTTGCAGCTCCAGACACAGTCTTTGTGGTCAGGAGGAAATTTGCTTTGCAATGGGAATATCACTGCCAGGTTGGGATATTGTGGGCAGAGGGGAACAGCTGGTGATTTTAATCTTCAGTTTTTAAGAGGCAGGCACCATATTTCCATGAACTAGCATCACCAGCCTTGGGCTGGGGAATGTGGGGCTGTGGTAAGAAAAGAGTAATGGAGAAACAAAGGTCTGAGGTGGGGGAGCCAGATTAGGAGGATTAAGGAGAAAGGCAATATGGGACCAGGAATTCTGGATATGGAGAACGGGAAAAGACCCTGATGTTGACAAACTGCAAGTCTTTTGCTGTCGGTGTCCATTATAGTTGCAGATCCTTGTATTTTTGTTTTTCTGACCAAGGAAAGTCAGGAAGCACTGGAAATGTTGAAACTGTACAAATCAAATTAGAATTTTTCATCTGTGATACACTTAATGAGATATCTCTCACAGAAGCCTTTGTGATAACTTGTTCCTGTGCTGTCTCGTTAGATGTTAGCAAGGCCAAATTAAGGTGCAAGCATTAGTCTCTTAAAGTTTATGTTATTTGAGATCTGGTATTGTTGAAGTCTTTTACAGTACTTCCAATGCTAACTCGCTTCAGATTTCCTTGTTGGAGAGCTGGCGGCAGGAGTTCTCAGTGGAGGCTAACATTGTTTGCAAGGTAGAGTTTCGCTCCTCTGCTTTAGACTGACTAATCTGCCTCCAATAATCATCCTGTCCTGATAATTCCAAGGCAAAATGCAATTGCCTCTGCCTTTAAAGTTCATTTTGTTATTTTAGGAAAGGATATAGCACTGTCAGGATCAGCCCTCGCAAGCTCACTGAGTTAGCCTTGTGTAAATTCCAGAAAGAGTGCACTTAATGGAAAGCCTAATTAACTCAGCTTTTAGTTAGACAATAATGACTGGACAAGATTGATAGGCAGCTCAGACATTAATTTCCTGAAGCACTTGTAAAATTCCTATTTTGAGTAACCAATTTATGTTATTTCCCTGAAATCAACCAAAACAGCCTCTGACAAGCGCTAAATAATTACTGTCATAGCTGTGCCCATTTCTTTCTTTTTTTAAGAGGCAGGTACCGTATTTCTATGAACTAGCAACTGCCAACCAAATCTCTATCTGTGCTTCAGTAAGCTGTTCAACATTTTTAGCAGTGAATTTCAAGCTCTGGAAAAGCTTCTGTGTGTGTCAGACTGGTCACTTTTTATTTATTATTTTTAAATGTTTTAAAATGAAAAATTGACAGAAATAAAGATTGTGCTTCAGGAGCACCATGAACTACTGTAACAAAGCCAGCCAGCCAGGTTGGGTGATGCTTCTTACATGTATGCTCATGCACAGCCATTTAGCCAGGAAGACTTTTGTTTTAAAGACTGTTAAATGACTTTGGGGGAAAAATGCATTGCAGATGTTTTTTTTAATTAAAAAAAAAAAAAAAAGAGGAGCTTTTTGCTGCAGTATGTTGAGGGACTGGAGGTTAAGACCTTTTACATCCTCTAATATAAGTTACTGCTTCATCTTAAAATGAACTTCATATGCTTCCAATGATCCTAGGTCATTTCCGTTAGACAGAAATCAGCATGGTGTCTAATATTCTAAGTGTGGGTAATTAAATGTAGGTCCAGGCATAACACAGTGAAAATTCAGTCCTAGTTAATTTTAAGGAGCAGGATGGTAAATAATTTAATTGAACACAATATATTTTGAAAGGTTTGGAAATGAATGTTGGATAAAAAGGAAATTGCAGTAAAATTGCATAAATTTTCTTTAAAGTTTTTTTTAATAATGCCCTACAGGTATAGTAGCTTAAATATACCTGTGCAGCTATGTGGTTTACTTGGAGGTTTCACCCTCATATGGGAAATAACTTAAGATATATTGTCACTGTCTGTCGCATGCCCCTTTCTCCTCACACTGAAGACACTGCCAAGATTTCCCTGGGTTTGCATGATGTTGAAATAAGACTATCTTCTCTTATGCAGCTGGAAAATGTTGATGCACTGTAGTACTAAGTTCAAAGGAAATATTGGTCCTAGACCTGATTCTGTTGAGCTATCATCTGTGTAAGTACCTTGAGGGGTGTTTGCAGAAGACATAGCTTCAGCCCAGGAAGGGTAATCTGTGGTTTCTCCTGTCCTTGATAGAAGATGAGATTGCCCAAGAATTTGATTCAGAAAGTCTAAAATAAGGCCATGTTGTTAATCTTGCCTTCTGGAGAAGGATCCCTCTGTTAGATACAGAGGCTTAATTTCCATTTCCCCTCATCTCAGCCCCCACTCCTGATCTCTGTCCTCAAGCAATGACGAGAGCAGAAGTGGAGCTTACCAACAAGTCAGTTGTAACTTAGGGAAGTCAGGTATAAATGCCAATACATAGATTTTCTAATGTTATGAGTTTTCATGAAGTGTCACATATGTGTTAATTATGTTCATTGGTTAGAAACATTATATATCTGCTTCACTGATAAGTGGGCAAAAAAAAATAAATACATGGCTCAGATGTCACTTTGCACTTTTCCTCTGAGTGTTTTCATCTGCTGAAAGCATAAACAGAGTTGGTCATTCAACAGAATTTCCATATGACTCAGCTTGATTAAAATCTTTGCTTACATTCTTTTTTTACACAGATTTTTTTTTATTTATTTATGGAAAATCTTATGGAACTTTACAAATTATATACAACAGTACCATATTACAAGGTACGTTAAAATGTCACTGTCTCTCTAATTACCATGCAGTCAGGCATCTTTCCCTAGTTCACTAATAGAACCATAAAAGTGAAGATATTCTTTAACATAAAATTTAAATTAGAGGGGTGATTTGAAAAGAGACTAGAGAAGGATGTTGTTAATTAAGCTTCCTTGCAATACTTACAAATGTATTCTTTTAAAGAGGGCTTATTAATGTCTGTGCTGTAACAAACTTTTCATTTCATAAGCTCTTGAGTTAGAGATTTACCAGAGTGAAAATGCTGAGTAGCTGATAATTGGAGCATAA
Organism: Falco biarmicus; assembly: GCF_023638135.1. NCBI lineage: Eukaryota > Metazoa > Chordata > Aves > Falconiformes > Falconidae > Falco > Falco biarmicus. Next base: position 61,479,749 of record NC_079290.1, read on the forward strand.
GGAATTGGCTGCTGCTGCAGCTCTGATCTCTGCTCGGCTCTGCTCCACGATTTGAGAGAGATTCTACATTTATGGCATGCTCAAGACACGGTAAAGTTACAAACTGTGCTCTGAGCAAGAGAAACATTAAGAAATCCTCCTTTCTGCCTGAGAATAAACCAAGTTTGATTTGTCAGGGAAACCAAAGTCGAGATGCATGTGATAATGGAGATGAATTGACGAAATGGGATGCCAATAAGGATAAACAGTCACAGGTCTGAAGCTGGGCTGCTGTTGCTCCAAGAGCACTCTAAAGCCAAGATTACTGCATTGCAGAAGCATATTACTGCAACAGTGTAGAAAGAAAACATGTCATCAGTTCAAATAAATCCTCTGGATGGAGGAGTAAGTTTAGGCATTTTTCAAGTGATGTTATCTCCCAGGCTTTCTCATCTCTTCTAGGAAAATGGACTGAAGTGTTCTAATATGTAGCCTGGGAGATACATAACTCAGACCACAGATCTGAAAAGTTGACAGCTGTGCTGTCTATCCACTTAGAGCAGAGGGATTGCTCAGTGGGTTGAAGTCGCAGGTTCCACTTTGGTCCCTGTTTGAACAAAGCTCCTTTTTAAGATGGTGTGTTTTGAACAAGAAAGAGCAGCAAGAACTTTGAGGTTTGGTCCAGTGACATGGAAGTCACTTTGGAAATGTTATGTGTTTTATAGGGTCCTGGGAAGTTTTGGGAAAGAGCAATAAACAGTCACTGAAAGCTTAGATGGAATCCATGGAGAGAAAAAAGATTCAAGCTTTGGAGAGATTTAGAAAGTAATTTTAAAATTGGAATTGGCTTTTGAAAACCTAAGGATATTTGAGGACATTTTAGGCCACTAGAGGGTTGTTGTTGTTTTTTGGTTGGTTGGTTGCTTGGGTTGTTTTTTTCTCTTTTTTTTCTTTTGGTTTGCAACATCCCAACTTCGGTGGTGCACGGCAGGAAATAATACAGGAGATAATGGCGATATGGTAACATAACAAGCCCACAAACTACTAAAACTGGTGAATTTCTTTTTATGAAGCATTCCTTGAGATTCACCTCAGCAAGACAGATTTCTGTGGGGGTTTTTTTGTTTTCTTTTGACTGGATAGAAATAATCAGAAATGCTACAAACAGATTAGGCAGCCTGAGACAGCTGGAAACCTCTCACAAACAGTTCTGGTCAACCTACAATTACAGGAGAAAATGCCCGACTCATCAGCTTCATTAAAATACCAGCAGATCTTTCATTCCTTTGATGTCTCTTGTTTTGTTGACTGAACTGAAGTAGTGAGACCTTGGAGTACAGGGGCACACCCAGCCTAGGTCCTTTTTTTGCTTCAGCCAAAATCTAGATCATTATCAGTATCACCCAGGTCACTCATCCTCCTACCGGATCCCTACTGGAAGGAGACTTGACCATATATAAGTCTGGGAACTGAATCTTTTTTGATAAAGTGGTGTTGAGGAAATGATTGGTGGTGTGTTGTCTCTCTTTGCATGTTTCCATGCACAGAAAAGCCCTTCCATATTGAAGCTTTACCCTATTTTTCAGTTATCTTCTTCATTGATGCCAATGCAGATTTGAGAATGCTGGGAAACTGCAATTAGCATCCTTTACCACTTGTGTTCACCTGTCTTGATAGCCCTGCACTAAGGATGATTAGTGATGCTGAGGCATATTTTTTCCTGAAAGAAAAATTACATGCAACAGTGCAGTCAACAGAAAATGATGAGTCTCATGTAGGTAGGACCTCCAAGTTTGTAAGAACTAGTGGTGGTTTATACCCCAAAAAGCTTAGTGTTTAACTAAAATGTCCTGTCTAATGTAATTTTGAGTAAAAAAAAATTATTTTAATGAATTTCACTAAATTCATAGTGTCATGCAGTATCTACTGTAAAATAGGCATAACTACTTTTTTTTTTGTTAGTTGTAGCTATATTCCTCTAAATTCTATTGAAAGGCTTTACAGTTGTGTTTGGGAATGTGTAAAAGCACATTGCTTGCTGTCTAAACCATACTTACCCCCTGCCCCCCCCCCCCCCCCTTTATGACTCTATCCTTTTTGTTCCATTTCCAGTAATCTCAGCCATACTGGTCTTTCTGTGAACAAGGATTGCAAAACTGCGTGCTTGTTACTAGAGATCACACAAATAACAAAACGGATTTTAACCTTTCCTGACATTTTGGGACAAACTGTATGTAAGTTTTGCTTCAGACACATTAAGTATTGAGAGGGGGCGTGTACACATGGGTATGGGATAACTGGGGTTCTCACCAACTCGGTGCTGAAAGTATTTCAAGTGATTGCAGGCTTCATATCTATCTAGTTCCATCCCCAAAGAATGAGTTTTGAATTCTGAGGGCTGAGCTGACAACGTAATGGAAGGCTTATAAGAGGCTCAATATATAAACCAGAAATTCTTCTTCCCTAATTTTTCTCTGCTGGGTGGTGAGGAAGAGGAAGAAGGAACTAAAGTCTGCATAATGATTGGGCAACACTTTGGAAGACAATTGAAATCCTAGCTTCAATAAAATCCTTTAAAAAAAATCAGTCTGGCTTCAGGGAATCTCTTCCCATATTTTGTTAGGAAACTGGAAACTTAATGTAGCCTTTAATTGATCCTGGTAACATTCTGCTGGAGCCTGGATAATGCTACACAATTACTTCAAATTTCAGGTATTAAGCTTCAATAGTTAACTTCAAAAAGGTGAACAATGCTGAATTGCCAGCCTCCCCCTGCAAAATCTCCTTCATTAACAAAACAAACCTGAAGGTAGCCTGATAGAAGTTTTTGTAAGGCTCCTCTTAGTCTTCTTTTTATAGAAGTCAGTAAAACTAATGAGAGAAACTATCTGCAGTTAACCCTAAGGTCATGCGATAATTCAGGATGGTCTCAACTCCAACCTCCTGATTGCAGCCAGGCCAGCTCTGAGATCAGTCCAGGCTGCTCAGGAATATGGCCTTGAAAACCTCCAAAGATGAAGACTGCATGTTATAGTTTCTGGGATGGTGGTATTTCTACCTGTTGAGCAGGCATGTTGCCTTTGAGTGTGCCTGAGAGAACGGCAGCGTGTGGCGCATAAGTAACTGGAAATGATCCAGATTCCCAGCTCCTGAGGTGCAGGGAGGAGAGAGAGAGATGACTGAAGCTTTTGAGCCTTGAAGGCTCTTTAACTGCAGCCTTGGGGCCATCCAGCAGCCTGGCTGCTCCTCTTAAGCGATACAGCTCCTCCAGATCAGTGGATTGGTACACAGTGGCATTACTGTTTTAGGATTCTTCTTCTTATTATTTTCATCTACTCAGGCTTGTGTTGTGTTCAATGCACTTGAAATGTCCTCTTCAAATGCTGGGTAAGCATGGGGCGAGAAGGGTATCGATGAATGCAGACACGCCTGAGGCACCCGCTGCAGCTGCCCAGCAGCGGTGTCAGGCTGGGGGCAGCACCCGTGAGGTGTGGAGCTCCTCGCTGTTTCCCCAAACACAAGAAATGTTAAAAGTGATTAGTCAGGGACATATGATGAACTGTTTGAACTCTTCTACTGTGGTGTGTTGGATTTCTTCTTTAATCAAAGCTGGATTCATATGTTGGTATTTGCTGTGAAGCCCAGGTCCTATGATCACATCAATCCCAGCTTTCGTTAAAAATGTGTCTTTCTTGACAAACATGATAACATATTCCCAGGGTAACTTAATCCAGCCCCTCTTTATTCAGGACTAAAGATTTAACACTTTCAAAGTCAAATGCCAACACGAATGCCTTGTCTTTTTCAATAAGCCACATTTTCCTTTCATTTTTTTTCTTTAGAACAGCCTAACTGAGTTACTTCTAACAGTGCAGTCTACTTCTGTTTATGCAGCTTGAGGTATATGTGATCTATGGACCTAAGCAAATGCAAAGGCGACAGCTGACTTTTTAGGCTAATATTTAAACAGGGCAATAAATAATCTGAAAAGTAAGATAAAGTTCTTAGATATTTTGCCTATGGTGTAATTTGAATTTTTGTGGTCTCCTGTTGCTGGTCTGAACTGAATTGTTTGAGATTTGCCTGATGTTCTTCTGGCAAACATGCATCTGAACATTTTTCATTGTTTTGATTTTTCACTTGACATTTTGTTGCTAGTCAATGTTGGAATTTTACGGAGGAGGAAAACTGCTCTGTAACAAGGTAGGGTACCACTTAGTTTACTAAGTGAGAGTGGCAAAATACTGCTCTTGGGTTATATCTGCAGCATCTGTAGTGAACATAATCTGCTCCACAGAGTTTTGAGAATGGCCCAGAAAGTAATAGGCTCCAGGTCAATCTGCTGCTGCTTTACACAAAATGCTCTACAGGAAAGCTGAGGACAGCCCACCTGGTGTGCTCAGCCATGTACTGAGCTGCCAAAGAGGCTATTAGCAACACACTGGCTCTCTAGATGTCCTGCAGCATATGGTCCCTTCACAGTTCCAGAAAAAACCTTCTGATTAAGCATTTAATTTTGCTCCCACATTTGTTGCCTGGGTGGAAAGTATGCCTGTCTCCAGGTATAGCCCTTGCAGACCACTCAAAAACACCAGTGTCCAGGTAGTTATTGAAAAACCATACAGGGAATTCATTCATACACCGAATAAATGTATTGACAACATTGTAGTTTCTGCCCAATAACAGACACAGCTGTGGCTTTCATTCAGCAGTTTCTGGCAGACTCTGGAGTATACCATAAATTGTTATTCAACAGAGAAGAATTTGGCATATGAATTAAGGTGAGCAATTTTATAGCATTATCCAGAATGGATTTCCTAGTGCATGACATACTCCCTTAGGAATGTTTCCAAAAAGGCGGCTGCAAATTTCCCCTTAGTTAAATTTATCTGTGGTGGAGTCTGTTCGTTTTCATAGATGTTTATCTTCACAAGCAACTTCAAAACCCTATAAAAATCCAGTTGTTTACATGGATAAGACTTAGGAACAGTCCAAATTGTACTATCAGATTAATTTGCATTTCAATTGTGCCTTTCCAATGGCTCTGAAAGATGTTACAAATACAAATTAGTTTTCACACTAGGACTGTAGAAATCTCTATTGCAACCTTTCAGGGTTGGCAAAATTAGAGATGCCACGACTGTGAGCCCATACTTCCAAGATGAGATGCCCTGCAACTCAAGCAGTAGAGATTCTGCCCCTTCTAAAACAAAAGTCATTGTTGATTAAAATGAAATTTTTTTGCAGTATGTTGCTGAAGTGGACATATTGTTGAAAAGTTGACATCATTTGTGGTGCCAGCAGATATAAATCTACTGTAACCGACTGTGAGCCTTTCCTGCGTTCATAATTTAACTTGAAGAGATGATATTTAAGTGGTAACTTATGCCTAGTATTTTCCACATTGGTATTCACTTTATCACTAAACCAGTGTCAAGGCACTGCCTGCAGAACAAGTTATCTGATAATTAATGGAGCAGCTGAGATTGGGGAAAAAAAGCTATGCAAGCACTAAAGAAAACTGGCTAAATCATACTTCTACCTTAGTTGAAAGTGGAAGTCTGCAATATTTGGAGAGTCTGTAAAAAATTCATAAAAGCATCTGTAATTTCATGTGTATATTGGGCCTGTCAGACTTGGTGTTTTCCCAGTGCCTGCTCAACATTGCTTAAACCATGTGAATTGCTGTCACTCAAATGTAAGAATTGGAAAAGGTGGATGAAAAAATGGTTTGAAGGGTTTGCTTGCTGTTTGATTATATCCTATTTTAATTTCTTCTCAGCCTTTATCACCCCTCTGTTTCAGTAGCTCCTTCAAGGATACTTTGTGTGGTTCTGTTCACTCCATGTGATTGTTTGGAAAAGGACTTTTGCTTGTACCTGACCAGAGTCACCAAGCAGAGAGGTGAAAATGTGCCATGTTCCTGCACAGACCAGCTATGCAACTGGTCTGGGTCACGTGCAGGGACTGTATCCATGGAAAAAAAACAACAAACCAACCCTGCCACTCAAATATTAGTGAAAACCAGTTCTTCAGCATAAATACTGTTGCACTGGTTCAGTGGAAAGACTTGGTGAGACTGGTGTACTGTTCCTGATGATGGCCAGTGTCAGGTGCCCGGGGAAGTACATACTGGTAGGAGAGTTAACTAGCAGCACTTCCTTCTGCTTTATTCTAATGGGTTCTTGCAATCTGTGGCTGAAGACCTTCTTGCACTCAAGGCTACTTTATTGTTGTGTTTAAGCATCTTTTATGGACTTCTCCTCTGCTTGTTGGTTTGACTGCTCTTGGGACCCTTTTGCTTTTAGTCCCCATAAAACTACATGGCAAAGAGTTCCACAATTCTGTCATCTACTGTGTGAACAAGGACTTCAGCAGCTTGTGTTAAATCGGTTGTTTGATGGCATCATGTGAAGTTTAACATCTCTGTTCACATTCTCGGTGTCCTTTGGAAACTGCAGATCATTCATATCTGTCACTTTTTCAGACTGAAGAGACCTGACTTAGTTCATTTTTTTCCCTTATGAAGAAATTATTCTATACTTCTTCCTATCTTACTGCTTTTATCTGCACTTTTTCTGTTCTAACCTATCTACTTTCTGTGACCACCTCTGGCTGCATCAATCAAGCCACAAACCCACCACAAGTTTATACCACTATAAAGGCATTGGTAGTGATGTTTTACACTTCTAATGTCTCTGTTCTTTTCCTATAAGTTTGGTAAGCCTACTTTTGTTACATATTCCCAGTCTCTCTCCTAGATCTTTCTTGAATGATAATTGGCACAGAGCCCTCATTTTGCCTGTATAGCTAAGGTTATTCTTACTGACATATGTTACTTTATGTTTAATGGTGTGGACAGCTATCTGCCATCTTATTGTTCAGTCATGCAGCAATCTTTCTGTAACTGTGCAGCATATTTTTGTTTATATGATGCTAAGAAATTTTGTATTTTGAATAACCTTTACTCACTATTCAGCCTTTGCGATAGATCTGTTATGGGTAGGTTGAGAAGTAGAAATCACACACCAGATCCTTCTCATCATTTCTTTCTTGTAAAAAAATAAAAGTTACTAATTATATATTAACTCCTGAGACAATCTTTCTCCTTTTTCCATGACAGCTTGGCTTCTTTATGTGTTTCTCAATCTGTCAAAAGCTTTTTGGGAATCCAAATAAAATATATCAAATGGATCATCCTATTCACATGTTTATTGGTGTCTCCAAAGGACTGCAATGCATCTGGGAGGTATGACAACCCTCTATAAAAACTACTTGTTTTTCTCTGTTATGAGATATTTATGGGTATGTCTGCTATCAAAGATTCAACCAATCTGTCTGACATAGAGACCAAACTAATGGTCTATACTATCCTGCATTTCCTTGCTCCTGAGACCTCTTTAATAAGCTTTGCCATCTGTGCAGCCTTCTATTTTTCTGGGATGGGAGCCCTTCAAAGCCATTGAGGTGATAAATCACACACTTAGGATTTTGTATATTAGTTCCTTTAGGACCGCTGTGTAAATGGCATCTGGTCTTAGAGATTTGCCACTGTTTTATTGACCTACTCTAATGTGCTGCCACTGGCATTTCATTTGGAGATTTCAAATTTGCTTCATACATAAAACCTCTGTGAGGTTTTCCCTTATAAACACCAACTCAGATAATTCATTTAGTCAAAGAAAACTTTTCTGAAGCAGCCTTGAGCTCCCCTTTTACACCTGTGTCATGTATTAGTTACATGAACTCTGACAAAGCTCTTGCTGCTTCTGTGTTTGCAAGACTTTTGTGATTAATTGGGATGCCTGTAGTAAATTGTTCTTCAAAAGGTTTTCTGTTTTGTTTTTGCATTTAACATATGAACTTTTATACTCCTTTTATTTTCTTCATTGGACATGACTTTCACTTCTGAATAGTGTCTTTCAACTTGCAAGGCACTTCTTTGGTCTGACATTCAACAATGCTAGACTGTTTTTGGTCCTGTTTGAAACTTTTAAAGAGGTGGTACACATTTACCCTGAAACCCTAGTAAAATATTTTTAGATAGTCTTCCAGCTGAAGACATCTTCACCCTCTCAGCAACTTGCCTTGTTTTACTAACTTCTCTCACTTTTATTTAGTTTCTTAAGTGATACTGGAGTAGATTTTTCCCCCCTTATTCCTACATGGATCTCGAATTTGATTATGTTATGATCATTAGCAATCATGGAGGCCCTTTGCAATAAATTTTAAATTAAGTCCTGTGAATTTCTTGGAATTAGGTCAAGACATACTTCTTCTGTCTGGTCTCTGGCTGGTTGCTCCATGAGGCAGTCGTTTGTACCATGTAAAAAATAAACAAGTCAAATAGCTTTTTGCCTCACAACCCACTGTGTCACTTTTCCGGTTTGCTTGGAAGTAACTGAAGTCTTCTGTGATTATTGCCATGTGTTTGCCCTCTTGGCTTGGTAATCAGCCTTAAAATGTCCTGGGCAACTTTTATTCCAGGGAGATCCTGTGGCTGAGGTATGTGCTTTTTCATTTGCCTATAGAGTGATTTCAAATTTACTGAATTTCATTCTTCCATCAGTATGACTGTATTAGTTGCATTTGGGTGACTTGTATTCTGATCCCACTGATTTTTCTTCCTTCTGTCAAAATTTTGAGGTGATTTGGAAGTGATTTTAGTCCAGGTCTGGTTATTTAATTTTATGCATTAAGTTTAAATGAGTCTTTATTTACTTAGAGTGTTTTTCATGATTTCCTCCTTGGATTTCATTCCCTTTATCCCATACCTTCTTATGGTGTGCTTTGGCAGAATGATGTTACAGAGGTCCTGAATTATTATGGGAATTGCATGCCCTAGAGAGACCTAGTTGACCAGATGAGGATGTGATGTGCAGCTAGCTTGGGAAGAGAAGAGGAGGAGACAGGTACTGCCTGGAAGGAAGAAATGGAGAAGTTTAGCAGCTCCCCTCCCACCTTCTGCAGTCATCCATCGAGGATGAGGTGAATTCCCAGGACTCAGAGAACAGAAGAGGTCTCTAAAAATTATAAGAGAAGAAGGGACTGAGAACGGTCTGTCTTGAAAAAAATTGCTTACTTAATGGTTGGATGTGCTTTTAATCCCATACCCTAAAAGGATAAGGGGCTCCAGGGACTGGTTTGTCTACATGTTTAAAGAGTGAGAAAATCTGAATGTCTCAGTGGGGGATTGCAGCCATGAGAGGGCACAGCAGCCTGAGAAAACCACTAATAACAACCTATTCCTAAAACATGTTCATTCGTTTATTTTTTCTTCTAGGATCAAATGGGGCAATTGTTTCTGACTCAGTAAAGCTTCTCAGATTTTTTTTCGATGGCGTATTTTATCCTTACAGAGTATTTATTCACTGAAATGAGCTTGATCTACCAGAGTATGTCAGGTTCTGGTGGGCACCTGGCTTGCCTCTTGCCAGCTTGAATGGCTTTCTGACCAGCCCTATGGCTGATGAGAGGAAACCAAATTGCTCCAGAAAAGCCAGAGCTTCAGTTTCCAGGGGTGAGCAGTTTCAGCATTTTAGTGATGAAATTGCTCCCATATACCTGCTTCTCCCTGGACTGCTGTGGATGATCTTGGGTTTCCCAAGGTGCGTTGCTCCTTAACCCACCTCTGGAAGCTCAAGAAAGCTTGAATGGCTTCAGAAAACTGACATCAGATTCCCCTACGTTGATGGGCTTTGACATTTCATTTTCCTGTTTCATTGTCAAGCCAAAACCCTAAGAACATTTTAAAACTTCCCATTGAATAGAAATTTTGGGGTCTAGCATCCCTCATAGCCAGTTCCACTGAGGATTCACAAGCAAAACATACTGGCTGGCATATCTGAGGTTTGGAAGACTTCTAGGATGTAGGGAGAAGTGTTGCATCTGAAATCAGTATAGTATGGCCCTACCAGCTGTGTAAGTGTGCCACTGCTGTTGCTATGAATCATTATGATGGGACACTGATACAGCGTGAACTGGGAAGGTTGAGGGCTTTGTGTTAGTAACTGCTTGTTTATCACTTTTAATCTGCCCCCATAAACTGGAGATAAAGATCTACCCATCACAGGGAAATACATTATAAATCGCTAAAAAGAAAAAGAGGTTTCTTTTCTATTATCTTTTGACCTGCATGAGAAGGTATAGCCATCTGCCTTGAGCAGCCTCCCGCTGCCCCAGTACGTACATGTAAGAGATGTTTTCCATGGATGTTTATGCCCGCGGATGTCTGTCTCTGATGTCACTAGCATATCGAGTACCTGACACCCCGCTGTGGCAACGGAGCCCTTGTCTGACCACAAAGCCACAGGCTTCCTGTTGACAAAACAGCACCTGAGAACAGTAACCTCTACCTGTGTGCACACATCCAGACCCAGGGATGAGGCAACAGAAGGGACCCAAGACCTCCAGACACATCTGGAAACCCCCCTAAGAGATGGTATTGGGCATGCACACCACTGCAGAGTGGTGGGCGAGGTTACGCAAAACAGTTCTTAGAACATGCTAATTGATTCTCGGAAGGAGCAACGCACCTTTATAAAAGGCCAGAAAACTGAGCATCCCATGGAATTCCCCACCCGACCTGACGTCAAACCAGACCGACAGAACGCTGCCGGACCCCTGCTGTGAGCTACCTTGCACTTTACTCTTCCCTTTTTCCCTCCTTTTCCTTTCTTGCACTTCTGCGAATTTAGACGGGACAATTAAACATCTTTGAAATACAGCATCTGACCTCATTTATGTCTTAGTCTCGCTCAGGGAATAACAAAAGAATTTCCCTCAACTGGAACAGTCCGGAACAGGACAGTACATGAGAATGTTTTATTCCATGGTCCCACAAAGTTATCCCATGATTACAAAGCGTATTAATTGTGTTTGAAAAACTTGTTATAAACTAGACTTTTAAAGGCATGGTGGTTTTCATTAAGTCACCAGACTAGCTTGCAGTGTCTTTTGAAGTCAGTGCTGATACCTGTTCATCACAGTGGACACAGCAATAATCTTCCCTCTATTGGCTACTTCTTAGCTGAAATGTGCTGATATAGGAAAAACATTGACACAAAGAAAAAAAGCTCTCTCGAGTATGAAAATTTTCATTCTATTTTTGGAGTGTATTTTATTTTTTTCCTTTTATTTTGGTAGTCAGGTAAACATGACCTGAGAATGCATATGGAAAAACATCTGTGCTAAAAAGGCACAATCAATTGGAATTGATGCTTCACTCAGTGACTGCCTAATAATTTGTCTGTGTTAGAAATAACCCCTAAAGATCTTATGATTGGAAAACTTCAGGGAAGAAACTGATGTTTGCTCTTTTAGGCAGTTTACAACATTGTATTTATTTGACAACACTACATAGTTGCTTTTTCTTCAGTTAAATCAGATGCTTTCTCCATTTGTTGTGAATGTGGGTCTTCCAAAGTTTAAAACAGGAATGAGGAACTATGTATGTAAGTGTATATATATCTATAGCATTAAAAAAAAAAAAAAAAAAAAAAAAAAAAAGAAAAAGCTATTCTTGCCAACCTCTGTAGTTTTGGGAGTGGGCAGAAATCTTGAGACCAAACCAGCTGTGATTTGTAACTGAGCCTGATTGAACTGATTTGATTTGGTGTCTTATCTCTAAAATTTGCCACTGACATGGTGTGAATGGACTGAGAAAACTGGTGTTTGCAAATAGTACATTTAATGTGCACGGATATTTTGTCCTTTGATTTTCCCTCCTATCTTTCTCTAACTGTGCAAGTCTGTAATTTCTATTGACACTCATAAATTCACAGAAGGGGTTACACTGTGGGTAGAATAACACTTCCCACTATTTTGGAATTTGAGCTATTTTTATGAGAGATATTAATACATTAAAATCAAGGTGTGTGTGATGGTTTTACAGTATCTTGGATCTGTTTTCCCTTTGATATTAGCTGAACTTTGAGAGGTTAACAGAAATTTGGAATAAATGTGTATTTTAAAGGTGCTTTTTGTTCTCATGGGACTTTTTTTTTTGGGTGGGTGTGTCAGATGCTATCAGTACTTTTGAAACAAAACATTGGTTTTGAGCAGTGAAGACTTCAGTTTGGAGATACTGAGTGATGGTCAGGCAGGAACAATTGTAGGCGTTAAAGCTTTTTTTAAAATCATAACCATATGATTAGTGATGTCCTATTAATTTTTTTTCCATTTTTCAGAATATGTCTTTAAAGGAATAATTGAATCTTTTTTTGTGAGCATAGGTGTCTGTTCACCCTTCAAAAAGGACCATGTTTTCTGTTTCATCACCATGCAAGAAGCAAGTTTTACATTTTCATGGCATATGCTACTTCTGAACATTGGTCTGACATATTCTTCCCTCCTTCATTCTGTTTGTGATAAACTTATCTTTTAAAATAAGCTCTTCAACTCTCAAAACTATGAAGCAACACTTCTTCTGTAGGTCACTGTGTTCATGGACAGCCAGACCCCTGGAGTCAGTAGTACAAACACTGGCAGACCCCAAGAGTCACCCTTCTGAAATGAATGAAGATCTTCCAGTGGTCACTAGCAATTTTTTTGCTTCTTTTTTAAAAGTTATTAGGAGCGTTAATATAGGTGAGCAGCACGCTTTACATCCCTTCCATTCCCTACTTTTTCTTTTTGTTCTTAAGAAATGTGTTTGCTATTATAAGTTAATCATGGAAAAATGTAAATGAATAATTCTTTGGAGAATATATAAAATATGAAAACCAAAGCATATTTATTCTGCTGTGAACTGAACGTACACTTTCCTTCTGTGAACATCCTCATTCCACTAATGAAATCAACTATCGGTATGAACAAGTGCTATTACAAATGTGAGTTTAATTTTCTTGGTGTACTCCATTTTCCTGAACGTGTATAAAATGAGCTCAGGAAGTACAGGAATGCTACTGAGGAGAACAAATTGGGTTAATATTTGAATTTGTTATGGAAAATGTTGGGCTGCTTCAAGTGGTGAGTGATGGTGTGGTAAGATGACTATTGACATCTTTGTCTGGTAAGACTGCTTTCCTGTCCTCAATTTGTTTTCCTGGATGAGAAGAGAAATCATCAGTCTGCCTGGGTCTGAGAGACTACCATAACAGTATGAAGAACGGCAGTACCAGTCTGGACCTAAGGTCCATCTCTGCCAATGCTGTCTTTATCAGTTATGATAAACAGGCACAATAGGACTAGGAAAATATCTTTAATATTACCTCCCCCTTCCCAGCCTCTATTTTCAGCTCAAGGACCTGAAATAAATGCGTATTTTAAAGGTGCTTTTTGTTCTCATGGGCCTTTTTTTTTGGGGTGTGTGTGTCAGATGCTATCAGTACTTTTGAAACAAAACACATTGGTTTTGAGCAGTGAAGAGTTCATTTTGGAGATAATAAGTGATGGTCAGGCAGGAACAATTGTAGGTGTCAATTTAATTATTTATTTAATTGATCCTGTGATGGTTTGTCTGTATGGGTCTCTTTGGCACCTTCTTCCGAATAACTTGTGCAAACTTCTCGCATTCACAACGCCCTTTGACGAGGACAGCCTCACTATGGTAGTATGAAAAGCCATTGCCTTCTGTCTATTTTGAACTTGCTTTCTACGAGCTTTGTCTGAGTGCACATCTTTCTGTCTGTGGAAAGAGTGGACCGTTGATGTCCCTCCACACTCTCTGTGCTGTTTGTGACTTTTTAGACCCTGGCTGTAGGTATTCTAAGTTCTCCCTCTTCCAGAGCAAAGAGGCTCAGACTCCTTGCTTGTTCATCATATGGGAGCCCTTCCATACTCCTCATCAGCCTCCCTGTACCTCACTGAACCTTTTGCAATTTAAACGCTGTTCACCTCCTCTCCAAAAGGACTGCAAGCAATTTGAAAGGTAAGTGTGAACCAAGGGCTGATACAACAGCACCAAAATGATTTTGCTTTGTTCTCTCTTCCTTTTCTGATGATTCCTGACATTTTCATTTCGCTTTTATGGAACCATCTATCATAACACCAAGGTTTTGCTCCAGAATGTTAACTGTTATTTCAGAAACCACTGCTGTCTATGCAGATTTAGGATTGTCTTTCCCCACATGCATCAGTTCAGTTATACACAATGAATTTCAGCTGCTGTTTTATTGCCCAGCTATTCAGTCTTGTCAGACCCTTCTGTAATTCTTCACAGTCTGCTCACGTTCCTATTATTCTGCATAACTCAGTGTCATCAGCAGTCTTTACCTCATGCCTCATCCCTTTTTCTAACAATGCCTGCCTATATTAAAAGGCTCATTTCTCAGCACCAGTGCCAGTAAAACTGAACTGGTGACCTCTGTTGTGAGAACTGACCACTTACTCATACACCATTTCCTATTTTTTAAATAATTTATTCATGCAAGAATGTTCCTCATCCCATAGTCGCTTAGCTTCCTGTGCCACCCATAGCTAAGAAACCAAGGAAATCTCAGCCTGTAGCTTACTTTCCGTGAACCTACATTACCTCGGGAGTGTCTATCTGTTGCCAGTGTCACTGATGCCCAAGCAGACCACCACCGCATGTTCTTTCCCCAGGCTTCCTCACACACTGCACAGGTTTCCGGTGAAATCCACCACCTTTCTGCTCCCCTGCGGTCCTCTCCAGGGTCATGCACCCTGTTGTTTATTTGCCTGATGACTGAATCTTCCACTGCTACAACCTGCTTCTTCCTATCTGGTCTTTGATCTTCCCCTCACTTTAACTTCCTTTGAAGAAATCTGTCCTTGGACTTAAGAATGTAGCTTCCAGGAATTTTCTGTTTGGTGAAGCTTTGTTTTGAAGTGGGAGAGGAAGGCCTCTCCTGTTGCTTCCTCTGGAGACCCTTCCCAAGAGCCAGGTGCTGTTTCTGAGCACGCATCGAGCTCTTGCTGCGAGGGCTGGCAGCCTGCAAACTGAGATACACTGCTTTACAGGCATGTGTTGATGAGAGGGATTAAGACCTATATAGAATATTGTTATAAAATCGTAAGATAAAAGGATAAACTAATCTCCAGACATGGGTATTTCATGCTTCCACATAGTTCTTCTGGACTCAATTTCACTGTCTGGAAGGAAAATCTTCCCATATTTTGTATAGGAGACTTTCAAAGGTTGTGGTACTCCATTTGTACTCATAGCCTGCTAATTTTCACCCAGCCTTAGCAACATTTCTAGTCCATATACACCAATGTGCACGGCCTTTGATACACAAAAGACTGTAATACACCTTGTCATTTCAGAAGCCTAATTGCTTCCAGGTATAAAAAGAATGAGCAACTTAAGAACTGGATCTTTTCTTTCCTTCAGTTTTTGCACAGAATTTCCAAGGAGAACCTGATGGCATTGCTTCATTGAGGTTGGCTTAAATACATGTGGCAAACAACTCCTGTTGAGTGTCAGCTGAGTTATACAGATTTTTTTAGAGCAGGGAAGATCAAATTGATTATTGAAATAGTACCTGAAAAAGCTTGATTTTCTTTTTTTTTTTAGAGAAAATCCACCACTTTTATGTTTGGGTGACAGATTTATATGTATTTGTGAGCAAACATATGAAACCCTAAGAGATGTCAGCAAAGAGCTGGTGGCTGTACACTGCCTGGTCTGAACTGCTGCTGGTATGCAAGAGTGGTGATTTACAGCTTAGTTTAGATCTCTGGTGTAATCTTTCTATAAAATGAAAATTAGAAGCCAAGTAAGAAAAAGGAGGAAATGTCTTTAATATGACGATTAAATTATTCAGTAGGTGAGTGTTAGATTTGCAGTGAAATATCTTTGAAATGATAAATCTGTGAATGTTCTCTGATGCCCTGTGAGGGAGGTGGGGGAGAAGGAGGAGGGCAGCCAGGCAGTTTGAAACGAAGCACGCACGCATACTTCTTGTCAGCAGAGATACTCAGAGAGTTAAATATCTGAGTTGGAGTTCAACCATGGTTGGCTTAACAGGAAGCAACTGTGCTTCTTATGAAGGCTGAAATAAAATCTAAACCATACCCAGATGGAGCTCTGAGCACTGAGGGGATGGCCTGCAAGACCTTTTTCCCTAGTGTGTTGATGAATGGCTGTGACTATCAATGCCCTTTGTGCCTTGGGGAGCAACTATCTGTAGCTGCCTGCTCTTTTTGGAGCACACTGTGGGCTTTTGGAGCCCTAGTGTCCTGCAGCCTGGCAAATGTAGGGTTTTCTGTGGTGTTTTTTATTTCGTTGTTGTTGATTTGTTGGGGGTTTTTTTGTTTGTTTTGGGGCTAGCTTTGAAAAGATTCTCTTTGTGCAGGGTCTGGTTGAAGACCCCAACCTGCTCACAGCTGCTCTGTGGATTATACAGGTGGAGAGAAGCAGGGAAGGGCTTGAGATTTTTCCCTTATAAGAAGAGGAGAACCAAACCAAAACAAAAAGCAAGGGGAAGAAGCTGCTGGCTGGGTGCCACCCTGAATGGCCTTGTTGTTCTCCAGCTCTCTGGACCTAATTAAACAACTCCATTTCTATAGGCAATGGTGAAGTCTAATGGCAGCAAACAGAAGATCGCTAACACATGGGGCAGGCCTGTGATGTGGCTTTCTGGAATGAGAGATTGCCGTTGTGGGAGGAGGAGAGAAAGGATGAGAAGGAGTATGGGGAGCGGAGGGAAGGAGGTCCCTCCGCAGAGACAAAAGGGGCAGACGCAGGAAGGAGTTTTGTTTCCTCTCAGGAATGCTGGGAAGAACCGTGCAGAGTTTGATTTCAAAGTCCAACAATGCAGCTACGGCATTTGTTTCCAATTCAGCAGGAATGAGCGTATGGTTTGAACAATTCTTTCGAGGTTCCTGGCAGGGGGAATATAACTCATCTCAGCTGGCTGTTTTAGGAGATCAAATGACACAAAAGTTTTCACTCAAAGCCTAGGGTATCCTTCTGGCAGCCAGAGACCATGCACATCTTCACAGATTTGTTATTTGCTCTAATGTGGACCGAGAGCTGCGTGCTGTGTAGAAAACTGCTTGCTTACAAAACAATCTTATTATTGCCAGATGTTGGCTCCCTGCCCACTTTTACATAATTCAGGCTTTTCTTTGCTCAAGATGTTACAATTTAAAGGTGCTTTAGAAGTTTCATTTTAAAAGCCTTGATAATACTTTTTTCCTTGTTCTTTTTTCCTTTCTCAGAGTGGCTCTTCTACCAGCACATGCTGCAATCCGAAGCGTATGTAGTATACGTTAATGTGTACAATCAAGAACAGCAAAAGTCCTTCTTAGCTCTACCTCTGAGTTGATTCAAACAAGAATAAAAATAGATGTAAGGCCAGGCCTGCATCCTGGTGAATCACACATACCAAATACAACATGCACCTTTGTTTCAAATGCTGTCCTACATAGTGAATATAGCTTTTGCTTCTTTTTAAAATTGTTTTTTCGTAATGTTTTAAAAATGTGAAACTTCAAGTAATGGATTGTTTTAAGTGTCCAAAGACTGATAATGGACGCTTAAGCCAGGCAAGTGGTAAACCTCTCTAAAAAAACTTCTCCATGTGGATACTGGCTCTTTGCTTGTAGACTTCATCCTTCATCCACAGATCAAATAACTGTTCAAAAAGTGTCATAATAAGCCTGTGACAGATTTCTTATTGATTCTGTGGTGGGTTACCCAAAGCACCAATGACTAATAATCACTTTTACAAGATTACCCTAGCACATCACCAGCCGAGTTAGAAGTGGGGTGCTTCAGTTCTGCCTCTGAGCTTTTTGCTTACTACAGGAGTGGATGCTTGCTTAGTTGCAGTCTGGCCACCTAAAATGTGCAGATCTAGGTGGGGCTGATTCTCAAGGCTCCCTTTATTGCCAGTGGAGAGAGAAAGATAACTTCAAGTGCCAGCTCATCCCATTTGGAGGGAGGCACCCAAATGGGAAAACCTTCTTCAGAGGTCTCTGTACGGTGTTATGGGAGGAACCGAGGCAGCTCACTTACAGCTGAACTTTTCAGCAGCCCATGCCATGCACATGCTTGACACAGTTGTTTGTGCCTAGCTAATGACTTCAGTTGTCCATTTACTGGGAGAACAGACCATGGTCCATAATTTCTTTTATTATACAGTGTACTTGTTGTGCTTCCTATTCTATAGCCAGGAAATTCAACAGTGCTTAGAAAATTGTAGCGATTTCAAGGAAATAATGCAAAAAATCAGCACTGTGTCTCTGAGGTTCTCCTCTAGTTCTACACCAACATCAGGGTAACACCAGTTTGAAAACAGTAACTGTAAGCTAGTTATTTCACTGTATCTTTGGAGAAGCAATATGGCAAATCACAGGATAATCCTACCAGAACTGCAGTCATGTGAGTTGGTGAAGAAATATTCTCCCTCCACTACCCTTCATATTTAGGGTTTTGAATGAACCATTCTCACCGGGATATCAGTTCCAGTGTATTTTACCACGCAAGTTCACAATTTTCCAGTGATAACTAAAACGCTTTAAAAAAAGTCTCCAACATAAACTCCTCTCATGCTTGGAATAAACACCATTGTAAGTAGTAGTACAAACAAATAATGGCAATAGTTGTAGGAAAAAATAAGTGATAACAAGTTTTTGTCATGTGGGAACTGAGAGCTAGTTTGTATTTTACTTGTTTACTGAGTTTTGGTTTTTTTTTTTAACTTAATGGATAGGATTTATTTCACAAAACACTGTCCTACTGGCCTGAAATCATTATAGTGATTAGAGCAATATGAATTACATGAGTGTCTTGCATAAATAGAATAAAACTTTGTCCCTTTTGGTGGATAAGTAGCTGAAATGTATAGAAAATCTGCTTTTCTTTTTTTTTTTTGTCTTCTTTTTTTCTTCTTCTTTTTTTTTTTTTTTTTTGAGACAATTGTGAGCTAAGAAAATCTGTTTACCCAAAATGGGACTTCTTTTCTGCATTGTCCTATTGCTGTGCCCATTGTCAGGGTCTCTGAAGGCCACAATTTGTGGCTAGCAGTAAGGACTACTTAATTCACTTCTGAGCATTTCTCTTTCCTGTATGTGAAAGCATAACTTTTATCTCTGTTGGAGTCTTGCCTATAAAATAAGAGTTTAAAATGTTTCTCTAGCTTCTGAGTTTGAATTCCTTGGCCAATATTAATTATGTACTGTGCTGGGACTTGTATGATCAGATGTTGCCCGTTATTTGCCAGTTGGGGTAAAGACTCACTGCGTTATGCTTCCTGGAGGAGCTAGTTGGTAATAAGATCTGGTTGAAATTAGGCATTTTTATCTTCTTAGATACATCAATATTTGGAAATCCATTTTGGTTTGTCTTAAAATGAAAACACATTGTTTTAAGATTTCACGCAAAACAAATAGCTTCAGAAAATTAGAATGTACAAATAAGTGATCATTTGTTTTGAGATGCAGGCATTTCAAAACAGATTAAACATAGAGTGTTTTGAGAGTTTCTTTCAATATTTTTTTCATTATAAAAGGAAGAGATGTCTGAGATGTCATGACATAGTGTATGAATAATACAAAAAAAACCTTCCCAAAGAAAAATTCCCTTAAAATCAGAAAATTCTTTGAAATAAAAAACGCCATGATGTTTCTCCTTTTTACAAGCGGAATCAATGCATTTTTCAAAATGCCTCACTTCAAAAGCAAATATTTTGAACACATTTGGGTGAATGCAGTTAGCAAGAGCTGGTTTTCTGGGACAGATACCACTCAGAAATACAAGGGGCAAATACAGCCTTGTTGATCAACTGCTCTCTGCTACTGAAGAGCTACTGAATTCAACTTTTTTTTTGCTTTCCATAAACTTTGTTGTTTTTCAACAGAGAAGTAAAGACATGTTGCAGCAGGCTCTCATTTGGCTGTTGCACTGAAACCAAGAATGGCAGAGTGTTTGCCAGTCTGTTTTTTTCCTCTGGGCTCTCCGTTCCCCAAATCTAGCTGTGTGTACTGTTTGAGTGTGGGTGTGCATGTGCCCACACGCACATGGAGGGAACTGCAACTCCACCACGTCACCTGGAGCATGCATTTCCCACCAGGTGGTGCTAATGGAAGAATCTCAGCCATGCTGGTAAATCCACGTGTACATATATAATTGAGAAAAGAGACACAGAATACTATTCAAGATGGACTGGGAGCTATCTAACTTTGAGCTTTAAACACGTCACTTCTAGCCCATGAGATTAAAATTCAGTTCATGCATTGTTACAGGAGGATATATATGCACCGTTCTCACATAAATGATGGGCACCGGTTATTCTCTGATGAGAAAACTGTGCAGAAAAAACAGCCCTTATTTTAATAATATCTTCTTTTTTTCATCCACTTTCAAGACTGCTTAATAGTTAATGACATTGCTTCCCAGAAGCATACAGTAGCAGGTCGAAGGAGGAGGGAAGGGAAGAGAACAAATAGTTCTGGGTTTTATTATGAGGACCCATTTGACTTGAGCAGATCCTTTAGTTTTACTGCATCCCCAGTCTTAATATGGATGTAATGATGATTAGCAATTTCTAGTGTATTTGTAAGATTAGGCTAATATTGTTGGGATTATTTGATGAAAGGATCTCTAGAAAAGCATAGTGCAATCATACAGAAAAATGATTGGGTAAGATTGTATAAGCCTGCTTTATTTTATCATTAGAGTAAAACAATACATTGGAACATAAGCTCCTGTTCAAAGGATCATTTTAAATAGCATTTCTGAAAAAGTGTTTAGGTCTGGAATTTTCCAGAATGATCAGTGCTTTCCTGCCACTGGAGCCAAAGGTGAATCTCATGAGTCAGGGAAATGCTGAGTGATTTTTCAACATCCCACTCCAAATACTTGCTCAATCTCTTCCCAAATCAGAGCTAAAAAAATATGCATCACAAGATTTGTTGAGGAGAAAGGCTTAACCAGCTTTTGCACACTAGAAACTACTAGAGTGTTTTTGATTCCTGAAGATGAGAACAGAAGATGTGAATGATGTCACCGTGAGCTATTTTTAGTGTATCTTGGTCCCTATGATACAGGGCAAAAGCAATGCAAGCCCAATTGACAGCACCTTTTTACAAGAAAGAAGTGGAATTTTTTCTTTGTTGCCCCTGAATAGCAAACTGCCCATGTGACACACAAATAATGTGATGGATTTATAAGTAAATTATACTGTGCATGGCTGGGCCAGTTCCTTCCAAATTGGAAAACTGTGTGGCTGGGGGCTGGATCATTGGATAACACAGGCGCTCTCAAAGCACTCTTCATAGATATCTGTTTCTTTACTGTTTGTAACTTAAAAAAAGAGAAAAAAAGTCCCTCAGTTGACAGGTAAAACGAGCATTGACGAATCTCAGTATTAGTGAATCTCCCATGCCTTATATTTTTCTACTGTCTTTGGAGATGGCAATGTCCTTTTATAAGTATGGTTCCCTCCTAAAATATACAGATCTCCTGTGAATCTTGGAAGAAATGATAGGGATCTTGGTGCAAGGTATAAAGAGGTATCAGAGCTTCTGAGATTACAAGTGAGAAACTGGTAATGAGATTGATCTGCCTAAAAGCATTTACCTTTTGGATATCTACAGCAGAAACTAGTCATTCATGCTCCTCTACAGTTGCTTCTGGAAACAGGCATTTTCTAGAGCACAGCCTATAGTTTTTTTTAGATGTCCCTCTTAGGGCGAGATGACTCATAAGACAACTGCCTACGCAGAGGCTGATGAATCCCACCCTTTCCATTGCTGACTGCAACACATGTTCCAAACACAAAGACAGAAGTCATGCACGCTGCCTGTCTCCTGGCAACATGCAAGCTCTGCCTTGCAGGGCTGCTGGCAGAGAGGAATCGGGGTCCGTTCATCCTCTTGGTTTGTTCTCTGTCCACTTGCTCTTGGATGCCCCTCTCTGTCATACCCTAATACCTCAGTGATTTTCAGACCATCCAGAAAATAGGCAGAATTGACAGAAAACATATCGTTCAATGAAGACAGTTTAATGTGAGCAGAAGGAAAGGTTGCCTGAGGCTGAGTGATCCTGCCCACCAAAGTGTGTGTTTGCTGCTGATGCTGTTCAGAGCTGATCCACTTCAGCGCAACTCTGGGGCGGCCTGGCAGGGCTGTTTGCCCCATTCACAACCCGGCATAATCAGGCCTCCTGAAGGACTTGTTTCCCCCAGTAGAAAGCATAAATATGTATGCAGAAGCTATCAGCGCCTGTGTGTGGGGTCCCAAAGTAATAAGGAATCATGCTGATCCAGATGGTGTAACCCTGAAACTGATAACTGCAGTGGGAATATATTCAGTTTCTTTGGATAAGATTGGATGATTTTCCTCATTAAAAATAACGATAAAGTGGTTCATTCCTTTTGTTTTCAAACTAAGCAGTAAATTCTGTCTGAATAGACGAGTGTGTGCGAGCGATGTTATCCTTGTTCAGCATTTAAGAGGAGGCTGACTTGAGGCAGATATATAGTCAACCCCCTGGATTACTGTCTTCACTACCAGAACCAGGCTCTGGTGTTGGTAATTGACGTAGCAAACTGACTGAAGCTGAGACAGAAGAGAAGAACAAAAAACCACAACTCCAGGCTCTTTGACTAACACCCAGACTAGTGATTTGTGCTCTCTTTCAGTAGGATTTGGCTTTTAAAGGGGGTTTGCACTGCACAGCTAGCATTGCCTGCTGCTGAGGTGTGAATTATTTAATCAGAGAGGCTGCTCGTGAAGTGTGACTGAAATGATAAAAAAAACCCCACAGTAGTTCTCAAATTTAAGAGCTTGAGGAACTCTCTTAATCGTGTAGCAAGGCATTCTCCCTAAGAGAAGCAATAAGTAAAAGCTTGCATCAAGACCAATAATTTCAGTTTGATCTTTTCTTCACCTTCCCAGGAGATTTTCAATCTGCGACTTTCTGGGATGACATGCCCAGACCTCATCCAGACAAGGAGTCAGGACCCAGCAAGGGTGCACCCTAGGATCTGAGAGTGGGAAGTACTCTTGGATCCCACAGTCTAGACATAGCTTCAGGGAAGATTTCCTTTCCCCTTCTTTTTGGGTTGGTTTGTTTATTCCCCCTCCTCCCTCTCCTTTCTCCTTTTTGTTTCTTGTGAATTCTGAATTGAATTGCTGCAACTTACTTGTATGAGCACTTCTGCTTGGTGTAAGTGACCAGTGGGGGGAATGTGTTGTGTTGATCTCAGAATGATCTCTGAAGGAGAAAACACTTAGAAACCACTCTAATTTCACACTAATGGTATGCAAGCATAGTTTTGCCAGTGTCAGTGGAGCTACAACAAGGGGCTTCCTCTTGACAGTGAAAACTCTTCATAAGATGATAGTGTTAGATCAGGATGTTTTTGGCTAGGGTGGCATGGAGAAAACTAACAGAAGGCAACAGCTGACCAAGTAGATTGCTGAATTTGTCATCTCTGAGATGGGTACAGGAAACCTGAAGTTAGAGAACAAGAGTTTTTCTGAATTTATGGTGAGACAGTTAATGGGACTTAGGATGTGGAAGTGCAAAAATATTTCAGGAAACTCTGCTGAGGCTGGCGAGATCTTAAATTCAGGTCAAACTGTGAGGTCTGGAGGTGTTTCTCTCATAGCTATGTCTGGAAGAGCTTTGTTTGTGTTCGGGGATCTATTCTCTTTGAAACCAACACCTTCTTATTCATCTTATTGCACCAATACTGAACTAGAAGCTCCTATGATTTGCTAATGTCCAAGTTTTTAAAACACCAACAGCTTTTTTTTTTTTCCCCAGTGCATGTTTAGCATGGGCAGATAAAGCCAAGCCACGGCAAGCAGCAAAACTGAGGAGGATTCATTATTTACATATTATTTCCTTACTACAATCTGAAAAATAATATAGAACATGCTGCTTTTGTGTGATAAAGAGAAAACAGTGCAAGGACCTGGCAGCTGAAGTTTTGAAACAGCCATTTAAAACAAAAACATGAGTAACCTCACAACCCAGTTTTTGCTGGATACCATCCACAGCCCTCCAATCAACCTTATATGTTGTGGGCTGTGCATCATACATGGTAAAAATATCTAGCTGTGCTTTCCTCACTTGTGTTCTCAGACAGCTGGAGGCTGGATAACAGTATGCCGTTAAATACACTAATAACTCCCAGCAGTGCCAACAGAGAGCCATGTGTTCTAAAGAAGAAAAATTAGAGTGCTTAGATGTTTTTAAACATTTATCTTTTGGATGGAGAAAAAAATGATCCCTTTTAAGTAGCACTGACTGTCACCTTCTCCAACCAGAATAAACAGCCAAGATCTTCTGGCACGGGAGGCTGAAAGTAAATTTGATCCTTGGTCTAATAAAATTAACAAGTTAAAAGATTATTCTGCTATTATTTCTAATAGATTAGTGGCATCTTGAGCTATAGATGACTAAGTGTGATTAAACAATTAAAAGCTCTGGTTGATACAAATGCATGGATAAGAACTGATGACAGAGCTCCTAGATCTATGGTAGAGTTTCTTCTTAAAATCATCTGTTCTTCCATCTTTTACTTATTATTTTTTCATTGAAATATGTTTATGCTATGTAAGCAAGGGCAAAATTATCTGTTATTCATGCAATAGCTGAGGAGAATCAGCCAGTGTCACTACAGAAGCCTTTCCTAAACGTCTCACAGCTATGTCAAAGCATATTTAACAGTCTAAACATCCATGTGCTTTAAAAAACACATTGGAAACCTGCCACCTTCCCTTGGGTTTTTATTCCGTCAGAAAGGCAGTCAGATTGAATAACCACTTAGATTTTTACTAATTCCAGGAAAACTGAAATTGGTATAAATGCTGTGTTCTTTGAAGAAAAAAATAACTGTTTTATGCTTAGACTTCAAATCCTAGATAAAAACAAAAGCTTTCAGAACTGTAAGGTGTCTTGACAACAGAAGGCATTTCTTGTAATTAAGATTGCTATACACAAGGCAACTTCTCACATTTTTTTCTTTTTTTCCCTAACACCCCCCCGAGTTAATCCAATATGAAAACCTAAGAAATTACTTTTTTATTTGTGGAACCCTGCCCTACCCCCTTAGTCAGTTTGACCTGCTTTCATTGGAATAGTTAAAGGATAAGTCAACAGTGTGGTAATAATAATCAAATCCTCATTTTATCACAAACTCTTGGGTTTGGATAAGGGGGGGTGGGGGTGCTGCCTGCTACTGCAGAGAGGGGTCAGAAACAGGTAAGACAACTGAAGGACTGCATTGCACAAGGGTCTGCTTTCCCAGTCACTTGACCCATGCCTGGCTGCAGGGTTGAAGGGATCACAGACAAAGTCAAAACAGTAAAAGAAAAAGTGGTCTTCACAATTGTAACCCTTACGGAGCAGTCTGTGTTTCCTCAGAGACGCAGCGTGGGGTACTGCAGTGGCCTGGGGCCAGGTGGGATGCAAGGCATTCCTCCATATGCCCTGCCCTAGTTTCCTTCCTCAGAAACTTGGGCATGGGTGGAAGCTGCTTTGTTCTGGCTGATTCCCAGTTGGGATAATTGGGGGACTAGTATGCAGGATGCACTCTAAAAAAGAAATCCTGGTTTGGTCAAAAAACCTACCAAAAGTATTTAAAAATACTTGGACTTGCAACCTGTCTTCATAGGGAGCAGCAATGTGGACTTTGGGTAGAAGTTGTAGGAAGCGCCCCAATCACCACAGCGAAGGCTGAGTGCTAATGTGACCTTGCTCACTTCCCAAATTCAAGGTTACACCATTGCTCTGCAGGCTACCTCAGAAAGCCCTGTTTGTAGGGAGCAATGTGCCTGTGCATTGACTGAGAGGCACTTCGATTTTTTTAGCGTATGAAAGGAATTACTCCTCTGGTTTCTGATCCTTTGGAGCTACCAGTCAGTTTTCCACTTGGAATTGCATGTGCTCTCTCACTGAGTGTGAAAAATGTGCTGTGACCTAAAAAGACCTTCTCTTCTTGTGCCCACAGCTTTGATTATATCTTCAGCAGTTTGTACAAGAATCTGGGTTAGAGTATCATGAGGTGTAAGTGGTGGGATTCGTGAGTGTGCATTAGAAGTGCTGTGCTTGTATTTAATGAGTTAATAACACTGATCTTATGAACGATGTATGGATGACTGGTTGCTTGGCAGAATCATGGTCCAAAAGCCAGACCTGCAAATGAGACAAAGTTACAAGGACTAGTTCTATTTCTGTGGCTAAAGTGATGTGCTATTCAGTTAACTCAGTTGCAAAGTACTGCTACACACAGTGCATTTCCACATTTTTTGAAAGATTAAAATTCCCCGGTGGTCCAGTTTATCTCTGCATAGAACAAACACACTCATTGTGTGGTCCACACATAAGCCCAAACTTAACTAAATGTAAATTGAAACCTACATTTTCATTTGTTTTTTGCATGCAACTAGTATTCTCCTCTCAGTTATCCGAGTCAATATTTTTCAGTTTCATTTTCTATGTAAGAATTTGTTATCATGCAATGTAGTATTTGTTCTCCAGAAGGCTGAGCCAAAAGCCTTAGTGAAGTAAAGAAAGAGTCAAGAGAAAACCTCAAAGAAAACAAATTCTCTCACTATTTTTTTGTGGTTTAACCCCAGCCAGCAGCTAAGAACCACGCAGCCTCTGACTCACACCTCTGCCCTCCAGTGGGATGGGGAGAAGAATTAGAAAAAGGTAAAACTCATGGTCTAGGATAAGAACAGTTTAATAATTGAAATACAATAATAACAACAACAACAACAATAATAATGATAATATTGTAATGAAAAGTGAGACAACGAAAAGAGAGAAATAATCCCCAAGAAACCCAAGTGATGCACAAGTGATGCTCACCACCCACTCACCAATGCCCAGCCGGTCCCCGAGCAGTGATCGGCAGGCCCCAGCCACCTCTACCCAGTTTATATACTGAGCATGATGTTCCATGGTATGGGATATCCCTTGGGTGAGTTTGGATCAGCTGTCCTGGCTCTGCTCCCTCACGGCTTCTTGTGCACCTGCTCACTGGCAGAGCACGGGAAACTGAAAAGTCCTTGACTTACAGTAAGCGCTACTTAGCAACAACTAAAACATCAGTGCCTTATCAACATTATTCTCCCACTAAATGCAAAACCACAGCAGTGTACCAGCTACTAGGAAGAAAATTAACTCTATTCCAGATGAAACCAGCACACAACCCCCCTAAAAATGTGTTTGAGCGTATGGATAGATTACATAAAGCCTACTGGAACATTTCTTATTAGACCCTCATCAGTCCTATCCTTTTATTCCCAGACTGCAAATTTTACCCTCAGACTTATATTTGCAGTGCTTTAAGTTCAACCTGTTATTTTATTACTTCTGTCTTCAGGTGTGAGCAGGGAGGGAATGGCCCAGCTATTAAAATGTCCTGAATATCAATGTGGAAAGAGATAATTCAATTAAATTAATGAAAGTTATGCCCCTCTTAACACAATAGTGATTCAGGCTCGCAGCCCTGTTCCTTTCACTCTGTCAAAAGCACACAGTACCAGCATCAGCAAGACCCTGGCAACACAAGTTTCTTCCAGTTGTTGTAGCAACAAGTTAGACCTCAACTAAGCAACAGCTATATCATTCTGGACATGCTATTTCCCTTGTCTTTCAAAACAGACTTCTCTAAATCTGAAAATTATTAATTCAGTCAGCTACATCAAATCCCCTATAATGTTCTCAATAAAAACTGTAGAATAACAATTCTAGCCTTAGAACGACATTGGCTTAGGCTTAATTCATGAATTGAGGAAAAAAATGGTAAAGGGAGTTCACAGGCCAGAGCTACTCCTAAAATGATGGATTCAATCTTCCAAAAGGTTACTCTGTAAAGAATAAAACAAAGACACTTTGTCTTCCACACCCAGAGGGTTCACTCAGAAGAGGCCAGAGCTATGTCGACCCAGACATGGGTCTCCAAGGTAGATTTTCTAGCACTGCTCTGATCTGATGCCTTATTAAAAATTATGCCAATGCCCCATAAGCATTAATAGGTTTTAACTCTAAAGACACGTTCAGAGGGCTACAGAGGAGCTGCAAGGCATTTATAGCCTAGGGGAAATGGCTGAGAGGCATATTTTCCCCCTTGGATGTGGTGTCTCACTTAACCATGACAGGTTTTTTTTATGAAATCTTTTTATGCTGAGTTCACTTTGGCTCCTTGCAATGCGAGTTCACAGGAGGTGCTAAGAATCAGAGGTTTCTTCAGGAAGTTCAGGATAGTCAGAATTGTTTTTCTTCTGCATCTGAATGAAAATCTGCCAGAAATGTGCAAGTGCTGGAATATTTTCTTTATTTTCCTAACACAGTCATTATTTTCCTCACAATGTGATTTCAAAAGCCTTTAGGGTCTTTCAGCCCCTCCAGTCACTGGCTAATGGCTGGCAATATTTAGACTGCTATTTGCTTATTCTCCATGTTGTCTCTCAAAAACCTTCCCATCAGAGGAGGCTGTTGCTGTGACCTCATCTCGACCATCCTTGGCCGCAGTTGAAAAATGATGGTGAAGGAACAGTAAAAGTCTGATGTGGTACTTCCCGTTATCCCACTACTGCACCATCCAGTGCCCCTGCAGTGACAAATTAAGCTGGAAGCACCTCGGAGGGGTTGGCTGCAGGGCATGGCAGCTCCGGGCACCTCATGAGGTGGAAAGGTCTTATTTTCTGTAGCCATGGCCACACAGCCATTTCCCATGGGAGACAGAAGCACGTGGCCTAGACTTAGAGGTCAGCAGCAATAGCTCATGTTAAAAAGCGTAAGTTTTGCGGTCCCTGGGGCCTGGATGGCTGTCTGCACAACTTAATTTCACTGACTTTTACAGGGGCAAGTATGATACAAGGCAGCCTTGGCTGGATGCGGCACTCCCAAATCACTGGATGGCACTGCCCATCAACCAAGAGGTTCAGAGGGACAGTGTGAGCAAAACAGACACTGGCTGTGCAAAGGCACGGTAGTATCAGTGCCTTGTAAGCCATGGTCACAGTCCTTTCCAATGGTGACTCAGAGATCACTCTGTAAAAAACAGGAATGTTTTTCAGAACATACACCTGCTCTAATATTCTCATGAGAAATGAAGGGGTGTTTATAGGTTTCTAAAAGTGCCTGAACTGCAACACTCATTTACACAGTTGTTGGTTTTTTTCTTTTAGGGACTCCAGTTCCTCTGCTTTAGGGGCCTGCGCTGGGGGACCAAAAAGGCAGAACTGGAGACCTTAACTACAAATAAAAGCAGGTTCCAGCTGGAGATATAATACTTAATGTTCTGGGGTTTCAGTTCTGATGAGAAATAGTTATTTCAAAAGGACTTTTAGTGTGTTAAAAATGAGTGATTGTATTCCCTTACAGCACAACCACTTCCAGCAAAAATCATATGTACATTTGGGATAATACCTTGGATACAGGGAATTGCAGCTCTCCTTTTATTTGTGTATGTTGACACCTTACAGGACTGTGGTCACAGTGGAAAAGAGCCATCAGCATCCCTGCTCCGACCACGGCTCCCACATGTTGGCTGAAGGGTAACTGCTCTTGTATGCATCCCATCTTCCCGTGGTTTCTTCATTCCTAAATAGCACAACAGACTGAGCAACACATGAATGAACAATATCACAAATTCCAGAACAAAACCTGTGGTTTTCTCTCTGGTTTGGCTTTCCAAGTGACTTTTCTGCCATTTAAAAACGTGTAAGTAAAGGCCAAAATTTTCCCTCTGGCTGAACTGTTCTTTCAGTCTCTCTCCTGAGGAGATATTCGCCTGAAATGATATACCTTGAGAGGGGGAATAAGGTTGTGCTGATGCCTCTTTCCTCAGTGAGGATCACAACAGGATCTCCTTAGCTAGACACCTGCATGTACAGAATTGAAAGTCAGTTTGACCTGTTTGGTAACTTTTGAAATTGGCCAGTGGACCCAAAAGTCACAGGGAGGAATAGAGAGGAGTGCCTTGCACACAGACACACACTCCAGGTATGTCTTATTTCCTTGTAATACAAGGGTGAAATCTTATCTGTTATTGTAGATAAAGCCTAATGGTTCATTTTTAAACTAGCCTTTTCTCATGTACAGACTTTTTTCTTTGCATCCATAGAACTAACAATTGAGCACACAAATGGTGGAATTTCCATAAACAAAAAACCATTTGTTTGAATGGCGTTTTTGTCTGTGAAAGGTTGAGCCCCTACAGGTAGATGCAATAGGAATATTATCTACAGAAATAGTACTGGAACTGGGCCCATCTCACCAGGAGAAGGCATGCAGTAGTAAACAAATGTATGGAAAAATCACACTTTCTTTCATCAAGAAAAATCTTGCACTGCTATAAATAATATCTAGATTTAAACTTGATGCTTGGAAAAACAGCAGAAGTCCTACGCAACTTTTGAGTGATTTGTCCAAGTCATGGCTGCAACTTTCTAAATCCTGCCCATAATAATAAGTCTTCATTATTCATGCTTGAGCCATTGATAATGCTATTTAAATAAAGCCATCTACTAATGAAAATACCAGTATACCAAAATTTAAGACAGTGACCATCAGTTTATCACTAACCACAAGTCATCTTCCAGATTTTACCTGGGTATAGTGAGCAGCAGTTGTCTGAGTTTATACCTGACACATACTGTATTGTTTGCCTATGAGCATCTTAGAGTTGTCTCAAGTGACTCAGATTCACACCTTGCATATTTTCTAAAAAATAAGCTGGTCTGAAAATTTCTCCTAAGAAGCTAACTGAAAAAGACAAGGAAAAAAATGTATGTTTGTTGGTTCACTCATACTAAAATACTTCTGAAAAGCATTTCAAGGACATGAAGAGAACAATACAGCTTTTAAGAAGGCAGATTTCTAAAAATCTGCCGATGAACCTGCCTCTAGAAATGATAAATGAGAACAGAAAGAATATAATAGTGTCCTGGTTTCATCTGGAATAGAGTTAATTTTCTTCCTAGTAGCTGGTACACTGCTGTGGTTTTGTATTTAGTGGGAGAATAATGTTGATAAGGCACTGATGTTTTAGTTGTTGCTAAGTAGCACTTACTGTAAGTCAAGGACTTTTCAGTTTCCCGTGCTCTGCCAGTGAGCAGGTGCACAAGAAGCCGTGAGGGAGCAGAGCCAGGACAGCTGATCCAAACTCACCCAAGGGATATCCCATACCATGGAACATCATGCTCAGTATATAAACTGGGGGTAGAGTTGGCTGCAGGAGTTGGGGGAGGGTGGCGGCGATTGTAGCTCGGGGACCAGCTGGGCATTGGTCAGTGGGTGGTGAGCAACTGTACTGTGCATCACTTGGTTTTCTTGGGGTTTTATTTCTCTCTTTTTCCTTGCTGTTCATTACACTTATATTATTATGATTATTATTATTGGTATTACATTATATTTCAATTATTAAACTGTTCTTATCTCAACCCACAAGTTTTACCTTTTTCCAGTTCTCCTCCCCATCCCACGTGGGAGTGAGGGAGTGAGCAAGTGATTCATGAGTAGCTCCTTATTAGGTGTCTGATTTTCAAACTACACTGGGCAGATTTTCTTAAACTGACAAGTTGCATTGTATTTCCTGATAGGAGGGGTGTAACTCCCACATGAATTTGCAAGTGGGAATGCTCACATCAGTAACTGAGATTACTCCTTAAAATATACATTTCCATAAAAATATTGCTGACTCCAAACTTGTCCATTGGAGCATTTCCCAGAAAGTTAAAAAGATCTGTCCAGAAAAATAAATGAAATACAATGTGTTTGATCGGGTGTTTTCAGCAAAGATTTACAATAGCTGCTCTCCATGGCTTGTGGTGGTCTAAAGTTTCACCTGATAGTGTTGCTTTTGGGAAGACAATAAAGGCAAGGCTCTTCATAAAGTGGAGTTTTCCCTTATAGATTAACCTAGTGCTTACCTGCGGGCACAGGCTTCAGTTCTGGCACTTCTCAGATTGCTTAAGCCAACATTTACAGTAAATGACCCTGTGGTGTGACTACCCTGAACAGGGAACCAGTCTGGACCCAGCGCTGTTGAGACTGTGGAGTCCCCTCCCAATCACAAAATATCAGCCCTCTGTAACCATTTCAGGATAGACACTCACTCAATCTGTTTTGATATTAGAAATGAAAACCTGCACTTTTTAACAAGAAAAAGATCACAAGCTCTGAACTACAGGAAACTTCTTCTTGTAGATTAGGGCTACTGTTTTCTGACAAACATCTCAACAATGGAAGTCCTTTCTGTAAAAAAGAAAAAGGATGAAAAAGTAAAGAATCGTATCTCTAAAGTATTGTCATTTGTACAATTGGATGAGCTGTACTGAAGGGTTTCCATGAAAATAGTAGAATAAAAAGATAATGAGAAACTCTGCCAGCTGTACATTTACAAAATGTTTGCAGTTAGTCTTGTGTCTCCCATGCCTTGATTCTGTAAAATCCTATTTCCAAATTCATTTAAACCTTAATACCTTAAAAAAAGAAGTACTAGTTAATTCAAGTATCTGACAAATAGCATGGATTCTTATTCCTATTAAAAATCACCCAGCTGGAATAACAATGCCCCACTGCTTGCCAAATCAACACCATCACAGCTCAAAGAGATAAAATTGCCTTGTAACTGAATACTCTCACAGGCACAATGAAACTGTCCTGAAATGCTCCCTGCTCACAGCAAGCTGGGTAAAAGTTACTCAGGTCATAGGAGTCAATGTTAAATTTTCTGCTTCCAAGGTTCTTTTTTCACTCCTTGCTTCCTTCCCTTGGAGGTTTCTCTAATGTGTTTCTCTGTTTGGGTACATCATATAAAAACACACAATTCCTTAATAAGGAATTACTTTCTTACTCCAAAGATATTGGATTTGACATTGGGCAACCAGTCATCAAACACTACCCCTTGGTATTTTGATTTATGGATCCCATAGGTTGTAACCAACTTGTTGCACGTGGCAGCACTGGAATGCTGCCCCTTTTTAGAAGTAATAACTTCACCCATGGAAAGTCATTATGTCTTTGGCAGCTCAGAGGTAGAAACTGGGAGGTCACAGATTATGGAAAGACACCTCCAGAAAAGGTCTCCACTTTTTCTTTCCCTTGAAAATGTTTTTGAAAGCCCATAAAATTGTGTGGCTTTTGCCAAATGACCTGTGAAATAAGCATCCACAGCTGTAGTTGTAAGAAAAAAAAATTACGTACCACTGCTGGCACTCACATTGATCTGATGAAATCTTTTTAATGTGAAATCATCAGGGCTTTGAAAAAGTGAACCTGTGCATCATGAGAGAGCATGAAACACATTTTGGAGGAACAAAGGATCTCTGCCATCAACAGCAACAGCTATTGAAAATAAGGAACATAGAATAGATTTCTGGGAATGCATCTGAAATTGCAGATGATCTGCTTCGGAGATTACTCTGGCAGAGCAACAGAAAGTCACATCCACAGTATAGAAACTTTCTTGCTGGAAGAAACTCTGTGCAGAAATTTTGATCCAACATTCTGTGGAGAGGACCAAATTATATTAAATTGTGGCTTAGCAGATTCTAATGTATATTCAGGACTCGTTTATACCCCTTTTTATATCAGAAGCTCAAGATGTGACTGAAAGGCATACACAAATAGCAAGGCTAAATTGTGGCTTTACTTACTGAACTGTATTGTACCTCTTTTTTGTTTGTTCATTGTGTCAGAACTATGAATGGGAGACCGTATGCCTCAAGAGGAGAGCTGTTATTTTTGATGCTCTTTCCTCCTTTTTTCTTTCTGTTTTTCCATTCTTTTTGATCTCGTCTCTTTGCAGCCTCCCCAGCAGTGATGTGTTACAGGCTCCACTGTTGTTTCTTTGATGAAACCAATGCCATCTTCTGACACCGATCAGCTACATCAATGACAAAGGTGAATGCTTCACATCTTGTTGTCTCAAGTTCATGGCGCCATCTTGAAGACATGAGCAGAAGAATGGAAGAAGTTCAGTTGATCTGCTGACTTTAGTCTGTTTTGTGTTTGCCTTAGGAAAGTTACCTTCGTGAAAATCATCTTTTGTTGTTTTAAACTTTTCTTAAGGATGGACTGTTAGTTTCTGCAGTGTGTTATAAGTGCCTAGCATGTCACACATAAGCACAGCACATGGTTCTACTTATTAATCTTATTAATAAAAGAGAGTGGGAAACAAGCCTTGTGTACACCATCAGCGCAGATGGCCATCCTCAGACAAATTCTCTGCCAGGCTGTTATCAAGTATCTCACAACCATTTGCTCTTGCACTGCATGCCTGGGACTTGCTGGCAGTGATCAGAAGATGCCTTTTTGTTTTCCAGGTTTAAAAGTGGAAATTGATAGCTAACGTTTTCCTAT
This sequence comes from Falco biarmicus, assembly GCF_023638135.1. NCBI lineage: Eukaryota > Metazoa > Chordata > Aves > Falconiformes > Falconidae > Falco > Falco biarmicus. The sequence goes on from NC_079290.1 coordinate 61,513,971, forward strand.
ATGTGTAATTTATCTGGGAGCTGCCTTTCTTCTGATTTCTTTTTTGCCAGTGCATTTACCAGCTGGCAGAAAATCTACTTGCTTACTGTTTGAGAGGTGGTAATGAACACATGATAAACTCCTCAAACTCAACTAAAGCTCAGAATGGCTGGCTCTTCGTGTGGTGAGACAAGAGAGAGAGAGAGAGAGAAAGGCAAGATGCACAAACACCTCCCTCTCTCCATGTTGCCTGCCTGAGACTTACAGGATCCCAGCCAGGATTCAAACCAGAGTTTAGAGGTTAATAGGCTAGGAAGGATGACCAGGTCCGGTTTTGCCTGGTAACTTTTCAGGGGTTTGTCTTAGAAACAGGGTACCTTTCTGTTTTTTTGGAAAGGGAGAGCTCCGAAGCAGACAGTGCTTTCCTTTGTGATCCCCAGGGAGCATGAGGTAAGGAGTGTAGCCCCATGTGTCTGTCTCCCAAAGGCAGAGACGAAACAGCAGGTCTCCTCTCCAACCTACTGCTGCCAAAAAATAGATGACTGTAGGAACTTTATTCCCTGCTATCCTTGCTCTGAAGAGTGAATCTTGGAGGCTAGCCCCAGGAGCACAGTAATCTCTGAGATGGTCTTGCTGCTTCGCAGCAGCTTCTTTGGGAACAAAATAGTGTAGCAGGTGTCCTGTCAGAGTATCCATGGTAAACCCAAACTATTTTGAAACAAACATACAGAAGGCCTTAGTGATTGCTACAGGGTAGTTACACAGAGGTTGTAATGCTTTCTCCGTGCTTCAGGTTTGATGGAAGTGAGTTTTGGATGCACACCAATAATTTCCAGTACTTGCAGGCTGTCTACCAAAGCAAGTTTACATATTAGCTCAGCTGGATTCAGGTGCCTCTGAAGCAGAAATCCTCTGTAGCCCTCACTAGTTGCTGGAGTAAAGTGGCTGTAAGCAAAATCGCAATAAAATGTTTGAAATCTATTTTTCCTTTGACTGAGCCCTACATTCATTTAAAGGCATGTTATCTTGTTGGAAGATATTGATGGATGCACTCTCCTGGCACTTGTCTCTTGTTCTTTTTCTCTCACCTCTTAAATTGGTATCGTTTCTAGGTGGCTAGTCCTGGGAAGTGCTTAAATACAGGAATGCTCCAACCTAAACACGTGTGAGTAAATAATGACTACACAATTCTCACATCCGAGTAAGAATCTAGATTAAGTGGCACATAAAAGAGTCCAGGTCTCACAGTTTCAGGCATCAACAAGAAGCTGTTTCACTTCAGCTACTGATGTCCGCTGTGTTGGCCTCTCTCTTTTGCAGAGAAATCTCCATTATTACCTTTGGGAGTATGTGTGTGCATGTTGTCAGTGTAGCATCCCTACTGCTGTTACCAGAGTCTTGGCCAGGCTGGGCAGGGTAGGATAGACCCCTTGGTGGTAGTGGCTTAGGAAATCAGAAGCTCTCTGAAGAATTGATTTCAGACCTGGAGACTGGCCCTTCCTCTGGGAGCTTTGGGCCATGCTCAGATCCCCGTCATAGCACCTTGCCCTGTGCTATATGGATGTAAAAAGCATTAGAAATTTAGTCCTGCTCAGGATGGAGTTTGAAACATGCTTTGTTGACATAAATGTCAATAAGGAAGTAGCTGCTACCATCCTGTTTGCTCACCGATCATGAGTTAAACTTCTGATGATTTGTATTCTCCCTCCCAAGGCAACTGTCACTTTGTAAGATCAGTAATAAAGAGCTAAGTGAAGGACACTTTACACAAATTGCCATATTTCTCATCAGATGAATCTGTGCTCTGCACGGGCCCATCTTATTCTGAGAGCCTGTTATTTTAAAACATTGTTTAATAAGATACAGACTGGGAGCCTGGCACTTGTCACCTTGCCTGCCCCCTCTCTGTTTCTTGAGAGCAGGGCTGCCCCCTTCTCTAGGGGCTCAGCAGGCGGTGCTGCAGTAGCCTCACCAAGCAGTGGGGACACCCCCTTGGCAGAATAGTCCCAGTCCAGGTACTGTTTGTGCCTTCACCTACTGGCAGCTGAAAGCAAAATGACAGTTTGCTTCTATTTGGAAAGTGCTTTGAGAAGGACTCAAAATTGTGTAGGAAATTGAACTGCTTATTGCCATCAAGCAGCACATCCAATTTAATTGAAAATTTGCTGGATTATTACCAGAAAGACTGGCCAAGCTATCAGATTCCTGGTTCGTGGGAAATTCTGACATTTGGTTTTGTTCTGAACTGGAACAAAACCAGTTATTTCGAAATTACCCACAAAAGAGAAGTTTATAGGGAAAAAATAGGAATAGGAAACAATGACGCATAGTATTTCCAAAATAAAATACCCTCCTCAGAACGTGCTTCTTTCCAGCCTTGGTGCTGCCTCATAACAGAGTGGCACATTGAGCCAAGGCTAGGGCTGGGAGCTTGCACTTTGGGACTGCTGACTTCAGCCAGGTCTCCCAGCACTACCAGGCTCCCACTTCGGTGGCAGTGAGCCTACGATCCCTGTGTCCTAAGCAGCCCACCAGCCTAGCTGGTAGAAAGCCAGGCAGTGTTCCAGTGGAAAACTACCTGTGGTTTGATGTCGGTTCATTGGAGCAGATATGCTTCAGACATGAAAATTTCTGGCTCTGACAAATCACTGTTTTCCAGTGAAACGACATGTAGTCAGAAATCTCATGACTGGCTCTAATTGCCACTTTGATGACCAAAATCTTTATTGACTGGAGTCCCATAACTTCCTGGCAATCACCAAATATCTTGAGCAGAAAAACCAGCAAAAAGGCGTATTTAGTTTTGTACTCAATAACTGTGAGATTTGCAGGACCATTTCTGGACAAGCACGTTATGAAGAAAGTTCCTGCCTTCAGGGCATTAATGGTGGGGACACATATGCCTCCATTTGAACTTCGTCACTGCTGCATTAGCTTGCAACCACCTGAGAAGTATTGTGTGCCTGCCTCTGATGAGAAGACGATGGCTTCATTGCCCAACAAGGCATGTTGTCCAGGTCTAATTAGAAATAGAAACTCGCTCAGTTGAGTGCTGTTTACGCTTGTTCTTACAGACAAAGATTTCAAAAGTCTTTTTCATTGTTTTTATTATTATAATAGAGAAGGCTGTTTATTGATTTTTCTACTACATGAGTGTCTGTATACACAAACTTCCCACTCCTAATGAAATGGAGTGTCCTGAAACAATAATAAAAAATAATAATGACCTCACTCAAGAGTGAAATAATTGTGGCCATAATCATACTTCAGTGAAAATGTTCCCCCCTTCTGAACATGCTGCCAGAGACTTTCTGTGGTCTGACAGTGGCCCCGCAGTCTCCATGGTGGGAAGAGGACTTGCCTCCCTAGACAGCAGAGTGCCTGGGCCCTTGCTGGGTCTGCTCCTGGATGGATTCTCTCCTCTGAGAGCCAGATTTCTCCCTTTCTCTGAGCTCACCTCCATTTTGGGCAGCATTTGGTGTGGGTAGGTGTGGCAGAAGCAGGCTGGTGGCAGTCATGGCTGGGTCCCCCTGCTTGGACTCCCATGGCTCTGAGGATGCTGCAGAAGGAACACCAAATGGGAAGGACTGTGGAGGGAATCATACAGTTACAAACCCAGATTTTGTTTCCTGACACATAAAGTTTTTCCTCCTGATTTTTATTGGGCACCTCAAAACTTGAACTCCCAGAAATCTGGGAGCAACTGATACCTTTTCCTTCACCCAGATTTTACTCTTCCAGTTTCCTTGCTTCCTTCCTTGCTCTTCAGACTGAAAACTGACTTCACCATCAAATCTGTCTAGATCTGACCTCATTGGATGAAACTTGCATCCCAGAAAAACATCTCAATCTTTTGCCAATACGTCTAATACAACTTTTCTGCTCCAGAAATATTGGCATCTGCCAAGATTTCTTTCTAAATCTGTTCTTAAAAGTTGAAAATGCTCAGAGCTGAAGACCACTTGCTGGATACAGGTCAGTACTAAAAACATCCTACAATCACATTATTTTCCAAGGAGTTCATCAAGGCTAGAACAAAAGAAGCAAAATTCCTTATAGAGTTCCCAGCAGTAGCCTCAGCATTTTGGCAAGGATATGTGCAGACACAGTAGTACAATGTAGCAGTGTGTGAGAGCAGATTTGTTACTGGAATTAGTCTTATAACAGCAATAGAAGTCATCAAGTCATTTGGCTTTGTAGTCATTCTGCTTCCGGTACCCCAAGACCCTCACACATCTATAATATAGCTCAGTGTTTGGGGAGGTCTTGCTTCATCTAACCAGCTCTTGTGTGGGTATGGGATGAAGCACCTCCATCAGTCCTACAACTTGTCTGAAGTACCTGTTTCCCCAGTAGGAAGGCACCTGATCCATGCTTCTCTGTGACAGAGGAGATCCTTGGCCTGGTTTCTCCGTTCCTGCAAGGACTACACCCAAACTAAATCTCACTAAAGACAACTTCTTCATTTTATATTGAAGGTACTTTCCATCATCATCATCATCATCTCAGCATGGGTATGTACAGCTCATGGGACCATAACCAGCCCCTGGGTGTAAAGGCACAGAGCTTTATTCTCCTGGGCACAGATGGAGTCAAAAGACTGAATGAACCATCTACCTCTTGGTGCATTATCTTCCATGCTCTGTCTGCCTCTGTATCAGAAGAGCCAGAAGAGAATGAGACCATTTTCATCAGACTGTTTCTGCAAGAGGGCATGGGGGAATGCAGAGAGGTATTAGTTGGTTGACCCTTTGCGGAGGTGTTCCCATGGGTGGGTAGTGCCTTGTCTGCATGAAGGTGCAGTGTTACTGATGGGTTGCATCCCAGTCTGAAAATAATTTCTGTTACATTTGGTTTTGATGCTTAGTTAGGAAGATGTCCTGCTGGTGAGAGACTTTCCAGACTACAGTAAAGTTTCATTTTTCCTTCTTGCTCTGCTTATGTTGTGAGCGGCCTCTCAACTGTGCAGTGGGTGTTGGCACAGAGACATGGACCATCTTCATTTCCCTGGACTGAGTCATTGGTGAGGCCATGTGGGGAGGGAGGACTGACGAAGAGATTCATGTAAGATAGGGTGGTTCTTTTGTCACGCTGCTAGCTGCTGTGCAGTGCCATAGCCTTTCTCACACTTTGGGATATGTTACGTGACAGGACTCTGTCAGTTGGTCTCTTGTGCTTCCTGATATGGGAAAGCAGCCCTTGGTGCTTGCGGCAAGCCATGACTCCTCTCTGAGGACAAAGCCAGGCTTCCCTGGTGTGTTGCAGTGGTGCACTTGGATCTGACCTTGTCATAAGCTCTGAAAGCTGCTAAGGACAATGATGTTCAATGGGCTGGTGGGCCCTCAGCAGCAGAAGCTCTGATTAGGGAGCTAAATCCCTCTTGTAAACATTATAAATCCAGGTTTAGAATTTGCCCAGTTAAATCCCTGTCTTTTTAATGTGTGAAAAGGTGCTTTCCTGACTTTAATGTGGTGATTATCACATCCGCAAAAACAAAAGCCCTGTTAAACTCCCACTGAATAGGAGCCAGGTACCTGAAGGCCATTTGCAGATCTGGCCTTTACTACCATGATTCAGCAGCCAAAAAAAAAAAAAAAATGTCCTATGGAATAAGGTGCAAAGCAATGGTTGTCATCTTATGTTTAACTTTAAATGTTACTGCAAAACCCGATGAACCAGAAATAACCCTTAAGAAAGAGTTGGTTTGGTTTATTTGGGATTGCTTAAGATTGTTTAGGATTATAGTCTCTGTTTCCATTTCTGTAGGTAAAACTCCTGACAATAACAAGGTTGACCGGGAAGTAAAGTGTCATCTATCTATCTATCTATCTATCTATCTATCTGTATGTTGGGAGTGATATATCTGTATAATGGCTGATTTCTGGAGACTAGAAGGATAATGTGTGTTACATCAGCTGTGTGCAGTCAGTCAATTGCATTGTCCATCACTGTTTCATTAATCCAGGCCAAAACATGCTGAAGAGAACCTAAAAACCCCTGTGCATTTAAATGAGCTTTAGGCTGCTGTGGTGGGTTGACCTTGGCTGGACTAGGTGCCCACCAAGGTGGCTTTATCACTCCCATTCTCAGCTGGACAGGGGAGAGAAAATATTATGAAAAACTTGTGGGTTGAGATGAGGACAGGGACATCACTCACCCATTACTGTCATAGGCAAAACAGACTTGACTTGGGGAAATTAGTTTATTACCAATCAAATCAGAATAGGGTAATGAGAACTAAAGATAAAAATTTAACAACACCTTCTCCCCACTCCTCCTTTCTTCCTGTGCCCAATTTTTCTCTCAATTTTCTCTACCTCTTCCACCCTATCAAGGCAGGGGACAGGGAATGGGGGCTGCAGGCTTCCCACAGGGTCACAGCCTCCTTTGGGCACCCACCTGCTCCGGCGTGGGGTCCTCCACGGGCTGCGGGTGGGGATCTGCTCCACCACGGTCCTCCACGGGCTGAGGGGCACAGCCTGCCCCACCGTGGGCTTCACCACGGGCTGCAGGGGAATCTCTGCTCTGGTGCCTGGAGCCCCCCTGCCCCTCCTGCACTGACCTGGGGGGCTGCAGGGCTCTGCCTCTCACATAGTCTCACTCCTCTCTTCCACTGCAGTTGTTGTTGTGCAGTTTTGCCCTCTTCTTAAATGTGCTACCCCAGAGGCACTACCACCATCGCTGTTGGACTCGGCCTTGGCCAGCGGCTGGTCTGTTTTGAAGCCAGCTGGCGTTGGCTCCATCATACACAGGGGAAGCTTCTAGCAGTTTCTCACAGCTGCCCCTGTAGCCCTCTCACCACTAAAACCTTGCCACGCAAACCCACTACAGTTGTTGTGCATGTGGCAGTGTTTCTGGACACCTCACCTAAGTAGATTTCAGAGGACTGTATGGGAGTGGAGTCTATGCTGATAACTTTGTCAAAGGTGGATCTGACTTTTGGGACTGTGGGGTCCATCCCCACCAGGATGTCCTAGCCCTTGGTAAAATCCTTCTGAGCCTTGTTTCCCTCCTGTGCCAGACACATGGGCACTCAGCCTGGCACCACCACTCATGGCCAGGAAGGACCTGTGCCTGCTGTCAGTGGGATCCCCATCAGCAAGAGCCTTCAAGACACCCCACTTTTGCCCAGGCTCCCCCATTAAGAAATTTTGGGTAGCTGTGGAAGGGGGTCTGGCTTCTGTATCTTCTCTTGAACATGCTCTAAGGGCAGTGGGTTTTATGTGGATACAGCTAAAATCAGTTCCTGGTGATCAAAACGTGTGTTTTGCTTGTGCCCCATGTGCCAAGTGAGATGAAAGTCATGTGTTGGCTTTAAACTAAAGGCTTCTTAGATGGGGTCAATACATGGTATGGGATGTCAAATTTGTTTAGTTTTCTCCAATAAAATAATCTTTCTTCATTTTAATCCAGAAAAACCATCCATAGTAAATTGCAGGATTGTGCTATGTGTCTTGGGAAAATGAAACAGTCTTTAAAGAGGGACTCACTGACAAGAGCTGAAAGTCTTGGGTTCACTCTATGGAAACAGTCAGACTGATTCTTTGCTCAGAATTGGTATAAATGACAGAGGAACCAGTCTCTTTCCTCGACCTTGTATTTCCAAGTATCTCCTGAGGCCAAGTCAAGGCACTGCACAATGGGTGTTTAAACACACTTGTCTCTATTGCCCCCCGTCCCCCCTTTGCTAGAAGCAATGTCTGGAATACAGGTTGTAAATCAGGTCCTACAGTGATTGATCCATGTGCCAGCAAGTGAAGCATAAAAATAGCAGTATGGTTGAAAGGACATAAAAAAAGGGGAAACAGACCATTATTATTCCTGAGCTCAATAGAAAGAGCAGTTGGATCCGATGTTCTGGCCAAGTCTGAGTAGCCCTGGCCCATCTAAAAAGCACAGACAACTGCTTTGCTCCCTCCCCTGCTGCTGTGTGTCCCCTGTAAACAAGGAGTCGGCCTCATTTTCTGGCCTGTGAACCTGGCACCCAGAGGTCTGATTCTTTTCAGAAACTTCTCTCCAACCTCTTTGTGTGCTCTAAATCAGCTCCTGCATTTCTCTGGTGGTGAAATAACATATTGGCAGGGCAAATTGCATCTTTGCTCTCTCTGATGCCTTCATAAAAGGTGTTGACATGCCAGCCATACATGCGCCATTCCCTCCCTTATCTTTTGCTGGAGGGGAAATTTCTGTGGATTGCACAGTATTAATAGATGTCCAGAATTTGTTGCTTAACTATTCTGATGGCTTGATAGGGAGTCAGAAGGTTCTGCCCTGTTAATGTTTAAATAACAAGAACTGTTGCTCAAGCAGGAAAAAGCTACAATAGGATAGCAATATTTTCATTAAAATAAGTAGATGGAAAAAAAGATAGGAAAGGAAAACCTGCTGCTTATATTTACACATTTATCCACCATTATTTTATTACAAAGGAGCACTGTATAGAACTGAAACAACGGGAAATGCTCTTCGTTCTCAAAGTGTCTTTAAGTATTTTCCATATACTTAAAATAATCTTCTGGTATGGATGGGCAAAAGTAGTAATAAAATTTTTTGGTAACTCATTGTCTGCACTGAGTGTAGCTGTTTCTTTCCCAGGAGACAGTTTCACCACTTCCTTACTTCTGTTGCATATGCCTGGAAAACCTCCTCACCTCAGTAACACACACGGGCGCACACACACACACGCATACAGGCATGCATACACACACATGAATACAGGGTCTATTTTATATATAAAAACTATAAAGTATTGAGGGATTTGTTGTCACAGGATTTTGTCATTACTCAGGTGGCTATAGTGTCATTGAGTTCACCTTTAAAAAAGATGAAAAATGCTTTTGTTTCTGAGTATGGCACAGTTTTAATTACAGACATCAGCAAGCTTTCCGATCTGCCTCTTCCTTTATGCCACCTGAGAAGCTAAAAAAGATCCTGATGATTCTTGAAAGAATCAAATATGAATTCCCACCCCTGTGATTTGATGGTTTCTTAAGATTTCTGCTGTGGTCATTTGGCTTTGGCTGGACACCAGGTGCTTACAAAAGTCATTCTATCACTCCCCTTCTCAACTTGACAGGGGAGAAAAAATACAATGAAATGCTCATGGATCAAGGTAAGAACAGGGAGATCACTCACCAATTGCCATCACAGGCAAAACAGACTGGACTTGGGGAAATTAGTTTAATTTATTACCATTCAAATCAGAGTAGGTTTGTGTTTGTACCTGTTATTCCTTCTCTAACTTCTCTGAGACTGATTTAGCCATCTGTCTCTACTTCAAAGGCATTTTTGTGCTGTGTATGTTGTTACCACCAATACTTTCTCATCAGACTTTTTGATCATTTTTTATTCTTGGAAACATGCACTAGTATTCAACAAGACCCAATAACGATTTGTATTGTGCCCTCAGTTTCTCAGCAAAAACTTGTCTTGAATGGCTTGAAAATTTCTGCTGAAAGCATGGTGGTTATGTCCAGCTGTATATCCCTGAATGTTAACATGTCATTTTCAATGTACTATTCTAGAGGTATTTTCTAATCTTACTTATGGTCTTACTTCTCTGTGTATGGTTTGTTTCCAGGATAACAGTTCAGATGAGACCTCTTTGACCAGAGCATCTGTGGCAGAAGTGACATTTGCTACCAGGCAGTGAAAGAGCTTTTTCTTGGCTTAATCAGTTTTGCCAAGCATGTGCTTTAACTAAGACAGTCTCCATATTAATCAAAATAATCCTCAGCAAGGCAAAAATTAAGGCAATTATCATATTAGATCAAAATGTTAGTACCCACGCCTTTGTACATGCCTATCAGCATCGGTATAATAAACCCAAACAAAGTCTTGAGTAACATAATACTCAAAGCATGACAAAAATCTACAGTATTCTTACAAGCTTCTTCACTTGCTGAAAACATGGGTCTTTTCTGACACATTTAACTTCAAAGAAATTTTAGTGTGGTGTGGACACTTAGTTCAATTGAGGAGCAGCTTGCTTCAGTTTATTTTAAACCCATTCAGCCTAGGGGCTGACATACTTGGTCACATTACAGCCATTCAATAAGCTGTTTTTCAGTGGCTGAGTCTGCAGTGAGGCTGAGTCAAACTGAAAGAGAATCAGTCCTGCCATTACTCTGAGGTACACAAATGCATTTTAATGGTTACATCAGCTTGCTTCTTGAAGGGAGAGAGAAAAGTAAGACTGTGTGTCTAAAGGCACAGCAATATGCTTTTGCTGTGGTCCAGGCTAAGAGATAACTGTTTCCTGCATTCTTGCAGCCGTTGCTGTTCATCCCCTCCCATTGCAGCCTGTGTAACTTGTTCTGTCATTGCTCTTAAATGGGTCCTGTATAATGATGTGATCTGGAGATGGCTTCCCCCTCGACGCACACCTTTAATTCACCTCAGATGATCAGCACTTTGAGCCTGCACCTTGTACTAGCCCCCTTGCTATAAACCTTTTGGATGCTGTTTCGTGCAGCCATTCATGGATTATCTAGCTTGGACCTTAATCTCAATGGATGCAGCTTTATTAAGGTGTCAAGCCCAGGTAGTGGGGTTACTTTCTTATGATGTCCAAGTAACCAATATCTCAGTGTCAGGACTTAGCTTATCCAGGGATTATTTTGACAGCTGAAACAATAACTTGAATAGACTCTGAAATGCCAGCTAAAATCTCTGTTTACACTTCTTTTCTTCATTGACACAGTATCTTCCCTTTCCATACTGATGCATGTCCATTTATCACATTTAGTTTTTTGTCAAATGCAAGCAGCTGATGTGAGCTAAGGGCTTATAAAAATCTAAAGCTTCATGAGATGCATGAGGACTGGTAAGCAGATTTATGGGTAACAACAATTGAGAGGTCTGCAGGTGCTAAGGAAAAAAATACAAGCCTGACAGTATTTATCTGAGTGCTTGGGATTGGTTACCATATCAGGGACAGCCCAGCCATCATTCTTTGTATTGCCACTCCAGAGTCTGGAGGGAATTTGCAGCATCTGGAGACTTCTTCAACTGGTTGAAGCAATCTCTATTTACTGCAAGGCACATGGGGGAACAAGGGGCTGCTGCAGGATTCCCCCATCAGATACAAGTTAAGTGGAGGTTAGGGGAGACAAGATCCCATGGGGAGCTGGATGCTCCAGAGGGGTCAGGAGCTTGTAGCTGAGATACCAGCCTGTCAGCTAAGCTGCTAAGAGGTGTCATTCCTCACAGCAGTACACTTACTGTTTCCATAGACTAAGTATGTATTATTACATGCTGTTTAAAAGGGAGATTTAAGGATCCTTGATGTAAATCCTGAAAAAGGGAAATTGCTGCCCTCCCTTTCTTTCCTTGCATCCTGCTGCAGGGCTTGTCCCAAGTGGCTGTGTTGGATGCTGTGCCCCATGTAGACAACACTACAGCACTGACAGTTTTCCCAGAAGCTCCAGGAGCAGACATGAAAGTGGTTCCTAGATGTTGCTGCTTGCTGGACAAAACACAGATGTGTAACATGTAGTTTTGTTTGCTCGTCATCCAGACCTGCACTGCCCCCTTCCCCTGGCACACAGTCCAGCAGAGCACAGCAAAATACGTGCTCTTGTTGAGCTCCAAAGATGCAATTACAAGACTGTTTCGGGGACAGTAAGTCAAACTGGCAGTTGAATTCAACAGCTATACCTTTGGCTTTCCTCAGACTCAGTCAGTGAATAGACTCACTTAAACTCTCACTCAGTGACATGTCTGTGATTTTCACCGCTTCTCTGTTAGCTTGCTATGGATCACTGAGGTTGCAGAATTGAGGTAAATTGATGTAGTTCACTCTCTGAGCTGCTGGGACAGCAGGAGTTAAGCAGCTGAGCTGGAAATCCCATGAGATCAGGCTTTTCTAGTGGGAAGATTTCCCATACTTCCTGCTTTTTGATGTGCTGGAAATACTTTATGCTCAGTCTTTCTTGTGGTATCTTGGCGCTACTTCTGTAAATAGTTGAAGGGACATCATCAACATAACAATCATGCTTCTGTCTAAAATGTTTTCATTACTCCAAGTCAGGACTAAAAAAGGTCCCTGTCATTCCAGCATGTAAGCATGAACCAGCTTTCCAAAGTGTTGGCCAGAACATGCTCTAGAAGATTTAGGATTTGAATTTAGGACTGTGTTGGCTTTGCTGACAGTACTGGTAGAGGAAGTCTTGACAATTTCTTGCCATCTCCACCACAGTTTGCTGACCCTTTGGTTGTGCTGTTACAGCTCTGCAAGTGGCTGCCCAATCAACCTGATTGCTTGCAGGATTTGTGTCAGAAGTATTCACTTTTTTTTTTTTTTCTTTCTTTCTTATTTTTAATCAGAACAATTTCACCAGCCTGGTTTTACAGCGGGACTCCAGCATCATGTTTTTTGGGCTGAACTGTGGGAATTGGTAAGGTGGGGCAGGACGAAGCACTCGCGATGGGAAGCTCAGAGACCTGGAGACAGATGTGCTCAGTGCTGCTGGCTGACACTTTGACCGTTTTTGGGCTTTGCACTGAAAGCCCGAGGGCTGTGCATATATACTCATCACAGCTCCTCTCAACTCACAGGCCTAAAGACTGAAATGAAGTTACTGTTCTCTGCTCTGCGATGATCCTGTTGTGTTGTGCAGCCCACTGGCATGGATGGCCTGGTATTAGTTGTGTGGTCTTTAGGCAGTAGCATTTCTTATTACCTTCATCGTATTTTCAGTAGTAACTGAAATTATGCCAGCTACAGGGCCACCTAACAGCTATGAAAGTCCTGAGAGTTTCCAATGAGAATATGGATTTAGTAACTGAGGTGGAAAAGGTTCTAGTCATAAAGCTAGTGTTCAGAGCTGAACTGAAACTTAGCCAAAGTTCAAGGCTGTTTGGAGCCAGTGCATTATCTGGGCGCTGTTTTCAGTCTACAACCAGTTTTGGAGTTGCGTGAGGTTTATAAGCATACAAGCAGGTCTGTGCTAGTGAGCACATGCTTCTGATAGCACCGCTGGCACTGGGATGGCATTTCTAGATGCACTAACATGATTGTGGGGTATGCTGATAAGGAAAACTTGTGCACAAACTGCTTTTACATTATGAAATGTATTCTCAGAATCTTAAAATGTGCTAATAACTGTCCTCAAAACTTCATATGCTATGTCCTCTTTTCACTTCTACCTCCTACCGGTTTGATTCCCTCAGCACACTGTGGATGCCCCCGCTTGCAGGGGAGACACAGACCCTCCATGTGCCACATGCTACTGGGAATGACAGGGCACGTTCTTCCAGGGCTGCCTAATAACTGCTCCAGAAGGTGCAGTAGGGGAGCAGATTTGGACCCTTCAGAAGTCAGGAAGTCTCTAATTTACTGTCCATTTGAAAAAACAGCTTCAGGTTTTAATTTCTCCACTTGCCTTAATCATGCACATTGTGGGTCATTTGGAGAACTGCAGCCACCTCAGGGCTGCCTGTAATGTTGCCCGCTTCACATGGAGCTCTGCTTGTCCAAGTTTCCTTTCCCACTGTTTCTCTGAAACCTACAGGCAGTGAGCCAAACGAGGTATTTACTTCTTTCACTCTGTAACCAAAGCCTCCACCAAGTGGTGCACCAGCCATGAAGGAGAGACTGGGGAGGCAATAAACATCATCTTACTGATGCTGCCTCTAGTTCTTCCCAAATATTTACTGTAGTCTTCTTAACCCTTTGCTTTCTTATGTCTTACAATACTTTTGAAGAGTTTTAGTATACTTAGAATATTTTATCATATTTATTTTTCAAGATGTTGGCAAATTTGCAAGCACCGTGATCAATATTAAGTAAAAAACAGTCAAGAAAAATGAGCTTCTCTCTGCTCAAACATGTACTCCCTCCCCAGCTCTTGTCAGTTTTCAACTTTATATGTACTGGTTTAAATTTTTTTTCTTTATTTAAGAAAAACTTAAAGGAGCATAATTTTCCAAAACATGACACCTTACTGAACAACAGTCAGGACCAGAGAAGCGCTATCCTCCTAGAACACAGGGTCACTTTAAGCTGTGCAGAGAAATTATGTCAGTCTAACACTTCTGTGATGTAAATCTGAAATACTCCGGTTTTGAGTGATGCTTGAATCTGAATGCAAACTGAGCTCAGTTTAGCCTCAGCTTTTGTATCCAGTACGTGTATTTCCATGGCCTGGGGGAAAGGAATTGGAAACAAGAGCTGGTTCCTTTGTGCTGTATTTGCATTTTTATTACTGGGTTCCCTTTCTGGCTCTGACTCTCATTTTCATCTTCTTACGTGTAAAACCTCTAACAAGCAGCTGAGTTTCTTAGTTTTTTGAGCTGTAAAATGTGTTTGATGGTACTTGCCTATTCCTGGTGTCCTGAGATGCCTCGAAGGGCAGAACTCTCCCAAAGCAAAGCTAATGAAGCAGTAAAGCAAGCAGGACAGGGGACAAACACTGAATTTTAAGTGATAAATACATAACCAAATGGAAAATAAGGAATTCTTAATCACCAAGGAGGTTTTAATGAGCAAGAAGGTCTTGCAGGAATCTGCTCTCTGACCAGTACTGTTAAATATTCTTACTGCAGATCTGGTACATCAGAGAGACTGATGCCTTGGAAGTGCTTGTATGTGATTAAGTTAAAAGTTTTATGTCTAGCAGTAGAGAAATTAGGCCATTTTTATATGATGTGAGATATATACTAAAGAACAGTGATTCTGAAAATAGTTTTGGGCATGATGTCGTGACTAAAAGGAACTATTATGATCCTGAAGTATCCATTCATGGGTAGGACATTACTGGTATTCACAATATCTCCACTGAACTAGCACATTCCACCTTCATCTTTCTTTTTTTCAAAAGCATATTGGCAAATTTTACAAAAAGTTTATTTGAGCCTTCAGTTTAAGTTCTAAAATGAAAGATTTAAGGAACTGAGATTTTATTGTTTATTTATGAAAAAGTGTTGAGTATTTAACAAATGGTGTGGTTACAGTCTGTAAGTATTGGCATACAGTGAATGCATTCAGTAACAGTGGGCTTTTTAACTTATGAGACAACGGCACAGCATTCAGGAGCTAAAGGATGATGCAGAGGAATCTGAAGTGTAAACTGTAGGTAACTGTTTTACCCGCTTTACATTTCAAAACAAAGAAAAAAGTATTGACTTAAGACAGCTATTGTCATTCAACCAAAATTTTTTAGCTCCTGTAAAGGAATTATTCCATGATGTTATGCAAGGTTTTTTTGCTATCAGCAGACACTTAAATGAAATGATCATGATGATCCTTTTTGGTCTCAGTCATAGAAGTATGAGTATTCCTTAAAAAAACAGCACTTTTTTCCATTGCTGATCAGAACAATTTGAAGTTGCCAAAAGAAGTTAAGCTTTTATTTCAGGGTATTAACTGTTAACTCTGTACACAAACCTTCTTTCTCGCTCTCTCTAATTTCCTTTTATTATATAGCTCTTTATAGAAAGAAAGCTTTCCTCAGAATGTATGTATCCAAATAACTCTCTGTTATGTGATGCTATATTTTAATCCCACAGCATATGGAAAGCATTCCCTTATACTGAAGAGAGATCATTTTATAAAGTTGAGATTTTGCTTGCTCTGGTGACTCAGAGTCAAAGAAATATCCCTTTTGGGTTTCCAGTGAGTGACAGAATAAAGCAGACTTCCACATGCACACATTAAAGATATGCTAGATACATGTATGTTTGCGATTAGTCGCGGGAAGTTCTGACCTCCGAGTTACCTGACTGACTAGGACGCATTTCTCCCTACCGCAGAGGGCCAGCAGAAGGCCTATGCACAATTTAAGCTTCATTTCAGTGCAGGTTTGAGTGCTACCATGGGATGTGGGTGGGCAGAAAGTTTCACTCACTGGAAACATTTAAATTTCAGTTTGGAAACAATTTTACTAACCAATGAATTATTTTCTTTTAAGCTTTTACAGACCAAGGAACATTGTCACATAATTCCATTACTGAATCCAGCAAATTTTTGTTAAATTACAACACCTCTCTTAGGAAGATATTAAATAATGATTTAAAGACTTAGAGGTATGACAAATTCACCACTTCCCTTACTGTCTTATTCCAACACATAATTGCCTTCATTTATTTCCACTTTGCATTTTAGATTTATCTTCTAGCCATTGAATGTCAATGCACTTTGCTGCTAGCTTGAAGTCCTAAGACTCATCACAATTTAAATATGGGACAGAGATAAAACAGCTCAAAAGAGAAAGGGTGAATAATAATCTACATATCTCTCTTAATACTAGTAAAATTGATTGTCAAATCTTCACACCTTGTGCCCACAGTGTTTGAGCTGAAGAAAGAAATGCCATTTCTGTGAAGATAGTGGCTCCCTTAAACATTGGGTTTGTTTGGCTTTCTGTATTGCATTTTTTGATTATCCATCAACAGTGATGCTAGAGGCTCTTGCAGTTTTGCAGGGGCAGCCCGGGACATGACTTTCATCTTGTTGAAACAAATAGTAATATCAAAGTTCTTACAACCCTCTGAAATAGGTTAGAGACTTTGAGGTGAATATTTAGCAACTTGGCTGTGTGTGGGCGATGCAAACACAGGCTGCAGCAAACAAGTCTTCTAGCCTTTTCTTCAAGGTGTCCTATGTAGGACTGGAGGTTGCAAGCAATTTGCTCATTATTAGACTGGAGTCACCAGACCAGGGCCTCTTCATGTTGACTTGCAAAACCCTTTCATGCTTATCAGCATACAGCTGGATTTCCTCTGTTTTATCACACTACCACTTTTCCTGTATGGCTCTCAGCTTTGTTTGGAGTTCTCTGGGCTTGCTATTATATTCAGTTCTCTTTGATGCCAATGATAGATCTTGCAACTGTGCTCTGTGAAAGGTGTACCTCTCCTGAGGTGTTGTATAATTGCAGGATCATTCTTATCTCATCAGTCTTAATGTTTTCTAATTTTTTTGCCCTGGAGTCTTGTTTGAGGCATGGCATAAGATATCCCCGAAGATTTCCAAACCGTTTTGTTGAGATTCTTTAGAGTTTTTCAAACTGAGCTTTTAATAAAGCAAATCTTTGAGGATGAACATCTACTCAGTGCACAGTTTCCCTTGTGGTAGGTTGTTTTGTAAATGAAGGAAGTATTTTATTCATTAGCGGAAGAACTTTTAATTGTACTTGTTATGATAAGGAGAGGACTCTGGACTGTTTCATGCTAATAAAACTTCCTCTTACATCAAGCTTTCTGCTAGGCTATTCCATGTAGTCATTGTCTCCTCCTGAAGTGGCAAGCTTGAAACATGTACTCCCTCGTGACTGAAATGTTGAGAAAACTGTCCAACAAATCAGCTATTCACTGCTCTGTAATCTTATGAATAATTTCAGATTGATTGATTCCAGTCTCTTGTTTTGTCTCACTCTGTATTTCTTGTTTTGCTCCCTGAACATTAAATGCCCTCCACATGTACTTTATAGTTAACTGATCTTGTATCATCCCTTTGAATTACCTACAAATTAAGATAACTCCTGTAAGCTGAGCCATTTTTACCATTTATTTTTGCAAAGTTGTTTTGAATTCCTGCTTTAATTGATATATTTTTGTCCTCTTCTCTTCATTTCCTCTTGCTTCCCAAGATACGTTGCTGCTCTAACAGGCAGGCAGATATGTTAGAGCAGAAGGAAACTGGGCAGCAGTAATGGAATAAGATGGTGCCTAGAAAACCTCATGAATAGATATAATATCTAGGAATAGAGAAATGGGCGCCTGCTGCGCTGCCCACCGGATCTGATGAAGATGTAGGCTTGAGACCTTTGCACAGCAAGTGGAAGAAGAGAGTACTTCAGTGAGCAGGACTGCCATTTTTTCAAAGATATGGCCCAGTCTGAGATAACTTCAACCTCTTTAAAGGCTTTTGTTTTGGAATAACACTGTAAATGGTGTACTTCTTCAGATAACCCTCACTGATTTGAAAGGACAGATTTGAAAGGGAGGGTAAGAATTAGGACTATTGGAAGGCATCTGGTATGCTGGTGGGAGTGGAGGTTGCACACAACCTGGCATTATACCCATGAAAATATGGTGCTTATGGAGTTTTTTCTGCTAAATATTACTGAGGAAGCTAGAGAGAAGTTGAGATGCTCATAGGAATAAGACATTGTCCCCATCCTTAGGTGTGGATGCCAGTGCGTATATCAAGTAAGAAATGTGCGGGGACACTAAGGCTGGCTCTGGAAATGAAGGTAGAGTTACAGGCAGTGTCACACTCCACCTTTTCTTGGGTGAGAAACAAAATGCATTGCTATAATATTTCTTAGCCCTTAAATCACTCTTCCCATCCCTCCTGGATGGAGACAAATACTCTAGAGAAAAATATGCATCACTTAGCCCAAGTTAATTAACAGAAATCAGATACAACTCTCATATTGCCCAACAGCAATAGTTAGTGGCAGTGGGACTGCTATATGCCAGAAAAGGTCTATGTAGAAATGACATATTTCTGGTTTTTTAGGGGATGCATAGCTCTCAACAAGCATGTGCCGTGACAAGGATTATCCAGTTTTGTGCTTTCTGGCAACAAAATGTAGACTGTAGCATTAAGTGGCTACCAACTGCGATGGTTAGACAGGACTGCGGCCCTCATACACTGAAAGAGAACACTGGGACCTCAGTTTCAGAAGATCAGATTTCACAACATCCCAATTTATTGAGTACACACTAATTACTGGAAGTAATAATCAGAATGATAATAAAATGAACCCTGTGGGTAAGCAAACCCAGACAATTTTTCTTTGTGTATTATCATCTGGGTCATATCACTATATCATATGCAGGGAAGAGAAAGGGGAATTTAATCTACAACTTGGCCTTCACACCCTTTGGCAACATAATAAAGTGAACAATTTGTGTAAGTATATTCTATAATTTCAGGTTCCCTGGGTATGACAGACACTTCATGCCCAAAGCTTGCTTTCATCAATATCATTTTTTACCATTTCTAAAATAAAGTCAATTGCACATTTCATCTTGTTTAACTGATAAAACATTTAAAGGCATAGAACAAAATACCCACCTTGGGCTGTTGCTCTTAGCTGTGGCACTAAGCACTCACCTAAATGCACACTGTAAAATATAAACCATTGAAAGTATTCCCCTCCTCCTCTAATCTTTGAAAAGTCAATATAGACCTTCACATCCAAACACAGCTAACCTGGAGGACCAAATGCATTACTTACTGTCATGTGAATAGAACTGCAGTCAATATCTGGTTAATATTTGCCATATGCAATGTGGGATATGCTTTTGTGATAGCTAAGAGCTAACAAGACTATTTACAGAGCAGAGGGGCTTAAGTGTGTCACTATTTTCCCCTTTTCTCTCTGCTAAGAGGGCTGTGTTTGCACTCACTGAAATCAAGACATGGTGTGACCTCAGCTGTCAGGGATTTAGTTGAGTTTTTATTTGTTTTTGATGGGTGAATACAGACAAAGATAAACCATCTAGTCTCAAGTGGATGGAAAATACAGACATGGGTCCTGCACACTGTAGTAGTTACATGTCACTGCCCAAAATTGCAGGTAGTGAAGGGAGAAGTAATGAGGGGATGTAGTCTTGCCCTCAGCTTTTAAGGTGTTGAGTTGCTTTGTACAAGACAGGTATGTACACACCCCAAAACTCCGCTGAGATGTTTGGCATCAAAACGCTTTAAAGAACGTGAAGCTGACCTTAACTGTTTGGCTGAAGAATGGTCTGTGGGGGACAGGTCTGGCAAACCTGGGAAAATGCTTGCAGCCATGGGTCATTCCACGCAGTTACCCAGGGAGTCTGGGAGAGGCCAGGGCTGCTCATAGTCATCCTCTAGCGTGGTGCAATTGTTACTGCCATTATTATACATGAGCAACAGTGAGCATGGGTCTGGTGATGTGTCACGTGAACACTCTGATATGAGCTCTTTGAAGTATGGAAATCAGACCAGCAGTTGCAGGAGGCACCCTTGTAAATGAAAACATAATTTAAAAAACAATCAATCTTCATGCTGAAGAAGGGCTACACAGCGGGCTGGGAACCCTAGTGACCTCCGGGTGTTGGCTGCAAGGCGTGTTTGACAAGTGGACTTATCCAGTGCAATTCCCAATGCCCTGACCTTTCAACACAACTTTTTCCTCGGTTCTCAAAGTGTAGTTTCAGAGCTGGGCTTATTCCTGTTGGTCTCATTTTTGCATCAATCAGAGGTAAGGAACTCACTCATGGGGCACAAGTAACAATGTTTTCCATTTCTAATGGAGGAATAAGCAACCAATTTTAGAGAAATACTGTAAAAGCAGATATTTCAGCTGTTCTTTGTGAAATGGTAGTGTTTTATGCCAAGAAATCAACAGAGAGGGAAGATTTGTGTTTTGTACAAAACTGACATGATTTGAAAGGAATTTTTAAAATCTCATGACTTTTCAGTGACTCCTTTCTCTGTAACTGAGACAGAAGATTAGTTCAATCAGAAGAAGATGTCAGTTGGTTTAATACACAGATTATGGTTTCAGAGAAGCTTTTACTTCCCTACACACTGGACATCTGGAAACATTCCCCTGCCACATTTTATTGGAACATTGAAATCACCTCATTAAATGATATGGAGAGATTTAGAAAGCAGGGTAATTGTTGAGAGATCAATCACAGATTAAACTTCCCATGCCATTTTAATATGTTCCCATTTACCGCGACAAACACTCATTCTGACCATTGACTGCGCCATTTAAATGATTTTCATCACAGATTTCCAGGTTTTCTGGGCCTTCTCCTGGTGAAATGACCCCTGGAGCATTTTCCTGTCTGTTGTTGAGCAAACGAGTTGATAAGCAACGAAGCACATATGCCAAATTACTATTTTTAGTACCAACTGTTGCTTTTCTCTTAAAGCTGAAATAGTAGAACTGAGACTGGACAGAAAAATCTCAGCTGTTCATTCACATCTGTTCTCTCAAATCCCCCAGTGGAGCTTTATTCATCACAGTACTCCACAGAGTAGATGAAATGGGGAGTCTGTGGCTGTCACCAGGGGAAGTTTGAGGTGGATAACAGGGAGTACCAGGGGGTGGGGGGTGGGCTGTGGCATCGGAGGCTGAAGGCAGGTGAGCATTCAGGGAGGGAGAAGAGGCACAATGGGGAAAGCTGCAGTGCTTGCCGGTTGTCGCGGTGCAGGTGTGTTCAGATGCTGAGCTGCCATTCGAGGTCTCAGAGCAAAAGGCTTTTGAGGGAGGAATAGCACGATGGACGCAGGGGCTGGGGGAACAAACCTGCCCTGAGCCTGTGGGGGATGCAGCTGGTGGAAAACAGCAGCTGCCTCAGCAGGGATGGGTACTGGGTATGTGATGCTGCTGGATGGGGCACTAAATTTTAGCAGCAGGCTGGAAATGAGGCTAAGGCTCTGCTAGGGAAAAAGAACCTAAGCGAGCTGCCTCTTTGCAGGGGTATGTATTGCGGTGTTCAGCGAGTGTCTGTGCAGTCATGGGAGCTGGCAAGATCCTTTAGGCTCAGGAGGGGTCAATAAGTGTCACAAATGAATGATCAGAAGTGTTTCACATGGGGAAAGAACGTATCAGGGAAGCTCAAACAGTGCACAAACCTCTGGTACAGAGGAGTAAATGATCTGGGCTCTCATTGGTGGCACTATTCAACACCTGAGAGGTACCCACACGGTGAGTGATGTGTTAGTGGGAAGAAGGAGACCATCAGTGCAAAGGGAAAGTTACTGGGAGGTTTTGAGCAGTGTTATTGATAAACACTTCTGAGAAAGAAAAATTACAGACCAAGAACATCACTTGGACTGGTATAAGTGTCCTAAAGGTGATGGGACAGAGTCGGCACAACTGAAATAACCCCATGTTTTCTGTCATGAGAGGAAAATATTCCAAACCTGTGCCCTGTATCAACACTTTTACCTTCTTTGCAGAGAAAACCAAGGGAATATGGTGCCCATACGCTGTATGGATGATCTGTGGCAAAGTTTTTTACTTCAGAACTCTGCAATAGATGTACCACCATAATTGTATATCCTTTATACTGTTTTCATGAAAACTTGTGTATTGGAAAGCATAATTCATCAGGTTAGTTTTTATTTGCACTTTAATCCCTGTTGCTGTCCCACTCCAAACTAATGGTGTGTGTTTTCGTCCCTCCCTTTAACAACTGTAAATAGAAAGCAGACGGGAAGTCAGAGGCATTGACAAAAAGCAGGACGGGGAGAAGAAAAAGCCCCAAGAAAATGATAGGCACACATGGCACACTCTGATCTCACTGTAATGAGGAGGCTTGTAAAGACTTGCATTCATGGGTCATTTCCCGCTGCTGCGCAGGGTGTTTGTTCTACTTGGTAAACAAAGATCACAGCACTCCGGTTTTAGGCAAATAGACTGTGGATACATTTTCATAACTGAACTGGAATAGCTTTAAAAGTGTGTAATAGCTGTCATTGCTTTTTATTTATTTTAGACATAGTTTTTTAAATATTGTGTGACTATTGACAGTCCTGGAAGGTAGCCTCAGGTCACTCTTCCCTTGCTTTGATTTGGGCAATCAAAAGAGATATAGCTCTTTTCTATGTCCAGCTAGCAGCTGTGGAGTTTCTCTCTCTCTGTGAATGTATTTTACTCCGGTTTCTGGTGTTCCTGCCTGCCTGTGCTCTTTTAGCTGTGATCTCAGCTTCACTCTGAAGTGCTCAGCCATCAATGCTGCCTACATGTTTACTTGCTCCAGGTGCAAGGAGATTGGCTTGCCAGGCATGGAAACCCAGATGGATGGCAGGAATCCGGTATGGACTCTGGCTTTGCCTCTTATGGACAACTTGTTTGTAATCAGCTTGACCCACACATACAGTAAATGTAGATCTGCGCTTGGGCATGGTTTATGAAGAGAGCAGAGACGACTCTGTTGTTTCACCTCCATCCAAGAGCCCCAGACACCTGTGGGAATTGCCATGCAGTAGCCTCTTCCAAAAATGAAAGAGCAGCTCTTACCTGTCCAGTCTAATATGATCTAGGACCCTCCACACAATTTGGGTAAAGTGCCTTTTAACGCTGTTATTGACTGTCCTTTGATGTTACTTTCAATATTTGGAAAGTCAAGGTTTCTGTTTCTGCTCCTTTGGTCTTTGTGGAAATGAAAAATGTTTGACTGCTTTTGCAAAATTACACGCCTCAGATGTACTTTGATAATATTTTACAGGAGTTCTGTAAGCCGTCTCACCTATTTCCAGGGACCTTAATCTTACTGATCAAGGTAATTTAGCTCCCACTTCAAGATCTCAGGCTGAATCCAGCTAAGGCAAATGCATACTTACTCCTACAAAATGTTTCATGAGTGCTTCCAGCTTTGCCTGAAAACAAACTACCTCGACAGCTTCACCACGTCCCTAATCTCACACCTTCCCATTCCCACGACAAGAGCTCTGCTGTCCTCCCCTGTTTTGCTTGATCCCCTTCCTCCCTGGGGAGCATCTCACCTGCCTTTATCCCCCAACCCCACCCAGTTTCCCTGCTGTGCCAGGACAGCATCCCCTCTCTACACCCAGAACCTTCATTGTCATGGTAAATTGGCAGCTTGAATACCAGCTCAGTTCTCACCCATGAGCAAATCCTTCTGCTTTGGGGAAATTCCCAAGACCCAGGCACGGTCAATCCTCATGGCTTCAAGGCTCCCCCACCCAGGGTGTGAAGGCTGCCAGCAGGAATTCACAGCAGCAGGGTATCATGTTGCTTACAGCCTTTGAATCTGGTGTAACCCAAGTAATTCGGGACACGAGAGCCATACGCTGCAAGCTGAGGCCATCCTCTGCCTTTGGCCTCACATTAGCTTTAACCTTGCGTCCCTGGGATTCGTTTTGAGTTTCATACTCATCTTTCTCTGAAAACAGTACATTTTGACCATCACCCAACCAAAGCCAAAATCCTCCCTCATCCTCAGGCATGAAGGACCAGGCTGGAGGGAGGGTGAGAGGCAGGGAGGGAGGGACCAGGGACCAGGCTGACTTACTTTTCCTCAAGAGGAGACCGGCAGGAGCAAAGCTAACCTGAGTAATTCTGAAAGCTGCCTGCTGCCCTTCCCCTTCCCAAAACTCTGCTCTCTGGAGAGGGGAATAGCTCTTGGGGCAGCTTTTCTCCAGTCTGGGGGAAGCTGGAGGCCATTTAGTCAGGAGGGGCATTGATACAGCCAGGCTGGGGCTGGGGAGACCGGACCTCTGACTGTAACCTGCCCCCTGGGATTCCCAGGGTTAAATCATGCTATTGAGCAACACCAGAAATAATGCTGGCTAGTGAACAGGGACCGGGAGTTAGTGCTAGTTTGTAGCCCCAGCTTAGCCCTGACCTATTTTGTGATGCTTGGAGACCCAGCCTCCGCCATGAGCCTATTTCCCCTCCTAACCCTGGCAGTTTTCCCAGGTTACTCCTTGTTTTGCTAGGCAGTGACCCAGAGGGGCTAGAAGTTCTGGCTGGAGGGGGGCTGTAATTTCTAAGTCAGTGTTGAAAAGACGGAGGCTGGTGGTGGGATGTGAGTTGGTCCTTTCCTCTACTAGGACTGTGCTCTTGCTTCTGCCAAGTGAGGAAAGCCACACTGTGTCAGTGGAAATGCTGCTGAAGATGGCTCCGGTAGCACAACAGAGGGACAGACTTTTGGAGGAAAGGGTGATGCCCAGTTTTGCAGCATGGAGTTGTAAGGGAAGTCCTGGTGATGCTCCAGGTTTGAAAACTCAGGTTGCTGTAGTGGGTGCTTTTCATCTGAGCTTTCAGAGCCATTACATCAGTTGGGTTTAGTAAGTATTTCAACAGCGTTTTGAAGTTCAAATGAAAACACAGAAAACCTTTGATGTCCACCATACACCTCACTCCATGCTTTTCAGCAGCATTATTTAGTCAGTGTTCACTGAGGCCAAAGGGATGCAAAGTGCAAAATCTTGGGTCCACTGAAGTCAAAAGCAAACTTTTCCCTAGTTAGTGAGGCCAGGCTCGTACTGAAGTAAATCAAAGAAAACAATTTTAGTTTCCCTGTTTTTCTCTCTCATTAAAGAAAAAAAAGAATTCTGACCAGAAAATCAGAGCATCTTTTGTTTAAAAAAACCCCCAAATCTGGGAAAAATTCAAACAAAAAATCAGCATGAAATAAGCAATATGTGCAAGGAATTTTTTTATTTATTTTTTTTTTTTTTTAGGAAGGGTTGCCTTGGGTAGTAATCCATGTGAGAGAACCAAACTGGATAGTTTTTTGACTGCCAGCCTGGAAGTCCCTGTGTAACCGAAGCAGTATTAACAAAAGCCTTCTGGGTGGATAGGCATGGATTTGCCATATTGGCTTTCCCAACAGAAAATTTGATTTTTTCAACAAAATTATTCTTGTTGAAAATGCCTGTTCTGTAATATGGATATTTTGTGTACATTAATAGCTCCAGGGAAAATTCCTATCCAGCAAGCCTATTCAATGAGCTACTTTACTTTCCACCTTTGTGTTTTGTTTCCCAAACACAAACATTAAAAAAAAAAATTCTGGGGCTCCAAGGGAGGCTCCCAAGTTTAATAAAGACTGTGTTGTGAGTCTTTGTCATGATATTTTTCTGCTCGTTTGAAAACATAGTGGCAAACAACTGAGGGCCAAAGAATGCATTGACACAAATTGGGGATTTCTACATTACCTGTGTGGGTGTTAAGAGGGGAGAATGCTCTGCATGCTGAAGTTTGATTTCACCAGATATACTAGTATATGTGCATGATTTCTAGTTTGTTTTCCTCTCTATTTTTTCTCTGCTACCCTATCTTTCTCCTTCCCTGTGTTTCCTAATGTTTTATCTGTTTTGTTTACGAGTAGCTTTTTTCTTTATTTTGTTTTAACCACTAGGATGTATTTTAATTTTCTTTCCTTTTTCTTCCTTTTCTTTTTAATTCCCTTTATCTTCGCATCACCACTTCTTTTCCTTTTTCTCTGTTCTGCCTTTCTCTGTGGGAGCTCACCCTTATCCCCGATTTAGTGTGATAACACAGGAAAAAACACACCCTTGTTTTCAGAAGCTCTTGTCTGTCTCAGGACAAGCAATACGCTAGGCTGGCTCCTGACAAAACATAGCCCTTCTGTTCAGCATGTGCTGGCTCACCCTGGTTGAATGAAATGGCTTTGTTTTAGGTGTAGATAATATGTTGGGGTTGTCTGGCAGGTGCATCTTACAGCCAGTGTCACCCAGCAGTAAATTCTGTAATTACAGGTCATGGAGGTGGATCTTTGCTTTGATGTGACTTTTTCTGTTGTTGCAAGTGGATACAATTTGACTGAGATATCAAATGCAGATAGCAGTAAAAATTTAATTAACAAATCAAAGCTTTTATCTGGGGTTTTAGAACTCAAGCCAACAGGCTTCTTCAATCTAAAGAAATCACAGAGATGGAGGGGTAAAGGCTGTGCCTTTGTAGTGTGCACAGCTTACAACCTTTTTTATGATGCTTGCAAAGATAAAGCCTTTTAGCTGTTACTTTTCCCTTTGGAGAAGCTTTCAGATCTTCCCCAAAAGCCAGGATATTGTTCATTGTATACTTAATTTTCATCATTTTAACTCCTCAGCATACACACAGTTTCTCTTGTGATGCTGTGGACTATTTGGCAAGTGAAGATAGACCATGCTCACAGTTGCCTTCCTGCAGTTGGGGCTTCACAGAGTGCCCCAGCATGCCAAATTCACGTGCCAGCTTCTTCCTTTTGTGGTGAGCCAGCCAGTGGTGGTATCAGTGGCCTGACTTGTGGGACATAACATTGTTTTATGATTTACTTATCATCTATCTTAACAATGGAAGCCTGATTGAAATGATGCTGAAACTTGGCTCTTAGCTTCTTCATCTGTAAGTGGAGAAGATGCTTTTTGCTTCGAGTGCTTTCTAGAGATGCTGTCATGATCAAAGCAGCTAGGTCCACGCACTGACTGCCTTAGTCAGACCACTCATTCTGCTGGGAGTTGGGAGTTGGGAGAGCAGCCGTCTGCCTGTTATGTGTTGCGTGTGTGATTACTGCTGCCCGTGAACTGAAAGAAATGCAAATGTGCAAGGAAATAATGATTTTAAAAAACCCACACACCCAGTGCCACCTTTACTAGAAAGCACATGTCAGAGCATCCCAAAAGCACATAATGAAAGACATGGGGATAACCAGAGTAGGTTGTACTCTTCATCTCAATAAATGCAACTGTCTTGCACTTATGGGTCTGTTGTTCCTCAGGAATTATTTCTGAGGATGTTTACAGACCAAAGTTATAAAAAGCTGCAGAAAAGATTCAAAAGGAATACTGTAACTAAAATAAAAAATATCTCAGGTGTTCACAATGATAATATGGATTTGGCTTTTCAAGACTGAGAAGTGCTTCAGAGGAATGCACACTATACTGCAGAGACCACAGACTGATCTTCAGTGAGTCTGTGGAGGCGAGTTGTCGTATATGCACTACTCGCGTCTTTCTCAGAACATCTGGAATTGGCCCAAGGTGTTTCTGCAAGTGTGCAAGCAAAGATCCTAGTTCAGGAAACATATACCAATATCAGATAGCACTTAGTAAAGCCTTAAGGACAGAAGCATTTAATCATGGTCTTAAGGACCTTCCTGAAATGAAGCCAAAGAACCTGTTTCAAAGACCTCTGGAATCAACGGAGCACCCCAAACTTGTACTTACCCAAATATATGATAAGAGGCTCTAGCCTAGATTTGTAATGTACAGCTTTGGATTTTTGAGCTGACTTCTAGTGGGACTACTGAAATAAAATCCTGTTGAGCATGGTGAACAGGGCCAACGCTCCTAGTGAATTTATAGTGCTGGGCATTTATAACACAGTTACCCAATTCTAAAGTATAAACTGTCAAGCTAACACTGTTGCAAAAGTATATAAAAAACTTTCCAGAGCTGTAGCAGGAGTCAAAAGTGAAAGAAAGAAAGACAGAAAGAAAGACAGAAAGACAGAAAGACAGAAAGAAAGAAAGAAAGAAAGAAAGAAAAGAAAAGAAAGAAAAGGAAGATTTGCCATCCTTGTGTTTAAAGTTTGTAAATTAACTTCTTGAAATTTGCATTACTAATTTTGGTGCTTTGATGGAAGTACTCTTGTTACCGTATTTTAAAGCCCCAGATATCACCTCACAGGGCTAAGAAAAAAGGACGAAAGACTTCAAAGTGAATAATTACCTGCTGCTGATGTATTATATTTAAAGACTCTGGCTGTGGATTAAAGCCTGTTCTAGGGTTGTTAATAGCCTGCAGTAAACAACTAATGAATCAAAGAAAAGTAGCAGAAAGCAGCTATAGTTGAAGGACATTCCCATTAATACCAAAGGCCAGAGTTGAAGTGTTAAGTGTAACACAATAAAATACAGTCATTTCACACTAGAGTGTATAAGAATTTACAAAAATGGTCACCGGTGAATTATTAGGGATTGTCCTTTGAGCTTTGTTCTCAAAGCACTTTGATGCCATGCACAGTACCAGGTTTTCCACCTCTCTCTTTTTTCTACAGTTTATCTGAGTCCTTTATATAGTGCAATGAAGAGAACAGATTTGAATGTGAAGAGCTATACCTACAGCAGTGGTAGTAACTGTGCTTCCACAGAGGAGAAATAAAAGCTCAAAGGAGGAGGCACACAGCAGCAAATTGAGAGAAAACAGCTAAAACTGGTGTGGAATAAATTGGATGTCTACAGTGATCTTTCTGGTTTTGAACTATTGAGAATCTTGATGAAATAGGAAAGTAAGTGATTTAAAGGGGTCATTGGGGAAAATGATCTCAACATACTTTAGCTAAGTATATGATGGCAGCACTTCAATCTGTGGTCCTTCGATCATGGCTTACCTTCTTCCCACCAGAGGAACACCTTTTAAGCTACTGGCAGTGCTCACATGAGCAAGGGTGGGGTCCTCATTTCATACAAAGTGGAGCCCTAATCTGAGAAGCTTTAAAAGAGGGAGTGTGTTATTTTTGTTTAGGTGTGTGGGAATTGAGGTCATCTGCAAATCCTGAACTTTTCAGGGGAATATACTTTTTATCTTTGAAAATTATTTTTTGGAGAAATAAAACAGTGAAACACTGCAAGTTTGCAGTCGGTTAGGCTGATATGGTGTGGAGCTAAATGACATTTCACCTCTTGTTGGACCTAAGCTTTTAAGGCTGCTAGATTTCTCAGGGTCCATACATGAGGTTTAGAAAATGACTGAAAAAAGAAGAGAACGAAATGAGGATGATACACATGAACTGAAGAGCTAGTAGGTATTTCCAATGAGAGTGAGCATTTTAAAGGCTTAAGAATCAGTACATTTCAAGAAAAAAAACCCTACAAAACAACAACAAGCCACTACCAGTCAAAGCTAATGATGCCCTAGGAGTGACTCAGATAATTTGTCTTTCTGCACTTTGTGGTAGGTTGGGGTAATCGTGCACCTTCCTGAGGCAAGTTGTAAAACCAGCCTCGCTATTCAGCAATCACCACATCCAGTCTGTGGCATGTCTGAATCATGAGCTTTAAGTTAAGGATGGCAGAAATTTGTACTCAGTAGATTTCAAGGAAGAGCACCTGCATTGATAAAACACGTGCCATTCACTTTGCTCCACAGAAGCAAGACCCATGGGCTCAAGGTCCTTGTGGGAATGTCACCCCACGATCCCCATTCCCAGAAGAAGGGATGGTGTGTGCCTGGAGCTCACCCTTAATCACAGGAAGCAAGCTAGTAGGAATCAATTACTTCTTAAAAGCCAGGACTGTTTCTTTTCAACCAGAATAAGCTGCTGGTTCAGTGCTGGGACTTGCCGAGCCATTCTTCATGGCATCACCGTCACTGAGGACTCATCAGTCATCAGTCAGGTTTACCTCAGGGAAAGTGTTGCTAATGTACATCTAAAACCAAAAAACCCAAACATCTAAAATCAAGTGTCTCAAGAAGGATGTGAGAGACGGAAGGGGTCGACTTGTAAAAAGGCTGAAAAGGATGGTGGCACATGTGATGGCTGGGAGCAAAGGTTTCCTCATGGCGTGTAGGGCTGCTGCTGAGTGTCTGCTCCTCCCTGTGGAGGTGACTGCTGAGGGACCTGGAAGCCTTGGTTTATATCCCACTTACAACCCACTGGCTTATAGCCTCAAGGCAAGTGTTCATTGTGTGATAACTCTAGGACTAAACAGAGGATGAAAATGTCCCAACTTCACCTTGAGTATTGGTCTTTCCCTATCAAATGCTGAGATTCCTGTCATCCACCATTCACTGTCTTAGAGATAGGCATCCTGTTTGGGGCTGCAGCCCCATGACAAGCAGTGAGTCAGTTTGGCATGCCGTCACCAATGAAGGAGGAGAGTCCCTTCCCCCCACCCCACCCCATCATCTCTTCTTTGCTTTCTCCTTCTGTCTCCTTGCTTGATCTTCCTTGCTGTCTCCTGGCTGTTAGCTCCCACTGCTTACTTTGAGCAAGCTTATGGGACCCTACTTCAGAACAATTTAATTCAAAAATTCAGCAGACAACTAACCCATCAGAAGACTTAAACTGTCTCAAGGAAGTGTCTGATGAGCATGGAGCTGCCCCAGGGGGGGCTGGGACAGTACCAGGATGTTCTCTGGAAGGGTGAAAGAGCATGAGAGAAGGGAAAGACAGATGAAACTTGCCTTTTTCCATACACATGAGCTGTGAAACAGCACCCAAATGCATTTGTCTGAGTTTCCTTAGAGTCCCTGGAGAAAGCTGGTAAATCTAAGCTGTCAAAACTGAACTCTAAGAGTTTTTCTAGAGAGAGCCTGAACAAAAAGTGTGGACTCAAAATCAAACTTTTGGAAGTTTGAGCTTAAATGAGGTAGAGTCCAACCATAAATCTTAGCACTTCAGGTAAATGTTCACCATTGGCCTTGTATTCACTGCTTCCCAAATATTTGAAGTCTGTGCTTCGCCTCCCCACGACTAACTGACCTGCCTCCATGCTTCTCCCATGGTGGTAACCCCATCTCCAAGCTACATGCTTTCTCACAGTGGGGCTTCACAGTATGTCAGATACTTGGCTGCCATGTTGGGCTTTGAGGAATGAAATAGCAGTGAAATGCCTGATAAGGCCAAAGGGAATCACACAAAATAAGGACAGTGGTTCCTGCTCCAGAGCAGCTGTCCCAGACTCTCCACCAGCTCATCCCAAAATCAGTGGTTTGATTATGGCTGGGCCACATTTTTCAGTCGTGTTCCTCTTCGCACTTAGGAGAGTTATATAGATGAGAGGTTTAGCTGCACCCCTTGGCTATTGGAAATGCCCCATCAAAGTGCCAAGGGCTTGAGGGTGGCTTTTGTGGGAGCAGGTGGGCATAAGCTAGCAGCCAGAGCGTATCCTGCATTGGCACTGCCTGCTGTACTGCTGTGCCTTTCAGGGAAGGCAAGGGGGCCACAGGCTGCACAGCCCCTGTCCTGTCTCTGTTAGTGTGATGTCCCTCTATATTGGCATGTATACACTGAGGGGAAAACTAGGTAGATATTTCAAATGTGTTTTCTCACTTCTTTCCTGCCTCAGACACATACTGTGCATGTATGCAACAACCATCTGTTTGGGGTTCTTTGGTGGACCATACATATTACTGCAAGAAGCTGGCCATGTCCATGTCCTGTCTCATCCTTGCTGTCTGCAGTTTTTTCTGCTTGTTCCAAGGACTGCATCTTGCTGAGTGTTTTGTGATTGACTCCCAGTTCTCTGCAAACTCTCAGACTTGCTTTGCCAAAGCTTGCCATTTTAGTGCATTATTTGTACTGTAGCAATGCCCGGAGGCCCCATTGTGAGGAGGAGCATCTGTGGTTGGTACACATGCAGCTGTTTGTCCCAGCGTCCGAGATGTGCTCTCCCAGCCCTGTCCCTGCCTCTCCAGCGCATGATGTTCTCAGCCATCATTAAAACTTAATATGTTCCATTTGGCATCATCGTGAGAAAGCTATCTTGTTTGGGGAAAAATGTATTATGAAGCCCAAGGCAAAGATGCAGACACTTTTTGGTGATGGTGTTGATTACTCAAAAAATGTCATTCCCAAGTTGCCTCATTTGCCAAGTGTGGGACATATGTTAGTAATTGACAATGCACAATGTGGATCTCTTCTATAAATGGCTGTTTCAAAACACAATTAGTAATAAAATAAGGGGACCAAGAGGTTCCCCAGAAGATCTAATGCTGCACCTCTTTTAAAACTGTTATCACTAGCAGGCAAGACTTGTTCTCCCTCCTTCTCTTCCCGACTGCTTTTCTTTTTGTAAAACCTCAAGACCTGTTCCCCATTTTTTGCTTATTTTGCAACTTAGGATTTTTTTTGTTCGTTCAGGAGACAGCTAGCTGAAACTATGTCTTCCTTTTCTTAATATACTTTCCACCAACATTTGTGCTAGCCTTAGTTGAACAATGCCAGTTAAAGACATACAATGATTTTCAAGGACCTGAAGGAGGAAATAGTTCTATAAAGCTTACTTCTTTGTTCCTATGGATTCTGCCTTTTCATTTTAGTTACACTGCACATGGACATAAAGTATCATAGGTACTTTAAAAGAGTCGGAGGCCTGAATTTGCTGTCATGTCACCACTGTTTTAATGCAAAAGTATTAATTCAGATGGTGTAGTTTATGAACACATTGGTGGGACTGGAATAAATCTTAATATAGCAGCTCCAAAAGATTTACAGCAGAAGGGTTTGAATGTGCAAATATTTATGCAGGTGTGCAGACCTGCAGAGTCTATTGTTGCCACAAACCTTTTTGCCCGAGGAAGTTATTGGTCTAGTAGTGATGGAGGTAGAAATGGGCTTTTAACAGACCTAAATACCAGTGGATAATGAATAGTAAGGACAATACAACGCACATAAAAAGAAAGGTGCCACACGTATGAGGCACACTTGGAAATGGCACTGTCGGGTTTGTCTGGTATTTGGAGGGGTGGCTGGATGCCAGGTGCCCACCAAAGCTGCGCTATCACTCCCTTCCTCAACCGAACAGGGGAGATAAAATATAATGAAAAACTTGTGGGTCGAGATGAGGACAGGGACACCACTGGCTCATTACTGTCAAAACAGTACTCAACTTGGGGAAATGAGTTTCATTTATTACCAATCAAATCAGAGTAGGGTAATGAGAAATAAACCCAAATCTTAAAAGCACCTTCCCGCCACCCCTCCCTTCCCCCCAGGCTCGACTTCACCCCCGGTTTCTGTCCCCCCCCCCCGCCCAGCAGCGCAGGGGGACGGGAGCGGGGGCTGCGGTCAGTCCATCACACGCTGTCTCTGCCGCTCCTGCCTCGCAGGGGGAGGCTCCTCACACTGCCCTGCTCCAGCCTGGGGTCCCTCCCGCGGGAGACAGTCCTCCATCAGCTGCTCCGGTGTCAGCCCTGCCCACGGGCTGCAGTTCTCCACAGCCTGCCCCAGCCTGGGTCCCCGCGGGGTCACAGGCGCTGCCAGGACCCTGCCCCAGCCTGGGTCCCCGCGGGGTCACAGGCGCTGCCAGGACCCTGCCCCAGCCTGGGCTTCCCACGGGGTCACAGGCGCTGCCAGGACCCTGCCCCAGCCTGGGCTTCCCACGGG
The DNA here is from genome assembly GCF_023638135.1 of Falco biarmicus. Lineage (NCBI taxonomy): Eukaryota > Metazoa > Chordata > Aves > Falconiformes > Falconidae > Falco > Falco biarmicus. The sequence goes on from NC_079290.1 coordinate 61,547,477, forward strand.
GTCGCAGCCTCCTTTGGGCACCCACCTGCTCCGGCGTGGGGTCCTCCACGGGCTGCAGGTGGGGATCTGCTCCACCATGGACCCCCACGGGCTGCAGGTGGGGATCTGCTCCACCACGGCCCTCCACAGGCTGCGGGTGGGGATCTGCTCCACCATGGACCCCCACGGGCTGCAGGTGGGGATCTGCTCCACCATGGACCCCCACGGGCTTGCAGGTGGGGATCTGTTCCACCATGGGCCTCCACGGGCTGCAGGTGGGGATCTGCTCCACCATGGACCTCCACGGGCTGCGGGTGGGGATCTGCTCCACCACGGACCCCCACGGGCTGAGGGGCACAGCCTGCCCCACCGTGGGCTTCACCACGGGCTGCAGGGGAATCTCTGCTCCGGCGCCTGGAGCCCCCCTGCCCCTCCTGCACTGACCTGGGGGCTGCGGGGGTGTTGCTCTCACTTAGTCTCACTCCTCTCTTCCACTGCAATTTTGCTGCACAGATTCCCCACCCCCCTTCCCCCCTTTTTAAATGTGCTATCCCAGAGGCGCTACCACCATCGCCAATGGACTCAGCCTCGGACAGCAGCAAGTCTATTTTGAAGCCAGCTGGCGTTGGCTCCATCAGACACAGGGGAAGCTTCTAGCAGCTTCTCGCAGCTACCCCTGTAGCCCCCCTGCTACCAAAACCTTGCCACACAAACCCACTACAAGGGACAAGACTATTTGGTTGTTTGGGTGGCTGGTAATATATATTTTTTTTTTATCAGGATACTATGAATTTGAGTGTTGTTGGGGTATAATGATGTATAGGTGGATGCTGGAAGTCCAGCCTTCTGGTGACCTGGCCTGGGCCATCAGCTAGCAACGAGCAGGAGGTGCAGATGACTGACACAAAGTTATACCTGCCCTTTATGACTGTTGGTGTCTTTCTTTCATGGCTTTCTGGCCTCCTCGTTGCTGTGCGACTCTTGTGTAATAGAAGAACTGGTTTATATCTTTGCACGTTCTTTCCAATGCAACAGTAGCTGCTCTGATCCACCCCCAGTAAATATTAACTAACTATTGCAATATGTTCTGTGTGGGGTGTAGTCTAAACCAAAGTTGATGCAAAATACCGCATCCCACTTCCTAAGCAACAACCATGGCCAAATTGCTCCATGCTTTACATGGTGTAGCAGCCCACAGAGCACTAAGGTCAGCAAGAATCTTTCCACTGACCTCAAAAAGCTTTGGCTCAAGCCACTGAAGATAATGGTAGGCACTGATTTTCCTCCAAAGGTGAGCATGACTTAGGAAACATTTCTGAGATCCTGACCTCTCTCTTTTTTCCAGTGTGGCCAGGAATGATCCCAAACCAGAGATGCCCTGGCTCAGGAGAGGTTGTGCTCCTTGGGTGGAGATGGAGCCAAACCTTTGACTTTTTCCCTTTGTCTGAAGTTTCTCAGCTTCCAGGATATGAAACTTTCCCTGGCCCTTGGGTAGGAGAACACAAGTTAATCTTTCTATATGGAGTCAGTATTTGCTGAACTGCTTTTCCAGTTTGGATTGGTTGTCTTCCCATTAAAGGAGGAAGGATAGGTCTTTTTTTGGAAGGAGATGGAATTGAATCATTGTTCTTACCTACTTCATACCTATGTAAGCCCTGTGTATGGGTCCTTGTGCATCAAATGAAGTAAAATAGCATAAATAGAAGGTCTGATTCCTGCTTCTCTGAACCCACAGTTTTAATAACAGATTTAAATTCAGCACTTTGACTAATCATTTATGTGCTTTGTATAAGGATGATACAGCCTGATAGCATCACTGGCTGGTAAGAAGTCAGGGTGAATGTTCTAGCAGGGCTCAGGCACCATGACTGCTATTGTAAAAAACCAAACAACAAAACACCACGACAAAACCCACCCACCCATACTCCAGAAGTAGAAGTATCCCATGGAAACCAGGGAACTACCTTGATGACCCTAGGGCTAAGCCATTACTTTTCAGCTCAGGGTTAAAATTTCCTATGGTATATTTCCAAGGCATAAACAAATGCAGTGGTAAGTTAGAGAGGTTAGATAAAGTTAAGTAACTTCTATTTTTATTTTCAGCTCTCCCAACTATAATCTATTAAATTATATCTTGGTAGCACAGAACCAGTAATAGTGATTGCAACCCCGTGGCTCACATGTGATGGGTAACATGTCAGGGCCTGATCTCTTCCTCTCTCCCCCACTGCTGCTGCCACATGAGCTCTGACTATCCAGGGATCAGCAGGAGAAAGATGGAGAGGTAGCACTGGGCCATGCGGAGGATGGGGATCTGGCATGACAAAGTTAATCATCACTGCCCATTAACTGATTTCTCCTATATGCTCTTCTTCCCAGTGGTAGCCAGAGACAATAATATTATGTTACTGCTGACAGTAACGTCTGTGTTGGGATATATGCTTTGCTGACAGGAGCTGAAATCTTTGAGGTATTTGCCATTGGGAGCTTGGTCCCATCCCTCCTGGTTTGTTTATTATTTGCAGCTTTGCTGCCTTGGTCTCCTGGCCAGCTGGCTTGTGTGGAAAGGGGATTCCTGGAAAAGCAGTGTGAGGGTGGCTCAGGCCTTGGGGATTGTTACCGTGTCCTCAGTCATGCATCTGACAATGACACACTGAGTGATTTACGACCAGACACTTGCTGTCTTTGCCTCCATTTCCCTTTCTGTGAAATGCTGATGGTGGTGCTTGCTTCAGAAACTGCATGAAGCTGTGGAGTTGCCAAGCTCTCTATGCAGCAACACATGACATCAATTAGCTGTGTTGTACAGGCCCAACACTGAGAAAGGAAAAGGTTGTTTCGTCATTGTGGCACTGAAAATACTATGTTTCCCCATCCATCTTGAACAGCTAGCCTGGGACAAATGAGAATCACTTGTGCACTTTGCCTTTCTGTGTTTCAGGTACAGAAACAACCTGTAAATACAATGATAATCAGCATTTATCATCTCAGCTATCAAAAGATTAAAACAGCATGTGCTTTTATTGGTTGTCTTTGCCCTGGCTCCAGTACCCACCATCTTACTTTGCTTGCTTAATCTACTTGTAATAAAAAAAGAGCTAAGATAAACTAATATTTCTCTTGGTTTTCTTAGTGCTCATGGTCCTTCCCCATTACTTCTAAGTCTCCTCCAAATTTCCATGAATCATACATTAAGAATCAACTTCTTCACTTTGAAGTCCACTGCAAATTTCCCATAGACTTCAACAGAAGCAAAAGATACCCTGACGCCTCACTAAAGCTTTTTAAAGATTAAGATGCTGAATCTCTTACAGGAGGTGCTTTGAACTCTTCAGACTATGAGTTGATTCACTAAATATTCACTTCATGCACATGAGAAGGGGAAAAAACCCTCTTGACTCTTTCTTTCATGTTACTTGAACAGGAAAAAGTGCCTGATTTGTTTGTGATTTATACTGATTAAACCATGGTTTTAGGGATTACTATGCGTTTTTCTTAACAGAGAAGAAGCATACAGGGTCCCTTTGCCAGTTGATTATTACTATCCTAGTTCCACTGGTATAATTGTATCCAAAAAATATGCACCACGGGATGGTTTCTTTGTTTAGCATTTTAGAGATTGCAGGTACCTATTTTTTGCACAGCCTACTGTGTGGTCTTGGAATCAAGTCTGTAGCTGCATTACATTTGATATGGGTTGCTAGAAATTAAGACCTTGACAACAGGCTGTCATTCATACCTTTTGCAGGGTGTGGTGAAGTTATGAAATCTTCTCATTATAAAAGAGGCAGATCGCATTACTGGAGAGGATCACATTACTGGACTTCATGCACCTGATGAAACTCTGGCCTTGTGTTTGCATCATGATTGCCCCTGAGATGTGAAAGTGGAAACAGATTCAAGTGTTGTGAGGGCCCAAATTTCAAAAGATCTGACCTCTGCGTGATGGAGTGCAGCAGGAAATGGCCAGCAACGCAAGAGGAAAAGGACCTGTTGGAAAGACCATGGTTGTATTTTTCTTAACTCATGCAATATTCACTGTAGCTTCCTTTCTCAGTTGTTTCCTCATGATTCACTGATTCTCCTGCACCTAGGCTCAGAGATTTCACAGTTCCTGGCAGCCCACCAGACTCTGAGGAAAAAAGAAGGACCATATGTGTGTGATGAAAAGGCGCTCGCTTATCACTGTAGTTTTCCTGAAAGATCAAAAATAAAATCTTCCTGGTTTTGGAGCAGTAAAATGTTTTTATTGCAGAAATGTGACACCATAGGTGTTAATACAGGTCTGATTCTTTTGGTTCTTTGACACAGAAGAACGGTGCAGCTGCCTTGCCATATTTAATACTGCATTGTTACCAATACTGTGCAAAGTCTTCAGTACAAAGTGAGCTTAACAAGTAACAACGACATCACACCAATAACAGTAATCCAAAGTAAATTACCTCTTCTCCTTTCCTTTGTTTGCCTTCGCATTTCTGTCCCAGGTGAACTATGAAATGCTCTAGGCCACGCATTTCTCCGAGGTGAGTGCAATTCTTCAGCAGCAACCATCTCTGTCCTTTAGCTGTGAACCACATGGTGCTCCAAACACGACAGCAAACCACTAGGCATGTCAGCTGTGTCCCACCCTACTGGGAATTTCACATTTTTCTGAAGACAAAAATATTTTCCTTGGCTGATACTCTATAATAGCAAATAATAATAATAATGCTGTGCTTTTAAAATCTGTTTTTCTAACCTTGCAGTCTGAACACTGTATATCACATACTTTTAATTGAATCTGCTATTGTTTGAAAAGGTTTGTATTACCCTTAAGACTTAGGAAAAGCCATAATCCAAATGAAAATGGTTTCTCAGCTGATGCAAGCCAGAATTCCTTGGCTATATTGTGGTGGATGACCAGTCTGGTTTCCCTCAGCCCACCTACGTGACCATTACACTATGGGCAGATAGGGTATTAGCACCTTTCAAGAAACAAGCACCTGGCTACCAATATCCAAATGAATTAAGCTGAGATGTTTGATTTTGCAATGCAGTGAATATAGGTACCATAGCTTTGTAACTCTAACATGTTTTTGAAGCAGATACTTAAAGGTACATAGTCAGCGGCTTTGAACCTGTTGGGTCACTGTCTTTTTGCTCTCCCCCCCGCCTCCCCCCACCCGCTTTCCTCTATTTGTTCCTTTTTTTTTTTTTCATCTTTTTTCCTTTCTTGTTTCTTCTTTCTGCTTTCTTCCTTCTTCCCCCTTCCAACCCCCTGCCCTCCTTATTGTGTTTTTGTGTTTCTCAGGGTTATCTATCTGGAAGCAAAACAAACACTGGCTTCCTTTCTTTCAAAGGAGATTTTGGTTGAGGTAATAATAATACATTTGTGGTGAACAGTAAGGGGCCATCTGTTCACTGCTGAAAAAAATGCTCACAAAGTAAGCATATCAGTGAAGTGCACCAAAAAGGACAAAGCAAAGCCTCCCAGAATGCTTATCTCAAGGCTATTATTTAAAGTATTTGGGATGCTTCAATCCACATGGCTTTGAACAGAGCTTCTGAGGATGTCTGGGTTAAAGTTTCCCACTGTTTTATATGAGTGTCAGCCTACTCTCCCACTTCTTCAGCTACCGGTCTGCAGGCAGGCAGATACAGACCAACCTCCTATCACACATGCAGGGACTCCAGCATACTGAGAAGGCCCTAGACTTGCGCAGCTCCACCGGACCTCTCATATTCACACCTGCCATTAAATCAAAGGGAAATACTGCCTGAATGGCCTTCCCACAAGCTCTGCATGTTAATTATTTACAAAATATGCTGGCTTCCAATGTTAGGTGATGAAACCTTTTGGGTACAATTGCCCTCTCTGCATGACCGTGTATAGGCAGGGACCTTAGGGAAAGAGTTCTTCGTGTTTTCATTTCTTCTGCTTGGCAAGTAAGGGTTGTCTTTCGACAGAAGAACTGGGAAACTTGGCCCCCTTCTCCAGCCTCCTAATGCTACAGCTAAGGCACCGAAGGGATCTGGGAGAAACACGATGAAGGCAGCAAGAGCCATACCTGCTCTGTGTCTCAGGAAGGTGCATTGCTGGGGTGTCTCCCTGTCAGTGCCCACACTGCAGTTCCTTGACCTGCCATAACTCTGCCACACTGAGGAAGGACCTGCCACCTCTCATACGTGCTGGCTGCAGTGGGAGACGGTAAGACAGGAAGACCTGATTGAGTCCACTCAAGTTATTTCAGAGGATGCAGTCTCAGTAACACTGTTCAGGCTCTTCAACTGCTGCCTGCAGCCTGCTTACCACCATGCTGACAGGCATTGTGGTCCTGAGTGAGTGGCACTGCAACAAATTTGGGATGTTAGGTGTGAGCTTGTCTGTTCCAGAGAGCTTAAAAAGTCCTGATCCCTTCATCACAATATATTCACAGGGTAGCTGGGAAAAGTTCAGAGATGGGCAACAAAGACGGCCAAAGGTACAGAGAGGCTCTGCATGAAGGATGACTAAGCTAGGACTCTTTTGTTTGGAAAGGAGATAATGGAGGAGGAGGTGATGGATTTACAAAAACTCTTGAGTGGCATGGAGAGAATGAGTAGATTGATTTTTTATTCTTTTCCAGTAGAAGAGGTGGGAGGCATCAGATGAAGCTAATAAAATAGTAGGGCTCCAAAAAAAAAATCTTCTCAGGCAGCTGACCTGCAGATCTCCTTGCCAAATGGTGTGGCTGCTAAAGTTTTATATGCATTCAAGGACAGGCTGGAGAACTTAATTGAAGAGTAATCCCCTGAGAGTACTAAATACATAGAAACCACAGCCTCGTCAGCAAGTTCCTGTCCTGAAAATGGCTGGAAACTGGGAGAGTGTTACAGAGAGATTTCGTATATGCCTGTTTGCTAGGCATCCACTCTTGGCTGAGGTGGGAAGCATGGTATGGGCTAGAAGGACCTTCAATCTGATATTTTACAGATTATCTTTTGTTCTTCACTGCAGTGAAAAGTCTGCAAAACTGTAATAAAAGTAGGGTTAACCTCACTTCAACCATCAGAAAGAAAAGGCTCTAGTCACTTAGCTCCCCAGTTATCAGTGGCACAGAAGGCACATTGCCCACCCTAAGACAGCTATCCTAGGTGACGGGTGAATCGCCATCTCCAGCCACCTTTTGTTTCTGATTTCCCAGCGTGTCTGGACAGCTGCCTAGGGTTGGATGAGTACTTTCTTTATAACTTTAGTTAATCTTACTTCAGTGAGACTGATGCTGATTAAAGCAGGTTTTAGCAGCAGGTTTAAGGCCTTTTACTCCGTGGTTTTAAATGCAATCTGTGTTAAGGCTAACATCTGTTAGATGTGTGCTCTGAAAAATGCTCCTTGAACATGAGTGGGAATTTCTGTGTTCAAAGGTCAGTGGACTACAGCAGCAAAACCAATCAAGCTCTTCCAGGGGTGTGAGGATTCTTCATTTCAGTGTGTGGGACTGCTGATGTTTCACTACGTATTTAGACACTGCCTCTGAAACTAAGTAAAAGGTGGCTGATAGCTGATAGACAGATTGCTGGCTTGTGTCGTACTATCCAGAACCATAACATGACCATTCCCAACTGTTGCTCCAGCATGGGGTACCACTAGATATCTCATCAAATCAAACCACAGAATAAGAGCACAGAAATGTTCCATATTATCCTGCCACAAGAAAACAACCACCACCACCAAGACCCCAACAACAAAAAAGAAAATCTTGAAAGCCATTTTTGTTTTTCTCTGATTACATTTTACCTTCCAGGAAGCAGCTGCAAACACAGTCCAAGTTCATTCTAGCTTTGTAATCATCAGCCTTTGTTTTGTAAACGTATCTAAACTGCTAACTTCATTTGCACAGCACTTGAATTACTCAGAAAATTCTTTCTCAACCAGACTTCTAACATGCAGTGTGACAGACCTTGGCACTCTAGAGCAGCATACTCTGCCTGCATTCTGTGGATGCTTCTGTGGATGTGTTAATGATTACAGCACAGCTTTCCAAAACAAATAGATATTGCTGAATGTTATATACATATTAATTAAAGTGATATACTTGTATTTTTTTTATAAGTCTGTGTTTTGGTTCCCTTTTACAAGAGGTTGTGGCATTCAAGATGTAAAGTCAAATTTGTCTCAGAATTTAGATTTCATAGCAAGAGACTTAGGAAAAGCCAAGATTAGCAGAAATAGCCCCATTCTATTTTCCTTTTCTAAATTTGACTGGATGTAATTGTTTAAATGTATAACCAGTATCTTAACAACACAAAGGCTGCTATATTTGATCCCAGACATGAAACTGGCAGGAAACGGGTTACTATAAAATGCAGAAGTGAGGAGTCTGCTTTTACTAGCTTGTTTGAGAAACAGGCACAAATCTTTAAATTGTACCTCAATTATCTTTGAACTTTAGAAATATTAGATGTTATTTGATAAATAGATATAAAAATAATAATAATTAAATTTCTGGATAATAATGCTTCTGTGTCTTATAGTGTCATAAACATGCCATCAATACAGAGCTGGTAGAGCTGGTAGAAGGGTAGAGTCAGACCTTTTTAACCTGCTGTCTTTAACCTGGCCAGACCTTTACATGCCAGGGTCTTTCCTGTGCATTCAAAGCTCAGACATCAGTGCTTTTTATTGAGAGAATAAGAAGCAACAGTGTCCTCAGGTAAAAGGAGCTCTAAACACATTTGGAGGCTACACAGTGTGGGAGAAACACATAATTTGAGACTGTGTGGGTGGCTGAATACTCTGAATATTTTTATAAGGCTTTTAAAAAAGATGAGCTGACAGCATCTTACCTTACCTACTACCCTGAATGCTATTCTGTGCTGTCCTTGAGCAATGCTGCCCGGGGGAGGTAAGGCTTGTCAAATGACTAAGAGCTAGCAGTATTTAGACACCTACCTCCTCTTCACTTCAGTTAAAATTAGGCACAGAAATGCCTTTGTGGGTTTGGGCCTGGTGATCAGTGAGATACGGCAGGGGATCAAAGTGACCCATGGCAGCTGAAGCAGGTGTTTTGTGGCTATGCCGAAGGCGGACATAATGAAAGAATTGTCTCTGGCTGCACTGTGGCCATCCTTCTCTCTGTGTAGCAGCCCACGCTCACCTGAAGCTGATGCTGACTTTCTAGATGGATAGGAATTACAGCTGACCAAATAACTAGTTGTTAAGCTTACTGCCCCATCAACTCTCTGAAGAATCTATTTTCTTAGAAGCATTTCTGGAAGTCCTCTGCAAGTTTGTGGTGTGGCACTTTTTAGGAACATGCAAGAAGTAATGCTATGAGCAGCCAGACAAGGGTCGGACAGTGTACAAAGACAGCTTCCAAGAAAGAAGGCTAATATCAACAGTCACAGGTCAGATACACATAATCATTTATCTGCTCTGGCCACGCTAACAGTAAACCAGCTGCAAACATATGTAGATGACACACTGAGTCTACTTCAAAGGCTTTTTGCAATTCCTTGCCTTGGACCCAAGCAGGGCAATGTGGATGCCAAGATAGATGCAGAAATCTTCCTTGGACAACCATTTCTTAGCCTGACATTGCATCTTGATTACCTCCTTTCAGAAAAGGAGAGCTGCTAATAGTTAGTTGGTTTCATTGCTGTTATAATTAAGAAGCTGGGCTACATGTCTTGTATGGGTAAGTTTAATTTTCAAGCCTAAAGGAAAGGAGAGAAGCTGGAGGGGGCAAAGAAGGTGGGACATGGTGTTTAGCTGAAATTATCTGTGGGGCTGGGCAATTTAGCTAGAGGGCTATAAAATATCTTGGAGGAAGGATGGGGAAGCTTCTTCTCATGTTTGGCAGCTGTTTCAGACAACGTGCTGGAAGCTTGTGTGAGGGGCGGGCTGTCCTGCAGCCCTCGCACAGTCACCATCCAAGAGCTGCACAGGAGGCAGAGGGGCAGAAGAAGGTGAATGGCACAGTTCAAGGCTGACCTGCAAAGCCAGGACCTGGGCAATACAGGAACAAGTGGCATGTCTGCTCTGAGGGCAGGCCATGTCCTTGTTAAGCCTGCTCTGAAACTGCAATCTCACTTTTCAAACCTTCTGAGGGTTTGCCACGAGCCTTTTATGGCACTGACATGCACCCAGGCTCGTATACACTGTGCACACGTCATCAGCACTAGTGGTTTAGACTTGATAAATTTTCTTTTTTCCAGACAGATAAAAGATCCCTTGTAAACCTCTTTCAGCTGCAGTCTCTGTGTATTTTCCATACTGGATACAGCTACAGGTTTCTTATCTTACCAGAAACAGAGGTACCACAAGGGTCATGTACAAAGACAGGTAGCAAATAGGGCCAATACTTTCGGACTGCAAAACCCAAAGAAATGTCATGACAAATATCTGTTGATTTTGGAGCCATCTAAACATGACAACTGAGCCCAGGTTAAGCAAAAAAATAAAGAAATAGAGAGAGAGAGAGGGAAAAAAAGTGCAAGCATTGATAAGAAAATAATGTTGTGCATGTATAAAACACTTCTTCGGATTGTGATATTTCCTGAAGTGCTGCGAGTTGAAAGTTGTTATTCATTCAACAGTTACAGCTCCATCTGCCCCTCCTAAGAGTTATTTGTTTCAGGAAGCCTCTCATCCAGAGGACTGATACTTCGAAGGGACTCATAGTTACCCCCTACCCACTTTTTGTGCTTCATTATGTGTATGCTGATGAGCTCAGGGTGGTGGCCAGGTGATAAATTGCTAACAGGTGAAAAATTGATAGATAACCTGTTCATTAGTTAAAAGGTTTGTAAATTAAATAAGGAAGAAAGGACTGTGGAGGACAGAGGAAGGTGGTGGCAACTTTGTGGAATATGATTGAAAAGAGTAAGTCTTAATCTGGTTGTATAGGTAGATGTTGTATGTAGTTTATGTTGCTTTTTTGGCAGGGGTGGCTGGGGATTCCCACTATGATTGGAACTTCTTTAGTTCCTTATACATGTGAGGTTTTTTCTGCTTGATAGATCATAAATGGATTGCTGAGCCTGTGTGTATCCTTATAAGACTGCACTATTATAATCTTAAAAAGGAGAGCAGTAGTGTTCTCTATGGGCAAAAAAAGTCTTTCTTGTGAAAGCAAGGAGTGGATGTTCTTTGATTAATGCTGCCTTTCAGCATGGCTTGAGATGTGCTTTGAAATGCAAGGCCATGAAGTTGTACAGCAGTGCTACCTTCCACCTAAGTTAGGCTCTCATCCTTCTTGAAGAAGCTATTATTTTTTGTAAGAATGCAGGTAAGAAGTATGTAAGAAGAATGTAAGAAGTGCACTGAGATTGATCTTACTTTCCTGTCCAAGATCGAAGCATCACATGTGGTTGCTACCTTTGAATTTTAGTAAAATCCTTGTAGATAAACGTTGTAGTTTCTGCTGTTAACTTTTAGTCTATGAATTCTCAAAACAGTAAATGCTTTCCAGTATGGCCATGGTGAGTGGAAGCTACCCCTCTGCCCTTGGTTAGTCACAGCTCACATTTAATGCCTGTCAAACCAGTTCTTGAAAACTGGCCCCTATGAGAAACACCTGTAATGAGCTGGACTTCCCTAAAATGAGGTAGCTGCAAATGAGTCAACTAAATTACTTTGACTTAAAGTAGCAGTTTTCTTGTGTAGTCACTGAGGATTTTTCTTTTCTCTGAAACCATTTCTGATAGAACTAGGGGGACTTGAAAATACTTCTGGTCAATCAGTGCTGGTAATCAGCATGAAATTATCTCTGTGTTGGCTGATATTGGGGTGAGATTGGTCTTTTGTTTTTGGCAACAACCTACATGTGCAAAAGAGACAATATTGAAGTCAGACACAGACTTAATGAATCCCTTGTGGCTGTCTCCACACCTATGAGAAGGAAATACATTATATTAGTGATGATGCACCAACTTTAGGAACTGTTTCAGGCATTGTCCCCAGACCATCCAAGGGAGATAAAAGTTAAGTATGTGCTCCAGGAAACAAAGACCAAATACACAAAGTATATTAAACCCAGGCAGCAAACTTGCCAAGATGCTGTGCACAGAATAAATCTACCAGGAACTAGAGCATGTATGTTGGGGCTTTCACAGTCTGTCCTGCAGTAGGAGAGTAATATAGACTTCTGCATTGTGTCTACAATACAAGGCTGGGAGCTGTCTCTTTCTGCAGAGGTTTCCCACTGCAATGAATATAGCCTAGAAGAGTTTGTACCATCTGCAATGGACAACTATAAAATAGTCTAAGACACAGGAAAATATGAATATAGCTACTGAAGCAATGGTTACTTGACAGCAAATACTGTTTGTTAAAGTCTGTGTCAACAGCTCGCCAGTGCTCCTAAGCATGTGGTTTTGAAGGCCTAGCACTACCAAATTTTGGCAACATTCACACTGAATATGTGGTGACACAGGTATTTTTATGCCCAAAGTTACTTTAGTGCAGGCAGCAGTGTTCTAAATTCTCTGGGCCTGGAGAAGCATTGCAAGTGGTAAGTAATATGTTAATGTAAATTACAAAAATACTTTTGAATATCTGTGCCTAGCAAACACTATTGGTAGGGAGAAGAAGAAGTGGGATGGATGGCGTGTAACAGCAAACTTTCTAGACTCTTGAATCATTCAGTAGAGGGTCACTGTAATACAGGGTCACCACTCCTAATTTTCACTACCAGTGACTCTTGCTAGTGTTGTACAATACCATCTTAAATCCTTTCTAAAGCCTTTTGTTGTGAGCTGTATTTTGGAAGGAGGGTATCTTGGCGTTTTTTTGGTGTCGTGTCCGCTCTGCACCTCCCCCCCCCCCCCCCCCCCCCCCCAATAGAACAATGGAGAGAACCAAAAGGGGAGAAGCCAATAAAATAGACAAGATTTTTTGGGTCATCCAAGATCATCTTCAGCTGAAAATTAGAAGCAGGAATATCAGACTAAGAATGGGGTAAGAACTATTTCTTTGAGGATGAAGGGATGGAAAAGAGTTTCCGACCCATTCTGAAGTTTGTCGGCCACTTTTTGCTCAGTAGTGGAGCTTTCCTTAAAAATCTGGATTACATTGCAAGGCCACCCTCTAAACTAAGATGCTTGTAACAATACAGTCTGTGCTGTAAAGGTGGGAATCACTGTATATATGAGGGATAGGAATAAATTATCAATAGCAGAGGAGATGGGGTCTTGTTCCAGGTTATGTAAAACCCACGCTGGGTGATCTGTCCATTTATCTCAGTCTTTTGGTGAAAATACCATTTTAAGAATTTCCTCTTCTCTTCCTATCCAGAGCCTTATTCATCCCCTCCTCAGCTGGGATGCACAGCTGTTTAGGAGGCCCCTGGGTAACTATACCAGTGACTTGATCAGAGGCCTTTAAAAATCCCTACCAAAAAAGCATAAACCAGCCCTGTGCCTGAGTTAATGGGCCTTACCTATTTTAGCAAGGTGCTGCTTCAGTCCAAAGTCCCTGTGTGGAGCTCACGCACACCTCCTCAGGCTGGATCTAGCTTGGGGACCCAGGAGTGGGGTCCCATCATGTGGTGTAGGTGAGCCTGGTTTATCCCATGTGCTGGCCGTCTCTTTGACTATAGGAATCCTGACTGGCTTTGTAAGAGTGTCTCACTTAAAGACAGCCTGAATTATCTTAATGTGTTTAAGGCTTCTCCTGACAGGACTTCTTAGAGCACCACGTCCTTAAAACTTAGGCAAGTAGTAGGGATATATGAGGACAGGTTACCTATAAACACATACATAATCCTCAGACTGGCAGCCTTGTGGATGCACATCTATATAAGTCAAGCCTATTGCTGGAGGTTATGAGTAGCCCATGAAAATAAACAAAATTGGAGCAGCAGCCAGTGATCTGGTAGTCTGTACAAGGTGGGATTTCTTCCACCCCTCCTCACCTCGTAGGTTTCTTCAATATAAAACATACATCCACAGTAATATTTTTTCTTTTCATGAACAGTTCAGCTATGTGGATTTCAGTTGGCTTAAATTTAATTTTTTTGTTGATAACTTGCATTTTGAGTAAACCTCACCATTTTTTAATGATGAGATCTACAAAAACTTGATACCAGTAAAAACACAATGTCTGCAGAGAAAAGCCCCAATATGAAGTTTGCTCAGGGTATTTCAAAGAAAACATAGTTATTGCAATAGCTGTTGATCCAAAACGCTTCACATGTGGGAAAGCTTAGCTGAATAAAACAGTTCATGCATATAAAGATAGGATATCTATAAAACTAGGCATAGAACTTGACCATTTAAACTCTTAATCATGAGTTTAAATAGTGAGCTCTAGCTCATTTCTTTTCCCCGCTATTTCATAGGCAGATTTATGGGCATAAACTCTAGGAAAAAGATGCAGCTTGCATGTGCTATCCTGTTTCATCTGTCTTTTTTAAAAGACTCACACCGATGTGGTTATCTTTTGGGATGGCCCATCTTCATATGCTGGGAATAGTTTGTTTCCTTTTATTTTTCTATTGTGGTTCTGTGTTTTAGACAAGTGCCTTAAAAGTATACTGTTGGCAGGACATGGATAGACTTTTTCAGTATATTATTATACTGTTGCCATAATACATAATTATTATTAACTGTACTTGGAATTTAAATGCTGGAAGATTTGGCTTTTTACTGGGTTCACTAGAAAGTTATTAAGAATTACATGCCAGAACTGTATTTTTTTCATCAAGCTTATGTTTTAAGAAGTCTATGTTGACTTCATGCTAAAGTCTACATGCACACAAATCGGTGCATGGGCAGCTTCAGCCTGTGTGGCAGCCTCCAGCGGCTTCCCTGCCCCAGGATGAGAGTTGTGGTGGATCTGTGGGTCAACCTCACCCTGTGCAAAGGCTGCCTCTGACTGCATGCAGATGAGTGCCCATTGCTTTCCAATGCCGCTTGGCTTGGAATGCTGAAATGGAGCTGACCAGGGGGTCCTGGCCCAAGGGCAGGTGGTTAGACTCAGCTCTGTGGCAGGGTGGAGATAAGGGGCTGGGAAGCTGCTGGATGCTGCATGGGAAGCTGAGGATGGCTGCTGCTGGTGGTAAAGTACCCTGCTGTGGCATTACCTATGCAGAAGGATTTCCAAACCTATGCATGCAGCACAAGGAAGGGCACGTTAATGGATCCTAGGATGTAATTGGCCTTACTGAAGGGATCAAAGTGCTTACTTGCTACAGCCATGCTAAAATCCTGCAAACC
Organism: Falco biarmicus; assembly: GCF_023638135.1. NCBI lineage: Eukaryota > Metazoa > Chordata > Aves > Falconiformes > Falconidae > Falco > Falco biarmicus. The sequence continues at coordinate 61,562,633 of NC_079290.1, forward strand.
ACTGCCACACTCTTGAATATTTCATACCTTTCTGGTTTTAGTTTAGGTTGAGTTTTCTTATCTGCTTCCAGCTGGGTCACATGAGTGTAAATAGATCAGTTTGTCTCTAGGGATATGATTTTCTAGAAAACTGGGAAAGATGGTTCAGTTCAAACCTTGATTTCTGCTGATGATGACTTTAACACTTGTAGTAGGTTTAACACTCATTGACCAATTCTATACTGCTTTTGTTTCCTCTTTGCTGTTTTTGGTTTTGTATTTTTTTTTTTTAGGGTAACCAGATGATGTTCTGGAACAAAGTCTAATTTATTGAATGGATTCTGATATTCACGCAGTGTTCCTTGGCAAATGCCAGTTTTAAAAACAAATTGTCTACTGCGAAGTAATGCAGGTATTCACAGGCTTGTTTCACCTAAAGTCAATGTGATTGAAGACTTAAAGTTTAAGAAATTGTAGTTGTAAAATAATTCAGGTCCTTGAAAACTTTATCCTCAGACTTTCTTATTAATGTTTTCCCAGAAGACTGCTAATAAACTGAGGACGATGGGTACTCATTGACTTTGCTTTTCAAGAGTTATACCTATGTGCTAGACACCTAGGCAGATTGCTGCCAGAGATATACAGCCAGAACAACACTGGCTGTATCTGCCATAAAAGCCAACTCAGTATCAGCCCAGCCCTGCAGTGCCTCACAGGACCATTGATGTTGTTATTTCCTATAGTGTGGTCAAGCACCTGGCCTCAGCAATTCAGATGTTCTGCACAGAGACAACACCAGAAAATGTCAGTACTTGGAATAGGGACAAGGAATAAATCTGGGGTTAGGAAGCTGCTGGAGGTGCTGGTGCCTGATGATGGAGCTAGCACCCATTTCTGTGCTTTTCAGGTATGTCTTTCAGGCAGCTGTAGGGTTCGTGCTCCTTGAGAAGAAAAGCAGCAGACTGGTTATGCCCTTTACTGGGAAAGGCACAGGAAGAGTAAAGTACCAATGGTCAGTATACATAGAGGTGTGCAGCCGTACTCTGTATTACTGTAGTGAACATCACAGAAACAATTAAACTTATTGATTGCAGGTACATAACTGCTGAGCCCCGAGCCCCTGCCTTCAGGCAATAGGATCACAGTCTTCTGGATGACTGCTGCTCTCTGTCCTTGAGTAGGCAGGTCTTAATTCCTCTTCTCGATAACGTATGACTAAGAGTAGTGGGACATCCAACCACCACTTGGAGTACAGTCAAAATTATCTTTCCGATGCCTTATTTTGAATCCTTCCTCTTTCTCTGCTTCACCTAAAATGTCCACTCAGTACGCTTCCAGGACTCTGCTAAGCAGGCATGCTGTATGCATCAGATCTCTTCAGCATGCCAACTTGTCTATCCCCTTTGCTCAGCCATTAGTGACAGGATATCATCCATTACTCTGTTGCTGTTCCTTCCTTCAGCACTGCCTTTTACAAAGTAACGTACTTCCTGACCTTTCCCAAAGAACCCTGCAGCCTGCTGTGTTTGGCTGTAGTTAGCTCATAGCACTCTGAAACAGCAGGGTCTGAGTCCTTTTGTATTTTGGTGAGGTTTTTTTCTTTTTTTTGCTGGGCATTCTGTACAGTAAGATTTATATACAAATGGGGATATTAATGAGACTCATCTTAACTTGACTGTAAAATTATTAACTTGCTTAGTGTCCTCAGTAATGTCATTCAAAACCAGGGAGCTCAGATACTGCCTTTGGGTATATCCAGACTGGAGAAAGGAAAAAAAAAAAAAAAAACCCCAACAAAAATACAACCAAACCCACAAAAAACCAATAAACCAAATCAAACGACCAACCCACGCACTCCACCCCCCACCCCACCCCCCCCCCCCCCAAAAAAAAAAAAACCCAAACAAAAAACCCCCACCCACAAACAAATGAAAAACCACAACCCAAAAAAACCATTTATGATGAAAACAAGTCTGGGTTGTTCTCTGGTTAACGTAGCTACTTGTATTTGAAATAAAATGTGATGGCTTTCACTTAAAATGTCTCCATGCTTTTACCTCCGCTGTTACTAGCGGGAATGCGGAGGCAGGTTGGACATGGCATTAGAAGCTGCTTGGAGTTACCCTGTCACTTGCCCAAGTAGAGGTGTACCATCACGATATGGTGATATAATAACCAAAAAATGTGCTAGGCTTTATATTTGTTATTTTTTTCCCCTCAGTCCTTCCATTCACCTTCTTTTGAAAGCAGGATTTTTACTGCTAACATTGTGAGAATCACACATGCTGTGTTTAGTTGTAGTTAAGGGATGTAATGTGAGGTTTGGGGAACTACTTCATGTGTTTTGGAAGACAACCCTAGCATGTAAATCTATAGACTGAAATTCTTGGAGTGCATCTGTTGTTGTGTCCCCCCAGCTCAAACTGCTTATTTGCTAATAGCAGAAACTTTTGTCTGGTGTAAAATGTTCAATTTTATTTTTATTCAGCCATTGCAGCCAGACTGTGATACTGTCATTCACATTGTGTACTCCCCTAGGCTTGCACTTCAAAAGGCATTAAACCACCTCTCTCCCAGTGAAACTCTCCCTAAAATCTGTTCCTTATTCTTCAGATAACCCAGGTGCCATCTGTAGATTACTCACAAGGTCATTTATGGCTTACTTTAAGTGAGGGTGGCAGAACCTGGCATCGGGAATAGCTTTGTACTACATACAAAATAGAGAAGGCAGTGGATGTGTTTGAAGGCATGTGCTGTTAATCTTACGCATGTGATGAGGCTTGCTTCAGACTGCATTCGTATTTCTTGGCAGCAGAAGACAAAGTGTGGATGTGACAGCCGCCAGTGCAGGGGCTGAGGTTAAGGCTGCAGAGCTCTGTGTGGGCAATGCCATCCCATCACAAGTTTCTGGGGGAAGAGCATGGCATTAGCCAGCTGGGCCATTTGGAGACAGATTCTTGGAGACAATTAAATGATTTAGTTAAAGCAAATTTTTTTTTTTTATCTTTCTAGACAAATAAAATACTACATCAAGCTGCTGGTGTTTAGTATCCCTATAGAGCTCTGTAGATCTTTTTAGAGTAAGCATTTTCTCAGATTTGTGTATGGAGACAGAATATGGCTGAGGAATAAAGGTAAAAAGAGTGCACACCTGCACAGCTTTCTGAAGGAGGCTGTTCTTTTTTCCACTGATTAAGGCCATATAGTATTTATCAATGTGACAGAAGGGCTAAACTCAAGTGGGAAGGTATCCTGGGCCTGAATCTAATTTTGTTCCTGTCAGTGGACACGTGAGGTAATTCAGATGATTTCAGTGAAAGACACTTGGGGATCGACAGAACTGAGATAAAGATGTAAGCCACGAATTGTCCACCTTTGCATCACTCCTCCAACTCAGAGGTTGTTTGGGGGGGTTCTTGCTTTGATAGCATGGTTTTTTACTCACAGAGAACCTGTCAGCAGGCCAGAGAGACACTTTCAAACCAAGGGCAGTGGTGATTCTGACGTGCCCAGCAGTGATCTAGGGACACAGCATGTGGTGGGACCTGGGGGATCAAACCTCCAGAATCTCCACAGTCTTTCCATAGTGGAATAAAAACCACCCCACAAAAGTGCCACATTGAATTCTACAGTTTACTAATTTAATGACCTTTTCATATGTTAAAGCACATGGCCAGTGTGCCCTAAGACACTGAGGCATAGGGCAATAACACTCCCTCTCACATCCCTAAGCCTTCTGGGGGTTGAATGTGTAGGAGCCCACCACGTTTGCCCACCACTTGTCCCTATGCTGCTGCAGGAGCTGAGCGAGGAGAGCCCTGTCCCTTCATGCAGCTCAGGTGAGCTGTGGCAGTTCTCCCCAGCAGCACAATCCATTACTAGGAGGGTGAAGAGCAGGGTCAGAGCACTCTTCCTTCACAGGGTGCCTTTCCCAATGCACTGCTACCTGGTTGCACTATACACTGAGCAACCTGTTTAGCTAGGCCAGATGTGACAACTAAAAGAAAAACATGGTGTGCTGGTGCTTCTCACCTCCAAATTCCCAGCAGCAAAGCTTATATCCTTAATAAGCAGGTAGCTCTAACCAGACATAAATACACAACACTGCTTATGGTCTGCATCTTGCCTGTAGATACAGTTTTTAAAAAAATCCAGCCAACCAACCCTGCAGTTAAAACTGAGAAGCTTGCTGCTTATCCTGCATAGAAGACTGCTGGTTTTCAGAAGTAATTTTCCAAGCCTTCAATCCTTTTAGAAGCTTCAAAAGTGGATACTTTTAAGCACCCAGTATTTTTGAGCAGACTGCTTGATGATGAGTTGCTGCATTATGAAAAAGTGTGGGCAGCTGGAGCAACTCCATGCAGCAAGGCTTTTAAACCATCTGTATGTTGTGGGGAGAGACATTGTAGTGACCTGAGCTGCAGTGGCAGGGGTGGAAGGATGTTGCATGTTTTTCTGTCTAGATTCTGACTAACTCCTGTGTGGGTCCTGGCATCTGATGCTGAGCTGTCTTCGTTCCCAGCTGGGTACATCACATATCTTCTTTCCAGCCCCGTGGGCTGAGGGAGGGAAGACCATGGACCAAATATAACTGGGATTAGAATTTGGCCCTTAAATGGCTTTATTAAACTGTGGGAAAGCCATAATGTTGCCAATCAGCCAGGAGGAGAAAGTATTGAAAGGTGATCACACTAAAACCCTCCACCATTTCAAAGCAGAGGAAGGTCTTTGTGTTGAAAATTCTACTCTCCTGACCAAAATAGAAAATGGCATGGCAACCTCCCCTTTTTTGGTTCTTTTCAGGTGCTTATACGTTACATGTTATGAATAGATATAGGATTTTTTGCTACACTATCTATAGGCTAATTTTCATTAATTCATGGGCATATTGAAGTTCAGGATTGACCGTGGTGTTTCTGTAGTTCTGGATTTTCCATCTGATGTGGTTTTGAAAAATACTAGTAAATCCTTGCAGAAGTCTTTTGTTTCTAACCACAGCTCATGGATATTCTCCAGGCAGAATGACAAAAGTTGTTCTGAACTTCCTCCTCCTGCTTTCTATTAAAGACTGGTTGATCCTTCTTGGTTTACCTTGCATTTGAGCTATGGTGTTGGGACAAGTCTGTTCTATATACATATAATCAAGTCCTTTCACCAAACTTCCCCAAGGCGTGTTCCAGCACAGATTAACAATGGCCACTTCAGGCACAACCCACATGTGGCAGTTGTGGGTAGGTGAACAAGATGTTAAATATCTCCTACAGAGAGAATCACAGGACCGGCTGCAGTCTCATTAAGTCTCTTATACTCTCCCGTTCTGATTTTGCCATTTAAATTCTCCTGAAGAGGGAGTATTGGCTTTCCAGAGGAGAAGAAACATTGACTATTTACTGAGCAACAGCTGAAAGCTATCACTTTTAATCTTACGATTCCTTTTGACATTGGATGCTTACACTGGAAGACACATTTTTCACTGCAAACTATTTATATTTTGCTTTGCAGAGCAAAATAAATTATTAAAGCAGGAGCTATTCCCAGTTCACAATCACTTCAAGACAGTAATAATAATTGACCTGAGGTTAGTCTCTCTATAAATTATATTTGAAATTGTCTAAGTTGCAAACAAGTACAGCCAGACTGTCCCCAAAATGTATATTCCAAGAAAGTTACGTCAGCAAGTATATAGTGATACTTGCTTTGGTGCTTAAGTGCTGGTGCGCTAAACTGGATTCAAATGCTTGTGTCCCATATGTGAGAAGTATAGTGTTTTGCTAGTCATTAACAAGAAAAGTATTATGGTTAATTTGAGGCTTTTCTAAAGCCTTTTTTGGCAATTATGCTATGAAAGGGAGCAGCTGAAATAGTAATAAAACTTTATACTTACAGGGAACTTTCATCTGGGAATATCAAAATAATTTATAAGCCTAGTTAAGTCTATCTCGGTATTTTTCTAGGATACTGCTTTCCTGTGGCAATTGGTAAGCAAGTAATTTTATCCTGGTTTAGTAGAAGGGTGAACTGGGGCACAGAAAGGGTAAACAACTTGTGCAGGGCTACTGCAGCAGATCACCAGGGGGTTAGCCAAGATTCATGTGCACAGAGGTGGGGTTTGCATTGCCCAACTCATGCCTGTTTTCATTTACTTTCTGACAGTAGGGAGCTTCTCACTGCCAAAAGCCTTTCCCCCATCAGTGCAGAGTACTCAGGTCCTAAGGATCTATGTCCAGGTGCTGGTAGCTGCTTACTCCCCTTTTAATTTAATTTGTTCCCAAGGGTCACTTATTTCTTCATACCCTTCAGATGCCCAAATCGCTATCTTCCTCGTGCCAGAAAACTGGTCTCTGCAGTGGGCACCACCCATCCTGAGCAAGGAGCCCAGGTGGGACATGGGGTACCCAAGTGATGGACTCGCAAAGAGCCCCATTTACTGGGAAGGCAGAGATGCTTCTCCTGAAGTCCTTATTCCTAATAAGCATCCCAAGGTACACAGAGCACAGCAACCCTCCAGCTGGAAGTGGTGAAGGTCCACCCCATGATGCTAAGTCTGTGGCTGAGAAGAAAGGATTAAATTTCCCGGCCAGCTGACTGAGACCACTTTACTACATCTGTGTGTGAGGAGCACCCAAAAACCTAAGGAGTCTGTCAGCCACTTAAGAGACACATGCCTTTAAGACATGGGGAGTCACTCTGATCTGAGATCTTCAGGTCTCTTTCTTTAAACAAGCTAACCCCTTGCTCCAAACAGCTCATTTCTGTCTGGAGCTGCAAATCTATCATATTTAACAATAAGATAATTTCAGAGGCTATAAATCAAATTACTCTTCCTCACTAAAGGAGGAATTCCCCATCTTCCATGACAGAAAGGCTGTTAAAGCACAAGGATACTCCCTGCACTAATCCCAAGTCTCCTTCAATGGTCTGGGCTTGATCTGAAGCAGAATAGGTGTTGTGTGCTCTGCAGAAAGAAATCTTCTGATTGCACTTATTTCTGCTGCCCATGTGAAATCTAACTGTGAAAACTCCGACTGGGAAATCTATATCTATAATTTTGTAATAAACCTTTAGGCAGGTGCCAATGCATAGTCCTATGGACACTTGCAAGAAGATGATGACTGCTGCTTGTTCATGAAGTTTGGGCAGAAAGTGTTTAAAGGAACAAATAGAGGAGTGAAATAAAGAACTCTGCATTGTAATTTATTGTCAGTCACACAAAAGGATCATTAATTTTTTTTTGGCAGAGCTTCAATAACATTTTAAAAAGCACCCTTTTCCTTTCTGGGATGCAGCATATGAGCCTTTAATTGTAGGCATATTGGAGATTTTTTCACCCTGGGCCATTCATTTTGCTTCACTATCTCCCCTCTTGAGGGTCGTCATCTTGCTACAATTTATAGTTGAGACTTCCAGACAGGACGCATGGTTTAGAGTGCAGTGTAAGGCTCTGAGAACCTGATAGAGGGTGGCAACAGTTCTGAGACACCAGCACATTTGCAGGATCAACAAGCTGACTGTCCAGCTCATTAGATGAGGGGAGAGTGGTGGGTGTTGTCTCTCTTGACCTCAGCAAAGCTTTTGAGACTGTCACAGGTAAGCTCAGGCTGCGTGGGTTAGATGTGAGATATCTAACCATGACACTGTCATGGGTCAGCTCAGGCCGTGCGGGCTGGATGAGGGGACAGTGAGGCGGATCGAGAGCTGGCTGATGGCAGAGCTCAGGGGCTGTGACCAGCAGCGCAGAGCCCAGCTGGAGGCCTGTAGCTGGCGGGTTCCCCAGGGCTCAGCGCTGGGCCCAGCCCTGTCCAACGGGCTCCCCAGCGCCCTGGGTGAAGGGGCAGAGCCCTCAGCAAGGCTGGCGGTGACACAGCCCTGGCAGGAGCGGCTGGTACCCCAGCGGCTGCGCTGCCGTTCAGCGAGGCCTGGGCAGGCTGGAGAGCTGGGCGGGGGGGACCGAATGCAGTTCAGCAAAGGGGGTGCCATGGGGGCCTGGGGGGCATTGGGAGGAACGTGGCCGGCAGGTGGAGGGAGGTGATCCTGCCCCTCTGCTCTGCCCTGCTGAGGCCGCACCTGGAGCGCTGTGTCCAGTGCTGGGCTCCCCAGTTCAGGAGAGTACAGGGAACCGCTGGGGAGCGCCCAGCGGAGGCCTACGGGGATGATGAGGGGACTGGAGCATCTCCCTTGTGAGGACAGGCTGGGAGAGCTGGGCCTGTTCAGCCCGGAGAAGGGAAGACCGAGAGGGGATCTTATCAATGCGCACAAATATCTTCAGGGTGAGTGTCGAGAGGACGAGCCCAGGTTCTTTTCAGCGGTGCCCAGCGACAGGACAAGGGGCAACGGGCACAAACTGCAGCACAGGCAGCTCCATCTGAATATGAGGAAGGACTTCTTTACCCTGAGGGTGACAGAGCAGTGGCACAGGCTGCCCAGAGAGGCTGTGGATTCTCCTTCTCTGGAGACATTCAAACCCTGCCTGGACACGATCCTGTGCAACCTGCTGTAGGTGACCCTGCTTTAGCAGGGGGTTGGACTGGGTGATCTCCAGGGGTGCCTTCCAACCCTGACCATTCTGTATGATTCTGATAAGGGGGCACTGTAAATAAGTACTTGCCTCTGACAGTCTGGATTTGGACCACATACTCGTTATAAGAGATCTCAAAACAGAAAACAACTTTTGTTTACTGTGCTGCTAATTCAAAACTCTGAAACACCACTGCTCCATCAAAGAAAAGGAAAATCATGTACCTGCATAGCTTATGCCGAGGTACATTCAGGGTTTTGTTGGGGTTTTTTTTACTATTATCTTTATTTTGCTAGTGATTCTGTTCTATTAACATGACTAGACGTGCAGATCCCTATGTCATTAATGGATTACAAAAACCTGAAAAGAGTAGGGGCCAAGCAGTTCTACCGGCAATTTTTTTCATTAATGAACTCCAAATATACCCAAAGCAAACATATGTACAGAAGTCTTAAAATCAGGTCTGTTGAAGGGATTCCAGTGCAGGACATTTTATTAACCTCCACATAAATAATTGCACTTGAGCTCCACACGTTTTGATTTGTAACTGCTCAAAAAAAATCAACAGCATATGTATTTCACATGTAAAATACTTCGTGCAAGTGAATGATCAAAAGCAAGTGAAATGCCTCATTCTGTCTTGCTCAAATGTGTTCAAAAATCAGAATAATTCTCAGCATTTCATCAATTTTATTAATGATTTTTTTCTTGGTTTCTTAAGTATTTGTAAAGAAACATTAAACTGAGACATGTTTTATGAATTCAAGGACATTTTATTTAGTCACCTATCTAGACATGTACATGCACAAATTAATTGCTAGTCACTTCAAGATATGCAGAGAACAATGTATTTAAAAAAGTCCTTTTATTGGTTGTTACCTATTTGAGGAGCATTAATAAGTTATGAAACTGACATGTTAGCATAAGTTAGTAAAAGGAAAATTCTCATGCAAAATTAATAATGCAGAGGCTCACTTTCCAGCAGCTGAGACAGGGTTTTGGTCTGATGGTTTGTGTGTACTGGGAATGTTTGCATTAAGAATATCATTATAGTTTGGCTTTTCTTCAGCAGTTGATCGTGACAGTGACATGCAGAAACATCATCTTTGGACTATTTATTAAATTTCTTTCTTTTAATAAGCATTCAGCCAATTTACAAATAATTTTGCTGTTGTTGGTCACAATTTTACAGGCTCCTTGAGTGACTGCAGAAGTTCTCTCCAGTGTGTGTGGAAATGTACCTTCAATATGTACCTTTAATGGTCTTATGAACAAGCTAATTAAACCCAGTATTTTAAAATGAGCAATGTCACTTTAAATCAGAAAGCTTTCATATGTCTTTGATTCTGTTACCATTAATTGTTTTCCCTTGAAAACTGCTATAATTTATGGGAAAACATTAGTCTGTTGTAGAACAACATGCAACTGGGATTTTGTAATCCTTCTGAGCACTATTAAAATGATTTCCCACAATTGTTATTTCCTTTAGGACAACAAAGTGTCCTTATTATCATTGTGTCCCATATACATACCAATTGTCTGTAATAACTTGTCTGGTTGGCAAGCAATGCCTTTTATGGGAATTTTTTTTTTAATCTGTAGTCTCACCTTTCACATGGATAATATGTCACAACCATATTTTTGACTAATGTGTATTTTTGTTTATATGTATACGTGCATACCTGTTAGGCTCATCTTTAGCTTGATGATCATTAAATGTGTGTTAAGACTAATTACTTTCACTGTTTCCTTTGACTGAAACATTTAAAAAGTTTATGGTACTTCAAAAGTGGCTAACATTTGGTTTCTGTTTGGGATGAAGTCCTGAGCCAGCTTATTTTTTTCTCTCTTCCCCCTCCTTCATCCCACAACCTGCCCGTCTAATATCTGAGCATTTTAACCATGTGATTAACGTAAAATAAAGATCACCCAGGCTTTTGCTCTCTGTAAGATGAATAATACTCCAAACATAATGTAATTGAAGAGCCTTGCTTTTTGTGATGTTGGGTTTTTTGTTTTTGTTTGGTTTGGTTTGGTTTGGTTTTTTTCTGAGTGCAATAGATGATCTGTATGAGAGGGACCAGTGAGACTAATGCTGTGTTCCCTGCAAGGTTCTGGTGTGATGATAACGTTATTTTAGGGCATCATTATTGATATTGGCTAGCATTACTCTGAGCCTTTAATCAAAAGAAGTGATAAAGACGTCTTTATGATACGCCCTATGCGATAAGCATGAGAACCATGGAAAAAGATTAAAGACCTAGTATCTTGGGCCTCGGAGAATAGTGTCTTTGTCATGTTAAAAATAAAGTTGACCAGATGTGCTCATTTAGGCATGGCAGCCCCTTATTTTCTCATTAAACCCATCCCTGGTTAGGTTTTTAAAATCAAAACCTTAATTTTGCCTTTGTCTTTGAGCTTCTGTAATGCTTGTTACTCTGCTCTGTGACCAAGTTGTACAAGGCACTTCAGCTTGTGCCTTTTTTCTGTTTGTGAAGAGTCAAAACAAGCTGGCAATTAAATATGTGCTTCTATTCCTTACCAAATCAGAGGATCAAGTGACAAAGTTTGTCCCTTGCTGACCTGTTCCTGTGTGTGAACTTCTTTGTAGTTGTATTGCAGTGAGCCAGGCTGAAAACCCCAACAATAACCAGCAGTGGTAGGTGCAATTGTCCTAATGGAAATGATTCAACCTGCACATCTATTGCTCTGAAAGTTCCTAAAGATTTAAAAAATAACGAAAGATATAAAATACCAACCTGGCCACCTGCCCCTGCAGCACACACCCACCGGGACTGCATATGCTTGCTGCTGTTTTAGGATGAGCTTTGTCAGAAGCAGTGGCACCTGGCAGGGAGGATTCTGCATTTACAAATTAAAAGTTCATGTGGTTAACCAGCAATTCTACTTCAGGGTCAGACACAGCTTGTGGGAGCATTTTCTCATTAGATTTTACAGTTTAGAACAGACTGAACATATCAGCCTGCAGGACTGCTGAGAGGTTAAATTTGAGAGTGGAATTTTAACAGGACTATTTGCATACAGCCGTGTGCTCTGGAATGAAGAAGTATTTTCCATTCACTCAAGCAGCTGACTGTATAGGTTCCTAGCTTAAAGTGCAGAGAAGAAAAGGGAAAGCTCTAAGAACTACATGTCAGCACAGCAAGAAGCTTCTGGACATATCCTAAAATATAACCTTCAGTTAGTTATCAGGCATTTATTCCATCACTGTGACTCCATTAAGTTGACACTCAGTGAATCCCCATCCCCTTCTGTGTTTTTGCAGCAAAATCACAGCTCTAGGAGAATTTATATTATTAATGTAAGTTTTGTTTCCCTGTTTTATTTATGCAACTGTTGTCTGCTTTTGAATTATTTTTAGGAGAAGTCTGTCTTTCAAGATGCCTTTTTCCATAAGGTATAACTTTTGATTCTTGTCTACCTGGAAGCATTACTGGCTTTTGCTGGGAGAGTGTAATGGAAGAAGAGTTGTTTGGGGTTTAAAAGTTCTTTAAAAATAATTTGATTACCATTAAGTGGAAATACTTTTAATGCTTTCCTATCCTAGATGGGAGTTATCGTTGTTGACAGAAAGCTCAGGGGGTGGCGGAAATAATGAGTAGTCTTGCAAAGTGAAGTATTATATATTTATCCAAGCATCTAGCAGTTCAGATACTAATAGTTTATCTTCAAATCAATAGGAAAAGCCACATGGCAACATGATCTCTCCTGCTGAAATCTTATTGCATTCTTTAGGATTATATTCCAGGATTACAGAGAAGAGAGGCAGGGAGATGGATTTATAAAATCTTTCAGAGGGTTTTCACATCCATCATTCCCAAATGATGGTGGAGGAGCTGGTGGTGGTCTGGGATGCTGTGGCCCATGGATCATGTTGATGCCTGTGAATCAGCACTGGAAAGGCTTCACTGGTGTACTTCAGATCCCTTCCAGTCCCCCAGGTTGTGGCACAGTGCCACAGCCTTTCCCCTACACTGGGACCTGGTGTGCAAAGTGCATCCTTTGATGTATGGCAGGTTGCTTGGTGGGCTGGGCCCCAGGCTGCATGGCTGCATGATGGTTTGCAAGGGAAAGAGGCATGTGTAGAGCCATCATGCATCCATATCCAATAATTGGCCTGACTTCTTCAGACCCTTGTATTGTTAGGAACTGGGGTAAGTAGAGATGAATGATCTCTTCTGCGATCATTAAATTACAGCAGAAACCTCCTAGGGGGAGATGAAGATTGTCTGGCCTCTGCTGCCTAATGACCCTTTTCCTGGAGAGCGTCAAGCTAAATTTGTAGTTGTGTCTCTTTGTTTAAACATTGGCTTTCAATTTATTACTTAAGGGACCCAGCCTCAAATTGGAGATGGGTCGTTTTTTGCCCTTCTTAATGGTAAACTGAACCATGCACACAAACATGTCAGAAACATTCGAGGGTGAAATGCTTTCTAGTCTGGCAGCCCATCACTTTATGTTGGTGTCACTTGATTAACATAAACTGTCAGTGATCATGGCCATTAGAGAAAATGCAACTTCATTACCTGGAAACTCAGCGAGACAGTTGTTATTGCTTTGATATGGCAGTAGGATGGAGAAGTGATAGCTCTGGGACTCTGACACCCAGCATCAGGTGCCGTGCAAGCACAAACTAGAAAGCCTCTTTCCACCTCCCCGCACTTGAAGAAGAGGGATCCTGGCCTCCTTGGCCACAGACCATTTTCAGGCAGCCAGCAGGCATCCTCCATAAATGTCTGGGCAGGGGCCCTTAGAGCCTGTGCTGACCCAAGTCAAAATCCAGCTCAGTGTTAGGCACAAGTAAATAAACAATGTCCTCTGGAGACAAGCCATGCTCTTTCCAGGTCCTGGTAGGCTTCCTTGGTACTAGGATATAAGTAGGCAATAATATTAATCTGTCCAGTAGTTTTCCCTCTTTGTAGGATCTGCATCTCTCATCAATTTTTATTGGCTGTAGAATATTTAAATACCTAGTAGTGGATTAAGCCCGCAAAAATAAGGATGATATTCTTGGTTTGTAACCTAAATAGTGCTCCCCAGGTAATGCTTTGCTTTGTTCTCCATCACTTGGTGAAATGGAACCACATGTGTTTACTTGAAGGAAGCCTTATGGGAATAAAAGCATCCACATATCTTAACATGCTGCTGTTAGAGCATGCAGATCAGGGATGAAGGACCTAAATAAACCTCATTTACTGTAGGTAACAGAGTGCACATATTAGTGTGTGCATTCAGCATTTTCCAGCAGAATTATGAGTTTTCTGGCTGATGCACAGTTTCCTTTGTTGTATAAGGGATTACGATAGACGATCAAGACTAAACTGTGCTGGCAGAGTTTCACTCAGTGCTGAGATGACGTGTAACTGTCTCCCAGAAATGAGCCTCTATGCTCACTTAAGGCACAGCTACTGTTTTTGCCTCTGTCCCTGGTTTAAAAGCAATTTTATTCCTTAAGCATATGTGAGAGTGATACTATTGTGCAGTCAGAAATGTTTGAGGGTTGGGGTTTTCTTCAGCCTCCTTACATTTACTTGTTTGTTTCTTTGTAACATCATGTTTCTGCTTGGAAATATGTTTGGCTACACAGGAAGAGTATCCATTCCAATTTATTCTTCCCGACCTTTCATGAAGCTAAAATAAACTGCTTTTTGGAAACAAACCAGAGGCTCTCCTCTCTGTTCGGTTCAAACAAATCTGACCTTACAGTTGTTTCTCATGGAGACAGCAGAAACTTCTCTTTGAGTCAGTGAAAAGGAAGCAGGAAAGGGTAAAACTTTCCTATGCTGATCTCACTCTTTTTAAAGTATTCAGATATTCATTAAAGGATGCTGAATTTTTCAGACCTTTTCTCTTATTGACTGGGCTGCTTTGCCTGTTGTGCCCTATGCACTCAACTTTTTGTTGCTTTAACTGAGCATCTGGCTTCCCTCTGCAACCCCTGTCCAGATACGCGCTCACTCTCCTGAAGCCCTGACACGGCTGCTGATGTTCCCTCTAATGCATAGCCAGAAGGGATGAAAAGTTGTGCAGAAACTGGACTGAACTGATGACGTAAGTGGCTGTAAGCTCCTCAAACATCCCTTGCATGAATTTTAGGGGATATTCTCCCCGTAGCGGTAGGAGTCTTGAGCTGGCAGTCCAGCAGTTGAATAATGGACAGCAAGGGTGGTATAGGGTATTGCATGGGAAATACAGAAAATAAATCCTGCCAGCTGATGCAGCACTGGCACTTTTATGGTCCTGGAGGTCATATGAGGGATGTCTCAAGTACAGCATCAGCTTGTACGTATGCTGCTCAGGTGGGTTGCTGGAGTGTTGAAGATGCAGGTGGTGTCCGTGTAGGCCTAGAAGTCCTAGAGAAGCGCTGATGTCTTCTCTTGTGCACCTTACCTCAGCTCCAGCTCTTCCCAGGGAGTGCTCAACTTGGTCTAGTAAAGAAAGTCAGCTGACTTGTATATACAGCTTTTTACTTTTTCAGGCTGGGGGTATGTGTTTGGAAGAAGACGTTGTCAAGCTCTGATGGGCAATGACCATGAAGTTCTCAGTCTGAACTATGTGCATCTGTCTTATCCAAGTTTCAGGCTTCCAACTGTGCAAAGTACTTTAAAATCACTCTCCAAAATGAGTAAATAATGAACCATCCTGCACATTGTTGGGAAAAACAATGCTTTTGGAGGAGATCAGGAAAGGTTCCTTTCTGACAATTATTTTTAACAATGTAATACAATTTCACTGAAAGTTGGGGAACAGCTGGGGGCAAGGATAGAAACATCCCTCCCTTTGGTTAACCTTGCTCGGGAAATGTGAATCACTGAACTAAATAAAGTTTGTAAAAGATGCTTTGAAAATACTATGCTACGCCCTATAATTCAGCTAAGAATGAAGGAGGAGGGAAAAGAAAACATCAGAAGTCTCTGCTTTTTATATTGCTTCCTGGCACATTTCTGTTTCTTCTTTCTCCCCCTCCCCACACACCCCCACACCCCCTTCCCTGGCAAAAATCTTCTTTCTGGTTTTGTTTTGTCTTTCTCTCTCTCTCTCTCTCTCTTTTAATCCTTTTCATTTTGTGAAGCTGGTACCATAACCTTAACAACAACCTTGTTGTCTACAGACAACAATGAGAAATGCCAAGGGAAAGGGGAGTCCTGTTGGGATCGGAGGACAACAAAGACAGTTTTTTAACATTTTTATTAGGACCTCATGATGTACACATGAAAAATTAAGTTCAGAACATGAACTGCTCTTCAGATGGCGCCGTTTAAATCTGGAGGATGTTAACATTCCTGCTGCATGACAAAGGTCTGCCACCCCCTGTGTTGATACTCATCCTGCTCAAAGGGGCAATAACATCTAAGGATGAGCAGAGGCTGTGGCACCAAATTCTGCTTGAAGGCTACTTTCACAGATTTATCTTGGGATTTTCTAGTGTTCCTTGTCAGGGCCAGTTTGCCCTTGAGGGCTAGGCTGTATGGCTCTAGCTCTTTGCAGGGCTCCAGATGTATCATCATTTGCACATATTTGGATGTACGCTTTGCCAGAGAGGATAATTAATGGTAGAGGAGGAAAGGGAGCAGAAAAGTATCGGCCCCGAAAGTATGGAAGCAGGGGTTTCAGCACTGTTTTAACAACTGCTGTCATAGTGAGGTGACATCATGCGGAGCGTGTAACCTGTTTGTATGGACAAATTCATCCACAGGTCCTCCTATATGCTGGCCTGATTGGAATACTGGGAGCTGACGGTGGCATGTAGTGGCTGAGTGACAGCAGGTGGTGGAGGCCCTGGGTTTGCAGCTGCAGCAGTGCATTCCCCCAGCCCTTGGGGAAACAGGCTGTGAAACCCATCCCTGTGGTGTCTGCCTGGCATTCGATCTGTTCCATAGAAGTTTAGCACGGGAAGTATGCGCGATTCACCTAACAACAACCCCCTTGAAAGTGCCTGAATCTGCCCTGCTCTCTTAATGGGAAAGAAAGCACCAACGAAACTGGATGATCTCATTTTCCTGTCTTTTCTAAAAAGCCATACTGCTGGGGGGACCACTGGTGCTCTGTCCTTTCCCTGGCCCTGATGTATGCCTTGCAGGCACCTCAGAGGGGTTGGTACCTGGGGGTAAGCAGCTGCCTGGGCTTTGTGGGGAGGTGGCAGCTTTTGCTGCAGGAGATGAACCAGGAGAGCAGAATGGAGCCACAAAAATGGCTTGTCATCTGCTTTTCCATCTCTGCTTTGCTGCTTAACCCCTTGCCCCTCCTCATAAAAACAAACACGCGCAGCCTGACTTCCAGGTGCTTTTGCTGGTTAAATGCCCATTGCAGCAGATGCAGCCAGGGGAGTGCTGGGGCCGTCTGCAGGCTGGGAAGGAAGGGAGGTTTTATCCCCGGGCCGCCAAGAGCTGCAGCCACTGTTTAGCCCAAGGGCTGGACTAGCGCACATGTGGCTTAGGCACTCCCTATGGAGCAGTAATGACCTTTGGATCTGTAGCTCCACTGTCCCCAGTCCTGGTGCTTTCCCATCTGGTTCCTGCTATTCTTGTAAATCCCTGCTGGCTGTTTAATAGCAAGCGGGGAGTTTCAATGAAGCTGAGGTCACTTTGACTTGTCAAATGTTGCCGCTTCTAAACTGGAACCAGACTGAGCCAAGGGCAGCATTTGTGCTGGGAGGAGCAATGACAAAGTATCGTGAGGCTCCCCATCAGATGTTCATCGTGAGCCCACAGCCTGATCTCAAGGTTTGCTTTGTGTGAGGATCAGTCTCTGGAGCACATTTATGAACATGCCACTGAGAGGGCTGGACTGTCTTTTCTTCGGATATGGGTTTTATCCAAAATCCATAAATATTTTGGGTTTTTTGAGTCTTTATGTGCATGCTGTTTGCATATACCTCAAGTTGCCTGTTGTGCCTAGCCTTTAAATTACCCTGTCCCTGTGAGGAATATGTACAAGTACCCAGTAGCCCAGCATGAGCGAAGAAATTTCTATTTATCTTTAAAGGTCAATGAAAGCTGAAAAAAGATGATTTCTGACAACCGCTTGGCTTGCAGATCTATCAGTAGAGCATTAAGGCTCTGTGGCCAGTTAAGTACTACTGAAACAATAACTGAAGAACAGCCTGGCTGTGCTTCACTTTGGGGGTCTGGCTTCATCGTGCTGTCTCCGAGTGCAGCCTTATGCCAGGAGAGCTGCCTCAGAGATTGCTGTGCAGCAGGGCTGTGCTCTTGGTCTGAGGACAGAAGAGTTGAAGCTTCTCTTCCATGCAAAGCTTGAGTGCCCTACAGAAGAAGTGATTATGGTGTCCTCATATTTCTGCCCTCCCCCTGCCTTCCCCCCCCCCCCCCTTTTTTTTTCCCCTTCCTCTCTTCCTAAGAAATGGGGGAAAGTTTGTGGGACAATAATGTTTGCTGATCTTGTGCAAAGCACAGTGACAAATGACAGCTGGAGAAGCATGACAAGGCATGTAAACTTGAGTTAATGGAAACTTACGTGCCCGCTGAGTGCTTATTCAGGCCTGCCATTGTCAACAGACCCCTTTACAAGAAGGTATTGTTTGTAGTAACAAGTGCACCATGAAGGGGAATGTAGCTTTGAATTCTATGAATTTGCCTCTTTAAAAGAAATTTAAAAAAGAAAAAAAGTCATTAACCCGTCCTTACATGGAATAATAGTAGTACCTAAATACCTGTTACATGTATGCATGTTTTGGGTTTAATCAGTCTACTTCTCATAAATCAAGCTCCCTCTTAATTGCCTTCTGCTCACCAGTACTGTCAAACCCATGTTACTGTCCCAAGTTGTACGTATCTGCTTTGTCACCTTGAAGCTGTATCTTTTGATATCACTGACTGAAGCAGGATCAAAAAAAGAAACAGTGATGTCCCAATGTTTTCTCTCTGCAGAGCAAAAGGAAAGACAGTTTATTGAGCAGACCCACCCTTACTCATTTTGCCTTTCAGCAAAATGTCTCTCAGCTAAAAAAGCAATAGTGAGAGTTCATTTTGAATAAAATTCACCCATTTGCAGCCATTTAGACAAAATCCATACAAATTCTTAAACACAGCATAAATAGAGCACTAAATCTTGGGTCAAGGCTACATTGGGATGCACTGTTTCCACTCTGTAGAAGTTGGAGAGAAATATCCAAGGAGTTTTGCTGATCTTTGAATGAATGTATGACATATGCCTGCTTTCCCTTTTTAAAAAGTAGAAGTGTCCTACAGCTGTAGAGTTCTGCTGACCTCATGGATCTATAGGGATACTGGTGAACTGGATACCAGTTGATTGAGACCTGAGAGCTCAGTGAATCTGAAATAGCACTAGATAATTACTTAATACAGGTAACAAACTTCATCCACATTAGGCAATTTAAAATAGCTTTCAACTTTTGGCTATCGGATCTCTTGAGTTGTATCACAGAGAAATGAGTGTGTGATGGCACCTGCTGGAAATTTGGGATTGGTCTGTTTCTGATCCCACTCTGACTTTCTGAGACAGATAATTTCATCACACCTCAGTTTCTTCTGCTTTAAAAAACCCTCACACTCAACAGTACCTCCCTCAAAAAGACTGTGAAATTTAATTGCCTGTAAAATTCTTGGAGATCTTTTGGAGAGAAGATCTCTTTGCAGATCTAATACGTGCAAGGAAGCAAGTATTAGTTTAAACGACGAACATAACCATGCAGTGAGTTTTGAGTGGGGAGAGAGGAATCCTGCCACAAACGCTGTTTTTTGTTCCCTGGCTCACTGGGTGTTTTACAGTGATCACTGCTGTGCCAGGGTGCCAGTAAGGCTCCCTATGCAGTCTGGGTGGAGCTGACTTAAAGACAGGTTGGATGTGTTTGGGGTATGCTGGCTCACCAGTCAGACCCCTCCCCAACATTACTTAATCCCCAGAGCTGCAGCAGAAGCTGTGGGAAGGCAGTCCTGCAGACTGTTGTTGGAGATAAAGTTTTAATCTCCTCTGTTTTCCTTGGCACTGCTGCTGGCTGGGCACACAGGAAACATGTTCGAGTCATTTATGCATGTGGCATTTCTGTGCAGCCTTGGGAGGACCCTGCTTACCAGGCTCTGCTCTCTAGTTCACCAGAAACAGCACTGAATTTGTAAGCCTTTTGGGAACTTAACTTGCTGTTATTTGGGAAAACGTCTGCTTCTGGTCTTGAGGTCCCTAGTAGTAAAGCTTTGGGGGCTGGCTGTTGGAAGTTTTGTGAAGCAGTCTAAGAAGTAAAATGTAAGATGCTCCTGGAAATAAGTGCAAATGGAAAGAAATTACATATTTGAGTAGATCAGAATGTACAAAGCAATTTAAGCCGGGGCAACAGTGAGCAGTGCATAGCGGAAGAGTTGCTCTCAAGTGGTTTTATTTTTCTATTATCAACTTGAGAAGTGAGCAAATTGCTGGCAATCAGTTCAAGCACTATAGGCCCAGACCTCTGCAAGCAGTGACAAACTCTCTCAGATGCAACAACACCAGAATCCAACTTTACCAGCTGCATCTGTGCTTAAATACTGCACCTGCTAGCAAAGTGCTTGACAAAGTTTCCTGGCCCATGTAGGCAGTACTTAATTGATTTGTACATGTTTATGCTGGACAGAAACTAACCCCTTGTTAGAAAGAAAGAACCATACACAAAAATGGTTTTGGCAGAGTCTGGACCCAAAAAATTCAGGCTGGAAAGACTGTACCTTAAGCTACCCTAAACAAAACATCTCGCTTCCTTTTGCTTTCACTAGGAGGTATCTTTGAGCTTTTACAGTGAAGTATGTTGCAGAGATCCCCTGCTGCCCATGACTCAGAGCTCTGGGTGAGCAAGCAGCACAAATGTACCAGCATTGCTCCCTGCCCAAGCCAGCCAGCCTGCCCTGACACAGGGTGTGCTGTCGGGGTGCGTCATTCCCTTCGTGCAGCTCCAAGGGCTCCGTGTCTCCACATGGGCCAGCGATGGAGGGACAGGGAAACCTCACCTGAGGACCTGGAGGTCTGTTGTGCTGTGGAAATACACCTGCAAGCACAGCCCCTACTCTCACTCCGCAGCACTTCTTAAGCTGCTTTGCCAGTCCAGAAGGGCAGGACGTTGCAGGACACCTTCAATAGCAAAGTGCATTGCTACTGTGAGCCCAGTTTTATTAAGAACCTTTGAAATACCCAGGCTAAAACCAGATGTGCTTTTCTAAAGGTGCTTCTGCTGAAAGGTTAATTTTGTATTTGTTACTGTCCAGGAGAGAAACCATGTCATCAGTGCACAGCAAGTCATTTGTCTCTGGAAGGGTTAAGGCAAAGAAAACTGTGAGTCATTAGAAAGTAATTCCCTTATTTGAAGCACACATGAAACAGGAGTCTGGATGGCAAAGGAACAAAGCCTCATTCTTTCATGTGCATTTGCTGAACGCCTTGGTGTCTCAGATAAAGGACAAGTATCTACTAGTGGATTAACATTACGAAAAAGTCAGGATTGAAAAAAAAAATCTCAGGGAGGCTGTGTAATTAAAGCTCTATAGCAGTCCAAAAGCTTAGGCCAGTAGGCTCCTGGCCACCAGCTAATTCATGTATTTTATGACAAGAAGGCAGAATGCTAGTCACCAGGGCAGCACATGAGAGTGCCACATGGATATTCAGTGACGACCATCGGAACTTCAGAGGCAGTACAGAGGGCTATTAATGCACTCCCTTGCCCTCTCTGAGTGTGCTGACCTCACTTCTAATCCTGCCCCTCCAGGGTACTTAATTTCCAGCACTGCTCAACCCAGTCAGGCCTGTTTAACAATTTCTTTTCTGAGTTAGTCTCTTTGAAGAGGCCCTATTTTCTGTTCTGTGACATGAAAGAGATACTGATGTTGATTATCAAAGGCATGTGCTTCAAACTACCAAACATCCAATGCCCAAGGGAGGTAATATTATCTCTGCCTTCAACATTTACATCCTCCCACCAAGAAAGATGTGGTGGTTAACTAGCGCATCTTTTTTCCTTCCTACTAATTTTACATGAGCTATTAATCAGAGGGGAAAATTAACTAATTCTTCAGCTTGTAGGTCATGCAATGGCAGCACCCTCATCTAGATTTAAAAGGACTGCAGGCTGGTGCAAAGCCAGCTTTGCTATACCTTGCAGCAAGACAGGTTTATGTACAGTCTTTTCACTATATTGTACCAAGGAAGTGTCACTGCATTTTCTCAAAGTCTGTGCAGTGATTGCAAACCTTAGTCCAACTGCACAGCTGGGGGGCTGGTTACCCCCACCTACTCCTGCCCCTGGGAGGAGTCTGCTCCACCTGCCAGCTGCCAGGGCGAAGATCAATCAACATCTGTGGTTCACCATGAAAGGAAAAGAAGCTCTCCTGATGAAGGAGCTCTTGGGCATTCACTTTTTGATAATGAGAGAAGCCTGTCTACCGAACATCCACCATCACCTGAAATGTTAACCCAGAAATTCTTGATAGGACACTGTGGGCAGGTGGAGTTCAGAAGTGAAAAAAAAAGGGAAGCAATAGCTATCTTAAATGAAACTATTGCTCAAGGTTTCTTTCTATAAAGTTCCCCTACTCGCCAGCTGAGGAAATGTATCTGATTCAGGGCTGCAGAGAGAGTTGTGGCTCAGCTTAATTGTATAAAGCAGTGAGAATCAACACCGTTGCTGAAACTCATCTCCTGAAGCTAGGATGACTGTACATATGCAACAGCTGGTCGTCTCTGATGCAGTGAATCAAGTTGTCCTATCATATGAACTTTACTGTAGGACAGCAACTATGCTGGGCATGCACAGTACATATCATGCTTTGTACTGTAGATTCTGCAGTCTAGACTCGGTGGCTCAAGAGGCCTCCTCCAGCTTTGTATCAACTAAGATTACACAAAAGGACAGAGTTTCTTCTTGAGTTGGCAGTTGAATCCAAACCTCACCTTGTACTTCTCTGCAGGACTTTTTATCTTTCTCTTTTACTCTTAATGTATGGTCTGACTTCCAAGATGACTCAAGTTAGCAAGCTCAGAAGGCTGAAGGAAAATCTCTAGCTGGAGTCTGCTGGGTCAGCGTTTCTTCGTCTTTTGCCCATTTCAAGATCTCAGAAAGAGTATTGCATTCACAGAAGCTGTTTGTTTAAAAGATGCACACAAATCCACACTAAGTGATTTCAAGGTACTGTGTACATTGATAATGAAAACAATGGTATGTGTAGATATGCTCACGGAAGTTTCAGTTTTTGTCTGTGATAAAGTTTTGGCTAAGGGGCTTTGCATTGACAAAAATGGGTCATATAAGCAGCTAGATAGATTTATGGCTATTTAAGTAGGTCAGCTGAATACCAAAAAGTCAGGAGTATCTAATCTTGAGCCATGTGAATTTTTATAACATTTTGCAAATAAATTGTATCAGGACACTGACTAAACACTTAGAAAGTGTCATTTTAACAGTATCTGAAAACAGAATGAACATGAACTTCTCTACTACTGATGCATCCATTGTGTGCATCTGTCATCAGTTTGTCTGTTGTGGTTTTTTTTTTTTTAATAAAGATGCAAATGCACACACAATATCTCACATAATTATTCCAGTGAAGAACACATGAAGGACTTCTGGCAGTAGGGTTATCTGGTCTTGCATGCTTTCTTGCTGTGGTGCCAAGCCTGGGGAAGTCTTTCTGCTGCTTACTTGTGGACCTGCCCTCGCTGTATGCAAAATGTAGATGTTCATTCCTTCTCTGTAAAAGCTGATCCCAAATATTTTTTGAGGTTTTCCACAAAAATTATTTTGACTGAAAGATCAACACTTAGCTCAAGACATTCAAGCCTTTGCTATTTACAAATTTTGTCCTTTATTTGGAGTGCAAAATGTAAATAAAAACACCCTTTGGCATTCTTGCTTGATTTTCACTGTCTTTACAACTGAATTTGCTAATAGGTTTCTGCTAGGAAACACAGAAATAACATGTAGGAGCAAATGCTCATGATCTGCCTTTGTAAAGTGCTTGGATTTTGTCTTCCACAAGACGATTCAGCAGCGTTTGCCTCAGTCTTAATTACTCCCAGAATGAAAGAGCACCAAGATGTGTTTAAACAGTTCAGTTCTGACAGAGACTGATTTTACTCAATAGTCTGCACACATTAATACATTTTACGATGACTGTGCTTATTCTGCCAACATTTAACTGTGGAACAAAGGACAATGGCAGTGGTATATATAAGCATGGGTGTAAAAGCCCATACTGATGAGATCTACACTGGGCAGATCAAAAAACCAGGACTCTTCCCACAGGAAAAAAAAAAAAAAAAAAATTGTGATTGCAGTTTCATCTTGATTTGGAAGCCAAGTGTTCTGGCTCATCACCAGCATCAGACTCTGTTCTTTTATGCTTCAGCCTCTGGAAAGTCCAGTCTTGGACCAAGGCCACTGGGTAATAACTGGAGGCTGCCACTGATCCAGAAAACAGGAGGAATTGACATAATGGCACGGCTGGAGCTAACCAGACTAAATGAACCTCTGAGTTCCTCTAGTCATGACTGGGAGGGTGCCATGGAAAGAGCTTGCAGACAGTCCAGTCTCATGCTAAAACCAGAGCAGGCCTCTGATGGCAAATCCACAAAGGTCTGAACTGAATATCAAATGCTGGTTATAAGCTGAGTGATGTGTTTTCCCAACAATCTCATTTCCCACCAGGAGAGTTGTTCTTTGTTGTAGGATGTCCTTACCATTCAAACATTCCTTGTTCAAAGAAACAGCAAGTAACTGTACCTCATTTTAATGTGGTATGTTACAAATAATACACGTATGTTGTCTGATCCAGCTTATTCCACTAGTGTCCTCACGTGTGGATAAACTCTAAATGTTTTATTTTTAAAAAAGATTTAAAACTATGCAAAGTTTTTACATGGTTTGGGAATTTATCTTGCTTTGGTTTTTTTAGACTAGCGTGAACTAAGCTGCTTATATATAGCTTTTACATTGGCAGTGGCAGAGTCATAATGAAAACATTACATTTGCAGCAACATTGCTAACAACACGTGCATTTGCTCTTGTCATTTAAAAGAAAACTAAGATTTTTTTTCAAATAGGCAAGCTGTGCAGCTCTGAGTAGCTATATCCTCTTACCCTGAAAAATGTGTTGCATTAAGCCTGTTTTGAACATGAAGACTTTTCAGAGGAGGGTTCTGGTTACAAGGCCAGTAACTTTACAGGAGTGGAACCCAGCAACACACCAGCATTTCTGTTTCAGTGACATTCATACCATTTCAGTGGGATCTTGTGCCTTACAGGGGAGTTTTTCTGAGACTCATTTCAGGTTTCCTTCAATCTGAACACTCAGTTCTTGATCTCAGAAACACTGGAATCCATGGATCTGTGACCGCATCCCCCAGGTATAATTTTGGTATACGTTACCCTGCTCTTAGCAGGCTACGTGACAACTACATGAATGCTATGCAGACCATACCTAAATAAAAGCTGTGAGTAAAGCAGGATTTCTAATATCCTGTGGTACCTACCTCAGTTAAACTGATACAGTCAAAATGCCTCCACTTTTTCATCATTCATCTTGTAGGCAGTATATTGATTTTTCCACTGATGCAATTTGCACCACCGAGTTGAGCCAGTTGGCTGAGTTAAGCCCAGTTTTGATCACTTGAGTGTCTATGAATCAGCTGATTAACCACTGCTGCCAACACCACACATGTTGCCAATGGGCTGGGTAGCTGTGAGCAATTAGAGGACATTCAGGCAGGGTATGATCTTCCCTAGAATGAACTCATGTTTTGTGGAAGCTCCATGACAATTTTTCCCTTCTCTGTCCCCATTTCATGTAATTCTTGAGTTCAAAGGATTCTAAACTATAGGCTGTATTCATCTTTTTCATTATAGCTCTGCCAGTGACCAGCACCCTGGGAGGTGTCTTGTGGAGTTCATGGAAATGTAATACTGATGTTTAAAGAAGGGACAGTATTTTATCCTGATGATGTCGGTTCTCTGTGCTGTGAAATTTTGCTGTTGGTCTGCTCAGTATTATTAAACAATGCTCAATTCTTTTATATTCCAGAAGGGACAGTAAATGGGTTTATTTTTTTGTATGTTGATTTGTTATAAGAAGTGCTGAGGCCAGCTTCCATCCACTGTGCCCTCATGTGCTAAGTTCACAACTGGTTAAGGACATCTGTGCTACTTTAAAATGAATAGCTTTTGTGACCTTCAAATAAGGTAGTCAGTTTCCTCCACTTTCCTTTACTCCCTCCTAAAGCCAAAATTTTTCCTGGATTTGTTCATATGACAGTAATAATCTATCAAAATAAATTTCAATTACAGTGCTTCGTGCTTCTCTCTTTTTCATGCCAAGCCTTCCTGCAGAATTCTGCCAGCTTTTATAGGATTTATTTCCCCAAATATACTTAAGAAGGTGATTTAAAGGTTCCATACCAAAAATCATTATGTTTCTGTGGCCACTTTCCCAGTGCTTACATTGCTAGAGAGATACACAGAAGCATCATATAAATTATTGAAAATTGGAACTGATCTGGATAGTTCTTCTTCCATTACACTGTTCATCCAAGCTCAGCAACCATCAGAGAAATTCTGGTGGTCCTGAACATGAATTGATAAGATTTTTCAGTTGACAGCTTTTGACTGGAGACACAGTTGGCCCAATACATTTCTCTGGGCAGAATTTTTGCATGCAAAGCAACAAATGCAACCTGTGGTCAAAGAGTAATGTAATCGTTCTTAGTCATTTATTTCATTCTAACGCAATCAGCTTTCAACACTGCTCTGTGGTAGAAGATGACACTTGGATGGTTTCAAACAGATCTGTTACTGTCATTCTGATTATGGCACAGCCAAGTGCTTTGATCAGCACAGCAGGCAAAAAGGCTGCTGGCAGTATGGAAGAGCCAATTTTTAAAAAAATACTCCTAAAATAAAAAGCTGCAAATCCAAATTTACTTTTCTAAGCCCCAAGCTCCCCTCCATAACTCCCAGTTACGGCCACACATCTTGAAGAAATAATGTAACATATTAACACAGGAACCAGGAATAAAATCACATTCCATTCATAAATCGTCTTACACCTTGCAGCCCTATTCCCACCTCCAAATCCCTACCGAGATGCAAAATGGAAAGAAGAAAAGGTACAGCAACACATTGCCTCCTTCTGTGTGTTTTTTTATTAGAGCAGGGCTTGTTCCTTGGCTGGGCTACTGACCACCGCTGCAGCACAAATAGTGATGTGCCCTTAAGCTCCCTCTTCTAATTTTGCCACTGGTCCACTGGAATCCACTTTAAGAGGAGTTTTGTTAAAATTGGAGGGGAAAGCTCCTTTGCAATCATACACTGAACATGGGAAGCATCTATAAGAAAATTAAGATGTGGGTCAGTGTCTGATGCACTGATGCCAGACCACAGATGCGGTCTGGCCCACATTCTTCTATACTGTGACCCCAAGCAAGGAATGGAAAGGAAAGAGGAACAGCTAGTTCCCGGTAAACCTTGCACATGTTAGATGTGCCCATGTGTGTTAAGCCACCATCAAACTCTTAGAGAAGAAACGGATGTCATCATGCAATTCTACCCATATCCTAAACTAGCATCTGGCCCCAACAATGAAAATATTTGCCTACTGTGAGCTGCAGACTGGCTTTTCCTGCTAGGTCTTGAATTGAGGATAGAGCAAAGGCATACTGCTGTGGGAGCAGAGCCAAGGAGTTTCTGCTACAAGTTGCCTGCTGTTTCTCCAGGGTGGGCAGGATCAAGCCCTAGCCCCGGTGGAAGAAAGGCAGCGGGGCTCCTCTTATGGTAGGTCTTGCCTAACCGCATGAGCAGCTTCTGTGTAATCAGCCAAGCCAGAGGCTCTCCCACAAGCAGCCAGGCTATTTGCCAGGGGTTTTTTTTGTGTTTTATTCTGCCTGTGACCACATCTCAGTTGTCGTTTGAAAGCAAAGCCATGCCGTCCTTCTTCTGGGACACAGCCTACTCCTGCAACACCCCAATGTACTGCTGGCTTGCTGCTGCAGAAAGCCCTCCCTGCCCCAGTGACTTCGCAGCAGTTGTGCTAAAGCTTTGCCGGTGACTGCTTGCTCAGCTGCTTCAAGAATCAGCTGCTTGCTTGGGGCTAAAACAACAATGTCAGGTTAAAGTAGCCCCCACTCAGGACCCAAATCCACATGGAAGAAATTGTGAGAGGTAGTTCGGCCTGTGGTGTGTGTGTTTGCATTTGCTAGCACAACAGTCCTGGCAAGGCTTTGAAACACACACTTTGAGGGCAATGAGGGAGGAGGCGTTCGTATTTTTGTTGTTCCTGCACTTTTTCAGTTGAGAAAGATTTTTGCCACAGTGCACACAACAGAGCAGGAGAAAGCACTGGTTCTTCCAAGTGTTTATCAACACTTTATATGATTCCTGGGGAGAAGAGGACTCTTCTCCTTACTTGACCTGTTGCACCCTATTGCACTTCATTTGACTTTGCTGATGAGCACAAGGAGCTGCTCTTGTGAGCGGGCAAGCATCCCCATGTTGTGGCTTGAAAACCTCCACAGGTGCCTTCAGCCATCACTCCTCCACCTGCCTGAGAGGACTAGAGGCAGACAGGCAGGGAAGTGGGAGTGACTGAGGACGTGACAGGAAGAGCAGCTGAAGTAGGCAGAGCTGGAAGCCTGGCCTGGGAAAGGGGAATATGGAAGGGGAAATATAAGGGGCAAACAGAAGGGCTCTGAGAAAGGAAAAAGGGAAGAGGTGGAAACAAACGATCCTTCCTAGTCTGCAAGCTCCCTAGGCCAGGCACTTTATCTCAGTGACAGTACGCTGTCCTGCTTAGCTACTCTGAGCACTGCTGTGTCATGTAGACTTCTGAATAGGTGGTGGGAACCAGGGAGAGGAGGCTGAGCTTTAGCTGGTAGCTCCTCTTTGCAAGGGGAAGGGTGATATGCAGATGTTATGCATAGTCCTCTGCACTGCTTGATCTGCTGAGAGCTTTCCCTCAGTTAAAAGATGTTGCTTACACCTAAGGCATAGAAAGACACTGTAAGTGGGTCCTACGGAAAGAGAGCTTAAAAACAATATAAGAAAGCAAAATAGAAATCATAAAATTAGAGAATACCTGACACAGAACACCTTAAAAAAAGCCTGTACTATTGTTCCTGTGCTGAGTTGCTAATGGTACTGATACTTTGAGGAGGGTTTCATGTCCTTTGCTGATCATAGCCTTCCTCCTCAGCCTTCTTCCCAAATTCCTGTATATGCTCCTGCTCTGCATTCAACAAGCTGAATGAATGAATGAACAAATAGTTCATATGCAGCAGGAAATGCTAAAACCAAACTTTCACAAATGGATTCCAGTCTTAACTGTCCAATTAAGACACTGCAGCAGCTTTACAATCAAGTGACACTAGATTTGGGCAAGCCAAGCGATGGAAGGTACAGCCAAGCCATAGTGAAACAAGCCAAAAACTCAGACATCAGCCAACAAAGCTGACTAAATACATAGAGTATGAAAAAGAAAATGCATAATAGATATGCGAAGTCACTGTGGCCTCCAGGAAATGGTGCCAAAATATCCTTGCTGGCTTTACTTCCCTTGGCTTAGACCTACATGTGGATGCTGAGCTAAGCCCAAACTAAGCACCAAGCCTGAGCCTGGCCTGCTCCTTCATCGGCTCAACAGATCATCCTTGAGAGGCTGAGTGAACTGGTTTTGTTATGGCAATTGGCTTGTCCATAGGGAAAAAAGCTGAAGTCTGACCTGATCTCCCCTCATTGCCCCTGAAATGAGGCCACCTTTCAAGGTTTCATCAGGATCGCACCCACTGATGTTATAAGAGTAATTTCTGTTTCTGGTTTTTCAGCTGTGATCTGATTCCTGAGAGCTAGAGCTACTGAAAGCAAACAGATCTGGCTTTTTCATTTGTAGTTGTTTCTCACTTGCACAAAAAGTCATAGGTTTTGAGAGGTGTTGAATGTATGGTAAATGTTTCCAAAGGCTGAATGTACTCCAAATGCCACATTGAGGCAAAAGCATTTTATTAGTATTTTTAATGTCTTTAATGAGATTCTTCATCAAGCTCTGTAGATGGCAGTAAGTTAGTTTTCTATAAGGTATTTTGTTCAAGTACTGATGTATTAGGGCATGTGTTTCCCTCCATGCAGGGAAAGGGACCCCCTGTGGGATCAACCTGTATTGATAACGAGATGCCATTCTCCAAGGATTTGAGTCAAGGATTGGGGAAGTACTCAGGGTATTTTATTACTGTAGACAAACCTATTGACCAGATGCTTTACCGTGAATATACCAACAACTAAAGAAATTTCATACATACCAACAGTAAAGCTGAAAAGCAACAGTAAAATATATCAGCTTTGGATATTTGCCTGTCTCTGGAATGCCTCAGCTTCCTGCTCCTTATGCTTACAATGCCTGTTGGGAAGAGAGACTAGCGATATAAAAATAGGTAAGAAGAGTAAAAAAAATAAATCTGATTTGGCAGTAGAAAGCTCTACAGGTTCTTTCCATTGCCACCAGTGGGTTTTGGACCAAGGCTTTCTTGAACTGGAAATTAGTCAGGGATATAATGTTTGGCTCAGAATGCACACTTCAGATGCCTCAAAAAAAAAAGTGCATTCAGATTTGATACTGATATGCAAAACAAATGTTAAAATTATTAGGATTACTTACATGATAATTGTTTTTCTTCAGGGCAAAATGGTAATTTAAAGAAACAAGAGCCATGACTGATCTTTTGGTTTCTAATTACCTTTATAGATACACAATTGCGTGTTTGGCTCTGGCAATTGAAATTGTTTTGTTTGCTTTTCTTTGAGCGTGTTGCCTGTAATTACCGCATCTGAGCACAGAAGACTCTATGTTATTGTTTTGCAAGACCAAAAGGCCAAGAGGGCCTGTGGTTTAGTTGCTGGATAATTTCAAAGAGATTCTGAATACAAGAAAATTCCTGAGGAATTGCCTGCTTTGTTGAGTTGCTTTTATTATATTTCTTCTCTCTTTTTTTTTTTTTTTTTTTAGTGTTCTTAAGGGTGTGGGGTGGGAGGAGAGATGACAAGAGCATATTGGCTTATTTACTACTCACAGTGGAGTTCAAGCATTTCTCCGCCTGCTCTAAGTATTGTGGAATGTTGCTAACAATTGAAAATGATTTTATGCTTATTTTGCAATGTGCTTGAGCTGCACGACTGAAATAAGTGGTTCTTTTGCTGTTGTCATGAATGGATGGAAGCTGAGATCTTAAACAAAAATGTGATGCTGAAGTGTACTTCCCCTTCAGTCACATGCAGGCCTGCCTTAGCCCTGCATACAAAATCAGTGGTACACTCCTCTGATTTTTTTGAGAACAAAGGGATGGATGGAAAGGACTGGTCAAAACATGAAGGTTATGACCAAGGATGGACAATTCAGCATGACGGTGCCATATTTTCACTTTCTCTTGGCTTATTTTGATCATTCAGGGGACAGAGGATTTTGTTCTTTGATCTTGTTCGGCACAAAATATTCATAGCATGTAGTAAATATGTCAATTGGCATACTTACTCATGTATTTTGATTTTTACTTTCCTCTCTTTACAGCATTGTGGCATAGCAAAACAACTCCAACACAGCCATCGTTTTCAAGGACTCCTGACTGATGTCTAGGCTTCTATCACATTTATACCCACACACACTTGTATATAAGAGAAATGCTATGATCTACAGCCTTGCCTGTTTGGCAGAAGAGGACTCTTCCATACAAACAAGGCTCATGTGTGCTGTTCTCAGCTAGTGGAATAAAGCCCCCTGGGAACTGAGGTCCTGCACAGACTTAGCACTGTCTGCCTTCCTACTTCAAGTCCAAAGCTACTTCTTCGACCCTGTCTTCTGTATATAAACACATATCAACGTGCATAACAATTTAATATAATCCCTACCAAAAAAAAGAAGCATTTCACCACTCACATCTCTCTACCCTGGGGAATGGTGAGCAAACAGATGGCATGGGCCAGATGTTAGCCACATGGGAAGCTTTCAGAAACTGCTCAGACGTTATGGTGAAGAGCGCAGTTTAGGGGAAGTTCCCCTGTTGCTGCTTGCCCACAGTAAATGAAAATTTTGGTCAGGGTTTAGGCCTTTCTTTGCCAGAATCTCCCTCTTAAACACTGCTGATTTTTGGTTACACACTGCATTATCTAATATATCCCACCTTTCCTGTGGCTTCATGATGGCTAAACAGGATATATATGAGAGCAATGGCACGCCCCAAGTCTGCTCTTGCAGACCATGAGAATCTGATTTCAGAAGTGAGTTAAACTGAGCCAGACACGAGCCTCATCAACCTAGCTATCAGGCGTGGCAACTGCATTGAATCAGTCATGGTTCTTGTTTCTTCAGGGAATTTGTTGCTACGAAAGAATTTGTGGTTTCTTTCATCTCTTTACCTGGACCTTGCTGTGTACTTCTAGGGACACCATACGTGATGGTAGCAAGGAAAGTGAGATGTACAACCTAGAGCTACTGTGCTTCCGTTTCCCCCCTGCACTTTTTCTCTCCTGGTATTTTCTTAATTTAGAAGATTTCCGGGAGCATCTAGAAAATTCTGAGGAGACAATGGAGAGAAAGAAGAGATAAAGGAAACTGCATTTGCTTCCCCCCAAAGGTGCCTTGCCTCGTTGGGTGTACCAGTGGGTGGCAGGTGGAGAACCCCAGGCAGACAGAGCCTGGTGAGGCTGCTCCAGGCAATGGGCAGAGCTGGGAGCTGGGGTGCCAGCCTTCTTCCCAGCCAGAGACAGGGAAGTGCCTCAAAGGGAAGGTGGGATTTTTCCCTGGGTTGCACCTGGGTAGTATCTGGCTCTGTGTTATCACTGCAGCTTCAAATAGCTTATCTTTTGCCTGTATATGTATGTGTTTCTCTCTCTTGCCAGCCCAAAATTTCTTCATCTGAACATGTGAATAATAATCCCCTGAGTAGGCATGAATAAAATAAAAGCATACTAAAATTCCCAAATATTCAGGGAAAGATTTTACCTTTTGTTATGTGGAAAGACGTCTCCAGTCTGGCTTCAATAAAGGAATAACTTAAAAGGCAGAAAAATAAGCAGCAGAACATCAGCTCTCACTTCAGTGTGTAAACTTTGGAAAGGCCACCTGTCAGATCCCTGGTGGAAAGCAGCATTTTGTTTGGCATCTGGCTGATTGCCACGATGAAATGTTGAAGTGTTTGGAAACTTGTGGGACTTTCTTCAAAAGGCACACTTCCCCTCCCCCTTTCTCTAAATAATTAAATCTTAAATGTTCTGGCTTGCAGTTAAGAAAAGATAAAACACAACGGCAGGATTCTTTCAAACACACTAGCTAATAACATGGAGGCCTTTCATGCTATTTATTTTAGCTTTTCCCACATGAAATACAAAAGAAATTGCCTCAGTGTCACCTTAACTTTCATCCCAGGCAGTCACCGAATCCCAGTAACAGTGAAATAAATCTGAAGTAACTCTGCTGAAATGTGACCCAGTTGCAGAGCCCTGCATAGTTATTCCAGTGTAAAATTGGCATATGAATGCAACTGTGATCTTATTAGTCTTATCCTGTCATAACGCATATCAGTCCCTGAAACTACCTCAGATTTCAGGGACTCACATGAGCTATTCCCGATTTAAGCAGTGTGATGGAAAGCAGAATGAGACCCACAACTGTTAGCTGGGTGACGTCTTGTCTTGTGAAAAGATAAGAAATTCACTCAAGTCTTTCTGACGGCAGGCATATTTTGCTCTGATCACTCATTTTGACTGTTTTCCCCAGCATTACATTGTTTCAGGGTCCTGTTGGAAGCAAGTTGCTTCATGATTCCAGCACTTTTAGGAATGCAAAGCTCCAGATTAACACCATCTGTTGTTTGAAGATAAAAGCGGAGACACTGATGTTAGTGGCTAGTTCTCTTTGTAACTGCTGTTCTTTTAAGTAGCAGACACTACAAAGCTACTCTTGCCCCAGTAGATATGTATACGGGGCTGCTAGCAAAGGTATACGTGATCTTGAGAAGTTGGACCCAAATTTTGTTACGGCTATTTGTGCTATAAAAAAAATAAATGATATCTGGGTTTTATTCCCTTAAGGTTCTTTCTGGCTTTAGGGCTTACAGGCACTAGGGGAGTGGAGGGCCTGGAATCACCTTCAGCCACAATGCACAGACTGGGCTGCCAACGAATGGCCTTCTCCATGGTGTCCTGCTGATATGTCTGGAAGCTGCCTGGGAGCATGAGAAGTCACTCTGCAATGTCACTGCCACAATGGAGATGGCACAGTAAAGCCTACAGAGAAAACTGTGCGCTTCTGAAATACTCCCCCTTGTTTTCCAATGTGTTTTATGCATACTGGGTAAAAGGGTGAGTGCTGTTCCTTCTAGAGATCTAATGCTTTGTCTTGCATATGTGAATTGGAAGAGCAAAAGAGGGAAATGAATTTGCTCCAGATAGAGGAGCATGGCCAGAATTAGGAACCAGATTGTAATTCTCCATCTCTCTCTGCACAGGTCTGGCAGCACTTTGGCCTAAACTCAGAAAGACTGCCAAAGGCTTCCAGACAACGCCCAGCTACAGCTGGGAATTACTACAGGACAAGGACCACTCCCAAAAGGCATTTTTGGGTGCAACCACACTGTTTGGAGAGTAAAGCAATTTAACTTACCCTATAGTGGAGCTGTGCCAGTTGGCCTCAGGGAAAAGAGTGGTCCCTGAGCAGAGATGGGTCATTTCATTTACCACCACACTCAAGGTAGCTTCAGTGGCTCTGATCTACCCTTGGAGGAGCCCAGCACCTAATGATTTGACCCTTGTGGTAGGGTCACTTTTGAGTTGCATGATGTATTTCCTATTGGATCCTATGAGGTAGCAGTCAGGCTCAGCTGCCATAATTCCTTGACTTTGACATGCAGTATTTTAACAACTATATCCATTCTATTTGAGACGCAGTTGAAGACACAGGTAATCAGATGGTGATCACCAAATTCAGCTTGCAGGAAATGGTGATGTCTTTGCTGACACTTGTCAAACTTTATCCAGGAGTCTTGGGGTCCCATATCAAAGTATGCCACACATCTTCTGATGAAAATCTGTTTTTTAATTTTTTAAAACCTGAGTCTTGAATGCTTTTTATGTGTTTTTAGTGAGTGCATTAGTTTAAGGAGGACCTTTGTCCACATAAGAAGTGAGAAAGTCTTTCAGTACATGACTGGTCCTCAATATTTCAAAACTAGCAATAGAGCCATTATTTTAAATAAAAGCAGGATATTTTATTGCTCCAACATGATTTAAAATCTTTTTGCATGACAAAAAATCAGAAGAAAAAAAGGTATTAATCTATTATTCACAAAATACCTTGTCCAGAAAATACAAAAAACACTGGGGTACAGAAAACAGTGAAAAACTTTTCACTTTAGTATAATCTCTTTCTAAGGACTGGAATCCTTACTCAGACAAACGCAACAAACCTCATGAAATGCTTCTTTAAGTTAGGCCTGCATAGATTCATCTAATATTTTCTAAAATAAGTACACAAATGGCTCCTAAATGGAACCAAAGTAGCCAAGTAGTTGCTGGTCACATTGCCTCATGTACTCTCCCACTGATTTGCAGGATCTCTGTTCCCTGATTTTTTTTTTTTTTTTTTTTGATCCCACATGGGAGGGAAGGGTTTCAGGTTAACTCTATCAACCTGCTTCCCCCCTTTGACCCTCCCCTGTGTTCCCCTCAGATCTGCAAGGGTAAGGATACATCCCAATCTTCTGTAGTTAGTCTTCAGGGGAATTCAACTGCAACCAAGTTGGATGGAAAGCTAACAGACAGCTTGACGGACTTCTTCCCAGTACAGGATTTAGAGACAAAGCCCTGTGGCATAGCCCCTGGAGAGAAAACCTGCCCCTTGATGGAAAAAGAACAAAAAAAAAATCCTAAGAAGCTGTGTGAGGGTATTTTCTTACAAAGATTTCCTTCTCCAGAGCCACTTCCTGTGGGTTTAAACTACAATGGGGACAGTTCAGACCACTGTAAATGTTGGTACAATTGAAGGAAAACAGGAATCTAGTTTGCCCTTTCCTGTCAAGGAGTCATTTCTTCACTCTGAAAGTGATGACTGAGCCCTGATCCAAAGAAATCCTGAATGCTCAACCATTCATGTTACAGAGCAAAACAAAAAAGCAAAATCCCTCTTTTATTCTGCCACACATTTTGGTAACTTTTCAACATGCTGTCATCTGGTGACAACAAAGACCTCATATCTCCTTTCAAAAGCCTTCCTTTTGACCTTGTACTAATTAGAGTACACGTAAAAACAATTGCAAATTGATATGCAGAATAATCTCTGTGTTAGCTAAGGCAGACATTTTAAAAATAATGAGGAATGGCACAAAGAAATATCAAGACAGCAGCTTTGCATAAGGTTCTTGTATGTCTGTGGTTAGTCTGCAAACTTGTACATCTTTTCTGACTTTTACAAAGTCATGCTTCGCTAAGATCACTAGTCATGTGCCTAAAAAGTAGTATGTTGACTTTGTGTTCAAAGAGAGTATGGGATATATAACTTCAGGACACATTTCCATCCATATGGTTCAGGGATGTATACATGCCAGGGTGTACTACTTGAAGATACTACTTGAGATTCATACATGAACCTGCTGGAATTTTGTGTTTGATAGAGTGTGCACATCCCAAGTAAGAGGGGGTGATATAACGATAGTATTTGGGGGTCTCTTTGGATGTTGTATAATACTGTGTCCTCTTGAGGTTCAGACCTCTAGCTCTCCACCCCACTTATTAAGCAGATAAGATCTATAAGCACCTAATTCTTAATCGGATTTATGGCAGCTTCATCCTCATAGGTAGTTTCAGTCACTCTGTAGAGATTGCTGCAGTGACAGCACAAGGATACTTGGGTCTCAATCGTTTTTTGAAGGATAAGAGAGAAAATTCATTGAGGTAAAACCTGTTTCAGGTATGTGTATCTCCTTGTTTCTCACTACTGTGACATGTAATTTGTCATGGTTTCGGTCTCATAAGCTGCCTATGGAACAGGGTAGTGCTATCTAACTTCTAACACTGTTCATTTCAGTGAGCAGTCGAGATGATACATTTCTGACTGAGAATTGAGCCTAAGAGGCCTACACTGTAACTCAGAAAACCTGTGGGCCTGACAGGAATTTGTCTTCACGTTATGTTGTCTTTCAAAGGTTTTAAGTAAGGATAGCAAAATATCTGTCCGTAACCAGGACAGACTACAATGGTAAAGCAAATGATCCAGATCCAAAGAGGTACCTAGTATTTCACTAGTTTGGGACAGTGGGAGTTATTACCAGATGTTACTGCTCAGTGCTTCACAGGATTGTACATTCACTCGGGGACAGCCACTTCACTCGCTCACCTATCCCACCCCTCTGGCTTATGTTTCTATGTGATGAAGACATAGCCAGTTATATGAGAGGAACCCAGGAAAATATGGAGCCTGGAAGCAGGTGATGGTCCCTGAACCAAATCATCTGGCCTTTCCTGCCTGGAGCCTGCTCCTCATGGTCTGAGGGCCAAAAATCAGTTGTTACAGCAGCAGAGATGTGCTTGTTTGCTCCCCTGAGCCACCTGGGGATTTGCTGATGGGTTACTTAAGAGCTATCAGGAAACCTCAGCTCATTTATACTTTTAGAGGTTGACAGCAGATCTATACATGTAGTAAGGGACTGGTAACGGTCCAAAACTCCTGTTCCCTGTCAGTTCATGGCCCACATGAATAAAGAGGTTGAGTATCATTCATTTAACACAGCAGGTGACATTAGAGGTATCTAGAAGCAGCATGAAGCACGATCACAAATAAAAGTAATGTTACCCTGAAGATGCAACTTACTGCTAGCTTTTGTGGTTACACCTCGTATGAAGACTGGAATTAGCCTGTCTCAGATGCCTTAATTTCACAAACTCAAATTCACAGTACAGACCAACATCTAAACATGGCAAGGAGACCTCAACAGGTGAACAGCTTATGCCCAGCAGCACCACAATTGGTAAGCCTCATGTTCTTCTATCCTCATTGGCATAACTGCAGATGCTAGTCTCATTCTCCTAAGTATCTAACCCTCCTTTCAGTCTTACAAAGCCATTTGCTTCCATAATTTCCTGCAGCAGGATATTAGCTTGTACACTGGTACATTTTTTAGCAAACAGAGGTTTTTCAGGTAAAAGCAAACAATTTCTTATGATCATTAGAAAGCAAATGGCTGCCCAGCTCTCTGTTGTATCCCCAGAAGTCACAACACAGCTATAAGAAAACAGTATACTGATTTTTTTTTATTTTATTTATTTTAATGAGAAAAAACACTCACCGGAGACACTCCAGGTGAGCCACCTATTTTAGCAGCTAAATGTAAACAAATGTGTTAGGACAAACAATCTGACCACCAGTAATAGAAAACTGAATAAAGACTTCAAAAATTTGAAAAGGGAGCACTGTCACAGGCTCTGTTGGGCAAACCTATGCTTGGTTCACATTGCACACGTTGCTGTGGGCTAATTCAGCATTGTGGGGTGCAGAGTAACTGTTTCACCCTACCGATCTATGCCACCATGCAGAGCTGGGTGTTCAGGCACAGGAAACTCTCCCTAATGAGATGTGGCCCTCCTGCTGCCTGCTAAACAATTTGTTCTGTTGGTGGTTTCATGGAAAGACCTGACAGATTTTTGGAGCCTTGCAAAGGATGAAACCAGAAAGACCTAATCAGCTGTTAGCCCCTGCTCAAAAGCAGGGATTGTAGAATAAAGGGATTGTAGAACAAAATACTTTTTTCCTCCCCTGGCAGAAAGCTTACTTCATTTAGCTGGTTGATAATGAGGCTGGGAGAAGGTTGCTCATGGTTCTGGGTACCTTCTCTGGTGTTAGTCAATGATGAGACGATGCCTCCCAATGGGAATGCAAGAAACATACCAACTTCCCCAACACCCTGTCCTGCACCTTACAACTGAATAGGATGCAAATGGAGACTGTCAGCATGTTCATTGAAGCTGACCACGTCCCAGGACTTTTCTAGCCACCATGGGTGGACACCCGGACTGTATGCACAGCGCAGCTCCATCATGGATTGTATACTTGGTATACCAAAATTTGTTCAGTATTTTGACTTACAGGAAAAAAAAACCTTAAAGGACAAAGACTTTCAGGCATTGGTTTCCCCTTCAGGTAGATAGAAGGATTAGATACCCTTAGCAGATCATTCCATCTGTATAGAGGGGGAAGGAGAAGCTGTAGTATAAATAAGGCTAACGGCACCCAATAAGTGGCATTCAGTAACTAGACAGCCCTGGTGCAAAGAGATAAAAGCTTTAAAATAGAAGGTTTGCAAGGAAGAAAGATAGACACCAGGGAGAAACAGAGTACCAAGGCTGTCTGTTTTCTCCATACCTCTCATCTTTTGTATTTTGCTTCACTGACATGATGCTGCCTGGGACTCTTCTTTCCATGGAAAATCACCAGCAAAGAAAGTCCTTTTCATTTCCTCAGAATCCAAACTTTCTAGCCTTCATTCTTCAGATCCAAAAGATATGGATACAGCTATTTAAATGCATTTCTGTGGTTTTTTGCTAGAAATAAACACATTTTTTCCTTATTATGTCTATATCTGATCATGAAGGAAATTCTACAACTTCTTATTCAATATGCTATCCTGCTTAGTGCTAGACCACACGTATCCATGCCAGCTGTCCCAAATGCATTCTCATCAGTGAAAATAATTCCAGAATTTTGTCTCACTAATGACACAAATTCTTTGCTAGCCAGTAGCAAATATGTCACTTCTACAAAGCTGTTCTTTCAAGCTTCACCTTCTTCCCTTTTGTTTTACAGTTGTGATTCACAGGTTCCTTATACCAGTTTTCTTTCATGTAGTGTTCTTCCATTACTTATCCTGAAACTGCAAAATGAAGGACTCGGTTACATCGCTAGACTTTATGACTTTTTTTTGTGTATATGAATGGAATGTGTGTATAAAATGACAAATGAATACATAAAGAGACTGAGTTAAACTACACTGGATTGCTTCTCCTCTGTGTAGTAATTTCCATTTGCCTATCGCTCTGCCAGGCTTGGACTGCAAAAGTTAAGGCTTGCTTGGAGAACTTTAAATTACATCTTTCTGAACTCTGAAGTGCTTGACATTGTGATTCAATTTTCTTCAGCAGCAGTTTTTGTTTGCTTATTTTTATAATATAGCAGGCCTTTTCTCTGAAAGGTAGCTCACCGTTTATATTATAACAACATCTGCAAGCTCAGAGCTAAATAAAAAGCTAATTGCACTAACTGCTGTATAAACATACAATAAATGTCCTTGTCCCAAACCTGCAAGATGAGACAAATGCAAACAGATGGGTAAGACAAAAAAAGAAACAAATTGAATAGGATATCCCCAATTCTTAAATGTCAGTGCTCAAAACTTCATTCATTTGGCTGCAATTCAGCTGATAGCAGATGCTTAGGGGAAGAATATAAGAACAGTGCATTATAGAGTGACTTTTGCACTGCTTTACCTTCCAGCTTCCAGTTAGGTGTTCCATAAGCCAGAAGTTATAACTACATTGTTGTGTTTAGCCATGCTGTATGAGCTGGTTTTTGGTGAATTTGTCTTAATTACTTTCTAAAAGTAATTTTGGGCTCCAGAGCATCCTGTGGCAATGAGTTCCACATTTTAATTATTTGCAGAAAAAGTATTTCCTTTTGTTTGCTTTAATCTGCTTGCCTCATAATTTCATTAGTTCCCAATAAATTCTTACACTTAATTGTCCCTATTTATTTTCTCTGAACCTAGTCACTTAGCATCATGAGATCCTTCTGCAATTCTTTGCTGTCTGCTTTAGCTTTGACTAGCCTGAATAATTTTGTACCATTTACCAACTTAATCACCTCGCTCTTCTTCCCAATCCATTTAACTAATTGCGTGAGTCAGTATAGTTACACTAAGCCTTACAGGTAACCGCTTTGAATTGCAAAAGCCAACCATTTTTTCTTACCCTTTATTTTCTAAAAAATTAATAATCTATGTGACCGCTCCTATGACAGCTTGGTTCCTTTAAGCATCTCTGTTGAAAGACGTCAAATGCTTGCTGATAAAATCACTGTACCACTTGAATCAATGTTACTTACAAGTTCAGTGACTGGATCAAAGAAATGTAATAGATTTACAAGGTAATACTTTTCCTCTAAAAGGCTTGATTCTCCCCTTCAAGCCTTTCCTAGATACATTACATTTATCCAATATGCACCAACTCGTTCTTTTTAAATTTTCCATTTTATTTATCACCTTATGTTTCTCTTATGCTAGGGCTGATTTAAGCAATATATCATGAACTACAGTTCACTCATAGCCTTCTCAGGGAGTTCCTCTGGAGCACTTAGGTAAATACCACATGGTCCTGATTAACAGTTATTGTGTGGTTTACATTTTCTTCTAGGCACAAAAGTCCTTGTATCAACACTTCAGTTTGAGATAAATCTTCAGACTCTTTCTCTGTAATGAACGGTCCCGGTATGAGAAACTCCATAAACTTCTCTGCACTGAATAGTGAAGCCTTGGCATCAACTTTTGGTTTTCTGCTCTAGTCTGATCTTTCTTGAGTATGCCTTTTACACATAGATCGTTTTTCAGGCTTACCAATTCTCTGGCATGTTTCCTGCCTGTGATGTTTGAATAAGTTTCTATTATTAGTTTTACTACCTTTGGTAAATTGCATGCTTCGTATTGGCCTTCCTTAGTAATAGCTTTATGTTTATCTTGCCAATGTTTATGCTTTCTTCCATTTTCCTCTTAAACATAAACTCCAGTTTTGAAGAATACAATTTTACTCCTGTTAGCTTTCTTTTCTTTGGTTTTTAGCTGCACTGGTTTCTTTGTGTTTTGGCTGAATATTTTTAATTGGTAGAAAACATTTAGTCTTCTAACACAGTGCCCCTAAACTGTCTTCTTGCTCTCATTCTCCCAAGTTTTTTACCCTGTTAGTTGCTCCACCTTATCAGCTTTGTCTTTGTCTTTTACTGGCTCTTCTGAGATTCACTGCTAATGGTCTGCACTTTTTTTTTTTTTTTTTTGAGAGGGGGGAGGGGGGAAGAGAAGGGGGTTTTTTGGCTATTTTTTTCTGTCTGAGAAGAACATGGATTTTCATCACATTATGATCCTTGACCAGAATGTTTCTGAACTAACACATTATGAACCATCTCCTGCTCACTCCTCAGGCCTAAACCAAGAGCTGCTTCTCTTCTCTGGATCTTCATTATTTTTTCAAAGTGCTACCATTCTCACTATTTACAATTTAGATCAGCTGTCCCTCGTGGGATGTTTTCCTTGTCTGCAGTAGAGTGACTGAAATTTCCAGTCACTATGCTCTTTTCACCCTGACAGCTTCTCAAACCTCCAACAATTAGCTGACCGCAGTTTCTAAGATCCTGAATATGTCTTTTCCTACAAATTATGCCCTCTCCAGGTACCACAGAGCATGAGCTGTCTACTCTCATCTAGTGTATTCTCAGCTCACTATATTTGGCACAGCTTTAGGCAAAGAAGCTCTACAACTGTGTCTCCAAATGCAGTAGGAACCTTACTCCATGGCTTCTGATATCTTGCCTTTAACAATGTACAATGCAGGCTCACAGAAAAATAAGAAGCCCTGTGCAGTAATTCAGAGGGCAGAATTCCTCCTGAAGATCTCCATATACTGCCACATGATCAGAGCCCAGTTATTGTAGATTGCTACATGAATACTGGAACTGATGATTTTTTTTCAGTGTCTTTGTACCAGAATAGTTTTTGTGAATGTATCCAAGAAACATTCCAAAGCAGATTATAGCAATCTTAAAGAAGGTTGGCTTCAAATATAAGACTCTTGGCAATGGAGCTTTAAACTTAAAAATAGCAACAGTCAAACCTACCGGTCTTAAATTATTGTTGCACCTGAACCTTGAAGCTGTGCTAAGACTTCACCTTAGATTTATAAAGAGAGGGCCCATCCTTTGAGATACCTCGTAGCTTGAGTAACTTCTTTGTGTGAACGGCATTGACTCATGTACCTCTTGCCACATTACAGCTCTCAGTGTCACAGAGATGAAGAAAGTAAATTTAAAATAGGAAAAAATATCAAGCTTAGGAAATCAGGGAGAAAACTGTTTAAGGACACTATTTCTGAAAGGTAACAGAAAGGAAGTTTCCTCATATGTGGATCTAAACTATTACAGATCTTAATGGGGAACATCAAACAAAAGTATTTTATTAACTGTTAAATGGAAAGCAACTGTACCGAATTAAGGAATTATTTTTACCATCTGGTATCAGCTGTAATGTTATATTCTCCCCTCTCTGTAAGCCATATCTAGCTCTTTACTTTTTAATCTTGTTTGGTGCCAGAAGGAAGTAAATACCAAAATGGCCTATTTCCATTGATACCATGCACTCATTGTAAGTTCAGTTTTAACTTCAGGTACACAGCAGTACATCTCAGTTTTCTGTGGTTATTTTACATGGTCACTGGGATGTACCTATACAGACTCTGGAGTGAAAAAGGGAGTGATCACTGTGCTAAACTGTAGAAGACGGAGTGACAGAAAATGATAAAGGGGGAGGATGCTCAGACGAAAACAACAGCCTAGTTAACCAATAAATAGAAATTTTTTTTCAACTTACATTCACAACCAGTAAATTAGCTTAGTCCAGGCCTAATATCCCAGATTGGAATTACTCTGAGGGTCACCCTGGGTCTCATTGTTTTGGGAAAGCTCTTAAAAATGTCATGCCTTCTCTGTCATCTGCAGCAGTATTTCAAGCACAGATGTACTTCCTCTTCACATATGAGAGTGCTGTGCTATTCCCAATCCTGACCTCTCAGAAAAAGACATTTTATCCTCTAAAGTAAGTCCACTCCTTGCCTATGTTTCAATCACCCTGTGCATTTTGTCTTTCATGTACGTATTAAAAATCTCACAGCCCACACTCCGAAACCAAATGTGCGGTTTAGAACAGCATTTTTCAATCAGCAGCTCTT
The DNA here is from genome assembly GCF_023638135.1 of Falco biarmicus. Taxonomy (NCBI): domain Eukaryota; kingdom Metazoa; phylum Chordata; class Aves; order Falconiformes; family Falconidae; genus Falco; species Falco biarmicus. Next base: position 61,606,141 of record NC_079290.1, read on the forward strand.
ATTGCTGTGGCTGAAGCTGAGTGATAAGTTAGAGCACATAAAGGCACTGAATCCTGTAGCCTTCAGTAGCTGTTAGCTTGGGTTGAAGTTGATGGCTCCAAGTGACTCGAAGTATTTTGCAACCGAGTTGTAGAACTTGAGTGCAAACACTTCCTCCTTGTGCCTCTGCCGAGAGATCCAGTTCCCCCTGAGCTGGAAGGAAACAGCTAGCATATATCACAGTGGATGATTAGGGATTGTTAGTATGAACAGGAGCTGAGTCTTGAGGTATCATGACTATTGAACTGTAAGTACGAAGCTGTGATACTCTGCCCCAGTACTCTTCCGTTTCCTCTTCCCTATGTACTCAGAAGTGTAACCTGCAGGAGCGAAGACTTCCCTGCTGTCTTAAGCTCTAACAGGAATTATCGTAGAGAAGTCCTGAGACAGCTGAAGTCCCAAGGACACTGCTGAACATTTATGATCATGAACATGCACCTTTCCTTCCAGCACACTACAGAATGTGCTAGAGTGCATCTCATCTGAGACGTCCCAATGCATGTATCATGTAAATCAGAAAACACATACTGTGGAAAGCTGCAGAGGGCACACTTGAAGAAACAGGATCACACTTTCTTACAGGAATTGTTCAGGTAACTCAGAGAAGGAATAGGACTTCTGAAGTGTGGACCCAAGGAAGAGTTAACCAAATGTATTTGCAGTATTAACAGTAACAGAGAATAACAGAGAGCAACCCAGCCCAGCAGAAATGTCACAGACCAGATGGACAGCTAGTGCCATTCTGGTCAGGAGAGAAAAGCTTGCCTTCCTGGGATCAGGGACAAGCAGACAGACATTTGGCAAGTGGCAAGCTCTTGGTGAGTAGACTTGATATCTGAGAGACTGCCTCTTCTGCATGGTTTTTTTAACAAACATTTTTTAATGGATCATCTAGTCTAAATGTTTTATGTACTTTGATTTGCACTTTATCTTGGCCTGCATTAAGAGTGATTTCAAGAGGGATGAATAACGATTTCTTAAGCAGGGAACACTAGATCACAGCTGTACAGATCTGTTAGAACAGCACCCATCTGAGCACAAATGGATCCAGAGGCATACCTGGTCCTCAGCTAAGGGAAGAGATGGCATTGCTTTTTTGTTTTGGATTAGATGTTGTAGTTTGCACAACTCAATTTTACCTCTCTGTAATAACAGCAAAATGTAGGTTGCCTTCAGAAAACTGTAGTTAGCTTATGACTGCATTCACCATCATGTACGGTGCCACAGAAGGCTGCCAGGCACTCTCTGGCCCTAGGCTAAGACATAGCTACAGTGTCTGCTGTAGGAGGTGGGTCTCTACTGCATTTTCAGGAAGGATGTACTCAGGCTGGTAGCACTCTAGCTATGACAGGTTGACAATCACTGTAGGATGCACAATGTACTTGAGAAACATCGTAAATTCAAACCCGTGTCGTGTTCTCTCCTGCCATTAGGCATCTGGCTCTGTACTGCCTTCTGTGTAGTCACTGCTAGCTTGATACCAACATCTGAGCCAGACTGTTTAAATCTAGTTCAAGTATTTGTGCATAACAGAGCAATGTAGAAGTATTCAGGAACTCTCATTACATTGAACAGACAAGCTATTTTATATTTTTAGTGGAAAAAAACCAACAACCCTGCAGTCTAAAAAATATTTATATAGGACATCGCAATTATTGTTCAGAATTAATGAGTTTTATCCCCTCCTTTTGGCTTAAAGAACACAAAATCCCAATGAAAGGAAACAGATGTAGTTGTTTTAAGCATTTCCAAAGGAAACTGCAGTAAAGTCTGAACCATCACTGTATAAAAGCCTTGTGTGTCATGGAGATGTTCTGATATTGTTTTCATTTGCCAGCTGTGTGTAAAGAGGGAGTTATGTCTGTGGCCAATAGGTCTTCCCACATCAGAGCAGTAACAACAACAAAGCAACGGAAATATTAGGAAAACGCTAACTTTACCTTCAAATACACTTGATTTTCCTAAACAAGAAACATGAATTAGGAATCAGTTCAAAGAAAAATGGACAGAATTTATAATGTTCTACTGAAAGAGACAATAATAGGAAGAAAGACCATTAATAAAATGAACTAGTCTAAAGAGAGTGTGGCCAACAAATAAGATATCAGAACATTACCTCCTGGCTCCCCCTCTTAACTAGTGCTTGTCAACCTCTATCCTCTAAGAAAAATACAAGCATTTTCAGTTGGTCTGAAGAGGTATGGCATAATAAACTAGCAAGGAATTTCTGGGACTGCAAATCAGGCAATTCAAGTCCAGCTCCTGCCTTTGCCTTTACCATTGGTGGTATTATCTGTGTTACGGTAACACCTAGCAATCACAGACCCAATGCAGCAGACATTTCTATGTCAGACCCATAAAACTATAGTCTTTGCCCTGGAAACACCTGCAGCCTGGTGACAGGAGCTTCCTGTGCTTTGGTTTTCCTATCAGTCAAGTGGGGCACTTCTGCTTGCCCAGGATGTCTGTATGACTTTGCTGTGGGTTTCTGACTGATGTTCTTTTTCACCCACTGCCTGCTGCACTGGAAAAACAACTGTTTGAACAGAGATGATGATGCAGATCCGCAGATCATAGGTCCCATTTTGCATTCAGTGCTACACATTGCAGGGATATGTTCAGACCTTACCACATATGGAGTCCAAGCTATTGAACACGTTGGAAAAAAAACGCAAACCAGAACATCCAAGGGATCAAACATCTTACAATTCTTCTGACTCACATCATTGCATGACAGGATGACACTTTAAATTACTGACATTTTCCAATGGGAATGCAGTGGAAGTGACAAAATATCTTCTGTGAGCTAAAAAAAAATCATGCACAACTAATACAAAATAATGGTTGAGATCTGGAGTGGAAAAGATGATAGTTCCCTCTGAAAACCCTGTCCTTGGTTTGCATTTTCTTAATGTATTTCACTGAAAGTGTCTTTCCCTAGTCAGTTGAGATGCTGACATTGATAAGTCGTTTCAGTTACTTAATTTTTCTCTGTTTATTCTGGTCACCTTTTGCATTTCAAAGCATTATCCTTCAGTTTCCAAGAACTACGGTGTTGCCCTGACAGCTTGCAATTAATCCATGAGATTTTAAACCCCCCCATCAGCCCTAAAAAACCTAAAGAAAATTTTTTTAAAAACCCAATACCCTAATGAAAGAGTATAGGGGAATAAACTCCTTGGTGACCCAACAGAAAGAAAATATCAGAGAACAATAACCCTTTCAGGAGACCGATATTTCAGTAAGTACATATCCTGTTCAACAAATACCATCTACAGCGTTAATAAAACACAGGAAGGCTGTCAAAGCTTACTTGCTGGACAAAAGCTCTAGAAAAGAGGACTTTGTTTTTCTACCAAGGGAGGATACAGTCCCCAGGTAATGAGAGGGGTGGCTTGTTGTGTGACCATATCACATTCTGCATGGCCACTAGTACCTAATGCAGCCACCACAGAGGAAGGGAGGGAGAAGGAAGCTCTTTTAAATTCTTCACTCCCAGCTCAGTACATCAACTCTTTTGCTGGGAAGTGATAGATAATGGACAGAAGTCATTGTCTTTGAGCAGTCTGCATATGAGTACCATCCAGCAAAGAGGATCAGTCATTGAAGTATGGATACTCTTGATATTTTCACGTGGTTTCATCAAACTGTCTGTGAGAGTCAAGATGCTCGAAGAAGTAAAACAGACTGGCAGCTATGGAAATGCAAAGTCCTCCTGTCTGTGGGATACAGCAGCCTAGGGCATGGGAGCAAGCCCAGCTGATTATTGGACACTCATAAGGTAAATCTTGTAAATGTGAGGATGCTTCTTATATGTAATAAGAAATTTTTTGCACACTCATCTGATTACATAAGTCCAAGTGAGATCAGCCTAAGTAGAACAGGAATGAACATGAAGGTTGTATTCACACTGCAGTGTTACACACAGTCATTTTTTCAGGCAGGTTCCTGTTGAGCTCATGGCTCCAAAACTGATATGCTTTCTGATATGCTGGTGATATCCTGTGTATGTTCTGCATTTGAACAGGATACTAGGTTTTGCATGCACTTTATGCTTTAAGAAATAAGGCACATACTTGACTGCTGTCAATTCAGCAGATGATACATTTGAATATACAATAAAATACTTCCCCAAACTTTACTAAAAATATAGTTAATTTTACGAATTAATACCTTGTTATGTGTTTGCACTGGGAGTTTGGAGGGCAAAAATTAGCACTTTTGCCTGGAGCTTCATCTCAACAGCAATATGGACAGAAAAAAAGAGAGTGGAAGTGATGTATCCCTGTTTTCCACGGAGCCATGGGTTGGTCTATCAACAAGAACCCCTTCTCTGCAGAATCCTACAGGACCATGGGGGAAGAATCTACATGCCAGCAGTTACACAAAACCAGTGGGTCTGCAGTAGCTTGAGCCATATCTGCACAATGTTTCCCATCCTGCACCTATTCTGTTGTGCTGGCAGAAATTCAGCAATCATCAGGGCCTCTGGTCCCATCTCTAAGGATGTACAGCTGAGAACAAGACACCATTGACTTAAGCTGCAGGAAGCAGAGGTTTGGAGTAATGAGCCTCTGCAGAAAGGCTCTGCACAGCCCTGTTTTGACAATGTGTGTATGTGGTTTTGGAGGGGGTGTGCATGCCAGAATACAGCCAGAGAACAAAGGTACAGGGTAAGAGTCATCCTAGATTCAAGGTCAAACTTTTTCGAATTCCTAAAACAGGGGTCATCCTGCATTCATGATCTTATTCTGCAACAAATGCAGTTATTTATTCAGCTCTTTCCCTTTTCCAGCCTTTATGGTTGTCATTTCCAATTCTAGACAGAACTGCAATGTAACTTGTATTTATTATCTACAACTCAGTACGTGGCATTTTACCATCATTTTTTTCTTCTCTTTTACCTGTACCTCACAATTCTGCATTTTGGATTTGCACCTGCATGTTTTCAATAGCATTACCACACAGCTGCCCCCTAAAAAGACATCATAAGATTCCTCTCTACAGTCATCTCCAGGTTCTCCATTTTAACTCCCTGTCTCTTGAGTGTGCCAGGCAGCCACCCTGGCCCAGTTCATATGATAACATTCTGGTGATCTGCAATCTCATTAGGACCCACCACTCCAGTTTAACAGCAGCAGAGGACTTGCTGCTTTTTGCTGCTATCAGCAGAAGTGCAGCACGGTTGAGAACCTGCATCTTCAGGAAGGTATTTAATTTTCAAGTTAGTAACTTGTCGTACACACATTTACTCCTTCCCCTCTCCAGTTTTAATAACTGAACAAAGTGTTTGAAAGGAATTCCAGAGGAAGAAACTGTTTGGTTAAAACATCAGAGCTGAGTTCCTTTCCTACCATGGACTTCCTAGGAGAAATTTGGCCAGCCTTGTGAACATCTCCACTCACTCCCAGTAAAATTTAGAAAGTGAGAAGGCTATTGTGAGACTAAATCTATGAACAACTGTTCCTAGGTGTTATGGGATTGAGATCAGATAAATCCACAGAGAAATAAAAATCTAGAGGCTGGGAAAAAGTGAGTAGACTATAAGAAGAGACAGTGTCTTTCATACTGTCCCACCAATGTACCCCATTAGCATGGACCAGGAGAAAATATTCAGAAATGAGGGGACAATTCATCCCCAGTCCCATTAAATTATTGGCCCTTGTTTAGTAGGAGTGTCCAGGGAAGTCATGTCCTTTTTTTTGGTGGAAAATTGTTCCTTAGGATGCATAACTCTGAGGCAAAGCTCTTAACTTCACACAGGTCACAAATAATCATGCAAGCTGAAACAACTTGATCTTTACCACTTTGGTCTAAAGCCACCTAGGGACTGTTGCCTTGGCTGAAGTCTTCAATCAGCCTTATTTATCTGAGGTAAGTTTGTGAGAGGACTCTGAGGGTAATGAAAGACAGAGAGATGTTCCAACAAAGACTTTGGAGGGATGACCCAGAATCTACACAGAAAATAAGACTTGAGAAACCTTGCCTACAATATATAGCCAGATATGAACTGGGCTGGGGCTATAGCTGAATGGTTTTATTTGGCTAGGCACAAAAGTACAATCTGTATATTGAAACTGCAAGACATATAAGAGAAACAAGAGTGGCAGAACTCTGTTCTACTTGTTCACATAAGCCCCAAATAACAGACCCAGGTAAATCAAGGGGAATGGTTTTTTTCTAGCATGATGATAACAGCACTCTGTTACAGTGGTTTTTAATCAGCTTAACAAGCCTTCAAGTTACATTCAAATATAACCTCCTGTAGAGGTTACTTACACAAAAAATTTGAAGGCCGATCTCATTTTCACCAACTGAATATCAAGTTGTTATTTACAACAAATAATTATGACCTTATCCTTCCAGATGCATGTTACAGGCCAGGGAAGAATATATATAGCAGACTGTCATACTCTGATCCTATGTCTCCTTTCCCTTTATATTTACCAGGCAGACTTCCTTTCCAAAGAAGGCTGCTGAAAACACTTTTTAATAGAAAGCAATTTTCTTTGCCCATGGCCTCTGCAAGGCAAGAATTGAAGATCTTAGTGGTACAGCTCTGTGAAAAGTGTCTTTCTTGTTGCTTGCATTTTATTCTTCACTAATCAGCAGTTGCCTGTCAAGTACAGCATGGTAAGGGCAGTCAGCTGGCATTCAAAGTAGTGCTGACTGAACAGTCTGCCAAAGATGCACCAGCACACAGGCAGAGATTTGGAATTTCTGTGTTGACAGACTAGAAGTAACCAGGGCCAAGAAGGGAGAACTGCTGTGAGGCATGCTTGCCCTTAACTGCCATTCCTCATATAGCAGATACATTTAAAAGCCTGTTTCCATTTCATTTTCATTTTTCTTATCTTACTTTATTGTTCTGAAAGATGGCAAAGCTGTTAATGTCCTCACAATCTTAAAGCCAAATATCTATACCTCCCCAAAGCTGCCAGTCTTTAACAGATTAGCACTGGGCGGATGCCTGTATGGAAAGTAGTCCAGTGGGCAATACAGGCACTTGCCTCCAGTTCCTCACAGAAGGCACCACAGCTGCACACACACATGCAGTGCCTACAGCTAGGCACATCCAAGGAACGCAAGAGCATGGTGTCTGCTTCTAATGTGTCTAGGAGGGATATTTGTGCAAGAAACCTGAGCAAGCTACAATCCCAATATGAAAACTTAATATGACTTAATTCTACTTCGAGAGGTTGAATTTCAAAGCTCTGTAACAGGTCAGCAAAATGTGAGCACATTACTTAAACCAAGTCCCTAAAATATATGTGTCGTGAAGCCTTGTATGAGAAGATTTATGGAGTATATAAACCTCCTTTTGGCATAAAAGCCATTTCACATCTGGACAGACCAGAATATGTACAGCCCTTTGATTCGATCTGTTCACAGCTACAAAGGATAAACTGTGTATGAAGGCTGTCCTGGAAGATTGAAAGGCTGCTAAGAGTGGACTCTCCTCAGTATCTGTGCTAAGTATCTCTGTATCAGCATCTTTCCTGAGAAACAGCTCTGTTGGGTATTTTGGCTAGAATCTGGCTTCAAGCACACATGCTCATTCCACCAGGTACTGATTCATGACAATATATTCAAGCATTGCCAAGTACAAGCATGTAACACCTATCCCACTCTCAGGACTTTGTAACAGGACACTAGTAAATCTATAAAATCCCAGCTGCCACAGGCAAAGGAGAAAGGGAGATGCTGTTCAATGTCTCTTCCAGGAAAAGCACCAGGGGAATCAAAGCTACTAAAATCCAGGTTCAAAATAAACCAAAGAAGGGAATTCTTATGACACCAGGTAATGAGCTGTGGAACACCTCTTCAGAAGATACTGTAGAGACTGAAAGCTTAAATGGGTGGAAGGGAAGACTGGACAAGTTTGTGGAAGAGAAACCCACCAAGGCTGACAAAATATGTGAAAACTAGATCCTGCTTGGGAAGTCTCCAAACCAGAAATGTTTGGAAGACAGGAAAGTACAAGGGGAAGTATCATATATGGTTCCTTTACTACATAATTTTCTAGGTATATTGGGTACTGTTGAAAAGAAGACTGGAAGGGATGGTTCTATTGTCTGACCAGGTGTGACCTTTCTTAGTTTCTGATAATCCTCCTCAGCCGCAGATTTGTCGAGCATGACTGACTTCAAAGCAAGCAATCTTTTATTATGTAATGTAAGAAAAACTAATAAGTATGTGAGTTACCGTGTAAGATTAAAGGGTCATTGAAAAATGTAAAGACCTCAAAGGGAAATTATAAATGCAAAAGCTGTGAGATTTTTTCCTGCTTGCTTTATTATAAGGGATATAAAAAGGTTAAGGGTTTTTTTTAGCTAAAAATAAAAAAGGCTCACTGATTGCCTCTGGAATGCAACTGATGTAACAAAATGCAGTGTCAATTGCTCCAACTGAACACAAAGGAAAGTAAGAGAATAACTGTTTTGTTGCTGTTAAATGTAAGGAATAACATTTTTAACCATGGAAGGTGAAAAATCTTCAGATGGAGATGTGATTTCCAAGCTATCTGTGAAGGCAGAGGAGTACAGTGACCTAATGGAAGGCTGCAGAACCAGCATAAATGTGGCTGTTTGATTGGCTAGAGGCAATAGGGTCTTTAATATCTCTTGGACAGTACCTGCAGGGCCTGTGCATCATCTGCTAGAACAGTCTTTCTTCTACTTTTCTCCTTGAGAATGTTCCTTCTCAAGAATACTACTGGCATGCGTAATGGCTTCTGCTGCTTATTTTTTTTTCATTTCTCCTGATAAACCTCCATTACTTTTCCCACTAGCTAAAAAAGATCTTCTCTTATTCCCAGCCCCACAGGATAACTAAAGTGAGCAGAATCCAATAGTGACAGAAAACTCATTATGCAGGGTAAATATCCTTTAAAAATTCCTACTAAACCTTGAGTTAAAGACATTTTCTGTCTGTGTTACATCACAAATGTATCACTTCCCTTTGCTTCCCTCTCTGGAGGAACACAGCAAGCATCAAATGATAGAATGGAAGAAGGCAATCCTTACTACACTGTTTTCACTATTTGTCTCTCTCTTTTTTTTTCTTTTTCTTTTCTTTTTTTTTTTTTTTTTTTTTTTACAAGCTGGGATTAACAGGCTTTGGAGAGATTAGAATGCCAAGATATTTGTGGTTCATCAAAATGGAAGCAGCGACTGCAAGATTTGCAATATAAATGTGTCTGCAGGCCAGATTTGCTTAGCAAGCCCACAGCTGTACTGCAGTCACATACTCATTTTCTTTCTGTCTTTCTGGACAGTCACATGAAGATAATACAGGGTCTCTTCCAGAATGTATGCACAACAAACAACCCAGGCTACTTCAACAGAATTTACAATAAACATCTCAAAGGTAAAACCTAGTCCCAAGCCACCATTATTTCTGGTAATTCTAATGAATGACCAGATGAAGATCTGAATTAAGATTTAACCCAGAGCCTTGATCCAAATTTTGCTGAAGTAGGAGGATATTTTCATCCAAATTTAGATCAGAAGTTTGCAGATGGTGACCTGTTTCTGTAATGACCCAAATCCACACATTCAATGAGCAGCAACCTTTTCAGAAATCCCAATTTCAAAGCTTGAGTCAGTCTCAGCCACTGATTGCAGGTCCATCATTCCCTGGCTACTCTCGTTTGTGTATATGTAAGTATGGCTTGAATTATTTTTATAACACTGCTTGCTGTAAAGAAATGATAACCCACTTGTCAAGAACAGCACGCCTATAACATAAAATTAATCTTTTCATGCTGATTAGCTGCACTTTGCAGTGCTGATCCAAAGAGTAACTGCCACATGTCCCTTCAGTAATATATTCTGTACTCTTGTCATTAACTTTTGAAGGGAGAAGAAGAAAAGACTTAAGATTACTAGTAGTAATTCACAATGTCTATTAAATCAAAATATTTTTATCAGAAGGAAAAATAGATTACGAAATAATGATCTAGGCTGAAAACTGCATTCCAGAAATCCTTTGTTACGTACTTTCCTTCCCAAAGGGTCTGTAAATGAATGCATCATTTGATATGTCAGTGTAGGTTTATACTTCTTGGCAAAAGAAGTCCTGACACCACCCCACCACCCCCACCCCAAAACACCCAATTATAACAAAATCTAACTTTAACCACAAGCCTGCTGGTGGTGGTCTTAACATGACAGATTTAAAACATTAAAGTCAGCTAGCATTACAATGGAAATGTGATGGGACTGACAACGGCTATTGCTTGCTCGAGGCACTCATGTGTAATCTTAGTGTACAGCTGAACTGAGATAATTAGGTCCTAAAGGATTAATCCAATAGTCTTGTACAATTCTTGTACAAAATCCTACTGGAGTAACTTTACTTTTGATTTCTGATTTGTCAATGAACATCTCCCTTTCATGGATTCTTCCAAAGCAGTTTGATCTTGAGGTTTCTGTCAATACACCACCTTCATTATTCCAAACAGACTGGATTTATGCCATCTGATTTTTAACATCTACAATATTGTCCAGAGGCCCCCTGTTGAACAATAAACAGGACAATGCACATGTAAGGGCAGCTGAGCTCCAACTTGCTTCAGGAACTGTCTAACAGAAAAACACTCCTACAATGGGATTTTCATCTTGATGCTCAAATTTGGGCAGGAAAAATCCAGCTCGGTGCCTTTCTTCTCCACATACAATGTTGGTCCTTTTCATGGCAAGAAAAGTTGAAACAAAGCACCTTATGCAGAGAGCCATGGATGAGGGGAGGCATCAAGCCCATGAGACCTCCTGGGCACCCACCCCGCAAAGCAGCATTTCTTTACAGGTGTGCATCCTCAGACAGACAAGGAAGCTGTGGCTTCCCTTTCCTGGTTATTACTGTCGTTGTAAACCATTACCCCCAGTGTTCCCACCAGCACTGAAGAAATCCCTTTTTCTTGCAGGGGCTGCTACATTATTGTCACAGAAAGATTTCCTTTACCCTCTATTTGTTTTCACAGCATTGCCCTGTGAATGGGGTGGCTGACCAGGGAAGCCGCGCAAAGAGGAGATACCCACCCTCTCTCCTAGCACTGCCTGATGTGAGACACACATTCGCTTTGGCTCTCTGTGATACAGATGATGCTGAACAGCTGCACAGCCCCATTGCTACAAATCGAGAAGAATCGGAGGCCTCTCGACAAGCAGTCTGCCACGAGCTGCAAGCTGGCACAGGCAAGTGCGGTCCCTGCCCTCAGGGACTTGTAGCAATGCTGCAGCGCTGCAGCAGAGCCCAGTTGTGAAAGCTTGTTTTTCTCTGTGGAGGAATGACCATACCCCATTATGCAATAGTGGCTTTTTGTTCCCTGCTGCCTTTACTCTTCATTTGTTTCCATGGTAGCGATATGGAAAAATTAGGATTTGTAATGTAAAACCAAGGAAAGAGACCATTTTTCCTGTCAGAAGCCAGCTTGTGATGTACTTTGATATAACTGTGACAGCTAAACCTAAACCTGTTTCATAAAGAATGGATACATTTTGTATAAATGACAAATCAGGAATTTTATTTTATGTTTCATAATGCACCACTTCATCTGGGGTTCATGTGATTTGTTTTCATATTTCCGCGCTCCAGCAAAGAGGCAATGTTTAGATAGAAACCCAGGCACACCCAAAACAAGATGGTAATTTCATAGCAAACAGTTAAGAATCTTCTACTTCTTTAAACTGTACTGCAATTTAGCTTAAGGTTGTGTAACACCAGAACACACCGCTCCTGTTCGGCATCGCCCTCAGTGGTTCTTAATACGTGCTCAAATGGAGCCCTCCTGTGTTTGCTAAGTTTCATTACAGTATCCATTAAATCTGAGAGATCATTTATTGACCTACATTCACAAGACTGAGCTCCAGAAGAGACAGTCAAGCTTCTCTCTGGCCTTTACACAGCATGGACTGTTGAATTCCACTTGCCAAATACAGTATCAAGCTCCAAAAGCATATCTTTTAAGAGAGATTTGGGTTTGATTTAAAGATGACAAATGAGAAAGAATTCGCCGCTAGCTCTGTCTTAGTTACATCATTTTTCAGTGGTAGCCACTGTAAATAACAATAGCTTAATCGTTATTCTGAGTGTTGCTTATGATATTTATGATTCATCCCTGCATGCTTTCTGTATTGAGATATTCAAAACATGACTGGACACAGTCATGAGCAGCCTGCTATAGTTGATGCTACTTTGAGCAGGGGACATAGACTAGACCATCTCCAGAGACACCTCCCAACCTTAATGGTTCTGTGATTCTATAATTCTTCACTACTTTTTCCCTATGACTTTGAATCACATGGGCCATATTCTAAATAACATGGGAATATGTGGTATTCCTCTTGTAACCTTAGTCCAGAAGCCACAGGTGAAGTGATGAGCAGTACTTAAAACAGTTTTTCCTTCTGCTTTTGCTGTAGCCTCTTATCCAACTACGTGCAAAAGATTACATGGTCTATGCACCCATCTGTGCTTCTGTTTCTCTTCAGCACCCTTTAAGCCATCTGTAAGAACACATGTATTTTGGTCTAGTGGTACTATCATGGGACACCTTTACTATAAGCAGCACCTCAAAGAAAAAAGGAGAGAGAAGAAAGCAGCCATCAGATGAAAGAACAAAATCAAAACTAGAAACCAGATGAAACAACAGGGAAAAGAAAGAGGGAAGAACAGTATAAACCAGGTAGGAGGTAGAAAGCAAGCACACAGCAGTGGGGCATGACACAGTGCTCTGCAATACTGTGAGACAGAAAGGTATGTAAGAAGCACATGCATCACAGGCATGCAGAACTGTAGGGAAACACTACCTTCAGTTACCCTTCCTCCTCTGTAGGTGCATCTCTAATTGTTATTAATAATGTATGTATGCAGGGGAAGCAGACCTGTAGGTGTGGTGATTGTTCTTTGTTGAGCAGGTTTAGAGACAAGAAAATACATTTTGCAGCTTAAAAGAAAGAATCGGTAGTTGCATCACTTCTACAATTCTTCAAAATAAAAATGGAGACCTACCCCCATTTCTATAAATTCATTTTCCACATTAAGAGTAAACACAAAGAATATGATTTTTATAGAGAGGCTTTGATTCCTCCAGATTGAAATTTTCCCACTAGTGTTTTCAGAGAAGATGACATTAAAAGCAATTACATTTAAGAGAATTCACCATGCTTGCTCTCTTACATTTTTTGCATATTAAAAACAGTTTAATTACATACCTGGGGATAGCCCGAAGATAGGCTAACCTTATCTTTCAGATTACTTAAAAAAAATATTAAACATTTTCTTTTCATAAGAAAACCACCTCTGGGTTTTCTCCTACATGCACCACAGTAGTAAACCATATGTTCTGAATATCAAATTGAGAAGCAGAAAACAAAGTTGGTGCTTTTATCAAAATAAGTCACACAAAAGAAAAGATGAAGTATTCGAACCGAATTAATTAAAACTATTCTGTTTTACAGGACTCAGGTGAAACACAAAGTTTAAGTTAAATAATATGAGAAAATTAATGTAACTTAGAAATTACTATAGCAAAGGACATAATGTGTTTGCTAAAGTTTTACCTATATTTCAAGGGACATTCATGGATAGGCCACAGTTAACTATTCTGAATGATCCAAGTCTGTTATTCTCCTCTAAATGTTTGTCATGAACTCACATGAGCTGCTTAATATACAGTGGTTTGTAACTACTAACTCTACTGGAAGAGAGAATGACATGAAACACCTGAAGTCTGCCCTAGACTTTTAAAGATATTTTTTTTTTTTCCTGGAAGGAAATTAATAAAAAGCTTTAAATGCAGACAACGGGCTGCAGCTGGGCCTAGTAAGAATATACTTTATGAACATCTTGTCCAGCCATTCTAAACAATTTTTCAAAGGTTCATAATGGCCAGTGAACCCAAACTGCATGTCAAGAGTGTATCTGGACAAAGCAGCCCACTGAATTTTTCTTACAGCTTTTGATAGCAGTCACTCACACAGAGGGGCTAGAAGAGTCTGATTGTTTACAGAGGATGGAAATTTCAGTCTCTTTAGTGACTTGAAGGAGATTTTTTCCATTCCACAGACCAAACTCTAAAGGAGATTTTTACTACCTTTATCTAGAGACTAACACCTAATCTACAGATGCAGTCTTTGTAGGGGATTAAAGAGTCTTTAGGTCACTCAACGAATGGAATCCTGTTATCAAATTATCTTTTAATATTTTCAAAACTATCTCAGGGCTATGTTTGAGACTGAGACTCACCAGCCTTAACAGTGCTACATGATCTGGAAGGTTTATTTTCTTTAATTCTGATGTTTACACTGAGAACAATAGAGCTTCACTTTGTCAGCTGGGCTGCCCATGGGAACTGACTTCACCACCCCGGGAGGCCATCGGCAGCATACTCACATGGCTGCCACATAATTTTTGATAATCAGCTCATGAAAAAAGGCTTTTGTAAAAGTGTGTGGTTTAGCCTGTTGCAGATGTGTACTGCAGCAGTATGATAATGCTGTACGTAAATAACAGTTCGGAGTGGGAGAACTGACTCCTCTACAGGGAGAAATAGGCTTTGATACTGTTAACTAATGAATGATGTTATGAGGTAGGATGTTCAGATACATGACCAAAGCAATTAATCTCAGAAAGGAATTTATGCTGAGGAATAAAATGTTAGAGGAATGCAGCAGATGTTTTAATTACTCGATGCTACCATGTGGAACAAAACCTAGCAACTGTGCGTGCTATGAAAATGAACTGAAGTAAGATCACTAGGTGTGCCTCTGCCAGCATTAATATTAATATGTCTCATTCATAGTTTGAAAGAGGAGAGCACTGCACAGCAGCTTCTGCCCAGGACTGCATTCCCGGTTCAAAAGCAATCAGCTAGGATGCCAGAAGAGCTACACGTGCTCTTCTGAAGCAGAATAAGGAAAACAACGTTGACAAAGGTTGTTTGACAAAGCCAAGAAAAAAAGAAGTCTGTTATCACTCTTCTGCAAACCTTGCTTCAGTAGTGCAAAACTATGCAGTCAACAGAAGTGACCAAATCTTGGACAGAATTATTGTTTTTATTGGATATTAGTGATCAGGCAATTGGAAAGGAAACCTCTGATCTTTGTTTCTTCATTTCCCTGTTCATGGATATAGAGTAGAAGCTGGCATCTGGAAGAAACATTCATTATGCAATTTGGCAATCCTGTTAGAAAAGTGGAAAAATCTAATTATGCTTTCAAAACTGATGAAAACTGTTGTGTTTTCTGCCTGTTCTGGGATCTATGTCAAACTTTATTTCAGTGGCAGATTGAAAGACACATGCTCACATCAAGTTATGAATGCCTCTTGATTTGGGGACATGCTATATGTCAAATCTTATTTTCCACATTACTTCCATGAGGCACTGAACATCTTGTGGATAAACTGCTGCAAAGCAATGAAAGAGCCATTAAGACTGGACGGATCCTGTGAGAGGAATAACTGGCTTTCTGCCAGGAGAATCTGATGCAAGAGCCTTCCGTGGAGAACAATTCAGAAAGAAGGGAGAATGAAGAATAAAGGGAGAGGTTTCCAGAGGTTCTGGAGTTGGAAAGCTAAGGCAGAAAAGGTGTCACATCTTTAAATGATGCATGTGCTCTGTCTTGAAGAAGTTACTTCATCAACAGAAACAGAATCTGAAGTAAAGCTATGATTACACATTTAGCACGTGGTACTTTGTCCTGGTTTCAGCTGGGATGGAGTCGATTTTCTTCTTGGTGGCTAGTGCCGTGCTGCGTTTTGCATTTGGTGCAAGAATGGTGTTGATGACACACCGATGTTGTTAGTTGTTGCTGGGTAGTGTTTGTATTGGACTTGTCAGTCTCTCAGGCCCTGCCAGCGAGAGGGCTGGAGGGGCACGGGAGGCTGGAGGTGGGCACAGCTGGGACAGCTGACCTGGCCTGGCCAGGGGGATTTTCCATACCATATGAGATCATGCTGAGTGTATAAGCTGTGGGAAGAAGAAGGAAGGGCAGCAGCAGGGGGAGTTTGGAATGATGGCATTTGTCTTCCCAAGTAACAGTTACATGTGATGGCGCCCTGCTTTCCTGGAGGTGGCTGATCACCCGCCTGCCCATGGGAAGCAGTGAATGAATTCCTTGCTTTCGTACGCACCTATTGCTCTACCTGTGAAGCTGTCTTTATCCCAACCCATGCATTTTCTTCCTTTTCTGATTCTCTCCCCCACCACACTGTGGGGAAGGTGAGTGAGCAGCTGCATGGGACTTAGTCGCCAGCCAGCATTAAACCACGACATACTTAAATTGGCTTAAGTAATTTGTTTCCCCACCATATATATATTCCTGACCTTCTCTTTGTGCAGGTGTGACTGCTTGGTAAATTGCCTGAGGGAACAGAGTCAGCTAAGAAGAACCCAGCTAAAAACGTTAAGAATTTGTTCATTGAGGGACCACATGAACTTTTGTGCTGGAACAATGTAGGGTAGCAGGGACGGATGTGAACACTCTTGTATAATGAGCACTGGGAGATAATGAAGCTAGTACTGACACAAAGAGAAATATACACCAAATTATGTCATAAAAGTAGGTAAAAGGGACTCCATGCCCCTTAAAGGTGTTGACCATATTGGCTTTGTGGGGCAAGGCCTTCAAGTGTAAACCTATTATTTTGCAGCAGAGCTCTTTATCTCCTTTTTTCCCTAAAGACAGATCAGTTCTCCAATTCAGGCCACAAGATGGCTATGCACGTACCTACCAACACTCAGGAAAAGACATCAAGAAATAAACATGAAAGATGGTGTATCACCAATGATTCCATTCTGGCAATCACAGGAGGAAAGAACAGGTTTGGAGCATATCAGACACACTCAGGAACATGTTTTCCATATATTTGCACTGGTGTATGTGGAAACAAAAGCCATGTTTCCCAAGAAAACAGATATACAACTGTAGTCCATGTATTGGCTAATATCCCGCTTTAACTTTGGAAACCATTAGTCAAATGCAACAAAATTTGACAGTGCTAGAAATAAAAATGACTAAAACATGTAAACTTTAAGCAGGTTCATGAAACACAAAGATAAATACAGAGGACACAATCACTGTGCCGCTGAGGGAAGACTGTAAAGTTATCTCTACACTTGTTGCAGAAGCAGCCATGACTGTTAAAATGAGACCATAGTTACTACCTGGGCTCTGCAGTAGAGGCTACACCTCCTCGTGGTCCTGCTGGATGTCCTTCAGGGTAACCTAAAGTAGCCTCTGCCCCAGCGTGTCTGGAGTTAGAGCTGCTTCCTCCCTATTGACTGGCTTCATTGATCACTCAATAGTTTTTCTTCAGGTGAACCCAAATTTTGGCAACAGATCCTACAGATCATCATCCAGATCCTGTGCCCATGGGTGTAACTGGGCAAAGTCAGGCAGCTGTTTGAGGGTGGGCTGTCTGGTTTGTGTTTGCCCTTGCACTGTGTGTGATGTTGCGATCTGGCCGATACAGGTTGCTTGGTGGCCACCCAAAGAAGTCCATTGGACCTGTGGGATGATGTAGTTCTTAGGAACTTCAGGGACCACAAAAGACTGGTGGAAAAGGAAATGGATCTTTTTGGGCTGGAGTTCATAAACTTGGACTTTGGTGGTTTGGAAGAGCGTCATCCTTCCACCAGGAGTGGTCAGGTTACTGGAGGTGCATGAGGTGACCATCTCTCTGATTCATTAGAGCACTAACATCAGCCCACACACAACTGATGTGTGAAAGTGAGGAGGGTGAAGAACCCCTGCCCATCATGACTGTGGCCTAACTTTCACCAATGCCATCAATGCCTATCCTGGCTACCAGAGGAGATCTTCCAATCGATAGCACTCTGGTTGTGAAGATTCCAGATAAAAGTCCATCGTGTCCTTGTTGCAGGAACCAGATAGGAAAAATGTCAGGAGTAACTGATAATCCAAAGAGAGTTCACAGAAGGAAAAAGATCCTGTTTCAGTGAACAACTGTGAAACATCATAGTACCACCCCCTGCTTCCCAAAGTGCAAGGGGGCTGTGGAATCTGCCCTGGTGGAGGGCTGGAGCTGTAGAAAATGCAATTGTGTGTTTGAAACTAAATTTGGACTGACTCGACGTAAGTGCCTGGTCCGCCCAGTTATTAGGAATGTAGAATGGATCTTAATCCCCTGCCCAAAAGAAGGTATGGCTAGGAGGCTGCAGTGCTGGACACAGAAGGAAGTTAACTTATCCTGAGAGCTTGAAAAGCAGTATGAGGGCATAAAAATATCAACAAGCTGATAGCAGAGCGCTTGCTGTCTAAAATGGCCAAACAGTTTAGTGACAAGCAGAGAGAACTGAAGAGTCCAGTGAAAAAAGGTGAAAGATCTGGATTGGAAGAAATGTCTATGGGAAGACATGATCTCACCTCTCTGGTGACCAGTGACAGGACAGGAGGAAATGATAGGAAGCTGCATCAGGGGAAGTTCAGACTGGACATTAGGAAAAGGTTCTTCACTGAGAGGGTGGTCGGTCACTGGAACAGGCTCCCCAGGGAAGTGGTCACAGCACCGAGCCTGTCAAGAGTTCAAGGAGCGTCTGGCTGAAAATCTTAGTCAGATGGTTTAGTTTAGTTAGTCCTGCAAGGAGCAGGGAGCTGGACTCAATCCTTATGGGTCCCTTCCAATTTGAGATATTCCATGATTCTATGAATTCTTATGCTTCCAGTGGCTGTTCCAACTGGGAAGCTAGTCAGTACTCTAGACGATGTGGAATCCCTGACGTACAGTCTCCCAATGGACTGTGTTCAAGTAAAGATGTGAGTTGCCAGGAACATTCAAAGGCCTGGGAACTTTCAAGACTATTGGCTCCACAGAGAATCTGGCATTCGAAGCCATGATTATGGCAAAAGAGATCTCTAAGAACATGAGAGAAATTAGTAAAAACTCAGCACTGGGCCCAGACCATTTGAGTCTGAGGGATCTAATTAAGATAGATCCCCAGCATGTCCAACTGATGGAACTTTTTAATCTATGACTGTATCCAGTGTCATATGGGACATAGTAAAAGAATACCTGACAGTGTAAATATCAAAATCTGTGTTGCCTGAATGACAGAGAAACATCAATAATTAGCAACCTATTGTGCCTGGGTCAACCATTTTGAGGCTGTTTTCAAGGAACTAAACAGCTCTGCTGACCAAGGCATGTCCTATTAATTTGCAGCAGACGGACTTTATAAGACGACCTAGTTCCAAAAATTTTAAACTACTACAGCTACTTATCCGATAAGGTAAGAGGGAACATCAGCCTGTCAGAGTAGTCATCGCTGATTTGGGTAAAGCCTTTTACAACATAGGCCACTCTATGACGATCCAGAAAGGAACTGACAATCATATTATTGCCTTAATTAATTTTTTTTGGTCATAATATTAATACCCAGATAGATCTCAGGAATGAATGGTGGGACCCCACTGGGATCTGGACTGGGGTGAAGCAAGAGAATCTAATGTCTCCGACTTTATTCAATCTGTCAGTTATCCTCTACTGTGCAAGCTGGAAAAGGAAAGCAATGGGTTCCATCACTGTGCAAAAAAAGATAACTTCAGATTTTGGAGATGACTTGGTGCTACTGAGTGATTCTTGGGATGGAATGCAGAACATTTACATTTTTTAAGTCTTCTGTGAATAGACCGGTGTCAAGGGCTGAAGTGCCATGGCTTCTACCTCAAAACAATGAAAGATTCTTATACAATCAATGACTGCCCTGGTTGGGCATTCAATGGCATATCGTTCAATATGAACGACCCAAGCAGCTCTGAGAAATATCTGGGCTTTTAGATATAGACCCACGGGTTGGGTTATCAAAACCTGAACCATCAGAAAAAACGAGTGGCTAAGGCAGACTGGGCAGGCTTCATTCAAGCCTTTTCAGAAGGAAGACATCTTGAAAGGATTTACTATCACTCAATTTTTTATCTAGCTGACCACACCAATGTGAAGGCTACGTTCCTCCAAGCCCTTGACTTGGCCATTCAATCTGCTGCCAAGGAACAGTTACATCTGCTTGCTTGTACTTGTGACACCATTCTTTATTCCAGCACATGCAACAGAGGCCTGGGCATTGTCAGACTCGTGGCATTAATCCCAAGCATGCAGATCTGCCAGCTGCAGCGAATTGTCCGCCCTTCTGATGATGCTAAAAAATCAATAGTTCATCAAGAAGGTATTGCGAATGAATTTAGAAAGTTGTGGATTTCTGTGGAAGAGAAAACTCCATCAACTTGGGACCCAAAGGCATTCATGGCGATTCAGAAGTGACTTGTGGTGAAGCCGCAGTCTCAAAATGGGAAAATTCCACTCCAAAGGTCATCCTTCCAAGACCTAGTAACTGGTGGAAGGAAGACTTTTTGAAATGGACCAGGTTGCTGTGTCAGGGCTGTGGAATTATCAGCTTTAAAAAAGACAAAATTAGTAACAACTGGATTGACTATTATAGGGGCATTCCCCACTGGAAGCTCATTACCACCTTACAATTAAGAACTAATGTCTATCCTGTGAGGGAACTGGGGCAGGCAGGAAACTTAAGATCTGCCAGCACTGTCAAGCTAACAGTGAGACTTACACACATATTATTGGGTATTGCTCACCAGTTCAGGAAGCTAGGATCAAAAGACATAATCAACTGTGTGGTCTACTGGCTGAAGAAGCTCAAAAGAAGTGTTGGCTTGTGTCTTATAAGCCACTCCTACGAGACCACAAAAACAAGCTCTACATGCCTGACCTAATATTTGTTAATGGTGGTCAGGCACTGGTGGTGGATGTAACCATCAGATATGAAAGAAAATTACCATCACTTGCTGAAGCAGTAGCTGAGAAGGTGAGGAAGTATCAAGGAGCAAGTCCAGGTTGTGACAAATGACAACAACATCAAGGTCATCAGGTTCCCCACTGAAGCATGTGGGAAGTGGCATGGTGGCAATTACAGGCTTTTATCGGACCTTGGGCTCTCAAAAACCCAACAGGAAAAGGGGGCTCAACTCTTCTCCAGAAGCTTTATTCATGTCTGTAGATATTGTACCCATCTGTGAGTCATATGAGAACTATTGTATAAAATTCTCTGTGAGTCATATGAGAACTATTGTATAAAATTAATCTGACTGTAAATAAGTTACCTTTGTGGGCTGTCACGTTCTAGGGAAATGGATTCTTGTTGGAAGCAAGGGAGGCAGGACGGATAGTAGACAGGGACTAAAAGGGACTGGGTAATCATGATGCGTCATATTACCCACTGACAAAATCAGCTCAGCCTTACCTAGGTGGACAGGCCACCCTGCTTAACCTGGAAAGGAACATGTTAGTTACATGTGTTCAGTAAATAGTGGGGAAGGCATTATGAACGTTTCACACTGGTACACCTTATTAGACACAAGAGCACCCTCCTCCTCTCTCATGTCCAATGAATCTGGAAAGCCAATTAGACATTGCCTCCTTCCCCCAGCTGGGATATTTGTAATATCTCTCTTTATTCTCTGACATCTAATAAAAGGCATGCTCACACTGTCGTCTTTTGCTGTTTAACCAAAGACAATCAGCAGGGAGACACAAATCTACAGAAAAAGTCTTTAATAATTTTGCTGTAGCCATGTGAAGGACAACACAAAAGTTGTGCTACCTCAGAGTTATTTGTTCACTTTCTGCTATATCCATTAAAGCAGGAACTAGTAATATCTCACAGCCAAATGAATTATATGGATTTAATGCTGAAGACAGGAAAAGAAAAGGTACTGGAGCACTGAGGTGCTGGCACTGGAATGGAGTGATCGCAGAACACATTTTTGTGTATATAATGGGCTCAAAATGCATCTGAGCCAATTGTTCATTACACCATTAGTGCTAGTAGCAGTCTGCCTGGGAGGAGGAACATGCAGATCCTTCTCCTTTCCTCACAGGTTTTCTTAGCATGGTGGTGTAGCTTTTGTTATTGTAATTACAACTCCAGCTCAGGCATTAATAAATGACAAGGTAGAACTTCCCACGTCCTGCTGCCAAAAAAGGGTATCAGACAGAGCTGGGAAATCCAGACCTAGGAAAACGTAAATTCACCTTCAAGATCCAGTGGAGCAGCAGATAGGATTCAGCAGCTGATGTAAAATCAAACTCACTACAGTCAGTTCTGACTTTCTGAACAAGAACATGACATATTCACAGCAAAGAAAATTTAGTTAATTGGGAAAAAAAATTAGCTACAGTCATACTGATAGTCTTCTACAACTTACAGCAACTCTGAAGGAAGCGCAGGCTGTCCTTATGCCAGAGCTGTTGGTAGACCCAGCCACAATGGTAGAAGTTGCTGACCCCAGCTGCCTGCCTTCAGCCTCTAGCTAGAGGTTAGCCCCATGAAGTTTCACACAAGTGCTTTTTAATCCGTTTCAGACAAAATGAGCTGTATTAGCTTATGCAGCTCATTTTTGATAACCTGATGCCTTTGGTTGCAATGGTGTACAAGAAGAAATGCTTAGTAGGAGACATAAACCCTCTTCAAGGTGTAGTGATGGGCAACTGAGAACTGGCTAATGATCAATGGCTTCTACTGCTACAGCTATTTGCAGAGTACACATCTGCCTAGTAAACAAACCCTGTAAGGTTATATTTAAAAATATAAGAAGTTTTAAAAAAGTTTGTCACTCAACTGCTATCACTGTAAAATTTTCTCACATTGTACCTGGTCATTTTTCAACATCAAATTCTGATTCACAGCCAAGCACCAGATGCTGTGATATGATCCTTCCCAGATGTAAAATCTCCAGAGATTCCATGTCTACAAAATAAAAGCTACCCAGGAATATCCGATTTCATTCAATACTAGTCTTGGAAATCTTTCTTCTGGTCATTCCAGTATAAAGCGTAACCAGACAGTGCACATGTGTAGTTTCACTAGAAAGTGAACAGCTATTTATAACTCAGGGAACACAGCAGGCCAGAAGCATTAGCACAAACAAACACATAAACAATGTCATTAACTGGGTGCTTTGGAAGAACACTTTGAGATTATTCTGTTCTTTAATGCCGCCGCAGTGCTGTGATTTCATTTTCCCAGCTTTATTTGAAAGGCACTGTAGCAAGCTCATAGCTACATGGCCAGACCCGTCCTGGCTGCCATAGCAAGGGAAGGAAAAGACAGAGGTGTTGACACAGGAATCTCTTCAGTCACAGCTTCCTCTACTTTTTACCGGCTACCAGTGAGCGAGCGCCTGCCAGAAACCTTTTTGCATATGCGTTATGCAAGATTAGCTATGGTTTCCCAGTACTCCCATGACCACTCATCTGCTTTTGAAAGCATTGAAAGAAAGCCTCTCTACAACCTTTTTTCCTACTTTGTTCTAGGACACAGCATGATAGTATGTAAGATTTAGTGGGGATTTTCCACCATCTGCAATATATGATAGCCTCTCAAGCGCAGTGCAAGAAACCAAATTAAGAAAATTGTCTCCATGTCATCAAGGGAATGGGAAAAGGGAGAGCAATTCAGACCTGTGAGTTTGATGCCTACCTACAGTAAAGCAAAATATGTAAATATTGCCTCTTGTCACCATTTAAGGTAGAAACAATTGCAAAGTTCTGATTCCTGTAAACAGTACGGAGTTTCAATGACTCCTATGTTCTGACAGAAGTTTTGCAAGTTTAACCAGCTTCTTGCTTTGCTTTCTCTCTCCTGTGTTGCTAAGCACTTCTCTCACACAGATCGGGGGAAGGCAATAATGATGCCCAAGTTTGGAGAATAAACTTCCTGGGCTCCATCACTGACCTTCTGTGAGTCAAGGATGTTTAACAGAGGTAGAGTCTCAAGGAACTGGACATAGGGGCAGTAACACCTCCTCAGCATTTTCAATTCAGTTCCTGAGCATGTAATTCGGGTACCCTGCATGAGTGCAGAGCCTGGATTAGCAACTCTGGTGTTGCTCAACCACCACGCGCACCTTTGGCTTAAGATTTCTGTGCCAGCCTGACAGGACACAGCCTCTTGTTTTTGCAAATACCGAACGAGTCAGGCGCACACCTCAGCAACAGGGACCACTGCAGGCTTCTCCCGGAGCAGGGCAAGCAGTGCCTTTCAGCCTTGGGCCACGGGTTGTGCGTTTCTACCAAAGCCTGGCCTCCATCTGAAAACCCTGGGAGAGGCAGGCCTGCGCGCATTCCCGTTTTCCAAAAACTGTCGTTTGGCTTTGGACAGGTCGGGGCTGGGGGGGCTCCCGGGAGCGAGGCACAGCCTAACACTGCGGGCGAGCTTCCACCTGCACAAGCCGCACCCGGTGACACCGCCCGCAGGCCTGCCAGGGAGAGCGCCACACCCCCGCCCCGCCCCGCCCCGCCCCAGGCGACAGGCGACAGCCCGCCCCCGGCACCAGCCGCCCCGCCCGCCCCGGCCCCGCCGCGCAGGCGCGCTGAGGAGGCGGAGGGCCCGGCCCCTCCCCTCGACGCCCCGTGAGCCCTGCGGCGGCCCGTCGCGGGGGCGCGGAGCGCAGCGGTGCGTGCCGGCGGGCAGGCCCGGCGACATGGCGGCGCAGAAGATTAACGAGGCGCTCGAGCACATCGCCAAAGCGGAAAAATAGTGAGCGGCGGGAGGGCGGGCGGAGCTGGCGAGCGGGTGCGGCGGCTGCTCCCCGGCTCTCCGGCCCCGTGCAGGCGTCGCGTCGCCCGAGCGGGGCTCGGCGGAGCGCGCTGCCTGCCGCCGCGGCCGCCCGAGCCCGCGGCCTCCGAGCCCGGGGGCTGCGGGCGGCCAGCTCAGCGCGGCAGCTCGGGGCTGCCCTCGGCCCTGGGCCGCGGCGGGGGGCAGCTTCTCGGGAGCTGTAGTTCTCGCAGGCGCCCGTGCGGGGAGCGGCGGCCTCGGAGGAACTACAGCTCCCGTGAGCCCCGGCGGGGCGGAGAGGCCGGGCAGCCGGGGGGGAGGTGGTGGCACCGCGGCGGTGTGACCTCGGGGGAGGAGGGGGGGGAGCGTGGGACGGGGGCGGCCGGCGCGGAGGGGGTCGGGGGACGTGGGTGCTTGGCCCCATTTCTGCCGCAGGGGTCTTCCCTGCAGGGGGCCGAGTGGGTGCTGGAGAGCGCCCTTTCCCCCGAACGGGGAAAATAAAGCGGCGCGGAAACTAAAAAGTCACGTCAGGGAGGCCTTGTGGCTCGGAGGGCTGGAGCCTGAGCAGTTTCCCGAAGGGCCGCGTGGCCTTCATCGCTGTGACCCTAACCGGGGGGCAAGGGCCGTCACTCCTGCGCTTCTGCTGAAGTCAGTGGGAGGAAAGAGTTGTGAGGGTTGTGGTGAATAAAGGAGCTTAAGCTTGCCGAGGTGGTGTGTGTTTTGTTTGTTTCTGGACTATGAGAAGTGTGTGATTGTTTCTTTTTAGATGGTCTCAAAGAGCTGTGCTGGCATTTAGCTTAGAAGGGGTTAACATCTATATATGACAGTCTTGTTGTGTATTATAACACTAAATATAGCCATTTTGCTTCCAAGTCTCAACTTCACAGACTACAGTATGGATGTAATAGGTCTGACAAAACTAAAGATGCTATAATTTTTGTAAGAAAGGTGACAGGCAATCCAGAAATCGTGGATCAAAAGTATAAACTGTGATAGAGGACAGAATTCTCAGAATAAAAAAGAATCTGTACCAGACACACAAAATTACTTGACCAAAAATGCTTTTCAGTGGAATTAATTTTAAGCTTATCCTGGAAGGCATTTGAAATAAAAGGCACCTAAATCTCAAACTGTATGCAGAGTAAAGCATCGTGTGTTTCAGCTTTATGCATTTGAAACTTTGCCTGTGATAAAAATAACACAATATAAAAGCTTGCTTTAGAGTCATATACTGTGGTTTCCATCCAAGACAAACAACAAAACCAACACAGTGTCTGTATGCAACTGTTTTTCCAAATTAAGCATGTATTACATCAGAAGTGTCTGCCTACAACAAATATGGAAGTGGACTCTAAATTTGTCACTCTAATACTTGTTTTAGAAGTAAGTCATAATAGTGAAGTCAACTTTGCCTGATGACTTGCCTCATTTTGCAGTGTATATGTTTCCTGATGTGTATCTATATGTCTGTGTGTGTGTGCGTGGTGCCATTGAGTGTCATGTTCCATTGTAGACATAAAAATGATGCGTGAGGCTTTGTCTTTGTGTTGGTAAGTAAATTCTTTCATTTGTGTACGCAGCAAAGAGTCTTTGATAATTCTTGGCAGCAAAAAATTACTGTAGAGCACAGGAAACTTCTTGATGTGTAACAGAAAGTATTGTCTGGTGTTATGGTATTCAAAATCTTGAGGTATGTTGGTGTAGGTGGAAGTATTTTTCTTCTGTTGACCTCTTACTGTTGAGGAGCTGAACTTGTGAAAATTCTGGGGACAGTAGAAGCATGTCAGAGTGAGGCATGTAATATGGGATGTTGTTGCAGTGCTTTGTGAAATTTCTGAAAGTGCTGGCATTTATTTTTGCAGTTGTAATGCCACCGTTGTATTAGCATATAGGTAATTCCTCCTTTTCAGAGGTAGTCCAAAGTTTTGAATATATCTGAAGTTCTTTGAAGGTAAACCATAAAATCTTCACTAATTGTTAACAGGCCTTTCTTGCATTTTAGTCTGAAAACTGGATTCTTAAAGTGGAAACCAGATTATGACAGTGCAGCTACTGAATATGGGAAGGCAGGTACGTATGGCTCTCAATATGGCCATGTATTTGTGGCTTCAAAGTATTCTTTAAGCTTAATCCCTGCTAACAATTTACATATTTTCAGTACACTGCTGTGTAAGTAAAACTGTTGTGAAGACAAAGTATGATGAAACAACAGCAAAAAAATAGTTTTAGTAGCACTGTGAAATAAATTTCAGATTGTACTTGGACATCTGGAACAGTTGTCAAAACAATTTTTTCCCCCAACACCTTACAACTTCTACTTCGCATGTTTCTACGTGTGAGAAAGATAAAGCTGGCTTTCTTTCACTTGTCCACCCCCAAATCCTATTACTTTACCTACAAACCCACAAATATTCCAGCTAGTTTTACAGTTTTGCTTTTTAATCACCTCATGAAATATATCCTAACAGAGACTGTCTCAGTAAGGTAGAGAGATTTTGCCAGGTTCTTTTTTAGGCATAGTAAGTTCTCCTTCCTTCTTTCTTTCCACTGCAAGTGTCACACTGAATATAAAATTCTTATTAGTTGATTCCTTTTTGCTCTTAATTTTCTTCTTTTTGGTAATAGTAATTTAGCATGGTTTTTTGGCTTCTTGCTTTAGGCGTTCCTACTCATTCATTTAAGCCTGGATAAGAGAAATACAAACTTGGAAGAGCAACTAGAGTATTTATAAATGGAAGTTTAATTTAAATCCTACTTTAATATTCTGTCAGTCTGGCTGAGATAGAAATACATATTTGTGCCCTGAAATGGTTGTGTTGAGGAGGTTATAGGTGTGCTTTGTTGATGGTACACTTATATTCCTTCCATACTGGTTTTGTATAACCTCTAATGGCTAACACTATATACATATGCATTCCTGCAGTTCTGTAATTAAAATACAGAATGAGTGAATTCCAAAATCCAGCTAAACAAATTATGCGCAATGTGTGGTACAATGATGATATGGAAATGTTAACAATAAATGTTTTTAATGATAATAAGTGACTAATGAAGCAAGGAGGACTGCCGTGGGATTTCTTGGAAGAGCTTGGGAAATTAGCCATTCATTTTAAAAGTCTGTTTGCATCTTTAGGTGGCTAAATTCTTGAGCGGAAGTAGTGAAAAAAGGAAAATGCCAAGCTGTTAATAAGAACTTTGTTTGATTTCTTGCAGCTGTTGCTTTTAAGAATGCCAAGCAGTTTGACCAGGCAAGGGAAGCCTGTTTACGGGAAGCTGAGGCACATGAAAACAATAAAGCGTATCTTTTCATTGGTTGCTATTCTTTTTGCCAAGAAGCTGACTAGTTGCTACTAAGAATGGGGGGATGTGCATTGGTAGAAGATGTATTTAATGTATTTGTGCATTTTGTCAGTCAAACAAAACTGTCTTTTTAAAAGACTATTCCTGTGTGCTTTAAGCAGGAAAACTAAAGAACTCTTGGTTAAAAAAAAGCTGTGTTGTTTCCAATAAGATAGAATCATAGAATGGTTTGGGTTGGAAGGGGCCTTAAAGGTCATCTAGTTCCAAGCCCCTGCCGTGGGCAGGGACACCTTCTACTACACCAGGTTGCTCAAAGCCCCATCCGGCCTGGCCTTGAACACTTCCAGGGATGGGGCATCCACAGCTTCTCTGGGCAACCTGGCCCAGTGTCTCACCACCCTCAGAGTAAAGACTGTTTTCCTAAACATCTGGAGTGGTAAGATGCTGACCCATGCCTGAGATGTCTAGGTACTACTGTATAAAAATTGTTACATTTTTTTTAAATACATACAAATGAATAGTAAACTAAATACAACTCTAACATTATTAGAGTACTCGTGGTAGTATTTAGTCACCAGGGACATATTTTAAATAAATGTACTTTTTACAACTTTACGTGCAGTTACACTTTGGTATGTAGCATTTATTCTGTCCTTAGAAGCATTTATTTTTGATACCTTGGCTGTAGATGTAGTAGATTTGATTTCCCTTCATGGATTCCTTGCTTTGAAACTAGCACTTTTGTAAGATTTTGTACACTAATAATTTTTCTGCATTATATTTTTGTGGCATTTGTCCTTGACTTTGATAATGTTACTTCTAGTCTCTTCCATGCTGCCAAGTAAGTATAGGAGCCCTGAGGAATCTGAAACAAATTTTCTAACATATGGTACAAGTGTGAGCTATCATTTTGATCTCACTGTAATAAATGGTATGTTTTAAGTGGTTTCGCTGCTTTAAAAGCCATTTAATGGAAGTGCGGGCTAGGAAAGTCTGAAAACCTGCAATGGCTATTTGAAAAGATGAGGATTTTTATCATTCTTCAGCACCTTTTGATTTTGAATATTTTTTCTTAGATGAAATTATGGTAATTTTGGAATTCTACGCTGTTGAGCTTATAAAGACATTTTTAGTTAAAGAGAGTACTTCAAAGCAAGCAGATAATGACAAATAATCCAAATATTGCCTGTGGGTGAGATCATGAGAGTATATTTTTAGTGGGCAGTGTGGTTGAAGTACTGCATTTGTGGAAGATAATGTTACACGTGTGCTGTTTCATTAAATAAAACACTTGAAACGTCTTCAAAGCATTGAATATTAACAGTGGACTGATAGCTGATGCATGTTAACTTTTGCCATGTAACTACAGCTTGCTGAAACACACCGTATCTAACTACATTGTAATTTTTTTCTCTGCAGAGCTTACGAACAAGCTGGCATGATGCTAAAGGTATTTTCATTTGCTAGGTTTTATTAAAAAGTTGTATCTTATAGTGAAAAGTATTGTGCACTAGACCATTTTACAAATATATGTAAGCAAACGTTATATTAAAGGGGTATTTTTCTGTTGACTCATAGTCCCCACGAACACCCTAGTAAGGGAATGACATTTGTAAGTTGGGGGGGGGGAAATGATGTTCCTTTTGTAGAAGTAAAAGTGAAGACCTTAAGTTACAGGGTAATAGAAGAGCGGTGTTGCTTTTGCTGTAAACTACCACAAATTCATGCCTACTTGAAAGCTTGGTACTTGGAAATTAGTTTTATGGAGTTGGTGGTCAACTTGCACTAGCTCTAGAAATTTGTAAGTAAAAATTAGAATCTTAATAGAAAAGGTATTAGTTTGCTTTGATTTTTTTTTTTTTTGTTCTACATAAGCACAGTTCCTGACAGCAACGTCCCTCTAACTGTTTCTTTGCAGGAGATGCAGAGACTCCCTGAAGCAGTTCAGCTGATTGAGAAAGCCAGTATGATGTACCTGGAGAACGGGACACCAGATACAGCAGCTATTGCACTGGAACGAGCTGGAAAGTAAGTCTGGGGGATTGGTGGCTAGAATGCATGCAGAGCATGGGTATGTCTTGAGTTGTCTTTCTTGTCTTTTTGATGCTTTTAAGTAAAAAGTATTTTCATTAGGTCTGAAGAGAAATTATTTATATTTATTACAGGTTAATAGAAAATGTGAGCCCAGAGAAGGCTGTGCAGCTCTATCAGCAAGCGGCATCAGTGTTTGAAGTAAGTGGGGTTTTATGTGTTGGTGGTTCCCCACCCTGCTCAGCAGAGAACTTTCCAGTTCCAGAAAGCATACAGAGATGAATGAATTGGTGTTTAGGGTCAGCTATACAGTTAAAAAAAAGCCTGAGGTTAGATTCAAACTGATTTTTCCTTCCTTTCACATCAGTGGCTCAGTAATGAAGCTGAAGGCTTCTTTTGCTGTAAAGGAGATTATAAAAGTTAGGAGTCTGCTTTGCCTTTTTCTGTCTGGTACTTAATTGAATCTGAATTTTGTATGCTGTCTGTTTTCTGCCTTTTGTTGGGTAGACCAGAGGGTGGGGAACATGGCTGCCGGAGCGTTCTGGAGCCTAAAATAATTTGAAATCCTTGAAGGCACAGAAGAGAGGAGTTGCCCTGATGCTTTACCCATCCTGCAGGCAGACGATTTGCCTTTTTGCTAGTGCCTTTCGTGTACTTCTCTACCGTCGGTTGTCACATGTTTCCAGATGAGCAGATTTGCATCCATGTTACTTTGCTCTGTAGATCCATACAGGAGCTGGCTATGGGACTTGGGTGCACCAATGCTCATTGTGTTTCCCTTGAGTGTGTGAACTGCTGATACAATAATTAAGTTATTCTAAGTTACAGGTGACATACTTAGATTAAGGTCTAGTGGTCTTAATTCTGTGCAAATGAAATATGAACGCATGAATTTTTTGTTCTCTAGAATGAAGAGCGTTTACGGCAAGCATTAGAAATGCTAGGGAAGGCGTCAAGACTTCTAGTCAGGGGACGCAGGTATAGCTTTATGCCTTTTTAAAAAAATGACTGAATCTTTAATGGTGACTTTCATGGGTGTTTTTTCTTGCTGTTGTTGGGTTTATATATACTGTTACTTAATTCTTCTTTGAGAAACACTTCAAACTAAAATTCAGTTTCTGTGGCATATGCCATGTACATCCAGGAGCCACCTGTTTTGTGTTCTAGGATGGGAAAATGTGGGCTGTAAGGCTTTGTTTCCTTTGTGCTTTCTAGCTATTCAACAAACACATATACCAATTTTCATTATTTCTGAAACTGCTTTGGGAATTTAATTTTTTTCTTCCAGCACTAATATGTAGAAAGTACTTGAAAGTCTTACAGCTGTGGAATATAAAGCAGGTGAATTAGGTGACTAACTTGAGGAAAGAAAATTGTTTGCAGCAGCCTGATTCTGGACTTCTAAAGAAGAGTGTATCTGGGAGTCTCAGTGAGAATTTATTTTATTTGTTAATGACTAGCACCAAACCTGTCCTGCAGTTCAGCTTAAACAGGCTGTTTAAACAGGTAGTTCCTTTAAGAACTCGTTTGGGTTTCTAACTCTACTTTTAAGACACTTTTTTTCACTGCAGTATTGTAGTCAAAGGAAATTTACAACATAACTTGAAGGTCTTTCTGTGAAAACAAGTCAGCATAGGTCTGGATCATCTGAGAGACTTGGCTGCTCTGCTGCTTTATAGCTCATATATTATTGCTAATTCCTAGAAGTTTAATATGATGATTTAAAGATGATTCAAACTCCAAAGCAGTTGCTATGACTTAATATTGGTAGTTCATGGATATCAGACTTACTGATAGCTTATAGTAGCCTCACAACACACAGAAATCTGTTAGGGTCCGTAACAAGGCATTAATCTTGTACAATGTCATGAAAAATGAGGTTTCTCTGAGTGGATACCAGAAATGTTCTTAGCCTGCATGTATAGAAAAGGAATTGCTGACTATATTTCTTTATCTGCTCTGTTAGTAAGATCTATTTCTAATGTTAAGTTGTGTTGCTTTTTATTCTGGCAGACTTGCCGGTTTACTAGTTAAACACTTTGTGATTAGCCACAGGTTGATTATGCTGTATTCCTGACACTGATACTCCTAATTGTTTTTTTGGTTTTTTAGACTAGATGAGGCTGCATTGTCTCTTCAAAAGGAAAAAAGTATTTATAAGGAAATTGAAAATTACCCAACGTGCTACAAGGTAAATTCCAAGAGACAATTTCTGATGGTGCATTTCAAGTTTTTCTGGGTAACTAATGACAGCTGACACCTGACTGATAATATGTACCTCTGGATTCACTGATGTGTTTCTTGCTACGTGATGAGAATTCATGGTAGCGCATGTTTCCCCAACCTCTAACTGCTTTTTTCACTACTATAAAGTTAAAGTTAAGATGCTGTTACCTACAGGAGTATCAAAAACAACAAATACATCAAAAATAAAGGTGTTACCAAAAATAACAAACCACAAACACTGTTACTTGCTGCAATGGTTCATTACAATGTTCTAGGAGATAACATGTTTCATACCAGCTGAGGGTATGGCTTACTACTTCTTAACTATGTTGTTCTGACTCTTATGTCAGTATCTTGGAATCATTGTGGATTGTAATGACCTTTTTTACACTAAATATTAGCAGTTTAGTATTTTTATCATATTTTGCTGTTGATTTCTATGGAATCATCAGGTTGGCCATTTTTTTTATGTTTTTGTTTAGAAAACTATTGCTCAAGTCTTAGTTCATCTTCACAGAAATGATTATGTTGCTGCAGAAAGATGTGTGAGGGAAAGCTATAGGTAAGTCTACTTCATGTCCTGTATTTTTAAACTGAATGTTTCATTAATGTAGATTGTTCTTCTGAAAGAGCAGTAGAAACACCATCCGGAAATTTTAAGCCTGTATAGTACATTAATAGCATTCCCTGGTATATGGCTATCAGGAATGTTTTTCACTCTTAACACATTTAGCTGTAATTAACATAGCTACTTTTCTTAATGAACCTAAAATAAAAAAAATAGTCATAAAGAAGTAGCTATGACTGACAGGTGAAATGAGATGGAGATCAGAACTTCCCATTTTTTTTCCATGTTAAAAGCTGAGCAGAATACTGTTATGGCTGGGATTCTTGTCTTGCTTATATCCTTTTGCTTGTCCCTTTTTGTTTTTCTTTTCAAATGGAACAGAGGTGGATTAGTTATTGTAGACAAATGTTTTAGGATTAAAATGAGTATTTCTGGATTTTGCTAACTGAATTCTAATTTCTTCAGAATCTTGCCGTGTGTGTGTGGTGCCCTTGAAGTTGAAATTCTGACTTGTCATTTCCATATATTATTACAGTTTGAGTATGGAAATATGGAATGCAGTCTCAAAATGCGCTATAGCAGCATCCAGCATAATCCATTAAGCTGTCTAGTGTGGTGATTAGATTGAGAGAAAGATTAATCTAAATGTTTTTGTTAAAAGTTTGCTGCATGTGAATTACTACATTTCTGGTTATGTTGATCTAGGGGATCTTGCCCTCGTCATACACTGGAAGAAGAAAAGCAAGTTTTCTACTTTTTATGACTTTTTCTTTTTAAATAGTTGATTGAATTTAAAGATAATTTAGGAAACAGAAAGTAGTCCAGTTGAACACACTAAAATGAAGGAGGAATTTTTTACACATCTAGGAGAAAATTCTGGTGGCAAAATCTGGATTAGTGTTTAACCTTGGTTCCAGAGACTTTCCCAGCAACTCTGCATTTCAGCTTTCATTAGGACTTCAGTAACAAAATGCTGAAACAACATATTTTTACTCAAACTGTGTTTTTAGTGAAATGACTTGAACACATGTGTAAGTTAAATTGTACTTTATTTTTAGAAAGAATTTTCAAGATCAGTCTTTAAACATCTTGCTCACATTTTCCGAGTCCTCAATTTGTATTTTATATATAGAAACTCATTACAAAATTTTTCTATATGTGAAGTGGAGGAACAGTTTATTGAATAGTCACAAAAAATGGGAAAATTCTAATATTCTCTTTTTGTCTTGACTGTGATTGTCATCTTACTGTCAGAATGCAAATTAATATTGCTGAAATGTTAATTTTATGAATATGATCCATGTACCTGGAGAGACTGAAGTGGTCATAAGCAGCTTTGTGGAATAAGCAGTCCATCGGATTCTTAAAAACTTCTCGCTCTTCTGCTATTAATCAGCAGCATTTAAAGATACAGTAGCTGAGCATTAAGTAGATTGTGGAAATTCCCTAAATGAACTTTTAATTTCCTTCAGTATACCAGGGTTTAATGGAAGTGAAGACTGTGCAGCACTAGAGCAACTTTTAGAAGGGTATGACCAGCAAGATCAGGATCAAGTTTCTGAAGTCTGTAATTTGCCACTCTTCAAATACATGGACAATGATGTAAGTAGGCGGTTCCTGTGGATTTTTTTTATAATCCCTTTGCTTGTTCAGGTTGAGATATTTTTTTTTTTTCCTAGTAGAGGAAAATGAGAAGAGCAGAGTCCATGTATTGTGACTTGCTGTCATCCTGCTGTGTGCCTGTGAAGTTTACATTTTCTTCTACTTTGCTGCCTGCCAATGTAAATTCCCCCAGCATTGTTCCTTTGAGGTGGTGGGAAGGCTTAGGTGAAAGAGCAGTTTGTTGTGGATTTGCTGAGTTTGACGAGTTGACCAAAATTTGGTTCCCTTCTGCTTAGTTCTTTAGGAACCAGAACAATTTGCTGCTTATGCTTTATCTCAGAAATGCCATATAGCTGGCATGCATACATAAACATTACAGAATATGATGCCTACAGGATGGCTCTTGAATGTTTTTTTCAGCACTTATTCCTTAGGAAGGCAAGAAATAGTGAAATTTTTTGGGGTTTTTTAATTTTAGTTTTAAGAAAGTAGTTGTGCAATACCTCCCCCTTTTTTTTTTTTTTAAACTCTGCTTCTAAATTGTGGGAAGTATAAGGATAGGAAAAGTGTGGAGTAATGGAGACATCCATCCATGCCAAACTTTGTAAAAGTATTGATTAGTTTTACTTTGTTACTATGTTGAATAGTAAAAATTAAGGGACTAGTCTTACTGAAAAAGTTGTGAGACTTTTTTACATGAATTATTGCTAGATAAAGTATGCAGAGCTGCATACTGAATTTTCTTTTTTATGTAAAGCTTGAAACACAGAAGCTGTAGGATGTGGCCAAATTATTCTATAATAAGCAATATCAATACAGATCTCGCATCCCACTCTGAGTGTTTGAGATAAGAAAAATAAACCAATGTGAGGTTTATTCTAAGCTGGAAAAATACACTCTGAAAGCAGCATCAGTCTGTTTTCTGTACTGTACTAAATGTTACTTGCTTGTTTGTTGTGAGTGTCAATCAGTTGTGTGCAGTGCAATTCAACAAGATCTTTTGTGATAATACAGAAATTAAACTTGCTTTGTTATTGTCAGTATGCCAAGCTTGGTCTTACCTTGGTGGTCCCAGGAGGTGGAATCAAGAAGAAATCGCCAAATGCTGCACAAGACAAAGCAAGAGGACCAGCTGCAGTGGGCTCTCATGCTGATGAGGAAGAGGATGAATATTCTGGTGGACTATGCTAGCTACAGACATAGGTTGTCTTAAATATCTGATTTATTTGTGATGTTGAGCATATCCAAAGGTATCAGATTTACCAGAGCTTCATTGCAATTATGATATGGGAATGCTGATATTAACTTGGCAGCTTCTGGGTACAATACAGGAGAAGAATCATCGCTGTACTTACCAACTTGGAACATCTTTAGACTTCATTTCTTACCTGGTAGGAGCTCCCTCAGGGTCCTGCCTTTAGGTGACAGGAAGAATTTGAGAGAAATCTTTTACTAAAAGCACAGTTTTAAAGAAACCAGAAGCACTGGAGTAAGGAGAGTGGTACAAAATTTTAAATGCTGGATTTCAGCAGCTGACACTTTTTGGTCCCGGTAATACTCTTACATTTGTGATTGTCTTCTTAGTCAAATAAACAAGCATTCATCTGGCTATTTATTTTCTGTTTAACGCTGTAAGGCAGACTGTGCCAGGCATGATTTTTCACTAGTATAAGCACTAGGGGGAGCATTCAGTTTATTTTCAACATGTTTTTACTCCACTGTGGAATATTATTTTGATACTGTATTCTTTGCAAGCAGTATCCATGTGGGTGTGGAAAATACTAAGTCAAATAGTTTGCAGCTGGTTTGTAAGCTTAAAAGTACACACACATCTTTCATCTTAAGAACTTTTTTGACCTGAACTCTTTGGAAATAAATACATGCATGGTGTTTGTAAAGTACACCTTGGGAATGGAAGGCGTGGACAACCTTTCTTAGCAGTGTTTCTGAAGTGCATGCCATAACCAAAAAAGAAACTGAAGGCAGCAGATAATGTGCATTGAATATAAAGCTTTGAAGACAGTGTTTAGCAGAAACTTAGGTGGAATGTTTCAATGATATGTTTGAGTTCATGAGTGTTTTAGATGTTTATTTACTAATCAATAGTCTTCATAGAAATTTCATTCTCTCATATGTTCAAAGCATAGAACAGCTGTCTCTTACAGATGGCATTTTTCAAACCAGCTCAGAATCCAAAGTAACCAAATTTTACTGGATCTTCTCTATTTTTGTTTGATTTCAAGGCATCATGTATTTTGCAAGCCTCTGTAGCATCTTAAATTTGTTTGACCATTTTATGCTTAAAAATTGACAGCTCTAGAAGTTGTACCTGTGGTGTGTTTCTTCAGAAGAACCTAATCGAGATCTGTGCTAGGGTGAGAGCACTTGGAATCCAGCAGGGATTTGTGTGCGATACGTGCGCCCAAAGTTCAGTAAACAGTAGACCAAAAGCACAGTGTTAAGCGTTGGTACAGTTTCTGCCATATTAAGGAATATGATGTCTTCAAAAATATCAAGCATATGTCTGACATCTGTGTGATGTCTGACATCAGTGTGTCAGACATGATTGTGATGAAGGTAAAGTTTTAGAGGGCTAATAGTTGCTTTCCTTGGGGTGGATTGCACTCAGTAACTTTGTGATGAGTGCACAAACTACAGCATAATTTGTAGGCAGGGCTGCTGTAAAAGTCACATTATTCAATATAATGGGTGTTAACAAACCAGTTTTGTCTCTTTGTATTATGTAATAATAACCTTGGATTTTTATTTGAGACTACACCTGTAGTTCTTTACTGTCTGACAGGTAATTTTCCTTTGTTATTAGTCATGTGTATAGAAGTTTTTGCTCTTCTAAAAATAGTCTAAATGAAATTTTAAGAAGCAATTTGCTTTTCTCTGAGAATATTTACAGGTATACATGAAAGATGGTTTTGAAGACTTTCCTGTAACTTCTGTTCTCACCGTTGGAGCAACTCAGTCTGGTTATTCAGCTTGTGCCTTCAGGATTTGTTCTTGAAGGCGACCATGCACTTTTTATGGGGAGTCTTTATCACAAGCAGAAAAAAAACACACGTGTAGGAGCACTGGGAACACCAAGTAATTTTCTTCAAGCATTTCCCACTGCTTTCAATTCTGAATTTAGTTGAATGGTCCCCGGGAGTCTGCTTTTTTGTATGTGTGAGCAATTACATATATCTGAGAAAATGAGATACATAAGAAGAAAAATGGGGAACCTTGTGTGCTTCTGTGAAAGAGCTTGCAGACTTTATTTAAACTGTGCTTGTAACACTAACAGGCCCTTAAAGGAAAAATTTAAATTTATGCATTAGATTCTTAAAGCATACTTCTCATATTGCCAAAAAAAATCAAATAGATGTGAAGACGCTCTTCCCCGCTCCCACCAGCTTTTTTCTTTTTACGCTGTGCCAAGTGTGGAAAATCTGGAAAAAAAGTAACTTGTACTAAACATGTTAAGCTGCCGTTGAACTGAAGGGGGCGTCTCTGAATCGTAGCAGTAGAATCTTAATCTTTGATTGCAATGTTGCTGCAAACACCAAATCTGCAGAAATGGAAGTGTCTGAAAATAAGATGGTCTATTTTATATAACTTATTCTTCTATTTTAGGCAATGAAAGTGTGATAGGAATGTTAACTGCCTTTTAGTAAATGTTTAACTATAGAAGTTGTCTGTATATTATGTGTTAGTGTTTGTTTCTATCTTTCAAAGCAATTTGCACACTTATGTAAATACCATGTAAGTGATACAACATAGAAAAGGTACCATTTACAGCAAGAAATTTTCCAAAACCAGTGTTGACTGCAAGAAAAAATAAAATTAAATTGTGCATGAAGGCTGAGTGATGGCCAACACAATGTATATGTAAAATGAGAAGATTTCTAAATTATCTATAACTTAATACTCAGTATGCCCAAGTGCAGTGTGAAACCTGTGCTTTATTTGTTGTTTTTCCAAATCTGTGGTGTATTAGAGTACAAAACGTGTTTGTAATAGCTCTAAAGATGCTGCCTCTTGAGAAGAGGCTATGTGTTTCACGAACATGAAAAATAAAACTTGGAACTAAGGCTTTTGTGCTAGCTTTCCCTGTTGTTGATCAGGTCCTGCTGAGCACCACCAGTTGAAAATGAAGATTGTTTTTTAATCTTGAGCAGATTTTGTGTGTGACTGTCTGCAGAGCTTGTCACCAAGCGTTGTGAGTATATTATGTGATGAAGGACCAAGTCTTGGGAACCTACTGGCTCGGGTTTGAGTGTTGAAAGTCAGCGAGGTCCAATCTGTGTGGCTTATTCACTAGATATTTACTTACAGGCCATTTCATTTATCCTGTGGCTTTTGTTTTTCTAACTGACCTTTTGATACCTTTCTGGTAGCTTTCATGGTTTGAGATGCTGACACCTCTTAGGCAGTTCTGTCCACTCAGAATAAAAGATAATGTATGTGCTTTGCCTCTCTGCTGATTGTAACATCTTGGTGGTTCATTGTTACCACTTCCCAAAGACATTATTCAGAGAACAAAATTATGATATTGGGCAACTGTCAGACCTGAATTTATAGTCTTTAGCAGTGTGAAATAGAGAGAAATAATTGATTCTCCAGTTCTTGGTCTTCCTTAATCTTGGCTAATTATGCAAAGCATAAAATAGGTTTTTTTTAAAAAAAACCATAACTGTGTTTATAATGATGGTGGAGGACATACAGATTCTTAGATCTGCTGTGGAAATAAAGCATTTGTTTCCATAGTTGGGCTGGTTAAATGTGTAGCAAACTCTTGAAGTCTTCTGGAAGAATACATGTGTATGCTCCAAGGTTTTCCTGAATACGGTGAGATCTAGAAAGGACTGAGAAGGTTAATGGGAGCAGCCGGAACATAAGAAAGGTTCTTGCACCAAGCTGTGCTCTTAGTGTCCATGCTGACTGTCACAGATGCATCCTGTTTGCCTCAGGGTGCTGCTGGAGGCTAAAAGAGGAGCCCAGAGCAAAATGGCTGAGGGGCAGTTGAACGTGGAGGATGCCTTAGCTGTTAGAACTTCAAAATTCATTCCTAGAAAGGATCATTTTAGAAATGGAGTTTGCTGTCCAGCAAGAACATGTATAAGTGACTTAATTGCTATATAGGTCATAGGTTTTTGCCGATTTAAAACCAAGACCTGGGGGCAGAACAAAGAGGAAAGGTTAGTTTGGGTTTGTAAGGAGTTGTTTTTCACCTGTGTCTTCCCACTTCTATGCTGAAGTGTCGCTGGTGTATGTTTAAGCATTTCTATAGATTAACATAGGTTTTTCTCCCAAAGTTTAATTTGTAATTCTCTTAGAGGTTTTTTGGGGAGTTCTTCTGAAGTGAGGGTGTTACTTGTATTTGAACAAAAACTGATTCCGTTAAGTACATAATATAAATAAGTTTATGTGCTGAATTCGTAGAGAAATGGTGAGGAAGGTGTGGGCATTTGAAGTACTAATGTGAAATTTAAGATGGCTGTGTTCATTGGAGTTAATTAATCTTATTTATCCTTTGTGTCAGATTTTCAAAGTGGTTGTTGTCCATGAGAATGCAAGCTTGTCATTATCCAGATGGATCCAAAGGGGGGGGTTTGAAAAACAGCTAGCTTTCAGCTTTCCAAAAGCAAGATCTTTACACAATTTAAGGATGTGAACTCTATAACTCTTTAAAGACCTCATGATTGCAGAAAAATCACCTTTTCTACTGTTTTAAAGTCAAACTTGCCTGAGTATTTAGAGGCTGAAGAATCTGGCACTGAAGTTCTTCAGTGTGACAGAAGGCATCCCTCAGATGCTGTGAATAAGCAGCTGTAAAAATGATAAGAACTGGGCTGCTCTTGGAAAAAATAAAACTTGTTTTATCATCTAGGTTTATAAAAAGTAGTGAACTTCTTTGGATGTGGAAAATGGAAAACAAGCCACCCAAACTCCAACAACTAGTGGTGGCAATGAAATTGGAGTCAGTAGATACAACTTTACAGAGCAGGAGGTAGTTTTAGTCTGAGGGGAGGTGTTAATATTGAAGCTGCTGGTCTGTCGAGGCAAGGCAGCATCCCCAGGAGCTGGGCGCATCGCTTCCTGTGCCATGGGACCTGCTGGAGATGATGTGCTGAGTGCTCTGTGTGACCGTGTTCCGAAGGGCTGATGGGTCTTGGTTTCACAGCTGCTGCTGTTGCCCTTCAGCTGTGGGTGCCAGCGCGGATGCGGAGCGGCCATGCAGCCTGCAGCCTGGAATGGGAGCGAGAGGCAGCCGCAGGGCTGCACGTACATTTGAAGAACATATGGCCCTTGGCTCATCTGCCGAGTCTAATGGGAACAGTGGTAACAAGTGTGGCCTGGCTTCGAGGTGCACGCTGCTGCGATGGTAACGGGTGTGCAACCAGTTTAGGCTGCTCGACAGAAACTTCTGGAATGACAGAAGTCGGCCCTAGCATGCGTGAAGCGAAACTGGGTTGTCATTAGTTGCCCTGTTTTGGGTCGATGCCTTGGTTTTGCGTTGTTTCTAAATCGGGAGAGCCCGGTTCCCCGCTGGCCAGGCGGTGCTGCAGGGCGGGCAGGGCTCCCGGCGGTGGGAGCCTTTGCCCGGGGCTGGGGCGGCTGGCGCGGTCAGGAAGGCTCAGCTGGGGCACTGACTTGGTCAGGAACATGCGCACGGGGCCCTGTTCTTGCTGTTGCTTCTCACGACTTGAAGCACCCGGTGAAGCTGTTGAAGAAGGCAGCCCTGCGGGCCCGGGCCCGGCTGCCGCGCTGTGACCGCCGCGGGGGGCGGGGGGCTCGGCGCTGCCCACGGCCCCGCTCCAGCGGACCCCATCGGCCTGTCGGGTCCGGGCTGGGGAGCCTCCCTGGGCCGGCCGGGCTGCCCGGGGCGCTCCGGGCGGGGGGCGGGGGGCGGCTGCCGGGGGACGCTCCGGGCGGGGGGCGGCCCTGGCTGCCGGAGGTGGTCGCGCCGGCTGTGCCGCTCATGGACGCGGGGCCCGCTGCGCTGCGGGCAGGGGCAAGGGGACCGCTCTGCCGGAGCGTGGCTCTGGCCCTGAGGAAGGAGGCTTAACCCAGGCTGTGGTTTGGGTTTGGGTTTTTTCCCCCAGGATGCCTGGGAATAAATAACAGGTCCACTCCTCCTGCTACTACGCATCTCCTTCTCGCCTACCCCCCCCCCCCCCCCCCCCAACTTGGACAAATAGCATTTATTTTTTGCTGCAGTGTTTTATCACATGATAAATGGGCCCACCCCCACCTGTGATGGATGTGACTAGTTCCCCTTTCTTTCCTCTTCTCTGAGCTGGGCCTGGCTAATCAGGTGATTAAGAGCCAGGTTGCAGAGGCTGGGGGTGTGAAGAGCAGGTGGAACAGCAGCTGGTGTGCAGTATAACTTGTTAACTCGAGGGCCGGCTGATTCT
The DNA here is from genome assembly GCF_023638135.1 of Falco biarmicus. Classification (NCBI taxonomy): domain Eukaryota; kingdom Metazoa; phylum Chordata; class Aves; order Falconiformes; family Falconidae; genus Falco; species Falco biarmicus. Next base: position 61,647,908 of record NC_079290.1, read on the forward strand.
GCTGCAATTGCACCTCTCCTTCCAGCCACAAAATTTTATGAAATGCCTCATGGACAAAATGTGGTGTTAAGGACAGAAATCAACAAGCTGGGGGGGCGGGGGGGGGGAAGTGAACTGAAAATGGAAGAAGTGGGGAAGTCAGTCATTGTGCAATGGTATTTTGGCTGATGGAAGAGAAGGCCCCTCCTGGAATTTACCAAAAGGACAGCACTTAAAAAAAAAAAAAAAGAAAAAAAAAAAAAGAAACCAAAAAGCCACTTTCTGCTTCACCCATAGAGGCAGAGCGGGAGGAATGAGGACTGGCATGACTGGCCTTTTCACGCTGGGGAGAGGTTCTGCTGCTGCATGCCATGTGAGACTGTATGAGCGCAGACACATTCTGGGAATCGCATCCTTTGCCTGTCATTAACCGACTGCAATTCAGGAATTAAAGGTAAAAATCTTACACCAGCCAGACAGGGACTTTTTTCTTTTGTATGTTTGTGTGCAGCTGACAACTTTCTAGCCAATGCTTTCTGTGCTGCTCAACAACTGTCCCAAAGTAATTGTGTTAGTAATAATATAGCAGAGAATTCATGAAGTGTAAAGACTTATGGTACCCCATGTGTCATACTGGTGCCAAGTGTTTTATTTAACTGACGACCGTCCAGTAATTTTCTGGCTCCCTGTCTTGTGTAAATGTATGATTTTCCAAGCTGAATAGCTGGAGAAAGAATAAGGATTCTCTCAGCTGCACCAGAGCCTGGAGCACAAGCTGGTGTAAGGAGTGAATGGTTAAAGCTGGGTAGACTTGAAGGGCAAGACAGCTGTGTAGCAACACTAAGTGAGCAAAATATGTTAAAGCTTTGATAACAGAGATGCAGCAACAGTGGTATATTTAATTTTTTTTCCTTTAAGTAAGATATTATCCTGGTACTTCAGCGGTCTTAACATTTACCCTCCCAAACTTACCAGATACTGCATCTTGCGGGAATTCCTAACAAAAAAAGTTTCTTTGAAACAACAGCATAGAGTTATTTCTACCTGCTTTGAAATAATTCAGACTATTTCTGATGCCAGACGTGAGTTTGGTGACAAGCCCTGCTGCTAAGAAACATTGGAAAGGAGAAGAAAGCACCCTTGTTTTCTGTTGATTCAGACAGAGGGAGGTGTATGTAGAAGGCTTGTGTGTTGGGTTTTTTTCCCCTTAGATCTTAATATTCTCTAATATAAGGGTTAGGGGTGTTTTCCTTTGTGGTTCATCCATGTTGGTATGCGATCTGAATTTCAGGGAGCTGTTTTTCTATGTGTGTCATTCTGTAGCTGTTAGGGGGCAAACAATTTCTTGTGGTTGAGATGGGGGCAGGAGGGAAATTGAGAGAGAAAGCATGAATGTGCCTGCACACACTCGTCACTTGTTTGTCTTTGGGTGTATAAGCACAGAACTACTTGTGATGTCTTGGTGGATAGGCTCTCAAATGGCTTCACGTATACATAATTTGCTGCGGTTTTTTGCTTGGAGATGCTACAATGATGTTGGCACAGATGTGAATGCCTCATAGTTGGTTTAGTGCATCCAAACAAAATCTGGTACTGACGTGAGGCCACAGTAGTAAACGCAAGTAGCAGCCTGAATGCATACACGTTATATACTTTTCTCCACTTGCATTTATGACGTGGTAATTTCTGTTTTAGAAGGTCATGGATATCTAAACCATGAAATATTTCAGAAGTAGTGTTTCTTCACAGGACTGAAGTGTAGTAATGGGATAACTTGAAGCTTACTGTAATGGGGTATGCGTTAATTGCTTCAAAGCTTTCAAAGATATTTCTGTTTCAAGGATAAATTTCTATGTATTTGTTTTGCATGAGACAGATACGGAGAAACACTCTGCATCTGTGATCACTCCACTGGACTTTGAAATAGTTTGTTAAAACTGTAGGGGGGAAATTCAGAGTAATTTTTTTTGGGGGTACTTAAGGAATAGTAAAAAAAAAGTTTAGTTAAACTAAATAATAATAAAATAAAGAAAATGAAAAGAAAAGCCTTTGCCTGTTGAGTTTTCCTTGTAGCTGATTACATTGTGGATAATTCTAACTACTGCATGTAGTCTTGGTTTTCTATTATAAAATATATTGGCCACTTTTAAATATAGATATTACAGCTACTAGGACTCTGATCTTTATGGACCAGAAGATGGGAGCTGTTAATTAACAGATTCAATGCGACTGAAGCATAGAGAGACAAGGAGGCAGTGTGTGATGTGGAAAGGAGTGGACTTGGAGAGCAGAAACCAAGGAGGGTTGCAGCCAGTGCAGTACTCATGCCCTCTCGTGATTTCCTAACAATAAGTGTGAAGAAGGGTGACGGGACAACTGGAGACATAATGTGTTGTTTGACAACTAACAGAGAACCTTAACATGAATCACACATCTGATGGCTTGCGTAAGTTACACAAGCCACTCTTTTTGTCAGAGATTTAAAGAGGTTTTGAGCATCATTGACAATTTTGCCACGACACAGTAGGGGAAAGCACTTTTTTTTTATGGTGACCTTTCAGTTAATGCCAAATTTATACTGCTCTGATCTAATGCATTTCTTCAGTGAAGTTTCCAGATGTACAGCAAATGAATAGTGTAATTAAGGGATCCCATTTGCTGTTTGCTGCATTGTTTCCTTTCTTTAGGTGTATGTATTTTGTCTTTGCTGCAGCAGCAGGAGTATTCCTTGAAGGCTTTGCTCTATAGCATTTTCCTTTTTTTCCCCCCAGTTTGCCCTGAAGGGAAACCAAACCTTTGCTCTGGTGGGCTATTGCAGTAGGTCTTCGCCCTTTTGACCATTTTTTGCTTCATTTTCAGCATCTTACGAAAACCATTGCTTTGCAGTTGACAGAGTGGTGAACTTGGTTTGTGCTCATTGCAGAGAAACAAGTAATAAAATTAATGTACTATAATGGAGCTGGAGCTGATGGAAAGCTCCTGGTCTCTGCCAGCAATCCAGGGAATCCAGGGTGTGCTGTGTTCTGGTGGCAGAAAGGCTGACATTTTGTCACTGTTTTGGGGTTTTACATTTGACCAAATACAAATAAATGGGTGAATGTGACACATCATCATTAGGTTTAGGCCATGTCCATGTTGGGAGTTGTGGTAGATTAAATGAAGGCTTGAAGGTAAAATATGCAAAGTATTCTGCAGTTACTTTCCATTCTGTAGCAGACTTCTAAGGGCTGTCATACATCGCCAAACTCTTTTTCTTTGAGTGTGTAATTCACACTCCTTTGAGTTAACTGTGGTGTGGCTTACTAATACAGCACGTGGCATATGGTACAGAAGTATAGCATTTTAAGACAGTTGGGTTAAATGCAAGTTAATTGCTTAAAATATGAATGCTATGTTTCTTGCCAGTCTTCTAAGTTCTTTCAATGAAGTTATTTGTATCTTTGGCTCTTTTCCCAATTTTCCTAAACATCATCTCTTAGTAGTGTTTAAATATGTTGATATTCCTGATGTTTAAATGAATGGTTGAAAATCTCTGGCGGTGATTTTTCTCTTCAGATGAAGATTTAAGTCACTCATAGACAGCTGTTGTATATTTTTGTTCACCCCGTCCATTTCTAAATTATGTTCACCCCTATGGTTCATTTTATTTAAGGGATGCAACGTTACGTATCAGCTGCATGAGCCAGACTGTGATACTTCATGGCTCTCAAAGTGTTCCAGGCTTTTTTGGATAAATGACTGACAGCCTGTGGACCTTTGGCAATCTCTTATAGCCAGGCTGAGATCAAGTTGTTTGGAGCAGAAGTCTAGGACAATTCTTGATTATAATCTTGTTCCTGCTGGTTGAGCTCTTTAATTTAAAGGTCTCAGTGGTAGGAAGGAGAGGCTGCATGAAGAGCCTAGGACCTGTACATCCCAACTGCACTGAAGTTAAAAAAATCAAAGGGTCAAACTTCTGCAACCAGCAGGAGAGGATGAAACACTGTGGTAGTCTGTGCACAGATCTGTCCACACCTGAGTACACATACCTTCTGTCCACATCCGAGTACACATATCTAAAAAAATCACTTTTAAGAAAGGAGAAGAAATAGCTAAAATAAGAAAATCACTTTTTTTTTTTTTTTATTTCTTCAGTGATTTTTTTAAAAAAGAACGTTATAATGATGGCAGTGTTTGTAGCCAGATTGATGTTGCAGTCACAGAGCTAGGAGCAAACCCTGAAGTCTGGTTCCAGATCTGGGTCAGCAGTTGAATGTCCCTGGAGTTCAGTGTGGGAGATGAGTTGGAAGCCAGCGTTCTCCAAGTGCACGTCAAGCTGAAGCCGTAAACTCTCTCTCCCCTTAATGTACTTGCCTACAGACATTATGCAGCAGATCCTCAGCTGTGTGCAAGGTGCGCTGCCTTGAGGCAGCCAACTGTACCCACGGGCCAAAATTCCTGCAGTGAAGGATTGCAAACTTCTGGCTTTCACCCCTTTCTCCCAGACAGGCCTTCATCGCAGGCAAGGGCTTGACTGAGACTCCTGTATGTGTTTACCAGTCACAGACTCCCTGTCATGCTGGAAAGATAGCTATTTTCTTATATTGTCAGGGTATCTAAGCACTGGCTCATGCTTGCCGAGGCGCTGAATGGAAAAGAGACAAGTGGACAGGAAGGTTATATAGCTAAGGATGAGCTGGAGGTTGAAACATCTACCATTTGTCAAGGCCATTTAATTCCAGGCAAATTGTCTTTGAGCTTCTTAAACTACACTTGGGGCTTTTTGAGTTACTGAAATGCAGCTGTTCCCAGAGCTGAAGCCATCAACAGCGTAATAGTATGCAGAAACCCCACAGTGCAATAACGTGAAAAATAGCGCTCTCCAAATAATACTACAGGATGGATTTAAAATAGGAATTTGATGCGATTTAGACTAATTGCTGGGCTGATTAGCCTGCAGTCATCTCTTCTGGTTCTGCTCATTGCCTTGGTTCAGAAGTTTGTCAGCTGTTCGCTTCCATCATGAGCATTTATAGTCACATATTGCGGTCATGGCCCTGTTACACCCAGTGATGTTATATTGGCTTGCTGTCCTTGTGTTTGTTACAGAAATTGTCATGTTTCACTCTGTTGGTTTAACAGACTGTTAATTAGGCAGTTTCTAAGCAGTAGTGCCAGGTAGGAATTAATCTGCCAGACGGTAACGTTGCTGTAGTTCTGCAGTTATAGTGAGTGGGTAACATCAGGTCAACAGCATTTGCCTTGTGCATTTAGTGAAAGCAGCACTGAATGATGTGTCCTGGAAAGGTATAAACATATCTGAAGCATTAGAGTTTAGAAATAGTAAAAAAACACCTCTGATCATTATGCATTGAAAGCTGTAGCACAATCTGATACACTGTCTATTACAGTCAGTCCTTAGGTAATTGATGGCATTAAAATACTCCTGAAGACCTGGAGTCTGACATTTTTTTGGCTTCCTCCCCTGCTTGCCTCCTTCCCCTGCCCCTCCTCCTCAAAAAAAAAACCACCACCAACAACAAAAAAAAAAAACACCTCAAAATACCCCTAACAAACCAACCCCAAAAAAGACAAACCAAAAAAATCCCAACCCCAACTTCAGCTCTGTAACTTATGAGACAGTCTCATAAATTACCATGGTGGGGCTAGTTATCCAACTGCCTGTGACCTGCTGGGTATTTGTTGGAAAAAAAAAAAGAATTCTAAGAGTTTCATGAATCTTAATTTGAGTGATTCTCCATCTGAAGGTTTGGACTGGATTGATTATTCCCCAGTTTAAAATATTTCCCTCTTCTATTCCAAGTGTAGTAATATTAACCTATTCCTAGGGAACCTGTCACCCAAAATGCAGATTAGCAAAGAGTTGGAGAGAAGAGCTGGCAATTCACCCATAATTTCAAAATGTTATTGGTCTCTGATTACCACTTTAAAGGGAAGCCAGGATCATTTCATGCGTGACTTACTAACCAAGAACAGAGCTAATTTTAACAGAGGACATTAAAAAAAATGTTCAACCAATGCTAGTGTTGATGTTTGTACGCTGAACTGCATATAACTGGAGTTGGGACTCTGAAAACTGTCTTGTTCCTTTATTTCTCAAAAGGAGAACATGTTCCGCAAACACATTTTGGGATATCTTTTGTCCTTTGTGATGAGTTTTGATATTCATACAGGCCTCGTGTCATCAGTACCAAGCTGGATAGGTGAAGTCTTGCTGAGAATGGTCAGTACTGTCTTGTGCCTTTGAGAGGGGCAAGTTGCTTGATGATGGGGAGGCAGCATAACATCAGCTCTGCACTAATATTGAGGCAGATCTCCACTGTACTGCAGCATTCCTGACACCACCGTCCTTGAGGGGGTGAAGACAGGAGCTGTTCAGCTGTCACCTGCTTGTGTCCACAAGAAATCTGCAGACCTTCAGGGTTTCTTTAATCCAGCTTAAAGGATAGCGGTGGGTCTCCTGTGTTCCTGAGGTTTGAAGAGACCCACAGACTCTTAGGACTGTGTGGGAGCTGCCATGTGTATGAGGATGGGAGTGTAAGCTGTGAAACATGTGATGTTCATGGAGCTGCTTCGAGTTTGTGTTTGAGAGTCTCTGGCTCATGTAAGCCATCTGAATTGTTTGTTTTCAGTATGTCCGTTTAAGAAAAGTTAGAAAATACACACACATCATTGTCCCAAGATCAGAATTATCTGTGAACCTGCAGCCCAAAGCCGTACAGCACAGGAGACCCAACCTATACCTCATAACCCACATAACAGGAAGGATGCCTGTCAGCAATAGTCTTGCCTCTGTCTTTACTTTTATCCTAGTTCATTTAGTTGCCGAGAGGCATGCATTTATGATGTTTTAAATGTTTTAAACTGGGAGTGATGGTGGAGAAGCAGTCCAGCCAAAATGAGGACAGTGCAGCTAGGGACACCGAGTCTCCTGCAGATTTGCTCCCTTGAGGTGGGAGGGGTACCATGCATTTTAATGCAACTATTTCCTCAGGTAAAGCTACCTTGTGCAGATAAGTGGCAGAAGGATGTCATCTTCCAAATGACCAGCAGAAATGGGGAGATGATGTTCTGGTGGATTCTCTTGATTTAAAATGTGACCTCATGGGACTGAACGGTCCTTTTCTTTTGCTCGCCCACTTCATGTCACCTCTCTCCAGCCCGTGGAAGGAGATACAGCACTGAAATCAAGACAGGGTATTTTGAGAAACTATGCTCCTCATATGGGGCAGCTGAAGAAGTCTAGCATCTGATAGTAATTGATTAGTAAATTAAATTTTAACAACCTAGAGGCTGCATGCAGTCCAGCCCTGCTCCCCTAATATAAATCATTCAGATTTGCAAATACGAAACACATGTTTTCTGCCTGACCTTGTCTTATATGGAGCAGTGGAGATTGCAAACACAGATGCTCAGGTTTGTCTGCTTTCTTGGCCGCGGAGGCCACAAATGGCAGCTTCGCTCTCGGAGCACACGTTACGTAGATGTTGCTTCGCGAACTGGAGTACAGATATGGCAACAGGCAATGAGGCTGGGCTGGATCCTGTTCAGAAAGCTTTGCTCCCTTTAGGCCTTGTTCACCTAGGGTGGGACCGTGACCTCCGTTCCCTTGCCCAGGAGGGGGGAGGATGCCAGCTACCCCCACAACATGGCTGACAGCAGAAGGCAGTCTGTCACCCACCATCTCTGCCTGCAGCAAAGTGCAGGTTTTGCCCGTTTCTTCGCTGGTCTGGCTTAAACCCAACAGCCTAGGAGCACTCTGGCTCGACTAGTCCCTGATGGCTTTCCCAAGCTTGTTCCCTGTAGCTACCAGCTCCCACACCGACTTGGGCACTGCCAGTGCTGCTTACCCCTTTCCCAGACGTGTTTAATGCACCTGCAAAGTCAGTTTTCCTCTGCAGGGCCAAAGCCCAGGTGCTGTTACCCCTCCTGGAGGGAGCCGGGGCGCTCTGCATGCTCTTTCATCCCCCTTTCTCATCGGAAGGGCATGTCCCAGTCTGACACCTAATTTTTAGCACTGCTATTCCGGAGCTGAAGCGGAGACTGCATGTTTAAAGCCTCAGATCTGCTCTGACTGCAGTCAGTGGGAATTTTCCTACGTAGGTGCTAAGTATTATTCAGTGTAAGCAAAACTTGGCCTGTTAGTTTTAACTTTATTTTCCATTATAAATCAAATCCTTTCTCTAATTTTTGCCTGAAATCTTTCCTCCTACAGAGGAATTTGCTGTAGCTATAATGTTGCCATGAAGTATTCCAGCCACGAGAGCCTGAAAATAATTTTCTTTCTTTCTAGAAGTCATGTTTCTTAGGAAATCTGACTTGGTTTCAGACCTCTGAATGTGATTTATTGATGTATTTCGACCTAGAGACTACTGTTGTTGGGAAAGCAAATGGATTTGGTCCCGAGTCCAGCAGCCTTCTAGGCTGAGGGGTTAGAAGAGCATTTAATGCTCTCTCTAGCATCACGTGCCCTGGTGAAGGTACATGCTTAACATCCATGTGTTGTTGCTGTCCAGGGCTTAATAGGACAGGGTGAAAAATCTAGGTCCTGAGCTCAGACCGGTTTATGGTAAAACAAATCAAGCCCTGACTTCAGGGGGAGCTGGGAGCGCCTTCCTCAAGGGTGTCACAGCACGAGGCAGGGGCACTGTGGGACCTTCCATCAAGGAAAGGGCAGCGGACCTCCCCATCCTCAGTCACGTTGTCCCATCAGTGTGTTGGTGATCTGTAACACCCTGTGCTGGAGTCCAGGAGAGGAAATAGAGGCAGTGGGGATGAAGGAAGCAAGAACTAGAGAAATGAAAATGTGCAGAGGCCAAAGGCTGGAGCTGGAGCATCATTTCAGCCTTTTGCTTTGAGGTGATGATATTCTCAAATAACTGTAGGTGTTGCCTCCTGTCCACACCTGTGAGTGGGATAGGGTGGTAAGGGTGCATCAGTGGGATGAAACAGTCAGTACCAAGGTTCTAGCACTGATATCATGTGTGGTTTGGGTTTTGCAGTGACCTAGCTCTAGCCTGGCCCTGTGGATCTTCTGTACTTCTCCATGGTCAACACTGTCACAGCTCCTGCCCAGAGAGAAAAGGGCTGAAGGCAAAAGAGGTCTGATCCCAGGGACTGAACTGCCCATAAGTGGTCCTAGCACATTAAATGTGTACCTGCAGTCTGCATTAGCTTCATACAACAAGGATTCAGTTCATGTGCTACAAACCCACCCCGTAATGCACACTGGAGTTTGGTAAGAGGGAGATGCTGTCCTCAGTCCTGTGCTTCAGATCCAAGTTACAATGCTAATGCTGTGGACACACCAGTAACAGGAAAAATAGATATTTGAATTTTACTGCAAAGAGGAGTCCCAGGAGAGCCCTGTGATCTCTTCACACTTAAAAAAACTCAAGAAGATTTTGTTCTGAAAGTGTTTCATAGCCATATAGTATCTGGAGAATTGCTTTGAGGTGGGAGGGAATCCTTTAAAGCACTTTGGTTTGGTTGCATGAAAGAGTTTACTCATGTGAGTGCAGTACAGTGCGCAGTTAAGCATTGCTTTGAATGTTCACAGATCACCTTAAATCTTAGTTACATTACTGATCTTTAAATCTTACTGATTACATGAGGCATGTGAAGCTGCCTTTGTGCAGACGGCTGTCAGCAGGCTTATGCTTTTTCATTGCCTTCTTCCTTATACAGGATGTTCAGCATCTTTTGTGTGTGTAGCTATGACTTTTTAGTTATTATTATTTTTAATTATTTATTGTTATCTTTAAAGGCTGGAGCTCTGATTTCCAAGCTGATGGAGCCCTTACCAAAGTTAAATGAGACTTTGGAGTAGTCAAGTATATGCTGAAGGTAGAAGTTAAGTTTTTACCTACTGAAAGTTTTTATTGTAAATTTTTTAACATAACATCCCTGTATCAGCCACTTAATGAGTGGTATGCGCTAATATTTGTTAATATAATTTGTAATGGAGGAAGCCCTTTCCTACTTATTGTTGGAACATCTTCAGAGTATGCAGTCATTTCTATTAGAGGGCCACAGTGCATGTAGATACTAATTATATGTAGGAAGCTGAACTGATGTAATTTATTCTCCAGAGAAACTGGCTTATATTATTTAAGACTGATTTTTATCACTTGTTTTAGGCTTTTAAACCTGAAGATGTTAGTCATTAATGCCTACTGGTGTGAAAACTAAAAGCTAATGTTTTTACATGAATTGCTTTTGGATGACAACTTTGTGCATTTCAGTATCATTTAAATGTGTGTGTTGTTACTGTCTGGATGTGGTTTGTAGTTCTGCATTAAAGTAGTAACACTGAGGGGATATTTTGGTTTGTTTTTCTGTTTTCCTCTGAGGGAAGAAGTGTTAACAGCAGTCCTGCTTATAATATGACCAAGAACATGGCAGAGCGCTCTAATGAAGTTCCCATTTGCAGTGATGTTTGCAAGCAAGTGGTCTTTTATCCTATATTGTGTATAGCCACCAGGCTCATGAGAACAGACTTGTAATCCATCAGTTCCAAGCTGTTCCACAGCCACTGTTGCACAGGCTGGCTTTGTTGCCTTGCTTCAACTGACTTCTTTTAATCTAAGCATTATATTTTATTCAGCAAGCAATTCCTTTCTTGCAGCTGCAGTGCCTCCTGTTAAACCTGAGGCCAGCTGGAAAGCTGGCTGTTGTGCTTGCTTGGTCCAAGACTGTGCTGAGCTTGTCTGGGTCTTGTGAAGGTGTTGTGGCTCTCTCCAGCTGGATCATAGTGGGGCTTGAACCATCCTGGGGAGAGGGCATGTTGCCTTGCATGGCACAGTTGAGTAGCTGCTTATGTGCCCTAACTGCCAGGGAAGAAGGGGAACAAATCTGTCGCGGGTATGATGGGAGATTTTTGAACTTTGCCTTTGTGCAGAGTCCTTGTTACTGCTTTGTGGCTACCAGAAACTGTGGGACTGGAGACTCCAAGCAGAGATGGCTATGGGGACTCTAGGCAGGCTTGTGGAATTGCCCCTGGAGACTGAAACTTTCACGTGAAGAATGAGTGGTAACATGTGTCTCTGTGATGTTTACAACTTTTGGAAAAGGCAGCAAATGTGGGACGCTGTCAGCTTGCAGTCTTTCCGTGCAGTACCTGTACCTTGCTGCGCTGGTCTGGGTGGAACCAACTGCCTTGCACTGCTGTCTTGAATCACTGGAGCAGGAGGACTGCTCTGAATTGCTCATCTTTGGGATTCACCTAATAAAAGAGACCAGCTACCAAGTATCAACTCAGCCCATCCTCTATATTCTTCAATATTCCCTAATCAATCTCTCTTGAGGAAACATCAAAGATTTTCCTTTTTCATCACAAATGACTTGAAGTTCTGCTTTTGCTGAACAAAAAATAATAATCATGCTATAAACCTGCCAATGTAACGAAGCTATACACCACATATATGCAATATGTGTGAAGTTATGTAATATATACAATTATATGCATTACATTAGCAGATATAGCAATTATTTAATGCAGCGTTACTCAAATATGCCACAGGGTGCCACACTGTGCATATGACTAAGCTATAAAAGTGTTTTCCCAAGCTATGCTATACACAGCTGTGAATCTCTGTGTTCTTGCCTGGTGGCTGTCCTGGTTTCGGCTGGGATAATTTTCTTCTCAGTAGCTGGTACAATGCTGTGTTTTGAATTTAGAATGAGAATAATGTTGATAGCACACTGGTATTTTTTACTTGTTGCTAGTATTGTTTATACTCAGTCAAGGACTTTTCAGTTTCTCAGGCCCTGCCAGCAGAAGGGCTGGAGGGGCACAAGAAATTGGGAGGCGACACAGCCAGGGTGCCTGACCCGAACTAGCCAAAGGGATACCCCATACCATAGAATGTCATGCTCAGCATATCAAGGTGGGGGAAGAAGGAGGAAAAGGGGAATGTTCAGACTGATGGTGTCGTCCCAAGTAATCGTTAGGTGTTGATGGTGCCCTGCTTTCCTGGAGGTGGCTGAACACCTGGCTGCCGATGGGCAGTGGTGAATGAATTCCTTGTTTTGCTTTGCTTCTGTGCGTGGCTTTTGCTTTACCAATTAAACTGTCTTTATCTCAACCCATGGGTTTTCTTACTTTTCCCATTCTCTCCCCCATCCCACTGTTGGGGGAGTGAGTGAGTGGCTGTGTGTGGGGCCTAGTCACTGGCTGGGGTTAAACCATGGCAGTGGCTACATGCAGTATCTAACGGGAGAGACTGCATAGATTCAGACTTTGCTACAAATGAGAAGATATGGAGGGGGACTTCACCTCTGCAGGCTACCATACTGTTGACTTTCTTCTTAATTAAGGCTGCTGTTAACACTTCTTCCCTAAGAAGTGAGATGAGCTTCCCTCCTCACCCCTGCATTTTATCTGATAGCACAAAGTTCCTACAACAATTCTCATGGTGTTCCTCTTTAAGAACCTTGAGGCCAGCAAGTTCCTTATGGCCACGGCTGAGCTGGGACCAGCCATCCTGCTGTGACAGCAGCAAATTCAGCTAGCCACCCAAAGCAATTCTCTTTCTGTCATATAATTATTCATATACCTAAAAGTATATGTATTTTTCCCTTTTTATTCCATTTTCTGGGGCATTTTATTTAATGTAAGTACAATTATCTGAAACTTCTCCAAGTGTAAACTGGGGAGTCCCTGGCAGAGGGCTTGAAGTCCTCCAAGCTCATAAGACCTGCAGATTTTAGGGAGCTGTTGCACCCAGTTTTTCAGTGTGGATTTCTTTGCCAGATCAAGTCTGAAACAGATCAGAGACCATTGTGCTGAAAGTTGAAGAAGGCTTGAATGCTAAGGAAAATACAACAGCTGCTGGAATGTGCAAAAGTGGGGTCAAAGCTAAGCATGAGTGAGGAGAGAGATCCAAAAAATAGAAGTTCATGGGCTGTGCTCACTGAAATTATATCAATTACCAGACTGTACAATGTAATTTCTTCAGATAAGCTTGTGTATAGGACATCAAAAGCTAAGTCTGTTTATAACCTTGTCAAATCTACATGCAATCATTGCCTTTCAGGTACTGGTTTGTGCCATTGCCTTCTGGTCCTAGCTGATAGTGGGACTCCATCCTTTCTTTGCCATCCCTTTTGTGTGTGCATCCCTCTAGTGCTCCTGTTGATTTGTGTATTTCAGAGAAAGATCTGGCTGGTGCTTGAATCACTTTCCTCCTGTTTTCATTACAAGATGATGCCAGCCACTTCATACAGGCATTGGGCTGCAGTCAGCTTTAATTAGGACTAGCTCTACTGTTTCACATTCACATAAGTCTTACTGATCTGGTTTATCTTAGAGCATGGCAGCTGCAAATAAAGTATTTGCTAGCGGTGAGCACAGAGACTGAACCATACAAGCTTGTCGGCTCTGGAAGTAAGTCTGAAAGTTAAATATGCCAGGAGAATGGACAACTCTCTCTACTAAGCCAGGAAAAATGATGGGCCAAAAAGGACATCTGGGCTTCTCAGTTGCAGCCTTTTTGTTAAGCTTCTGGAAATCCTGGGAGTGGGTTCCAGCTCAGCTGGATGATCTCTGGGATCCAATTAAAAATAAACAAACACACCATCCAGCAATGTCTACTTTCCCTGCTGCCAGGTCATTCCTCTTTTGGGCAGTTACCTATCTCTGTCTCCAGGATGCTGAAGAAGCATCCACTTTCCCCCTGCTTATTGCAATACAATCCATAAATGATTACGTTGCCCTCTCTAAATTACATTTAATTCTTCTATCAAGGTTACTTCAAAAGAATTAGCACGCACAAGTAATATCTATATCCCCTGTTTTCCCTCTGCTTTCCTGTAAGATCTCCTGCTCGTTCAGTTGTGAAGGTTGATCTCTGGGGGTTTGGAGAGGCTGTGTCTGTTTCCCAGCGAGAGCCAGGCAGCTTGACCTAAGCAGGATCTGCTTGCTTTGTCATTTTACCTTGTCATTTTACTTGTAATTCAGCAGATAGGAGGTCACTTCTGCCTTACATTACTGAAGAACCAGAGCAAAAGGGAAGTGTTTTGCATGACTCACATAACCCAAAATTTCTGTAAACTTTATTTTCTGTGTTGCATTTGTCTCGTGCAATGAAATTGCTGCTTTCCTGGTGCAATTTCTTCATCCCACTGGTGCGATTTCTTTATCCCACTGGTGCAAAGCTGTAAAGACAATTTAACTTTCTACAACTATGGCTCAGCCACAGCTGCAACACATGGTATTTATAATCCTACCACTCGATTAGGTGCTGAATGGTGTCTGGAGAAGCATATGTGATAATTCAGTTAACTTGAGTGGCTCTGTTTGAAAAAAGATAAAAAACCTAACTAAATGAAAGAAAAACCCTGAGAATTTATGTCATGGACCTGCTCCCTAAAACCCACTTCTGTTCTGGGGCTTGCATCTTTGTTAGGCACTTTAAGTAAGCAAGCTTCACACTTTTAAACAATATGTTGAGGGCCAGTGCCATAAAAACCTCCAAAGACTTTTTTAGGAGTCTTAATCTTGCTATTAACAAGCACTACCGATACTGAAGATGTGAAGAAAGAAGGCAGTTCTTGATAAGCCATGCAATTATGTTGGCTAGGCAATTATATTTCATTCAACCTCCATAAAATTCAGTGTCTATTCCGAGGGGTTCATGTGTTTCTTGTAGTAATGCTGCGTCTCTCATGTTGGCTAAACGTTCAGACAAGTATCATGCCAGGCCCAGAAGGGCCAATGCTTTGTGGTGCCATGGCAGTACCAAGGGATGGCTGGAGGGTGGAGGAGCCTCCTGAAGAAAGCGCCAGGCAGCTGCTGTCCTGCCAGCCTCGCCGCCTCCCTGCTCTTCCGCCCACGCCGTCATGTCTAGACTGCCGCCCTGCACGGGGCAAGGACTCTGAGCTCAGCCCTTTCAAGTCAAGGAAAGCTCCTGTCAAGGGAATTTTGCCTCGGAGATGAATGTGGGTTTAAGCATCCAGTGGGTTTATACGCAGTTTGTATCACTGGGCCCTCCGTGCCTGCATTTCACCAGCTCGGGGCCCCGCGCGGGTCTGTGCTTTGGGACATTCTTGCTGCTGGCTGGCAGCTGGACAACTTGTGTCTCATGAAGAAATTTCTCTGTGATTTCAGAACCGCTTTTGTTCTGACCCAGGGTGAGACGCACAGCTCCAACGAGTTTTATGGGACAGGAATGCCATAAAAAGTTGAAAGCCAAAAATAACTTTTCCCCCCCCCCTCCCTCTTTTCACCTCCTACCCTCCAAGCCAATATTCACTCAGGGCATGGAAAGGAAGGGAGAGGCATGCAAAGACTGTCAGAAAGAGCAGTGGCTGTAAAGCTTTGGGGGAATGGGCTGCAGCATCTGGTTTGGTCGCTGAGTTCTGAAGAATTTCATCAGTAATAAAGCTTAACCCAAATGTTGTTTTTGACAGAACTCTAACTCCTGTTGAAAACCACTCTCGGCCATTTTATCAGCTCTAATCAGCACCTGGACAGATTTAAGAAGTAACAGCTATATCCTAAATGCAACCAGCACTCTCTGCAGTAATAAAGTTTGAAGGAGTAATACTTCCCCAGGAGATGGAGCAAGAAGATAGTGTGTTGCAGATGTCTTTAAAAACAGTCTGGTGTGCTCAGGGAAAGAGAAATTAAGTAGAATAGTTTCACAGCAAGATGCTGGACTCGGAGAACCACCAGAGCACAAAGTGGGACCCAGAAGCAAGGACTGTAGGACCACAGTTTGGGTTGGGAGGGACCTCTGGAGGTCCCAGGGGCAACCCCTCTCCAGACAGGACCAGGCTTACAGCTCCATCAGCTTGCTTGGGACTGTCTGGCTGAGCCTTGGCTGTTCCTAAGGAGGGAGATTCCACAAGTTTTTTTGCATCCCTTAGGGTAAAAAATATATATATAAAAAAAAAAAAATTCTTGTATCTGATGGGGATCTCTTGTGTTGCAACTTGTGTCTGATGCCTCTTGTCCTGTCATGGCACACCTTGGAGAAGAGTCTGGCTCCATCCTCTCTACAGCCACTTATTAGGTAGTTGAAGATGCAGGTAGCTCTCCCTTTAACCATCCCAGGTCTCTCTGCCTATTCTTACTTGTTTCCTAACACTGCTAAATGTTTTTTATTGCTTCCAGAGACTAAATCTGGGGTCAGGAAACAGCATTAAATGTAGGTTTTCCCCACAAGCTGGATCCCAGTGAGCAGCCTGAGGAGTGCCAGAAAGTCGAAGGATGGTGTGTGGGAGGAGGGGTATTATGGGGAGAGGGGAAACTCCTGTTTTAGGCCTTTGGATTGATCAGCATAAACTTTTCCTATAGCATGGAATTGAATGGCAGTAAATCTTGATAGTAACCATCTGGAAACTTTTGTTAGTGATCACTAATAGAAGGGGTCAGCTTTTATGGTTTATAATGCTCTTAAGGGGTGCAGTACAGCCATGTCTTACAGAGTTTCCCTCCCTCCCTGTTGTGGATGTTTCTCAGGAAGTGTGCATGATGGAGGACAAGGTGTGATGGTGTTCCAGTAGAAACAGCCTACTGAGTGACTACAGTGGCTCAATGTGGCTTTTGATCCCTTTTTTAGCAGTTTCTCTGCAACTGTCATCATTGCAGAAGGTGGGCTTGTGGCGAGGAGATGGGCTTGTGCAACAGGTTAAACTCCACTTGTCTGCGGGTTGGTAACTCTTAGTGAGAGAGGATGGAACTCCAGGGGTATTTTCCAGAATCAGAAATAATCAGATGCTTGCACCATGGTTCAGAGTTCAGTTCTATTCCACAGTCTGAAAGAGTCTACTTAAAAAAAAAAAATAAATAAAAAAAAATCTTGAGTTGTACTGCTCGAGACATCTGAACCACTTCTCTTGTGGTTTTATATGAAAGAGGGATATATGTTACAGTTGCTTTGGGAATCCATACTTCAGACTCTTTGACTTCTGTGAGTCTAATTTCTCAATCTGACTATTCCATTAAACATATAAATTGAATGAGGCTATAAACACCTGCAAGTAAATGTCTTAATTGTTATGTCAACAACATAAGCATGTATGGATGGTTTTTTAAATGGCATGAAGGACCAAATCTTCCACCAAATATCTTGGAATCTAACTACACAAATGAAAAACTTCTTGCCAAGTCTTGCTTAAATGTAGCACACTTACTTTTATTACAAAAAGAGAGAACTGAATTGCCAAGGTTTATTTTTCCTTCTTTAAGTGATGTCATTAAACTATACCGACAGGGGTGGTAGGAGCAGGGGAACCCTTGTCCCCACTCTGCAGCCCGTCTCTGGTAGCGTCTGCCTGTCTGAAAGTCAAGAGCACCTGGACACTGGTCTGCTCTCCGTCAGCCTCGGTGCCCTTGTGTCGGTGATGCTGGCTGCCACAGCAAAGCTATACACCACGCTTTCATCCATAGCGTGGTAGGGTTAAGAAAGGACAGGTGCAGCGCAGAGTCCTTGTCAGCTACGTGTATGTGCAGCTGCATTTGTTACCTCAAATAGTCATCCCCCATCTCACCTTCTCTAAAGCTCTTGCTCCTCCAGTTTCCTCTTTACTGTGGCCTCTTTTTTGTGGGGTTTATATGAGTTAGGGGTTATACCTGCAAAAATATGGCTGTTTTCATCTGTTGATTGAATTCAACTACAGTCCATGGGAAACAGGTTTCTGAAAGTCATAAACTAGAGTGTTGGCTCAGGCTGACTCACAGTGTCTGAATCTTGGTGAAATGCAGCCAAATCGTGCTGTTGATTAGGAACAACAGTCCTTGATCTATTTTGATCTGTCTTGATGGGTTTCATGAGCACAGGTTGGGAAAACTGATGAAGGGAAAAAAAAAAAAGGCAAAAAAAAAAAAAGCTTCAGTTCATAGTCAGCAGCAAGATGCAGTGTACTGAGAGCTGGCTAGACTCTCTGCTTTGTGGACTTTCCAGATGAATTTGTAATAGCAAAGAGGAATGTTTTTGGAAATAGGTATTGCCAGCTGAAACAGAAAACACATTTCTGTAAACACCAGTGGTTGCATTTGATTTTTTTCTCAGAATTAAACTTGATATTTTTTCTTTAACAGTCCCTCATCGCTGGTCACCCTTGCATCATTTTTCCGTATTACCTGTTGCCATAGTATCCAAGTAATGATGCCAGCATGATTTGAGATGAGTGAAACTGCACGTTGCTGTGTGTTTACCTTTAACTTGGACAATGAGAACGTAATGGAAAGCTGCACCAGATGTCTAAAACTAGCAGGACTGAGAACTGTATTTGGGTGAGGGTATTCACATGCACAACTTTAGGTCTATCCTTTAGCTCCCTCGTTAAACAGTTGGGCTCCTTGTGGGGTCAGTGGAGAGGGATGCCCCAGTTCAGAGCATGCACAAGCTGGCAACCTGCTTTGCCCTCAGCATGAACATAGGTGTTAAATCACTGTTCTTTCCTCAGCATATATTTGAGTGGGGTGTTGGTGGTTTTTTTTTTTGTTTGTTTTTTTGTTTGTTTGGCTTTTTTGGTTTTGTTGGTTTGTTTTTTGCCTTGTTTTCATAGCCTTACTAGATCTTTTTGTGCTAAATGAAGAAAAAAAAAAGTGTGGCTTTATAGAACATATTTAATAACTTTGTTTTCTTCTCTGAATGCTTTATCTTACTGTTGTTCTTGTGCATATTCTGCCTTGGAGGTGATCCATATTTCTTAAAATACTTTTCCCTGAGAGCAAACACATAGCCTGCATGCACGTTGAGGGATGGAAGGTGGTTTGTCTTTGTGGCCTCTAGGGATGTGCAGAGGAGACAAAAAGGCTCCTTTTCATTTTGTCCTCGGGGTAGTTTGTTCCCTTGTGCCAGAGACATGGGATGTCACTGATGGACTTCCCCATCTGTTGCTACATGTAGTTATGATCTGTGCTGCTGCCAAATGACAAAAGCTTTTCTTCAATGAGTGACTGGCAGAATATGTGTGTGTGTGTGTGTTAATTCCTCTGCCTGTTTCATTGCATTTATTCAGTTCCTGACCTGCAAGGCAGAAAAGCTCTTCCCTGAGTCACTAAACCCTAGAATAGGTTACTCTTTCAGATTGGTTAGGTACTCAGCCTGCTCCTCCAAATCCATTCATCCTTTTCCCCATAGCTCATACTCTTGTAGTTGGGAGTGAAGGAAACCTCAGCGTGCTGTGCTGAGCTGCAAGGAAATGCTCCGATGTATTTGCTCAGAGGCAGCTGGCTGGGAAGATGCCCTCTTCACTGCTCTGCATGGCTTCAGTTCATGTCAAGGAGCTTAAGCTCAGTGCCTAGCCACAGGAAAAAAAGAGGACTGTACCTTAGATTGTAGGAGTTGAAATTGGCTTCCCCAGGCTACAGCCAGGACAGTCAGTTCAGAGGTAATTCCTACAGAGCTCAGCAGAAGGTGGCACCCTCTCTTTGGGGTTGACCACTTTGGCTGGTGCCTGCAGCCTCTGCCCAGGACACCCTGTCTAAGTGCTCAGCGCAGGGAGCACCTCCCTAGATGTCTTTGGGAGGAGAGCCAGGGCCATCCACATCTATGCTTGGTCAGCTGAGAAGGGAAAGGGTGGCTGGGTGCTGCAGCACAGCAGACTCAGCGTCTGTCAGAAACCCTGACAAAGACCAGTGCCCTTCCTGTCATTTGGACTCTGACCAAGACCACCAACATTTTTGTAATTTTTTTTTTTTTTTTTCAGCTGAAAGTAGTTGAAGTAGCTACATAAATCCCACAGCCCTGGAGGATTGGCTGTGGAGTCTGTCTAGGCAGAACAAGCAGAAGAAATATTACTTCATCAACAAAGTACTAAGGATATGTTTTGAATCCACACATCATGAGCTAATTACCAGATGGGCTGAGTACTGCAAAAGAAATAGCTCAGATAGATAAACATCAAAAAGGATGATTCAAAAAGCCATCTGAAATGCATTTTGTCTCCTTGCTCACATAAATGACCTTCAGTCATTTGGTTTTGCATCGCTGTACTTTTTGCTCTGTTCGATTTCCTCATTTTTTTCACAATATCTTTTACTAGGGCTGGAGTATAACAGCACCATTTCAAAGGAGAACCTTTGCTCCGTGTCTCCCGGTGCCTTATCCTACTCTAGGAGTGGGAGCCTGCCTGTGCCAGGGATGCCTGGGGCTGGAGATGGGCTGGAGCCACTGGGGAGGAGGCTGGGCTTGCTGGTGCTGGGACTCTGCAGCGGGGCCCTGGCAGCTGTGAACTCATGCAGATTTTCAAGGGGCAGTGAAGAGGATCTGAGAGCTGGCACATGTGAAACTCAAAGACAAGGGACAGGGAGCCCAGCAGCAAAAGCCACATTGTTCTCATTAGGCACAAAGAAGAGAGCAAGCAGAGTCAAGCCATGCAAAAGTGACATTTTTTGTCCTTTAGGTGCTCCTTTGAAGCAGACTTAGTATACTTTATTTGGCCTGCAAAACAATTGGTAGATAGAAGCATTCCTTGAATCTTTTTTCTCATCTAACTATTTCTTCCTTAATCTGTTTTATTTTTTTTCCCCCTTTCCCTTTGAATAACAAGGCCAAAACCAGTTTCATCTGTATTTCTGCTCATCTCTAAAGTCATCAGCAGTGAGCACCATGTTTGTGTTCAGCTGACAGTGAGCTGTGGACTAAAAATAAAAACAAATGAAAGCATTTTGCATATCCCATCTGCCTTTCTACAGGCCAGGTAACATGGTGGTGTACCAAGCTTAGAGTATCTGGAGCTCATCCTTATTTTGTGACACTTTTTGAGGGCAAGTATTTTGGACCTTTAGAAGGGTAGAATCCTTCACCTTTGAAAAGGAGGAAGGCACTGTCCAGTTTTTGTCCTAACCTTCCATGTGCTTCCTTTTGAAACACAATGAGCTTTACAACTTGTCTTCTTTTTTCTCTCTCTGATCCCCCCTTCTCTCTCCTTCCCACCTCTCCTCAGTGTTGGTTAAAATGGAGAATTTTAATAGCTGGGTGAATATGTAGTTAATACACTGCCTTGACCTCCAAAGCTTAGCCTCAACAATGTATTTTGAGATCTCAGCTGAAAAGGTTCATTAATATTTTACTGCATTACCTCACTCTTGCTGCCACAACATTAAAAATGTGCTTTCCCTGAATGTTTGTTACAGGAGTCTGATGGTCACATCATCATGAGCTGTCTGTGCCTGCCGGCAGCTCCCTCTTCTGCATGGGCTGCAGGAGCCAGCAGCTTGAAAAATTAATGAGAAGTAATACAGCAGTCCTGTGTGGCTGAAAAAGAAGACACACATACACATGCACAGATGCACAATGTCCATGTATGTGTGTGTTTGATGTACATGCTGCTGCCTCTTGAATGTACAAGACCAGATGCTGAAGTTGCATAGTAGGTGTCAGCAGGCATCCAGCAATGCAGCAACGTGCACCCCAGCACAGCTGGGCTGCCTCAGGCCCTGTGAAAGTGTAAAAATCCTCACAGTAAAACCAGATTCCCTCTGAAAAAGGGTACCATCTCACCAAAGCCTTTGAAGGAGGTTTGGGTTGCAACCAGAGCACTTTACGCTAGCAGGAAATCCTCATACGTTTGAACAGTTGTGGTACCCCATACCTGGTGGTGCCACAGGCAACAAGAAAGGAGCAGGAGGAGGAAATGAAAGGACTACGTGCGCTGTTACTGGTGAAGGGAGGCAGGAAGAGATGGCCACAATGCCTCTGAGCTCTGTGTGTGATGTGTGCCCCTTTAGATAACCAGCCCTGGCCTGGGCTCGTGATTTGGTGAGTTCAGAGCCTGGGCAGGGGCAGGGCTGGGGTTTTCATTTCGTGCATTTTGCTGGTTGCAAGCGTATAGGTAATTTCTGCATACTGAGGAGAGAGAAAGATGGTTTCTTTCGTATGGGAATAATTCCCCAGTTATTACTGAGGGAGGAAACTCTGCAGGTCCAGCTAGTCTTCTCTATAGTAAAATATTGTTTTCATTAGATTTTTGTTTTAGTAACAGCTTTAAGTAGCAGTCAGTGGAACTGGCCTTGGGAGGTGCCTGTCAGGCCAGGAAAGGCAAGGAGAGGTGTTTGGTGACCGCTTGCGTGGCTTTCTACTTGTGCAGCACATCTTTCAGGCAAATCTTGAAGCTTTGTTGTGAACGCTTTCCCATACCATGAACTTTATCAACTTGAAACATAGGATTGAAGGACTTCCTTCAATCATAGGACTCTGCTGGAATGATTCTGAATACTGTTTCTCCTCCAACTCTTTTTCTGCTGTCCTAAGTCTCCACCTTAACTCTTAATGTGCCCTACAAAAGGCTGTAGGAGAAGCCCTTCAGCACTGTGGAGCAGGGCTGTAGTGCATGCATAGCTTCTGCTCCCTTGGCCACTAAATGGGGAGTCTGCCTTTCCTGTTGCACGCTCTTAGGTTGCTTTGCTCTTGCTTTCCCTGAGCTTTTAATAAAACTTTAGATTTCCTCTGTTTTCCTTCCTCTCAAGAGAGAAGCAACGAAAAAATGATCTAAAATAGCCCCAATGCACACTGGGTAGAAACACCCTGTAAATATTGCAGTTTTGTTCTCCAGCATCGCTCAGGGATTACCCAGTTTAGCAAGTCAGGGAAAACTGTGAATGCTTCGATTACACAAACACTGGGAGCTGAACAGTTTGCCTTGTCACACACACAGGTGGGATTTCTGAGATCCCTGGTGTTACTTTGTGGGCTGTGTTGTCACGGCAGCTGTCCTTGCACTCACTTGCAAACTAGCACCACTACGTGCATATGCACACACCGTTTTCTAAATATAGCTGAGGAAAACATACTGCAGCTGAAATCTGCTTTTCCTCCTGTTTTCTGAAGTTGTGTCAGGACCACTGATGACTGTAACGAGGGAGGAAATGCATTCATAGGCTGGGAAAGAAAACCAGCAGGTTTCTTTGTTCGCTGTGGGCTGGGGAAATGAACAGTGGTGGTGATTCTGCTATCCTGCAGTAAATGAAAGAATCAGATGAGGCATTTTGGTTTGTCTCTTGGAATGTCTAAAGGTAAAGGAGTGGCCAGTATAAATGCTATTTTTTAGGTAGACGTTGATTAAAACCATGTCTTAGGAGCGCAGGCTTAGCTTTTGCCTGGAGAAGCCTCCCTAGCCATTGCTTCTACCATGAAATTCAGTCCCAAATTCCTTAAGAAAACCCCTTTGATAAGTGTTTTTTGTTTTTTGCTATATTTTTTTCCCCAGTGGAAATCAGAGAAAAGCGAGAGAATTAATTGAAGCTCCTGTTTCTCTTTGAAGGTGCTGGTGACACAGCTCTAAAGCTGATGTGGCACGGTGCAGAGGCATGTATGTGGACGCAGGCAACTTCTTCGAACGAGGCGCAGCTTCTTCCCAGGGCTTAGGCCCCCAATCTGACCTTTTGGTACACAACTTGGCTTTTACTGTGAGCACAAGCTACTATTGAGACACCTCTTGGAGCTGAAGTCCAGGTGAGTTTGTTGCTGTGGCTGCACGTGGTGCGTCCCTGCCGTGGGACCTGGGAAGCCCGTCCTGCACCCTCAGCATCCAGTCTGCTGAAATGTAAGCACTTTGATTTCAAGTGGTGTCTCTTTAAGCCGAGTTACCAGATAAATGATGGAAATGGGATATGACTGAAGCTTCATAAATATGACAACACCTTCTTGGCTATGCTGTTTCCCTCATCTCTGAAAAAAACACTCTATTTGAAACAGCAGAAAATCTTTATTGAATTTGCAGTCAGCTCCCTACCACCTTACAATCGGCTGGTAAAATGCCCACAGGCTTCACGCAGGTGTCCTTGCTCTGCCTTGCCTATTAGGGCAGCATTGCACAGGTCGGCTGGACAGGAATAAATGGTGCGGACCCCGTGTTCCACAGCAGGGATCACTGAGGGAGATGCAGGGTGATGCTTGCCACTGCTACCACGTGGTTGCTCTAAGAACTGCTTAGCTGAAACACAATTTCCATAATACAGTGGAAAAATGAAAACTCAGCACTGCAGAAGTGAGTCAGGGCCGCCAAACCTGAGGCTACAGAAAACTGGATCATCTTCAGTTTAGTGCTTGATGCTGCAGGAACCACCTGGGTTTGCAAGGAGAGGGGCAGCACGAGAACGTTTTCTGTCCGTGTGGTGCTGACAACTGTGATGGCTTTTTTACCCTTCTGGCTAACGAGTGCTGCCTCTCGCAAAGCATCACCTCACCGTTTACCTCATCAGAACATTGGGTAAAAAATAATGAAATAAAAAAGGAGCAGCTGCTTCAGTTTAAAAGGTGAGTTTGTGGGCAGGTGAGGAAAGAGAAAGCAGTGTTCAGCTCCGGGTGTCGGGCTTCTCCCCTGGCCACTCAGTCGAGTGCCCTTTCCCTAGGCAGGGGTGAAGCTAAGGTAGGAGCTGCTGAGGGGTCCGTTTTCAGGGAGTTAGCATTTATTTATTTACTTGCAAGAGAGAATGGTAATTGGGGGTACCTTGGTGGGGTAATAGTTCACAAAGAATTATGACTTTTTTTTGTCTTCTGACCCTGGCTGCTGTGCAGGAGAGTGAAAAAATGGGATATAAAAAGAGCAGCCCGAGCGTGTGGTGTGTGGCAAAGGCACATGGAAGCTTCAAGCACTCACTAGGAGCGGACCCCAGGGACACCCCCTTCCTTTTGGCACCTTATTTCATGTAAGAGAGCAGGCTGATCTGCTCAACAGCTGCCAGGCTGAGTGGTTGCTGTTGTCCTGATGCAGCACCTCAGTGACATTTACCGAAACCAGCCACTGCTTTCCAGGCAGCTGCAGCTGCCTTGGGAGCTCAAGCATTTTGGAAAGAGCACCACACACATCAGATAAAATCCCTTCTCAGCCTCCTGGCTCTCATGTAAAGTGAAGCGCCTGCACAAAGGTGATGGCCAAGAGCTCAGGAAATGCTCCAAACACTTCTTGGACTGAGTATTCACCAAATTTGTGAAGAACTCAGAGTAAAGGTGCCAGCATTAGCTCTTACCAGACTTGGCCTCCTTCATCCATGCCTGATTCTCCATCTTGGACCTTGAAACAGCCATGCCACTGTTTCCTGAGGAAGCACAGCAGAATCAGCATGTCCTCTGCCAGCGCCTGGAAAGCAATGTTTCTGCCAGCTAAACAGAGGAACTGTACTCTGGTAAACGTGTGCATCAGGCTGGTTGTATTAATCACAATGCTTTTAGTATGTGGTAACCATAAAGTGATCTGTGTTTTGCAATTTTCTCCTTTAGTTTGGCCTCACAGCCATGGTTATCTGCTAGCTAGCTTGCTGGGCCAAGGTCCAGGGCATCCAAAGAAGTGCCTGGTGGCCAAGCCACTTCCAGACTGGCCCTCTGATGAGGGCAGCAGAGCTGAGGGACTGCAGACCCTGCTTGCTGGAGACTTTAAACACACAGTGGCTTCCAGAGCAGAAATGACAAGTTGCCATGCTACAAAGGTGAGAGAAGGAAATCCAAATGAGTATGGGGAAAACCTCTGTTCACCTTGAGGGTGGTTGAGCACTGGGATAGCTCAGAGATGTTGTGACATTGCCATCTTTGGAGATTGCCAGACTGCAACTGGACAAGTCCCTGAGCAAAGTGATCTTATGTTGAAGTTTGTCCTCCTTTAACAGTACGCATGGTCAGAAAAGCATAGGTTCAGCACTCTGGCTTCCGTAGTCCAAGGGTAGTTTTTTTGGACTGTTGGCTTAGTTCAGCCTCACAAAGAAAGATTTTTGCTATTTCTTTTCACAAAAGCTGTGAGCTAGGTTGGAAATATACCTTTTGTGATAATACCATAAACATTGTTATTGCAGACACTGAGGGATAGGATAAGATGGATAGGATAGGATAGGATAGACTAGACTATTTCAGTTCGAAGGGACCTACAGTGATCATCTACTCCTGACTGCCTGACCAATTCAGGCTGACCAAGTTAAAGCACGCTGTTAAGGGCACTGTCCAAATGCTTCTTAAACACTGACAGGCTTGGGGCATCGACCACCTCTTGAGAAAGCCTGTTCCAGTGTTTGGTCACCCTCTTGGTGAATAAATGCTTCCTCATGTTCAGTCTAAACCTCCCTTTGGCACAGCTTTGAACTTGCAGCTTCTTTGGAAACACTGAAATACCAAGTCCTGTAAAGGAAGTAAACCCACTGGTGCTTATAAAACAAAACTGATTTTATTCTAAGTCTGTCTCTTCTTTTCTTACCTAGGCTTACACCATTGAAGAGCTGCTCCTGTGTTGAACAAAACAGGAAGGAGTCCTAAAACCTAGGAACTAACCACAAGGATCTAGTTCATTGAAGTCTGACCTGGTAACCTTCTAAACGGCCATTTGATCCCATCCATCAAATTCAGTCCATTTGTATAGGTAAGGGCTTACGTTATCATCTTGTGAGCCATAATTTCTTGATTACAAGGGTGGAAGAGGGAAAACTGGACCTTTCACTGGCACTGCTTAGCTCTGAAAAATTGGACACAGGGGATTACTAAGGTTTGTCTGTAAGTACAATTATTTCCGTGTAACTATACTGTTGCTTTGGATCTGATGGCTGTATTCTGACATTTTGGAGGTGGTTGTTACAGCAGCCAATATACTGTCTTTGGTAAGCTACTTCGTCTCCATCAGAATCCTGAAGTCGTGACACAATTCAGGTTGTAAGGGACCTCAGGAGGCTTCAGGTCAAACCTCCCATGCAAAACAAGGCCAGTTACAAGTTGCTCAGGGCCTGTCCTGTCAAGTTTTGAAAACCTCCATGGCTGAAGATCCCATAGCTTCCCTGGGCATTTGCTCCAGTGTTTGACTATCCTCATCGTAAAAATTATTTTCCTCCTATTTAATCAGACTCTCCCTTATTGCAACTTGTGTCTGTTGCCTCTTGATCTATCACTGTGCAGCTCTGCAGAGCTTGTCTCCACCTCTTCTGTACCTTGCAATTAGGTAGCTGCAGATACAAACAAGCTCTCCCTTTGGACTTCTTTTTAAGGCTGTACAAGCCCAGCTCCCTCAGCCCTTCCTTGCATACCATGCCCTCCAGTCCTCTGCCAGACTCAGTCCAGTATGTGTGTCTGTCTGGCACTGGAGACCCCAAACCTGCATGTAGTTCTCCAGATGTGGTCTCAGAAGTGCTGAATAGAGGGGACTACAAGTCCTTTGGCTTTCAGCCATGCTTTTGTAAATGCAGCCCAATATGCTGTTGGCTTTGTTTGCCTCGGGGCACACTGCTGATATACATGCAGCTACCACCCGGGTCCTGGTTCCTTTTATTGTAAATCTGTGCCCTACCCACCTACCTAGTCTGACTTGCTGCGTGGGGTTAGTCTGCCTCAGGTGAAGGGCTTTGCACTTGTCTTAGTACCTGGCAGCTCCTTTCTCCAGCATCTTGAGGTCTGCCTTGAAAGGCAGCCCTGCCCACCCTGTAAACAACTGCCCGCCCCATGCCCCAGGAGGGCAGCTGACACAGGTTATCACAAACCTCCCCAGACCCAGATTTGGTGTGGTCCAAAAATTTGCTGGCAGTGCACACTGTGATGTCCTCCAGATTGTTAATAAAGGCATTAGACGGTACTGGTCCCAGTATTGACTCCCTAAAGCATGCCACTAGAAACTGGCTGCCTGTTTGACTTTTGCTGCATGGTAGGGCTCAAAGGATGGTCAGCAGCAGCACGGATCTCACCTGTTGTAGTTAGCTATTCAGTTCGTGTCACCAATTTGACTATATGTTGTGTTAAAAAAATAAATAAAAAAACAACAGAAGAATCCTTTTATTTTCAAAGTTTGATCAATCCATGAAAGAAAGAGCAGCACATTTCTGCAAAGCCAAAATAACTGTACAGCTCATTCTGCAGACAGATTTTTCTCACCAGAAAGGAAGTGCCTCTGAAAGAAAAGGAACCAGGAAGGGAGCCAGGACCAACTGTGGCCAGCATGGTTCTGCTGGCTGGGTACCTTTAGAAACACATTACAGCCTCTACACTTCTCCTTCCAGCGTTGCTCTCCTTAAAAATCACTGAACGCCCAGGTGAGGATCCATCTAACCATAAGGGACATTTTAGCATCCCTGTTGGATCCTACATCAGGGCTGCCCTGTATATTTTGATTTTCATTCGCAAGTCCTGTGGAAGAAATGGAGAAAAAACTCTCCACCAGGGGAATGCTGCCTGGATGTATGAGCGGCCACCTTTCCATTACACTTTGGAGGAAATCAGGTTGTCTTCCAGTGAGTTCCAGTCACCAAATTATTTTATTGTCACAATATGATGAAGCGATTTCTATTTTGTGCACTTCATGGTGCTCAAAATGTTAGTTTTCACAGTATAGAATGGTTGTGACAGCATTTGTCATGGAAGCACTCAGCAGAGTATGTTGAAACTTCATTTAGTTGTGCTGTTTTATGAAGTTCTGCAGTAAAATGTGCCAGCAAATTATGTTGTATTAGTTTTTTTTCCGGTGATTAACTAATCATTCATATAATAAATAGCAGCTAACTACAAGAAAGAGATTTATTTGTCACAGAGTTAGAAGAATGTCAAACTTTTCCCATTTCATGTAAAAAGGCAGAGGAAAAAATACTTCTAAAATGACTTTGCAACATGTGCTTTATTTTAAGTCATTACTGAATCAAAACTACACAGTATACCCTTTTAACATATCTTACCCACTGAATGATTTTTTTCTCAATATTTGTTTCTAACATGGAATGAAACCTACATCGCAATTGTAAATTTTCATGCTACAATGTTCTCTAATGAGCCATTTGTGTCACTAATAATAGTAATTTAAGAAAAAGGCCATTTTTGAAGCTCATACGTATGTCTATATTTGGGAACTTAAAAAAAACCCGTCTCAGATGTAAAAATGTGACTTGGAATATGTAAACATTTTTGTATACCTGAAACACTGGAAGAAGAATTTCAGCAAACAGCAAAACAATGGTTGCCTTAAATCATCGAAATGGGAAAAAGCATGTCATGGGGAGCAGAGAGAAGCACACACTATTCAGTCTTTAAAGGGTTATAAGAAATGACATAGCTCCTTAGGTCACTGAAATCACTTTCTTTTCTCATCTAATGGAAAGCAGTAACTTTGAAGAGAATGGCCCAGCAGAACACCCCAATAATTCACCATAATTATTCTAGCCATTGGTTAACCTTGACGAACTGCACCATAATTATTCTAGCCATTGGTTAACCTTGACGAACTGTCAAGTTTCAGTTGCTTTTTTTTTGTTTTTCCTGAGAAAAGTCATTGATGTTTGGTGGAAACGTCTTCCATGACTGTACAAATAAAATAAGGCATTTAAAGAGATTGTTACTGGTTTTCTTTTTGCTAACAGAGGCTTGTCCACAGTGTCCTTTGTACATCAAAACCTCTGCTTTTCTACAAATGGGTATGGCTAGAATGTCTTCAGTTCCCACTGTGGCCCTGGGTCTTGGGTGTCCTGAAGGCTAGTCAGCGTCCCATTACTGTAGCTTGAAAGTCAGTGATGTACAACAGCATATTGCACAATCCAATCCGTATGGCTCCAGGAAGGGTTAAGAAGGTACACTGGAGTCATCTGTGGGTTCAGTCCTTTCTTTTCTCTTTAAGTTGTAATGATTGTCTGGAAAATGAAATTAGCCAGACAAAGATGCAAACTTTTTGTTGATTAAATTACAAAGCAGTCCCCAGATTGTAGAGGAGTGGCACATTAAAAACAACAAATCATCCAACCTTCTTCACTGTTGATCCTTAATTTGAAAGGCAGCATGGATTCCTAAGGCCGTAGCTTCCAGGACTCCGTCAGTGAAAAATCATTGCTACCTAACTATAAAAGGCTTAGCTCTTAAGAGAATATTGTGCTTTTTTTATTTTTCCTTTAAAATTCAGATGAAATCAACTTGATTCGCAGTGTGACTCCAAAGAGATCAATTAGTTTTTTCCCTAGTCCACTTGATCATAGTCTCTGGTGAACGATATAGGAATATCAGTTTGGCATACAGATCTTCTTCTAGTTCCAGTTCGCCAGTCTCTCGCACTAAGAAAATGTCAGTACACAACTTCAAGATTCGGTCTACGTTGGGTAGCTCCTCAAACATGATGGAGTGAGAGATCCCACTGAAAAATTCGCGGACGAACTTCCCTATCACCAGGACAACTGAGGCATATAGTCCCATGATGCTGAAAAGAAAAGAAGGAAAGAGCTCAAATCATGCCTTGAAAAAGGGTCAGCCAGGTGTGAGGGAGCTCATCTACAGGGCTAAGTGAAGTCTGTCAACCGAGTGAACATTAATTTCTAATTAGGATCCTGTTTCTGCTGTGCTGCAGGATGAAAGAAAATAAGTTCTCTTGAACACAGAAGTCTGGGAACATAAACAGCTGAGGCTGCTGACTTAAATAGTTTAACCCCAGCTGCTGATGGTCTTACGTCCTGTCTGCTACAGCTTGGAAGTCACAATGGGAAGTCTGACAAGTGCTGGCTGCTAAAGGTAAATGATCTGTCAGGTTTCACATCTAATATTTTTTATTAACATATGTAATAATTGGTGACAGACTAATGTTTATCTGTCCTCCCCTGATAATTCTCCTATGAGGCATTCTCCAAAGTGCCAGGAGGGCGTATCTCCAGGCAAGGCAATGTCTCCTGCCTTCCTCTGTCTGTGGAGATGTATTTCATAACTGTTTCACACCCAGGGTCCTGGATACAGGACTGGGCAGAGTTTGGGCAGAACCTGACCTGTAGTTAAACAAACATCTTTTTAATGATTTTAATTCAACAGGGAATTGGTGCAAAGGGTGCTTCTGCCTTTTTTCCCACTAGAGAGGAGGTATCGAGGGTAATACCATTCCTTACAAATATGAAGCCTTCTACAGATAACATTAATAGACATGAATTTGAAAATCTCACAAAACCCCTTTTCAAAGTCTTGTAATGTTCAAACAATACAACAACAAAAAAGAAATAAAACTGCAAAACCATCAAATGAAATCACCTCTACTTCTATCTTATCTACATTATTTTAATTTTACATAGAGATTCCTTCTTACCCATAACCAGCCAAGAATCCGAGGCTTGGTGGACTGACTTTATCACTGAATATGAAGAGTTCAAGACTCTCTTCAGATGTTTTGTATCTTTTTCCAAGCTGATTCAAAACCCACCACTCACGAACTCCCTCATCGGACACATTTTTGACTAGGGAAACTGTAATGTTTTCCCATCTGCAGTCTATTGAAAAAAAGAAATGTTAATATATATATACCAAGAATTGCAAAAGTCAAACTGTTTTGATTCAGATACTTCAAACATCTGCATGATAAAATGACTGAGAAATGTAGGAGTAAAGGTTTGTTATAATCCTAAAAATCATTTTAGTTATTTCTGTACAAAAGTACAATATCGAGACTTTTGTGGTTCTCCTTCTGTAGATCTCATCTGAATGTGCATTAAATCAATAAAATGTTTTGTATCACCTACATTTTCTTCTGTACAACTGTCAAATAATTTCAATATTTTCAGGCCACAGTGTCAATGATAGTCAGCATGTCTGTCTTTCAGACCTAAAGACAGACATTTAAGTTGGAGGAAGAGTGGTCAGCTTCTATGTGTCAAAGCGAAACTATCACTGTAAATTATTTATGTCTTGGTATAAAAGATGCTATACTTTTATATCAAGAAAAGCACACTGTCCTATTATGCACACTGATCACACAGACAGGAGGTGAACTCTGGCCCTCCTGATTTCTGGGAAACATAGAATAGCAGTGTATACGTTAATTAAAGTCCTTTTGAAGAATCTCACATTAATAGTTCTTTAGGATAGGACCTGACTAATGACAGTGAAGCACTTGTAACTTATTGCTACTCACAGAGCTACGCTGAACCTCAGGAATTATTTTTCCTAATTAATCTAATCATGCTCGCTAAACCTTGAACAGTAATGTACTACATAGTACTACTACGATGCCCGAGTGCCAAATTTAACCTCTGTCAAGCAAAGCGTTCTTAGATAAAGACTCGTTCCTACTTTTCCAACCCAACAGATATTTCAAATGCGTGTATGTATGTTTGCACATATTCTGTATGTTTGTGAGTACCTGTATGCATTCTGATTGGGTAATAGCCCTCTGAAATTCAATGATTTAGCTAAGCTGGATTCTTTGTAGCCAATACGGAAGGAACAGTGGAAAAAAAATATCATTCAGTGTCACTATTTATGCCGAAGAGCTACATTTGCAGACCTGTGGCACTACTGACTGTAAGCAAGCAGGGAGATGCAGAGAAGTGATGCTTGTCATCACTTGCTCAGAAAACAACAAAAAGCAGTTCCTGAAAGCAGACTCGAAGGGAAGGTGCCAGACTTCATCCTTAGGAGTCCTTACTGTTAAATACAAAGCTAAAATACATCCAGATGCATTTTCTGCCTTAAACTGTATTACTTCAGAATGTCTCCCCAAGCTTGCAGGCATCAGGTAGAAACCATTGCAAGTGCATTTCAGCCTGAGGTGCCCCATAACAGCTCAGTGAATGTGCAAGTGTGAGTGCTGTGTTGCACTTCTTCAACCATACTCTGCTTTCTATGGTCTGGACACATACCTGTCAATAGCTGCTTTATGGGTTTTGCCAGAGAATCACTAGGAGCCTTGATGTAGTATGGGTACACTGTCTCTAATGTTCTGGAAAAAATGAGAAAGCAAATATTTCATATTTTTATACCTCTAAAATAATTTAGAAATGACTAACAGGGATATACACAGTTCCCGGTAATTCTTGGCTTAAGCTATGATTTTATAGTGTTCAGATGTCACATCTGAAAGGTAGCTGGATTTATTAACTATGTTCTGTCAGTACTTCAGCAGGGAGCTCCATCCATAATGTTGCCATTCACACGCCATGAATCCCACACACCTGGGGCATGTGTGTTTGCAAGGAATGTAGACTTTATATTTTGTTCCCATTTTTAACAAAGCTGCTTTTATAGTCAGCTATACAAACAGCACAAAGAAAGGCAACACACCACCAGTAGTACACAAGCTAGAAAAATATGTAGCTAGAAAAATATGTGGTGAGAGCAGTTATTACTTCAGACTTGCAAGATGTTTCGATAATAACACCTGAAAAGCGTGAGAATTTTTGCCAGAATCTTTCATCAGGAAATATTTTCACAGTTTGCAGGAGGATTTCAAACTTAAAAAGAAAGATGTTTGTAAAAGTTCTTCCATTGGAGTAAAAAATCAGATCACTTTCAGTGGGAATAAGTTACCGGCATCCAGAGAGAGAGACATTTCATTAAAAGCAGAGATACTTTCCCAGCTTTTTCCTCAAATGACTGAACAATTCTAGGGGAGGAGAGCTCTCAGGGAAGTCCTGTGATGCTCAGCTATATTGCATACACCAGGCTGCGGAAGAACAGAGGTGGCCAATTTAAACCCCCTCCTGATCACTCCAGCAGGCCCAAAAGATAGCGAAGAGCTCAGCAGCTAAGTTGTCCCAGCAGAGGTGGTGGCAGAAAGCTCCCTGCTGAAGTAGTCAAATGGCTACTAGCTGCCACAACCACTTTTTCTTTATGACAAAGTAAAAAAAGGATTAAATCAACAATATTATTGCAACACGAGCAAATGCGGGTATATCTTCTATGTTACTGCTTGCCTCCTGCAAAGAGAGAATTACAAATTAATTACCTCTTCCTGCAAACGAGCAAAATCTACCCTCCTTGGCACTACATCACCTTAGGAAATATTCCTGTACCCTCACACAACAGAAAAGTAGAAGAGGCATAGAATATTTTTTAAATGTGATGATCAGATGTGCAACAGCAGTCTGTCTGGATATACAAGTGTGTGTGGGTGCAGAAAAATAGCTTTGCACAGAGAAGACTAATTTCATTTCCACCTACTAATAGATATGAACCTCTCAGAGATTTCACTTATCCCAGCTGGTCTCAGCTTTAACTTTTCAACTCTTGTGGCCACAAATCAGATCAGGTGGCCTTCAGGGATGACATGTTGGCTTAGCACTATTTAGAGACTACTGCTGTAAAGTAATCCCCCGCGAGCAGGTGGAACAGGAAGAGCCAGACTCCTTTCGAATCTGAAGAGGCACCACTGCTGTTAATGCTATAAGGCTATATCCACAGAATAATGTTTGATACTCATATGAAGAGCATGCTCTTTCTGCCTTGTGAATTTCCATTACAGGAAAAGATCTGATGTCAGAAACAACTGTAGATGTTACCCTTTCACCGCAGTGATTTAAAGCTTCCTTGCTAATCTAATACTATTCAAGAATAACAATGAGAAATACGGTCTGGATGGCTATTTAGAACAAAGAAATCATCAATACAACAGCCTCAGATCAAGCTGAAGTAACTTGAAGAGTTTAACTGTGAATTCACCATATTGAACTTGTGCTTATCCAATAAATCAAAGAAAAGTAGCTAATAGCTTCACCATGCTTGCTGGTGGTGTTCCAGTGTTCGTAGTCTTCGTAGCCTGAATTTATCATAGGAAATAAGCTTTTAACCTTCATGTTACTATTATGCTACTTCAATGCTGTTGGCCTTCGTGAACAAGGCTCCAAAGCTATTAGAGGGAGGATAGATGGGCAGGCAAATGATACAGCTGCACAAGCCTGACCTCCTTAGGAAATTAGGTTTTAAAAGGGAAGCTTTGCATATAAATAGGCAAAGAAAATAACTTACACCTTTTCCAGCTGCTGTCCAGACATCATTGTAGCAATCTCTCTTCTGGTGTTCTCTCGTAGACTAAAGGTGAGTTTATCTGATGCTATTTCGGCTTTGGCACCAAGGGTGAGATTTCTGTTGTAAGTAAAAGGGAAGACACGTTGTCAGCCTACGAGGGCATAACCTAAACCAGGGGTCCTCAAACTTTTTAAACAGGGGGCTGGCACACGGACGAAGTGGCAGGCTGCTTGGTTTCCCCCCCCAACCCTGGGCGGGGGGGTTCTTTAAATACCGGGGGCCGGATTGAGGACCCTGGGGGGCCGTATCCAGCCCACGGGCCGTAGTTTGAGGACCCCTGACCTAAACACTTGTTTGCTGCACACTAAAGCTAGCTGTCTAACTAGTCTTAACTGCACTGACCATGGCTATCCCAGTCTTTGCTAAAGCAAGCATCATGCTACCTGTACCTGAGATGGTGTGTTTTCCCACAAAGGCCATGCAGCTGCCTTAAAGGTATGTTTTTCTCACTGGCAATGCCTTTGTATGTATTACAGGACAATGATGGCAGATTAATGCCATTTTGCTCATTAAAACAGAATGGGAAAGAGTATTTTCTGTGTCAGACAAGCTAAGGATGCTGCAGCCAGCTACAGCTTCCCAACCTCCCACCTCTGCCCAGCAGAAACCTGTGGCTGACAGGACCCCCCTGCCTCCCCGAAGTCTTCGCGCCAGCTGCAGAACACAGCTGGGGCAGGATCAGCCTTCACACAATGCCTTGTGCCATGCTTTGCTCTCAGGATGCGGCAGCTGGGTTAGGGCAGCTCCTGGGCTGCTGGGGGCTGCAGAGAAACATCCCCTGCAGATGATGTGCAGAGGCAGAAAGTGTGTACACTGCCTGAGCGACACAACAGGCTCATCTTACAGCTGCTTGTGGTCTCCTGGCCTAGATGAAAGACAGCAGTTTCCCTTTAGGGAGAAAAAGTGGAAGGTCGCTGTGGTAAGTCTTTGCCACTTTTAGTCATTCACGGTCATAATGTAATCCACAGGATGTAATTTGAGGGTGAAAAAGGTCTCTTTCAACTAGTGTATGAATGTTTGTAGTTATGCAAGCATATGAGCAAACTGAGTAGTAGTATTAAAAATTAATATAAAGTTCAGAAATGATGGAGTGATGTAATTCACTAGCTAATACCGCATGCTTCCAGGAAAAAAAGGGGGGGGGTCAAATAAAGTTGAATTAAGGGTGCAGATTCATTACAAGCCTGTTGTTCAATGTGGAAGGAATGATCCAGTGAGTTCAGAGCTCCCACAGTGATTCAGCTGACCTTCTTGTGCACAGTCTTTTGCTGAAGATTGCTATAACAATGCAGTGTCTACTTCCAACAAAACAGGTAGGTACTGGAGCTGCAAAGCTACTTAATTTCCATGGAGTGATGACTTAATTCCAATTTAATCCAGGAGTCCACAGGGATCCCAGCTGGCAGACAGTTGCCAACAAACCACCTCGGTGACTGGGCGTGCTCTAGCCTGCATGCAATTACTTTACATTCTAGGCTGCCTCTTGCAAAAACTTCATTGTAAAGTAATAGCTCACCAAGGCCAAAGGAATCACAAGTAAACAGGCAAAGATCTCAACAAAATGGATCTGTGCCACTGTTATGCTATTTGCATAACAAAGTCTCCGAGTATATGTGTATTTAAAAAATAGTTTGTGTCAGTTCCAGACACTCTTAATAAAAGAGGAGTGCACTTCTGTTTTTATTTCCTCATAGTTTTCTGCCTTAACTAGGTTTAAGTATTCAGTTCCCATAAATGCTAACAAGATGGTTGTTTGGGGCAGTGTATTTGAACATCTCCATCTAAAACTGGATAAAATGTTCTTATTTTTCTCTCCTTCCCCTCAAGTCCCATTGAAAACTCCACCCTGCCCTTTTAAATAATGTACTTGGAAGGTTCCACTTCCCTTTTTATTTTTTGAGAACTGCAGGCAACAAATGTTTTGCTGGGTAACAAAATCACTACTCTCTATCTCCTTCCCTCTCACTTTCAGGGTTTGTTGCTCTGCAGTACAACAGAATTTGCTGGAAAACTAAATGAAAAATGCAGCGTGGAAGTGTTCTGCTGAATGAACGCTTGGCAAATGATCCATCAGCCTCAGAACAGCCACGTTAATTACCTTTGAATGCTCCATGAAAGAACTACAGTGAACTCAGCTGAAAAATCCAGCAGTCCCTGTATCATTTTCTGTCTACTGGGAGGGCTGATGGTCCATAAAGAGTTTGAATTTCCCTCTAGATCTGCTAGAGTTATATCTTCTTTTCCATAGCCCTCTAGAAACTGCAAAGCAGCCTGTAGGTGCAAAAGAAGAAAACAAAATTTCCCAGTCACACTACCAATCAGGCAGAATTGTCAATGTTTGATTAATTGTAAGTGCAGTGGTTTGCATTGATTGTTTTCCTCAGTACCAACTGGGGCTTTAAATGGAAGGAGGAATAAATAAAGAATAGCCTAGCTAATAAGGCAAAACAAAAACAGCCCTGCTGTTTGAAGAATGATGGCCACATAGGCCACAGTGAGTCTGAAAGTTCATCAGGTAAACCTGTAGAGTCTACTTAAGTTGAAATTTTACTCTGTCTTATGTTAAGCACTTTTCTGCATCGAAAGAAGTCTGCAAAGGATAAGGCAACTTGAAAATCCTAACTTCCAAAGTCGATCAAGATTACAGTATTAATGCTATAATACATGGGCTATTTGGTAGGATCTAGCATGAAACATTGTTAATTCTTGAATGGGCTAGAAGCAAGCACCTTTTTTAAAGTTATATCTGATCAAACCCCAGTTACTTTAGTAATGCAACAGTTATTACTAGTCCTTTTCCTATAGAAACTTCTGATAATTTTGTGCATGTTGCACCACAAAATAGTGAGACTATGTTTAAATGTTTTGACATTTTAATGTCAAAACTTTTCTAGGCCATAGACACTTTCTTTTCCCAGAACTACATGTCCTCACTAGGCGGTAAAAGCGTGTGTGCTATAGGAACAAGACAGGGCTTAAAAGTGCCAGCACTGCTGTGTCCCCACAGCGTGTTTGTTTTGGCAGTACGCCAACAGCATCATGTCTCCTGAAGGTTTGTGTCATTTAGAGGGGAGGACATTATTCAGGCAATAGGACAACTAGGATTTCTGACTTCCATGATTTTGTGCAAAGATGTCTCAATTAATGGTAACTTGCCTTACCATAACCCAGCCCTGTTCTGACAAACGATCTGTCCAAACCTTTACTCATGCAATCCCTCTTTATGGAAACTGAAAAGGAAAAAGGCCTAAAAACCTAAAGATCCACCTGAGAAAAGTCTCAGGTAAAAGTTCTGTCCTGCCTTAGAAGATTGCTCAACTTGGTTACTGAGGAACCATAGCATGTAGTACTGAATGGCCCTGTTCTTGCTCACTGTACCCAGGCCTAAGCCTTTGTTGGAAATCGCTGTACCCGGTACTAGAAATCATAAATTAGGTAGACATATAAATAGAAGAAAATGGTAACAAGCCATTTTCATGTACAAGATCCTGGCAGGGTCACTTATGAAAGAAAGTTGAAAAGTGTAACTCTGAGGAAGACCACTTGAGTGAAGCCGAAGGACAGAACGACCCTCTAAAATTGATGCCAAGAGAAGACTCCGCCTAAACTCCACCCAGGCCCCTCCTAGACTCTGCCCATCATTAATATGCAACGAGATGTCATAATTACATGAATAATGCATGAGAAGACGTTGCAATCATGTATGTCAAATGTTTAAATTAGCCTGTTTCACACCTGTACTTCGGAGAAAGTTTCTGTGGTGCGAACCACCTCCTCCCCTGCACAGAAAATAAATACCTTGCTGCTAAAGTACAAAAAGTCTTTTAGTAGTTTTCTTCATTCTGAGGTTTTTTGGCATCAAAACATCTTCCAAATGATGGCAGTGCTGCTGACCACTTACAACTACACAAACACAGCTCAGAAAAGGCCTCCATGGAAACATGCACACATTTGTTAAGTAATGAGGTATTCTACATTTCACTTACAGTGTTACCCCTATAGCTTCCCAGAAACGCATTGAAACCAGTCTGATTCAAATCCTTGAGCTGACTCTGCTGAGCACTCATTGTAAAAATAGGCTGGGAAACAAAAGAACACAAACTTGTCACATTTACTTCGCATCAGCTGCTACATATGCAGTACAGCATCCTGTGCATCACAGTCCAAAACAATTATGGCACTCAATTCAACCGGAGAAGGTTATAGTATTATTCCACTGAGAAGCAAGATACCTCCAATTATATTTACCATGTGGGCCCGTAGGCAGCTATCTCAGCGTACCTGATATAGGATAATTTATTCAAATTACACTGACATTAGATTATGGTTTTAACTTGAAGATGAAGGTATTATTTTACATCAGTGATAAACAGTGGTTTTAAACCCAAAAGGGATCATTTGTGGGAGCTTGCCTGTTCTCTTGCATAAGGCAAGAGTTCAATTCAATGAACTGAATAAGAAATGGGACAAGGAAATAGTGCAAAAACAGAGTTTGCTTTTAGTCTTTCTTCTTTTTTACCTGATAACCTCCTAGAGTTATTGTGATTGATACATCTAGAGGCTTGTTGGTGATGCCTGCAACAGATTTGATTAAAGACATGAAGAGCAGTGGGAACCAGACAATACAAATCAGCAAGACGATAATCATGCCACCCATTCCATACTTCACAACTTTCTTTTTCTTCTGGCCTCTTGGTTGGGGATATCTCTGCAAAAGCAAACAGCAACATGGTAATGTCTCTTCTATCAGAGGTACGCTTGGTATGATTTGATGGGTGAATATATAACGATCTTAGGGCTTCCTATCTTCTGTGGTAATTTGCTACCCAGTGTCAGTCCAATTATTTTGAGATTTTTAGCCAAACCTGCACAGACACTGAATTTCTGGTAAGAGAGAAAACTGCCAAATGAACCCATGTCAAGTGTGTGTCTTGTGTGAAAAATATTGTAAACCTCCATGGTTCACAACTATAAAGAAGGGAAAAAATTGAGCAAGATAATTTGAATTTTCTGTCTGAATGAATGCGAGTATGAGCTCACAGGAACCAAACATAAAATAACAGCAGCAACCGTGATACAACAATTGGTTCAAAAAACTGCTATTGGGAATGACCCACTTGTATTTGTCCTTCCAAAAATTTTTCTCTCAAAGCTCCTTAAGACAGAATTACTGTCATAAAACTTGAGATGCTGCAAACTGTATTTCAGTGTGTATGGGGAAATGGTTTGCCAGCAACTGCCATGCACAATCAGTAGGACTGCCTGATATTGCACTACCTCCACACTCATTTCACACCTCACAAACAGTATTTCTAAGAGTTGTTCACAGGCTCGAACCAATCTGTTTCTAGTGAATCTCACGCCAACTGCATTTAAATGTTTAAGGTTTTGTTGCTGTTCCTGGTCTTGACACTGCTGATGTAACACCCTCCCCTTTCTCAGCTTCTGAGACCAAAAGTGACTTTCCTTTTAGCCTTCTCTTTTCAAAGCAGATCACAGGGCATGTCTGTTCTGCCTTGTCCCTAACTTCCACTCTGTTATTGGCCTCATAGCTGAATACTTTAATAGCTTTAATAGCTTTACATCCTGTAAAACGCCTTACTATTACTGCAATTTATTTTGGTGTATACTTCTATAGGATTTAATTCTGCACAGCGTTTTAGGATCCTGTCTTTCATGCACTGCATACTGCATGTGCCAAATAAAGAGGCACTGTATTGCACTGCACCTCAAACACACACCAGGAATCTGGCTTTCAGGAAATTGTTCTTGCTTTACAACATGAATCCATAAAGCCCTAGGAGAATATTAAATTTGTAATACAATGCTGTATTTAAAACAAATCAGTTACTTTTCAAAAGCAGTGTATCAAATAATTTGTCTTGCACTACAGAATACTGTTTTCATTAAAATATCTTATCAAGATCAGCAGGAGTATATTATTTGTCTGTATGAGATTAGTTCAGGCACCTTTAAAGATGTTACTGAACAGCTCAGACAGCCTCTAGCAGTCAGAGTACTTAGGCACTACTCAATGTGAGAGGCAGACAGAGAGAATCAAAGTACCTTCAGCAACACTCATAAAGTCATGGGTAGTTATTTCACTACGTGGCATCAGCACACACATGTTAGCTTAGACGTGGAAACCTTCCCATGTCAGATCTGTATTACATACCATGCAGAGTGATCCTGTTGTAGTGTTAAAATGTGTAGCGAGATGGACAAAGTAGGACTGGATTATTACTCCTCTGACTCCTGACGCCTCTGATGACACCCCATTCATGGCAGAAATGGAAGTCATATAGAAAAAGCCTATATGCAAGATTTGTGTGCACTTCAGCTCTGAGTTAATCTAAGTGACATGCTTGGAAAGTAATTGCCATTAAGAGACAGGATTATAGTAAAAGTAGTACGTCAGTAACACTTAAAAATACAGCCATTTCATTGCAGATGTACAATTTCTGACTGGTTGGGTCACTCTTAAAAGAATGTTTAATTTCTTTTTCAAACTGGCAAAATAAGCAAGCATATGGTTGCAATCTTTATAGCGGTTATAAGGAATCCAGAATTTGCAAGTTTAATTTGAACTGAAGCTTAAATGATTTAAAGAGACTGAAATTTCAGGCAGACAAATGGGTTTATCTGGCCTGCAGTTCAGTTCTGGATGTGCAGGGACTCGCCTGAGATAAAGGAGGCAGCAGAGTTCCCTCTGCGGTTACATGAACCAGGTGTCCCTGGGACCTACACTGTGGAGGCATGAGGTCTTCCTTCTCCTGACCTTCCTCTTCAGCTACAGTTTCCCTGCTACTGCAGGTTACTCATTTAGTTGTTATAGACAAAACAAGCCTGTGTGAGTACCAGGACTTTCAACCCCGGCGTTGAAACTCAGGCATGCAATTCAGCTAGCAGCCGCATGCTTGTGAAGTTCACGCTAATGGTGGAAAAATCAGCTAGGCACAAAAGAGAAGCCATTTGAAGTTTCACTTGCTCACTGCCAACTAACACAAAGTAGCCCACAGTCTGAATATTTCTGAACATAAATGCCAGGTGTATCTTCTAACAAACTGCCTTTATGATTGATTTCCCAATTATTTAGGGACTCATGATTATTTCTTCTCATTTCTGCATGGTGGAGAGGAGGCCTGTATCACTCATACGGGGCTTCCTTACTTTTTCTGACTCGCGCCAACACTTCAGGATGAATATATGAGCATAGATATCTTCAACACAGATCCAGCTGGAAAGACTGAGAGTGGTATCTGTCCAAACCCAGTCCATTACTGCTCTCAGCTCAGTCAAAAATGGAACCAGGCGGAACCTGAAGGGAGACCACAGCAGATAACTCATAAGAAATGGGGGATCACATTGAACAAGCACAATAAGCATACATATGACAAGAGGGAGTATTAAGTCAATGTTAAAACACAGTTTAATGGGAGATTTTGCAGCCACAAATAAAATCATATCCTGAGATTGCACTGCTAGTACTGATGTTTTGGGGGTGGTATCTTTTGCCATAGCTCATGTTCCTCTAGATCTCCTTGTTGAGCCATGAACACACTTTTGCATCATTATGCCCAGTAATTGTAATCGAGCCACTGACAGAATAGTATGAGAGAGACATTCTTGTATCCCCAAATCCCTCTGACCTGTGAGCAGAGCAGAGGAACATCCTTTCCACAGGATGGTGAGGATTTGTTTTATACCTCCTTACACCAAGTGGTGCACAGCTTTTTTGCAGTAGGTGGGCAGTCCTCAGCTGCCGATGGAATTGGGCTTTATGAGTCAGGGTTAAGCAGCAGAAAGAGGTGAGCTAACAGGAAACCAACATGCATATAGCAGCTGTTCAAAACACATCATTCCCTTTAGTCCCACACTTTTCTGCTTGGCCAGGTCACAAAGACTATTTCATGCAAAGAAACCTTTCTTTTGTAACTTTTCCTAGTGGAATGCAACAAGCCCATACTGCAAATATTGGAAAAAGGCTGAAATTACTCCAGCTTTTTCTGTGAAATATGTATATAGTTCTAACTGGCTTAATCACAACATCATGGTAGCAGCATAAATGAAGGGTGGGGTATGCCTCACTAACACTACCTTTCACTCTGAGGTGATGCTGTGCCTGTTACTTGTTACCTGTTACTCCTAACTCCCGGAGAGTTTCAAATGTGCAGCACTTCTCAAAAGATACACAAAGGAAATACTTTTTGATGCATGGCTATTATTTCTTATGTGTACTGTCTTTCACTTTTTTCCTCTCACCCGCTGAGGTAGACCTTGTAGACCTGCTCCAAAGATCTCTTTGGGATTTGATGCCTTACTGCTTTTTAGGACTGCAGAGCAAATAACATTACCTGTTTTCTAGTACAATGTGTGGCCCCTATCTCTGTTCACAGAGGTGGTTTCTTAGAAGTGTTAAAAGTGTCTTCCATATGGGCCTGAACGGCTGACTGCTGTGTCAGGCTTCTAGATGCAGAGTAGGAGACCGATTTTTCTGAATTTTGCATTCCTGAAATTGATTTTTTGTGGACTACAGGGGACATATGGCATATACTGAGTGTCCTGTGCAAAATTTACTGTCTCATTTCCAGCAGCCTGTGAAAAGAAGTCATGAATAACCCCAGCATCTCATGATAACAGATCAAAAAAGAAAGGAGGAGGTCAGTAGGTCTAGACTTACCCTTGAAATAAGAACAGGTTGACATAGTTATAACTTTTGGTGAGGAAGTTACCAAGAACACGAGTTGGATATCCGCAGCGTATCTGATATGCTGATAAGCCAAAATAAACGCATTTCACAAAATACCAGAGCTGGGCAACTGTGTTCTGGCTAAATTTCCTGTAATGGAAAAGACAGATAAAGGGAAATGATGAGTTTTGTATCTGTGTATGACCAAATTAGCTTGAAATGTTTTGTGCTCCTAACAGTTTTCCTTTCCTGAGATCCTGTGAAAAGCCCTTGCAGGGTTTTTTTAATCCACTGCAGGGTTAAAACAGTATTTGAAAGACACTGGATGAGAAAGTGTATAAACAGCACCTGTTGTGGCTTCAGGGTGACAGGAGAGAGACTGGGAATAAGCTTGCCAAAGACTGAGGTCTCTGGGGTAGTGCAGTCTCGCTTTGGATGCTGAAGGTGCCTTGCTGCCTGACACAGGCCAGCCTGCCCTCCGACCCCACCACGGCGCATCCCTCTGTCAGCCCGGGGGAGACACTGCTTCTCTTGGCTTTTTGGAGGGCTGGCATCTGGACAGAATCTAGACAGTTTTAATGGCTATTTGTGTTCATGGGGGCACCTCAAAGGTGATGAACTCATACAGGAATCTAAGCTGGAGTGACCTCTGAAGATCATCTTTTTCAGCCTCCCCTGCTTGAATCAGGTTCAGGGACCTGTCCTTTTGAGTTTTGAGTATCTCTGAGGATGGAGACCCCACAACCTGTCTAGGCAACCTGCTCCAGTGTTGGATTACTATCATGGTGAAAAGATTTTTTGTCATACCTAACTGAAATGTCCCTTTTTTCCACCCTGTGGCCTCTTGTCCTATCTGAAAAGAGCTTAGCTTCTTCTCAATGCCCTCTTTATTAGGTAGCTGAACACAGCTCTTCCCTTCCCCTTCTCCAGACTGAACTAACCTTGTTCCATCAGCCTCCCCCCACATCACGTGCTCCATCCCCCTGACCATCTTGGTGAACATGTGCCACTTCTGACTGCAGTTCAATAGCATGGTAGAACTGCAGGAGATGCCCTGTGATGGACATGATCCAGTATTTTCAATTATTTCCTGCAAAACTGTTTTCATTAAGAAATTTTCAGGGGCTTCTAAGAATCAGCCTAACTTAGAAGGAATACAGGAGGTTTCTGATGCAGATTTGAGATCAACAACTTGATATAAATTTCATAAAAGCACAGAAAAAGTCAAAATTGTTTTATTGCCTTTCAAGTGACCAAAGCAAGCCAAAAGTTTCCTATCAATTCTCAATGCACATTAGATAGGAGATCCACTTGAAAAATGCATTTTTTTCCTCAAGTTGAGGCACAATTACTACTGCATTGAGGAAAAAGAAAACATTTGGTTGTGAGAGGAAATGAGACCTTCCAATCTGTCTTTATACTATGCACCTATTTTGTTTTTTTTCCCAGTAAAATTACTTGACTGTTAATGAAGTGTA
Source organism: Falco biarmicus (assembly GCF_023638135.1). Lineage (NCBI taxonomy): Eukaryota > Metazoa > Chordata > Aves > Falconiformes > Falconidae > Falco > Falco biarmicus. Next base: position 61,692,721 of record NC_079290.1, read on the forward strand.
ATGTGTTCAGGTGACACACTCAATTTCCCTGTACAGTCAGTGGAGCGAGGTAAATACTTCAAGGAAATTTAAATCTTAAGAGAGGAGTTATCCAAGCACTAGAGAGTGAACCTTAACACCTCTGCAGTGCAGACTGAGGTGACAACTGCCTTGAGCCATGCAATGAGCAATGTCAGATTTTGAGTGTGAACCTGACCAGGCACGTGATACAAGATTTCACACAGTGGGTGACCACCTCCACATCACCTCCAGAGCCATCTGGCAGCAGCAGGGGAGGAGAACTGCTCTTCAGAAGAGACATGGGTTTTAGACACTCCTCAGTCTAACGATATTTAAATCCACATTCACACATTCCAGGAAAGTGATATAAATTACTCTGAGAGAGACATTTTCTACTCACTCTTCTGAACCAGCGTGCAGCAGTCTTGGGAGTAGAGAACCGAATCAGAGGCCAACATTGTCTCAGCTGAGGGCTCTAATCACTCAATTAGAGGCAACTTCTCTTTCACCTGCTTGCATTTTAGCCTAAGTTGAGAATATTTCTGTATATACTTATATAATTAATTCTTCCTCAAACTTATGTTGGGAACAGTTATTGCTGTGGAAAGGCACTCCAACATTCTGCTTAGAAATGAGACCAAGAAGAAACCTGTTCATGATTCCAAAGCTTAGCTATAGCCACCTCAAATTTAGATACAAACAACTTGGTAGAGCATCAGTATTCAACCCATATTGTGTGATTATAAGGGTTATACCTTTCTGTCACTCCAGGCAAGATAAAGAACATCCAGAAATGTATTCCAAAAACAAGGATGACCTGGAAGATGACCTTTCCCATAACAGTCTTTTTGAGGTACAGTGCTCGATCTACCACCATGGTACCAAACTGAATAAGCACCATCACCAAAAATGCCTCCGGCACCTGGTCCTCTGATAATGAAGAGGTGATATCTGCTGCTGCAGAGTGTTTCTGAAAAGGAAAATGTAACAGAGTGGTTGAGGAAGGGAGGACACTCACATGATACTTAGCATCTACAACATGTAAATCCTACTGAGGATTTACAGATAGATGCCTCTGTGACATACCCCAAAAGCCCAAAATCCAAACACAATGATGATGAAGTCCACTGTATCTGCGAGGAACATCAGCACATACACATCAGTCACTGCACTGTAGTCTGGATGAATGAGATTGTAGAAAAACTGTCTGATGGGCACATACACCTGGAGGGTCCTAAAACAACATAGACCACAATGTGATTTAACAACACTGTAACTTGCACTGAAGAAAAGAATGGCTGGGTGTGATATGATTAATGTTTCTAAAGATATCTAAGATCTACTCTGACAGCCTTCACAGGGCTCCACAGAAACCAGTCCCTTGTTCTGATTGCTCCTAAACCACTGTATTAGCGTTTGTTCAGTAGAAATACACACAGCTAACCAAGTCCACACAGAGTACTCAGCTTTTTTATGACTTGGAGTGAAAGCATGCACATACAATGAACTGTATACGTACCCATTCGTCCCCTTGAATTAACAGAAGTAGGAACCTGCTCTCTTTAAAATGATGTTTTACTGCTTTACTGTTTGGAACCTCCCCCCAGACCCATGCAACTCCTCACATTGCTCACTTTTTAATTGTAAAGGCCTTGGCTTTGATCATTTGTTCACGAAACTTTTCCATAAGAAGTTCTTTTCTAGATTTTTGCTTGATGCTTAACACACTGCTTCCTTTCTGACTGCTGTTTCTTGTACTGGTACTTCCTGAAAAAAGAAAGGGAGGGAAAGGGAAACTAATTCAAAATCAAAGTTTAAATACAAAACCCAGAAAGTAATAAATCTTGAGATTTCCATGCCATATATGAACCCCACATTTGAAAGAAGCTTTGAAATGAATTCTTATGTTTTTCCAATACGATAAAATCTTGAAAACATCCAAAGGTAAAGGTTTGATCACTGGCAGATCAAAACTTGATTAATAACTCTAAAAACAGAAGACTAGTGATAAAGGCAAGTATTTGATTGATCTGACAGTCATCTCAATTGGTTACACATACATTCAGGCTAGAGTGAGCCTGTACTCCTTACGAGATGGGATAGGTAACCTGTTTCAATATACCCAATCAAAACTTTTTCTCACTTCAAGTATTATCAAATGTAGATATGAAAAAAACATATGCTTTGCATTCCCTCTAGAAGGAGATTATGCTGAACCAGAAATTCTGGATCTGGGCCACACTGAGCATTCCTTTCCCAGCTTTTGTATAATGTCATTTTAAAAACATAATGAATCACAAAGTACGGCTCTCCATTTAAACTCTAAGAAAGCTTGGAGTGTGTTCAAACATGAAAATAGTTCGGTTCGTATCCTATTTCCTCACTGAGGAGCAGCAGCATTCAGTAGCCTCTGGGATCTCCGCAGCAACTGGCATAAGGTTTCAGCAGGATGATCCTATGGGAAATGAGCATTTGGTCTTCAACTCCCCGAAATGCCATGACATTTACCTCTCTTAGATCTGTGTGAGGAGAAGCTGGACCTGTGCGAAAGCTGTGATACACTGCTGGAGCTCTTCCTCCTGATGGCGGTCTGCTGTTCGGGGAAATGGACATGGATGGATTCCACTGATGCTGCAAGATTGACAGATTTCAAAGAGGCAGAAGAGTCTCTCCTGCCTCCTGTCAGAGAGAGCTCATCATCAGTATCCTCTTTATTGCTGGAGCTGTCTCCTTTCTCATCTTCATCCCATAATCCGTGACACTAGTCAAAAAAGAAGAGAGCATTCCAACCTTGTATTTCTGTCACAGTATTTATCACAGGCATTGCTAAGCTCAGTCTTGTGTTCGCAAGGGGGAAGAGAAATTCATCGTGTTGGGATATCAGAATCATAGAAACACCTAGGTTGGAAAAGACCTTTAAGATCATCAAGTCCAATTGTAAGCCTAACACTGCCAAGACTACCACTAAACTGGGTTCCTAAGTGTTGCATCTACCTGTCTTTTAAATACCTCCAGGGATGGTGACTCAACCATTTCCCTGGGCAGCCTGTTCCAGTGCTTGACAACCCTTTCAGTGAAGAAATTTTTCGTAATATCCAAGTGAGTGACTTTCCTATATCACATGCATGACTAAAAAATTAAAACAAAAAATTAAATATAAAATAAAAAATTACATGAACTCAGATTACCTTTAATATGGATCTGTGGAAGAATAAAGCAAGGAGCTGAACAAGATCATAGTGCACATAACCCTCTTTCTTCTCGATGCCAATAATATTGGGCGGATGGTAAGGTTTATCTTTTGTGTAATCCACATATTTATTCCAAGGAAAGAAGCCAAACTGGAAGAAGTACTTTATGACAATGGCCACCTGTTCAGAAACACAACACACTTGGGGTGTTTTATAAGCATGGCAGATATAATAGCCTCATGAAATTAAGAGGGGAGAAATTACTACTTTGTCAGCTTTATGAGAAGATAAACAAGTACATTCATTGCTACAGAGGAATAACAGTTCACATTTCCTCAGTAATAAAGTCAATCAACATTTACCAGAAGACGATGTTCAGTGGTACCTGAGATACTGCAAGCAGTGTATATTGTCTCTTGATTAGCAATTACATGGTAGCTGTTTGCAGATGCTCTGTTCTTGTGATAACTGCTTTACATGCCAGGAAGACTATTGCTCATTTCAATTAAGAAAAACATAAATGAGACCATTTCATACCACCGAAGTTGCTGAGGACTTTAGCAAATACTTATACTAATATGAAGGTCCAAAGGCCCCTGATCCTAGACATCAAATCCAGAAAAGCAACCATGCAAAGCTTACAACTTAACTTTTCTGTTAGATGTGGGGTTGAAAAAAACAGTAGCATACCTCAGTGTAGACAATGGCTGTCATCCAGAAACGTTTGCTTGGCCGAGGAACAGATAGCATGGCCCAAAGGAATATAAGGATGGGAAGCACCAGAGTTATCATGGAGGCAGAGATCATGTGGTTAAGAATGATCACAAAATAGCACACCATTTCTGATCGAGCCACCAGCGTATTGTACAGGGCATAAATAAGAAGCAAGACTCGAGGCTGACCAACATAGAACTTCTCTGACTCCTCCAGCTCGTCATCATGAAACATCCTGTGAGGAGTGAGCACCATAAATTAAATGAAAATTCATTTCACAAAAGCTGCTTTTTAAATCACTATTTTTCCTTTTGAAAAACTATAAAATCATGCTGTGGAGTTCAATTAAAAAAAAAAAAAAGGGAAAAAAGATAGGATTTGCTACTATAACCAAATAGCCTTATTCTAAGCTCAGAAAACAAGAATTTCAGGCAAAATAACTAGAAGCACTGTTCTGCTGGTTTTTAATTTATCCAGAGAGTTGGCTTGGCCTAAGAACTTCTACCAGTACTGCTTTCCTACAGTTGCCAAACCCATATATCTCATGTAAATCACACCATGCTGGTGTGGCCCTGTCTGGATTCATATCTGATTTATCAATAGAGATGAGAATTTGGAGAAACTCCAGAGGTCCATCAGGAGATGTACATTATGAATAGTCCTCTGACATAAGATTAGAGTGTAATAACTGCCCTTGAGCATTAGATGAGCCCGATCTTCTCCCCTTTACCTAATTCAAATAAATACAAAAGGCAGCAAGAAATCATTACATGACTTTCACATACATTCACAATTCACTTTGATTTTCATAAAGAGTGCCCTGGCCTGAGAAGGGGTCTCACAAAAAAGCAAAAATGACTATGGAAAACCAGAAGAAAAGACATTGCATCTACAAAGTCAGATCCACACAGCCTCTCTCTCTCTAGCAGTCAGGCTGAAAGGCATTTCTACAGTTTAAGATTTCATCCTTGCACTCAAGGAAGCTCTCCCTTAGCTGAGTTAGGCCAGAAAGCAGAGGAAGAAGAGCAGGAGCACCATCCCCACCTCCGTGCTGGTTGTGCTACTGAGCAGAGTGCCTGAGAGGCGAAAAGAGGAGCAAGCCTTATGAAACTACTTAGCTAGGTGGTCTCTCTGCATAGTCCTCAGCTCCTACTGGCTTAGAGAAAAGCTCTGCCAAAGGTCAGAGTTTCCTTTACAGTAATCAAAAATAATTAAAGTAGAAACATTTTCCCAGAGAGCCCTGGAGGAAACTTATTTGAAATCACAGATGCCTAGAGAAGAGAAGCCCTCTCCACAAGGGATGTTTAGAAAAGCCCTTGACCCCATGACAATTGCAGCACAGAAATCTGATGCTAATTGGAACAATTAGGGATGGTATCTAGGGATGAAGTGGAGATTCTTTCCAACATTTATTTGAATAATTTTAGAAATCTGTAATTAGAACAGCTGCACAGGGAATTAACTTCTTCCCTTAAATCAAACTTAGCACAAGGTCTGTATCAGAAACTGTAAGCTAGTTCTAAGACAAAAATCCCAAAGTAAATGACAAAACTTCACAGACTGGGACCAAGAATTTTTCCCTGTTGAAGGTCCTTACTTGTTGAGAAGCAGCTCACTAGCCGTTAGCTCGTGTGTCAATGGAGGGAGTATCGTATCGTTAAGTTTGTCTGTCCGACTGTCGTCTGGGCTCACCATCATGAGGCTTTTACCAGCTGAGTCATCTGGGGAGCCAAAGGGAAGGTGTTCAAAGCTGACAGCTTTGCTATAGGAAGGTGGAGCTTCTGCATTGCTATCCACGGTGGAGTACAACGGCACATCTGTATCAGGAGTATACGCAGCTCCTTCTGAACCCAGGCTATAATCTTCCACCTCCTCTTCCTCCGGCCTTGATGCAGGATGAGCTCCTTCCTCTTCATGCTCCCCTTCTACCTCCTCAATGGTTTCTGTTGTCCCCTGACGAGAGTAGAGCATGGTGACCTGTGTAGGTTCACTGTTGGGGATGAATGGAGAGAGAGGGAGTTGAGGCTTAACAGGCTCACCACCAGGCAAAGTTTGTTAATTGTACCTTTACGTAGACAGCTGAGCAACCCCATCACATTCCCAGGCCTTCACAGTTCATGAAATCCGGTAGAAAATGTATCATTGTGATCTCCTCTCACACAGATTACCCTAAACGATGTCCCAGTGAACTCACAGTGATTCACTCTCACACCAGCAAAGGGCAAACTAATATCATCATCAAGAGAAACTACACTAACTTTCTGAAAGTAGTTCAAACACATTCTGACCAGAATCAGGACTTACTGTTACATCTACTTAAAGCATGCTCCATGGTTAATGACAGGCAGCCATTGGGTTCTTTCTAAACATGGTGCATTTCACCACCACCGTATGGATGCTTTATACAACTGGAACATGAGCTTAACACACACATCAATTCTGATTCCAAATAAAAGAACAAATAAATTGCTAACATGGAGAAATACAATCTAGATTACAAAACTGTTCCAGGAACAGGGTATCTTGCTTACCTTTAGATTGCCCTATGTTCTTCCATACAGTCTTCATTTTAACTTACCTGCCTGCTTTTCTTCTCTATGTACCTATTTTCTTTTTCAATTGTTCTTATTCACTCTGTTCAGTTCTCTGCTTGTTCACCTTGGTTATTCTCAGTTTTGCGTGCAGTCACAGAATCATAGAACGGTTTGGGTTGAAAGGGACTTTAAAGATCATCTAGCTTCTCCCATGGGCAGGGACACCTTCCACTAGACCAGGTTGCTCAAAGCCCCATCCAGCCTGGCCTTAAACACTTCCAGGGATGGGGCATCCACGGCTTCTCTGGGCAACCTGGCCCAGTGCCTCGCCACCCTCAAAGTAAAGCATTTCTTCCATATATCTAACCTAAATCTACTCTCTTTCAGTTTAAAGCCATTCTCCCTTGTCCTATCGCTACATGCCCTTGTAAGAAGTCCTTCTCCAGCTTTCTTGTAAGTCCCCTTTAGGTACTGGATTGTCACTACAAGGTCTCCCTGGAATCTTCTCTTCTCTAGGCTGAACAACCCCAACTCTCTCAGCCTGTCTTCATACGAGAGGTGCTCCGGCCCTCTGGTCATCTTTGTGGCCCTCTTCTGGACTGTCTACAACAGGTCCATGTCCTTATGATGGTGGCCCCAGAGCTGAATGCATCACTACATAAGCATTTTCTCTCTTAATGCTCTGTGCTCTGCAACAATCTCAACTGATGTAAATTCACGCAGCCTGATGACTCCAGATGGGAATCTGGACACCGTAATTTGAAAAATATTGTCTTGGCTTTGCTTTCACCCTTTTAATCCTTCACAAGTATTTCTTCACCTCTCCCCTCAAACATCACTCTTCCTCTTTTTAGCCTCCATTCCAGTCCTTCTCCATAAGTTAGACAACAGGCAATAGTCTTTTGTTGGCTGCATATTCTTGTATCTCAACAGGGATAAAACCAGGTTTCACATAGCTCCTGTGAAATGAATGGGGCCATGTTTTCACCTGAAGTATGACCTTTTACAGAAAACTGGCACTGGCAAAGCCAGCTGGCCCTACCATCTCCTGCTGAAACTAAAAATGAAGTTCCATCTCTTTTTCTTTTACATCGCTTCTGAACTTATTGTGGCTACCTTAGATCACTTTATTTCTAGCAGACTTTTAATTAGAACATGTAACACTACTCTATTGTTAGGATGTGTGTTTCGATGAGTCATGGTAGCACTCATTCTGGTTAAAATGCACAAAAGCACAAAATCCCATCATTTCAAAACCAATCAACACCAAAAATTTGTAAAACACTTTAAATGCTGAAAAAGAATGATCTAATATGCCATAAAATTTCTTATTTATAACACTAGTTGATACACTGTTTCCCAATGTCATATAAAACTCTGGGTGTTACCTGCTAAAAAGTGAGCAAATGGGTCTGAATAGTTCTCTCTTGCACTGGATATTGATATTATTCTTTATCTTTTCATAGCTGTTTCCCCTTTTTTTAATTCTAACACCTCACAGACTGTAAATCAATGGTAAAGTAATGAAAACATATTCAGCAATCTTTCCTATACAGGGGAAACTAAAAACTGAAAGAACAAGGCCAACTGCCTATCTTAGTTTCTAAAATTAGACATTGAAGTCCATATTTAGGATAACTGATTAGCTGAGAAACTTCACTTCCAGCTTCCGATTCTAATATGAACAACCATCAGCTTGATAACTCAGAAAATCAGACTCTTTTCTAACTGAATAAACACAGACTTTAGCCTGGTTTTAGACAGCCAGCATAATGTAACGGAAGAACTTTTAAAAATATATGAATTAAGGATGAAAAACAAACCAAAACAAAAACCAGAGTAACAAGTGAAACAGCAAGTGAGTCCTACATTATGACCCTGACTTTGAACCTCAGAATTGTGCCACAACACAGAAGGGAGTAAAGCTTCCATTAACCATGCAAACCACTCTGTACACCACGTATCTGCAAATGCAAATTTATGTACACTGCAGTAAGTATAATGGTATGGGTAAATGAGTGAACAAAGCATGCATGAGTTAAGCACCTTGACACTATACTGCCACTGTCAGCTGATGAGGAGGACATATCCATGCTCTGCATTTTACGAAGCCTAGGTCGAGCGCGCTCACTTGTTTTAGGAACAGTGTCTGGTCCATCTAAATCATCAAGGGTTGACTGCCTTGAGAACAGCATGGTTGCTTCAGTGTAGCAGCTAGCAGCGCAAACAGTTATAAAGACAGTGTTAAATACAAATGATATTACTATACACATGGTTCAGTAAACAAATATGCTTGCCATGCAGCAAAACACTGACACAGAGAGAAAACGTTCAGAGAGAAGATAAGGATTTATTCAGAGTCACCATGTAAATACATTGCTATGCACAGATTTCTCATGGTCGTATTCATATAGGGGCTATAGAAGGCTAAACCCCACCTTTTTACTACTTAAAGTGATATGAAATCAACACAATGCTCTACACGCTTTCCAGGAGCACCAACTTACATACGTGAGGAGGTTTCATTTTCTTTGCTCCCCCCTAAGTTTCCAAATTCCACAGAAATGTTTTGGGAAGTGACCTCCTCTGGACTAATTCTATTTTATTAATGATATACTGTGCTGAATTTTTACACAGGTACAAGCCAATTTCCTAAAAGAGCTCTTAAAACTGAATAAGCTTATATTCCACAAATAGAAAAATAGCTGTCAGACATTGGCTAATCCTCTTTCCAAACCAAAGAGCCAAATAGGGTAAGTTACTTAGCCAGTAGATGCATGCTAAATATAACCTGCTCTGCATGGGATGGCTTTTATTTTGATATTTAGTAGTAAATCCTGATTATTATTTCCAGAAGATTTCATTTATTTCAATCACAGCTTTAAACTATTTCAAAATTGGTAACACGCATCTCTTGAAAGAACAGATATAATAAACCCTTATCTCCTTTCACTTATCAATACAACAGGGCACCAGAGACATACACCATACATTGAGCATTTCTGTGTTACTGGAGAGAAGAACTGGACGAGTTATGAGAAAGGATGTACATAATTAAATACAAGCATATAACAGTAACAGGAAAGAAGCAAATACATTAATGACATATGGTAGGTAAAAATTATTTCTCCTGTAAAAATCTTTCGAAAACACAGATGTCTATGAAATAATTTGAGGTAACTGGTGTTTTAACACATGCAATGACCTGTCTGAGTCTTTCAGATAGAATGAGAGAAGAAAGGACCCAAAATGCAGGATTCACACCCTACTTTTCTTCTTTGAGTCCATCTGTGTTACACCTGAGCAGTGGCAACAGGGGATTTGCTTCCTTGAGAAGCATTATGTTTGTCCAGGGGCACAAAGAATTGGGAAAGAGGTCAGAAGGGAAGGGCAATGGCGTTTTCTGTGTTACTTTGGTCTTGCTAGCTTGAAGTGAGGAAAAAACCCTGGTGGCATGAAGGGACAGTTTGCAATTATTGCCTTAAGAAAATTGAGGAGGAAAACAGTGAAATACATGGAGCAAGGAAGCAGTTATTCTTAGGCCTGCACTCACTGATCGCCTCTGACAGAATGGGGTGAGGCTAAAAGCACACTTCGGTCTTTGAATAGAAGAAAAGTATTACCAAGATACCAAAGGTATTGTGAAATACTTTCCTTAAACAGTATTAATGGCAGGGGCACCTCTGTCCTGCCAGTTCATTTGGCCAAGACCCTTTAAAAGCCACTTCATTATTTCAATGTGTGTGCAAAGGCACACAAGCATCCTCCAGACAAGACCTGGAGGGCTGTCTGCATGGCACAGGGTTCTGATGAACCAGCAAATGCTGCTTCCTTTAGGAACAGGAGGTCCACCCTAGAGGCTTGATTCAGCAGCATGGAAATCAGTCGGAGCTCTGAGTTACTGACGCCAGGGGGTCATGAGAGAGGAGGTGTCCCTTTGCACATATACCTGCGGAGAACAGCCAGGTTTTGTGAGGCTTTGGTGCTAAAATATAAGGAGATGGCAGCAAGTAGGCAATCCAGTTTTGCAGATTACCTTTCTGCCTGTGTGCCACAATGTTATCCATGATATTTTACATCTCAAGGGCTGAGTTTATTCTTTTCAAGAGCAACACCTCTTAATAAGGTGTTGAAGTATTTTAAATGCAGACATAGTTCAAAGGGAACCTTCCAAGGGCCTTAAGCAGAGCAGCTGTTGAAATCAAAAGTTGTACTTGCCCATTCATACATTTTCAATGGAAGAAACATATGCCAGCTGCCCTGCAAAACATGTAAGTTCTGACCCAGGTCCCAGAAAAATCAAAGAAAAAACATACATTAATCCCAACACATAAAAACATTTGCCCAGATGGAGTCCCTGCCATAATCTGGTTTAAAGCTGTTTTAAATGAAGAATGAATCATCAGAAGAATTATTGACTGAGCAGCTGCTCTGTATCCTTGACTTTCAGGAGATGTGTATGAGATGACACCTGTAGCACAGTCTGTATATTCTTTATGTACTTTAGCAGCATGCTTCCGAACATGGAGGAAATGAGAACACCAATAAAGTGCAGAGATTTACACTTGGCAAATCTGATGTTGACTCAGTCATTGACTATCACATAAATTTAATCCAAGCATATCTTCCTGAGTGACTTTTCAGATTTGTGTCTCTGGAGACCTTGAAAAGCATTAGCTTTTTGTAATCATTCAAGGACTAGATACTTAAAATTGAGTGTTCATTAAAAGCCCTGAATTCAAGTATTTTACATAAAGTTGATCAGGTATCCATTTCAAATGGGGATATATATAGCAGAGATGTTTTTATCCTTGGTGAGCGGGAAATTTCTTACTTTATGACTTCCTTTTTCTAAACAAATTTACCCTTCCCAGAGAGTTTATTAGTCTAAGTGGTGACTTACAAATTTTTCTAGATTTTTTTCTGTCTGTAGGCTAGTCACTGACTGGCATTACCTTTGTAAAGTACTGTACTCCCCACACCTGTAAGCAGAAATCCCAAACATTTCCTATCATTCAGCCTCCTAAATCAGACTCAGATCCCACACCAAACTGGGACTTTCATTTCGTCCTCTCCTCTGCCTCCCAAGGTAAACGTTACCTCTCCAGTACTCCCTGCCTATTCACCCATCTGGTGAGGGAAGCACAGATGAAAAGTGGTGTCCATAAACACCCTGACTGCACTTGCATGTTCACTCTTACAGGAGGGCCAGGGGCTCCCAGCTGCAGCTCCTACAAAAGCCTACACAAAGGTAGAGTTGGGAACTGAATACACTATTTGTGATGTACAAAAATGAATACAAACTGAACTGGATACAAAACCTTGGATATCCTGAAATCTGACTTAGGATCTTCATCTAGCTGTTATTCATAATTATAGGCAAAGCCCCATAAAGGCAGCCAACCAGTTTTAGTAAGTTCCCAACCATGTTACTGAAATTCACAAGCTGTTTAACGTAATAAGCAGTTCATCAGTCACATGGAAACAAACAGCAGCGAATGTTCTACCATGCTAACTTCCTATCCCTTTAGGTGGTGCTCCTCAAAGTGCTTGTTAAAGATCAACATCACTTGTCTCTTCCTGGCCCATATGAACTCTGCACTTCACCTTTAGGATATGTAAGAGTATTCATACATAAAGAGAAACCAATTACATTACAAATACCTCATTACACCTCTAGCTATTGCACAGAAAAATGACTGAGAATCAATGATAGCCCTGGTAAAAGAGAAAATCCCACAAAGGATACTCTGCAAACTCTTTTTAGAGCTTTATCTAGGATAAGAACAACATCCCTCAATAAGACTTACAAGGGTCAGCCCTGAACTTCAGAAGAAATGTGCGGTTCCTGCAACTGGTCAGGAAGGTTGTTCTCTGAAAAGACAGTGGTCAGAGTACTGAGCAGACACCTACAGTAACTCCTGTGCTGAGTACTGAGGAATATGTATTACTGTACTGGAATAGCTTCTGTGCCTCTGCAGCCCTGTGTACTTCCACACAGGCCCATCCTACTCCTGGATCTAATTGCCACTACAGAATATTGTGTAGGGCAATCAAAGAAGGATAACCAGAATGCTGGTTAGAAACTTTCTGCCCCTTCATGAAAGTTTTCCATTGCAGTCCTAGATCCATGATCACAGGGGTGCTTTAGATTTAATTACTTGCTTTTATAATTACTGGAAATCATTACTTTGAAATGCAAGATGTCTCCTTCTCTTGTTTGGGCAATTAAAAAAAAAATCGCTCAAACTCACATAGAGTTTAAAGAAATTTAACTTTTCTAAAAAAGCTCATAAACACTTTTGTAATCCCAGGAAGAAACATGCAAGGGTGCCCCAATAACCAGATGGCATTATCATTCCACCAACAGACCCATTTTTGCTTCCTCTAATTACAGGTCATTATTATTATTATAGCAGATGTGTACAATTTGTAAATACTCTCAGTGCAAGAATATTTGATTGTTCATTACCAGAAGGAGAATTTGAGATTAGAGAAATCAGTCATAATCCTGCCTTTGCTATAGGTCCTGTGACATCTTCTAAGGAAATGGCAACGACAGTAATGCATGTGAAAGATCTAACTTTTTCTGTTGCAAAGCAGCTCCACAGAATCACTGAATTCTCTGAGTTTGGAAAGAGATTTTAAATGTGTAAGTATGCTCAAAGCAGGATGACAAATGGGTGGTTATTCCGAAAAAAAAGACACAAGTGTAGCTCAGCACTTGATACCATCTCATCAAAGAGGCAGAATTTACACATGTAAGCTCCAATATTTGTCTTTCTTTTTTAGAATTTACTTTGGAAATGGCTTCCCTTTGCTTTTAGTCAAAGTTCTTGCTAACGTGGTTGTATAATAATGATAACTTCTTCCATCAATAGTAAATACTGTGATCAAAAAACTATTTAATGAAAGCAGATGGATACTACTATTCCTTCTTTAGGTGAGACCAAACTTTGTGGAGTTAAATTCTGCCCTGCAAATACCCAAGTGGCTCCAGGTAAGGTGGTAATATAATTTGGCTTTACATTTTTCTCACGTCATCTGACTCCTGTAAAACTTTGAGACAAAACACAAAGGTGTTTCTTAGTTGGGTAGCTAGCCATCAAGGAAGATTTGCTCGGTTTTTTTTTTTTTTTTTTTTTTTACTGGAGTGAACCTCTCAAAGGCCAGTGCTCACCCTGAGGAGCAATTTGTGAATATTTTGTTGAAGCATAGTACTCACAGGTACTCTCTTACACTTGTTTTTCAGTAACATCAGAAAAGAAGACAAGCCCTCATTATTTTCAGCCTGCTAACATCTACCCATATGTCATTAGTAAAAGCTAAGCATAATTTTACTGTACACAGCAGCTACTGAGTTTGCTGAGAGTATCAAACAATATGATACTTCCACACTTCAGAGAACAAGAGAGCAGAATGCAATGGATTATGAAACAGCTGGATTTCCAAAGCCCTCCCTCCCTTTTCCCCCTCATGTTGGACAACTTCTGTAGTATCTTAAAAGTGAAGAACATAAAGGACATGGTGGGAACAGGCTGTCTCTATAAGAGAAGGAAGTTAATGTGTTTGCCTCTGTGCATGGAGAAGTAGGAGCATGCAGTAGTTTTGGCAAATGACTTGATGGCATCTGTCCTCAGAAAAGGATGAGGAAGGCAATTTTCCTGAACAAGTATGGGTATTTGATCCACAAACCGTGTAGCTCTGCTGGACTGTAATCATAGTAGTTTGGACACCAGGCTCTTCAGATGATCTTTGCCCCGTGTGTATGACAGGGTGTGTATGATTTTGTTCTCTCAAATCCATAACCTCTCTCAGTGCAAAGCCTTTTTTGATTTGTGGGCAACAGACAACAATTTATTTTACAAAGACAAAATATTTACAATGAATGAACGTTCCCCAAACTCCACGCCTGAATTCACAAAACAGTATCCCATAAAGCACCCTTAAGAGGCTCTTATTTTCCATTACTTTTTACAAGATTGGAACCCCTGTCAATAACTCCTAATTCTAGGGGAAAGAGAAAGCAGCAGGGTAGTCATGCAGTGGAAAAGGAGTTAGTCCAACAACTGAACCCACCTGCAGAGGAATACTAACGTGAAGCTGAGTTTTTACTACTAAAATGGCATGGATAAATGAAAAAGTGGATTCAACATCAATTAGAAAGTTCATCAGTACTTAGACATTATCTAAAATTACATCTACTGCATGATCCCTCTATCTTTAACAAAATAAAATTAAATCGGTACCTGGAGATACTGTCACGAGAAGCTGCTGAATCTAAACTATCCATTCTTTCAGGTGCTTGCAAACCAGAAGCTTGACCAGGATTTTTATCAACTGAGTCCAGTCCTGACTCCTTTGAAAGTTTCATCATGTGGTTCTGGTAATACATATGGATGCTCTCCCGTGTTGGAACATTTCCCTGTGGAAGAGAGTAGACATAGAGGGACATGGTAGGGGGGAGGTATATTCTTCAAGGAACTGGTTTCTTCTGTTATTTGGCAAGGAATGGACTAAGAACTGTGAAAACAGTTTCCTAGTGAATAATAACCTCCCACTAGTAATTCCTTTTCAGAGTGCAAGTCAGATTCTGACTTAAATTACCATGGCACAAAGAGCTGGCTTTTCAAGCAAAACTGGAGCAATGCAAGCAGTTTCAGCCTATATATAGCCAAGAAAACTCTGCCAGGTGGACTGCAGATCATTCAGCGTGAAAATGAGGTGTGGGCTGGGACCATGACTCAACCTGTACTCCAGCAACTTTTGAGATATCTCTTTCAGATAGCTTCACTGACTCTAAGAACAAATCATACATCTTATTAATGGTCAGTAGCAGTTGTTTTAAACAGAAAAAAACCACACCAAAACCCAACAGGTCATGTACAAACTGTTCTAGATTGTCATTAGTGTCCCAAAATAAGTATTTATTCATGAAGTATGGATAGAGTTGGAAAACTGAAAAATACACTGAAGACCTTTACTCTTTCCCTGTGACTTCAAGATCAAGCAAGTTCATGAAAGGGTGGTTTTATTAACTGTCAGCCCAGATCTGGGCACAGAATCAAGTCTTTCTGGCTATGACATTACAATCAGAAGTCTAAAGGTGTGTCACACGAGAATTCCTGAGAATTCCAGTTTAGACGGAAACACATCCAACCATTTCCCTAGCAGTTGCATTGACTTCAGAAGATACACTGAGAGAGAAGATTGCTGCACTTGAACAGTGAGACTTACAGTGAAGCCTTATGCAAGGACTTTTCCCAGCTAAAATAATAAAAGCACACAAAAATACTGCCCATATTTCCTTTATTAATATTATTAGTTACTATTATTTCAAGTCTGGTCCTCTACACTACCCCAAATCTAAAATTTTCAAAATCTGAAGAAAAAAATATCTTAAGAACAAAATCTGAAACTCAGGGTTTTAAATAGTTTTGTTTGTATACAAACTGTGTTGCTTCTGCAGTAATAAATGTTTGTACCATTACAACAGCCTGACTCTGAAATTACGGCACATGCTACATTCTAGCTCAGCTGCAGGCCTGGAATAAAGGACAAGAGCTGTGACAGCAAAAGTGGCCCACAACTGATGGAGGACTCAGTTTCAGGTTCTTCTGTAGCTGGAAGAAAGACCAAAGGAACTTCATATATCAAGTTAACTGTTCCCAGCTCCACATTGAACAAAGAAACATGTCACCATGATGCTTGCAGTGAGAGGCTCCTTTCTTGGGCAGCGATGACAGGCATGGGGCTGCTACAGAGACCTGGGGATGCTGTGGAGGAACTGATGATTCTGATGTTCATAGTACCAATATTTCACAGAAGAGGTGAGAAAGATCCTAGAAATATATCTGAAGTTTAAAGGTAAATGACTAAGGGGAAATACTTTAAAGGGTCCCTAGTACCAGAGGATTTAGGATTGAAGCGGGATATAGCAGTATCCAAGTACATATGGGCTCTACTGTAATCAAAATAGCACCAGGCTGCTGGCAACATGAAATAAATAAATAAATTGGGAACAAAGGCTATGAAAAACTGAATAAAGTTGATGTGAGAAGTAGCAAAGAATGATCAAAATAAGGTCCCAAATAAGTAAAGGCTATAAAAAGGCAGTTAGCCTGGCTTCTGCATAAATGTTAAAACTGAAAACTCAGGGGTGGGGAGAAGGAATCATGTGATTTTCAGTAAGGATATGTAAGTCCTGTGTGACCTGGGGCGAAAATATCACTACAATACTGTACTATCACAGAACAGATTTTACAGGAAGGATGGAATAGAAGACAGTTTGAGAAAAAGGTGGTATGGTTCAAAAAACATAAAGTCTAACAAATTAAATAAATTCACTGTACCAGGATTGTCACAGAGTTTCTGTGGGTGGACTTGAACCAATTAATACTGAAAAAGTATAATATGAAGGCTTGATTTGTGATCATCAAACCAGGAGTGCACTAGTGCCTGTTAAATATTAAGGAAGATTACAGAATATGCCATCAGAATAACGATGTACAATAACACAAGTTCATTTTCAAATGTAGTCATATGGAATAGGTAAACATCACAAAAGAGCCTGCAGGCACACACAAAGTCACCAGAATGGAAAAGACCAGGAGGAAGAAGCAAAAAAATGTCCTTCAGTAAGTGAAAGTCATGAGGAAAAACAAACAAGAATGAACTTTCTACAGTTAAATGTAAAACTTCAGCAAACTTGAACCAAAAGAGATGCTGAGAAGTAACTTGCTAAAATAAAAAATATATATCTGATAACAAAACCATTTTCAAGAATATTACAAGAATCAACTGCCAGAAAGCCAGAGTATCAACAGGTGATCAAGGCATAAAAAGGTGTAAGGGAGTTATGGCATCAGGACAAGAAAAGACTGAATCTTTTGCATCCCTCTTCAAAGCAGAAAAAGTCACTGATGTTCCCAGTGGAATAACTTGAACTCCATGGAATGATTGGAGTAATTATTTTTTAAAAGACAAGTCCGAGAACAAAACATTAAACTGAGCACTGAGTGGAAGGGGCTGACCCAAGAGCTCTGCAGCAGACAACAGATGAAACAGTGCCAGGGGAGGAGAAGGTAACACCAGTCCTTAAAAATGGCTTCAGGAGTGATCCTGAGTGACCCTTGTAAGAAATTAAGTGGTCATGAAATAAAGCGGACTACATCTATTATACTTATCCTCTGTTATAAGACCGGAGATAAGAGGCACAAACAATACTTTTTCTTTACAAAGGAAGAAAGTAATTGACTGGTTCCCCCAAGTAGTTTTACTGTCCAGCATATTCAGAAATAATCTGTGTAAGGAAGAAAATAGTGATGTGATAAAGTTTGCACATGAAAAAAAAATTATCTGGCATATTCAAGTGTACAGTTGACTAAGGTACTACTGACAAACTTGATAAAACTGAGTGACTTGGGGAAAAAATGGCAAGAAATGCAATGGGAAAAATAACCTAAACTGCATATACAGCATGACAGGCTTTATTTCAGCTTTTGTTAGCCTTAAAAGTCTTGGACTGAGAGTGTATAGTCCCCTGAAAATAGGCAGCATTCACTAAAAATCAAAGGAGCTTGACTGTTAAATCTTACTAGGAAAGCAAAAGAAAACACATCATACTCCTGTATAAATCTGTGATTCACCCATGCCTTTAAAATGGTGTGTCGTTCTCTATATCCAGTCTTAATACGGTCATATTAAAACTGGAAATCATATGAAGGACAGTTAAGATGACCAGAGGCACAGGATGGATTCCATGTGAGAGAAGCTAAAAGAAAGGACTTTTTACTTGCAAGACAATGACTGAGAAGACTCCATGCAGATTTATACAATTGGGAATAGTAGAGGAAAACGGGATACATCTCTGACCTACAGGAAACCCCAAAACAATCAGGAAGTGGGTTTAAAATGAACAAGAGGAACTGCTCTTCAACACACAGTATGGAATGACTCTACAAAACTCCATATTGTAGGATCTTCTGAAAGCCAACATTAAAAATAGATTTAAAAGCTACTAGCCAAACTCCAAGAATATAGATTCCTTGGCATTATTAAACACAATGATCCAGATGCAATTTCTGGTTTAGGGTGCTCTACACTACCCATTGCCAGAAGCTGGAACATATTGAACATATTCTGAAGAAGGATTTACTCTGTATATGCCACGTTTATTTACTTATTTAATTGCTGTTGCTATTATTATCCACTTACTATAGGACACCTTGGCGAAAATAACAGTAATGAAACACTAACAATGAAGCAGCCGTCTTTGTGCCCAGCGCCTCCTGGCCAGACTGGGTATGGATTCCATCTGACCAGGAAAGCCTGCCTCTCCAACCTCCTGAGCTATTCTGCTTATTGTGTCAGCAGATGTCGATGGTGTCCCAGCAATACGGGGCTTTATTAAGGTCAAGAGTACCCATGTGTTGTTGACCTTTTCAACTTATTATCTCAGAGACAGGCTGCAGCTTTTAACAAAAGGTGGAAAGAACTAAAACTGAGGCTTTTACGCCAGGTTTCTAGCTTTTGGGTAGCTAGTGACATACCTAAAACCAGCTGTGCTTAAAATAAGAGCTTTATCCAACTTCAAGGTATCACTTACTTGCATTTTGAAGATCCAGATACATTTCCAGTTACACTACTAACATTAATCTTCGATAATAATGGATTTTACTAATATATAAGTAGCTCATGGAGGACCACATAGCTTCAATGAAAGTGAAGAAAATTACTCCTGTATGTGGTCAGTCATTTCCAAGGCAAGCTAGTCTACAGAAAGACTGAAATATGCAGACTGAGGTAGTTTTTGAGCTGTTTAACATGCACATCTTCTCTTCTCTACTTGAATCTCTCCCAGTCTCTCAAAACCACACCTTATCACAGGAGTGTTTCAGCCAAATCCTCATATCAATGTCTCAAAGAGTTATTTTTATAATAACTTGTTTTGTGTCCAAATAATAAATTGAGTAATTTATTATTTATATATTTATAAAACAGCAAGCAGTAAAAGGAGTTCAGACCTATTTTTAAATTGCACGTATAAGTGAGATTTTTATAATTTTTCTCCTTAACACAGTGATCTGAAAAGACAACCTTTCATTTTTCACTGAGCTGGAAATGGCATAAGCAGACAAAAAAGACCAAAGGCATTACCTTCTTAATCTCCCTGGTCAGCATACAGCGCTCGATTCTTAGCACAGTGGAGATATCGATGTGTTCTCTTGAGATGGAATTAAGCCAAGCTGTAAAACTGTCTAATGTTGCCAGGAAAAGGACCCAAGTGAACTTCAAGATATTAAATATCCTCTTGATGATGTTATCTAAGGAAGAGGAAAAGCAACAGAGAGTTAATGAATCCAAATATCTTTCATTGTGTATCTGCATGGAGTTAGATTCATTTTTCCTTTATTGTCTAATAATAATAATCTAGGCTGCAAGGCCCTATCATAGTAAGGAACCTTTGAAGGCTGGATGCCTTTTGGCTGTCTGGGCTATTTTCCTGCCTGCATGTCTAGGTTTATCATCTGGAATCCCTTTTGCACCCCATAACTCTCTGGTCCTGAAATTGCTAGTCATATAAACAGCCCCTGATTTTAGAGAGACGTTTGCGTAAGTCTGTAAAACAAAACCCAAAGATCTGGGCATCTTCTGAGAGCTATTCAACACCCCCAGCCCCTGTGATCCCAACAGCTGCTCAGCCTGTGTATTGAGCTGAGCCCCTTACCTGTCTAGGTACTTGCGTGCGTTTCTCTTTGCACAGTTTGCCTTTTGTGCTTGAACATCGCTTAGCTGAGTTTTAAAGTCTAACCTGCCCAAACAGCCTCTGAACCTCTTTCAGTTTTCCAAACACCTAGACACACCTCTCTGTATGGTTTCCAAAGCCTCTCTTTTTTTAAAATAGGCTGCACTGTGTCATCAGTGATCTCCAATCAACTAGCCCAACTAGGACAAATCATGTAAGTAATTTATCAAACATTACTCTTGCACCTTTTTGACAAAACAGTACACCTTCCCCTGAGTAGGGATTATGGGTTTATGCCAACAATAGTAGTTTATTTTGCTCAACACAGCTGTGTCAATTTAATTTCTCATTTTAGTAATGCCTTTTATCATAGGCAACTGCACTTCTCAGCCAAAAAGCAGAACTTTCAGCTTATTTCTCTTCCACTCACAAACATACACACCACACTACAGTTCTTACATGGTGTTGTACAAATTTCTTTGTAATGTAAGGTAATGTAAAAATTTTCTTTGTCATGTAATGTAATGTAATGTAATGTAAAAAAAAATTCTTCCCAGCTAGCTAGTTCCAAAGCTAGTTGTCCCTGCTAGGTTGCAAATCCTAGAGCACTAGCTATAAAGATCAAATTTAGAGTAACCAGACTAACAAATATTAGAAAACTGTCAATAAGCTGCCATGCAGGGACAAAATGTCTGAAGTAGGTACTAAGGAGCCAACCTATGTGCTAAAGCAGGATGCTTTTAACAACCTCACTTCTTAGCTGTACCACAAGATGGCACGCAAAACTTTGTGGAGTGCACATTCATTACTTATGAAGAATGCAAAGATGAAGTTAAAAAGATTCCTACAGAAGAACATGCACGTGTCTCTGGGTGTGCAGGCAGGGTTGTACGCACATAACGTGTGGACAGAAACTAAGGAAAAAAAACCAAAACATTAGCGGTACATTCCTGTCAAGTTGATTCTGAAATGGCAGTATGTATCATTTGGCTGAGCAATGCCAAGGAAATGGTTTGGTATCTCCAATGTAAGAGCATTTAGCCCCCTTCACCTGGTCACAAAACTATATTCAACAGTAGTTTGCTCTTTTTTCCAGGCTTTTTCTATGTCATTTAGAATTGGAGATATTTTATGATTTATCTACTGAAATTTTATTAATTCCGATTTCAACGTGCAGGTCTTGAAGCTAAGGAAATGTTGACATTGGAAATTAAATGTAAGGTTGTTTGTACTTCAAGGACCATTCATTTCCTTTGAATTCCTGATAATATTATGAATAGGTTAAAGGAAAACAGGGCACACAAAAATACACAACATATAAATGTTCTTTTTTAATCCATACTCTTCCTCTCTAATATATAATTTCTGCTACTGATTTCAGGAGAATTGCAGCTCTCAGGTTAAAATTGTCTTTATTATTGACCATCACTGGCTTGCCGTAGTCTCACCACAGTGCTTTGCCAGGCACTTCCACTCTAATCTGAAAGGTCATTTTTCTTTCTGGGATGGAGGCGATTTTAGCATACATTTTTAATGATGCTGTAGCTGTTCTGGCAGCTTTGCTGTTCTCAAAAACTTTTTAAAAATAATCTTTTGGGGATCAATTGCATCTAAACATCTTCAAAAAGGGAAACAAATATTTATTTTCTGCACATTGTTATTCTAACTTAAAGGGTCAAATGCAGAAAAGACTCCTCTCTGCCTGGGAGTGTGAGACAGGATTTGATCTAAGGTTAATAATGATAATAATGCTTCACTAACTATTACCATCTGATTTTTTTCAACAATCTAACAAATTTTACCTAGGAATGACTGAATTATTTCAATCAAAATATAAAGCACCTTAAATTGACTATTTCCAATGCAAATTAAGTATAAACCTCCTTTTCTTTCCCTAAATTCTGTGTAGCACCAAGCTTCTGTAGTATTTCCCTAGAGATGTGTTTCAGTGATTCAACTCAGTGTTTTACCGCAGGTGCACCACCAGTAACAAACAAAAATGTCCCCAAAACCCCACCAAAAAAAACCCCACAGCAATGTAACTTGCTTATTTGAGACCACTGCTCCTGTGAGAAAGAAATGACATCTCCCATATCTTTTTAACACCTTCTATCCTGTGGCTCACTTAGGGATACAATTCTAATTGGAACTGTGGTAATGAATTTTAAATAGAGAAGAAAAACAGCTTTTGAAGACGAAGTCTCACTCAAGGCAAGTGAGCACTCAAGGCAACATCAAGCCATGATGACGACTTACTTAAGAGTCTCTTTTCTTCTTTTACTCCAGTTAGAAACAAAGAGCCAAGCTTAGATTTATGATCTATTACACTTCTTTGTAGGAAAACTTCCAATATGGGCAAGATCTTGCAAACTGCTGGCATTTCTTCTATTGTACAGAGCATCCTTAAGTCTGACTATGAATGAGAATGGCTAAGATCTGGAAAATCCCATTTTTTGAGAGGAAATTATTGCACCTTGCTGAATGGGTGAGTACCAGGCAAAAGATTTATACTAACCTTGCTAAAACACACTGAAAAAACCACAAGGTCTTTGTGCCAATAATAACATTACAGACATTCAACATCAATGGAGATTTTAACAGGCAGGGCTGTATGCAATCAGGACTGGAAGCTAAGCTTAGGCGTAAGTTGTTCTATGAGGAGAATATACAGCAAGTGATCAAGTCTGAGCCTGCAGACGTATTTACTAGTGTGTAGAGAATCAGTGCAGTAGCTAATAGTCCAGATGTAGAAGCTCCTATGCTCAGGACTTATAAATCTGGCAATTAAAAACCTGAATGTAGTTAGCAAGTTCTCAGCTTAGAGTTCATTCTGTGGCTTTTATGCAAGCCTGGGATCACAGCAATGCTCTCTGTGATGCACTGCTTACACCACTGGTCTCAACTGCATTTTAACAGCAGAGAAAACCTCTTTCGGCCTTCATACCTGGTCCATCAGATTTCTTCTTGATAGGTTCCTCTTCACTGTCTTCACAGTCCGCATCAGTAGCACCTATCAAAAACAATGCACGAAACAGTAAGGATACTTATAGAAATGTGGATGTAAATGCCATTCAGGCTAGAAAATGCGACAGTTACTAAGCAGTAGTGGCTGGTTCCTCACCTACCACTAAACAGAAATCACATTTCCATTTCTAAAGGATTCAAGTGAGGGGACAACCCTGTCAGCAAAGATGTTCATGAATGACCACCCTTCTCTTGTGATTCGCAGTGGCATTTTCTGCTACACAGGGTGCTGCGCAAGATCATCTGTTGGCATGAGCCCAGGCAATTTCTCAGCCTCACCTTTCACTGGCTCACACTCGAGCTCATTTCTCCAACTTCTGCAAAGGGCAACCAGACCAGTGCTCTGATCGCCTGCCTCTGACCCAGCAAACCCAAATGAATGAGTGGGATCTTCAGGTTGAAATGAAGCAGCAGAGCTGGTTTGAAACTACCACTTGCTTTTATGTAGGCCTGCAGCAGAAAAGTGATGTAGAGCTACAGGCAGAACTGAAGAACAGACAAATTACTCTCCTTCTACCTAATACCCAGTAACTGCAGTTATGACTTCAGTGGCAGCAGTCAAATTGTAAAGCTCCCTCTTTTCAATGGGTGAAGACGACAAATGGAGAAGTCCAGCTGATTCAGCCTGAATGAGCCCCTCTCTTCCCCCATCTATACCAACCAGAAAGGCTTCTGAATTTCTATTTGTTCTTGTTTAAAAAAGGAAGAAAAAGGTGAAGAGATATGACCCAATTATAAACTGATCTTTTTAAAGGCATGAGTGATTTTACAGTGCCAGCAAAACTGTATAAAATCTGTATGCTTTCCTTTTGCTACCTGCTGAATTGACTGTGAATTTAGAGGTTCATGGATATTTGGGTTCCTCAGTGAGTACAGCATGGAAAGTGAAAAACATTTCTTGATATCTTTCCCCAAATATCAACTCAAGCTTCATTAGGGATTAATACAGGACATATGGCAAAAAGAAGTGATATGTGGCTATTTCATTGAATTTCTCTTACAGCTCCACTCAAACTATGGCTTTTCAGGAACTTTCTCATGAAATAGTCCTTCAACACAAAACCTGAGTCTGTCTCATACAAAACTTTCTCTGGGAACACACATTAATTTGTCATCAAAATGAGGGACTTTGAGCAACCCTAGAAAAACCTAGGAGTAAGATAAAAATTTTCATAAGGTGAGGGAGTGAAAAGTAATGTCCTACCTCTGCCTGATACTGGCCAAACACTTGGCATTTACACTCCCATATTCTGCAGGAACGTTGTTCACTACCAGGTTATTTGATTTATAAAGTTATACATTTACAGGGTTATGGCTTTCTCTTGCAAGTATTCCCACAAATGCTTTCATATAGCTGATGTTTTCTGCAATGTGTTGAGTCTTTGTATTTGGCAAAAGTTCTGGGTGCATGTCTTGACCCTCCACGGAAAACACACATAGCCCCTCTTCTCTTTTATCTCCCCCAGGGTCTGTTCTGTAGAACAGAAGACCACAGCTCTGGCTGGCCTTCTCATGGGCTGGTGCTGGGAGAAACAGCCAGCCAAGTAAATTTTCCACTTTTTAGCCAGAACTGAGAGCACTTGCCCTCTAAAGCTCAGCCGCCTTTCACTACCAGGAACAACAGGCAGTCTAGTGAACACTGTATTTTTAAAAACACTGAAGTCTACCTACCATCCCCAGAACCTTTTCGCCTTCGCTTCTCTTTCCCAAAACTTTTCTTCTCTTTGCGCCTCTGTCGTAGTGCTGTTTTGGGGTCAGTAATCCAGGCCTGATAAACAAACTGGAAGGAACAAACTCATTTATTTCAAGGTTCTTCATGTTTTGAGAGTAAGCCACAGAATAAGCCACAAGCAGGACTATATAGTTTGAGTAAACTCGTTCAGATCTGTAGGGGTCGGGAAATATTTTGAATCCCAAATCAAACACCTCCCCTGCAGATCTGCTGAGTTTTCATGTGCTATTTTTGTTAGCATAAAACCAAATGTGAAAACATTTGTGGGTGAACCAAGTTTCATTAGAACCCACAAAAATTCATGCTCTGAACTTTGGGAATTAATACTCTGTTGTGCATATGGGCTACCTCACCTGAATCTCTCCATTTAATTCTGTATTTCTACATTATCATTTTACAGGCAAGATGCAGATTAATGGAAACTAAAAGAAAGTGCTGCAACCAACTAACTAAAGCATCAAAAGACGTAGTGATATCTCAGTACAGGTATTTGTACTTGCACAGGTTTCATACTTTAGGTATTTTTTTTCCCTCTGCAGATCCCAGTGGAACGTTTACAGACGTGTTATCTATGCACAGTCCCAACCTGGCAGTCAGGAATTCCTCAAATTTCATCCTGATTTTGACAGTGGCTCCCTTTGTTCCTTCATGTAAGTCAGTCATGAATCCTTCTGGTACAGTTTTCCCAGTTGTAAAATGAAGACAGTAATACTTACCTATATATATCAAGGGGATTTTAGGGGGCCAAATCCTGCTCACAGCACCCACTCAGATCAACAGTCTGCTAACTTGTATGACTACCTGAAGCATGGAAGTGGCCCAAAATATCTTTGTTATAGCAGTGGCGGGAAGGGGGGGGGGCATTTACCCAAAAGTAACTTTTTGAATAGTTCTGCTCAAGCTGTGAAGGAAGGTTACAAAATAAAAGCAGTAACACTCATATCTTCTTTCCCTATATGACATAACATGTGAATAACAATAAATTATCCTCTCCACAACTCTTTAGGACAAAAGATGTTCTTTTGTTCCTTTTATAGTTTTTATTGAAAAATGGTAATCATCTTCAATTGGCACTGCATTGTCTTCTATTTCTAAGCAACACAGGCTGGTAACAGAGACAGGGTAGGGAATCACATAGATGCAGGCATGAGGGTGAAAATAAAACAGGTCTATTAATTCACAAGACAAACATGCAGACAATGACGGCAACACACGCGTATCTCAGTGAAGCTGGAACTGCCCCTCATAGGACAGAATGGTAAAATTTCTGTTTGGTTTATTTATATTTTTTAAATTTGCATACACAAATTGCTTTGGAATATTAAAGGATTTTTTTTTTTTTGAACTGTCAAACTGACTTTAAATGACTTTAAAAGGGAATAATACTTTGTTCTGCTTTGTGAATGTATACAAAAATGGAGAGGCAATTATTTTGGTACTGATGATAAGAAAGTCCTCTTCCAAATCTCTCAAGGTCTGTACATTTACTTTTGTATGTCTGACTTGTTCAAAGCAAGCACCACATAAGAAAATGTGTGGGATCAGAGGCACTGGTTTCTTTTCGATTTGTAATAGGTGTTTTCTAATGAAGGTGGTCAGGGGGAATGGTGATCCTTAAGTGAACTAATACTGTATTACTGAAAGGCAGAAACTGTCAACACCTGCTGTTGAACAGTTAGCTGTATGCTAGCCACAGTCTTAGTGTGAATAAAGAAATTAGAGAGGGTAGAAGGTAAGAATGAAAAAAAAAAAAAAAGGCATTTGATTAATAAATTTAATGTAACTACTTACATTACGCTAAGCATTGGATATTTTTAAGAGCTGACTGAGTGCATACATATGTATTACTTAGATTTTTACCACTGGACAAACTTTAAATGTAGTATCTTTTAGGCTTTGGAGCTGGTAAGCTCAGTGTGTAATGCTCACTTCTTGTGAGTAATCTGTTACATATATGGAGTGTAAAATGATACACCATGCTCTCAAAAGTAGTAAATGTTAAATGTACCCAAGGAGGACAAGAAAGAAGATGCACAAAGCGGTTTTATGATTATGAAGGCCAGAAAAGTAGAGAGCTAAAAAGGGCTTTGGAGCAGAATGTGTGTTTTACAAACATTTTACCAGCTTTCTGAGATCAATTACCACGGTGTCCATAAGATACATGCAACTTGATGTGACCATCCTCTATAGCAGTATCAGAAGAAAATGAGAATTTGGGTCTGCATTTTCTCTCTGGGGTTGTACTTGAAAAAACATAGATCACTTTTTGTGTGGGTTAATGACTCCAGAAGTATGAAATGCATTGCATTTACTAGGAATGAAGCTTTGGCTGTCATTAATCCTTTTAATCATTCATGTAAGAGGAAAAATGCAGACGAGGACAAAGTAATACATTACATTAGGAACTATGGGATGGGTCACATACTGAGTATTCGCAAAATGTCAAGTACCTTTGCTGCTTTGATTAAATACTGAAGAATAGTTTTGGGTAGTTTAATAACAGACTTTGGCAAGGCTAAAATGGCTGAAGCAAATTTCCCAATAGCTCTCTATAAAGAAGGACAAAGCAAGAGCAATTAGTAGAAAACAAGAAAATATTAATAAAAAGTATAACTGAATTATGGTACCTAGATTATTAAGAACAAAATTATATTCATAGACTTCAATATGAAAAAAGATAATTTGTGATGTTCACAATAAAATTTTATTAAGATGATTCTAAACTGCCTGCATTCTCTAATAAATAAAATCTCCGTTAACTCTTGAAGTGACTATTGCACACAATTCACATTAACATAAAAATCAACAATTAAAAATATCTTTAGCAGGCTCTACAACAAATAAGTTCAGTTTGCTAATACTTTTATTAAGACTATGTGCAAGGTGATGGAAGACGAAATACGTATGATGACCAATGAAGGACAAGTTTTTCATAAACAAAACTGATTTCCTGTTCTGTACAACTCCCCTCCTATATAAAGCAATCCAACATCTTCATATTGCACATACTGCAGAGCTGGCCACCTATACAGAACATCTGACTAGAATTTTGAAATAAAGACCAGATCCTCCAGCCTCAGATTAATAGTTTCAGGACTGAGCCTTAAAAAATAAGACCAAACAAACAAAACCCCCAAAACCCACAGTAAATGAAAAAAATCTTATTAGCTTCTGACCTCTGGTTTAGAACTCTTTAAAATCTCAGTGCCTGGCACCAGCACATCTGAACAAAATGTTGTCACCAATTTTTTAAAAAATCAGGAGAAACAAGAATGCAAACTTTCCTCTATACCTGCATGAAAACCAGAGAGAAAAATGACCTAGAAATTCATGAGCCATTTTTATGGTCCAAGGTGAGTTAAATGCAAAATACACAAAAAATTAGTGTAATAAGAGAAAATAACACTTACTTATCACATTATTTTCAATCCAGAATTGTTTTGTCTTTTTTAAGGTCAAGAAAAAATTTTCCCAGGCAGTTTAACAAATGTAATCAGTTGGTAATGTAATATAAGTATATAAACTAAAGGCACAATGTATCAATGAACTAAATAAAATATTACTAACTGAATTGAACTAGTCTGGGAAGCTTTGTTTAAAAGCTATTGGTACAAGGAATCAAAGAGCACGGAGGCAGTTTCTTGCTCTTGCTTGGGTCAGGCTTTCAGTAATGGACCAGTTCTGCAGTGACATGAGTTTGCACCTAGATGGGAATACTCATCTACAAAAAGCTACCTGGTTGCTTAAACTTTTAAAGTTACAAACCTGCAAAAAGTTCTGTGCTGTGTCTGAAAACTCTTCAACAAGTAAAATTTTAATCTTCTGAAGATTAAAGCAAACTTATATGTATGAGTATTTCACTAACTTCTTCACCCAAGTTCTTCATTTAAGCCTGTGGATTCAATACATAGTACTGTCTAACATCAACCAGTCCATGTGTAGGAAAGCAGCTAGGAAACTTCAGCTATCTTTTTAACATTACAATATCTCCTTTTACTTCAACATAGCCTGTCACTTAAAATGCAAACATATTAACCTATAACATGTTATATGTTAATCCTGAAAAAGAAAGGAGAGAAAGTGATGTGGTCTCCTTTTGTAATTTTAAATATTAAAGTCTTTACAACCCAAGGATACATTTCTCTGGTCCACTAGGATCAATAATAAAAAAAAAATAAATATTTTTTTAAGGTATGCATTCTTTTCCATGAAAAGTTGCTTACTTTTGGGATCATTCCTTTATGGAATGATAACATTACTCAAACCCAGAAAACCACTGAGGCATTGTACAGAAGTGCCAGAGGCGAGTCAGCATCTTCATTTGTCTTTATTGCAGTGCAGAAAAAATAAATCTCAGATTCTTAGCTTTTGTATTTTTGTTTTCCTCAGACATAAGTGGATGAGAATACGATCTTAATATAGTTCCTGTAGGAATCTGGCAATACTTAAAACAGGCCAACTGAATTTGAAGTTGGCAAGAAATTTAATTTTCAGTACTTTTCAGGTCTACTTTAGATGTCCTGGCTGCTTTAACATATATGCCTGTATTATGAGAAGCCTACGTTTTTTTCCAGATGTCACCTAGAAAGCAAATTACCATAAAGTACCTGAAATGCAGATTTTTTCCGAGGTTCTTCCTCTTCTTTTTTCTCCTCTTCCTCTTCCTCTTCGCTATCCGTCTCAAACAAATAATAATTTCCACTTCTGACCACTAAGTGAAACAAAATATTTTCTTATTTTTCTGAAAAGTTCTATTCTTAACTGCCACAAGACCTATGAACAGCCAGCTAGTCATTTAAAAATTCATAACCAGGAGAGATGAAAACAGAGAAGCAAGAGATGAAAAAGTCTCAGGCAATTTATCTGATGTTAGTCTGAGATACTTTGGGCATTAATGAGAAATATACAAGAACTAAGGAAAATGTCACCATGAGAAGAAAGTGTAAAGAAAAAGCTTGATGTATATCAAGTTACTAGGTTATATTTTTGAGAAAAAAACCGGCAGTTAAGTCATAATTTTTTGGGAACTGATGGTTTTTTGAGGGAGTAAAAAAAGCCCAGCAGGTAAGTAAATGAATTTACAGGAACAGTACCACTGGACAAAAAATAACAAACTTCTCTTTAAAATGCTGAGGCATCCTTTAAACTATGGAACTGGATGGTATTAGTTAACGCTTTCTTCAAACATTTAAGCTTTGATGAGGTAATGGAAAACCTTGGTTTGTTTAAAATAAATTACTTGGATTCTATTAACTTCATTGCAAATGAGTTTTAATTTTTTGCCCATGGATTCAGAAAGATTCTGAAACCTCAACACAGTAAAGATGCACAGTGAATCAGCTAGGCCTTATATCCTTGAACAGAAGCAATGTTTTTATTTCTCAGATGGTAACAGGCCTACATGAACAAACAAGGGAAACGAAATGAAAAATAAGGTAATGAGCAAGAGAAAAATCAAAATCACAGCATTATGTTCAGCAGTGAAAACTGGTAAATAATTTCCACATTTAAGCTGAAATATTTAAAGGAACAGTTCCTTAGATGAAACATCACACAATCCGGATATAGGGAGCAATACAAATTTATATTGAAAATTATATTTAACCCTCATTATAAGTTTCTGGGAAAGTAACAATTGCTTTAATTCAATCATACCTTGAATTCTCCACAGATCCCCTGTGCACAGATGACCACACATAACTACCGTGGAAACCTCAGGGTAAGCAGACTGAAATTTGCCAGAACTCTATTGGATCATAACTTCAGCATCTAAAACTCCCTCACAGAGGGAATTTTGTCCTCATGTGCCTAGCTATGACTTTTAACATCAATGAACTCCCTGCAGAGGGACAGAGAGTCCACTTCAGCAGTTCTGACTGCTGAACTGAGGGGAAAAGAAAGTTTTGATATTTATTGGATCAAGCAAATTAATTATTTGGTACAGGGCCTTCTAAGAATGCCCATCTAAAATGCATTAAAGAGACGACTGTCTTAAGAACACTAGTCTGCAGTTCTCTTTCATAAAAAAATATCTTGTAGTCAGCAACAGAAATTGTCCACACAGAAGATCAGCAGGATAAGGTCAGACATCTAGAGGAAACCTCTACTGCAGTGCAGTTCCTTAAAGGTTCAGAGTAGCACCCAGTCAGACTTGGAATGCCTGAGCTGGCAGAAAACAAATTTATAATGGTCTCCCTCCAGAATTTTTAGGTTGAAGTCTATCTGAGAGGACAGTACAATGTAGCAGTTGTCTCTTTTACAACTAAAGAGGGAGGTACGATTGAATAGCAATAATGCATTCTTGCAGACATTAAAATGGAATAAGAAGCGTGTTAGTCTCCTACAGGGACTGCTAAAGAGACCAGATTTTATTAGTAAGGTAATTTCCGGACAGACTGGACTTGGGGGACCTCTCTCCTACTGCAAAAAGTGACTTTCTCTACTGAGAAAAGGGACTTGCAGGCTTTCCTTGTGGGATGAGATGGAGGAGGCAGAAGGGGAGTCACACAGGAGAAATTAGAATAATCTTATCATTTGCTTCTGCTCAGAGGGAAAGCGCTACCCAGGACAGCTGTGAGCATCATCTTTTGCACTACATCAGGCACAACTCTGTGCCCCAGGAGAAGCTGAGGACCTCAAAGCATGTGGCCCTAACTACTGCTGATCTTTGTGGGGCTCCGTAAGTAATCCACAAACACAGGAGGAATCATACTTCCCAGCAAGGGAGAGTGTAAGTGGGCGTCAATGACGAAACCTGCACTTTTCCAACTGTCCTACTCAGACCCAAATTCATGACTGTGTTTTAATTCCTATGACATACAAAATGATGCATCTTTCTGTATAATAAAATTATAACAAGTGGTATGAAATAACAATAAAAATCAGAATTGGCATAAAACTTCAAACTTGAATGACTTCAATATATACAAATATACAGTCACAAACCCATTTACTGAGATGAACATCCATGTGTGGCAGAATGCTGCAGTTACGGCACAGTGTTTTGAAAAGGATGGATGGGGAATATAAGTCTATTTCCACTTTCTATGCCTGTAAACACCTACTGTCAGTGCCATGCTTCAGCAAGTGTGGATGCAAGCCACATGGCAGGCAACCACTGTTTGCAGGATCAGGGTCTGCGATGTTTCCCACAAGGTTTTGCATTATTGCAATAAATAATTTCAAGAATGCTCACTGTTTAAATACCAAAATGCAAGTTGTCACCTAAGAATATTAAATAATGAGGGTGAAATCAGTAAAAGCCAAAGTCAATGTCTCTCTTTGAGCGGTTCTTATTACAAAACCAGTGGTGAAAAACCAAGAGACCATATCCCATTCCTTCAAAATCACCATAGCCTGAAATTCTACAGTAAAAACTTGCAAATTATAGTGTTGAACTGTTTTGTCATTGTTGTTCTTAAGGAAACTACAGGGCAAAAGTTTATTTTCCTGAGACTTTTGAAAAGGGATAGGTCTCTCTAAAGTGGCAGTGTGCCCTTTAGGAAAATAAAAATAGAGGCACGGTTTACTTGTGACTTGATAGAATTAAGCATATGACATTCTGTTAAGTGCTGTTGGTAAATATATATGTTGGGAGTTATAAACAAATACACATAGGTAAATGAAGCAGTATGTAGATGTATAAAAGTATCACTTGGAGTAATTCTTTTAAACTAAATGACCAGGCACAATATAGATATTCATATTTAACTCTGATCAGTGCTATACATTTGAGTATTTTTTAAAACTTCAGAGGTTATTAAATAGCTCATGTCTGATCTCCTTCAATAAAGACGCAATAGAAGAATGCCTGATTTGAGACTGCAGTTGGCTCAGTTTTCTTGCTTTACCCAATCCATAACATAGGGAAGAACTCTATTGCATGCCTGGACTGGGCTACAAACAAAATATCATAATGCAGAAATTATACACATGATACAGTCTAATAATTTCTTGTGCTCAAGGCTGAAGATTTTTTTGCTTTCAGATAAACACAAAAAAATGGAAATAAAAAACAACTGGCATAAACAGTACATTAAAGTGTGATCAGAGATATTAATCTGAGCTCTACACATCCTAGTCCCAGGAATAGTCTTGATGCCTTAGTGTGGTACTCAGATTTCTACAGTTGACAGCAGAATGACTGATGAACCATAAAAAAGGATGTATGATGTGTGTATATGAAGAAGAAATGATGACTGATCATAGAATGCTTTGCCAAACCTGCAACTTCACATTTTAAAATATATTGTGCTTTGCGATAGGGGAGAATTGAGACTTTTGAGGCCAAAACAGATTCTTTTTTGGTACATGTTTATCTGATACGGTATTTTTCTAAGAATGCCCAAAGTATCATGAGCTAGCTACGCTTCCAACACAGAGAAGTTCAAAATATGATTAAACCGACTCCTTGAAGATTTGGAAGTAGAAATCATATGTTAAAAAAACCAAGCCTTCTATCAAGTCACAATCATAAAATCAGGCATAAAACAAACAGGTCATGGGAATGCCTTCATTCTGGTCAAGGATATAAGGGTTAAATCCACATATTTGTAAGATGATTGAGAAAACCTACTGGAAGCATGATCAACCCAAGGCCGCCACCACAGCTTTTTTTTGCCCTTGGCTTTCTCTTTGTCTGCTTCTCCTAAAATAAAATATGTCCAAATATTAATTTTATAAAATCAGAAACATGTTTCTTACACTGATTAATAATTTTTAATTTCTCTCAAAAGAGCTAAAATTTTATGAGCACATCAGATGTCAGATCTACTGAATACATTCAATATTAAAATCGTTCAAAAGCATGAACGCTACCAGAAATATTCTGGTTTATGCAGCAGTTAAAACAGCATTACACTCTAAAAGAGCTAAAAAGTTCAGGCTTCTGTTTTAAAACATTCAGTCACAGTTGACTGTGATTTCGAGAAGAAAATATTTTCCCTCCTCTCAAATCCCCTTTACATTTCAGGCTCAAAAAATTTCAAACCCAGTAAGTGCTGATCCTAAGACCGTGCTAGAAATGTGGCACTAGATAGGTATTTTACCTATTCCTATGTTTTAAACAACATTTAAAAGTATACAAACATTTCAGTGACTGAAAAAACTCAAAGCATCCAGAAAATGTTGCTGGAAAAACGTGGATGCTACCTATGTGTAACACTGTGGTTTACAGATAAATGACTTTGTTCAGAACAAACCCCTGCTGCTATTCAGCGCTCTGCCAACTGCTAAAAGTAACCTCAAAGCAAACTACTTTCTCTAAATCTTCTTGCAGTACAAAATCCCAGAGATTTTTTTTGGCTGAATCAAGCTCCAAACTGATGCTTAGCTAACAACCTTGTTACACGCTGACAGTTTTGAAGAGCAATTTATCACTTGTCCAGCTATTAGGTCTATTAGGTCCTTAGCGCTCAACTGCAATTACAATACAACAATAGCTAAAGGTACCTTCATCATCTTCTTCAGAAACCTTTCGAATCTCCGGCCCTTCTGAGGACTCCTGGGTCATGCTTAGCATCCTCTCTTTACCCTTTTTGTATTTTTGCTGCCTGGCTTTGATGCGATCCATTCTAGCAAAAGGAAGAATCTTATTAGATTCACGTCTTCACCCTTTCTAACTCACTCTGAAAAACAAGTGTTAAACACATCCATACACACACACACACTTCAACATTTCTAAAGGAAATAACCATTCCACACCGTCACAAATCCTGCCCTTAAACATAAGGAGTCACATGGCTCTGAAGGGGCTGGCTGGAAGGCTCAAGCCTAGATGTTCACTCACCTTTCAGTGAGAGCTGGGTTGCCTGCTATCACATGACTGTTTCACCTACTCCCCCTCAACTATCCTATTATTTAAAAATAAAAGAATTGCTGTCAGGAGCTACAACACAGCAAACAAAGCTCTGAGAAAAAAGGACTTCTGCCTAATGCAGTGGTTTTCCTAAAACTTGTCACTCTAAACCAGGGATGTGGCTGTTTCTGCAGTATTTGTGCTACATCTTCACACCTTAAGCTCATTTGTCCCACATTATCTGGAAATACAGAAGACTGGTTTGGTTTTGTCCAGATGTAAGGAAGGCTTCAATTGTCCTTCTTTCAATCATGTTAAGTTAGCACAATCTGGTCTTTTAAAAGTTCTATGTTTTTGCAGTTTGAAAACCAGTAGCAATTATTATTGAAATCAAGAGGAGTAAGTTCTTTCAATACAACTGAATTACAAGTAAATGATTCACTAACTTCAGTGATAAAAATTCACTTAAATATATTTATTAATCTACCCGTTTCTAGGGAAGAACCATTTACTGGAGAAGGAAAAACTCCTTCATCTCAGCTAGTTGCTATTATTCAGTAGATAATTAGATTTCTTTCCCTATATCAATAATCTGCTGCTGAATTTATGCTATGTTAGTCTGGACAACACGGTTGTTCCTCCTGGACACGCTGACAATTCTCATCATCCTAACCAGCCTAAGCTGTATGAAGTACTGATGCACTACATTGAATCAAATAAAAGAAGCATCCTCTATTCTTAGTCAGACATCCTACAAATACAAACTAGCAACTTTTATAGAAATATAGATTAGCTTTGGCATTGCCTCAAGCAGTATCATCTCCTTGTTCTTTAACTCTGCAGAATTAACAGAAAAGTATTGTTTCCAGGACAGGCACATCCTGCCAAATGGGATAAGATTGATTCAAGCATAGAGCAGGGCCAGCAACAGCCCAATACATCCTCTGGTGGGAAACTCCAGGCATGCAGGTAGGGAGCACGGTCCCTGCAGCCTTCTAATGCTTCTTTAGTTATGCACATGTGGAAGAAGCAGTCTGGAGTGGGCTTTGACATCTATTTAGGAAGCAGTTAGGGCTCTTCATGCATGGTAGTGGAGCAGCTTTGAAATCATACTGGCTGCAGGCAAGAGAATGAGAAGTGGCTTACTGGCTGTATGAAGAGAAAGGATCTTCAGGCCAGTTAAGCTGAATGCAAATATCTTCAGTGAAGGTAAACATATATTTTGCACTCAAACACTAGAGGAGGAACCACCAACAAAACAGAAGAGCAATCATGCAGGAAATTTTACCAGGAATACAAATGTACAGAACAAAATCCTAATAACGATAAAGCCAATAAGAATATTGCCACCCATTGAAGCAGAGCCAGGATGTTACTCAGCTTCCTTAGCCCATTGTGATTTCAGGCTATTTTGGTGACTTTTCATTACAGCTTCCCTAACTAGGCCTTTTGCTGTTCTGATTTCTTGGTTTTTTAACCCAGTTCCTGTGTCTTAGTCTCGTATTTTCTAACCATCTAAGTCTGCCCTTTCAAGTGAGACAGGGTTAATGTGGCACTTCTGATCAGTAATCTGCCTACCTTTTTCATGAGTTTCATAGGGGACTTGCACTTTACTATCCTGCTCTTCAGAGAGATGGGGAAAGTCAAGAGAACAGCAGGGTAATTAGTGGAAGGAAAGAAACAGGAAATAAAGACTTCCCCCCCCCCCCCCCCCCCCCTTTCATCTGGGTCACATGCATTCATACCACACAAAATAGGATAACCTGGAACTAAAACATGGGCTGGACCTCTTAACAGAAAGAAATGCAGCACAGCAGCACAGATATAGATCACCTCTTAAACAGGACACTGTATGGTTATGTTGGTATGATACTCAGGTGTGGAACAGTGAAAAGCTGATCTTTTTAACCAATCATAATCTGATTTCTAGAGTTTAGAAGAATCTTCAAAACAAGCAGGGGTGGTCACATCTCTTTATTTATAGGAAATATCTGTTTCCATTAGAATTTCAGGCTCACTGACGAGCAGGTCAGTACATGCCACTGATTCTTGGTTAACCTCAAACCTTTGGTCCTAGAAATGTAATTCTATGTTTAAATCAATGTTTAGATTCTGCAGTATGTTGTCTTTTTGGAAAAGATGACTCTAAACCTACATAATATTGGCATATCTAAGATCTCTGAATGCCCAGAAAAAAATTTTGTAATAGGAAAATCATACTTCAAAACCTAATCAGCTTTTCTATAAAAGAAGGTTCTAGAAAAATACCAACAATCAGTGAAATATATACATATGTATGTGTGTATATATATATATAAAAGAATACATTAAATACATACTGTCTTTTCAGTTGATCCATTGATTTTTTTTCCTCTTCAATTCTTGCCTTTACAGCCTTGACAATCGTGGCCTGGAAAAGTTCAGCACCCCTACAGCAGAAATGTGGCAAAATAAAAGAAAAAAGGAGAGGAAACATTAAATGACTCTAAGTTTCCCTTACACCAGTCAATCACAGAGAACTCTTATGTTCTCTCTGTACATGACCTCATCTACATCAAAGAAAACTAATCCAAGACCTGAAAGAAATAATCAGTTATTCCAGAATACTAGTATCTTTACAGTCAAACATTTCAAGATCTGGGGCCAAACACTGTGATCCCTGCTCAGCCTGTAAGCTCCTCTAGCAAGCTGCTCAAGGAATTAAGCTTCCAGTCCTCAAGAACACAGAGAATGGGTAGGTTCAAGGCTAAGGTATGAGTTCTTGCACACCTCCAGGATTTGGTTTTTATAGTCACTTCTGCATTATAATCACCTTGTCCCCCTGGAAGTTGTGAGCAAATTCCAACTTTATCCAGGGCCATGATGAGCATAGATTCAGCTGCACTTTTAACCTCTGAACACTACAGTGCTTCTAATCTGATGACACAAATCCTTAGGCAAGTTCCTGGTGTGCCACAAGAATATGGCTGCTAACTACATTTCGTTAGAAATGTAATCAACTCGTTGATTTGGATGTCCAGATCATGTCTTGGCCATTCTTCATCATTCACTCATTAGCTTCTGAAGACTCTCAAAGAGCCTCAAAGTCTCTCTCAAAGTTTTAGATTTAAAGCCTTTCTTCTGTCAGAAATTCAGTAAGAACAGCTATAGTTTTAGAGGTCTACTTCTAGCTAATTTTTCAACCATATTTTCTGCAAGATTAATGATTCTTCCATGTAACATGCAGGATAACCACAACTACATTTTTTCAAAGGAATACAAACAAGACTGGCAGTAATTATTATCCCTAAGTATGGTAAAGTACAAAGAAGGAGATGTTCTCCTTAGCAACTTGATCACTCCTAAATTCTTATGGACTATCGAAAACTGTCATTGGATCCTCATCGCTATTGTCTGAATCACAGTTTAATCTTATTTAGGTAAGGAATTTGTATTTCACAATATTAACTTTAACTAGAAGGCAGACTCAGACCATGCTGTCTGAATCCAAACTTGACCTTCTTTCATTGTCTATGTCCATTGTCCACTATCCAATTCAAGCTTGGATTTTAGCAAGGCAAGCAGCTAACTAAAAAAATAATTATATCACTACATTTGTATTACCCTCTTTTCTGTAGTTCTTGGCACTTTTCTGGTCATTCGTACATTTATCTTTACAAAGCTCCTGCCATAAGCCAGTGTGTCTCCACTTCTGCTGCTAGAGAACTCAAGCCTGGGTAGGTTCAGTAACTTACTAAAAGACACAAAGCTGGAAGTAGGAACCAAGCATGTTTCTTTCAACCCAGCCCAGTGTCATTTACATGAGACTGCTCTTTCCTTCTGGATGCAAACATTCCAATTTAGGAGGCATTTCGAGACTCATGATTTTACTTTCTGCTATTTTCACTGAACACAGGGTACAAAAAAGGCTACAAAAAGGCGGTATCCAGCAAAATTGGGCATCAGCAGACAAATTTACCCCAGAGCAAAAGTCTGAGACAGGCAATATGGATGGACGCATAGATCTTTTGCTAGCCCTGTTTAGAGTGGTGAATATTGTTCAGTATGAACAGTTAAACATGTTCCCTTTTTCAAATGATCCCTGGAGGAGTAAGAACAGGAAGGTAAAAAATACCTCCTTTCAGGACATCCAAGCCTAATTTTGCCCTCAACAGATAGAAATCAATGTACATATGGGGTTTTTTTTTGAAGAAAAAAAGCTACAATACAATTAATTCTATATTGACAAAAGTAATTCCTTAGAAATCTTACTGAAATTAAGATCTGCCTTCTTATTAAAAAACAGAAGAATGGTTGTGATAGTGATACTGGTGGGAAAGTATAAGTA
The DNA here is from genome assembly GCF_023638135.1 of Falco biarmicus. Taxonomy (NCBI): domain Eukaryota; kingdom Metazoa; phylum Chordata; class Aves; order Falconiformes; family Falconidae; genus Falco; species Falco biarmicus. The sequence goes on from NC_079290.1 coordinate 61,731,786, forward strand.
ACAGGCCCAAAGAGGGTGATACTTCCTAACCACACCTAGTCATTGCTCAGTGATGTGACACTTCCCAAGTGAGACATTCTTATTGTCTTTCTAAGCCAGATGTGATAACTTTCCTCTATTTTTCTTCATGTGGCATTTTTGAAGTTGTGATTTCTAAGGCCCATTGTCTCAAACGGGCTCTGATAGCAGAGTGTTTTCTTTCCAAGGCTTAAAAACTCTGGCATTTGCTCTCATACATATTGATGTTGAGAGAATGCTGCAACACACATCAACTTTCATGCTTTTAATAAGGGCTACGAGAGCAGCAGATGGTGTTTGGTAGGAAAGATGCTTTAATTTCTACCAGTTTCTCAATTAATTTGTTTTCTCATTTGTGCTTAGTCAGAGTTGGGTTTGCAATTATGAATTTAGCAGGGATTGTTTAAAACAATGTTAAAGTACTCTTTTAGTACTGCCTATCATAAATAAGCATGTACTGTACCTATGAGAGAATTGAGCTGCTTCATTTAATTTTTTAAAACTTTATGTTACCTTGATGCTAGGATCTGAGAAGCTTTTATATCTGCAACCACATGTAGGAAGTAGTAACTCATGAAGACTCTTCTTTGCAGCAGCAGGAAAGCAAAACATATACTGTCCCAAATGATTCCTGCTTCTCCACTGGGCAGTTTACAATCTAGGTTGTTGGTTGCTGGAAAAAGACACCATCAGCATAAGAACTGTTGTATTAAGTATTCTTTTATAATGTTTATTCAATAAAATAATCTTATCCTTTAAAATTATTTGAATTGAGGTGCTTTAATTAGATATTTCTTTAGAAAACTGACATGCATTTCCAATTGAAGTACATCATATTTTCTTTTACACAAAACTGGAAAGCTTCCAATGATGTGATATCCCATGAAAACTGAGAATTCACCAAAACTGAACCACTTGCAAACAAATTCACCCTGTCCTAGGAAGTACTTGAAAACAAGGAGTGGAGAAAAAGTAATTTTTGTTAGCCTGAAATATTTGATTTTCTAAAATGGTATGTTTCTTTTTTTTTTTTTTTTCTTCATTTCAAAGCAACTTTTTGTCTCATTTTTCTATTAAAAACACTAACAACATGAGAAAGAAGTGTGGGGTTTTTTGGTCAAAATAATTTTTTCACTGCCACCACCTAATATTTTCATTTTTCCTCTCCATAACTCAGTCCAGTGTTTCTTTCCATTGCACGAGAGAAAAAATATTTGAAACAACAAAATTGCTTCCTTTAGGGTAGGAGGAGACAGGCAGAGGAAATCCCATTCCTCCTACCTCTAGATTTTGGCTCGGGCTATATCTTTCTTTCATTTTTTTCTTCTCTAAAAGACAGTTCTCTCAGGGATATTAAAAAAATTTAAACTGGGTTTTGTGGAGCTAAACCATAAACTAAATGGCCTATGCTGCTCTACAGAAGGGAGTAGAAGTACTCAAGGGACAGACTCTGGCTTGAAGCTGGCTTTACAATCAAGCAAGCCAGTCTAATAGATCTGGAAGGTCAAGCTCCAAGAGCTTCAAAGCCTGCTGTGTCCATCCCCTGGGGAGTAAGAAACCTGTTTCTAAGTTTCTGTTGCCGCTCAAAAATTTTTGGATAATACGAGAACTACAGGACACCATTTATCTCATGAATTTGCATCTTCATACTTCCTTTCTTTCCCCTTACTCCCCACTTACCTATTAGGATCAGACACAAAGGCAGGAATTTAGAACTTTGCTGCATACTCAGTAGGATGAAACAGTACTTTAAATTCAGCAAAAAACCACTGAAAATAGTCAGGTGTTTTCAAACTGTCAATCCAGGGTGTCAGGGCAAAGTGGAGCCAAATTAATAGCTGACTGAGAGGTGAAGTGTCTTGCTCCCCAAACTTCATTCCTCCCTTCTCTCACTTTCATCCACATACACTATTCACTCCCTCCCTTTTATCATCACAAACACGAGAATAATTGTAAAACAAAAATTGCCTAAACTCACTATGCATGCAAAAAATTAGCACTTTTGTCCTGGCTTAACCGCTTGTCATTTCAGTGAGCTGAACTGGTTTACCCTTTGAGCAACTGAACATAAGACCTGGCACACAGGGAGGAGTGGGAGTATGCAGCTGGGAAAAGGTGCCCTCTCCTTAAAGTGATGGTGAGATGACATTCTAGCTCAAGTCGTACAGTGGAAGCATACCCTCAAGTATCACATCACCTGCACATACAGGGAAACTGTTTTAAGTTCCAGTATCACCAAATTGTTGGTGTGGGTATGTGTGTGGGGTGTTGATAGTTTTCTCTGTATATATGTATCTATCTATCTTTTGGTTCTGTGAAATATTTTCAATATTCTATGTTGCTAGTCAATATAGGACCAAGTGGTATTAACTGAACTTGCAGGTACGATTTTTTCACAAGGTAATATGTCAGGTACTTAAATACAGTAAAATATTTTGAAGGTGCTTCTTCATTTATAGAAAATTATGAAGAAAAATGAGCTATACTTACGAATACGGTAGCCTTTAACTGTACAAGCCAGGCTAAATGCCTGAATCAACCAGCAACTGTTCTTAATTAATGATTCAATGTAGCCACATGCTCCTATCTGGAAAGTAAAAGAACAATTTCATATAACAAGACGTACCAGAAATAAAGCTAAGAAAAGTTGTACCTCTTTACATTACATGGGAATATTGTGACTACCCTTGGCTATTATATCCCATTATTAAAACAGACATTAGAAGAAAGAATGCCTTAACCGGCAAAACACATCACTTTTAGATCGCAAGGATTTGTTCTTTTGATTATCAGCGAGATAGAAGGTATGTGGGTTTTGTTTGTGTTTTTGTAGAGAAAGTGATACATCTGGCACATGTTGTAATGTGACAGCTAAGCAACTTTTATAAATGACTGACTCAATCTCGCAAACATACATGGACAAGCTTAACACACGCGTAGCTCCACTGAATTCCCAAGCATAAAATGAAGCACATATGTAAGCATTTAGAACATTTGCAAATTCAAACCACCCATAAATCAATTTTATTTCAGTACAGTGACTTATATAAATGTAAAAAGAAAAATGTCTGCTCTTTTCAGTCCAGCACTAAAAATGTTCAAAGCTAAAAAGCATTTGCCAGATATAAATCTAAATTTATCTTTCAGAAAGATTTAAATTACTGGCTTGTCTCAATCACCTACCAGTGCCACTACAAGAATCTGCTCTAAAGAGTTAATTAATGTAAAAAAAACTTCAATATTTTGCAGAAGAATTTGACATTTAATTATCAAACATATCTATTTTCACCTGAATTTCACACTGCTTCTAAAGGAAACAGAAATGCAGTTTGTAATTTTGTAGTTAACCTCACATTACATCACACAGCAACTGCATCTAGTAGTAGGTTTGAAAATGCTAGTTTTAAACAAAAGTTTTAATTAAATGTGCACTATTTATCAATGTTATGACTAATCTTGCACTTCTTACTCACTTCCCACTCTACTGAGATTTTCACAAGACTTCTAAGGAGATACTTTACTAGGAAAAGAAACCAGAACCTGGCCCTTTGAAAATAGCTTGTGAGCTTTTACAGAGCCCAACTGAATACATGGGTGCACATTTTCCTACAATGTATATGCATTACCATTCCCTGGATATTCACTTGCAGTTTCTGAATTAAAATGCGGCCTGCTTTGTGCCTGCAGAAGGCTGTGGTCCTGAAAAAGGATTTTTAGTGACCACTCAATGCACTGTGCACCACTTCCAATGAAACCAAAGTGCTGAGGGCAGAGGAAAGACAGCGGCTACTTACTGAGAGGATGTTCTTCATTGTGATCACGAAGACATTGTACGCAATCAGCCAGTCCCAGTAACGCAGAATGCTCCTGATGGGCTTCAGCAACAGATCTCCACCAAAGAGAAGAAAATAAAAGCAAGCTACCAAGTAGCCCATACAGAATATGCTGATCCTCGTGGTTCCCGTTATGAAGATTATAGTAAGCACAAACCAGAAGAGGTAGCTAAATATTATCACCTTATACATGTCTAAGTAGGACCTGGAAGTAAAAGAAGGAGAAAAAGTTACCATTTTCTGAGGGCAATGCTATCTTTCCTCTTTCTGCACTACTGGGTGACACTTGTGCCTAAGGTCTTCTGAGCATTCTCATTCCACTTCAGCATTCGCACACCTGCTCAAGAGTAACACCATGATCAGCGGGTCTAGCTCATTCATGGGTCTCCCTGGCTCATATACTCCATAGCCCCATCCAGCCTGGCCTTGAACACTTCCAGGGATGGGGCATCCACAGCTTCTCTGGGCAACCTGGCCCAGTGTCTCGCCACCCTCACAGTAAAGAATGTCTTCCTAATATCTACTCTAAATTACCCCCTTTCAGTTTAAAACCATTCCCCCTTGTCCTATCGCTACATGCCCTTGTAAGAAGTCCCTCTCCAGGTTTCTTGTAGGCCCCCTTCAGGTACTGGAAGGCCGCTATAAGGTCTCCCCAGAGCCTTCTCTTCTCTAGGCTGAAGAAGTCCAACTCCCTCAGCCTGTTTTCATAGGAGAGGTGCTCCAGACCTCAACAACCTGGTCTAGTGGAAGGTGTCCCTGCCCATGGCAGGTGGGCTGAAACTAGATGATCTTTAAGGTCCCTTCCAAACCAAACTTTTCTATGATTTTATGACAAGCATCTTGCTACACCCGGTTAGGGCACTTTGCATCATGCAGGATCAAGCCTTGTATCATGAAAGGGGCGAAAACATGTTCTCACCAAACTTCAGGATAGAGCGATATTATCTGGCAATGCTACATACACAATTTAAACGCTATCTGAGATCATCTTCTAAAGAAGTCTGGGCGGTATTATAGCAAATCTCTCTTATGAAGCCAACTACAGCACTCCACTGCAAACAATTCTGTATTTATTGATGACTATGGGGACATTCAGTCAGGTTAAAAGCCTAGTTTTCAAAGACAGCTGCTAAAAATATCTTTCTCCAATGGAGATCAACTGTTAAAGTTTTGAGGGGTAAAAGGCTTCAACAGAATACAAATGTGATAGAATTTACTGAAACATTTGACAGGAAGCTACAAGACAGAGCTATCTGAAATCAGCCTTGGCCTACAGTGGGAAAGGGTGAGAAACGATTTGGTATTTTCAGATTCCTTAAAACCTTGACTTACTATTGACTCAGGGAGCTTTCAAATAAGAATATCTGCCAAAGGCAATACTGAATACTACATATAGCTAAACACTGCAAAACCAACTAATTCTTAGTTTCCTCCCATTTAGTGTTTTGATTCCAGATGTAACTGTGTTTTCAGGGTCTGTTCACCCAGGCTGCGAAACTAGATTTGTCAGGAAACCAGGCAGGGATACAGCACTATAGGAGTACACACTTACCTAAGCCAAAACATGTAAGGAGTAAATGAACTAAACGCACTGTACGAGGCCACATTAAAAGGCCCCTGCTGCTTGATGTTCTCAGGCTCAGAACTTTCTAGGAGTATGTATTTATAGTCCTACATTTATAGGCCTGTATTACACATTTCACTTGCCGAAGCCAACCAGAGAGGCATTTAATGAAAGTAAAGAGAAAACTCCTTTATGTTTACTTCCCACAGACATTAAAGAAATTTATGGACTACTACCTGTGAAATCTAAAAATGTAATGACTTTAGAGATGCTACTGGGTTTTGGGTGATGAAACATTAACAAAGAATCAATATACAATGGAAAATAAAGAAGCAGGAGACATTGGCTGAACAGGTCTTCACTAACTTGATATTCCCTGGAAATGATGGTCTCACTGTTTCTCCAGAAAAAAAAAAAACAAAACTCAAACATAATATTTAGTGCTCCTTTAATAATAACTATTGATGTGTTGGATGGCTAGGAAGAGATCACCTTCCTGACACTGCTCTAACAATTGCAATATTTAAAACCACTTGTCCTCTGCTATCAACAAAATGCATCAGCATCTTTTGAGAAAAACCCAGAATAGAATTGAATTGATCAAAACCCAGCAATATCTTAATAGTCATCAATAAAAATGGACTCTGACTCTTAAAGACAACTGGAACTAGCTGGATCTGAACTTTCCTGCATAGGTGCATGGCACTTGGTGGAGTCACAGTCCAACAGCAGATATCACTCTCAGATTAAAACTTCCAGAAATTAGAGAGAATATGAAAAGGAAGAGAATAATTTAGCTATTTTTTCACTATGTTAACTATTTGCTACATTTTAGCAGTCGTTTAAAATATTAAATACATCTGTTCTTCTCATTTTCAAAATAGACATTAAATTTAATAGCACTGGACATCTCCAAATGAACAACAAAACAGGATGTAAAGAAAAACTTCTCAAAAGGCAGGAGGCAATACAAAATTTTTTAAGTGACAATGTAGTTCTTAGAGATTAAAATAATTCTGATTTTTATAAATATGCAACTACAAGCAAGCCCAACCATAAAAATGGCTCCCAAGAACTCATCTTGGAGTGGACATGTTACAAAATGGTGTTTGAACAGTAATCCAGGGCACAGCTAATCAATGAATACGACCAACCATTCCAGGTACCTTTGTGCTGGCCCAACAATAATGCCACATTGAACACGATGGACAGAACTATACTTGATTAGTTTCAAGTAGATAAAAAGATTTCTGAAATCACACTTCTTTCAGTTGCGGTATGCCAAAAATCCCTGTTACAGCGTGGAGTCATGCATCTGCCCAGTTTTCATTTTTTATAATGATATAGGTAGGTTAAGTGCTGTGAGAGCAGGAATGAAGATGTGTCTTGGTGGAGGACTTCCCTATGTATTGCCTCTCAAATCACTTGACACATTCTCAGACGCAAATCTTTAAATTCTGCCCCAAATCCCAGAAAGTTACGAAGTGAGGAGTTTAAGTTCCTTGCTCTGGAGATTATAATGCAAAGTGGGAGGCTGATGCACAGACATCTCAACAGCTAAAAAGACACTACACAAACCCAGAAGGGTGCTTACCCTCTGTTTGAAAACTTCTTCACAGACAGAAAAAAATGCTTAGTCTTGAATAGCATATACTGTAATTTCACGCTTTCACTGAAGACCACATAGATCATTAGTTTAATGCCACATAAACCTTCCAAACCTCATCTTCTGAGTGCTCTTTACATCTACATCCAGTCACAGAGAAGAGAGGCTAAATGTGTAATCTGACAATACACCTAGGAAATCTGAGCAGATGCTTCCTAAGGGGAAATCCCCTCAGCTCTGCATTCCAGCCCCTTCTTTGGCTTTGGTTCTTTGAACTGGTTTCAAGAAGCAAATTTGCAAAAGCTTATATAACTGGGTGGAGGACAGAAGAAAGAAATACTTTTCTGTCCATTCAGCCTATGAGCCAGCTCACTGCTGGTGTGATACAGGTGGGAGCATGTAGCTGGAGGTCAGGAATACAGCCACACATCTGAGGAAGACTAGCCACTACGCCAGTGTACCAAGAGCATCAAACTATGGCTGTCAGTAGTAAAATAACCTCTGAATTAGAAACTATCCAGAAGAAACCTGAAAGATTAATGAAAAGTAAAAAAATGTTGATTTGCCAACTGTGTCATTAGCAGAACCCACTGATACAACTCTGGATAACATTTTGGAAAAAATTACTTTATCTCTTTGCTCAAAACCAAGGAAAACAAAGCCTGAAGTTCATTCCACCCATCCATAAAAGCTACTGTGACCTCACATGGCTCTCCCATCAAATACTCTGCTTTCATTTACTAAAGCTTTATTAGTCTTATCATGATTGCGTCGATATTTTATTTCCACAGGAATTAATTTTTAACTGTAATACCATCCAGCCTGTTGCAAAAGGATTGCTTTATGTGTAGTTGTTTTCCCAGCGAGCTCAACGCTGTGTTTGGCTGTGGCCAGTCTATTGCCCAGACCTCTGCCTGCAGCACCATGAGGTGCTGATGCTGCAGCCAACAGCCCCTTTGAGGAAAGATGTTTGTCCTCGGACAGCACTTTGAAGTTTCAGGAAAAACACACTTCTGCTTACACACTGGTGAGGAGCCTATTGTGCTGTTGCACAGACCAGTATAGCTCAATGTTTCTTCATGCTGGAGGGGCTGCCGTTATGTAGCCTCATTGCCTTCCCTTATCAGCCACCTGCTTTGCTTTGAGTGTGGCTACACACCCCCATATAACACCAAGGCTCTTCCCACAGCGCTCTTCTGGTGACTACCCTCTCCCTCTCCTCCAGCCATATTATCCCTATATATATTCGTTCTGTAAGCTACCCCTACTACCCAGATTTCTTCTTTCTTTCCTGTCTTCCCTGTCTCCTATCCCTTACATTTTTAGCAGCCTGTGTGACCTCTAATCCTAACATTGCTAATTTCTCATCAAACATCCACCCCCAAAGCCTTTCCCTGTAGCTCCATTTCAGCTTTCAGAAAGCAGTTTCATTGATTTTCCCTTTGCCAATTAGTGACATCAAACATTCTGAAAATTTGCTCTCTTATTTCAATGGACGTCTTCACATTTAGTGTTGTGGATCCTATAGGTCTCAGTCCCCACTATTTTTGTCAAGCCTTCTCTCAGGACTGATACCCTCTTACTCTCACTCTTACCAGTGAGGTTTTTTTCTTCATGCTTCCATCTGCTTTAAACATTCCCAAATCCACAGCTGTGTTATTTGTTGGGGTTCATTTTATTAGCGACATAACGTTTATCTGCTTCATACAAAAAAATATGACAGGAAGCCTGTAATGATGGTTTGCAGATCCTCTCTCACTAACCTAAGTTAGAAGAAGTGTAGTTCCAAGAAAGGCATTACAGCTGCCTTTGAAAGACTTCATCTGACTCACCTGGTAATGGTTCCCAGGGTTCAGGTATTAAAGGGGACAGTTCAATGACTGGTTGTTAACATTGTTTCTGCTCTTAAGAGGAAAAAAGTAGATTACAATCCCCCCCTTTTTTTTTTCCTGCCAGTGTCTAGAAGAACGTCTGCAAACTGCTTGGGAACTGAAATGAGAATTTTCCAGCATTAGAGACTGTGGGAAAGGATTATCCTCAGTGAAGTCACATTAAATCCTGTTTCATTTTAAAAGCTCCAACTTCTATTCTTCATTTTTATTTCTGTTTCAAAGTCCTTTGGTTGTGCTCTCCCTTGGGGTCAAGCACATATCCCCTGAGAAATCTGAGGGTGGAAATACAGGAAAATTTCAGGAGATCTCTTCCTTAGACTGTATTTATCATTGTTGAGCTGAAATATTTCTCCAGAGAGAAGAAAATTAAGCATTTGGAAATATGTTCTTTTTCTGCCACTGTTTATATTGCAGTTAAAAGCCTTTTATCCATGCCTACTGGAAAAGTGACCAACTAGCATCTTCTCAAGGGAAGAGATACTTCAGAAACGGTGCTTCAGTCTGCAACTGCCACTTCTGTTACATGGCAGTAAATACACATCGGTCTTCTCAGAAAACACATGAATACTAAGCACTAATTCTTTTTATGCTTTGTAATTTATTCATAACCAGGTTGTCTTCACTTATTTGTTTGGCTCTTTCTGACTGACTCCTGGAAAAATGCCACTTTTCATTTCACTTGCTTGGATAAGCTTTGAACCAAATTCTTGTCCATGTTACTAAACAGTCAGACTATTCTGAAACTTCTGTGGCAAAGTGCAAGAAATGTCTTTAGACAAAGCCCTTTCAGTTCCAAATTGTCTTGGATGGAAGCCAGATAAATATATTTTCTTCTGAGGTATATCATTGCTGGATTCTCCAGAGCTTGAAAGTTCTTCTTTTTAAAGATTGATAATCCCTAATAAAAGATTCAGTCACTTTAAGAGACTGTCAGCCATTCTCTGGTGCTTCTTTAAGCAAATTAGGCATTCAAGATGGCATATGTGCAGGGCAACCTCTCAAAAATAACATAATCTAAAGCCTGGGAAAAACTGCATTGTAATGAAAGCATTGAAGAAGATACTTAAGAGCTCAAAGAAAGGAAAGATACCATCGAGAACACAAGATCTATTATGCAGTTTGTACTTAAGGAAGGTCTGTTTATACCAATACACACTGCTCTACAAGTATGTTCCCATTACAGATTCAGGAAGCTAACACTACAAACAGCAAAAAAATATAAAGTTACAGCTTACCTGCCCAAGCATCTACAAGAAAGGCTATCATAAACAGGAATTTCCTCTGTCCCTGAAATTAATGGGTTTTCTATTCATTTGATGGATTTTTCAAACAAAAATGTCCCTGTTCTGTTTCGTTCTCTGCCTTGTTCTTTTCATTCTGCTTCTTATTCACACAACATAAAACTATCACATGAAACAGCCACACAGATTTCTGAAATTAGCTGGAACAAGTATAAAGTGATCACAATTTATTTGTTCAGCTCACTACTGTTAATGGCATTCTTTGATTTTCTGCCTTTTTTTTTGTACTCTCCACCAGTAAGTAATATTACTTACTGCTTAATACAAGTTGCAAACTCCCAATTAAATGCTTGCGTATCATTAATCATCCATACACAGGTCTACTTTGTCAGCACATACCAAGCAGTGTGTTTGAATGGATGTGATGCCACCAATGACTTCAAGCTAATGCACACCATGCATATGAACCAAAACAGAGAACTTAACCCGCAGGATTGTGGAGAGGCAGCAGGCCAGTCCAGCTTGGACTTCGCTTTCCATTATAAACCTGATGCTGATTCCGATCCAAAATCTTCAAAGAACATCCCCTGTGCCTCAAATTTTTCATGATTGGTCATTTCGGAATACCTTCTAGAGATGACAGAAATACCTACCAGATTCCAGGGACCTTTGAAAAGATGCCAAAAGAGGCTGTTTAAAAAGTGATTTTCTTGCCTCTTTTTCCCTTCTGAGGACAGCCTTAAAATACATTCTCATCATTAATGAGTTTTTTCACAATGATTTTTTTTCTGGGCTCTAAAGGACCAAAATTCAATTTCTTTCTGCCAGCAACCATTTCACCAGTGATAGTCTTTGCCAGTGACCAATCACACCAGTGTGCCTGATGCAACTGCTGTCTTAGCTTTTGCTAAGATGGACACCACTAAAGTGGTAAGAAACAAACTTGGAAAATCCGCACTACACATTCCTCTCAGCCAAGCCCTATTTGGCAGATGTCTTTTGGAAAGCATGCCCATTTGATGGAGCATTTTGCGATGGAGAGACTGTGACTTCTCTCTGCCTATGTTACTGAATCTAGAGCACTGGGTCCACCGTGCAGACTGGAAATACTCAAGGGGGAGAACTGTTCACCCTTCACCCAGAACTGACTATAAATCTCTGAACAAATGAGTTGAATGTATGTCCGTGGTCTCCTCTTCAAAGCTATTTCAAGATAGATTTGGCCACCATTTTCAACAGAAACAGGATCAGCTTAAAGATCTTAAGAAGGGCTTCAGGTGATACCACTTCTCTAGTAAAAGAAATAAAAGTTTATCAGCAAAAGGAAGATTTTGCTAGACATTAGTTGATTTTTTTTTTAATTCCTTTCACACTCAGACATCCGTTGGTAACATGCATTTACAAACACCTAGTCTGACAAACACAATTAGCTAAGAAATCTTAACTCTTCTTATTCTTGTACTACTGCATCAAACTTTCAGACACAACTTCGATTAAGAATATGCCCAGCACAATCCAGAAGAGCTGAGCTAATCTGTGCTTGCAGAAATGATCACATAGGAATGGTCCTATTGTTTGAAGGCTATCCAGAACAGACTCTCTCAGGCTCTGCTCCCTATTTATATTAGGCACCTTCTCGAACAACCCTACATCCAATGTTGAGAAACAGGAAGACACCGCAGCTGTCTTTCCAAGACACTTTCAAGGTTCTTATGCCTGGATGAAATAGCACAAAGGACAGTCTCTTACACTAGAGTATTATTTTGATTGTACTTAGACAACAACTCAGCAGGACATGAGTGATGACTTTGTGGAATTAAACGTATACATGGGCAAGTTCAGACTAGAATGGATACTTGCTAACATGCCTGTGTTTTGGGGAAGCCATCAGAGTGCTGAAGTCTACCATAAACACTGCCCCACAGGACATTCTTGGAGGGAACACATGTGTTCAGGCAAATTTATCCCTGAACATCCCTCTGGGGAGCACTTAATCAGCAGTGTTAGGAAGACTTGTTTTCATCTGCCCTTTTCTAAACCAGAAGCTGATCACCTAGAAGCTATCTTCTGTCTCATACAGCAGTAAAACATGTCAGGAGATGGGATCATACATGAATATAAATTCCAAGTAAAACTGGAAGCTGTGAGAGTTTTCATTTCAGACCAGAGGACTTTACAAAACCGCAGCACTATATTTTCCAAGTGTTTAAGATTCAGTTCTTACCGGCAGTGAATGAAGTCAGGAACAGGATTATGCTGGCTAAAAGATGCTGCATCAAGATTCATGCAAATCTCCACATTGTCTCCAGCCATGATTCGTACTGCAGCTTTATTTTCATCCTCAAATGTCTGCCTTTGTAAGGATGCACACAGCAGCAACATGAAATCATCTAGGAGAAAGCAGTAGTTGCAAGGAAAAATTCAGTCATTAACTTAGGTGTAGGGAGTTGTGGTAATGTATTATAATGTAGCTACTAGATTGTTTATCCACGCTTTGAACCTCCAAGACTGTGCTACTCTCATTTATCACCAATTTGAAATTTATTGTTTTTAGTTTATTTATCTGTCATCCTCTATGATTTTTACTGATAAATAAATTAGAAAAGGGGGGAAAAAATCATACTTTTCGATGCCACTTCACTGAAAAGCTATATGGAAAAAACCAGATGCAGAAATTACCAATTCTTTGAATTTTTCTGCTGCATACAAAGCCACACTTAGTATTCAATTTCTTACATACCATGTCAACTCACTACTGAAGAGTAAATAAAAGGCTGGCTTCAAATTACACTGTACAGATGCTTTAAGCAAAGGACATGTAAACACTTCACAATTATGTGCCAAAATACTTACAGACAAGGAAGACAGGGTTTGGTCTCACAATGAAGTCTGGAAAGTATAACCACTTTATGATGTTGGAGTTGAAGTTGGCATTACCACTTCTCCATGGATAGTCTGCATGACAAAGGCACGCAAAAATGCAATCAGTACTTTATAACAATTAGTTCATCCTTTTCTTCTGAATACTTACCAATTTTCCACCACTCTTCTGTAAAACCAAGCGGTAGTAATTGTCCATAAAGGGTAAGTGTCCTTACCTTTACAAGGAGCAGGTGGGATGCCAATGCAAAGGAAGTACTGGAATGTAATGATGCATGCCAGAAAACAGCAGTATTTTGGCCAGATCTCTGCAATAGCTTTTCTTCTACGTCGATACAGTACAGCAATCAGCCAGAAGGCATGAATCATGGCATAAAAATCCATTCGTTGACCAATTACATTCACTGATAGAAGAAAACAGGTCTGGAAAAGTAAAGAAACGTAACATTTGCAACCTGATGGCTAGTCAATGCAGCAATGATAAACTATTCTGGATCCTGACAGAATGCTTGGACATATGCTGGGGCTGACAGCAGGAACCCTGTGCAAACCAACACACCAAACCAGTTTGTAACTCTCCAACAGCAACCTCCCCCACCCCACTCCAACACCACAAATTTTTTATACTCTTCTATGAATGGCAGCTGAATACAGTGAATATAGTGAATACAGCACTAAAGCAGGTTTCCATTATGTGATATCTAAAGATACAGAATGGAAAGAATGTTGTCACAGTAGCCTGTATGTGAAAGGTTCAATTGCTGCCAAGCAAAGCACGTATTACACATCCATATATTTTGATAGCACTTGCAGATGTGAAAAAGAAGAGGAACTATTAATAACAGCAACAACTGAAGTGTATCCTCATGTGAGAACCAGACAAAGAGAAAAGGGATTTAGAACCATACAACTTCTATTGGTTATAGACAAATTCAGTCAATTCCTGTAAAGCAGCTTTAGTTCTCCATTCTAAAGGCTCTGCATCCCAGACCATTTCTGTTCTCTGGCTCCACTTAGAGTAGTCCCTTCCTTCACTCAGTGCCATGAAGCATGTTTTCAAACTTAGTGAATAATTCATAGTGATCCATTTGTTCAGCACGCTTCACTATTTTGATTTTCTCTCTCCTTAGATTAGGATGAGGTTAAATTTATTTCCTGAAGGAAATAGCTCGCCAATTAATTTTAATTTTCACTCATTCTTAATCCTCAGACTGGCTGTGAACAGTTTACTCTGTTGATCAGTAGCAAGGGGTGGTAGTGTTTAATAGATAGGTCAAGTGCATCATTATGATTAGACTTGGGATGCGTTTGCTTAGGAGTTGCCTTCCTCAGATAGCCATAGAAATTTGTGAAAGTCACTATTTCTGCAAACATTTTTGAAAGTACATTTCATGTGTCTGCGAACAGACGAGGCAAGGGAACAAAGATGAGATTTTTTCTTTATTTTTTTTCCCAGCACTTCCTCAGTGATAGCATGTCTTCAAGGCAGGTTCAGTTCTGATGTTTTGCTGCTGGATTGGGTGAAGCAGACAGAAGGAATACATTAGTTCAGCCTAAAGCCCAGCAGTGGGCCACTCTGCTTGCAAACAGACAAGCAGATCTTCTACTAAATAAGACACCTACCAGGTATTTAGGATACATCATGGATCTTCAGAAAAATCCCTTCACTCCTTTGTACCTGCTTCTCCTAATCCTCTGTGTAGTTTTGTGTACTGGAGAAAGAACTTTGTCTTACACTAGTGGCACAAAGCAGCAATAACCTTTGCTGAAGCTCTTGCTCCTGCAGACTGCTAATAGCTATAGTAACAAATATAAAGAAGAAGGATGCACCTGTGCTGCCAGAGGCAAAAGAAGCTTAGAAATGTTTAGAAACAATGGCCTGCTAGCCCCTGCCACCTTCTGCTCCTGCAGTCCATGGTTCCCTGTGTGTGTGTGCATGAGAAGGTATGCCTCAGTTCTGTCCCTTGTCCCATCTCTTAGTCCTTTCCAGTGAAAAGTAAGAGGAAAACCACTACTAGCAAAACCCATTACTGTGGCAAGGTCTAACATGAGCAATGACTAAGCAGCATCCAGCTGTCAAACACATTTCAAGGTAATGTTCAACAATAACACAATCAAAAGGTTTGGAATGATAGTCTAAAGAAAATTGATATATAGTGATATACCTCCAAACCAAACTTGTAGAAGAAATAGTTTATGAAATACTTGACACAGTTTACCAGCCCATCATCCAGATGTGCTCTTGTAATATCATGGAAAATGGTTTTAGTCACAGGTGCGGTAAGGTTATTTCGACATCTGTAGTACTCTTGATGACGGTAGATTGTAACTTCAAAAGCCAGAATAGCCAGCATCAGTAAGTTATTCTATGGGAGACACAATCAGAAGAATATTAAACAAAAATCACAACCATAAGAAGCTATAAATTTGTCCAATAAGCATAAACCCATGAATACCAAAATGGATGTTACCACTGAGTGCTTCTGCACTCAAGGATGCATTGGCACCTATTCCCAGCTACTACCATTGAAACAAAGTAAGGTTCCTACCACTTCTGGGATTTCAATGAAACCTACATTTAGAAGATACAATTGAAGACATTCATCAAAAGGATAATGAACACTAGTTGTGGAAAGCAATGGGAGGGCAAATGCATTGACCCATCCATATGCCTTCTGTTTCATAGCTTCTCTCAAGACAACATGCTTTGCTTTGCAGGAGATAGAGGACAGAAGCATACACAAAGTCATCTGCAGGGGTGCAGCTGGCAAGCACTAACTTCCTAAAACTGCAAGGATGCTGGATAGTGCAAATATATCCTGGATACTCTTAAATGAACAGTCCACCAGCCAGTCTTCACTCAGACACAGCTCCTTCTGTCCCAAAGCCAGATGGACTAGGATGCAGTCTTGAGCAGCTCTGAAGTGAGTTTTTTCTCTCGGGAGGGAGATCTGCCCTATGTTCCACAGAAGAGAGGTATTAACCAACTCCAAAAATTGGTTAAAAAGACCAGGTCAGAGAAAGTCACTCAAGGAAGTCACAAGTGATGGTGAAGAGGCAGTATCTATATCTCTGTACATTAAGAATTATTTGGGACAAGAATATCCTGACACAAGTACCGCTGGGGTTTTTTTACGTTCCAGTTTGGTTGTGGTTTTGTTTAGTTGTTTTTGTGGTTTTTGTTTGGGTTTTTTTGGTTTTTTTTTTTTTTTTTTTTTTACAAGAAGTTATTTTTGCTTGTTGTTGCTGGAATTCCTGTTCTTTCTGGGGAGTTTTACAGAATCCATCACAGGCAGGCTCCCCACTTCAACACTGCAGACATTTTGAATGTCTGTTATTAAAGGGGCATAACAGAAATACACCAAGACTTGAAGCTTGGGACCTTCAAGTCTAGCACTGAACTGAGTTTGTCTATGCGAAGGAAACATTTTATTTGTTAACTCAATGAAAACCTTTGTAGAATAATCTAATTCTAATCTAAATAATCTAAATCTAGAATTCTAATCCTGAAGTGGTATTTGTTTATAGCTGTAAAGCTCCTAGCACCAAGCCTAGCACCAAGCACTAGACAACTTCACTCTCCATGCAGAAGAACTTCTTAGGTCAGTAATTGCTCTTCCCTGCCTGTATTCTTCACTGGGGGGGGGCATGGTTATGGGAGTGAGTGGCAGAGGAACTACCAGGGCCCAATACGTTGACTGCCAGAGCCTGGCAGGTGCTCCCGACACAAATGAAGCACACAGAGGCAAGCTCTGAGGGAAGAAATGAGGAATAAATCCAGTTAGATCAAAACTTGCTGTTCAGTCAACTATTTCTGACAGCCTTCAACTGTGGATTCAAAATTTTGGAGATTCTTTAAATGAAGAAGAGACGTTCAAGGTCTGCTCAGGGACTTGGCACATTTTTATTGTAAGTAGGGTTTTTTAATGAAGACAGGAATAATAAAATACTGCTCACAGGCATCAACCAAAACCAAGAAGAAAACCAAAAGACATCCATTTACTAGCACCTGAATGATTTATTCCCTAAACTCACTATATTTTCTAAGTAGTTACTGAGGAATAAGCACTTAATAAAATTAACTGCTTATAGCATATACTGTCATTCAAGGCAATTACTCTAACGAGACCCATCAGTCATTTGGTACCTGAAAGCTATGTATGTCTTAATTACTTAGAGTTCTCAAATATCACATTTCTTAGAGTGCTTTTAACACGATGATATAGTCAGAAAGCCATACTTCTACATGCAGATTATCTTAATTAGTACTGAAACCCTTCTGCAAATGTCCTGTGTAACAGATCTGGCTTTCTGCTGTCTCTTCCTCTCTGTACTTCCCTACTGTCAATGGCTTGCATTACATTTTTCTGTGTGGCAGATGACTTATTTCAAAGACATTGCTAATTTCATCACAAATAAGAAAATATCTCAAGACTGATAATTAAACAAGTTACCCTTAAATACACAAGCAGTGGATAAGACTTCCTCAATCCAACCCACTCTGCAGGATCAACTGGCCCGCTGTAGAGGACTGAGGTTTTGAGTTCTTCTAAATTGACCTTAGTTTCATTCTCTCCTGGCTAAAAAGAAAATGCAACAGTTTACAAAAAAAATGAGTTTAAGGCTGCTTGGGGAGGATACAATAATCAACAACAATAGATCAGGTGAACTGTAGTTTTCAGTACTTGATATGCTTCCTTTTGCTCTTCTTCATTGAAGAAGGCAGCAGTCAAACCTGTTCAATATGCACTTGTACTCACCAATGTACAGTTACTGGAAAAAGTGCTGGGATCAATAGATGTGAGCTGGTACAACATTTTGCAGACAATAATCACACATGTCCAAACAGTGCAGATACTTGATGCCAATGGGCGAAACTGAGCATATGGCAAAGCAAGAGCCCAGGCAATTAAAAACACAAAGTTAAACAGAGACACCTGAAAACACAAAAACAGTATGGAAATTACATGGAGTAACAGGACAACTGAGAAAGTCTGACCTTTTCCACAGTAATTAAAAAAAAAAAAATATCAAAAGAAAGGGACATAGAGAAACTGAGAAAAATACTGAAAAAAATTTACAATATTCACAATAACACAGACACAAAGTGGAAAGTGAAGGAGGAAAAACTTAATAGTTGGTTTAGGAAGAACTTTATATCCTACATAATAAGAATATTAAGAATATTAGACCCACAAAACTGCATACCCACCCTACAAACAGACATGAAATAAAGGACCACATGCTGGTTCTACTGCTTTAGTACACATGAAGCAAAGAAGAGATGTTACAGATCCATATGTCTGTGGAACCCACCCTCATCCTCTTGATCTTCCCCCCCCCCCCCCGCAAAAAAAAAAAAAAAAAAGTGAGGAAAAAGGATTTTTTATTTTGGTCTTTAGTGAATTCTGTCCTACTAGCCCTGTTCAAGGAATGGCTATGTCAGGTAGAGAACTCACGCTGCCCACACCAAAGGCACAGCTAAAGGTGTTGCGCCCTTTTTCTTCAGGCATATTTCCACATTCCAGTTTCTTCAGTACCAGACCCAGCTAAAGTAATTTTCCCAGATGTTCCTTCCCAACCTCCATCCCTGGATGATGCCCACAGCAAGCTTGAGCAGGGGAGGGATTATGGCTCTTGAGTCCACAGAATTAGACTAATAAAACTTAATATCCGGAGAAAAGGGTAGGGCTGAGCATGTCTAGGCAGACAGAAAACCACTGTGGAAGAAGATGTCAAGGCAGGTCCCCAGCAGCTGACAAGCGCAGCTGGAT
Source organism: Falco biarmicus (assembly GCF_023638135.1). NCBI lineage: Eukaryota > Metazoa > Chordata > Aves > Falconiformes > Falconidae > Falco > Falco biarmicus. The sequence continues at coordinate 61,750,594 of NC_079290.1, forward strand.
CCCACACTTGCAGTGAGGTCTGACACGAGGAAGGCACCTCCCCACATTTGGGTGTGCCACTGCGCAGCAGACACTGACAAGTCCCCGCCATGGGTGACAGTGGGTGTTTACTTGCCTCTTTCACTGTGACCCAGATGATGTAAGAGGAAACGATTTTGATGATATGCAGCTCCAACAGCCACCACACAAAGACTTGCATCTTATGAAAATACTCCAGGAATTTCAAAAACAGCACTGTAAGGCGGTCGATCACCAGATGCCACTTGTTCCTTAAGTCTGCAAAGATGTTCAATCAGAACCATTGGGAGGAGAAAAACAGAAGGTCTCTGTAAAAAGGAATGCTCCGCTTTCTACTTCAATGAGCTTTCTACTTCTCTTCTAGGCTTTAGTGTAATACAAAGAGGAGGCTAAAGGTATGGCAAATAGGGCTGAGACCCACCTAGCTGTGTTGCTCTCCCTTCTGACTATAGGTATCTTCATATGCCAGAGTTACCTAAACCGCTTTGCAAACAGCACACCTTCCTAGAGTGTGGTTTGCACCATCCCAGGACAGACATCTTAAACAGGCCAGGCAAGCTGTAGCCCAGTTGAATATTTCTCTCGGTTGAAAAGGGAGCTTTAGCAAGTTAAGATCCTGAAGTTGGGTGAAAGCATCCCATCACAGATAGTAGTTTTCTAAAAAAGCCATCCTCCCAAACAATACCCCAGAGAGTAAGCATGTGGCAACTTCTATTACATATGACTATATATGATAACACATATGCTGAACAGTGCTCTCCAAGCACTGTCTTTGCTTGTGGACTGGCTATAAAACTGTTTCACCAGGCTGGTATATATTAGTATAAAGTCTTCACACTGTATTAGGGGTTTCAGATGCACTTTGGAGATCAGGAAGGATTTTCATGCTGTGAGAACATTACAGTTAACATCAGAGATGGAAACATTTGCAAGTGACACTGAAACACATCACTGTCTAAGCTGGTAAAAATGCAACTTCTGTATGTACTTATCTTATTTCAACTTAACTGGTTATTTTGTATATAAAGCAAACCAAGATGTTTATTCTGTTCATATTTGTGTGAAGAACACATGTACATTTGTGTGAAAAAGCAGACTTTTGGAATACCTGACAACCAAATTCTTTTTTTTTTTTTTTCTCTCTCTTCTGCTTTTTTTCTGACCACAACTTAGAAAATCTGGATAAAAATGCCGAGTGATGTAAATTCCATAAGTACATACTTAAACTTGACAAACTAATTAAGCTATAGAACTCTAATCCTACATGTGTGCTTTTATAGGCAAAATGAGTGTATTTGAAAGTATTTATAGAATTAGATGTTCTTACTCATTCTTTCATTGCATTTATTTTCATTTGCAGTGTTGCTGCCATGCAAGGTATATCCAGACAGTGCCAGTTAAGTGGAGCAGGCAAATAAGGTACTGTAGCAAGCTCTGTCTAGCATGTCCAGGCACTACATGCATCTACAGGGACAGGGGATAAAATACATACCTAACCGTGTGCAGTGAAAAACTGTACATCACTGTGTAATAAAGTCTGCACACATCAACACGTTGAAGTCAAAACTCCAGCCACATGACTATATAAAAATGATATAACTCTTTGGTAGAAATAAATGCATGTACAGCTTAAAGATGGATCACACATGGCAAGCCAACACCTTGTGCTATTGCCAAGCTCCACTTGCTGCGGTGCAGAAGGGGCTCCAGGGAGCAGGCTGTGGCTCCCTACTTCCCTGCTTGCATGCGTGGCTGCACAGGGTGACCTCCACCAGCTGGCTTCTGTCCCCAAGGCCTTCCAGCATGTAGGGATGGCCAGACTGCAACAAACTCATCACCCCTCATAAACCGCATGAGAGCGGCCAAGAAAGGTTTCCATGGCCCATGAACACCTCTGTGAGGGAAGACATCCCAGCCAGGAAAGGGAAAATAGTTTCAGCTCGGCTTTCCTGGGGCAGCTGAGTGAGATGTACTGCCATTTTGCCTTGACAAAGACCCTGTCCCTATTTATGTGCCACAGTCCTGTGAATATTGGCATGAGCAACTAAACCTGTGGTAAGGCCACTTCCAAACAATAAAGCTTCCTCGGATGTTAAATGCTCTTCCCTGGTTTTCACTCATGGCTCATATTACAGAAATAATTCATTTTAGAATTACAGAAATAATTCATGTTACAGTTACATCTTACAGTTACAGAAATAATTCATGTTAGGAGTTCATCCTCATCAAGGATGACAGCATCAGCCCTACCCATGTCTGCCCTGAAGCGTTTTTATGTTCATCTGGCATCAATTATACATTCCATATTCAGAAGTGAAAAATATGACACTAATGTGCACATGAATAATGAAGCAAAGCCTCTGGGACTTCTGGAGTGGAGTGCCTTGAAAGCATGCAGTACCAGAGATTAAATATGTATGTATATTTTCTTTATTATAAAGCGATTTCACTCTAAAGAAGTTCTTAGGATTTCAGATAACTGCCTATTAATCCAACCCAGACCACCTAGAAGAAAGACGTGGGGTTTCTTTTGTTTTCATCTTCACAGCATCCTACAGAAACAGTACAATTTTTCCCTGGAAGAGACTGTAGCCTGTTGAATAATTGACAAGTAACCATCTGCTCAGTTTAGGCTCTTTTGGCAAATACTGTACATAGAATTAGAAGGAAAACCTGATGATTGAAGTGAGCAGGGATGACCAAGAATGAACCAGCTGTTGCCACTGTTAACTAAGGCTGAGGAAGGCAAAATTTGCAATCTGAAGAGCTTACCTGTAGTTTCTTCTTCCTCTGATTCATTGTCTTCATCATCATCATCTTCCTTCTCCTCATCTTCCTTTTCTTCTTCTTTTCCTTTTTCGACCCTCCCTTTCCCTCCCTCCCCCTCTGGCTCTTCCATTCTTTTCTCACCAGCCTCTTCCAGCATTTTATCCTCTTCCTTTTCTCTGCTGGATGTTAAATTCATCATAGTTATGTCAGGCAGGCTTCCATCTTGGTGCACCAGTCTGTTGGTAAAGAGTAGCGTGTCAGCAAACTAAGCAGTAATGACATCGTAGTGTTTTTCAAGATGATAATTAGAAAAAATAAACTGCTCATGGAAAATGCCTTAGAAGTGGAAAAGTTAATGATTCTTGTATTTTCTCCAAACACACACTGCAAATTGAGTTGGAATGTATTAGTAACTACTTCTCACTCAGGTACTAGTGGTTAGTTAGTAATGAGTGGTATTGACACTTAAACTTGACATTTTCCCCACTGGAGAAAATGGTCAGAGTTTAAGATGTAGAAGCATGAAATGACATTGTTTAAGAGGAAACATTTCATGACTTCATAGGGGACTTACTCATTTTGGTGGTTTGGTATTTTTTTCTTGAGGCTGCTCAAAGTAATTGGAACAGAAAGAAAAAGGGAGATGAGAACAGAGGGGTTACAGAAGAAGGTCATCAACAAATATGTCGTGCTACAACACAAGTCATAAAGCGTTCTTCTACTCCATCTGCAGAAGCCTTCTGATGCCAAGAGCATGCCATCATGACATTCACAGGGCGCTTCTATAAAGAAACATGGAATTGCAGCACAGATGGAAAGGGGCCAACCTATTTACACCAGCGCTAAACATGGTCAGTGTTGTACCATGCTGTCAGTAATGCAGCTCAATCATCACAGGTATTTGACCGATTACTGTGAATTCATTTCCACCTTCTTCTAATTTAATGATGCAGCTGGGGAGCCAAGGAATTTGAAAATTTTCTTCCAGCTGTGTGTTTGGGAACAAAAAAAAGCAAAAATTCTATGGCTGTGGCTTCAGTGTATTTTATCACGTCTGTCTTTGATAGTGCCATTCATTCTCTCTTTTCTACATCTCACTGAGAATTTTTCTTAGATTTCTAACTGTCTCTTACTAAAAACTATTAATAACTGTCAGACTACAAAAACTGAGATACAACTGATTTAACATAAAAATGGCATTTCACTATTGCTATGGTGCCAATTTTTCTGAGATTTATTCAGTACATAACTTCTTTTTACTGAGAAAGAGAGACATTCTCCTATAGCTTCGGCTATTTTCTTTTTTCTCTCCCAGCTGTGCTGTTGGTACTCACCTCCCATATTTGCAGAAAACCCACTTTTCCTAATTCCCTGATTCTATGTGCTTTGCCGAGCATAGCACTTACTGCCATAAATAGTCCCTTTAAATATGACTTCTTGCAGTAAAGTCTCGCTTTGGCAAGTGCATATCTGTATGATCAGGTCACTAAATGTTTAGTTATGCTGTTGAAATTACTACACTCAGCATACTTTCAAGCACCTGTTAGACTTCCTGGACTAATGTAACTAACTTTAATACGCTACAGTACCATCTCAGGGATTTATTTTACATGATGTAAAATTCTGGCCTATTACCATTTAGACAGGAAACTCTGCCAATTTTAACTAGGATTTTTACAGTTCAAGAAACTAAAAACCTAGATTTACCCATCTGATCATTAAAAAATGTGAGCATAGGCTAAGCAGTCAACGACAAATTCAAACAGGCAGAATTATTTTTCAAATATCTGGGAGTTGCAGTTTCTTCAGGACGGAAACTTTGGTGGCTCAGATGAGGGAAAAAGTACAGAAATTTGAGTAAATAGTCCTGAAGTAGAAATACCGCATCAATTACCAAAAAGCAGAAAAGGTGGTTTAAAAGTAGAAGTTTAACAAGACAGTCAAGCACCAATAAATCTTGCTGAATAAATACATTCATGATAATGATTACTAAAACCCCGTATCATGGATTAGGCAGTGAACCTGAGTGTCCAACAATCTGAAAGTCTCTTATACTCAACAATATATTCAGTAGCTTTGGCATCTGAAAATAGGGCTTTTTGTCCCATATACTTTATTTTCATATTTAAGCTAGCACACATACTAAAAGGATATTCAAATCTCTGTAAAATGACTGAACAATAATATTCCCTAAAATAACACAGTGACTTTGCATATCTACCTACAACGCTAACAAATTACCAAAAGGAGGGTCATGTACAAAGAAGAGAGAATGAATTTTCAGTTGCAGTTCAAATGTTATAGGGATCCCCAGTTAGCATAAACCATCAGAGCCCATTTAAAAGGCAATGCGCCATCAGATGGCATTATATGGCATCCATATAATCAGACAGGTTTTGCACACGTGCAACTGCATTGATTGTAATGAGGTATCTTCCCAGCTGACCCCCATAACGGAAAAATCTACATTCACACTGGTGTAAATCAAGGACTTAATGACTTACCTCAGCATAAACTGGACAGAAACACAGTAATCCTATAGGATTTTGTATGAGAGGACTCAACTTCTCTTATTCCTATAACTCCCAGTCGTATCCAGGAGATCCAGAAAGTGATGGGGTTATAAAGATGGGTACATGCAATATATATATACTTGACAGAGCCTCAGTATGAGCTTAGTTTTCAGTATGTCACTGCTTAGTTCTATCAGCATCAGTAGGCTTGAGCGTGGGACCGCATGCTCAGGAGACTCAAGGCTAAAAGTCCTGCCCACTATTCAGAAAGCCAGTCTACTTGGAATCTTTCTTCCCAAACTTCCCCATTTACTGCTAGGGTTGCTTTTCCACTTTTTAAAATATTTTTTTTCCCCACTACAAGATCACACGATATCATGAGGTATTCAGATATAAAACCTACACTGGTTTAGAATATCTAAGACAAGCGACCCATATAGGTGTCACAGCTAGTCAGATGTAACTTCAGGTTGATAACTGCTTACCAGTGGGAAATTATCAAAAATAACAGAGAGATATTGTGTCTGATACTTAGGAAGAGAAATAACTAAATAATAATGCAGACAACATGCCTGGAAGGTACAGCCACTAATGCTTTTAACTGAGAGCATTTCTTACCCTCAAATTCATTCAATAGGGTATCAATAATGCAAAGTATACTAGTGGATCTAGTTTTAGGTGATTTCAAAGCAATTTCAGAGGCACCAAAATCAGACATGTGCCCCAGGTTCTCACTGGACTTCTAGTACTTTCATCTTTTTGTACTTTCCTAGAGCAGAAGATAATTAATAACAACTTACTGGACGCATTATGAAGCATCTTTTGCCTTTGATAATTTTTTTGCAATCTGTTTATGAATTGTTTGAAACTTTGTGGCCCAAAATGATTTCCCAAGTATGTGTCATGCACAGCCTTAATAATAGAAAGCTTTCTGCTCTGCAGAATGTTAGTGACCCATCCCCTGAATATTCAGCGTGCGAGGTTCAAACTGAGCACACAGTGCCATACTCTGTTGGCAGGATCCTGAGGCTTTTCTGCCTGCATCCAAGGCCAGCTGGTGGATACATGTCAGGACATGTGGACAGGTCAGGAGGGCTCAGCACAGGTGTGCCTCTCCTGTCTTTAGGAGATGCTTTCATGCTGAGGCTCTTGCTGCACATTGTGGCTGCATCGCAGCTGTGGCTGCACCTGCCCCCATGCTTCCACGCAACCCTAAGCCTGATCCATAGACTGACTCCCTGCCTTCACCACCAGTCTGGCTCACCTCTATGGACTTGTTGGGAGCTCACCAGGTTATGGCTGACGTTACTCTCTCCGGATATGATCCTCACCCTCAGTTGCTGGTTCCCATTCCTGACTCCCAGTGGGTGAGAGCCCAGCCTTGGCTCCTGGCTTGCCTGCCCTCACCGAGCTGCCTGTCCTTGCTGATCCCTAACACATGGGCTTCTTACAGACTAGGTTTCTACTCTGGTGGACTGTTAAGAACCCTGGCCTATACTATGTGATGACATCTGAAGAAGGAGTGTGACATGACACACAAATTAACTTCTTGTTAGAACAGGCAGCCACAATTATTTGAACTAGGGATTTTCTTGGCTTTCCTGTTTATATTCAGTAGCAACAACAAACTCAGAATTCCTTCTGCTCTCAGAGCTGATTAAACAAAAGCCCACATTTACTCCAGTCAAATATTTTGAAAGAAACCTACTTTATGAAACTGTTTTCAAGATGTCATTTATACAGGGATGATGAAGATTGCAATATTGGCTTTTGCAGTTTGGATCCTGTAGCGCCCAGCTCAGCGCATGAATTAACAGCCTTAGCACGCCATGGTTTCCATGTACTTCATGTTCCATTTGTGTCTCTGAACTGGGAAATCTCAGTCTGTACAGACTCATAATACATACCGCACATTTCACTGACCTGGCCTTCAGATTCTCTTAGGTGCTTGTGAGGAAGACAGGGATGTGTGTATGTGCGTGCATGCAGGCATGCATCTTTCCATGCACAAAAAAAGGGTAAATAAAAAAGCCTCCTCAACCAAGTATGTCTGCAGCCAATTACAAATAGCAATGATTATTCCAGTATTGAGGCAAGGGCAAAATTTAAGAGAATTCCCAGTTGGGTCATGAACTCACAAGGTACAAATATGCAGGAGAGATGTATTAACTGAGCCACCAGCTTTAGGAAACTACAATACCTGAACATTATCTCCCTGTTTACTTCACAGTACTGTATGCAGCAAAGTGTACAGCAAGTACATTTTTTTTTTTAAAGGCAATTAAGAAGTAAGAAAAACGTTAAGATACATTTGTTTTAAAGGAAAGGAAAAGTTGAAGTACCCACCTATTTATTATTAGATAAACACGGCCATTGACTTTGGCGTGACTATGAAGTGGGAGATGAAAGCACAAGAATGCATGAGATGAAAATGGGAAATGAATTAGAGAGAGAGAAAAGGAAACTGTTAAACAGGAATGAATGCACTTTCCTGTCTACCAAGAGAGACACATTGTCATAACAAAGCACAATCTGAAAGCTTAACACACCATGCAGTGAAAAGTCTAGGAAGCTTAAAAATGCAGTACTTCGATGTTTAGACCATATGAAACTTCAGTTAGAACTACAGGTACTTTTCATGGTCCCCAAAATGTGAGAAGAGCCTCTACTGTTTTCTCTCAAGTAAGCCTTAGAATATCCATATGTTTTTAAAACAGATATTTTACTTCTTTTATTTAAAAGAAATCGTGACAGAGCATCATACCATAGAAATTATCTACCTCACAGCCTTTATCTCTGCAGTACCATAACTCACAGTACAGCAAGGAAATAGGCTTGGAAAGTCCTAATCAGAGGATTTTTATTTCTCCTGCAGGTGTAAAATTAAGACAATCAGTTCTGTCATCTTTAAAAATAGTGAGAAGTGCCTCATTCTGCCAGTTCCAATGTACCAGTTTCTGTCCCCTCTATTTGAGGCTGGCAGTGCCTTACTCTTGAACCTACTCTGCAAACTTTGCTCATGTGAAGCAGCACCATAATACATGAACAGCCTCAGCAATTTTAACAGGACTCTTCAGTTAGACACAAACATAATACCACAATTATACATGGCTTTTCAGGGGCAGATGGAGGAACTGGAGCTCTTGTCCCTATTACTTTCATGACTAGCTCTCAACTGCTGTGGTTATTTTAACAAGTTTGCTATTAAAAACATTGAGTTCTGTCTGCTTACTCAAAACTAGGATTCAGTTTCAAAATAGCAGCATAAAAGCAGTTTTGAAAGGTAAACTAGCTGTTGAATCAGTGCTACAGTTTTCAAAGCAAAAGGGAAAATTAAGTTTTAGTGGCTTCGTTAAGAAAATTGCACACACCCGTGAGTCTTTAATCTGTGCTTTAATTGTCCCTGCAGCTTATTTCTATTGCTAGCATTACTGGTAATTTGGAGTTGGTTGTTGTGCTAGTTCTTATCCAGCTTTATGCATCATCAATACAAATGTCAGCTGAGCTCTCATCCAGAAGCTTTGAACTATAAAGTCAGCTGATGCTCAGTACTGACTGATCAAACTGAGGGAACAAACCAGCTGGATCTTCATATGGCAGGCAGTGTTAATGATAGTACAAACCAGAAAAAGTGTTCTGATTTGGGTATTGGACACAATTGTGGAAGTTTCTGAGGAGGAACAAATGATATATGGGGTAAGTGTGATTCTGAAACACTGCAAAATGGCAAATGTAGCACATATGCCACGTTTAAGAATTAAAAATATCTAGCTACTTATCTGACAGCTCAATATAATCTAACGTACATTTAGACTTAAAAAATTAGCATTACAGTAGCAAGACAGAAAAGCCAATGATCTCACACAATCCTCCTCACCTGCCACTTTACTGTAGCAAGAAGCCTGGTGTGACAATGAATATTTACTTTCAGCACTGTATCTCAAGGCTACTTAATCTGGGCAAAACTTTTTGCTCTCAACAAGGCACTGAAAACATTTTGTGTCTTTAGTATCACTGCTTCTGTCCTTTGGGAATGATGTGTCTTTAGTCACAGTGATTCTTTTCATGCCAGCATTTGGATAGCTGTATAATATTTTGGTATCTGTCATGTATAATAGAAAGATTTGCAAGTAGAGGTTTCACAGGCAGAGTGTACTGTACCATGAACCCATCTAAATCCTGGGAGCACCTTAGGTTTTGGTTTGGGTTTTTTTGGTTTTTTTTTTTTTTTTGTTTCCATTTTGTGCCTACTGGATCAGTGGAAGCTGTTTCTATGTTACTCAGCACAAGTGCAAAGTTTGGGCTACAAAAGAGCTTGCACAGTTACTGCAAACTATAATGCATTCCTGCAGATGCCTCAGAACAGGAGCAATCCTCCATTTCAGCTCTGACACCTATCTGGGCTCTGGTTTCAGGGCTTGACTGCCTCGTTCAGAGATGTTAACGTGCACCCGCTGCTTCACAAGAAAATTTGCTCACAGGCCATTCCAAAGGGCCCTTGAATCTACCATCACATTTAGCAATTCAAGAAAAGCAAAAAGACGAAGGTATTATGTATGCAAACAGCCATTGTAAAATGTAAGTTAAAAACCCCACAACATTGTTAGGAAACTTTGTCAACTTGGATTTGTTCTGGTTTTAGCAGTTACTTAAATACAGAAACCAGAAGCGTTCTGTAAAAGTAGAGCTTATTCTCATGCACTGATGATAGGGGACACAAACACACTTGTACCATACATACACTGTAAAGTAGCTTTATATTAAATTGAATGCATGAAAAATATCTGAAATGCTTTTTTAAATCTAGCAAGTCCTAGAGCAGAATTCTCTGTTAAGATAAACACAACACACTGTGGTATACGTGATGTTATGCAGCTAGTTTGCATTCATAGATGTGCAGCTGAGTTACATGTATCATTGGACAGGTAAACACCCAAGAAGTACTGTCTAAATGAATTGGTTTCTTCAATGAATTAGAGTAAATGTCATCACATAATATAACTCTATGTACTATCAAACCATTTCTCTTTCTTGTGCTCCTGGAGTAGGATCCTAGGCCAGACATGTTTTTATGCAGGAGAATATGGAAGAGTTCAACGCAGGAAAAGTGAGGTGCCGGACTAATGAAAAAACACTAATGAACTTCTGGATGAGATCACTGAATGTCTCAAAGAGCTAGAAAAGCCAAGGGTCAGTGCTTTAAAAAGTGACCAAAGGTTTGGGATTTTTCAAGTTCAACTTTACAAAAAGGCCTAATTGTCCAATGTAACTGTGGTATTCGCCAAAGATCTCCAAATCGTCATTTGGGTCTCAAAATGGGCTCTGGAAACCAGAAGTGACCCAAATTAAAAGCCTATTTCCTACTACTGACAGGACTTACAAAAAGGCACACATAGCAATTCAGCATCTAACTCTCATTAAAGGTTAAAGACAATGAGATAAATACTTAAATATCATTAGTAGCTTTGAAAACATACCCCAAAATGAAAAACTTCAGTGTGTAGGGTGAAGTGGGGGGAAGACAGATACTTCAGTTGTCATTTGTTTAAGCGGGGTGCTGGATACTGCGCACCTCCTTTTTAAATCAGGTAGACACAGCAAAGGCAAATGACATCTAATGAAACGTGATCATTACAAGGCAGTCAGAAACAGCATATTTATACAGATAATCAATAACTCCATTTATTTTGTTTCTTTACCTGTAAATAGTATTGTCCTGTTTGCTGGTTACAGCTTTCAAATCAGTGAGCTGGAGAAACCGGTCATGGAAATAGTGAAGGTGTAAGATACAAGCCAGCAGGAAGGAGGTGGGGATAAAGATGCGTGTGAATAGCTCAGCCACAGAAAACTGTTTTAAGCCAAGGTCCGCTAATCTGGAAAGAAAACCAGGAAGCAACTAAGCCACCCTTCCACACCAAAATCTTTTTCTTGCTATGAGACACTACTACAAATCATTCGCAATAGGAAATAAGGGGCTGGTACTTGTTACGTATTTTTGCTTTTTAAAATTCTTCTAACCCAGCAAGTTTTACAATGCAAATATCTTGCATTTGGACTCAGTAATGTAGAGAGATACTGTAATGTACAGAGTCAAATGAACCAACCCTGCCACAGATCTCTTGAACCAGATTGAGTCATCTCTAACTGAAATTCCTGCACTGGAGATCCACTCATATTGCATATACTTTCTCACGTAACCTTTTGAGAAATGCCCAACACATAAAGAGGAGGAAGAAGCACAAACCTCCTCATTAGCAGGAGGGCAGGTCCACCTTCATCAGCTCTAGACATCCTGCAAACCTACCCTTAATCTCTCTCTGGACCTTGTTCCTGTGGTCAAGGAGGTAGAGAGAAGTAGTGGCACTGTACTGGAGACAGTGCCAAGGCCTTGGCAGCAGACAGGAGGAAATGCAACTCTTTGAACCCCTCTCATGCCCTTTCTCATCTCTATTGTTACACCAATAAAACTGTGGCCTCAGAGCTGAGACCTTAGTCAGCTATGCCTGGGGATGGTCTCATGACATTTTTCCCCCATAAGGAGAAAGACTACTCTCAGACCGTGCCAGCACACTGAACACAAAAGTCCAAAGAAAAAAAATGATATTAATCAGAAACACTTACTTTTTTTCATCCAGGCCTGTCATGTTCTTCCACAACCCAGGGAATGACTCAAACTGGTATGTATAGATGAAGATAAGTACCAACATCGTGTAAACAACCACTGACATCCAAAAGTACTTTAAAATCCTTCTCCACCATTCATAGTGCACCTGAAAATCACACACTAAAGATGCTGAAACAAGCTGAAGGCAAAGACATGAATAAAAGTACTGCCAACCAAAGATGATTACTATTTTTCCTAGCTGGCCTAATGTAAACAATGCTTACCATCCAAGGGCAGCCACAGTTCTTTGCGATACAGTTTCTACCCCTGATGCACATGCACTTAAGTACAGATTTTTGTGTAAAAATGTCTGTTGGGACATGGTCACAGACATGAAGGCCAGGGAGAGCTTCAGTCACGCAGTTTCATCACCTAATGTGGATGAAAGTTAAGGAAGAAAGGGACTCCATGCTCATCGGGGTGTGGAAGCTGTGTGCACCAGCTGTCACAAGAACTGGTGGCTACGTAGGATGTGCACAAGCCCAGAATTTTCCCACACAGGTTCCAAAGCTCACGATGATGTGGGGTGGCATCCCAGAGCAGAGGTATGTATTGTGTGCATTAACTTATGTGCACCCTGCCTGTCACTATAATCAAAAGCCAAAGGAGAATTAGTCTTAACCCTTTCAAATGACCTTACTATGTTGTATCTAACTAAAGAACAAACATACCATTTATGAATCGTGTTTGGAACTACTTCATTACCAAGTTAAAGGTATGAACCATTGTATTCAAGAACAAAATTTAGTTAACACAGTTCTCACTTACCTGATAGAGAGCCACACAGAAGAGAAACAGTACCATATAGATGATTTTGTACATGACAATTCTACCCTCAAAGCTGACAAAGAAGAACATGCCCCCACAGACGTAAATCCAGTACTTGATGAACATAGCCATCACCAGCTTCCCCAGGACTTTCATAATATCCTGTTCATCCTCATCATCCTCTTCCTCCTCTTCCTCCTCCTTCTCCTCCTCCTGTTCTTGTGCCATTTCACCCTCTTGCAACTCCTCTTCTGCAAATACAGAGTCACATTTGGCCTCTGTCTCTTCTGGAAACTTTTAGTAAGAATTGAAATGGGTGGAAAGTAAAATTTCTGCACACTTAACACAGAAACTTAAACCACAATATTCACATGAGACTGTATTTCTGAATCATACACTTGTCCAGAGCAGGGGAGAGTTTTAACCTCATATGAGCTTCAACCTGCTCCTGGAGCCATACAAGGCATAGCTGTATGTCCTTACCAGACACCCGTCTTCACTTTGTCTGAAATGCAGGCAGCTGTAGCAGAAAATGAGAGCCTAAGGGTTGTGTAACGGATAACAGTCAAAACACTTTCCATAGCAATACCTATACTCTCAGGCAAGAAACCCTTTAAACTGGAAAACAAAGAAACCACCAGCAGCACCAGAAACCTCTCATCTTGAGTTTAAAGTTTAAACTCTCATCTTGAGTTTGAACCTCTCATCTTGAGTTTCATCCTTCAGAGAATATTGTGGTTACCTCCAAAAACCACAAGCAAGAGAAAACATTAACATAAACCCAAACAAGATTAAAAAACTTTAAATGCTGCACTAACACTGCTCTTTTTCAAAGAAACTACCACTTATCCAGCTTCTTCTGCTGTACCTGAGCCACTGCAGAAAAGACAAACTGCTTTTGCCGTATGAAGAGGTCAGGATTCCCTGATTATTAACCTTGTGAGGCTTGTGGAGGGCATAGTAACTGTCCCCCCAATAGCAAGCACATGAGCAAGTATCTAAGTAACAGGGCTTGTCAAACTCGTAGCATGCAGCTGTAACAATTTTCTTCCCATTGAGAACAATACGGAGACTTCAGCACCAAAAGGCTTGCTTTTTGTCCCACTCACCATTCCTGTTTCTCAGACACTTTCCTTGCTCTTGCTTTGCATATCCTTGCAGTGTCCAGCTCTGACTCTGATCAGATATTTTACTGAGACAAATACTGTAATTAATCAAACAGGAAACTATATCACTGCTTCCAGGGCTGGGTTTCTACCATTTCAGTGAGTTGAACTTGTTCAGATCAGCATCCAGAGAGAAAAAAACAGGCAAGGAAAGTTTGGGGGAATATGTGCCCAGTAGCAAAAGATAGAACAGGCCACCGAGCTGCTAGATGAGTTGAAACTGTAGCAGTAAACTTTGCTCTCAGATATGCTTCCGATAGCATGAACCTCTGCACTGAAAATACACATGCTTAGTTTCCCATTAAAATGAGTAGTTTAGCTTCTGGTTCTGTGCAAGTTTTATGTACAAACACAACTTCCAAGGAATTTAGCAACTGATTTTTCCTACATAAACTCTTCTCCCCCTGTGGTTAAACTCCTAGGACAATTAACCTGCTGGTTTGAGTTTGGGACACAGGAGTAAACAGATTATTTGAAAGTCCTGTGATATTTCTCAAATAAGTCATTTTAATTACCTTCCAGTAAAGAGAATTCTCATTTTATTTGACTTTCTAAAGTTCAAAGGTGTTTTATTTTATATCCCTAGAGATAGATGCTCATAGAATTTGTAATACCTTTCTTAGCTATTAACAGGTATCTTGTTAATTGTTTTCAGCATCACAGAAATGCAGTAACCAGAACTTCTATCATGACTGAAGGACTAAATTGGATCTGGCTTTACCTTTTTCTTCATTTTCTTCACTTCCAACTTTGACCTCAGATAAAGTAGCTTCTTTTAGCTGAAGTGCTTTCTGTTCAGTGAGGTGTTGCCTAAGCAGTAGCCAGAAAGTAATTGTGAAAAGAATCTGCAAACAAAAATCAAAACAAAAACAACAGACTAATTGTATTTCCTATGTCCTACTAATACACATATATGTTTTAAAAAATACTGCATGCCTTTGTTTTCTCTGTCTATCAGAAAATGGCACTGATAGCATCACCATCAAAGTGCATCTTTGTAAAAGTTAAGTCACTTAGGAAACACCCTGCATTAAAACCAACTTTATTTCATTTGTTTTCCATTGACTAATCACTTACCATTCTGCATCTCTTCTTAAAGGCATATGCCTATACGATTTTGTTCTACCCCGTTCTATTCAGTTTTTAACTACTGTCTTACAAGATTAAGGATCTTTTCACTATGTATCGAGTGGTATAATTCCCATGTGTTCATTTTTGTTCTTTTTCCCCCCTTTTTTTCAGGGAAGCAGAACATGTAGGTGAGTGTATTGTCATTATTACAGTTTTGTATATCCTAAATCTTTTAATATAGGAGGTTTGGTACTTCAGGTGCTTACATGCAATTAATTTAAAAATCAGAAAATTCTTTGTATGCCGTTAAGTTACATAAGATCCAGTCAACTGAATATGCCTTTCATTTGGAGCGGTTAGAAGATTTAAGATGGCTTTTCATTCTTTGAGGAGCCTTAAGATATGATAATTCAATAACAGCCGGATACCTTAGAAACAAATAAGGATATTTAATGAAAAGTGTGTTTCTGTGTTTTGCAAAAAGCTAAATTAACAGCTTGCAATACTGAGAGATGGTCAAAATTCAGAAAACAGCTTTGATGCCTATTCATCACACACTTGATTCTACATACATTCTACAAGGTTTCCACTGATTTCAGCGGCACAGAACAAGACTTACTTGACTACTTAGCAAGAATAAAATCTCAAATAGGAAGCACGTAAGAGCCAAGGATTTTGCACACAACAGAATGACAAGTCAAGCAGTACAATTTAAAGAACTCTCCTGGTTTTCATCTAACGTGGAAGTACTTAATGGGGGAAAGGAGAGGTCCCAGGCTAGTGACAGCTGTTTTCACTACAGTTAATGCTGTGAGCTACAGCAGATTTTCAGCCTCTGTGAATTGTCACAGCTTCTCCAGATACCTTCTGAAGCTCTGGCCTTTGCAACACGAACTTTTGATATTGTAAAACACAGATTTGTTCTGCGGCAATTAGCTCCATCTCCCTCCTGGATTTATGCCTTGTTCTTTTTGACATTTCCAAAGCCAGAGCTAGCTCTAAGAAAAGACTTGAAGGGTTGCAGATCAAATAAATACTTTCAGTCACCTTCTACAGTATCCCTTTTATTTCCTTTTCAGACCAGGAAACACACATATAGCATGCAGAAAATTATGCAGAAAGAATTACAGTACCTTTCTATTTTCCTCTCTTTGCAGAATACAGTATCAAATCTTTATTTACATTCAACTGTTATTCAAAGGACTTTAAACTAGGAATAACAAGGAGGGACAGTTACTAGCAGCCTTGAGAGGACTGACAAGCAAAGGGTGTCTGGGGTGATACGAACAAAAGGAAACACATAATCAACAAAACAGGGTATATGTGGGGTCACTGAAAACATTTGTATGTAAGCAAGAAAATGTGTTCAAGGCACCATTATGGGGAAACCTTCTACATCCTTTCTGGGAAATCAGCATGCCAGGTGCCTCTCTGAAGTGCCTGTACACTAATGCATGCAGCATGGGGAATAAACACAAGGAATTAGAGACCTCTGTGCAGGGCTATGATCTTGTTGTCACAGACAGGGTGTGACAGCTTGCATAGCTGCCATAGAGAGATACAGACTCTTTAGGAAGCACGAGCCAGGAAGATGTGGAGGTGGAGCTGTGATTTGCATGACAGCACAGCTGGAACATGCGGGCTCTGCCTGGGGATGGATGATGAGCTAGCTAACCTGGGAGAAATACAGAGGCACTGGCCGAGCATTGCAGAGACATGGTTAGAAAAGCCAAGGCCTGAAGCTGAGTCTGGCGATGCATGCTGAGAGCAACGAGAAGAACTTCTGTAAGTACATAAGCAGAAAAAGGAAATCTGGGGAAAATGTGGGCCCATGCTGAGTAGGGAAAGGGCCCTGGTGATGCAGGACATGAAAAAGGCTGAGGCATCAAATGCCCCCTTTGCCTCAGTCTTTGCTAGGAAGACCAGCCTTCAGGAATCATAGGTCCCTAAGGCTGTGGGAAGTCTGAAGCAAGACACACCCTTGGTGGAAGAGGACCAGGTCAGGGCATGCTTAAGCAAACTGAGCATACGTAAATCCATAGGTCCTGACAGGGTGTACCCACGAGTGCTGAGGGAGCTGGTAGATGTCATTGTAGGGACTACTCTCAATAGCTTTGATTGACTGTGGTGACTGGAAGACTGGAAGAAAGCAAATGTCACGCTCCTGTCTTCAATAAGGGCAAGATGGAGCATATAGGCTCATCAGCCTCAACTTGATCCCTGGGAAGGTGAGGTGGTGGGATGTAGAGGAATGAAGGCAGTGGGTTGATTAGCATTGATAATATGCAGCTGTGGCCTTGCCTCGAAGGCAGTGGGTTGATTGACATGGATGATGTGCAGCTGTAGCTCCTTCCTGCTAAGTGGTTAAACAGCCCTGAGGAGTGTGGGAGAGGGGTTGGGTGGAGGGAGAGCAGTGTGGTCTGGCCTCTGGAGGAAGAAGAAACAGCATGGGCAGTAGAATCAGGCTAATGGTAAAAGCCTTGTTGCAGTTTGCTAGTTTTGCCTGTGCTGTGACAATTGGTGCCCTGTGTGAGGCAAACTGATTTGGACTTTAACTACAACAGTGGGACACTAGAACAGGTTGCCCAGAGAAATTGCAGATGTTGCATCATTGGAAGTGTTTAAGGTCGGACTGGGCAGGGCTCTGAGCAACCTGATCTAGTGAAAGATGTCCCTGCCTATGGCAGGGGGGCCAGACTAGGTGATCTTTAAAGGCCTCTTCTGACCCAACTGTTCTATGATTCTAAGATGATGGAGCAGTTAATCCTGGAAAACGCTTCCAGGCACATGAAGGGCAAGAAAATCACCAGGAATAGTCAGTGTGAATTCACCAAGGGTAAGTCATGCTTGACCAACCTGATAAACTTCTGTGATGAAATGACTGCCTTGGTAGATGAGAGCAGCGTGTACTGCCTACCTAGACTTCAGGAAGGCTTTGACACTGTCTCCCATAAGATCCTCATAGACAAGCTGATGAAGTATGGGCTAGATGAGCAGTGAGGTGGATTGAAAACTGGCTGAACAGCTGACTGAGGTCAGAGTGTAGTAATCAGTGGCATAAAGTCTAGTTGCAGGTCAGTAATTAGCGATGTATGCCAGGGGTATATACTAGACCCAGTCCTGTTCAATGTCTTCATTTATGATCTGGATGATGGGGCACAGTGTACACTTACCAAATTTGCTGATGCCACAAAACTGGGAGGACTGGGTGATACACTAGAGGGTTGTGCTGCCATGCAGAGGGACCTCAACAGGCTCAAGAAATAGGCTAACAGGAACAGCATGGAGTTCAACAACAGGAACTGCAAAGTCCTGCACCTGGGGAGGAACAACCAGTTCACGCACCGTTACAGGCTGGGGGCTGACCATCTGGTGAGTAATTTGGCAGAAAAAGCCTGGGGGTCTGGGCGGACACCAGGTTGAACACGAGCCAGCAATGTGTCCTTACAGCAAAGGTGGCCGACAGTATCCTGGGTTGCATTAGGAGAAGTGTTGCCAGCCGGTTGAGGGAGGTGATCCTTCCCCTCTACTCAGCACTGGTGAAGCCACAATTTGAGTGCTGTGTCCCATTCTGGCACCCCAGTACAAGAGACATGGACATACCGGAGAGAGTCCAGTTGAATGGCCATGAAGATGAAGTGACTGCAGCATCTCTCCTATGAGAAAAGACTGAGAGCGCTGAGACTGTTCAGCCTGAATAAAAGAAAGCTCAGTGGAAACCTCATCCAATGTCTATAAATAACTGAAGGGAAAGTGGAAAACAGACGAAGCCAGGCACTTTTCAGTGGTGCCCAGTGACGGGGCAATGGGAACAAACTGAAACACAGGAGGATTCCTCTGAATGTCAAAGAACATTTTTTGGGGGGTGTGTGAGGGTGACAGAGCACTGGCACAGGTCACCCAGGGAGGCTGTGGAGTCTCCATTATTTGAGATGTTCAAAAGCCATCTGGGCAATGGTCCTGGGCAATCAGCTCTAGATGGCCTTGCTTGAGTTGGGGGAGTTGAATCAGATGACCTCCAGAAGTTTTTTTCAGCCTCACTCATTCTGTGAAATTTACACAACACATCATATTCAGCCTGAGACCCCACCAGACATCTTATAATGGTTTTATGAGGGTGGTCAAATCATAATATATACTCAACAGTTCCCTTTCTTGACACCAGCTAGTTTTAGATAACATATTTGATGATATAGTTAATAAAAAAGTGTCAATGTTCTCTTTAAAACTTAGAGTTTTAACAAGTTATTGAGGCAAACTGTAGAACTTCTCTTGCAGAACCCCTTGAACTTTAGCTCTCTTACTAAACTAGCCCAACCTATGAGAGAAATAATACAGCACTTGCAGGTTTTCAGATGCATTAAAGACCCAGAAATGGTTGTCCAAAGGGCACTGCCAACATGAAAAATCACTTACAGAATCACCTTAAATAGTAATTAGGAGTCACAAGGGAAGTGACTCACTTAGTGCAAGGAAAGCAGTGCCAACTAGATGCACTGAGATGCCCCTCTTGGGTACTCTAGGAAACAGCTTCCTATTTATGCTCGTGGCCTCCCCAGAAGCAAACTTGCCAAATAAAATGCATTTTGTAGTGCTTTCAAGACATCAAACTAAAAAAAAATCTATCACACACAGAGGTCAACAAACTCTTCTGTTTCTGACTTGAAATGGATTCCAACTCATGCTGCTTCAGGTGTAAGGATAAAGAATTAAAGTTTAGTCACAGCTATGTACTGCTGCTTGTGCCAAATCACAAGGGAGTAAGCAGTATTGGTAACTGCAACAACACCACAGTTCCAGTTGCCATCATATTTAGAGACAGACCTGACATTCCACGTGCATCAGTCTAACAAATCAAATCACATTTAGTTTTGCATCCAGTTTACAGAGCTAAACAAGTGAGCAATTTCCATCCACCAAGAATTTTCTACAGAATTAGCATGAAAATCCACAAAGATGTCTGAAACGTTTGTTTTGGTATTAGCTTAATATGCAAGAAACAATTTTCTGAACACTATTTTTTAATGCCTTACCCTTTATTGTAAAGCTGCTACTGAGCATGGTTATACTGAATACTAAAGACTCATTCTTAAATGCCAAGAGATTTACTTTTTTATCACCATATATTTTGTGGTTTCATAAATAAATCTCAACTGTTTGTAACACCTACCTTTGATGCCAGCTCCCCAGGTTCCTTTCTTTCTAAAAAACCAGATACTTGAGGAAGCTCATCATTCTTGAGCTCGATGCTCCATATATACTGCAGTGTTAGCAGTAAATTTCCATAGAAAACCATGAATGGTGAACTGATCATGGCATATTTCCTTCGGTCCCGAATCATCCACAATGTGCAAGACCAGATGAGTAACACAAAAGTCAACCAGCTGTGATATGTGATACTCCACGCCTTGCAGGAGGAGGAAAAAGATATAAAAATGCTCAGAGATACATTCAGGAACGACACTGATGCATACTGCCAGTTACATTTAACTTATGCTTCTCGACTCTGCACACATTTTCATTGTCATGAGACTTTTCACCCATATTAATCACCTGATGGGCCGGCTACAATAAAACCCTTGGGGAACATGCAGAAAGTGGATTCTTAAGCCCACAGCTGAGGGTGAACCCTGCGTTGTGCATTAATGGCACCTTGGTAAGGTTTGTAAGCAGACTTATTGCTTCTCATTACACCAAACTAAAAGAGATAGAGAATACAGGCTAACTTTTGGGCACGCAAGATATTGCAAAACGGGCAGCAAAGAATTCAGAGTAGGAATAGCAAAACGTATTCAACAGCTACTAAACTCAAGGCTTGGAAAGATTTACACAACTATGCTAACTCCACACTCTTCTAGTTTTTGGGGAATCAATTTCAAATGGAAGGCTGTGGTATGCACACACTGCGCACACCTAATCTCAAGAACGATTAGACTATGCTAACCACATTAGATTACCTGAAACACAACTCCAGAATGTTTTCTACAGCTTGCAGAAATTCGTTACTGAAAACTGCTCTATTAAAAACGTGGGCAAAATGGGATTTTCAGTGTTTTTTATTAACATTACATTATCAATTTAGGGCTAAATTCAGCTGTAGATATGCTGGTTTAAGTACAGAATGACTCTCAATAAAACATTTCAGATTCCTTTTCAATTTAAATAGAAAAGCTTGAAACATTAAGAATATTTCAAACAGTTTAGCTCCATCCCGCCCTTGGAAATTATGTTTTTTAAGGGTATGTGTAAAACACTAATATGGCATTTCTCTGTCCCCATATAAGAAAATAACTTACACTGAGCTGTCTTTGGCTATGGTATAAATGAAACGTGCAACAGATCACATCATAAATTCATAAATGAATCAGGGTCATATAAAATAGTGATGTATCACTAAGTAAAAAGCTAGTAGTGTCCCAATATTAAACTACAAGAAAACTCTTCAAATATATATTTTCCTTTGATATGGAGAGATATGACTCTAGAAATTAATTAAAACAGAAATGCAGATCATATGAAGCAATGTGAATTTAAAAAATAGGAAAAAGAGGCATTGTGTCAATACAAAAAGAACTACTTGCTAATGTCTCAGAATGCATCAAGTCAGTCCAGATTCTCCACAAGGAGTCTGCTTTATTTAGTTGAGAAACTTTTCCTGTTAAAGGACAGCAAATACAGTTTGAAACTTTATGCAAACAAAAAGCAGCCAAGCTAATTTGTTTTACCATTTTTAATGCAAAATTGGGCCAAGAAGCTTTATGGTTAATTTCATCACAGTTGAAACCTTTCCAAAACAGTAAAACCAAAGCTTTCATTGGGAATATAGAGATCTAATTATTATGCTGAAAATTTGTTACAGTGTAGCTCAAGGTACTTGCATAAAGTGGGCTTAAAAGCAAGCAACAACATGAGAAAGACAAATAAGGGAGGTAAAACAACAGCAAAATCTTGCTTGGTACATAGTATTTTCCTTGAGACCTTTCTGTGTCAATGTAGGAAACCAGGCTTTACAGGATCTTTTCTTCTCAAAGAGTAACAGGATGCATGTTTCAACCTGAAATAGGAACTATATAGATATATTTTTTTATATCACTATGGAATGCTTTAGTTTTGTAGGCAAATTTCTGAGTTAAGGAAAAGCATGACAAGCCTGCTTATGGAGAAGGTTGGGAATCGATAGAAATTGATTTTTCAGGTTTTCTGACATTCAACAGACAACAAAACCCAGGGCTCCCAGTCCTGGAAATGTGACACTTTACCCAGAACTCCATGTGTTGCCCTATTTATTTAACAGGCCTGGGAATTATGCATTAATAACCTAAAACAAACCCAAACTGATGCAGACACCATATTGATGTTTTCTAACCCTGATGCAAACACTTACTGAAAACCAATGAATGAGTTTACTTTCGGGAAAACATTGAGAAGATACATTTATTTGTAAAATTAACAGCTTTTTTTGTTTGGGTTTTTCTGTGGTTTTGTTGTTGTTGCCACTACTTACCATCATGGCTATCAGAGCACAAATGTAACTTTGTTTCATGATAAATTGAAACACAGAGACTAGGGCATGTAATTTAACATTTTCTTTTTCCGCCTGAGTAACTTCCTCTTCCTCTTCGTCCTCCTCTTCTTCCTTTTCTAAGTAGAAAAAGAAATTCTTATTTGCAATTCATGCTGGTCTAAAAGTAGTATATGCACTCTCTCCTGGAATGATTTCAGTTGTAAACACTCTGATGGATACTTCTACAGCAATCAGCAAGCTAAAGATGGGAGCCAAAGAAAAATTACATTTGAGCACAGTAAAGCAAAACCCGCAATCACTATGTTGGTAGACAAAGTATTTTGGATAGTATATGCCTACAGCCCCATTTACAAAATTGCTGTATGGTCAGCCATCATTGTAAGGCAACAGCAATTATTTAACTTCAACAGGCCAAAGACCTTTACAAAATGAAAATAAATGCTAAAGGCAGTGATTGGAGATACAGAATAAGAAAAAATATGGAACTAAGGGTAATTCCCAGGCAATTCACTACCTGACATTTCATCCGAAGTCTCCCATTTGTACTGTGGTGTTGAATACATGTCTGCTTTGGCTGGCCCATTTTCTAATGGCAGTGTGGGGTGGATGGTGTGATAGTCAGCAGGGTTCCCATTCACTGTTACCAGCAGCACCTGCCAGGACATCAGAGAGAGGCACTGCATTTAGGGTGGCTCTGAGGACAATGTGACACCTACTTCTGCACTTCGCTACTGTTGAATTGCCAGTGTGAAAGGAGCTTAACCAGTAACTGCAGTTACTTCCTTCCAAAGCAATTGGTGTGTTTTAGTCATGTTGCATGCAAAACTAGCGCGTAACAGCTTCCAAAATTAATTGTTGTTAGCTTTCTATGCAATATCAATAGAATCACAAATCTGTTTCAATGCAGTTTTTTAGCAACAGTAAAATGCTGCTGCAACTTTGAACTTTTGTAAATATTTCCTTTGAAAGATTTCAAGTTTTTTTCAAATTCCCAGAATGTCACATTGCATTAGGTAACACTTCAACTTATACACAAGCAGTCTGAAAAGGAATAAAAGTATAGATACATAAGCAAAAGCAATTAAGTTACTGCTGAGCCATGGCAAATAACTGTTTGCACGCTCTTGGTCTGTCCTACCCATGAAATTAAATGGAAAGAACAAACCGTGCAAAGGTGGACTAAGTTAACACATCCACAGCTGGGGAAGGCTAAGGTTGATCACATGGCTCAGTATACAAACAGTAACCCAGCGAGCCCATCTGCAGACATACTGCCTTTCCCAGGTTAAATTGGCTTTTTACGGCCCAGCTAGGAAAGTATCATTATATGTCCTGCACTGAAGTTAAAGCTATAACCAAAACTTCATCCTCCTTCTTATGCAAACTAATACATCAAGATTTTCAGGCTTTAGTTCGCATCTAATTATTTCCACTAATTATGAAAACAATGGTTACAGACTACTTTCAGTTTTAAAATTGTACTGGTGAGATCTAAATTTGCTGCCATTAATAAAACCAGTTGTGGTAATTATTGTTTTTGATGCTACATGTATGCCACTTGGTAGTACTAATTCAGTACTCTTTCATTGTTTGATTTCTGTGGCTTAAATTTCAGCCCTTGTGCTTGTTTGAATTAGGGCTCCAGCAACCACAAGCATAAATACCTCTTGTATTGGCAGAAATTCATGTGCAATGGGTTACCGATGGTAGCACATCCTGAAGACTGACTTCTGCTTAGGCTGTGAGATAGGAGCGTATTTTGCCTGTTGAAACTATGCACAGGCATGTGGAATATTTCAGAATAGTATCTGGGTTATGTTCAGTTATATTCAGCAGCTACACCAAGCACAGGCTGTGAAGCACATTTAGATTTGGTTATAGCTGCTCCCAGACTTCAACTGCACCTCCATTCTCCTGTGCATGGTGAACAGAGGATGTTTCTGCTTTCAGAGTCTGCTAGGGTCTATAGCAGTCAAGATAAATGGATCATTTGCTGTCTGTTCAAAGAAAGACTTGGATTTTCTGTAATCTGTAAATTGAACTCATGTGTTGTCAGTCATGCTTTAAGGGCCTCAGCATTTCAACACGAATGAAAGAAAAAATTACAGCAAAGAAGCTAAATCAAGTTTTAAGACAGCTTGCATTAGAAAGCATATTCTGGTATCTTTTATGGTTTAAATAACCCAACGAAATAGCAAAGATTGCTTGCCAGCTGGTACTACTACAAGCAGTTTAACTTCAAACCATCAATTTTAGGGCTAAAGTTTCTCAGTGCAATTATTAAAGAAGCAAAACCCAATTATATTTAGGATAATCAAAGTTATAGGGTAAATGGTAGGCTAACAAAAATAAAGAGGTCTGAAAAATGTCACCTAAGGTTTTATCTTTATGTATCAGTGTAATCTGTATTTACACATATTAAGAAGAATTACAAATACAAAGACTAGTAGTATACTAACATCCGATGGCTTGTATTCATCTTGGGTCATTGACAGAAGCTGCAAAAAGCAATGCAAGACAAATTATTAAAGAAGCATGGCTCAAGCATTAATAAGTCTAACTTTTTGAATACATGCATGCATATTGGGTGACTTTTGCAGATTTGCACTAAGAAATTCAGAAAGAATTCTTAAAAAGCCAGCAGAATTGTACACTATGCTCCATAAAATGATATTTACTGTGCCATGGCATTGACATAAATTTACACTATGTTCTCGTGAATTCAAAACCAAAACTAAGAACGTTGCATTGAGATTTTAGATACTAGGTCAAAGAATTAATCAGTATGGCATTACTGATTAACTGCTTTCTAATGTCTTTCTAATGATCTAATGCTTAAAAACTAAGTTTTTAAATGATCATTAGAATTACTGTAATTAAAAAAATACTTTCCATGAAATGTTATAAAATGTGATACTTCATTCATTTGCCTGAGCTCTGGGGGATTGAGTATATGTGGCTCAACAGAGTGTTTGTATAGCCCAAATCTGACTGCAACCCATCAAAAGAAATTTTGCACTATGGCTCATGAGGACAGATGGTAGAAAGCTGGACCTTTCCAGGAGTTTTCACACAAACTGCCTTAACTGCCCTGCTGAGAATATCCAACAAGGACACCAGTATGCTTGGAGGAAGGTAAGCTAGCAGTCCTCCCTTACTAATGACAGTGTTAATTAGTAGTTATACGGCAGATCAGAGCTTTACATCAGCAGACTTTCTTGCTGTTTTGCACAAAGATAATGGCCTCATGCCAAAAGCCTGGACCTAAACTTATTAAATGTGGAAGCCAGAAACGCAGAGCATGCTCTTTCTTCAGGTCCTTCCACTGACTCTTGTTTTTTTCATTAATTTTTACAAAATATATTCCTACTCTGCCACACAGCCTTGATATTGTGTATGATTTATATAATCACACATGAAGATCTTCTTACTTACAACCTATATAATGCGGCTTCACTTAATTTCAAAGTAATTGTGATAAAATTAACTGACTGATTAAAAAAAAATTAATTCAGAGACCCTTCCCCTCCAGCCTTACTTTTCTCTCATCAGTTGTATAGTGGCTTGCATACCACAGACTTCGTCTTCTCTCTGCTGTCATTGGAATTGGGCTGCAGGCTATTTCTTTGTCATCCTCCCTGCTAACAGATTTCTCTTCATCAGGCATCTGCTAAACAATATAAATGACAAGACTAGTTACAGCTCTCTAAATAACAGTTTTCTCAAAGAATTTAATTTTCCCCTAACTGATGCTCCCTCTCCAAAGTATAACTTTGAAACATCTTTTAGTACCTATCGTGCTCGATCTGTGACAGATGACTCTTACTAGGATGACATTTTCAGAAATGATGACAGATCTTTTCTATGACTTAGTTCATCAATGCCAAGATGTTTCCTGATAATTACAAGACACTAGAATTACCAACACCTCCACAGACTACCTTACTATACAGTCATACCATAAGCTAGTAAGATGTCTAATTTTCAAGGTAGTGTATTGAAAAAAATTCACTCTTCTCATCTGCCTATATATGTGAAAAGCCAACTCTGCTTCACTAAACAACTGAAGAACTGAAAAGATCAAAACCTTTTGAGCATACGTATCTAGCATTAAAGGTTAACCTAATTCACCAATCCATGCCTCAGTATGTAACAAAGTAGTCAGTGCTGTTCATCCATCTAGGCTCATCTATTCCTGCTTCTAAATCAAGCCATAAAAATACCCCTGTGCGCTCATGCTCACATGTCAGACAAGATGACTGGAGCAAGCCAATATGGATTTGCCAAGGGTAACCTGATTGGTTTTTACACTGAAACAACTGGCTGAGCGGATGAAAGGAGAGCTGTGGATGTCAGCTACCTTGATTTCAGCATCTTTGATACACTGTCCCACAACATCTTTGCTGACAAGCTGGTAAGATACAGACCTGACAGATGGACCACAGGATGGGTGGAGAACTAGCTAAACTGTCTTGCTCCAAGGCAGGTAATGGATCTAGGTCAAAATGGTATTGGTCATGAGTGGAGTTCCTCAGGGACTGGTGGCAGGTCTGGTACTATTCAGTATCTTCAAAACTATCTGGATGGAATTGCACCCACACAAAGTCTGTGAATGATACTGAACTGTGTGGTAGAGGTAGATGGGCTAGAAGGAAGAACTACCATACAGAGACAGCGCCAAAAAAAATCCACAAGGTTTAACAAAGATAAAGCCCTGCATCTGGAATAAACCCACATAACGGTAAAGGCTGTGGACAGATTGTGTGGGAAGCAGCTCTGTGGAATAGGCTCAGGTAGCCCTGGTGCACAGCAAGCTGAACATGAGCCAACAGTGAACTCCAGCAGCAATGAAGGCAAACATGTCCTGGACTGCATCGGCAAGAGTACTGCCAGCAGATCAAGGGATGTAATTATTCCGCTGCACCAGGCAAGTGTCAGGCCATACCTGTAATTCAGAAAGAAGGGTGTTTTTTTCAGCCTTCCAATACCTAAATTGTAGTTTTAGAGAAGACAGAGGTGCTCTTCTCACAAGGAGGCATCATTACAGGACAAGAGTCTAAGGGCATATTTGCTTCAGGGAAATGCCTTCTGGATATATATAAAAAAAATATCATTGTGAGAACAAGTAATCACTGACATTGGCTGCTTTTGCTGGAAACATCCAAGACTTGGCCCTGGACAGCCTAATCTGAGGCCCTGCTCTCACAAGGAGTTGCATGAGATGATCTGCATAGGTCCCTTCCCACCTGGACTGTTCTGTGACTGTGATTGTCCATGATCCACATGCTCTACTTCTTCATCTGTGACAGGAACTATTACCACTAAATTGAGGAGGACTGCTAACGTACCAGTCTTAACTCATCATAATTCTATGGCCCAGTAGGGGTATGGGGCCTCTCAAATAGACTTAACATGGACGTCATGATAGCACAGTGACAAGCGGGAGACCTGGGTATGTGTGCACAAACCAGGCTAGGTTACAGCTCCTCTTCAGGCTCCTCCAGACCTCTTCCTGCACTGTGCCTCCTTCTGCAATCTTGAACTTCCCAGCTGAGCTGTTCCAAAGCAGCAACACCTTGCTGTTTATACCAGTAAGAGGAGGAAGCTCAACGGTGTGGTGCTAAAGGGAGGAAAGGGGATGCTCTGGAACCAGTGGGCTGCATGTGGAAGGTGTGAGCATCTTCAGCACAGTGTTGCTCTGCAGGACTCACAGGCCCAGCGATAACATCAGGGACAATCTGCTACTACTGGTTACTCTGCCCTCTGCCTTTGCCCAATTTCTCATTTTGAACCTTAGACCTTGACCCTGCTTTTTATTTTTATTATTATTTCCTCTCTCTACTTGGTTTTCTGGTTTCTCCTGTCTTCCCAAGACTTCATGTGGGTTTTAGATTTTTGGCTTTGATGGAAATAATAAGTATTCAAAATTTCAGAGGAAGGTATGCAAGAAAGTTAAGTGAATATTGTGGAATAATAATAGCAGTGGCTATACCACTCTGACATCCATTAATGCCTGAATGTTTATCTCAAAACTAGTAGAAATGGTGAGGACTAAAAGGTATACCTACCTATGCTTCAAAGTACTGCTTTAAAAAAAACTGTTTGCAAAAAAGTCATGTACAAATACAAGTGATTCTAATAATAAATGTAAAGTTCTTGAGTCAGGTTCTACGTTGCTGTTGAACTCATCAAAGCTCAACAAACTCTGAATGACCAAGTTCAAAGAATTACCAAAACTCTACTTCCTCGCATCACAATCTCCACTGGTATTGTTGTTTAGAGTACTAAGTCAAATCCTCATTCCTACAGCTGTCTTGCTTCATAAAACCACCCCTGTTCAGCAAAGTACACAAGTGGTTGTGGACCCTGGGGCAAGGTCTTACTGACTTCAGTAGGACTTCAGTGGAAGTTCAGGAACTTTGCTGACCTGCAGCCAAAATATAGATTACACACCAGCTTTAGTAGTGTTATGCTGAACTTACCCTGTTATTAACTACAAAACAACCTGAACAGTTTGTTCGTTAGGACTTTTTTTTTTTTTTCTCTTGCCTATTTTGTCCTTTCTACTTAGCAGATACTTGTATTTCTGCTTCAAATTCAGTCTAAGTTGACTTTTGGTTTGCAACAGAAATATCCTGGTACTTGCTTTTTTGCTTAAACTTTATCTACTGCCAACAAAGAGGTATCTGATGGTATAAAAGGTAATTGTTGTCTGAACTTCAGGTACTTCAAAGGCAGGGTCCCAAACTAGGCTTTTAATGAGAACTAGCTGGCAATAAGTGTTCTCATTACCTATGCAAAAACGGCTGGTACAATAGAACAAGAGTAAATCAGTACGCCAGGCAGAAGTCTGCAAAGCTACCCATGGGGACAGGACATTCAAACATCCTAGCTGGTTTTGAAACTCTCTCCATTCCAATCCTAACAGTAAGGTCCTATTTTTAAAATCTTGACTTAGATAAACAATGGTTATTAATTTAGTTTTACTTCTCAGAGGCAATGGTAGCCCTTTTCACATAGGACTGTGTATTTACATTTGATTGTGAAGGGGCATTCCTAGCCAAACTGTAAGATGAAATAAACTGATTCTATGTCACTGCCATTTGAAACTTTAATATAAATGTGGACCATAAAGAAGCTTATCAACAGCATTTAGTTTGGCACCAGGGTGACCAAAACAATACCAGAAGACCTAAGATGTAGACAGTGATTCTAGGAACCTATTTTTAGCCTCAGAGACTATAGGGAAGGGTGGGAAATTTCTCAGAAGAAAAGTCAGAAAACACAGTACTAGTCATATGATCACAACTTGTAAGAGTCCTTTGACTTGTCTATTTCTTCCATTTTTTTCCACTACCTGACCAACTCTCAAACGCCTCTTAATTCAAACAATTCTAAAAATTTCATAAAAGGAGGCTACATTAAATTGCTGTAACTCTGTTGACTTCTGTACTATTCCTTAACACTCACTGGCGGGAATGAATGGGCCCTATTCATACATTCAGTACTAGCAGTTACAACTATGAGCTGAAATCTCCAGAGGCAGATTGCCTTTTCTTATTTGCAAAGATAGAATTTCACAAGACTCAATGCTAAAACAAATCAGGATCCAAAATAGTGGGCATAAGAAAAGCAAAACTTCCACTGACTGCCAAGGGCGTTTTACATGAGTAAGATCCATACAGAATCCCGCACAGAGACTGTACACTGAAATCTCATACATGCCATACTTTGACAGACTGTGGTGCACACACAAAAAACTTCAATCTGAAACTCAAGATTTGAAGTCAGCATTGTTCTTGTAAAATTGTCCATCAGTTGCAGTATTCAGAAACAGTCTCAAAAGCATCTGTCTGAGAGACAACTCCTGCTGCAAGCCAGCAGGAATTTTGCTTACATGAGGACCCGAAGATGCAATTCAACACAAGAAAGAAAAAATATCAGGCTACATGTCTTACTCTGTTTTTAGAATCTGCTATGCCAGTATTATATTTAGCTTATGTACATCTATTTAGACTGAATAAATATTTCCTTATGCATAAAGTCATACACATTTTGTTCAAAACAGGTTTTGTTCAAGAGATTCTTTTAAACAAAATTTCTAAGATGAGCCACTTATTACTGTACATGATAGCTGTATACAGAGAACAAATGATTTACACTAAACAGCACATAGCACATTGTCTTTGCCATCCATCCAGCTATAAGTAGGTTAGGGGTGAGATCCTAAATACAGTGTATCTTTGAAATCACTGCAGACTGCATAGGCACGTTATATACTTTGTTCCATAATGAATCAAATGCACCACAAACCCGAAAACATTTCAATGAAACCTGCAATGCAATTATTTCTGGGTTTAAACAAATGAGAACAGAGTCTAACAGCAGAAAACTAGTAAAAGAAAGATTATTTCTTGATCCATGGCACCACTAAAGGAAAAACAAAATGCATATAGACAAAAAAAAGCCTTAAGGAGAAAGTGTGTCAATTACGATAAATTTTGCAGATCTCAGCATCTCTTTCTAATGAGAAATATCTGCATTACAATATCCTGTGCTAAAAAAATAAGTATTAATGCATGGGTATCATTTTCTTTACAATGTTCTTTTTTTTTAAGTGCCCATTTATCTTTGGAGGGAAGCATCATTCTCCCGGCATCCGAAGTTCCCATGGGAGTGCCAAGACTTTGTATTGCCTCTCATGTAGCCATGGGTTTGAGAGACATCAGCTTTTCTTAAATTGATCTCTCTTAATACTTATTCGCTGTAGCTCAGTTGCTTAAGAAAGCATCTCTAATTTGACTTGCTTCCAGTTCTCAAGAGACTCATTTCAGTGTCTTATGGGAATATCCATCGCATACAACACAAGTAGGCTGAAAGAAAGAAGCGCAGGCAAGACCAGTATAGTTCCTCTCTAGTCCCTGGAGGAACTTGCAGGATTCACTCTATCCTGAGACAGACGGGCTCATTTCTCTCCCCTGAAAAAGCACCGTAACTCCTAGACTTCGAGATGGTGAAAGTTTGATGAAAACAACCCGGGTACTGGAAATGAATTTCCAGAGATGCTGAGATGACACAGCTCCCGCTGACTGCATTTCACATGGGGTTACTCCTCTGTGAGTAGTTCTTATGATTTTACTATGCAGTTTGTGAGATGTGAAGTTTTAGTTACAGCCCAAATGCTAAAATCATATTACTATCTGGAAATCTCAGTTTTCACATAAGGAAAGCAAAAAAGCAAGTTTCCAGCTGTTGCAGCTGTAGAAAAAAATAATAGGAAAAAAACCTAAAAGAACCCAATGCCAGAGGGCACTGCACCACAATCTTGTGACTTTACAAAAGCCAGTCTTACGATTTCTGGAAACTTAAGGCATGATTTTTTAATAACTCAGGCTGACAGTTCTGGCATCATTCACCTTTTATTATGAAGCCCAATATATGCAAACCCCAAGTATCAGACATCTCAATTCAGAGGCAATGTATTTTGTCTGCATTTTAAAATGTTAAACTGTTACATTATCCATTACATGAAGAAACACCCTTAAAATACGAAAACCTTCAACATTTTGACTTGCTACTATGAACTCCACTAATTCACAGCTCAGTCATGAGTGTTTTCACTGTGGTTTACAGCACTGCTAAATCTGAACTCTAAAATTCATGTCAAACCTCAGAGGATCAGGAGATTGAAATAAATAATGTTTAGGGTCATCCTTTTTATACTTCCAGTTTCTAAGCCTTTAAGATACCTTTGGGTTCCTCTATTCCCTTTTTTCCTCTGAAAGTGGCAAAAGTAAAATTTTACTTTTTGTCTCCTTTTTCTCTTGCTCTTAAATGAAAGCTGAGATTTTCACTCAGGAACACAGATTCAGGAGGAAAGATTTTAAGAAAATTGTTCTGTCTTTGATAAAACTGTATCCTACAGTGTGTATCTGACTGTATCCTACTTGTATCCAGCCTGTATCCTACTTCAGTTCTGCTAGACAAGTCCTGGCTGTTTGCCTTATGTTTGATAGCACCTACACTAGAATCATAGAATCACTTAGGATGAAAGAGACCTTTAAGACCATCAAGTCAACTGAGTCCAACCACTACTTCATATTGATACTGACTTTCCAAATTATAGTAAGCATTGAATTCCTTACATAAAAAGTCCCACTCATCAAAAAACCTGAATTTAAGGTACCAGCTTGCACTTACTGTCTATTTCCCTTAACTTTCCTGAATGTTTGCACCTTTGTTAGCAAGTATCTGCATTGGCCAGTCTCACAGTCATTAGTCATGAGTCATTAATGCAGAAAAAAGAGAAGGAAGTTACCCTTACAATGGGCTCTTGTAGCCAGAGGCGGATAAGAGTTGCCAGGGTGTAGTACATCACCAGCAGTAAAATTGGATTAGCATGGTGATACCAATGCAACTCCTGATTTTTGATGATCATCCAAGTGCTTGAGCAGTTTGTCTGAGTAAGTGAAGTGACACCGAACAACCTGTGGATATAAAAAAAGACAACTAACCAAGTTAAAGAGAATGAACACCAAATCTTACAATGTTTAAAAAACTTTTTTTCATTAATTTTTGCCTACCTGTAAAACCAACTGCCTTGTTCAAAAAGAGCATTTGCTATCTTATTGAAAATGCAGTGATTATTTCATTCCATATATTTAGTGAAAAGGAATGGGTTTTGCACTTGGTTTTCAACGTAAGAAACGGGAGTATAATATTATTACATCTACCATGTCCAATGTGAAAACTTTAAATGACCTGCACCCCGTAGGCCCAGAGCTACAGAAAAAGGGGAGAGAAAATCTGGCTGCAAGGCCATTTGGCAAATCACAGCAACATGACATTTCAGAGGGATTTAGTAAACTGACATACAACACCATTCCACTCAGTCTGCCAGGACAGAGCTGTAAAGTACATCTCCACTGCACATTGAACATCATACTGATTTTTTTTTAAACTAATACTATTAATAAATTGCTATCTAATTATGCAAATACTTATAAACACACAGAAATCCACTAAACTCATGGCTATTGTGAACAGAAAAGGAAAACATTCAGAAAGGCAATTGTTCTGGATGACCAAATCATTGAGGAAAAAAAGATAAATAAATTCCACAATATTAATGTAGTTGCAGTATAATGTAGTTGTATAATGCAGTATAATGCAGTATAATGTAGTTGTAGTGGCATGAGGTATTTGACTATTTCTGGAAAAAATGGCATGTCACAGTATTTCTATCAAGTAAGAAACATATGTTAGAAAAGCCACTTAAGGAAAAAAAACCGAACAAACAACATTTTAAAATTAAGACAAGACGTCATATGCTTTGTAGATGTGTTAGATGCTGAAACAAAACTAGTAGAAAATCTTAATTAATCTGTTTCTTTCACTGTAAAATATTTTGCAGAGTTTCAAAGCTAGGGCATAGAGTTACCAGTAGTATATGTCAGGATTCACAATAAACAGTTTTGCTCTGTTGCCAAAGCTTTTTCTTCCAAGAAATAGATTTGATTCTAAGAGACAATTAAGAAGAATGATTTCTTGATAGAACAAACCCAAACTGTTGTTACTCTGATAGAGTAAAACATACATTTAAAAAAACCAAATGTTTTTCTGCTGGAGGATTTACTTGTAAATACTAAATGTCTAAAATATTATTTCTTCCTTTACCTAGTAAGATCCAACATGAAAGGGTGAATGTATACAAAGAGTAAGTATGATATTCAACAGAGATGTGCTGCCTGAAATCTGCCCTTTGGATATATAAAAAAGGAGAAGTTATACCTGTTCGTTCACTGGGGGTTTGTGGCATGGATATAATACCATTAACTGCCAAAACTAGAGCTCTATAGCATTTTATTGAACAATTTATCTGCATTCACTTCTCATTCTGATTGTTAACACGAGCCAAAGGCTATAAACTTTAAGATTTCTCAGAGCTTTTGGGTGGATCCAAGATTGGAAAAGTTAAAAAAAAAAAAAAAAAAAAAAAAGGGCAAGATCCTGCATACAAAATAAATTTTTGTAACTTAAAAGGAGCTGACAGAGCTGTGTTTGGAGTTGACCCAGATTCAAACTTCCATAGCATCCAAGCACATTCAGGGCTATTCAGGGCTGGTGTTATGGTTTGACTCCATCTGACTGAAATTGATGCTGGTGTGTATTCTGTTCATATTTCTGTCATCATAGGGGAACATCTTGTTTTGCCTGTGTTCCTCTCTGCCAAATGACTTGTAATTTTTGCCCTTCAATGATCAGAGTTTTTGAGTTCCTATTAGTTTCATCTTCTACCTCTATTTCACAACACATCTCTCCATCTTTGGTTCATTTTAAGCTTTTCTATGTAAGCACATACACATACTGTTGTTTCATAAACATATCAGAATCAGAGTGAAATCCAATTCTTACTGAAGTAAGAAGTCTTTCCATTGACAGTGAGTGATGAGTATGTCCTACAGAAATGAGGGAAAGCTCCTGAAGGTCCTTGGACCCTTCTGTTAAGCAGACATGATTTTCATATCACATATTCCATTCAGATAATATTTTATAATATATGTAACTATAAAGTCTCAAAATCTTGAGTTTTACTTTTATCTCTACTGAAAAAAACATTCCACATAATCCTACCAGTTAGTAAATTTTATTATGTTTCAGTTAAATTCTCATTCTCTTAGTTTCATTTGCTTGCTTCAAATTATCCGTATATTACACTTTTGGACTTTGCTCCCTTCTGGTCTTGCATTCACCAAATATATGTAAGTTATAACGCATCTCTTCCCTCTTAATTGCCACGTGACCAGCAATGTATTTATTTAACCCATTTCACTTTGTCTCATAAATCACAAGTCTAGAGGAACTGCTCCTCCTTTCTGAATCCTTTTTAGGCTTTGAGACTTGTTAGTCACAAAGGTACTCAACACAACGTTCCCTGTCTACCAAATTCCAAATACACTGACATCTTGGGAATGCTCATTCTCTCTGGCCTGCAAGTTGCTATTCATTCAATATTTATGCTTCAACATTGTCTTCAATGAGAACTGCTGGTGCAGAACATTTCTCAGAGATACAGTCATCTTCTCTTATTCAAAGCTTTTAAATACACAGGAATGACTGCCATAAAATGTATAGCATTTACTGTAAGCAACAGATATTAGGGCACTATTCAGTTCTGCATACTTCATTCCACAAAGATGTCTTTACATTCAGTATTGGTCATGATCAGCTGTATTTGTGTCCAGCTCTGATCTTAGTGGGACTCTATCTTAGCCACCATACACATATGCCATCGATAAAGTCAGAATGAGTCCTAAGTGGGGGAAACCAGATGCCCAACAAGACAAGCGTATGCATGCCTGGATATAGAAGATAAATAAAAGGAATACTGAGAGACCATTTTCTAGTGGAAATACTTCGCTTTTCAAAAGACTCCATGTAATCTAAAAAACAACTGGAGGTTTGCAAGATGTAATAGATTATTTTTTCTATTCCTACAAAGAAGCAAAAATCGTGTTTTTCAAAGTCCTCATTGGTATTCTGAAAAATGCACTTCATTAAGAAAAAAAAAAAAAAGTATAGTAGAAATAATTTGGAAAATTTTAGAAATCATAAAGGGCCAAGAGGAACTTGAATGTCTGACTGAGGAATGCTCTGAAATAAACCATGAAAAACTGTTCTTAAAATAAAGCTGGTATCTTTTTGTCCAGCTCCTACTCTATAAGTTTGTTCTCCCAGCAAAGCTTCCTACCGAATCTGTGAATCATCCTTTTAGCGGATGCATGTTCATCTTTTGTGACTGACAAAGCTGTAAGCTGTTACCATAAAAAAACCTCCCACTTTTTATATCAGTCCAGCATAAAAATTCAGAAGAGCAATTTCCATTTTCATGGAAAACAGAAAAACAAATTCCTTTGGCACCCACAGATATTTGACCTAAGGAGCTGCTAAGTACCATGTTTTATTATTGCATTATGTAAATTACTAAAACTTCTCCAGCACGAATTATTTAATTATTACACTACTA
This sequence comes from Falco biarmicus, assembly GCF_023638135.1. Lineage (NCBI taxonomy): Eukaryota > Metazoa > Chordata > Aves > Falconiformes > Falconidae > Falco > Falco biarmicus. The sequence goes on from NC_079290.1 coordinate 61,787,114, forward strand.
TAGTATAAGAATTAGTGTTAGTAATTAGTCATGGTATTAAATATGAAAAAAAGGTTACATAAAAAAATTAAATACATGTAAATAATATGTAGAATAATCAAATATACTAATTACAGATCTGTTAGGTCTGGGAATTTTGCCTCCAGTAAAAATGATATGAAACATTTCTCCTTGTAAAAATATATTTGTCAGTTCAGATTCTGTGTGTACTGGTGTTTTAGCAGTTGATTTCAGACCAGGATTTGCCTCATAATTTCCAAGGTCAGGAAGGGAAGCAATACTTCTGACATCCTGCACAATGTAGGATACACAATAATTCTCATACTGAACAAATAAATTGTGGTTGAATTACGGTTTATTGTTTAGAAAGGCATTCAATCTTGATTTCAATATAAAGCAAAACTTTTACTGCCTTATCATTTTCAGCTGTACATCTTCAAGATATATCTATACAGTATATTGATATATAATATATATACACATATAGAAAATACATATGTGTGTATTATTCTATATATTATCAATTTGATATCTTCTATTGCATATTTATTTCGCTCTCCTCACGTGGAAGGAGAGGGGAGTGGTGCCTGCAAGTCTGCAGCAGGAAAATGGAATATCAAGATTGACTGACATATGAATAGCTGAACTCTAAAACAGAGATGCTAAAAGTGGCCACACAAGAGAATAAAAGGAAGAAGAATAAGAGAAGAAAATGAAAGTAAGGGACAGGAGAGAGCAGAAAAAAACAACAGAGAGAAATTCAACAACAGTAAATACCCAGAAATGGGGGGAAAATTTAGCCTTTTTGGGGAGGGTGGTGGTTGTAGGGTGATGACGGTTGTTGCAGAAATCTTTTTCTTGGGGAAAGAGGGCTGACAATACAGGGGTAAAGGGCAAAACTTTGTGCTTCACAGGCCAAGCCCTGAGGACTGAGATTCATGAAGGAGAGTACTTGAAATACTGAAAGTGCCATGTCCTAAACTCTTGAAGAGTGAAACTTTTTTTCAAACATTGACTTAAAGTAGGTACATACTCTTGCCAAATTTGAGAATTTCCTGGGGAGAAGAGGAGGTAAGGAGTGAAAGCAATTAACAAAATAAATTAGCATACAGAAAATATCATTCCTACACAGCCCCCCAAAAGCCATTCTGTTGAGTTTTCTGTACTTGGATGGCAGAGCTACACACAAGTTACGATCCATAAAATTATATCCATAAAGTCCCTTCCAAGGGAATCCTGTGAGCAACGCCACTCCTCCCCCATATATAATTTGGCTATATGCCTAAGGAAATACATGCCATTGCAAAGGACTCAGCCAGTTCCATGGTACCTCCAGGCCCATCCTCGCCTTCCAGAAGGTTTCTGCTCTCTAGGCTATAGGCTGGGAATTCAGACCACACTGGGGCTAATGCTCCAGGGTACACTGAGCTGACACACTTTCATACAAACAACAGAACACAGGCAGGAAAGAGGTGGGAAAGTTGGCTGAAATGCATTAAGCGTCCCAAAGAATTAGGGTTAAGATGAGAAGGAGGCATTTGGTTTCAAGTGCCTTTTTAAGGGAAAAAAACGAATGAATGGGAAAATTGGCATTTGTCTTTCCAAGTCACGGTATTTGTAAGATTCCACAGAGAAGGAGCTGATCCTTCATGCCTTCCCCTCAGCTCAGCAGGACAACTGTGGACAGAGATACTGCAGACTCAAATCTCAGTCCACAGCTGGACTAAAGTTATTAAATTTATCCATTTTGGAGTGATACAAGCTTTTAAAAGTATTGCAAGTATATTTTTAGTGCTTAAAAGCCCTAGACCCTGCTTTAGTTCAGACTTGGATAACTCAGAACTGGCTAAGTGGAACTGTGCCATATTAACAAAAACACAAAAATTTGATTGTTTGGGTTGAGAAGTATTATGATAAATTTCAGCTTAACAGTTAATAACTTTTTTTGAAATATCTGAAAATGTAGACTAAGACTGGAAGTGTTTTCCTTCAGAGTGTTGCTATCACAACGCTATAATACAGGCATACACACAGTGAACGTAGGCTTGGTAGGTAAGTAGATCATTTTAACTTTTGTTTTAATGTCATCATATTTCTATAGCTCTTTAGCAGATGTCTACGTACTTTTTTTCTACCAGGTCTTGGTTTCCATAGCTTGTATTGGATCAAAGCTTTTCTGGCAATGACAAAACCAGCCCTGGTATATCTCCCACCCTCTTCTGAACATCAATGACTTCTCTTTTAAAGGAAAACTAATTTCAAACACAAATCTATTGGATGAGAAACCTCTTGAAAAAATAAGTAATTTAAAACTTGTGTGCTAATATCATCCATATAATGGACAGAGAGAAATTATGAGCCATTAATCCGGGAAGCTGTAGAGAAGAGAAAGGATAGCTTTAAGGGCTGCAAATTACATAAAAGCTTGCAAAAACTGTAAATAAAACACAAATCTTAATTCAGGGAGAACAAAATAAAAACCATATAAGCAGCAACAATAAAATTCTTTTGCTCTCAAGTGAATTAACAACCTTAAAACAGGATGTTAAATAGCATCTGCTCTATAACCTGTTTCTTTAAAGTAACCAGATAATGGAATTTTCCCTGAGACTACATGACTGGAAGCTGTTAAAGACTGGACATCCATTAAAAATGACCAAATCTCAGACATTCAAATTCTTCACATATCTGAAAGAAGGCAGCTTCCCTGAGGGGAATTTAAGTCTGAACATAAAGATTTGTGAGCTATATAGCACATTTAATCCAATAATCAAGCTTTGTACTGACTTTCTATTCCACTATTCATTCCTAGTATGCTTTCATTGCCTTAGAGGTAATAATTCCCCACTGTTATCAGTAAAAGTGATAGTAGATGTGGGTCTATTAATCCCTTGTTTACTGAGACGAAATCCATCTTCAAAAGCCTCACATGAAGAAGATTTATCCTACCAGTGGGTTTCCTCTCCGGATCCCCAAACCATTTCATTAGCCATGACACAGCTCAGCTGTGCTCTGAGTGTCTGGTGAGCACTGATATTGATGTTGCACTTTTCAGCACATCAGCAAGCTAGAAAAGCAGTGATGTAGCTGTAGTCTTTGGGGACCTTTGCTGGGACTTCCAGAGGTGATAATCTGATGAAGAAATGTGCTGAAGCAGCAACTCCAGTAAATTTCATCCCAATCAGAGAGCTGAGCATCTGGCAGAGGGAGGACCACCAGACACTATGACAAGAAGAAGGTGAAATGGGGTTAATGCTGCAGAATAAATTGCTTTAGGTCCCTGATACCTTAGCTAGTATAACTGCTTCAACATGATCTTTCCTCACCAGGAACAAGTGTCACTGCTTTGACAGCAGTAGCCTGGCTCACGTGTTAGGTAGAGAGCTAGGTAGACAGTTGCTTGTTCTGTCACTAAAACTACTGTAAATGCAGCAGGGTTATTTTCCCAAGTCTCAGCTACAGGGGCAACTCAGGGAGCATGGAGGCTTCAGGAGCTGAGGCAGCACTGCTGGGATGAGAGGATGGAGGAAGAAAAGCCACCCCAGCGCAGAAGGCTGGTTGGCACCAGGCACAGTGGTTTGCCATCCACTCCGCTTCCTCATGTACACACACATTCCCCTGCAACCGTACGGGGGAATGAAAAACAACTCATACTGAACAGCACCACCTGAGGAAGGACGCCACCCAAATTGTGCCAACAAAACTTAAAAAAAAAATTAATGGTTAGTTGGATTTTCTACTCGGAGATTAAAGGAATGAGAAAACAGGTCAAGGTTTCTAAGGGGCCATCTGGAAAGTGGGAGAGGGAGAACTGAAGGCATGTTCAGAAACATCCATGGGCACAAAGGCTTCCCCTTGCCAGAGGGTGAGCCTGGACACCTCAGCACACAGCAGGAGGCATGGCTTAACGATGTCTTTCCGCGCCAATTAGTAACCGAGGTTATTGGTTTTTCAAAGTGAGTTGGCAGAGCTGCTGAAAGGAAAGTAGCCAACAGTCCCACCTCAGAAAGTCTCACACAGGCAAAGCAGGGGAAGTGAAGGGAGGACAGCCTGCTTCCAAAACTCAGGCAGGTAGTGCAGCCCACGGACAGCCTTGGTGTCCTAAGCTCAGGTGCAAGGAGGACGGATGCATTTACGCAGCTAGGCCACTGAGTGTAAAGCTCCAGCAGAAATCATTTAGGAAAAGGAGACCACGCTCAAACCACCCCGGTGAGCATCAGCGTTTAGCGGGGTGCTGCCACCTGACCATGTGCAAGCAACCCAGTACAACTAACCATGCAACTGCCTGCCAGCTTCAGAGATTTACTTTTACCTCTTAGAATAACATATGCAGAAGAACAGAAATTGTTTTAAAGTGTAGCTTCATACTCACTTCAACTTTGAGGCAACTTGGTCTGTGATCTAAGAACCTAAGGACACAGAAGACTGAAGCCAAAAGCACCGGGTTTTATTCCAAGCCCTGGCTATCTGGGGGGGTTATGCAATTCATCTAACTTTTCTGTTAGGGAATTTTTCCACCTCTGAAAGGGAATGATGATACTTTTCAGTCACACTGGGACAGTCTGCTAGGTTCAGTGATGCATGCAGAGGATAAAGAGATTTTCCACTTAACCAGCTGGCGGTGAAAGGGACTGAAAAAAAAATCAAAAGTGATTGATACCTAAATTAAGAGATTCTGCAGTAGAAAATATGAGCAAAGATGATATTCTTTTCTAGCAGAGAATGCACTAAGGCAGAAAGGCAAGCTATGATTCCCATTTGTTTTTAAAAAGAAAAAGACAATAAAATAGCAAGATATGGGAAAGAAGATAATGGGATAATGAACAATAAGGCTTGAGAAATGTGGGGGAAATGCCTAATTTCAAAACTGAAGTTGTATAACATAGCTGATTTTAAACTGGTTATAAACTGTACCTGATTGGTTCAGTTATTATTGGTAAGTTCCCAGCTTTAGCAAAATGAACACAAACAAGAGATTATGCACATCCGCTCTGAGGATTTAGAGAAACTGATGTAGAACACCTCTTGCACAGACAAGGACTAACTCCCCGGTGTGTGCCCCACTGAGGTTACTCAGGGCTGCCTTTGTACTGCCTCTGAGGAATGTGGGATGCTTCATTTGTCAGTGTTGATACATGGAGCTGAAAACACAAAGAACTACATAAGCGCTAAATATTTATCATCACAATTTCTGGGCACGCCAGAGTATGAAAATAAACGCTGGCAAGCAGACCTCAGGAAAACAGTAAAGACAAGCTTGTAATGCCAAGAGAAGTTTGCCGATTATAATCCATGTCTCCTGATACCACAAAGCAATAGTGATCCGAATCTGGTGGGAGAGCGGTTGATGTCTGTCTGTCTGTCTCTTTTCTGTCCTTGTCTTCAGGCACTTGCTCAATGATCATAGCATGCAGATCCGAGTTCTTGTAACAATATGAAAAGAAAATTAAAGGGTCACTTCTTCACAGTCGTCCTCTGCATGTCCACATAGGACAGTCTGTGATGGGCAGGGAGTCTGTATTCAAGTGTCAGTGTGGGAATCAGATACATGTAAACAGACACACAGTGTGTATGGGGGAGTGGAGCAATCCAGCTCTCCCTGACCATGAGCAGAGCTTCTGTTAGTGGAGCGGTGTGCTGGTGCCCGGCCGAATCAGCTGCCTAAGTGGATGCAAAAGTGGGGAGGCTCTGTTATGGGCATGATTGCATACCCGGTTCAGTCAAACCAGAATCAGCAGGCAAGTTCATCATGGCAGATCAGTACTTCTCAAATCTTTGTCACTTCCCTCTGTTCCTCTTACCCCGACATTTCAACACAGCCCAAGAAAGAGGCACCTTGGGCTATTCTTATGGTAACACACAGCTATTTAGGGGCAGGAGACAGCAAGGAAGTGGCAGTTCACCAACATTACGTCATGTGATGGCGACTGATTTTTATGTTTGCAGCTTATGCTTGGTTTCCGGATACAGCACACATGTTGCTGAGAGCGCCAAGGCTCCCTTCCCCCCGCTAACGAGAACCACCTGGGGCCAGGGCCAGCTACACGAGGCTGCCAGAGCTCACCGGTCGCAGGCACGCTGCTGCAGCAAAACACAACTTGGAAACCAGCCGGTCCCACATGCAGAAACTCATTGTTTTTGAAAGGTCTTAGCATGTCTCTCAGTTTGCATCCCTTTCAAGTCCATGGGAAGATAGAGGGATGTAAATCACCTGTGGTGCAATGCCAGTAACGTAAATAAAGTTGTACCTGCTTCTGCCAAGACTAAATTTGGCACTTTGTGCAGGGCGGCAGTTACAGTGAATGCTGACAGCTCTACTGTGGGGATGGAGAGCCACCACCACACAGACTGCCAGGGAGGCTGGGAAGGGCTGCTCTGCCAGAGGAATTGCTGCAGTTTACTTACTAGCTAATCTGTTGCTTTTTTTTCAGAGTTTCAAACTTGCTGTAATCCTGCCACAAACAAGAACTGGCTGATTTTGAAGAACTGCAGTATGCAGCAAAAAGAGATAGGTATTGATAGCCACCGAAAGACCAGAAAGGGCTGCAAATTCTCCCTAGTAAAGCTGGGTAAGTTTACAGTGACTTTCCTGTTGCCACCACTGGACTTCCACTAAAACCTGAGCTAATCATTGTAAATCAAAGTTGAGTACAACTCTGCTATAAAGTAAGCACAGCACCGACATTTGTTACATGTCCACTGATGAGTGAATCTCCAAGGAATCTATCCGAGTGAGCACTGAAAGAGGTGAATTCACTTTGGATGAATCTCTGAATGCCCGTGTGGCAGATACTAAGCTGGAAATCTCACAACAGTGAGTAGTTTTTAAACATTTCCAAAGCCTTATCGCTACAGCTCGTTGGTAATTCCACCACTGGTTCTCCTATCACATTTGAATATTCCAGACAGTGCTATCAGAATCATCAAAAGTGTGAAAATCTAACCAGTAAAAAAATGTACTAACCTTTTTCAGTCTTGGAAAAGGTTAAATGTGTAATGAAATTCTGAGTGGGATTCACTAGACAGAACTCTTTCTTTCTCAGTCATCTTCAGCAGTTTCTGATACAAACCACACTAGCTTGTTCCAGTGAAGTAAGACGCTAAAAGGGAACTAAAGAATATGCAAGGCTTGTTAAGAACATGTAGACCTTCCTCTAAGGAAGGAGAAACAAATGGAATGGAGAAGGTTAGAAGATTTCTATGAACCTTCCAGTACTCCTTGGTTCACCTACATTTTCAACTCTTCTGCCATGCTGTCATGAATTCTGATAACTGTCCACTCACCAGCCACAGCTATAGTTGTGAATATTTTTGGACACCAGATATACATTATTAGGTAGTTAATAAAAAAATAAAGACTCTGATGATTTGTTCAGCTGATAGCAAATGAACTGTTTACTGCCTAGTATGGAAACACCTCCTAGCATAATATTGAGAAACTCACTTTGTGGGGTGCACAAAATCCTGGGACAAAACATCGTTTGCAGAATAACACAATTCAAGAGAAGACTTAGAATCACAGAAAAAACAGCCCAGGTTGGAAGTGTCCTCAAAAGATCATCTCATGCAACCATTCATGGGAAAGGAAGCCCAGATGAGCCCACCTGCCCTGGGCTACCCCATAGTTTAGAAGGAGATTACCATAACAGCAAAGATGATTACTGTCTTTTGTCAATGGGAGTCTGAACTTGCATTTCTAAGCTGTTAACAGAATCATTCACTTCCTTTGCAAAATAATTTTTAATAGATAATGAAGCTGAAGATTAAGTTCTAAGAAAGCACATAGTCTAAAGTCTTCTAAGTAGAATTAAGTCTCCTAAGATGTGGTACATCTTGCTGCTAATATGAAACTCAGCTGTAACTTCCGTAAGAATAAAGTCAATTAGTTAATTTCTCTTCCTCTGCAGGAAAGAAATTTTGGCTCTAATCTGGTCATCATGACAAATTAGGTGGCTAGTCCAGTACGGTTTGGAGCATGCTCTGCAACTACGAAGTATGCTTTTGCTGATAAAGGATGATTGAAATGAAGAAGGGCAGTATATGTACCCAGAGGTCTCTGCCCTGTCAGTTGGTGCTGGAGTACCACAGCAGTAAGTGGCTAAAAAGATATGGCAGAAGGCACGAAAGCTGTTGCAGCCAAAGGGCAGCTCCATGTGGGATACACAAATGAACTTCAGACAGCCCGTCTTGTAGAATGCTGGCTTATGACCTGGTTACAAGGTGACTCCAAAAACCTCAGAAATTTATATGGGATTAAGATAAGTATATAAGTAAGTATATCTGGCACCTTGAGACAGGTGCCAGATGGTCTGCAGCAAGGACCCGCAGTGGCTGCAGCTCAGGTGAAACATGTTGCCCAGCTCCTGGCTCCCGTGGAGCTACAAAAGCAGCACAAGGTCAGTGTCTTGCCCTGCAGAGACGCAAGACACCGCCAACAAGGTAATCGGTCAGCTATGTCTTGCTGTTGTGGCAATGTCGGCTCTTCTGCTGAGATTTTATTAGCACACTTAGCCTCTAATTTTAAAAAAATAATAAAAAATTATAGCTGGATGTCCTACCCTTATCTGACAACTCCAGGAATATTTTTAAGACTGTGCTTAAGCATTTATTACCTGTATAAACAGAGAATTTGGGCTACAAATTTTTAATCTAGATCAAAGCTTTCAGGGAAGCCAAATGGAGAATTTTGGACTGTAATCTCAGAAAAATCCGAAAATGAACTGGATATTCTGATTCTACCATCTGTAGCAAATATCAATATAACACTCCCTCCAAAATGAAAACAGTCATTTAAGCAAGCTTATTCCTCATCATTGGAAAACCTATTTAAAAAGTCCTGCTTAAAGAGATTTAGAGGCATCTTTAGATGAAAAATTTCCTGTTGAAAAGACAACCTTAGATTAGACTTCCCCACTGAGGAGATTGCAACAAAGCAATCAGCTGTGTAATTCCAAATTCCCATTCACTTAAACATGTGAAATAACGTACCACTGTGAAGCGGATGACATTCCCTGGACTCCTAGGTTTGCCTCACTTTATTAGGGTGATGCCTTCCCATAGATTAAACCATTTATATTTAAGCTACTTTGAACACTACTTCCCTGACAACTACAAGCAATACAAGATAGACCTAAAACTCTCTGAAAGGATATAGATTTTAATTTAGATCGGACTACTGGATTTTTAAACAAATACGTTTATAAGCACGGTTTTGGACAGTAGTAACTTTACTGACTCAAAATAAACTTCATACCACTGCACTGATCCTATTTTTCATGTTGGCATGGCCTTATCATTGCCCCAATTACATCCTTTTGCCAAAATAAACAACATCAGGAAGAAAGGAGTCAGCAATCTGAAAAATGGTGAACACATTATTGCATATTTTTTCAGGCTGCGACACTGTGTACATAATTTCTAAAGTAATTTTAGCTCATTGACTTTTTTTTATTAACTCAGGTGAAAAGAATTTTATGGCAGAAATATATTTTCCAAATTTTGCTTTAAATGGATACTTCTTGCTTTTGTTTTCCCATCTCTGTAAATCATCAGTTCTGCAATGTGGCAGCAAGCCAGCACAGAAAATACCTATTAAATGAAGTTATAAATGAGTGTGAACATTTTATTTCATAGATATCAGTTCGTAATTATCCAGTGTTAATTTATGCAACTAGTTAACTGCCTTGAACAACTGCTGCTCCCTTCTCCACTGTGGGCTGGTCTAGAGAAGAAAAGCTGTTAGTGGCAGAGGCACCTTCATGCAGGCTCTGCTGCTAGTGTTCCTGCCCCTGCCACATCAGCTATACTTAAGACTTTTCAGTACCCTACACATTTTTAAATCTGCAGATCCTAGCGTGCACGGGATGACATTTCAGTGTGTATTTGTGTTTAAGCCACTTCTATCTGCACATCGCAGAACCAGATCGCCACACCAGATCTGAAACTTTGTAGAAGATAAATACCTCATGTTTGCTAATAAGTACTATGGCGAATACACAAGGCTATGTTACCACAGTATCCTATTCTGGGGGGAAGTACTTTGCTTGCAAAATCCCATAAGGTTTCATGTAATGTAAATTCACCAGGTTTCGGACTATCCCTTGCAAGAAAACTGCTTCCTTCTGGGGACAAGCGTTCCTCACTTCTTAAAATCACAAGTGCCAAATTTTGAGTTGAAGCATTCTTAAAAGTAAGGAGCAGCACATGGATGATGCAGATCTTAGCTGAAAGATACTGTTGAGAACATTCCAGCTTGTCTGGATATAGTTTAACTTCATTTAGTCTGAAATCAATCGATACAGTGGCAAGCTGAATGCATTACTATCCAGAGACAACGCATTTTTTATTGATCAGAAACAACTTGTGTATTTCTTGTCAACTTGAGAACTCAAACCCAGAAATACCAACATTAGCAGCTTTCTAAAACACCAGTCTCACACCATGCAAAGAAAAATAATATCCACCAGCAGCCTAACAGGAGTAGTTTTCACATCTGCCCTTGCATTTTATAAGAGCTTAACCTGGGGATCAAGCCCTCAAAAGTACAGAGAAATAAAAGCCCTTTTTTCTGTGTGTTTCAGCTCCCCTTCATATGTGGATAAAGGTCAGTTTGTAACAGCGCTAAAGCGAAGACATGCAAATACCTGCTGTGTTTTTTTATACAGAGTTTAGTGCAACTAAGTAAGGAGATTTCATTCAACTCAGTAAGTATGAGAACGATCTGCTGTTCTCCTCTTGCAAAACATCAAACGGTATATTCTGGGTGAGAATAGCAGAGAAGAATTTGGAGAATCTGATTTTTTTTTCTCAGCATATAATTTACCCATGCAAGCCACCCACTAGTATTAATGGGAATTCTGCATATTTAGCTCTGCTTCAATCCAAGATGGTATATAAAATAGCAAGTTATCAAATTTCTTCTAGGATGAAAAATGCAAAAATAATTTCTCTGCACCATTCCATTACATGCATTTCTCATTTTCCTCCTCTAGCCACTGCTTATATGCCAATCTGACTCCAATCATTAAAAATCGTATTAGTGGCTTTTCCTCACACTCAGATTTGCACTTCCAAGCACTGATAGCACCTGTCTTGATGCTCTTCAAACACATCTCCCTGAAAGTAGATCAAAGTAAATCCACAGCAGAAAGAACTGCAATTAAAGAAACAAGGAAGATACATTTACTCCAGCTTCCCTTGAGTTGTCATTGGTGTTTTGTATTTTCAAACCTAACTGCCTATGTAATTTAGAACATCAGTCCCCCACATGATATCATGTGTAAAAGGCAAAGTACCCAACAGTACCTGTTCAAGACAAAGTCTGCAAGAAGACAGCATCATTTTTCTGCTTACAAAAAAGTCAGTACATACTCCAAAGTCCAACACTGGGACTTTTTGTACTCCAAGCTCTGAAGGTGCTTTTTCCTTCTACAGTGAAGCAGAGGCAACTTACTTGCAAGTAGATTTTTTTAATTTCAAAAAATTAGTGCCTAAGTGGCATATTTGTATTGAATGAAATTTTATCATAAAATGTGGAATTTACAAAAAAATAGCTAAATGCAGAAAGTAAGCTTCAGACTAAATTAACTGAAAAATAAAGTACATAAAATTAAAGTAATTTAAAATTACTAGGAAAACATTAAAAAGAAAAAAAGGGACTTTTACAAATGTTGCGTATGAAAAGAGTCTCGTGTATTCTAGCAAAGTGGTATGAAACACACACTTCCTCTCCTTCAGAAAATGTTATTGCTGTCTGGGGATAAAAAATTTTGAGATTATATCCTTATAGCCAAATAGCTGAGAATTTGGAACCCATGTTTTCTTTCTTAATACAAGGAGAAAGCAATATAAAGGTTTTAGGGAAGTCGTGTGCGTTTTTACCTAGTTGGTACTAGAAGTCCCCCGTTCTCCCACACTGACCTCTAGGTGGCGCAGAAGAACCTAAACGAAGCCGATCTTGTCCGGTTTTCAGGTAATGTTTATGCCCTCCCGACCAGCCCCCCTCAAATCAGCAATTCCAACATCACAAAACACACGCCTGTTAACCTGTGCTAAATAAAATGTCAAAAAAAGTGCTAAAGTAACACCTTCTGTAGCTAGGCAGCTCATTTTTACTGCTTTTAATGATGCATTGAATTATAAATCATTGATTGATTCTCCACAGTACATCTAACACCCTTTCACCTTCAACTTAGAATACTTAAAAGGAACAATAGGCTTACTAGAAATAAAATTTACATTTACTTTAATGTAAGGATTACTACAGCACTAAAAACACATACCGTAAGAAACTATTTGCAATCGCAATCCAGCAGGAAAAAAGCAGTAATGAGTAAAATACAACTATGACTTCATCTTATTTTAGATTAGAGTATGTAAAAAAATAAAGGGTCAGTGAAATCACATCCCATCAATATTTACTGCAGCAGTAACCAGAAATGCTGCTTTTTGACTTAAGTGAGGTAGCTGTTGGTATGAACGTAAGACCAGCATGTTCTGCACGACCAGAGATAATTTTTATATTAACAATCTAATATTATGCACAGCACGTGCAGTACCACAGCAGCCCTCAGTCGCTGCACTGAGGCACCACACATGCCTTTTGCCCCAGTTAAGACACTATGACAACAGACCTCAGAGCGCTTCTTTTCCTCTACCAAAAAATGTGCATGTGTACACTGCCTTTGCATCGATGTTGCCACCTACTTCCTTCATCTCCTGTCTCAGCCAAATCATTCGCACTCACACCTGAGGATGACTAAAACCAAAATCCCATTCCCATTTCTAACCTGCCCCAGCTCTCTGCATACAACCGCCCAGGCAGGACTGCCACCATGCTATCTTTCAAAACCATTCAGCCTGAAATGCTTCAACTCTTCCAAGACTGAACACAAAGTTATGCATAACATTTACCAAAGCATTATGTGGAAGATCATTTGCATCAACATGTGATAATGGAGCACGGCAACATGTGCCCACAGTTAAAAAGGAAAGGAATTTCCCTCACCTGGCATAGAAATCTTTTGGTGGAACAACCTCCTGAAAGAACTGTAGCTGGTACAGATAAAGTCCAATCAAGTGCCCCGCACTGAATATAGCCATTAACACACACAGACAGCTGAATATCAGCGGATCAAATGCTTGGCAACAGGACCACCATGTGCATAGCCCCAGAAATACAAAGAAATAAACAGCTGAGGTCAAAGATGGCACCATCATACCTGTAAAATAAAAACATGGAGGGTTGGAAAAGTATGGGAAATATCAGCATTTGTTAAACATTGTCTGAAAAGAAGTGCATTAAACAATTTAAACGAATTACTGTTTATGCTAATTATTACAATTAGCTCTTAATACTGCTATTAGTTCTGAGACTATAAGAGAAGGATCTTATTTTCGTTCACTTATGCCATACCTTAGCACTTAGTACACAACCACTCTCCAGACCTTCCTCTGAGATGAAATCTTCTCTTTGTAAAGACGTTTCACAAGCCATAGAAACATGGCTGCAGGGCCAGCCAATAGTGCCTGAAAGCACTGGTGTATTAGACTTCAAAATGAATTTTCAGTGCAAGATGCTAAAATGGCATGATGGATGAACAGTGAAAAGCCCTCTCATATAAACCGTGAGATATCCTGAGTTATTAAAACCAAAAAAGCCCATGATGCATATGTTGAAAACAAGAGATCTAGATAAAATCTAGAGAATGTTCAGTAAATGTTTTATTTTTTAAAAAAAGTTTAACTCTTAGAAACTTGTAATTTACATATGACAAAGACCCTGCTGTCTCACATATGTATAAAGTTTTTGCTCTTGCACATGCAGCAGAGTGTTTCACTTATGAAAACATCTAACTGGTGAAGGAGACTCGATGCTCTGCAGGTATTCTACAAAAATAAGTGAGGAAGCAGGTATGACATACATGTCTAAGAGTGGCAACCATGAGAAAATGACATACGAGAGCTTACATCCAGCACAGAAGTTCAGTGGAGTCTCCAAAGTAACAGTACCGAAGCCAACAGGAACACTAGCCTCAATTTATTTTTAAGTGTTTTACTAGTGCATGTCTAGGAGCCACTTTCCTCAGGACAGACCTGCAGGCTCCTGGTGGCCCCCTGCCTCCGGTATGCCCACTGGCCCTGCAGCTGGGCCACCCACCCTGGCAGGAGGACCTTGCATCCTGCCTGGTGCTGCCTTGCTGTGCTTTTTAGGGGCAGCGCTCTGGGGGTCAGTCCCCAGTTGGACTGAATTCAGGCACTGTAAGGACTTTTACCCACAGTCATTTCGCCTGAGCTTCACCATCAGATCTTTCATACTGTGCTTGAGACCAAGTCTTTAGCCTAGGGTACTCTGTCTCTGCTCCAGCATATAACTTGCTGGTGTTTCTGTAGGCCCACAGATTTAAAAGGATGCCAGGACCACAGGGATCATCTGTTCCAACTGCCTTCATGATGGGGGCTATAAAACTTCCCCCAGCAATTTCTGCCTCAAGCCCGTAACTATTTTATTTCTTCTTTCAGAGAGATACTTTGTCTTTATTTAAACACTTTAGGAGAAGGAGAATCCACTCTACCCATTAGTAAGTTTATTATATCATGGGAAATTACTCTGGCTGTGAAAAATTCAAAATTTATTTCTGGCCTGAAATTGCCTTGGTTTACCACTTAACTATTGGCTCATATTATAAATTATACTAGATTAGATGTCCGTTAAAAAAATGGAGGCATTTTGTACCTTTGTCAGTACTTCAAGGCTGCAGTCAAATCACCATTCATCTTTTTATGTTTTTGTTTTTTTTCTTGGCACAGTGAGGAAGGAAGTATTTAACTAATTAAGCTCAAAGTCTCTTTCTGGAACACAGGCTTTCCAGACCTCAAGTCCTTTTTTTGTAACTCTCTTCCAAATACCTCCTGGCTCTCCATGTAGGCTGGAGTTCTGCAGACAGGCTGGTCATCACCACTCAGAAGAAACTGTCCCCTGCCACTGCTGCATGATCCTTCTGCTTCATCCTCACACACGGTGATGCCTACCCATGCAACTTCTGAATGGCTTCAGGCTTTTTTTTTATTATTATTTTATTTGTTTTAATGCATCACTCTTCCCTGACATCAGGCCCATGGTGATCCACATAACATATTTGCCACCCCTTTTTGGATTTATTATTTTGCATTTGGCTACATGTAAGGCTGTCAGCTAATCTTACCTTACTGAAAGATATGCCTTACTAAAGGGGCCACACCTGATCAGCTTTTGTAATTCAATATGAAATATTTTTTATACTATTGTATTACCTTCATATACTAGTATACTCGTGTGTTAACTACACACTTGGTACTTACACTTTATATCTAAAGACTCCATTCAAACGTGTGTAGGCAGATAAATGCTAATTTACAATTGCATGATCCAATTTTGCATTCATTACTTACAACCTACAGTGATTTTGTACACTTCCATTCTAGCTGTAGCTGCTTACGTGGTACTAAATCAAATGTCTTATAAAAAGGTTGGCTATATCATAGCAAGACCTCTATTTTTTTCAACCACTTCAAAACACAACGTAAATCCGCTTATCCCTCTTTTTATACCCTACATGGTCAACCTATTAAATCTTTCCTGGGGTTTTGGTTGTCTTTGGTTTTTTTTTTTTTGTTTGTTTGTTTTAAGGCTATGTGAATACAGATACTTTTTGCAGTTGGAAGCAATAGAACCAAATCTATGAATTCACATTGTTGTTTTTTTTTTATATATATAATATATAGTCACTTACAACATGCAACTATTTGGTTGTAACAGCAACTGTGAAAGTTGTAAATAGAATGAAAGGGCCACACAGTATTAGTACAAAAAAATTAAGCCACTCAGCATATCCCAATGCCTGCCAAAAAGTTAATTTAAATAAAATCAGTAGCAATTCCTTTTCCTTTAAAAATTTCCATTATTCCCACAGGTGCCAAAGCGCTGATAAGTCATTTGTTAAATGCATGATCTAATGAGCTCTGAAGGAAATTTTTCAAATGCACCAACCTGCTGAACCAAGTAAAATTGTAACAACAACTTTTCCAGTGGTGATTATCATGTTGCCAATAAACTCCCTCAGTTTGGATGCTAGGGAGGCGATTCTACGCAGCAGTTTTAATTTCATGGTTTCCTCAAATTCTGCTTCACCACAGTCTTCATCATCCAGATCCTCTTCATATATCAAAGCATCATCTGGCTCTAACTTTTCTCTTACAGCCTGAAGGAGAAGGGGGGAAAGAGAACAAGAATGCAAAAGAGAGACAGGGACACAAAGCAATTTGACATTAAAAACCACGCGTATCTTATTCAACAATGAAGTCTTCTAGTCTTTGACTACGTGCAGGTAACAAGAGAGTTAAGAAAGATGTACTAAAGCTAGAGTTGTACATTGATGGCTCCTGCTTCAGATCTGTCACTAGTAGAAAACGATGTTAAGCATTGTCTCTTAGAAAGACTGCAGTCCTACGTGTGCATTGACAGGTTGCTTGTTCATTTTTACATGAAATTTGGTTTGGTTTGTTCAGCTTTCTTTCCATCTTTCTACTACCTGTTAAACTCCTCTTTGGCTCAGTGGCTTCAAGTATAATCTCCAGCCACTAAACACAAGTGCCTTCCCGTTGATACTCCTCAACAAATCTCAAAACCCTTCCCCATGAACCCTTTCTTGGACTTTAAATACCGAACCTAGAATGCGGCAGGTAGGAGTGATCTGAGACAGGGTAACAAGGGGTGAAATAAATAGACAGATAGCTCACTGGTGAATGAAGGGCAGTTTAGGAGAGAAAAAACACACTAAGCAGAGGCTCAGGAAGAGAATAAGAAATGGAGAAAAAGTGAGCAAGAGAGAAGTAGTGAAAGCTTGGATGATCTGCAACAATTTAGCATTGAAAATGAGACCAGTGGCTGAGAACTACACAGCGGAAAAAGGAAAAGAAGGAAACATGTAAAGGCCCCTCGTACTTGAGCAGTTTGTTAGGATTTGGCAGTGGCCTTCACCAGCAAGTCTCCATCGTATCTTGGAGACCAGAAGACATACACAGCTATTGAGTGATGCAGACTAAATCATCAGCCCATGGTGAGAATCTGCAGGATTAGCAAGAGGCCCACCCAAAGATACAATTTATGGAAAAATTAGTCATTCACAGACACATAGGGGCATGTGTGGTTTTTTTTTTTTTAAAAAAAAAAGTTATAGTTTTGAGCCAGGTTCTCACTTAGTGTAATACAGCATAGCTTCTTTGGCACTAATCTGAACTTGTATTAGCTAACACCAGTTCTGGCCAAGCAGTATCTCTGTGTGTGAAAGTAAGAAAGAGAGAGTATTGGTATTTTTTTATCAGAATAGCAGTTTTATATTTATTGGTGACCTTTGGCAGCAAAAAAATTCCACACCAATAGATAAGATTGCATTAGGGACGGCTGAACTCTCAGTCTACTTAACCAGATTCTTCAGTACCATTTCGTTATGTGGATTCCCAAAGGAACAAAATTCCCTGTGGACTCCTTCATTTCACCTCTAAGCTTGGTGCCGACTTTCTCCTGTTACTTCGGAGCATTAACACTGTTGTGAATGCCCAGAAAAAGCCTGCTTATTCTCAAGAGTACCTGTTTTACAGACAATGAAATACGTATTAAATACAGCAGGGCTGATCTGGGAAATCTGCCTTCCTCTTGGACATATTTGGCTATTTCACTAGCTATACCCATTATAAATGGCGTATACTAGCACTTCAATTGCTTCGTTATTGTCACCTTCGTTATTGTTCACTTATACAGCTCTCAGCAAAATAATGGAAAGGAGATGGCAGCCCAAACATGCACTCATCACATTTTGAGCCATGCAGCACAAAAAGGTATTCTGTCTGTTCATCACTGCTGCTCACATCCGATCTCCTACCTAAACAGGAGCTGCTTAAATATTCAGAAACGATGCTGACAGCAGCCTGAATGACACATTAGGCTCTTCTGCCACAGCTGTTTCCATGAGAAAGCCATACCAAGGGCAAAAGTTACGATCGTTTCTGCTTGTGCTGTAATTGCTAGATGAATCTACCCCTCCTCTAGTGCTGTTGGGCACAATCCTGCTCCTCCTGGAATGGCTGTAGTGCTCTGTGCTTTGTGCTTTGTATGACCAGTGAACAGCAAAAACTTCAATAGTGTTCATATCCCAAACAAAAGAGAATGAGTGAGACTGCTGGACAATTAAAGGTTATGAAAAATGGCACACCTACTATACATGGGTCTATGTGAAGGAGATCCTTATTTCTTCAACTAATGTTTTCAATTTTCTGAAGAAAATATGCATTAAAATGTTGAATCATTTACAGAAAATGTGTAGGAATAATTTCAAAATAAATATTATTCCATGGGAAACTGTCAGGACTCATACCTCTGTGAATACCACGAATCTATGTTGAACGTGAAGACAAGAGTCACACATTTATTACAGCTTTAGCTAAACGGCAGTTCTCTCTAAATTGCTGAGATGGCACTTACATACATATGTAGGAACAGGAAATATAAGTCTGCAGAGTCACAAAAGTAAACAATAAAATGCTATCCATTCAGAAGCAGAAAAGGTTCTTGAGGGGAAAATGAACAAGATGAATATTTTAAGTGTAAATTGGAGGAAAATAAACAATACCTTCAAACAACAAAATAAAAATGAGGACACAGAAGTAAGAAAACCACATAAAAACAATCCCATGAAAGGTGGGACTTGATATCCTTTTCTGTCTCTTCCCCCTACCTGCCTCCCTCACATCAGGTGCCAAATGCCCAATTTCACACCTTTATCTCCTCAAAATGGGTGTTTGGATTTTCCTATCATGATAACTAGAACCATAATTTTTTAACTTGACCAGGCTAATCACTCTTGCTTCATTGATTTGAAGGACTTTTAGGCTACATTTTGTCTTAAGAGTTCAGTATTAATAATCTAGTACTGACACATATGACACAGCACTCCCAGGGAGAAGCACTAGGGAATAGGATATTTTACTGGACCAAGATAAAGCTGAGAAGGAGATGATAGTCCAAAATTTCCATGGACTGAGGCTTACACACTTCATGCATAGCAAAAAGCTTGCAATGTTGATAAAGAAGTTAACTTTCCTTGTATTTTCACTTTTATTTATATATGAAAATATGAATTCCAAGTTCTACATAAAAGTTAGGACCTCACAAATGCTCATGGGAAATGCAGAACAACCTACTTCTGGTGTTACTGAGGTCACTGGCTGTTGGAAAGAAAACATCAGCACTCTGAACCTCAGCAAACACCAAAGTGATTTCCCAGGTTTTCCTTCTAAAACTACAAAAGTCTGTTTGGAGTTGAGGTTCCTCAACTACTCTCCTCAGTTTAAGACAAGTTAGTGAATGGGAAAACCTGATCATCAACAGAACCATACTCTACAGTCCCAGAAATTTTTCCAGAACACGTGCATATGCCTTTGCAATTTTCAGCACATCCTGAACTATCAATGACATGGCTGTGCAAGGATTGCACGGTTTCAGAGACCAGGGCTTTGCACCAGCACGCATCCTGGAAGAGGTGGGTTAGTTTCCGTATCTCTCTCTTCCCTATCTGCAAGTGTTTTTAAGGATGATACCTTATTCTGTCTACTTCCCAGTGGTGTCATTCATGACCCAGTTGATGATTATTTCAGTGAAAACACTATGACAACTAAACAACTACAGGTTTGATATTTTTTTGTATACAAACATATCTGTTTGTAATCCAGTATCCAAGGTGAAGTCAAGTAGCTGAAAGACCATGTTCCTTTCCTGAAGTAGCTGAAAGGCCATGTTCCAGGGTATGTCAAAAAGACAAACTTTGGATTCACAGCCCACCAGCTGGATTATCTGGGACGGCCCAATCCAGTTTCGCACATTGAGCAGTTCAAATTGCTGAAGGCAAGCAAACAGTGAACAAATTTTACATCCAACATGGTGATAATGTGCCTGTTGTTTTAACACTTTCTGATGATTAAATAGCCATGCAAGTACACACTCATCACAGAACACCATTACTTCAGCCTGACTGTTTTGCAAAGCTCTTTTTACTACGTGGATTAGTCTAAAGCTACAAACCCATGCTACATAGGCTACAGTTAAAAAAATACTTTTACTTCCATAATAAATTACTTATTATGCAATTACAGGATCCCTGTAGATGCTGATTAAATCAAATAAACTTCTCCATTCAAGGCGTATAGAGCATTTGTGAAGCCATAGACATGTGTTTCCATGACCTTTGCTCTGCAGAGCAGGGCCCCAGGACTTTTTATAAACAAACTAAATGCAGTTTAGGTTTTTCAGCAATTGTGTAGAAGTCCCAGGAGTATTTATTGTACAACACTTTTTTAAACTGCCAAATTGAGATAGAGAACAGGCAAGGAAACAGTACAGTCTCTGTGGCAGCTATGGCAGCTACTATTGTGGCCAGGGCCAGAATGTCCATTAACTACTGGGGGCTGCTTTATTAACATCTAACTTTTAAATGTTTCATCTGGTACAGTATAAACACTACTACACAAAGATATCCTCTAGTCCCAGAGATGTATTTACTAACAGGAAGCCTTAACTACAACCTAAACCCCATTCTTCCTTCAGAACACTCCTTGCTTTGTACTTACATTTAGTGGTATTTTGTCTGTAAACACAAATTTGCTCATTTATTGACTTTTTGATTCTAGAGAGGACACAACTTCAAAAATTCAAATAATGAAAGCAAAAAAAAATTAAGTAATCACGATTGTTACAACTAAAGATATACAAGTATCAGAATGGACACAACTCCCATCCCTGCAAATGCATTGCATTAATTACTGGGACCTCTCAAGCATGCACTGCTAAGCTCACAAGAATAAGAACTCATGACTGTTCAGGTGCTTCCTCCTTCCATTTGGCTCAGAAACGCTGCACAAATAATGTCTTTTGCACTATTTTGACATTTCCTCCCAGCCAGAACCAGGAAACAAACAGAGGAGAGTGACAAAATAAAAAAGAAGCCTGAGAAAAACATAGTTACATGAAGTTCACAGTTCTTAACATGTTGCCTCTAGAATTTGTAACAAAGGTTACGTGGATCCTGCTGTGTCTGGTCAATTTATCTATGTATTATGTAAGCATTTAAAAAGTCATAGAGATGCAGTAATGAGCCTCATTATCAAACAATGTCAAGATGACACTGTGTTTTCCAAGGGTCTCAATTGCAGGTGGCAGAAATGCAACCTGAAAATATATTGCATGGCACTACTGCTATGCTCCTAAGGCAACCTGCTCGTCATGTGGTTGTGCTCTGCAAGTACTTCTGTGAAGGACAGCCTCAAGCAACCTCCAGAGGAGAAGTGTGTGAGTTTTGTTGCAGGGCTCACCCCAGCACCCAGCCACTTCCCAGAGCCTGCTCCTTCTTGGGACCGCCTGCAGCCTTACCAAAACAGCTACAGGTACAGGTACAGTACAGGTTTGGAACAATGGCAGAGTCATACATCATGGTAGATGATGTTATTTATTGCTGGTGATACCAGTGAAGTACTTTCATGATCTGGATTAGCTTGAAGGTGTGTAGTTTGGCTTGCAGAAAAGACAGGTGCACCCACTTTGCAAGGAGACAAAAGCGAGCAAGTCGCAATGTAGACCGCATGGTCTGACCTGGCAATTTTAATCAATCTTCACAAGAACTACTCTAGCTGTAGCATCCCATACATCAGCACAGTCTTCTAACACCTGCTCCTGACAGCCACACCAGTTTCTTTAAAGTCCCCTGGATTGTCTTTATGCTGCCCTGCAGTCTGCATGCCCCCAGGCACACACTCATGGCTCCCTGGTGACACTGTTACTGCAAAACCATGATTCTCTCTGGCAGAATTAAGTTACCAGTTTCTGTAACTATTTCTTTATCTCTAATCAGAGATCCTATTTTTATTCCTTAGCTGTGATAGAGTAGCACAGGTACAATTTATTAGACACCTTTTATAAGTCTGTTCAAGCTGTTACTATGCCTAACTTTCTGAACTTCCTTTTCATTTAAAAAAACAACTTAATGAACAGTTTGGCTCATGAGTCATCCGAGATAAGCTATTTGATTCAATTGTGCCAGCAGAACTATAGAAATAGACTCTCTCTACTATCACTTTCCTTTAGTTTGATTGCCTCTGTAGTGCCGAAGCTGGTGTAGTCAATCTAGATGGAACATCCCATAACATGAATGAGTTCTTAGTTTTAAGCTTGCTCTAAAAGCCTTCTTCCGCCCCCGCACCCCCCCGCCAAAAAAAAAAAAAAAAAAAAAAGGTCTTTAACCTTTACCATTAGAAATGAAATAGCTACATAAGTAGGAGGAATTCATTACATACCTGCCTTTAGGAGCACCACATATATATGTGCATACATAAATGTATATAGAAAAAATAATTAAAATAATACAATATTCTTTAGACAGACCCAGCTGTAAGTACAAAACCTGGAGAAGAAATTCAACTGCTACTTGTTTTATCATCGAAGGAACTGCAAGCCCTTAATGCAATATAAATGATAAAACTATAAACGTAGTTTTAACCTGCAGTCAATATTAAACTATGCTAAAGTAATAATTTATTGAATTTCCAATTCTGCAACAAAGTGAAGAGGTCCACAGTTGTTCTGAAAGTATCAGCATGTGAGAAGCAGATTTCCCTGCTTTTTCTGCCACAGGCTAGATGCTAAAATTTCCACATAAACGATGCCCACATGTAACTGAACTTGAGCTCTACAGAAATGGGGCTGCCTAGCAAAAGTACCTTCTGCAAGGCTTTCTTGTGTGAGATACATGTGGTGCTCAAAGGGAGCTCAGACGGGTCTACAGAAAGCCAAGGTGACCGCCACTCTACACGTGTCATGTGTAGGGGGTGTGCATGGAGGGAGGGCTGCATGCTGCAAGCCAGACTAGAAAAAGAAAACTGGGTAACTTTCAGGGGAAGACCCTGATAAATGAGCTAGGCTAATCAAGTGTTGAGACAATTGCAATGGTCATTTGGTAAGTGTGACATAAATGAGATAGAAATATTTTTTAATTTAAACAATAATGTAAAATTTTTATTACTTGAATCACTGAAAAGAAAAATCCTAAATTAAGTCCTATAGATCTTAATAAAAAGTTTCATCACTGATAGATCTCAAGTGTGCTAAAGCTTGGGTTAAAGGCCTACACATCAGGGATGCATCATCAGAAACAACTTTCGGTGCGTTTGCAGTGTTTGACAGTAACAAATGACATACACTTCCACAGTAAAATCTCCTGTGGGAGAGTTATTTGTTACAAAAAGGGATCAGCTATTTACTGGAAGCACATAGGGACAGAGGCATTCAGTGACTTAGAGGAAATGAAAAATAAATTAATAAAGACAAGCACAGTTCTGAAGCAGGATAACAGGAAGACAACTCATTAAATCCTGTATACAATAGATATTGTAGTGAGAGGGCCAAAGATTATTTCACTTCCCAGTGTACTATTGCACCTGAGCAAACAGCAAGTGATTTCAGCACAAGACCCAGTTGGCCAATATGGAAATACAGCATCACATTTTGACTTCAAAAATCTGTCAGGCATACAAACCAAATGCAAAAGAGAGGGAAATTCACAGACAGAGTTCAGTGGTTTGGCCTCAGATGATTAAACATGTTTTTTAGCAAAAAGGAAATAGGAAGAGCTGGGTTATGACTACAAGGCACAATGCAGTAGAAACTCTAAATGACCTAGCGTAGATATGTGAAGCAGCACAGCATCCATATGGACTAACTCCTGGACCAAGAGACAGATGCACTGTACCATTATCCATCTTCCTAAGGACAATAAATAGCCCAACCATGGTGCTGTGGTATTTGCAGTATTGCCTCAGCTCATACCAAAGTGGCTTGGGTACTTCTCCAGTACCACCCTGAAAAGCCACAAATTACTGGGATGAACAGCAGAATGGGACATCCAATCTACAAGAGGATCCAAAATTACTTGACTTCTTTTGTCTTGAAGAGCAACCTTTAAAGAAATATGGGGGGGTTTCCTCCAAAAATACCTGAGAAATAAATGCTAGAGAAGGAAACAGTGTATTGAAGCAAAAGAGCAGAATAACTAAATGGGTTATAATGCAGTTATGAATACATGTACAATAAAAATTAGACATTCTCTAACCACCAGAAAAGCAAAATTACAGAACAGGGTCCTTTCAGGAGCAACGGGATCAAGAAAAATTGCCCTGTTTTCAAGATGGTGCTTCCTACCTTCCAGAGGGAATTGTGTGATACAGCTGCCTGCAGTAGCAGCAGACTGAATCCTGCGATCCAAGAGATTCCTTCTTGTACTGTTATTCATCATTTATACTGTCTAAGGCCAATTGGATTCTAGGATTTTCATCTCCTAATTAACACTTCTGTATCTCAAAATTTGGAATGGAGGACTGTTAGAAGAGCAAACCAGTAACCCCAGTGAAGAGCTGCCACAAGAAGAATTTCATCATGTCATGTTTTTAACCAAACAGGACAGGTGGATGCTAAGTTTCATGCTGAACAGGCTAACAACGTTTGGTAATACATAATGTATTGCTTTATGTAACATTATGTAGCTGAGGCACTGCTGTAGTATAATTATGTATTTGTGTTAAGACTTATCCAAAGACATGTGCATCAAAACAAGAAGCTAATGTAACTTGTAAACTTTTGACCCTTGTTAAGATGAGATGCATTAGAATTGTTACTGAGGGAGGCAGCTGGGTAAGGTCTGGCAAACTTCACCACTACAAACATCACAAGCAAAGCGATAAGGGAGCCTCACCTACTCTTTTTAAACCAAGAAATAAGGTAGTAAATCCTACTTACATGATGTTCAAAGCACACTAAGAGCAACTGGGTTTGGACCGGTCCAGACCAAAGAAATATTTATAACCAGTTAGAAAAATTAAGCCAATGCTGTGCTAAACAGAGATGACATAAGAAGAAAATATATGAATAAAAGACGTGTCATCAGGAAGATAAAAGAAGCCAAGAAGTTCCAACCCTCTCTAAGAAGTCCTTTTTCCTTCTTTATCACCTGTAGAATTTTCTGAAGTGAAGCAAACACTGAAGGAGAAAAAATTGCATATGGGAAGAAGGTATTTAGAGAAATCAGGGCCAAAGACTCCCACATCAGTGAGAGCTAATCAATCAGTGAATGTTTGATACTGGTAAAATAAAACTAAATTTAGATAAACACAAATCATCTCCGGAAAAATATACTCATCACAGCCTTAAAGAAAACTGGAACGGTTATCTAGACAGGGTCATGGACACCAGTGCAAACAGCTCACAGGACATCTCTGCATCTGAAGGCAAGAAAAATGACAAGGTGCTAGCAAATACAAGGACTTCATTACTTACAGGGGGCTTATAAGAAAGATGGGAATAGACTTTCTAGCAGAGCCTGTAGGGATAGGACAAGGGGTAATGGTTTTAAGCTGAAAGAGGGTAGATTTAGATTAGATATTAGGAAGAAAATCTTTATTGTAAGGGTGGTGAAACACTGGACCAGGTTGCCCACAGAAGCCGTGGATGCCCCATCCCTGGAAGTGTTCAAGGCCAGGCTGGATGGGGCTTTGAGCAACCTGGTCTAGTGGAAGGTGTCCCTGCCCATGGCAGAAACTAGATGATCTTTAAAGTCCCTTTCAACCCAAACCACTCTATGATTCTATGACTGGGACATCAGACCTTTCTCAGACCTGCGCTCTAAGCTGAACTCATTATGCATATTACACAGGTCATCCAGGTAGGTGATATGCTAGTGGAATTATCCAACCCAACGATCTCTAACAATGAATGTCATAATACCATTTTTAAAATCAACAATAAGACCTTGCCTGAAGTGCTGAGACGTTGATATTCCCTGTAGCTCAAGAAAATACTGCAGAACTATAGCTGGTTCAGAAAAAAGTAATGAAAATTACAAAAGAAACTGAAAAAAAGAACAGGGATTGCTTACCTTTAAAAGGAAAAATATGCAAGATAATAAATACATTTGATTTCCCTTATACCATCTCATTCTGGTTTATAACATGTAATACAAGGGACCTTCCATAAAATTAAAGAGTGTTAAATTTAAAATAAAATCAGAGAGCACTTATTAAATTGGGGAAGTCCTTGTTTCATGATGGCACTGAAGCCAAGAAATTAATGAGGTTTTAAAAGGGACTGGATAATTACATGTTTAACAAGATTATCCAGAGTAGCTATAATTAAAACCAACATTTTTTGGAAGGGATTTGAAACCACATGTTTAAGGATTAAAGCCAGTTTTTGACTAGGAGAGATCAGGATAAATTGTTACATTGGAGATGGGGAAAAAAAGAATATTCCTTTACTTCCTTACTGTCCTGATCCAGAAGGTACCAACTAGTTTCAGGATGAGGATACTGGTCTAAATGTGCAATTTCTAGATTAGGAAGTCCTTGGACAAGGCAGGATACCTGCATAGCTCTCAGAACCTATCCATTCTGTCCTGTATGTATTGCAGTTACACTGGGACAGCTGGACCAAACGAGAGCTCTTGAGGTACTACGTGCCCAATGTAGGCGTAGGACAAATAGCCCTGTCACTGTTTAGAAAGACAAAGCTAGGTAACCGAGCATTTTTACTGCTCCTATTTGCCAAGGGACACAAAAGCCGAGAGACAGATGAAGTAACAGACTCGAGGACACAAACCAAGTTTGTGGCCAAAGTGAGAACCATGCTGGTCTTCCTGACTCCAGTCCAATATCTTGACTTCAAGCCAAGGTCTCCTCACATTCTTCCCAAACTTTAGTTTATTTTAAAACATTTTCCTCTTTTTTTTTTTCCTTTTTTTCTTTTTTTTTCTTTCCTTCTTTTTGAGCTCCCATACAAATCTCTCCCTTCCACAGAAAAGACAAGGGGTGGAGGCTCTGGGATCAAGCTTGCCGCAGATTATGGGATGAAGTACAGACCCAGTGGTCTCATTTGCTTTCTAGAAGAACATGGATGAGAAACAAGCTCAAATGGGCAAGGCATCAAGTGCCGTGGGAGGAAGTTGCATTGAAGACTACAACTGTATATTTCAATTAAGATCAACACCTCTTCTAAAGTTTAAGTTGTGCAGTCTCAGAAGGATTTTCCTCCCCACCACCGTCACTTACAATATTAGGCAATTCATCCAGAGCCTCAAGAAAAAGCTACTTCCTTTCTAATACCTATCAGACTGTATACACCGTATCTACATTTTGGCATATAAACCACCATCTGCACCAAATCAAAAATGTCATACTTTCAGCTGCAGCTGGGAGTTAACTGTTCTTTCTTATTTTCTTCCACCTTTTACACCTTGTGACTGGCATTGTGCTTTTCGGCATTTGCAATCTGGGCCTGTCTCCAGCTGAATTCACCTGCTTTAAATTTTCTGAGCCCTAATAAAAAAGGCCTGCAGACACGTTTTCTCCAAGTGTGCAACCATTTAGGGGTGGTAATGAGTTGGACTGCAGCCTGGTATCTGGCAGACCT
Organism: Falco biarmicus; assembly: GCF_023638135.1. Classification (NCBI taxonomy): domain Eukaryota; kingdom Metazoa; phylum Chordata; class Aves; order Falconiformes; family Falconidae; genus Falco; species Falco biarmicus. The sequence continues at coordinate 61,814,649 of NC_079290.1, forward strand.
TCCTACTTCATGACTCACTGTTAATTAAAACCACACTCTTTGCTTATTCCTGGGATAACGTTACTTACAAATAATTGAAAGTCTCACTGCCTTATAGCCTCCTGCCCCAGTTCTGTTTAGAGAACACACATTTCTGATGGAGATCTGTTTCCCTTAAAGTTGGATGCAGTGTAATGAGGTAGGACATTTTTTTTTTCAATGAATCCTTGTTGTCATTAATTTGGATTCTGATACTTTTTCTTATTTTGAATAGCATCTCAATCCATGAGCAATCTGATCCATTGTACTCCACAGCTGGTTTCTAGAGGCTACTGCCATGACGAAGCGCAGCATAACTGAGTATCACAAACTGCTATCAACTCCAGACATTTTTTCAGCGTGCCCATATAGCCGTTGAAATATGATGGATTCACATAGAGCTTTGAAAAGGTCACTTTTAGAAGTATTAAAAAAATATTTAACAGGTGTTATTATACATAAAATTTTGGAAGGAGTACATAGATTAACCTTTCTTTTTTAATTATGCCTACTTCCATAGTATTTCAGTCTCCCTCAAAGCAAAGAGGTCTGAGAATCACTCAATGTAAATAATTTCATGCAAAAAGGTAAAGCTTCAAGACAAACCCTCTGCATTTGCCTGGAAGTCATAGTGCTGATTTCTTGATCTATACAGCCATCTATGGCTACACATGTAGCAATCTGAAAAGTCACCTCTCTTATGGCTCTGTTGAGTCTGTTTAAATTAACTGATGCATCCTTAAAAAAATCTTGTACCACAAATCTCTGATGACTGGTGGCAGGGACTCAGCAAAAGCTCTTCAGCTCTGGAACTGGCTATGAATCTGGTCTAACAAACCCAGGACTGTTTCCCTTGGAGGCACAGTACCAAGCTCAACACTTCTCCTGAAGTATTTGTTTGTAGGGCAGTTACTGCTGCAACTCATTTCATGTTTTTTAATTCAATGGAGTTAAAGCATCTCTAGAGAGCTGCACCAACATGCAGCCACAGGCATCAGTCAGCTAATGCAAAATTCAAAGAACTGATCACTTAGTTTTCCCTTTTCCACTATACTCTAACAAGGAAGAATTGAAAATTATCATGTGAAATCCACACAGTTTGGACTCATTTTAGATCATGCCAGTATTCTCCCAAATTCAGACATTCAGCTGCATGCTCTGCATATGCATTAGGTTCCTTACAGTCAGTCCTGCCAAATACATATTCCTAGTAGATTCTGCTTCTGCAGCCTCCTCCTAACTAGCAGAAATGATTCCAGGATGTTATGTGCAGACACCTAGAAAGAGAAAACTGAGGTTTGGAAAAACGTGTTTAAGAGGTATTTAATTTTCCACTTTCCATTTCACTCCATCTTTAAAAAACAAGCAGGTTATTCTGATGCAGATTCATCATTTCAGCTCTGAAGATCAGAATTCCTTAAAGCATTGGGGATCACCTCATACAACAATAACTATTACTCCTCTTTTAAAAAAATGTCTGTGATAGAGTTTTGGGTGTCACTCAACCTAAACACTGCTGCTGTGTCCACTAAATATTCTGTAATACATACAGATTACAGAACATAAACAATATTCACGGTGTTTTGATGTGAAGAAGTAAAATATATTTACACAGATTTCTATTTGCCCAGTATCAATATTTCTTTGCAGTCAAAATTTTCTCCTTCTCCCCCATACTCTTCCTTTGTGGAATATCCTGGCCCATTTAGTTGCCCGAGTGGATTGCCTTGAGGTAGCCAGTCTAGGACAAATCTAGTTTAAAGCTACACTGTGCTATGTAATCAGTGTCTGTTAGCTCAGGTTTTTTCCTTGCATTCCAGGCACGTGACTATGGAACCCTGCCTGCAAGCCAGCACCCATCCACTCTGCAAGACTGAGCTCCCTTCGACCCAGACTCAGGCTTCAGAGGCTCAGGCTCTCCTCTGAACAAAACAAAAAGTGCGTATCTGAACAGAGTTGTCTGGTTTCAGAAGAACCTAAGCATGCCCTTTTTTTTTTCTTCTGAGCTTCTGCTGTCAGATTACTCTCGTTTTGTGCACGTGCATGCTTTTTTTCCAGGAGGATCAAGGGCTTCAAAGAAGTCAGTTAGAGCCCACTTTGGTAAAATGCAACTCTTTTAAAAGAGACATGCTGAACACAACACATGCTAATTAGCCACACTACTTAATACTTCAAACATCTCCCCTTATGTGTATAGCCCCAGATTCTAGCCTGCTGCTAAATCCATTTTGCACAGCTCCAACAATAAAGCAGATTTAAGGCTGATAAAACTGACTTCCAGAAGACACAGCAAAACCTTGCGTATGCTCATCAGACCCAGGCCTACATATCATCCAATGTGTAGTTAAAAGCTGCAACCTTCAGCAATCTTCAGCTGCCAGGACAGCCCATAAGAATTACAACTGCAACTGAGTATAAAGCACAGCCCTGATAGTGATCTCTCATGTGCTAGAAACTCGACCAGCTTCTGGCAATACCACAACCCAGACAACACGGCAACGTGCAGAGAGGCTTTTTTTTTTCTATCAATAGCGGCACCAAAACGGGCAGCTAATCCCCCTAAATACTTTGCCCACTTCAAAGTGCAATTTCTATTTGAAATGAGCAAATTGCCACTGTCTCCCCTAAAAATGGAGTTTCAAGAGTAAAGAAAAAAACATTCCACCCATACATAAAAGAAGACAGAAAGTGAGACCCAAGGCACACTAGACAGTCTGATAAAAAACATGTTAAGATTAGTAGTAGAAACTTCTCTGCACCCTGGGCTAAATTCCCACTGTGGCTTTTTAAATTATAAAATGCTTTCCCTCTTTCTGTGGATTTTTCTGCATTCAGTATCTCTGCCATTCTTCTTTCCACTAGTAAAATACACAGCAAACACACCAACCCTTCCAGCTAAGCCATTCCTGAAAATTACTCTCAAGCTCACTGAGTATGACCACAGTTTTAGATAACTCCTTCCATGAACATCATGCACAGTGTCTCTTCCCTTCTCCTAAGAGTCATTTCTGATAATCACTCAGATGCTGCTGTTATTCTTGGATAGCAAGTTTGGAAATATGGATGCTAAGAAACTGAGCAATGTACATAGCAAAACCACCTTGTCAGACTTAACCAGAAGCTCTGGTGAAGAAACAACTTCTGATTGACTGTCATGATAATTTCTTAACTCAAAACAATTTGGAAAACTCAGTAGTATATCTACCACTTTTCATATTCTGCTTTGTTTTCTCAAGATAATAACAACTGTAGCTTTTCCACTTTAAAAACTATGGTTTAGTTTCCTGAAAGTAAGTTCACATACCCAGTCCTCATGAAACCATTTCAGAACACATCTCAGACAGGAATGCCAAAGCTCACTATTAGCTAAAAGCTATACAGATAGAAATACGTATTTGATACCATTTCCTCATTCTCAAATTGCATGTTGCACTGTGCTGCATCCTCGGTTACTGGCTTCTGAAACATGTTGCGGCAGATGAGCCATATTGTCAGACTAGCAATGAACATCCCAATATCTGGTACAAATAGTCTGATCACGTTGCCAGCATCTGCTCCTTTCACACTGTATGGGATGAAAAAAAAAAACACAAAAAAACAAAGAAACATTTGTTACTTCTAATGACATTTTCAACTGGAAAAGAAAGTTAGCTCAAGGCAAAGCAAAAAACCCAGAAACCCAGTAATAAGAAAGCTTTGCAGTATGGTAAATATGAAGATGATCAAGGAACTCTAGACAGACAGAGAGCTTTGCTCTCCAGAAGCACAGAATAAGCGATTATTCACTGAGAGCTCACATACTCGTATTTTAGTGATACTTAGCATTTTGATTAACCCAATTCTGAATCCATTTTGTGGAGAGAAACACAGGAATGACCTTCAAATTCAACGAGAAAGATTTCAGCTGAACTGCTAGAAGATCCATTTGTATAAATCACAATCCCTTTACTGGCATCCTTTGCAAAGACAACAGCATCCAGCTCCACCAAAGAGGTCAAGCAAAGACAGCATTCATGTCACCCCTAAGTGTGCCCTACTCATTCCTGGCACACAGAGGAATAACCAGAAAATCTGTAATATGTTTTATTATGTTAACTGTTATAATTTTTATTCAACCAGACCTCTTAAATGCCTTTTTGGGTATTTAAGTACAAATATTTAAATACTAATTCAAGTGTTAGGTTCTCGCCAAGAAAACCTTTCTTCTCCTCTGAAAGACTTGTGAAGCTGGACGAATTGTACATAGGGAAAAAAAATCGCACTGCTTCATTGTGCAGATTTAATTGTTTAGGCCAGGTAATATGACTTTATGGGTTTGGATGTGGTGTCTGAATCTGGTTCACTGTTAAAATTGAGAGCTTGGATTCAGATTTAGTGGCACAATGAAGAGTTTATTATGCTGCTGCATGGACTTACTGAACTTTCAACTATTAATGAGAGGAAATAGTCCTAATTATTTAAAAGTGCACAGCATATACCTGCCAATCATGAAGTTAACACATTTTAAATATGGAGCTCTAATTTTCATTTTAATTTATTTTTTATAGAGCTTTATGTCCATAATCAGTTCTGAGGACAGGTGAGGCATCTGTATAGGTCCTTGGGCATAGGTGAGTGTGCTCATAGTCTGAACTGGTAGAAAACCTTAACAGGTTGTTTTATAGATGCAAAAGAAGGTATCACCTCTGGCCTTTCTTTATCACGACACTAGCAGCTTTGAAGCCTAAAATACCCTATTTTGAAGGAGTTACCTGCAACTGCTATGATTAACCACAGATCTGGAGTATCTAGAAAATCTCTAATGTGATTATGGTACAAAGCACTGTCAGGAATCTTGCTGGCCTGCTCATGCATCCAAGATCAAATCCTACATTTCCATCACTGCTGTTGACCCAGCTTTTGCGCTGCTGTGTATCTTGCAAAATAACATATGCCCAGAGTGGGCATAAGGTAAGTGACCAGAAAGCTAACTTAAATGTTTGTTTCAAGAAGTACAAATAAGTGTATCACAGGAAGCAGTGAGCGATCTGTAGGTCTGTGGGACACTGTCCTGTAGCATAATTATGAAATGGACCCAGAAGTACTACTGAATCAGTTCAAAACAGGAGAGGGAAAATTCAAGCTCTAGTTCTTCTTCTTCCCATGCTGAGACACAGACACAGAAGAAACTGGCAAGGCACTGCCTAAGGAAAACAACTTAAGATTTGAAATTGCAGCTTCTTGTGAAAGGATAAGAAAGAAACTGCAATTACACAAGCAGAAAACTTCCTCCTCTGATGCTCTTTGCTGTCACAGATTAACCTTCAGAACGGTCATACACTATATGGCAGCAAAGTAGCTTGAAAATGTTTTGCTAATGGCTTCAAGTTGTACTGAAGCAGAGAAAAATATTAAGTCATTGAAAGGCTCGTAAAAGAGTCAGCTGGCAAAGTTCTTGCTGGATTGCTTGCATGTTTCTTGTGCTGCTGCTTCAAGCAAAGCATGCTGTAGAGTCAACTGGCATATGACAGCATAGTTGATCTGTTTAACATTATAGAAAGTACAGGCTTGACGCGTCGGTTCATTTTACAATACCATCGCTCTTACAGTCACTGAAGATGAGCTAGTCAAGGCACTGAGTCCGCACTTTCTCGTTCAGCACAGCGCAGTACAAAGTACATGTTTAATGAACAAAATTCCCAGCAACAGTGTACCCAGGATTCGCAGTAACACCCCGACTGTTATGTGGAAACCTGCCTATTAAAGCAGTTTTACTAAATAAGTGGCAACAAAATCTGAATTCTTGATTCTGAAAGTACCACTCAGGCTTTTTTTAGAAAGAATTAAAAAAACCCTCTGAATCTAATAAATAGTTAGTATAAGAACAGTAAACATTTTCTATTCCTCTATTGAAAAATGCATCAGATTACTGCTATGTAATACTTCTGTAAGTGAGCTTTTTCTGTACACAGGCATGGTGTTCCATCTAAAATTAATTTTGCATCACTTCTGAACTTAAAGCACAAATCCATCAAATTAAACTACTCACACACAAACAAATTAAGAGGTGGTAGCCTTCAAATACCAGTACTTCTTAGTTGCACCAGGTTCTCCTTCCTCACACTGTACTCCCGTGGAGCCATGCTGGGTCTTCCTTTGCTTATCCCGCCCCACAGAACAAGGGGAGACCCCTGTGGGAGCACTGCCTCTGTCATGGCTCAGATTTCTTTCCAAACCCAGTGCTTCTGATCTTTCAAAATAAATCATTTAGCATGTTGTTGTGAAAGATGTAATGTACAGTTCAGGCTAGCAATAGAAAACCTGAACAGTGATACTTAACCACAGAGCAGGGAAAAAATCTGCACATGAATAGTTTATTCACAAAACTAGTCACAAATGTATGCTGTCCCCATCTCCCCATGAAAAGGAAAACGAATTTACCTCAGTGTGATAATTAAAAAGGAGACAAAAGATCACTTGAAAATAGAGAAATGTATATTCTTCTGTAAAGCAGAATAATAAACTGCTTCATTCAACCCTAAGCAATTTGCTCCCTGGTTTTTCACAGCAACAGCTAAAAGAAAAATCATTTATTCCCATTTGTTATCTCTGGCAGTACAAAAAAAGAGTGGTAAATACTGCGATCATTCCACAAACATTTCTCACTTTATTTGCACATTCACACATGGTCATATTTTGCATTTGATAACAGTCTATGCATTGTTCTCTTTGCTCCAGAAAAGGCTCTCCAACGGCAAAGTTAAAACAGAAGCACAGGAAACCTATTCAGGAGATCTCCTAGAGAAACAGCTTTTTTTAATCTCTGCAAGAATCACAGTGTATAATGAATTGGTCATAGCCCTTGATCTGTAACTAGTACAGCATCACTTATTCACCTAAATGAAATAACTTACCTACAGGGAGATTTTAATTGTAATAGATACCTCTGCTGAAGCTTCTAAGTCAGCCAGAAACATGTTCTGAAATGTAATTGCAGTAAACGGCAGCTTTAGAATTATTTTCCCCATGTTTCGTTCTTTCTTATAGGATGCAGAAGAGAACAGGACACCACCCCCCTCCTCCCGCCAAAAAAACCCCCAAAACAAAACAAAACAAAACAAAACCCCAAACAACTAAAAAAAAATATTAGGTGTTTGAAATGTTTTTCTACCTTCTCCTGGTAAATTACATTGCACACATTTTTTTTAAGGCAAGGGACTACTACAGTTAAGGTTGCAAGAGTTGCTCTGTAACAAAAAAAAAAGAACTGTGGGATAAAAGAGATTTTATGAGGTTTGCATCAATATGTGAAATTGGTTTATCATATCAAAAGACTCCTAATACGGCAGTTTCTTCATCAGATAATCTGTGTTCTCATGTTGTTTTTATCTGTACAGTTTGAATTTAAACTACTTCAGAAAGAGATCATCTTCATTTTCTGTGTTTATACAGAATTGTTCTAGGACTGTGTGACCCTGGTCCATTTCTGAAATTCATTGGTGCTTAAAGAGACCAGGAAAAAACTTATCAGTTTATCTGCATTTAGAATAAGTTAGCTGTCAACATACATGTTAAAACTGGTGTCTTCATGTATACTCACTAGCAGTCAAACAAAAAACAAATGCCTTGGAGAAGTAAAGCCAGCATAATTTAAACATTACATTCTTGCTTGGTGCCCTAGAAATAAGCATTTGAGTTTTCTGAAAACAAAAATTCCATTTTTTTCCTTTCTAGAATAACCATTTTTCACAAATAGGAATTATGCATCTTCTGCTGAACACACAAAGCTTTGGTGAACAGTGAACTGTTAACACTGCCTTACCTGGTCTGATTTTATTTCTTTAGAATGGCAGACACATAACCTTCCTCTTTATTTCAGGTTTACAGAATAAAACCAGAAAAACATTAGAGCTATTAGAATTCAAATTGCAACAGCTTCAATAGGAAAAAAGTAAAATATGTAGTAACACCTAAAAACATTTGCTATACCTATGTAAAGCAAATGAATAATATATAGAATACTCCACATATAGAATGAAAAACAAGTCTTCAAACTCTTAAATTCTTAATATTTTGTTATAAACAAAGAAAAAAACAAACTCAGAAAAAAGAAACCAGTCTTCCTTAAGCAGAACTCAAATTAAGTCAGAATCAGCAATATATCACAATATGAAGTTTGTGTTAAATGATAAATCAAACAATGCCTCCAGATTAAAGCCCTATAAAAACCTTGATTTTATATTGAATACTGGGTAAATGAAGTAGTTTAAACTTCATTGTTTATCATAGCTGTAAAAAATTCTCAAAAGCCTTATTCACTGCATAATATACTATCTTTTCTTTTTTCCCCTCAGGGCTTTTCTATAGCACCCGTTTCCATTCTGATCAACTGATTTAATAAAACTGCAATTAGGTAACACTCTATCAACAGTTTACAGGTGATAAACTAAGGAAGAGATGCATACATGCTAATAATTTCCATTCATCATCTTTGGTCACTGTGAGACATCTGATATTTCCAAGTGGATCTAATCTTTCAGAGTAATTTATGCATCACTGTAGATGTTTACAGCACAGTTCCCATGGGCTCATCGGCATCTGTAACCACTTGGATTGGAGGTAAATCAGACCCAAAAATCATATGCAGGGCCCCCGGGAAGTGTAGACTGGCAGTATTCCACAGGTGCTATGGGGTGCTGTGAATGATTCATTTGTTTATCACTAGTATCCTCTCTGTGATCCAAAAATAGCGGAAACTTTGAGGGTACCAAAGGCTAGAAACCAGATTACCTTAGAGATGTGCTTGCTGATCCCTGCTGTTGGAAGTGGGTCTTGGCCATGGTTGCAGCTGGAAACAAGTTAAAGAGGCCCCTTGTCCTCTCTCAGTTTGAACTAAGGATGAAAGTGTGCCTCTGTAATTACTCTGCTGGGTAATTCACACTTAACTTATCTGGGTCTGGGGCCTGTGGACCTGCTCTGAGCCACATCCAGCACTTCAGTGAACACAGGGTGCTCACAGCCTGTATTCATGCTGTCATGACTTGTCCCTGCTGGTTCAACAGTCAAGTTAGATATGATGCTGGTTCACGTGGCAACCCTCAGGGCAAACCTGCACCATGGGTAAAGTAAGAGAGTTGCTGAGCACTAGTAGGTCTGATTTTAGTCCTTTCCTTACCTCATGCTCTCCCACAAATTACGTTACAAAAATAAAATATAGATTTAGTAATATTGATATCCACAGCACTGTGCATGATCACTCAGTCCTGCAGTGCCTTAATGTGACTGTCCTGTCAGTTTATGCAGAACATGCCACACATTTTACCTAAAATACCTGAAGCTGCACTTTGAGAGAATTTTGGTCTCGCAAAGTAAAAGAGTGGGAGGAAGAGGGAAGCAAAAATGCATAGAAAACTACTTATAAACATATTTAGCATGCACTGACATACCCAACATACAAGTTCAAAGGGTTCCTGAAGTATTTGTAAAATCTTAATCACTGCTTACAAACTATGTCTGCATGGATTCAAAAACCAAAAGCACACTTCGCTTTCTCAAGAAAGATACTTGCAATGAAGAACACTTTCTGTGTTGCAAAAGTGCTTAACCACGTATTAACCAAACATTTGCTTTCCAAACACAGCTCTGCAGAGTGAGCAGCTATTTGAAACTAAATGCACATTGCCAAGGTTTTGGTGCCTCATTGCTTGCATGAAACATTAAACATTAAGAAATTATGAATATGTGCAATATGTAAAACATTGGTTCATGCCAATTTTTCTTTTTTAAAGCACCCACTGTTTGGTTTTTTTTTTTATTGATCTTCTAATAATGGGCAAATTCCAGCTTGCCCAGGGCAGCACGCAGAAGACATAAAATTTATCTGGGATTTAGCAGCTATCACGCAAGGCGCTCAGCTGTGCTACTGCCAGACTCGTGACAGTACAACATCCAGCTCGATTTGCCCGTGTCCCACAACTCCAAATGTGGAGCAGGACTGATGTTGCAGAGCCAAGGGGAAGTGAGCGCATTCCCCTCCACACCCATGGTGCTGCGCGTGCCAGCCCCATAGCGCAGTGGAAGTGACAAGCCCATCCGCAGCACAAATTACTTAGGATCAAAATGGGAATGTGATCCCAGATGGAGGCAGAGCCAAAGTGAGCAGAAGAGACCTGAGGATACCTCAGCTGTAGGTGCATTCTGGTCTGAAATCTTCAAAGAGACTTTCCATTGTGAGTATGCACACTTCTTGCTTGCTTCTCACTTACGCACATATTGCATAGGTATTTGGCTAAAGCACTAATTCATATTCATTGATCACTGCAAAACATTCACAGTTAAATCTTTCCATAATACTCATAAATACTTGGTGACGGATAGCAAAGTGTTTACATAAAGGCATACAGATATCCATATGTTCCACAATATTCCTGACTAAAAGAAAGTGCTGAAAAGACTGAAGCATGCTGACATGCAGTGATTATTTCAAAACATATTCGCTCCCTCTCTCTGCAGCTTTCACTGGTTGGAGCATGAACAGGTCATCATTTCAAACTACTTTTTCTTGTATTCTATAGCCAGCATATAATATAATCACAGAAAGTAAAAGATACATCTAGATTTTCTAGTCAGCTGCAGATGAGGAGGGAATAATATTTTCCCCAATTGCAGCAAGTGACATTGTAAATTACTGTCATTTTACAAAGCCAGTTTACCCTTGATACAGAGGAAAGGCAGCAGCCACTAGGAAATGCCACCGTTTGAGCTGGAGTGCCCACTGCACTTCAGCAAGTGCATGAGGGGGACACGCCCCCCCCCCCCCCCCAATTCATAACTATTCACGTGCCACATTTGCAGGGATGGCACCATTCACCAAAGCCCTCAATTCTTCCACATGAAACAGTCTATCCTGTCTTCTCTGGACCTGCCCATCTTTCTCTTTGCAGTGTCAAGCAGGACAGGACAGAAGGCAATGTTTAATCTTCCCTGCCATCACCTGTTGGAAAATCCCAGTGGCTTAGAGGCAAAAGCACAGAGGCTTGCAGGAAGCAGGCTCCAGCCATCAGGGGCATAGATGCAACATCTCCCCAAACCCTCCAGCTGATTTCAATTAAAACTGGTCAAAAGAAACATCCTGAGTTACCCTTGGTGCACTCTGATCAATTTTACAGCATCAAGTCAAAAAAGAAGAGCAGCAGAAATCAGTGGCAAAGTGAATGTCTCAATGCCCTGAGATGTCGCTTCTTATTTTCCTGTAAATAGGGCATATGATACAATTCCTGGGTGGCAAACACCTTACGTACATGTGGGAGTGGGGAGGACTAGTTCCCTGCACTGCTTGAGGCTATCTGCCCAGTGGCTGTATTGTGTGGCCTCTCTCAGCTGTGGTAGCATTTTGCCAGTGTGGGAGACACTCCTTGGCTGAGCACCGGAAAGGACAGGATTGCTCAGATCCAAGCAGGGGAAAAAAGAAGCTGAAGTCAAGTGCTCCCGCTTTTGCCTCCAAGCTGTGTGCCTTTTGTCAGCACAGTGCAGCAGGATGGTCAGACCCTGCGCAGGGCACGTTAGCACTCCACCGGCCACAGGCTTCCTTGTGTTTCATGTGCCAATTGCTATTTGGAGATCTCACATGATTTATTCATGAACAAAACCCAACAAAAACAAAATAAAACACAAAGCCAAACTGTTAAGCATGTGTCCTAGAGAGTTTTTGGATACTAATTGCAATGCTGATTGCTCTCCAGATTAAAACAAAGACTGGCTCACATTCTGCTGCTGGTGGGTTTACCACTGTATTGCTCTCAGCTACCACTGTACTGCAGGAGGCTGGGCTGTGCCAAGAAAAACACTTGACAACAGTCTCACAACTCTAGTGCTCAAACAACGCAGGCCATAAAATATCTTCTATCAGATGTTCATTTCCTTTGAATCCCTAGGTTGAATGGCATCAGAAAAGTTGGCTGAAATTAATTTAGTGAAAAAGAAAATAAGCACAAGGGGTGGCAGGAAACGAGCAACCTAAAAACCTAATGCAAATAGTTGGATAAATAAGATTCCTCCTGAATGAAGACAACTTCTAAGAGGACTTTATGCCATTGCTGAGGCAGCCCAGACCATCAGATCAACATGACACAATTACATGCTTCAGACATGCAAGAATTCTACATGGAAATTACACAATTGTCCAAGCACAGAAAACATTTCTTTTAATTTGCACTTAGCAAGGAGAATATATTTGACATGTAAAATCTAACACTTAGTAACTATGAAGCCTGAGTTATAGATTGCCCTGCCATCACTTCCTTCCTTCAATTTCATGATATTCCTTTACTTGTTATAGCGTCTGTTAAGTCTGTAGGTACCTAAGTGACATGAGGTTGCTTTTCTTTTTGCAAAGTATCTAGACTACCATAGCATGCCGTTAGAAATGACAGAGTAATAAACATTTAGTTTTCAGCTTTTGGTGTCAATGGGGTAGAAATGGATTATTTTCTCATTAAGTTATTAAAAATACTCCTGTTCAACTTTAAGCTTAATTCCCATTTAATCTCATTGGATTGCTGACTGCACATGTGCTGCAGTTGCTAGCAGAAAGTAAATTAATCTATTTGATTTACATCCCTGTGCCTCACAACTTCTTATTGGTTTTCCTGATTTTATCTAAGGCCACCTGCAAGCATTATTAAGTATTTTTGGTTTTTTAACCACTAGTGTCACATAAAAAAAGTCTAAAAGCTGCCACCACGGGATTTGGGAATTGTCATGTGATAAATGACACTCTTGTGGAGGGGGCTGGCAGAGAACCGTCAGGATGGATAGAGGTGTACTGTGCTCTGCTAACATCTGTGAGATTGAACAACCCCCTTCCACAACTCCCTCTCTTTAAAAGCTATGTCTCCAAATGAGGAGAAGAGAGGAGAGGAAGAGGGAGAGGAGCTTTGAAACATTCACAGGCTTCCTGTCACTGGATCCCAGGGAGAAGAGCTCAGCACCTCCCTCTCCACATGCCCCCCTCAGGAAGCTCTAGAGAGCCATGAGGTCACCCCCTCAGCCTCCTCTTCTCCAGACAAATCTAAAGTCCTTAGCTGCTCCTCGAGGACATCTCTTCCAGCCCTTTCACCAGCTTTGTTGTCCTCCTCTGGACGCATTTAACAACCTTCACATCCTTGTTAAACTGTGGGGCCCGGTACCGCACACAATACTCAAGGTGAGGCTGCAGGAATGCTAAATGCAGTGGGAAATACTAGATGAACCACAGGCTCTTACCATTTTCCGAAAGCAGTCATTTAAATTATTGTCATCTTCCTGCCATAGACTACAAAGTTGTCTACCTTAAAAAATAATCCAGGTTTGACTTACTGGGTTTCAGACTTGCTGAACGTACTAACAAGAGGAATCACCCTTTTTCTGCTCACTAATTAAAACTGCCCTTATATGGCCATATTATTAATATTGCATATTAAACTGCATGGGCAATCAATGTTTTGCAAACACACACAAAATTGAAGTATGTGCCATGAAAAGCTGCTAAGTTAGAGCCTGCACCATTCCCAATCAGACAGGGGTGGGAAGGGCATAAAAAGCCTCCCTAACTCCTTCTGTTGGAATTGTACCAGTTTGTGAAACATCATCATTGCCAGAGTAATTCCCAGAGCAGAGACAAGACCGAAGGAGCAGCTGGAGCTGAGGGTCTGGTCTATGTGCAGATTTTGCAAAGGGATGCGGCACCATATGTGTTTTTTCCAGCTCAGGAACTGCTCTCTAAAGGTCCTCTCCAGGAACCTTTACCTAGAATACAGACTTGAAGAATACACCAGTTAAAAAATTTTAACGACACTGTCTGCTATTAACAGAGCTGTATGTCAGATCACATGGATTCTTAAAGCACTGTTTCCCCCAAAAAACCAGGCATACCAGAAATAATGAAAAGAGATTGACTAGGAGGATGTTTCAGTGACTTCATTAAAAATTAATAGAGATCTTTGTCTTTCAAAGTTTTACTGTCTCTTGGACAGTAAAGAGTAGGAGGATAAAGTTCTCTGCTCACTCATTTTGCCATGGAAAGAGAGTGCCAGATGATCGGCTGATACCAATTAGGAATTATTGGTCAAGATTACAGAAGGAAATGAAATATGGGGGCAGACTGATCTGATTTCTAGCAGCACTGAACTGGAGCAGATGTGAACATCAAGTCCTGCATCTCTTCTTTCCTCCCACATGTCTTTTTCTCCTCTGAATAGTAACCCATGAAGGGAAATCTTGGCTTCCCAGTAAACTCCCATAATTCATCCAGATTTCACAATAACAGCATATATTCCTTTGCGTTCTGACAGTGTGCAGAGGCCACATAAGTCCCCAGTGAACAGGGAGTGTTAACCTCTGCTCCATTTTTCTCATCATATGCATATGGAAAAGAATATTTACTGGCTGCTTGGAAAAGTCAGTACAGAACATTTACTCATGTCAAAAAAATGGGAAAAACCCTATACTATGGAGCTCTCTTCCAGGGTTAGATTAATTTTTCAACACAAATGTTACTTTCTTAAATAAAGAACCGTCTCACATTTCCTCTATTTTTTCTGATTAATTTTTCACCGGTTTACACTACTCTCACATTAGCTCACCATTTGCCCAGAGCACTTAATAATAATCTTCCTTTCTAATACAAAATCTCCTAAAATTTTATGTTGGTTCAGGTACTTTCTTTTTCACATATTGAAAAGGCCTTCATGTACCTGATTTTATTTTTCTTGGTTTTCTAGTCAGTATGAGCATTTCCAGAGCTCTCAAAAAGAGGAATATTTGACCACACTTCAAGTGTATTGTAGGACTTGTGCAGAGTGAGGTCGTTGCAACTAGTGAGATGATCAAGCTTTAGATGCAGAGCTAATCAGGTTTTTACTTTAAAAAATCAGGGCTTTACTTAAAAAAACCCAACTTTATTAGCTGTAAGATTATTAAATGAATGTGAAAGAACACTATTACAGAATCCACAAATGTATTCTTTCACCTCTGAATTATATCAGGTTTTATTTTTATATCACTGCATGACTTCTTAACCTTGTTCTTTGCATTCATGTGCTTTATTCTCTTCACTGATGAGGTTTAAGTTAAAAGTTCCAGCTGATTTGACTGTTCATTCACAACTGCATCTGCTATAGCAATGAATCTTTCAGTTGTGCAATCACTTGCCAATGTCATCACATAGCAGGGGGATGCAGTCTGATGGCAAACACACACATACACTTAAGCTACAGGAAGATAGCAAATAAATAAAAAGTAACCAAAGTAGTTTTTTACATGCTAAAGTAGAAGAAAGAAATTTTATGACAGTGCAGTGACAGTGGGAGGGGAGGGGAGAAGAGATGACAGACACAGAAGAAGATAGATGTGCTGCTGTTTGCAGCATATGGAATACATATAACAACTGTACTACCGTTTCCACCCCGGCAGTTTGGTTGTCTGCCGTTTACAGAATCAGATATCTAACAGTCCCTTAATTCGTTCTCTCAGTGCAGAAATAAGGCTGGAATAATGGAGACAAGGTAGCCTAAAACCATTACCCCTTTAAGACTGAGATGTAGTTACCCAACTAGTGTTGCAAAAGAGTCTTTCACACCTTAAACATTACCTTGATAGTTGCCAAAGCTTTACTGGGGAACCTATGTTTTCCTAAAGTTTCACCTTCTGCAGGCTACACATACCCATTTTCACCCCTTACAGCTATAAAGAAAAGCTGTGAAATGTGAAAAAACTTCACTCTTAAAAGTTAGAAACCAGGAGAAAAATAACAGTAATTTTAAATCATCATCACTTTGAAGCTATTCATGACTATTTGTGGCATCCATTTTTTATTTATTGCTTTAAGTTTGACAGTAGCAGAAAAGCCATGAAAATACTTCAAGGAGCATACCTTTATATCTGCAAAAGATGTAAACAACTTGGCAAGGAAAAGTTAAATTGTTTTTTGTTTCTTGCTAAACGGTATTTGTTACATACTGAAACATACATATCTTTGGTACCTTCATCAGAGTGTACCTAGTCCCAGATACTTCTTTACAGGCAGGAAAAATAAAGGCATATTGGAAAATATTTGTATTTTTTCAAACAGGGCACACAGCAGTGGCCAAGTTTTCATGAACTATAGACACTGTCATTCTGTCTGGAAATGAAAATTTTCACTGGCCCCAAAATTACAGATTTCTATGTCCATGCTAAGAACCTAAACTGACTTCCATATGTGAGGTCTGTCCGTAATTTGACATGCAGTATTACAAAGTCACTGTAATTACAGATAGTCCTAAGGTGCAAAATTTGAATTTCTGTTTTGATCCAATTTGCTCCAGTAGACCTACTTTTAAGACTGGAAGCACGGGACAAGCCCATATTAATTCCTGCTTTGTCCTGGGCTATAAAATTATTCCATTTCCCGAAAGCTATCCACAGGGTTGGAAGGTAACTTTATAAGTATTTGACTTGGCTTCTAAATACACCTTTTCTCTACTGGTAGAGAAATGCTATGATGTATGTAAGCAACCTTCACCCATGCTGATAAATAAGTAAGTTTCAGGTTTGTTTGAAAGACTTCTCCAAGTGAGGCGTATTTCAAAGTTGACTGTTTTTGAAGAACAAAAGAGGAAACAGGTACTGTTGCTACAATGCAAAATCATGTGAAAGGTCAGCTCCCCAGGGTGTGGTTTAAGAAAAAGCAACAACTATAAAGTATCTATAATACTTAACTACAGTACAGCTGAAGAGAAGTTTTACATGGACTTCTCACCAGTAGCGTTTTCTATTTAAAATTTTATGCAAGCATGAAGGAAGAACGCTTCATGTAGTAGAATTGTTGTTATAGTAGCATCAGGCACGTTAGGAAGCATAGGACCAAGGCAAGACTATTCCTGGCAAAAGTAGATCTTTTTTGTCAGAAAGAATAAGGAGAAGTATTAGTGGATTTTTGGCTTTTGAAATACTGCAGTAGAAATAGATTTGGGCAGCACTTCCATTTGGAAAACCAGAAACGCAGCATTGGTTCACCTAAGTTGCCAGCACTTGCAACAGAAAAATTACAGATAAACTGTTCAAGAGTAATCAGGATTCTTGAGTTACAAACCCAACTCCCAAAGTGACTCAGACACTTGAAAGACGGTATTTTGATGCTTTTAAACAGTTCAGAATGTTAAATGGTTTGATTTTTAATGTTTCCAGAATCCAAGAGACCCCTTCTCTTAAAGAAAAAGAGACTCGTTATAATCCTTTTGACAAACTCAGCATATTGGCCGAAGCATGCCTAGGATCAAGCAGTCTTGAGATCACTGCAAATGCCCGTAAGACAGTCTCTAGTGAGGAAGTAGGACCACGGGCAAATGTATACTGACACTGCTGGTCCTCCGTTAGGTCTGGGGATAAATCTGATTTGATCCCTCAGGCCTGACAACCCTATCGGGGAAGGGAAAGATTCATAAAGCATCTTGTAATTAATAACACTGATGTGTTTCTTACCTAAACACAGTTGAACTTGAGATTTATCATAGCTATGTCACAGGATATTACCTGCAAGAGCTCTGCCTCCACGATGTTTGTGCACCACATCTTTTGGTGGGTGCTCAGGAGCCTGGACAGGGAACTGGACCATCATGTCTTCTACAACTAAGTGGCTTCTTGACCTACAGCTTACCCATGCAGAGGACTAAAAAACAGTGATTGTACAACTGTGCTCTACTTGCGTAAGAAACAATGTGATTTTCCTCTGGCTCACTTGGTGTGATGTCCACATTAGATTTTTAATATCTGACTTCTCTCTACATTAGAGAATTTAGAACTCTCTAAATTCTAGAAAATCTATTCCCTAAAATCTAGTTTATTTATTTACGCCACTAACAATCAATCGGTTCCATAATGTTTACTCTCATGCGTTACTTATACAATTAAGGACTGTGTGTTCAGACATCTAGAAAATTTACATTGCTGTTTAAAAAGAAGGTGTCAAAGTAGCTGCAATCAACCCAGAGGAAATACCTTTCTTGGCATATTACAGTGATGTACTCTAGAGAATATCCATGATTGCTATAAATATTTCAGGTAGAGATTGTTTATGTTATCATTAAGATGATTGCTTAAACAGGAAAACGGCAGATTAAAACATAGAAAATACGTTAAATCTGCTCAAAATAAGTTATTTTAGTGAATGTTTACATATTACATGATAGTTTTATCATTTTATTTAATAAAATTGAGAAAATCCTGTAGGGAAGCAATTATTAGTCTAAGTGTTTTTAGCTGTATGGTGATAATCTCCTGAAAAGTTTCTATAAAAAAGTCTCACTTGGTGAATCTTTACCATCTCACAGGTGAGCAGCACAAAGGCTACAAAAGCATCACTAGCAATATATTAAAAAATATTCTATGACATGATTGTTAAGAATAAATGTGTTTATTTGCAAAAGATAGGATAATATATTGTAAAAATTTATGCAAATTACATTTGTCAAAAGTCAGCTTTTCTTATAACTAGCTTAAATTTAGAAGTTAGCTTAAGTTTAAAAAGTATGCTGAAACGACCATTGTTAGAGGAAAGAATGGAATGGGATGGAATGGGATAGGATAGAACAGAACAGAACAGAAAAACAGTTGGAACTGATCTACATCGTTATCTAGTCTAACTCCCTGATCACTTCAGGGCTGACCACATGTTAAAGCACACTGTTAAGGGCACTGTCCAGATGCCTCTGACAGGCAGTGACAGGCTTGGGGCATCAACCGGCTCCTGAGGAAGTCTGTTGCAGTGTTTGATCACCTTCTCAGTAAAGACATGTTTCCCAATGACCAATCTAAATCTCCCCTGATGGATACAGCTTTGAACCATTCCCACATGTCCTGCCACTGGATCCCAGGGAGAAGAGCTCAGCAACCCCCTCTCCATGTGTCTTCCTCAGGAAGCTGTAGAGAGCAATTTCTTGTCCTCTGGATGCATTCAGGGACCTTCACATCTTTCTTAAACTGCGGGGCCCAGAACCGCGCACCTTGCTTGAGGTGCGGCCACACCAAAGCTGAACACAGCAGGATGATCACCTCTTGTGACCGGCTGGTTGTGCTGTTTGATGCCCCCCAGGACACAGTTTGCCCCCTGGGCTGCCCGGGCGCGCTGCTGGCTCACACCAGCCTGGTGCCGACCAGCACCCCTAGAGCACTTTCTGCAGGGCAAATAACAGAATACAATCCATATCTTGGAATAAGCAGAAGATTAATCAAATTCTAAGTAGGGTTTCTTGGAGTTAACTGTGGCAAATGCAGTATTTGCCCTTCAGGAGTAGGGTGCTTTACTCACCTGACAAAGAAAGGGCTGGTACAAACATCCCTACACTGCTAGGAAAAAATAAACCAAACACAGCAAAAAGAGCAACTTCAGGATAGATGGAGCCTCCCTGGAGGTCCTTCAATGCTGACAACCAAACCACTCTGAAATGGGGACTGCTGTCCAGCTTTATGGATACAGCCCAGGGCTAGAGTTAAATACAAAAATTCTTCATAGGCCACAGCTCTTCTGGCACCATGAAACACAAGCAGTAAATGGGATAACAGCCCCAAACGGGGGACTTCTTAGTTCTGATCTCATTTCAGATAGTGCTCGCCGTAGAGATGAGGGCGCCTGTCTTGAAATTATCTCCTTCTCAGTGGGAGCAACAGGATCAGGTTACTTCACAAGCTACTGTGGCATGTCCAATACAGGGTATTCTCTGTTAGCAGGCAAACAGAAAAAGCTTTACTCACTTGTAAACTTGTGCTTGAGAACACTGGACTGACCGCGCACTGCTCTCAGCAACACCAGACTAAAAGTGGACATTGGAATAAAATCCTCCAAGTTAAACCGGTTTAAAACTAGATTTAATGTGTTTCTGTTTCAGTATATAATAGACTAAAATACTTCAGCTGATTAGGGGAAAAAAAACACCTTCCGTTTTCTTCATATCTTTTTAAACAATGTTTTCATTCTTCGCCAATATAATCCAATTTTTATTCTAACTTTCTCTGTAACTCAGACTTTTACTTCAAAGTCTCACTTTTTGTCAGAGCAGCGAAGAAAACTCAAATAGAACCTCAAGCATGCAGTATATATCAAATGAAACTGAAAACACATTTCTTCACCATTTCCCACACTATAAACAACATGAATACTTCAGCACACACATGCAAAAATTCCGCGGTCCTGGCCACCATGAAGTAAGAAAATGAGGGAAGCTTTGAAAATTAAATTAAAGCAACCTCAGTCCCCCTGTCTTCCCAGGACTCAGGACTCTGCACTACCCTTTGCCTGGAAACAAGTGCACATGCATGGGAAGCCCCCTCACTTGCCGTCCATCACCCCTTAAGAAAAAACTGCAGTGTTGCAGCTGCAAGGATATGAATAAGCTCTTCTGATGTGGTTCTCTGCCCCCAGGTCCCAACCTATCGATTAGATGACAGCCAGGCAAAGAAACGACTAAACTGAGATGACACCTGGAAGACAACAATCCTGATTAATAAGCAATAAACTGCTCTTTTATTCACAGCCTCCCAAGGGAAGGTGGGGAATTGGTCCCACCTCCTCAGCTCCCTACATTACTCTGCCATACTATTCAAAGAACGTACGTAATTGTGAATTTATTCTGCAGTGATTACATTCATTAATTCCTACAAAAGTATAATGGGCATCATATATTATCACAAAGATGTGCCAAGAATGCTGTGGAAAGCTATACACTAACCCTTCTCAAATGTAAGGCATAGCAATGGAAAATATAAACAAAACTCTGATAGTTCTAATTTCTCAGATATGAAGCAATTAAAGGATAGCACGCTGTAAAAGAGAACCCTGCTGAAGTAAGGAGGCAGGCCTCGGCGCTGAAAACTTAAGCACTTGCTTAAATGCTTTGTGGGACAGGAGACCAAAGCAGTCACAATAGGCTACTACAGCTATTTTTTCCAAAACGGTGAAAGAGGTGCCTGGAAGGGCTTTTCCCACATCTCTCTAATTCCATCACCCCACCCATTTTTCCTTGTCCTCCCAGACTCAAATTATTCAAGATTTGCAAAACCCATACAGACTGCACTGTTTCCTTCAAAATAACCTCTCAAGGATCAGACCCTGTGGCCTTTTGCAGCCCCTAGCTGAGGCAATGCTCCCAAAATGATGTCAACGGGAGCCTTGCCCAAGAAAGTGCTATAGGATTCAGCTATATGTGGCTTGAAATTATGGAACATGGTATCAGGATAAGACTTTATATTTCAAACACATATTATTCTTTTTACTAGATCACTGAAGAGTATGGGCAGGAGTGGGGGATGTCACTATAGAAAACCATATGGTACTTGGATTTCCAAGCCAGAATTGTGGATAATAAATATTTATAGAATCCAGTGGTATTCTCTTCTTTCTGTTTATTCTTTACATGTCATCCAGAGGAACTCTGGCCAAGCACCAATCAAATGTCCCAGCAAGTTACAAGCAATCTAAGCACAGGGGAAAGAGAGAAAACAGATCACCAGTAGGCTCGTAATTAGCAACCTAGACCTGGAAGGAGGTGCTTTGGAAGTGCCTCTGATGCGTCTGGATTCCAGGGCTCCCCACACGTCACGAGTGGTTTCGGAAATTGAGTTCTCAGTCTCTGCAAGGGGTAGGGAAGATATACACAATATTTTTGGCTAGACTGAGCAGGGGCATGTGTGGAGCAGCTGCAAAATCAGACATCCGTCTGCTCTCAAAGACCAACATAGGAACAAAAATGCATCTCAGCGATGACAGCCAGCTTGCTCCTGGCATCTACTGGGAAAGCTGTGTCTCCCTACCTGTGGAATGCAAACCTGTTGCATTTATTTTGCTTCGGATAAAAACAATGCAGATTGTTCTTATCACCTTGTGATTAGAAGAGTAGTTGAAGGAGCTACTGAAATACATAGAAGATCTGGATTACATCTTAATAGCAGCCACCAATCTTCTGTATCTGGGGTCTAGCCTTGACCTAGCAATCTTTTGGTCTTTTCTTCCTTCCTTGACAGTCCTAGTCCCTTTCCTGTTCCTACCTCCTTGCCCTTTCTTTTCCTTGAGGTGTGAGAGCTACCAATCCCCAACTATAATTTCATTCTTCAGAAATAGTAAAAGGATTTTTAAAAAAGCATAACAAGCCCACAAGTCAACACACAGTACTTTACTAACAGGAGTAGCCTTCACTGCGAATCACCTTAGCTAGAATCTGGGATGCTGCATGTTGTACTTTCTACATAGATGTTGCTGCTGTGCAAATGGTGCAGACATGTCCTATTACCATTATATAGAGTGGCAGTCACATGCTTTTGCATATATAAAAATGTACCTTCAAATTAATAACACATTTTTGCATACCACAAAAATAAAAATAATTGCAGAATCAGTTTGAAGCTATCAACCAAACAAAGGTTTTATCTTCAGTATGGAAAACTCAAGTTTTTAAACAGAAAATTACAATTTACTGAGAAATTGGTGCTCTAAAGTTCCTTTCTCTGTGTCACTGAAACAGCTACTTATGAAAAACATACTTATCAAATGTTGCCAAAACTAAGAACTACACATCTATTATTCTTCAAATACATAATTTTAAAACATCTGGTATTTACTTAACATATAATAACAGTTATTAAATCACTCTTAACTCTGTTTTGCGGAACCATAATGTAAAGCATTACACACATGACAGAAACACCAGAGGAACAAACATAAAAAGGGAATAGGTGTGTCGTTGGTAGATGAGTAGTTACTAGTCACATTAGAATTTACAACTCAGAGAAGAGTAGTAAGAGGAAGACTGGAAGTCTGGAAACTGCAGAACAGTGAGTATTAAGAGGCCCATAATATTAATTTTAAGTTTTAAAATTATTAGATTATTTCTAGGTCAAGAAATACATAACAACAGAAGACGTTTCTGTGATCAGTACTGAACTTACTACGTAAGGGCATAAACTCCATTATCTGGTAGCTCAAATTAGAGAAATTTAGATTTTTTAAAAAGTCCTTCTTTTGGTTTTAATTTTCTGCAGTGTGGAAGTGGCAGTTTTCCAAATGCTAGCCATAGCTCTTTCCAGGCTCTGCACTGCAAGCTTTGCCCCAGCCATGAGCTGGAAAGATGCTACAGACTGTGTTACAGGAGACCAGCTCAGTGACTGACCAGAGCCTCTTCCCTTTTGAAATTCACAGGCTTTGTGCATTAAGCTCTCTTTTTAATTGCCAGAGTAGCCAGGAAACAAGCAGTCACTGTTAGATGTTCATAATTATTTCACTTGAGAGCTTGTGAGCCATTTACACCAGGTCCTGTGGGTGACTGAAAAAATCTTAAACAAGTGAGATGAGCAATGCCTTCTGAAACACATTTTGAGTCATATTTGGAACAAAGTAAACCAGAGCTGACTGCTTTCCAGACATTTTAGTGAATATGGGGGTATCATCAAAACACACACCAATAACCAACAATAATCCCCAGGTGAACTGGCAAAAAAAATAATCCTATTTATCCACAAATCTACTTGCTTTGGTTAATTAAAGATTATTAAAGAAACAATGTAAGGTGGCATGCAGGTATCACACAGCAATTTAAACCATGCTTCTTATAGGACAGCATAATACAAGCCAACATTTTTCATAATTCTCAAAACCTCTTCAAAATATTCTGCAGAAAACGCAGAGACTGCAGTCAAGATCATCTTGGACAAAGGTGATGACTTCTACAGTATGTTACAATTAGCTTATTTGTAATGTCTCAAAAAACAATCAATAACATAAAGACCTCAATTTAAATCCATCAAACCCACATACACCATACACTCCATTTAATTGAAAAGCTCTTAATTCCAGTCATTTCCTGGATATAAAGCTACTTTACTCAAGGTGCAGCATTTTTCATTTATCCCACACCGAAAAGCAGCGTATGCTTAGCTAACAAGTAATGCTTACATAAAAGCCTTACAGTCAGATCTCTTGGTGCCTGTATGTTTTTCAGGATATGAAGACAACAGCAATGTAAACACTCTACTATTGCAGAATAAACATAATGTAACCACAAAGCAGTGATGACATAACCTGTATATTATCTGGGCTTATTTTTCTGCAATGTAAACTGAGTGTCCACATCTCCTGTTCCTCTATCCACTCTAAAACAGCCTGTTAAGAAGACCATTTTATATGAATTTTCCAGTTTTTAAGCAAAGACATATTCCTCATTAGGACACTACTTTGAATGTCTTTCCTTTTGTGTACCTAAAAATCTTGCTTCCCCCTGAATAAGAATGTCCCTGCTCAAACAACACATTTAAATGCTATTGATGTTTCACAGCTGACTCAGATGTACCTAATTCAACAACTTGCAGAGAATGTTTTTAGATAGCAAAACATGTGCTGCTGCTGCTTTTTTTCCTAGTGTTGATATACATAACAGGAGAACAGCTGTGTGGGATCAGACCTAACCTAGATGGAGCCCACTAGCCCGTCTCTATCACCTGCCATAAAGGGAATCCTACTCAAGAGAATAAGCCTAGGGAAAGCATGTAGTGGGAACAACTCCAGAATAATCTCTCAGGTTTGAGAGACCTGCAGCGTTGGGATTTCTGCTTCTAGGACTCCAAGTTAAGTGCACTTCATGCATCAAGGTATTACATATAGCAACGTGTATCACTTTTTTTTACTTTGGAAACTGTTCCTTAAGGCTTAAGAAATACTGATGTTAAGCAACCACATAAAATATGGTATTAAGCAAATACTGCTATATAGGAGTTAACACTGGACTTCATATACATTTAGAGGACATTATTTTTTCTTGTTTTCTATTTGCCTGTTCTCCGAAAAAGCTGATGAGAACACGTTTGATTTTATGATTATGGCAAGCCAAATACTTCCAGACCTTCACCCCATCTGTGCTAACTAACATGCTGCTTCAATTAAAGTTACTCCAGGATGATAGTCTCTCAGGGTGCAGAAGTACCACCTGAAAGCATTTTTTTTTTTCTTCCCAAACTAGAATGGCAACCATTGGACCTGTACAGTAATCTCTTCCACATACTTGCCTCCTCTCAGGCAGGCTGTAATTGTCGACCAAGAATTCTCCATGTTTCACATGGTACATACATTGCACATACACAGCTAGTGTTGGTTCTCCTTGTTGTTTTGAAACACCTCACAAGTTGGAAGTTGCCACAAATAGGACTTCTAATGAACTCAACTTAAAAAAAAATTACCATTTTTCATTGGCAGTGTTAAACCATAGACTCAAGGTATCAATTAATTTTAGCACTCCTCAAAACTATTTTTTTTCCCATTCTGATGGAGACAAACAGAATCAGTAGGTGCTAATTTGTAATCTTAGAAGAATGGGGTGATGAAAGAATCAATATTTTACTTTAGTGCCCTTCAGACATGTATGATGTCATGCTGAATGAAACACTCATCAAGAAACCAAACTGGATATAAATTGAGAAAAAAGCACAACCTATTAAAAAGAACCCCTTGACGATATCAAACTTAGCAACTGAGAGCATGCAATTTTCACGAATATCCAACTTTTTTTGTAGTGTTGTTAAAAACACCCTGTCTCTAAATAGACCGTATCCAGTAAGGTGTCACAGTTAAGGAATTTCTAGTCTGATTCTTCATTTGGCACTGCAGCTTCTCAAGTTGATGCTTATGAAGCGCAGCCCCTATCCTGATACTGTAACAAAATGGAATCACAGTTTTCCTTTCAGTCAATACTGCGTCATGCTGTGTACCGGTTTAACAGAAAGTACCGGTTTAGTAGCAACACTTCACTTTATGCTTGTCAATATTTAAAAAAAAATATTGCTAATATTGCTAATATATTAACAATTTGAGACAGAAACATTTTATAATAAATTTTGACCAGAAACCTATCCAGGACCAGTAAATATTGCCACTACGAAAGACTGCAATTTTCTATTCAGGTTGCCTATACTACTGGGGCATTTTTAATCTTATGGAGCAGTAGGAGAGACATTTTTTTTAGTGATCTGATTAAAGACTTAAAATATTTTTGTCTGGTGGGAAGCTATGAATTTAAAATTCCCACCTTTCCTCAGCTACAAAAAATGGTAAGTATTCCATATATCAGTCTGGCTCATCATGTTGTGATAAAAATATACAGCAACAAAATGGCTTGTTTGTTTAAAAATGTCTGGCCAAAGTCTTTACAGGAATGACTCTACTGGTATCATGAGTTTTACAACATAAATTAATACATCATTAATTATGCACATAATTAAATATGTATGACCTCTACATATTACTTGGCGGAGGAAAAGTGTTTTTATTGTTCTGTAATATTTTAATTTTAAACTAACAAAAGCCTGTAAAGCTACAAAGATAGCTCTGTACCAATGAAAAGCTAAATTTCACCAAGACAGATCTTTGTCACACTCAAATGTGATTTTCTTTTCTATGTTTCCGTTGAAGATCCAAAATAATATGTACCAACCTAATATTTATGGCTTTGAGAATAACAATAAAACATAATCTTTCCATGTACTTCAGTCTATTATGTTGAAAAGAGCACTGTTCTTCAGTTTTTGCAAACGTAATTTATAACATGAAAATCTACCGTATTTAGCAGAACAAGTAAACCAGGCTAAGCCTGTGAATACTCACTCAGGACCATAACATAGATGCTTTCAAAATTATTTCTAAAGAAAAAGAATTACTAGTCATTAGGACACTAGCATCTCCTTAAACACTTCAAACACATGTTCTTATAGAGAGATGGGTGACCACCTTTTAGAGACCCAGAAGTCTGAAGACCTTAAAGCTATTTAGAGATAGACTTAATCCTTCCCCCAGCTGTCACATTTCTAGATGGAGATCAGAGAAAATCAAGTATCTAGAAATTTATTTCTTCAAGTGGTGTTAGTCAAGCAGACTACTCCTATACAAGAATGATATAGAAAAAAAATAATCATATTATTATGCTGCCAAGATCCCAGAATCTTAATTACAGGTAGGAGTTAGGGTAATTAAGCATCAGTCTCATAACAGACACCTGTTGTGTTGTAATAAATACTTTATGCAAGGTCAAGTTCACAAGAAAAATGCAGCTTGCTTTCTGTTTGTGAGAAAGGAAGCAAGTAATTGATTTTCTGTTTCATATGGTTTGTATGGCTATTTATTGACTTCAGAAAGGCGTGATTGCCTGTAGGGTTTGCTGAGATGCCCCAGGCAGTACGTACAGTATGCACACATGAAGCACAAAGAAGGGAAATCCCTTCTTGCCTGGTCAACAGGGACCCAAGCACATTGGTGTGCAACTGCAAGCCACTCTGTTGAGGGAAAACAGTAAAACTTTATTCAACTGCAAGCAGATTCTTCTGCTTACCATTTGTAGAAGAATCAACATGAGATAGAGCATTTGAATCTCAACATCAGATCACTCTTTACTGGTCTTGGCCTAGTTTTACTTCTAAGAGAGACATGTTTCTAGTATGATGACCTTGTGGTTAAATCAGGCTGCAAGAAGTTCTTGCACTTGAGGAATGCTGAATTCTGAATTTTCCTCTGATGCTTAATAGCTCTCTGCCAGCTTTGGTCCTCTTTCAACTTCATTTATTTTTGTCAACTAATATGTCACAGGTTAGAAGTTTCACGGAAAAAATAATATGAGAAAGAGCAATATTTTCATTGATAAGTAAGAATCCTTCCCAAATAGTGTGTCACCTTTTTTAATACTAGCATGCGATATAGCCACCAGCAAAAAGCATTATAAGCCAAGTTCATAAGGTGAATAAGTTTCTTTAGATCAACTGGGAAAAAGAAGAGGACATATACAGAAAAGCTGAATATAATATGTGCATGACAATGCATAACTTCCTCTCTAAATTTGAGGTCATAGATACAGCTAAAATAAGTAATTCTGCAAACTTGCCCCTGCAGTTTTTCTTCCTTTTCTTTTTGCACTGGTAAGGAAACAAATGCATGGCTTACCTTTCAAAACCAATCTGCCGTAGTGTTTTCTCCCATGTTGAACCTATACAAAGAGGAGAAAAAACAAACACGCTCAGTAAAGAACCTTTATTGTATGAACACTCTTTCTCTTCTTTCCTTGTGCAGCTGGGATCTGTATAGTATGGTGATTTTTCCACCCCTACAGAAGCACTTGTAAATAACATCTGTTTTACTCAGAGTGAAGAACTGTTAAGAGAGGCTACCACTGGGTGACACAACTGCGTGGAGGGGTATCAGCCTGTATAATTCCTTAACACTGCAAAGCAGCCAGTCACTGCTACAGTTCACTGCTATTCCAAGGGTGGTCTCCTCTCCTAGAGCAATGTGATCTGTACATGACTCCTGAAAGCGCTGAGCTGGCATCTCACGTCATGCACTCTTCACATTGCAGCTTTTCATTTTACTGTAGTGTTCTCCTGATTCTTGCTGAAAGCTTTACAGCTCTTTCTGAAATCTGGCCCTTTTATTTTTATGCAAAAGCATGAAGATATATTTCTGCTTTATTGTTTAACCCTTCATACTCACACAAACAGCTGCAAAGGACTCTTTCTTAAAATGATCAAGGACTCAGCCCCACAAACTACTCAAATGGACAAACCATTGCACTTAACACAGCCTTTACCTAAATTTTCTCAAAAATAACCCTGGCACACTGCAAGCATTAGATGATCAGTTTTCAGCTCTTGATAATTTTTTGCTTATTTCCAGTCTCTTTCTTTGTACCATTATGTGGTCATTATAAATACAGGCTACTAAGAGCACAAATAGCTCAAGTCATACGGGTCTGCAAGGCAAATATATAGGAGGACATGAACCCGAGTCAAAGTTTTCTTTCTGTCTTTTTACACTCCTGTGGGAAATGTAACAGGACTGCACACAATGTAAGCAACTACGGTTCTTTAAATCAGAGAACAGATAATAACTCCTGTTGTTGATGCAGTCTGCCACCTAAAGGGAAATACAAATTAGGAACAAACAGATTGCCTGTGAGTGACATCCAGTAGCACCACAGAAACTCAGAGACAAGCAGTAATGTTGCTGAGTACTGAGAAAGAGTGGAAAGACATGAGGGAAAGCAACTTCATCCTATTTAAATCTGGAGAATTTCGGGATTAAATGCACATTTTGCAGTGAGTGCCTATAACAAAGACCATAACAATATTATGGATTAGATTATTTTATTGATAATCCAAGTCCTACTTGCCAAATTAGTATGGGGAAGTGGTGACATAATATTATCAGCCAGAGAAACCTCTGCAGATGTATCTCTTACCATCATTACCTTTCCATTCTGTTAAAGATACCAGCTCAGAAATTAATGACCTGCCACGTTTGCAGTATGGTATTTACCTCTAATCTGCAACATGTTAAATATTTGAGTAAGACCTAGCAGTGCTTTTCATCTTTGAATTTGGGACACTTACTGCCAATCTAGATAAGAATCTAAGAACTCAACTTCTAAAAGTTTTGAGTTTGAGGGCTTGGGGTTTTGTTTGGGTTTATTTTTGTTTGTTTGTTTTGGTTTTTTTTTAAACCTAGCAACAGAATTCTTTCTACTCAATTGACTAAACTTTCCAGGTTAGACCAAGGAGAATGGTGTAAATTTCTGAAATAAAGATACAATTTTTCTGTACAATATTATCTAGTATCTGTCTGGTTTGCAAATCAACAGACTGAGCAAATAAAAACTGAAATTAATGAAATCCAAAAAGTTAATTTCCTTATAGTCCTATGTCATACAAGGCTTCCTTCACTGTTCCTAACTAGATAGCCAAAGAATGAAGTTAACGTGGGTCTGTTGAAAATAAATTTCTTGTATTAATCCCTGTTTTTGAGAAAGAGGAAAAGAAGCAACATAAAAGCATATGCTCCTATAATCAACCACACTCTGACATTTCACTTCATACAGGAAGGATATGGGTTGGCTAAAGGGTAGGTTCACGGCTGGTTCCAAACGTGGTCAGTATACCACATTACACTCTTCTAGAATCCCTTCTTTCAACTTCTCACTGCCAGTCACTTCAAACTTCAGTCACACACTGATTTTCAGCAAAAGGCTCTAAAAACCTTTTTGAGTGCAATGGACACACAGCTTTTCTGTCCAGGACCATTACAGCTACAGCCAGTGATCAATGTAAAAACAATTTTAATTGTCTCCATTCAGTCGAAAGCAGGGAGGGTTTTCAGGTCCATACCCAGCAGAGTACACAGTGATGAAAGGCTTCAAAACTGATGTGGATAAAGCTCTGCCTTCACTTTATGGGAAAAAAAAAAAGAGTTAAGTTCTGTTCTGGAGTAACTGAATGATGTACATTGTTTCATCAGTACAGGGAGCTTCTACCGTGGCACCTGTATTTGCTTGAGATGAGGCAAGACTTAGGTCCACACAACTACCTACATACAATAACTTTCATCAACACCAAGTTCATATTTTATAAGAAGTCCTCTAAAGACATCTCTAAAGCAGGGCAACAAACATTCTTACATACATTTATTTCAAATAAACATGAAAACCAAAAATCATGTATAGTCTAATAAACTGTTAACATTTCATTGAGATAAATAACCACTCTATTAACAACATCTATTATGTGTTATCCCCCAAACCCACCATCTTTTGCATGCTCTTGATCTGTTTTCATGTAGCACTGATGAATCAAGTCATTGTTAAAAAGATGACTGTGCCACTACACAGGTAAGTGCAGGGCAGACACGCACAATTCTCTGTATACTTTATGCAATCCTTCTGGCCCTGAAAGAGGATTTAACACTTTTTCAAGTCTGAAGATTTGAACAGGGTTGAAGAAAAGAAATCTCAACAGTACTTCTTAAAGCACAGACTAGTACTGGCATTTTATTCAGTGTTTCTAGGCTTTCCACTGTTGTGTATACTAGTTGCACGAATTTTTCACCCCATGATTGGCCACGCTTCAGTTGTATAATATATGGAGAGTCTTACAGAAGAGAAAGAGAGAGAGGGAGGGAAAAGCAAAAGAGAAAAGGGAATTGGGTCTCCACTGGTTTGAAATAATCTTTTGGCTGCAGCTGGCTAGCAGAACACTCTTTGAAATGCATGTGACTCCTCTGAAGTAAAGCCTGCCAAGAACACAACTAACATTTCATATTAAAAAAATATGCATCTTTTTTATAGAGTCTTACTTTAAAATGTTTATGATCTAAACATTCTGTTTTAAGATTTGCCAATTCCATCCTCAATAGTATCAACTTCTACACTGCACTAACAGTCAAAAGTAAATACCCTGAGGTAACAGCAGCACTAAGAAGAATAACGCTATTAAAAGTCTAGAAAACTTATTATTTGATTTAAAACTTACCCAGTGCTTCCAAAACATTAAACAAGGTTTAAGTCACGTAACTCTCATTAAAATCAAAACAGGAGCTTTTCATGAATTAAAGACTTGATCCTGCTCCCAAAGAAATCAATAGGAATTTGACTATTCAGTCTTTCTCTCTGCTGGGACTGTGGAAAACTGTCACCTGCTGACGTTCAGAAACAATCGACTGCTACACCTCAGCTGCAAAGTTAATTTGCCTTCTCTTTGCTTTCTGTTCTTTATACTATGTCAAAAATACCAAAGCTGTTTATAAGAATGCCTTAATCTGGTACCCATGTAATTAAGCATTTGTTCCAAATACTTGCCCCAAAGTGCCTGACCATTCCCATCTGTTCTGAAGATTCTGTTTCAAATTAGCAGTAGTAGCTTTAAGATTCTTCACAAAGATGAAGCATAACGTACTTCCAGAATTACTGCTCACATTTAGTAAGAACAATGGTAAAATGCACATCATGCTCACATATGCACTCAATGAAATCCCAGCATAATAATAAGGGTATAAGAATATGAGATTTAGTAAGAGGAAATGAAAAACATCTTTCTGAAATGAAAAGTTGTCATGTTTGACAGGTAGGAAATGAAAAACATCTTTCTGAAATGAAAAGTTGTCATGTTTGACAGGTAGGCTTTCATTTATATGGCAGCTTCCCTATTTGGTTTGGTTTCGTTACAACTCTCTGCTTACTATGAACTTAACTATGAATGAGAGGACTCATACCCCACTGCTAGGCTGCTCACCTCTATAAACCATGAAGTTGCCTAGCTGCTGAAGTCCAATGGTAGGCTTAGGAAAAAGACAGAATTCACAGAATCATAAAATACCAGGTTGGAAGGGAGCTCAAGGATCACCTGGTCCAACCCTTCTTGGCAAAAGCACGGTCTACACAAGATGGTCCAGAACCCTGCCCAGCTGAATATTGTGTCTAATGTTGAGGAAAAATATGGAATATGTGATTTTTCAGCCACTTATGGACACTGCACAGCTATCCACTTTGAGCCGTATCATGCCCTATCTGCCAGTACAGCAGAGGTCTGTAGCTGTTCAGGGAGAAGCCTGACATGCGCTGCAAATGCACAGCAAAAACACAGGCCTCCTATACCATCCCTATGCAGGTATGCATGAAGGTCCCTATGGATCCTGTGGTCCCTATGACTGTGTGCAGTGATTACCCACAGCCTTACGACCTTCTCGCTTCTCTAGAGTTAGCGGTTACTGTAAGAACTACATACCTGTGTATGGCTCTGCTCTTGAGGCTTTCTAACAGTAAGAATAATAATTCTTGCATTCTTTTCTCACTGTGATCTGACATAAGGACCAGAGGAAAAAATACAACTTAATTAAACCAAAAGACATTGTTTGACATTTTTCAATAAGCATTAAGTGAGCCTGTCAGAATTCAAGTATTCAATGGGAATAGTATTAAGATCTTCAGTGACTGAGACAGGGCAAAATAAGTGTAAATTATATCAATTCAAAGGCAAAAAATAAATAAATTTGGAGCCTGTCAGTGGGGAATCACAGTCATTCAATGCTTTCTGAAGGAGCCAGCAATGTATCAGACATAGCACAGTCACCTTAGCTCATGAGAGTTGCATGCAGATGTGACCTACATAACCTGGTTAGGATACCTTAGAAACAGGTAGGTATTCTTGGAATAGTAACTGTATGGATCTTCACTCTAACATTTTGAAGGAAAAGAGTTTCAGAGGAACTGCTGATTTTGTACCAGTCAGGATATTCCTACCAATTTCAAAATTTTGATCTGAAGTCTGTGGCACTTACTAATACTCTCCAAACGAGAAAGAAAAAACCAAACAAAACCCCCACCACTATCCAAAACCAAAAATACACCCCACCCCAAAACTTTCACATATTCAAAAGATACAAAACAGTGATACAGAATACTCCAGAAATGGAAAGAAACATTTTGCTAAGCATTTCCATTGCAGGTGACACTTCTCAACCTTGTTTCTCAAACAACTTAGCAGAGAATAGGACAAAAGTTCACAGTCTAGCCTAGCTAGACTAGTTTGGGACCTGAGTATCTGAATCCACACCTAAAAACTCTCAATAAATTTGCTTGTCCTGCTAAAGCTTCTCTTTTGGTAGAGACGCATCTACCATATAAACCATCTGAAGTTTCGCAGTCTGTTTTCAGTAGATTGGGGAACATTGCTCTGCTGTATATTCTCCTTCATCATTTTAGCAGTTACTAACCAGTACTACTAACTAGCTGAAACATATACAACTGCAATTGATAAAAACTGTCATGTTTGGAACATGTTGGTTTCAGCAGCTTCATATATTATTAACAGCCTTTCCAGTTGCCTGTTCTCAGTAGCAAACTTCTATCTCCTCACAAACAAACAAATTACGTTTTCTCAGAAATCCTACTTTTTTGCTTTTTAACCAATACAGTACCACTGGTTTTATGAAACAGACCAGTAGTTTTGAATACAGAAATGCATGTGGCATAGGAAAGAACTTTTTCTTACAGAACTTACTCCACAGTTGCGTACAGATACTATTAGCACTTACTTACCTGTATAATGGCTCTCCAATAGCTAGTTACATACAACAAGTTTCTTACAGAAATGATCATTTCTCACATGTGAAGTGGTATCAGATGACGCTACCTTGGCATTTAGCATCTATCTGTCCATTTTGAAAAATAAATCTCTCTTACACTTCCTCTTCCTCTGAATCAAACTACCTAGGCTGCATCCTGCACTCACTTTGTAATTTGATCATCACAGTCATAATCTGTGATAATGACATGACTTTCTTATAAAATGAGATCTCTCAATATGGCATATTACTACTCTGCTATATCCATGCTGGTGTTTTAATTCACACCAGAAGAGTACTTGAGCAAATCTCTTACCATGCTTTGGTTTGCGTGACAGAGTGATCTCTAGAGTGTACAAACTGGATTCCTTTCACATGAAACTAAACTACACCCCAAGGACACAAGTGCTGTGTTTCAACCAATAATGGGCATTCGGTCTGTGTGACCAGACGTGAGCTAATCCACAGTAACCCCACTCAAAACATGTATTGTGTGGCGACCAGGGACTCTGCACTCAGTGCTGCATTCCTGTCAAGCTGTGCTGCTTGTCAAGTCAGATGCACCTCATCCCAGCATTCCCAGTCCCAGTCTTGGAGTGCCCCCAGAAAAGGTTTCCAGTTACAGTCACCTCAACGGATGATGGGGCAGGTCAGGGTGCTCCCCCTTAGGATTGTTTTCTGATCTGTATTCCATCCACTGCAGTGAGCAGGAGTCTTTCTACTGCCCTGATGTACAAGCAGGGTTGGACTGGATGCTCAGCAGAGCCACGCTCCCCATAAACCCCCAGGGAGCCCCTTCTGTATGGAGCAACAACAGATTATTTAGGTTTTAAAACAACTTCTCAAGGAGAAGGAATAAGGGAAAATTTTGGCTGTTATATGGTGGGCTGTGCATACTAAAGAAACTAAAATCAGCAGTAAAATAGAAGTGGAGGGCCAGTGGTCTAGGATTCTGGCTAGATAAAAGAAGTGGTTACCGAATACATACCAAGAAAGAAGTCATACCAAGAACAAAGACCAGGCATTGCAAGCCTTTACTTGCCTTCCATTCATACCAGCTTTCAACAGGTTTTTGACTGAATGAAGAGTACAAATTTGATCCCTACATGATAATGTCATGGGAAAGATTTATTGTGTATTTTCTCCTGTGAAGAAAATACTAGATTATTAACGTAAAATACAAAAATTGCTTTCCTATTAAAAAAGAAATCTTGACTCATTCCATGTTAAATGAAAAAATAATCATCCTCAAACCCACTACTTTTCTAAGGAGATTTTAAGGAGTGGGAACTTTTACTAACAAAATGAGTAGACTAGGAATATAGAGCAAAGTGCAATAGTACTGACACTATGTTTTGTGTATGTGCACATAGATCCATATTGCTTTAAAATGAATCTTAAAAAGACAACAGCTACGGTAGAACAATTAATGGCTGTATCTGGCAGGCAACTCTTCCAGTCTGCAGCTTCCCTGAGAGCTCTGGGAGCCCATAAGGGTCAGCAAAGTGCCCATAGATAAGCGGGGACCCTAAAAGCAGCTGCTCCATAGGCCTAAGCCATATGCTTTGTTTTGATCTTCATTAACACCAGAATAGGAGGGCAGGCAGAGGACTGTTCTTAAAATTGATTATTTAACTTAAGGTAGATAACATGATGTGATATACTTCATAGTGGACTTGGGACATAAGCAATCCAGAATCCCACTGTTCGCTGATCAGACTGTGCCAAATGGAGGTGGGGACAGATCCCAGCTACCTTTGTGTGATAGTAAGACCAGTGTCTCTGAGCCTGATCCAAAGTCTATAGAAATAAATGGAAAGACTTGCAATGAGTTAATGGGCTTTAACAGCTTGTCTGAAATGGAAACAAATAGCAACAAGGAATAGTAAAAAAATACTCTGTTTTTCAGTAATGTAAACAACAGCTATTATTCTTACCCAGTAACAAACTACCAAGGCGCAGTGTTTTGTGGATAATACATTTGGGGAGAATGGGACCAGAGGAAGAAAAAATTTCAGAATTTAAAACATTAAATGGGACACAGCTTTGTTTAAATGTGAACTTTATGTATCTTTATATGAGAATCACACACACTGTTTTACACTTGAAGTTGACCTGCTAATTAAACAGCAGGTTAAGAGATGAGTGGAAGAAATAGTAACTTGGAAAAAGAAAACTTGGGAAACTGCTTTCTGCATTTGTTCTTCCATGCCAGATTTGTTTAAAATGCTACAGAGGTAATAAAGCCAATTTAAACTGGCTGAATTGCTTCACCTTTTCTTTTTTTTTCAATCAGCTTTTTCACAAGGATGACAGATTCCATAGGTTTCATAAGAATAATGACATCTTTTGTCTGCTTACATATATTCTTATCAAAAACACTTATAGGCAATCTTACCTTGCAACTACACATGCTTAAAACCACTCTTATTTTAACCTCATTTCATTTCAAATTTGTTTACTGAACAAGGCAGCAAAACAGCAAAACCCACAGCACTAGAAGATCTCTGGGGAATGTGTTTCAGATGAAACCTGAGATAGATAGTTAATAGAAAGCCTTTTTGCTGTTTAACGTATTATTTATCTATTTGTTTGTGGTCACAATTTGTTGGTGGTTTTCAACCCAAGTTTCCAAGGATACTGGAGATTTGAATTGACCCTGACCCAAAAAAAATTGACAGTGCAAAGCAGAACTTTGTAGGTCACCAGCACAGAATCACACTGCAGGAGTTAAGGTGTGGAAGAATCAGACAGTCCACAGACATAACCAATCTCTTATTCTTATTTACAGCAGAAAAGGGTGTCAGGGCTCTGAGGAGCAGCCTCGAAGGAAGGCAGCATTTCCTGCCATTGCCATGGGGGATGTAAACCTTAAGTCAGAGAGTCACTGAGCTTAAGAGCATCAAAGTTCTGCTCCAGACCTTCTGAAAGGAGGCCAAATAATAACTAAATGGGCCCTTTTTCAAATATGGAAGACTGGTTTTGCTTTGGTTTTCCAAGTAAAAGCAAAAGAACTTAAAGAAAACTTGTAGTAAGTTTTATTTTTCATAAACCTGAAGAAAATGAGAATTTTCTCCATTTTTGTTGGCAGAGAAACTCCCTCCCACCCCATCCAACACCGCTCCGTCTGCTAAATAGTATCTTAGAGGCAAGGTTTTCACTTCAGAGTGTAATTTATGGGCATCCTTCCAATTTCTAGAGCTACCCTCTGCTTAGTTTTATTGTAACATAATATACTGTTATGAATAATAATGTCGACCTAGTTTCCTGAAGTGATGAATGTGTGCAGTGTACCAGTGCAAGGAATTTGCTTTTCATTGTCTCATTTTCTCTTTTTGTCTCACCAGAAGTAGAGGTGGGCAAACATTTCTTCCCAAACATTCCAGCACAGATATATGGGAAGGGGGAGATGAATAAGTATGTCCCCAGTAGCACATCCATATACAAGAAATTATGGATATGAGAAATGAGGATAGGAAATCAGGAAATCTTGCACAGAAACAGGAGGAACATTAAGATGAGAGAATACCAGCACTCCAGTGGTGGTATGTTTGACTCCACTTTGTAACTGACTAATATTTTGTAATGCGTGCCTTTTCTCGGAAATGGCTTTTTTTTTTTTTTTTTTTTTTTTTACACAGCTTGTTCTAAAGATAATAAAGAACCATTTCATTCACATTATTTCTCCCAGAGATTAAGGAAACACTTGCATGTATGATGAAGACAGCAACTCATTGTTGGTAGGCCTGAAGACCTGCCCATATTCAAATCTTTCAACAAAAAAAACCTAAATTGTTTCAGTGGCTAAAATAACACTAGATACAAAGCCCTGAAGTGACACGTAAGGGATGATACCCAAAATAAACTGCAGGAAACTGAGTTGCGATGTGTACAACCTTAGCATACCACCTTCCACAGAAGCAGAAAACAGCACTTCCGAACTCTTCTGTTTGCGCGCCATTACGAGAAGGCAGCAGTGACTGCACCAGGCAGCAAGACGTTTGGGACATATAAACTGACTCCCTCCCAGATACCTCTTCAGAAGAGAAATCTGGATGCAGAAGGACATGTTCCTCTGGGCAGTAATGTGAAGTGGGCACACAGACTCAAACAACTGGGGAGAGGGAAATACTTCCAAAAAATGTGGGTTTTTCCTCCCTAGCAAATATAAAGAAGCTTTATCCAGTTCAGCTGACAAGTACAAACATGTATGCACTGAACAAACGGTTTCTTTTGTTTTCATTTTCTTTGTCTTTACAATTCTGTGATTTCGCTCAAATTTTCCCAAAGCTCTAGTCTGTGAGAACAGAAAGGACAAAGCTCTTCCACCTTTCACCTCATATTCCTCTATATCAAGTGGCAGCTGACTGTGTAGCTATTTAGATGCTCATGTAAAACAGAACAAGCCAAAGAACTGGGGAAAACAGAAGGCAGTGGGGTGCTACTCGCAGACTCTGCCCAATTCTTCACTTCTAGACATGGGTGCTCCTAAAACACTGCTGCCACTCCTTGGGTGAGGTGCCCATATGGACAAGGGGGTGGCGAGGAGGAGTTTGGGCAACTCACACTGGTGAGGCAAACCAACAACAGAGAGACTCCCACCCACCCATACCTCTCTCTCCCAACTCATAAGCACAAAAATTTCAGCAACCCTTGCAACCACAGCATCACGTGCTTTGCCTCCTGAGACAAAAGCCACAGGTACGTGCTATGGATCTGTGCTCTGCTCATGACCCATGAAATAGCCACGGTCAAGCCAACAGAAGTGCCCAGACAGATTTCATAGGGGTCCAATGCTATATGATTGTGTTTAGTTTCATCTATAATGAACTGCAGGATTGCATCCAGTGTACTAGCAGTTCATTTGCCAACATTTAATTAGTTTTCATTAGGGTGCCACAAACAGCATGAGCATTATCAACAAATCAAAGAAT
This sequence comes from Falco biarmicus, assembly GCF_023638135.1. Taxonomy (NCBI): domain Eukaryota; kingdom Metazoa; phylum Chordata; class Aves; order Falconiformes; family Falconidae; genus Falco; species Falco biarmicus. Next base: position 61,853,505 of record NC_079290.1, read on the forward strand.
CACTGGGCTGCCTAATCATCGCCATTTTTAAAAGCACTCTGTAGTTTTTATCTTGCGTGCTTCAAATAGTTTACAAATAGTTTGCTCTTTCTACAGTTATGTGCTTAACTGTTAGGGGTTAATTTCTCCCCATTTAGTTTGTTTGGCTAAATGTAAGACAAAAAATCAGTAAAAGCACTGAAACTTTTGCCATTCTCACAAGTTATTAGATGACAAAAGTATTTTCACACTTAAATTGTGGTTATTTTGACCTCACCAGAATGTGTTTTATTTAAGTGCTTCATTAGGGTATTAACATAGTCATATCTTTAGCATAAATACTGAAGAGGATGATGAGCGGTAATCGTTTCCTGCTCAGCAGGGATTTTCATGTTATAGACATAATGGGAAATTTAGATGTGTGACTCAAATGCATTTTTAAATCAGGCATTTTATTTATTCACATGTTGCTTCAGTGCCTTTAGAGGTAATATTACATCAGGCCTAATAGAAAAGGGACAAACAGCACACTGCACTGTTTGCTTCTTTTCAAAGATCATGGCCAACAACAGCAACACTTCAAAGCCAGTGCCAGCTGGCAAGAATTCCCAGTCCTAGCAGATCTGAAGAACTGGAATGTCCCACAGAGGGATCAGTATATCAGATGATAGAGCACAGGTGCAACTGATGCCCTAAGAGAATAAGTAGTTTATAAAATATCTTCATGGGTGTATTAAAAAACATATTGGAAACATCCTTGTGCTCAAAATAAGACACACCAAAAAAAAAAAATGCTACAGTTCAAGACAGCTTATATGAAGGATATTGGCCCAATTTCCAAAACCGTTTTCCTCTTCCTGAACTTTTCTCTGCATCAGTTTTAGAAAAGTACTTACACTGAATATACAAATCAGGGCATCTTGGCAACATTTTCTGCAAGGCATAAAGCCTGTCAAAATTTCTTGTTCTTTGCCAGCTGGAACGCATTGAGTATATTTTATGTGGTTACAAATGTGAGCTGTTCACAGCAGTGGGGGACACTGTACCTGCTACAGGCTGAAAGAGAAGCAAATTAGTGGAGGAGAGAAAAAATACATTCAACAGGAAAATGGGCTGAAAAGTATAAAAGGGATACATTTCTAACAAAGAACAAGTCATACATAAAAACACTGATTTATAATGGAAGGAGATGTAAATGCCAAATTCTGCACTAAATTTAAACTTAATTTAGATCTAAACTTCATTTAATCACCTTTTATCTGGAGTGTCTTCTTTAAAGATACTTCACATGAGGAAAAAAAATACACTCACAGTCTAAAACCTGCACATCACCCTTTATAACTGCTATTTTGGAAAGAAGGTTTGGTGGTGGAAATAATAATAATTAAAACATTCTATCTCACTAATCCTTGTTAGTATTTCATATCAACACTTTGATACATTCCTTTTTGAAAGTCAGTGGACATAAAGTAATAAGACTTCACTGGGGCTCTGAGTAATATTTCATCCAGCTTCAAAAATAATGTTTTCTAGGGTGGATTTCCTGGAGTTTTTACATCTTTGACACCATCACCATATCTGCATGGGGCAGAAGGACAAAATGATGTCTAACTGATCCTGCTTAGAGAAAAGGGCAGGGAACTCAATGTAGTATTAACTAAGCACATAGAGATGCAAAAGGGATTCACTTCAAAAGGATGCTGCAATTGTCTGTGCTCACAGATGTTTATGCTACAACATCTGGTCTCTAAAACCAGGCTGCAAAGCAGATGATAATCACAATCAGGATGTCACCCCTCACTCCATTTCAGAGAAAACCAAGCTGTAACATTAGCCACATCTATCTGTAGCCAGGTATGCACCCATTGGTACATCAATAGAGGTTTGATAATGAGCAGTTCCAGACTGCAAGCACTTGCCATTCCTCCCTACACAGAGGTCCAGTGGAAGGATAAGTCATTTATGAAGGCTGCTTCCCACCGCTCATGGATTGAATTGAGCAGCTGTGATGGGAAGGCAAGCTCCCCCTGGCAGGTACACAAGCTGTCTCCACTGCAAAATAAAAACATCATCAAAGCCTAGTGCAAAATGCTGAAACTCATAGATACTGACTACAGCTAGCTGTTATTGATTTCCCTGGGTTTGTTTGTGCATGCTTAATAACGCACATCTCCATGACTCTTTTTTAAAGGTTTATTGTAGATATGCTAATCTAAAAAAACATACTTTGTTTCTACGTGCTTGAGAACTGACAATATTTATAGACTCCAGCTGATGTCTTGGCTGGTGACAATCAGCCTGAGATGCATCTGAGCATCAGCTTTTATAAACAGTCTATTTGTTGTACAACGTTGCAGTGTAAATCAAACGTGAAAACTACATCCAGAGACATGGTTAACTTGAGTAACCTCATTGATAGAAAAGAAAATTGCATCACCACGCCAAGCACATAGAAAATGGAAACCACAGCAACCACAAGGAACAAAGTAGATTTGAAACATGTGATCCCTTCAGAGGATTCAAAAATCTGTAATCACATATGGACCAACCTTCAAAAAAAAAATATTTTAGTGTCAATTTTATAGTAAAATCACTCATCCTTAGCAAACAGCAACATACAATAAAAGGGTCGGTGGATGGTTAAAAAAATATTCAATATTGTACAGCTTGCAAGCTCCTGGTCAGACTAGAAAAATTGTGACCAAAAGCAAATACTACCTGACAGATATTTAGAGGCTTCTGTGAAACACTTTCCTGCCTGCTAATGCATTTTGTTAATTGTCAGTTTTACTATCCACTTTCTACACCAGAAATGGATCCCAAAAAAGCAACAAATGTCACCACTCAATTTATTGGGACCCAATTTTATGATCTGAAGATTCAGTCTTTTTAAAAGGGGGAAATCTGCCACTCTAAAAATTAATGTAGTCAAATTTACCTTACATTTTCTAGAATTTGAGTGAATCACATTGCTAATAAAAGGGGTAAGTCCTTACTGCAGCTGTTACTTGCCCTTTACAAAAAAATAATGAAATGTTAGTGGCCACCTCTTCAACCCACAGAAGAGTGAACTGCACTCCTCCTCCTTCTCCCCCACTGCTGCTCAGCCCACCCTAATATTCCATCTCCATAGCAGGAGGGAAAACTTGGACTCTTCATGACCCTGGCTTGAAGCACTCTTCATGCCAAAAACTTCGAAGAGCCAAATGTTTTGAGGCAAGCAAGGTCAATCTTTCAGAAGAAAAACAGGGGAGAACCCAAATAATAGTCCACAAATGTCAAAGAAAACTGCTCACGACATTAAGCTGGATGCACAGGTAGACAAACACAGGAGAAGTTGTATATTTTCTACATCGCTGTTCTCTACCTCTTTCCGCAGACAAAGATGCTGACTAAAAGCACATACAGTAGGTCAGCCTCACCACCCAGTATTCAGTGCAGCTGTGGAAGAGGAGCTGTATTCAAATGGCTCAAGAATTTTGTTTCTGTCTCAAGAGGTAAAAACTGGCCACTCTAATTTAGGAAAAGAAAAAAAAAAAAGAAAAAGAAAAAACATTTAAAAATACTTCTGTATGAAAAAAGGAGACGCAGCCTTACAGGACATTAATCACAGAATGGTCAGGGTTGGAAGGCACCCCTGCAGATCACCCAGTCCAACCCCCTGCTAAAGCAGGGTCACCTACAGCAGGTTGCACAGGATCGTGTCCAGGCAGGGTTTGAATGTCTCCAGAGAAGGAGACTCCACAGCCTCTCTGGGCAGCCTGTGCCACTGCTCTGTCACCCTCAGGGTAAAGAAGTTCTTCCTCATATTCAGATGGAGCTGCCTGTGCTGCAGTTTGTGCCCGTTGCCCCTTGTCCTGTTGCTGGGCACCACTGAAAAGAGCCTGGGCTCGTCCTCTCGACACTCACCCTGAAGATATTTGTGCGCATTGATAAGATCCCCTCTCAGTCTTCCCTCCTCCAGGCTGAACAGGCCCAGCTCTCCCAGCCTGTCCTCACAAGGGAGATGCTCCAGTCCCCTCATCATCCCCTTCACAGCCCTCCGCTGGGCGCTCCCCAGTGGTTCCCTGTCTCTCCTGAACTGGGGAGCCCAGCACTGGACACAGCGCTCCAGGTGCGGCCTCAGCAGGGCAGAGCAGAGGGGCAGGATCACCTCCCTCCACCTGCCGGCCACGTTCCTCCCGATGCCCCCCAGGCCCCCATGGCACCCCCTTTGCTGAACTGCATTCGGTCCCCCCCGCCCAGCTCTCCAGCCTGCCCAGGCCTCGCTGAACGGCAGCGCAGCCGCTGGGGTACCAGCCGCTCCTGCCAGGGCTGTGTCACCGCCAGCCTTGCTGAGGGCTCTGCCCCTTCACCCAGGGCGCTGGGGAGCCCGTTGGACAGGGCTGGGCCCAGCGCTGAGCCCTGGGGAACCCGCCAGCTACAGGCCTCCAGCTGGGCTCTGCGCTGCTGGTCACAGCCCCTGAGCTCTGCCATCAGCCAGCTCTCGATCCGCCTCACTGTCCCCTCATCCAGCCCGCACGGCCTGAGCTGACCTCCGGGGCTGTTATGGGAGACAGTGTCAGAAGCCTTGCTGCGGTCAAGGTGGGCAACGTCCACCGCTCTGCCCTCATCTACTCAGCCAGTTATTCCATCATGGAAGGCCATCAGGTTGGTCAGGCATGATTTCCCCTTGGTGAATTTATTTTGACTACTGATGACCTCCTTTTCCTCCACATGCTTTGAGATGACCTCCAGGAGGAGCTGGTCCATCACCCTTCCAGGGATGGAGGGGAGGATGACCAGTCTATAGCTTCCTGAGTCGTCCTCCTTGCCCTTCTTGAAGACTGTAGTGACACTGGCTTTCCTCCAGTCCTCAGGCACCTCTCATGTCCTCCACAGCCTTTCAAAGATGATGGGAGAATGGCTTGGCAACATCTACCAGCTCCCTCAGCACTAGGGGTGCATCCCATTGGGGCCCATGGATTTGTCGGTGTCAGATTTGTTTAAATGATCTCTAACATGATCCTTCTTGGGCATGGGAAAGTCTTCCTTTCTCCAGACCCCCTCTCTTGCCTCCAGGGTGTGGACAACCTGAGGGCAGGCCTTGGCAGTAAAGACTGAAGCAAAGGCGGCACTCAGTAACTCTGCTTTCTCTGTGTTCTTCGTCACCACGGCACCCACCTCAATCATCTGATTTATTTTCTCTTATGGCATTAGTTACATGTTACTTGAGATCTTAAAGCAATTTCTACCTTTAAGTAAATACTGCTCAGGTCAAAATTACGTACATAATTAAGGATTAATCCAAGTGAGAGATTTTAGATTTTGAGTAGATTTTTTCCTATTAGTGCCTCACAGCAAAGTAATTGTTGAATTAGTAATACATTTGTCGATCCCAGTAAGCAATTACGGTTAATACATATAAAACAAATTACTGCTCCATTTTAGAGCATGAATAGAAAAGTTTGGCATGAGGTTCTAATTATCTACTGAACGTGAGCCATGCCAAAACCGGTGGGACAAATAGTATCTTAACTCCTAATGCTAATGTGACCCTGCTGAATATAGCTTCCCTGCATCATGGCACTGATCCTGAGAGCAGAGCGCCCAGCAGGATTTGTACAGGTGCAACAGCTGGCCCACATTCACAAAAAGCTAAAGGGTGAGGGTGTGAACTGCAAAATGAGAACAAATGGAACAAGCCAGCTCAAGCGATTCAGCCGAGGGGGTCAAACCTCTAACAGAAATAACTAATAGCTTATTTTCTACATCACAGTGAACAAATAAGTATGCACAATAACTCAAAATTAATACCTAGTATTCCGCACTCATCAGAAGACAGAAAAATGGGATCAAATGAATGGCTTTTGGTTGACAGGTTTTCACACATGAACTATGGACCCTGAAAGATGCTAGACACTCCCACCTCCTACTGACTCACTGTTGGCAGTGAAAATGAGAACTGACACCGGAGATTGTTTTTTTGAAAAACCTGTTAAATAATTCAGGGCTATATCTCTTGCACAGCTGTTCTTCATCAGTTTTCATGGAGTGATGTGGGTGCTGTGGGCAGAATTGGCTCTTTAGCTTTGAGAGGTGAATATAACTTTCTATTACGTTGTATGCTGAAAAGTATGCATGAAAATGACACAGATACTGAATTTCACAGAAAACAGTGAAGAATTAAAAGTATAAAAGAAAATAAAGAGTCATTTGAATGTGTTTCCAAATATATGTCAAATGGGAACCAATAAACAAATTCTGCACTTTGATTTAAGAACAAGCTCATCAAGGATCTAAAAGACTTGTCTTAAGATATCTTGCATTTTATGTATTCCTACCCCAGGAACTCAATCCTTTAAACTCGCTTTCTGAATTCAAGGAACATATCTTTTTTGGTGGATTTGCTGGAATCAGCACTGTCTAAGGGCCAGGCAACAGTGGGATTCAGCTGGGCAGGGGGCTGTAAAAACACACAAGTACACAGACAGTGCTTGCCTTGAAAAATCTGCAATCCAGACAGCACACAAAAGCTGAAAGAAATGTTAAGATCCAGTATATTAGGAAAGGCTGAGACAAAAGGAGGCTTTAGGCTATATTGAGCTGGGGCACAAAATACTGAATCATGACATTCAATAACATGCTTCTGCAGCTTCTCATCTTTCCTCAGATGGCTGGAAGTTTCCCTTTAGGTAGCTCTCAAGTGACACCGTCTACCTCCTCTTGCATCAGGCCAACAAAACCAGACATTTCTCAAATACTCTCCCTTGTTCTTTTGTCTTTGAAATTGTCTTAACTCCATGGCTGTGGATGATGACCGTGTCCTTGAAGATTTCCTCTGCTTGCATGCAAATCCCACAAAAAGTAAAAAAAAATAACAAATAATGACTACTTGATCTGCTGTATGTAACATCTCTACCTCTCTCCGTCCTATTTTCACCATTAGGAAGTCACTAAAACAGAGAAATTGTTTTACCACTGTTTCCAAGCACATCATAACCTGACAGGTAGAACCTCTGTGCACGCCTTAAATGTACCAGAGCTCCTGGCTGTTGGAAATGTCCTGAAAGCTTTTGCAGTGAGTTGCTGGTGTGCATGCCTGAAAAAGTGGATTTGCCAAGCAGTGATATCAGGATTATGAGACTCAATTTACTACCAAAAGAGCTTTGTATTTTTTATCTTATTTTCAAGATATTCTTTCAGTGTTAACAGAGAGGGACCACAAAACTACTCAGGTCAAATGCTTATGTGACAAGCAGGTTAGCAATGGCATTTGCACTTCTGCAAGACTGTTGGGAGACCTTCTGATGATCTCAGGAAGCAGGGACCAGGAAGCATACTTAGAAATGTAACCAAAAGGAGAGTTCAGCGCCACTGAAAAATAAGGTGTCCAGTTACTGTAACAAGCCAGATGTCTGCAGCCAAAGGACTAGGGAGGGTCTGCACAGGATATATGTGGTACTGCAAGAGGAAATGCACTACAGAAGAAATCTAAATATAGCATGTAACGATCTGTTGGGCAAAGTGAACATAGGCACAGCTAATGAAGGACACTTCCATAGAGGTTGACTTACACTTGGCATATCGATAAAGCAATTAGCCAATTAAGAAAATTACATTAGATGACAAGAAGTAATAATGGTACAACGTTACACAAAAGGAATTGATTTTACAGATGCAAAAGGAAACCACAGCCCAGTTTCTGTGGACTCAGGCTGCTGAGCAATTGGACCTTGCTGTAGTATGTACATCCTGTTACACTTGTCACTACAGTGCCCTACAGAGAATCAACATGCATGTGGAAAACACTCCTGTAACAAGGTTTGTACCTGATAAAAGCCAAATAAGTTGAGAAAAGGCCAAATTAGCTGCCTGACTGATGAACTGGAAACTGACCCTGGAGAAACCATTACTGCGCCTGATGCACAGGGAGCTGCATCTCATGGGGCAATTGTGGTTCCTGGCATACTGGCAGCCATCAGCAGGTGAACCCTGAAAAAAGGAGACAGAAAAGAAAGCCAGAGGGAGCTCCCCACTGATATTCTTCAATGTGAGGAGCTCACTGGATGCCCTGTACAATCAGAAAGATGAAGCTCCTGTTTAGGAACAATTAGCATCTCTGTCAGCAGCCTATTAGATCCGCAGCTAAGCACGTCTACAGTTAAATACACTTTTCCAGTGAAATTCTATAATAATTATTCAGCACACTAAATGTTGGTAAGTATCGGTACCTTACTGCTTGACTTTTTTATGCATCACAGTAAGTCTTTTGGAGGGAAACAGTGTACTTTCTGTCAGGAAAGAACACTGAGCGAGAGAGAACCAGAACATGATAAATTGAAAAGGAGGTCTGCAAGAAGACCCCTGAGATAGCTCTATGAAATCTGCTCTTGCAGGTACCAGTAGAACCATCAAGGTAAACAAACAGGTTAGGAAGCAGATGACTGGGTCATAGATTTTGTTACAGTAAGAAATAAATACTCACATGCAGAAAAGTTTCCTCCCAAGGGCTGGCAGGCAAGGTATGCTCAAGGCTAGGTGATTGGTGGACCACAATATGAAAAAGCTGTCTATGCAGGGAAACCTGAACATCATTGTCTCCCAGGAACTGGTCAACCTCTTGTGCACCAAGGAGTATTAATGTCCCATGGTCAACGCACAGTAATCCTGAATTAAATGATTCTTCCATCACCTAGTTTTATCTGCACAGTCACGATATTTGCTGACAAAATCCAGTCTAACTTATAATGAGTTGGTGTAATGACATAAAACCAGGGACCACACCTGATTCTGGTCCTTGTTTTACGTCTTTTGCAGAACTGGATCTCAGACCTTTCCTTTTGATATATGTTGGACATATTCTTAGTTGTCACTCTGTTCAAAGAAAACTTCTAATAATGACTTCAAAAATATATTTTATGAGATATTTCACCCTCATCTTTGCCTTTCCACAGAGGATGCAGTGATTTAGGACTTTCACACAGTTCCCAGAGATATCAACAAAGGCTTGATAGCAAGGCCTAATTGGTATGACTGAATGCCAATGTTTAAACAGGAAAGCAACATCCAATTCCCAAGACAGAGCAACAGCAGAGAGAGACCAGTCACAGAGGTCTCCCAAAATACCACAAGATACAGATGGAGCCACACAAATGCTTATAACTTAAGGTCTTTTTAGTGTGCAACATGTTTAATGAAGTTTAAAACAGAATCATCCAGAATCGTCAAGTTATTGTCAAACCAATTAAAACAAATGTCCAGGTGAAATGGATGTGAATGTATGAAAACATACAAACTGTATGAGAATGTATGAAAACATATGTGAATACTATTCATTTCAAAGCCTCTATTATTTGACTCTACCCTATATACAGAACCATAAGATTTTCAGTAAGAGGGATCATCATTCAAAGCCTAGACAAACGCTGGGAAATAGACAGATTATGACTTAACTGTCCCCATCCTGGACTAAGAATTTCAAAATGAAAAAAGCCACTCATGTTATTTATGCTGAAATATTACCTAACTTTTCTACAATTTCTGAGTTCCAAAATATACTAAACGTCTTCCTAGGAATACATTATCTATTTCATTTTAACACTTTTCATATAAAAACTCCAACTGAGGAAAGAATAATGAACAGAAACACGGATAAAGTATGTAAAAAGCAGAGTGCTCCTGATGGCTTTGATTTACATTTGAATGGATCCAGCACCAGTATTTAGAAATTGAAAAAACCCATATTGCCCTCTCCAAACTCAAATTTTTCAGCTCATAAACCCTTTTGGGATTTATAACAGCTTGCGCTGTAGTGACTTCTGCATCCCATATGCTAGGGGGATGGGTTGATTTATTAATACTAATAGAAAATTATAGAGGCCAAATTTTGTAAGCACTGACCTAAATATAGAGGATATTACCTCAGAAGTAAATACCTCCAAAAAAAGGTACAACTCCAAGGTGAAAGTAGCTACTTGTACCACAAACAGTAACACAAACAAAAAAAACCCCTTCTATAAACATGGGATCACATTGGCAGTGGTCCTAACTGAAAGAAGAGAACATGACAGTGAAGGTTTCAGAGATGAATGCAGTCACTGTGACACGTAGAAGGCAGTGAGGGAAGGGAAACAGAGTAAGCAAGAAATATTTTTCCCATTTTCTGTATTCTGTTGTGTCTTTCTCATGCCTAAAATATCAAAACCCCATTACCGAATCTTAGGACACCTAGCATAATGTCATGTAAGTCTGATATTTAACCTTTATGCATTCTCGGACCTATCATGTCTTTTTGAATAAAGAACAGAAAGCAAGGTTCTGTGACTGCTTTTGTTAAATACTCCTTGCACAACATGGGCAGATATCCAGCTAAGCCTTGTATTCTACCTCCATAAAACAGCCTGACAATGCACCTCCTACCTGCTCATGTAAAAGAGAACTGCTGTTACATACATCAAAGCTTTAGAGAGTAAAAAAATAAAAAATCTAGTGCATCTAGGAAACTGAGCTACCAGTCGCAGGCAGTTCTCTCTCACTAATCCACCAGTAGTGGTACCATCAGCACACTGTACGCAATGGCTTAGCTGTAGCACCAGCAATGATATATTCAGGATCACTTTTATGACTTTCAGATCATGTCAATCACTGCTAATGAGACATCTATTTAAAATTAAATGCTCTTTACATAAATTAATATTCTAATAAAGTGTAAACACTTCACAGTGCTTACAGTAACTGTATTACTATTCAACAAAATGAAACTCTTCTACAAGGGAATAAAATAACTGAACTTCATGTTGTTGATGCCAAATATTTCCAAAATAAAAAAAACTGGTATTTCCACCAACTTTTGAGAAGCCTTTGAAATCAAGAGCTGCAATTACCTAAAAAGCAGAATTTTGATAATGTTTCAGTGGGGACATGAAAAGTCATAAAAATAATTTAAAAATTCATGTATCATAGGTGTTGTGTAATTTAACTTGTGAAAAGGCTGTTGAGAGAATGGAATAGTAACGAACAGGTGGCACTCTCAAGGCAATGCAGTTTCATAAGCTGAGATTCACTTTGGTTAAAATTCTCATAAAAATATGATACAATGAGAGTACAGTAGCAGAAGATAGGACCAGTCCTGCGTGGCTGTAGAATGGCTAGACAAGGCAGACCATGGCATACATCTATATGCCAACAAGACAAATCTGGTATCAGCCAAACCCTAAGATTTTTCATTTACAAACTGCATAAAATGCTTAATGACACTTAGAAGTAGGACTGGAACATGAAGGGCTTATCTGAATCAGCACTGTAACTAAAAAATTATTCCTGTATGTTGATTCCCTCCCCCAAATCTTGTTGAAGCAACAGGTGCATGAGTAGTAGCCTCAGGGACTGCAGAAAAGCAAGTCCACCATGGACTCTGAGCTGCTCAGCCAGAGACTAGTGGACAATAAGCAAGTATATCTGCTGACTTCCCCTCCTGCTTTGATGCATCCCTTCCTCCTACATATTTTTATGGCTACTAAGCACATGACCAAAAAGTACAAGTTCAATAAATCACTGCTGCTCAGTCTCTCCATTCTGCAGAAAACGACAATTTACTGTGTGACAAATATATGCACTGTGGATAATAATACTAACATTATTTCCATTTCAATAATTAAAATCACTGGCTTCTTTTCTGTGTTAGATCTTGAAATATTGCATTCCCTGTAATCTTGCCTGTTTTATACCTCTCTGCACATTTTTGGAAGTACCCATACCTGGAGTCAAAGAAGTGGAGCTTCTACCCCATTGTCCGCTACAGAGTGCCTTCCCCCCCTCACTGATACTTCTGCTTTTTAAAACTTTGGACAACTTAATGAAATTTTATTATTGAAAAAATAGTACTGAAATGTCCTCTTCCCCCTGCTTAGCAAGGTTGCCTAATTGCGTAATTCAATCAGCCTGATTCCTGAAATTGCGCAGGTCACTGTGCAGTACTAAAACTTAATAATCACAGAAAGCTCCTGCTGTAATGAGTAAGGCCCCTGAAGATGAAAATGTGCATGCATGTATATATAAACAAACAGAAATTAAGCACAATCTGATAGCAGTTTAAAAAGGCATCCCTTGTCCCTTTCACAGAGCACTGATTGTTAGTGTTTCTGCCAGTCTTGCACTTTATTCTTAGGCAAACCTAAAACATCAGATAGCCAAGAATAAGGAAAAGGACAACCATGAAATAATGAGAGCTGGGAGTCCAAAAAGTGTTACAAAGTTAGAACTGTTGCCAACATCAGCTCCAATTACTTTTTACTCTTGTGATGTTTGTCTGGGATATCAGTTACAGTTTGGGAGAGTCCCTATCTAACATCTGCATGTATACAGAAAGAGTAAGCAACACAAACCCCCCACAATTTATCTCCTGTCTATTAAAACAAAGGTGACCAAAAAAAAAAAAAAAAAGAGTCCAGACTTACAAATAAGACTTTCACCAGTATGTGTTTGAAGTTCCACAAGTTTTATACTGCAGCTGTGTTTAATTAGCACTAAAATACCACACCCTCCAGGTGGATGTAAGATTTTTAGGACCATTAAAATCCAGCTCAGCACCTAAACCAAGAACTGTATTTCTAAGAATGATGGCAAGTTGCTAGACTCTACAATGGAGCCTGTTCTGGGTGTAATTCAAGCCCTTCAACATTTCTATGGTGGAGGTAAGAACATGGGTTCTCTCATGAAACATTACATTATTCACAGACAAACCTGTGGGGTCTAGAAAAAGCAGGAATTTCCTGGAACCTGCTATGTAGCCATCTGTGACATCGCCAACAAACCGCAGGGCCACAATCCATGGAACAGGTCAAACTATGTTGGCTCTAAAGGATGAGTTAAAAATCATCCTCTTCCATTTCAGTGTTCTAAACTTGAGTGTCAAAAAGATCCTGAAAAAGAATTTGCTGTATGACATTTCTTGACCATAACAGGTAAGATGATGCATGAGCCAAAAATGCGTAAAATGTTATCAGTTCTTATCACTGTGTCCTTTGTAATGAGGGCTGGCTGTCACCTTTTGAAATATATGACAATATACATAACAAATATACTAGTAGGAGCTTTTATTAATTAATGTACTCTGAATTATATTACTCCTGATTCCCTTCAGGAACTAGAATATACTCTTCTACACACCAAAAAGCCTGAGAAAACTCTTATCAGCCACTGGCTGGAGTGCATCATAAATGCTTTTCAGTATTGCATGCTACTTCAGTGTGAAAACAGTGTATAAACTGTTTTCAGATTTAAAATAGGCACTTGGTATCACTGCTGGTATCTGGAAATCAATTTCATTCCCTAGAGACTGGACTTTGAAAGACAGTGTGTTCTATTCTCCTTATTTCTAGACACTAAAAATAGGATTACAGTTTTGTCATGAAATATTTTTCATTTACTACAACTTTCGCTGATGCTGTTGAAAATCGTTCTGGTTTTAGTGTAGATGATGACTATAACATCTCTGAAATTCAGTTTATTGATTGCTTTAAACAAATCCCTAAAGGAATGTGGTATGCTAAAATTCAGCAGTAACCACAGTATATATGGATGGAAATGGTGCAATGCTCCAGATATAGGTATCAGGAAAATGCTAGAGTTGTAATGAAACAGAAGAGGGATGTTTAAGACTTTGGAAATGAAGTCTACCCTTTCAAAACCCATCTAATGAGTTCACTCTCCTCCAAAGATGTGAAAGGTATTTTTTCTTCTTTTGTGAGCGTTAAGAAATTTTTGTATTTATTTTGCTCTGTGTTAAACGTAAGCACGACAGATGTGCTGCACATCGTTTACACAAAAGGTGTAAGGTACAGTACCTTCTCGCATTCTGCGTGCTTACCTATTCAGACTTCTGTATCTGGCAAAAATTGAAGGGAACCGTAAGACAGATTTTCCATTTGGAAGGAAACTCAAAGCATGCAAGGTCACATTGTATTTGACCCAGGTTTAGGACTATGTTCTAACAAACCGACACAGGAGAGCCCACCAAGGCATTTCAAGTCCAAGTCCGTGACGAAAACATTTTTTTCCAGATGGCTCCAAGCCATATTTATGTGAGCAACAGCTTTTGCTTTGTTTCATGGGGTGATTTGTTTTACATCACAGATTCCACGAACAGCTCAGTAAACCCAGTCCCTTCAATTCAAGGTTAACCTTGAGCACAGACCTAGTTTTCACCCTTGGCAGTCTCCAGCCTACACTGCTGGAGGGAAGCCCACCCACTGGGGGTGCTGCACTTTCAGGGATGGCCCCTCATAGCTGCACCACCACCACCACCCCCCCTCCGGCACGACAGCTCGCCTGTGCTGGCAGCTGAGATGCCCAGCTGAGTGGAGTGGTGCAGCCATGGCAGAGTTGTTGTGGTAAGCAGCTGTCATCATCTCAACTCAAATTTGCTGTTTGCTTCCCAACTGAGACCCAGGTCATATTGCTGACGTAAAGGATCAAGAGGCGCAGAAGGCTCAAAGCCCAAGGGCTCAGACACAGGGACCAAACCCCCCTCAAGCTCACAATGTGTGCATGGGCACATGCAGAGGCTCAAAGTATCATGCTAATGAATCAGGTTTTCTAAAAATACTCAAAATGATTACACGGTGAAGAGCAATACATAAAGATGTAAATAGCCAAACAGAAAAGACAAATCCTCAGAAATAAAGTGAAATATTTATTCTCAGTGGAAAGCATTTGTCTAAACAGTGTCCAACACACAAATATGTAGTTTCCTATTCCTGAACAGTAATTCTACAGTAAGACTCCCCAGTAAAATATTTATGTTACAGTGATTTGAATGATCAACAAGGGAACATTTCAACATGATTCTCTACACCAGCCCAGAAATGCCGGTTGCTAAAGCACTGTGGTGTTGGTCCTTACATATCCCATACTGCTACAGCAAAACACTGCCAATGAGCCAAGACAGCGACTGTAAGTGTAGGGCTGGTGTCAGTATGAAGGTCTAACCCTGTAGACAAATTTTCTCACTGTAACTGTGTAAGGAGCCTGTTTCTGAGTTTGCTGGTCTTCAAACATTTTTCACAATATGGAAAACAGGCTTTCTAGTAACTTGGGACCTAGAAGCAGTTGGTTATGCATACTGTCTGATACGATTTTCATAGGAAGTTAAAGCATATAACTAGAGGACAAGCGAGTGGCTACTTACAAAAATATAGAAGGCTACCCTTTGCACGTTGCTTTAGTTTACTAAGAACACTAACCAAGAGTATAAATTGACAAAACAGTTGCTCCTCTGCTTTCATTTCCCTCACACATACCTTCTGCTCTCCCCTCTGCTATTCAAGTTTTATCAAGTGCCTTCTCCTTCACAACTGGCCTTGATGTCTTCCTTGCATTGGCTACTTCTGCTCCTTCCTTTGAGGGCAGAGGGAGACAGACAACAGCTACTCTTATCTCTCCTACCAACAGACCTAAAACAAGATGACAGTGATGGTCACATTTCTTTCTACTACTCCACAGTCAGGTGTACTCATCCTAGCTACAACAAGGACACAAAAAACAAAACTACCCAAGACCGCATCACAGTGTCAGCAGGCACGCTGGGTGCTTCCTTGGGTGCAACATGAGAATACCTTCCACAGTCCACCAGCTTCAGAAAGCAGCTGTACACCCACCCCATGGGCCACGAAGCAGCTTCCCAGCAATTCTCTCCAATGCAAATCTGACTGGCAAAACTACAAATTGTGAGTGGCAGTGAGAAGGATCATCTCCTGTGTCAGGTTCTCCAAAATAGTGGAACACAAGTAAGTATGATAACATAATTACAGTGTAATTAATACGTTATACAGAAGGTGTTATGTATCAGGGCTGAAAACGAGTATTTAAAACATTGCTCAGTTTCCACATGGCAGCATGTGAGTCCAGAAAAAATGACTCCACAAGCACAATGAACACCAGCTTTCTGAACTGCTAGGCAGTAACACCCAGCAGGAAATTAAGCAGGACTTATCATACATGCCTAAGGGGCAATTACAGAAGCTTCTGTTTCCCAATCATAAATTTCCTGGCTGCATAAAGTTGTACTAAAAGGGTTGAAGAAATGTTGATGTTCAATGTCTACCGAATTAAAGGAAAATTAACTTTGGTGTGCAGAATAAACTATTGTTGCAAGTTTCTGATGAGGCAAAAGATAGCATGCTAAAACCTGTGATTGATTAAAAGTTTATCGCAGGCTGTGTTCCACATGCTATACATTGTCATCTCTTGGAAACACTGAAGGGACAGTCACAAATAGTCATTGGTAATACTGTGTAACCACATGCCTTTCAAGGACATTGTATAATGACTAATTGTACCACCACAGCCTGATCTCCAGCAGCTTTTACAGCTAAACATTCTTTTTAGTCCCAAGTTCTCCTTGACTCCAAAGAGAAATTCCTTTTTAACGTATTTCATGACTCAGACACTGCACATCACCTACGCAAGGACCAGCACTCCATGAAACCACAGCAAGATAGGAACATTAACTTTTTTTTTTTCTTAACATCATGTCTCCTGCCTTTCTGTCATTTGTTAGGTTTTCAGAGGTACTTGTCATATGAAGTAGCATGACAGGAGCTTCAGCAATCAGGCTCTACTGCAATCCATGGGTGTACTATTTGTGCTACTCTGCAGAATTTTCTCTCTTTCAGTGTAGATTTGGAGAAATGGGCATTCATTGCTTTTAGGCTCATTATTCTGCAGGGATAGTTGTTGATAAGAAGGAAGCTCTGAAGAAATCCTATTCTCCTTAAACTGTGGTATCTCCATAAGCCCCAAGCTACACACCCAACTCCTGCTGCAAGTCATACAGTACAAACCACAGAACAGGAAAAGCCCCTTCTCAGAGAGTTCACAAGCCAAGTCAAGGCAGGTTTGTTTTCAATCCACATGGCAGTGAGCAGACAGAAGTACCACAAAGAGACCGTCTTACTGATTGGGATAAGAAGGGCAAAATCTATATACTGACTTTGAATAAAGAACAGTAGTTTTCACAGTTCCCTTTCATTTTTATAAAGTGACGTTCACCTGCATTCTGGAAACATTTTCAGGTGGTTATATGCTAAGTCTTTAGCACCTTGCTAATAACACAACACAACCACAAAGCTTGATACCTTGGTGAGAACATAACCTTAAAGCGGAAACACATGAAGTAACTGATCTCTCACAAAAACTGAACAAAAAGTCTCTCCAGGTAACTAGATGTCTGTACTGGTTTAATAATCAATAAAGACTGTAGCTCAGGACTCAAGACAAAAAATATGTAGGTAACTGAGTGACATTAAAACTACACTTTTATATTATGAGATTTAGTATTGTCAGTCTTACACGGGTGCTGGAGAACACACAGAATCTGTACAAATTTCTTCTATTAAAATATTGGTGTATAGTCTTTTTTCCCCACTGAGCCACCACTCACCAATCTGGAACTGGTCTAGTTAAACATCTAACACTGTTTAATTTGTACTGTGTTTGCTGTAGCAGACATCACAGGCTTAGACAATGCCAACTTCAACACTATGTCCCCTCAATAAAAGGTTATTCTTACTCTTCTGCAGTACTGCAGCTGTTTGTTTCATCCTGCAACAACCTCACTGTGCTGGATGTTCCACAGTTGCTCTTGAAACAGAAGATCATTTCTGGACCTTCTACTCTTGCTGCTCATATAGACACCACACAAGTGCAATGTGAAAACTGTCATAATAGAATAAACTGTTCCTGAAACATTTAAAGGCATTTTTTTTCACTCAGACTTTGGCCAAGATTATAATCTTTGAGATGACACACAAAAATACGATTAAAATGCAGATGTTTTGCAAGATAATGCCCATTCTTAATGAAATAAAGGTTTGCTTTTAAACATGTATTTTTAAACTGAGTTAAGCTTAAAACGGTCAGTTTCAACTACAACAGCCCAAGACAACTGCTAGAGAGACTAAAACTTTGGTCTCTACACATACCAGAATAAAGAAATGTAAGGAAACGCAGGTATGAGGTCCAAAGAAGGGCTCAGGTTTGAGGTTGACTCTTGAACATTGAAATGAAGATTTCATTAAACAAAATAAGGAAGAGTATGTTACACACATGACAGAGGTGGCTGAAGATCTCTGTGCTTTGCAGCTAAACCAGTCTGGATGGCACCTTGAGTCTCTGTCATGTCAGTGAGAAATGGATGTGCTTTTTTAGAAAAGAATGAGCTGGTTTGCCTGCTATGCAAGTGCTTGAATACTCTCTAATGTGGGTAACTGTAACTGTCAATTTTGGTAAACAAAACCCTTCCAGAGGATATAGTGACTTTTTCAGTATTAAAATTAATTACTCATAAAAAACTCATTAAAATGAGTTTATTGTGCTATGACTTCTGCACAGGAGCGTGAGTTCCTTATATAAGCTTACAAGTTTTCTTAGTGCCATTTGGATCAATTTAAATCATATGAAGTAATATTTTTTAAATTAAAATTGTCAAAATTATGAAGACAATTAATGGTCAGGAAATTATCAGAATATTTGTTTTATTAAATAGTATTTTAAGATTTTCCGTATTTTCAAAATACTTGTTTTCAAGGCAGCCTTTCCTGAAACAATGTGTCCAAGCAGCTGACCAGACCCCATGAGATACACTCAAACTCCAGGCAGGAGTTGGGGCAGTAAATCAAAGTATTTGAAAGAACTGCATGCATCTGCCACTCACCTTTGAAACAGAAACACAAAACTCTCTAAGAAACTCTTCATCTTTTGCCCCTTTATAAGTAAGCCAATCATCTTTATTTCAAATAGGTTAATAAATCCAACTAAAAAACAATAGCCTTTACAGATGCAGTACTTTTCTAAACCAGCACAACCTTAAAAGCGTACTCAGGAGGGTATAAAAGACATGAAAACTCACCAGGTACATAGGAAAAAGTAATTATTCATTCCTATGAAAGGTCAGCTGCAATCCTGAGTCCGAGCTTTCAATAAATGGTGAAACCTAATTTATTTGTACTGGGTATTGCTGCTTCCTAATATAACCCAAAACCTCAGGGACACGCTGGTAGTAATGCAAACACAGGATGCTCTTTTAGCCAAGAAATCATTTAAAAATGTATCTAAAGTAGAAAGTTATTATGATTCCACAATGGTGGCATGCATTTGTTTGACATTCACCACTGCATACTGGGGACAGAGAAGTATCTGAATTTAGTTCCCATGATCTAACAGAGAAGCTATCTAGGCAACTTGGTACTTTAAGCCTATTCTCCCTTTTTCCTCACATAACCATTTTCTAAATAAAGCACCCAAACTACACACAGTAAGCAAATGCAGAGATTCATAGAAAGTGTTTAGAAGGATTTCAAGGTATCTATTTCAGCTCCATCTGTTCTATTATTTGATGTTTAAAAATATTCCAGAAATACCTTAAATGCCCCTTTTGATATTCCAACAAACATTGAATACAGACTTAATTAGTGAATAGTTGAACTATTCTTGGTTGCATTTCTCATGGGCTAAAATACTGTTCTGAAAGAATAAGCATTTCAGTAGATCCATTTGCAGAATGGATCTTGCAAACCAAGAGACGGCAGAGTCAGCACAAAATAAAAAATGGATGTATACCACTACAAGTCAGAGAAAAAGAAACTGGAGTAATTTTGCAGACTGACTAAAACCACGAAGAGGATACACTTGCAGAGAAGTAGTACGATGAGGAATAATTGCACTAATTTATTGGAAGCAAAGTTTAAAGTTAACATTGTGGAAAACATTCCTGCTGGTGGAAAAGCCATTTTCAAAGATGTTTAAAATCAGTCCTAGGAAAGAACTATAGTGTGCATAGTGAAGAATGAGACTCTATGTTACCTGGTGATCTAATTTTCAATTGCCTGGCTCGCAGATTCTATACTTAAAAGACGTTACCTAACGTAATAATCAGAATTTTATTCCATCAGAAGTACAAATTTAATAATGAAATTGTATTACTGCATGAATACTACTACATCCCAAGATCAGATTCTCTTATGGAGAGATCATCAGTGAAACAAGACTGATTACCAGCTTTAGATGGCTTAAGAAGAGTAGCCCAGCTCAGCCTATAAAGGCTGTAAGTATTTATTCTTTTTCTTTCCTGTATGAACTCCCATTTGAAAAAGAACCTATCTGGGCAGTATTCAACGCTAGTTCCACACAGTGCAGCTGTGGCTAACCAGAAATCTTTCATTAAGCTAAATAAGGAGTTCTAATAACAGAATTTTATTAGTGCTAGGAAATACTCACAAGGCTCTGAAGAAACAAGAACCTTCTATTGGCCAAACATTTTTAAACCCCTATCAACCCGCCTATAGACAGCTCCGATATAACTTAGAGAATGCTGTAGCATTTTGTAGCCATCCTGAAAGAGAAGGTATATGAGCTCTAAAAGAGGAAGGGGATGAAAAAAATAATAAAATAAAGCAGCTAAACATTCCAGGATTTACTTATCCTAAACACTATCTATCCACTGATTTTGAATAACCTAAGTCCAGGATAAGAGCAAAATATTTTAAAATTTGCCTGAAATTCTACATGTCTGCTTTGCTCTTGCAGATGGCCCAAATTAAACTTCTTCTAGATGTAAAAGATAAAGGGATGGTTGTTCTTCATTTCCAAAATGAAACTATAACTGTATAAGGTTTAAGAGGTGATAGTCTGTATCACACCTCTAATTTACACATTTTTCAAGTGTTTCTATTACCAAAATGAAAATATTTTCAGAGGCTTTAATACAGCAGTGTGAAAAGAAAAACTAAAACCAGAAAATGATCTTTTGATTCAGAAGTTGGCATCTGAACATACTGAGAAAAACTAACCTACAAAATTTTAAGACAAAGTATACCCCCCTCTCACCCATCTCTGAAGCTGTCAGGAGTTAAGATTATTAACAATAATCTAATACATGAATTATTAACAAAGGCAACGATTTTAAAATAACATAGAATTAGGCTGAAACATTGATGCATTCACTTCTAGAAGTAAAAATTATGGAGTTGTAGAATCAACTTTAATTTCCCTGCAGGATGAAAGCAGGAGAGGGAACAATAACTGTCGAAACAAAAGAAAATTTCACATATTTTATCATAGCAAAAATAAGCAAATAAACATAAACTAAAATAATTGTGATGTTTTTTGCCCTTTTTGCTATTACACTTTTTTCCCCTTTCTCTTCATATTGTCTTTTTACTCAGCCTAGAAAGCAGTGCACCAAAAGTACACATTTACAGTACTTTCACCTCATTTACATGAGGGCAATATATAGAATAGAATAGACTATTTCAGTCAGAAGTGACTGACAATGATCATCTAGTCCAACTCCCTGACCACTTCAGGGCTGACCACAAGATAAAGCACGCTGTTAAGGGCACTGTCCAGATGCCTCTTAAACACCGACAGGCTTGGGGCATCGACCACCTCTTGAGAAAGCCTGTTCCAGTGTTTGACCACCCTCTTGGTAAAGAAATGCGCCCTAATGTCCAGTCTAAATCTCCCCTGGCAGACACAGCTTTGAATCATTCCCACGCATCCTGTCACTGGATCCCAGGAGGAAGACATCAGCACCTCCTTCTCCACGTGCCCTCATCAGGAAGCTGTAGAGTGCCATGAGGTCACCCCACAACCTCCTTTTCTCCAAACCAGACAAACACAGAGTCCTTTGCCACACCTCAAAGGACATTCCCTTCCCACCCTTTCACCAGCTCTGTTGCCCTCCTCTGGACACATTCAGGGACCTTCACATCCTCCCTAAATTGTGGCTCTGAGCACTGCACGCCGTACTCGAGGCGAGGCTGTACCAGTGCTGAACACAGCAGGATGATCACCTCCTGTGACCGGCTGCTTGTGCTGTTTGATGCCCCCCAGGACGCAGTTTGCCCCCTGGGCTGCCCGGGCACCCTGTGACTCACAGCAGCCTGGTGCCGACCAGCACCCCCAGAGCCCTTTCTGCGGGGCTGCTCTCCAGCCGCTCCTCTCCCAATTCATACCTGTGCCCAGCACTGCTCCATCCTAGGTGCAGAATCCAGCATTTAGACTTGTCAAATTTCATCCCATTAATCACAGCCCAATGCTCCAATCTATCCAGATCCCTCTGCAAGGCATCTTGCCTCTCAAGACATCAACAGCACCTCCCAGTTTAGTACCATCAGCAAACTTGCTAATGGCGCATTCAACTTCGGCATCCGTACCGTCGATAAATGTATGGACCAGAACCGGCCCTAGAACTGAACCCCGAGGAACACGGCTGCCGACCGGTCACCAGCCCTGTGCAGCCCCATTCACTACAGCCCTTTGATCCCTGCTGTTCAGCTCGTTCTTCGCCCAGCGCACTGTGAACCCGCTCATCCCACAGATGGACAACTTGTCCAGAAGGATGCTGTGAGGGGCTGTGTCAAAAGCCTTACTAAAGCCCAGAAAAACTACATCCACTGCCTTCCCTTCATCCACCAGGTAGGTGACCTTATCATAGAAGAATATCAATTTAGTTAAACAGGACTTTCCCTTTGTGAACCCATACTGACTGTGCTTGATGATTGCATTATTCTTTAAATGCCTTTCAACAGAACCCAGTATAATCTTCTCCACAATTTTTCCAGGAACTGAAGTTAGACTAATGGGTCTGTAGCTCCCTGGGTGTTCCCTCATGCCCCTTTTGTCAATTGGAATAACGTTGGCTAGCTTCCAGTCAGCAGGGACCGCCCAAGACATGTGGTAGAGTATCAAGAGGGGTCCTGCCATAATGTCTGATAACTCTTTCAGTGCTCTACAGTTTAATTTAAACTCAGAGAGATATTACAATTTCAGCAAAATCAAAACAAAGATAACATTTAAAGGAAAAATCAAACATTTTAGTACGGCCAATCCCCCCTAAAGGTCGTATTTGCATATGGCCCCTATAAGAGAGGGCCACAAACTAACTGGGAGATAGAATTCAGAACAGTCTTGATAAATCAAACCATTTTTGAAAGAGATGGGCAAACATGCGTTTCCATTACACTGTAAGAATACTCAACTACATAAATACGGGATTAGAAAAAATGGTCTGTTCTGCAAAACAGGATTTCTGGGTTACAGTGAATCACAAAGTGTGAGACAATGCTACTGGTGCAAGAAGTACCATACAGTAATACATAAAGAGAGTGTCACTTGCAGACACTTGGGTAATTATTATACATCAGTCTGTACTAGTAAATTCTCAGCTGAAATACTGCCTAGATTTGGGCACTGAACTTCAAGAAATATCTGGGGCATTTGGAGAAAACAGAAGTAGACCAACAACGATAAGACTAATCTCCTTCCCAGAAAACATGACGCACGAAGAAAGTTTGGAGAGACTAAAGTTGTGTAAAGAAAAGAGAATGAGAGAAAAGAGTACATATGACAGACATGACTGCAGCCTTCAAAAACGTAACAGGTAACCATAAAAACTAACAGAAAGTTTTTCTCCATTTCCACATTAGACTGAAGGAGGAAGACAGGATATTTTGACTAACGGGAGAAAAGCTTCCAAACGATAAGCATCAGAAGAGACTGTCAAGTATTTCCAGTGGGGCACACAGGGCTTAAGAGTAAGACAAACAGCTGTAAAAAAATGTTTTATTAATAGTTGATCCGGGTTTGGATAGAGAAACAGAAAACTCCAGTCTTTCAGTCTATACTTCCGTACTTCTTACTGAGTGGAAAGAGTTAAATAAACATTAACAGCTAACTCTAAAATGCAGAGATCATAACACTGCAGATACTATGGGTACACTGCTGTTGTTTCTGCAGCCATGGCTTGGCACACTGCTGTAGTCAGTTTTGCAAAGGATTACTCATATAGCTGGGAACAGGAAACACAGCGGGGCTCACCAAATAATTACAAGCAGAAGTACTACCAAAGTACTTTCTGGAGTGGGAATTCTGTCTTCTCCTCACCTATACAGAACCAGGTATACCTTGGTGCCATTTAATGACAGTAATAGATTTTATTGCCTGATCTAGCCAAAGCCTCGGCCTTTTCTGTCTTCTTCATTCACAATCGTTTTTATACCTTCTTTAACTTCTTCAGTACCCTGGAGGTCCAGCATCCATAATGCCACTATTACGTTCCCCTTTTCATTAGCTTCACCTGAAGCTCACTGACTATAGCCATACCAGTAAATTAAGAAGTGCCAGTTTAATCCACAAACATAATCAGGCACTGATATTCAACAGCTGAATTTTTCATATCGATAAAACAATCTGGGAACCACTTCAGTTGGCCAACAACTTATCTCCCAGACAACTCAGGCAGGGAGTTCTCCTATGATAGCTCCTGTGGGACGAATACTGTCCCCAACAGGCAACTTCAACCCATCCTCTGTGCCCAGGAGGCAAAGAGAGCTTAATGGTGAGGATGTGGGTCATTTCATGTCAACTGGCCTCAGTGTCAGACAGCAGTGAGGCATATTTAACGTACAGCCATACCCACTGTCCTGTGAGGCCCCAGGTAAGGAAATTATTATTAATGGCAGCTGGAATAGAAGCTGTTGCACTCAGCAACTGCTAACGAACAGACAGAAATGGTATGTTCTCTCTGTTTCTTCTGGAGTGGACTCTTCAGGACAAAGCAATTCTTTTAATCAGTTCCCACTGTAGATCCTGTTTCCCACCACAGGAGGAAGAAAAAGCCAGCGGCTGTATCTCTGTCTTTGACAGTTAGGAACTCTCTACTCATACAAACAGTGTGTAGCTGATACAATTAATCTAAAATCATGCAGTTTTAGTCATAAGAATGTTAAACAGATACAGGAAAGCAACTAATCTAGCTCACTTAATTAGTAATACACAATTTCAAAAAAAAAAAATAAAAATCTATTTTTAGACTCCGAAGGTCTGATTTGAACTGACAAAGCCCAAGACATTCCAGTTAAAACTGATATTTCATAAACACAATTATGCCTTTTACTTTAAGAAATGGTTTGAGTTAAAGGTGAAATGGTAAGGCTTGCTCCAAGTTTCCTTAGGATTTTGTTAATTTAAGTCAAATGCTTTACTTCACATAAGGTTTCTTGTGTTGAATTGTAGTACAACTATTTACTCAAGTGGCAGCAGCATACTCGGTGATAAATTAAATAGACATTTATCAAAGGTAAGTTGACAGGTTTAAAAGTTAAATGTAAGCATTGTAAGACAAGTACAAATAGTTTCTACCTGGAGTTTACATATCCAGATCACTGGACAGATATTTTAATTAACTTCTGCAAAATAAGGAATGTTTGCTTCTGAATTATTGAAGAACATTTCCTGAGACAGGAAGATAGAAAATGTCATGCAATATATAAAAATTTTAAATTCTTTTTCCCCATACAACACAGGCAAGAAAGAGACAAACACTGTTCAGAAACATAAAACTTGGTGTCAAGATTTAAAGTTAAATTAAATGAACAACTTAAGACAGTTCCATCAGACAGAGACATACATGGGGTCTTCATTACTACATCTCATTTTATTCTTGATACATTGGATTATGATCTAATAACAGAAAGTGTAGCCGCCTCAGCTTCTGAGGGAATACTGAGAAAGCCTGAAAGATGAAGACATACAACAATCAGTGGTAAATCCAAAGAAAATGCAGCTCCAGTGGGAACAAAAGAGTTAATACACCTCATTTCTTGTCTTCTTGCCCTACCAGTAATTCTTAAGGTAAGAAGCTGGAAAACAGAAGCAAGCTACAAACCCACAGGAGCACAATGCTAAGTGCCTTCTCATCAACACTTCACCTTTCAAACCGCTGAAGCATTTGGACACTTAAAATGCTAATAAAAAGTATAAGGCTTTACTCACAGTTAAAACCAGGTTCAATAGTTCTTCCAGCTTCAAGACTGTTTATTGTAATCTGAAAGATGATGTGCAGCAGCAGAAATGAGAGACTGGTGAAACACAGAGATTTTAATAATCGTCCTGTATGCCCTGAAAGACAAAACATACATACATATAGTTGGTGAATTTCTAAACATTACTTAAAGGTTTTATACTGAAAACCAGTAAAAATATCCTGAATAAGGATATTTCTGCAAGTCAATTCCACATTACTCATGATTGTCCCTTAAGGGTCAACATAATAGCAAAAAGCATACTTAGAGTGTCTTTGAGTACTCTTTTATCACAAACTACAATGATTGTTACTACTACTATTTCCTTTTACTTTTTCGATTAAAAAAAAAAAGTTTCTCATTTCCAGATAGCAATTTTACATCAATAATAACATCATGATGCTTATTGCCACGTTACTTGGTAAAAAGACAAAATATGGATGATACTTCCAATCTTGTGAAAATAAAAACCTGTTAGTCCAATTACTCTTTCCAAAACAAATTACGGGTGAGGGTGTGTGTGTGGGGCGGGGGGGGGGGGGGGGGGGGGGGGGGGATAACAACACCAAACCACAAAAAACTCAGTTTGTCTTAGGAGTACAGACATACTTTCAAATAATGCTTTGCTTTGTGCAGACTGCCCTCTTTCTCTTCCTTTAGAAGTTTTTGAAAATAATTTTCAGCACACACTGAAGAATCCTGTGCCAGATACACTTGGTCAGAGTTCCTCTATGATTTATTGGATATCTATAGCCAAAAGTGAATAGAAAATGTTTGACGAAGACTTCGAAAATACCTTATAAATCCTCTAGGAAACATTCAGCTTAATCACCGGCAGTCAAACTCTCAAGGTATGAATAAATAAAGTAAACCATTAGTATTTCACAAAATATGCATCTTCATGACTAAGTTGTATTGCTGATAAGAGACGACATTCAATATCACTCTACCTGACCTATCTGCAATAAAAGTTCTATTCCCATAGTATCTTATACCTAGATTTTACACCGCCCACTTTATGCATTTGAAAGTTATTTTTTTATTTACAGATTGAAAAAAAGTACTGCTGGAACTCTTACCCAAGGTTACAAATAAAGCCAAGGTTATGAAAAGAAGAACTAGCAGAGTATACCTGGGAAATGTTCACTCTACATGCAGCCTGGTTTCTTCACACTTATTCTGCATGTGTCTTTAAAAGCAGCTACTAGAAAGATGATGACAATTCATATTCCGTATCCAGCTAGTAAATCAGCTTTTTGTTTTGTGTTTTTTATAGTTCAAGCATGTTGTCAATGGCCAGAATGGTAGTTCATAAAGCAAAGAATCAGATAAATATGATTCAATGATTTTAGAAAGTTACAGACTATCTCACTCCTTCAGACTCAAAACTTTTGTTACACGATCGCTGTCTTGGCTGCAGATTTTGAATACCAAATGCCTGAAATGAACTTCCTTTTTTTTTTTTTTTTTTCATAAAGATTTAAAAATTGAAACAAAATAAAAAATTTCAAGGGCGAGCCTACATATGAACTTCTGTGATCTGAAAAGGAAGATACATTCACTAGATATATGCTTTGTATGGCCTATTTGCTAGTCTTTACTGGTTGGATACAAGAGTCCACACAGAAAGCAGACAACCTGAGCTGCTGATCATTACAAAAATAAGACTAGATTTTAAATTCTTTGAATCTGAGGTAATTTTTTCATTGCTCTTCTGCAGAAGCCTGCCTGGTGTCCTGGCTTATGACAATAACTTTAAGCACTATAAAAGCATAAACAACAAAATACCCCATAATTTCAAAATCATTAGAAGAACAAGTATATGACAAGCTACATGTTTTTTAATAATTTTTTAAATGCGATGTCATATGTAATGCAATCCAAAGACTGCTAGCTTTTACAATTTTTTGGCAAGTTTCAATACTTGGTGGTGTGTTCCTGCATTACCAGATTCCACGCTCACAGTATTACGAGAGCTGTATGCTCAGAATATACTGAAAAATTGTGTACCTGAAAGCTGGAGACAAACAGTTTGACCACACAAACCCCATGGACTTAACAGCTGTGTTTAAAATGTACAGATTTTGAAGCCAGTCTGGTGATTTCTGAAGTCCTGAGTCACAAACTCTTCTCAGTGCCTGGAAGCTAACAATTCAATAGATACCAAGCACTGAATTTTTCATAGAGAAGTGGATTTGGAAGTTTTTTGATAGAATTGTTTCAGTCAGCCTCCAAAGGAGAAAAAAAATGCAATACAGTTAGCCAACACACATACATTTCCCAAACTGTTTCCACATAAAGAAATAAAACTTTTAAAAATCTTGGGTCCATCTTTCAATATTTCAATTACTATATCTCTCCAAAATATATCTCAGTTGTAGACTTCATTTTTTTTAAAGCTTGAAAACAAACATGTTTGAATTGTAGATTTTGAACAAAGCATTTGTTTAATAAAGCCTTAACTTTTGCAATTGTCTTCCTTTTAGGAACTGCAGAAAATGTTGAAAATATATTTCTTGAAATGCTGAAATGTTGAAAAAATACTTCCTTCTGCAAAAACTACGGAAATTTTTAAAAGATTATTAACACCCATTATAAGAAACTGTCTCTTAGTGTACTGGTAAATATGGCAGGGGAAAAACCCAGCTGGAAGGCAGCTAGACATGTTCAATGCAGGTTGAAGCATTCCTCAAGGGCTGCTCCCTTCATGGCCATCAGTGGGACAGGACTGCCATCAGATCCTACTGAGCAGGAGCCCTTTGCCTGCATCACATGCAGCTGTGCCAGCAGAAACTAGACACAAGTAGTATTTGAAGAAGAGCAAGAAACACTATGGCCCTGATTTCAAAAGTTTTGGAGAAACATCAACAACTTGGGAGAAATGGGAGTGCTAAAAATCAGTGAATTACTGGATACATAATTTATGCCAAGGAAGAAGTGACAGATTTGGATAAGGGATGAGTTTCAATTTATAGTGGAGCTTGGATAAATCCATTTGACTGTATTTTCACTTACATTTTTTACTTTCTACTGGAAACTTAGTTCTACATTACACAAAGAAAAAAATAACTATATGTGTACAGAACTGAAATAATGAGAAAAGAGACATCTGTAATTAAACTCCTGAAATAAAACAGAGATTCTTATGACAAGGAAGAAAGATTTTTGTCATCCTTCTTTAATTTTGATTTATTCTAATTCACTCACAGTTACAATCCTTTTGCTAAAACATACTTTAACTGTTCAGGTGCCCTAACATGAAAATCCTTGGGGACACGAACAGAAGCTGACTGTCCCACAGAGAAGGAAATTGATATTGTTCAGAAAGCTGCATGGACAGAACAGACATGCAAGAGATCACAAATTCCTTCATTTTTGTCTTAGAGATATAGACCCATGTATGTCCATCAAGACAGAAATAAAAAAAAACTTCGGGTGAAACACCTAGGTTTGTAGCTGGAGCACTGTGTTCTGATTTTACTCACATCAGCATGATGCCACCAGCTTCAGCAAAGTGTGGTGAACAGAGAGGAGAGAGCAGCTGTGCCTCAGAACTGGCCTGAAAGACTAAGTGGGTTTGCTTTCAGATGCAGTGTTTCATTCTTAATGGCACCCAGTAGGACGGAAGCCTGGCTCTTGGCTTTAGAAACATATCTCACTGTGTCTTGGAAACACACAGGGAGGTTGCTCCAGCCTCCTTGTACCTCCAGAAGGCTCCTGGGACAGGGCTTTCTCCCCTCCAACCAAGCCTGCAGGAAGCCAGTCAGGATGCAAAGGCTTCATTACCCTCTTTCTCTCCAGCCCAGCTGCAACACTAAACCGGACTCAAGAGGGCCAAAAGCTTTTCATACATAGCAAAGGAATCAATTTCTTATTTTTCAAAGGTAATCCAGCCAAGAGCTGGATTAGTGATGGCATGTCCCCCCCCAGCCACAGGCATGTAACCTCAGTACAACTAAATATTTGAATGTGTCCGACTAGGGCTGCTGCCTTCAACACACACATGCACCTCTTGACTGCCTACATCATGACCGCATGCAAAGGTGGAGCCTGCTGCTCACATCACTTCCAGCACAGAAAACTAGTACATTCATGTTTAGACAGGCAGTCCTATGATCTTTCCTGCTACCCCTTTCCCTAAAACAGCAGAGTATGACAGAACTCAATCGTTTTACACACCTGTAACTTCCTAAAAGTTTATTCCAAAAGGGTGTGCTAACAGGACATCTAGTAACTTAATGGCCAGTTGTCACTGAGAGCTGCTTTAAAATCAAACGTATCAACTTTTACAAAATAATCCGACTGTGAGCCTTAGGCTATTGCAAAGAGCCTATCATATTATATCATATTTCCAGTTGCTTGCAAAGTGCATTTTTATTCCACACTATTTTTTTTTTCTCTTTCTGATCTATTGGATGGGGCATAACAAAAAACTGGTTGAGTACCTAGCAAAGTTAATAATACTGCTAACCTAACAATTTATCCTAATTTTTTAATAAGTAGTACTAAGCATCTATATGCAGAAGGTAGTAAGGTCAAAGGGTCAGTATCCATTCTCCATGCCGTCATGATACCGGGAAAGGGAAAACAGAAGAGGAAAATAATGGATTCTAAAAATCAATTTAAGACTGTTTACTATTCCAACAGCATAAGTCTTTCAACATGATCATATGTACGCTGCATGGTTTCACCTAAAGAGTAGATTTAAGAATGTTTGGGTGTCTTATTTCAAACTTCTATTACTTTGCACTGGGATTTCTGATTTTTTTTTAATGTAACCTCAGCATGGCATTTTCTAAAGACAGTTGGTTTCTGGATAATTCTAACATCTCTTTAGCCATATGCTGTACTCCAGACTGCTGCAACACTCCCATTCTACTTCAACAGTTCTGACAGTTCTGCTTGGGAACTTTTTTTTTTTTTTTTAAACACACTTTTAATTCAGATCACACCAGATGAAATACCAAAGGACAAGCCATTTTTCACATGATCTTTGATAGCATACAGTGAGTGATAAATATTAATGTGCATTTATCTCCTGAACTAGTGACACTTCAGTTCATAAAGACAGCCTATTGCAGCCAATCAGGATCTATTTTTTATTAAACCTCTTCATCAGTAACCGACAAACTTAAAACTAAAGAGTTCTGGGGACAAGGCTTGGTTGAAGTAAATTTCTGCAATGCAGACAGAGTCATCCACAAAGAATTTGTTTCAGCCAACCTTAAAATCTTAACTTCTTGATTTTCCACCAGGAAACCTAGCATGACCTCAGCGCCTAACAGGAACCTGGGTCCCAAGACTTTAACCTCCTGCTCTATGGTTCCAAATAGGAGTCTGTCAACAGCATCTATACTGTACATTGAGGCAGATGGGGTGGGAAGTTAAGAAAATATTTAATTCAAAATCCCTGTCCTTTGGAGAAATCTGGAAATTTGGGGGTCATGCAATCTGCAAGGAAAAAAACCATCAAAACATCATGATTTCCCAAATAAAAGAATTCTCACCTTTGGTCAGCTCTGTTTTAAGCGCCTCAAGATACCACAACTAACTTACTGAGATAATGCAAGGGAAGCGTTTTGATTTGAAGTTGGCTTCTGCCAAAGTTTCAGAGGTGATGGAAAATAGAGTTGGTTCCAGCTAATCAACAGGAAAATGTCATCACTGAGTCCAGCACGAACATCTGCCACTTTGGCCACCAGGGTCAAACATAGATTCACACATATACCCAGGTGAAAGTTTGTAAGCATGAAATAAACGCCGATATATCCATCTTCCATTTGACAGTAAAACCTTGTACTTCAGGCATGAGCAATACTGAGGAATATGGGCCAGTCCCCTTTCCCGAATTCATCAGTACTATTGCACTCTACGCTCTAATTGATGCTTAACACAGTAGGACACCTCCTGACAACCATGGAAGACAAAGAAAGGGTTCAAATACCAGTTCTAAATTCAGCTGACATTTTCAGTGATGACTACAGGGCTAAACTTGCAAGGCACAAAGCAATTTAGCCTTGTCCAAGAAAGTACTTAAGCACCTGCATATCTTTGAGCACATGAACAGGGACTGAAGGGCTCTCAATGTTGCATAAAAGGTTCAAAAAAGATGGGCTGCTTCACTGCTAGGGTATCGATACTCATGTGACACAGCCTTAAAGCACACAGCCTGCAAGTCAGTGGAAGTCAAACCCTTCTAGATACCTCCACACCATCCGCTGTTCAAACTGGTGCTCTGCAGAGGCTAATTTTCTCTATTTTAACTTACAGTTTTTATGTGTACTTATGTCTGACAGTGCAGGGTAGGCAGAACCTCAGTGTTCTCAACCCTTCCCCATGCACTTTTGGAGGTGCAGAGAGACAGTGCCCTCTGGTTTCAGGTTCTGTAAGAACGATGCTAAATGCTTGCTAGTGCCAGTTATATCTATTACTAAACAATCTTTCCCAGACAAAATATCTGTAGTGTTTCTATATGCACAGTACAGTTATGCTTAGAGGTTTGGCCTCCTGAGTGCTGAAATGAAATGGGACAAAGCTACGAACATGGGATAGAGGAAGACAATCATTTGGAAGGACTGTACTAGAAATAAAATTTTATAATGGTGTGCCTTGTACATTGTATATTGTGCATGGCAAGGCATTGATCCACCAAGTAACTGCCTATCAGCTCCTATTCACTAAGTCCTACGTGTACTTCTTAAGTAGACTCAAAAAAGGTAATGCTTAAATAATCCCGAAGCTTTGAAGTAACCAGGAATTACTTCAGTGGTTTAAAAAACGCTATCATTTTCCACCTGAAAAAAAAATAATATTTCCTCTTTCTTGAAAGTGCTACCATCCTTCCACTGCACAGTAAGCACAGATATATTTAGCCTAATAGAAAACGCTTCCCCCCAACAAAGTGTATCTTATATTTCAACATCATCTTCTGCCCATAGGATTTGAGCTTACTAGAGCCTTAAACAGCGGGCAGACATTACCACTGCAAAAATACAAACCCACTCATTTCACTTGCTGGATTTTCAGCAGCAAGACAAAAATAGGGAGTAATTAACTAATGCCACGGTCTATTGTGTACCTGCCCAGGCCCAAGCCTTAAAATGTGTATCCACAAACAACAGTTCAAGATTTCATGCTATTATTTTTAGCTATGTTTAAAGCTGCATGCTCAAGCAGCTGCAGTGAATTCCAGACCAGAGAAGTACAAGGTTTCAGATGCAGAATTTCCAGCAAAAGTTTCTCAATGTTTGAACGGTTTTGTCCATGCTTTCCTGAACATGCCTATTATTCCTGTAAGTAGCCAAATGTCGCAAACTGTGCCCAACAGAAAAATTTTCTAATAAATTTATAAAAAAGCCATGACTCCTTAACTCCGAGCAACTTTTTGTACAATAATGTATTCCTTTGCATTTCAAATTATATTATTTCTTAGACGATAAAACCACAAGAATTTGTAAGTTTATCACTAAATACATAATTATCTAAAAAAATTTACGTTGCTTTTTAAAGCAAATTAAAGCACATTGTTCCAGGCTATGTATCTGCACAGAAAATGCAAGTTCTTTGATATTCTTTCATATATTTACCTATTTCCTTACAATTCTCTTTCAATTTCTTTTTCCTTTTCAAATACTACAGAGCTCCAAGAAGGAAAATAAGTCAGTTTAGAGATAGACACTTACATTGAAGGAATGCCAACCAGACTTGGATAAACACAGTCAAAATTGTTATGTGTAATTAAAAAGAAAAAACTGATTTAAAAATGAAAACATAAAAAGTGCTGCATAGGACAATACATGCATACTTACCCTAGCTTCTGGCAGGTTTTCCTGTTTTTCCTATAAGTTTTCGTGCCCAGAATACTACTAGAAGTGAGCTGTATCCTCTGCATCAATTGACAATACCATCGTTCAAGCTAGTCAGAACCTCTGGCTTGCAAGTTTACACAGGCAATTTACCATTTTGTTAACAAAATATTTTGTCAGACAAGACTCAGAACTTCACCATTCATTTTGTTTTCCCAGATAATACTCATAAGCTTTCAAAGCAAACAACAGCTACTTGATGTCTGCTTCTTAATTTGACAGGTGACTGTACCAAGCCAAATACAGGAAATAAAAATCATCTCAGATACAAGGACACACGAACACTGAGCAATTTTAAGCCAGAGCTGTTCTTTCACAGGCAGATTTGAGGCTTATAATACAGAGTTCCAGTTACTTCCCTTGAGGAACCAGACTCTCCATGTTTGCTACTAGCTATTTATTTTGAGTTCAAGTTACTTCAGCCATTATTATCTGTTAGAAGCATTGCTTGCAACTTACTTTCTTCAACCCCCTGTCATGAGGTAACTCTACATAAATAACAACCTACAAAAGCAGGTAACTCTACCTAGTACTAAGCTCCTTCAAAAACAGAGAGTCCAGACAACTCCCAAGTAATGGGAGATAACATCAGGTCATGTCCTACAGAGCTGAAAGACATTTTTAAAAAAACCCTGTACTTACTAGGACATGAATAATTTTCTCCCTTGAATACCTACCCACGTATGTTCATAAGTAGCAAACAAACTTGATGCAAGGCAAAGTGAGAAGGAAGGCTAGAAGGCTAAGTAAATAAGACTAATACAGCTATGGCAAACTGAACCTTACACCATGGTGTTTTCACAAGGGAGTAAGTGTGCATAAGTATGTGTACTGAACTCACAGTGGAAGGTGTGCTATGAAATTCTACCATGGGCAAAACTTCCCCAAGAAGCTCTACAGGAGCAGAATTCAGGCAGAATTCTTGCAAAGAGTTTAACATCTTTCTGAAGAGTTTGCAGTAGTATGTCTAGCTCAACATAATGTAGCTCATGACCCAGCTGAAGAGCCCCTGAACTGAAATACCTCAACTGTTCAGCCTTCCTACCTACATAGAGCTGAAATAACCTATGTAAGGGCATAGCTTTGTTCGCTCTTTATCAGAGGTGCTTAGGGAAGTAGAAAGACAAGGTGGAAAAGCAAATTATTTATGGAAGAGACTTGGGTGTTTGAAGAACATACTATGATGCTAGCATCCCACATGGCCTTGAAACTTCCTTCTTTCTAAAAAAAATAATAAATAGTATTACACAGGCAAATGGGGGAGGATCAGATAGCTTCCCATAAAAATCAGTTAGTATCCTTTCACTGAAATCAGGTGGCTTTCTAAAGAAATTAAAATACAAACTTCCTAAGACACTATGTTGTATATTCTGTAAAATTCTGTAGAGAAAAAGATTACAGGAAGTCAGAGAACCGCAGACCAACAAATCTGACTTGCATACTTGGCAAACTGGTGAAAACTAAAACACAACTGAGTTGTGTTACACAATTACACATTAGGTAAGGACCATACACTGAAGAGAAGTCCAGGGAGTTACCATAGAAGATGGCCATACCTAGCAGATCTTAGAAATCTTCCTGGAAACCACAGAATATATGCATATTTTAGATGATGCAGCAAACTTAGTTTTCAATAAATTTCTGGCAAGTATTTCAGAATAATAACCTTCTGCCAAAGGCAATGATCTGCCATGGTAATGGAGGAAATGTCATCTTGGGACATACCAGCTCTGGCTGAATGTAACTTTTGATTTATCTCCCAGCCCAGTTGCAACAGGTTCAGAACAAAATTACTTTTTTTCTGTATTAATGACATAATTAATCTTATTTTCCACATTCTGCCTAGTATTCATATTATGTGTGGAATTAAATAGATGTAGATGTACAGCTTTTGGCTGGGATAGAGTTAATTTTCTTCATAGTAGCATGTAAAGGGCTATGTTTTGGATTTGTGCTGAAAACACTGTCAATAACACATTGATGTTTAGTTGTTGCTGAGCAGCGCTTACACAGCACCAAGGCCTTTTCTGCTCCTCACCCCACCCCACCAGCGAGCAGGCTGGGGGTGCACAAGAAGCTGAGAGGGGGCACAGCCAGGACAGCTGGCCCCAGCTGACCAAAGGGATGTCCCATACCATATGACAGCATGCTCAGCATATAAAGCTGGGGGAAAAGGAAGGGAGGGAGGGACGATGGAAGTTATTGTGCTCCTTCCCAAATAACCATTACATGTGATGGAGCTCTGCTTTCCTAGGGATCGCTGAACCCTGCCTGATGGGAAGCAGTGAATGAATTCCTTGTTTTGCTTTGCTTGCGTGTATGGCTTTTGCTTTACCTATTAAACTGTCTTTGTCTCAACACACAAGTTTTTTGCACTTTTACCGTTCTGATTTTCTCCCACAACCCACTAGGGGGAAGTGAGTGAGTGCCTTTGTGGTGCTGAGCTGCCTATGGTGGTTAAACCATGACAGTAGACTGTAAACACACTCAAAAGTGGAGATCAGGGAACTCATCTGTGCTTGGAGAAATGCTAGATTTCTTCAGGGGAAGAAATCACAACATTTTGCAATATGGCAGAAAAAGGCTTATCTAAGGAAGAGCAGAGCTCAGTGAAATGCTAAATTCCTAATGACACCACCAGTGTTTCCTTGGAAATACTATGCAAAAGCCATTCATTGGAACATCCAGCAGTGAACAACAACTAGATCTGCATTATCACTATTATATCAATTACATGTGTGCAGACACAACAGTTCTTCCCTCTTAATCACTCTGTATGTAAAAACATAACTGTAATATTGTCTATCAAGTCTATCAAGGTGGATCAGACAAAGGAATTTTGCACAAATAATACATTACACTCAACTCCAAAATGTTTACTATGAAGTCTCCTTGATAAGCCTACAGGTCCAGACGATAAATGAACCATCACATTTCCATATGATAATACCTGTTCTATTTTTTGGACAATAGCTGCAGAGAGAAGCAAACAATTGCTTTTTACCCAATTAACATGCATCCTGTGTTTTGCATAGTGGAAAAAGGTGGCCACCATTACAGTAAGTCAAGCGCATGCTAATAAGGTGTCTTTCAGATAAGTGAATAGTTGAGTAATGAATAAACAGTGATGCCTTTCCTTCCTAGCATGGTTGCTAGCATGGGCCATGGCAGAAGTTCGAATATTTACAGGCAAGAAGAATCCATACCAGGTAATGACACTCTGAATCTTAAATTGATCCTGTGAATAAAATGAATGGTTGATACTATGAACACAGGTAAGAAAAAGTCAAGAGTTATGTATTAGTATACAAAAACGGGAGGAAGAAATTTACTGTTTTTTCATTTCCTGGATTTAACAAGTTCAAGACTAGAAGGGAAGAAATTTCCCTCTATTTTCAGAGTTATCTTTAAGCAGCTGGAAGGAGTTAAATTTCTGATGAAACAAAAATTAGTGAAAAGGAAACTAAAAAGAGTGGGATATCAATGGAAAAAAAACCCCCCACACACAACAGTGGAACTGACTAGTAATCTGGAATCTTCATCATCCGACAGTCCACTGTTAAAATATTAGGAAACTGTGAAAATAAAAGAAGCTAAGAACGTCTTTATCTACATTGGTATAAACCAAAAGTCCATTCTCACCAGTAAGCAGTAGCTGCCATAAGCAGACCTCTGGAGAAGCATACAAGAAGATTAATACTCCCCTCCAAGCCCCTAATCTTTTTCAAAATTGCTTGACCCAGATCTGTTTGGTAAATTTCTCCTCTATTAACTTCCCCAGCCCCACTCTCAGCCACGCGAATTTTCAACGTACACAATATTGTGCAGATGGAATTACCAAAGGTCAACTACTGGCTGTATGAACAACATCCTTTTGCTTGTTCCCAGTTCTCACACTATGAGAAAAAGAGAACTGGTCACCAACCATCCTTTCCTCATCACACATGATTTTGTATCTCAATCATACGGTCTTTCACTTGTATCTTTTCCCAGCTAGAGCCCTAGCATACTTAGCTATGGCTTCCTCAGACACTGCTCCATGTACTTTATTTATCCTCAACATCCATCTCTGAATTCTTTTCCAGTTCCACTACATTCCCTCTAGGGTAGGGTGCCACTACCACTACAAAATGCAGACATATTATGGCTTTATACAGCAGTACAACATCGTTCCGTTTCATTCCCTGTTTTATTCCTTTACATTCACATTTCTTTTTTCAACATCTGATGAGGCTCTGAACTAAATGTTTCCATGAATGCATGTATCACAAGCCCTGGACTGCATTCCCAAGGGACAATGTCAGCTCAGGGACCACTGTTTTATGTGTGATTTTTTTTTTTAAAAAAATAATTTGCTTTTATATACACTTGTCCCACAAGAACACAAGTGGGGTAAAAGGAAACCAGTGCTTTCACTGACTGAAGGTATCATTTGTTTTTTTCCTCAGACATGCAGCTGAATGCATAAAGGTTACCAGATGCATGCCCTCCTACACATGTGATACTTACTTGGAAATTCCACCGATCTCTACCATGGGAAATACCCTTCAAAATTCTCATGTTGCATCAGACACCTTCAAAGACCAGAAGTTTTATCTGCTTGCTTCTGAATAAATAAATTATCTCAAAATACAATTTATCTACTTTAGTGCCTGGAACCTATAGAAAGGAAGATTGCCTAACAATGAATCAAGTTTGTCATAGACCAACTTATTTCATCCACACATCAAAAACCACCTGAAGGAAAGTATGTGCCGTCTTCAAAGGTAAATACCTGAGTTCTTCTCTGTGGCCCTGTGCGATTTTTAAAATGTTTTCCAAAGCAGTTATATTTCTCCATTAAGCATAACCAACCACCAAGCATTCACTGCAAGACATTGGCTGAGTAATGCTTGTGTCCAACTAGATCTAATATATCTGGCATTTTGTCCTCTGAGGTAGACATAAAAGGATCAGTAGTTTCATTCTTTCACGTACAGCAAAAATTATGGGGAACCTGCAGCCAAATGTAGTAAAACTGCTTCAACACTGAAGCTGAATTTGGCACCTGTGCTCTGCACACATGTAGTCCAATTGTTGTCCAAGCAGCATTTCAGCATCCAAGAGGCCTCTGGAGTGGTATATGAGACATCACTGCAACTCAGCTGGGATTTCTCACACATCTGCCTTTCTAGTAGAAGGATTTGGAATCATCCCCTGGACAACAGTAGGGCCAGTGGGACAACAGCCTCAGACAACTCTCGCAAAAAGCACTAGGGACTGGAATAAAGGACTGCACTATTTACACCTCTTGCTGTGGATGCTTGCTAGAAAGGGTTGCTGCTTGAGCACTTTTAAATACTTTCCCCTGTGGTAGGAGATTTAGGTGTGGAACAATAAAGCCCATCCATACAGAGAGTAATAATATGGAAATGGCATGGAAGGTGATGGCTTGGAATATATGTACTACCATGTTTCACAGGGTATGGTTTTAGCATCCTGCAAAGCAAGGAAGTACAATAGAGTAGCTCGCTGCTTTCATGGCCCAGGTTTTAGATGATTACTGATGTTGCCTTCGCAGGCAAAGAAAAAAACAACAACAAAGGGAATGATGAGAGGCATGAAGTGTGGAGATTATGGAGGACATAAGCGATGAAGATATTCCTGTGCTCTTCATAACTCATAAAAGCAGTGTCTCAGTTATCTACCATGGAGTGTGAGCTACAAGTCTTGATCTGGAAAAAGAACCACGAAACTTACCTCTACTGTTCTTCAAGACCATGCAGGAAGACGAGCCAAGTAGACTTTTAACGACTACCGAGGTGTTTTTAATCACCCAGAAAGTTATACAAAGAGACTTCGACACCGTAAAATATCAGCTCAAAGCTGCCAAAGTGCCCAAAAGAGCCCTGTGATCCTGCACTTTATGCCTTTTCTTGAATGTTGAAGAGCACTAGAGGTTTCAGGCAGTTTTCAAAAGTCTCTAGAGCCTGAGCTTGGGCGCACAGAAAACATCTCTCTCCTATCTCTATCTAAAAAGATAAGTAATCAAAGAAGAATTAATTTCTTTTTGAATTAATGACCTGGAAATTCAAGTGTGGAAGACAAAAAATAAACTTATTGAACTATATGACCTCTGAATGCCCTCTAAGTCACTGACATCATTGCAGTAGCATACTGTCTAATGTGCAGTTAGCATAATCTGATTATTATTACTATTGTTATGACTATTCTGGAAAAACTCAATAAAAATTTGCCTGAAAGATAAAAATACAAGGGTTTTTATGATTAGGAGAGAACGAGTACATTTCTAATATGAAAGAAGTTCAACATATTCACTTGCATATAGATGGGTCTTTACTTTTGGATAACATAAAAAATACTGTTTTGAAATAAGAAACAAAGCTTGCTTTTCAAACTACTATGGAGATAAGAACGGACACACTTCGGTTTAGCAGTATGTATGTATATACATACCTGTTGTGTACATACCGAAGTACACAACACATACTAGCCACAAAATATATGCTAAGGATACAATCTTTTTCTCAGCTCACAGCACAGTAGTCTCACTTGTACGCTGGGAAGCAACAGTATGCACAATCTATTTTGTCATCTAGGTTCAGTCTTAAGGGAAAACACTTGTGCTTCAACAGCTCCATCATGGCATATGCTGGACACCGGGAAAGGAAAAATTTTGCTTTGTACAGCTTTATCTCTATATCAAAACCAGAACCAAATGTAAATGTCACCTGGCTGTTTCATGTTGATATATGTAACAAAACCACTTCAAAATTCAGTCTTACTTTAAATTAATTTGCTTGTTTCTGTCTTCTTGTACATAATACTTTGCTACTTGTCTTTTAAGACTGAAGTAGAACTAAAGTAGAAGCAATTCAGACTCCAACACGGTGCATTACTAATGTATAATAGAGTGAAGTGTAAAAAACCAAAACATCATACTTCCATGAATTGTGTACGATTATTACAATTCAAAAAGTATTTAACTATGAAGTCCAATAATGAAGGGGAAAATGTGTATTTGATGTTACTCCAGCATCCCAACTGAAATACTGGAGTCCAGTGTCAAAAAACCCCACACTTATATGTCTTACAAATTCCTGGTATAAAACACATCTGTATTCAGTACAGAGTCAGTAGCCTAAGCTATTTTCCATTCAGATAAATTCAGACCTTTTCTTAGTCTACAACACACCAAAAATATTTAATATGAAGTGATGTTCACAAAGCTCACAAAAGTGGAAGTCTGATTCTATTTT
This sequence comes from Falco biarmicus, assembly GCF_023638135.1. Taxonomy (NCBI): domain Eukaryota; kingdom Metazoa; phylum Chordata; class Aves; order Falconiformes; family Falconidae; genus Falco; species Falco biarmicus. Next base: position 61,894,452 of record NC_079290.1, read on the forward strand.
TGATTGCCAGCATTTAATAATTCAGGCTGAAATTCAAGTTGCTAAAGGAACTTTTACAACACTTGGCAAGAGAGATGAAATGCCACTGTTCAGCTCAAGAAATCAAAAATACAACTATTTAGTTTGAACTTACCAAAGCTTAGGTATTTTCTTTGTAATTTTTTCAACATAGCAAAGTGAAGAATTTCCACTTCAGCAAATATCAGCATTTCCTCACAAAAAAAAAAAAGCTCGATTTTTTTGCAGCACATATTCCGCTTTTAAAAGCACATTCAAATTAATAACAGTTCACTAGGAATTTTTCATAGAAAGTTATGAAATCATGGAAGGAAAAAGGATGTTGGGAGAAAGAACAGCAACACACAGCATTAGCAAGCATCCTCTGAAGCGTTAGTGACACGTTAAAGCAGCACTAAATTGGCTTTTTTCGTACAAGCATGGGGTTTGTTTAATAGATGACAGCAAGGGCTGCTACAAAGGGCCATTTGCTGGGGATAATCTCTGGAGCCCATTCAGGGCTTTTTGCCACATGTAAGTGATGCAACCTTGCAAAACTGTGCTAATGTAACCATGTTTGTGTTTATACACCACCACGGCAACATTTGGTCTCTCTATATAATAGATAGCTCTCTCTGTAATATATGTCTGAGCACACTTGTGCACGCAGTCACATTAGCAGTCATGCTGTCCCACACCTAAAAGCTGGGAAATTAAAATGTAAATGCATAAACACTGCACCAGGCACTCCGGCAGGGAGATGTGCAACCCCTGCCTGCTGCCCACATTGCCCGTCACTGGGGGAGATGGACCAGACCAGCCTGGTCTGCCTTGGCATCCCATGAGGGGCACGTATGCCCCGCCCCCCCCCCCCCCCCGAAACCTGGGCTCTACTCCACTGTCGACACAATCTGAGTTTCCAGCAGTGCAATATGGATATTTCACTCCCTGACCCTCCACTGATGCCCAACACAAATATTGGGAGCATGACAGCCTGCCATGACAGTAGATGAACAGCTCTCTGGGTTTCTGCGCTCCTCAAACACAGGGAGAAGCAGTGTTCTCTTTTATTATTATACCATGTTTCCTTGTGTATGTCAACTGTTCCTTAGTTACAGAGAACCGTACTCTTTCCAGACAAGTGCAATGAATCTTCAGAAAAGGAGTAAATTTTATTTATTTTTTTAAGCATTTTAAAGAAACTCCCAGAGGGAATTAGCATTTTTATTTACAGCCTTGTCTGCTCAGATGTGAACACATTTCTATGTAGCCACCTCATGGTAGCTTATCCTAGCCATCTAGTAATGAAATTATTGCAAACACATCAGCAAGACATGATCCCACATACTTAAGCCATTACGGCAAACTTTGGCATGGATTAAAATACATCAGTTATTTTAATTACAACTGAGTCAATCTCCATTAGGTATGATTAACATTGCCTAACTTTTCTCTGTCTTTAATCTAAAGGACCCTCCTTTAAAGTTCAAGATTAAACTCATGGTTTTGAGGTTTACATAACTATTACAACTCTGGCTCAACCTTTACACTACCGCTATATCTTTTTTTAGATAATAATAATAATAAAAACAACAATAACAATCTAGAACAAGACAGAAATCACTCTCACCAACATTTGTTCCTTAGACCAAGTAAGGAACATGGTAAAAAGTTCCCATCTGCAGTATTCTGAAGATGACATTTTTTAGACGTGCAAAGATCTCTACAGAGACTTTTCCAGAGAATACTGTCAAGAATTACAGAAGTTCTGCAAGATGTTACAGCAGTGATGCACCTCAACTGGCAATCCTCTAAAACACACTGCAAGTGGCACAGAACCTTTAAGAAAGCGTAGGCAGAGACCGAAAAAATGAACTGGGAGAATTGCAATGACAATTCCAGTCTCATTTAGTCACTTCAATCCTCCAAAATATTTTTAAGGGTGTTTCAGTGATCACATCTACTTGCCAGGATGCTGTCAATTTTAAGCTTTCTTCCACTGCTGCTGATAGTAAGACAGTGGTGTCAAATCATATGCAAAAAGGGAGCACATCACTTTGGGGACACACAGGCTCACAGGGTCCCTGGCAAGAGGATACCTAACCCCTAGCTGGGCTGCCAGGCAAGGCATCCCACCCACTGCCAACACTCAGGCACCTCCTCTGGGATGCCAGAGCATCCACCTCTCTGGTGGCAACATGTTTGTGTTGGCCAGGCAATTCAGCCCCACCTTCCTCCTTTGCTTAAGGCAACTCAGATGCCAGTGCCCAGTGTACCACCATCACAGGCTGCTGCTGCGCCTGCCCAGACCTTGGGGTCTGTTCAACTCCAACAAGCCTTACACAATGGTCAGATTAACTGCACAGTCCTCAACTACAGATCTACTCACTTTCCCATGCCATGACCACCAACCTCAAGTGCTGCATCCTGTTATTGTCTTTGAACCTACCAGCTTCTGTCCCTGGGGAGAACAGGCTAAGGGACATGAATCTGTGTCTTTCAATGGTACTGATATCGGACAATTCAGCCTTACCAAGCCAAACTGGAGAATGTTGATGGAGATAGCTCCCATACTATGAATCTGAGATACTTGAGGTTACCTGGCAGCTGGTCATAGATTTTGAGGAGCCAGTGGTTTTATTTGGACATCTAAAATGGAGCTTAGGCAGCACTAAGCATCTAATTGCTCCTGCAATTCTACCTTCTCACCCTGCACTCCTCCAGAATTGCCTTGACGCAAGAGCAATCTTTCACATAGTTCCTTTCACAGCTACACTTATCTACAAGTATAGCTCTAACACATAGACTCTTCTGTGAATTGGAGTCCTGTGGTAGCTTAGAAATTTCCAGACCGAGTATCTGGATAAAGGGAGAGGAATAAGAAGGAAGTTATTCCATATTTTGAAAAATATTCAGTAATCCTTATCTGTCAGTCTCTCCCAGTCCCCTAAATATTTCCTAAAAACTTACTAAGGCCAGTCAGGGAACAGAGGCAGCTCCATGTGATTAGCATAATCATCTAAAAGAGCCTCAAAGTAGTAATAATAATAATTAATAATAATAATAAATAATGAGTTACAAGCCACAGAACCAAATTCTGAATTATGAAAATTATCAGCAGCTTTCAGGGACATTTATTGATGCTATCACTGTTCCTCTTCCAAATAAAAACATGTTTAGGAAAAAACATGTCTAGGTCCTCATAAGCATCTAGAATAAATACGCACAAGACTCCTGTAATTGGGAAAGGTCCCAGATGATTACTCTGAAGCATTTAGATTCTGCATTACTGAATCTAAAAAATATTTTTCTCCCTTTAACAACCTCTGTACCTCTTGAATGAGTTTGTATAGATACCACAAACATTGTATCACAATCAGTACAGTAACTGATGCCTTACCATACTGTAAGAGTCAATGCATTCAGAAGGGATCCCATGCCTGACAGCCTATGGAAGCACAGAAGAAGAGACATAGCAAAGACTCTGGCTGGCGCAAATGTACTACTAGACGTGAAGGAGGACATACAAAGTAACCCGACATGGTGTTGTTAAAAGGTATTAATGTCAACAGTTTAAAGACAGTCCATGCAGAAGCAGGCTGTGAAAAGCTTCAAGGAATGCAGCAGTTCACTACAGAAGTGTGCTTCAGGTTCAGGGAATGCAAAGACAAGGAGGAAAAACTGCTATGCACATACATGTGTGCTTAACTCCTCCACCCCCCAAATTCCAGCAGAGTTAATGCAGAAGGAAGAGTAACCAAACAGCAAGTAAGGACTCTTAAGTCATTTTATGATAGGTGAATGAAATACTAGAAAAAAGTTCTGAATAAAAACACAGTATTTAGAGAAAAAATAAAGGGAAACCCAGATCTGTGCTATGCAGAAGAAAGGGCATTAAGTAAATTAAAAGGACCCTTTTTATACCTGGAAATTAGAGGCTGCTGAATGCAGGAGAAGGGAAACATTCTGGTATTTGAAATATGCTTAAAAGGCCTAAAAACCAGAACAGGTGTGGTCTGCCATCCAAAATTACTTAGAAGAGATGACACACAATTAAGGCAAACTCTGAGTCATCATCCAGCATTGCTTGCTTAACCGTACAAAAAGACCAAGACTACCTTATTTTCTACAACTGAAATGCTTTTTCTGTTACTGAAATTTTATGATTTTCTGAAAGAGAAAACATCCACACCCTGTACAATCCGAATACTGTAAATTAAACATAAGGCACTGGTTAGGACACCAGCCAGACAATCTACACTGAAGCACCTGAATATGTTAATTTGAGATTTAACGGACACAGCTCTTCCAAAAAAGAACTGCAAGCTAAATGTGAAGGCTGAACTCTTGAGCTGGTGTGAATCAACATTGCTCCACTGAAGTCAACTGAACTGTGCTGTTCCAAGAGGCTGGGGATCAATGCTCTGTTTAACATAAACAAGTATTACACAAACATTCCCAATTTTCTGCTGAAATTTTACATGCCAGTCAGATTGCATTTCTCACCTCCGATTCAAGAGTATAAATGAAATGGCTCTGCACAGCTTTCTGTTGGTAACATGAAGGCAACACTTGGCAGAAGGAAGCCTTCTGCAAACATTCAACGTGGGCTTAAAAATATTGTTGCTTTCCTGCTGACAAAACTGATTTATCTTTAGCTACTAGATGGACTCAGGAAAGACAGATGAATTCTGTAATGGAGGTGGAATGCCCTATTTTATGTCTGTTTCATTGCCACTCTGTATGCTCCTTTGCTCTGAACTCAACTGGATTAAAAAAAAAAACAAGGGGAAAACTGTCACAAAAAGAACCCTAATTTTAAGAGTTTGGTCAGGTTTATTTGCAGAGAAGTGTTTCAGTCATCCTGGGCATTCAGATAAGCAAGAAACTAACTAGGAAAAGAGTTTTAAAAGCAAATACCAGATTTGTAACTTCAACAACCTCCTTCCTTTCTGAGTACCAACAGCCTCCCATTGAACCCTAAAGGAGGTTCATATTGCCACTGGTTAGAAAAATAGCAAAATGCCTGCCCCTGCCACAAACAGCTTGGGAACCAGGAATGGTCCCCATTATCTGTCACCACAACATCACCTGAGGGCCAGGTTTCGAACTGCACAGGTCCAGTCTTGGTAAAGATCACTAATGTGTCCAGAAGCACAAATCATCTAGCATCTACCATCAAATCTACTCTAATTAAAAAATCATAAAATCTGTAATTATCTTATTTTGCTGTCATGCAATAACTACTTATGCCATCAAACAAAACGTATGAAGTCTTGCAAACACAAGCAGCAGGAAAGCAATGCAGGAAGCTGGACTGAATCTCTGATCCATGTGTCCATGGCAGACAGGAGAGCACCCTGGCACAAGCAGTCCCTCGACAGGGCAGCAAGAGAGAAGAAAGGATAACTCAGACCTGTGCTACCGGTGAGAGCTGGCAGTTGCTCTCATTTGATCCCTTCTTTCCAAGAGCTTAGGCATGGCACCTCTGAAGATCTGCTTTTTGCCATTTAGATGAATGCGAGGACAAAACCAAAGTGGCCAGACATTTTTAAAACAGTATTGTTCCCAGATACTCAGCAACCCTTTTTCTTTTTCATTAGACGCGTCTTTATCCTTGGCTGCCTGCGTGTGTTTACAAGCTTCCCTTTCACATTTCCTGTAATGTTCAACACAGTAAAATAACTACCCGGTTCTTTCCTATTCATCGCCTCCCTTGTGAGCCAAAACAGTTTTAACCATTTCCCTAACTGAAGACAAACTTAGTCTTGGTGTTTCTGAGAGTCACCTAGGTACAGCACACACATCTGAGCAGGTCACTGACTTCTGACTCGGCGTTTATCCTTCTGCTTCCTATCCCACTCACCATCCCTCCTGTTTGAAAGGAAGCAGCTTGGAGCTTTGAACATAGTTTTGTGTGTGTAGGCCACCCAGCTAAGGAAGCAGCATCAGTTTCAGCTGAGGTTCCAAAGCACTATACTGTTGAAATCACACCATGCTGTTCTACCATTAGGAGTGATTTTATCCACAGACACACACAAAAAACAACCCCAAACCTGTGGCAGAATATAACACTGTGAAACCAAGGTGGGCTTTGGCTTTTCATTTCTATCCTAGGATGGGTGTTGCTGCACAGTCAGCATTCAAACCTAGGCGTTATTTGTCTCACAATGAATACAGAAGCACACTACTAAATTGCCTTCAGAAGAGGCAGCCATCCTGAAGACTTGCAATGCTGGTTTGGTTTTGCTCTACTTTTCCCTAGAGGGGAAAAAAATTGAGGCCAGGGGGTGAAGGGTGATGAGCCTAAGCCTCTGCAGTTTTCAAGAAAACTATCATGGAATTAGCTGAGGTATTTTTTGCAAAAGGGCTGAAGTAGCTGTCCAGGTTACAGGATGCTGTATCATCTGCCTGTGAGGTTCAGACTAGAACTGTCTTCAGTCTTTTTGGTGTCTGCCCTCCATAACCGCTTCTATGTATCTCTTTAAAGCATCAACAGACTCACAGGATTTACTGTGAGGATTTTTCTCTGCATGAAATCTGTGAAATATTTTTTCAGACACTACTGTTACTTCCCGTACTCCTAAAACACACAAGTATCTTAAAGGCAGATTAATCCGTCAGGCTTGATTAATTTATAAATAATAACCATGGGTTTGGTCACTGGATGAGAGACTCATTTTCATTTTTGTCATCTGTTGGACATCATTTGTTTGAGTTGGCTATAGCATGCTAGAAGTGTGACTCATACCCTGAAAGCAAAAGTCTCCATAGAGTTAAGTATCCTCATTCTCTCTCCATTTCTGAAAAAGAATTATTGCCTTGCGACCATGTTTCTCACTGCCTTGTCCAATGTTTTTTATTGTTATTATTATTATTATTGGTAGTAGTATCTTGGGTAAGGTATACAGATTGTAAGGAAACATACAGACCTCAGTAGCAAAGTCCCTGCTCACACCAAGACAGGCCTGGCCTAAAAGAGTTTTTAATCTAAACAGGCTAAGGAAGGACGGAGCAAGAAAGACACAAAAAGGTTGCTGGCAATACGGATGTAAACTATTAAAGCCATTGTTACAGGAATGATGGATTCATCTTCATCTGCACACGTGTGCTCTTGCTGGAGCTTCCCGTCCATTGCAAAAAAGAAAATAAAATTTAATTCCTCTGTCCTCTCTTGCCAATACATATTGCCATACCTTTTTTGGTCCTTCTTCAACTACAATGCAGCACTAGCTGATCACTGCAAAAATAAACTCACTTGCTGTGGTTTTACGGGAAGTGAAAGGGGAGGTGACTTACTAAGCTAAAACTATGTGTCATCACAAAATAATGTCTCTAGGAGTGGGGAAGTAATTAGATCTGGTTTAAAACTCCTTTTTACTGCTTGGTTGTGTTCTCCAGTACCTGACGAGGGCCACAGTAACTGCAGGTCTCCCCGCAGCATGACATTCCTAATGCTGAGCCCCATTCCAGAAATCTGTTGGCACCTTTCTGCTGTAGACAGTAAATACCTGATTTCAAACATTGTGTAGCTTAAACTGAAGACCATCAGGAACATAAATAGAATTACTGCATCTGTCTGTGTATTCTCCAACATAAAATAACAGACAGTATTATCCTTAATGTAACATTTTACCGGAAGAATATTAGGGTTATTTAAATACCTATTTTGAGAGACAGGTTGTGGTTGGGTTGGGTTTTTTTATTTGTTTGGGGTTTTAAGTGTATTAACTTGGAGAAGACAGATAACACCCCAAAAACATTCCCGGTTCACACACTTCCTGTAAACTTGAGCAAACAGCAATTTTCAGGCCAGGCCAGTTTTTTGACTCAATTATATTTGGCTTACAGTAGAGTTTATAATGAATCCTGGCAATATTTTAACTAAAGCGAAACTATCTCCCATGTATAAGTAAGACTGTCTTAAATGTGATTCATCTGAAAATCATATCCTTGAAATGGATTGATGAAATGAGCTTAATGACATTTTTAGGAACCCAATCTGTATTTTAAAGTAAGACCAAGATAGTCTAAAAATTCAACTGTTACTGAAGTCTTATACAAAATGTAATTTTATTGCACAGCACTGTACTGAAATTTTGTGCTTTTTAAAAAATGATACTGCATCTAAAATCTTTCCTCAAAATTTCTTTCTTTGCATATGTATGCCATTGGTATGTGCAGTATGTGTGCACACAAACAATTGTATTATGCTTCCAGAAAAAGAACTTGAAAAGAGAGTGTGACAGATAAAGCAAATGATTGTGCTGGTATTATTTTAGATGCTCAAGAGCTTTCTCTCTCTCTCTCTCTCTCTCTTTTTAAATTCTGTTTCAAATTTTCCAGCTTAAAGTAGAATACAAGCCAACAATACAGTACTCCATGCATTTGTACTCAAATGAAGTTTTACCACTTCAGTTTTCATATTTTGCAAGTTCTAACTGTAAGTATTATCTGAGTTCACTAAGGGCCAAATACTTAATTTTCTCCTTGGACAGATCTGCCATTTAACCAGTACTGAGAAGGGCTGAAAATGTTCTCCATGAAATTTCTGTCTTTGATCTCCTCACTCCCCGTGAAAGTTCAACAGAATGGGGTAAAATAAGGGGAGATGCCAAAAGAATAGTACTAATACACAGGAAACTTAAAGGTATCTCTGTCACAAATGGAATAATGTGACACACTGTGTTCTGCAGAAGCACTAGTATTGATCTTGAAACAGTCTATCCATACCAAGTTCATTTACAATACTGATAACTTACAAGCAAGAGGAGATGCACGGTAGAGGTGATACAAGATAATTCCAGGAGAACTGGAAAAACAAGAGAAATGAAGGCTACACAGATTTCTCCTCTTTAAATATGTGGGGAAACATGAAAACCGCCTTTTTTTTTTTTTTTCTTTTTTTTTTTTTTTTTTGGCAAGTACAAAGTGCTCAAGACAAGGCTAAGCCAGCACAGCTGATGTGAGACAGGTGAAGCTTTCAGGAAAGGAGTATGTGAGAGAGAACCTCAAAATATGCCTTGGGCACAAACTTGAACCTAATACAAAAACTGGTGAATCTCATGATATTCAGTGCCCCATGAATATCAGCCTTGTAAGTTACTGTAGCTTCCCAAACATCACTTTACCGCAAGTTTGGAAGGCCTAAAGGTGCTGCTGCAAGGGCACTGTCAGTAGATACTTCCCACAGCAGCAGAGGGAATCTTCAGGAAAGATTTAAAGATTTTCATTATGAGACAAGTGAGTACATCGCATCTTCACACGCAACATATACAGTCAGTGAATACTTGTAATAGCGATAATATAACTGAGGAAGAAAGCATTCTCTGAGTATGTGCAAAATGTATACCATTACATATATTTTTCAAAAGTGATATTCCTCTTAATATCTGATTTTGTTTCCTTGAGCAGGCTCTTATTGATCTTTAGGACTGATAAAGTATCTGCTCACAACACTTAATGGATAGGATGTGTGTACATGTGGAGAAATGCTTTTCAAAAACTGCTATCTATTTTAGAAAGCAAAAAGCAGCAGTACACATTCCAAATCACCATAAAACTCACAAGATTTTTAACAACGCTATGTTTCAGAATGAAAAACCATATGCATACATACTTCCTAAATAAACAAATAACATGGGGGAAAACCTCATACATTTCCTAATCTCTACATAGCATATTACTTCCATCTGAGCATCCACAAAAGATTTTACCTATCACCATAATGAGTTTTATTGCTCAATCTCAGTTACCATTATCCCTCACACACCTAATTATATCATTTAAGTGAGAGTTAAATACCTAGAAGCAACTAGAAAAAGACACAGCCTAAACCATTTTGCAGCTTCCAAATCTAATACCCTTTTTGAAGATATGTTTTAATGAAAAGCAATGGTTTTTGCTGGGTAGAGGTGGAAGTCAGTAAAATTTTAACCTTTATTGCTTTGTAAGGCCGTGAGGGACTTGTAGATCATTTTAGTAACGTAAAGTGGTCTAATGTTTAGCTATACAAATAATCACTGAAGCACTTTTCAAGCAGTCTGATGTGCACAGGAGGGTTTTAGTGGAAAAGTGAATTGTGGCTATTGAATTACAAATGAGTGTTTTCCCATTGTAAATCCTGAACCTTGCTTATCTCTGGGTTTCTCTGCATCTATCATAATGGTATCTAGTTTCCAGAATTATCTTATTTACTTCTGTCATTAATTTCTTTGTCTAGATATACAACAGCACAAGCAATTACTCATCTAGCAATCTGAATATTTTCACAACAGTAACATTAAGGCATATTTTTATGCAACCTGTAAAAAAATCTATAAAAAGTTTTTCAATATTGTACTAAAATGCCTTTCTGATTTTAAGTCACATTCCAGTACCTGACTCATTCCCATATGCCCAAAGAAAAAGAGTCCCCAAAAGTCAGTAAAGAGTGCATGTCCTGGAACTGGCTGCCAGACCTCACCCAGGTTCCTCTTTCATAATCAGGACGTTGTCTCCAATCATACATCAGTCATTTCTGTTTTGCAGATTTGGAAAAGGTTAAACTATCAAATAAAGAAGCTGAGGTTAAAAGTGGATTTCTCTAAACAGTCATATTTTTGCACTAAAACTAAAGTCTTGCAGAAGAAAACTTCAAATTTAGGGCACAATAAATCATCTTAATAGTGGATAAAGCATATTTGTACTGCCTACATAGTATTTCTCCTGTATATAAACTCTTAGTCCCTCAGAAGCAAAGAAAGCAGCAAAACCTCAAACCAACTTTTCTGCTTAAAAAACCTCCATAGAGCTCTTGTTGATTTAAGGACACAGTACCATAAATTACCCCATATGGCTTGCAAAGTGCTTATGATGCTGATAAGTAATAGTAGTAATACAAAAAAAAAAGGACTTTGTTTTAGAGACTATTCTTTCCAATCATTATTTTCATGCAAGTCAAGCATATGGCTGTATGTGGTAAGGAGCAGCTTCCCTGGTGCCCATGGATGCTCATGCATTTGACTCAAGGTTTAAGATAATCATTAGGGCATTCAATCGTAACGAAAAGTTTGCACATTCAGTAACGTTAATGATCGTTTTCAAAGTTCCCAAAGAAAGCAAACAATTTCAAATTTAGTTGCACACCACTTGGTTTCAGGTCCAGCTCGCTGCCATTTCTGAATCAGTGGAGGCCAATTACAGTTTGGCTGACCTACTACAGGAAAACATCTAGCCAAAACTGATCCCATCTTTGCAAAATGGAGATTTTGCTTTTAGGAATATATCGTATTCTAAATTCTCTTGGTTATGTATGTGAATGCAGAGATAGCTCGCTTATGAACAGTCAGGCCAAATATTTTCTAGGCAATGCAATACAAGACCTTATTGCATAAGACCTTTTAATGCCCTTGATAAAAGGAAAAAGAATAACCTTGACCTCTAGCTTTTATGCAAATGTATAAGGAGAGATTATTGTCAACATCCTATCCATGATCTGCCTGAACTGCCTACTTGCTGCCCAGGTCAGATGTCATACAACTGCAGAGATGCTTAGGAAACACAGGAGTGAAGAAATGGATGAAAACGTTCACCAAGATACTAACAGTAGCAAGATATTTCTGAAAAATACAAGTATTTTTGGACAGTTGCAAGTGACCATGGCTTACACCACTGCCACATCGGAATGAGCACTCTGTCCACTGTTTGATATCAGCAATTCTATATTTCCCATCCATCTAAATAAACTTCATTTTAGCAGTCAGGCAAAACTGAACACCACCACCCTCCATCCCCTCCCCCCCAAAAAAACCCCCAAAAAAACCCAACAACACAAACATCAAAAATAAAACCAAACAAAAACCCAGGAAGAAAAGAAAAAGGGAAAGGAATATAGTTTTAGTAATGATAAAACAGAATTTAAAAGTCTCGCTGATGCTTCCAGTGATTTACTGTCTGGCTCCTTTTATTAATGTAATGTTTCCACCAGGAATTACTTGTTTTCAGAAGATTATTATTGCATTAATGGCAGGATCTGGCAAGTAAAAAAAAAAAAAAAACAAAGAACACAAAAGCCAAAGACAGTAATAAATCAGTCAATCTTTGGCTTGCCCTATATCCCAATCAGTCTTTTATGGTATTACATATATTTTAAATGTGGATTTCAATACTTTGCCTTGACCTTGTAACAGTTCTACAGTTAATGGTTTAAAACAGACTGCCATTATCAGGTTACAGTTCCTTTGCTGATGCAACAGTCTTCCCAAAACTACTTCCAGTAATAACATTTCTATTTGGCTTACCCTAATCTAGCCCTTTAGCATAATTACTTCTTATCACCAAGTCAATGTAACACTCAGAATTAGCAGCTGATTTGCACATTTTACAGACAAATCAGATGAACTAAAATCCCAATGTTGGTAAAGTATGTTCTTCTAACTGCAGAGGCAGAGGCAGGGGGTGGCCAGGGGATAGCACAAAGGAATGTAAAGCTGTCCATGTTGGCCAATAATTTTAAGAAAGCTCTTGAAACTGCCAAAACTACAAGCTTCCACTGCTTTCACCCACCTTTAAACATAAGTTAGAATAAGGACTGTGCACAAAAATCACACATTTTTACATTTTAAGCAGTCTCTTCTGGCCTTTTAACAGATTCCTAGGTATATTTTCAATGCCTGTTCATTTAAATAGCAAGTGACTATTCTGTCACTCTGAGTAATTTACTTGCTCCACAAAGGCTTCACTGTCTTCCTCAATGATAAACAAATACTCATCAAAGCTCTATCTACCCAGAAAAGCTGAACCCCCCCCCCCTAAAATCAAAAGAATTATAGCACCTAAAACTTCTGTATGGGCATGGTTAACTAATTTGAAAATGTCTTCTTGCAGCTTAGCAGAAAACAGTTCCCAATCTGTTCAGAGCAATCCAAAATAAACCTCTCAGATATGAAATCAGAGTGTTCACATGGGGATTTACAGATTTAAATCACAAAACAATATCTTTGTTTTGGAGTTGCTTTGGAGCTTGAAGTAGGGATTCAAGTCAGTGACTTCATAGTTGAGAGTCTAAGGGGTTGGACTCATCTCTGGTGAGTTTTCTGTAAAACTAAATATCGTAAACTAAACTCATGTATTATTAAAGGCAATCAGGAGAAAGGTCTTCTTAATGTAAGTGAAACCAGCTTATTAAAACAAATCCCAGTGCTATACATGCTAGGTTGCTCAGCACCACAAACTTTTACAAAGATCTTACAAAGCCTCCAGATGTCGAGCTAAGATTCCCTCAGCTGAAATTCAATTGCCTCCAGGCTGGAATAGGACAGCTATCTTGAAAATCAAAGCAACACCACACACCAGTTTATGTCAGTTAAGAGAATGCCAGATCAACTGAACCTCACTAAGGAAACTCTACAGCCAATAAAGTAAATACAAACATATCTAGAGTGCTCTATAAATAAGTTTAAGAACATGTAAATATTCCATTAATTGACAAGCTGCCAGTAGGTAACATTCAAAAACAAATGCCGTGTATCAACAGACTGCTCAGACCACTTGTTCTTAGAGTTCTTATGGTTTCCTCTTTGTAGTTCTTCACAAGATCCTAGCTGTAATTATCAAACTTGAAATCTGGCCAATAAATTTAATTAGGGGAAAGGGCTAATGGTTGTACTTACAAGAGAATTGCCCACAGATTTTTAATAATTTTAAGGAGCTTGGTTTAAATTTTTTATTCTAAATTCACCTCCTTACTAAGGTACTATCTGAGTACTGATCGACCCAAATTTCGTCTCTAAAACTAACTGGCCTCTGACTTTCTCTCCACTCCTCTATTTCAAACACACATACACAAACCCCCTCATATTTCAAAATTATTCTGAGATAACATCATAAGATGTGCAGTAGCTGAAGTACAGTATCTCTGACCTGTCCACCACTCAACTTTTCTGCCCCTTTCATCTTCGGGCCCAGACCATTGCTTCCAAGCAAAGACTGCTGTGAAAATAACTGTGCTCCTTCAGCAAGGAACAGACACATAAGAACTGCATCTCTTCTACATGGCAATTAAGGTTACCTTTTAAAATTAATTTAAACATTTATTGGTCTAAGCTGCCAGTTTAATTAAACATTTCTTGTTACAACTCCAGGAGTTGAAATTCTGGGGCTCCAGACTACCTATGCCAAAATCTGTTCAGCCAAAGCACATTTTTTTGTTCACTGCCAGCTGAGTATATAGAATTTGGCTCTGAAAAATAGGCCAGGACCTGTAACACTGCACCACATGCATACGAAACGCGTGAAGGTGCCAGCAATATGTACTGCACACAGCTTGACTTTACAAGATGCATATGTTCAAATCACTAGGTCAAGACTTGGAGTAAACTCCCCAACATTAAGCCAGAAAGCAATTCCTTTCTGTTGTGGTTACTGTATCTGTTTCTGTCCTAGCAACATTAGGATGCACTTAGCATTCCCACAATTGCAATCGAGCTTGCTGCCTGTTTGTACGTATGTAAGTGCGTGCTCATTCTTTACCTGTCCCCACACATAGTTAAAGCAGAGACATTTCATCCGTCCTGTTTTTCATGCTAGATTGCACCACACACCTCAGAATTTTCAAACTGGCTGCCACAAAGAAATAGGAAGGAATCACAGCCATAGTAAGCCTGTTGCTGAAGTTACGGTATCACAAAAAAAAAAAAAATAATTAAAAATTAAAGGGAATTTATTGATTCATTAGGATCTCTCCTCATACCAGTTTTCACAAGTGATAAATGCAGATGCATGCAAGCAATGCAGTCTGTTAAAATACCTCATCAAGGGAAAAAAGCAATGGGGTTAATTTTATTTTTTAACCAGAATCCTAGAATGGTTTGGGTTGGAAGGGGCCTTGATGATCATCTAGGCCAATCCCCCTGCCATGGGCAGGGACACCTTCCACTAGATCACCTCTGACAATATTCAAACTTTGCAAAAAGGTGGGTGAGGCAAATGACATCCTTTTGTGTATTTCTGAAACTCCATCATTCCAGAGTATTTTGGTGAAAAAAAGGAATAGATAAATAATATGAAAAAAAATTATCATACTGGGAAGACTTTTAAAACAAGGAATCACCCCTGGCACCCAACTCCTCAATGACTGCCAAGCAGATTTAGACATGGTCCAACTACCAGGCTGGAGAGCTGTCCACCAAACACTGGGCACCACCATCTCAGTAATCATTTTGAAGTGTCATCTCTTTTCTTCAAACAAGACTCACAGGATTAATTACACAGAAGAATAATACAGACAACTCAATTTAAGTTTTATAAATAGCACCTTCCACTGCGATCACACACACGCTTAACAACAGAAGGTAAATTAACCTGAATTATTAGATTATGGTCATATTACTCCTCAGACTGAGCATTCCCTGGAGGTGTATTTATGCTGTACATACTAGCTAGCCTTAACCTACCACTCACCAGCTGGTCCAGAGGAGCCAGACTCAAGCTCCAGCATACTAGCTACAAACATCTATGCAAACATCACATTTAACTCTATTCCCACATTAGGCAATTGATCCCCTATCCTTCCAGAATCCTGTGGGGAGGACAGAGTGGACTCCCTTTGATTATTTCTCCATTTACATAGTTCTGCCCACAGTAAACTGTTCTGTGGAAACAGATTAAGCCTCCTAACAGCACTTCACCTTCTCACACTCCAGTAGCTGCATCTACGGTGCATCTACCTGCCATCCTCATTACTATTCATGGATTACCTTTGGAAAAAACCACACTGCATGTGAGGATGGGAGAGGAGGAAGGAGCTGTGACGGGCTCTAATAGATTTCCCAGGCTGGATGGCTGGGGCGGCTGAGGCTGCATGGGTACATCATGAAACCCATTTTCCCACAGTGCAAACACAACCAGTGTCCAGCTTGACGTAGGACAGACTTCAGCTCTTCTAGATACTGATCCTCATCAATAACACATTCTTACACTGCTTTTCTCATAAATTACATCAGCTTTCATTTCACCTGTGAGACACAAAGCAAGCTTTCTTCCGTCAAGCACATGGACAGGAACTAAAAATATATAGAAGAAATGTACACCACAGTCTACATATAATATAAGGCCAACATTGATCCATCTATGCAGACCTCTGCTAGAGTAGTAGCGCTGCCTAAAATATTTCTGCCTCTGCCTGTTCTCTAATAAATCTTTCATATGGAGATGAAAACTTTTCATGGAAAGTGTCTGCTTTCTGCAGGACATTTTTCACTGGAAAGCCAGGATCCCACTGTTTTCACCCTGAATGTCAAATCCTCACTTTTTGGCCAAAAAACATTACAGCCTTACTAAACATTTTGGTAACAGAAACCTGACATGTTTTCTGTGTGTTGCTTTACATCACAAAATGACAGGTTTCCTACAAAGATTATTCTTATCAGGGTAATATTAGGAACGCTCCATAAAAGAGATGTCTGCATACATGTAAATAATTATTTAGCACATGTTGAAGCAATCAATAGATTTGTTCACCAGTTTTGTCAGCTCAGTGAAATTTTTTGTGCCCTGTAAATGGTCTCCTAAGAGCAGTACTTTATATGCCATGTTCAACAGATGTGGATGCATTTGATAGACATCAGGCCTAACAAATTTTTAAATAAGCAACTAGAGAATCATCTAGATGTTCTACTCCACTTGTTTTTATCAAGGATAATCCACTGCTGTACAGCAGAGGGTAGTGCTTATGCACCAGGACCTCATTTTTACTACAGTCCCTAATAGCAAAGCACTCTCTTGAGCTGCAACACCTGGCATATTGTCTGAGAAAAAAACATGTATCATGGAATAAAACATTGGAACATCAAACTGCCCCATTAAATAGCCAGATTTTTTTTTCCACAGAGACAATATGTAAAAACAATCTAGATGTGTATAAGAGCGATCCATGTTAAATAAGAGCAATCCATGTTAATTAAGAGCCCTTGACAAAGTACATCATTTTTCACATCCAGATTTGCAAAATGGCAATGATCTTTTCATGTGGATTAGACTCCAAGCACATGCAGTCTCAGGCGACTGGGAAAAAAACCCACAAAAAAAACCCCCAAAATCCCAAACCCAAACCAAAACACTCTCCCATAGTGCCAGAGTCTGCAAGCTCTCCATTGAACTGGTAATTTTTTTCCCCCTATTGTTTGTTATTTTTTACCAGGTGAACCAGAGGAAATAACCAAATAGTTTTAGGGAGACTGCCAGTTTACACCCAGTTGACTTGATGCTCTCCTGCTCCGATCCTTCTTTGGCTCCCTGACGTCAGGACCACATTCACACACAGATGAAACCCAGACAGTGGTTAGTGGTGTGAGACCAGTCTCTAAACTTAGGCACCTAAATTAGCAGGTCTGAACATGGCTGTATGAAATTAAACTTCCCAATATCATTTATCATGTAGATAAGAAGCTCACAGATGAAGAAGCTGGACACACAGCACAAATGCCTTTCCTATGAGCACAGTATAGGCCAAGATGAAGGAAACAGTCTAGCCCTGTACCCAGAAGTCATTCCTTATTTACCATCAACACACCAGAAACACAGTGATCATGGTTCCAGGTTATTTAGGGTAGCAGAATACATTTTGGTTAATAACGACAAATCTGGCTTATGTCACACAGTCAAGCAAGTGCCAAACAGCTGTAAAATATATACTACAAATTTCACTGACATACCATGGAATATATGGTGAATGTAAGTGGAATAAGTGGAAGTGCTAACTTCCACTTAAATATTTGTATTTGATTTTACTATAAAGAACTTCACCACTGAAATAATTTCAGGGGGAAAAAAACCCAAAAACCTACTCAGGTCAGCAGTGAGACAAGAACTCGCTTGGGAAAACAAAGTTATCTCAATGTAACGGGCAAAAGAGTCACTGTCAATCAATATACTAAACAAGGGGATAGTAAAGTGAGATAATTAGTGATGGCATTCAAAATGATCAAAAAACATCACTACTCAGTTAGGAAGATGGAATGGATTCAGTGGTCTTTCACAGAGTTGTGTAGCATCCTTCCTGTCCTCAAGGACTGATTTAATAGCTACAGTTAATACCATCTCTCAGGATTTTTTGGTATAAAAATCTACTCAGTCTGAAAGTTATTAAATTCCTAGTGAAATACGGGGTTTATTTAAAAAATATCAGTAAGCAGGGCCCAGAATATTCAAGTCAATAGAATGAATGAGGATGTGAACAAGCCACTGAGCAAAAGTTATCAGCAAACCAGTTTTGAATATCCTGACTGAAAACCACAGTGCTTCAAACAACGCAAACTATGATAAAGAAAGAGGCAGACAGAGCCTGAACTCTAGAGTCTCTCAGGGTGTCTTCCTCAGTGAGTCAACACCACCTCCCTTTGCAGTGTCATTAGAAGCCCCTCTAATGCATACAGAAAGGTGAATTTCTGCTATATGTACAAGACAGAACCGCCTATACCTGCCTCTGCATTATCTAACACTGTAAAAAAAAATAATCAGAGGGGTATGGAGAGTAAGGGAGAAAAAAGAGGACAGAATTGCCCCAAGCATCAACCTCCCTGCCTTCAGCTGTAGGTGAATGCACGCATGTGAAACAGCCCTAACCACCACATCTAATTCTGGGGTATCAAAGAAACACATAAAAAGATGTCTTGGCACACAAATCTCATGGTTTCCAAGCCCTAGATGCCTTTTTAAAAATCACCTGCTTTACTGAACTGGGGGCTACGTCATTAAAGAAGATACACATAACAGGGAATGTATTCAGGAGTAAGCATAATTTTGAGGTCCTTGCTTCTGGTTTTAGAAAGCTTTACCACACCACCTGCTACTGACTCACGGACAAAACAAATGTTAGCTGCAGGCTGACTAAGCTTACTCCTTTCCCCAGGAACTGTAAGTTTCTGTCCCTTTCTATGAGTCTGGAGAGAAATTATAGCAGCTTCTGTGTTTTCTTGATCTAGACCCAAGCCAGAGTACACAAAATTTCTTATGAAATGAAATGACAAAGAAATATCATCACCACTGAATTGTTCCACAGGCAAACAAAGCGAAGAGCCTAGGAGATGGTACTGCATGATACAGGGTCAGAGCCTCTACAAGTATAAATCAACAAAACTGTTTGGACCATAATGCCTTACCAAAATTTCCTGCATTTTGTCATAGTGAAGTGCATTTCTATCGGGCATTTCTATTTCAACCTGGTATTTATTGTGTGTCTGATTCTGTACTAATGGAAGGCTATGGCAGTGCTTTCACTGAACTTGAAAAAAAACATGAGCCTCTGAACACTTCTTAGGAATCTTTTCAGCCTTTTTCTGATTGCTCTTTGAGGTCAGGAAAAGCAACTAATAAAACAGATTTATAGATTTAAATAAATAAATAAATAGAAATCCCCGAAGATTCAGAAGAGAGCTTTAAAATGTCAGGACTATTGCTTCTATGCAAACAAAGTCATAAGTCTTCTAAAGCTGACAGCCTTCCCTACTTTAATACTTCAGAGCTATGAGAGTGATTAAATTCAAGGTGATACCAACAAGCTGACTTTCATCCCCTTCATGTTATACTTTATCATCATGGAAGAGCACATGAAATTACAGATAGTTTTGAAATACAGGATGAAGGACACTATTTATTGACTCCCCACTAGCATGGATATAGTAAAGAATGCATATAAATAAGAAATTTTCTGATGTTTCCTGACCAATTACCTACGAATATGAAAGTGTTTGGGTAAACTCCCAGGGCTGTTTATGTTAGTGAATGTTGGCAGGTATGCACCACTATGTTTATCTCTGAGACAAATTGTTGCTATGCTATGGTTTTTGACAACATGGCTGCACTTGCTTGTTAGGAGCAGTCCACAACAAATATCTGACTCACAGCGGCCAACTGCAGTATTTACATTACTTTATTTGTAACAACCCAAATGTCAAAATAAGTATAATTTACTGAAACCAGACTCAGTCCCAAATTATACACCACAGAAGACACAGACACCAAATACCCATAATGAAATACTTTCACGGTGCTTTTTTATAGCCTGAGGAAATTTTTAAAATCAAGAAGAAGGGGAAAAAAAAAAAAGAAAAAAAAAGAAAAAGAAAAAAGGTGTTCACATAAAAATCTCTTCAAACCAGGTATTTTGCTTGCGGTGATTACTAAACCAGAAAAGGCAGAAAGCTCTGTGACCCCACTGCCTTTCACCATAGACCACAACGTGTCTGTGGAAGGTTTCTGTAACCTTAATGATCTGTCCCACAGCACACAAGAGGCTGTGGAGCTGGGTAAGACAAATTACCATTAGATGACTCTGCAGCTATTACTGCAGTAATAATTACTGAATTACTCCAGGACCAGAGGCATCAAAGGCCAAGGCAAAATTTCAAAAGCTGTGCTCACCTAAAGGTAAGTGGCTTCTAGCAGGGAGCAATTACAAGAGGTCCTAAGGCCATTTTCTTACCACCTTGCTACCCCTTCTTCCATCACAGCCCTACAGCCGCTCTCCCTTCCCAGGCTACAGCATAGACATCTTCTCAGATCACATACTACATGGACAGTGGGCCACAAAGCAAACGTGATTTGTTCTCCTCTACTGAGAAGGGCTGCTCTTTCTGGACCTTCAAAAAAAACAGCCAGGCTTCACAGCTCAAAGCACTCTGCTCAGAATTACTTGCCCAACCCATGTCACAAAAAAATAACTTTTATAATGAATGTTGCTGTGAAGGAGGCTCTGACAGAATTTGTTGGTTTATTTAGCACTTCCTTTAAGTTTACCTTGAAAACAGAAGCAAATTGTTTCTTTTTTTCTAAGCACAGAAGCTGTTAATATTAAAAACAAATCTGAATCTCCTACTGAGACTAGTTTGTTTTTTGTTTTCTGTTTGGTTTTTTGTTTTTGTTTTTTTTTTTAAGCAGGAGCATCTTGTCAACCAAGACAAACATGTGAAGCTTGGTTCGTGACCAGCAAAAATACATATTCTAAATATCAGTGGACTACAAGCAACCCTAATTTTTGCTACTGGTCTCAAAGTATTTGTACAGGACTTCAGCTTGGTTCTATCATATTTTTTACTTAGAATAAGAGACTAAAACTGACCAACACAAACCTCCCAATTAGAAGATCCGCTGTACAAAATGCAAAGCAACACATTCCAAGGAACAAAAACATCCCTTGCAAGAAAAATTCAATGCACTTCTATATTTTCTTCTCTTACATGTGGACATGTGGCTGCACATTTATGATTTTAAGTAGAACAACTTTTCAGAGTGGGATGACTTTAGGGAAAATCCATGTATCTTGAATAATTTGGAAAGAAAAAGAACGTGGATCATTCTCAGGAATTAGTAACTAATGCAGGTGTGCCAATAAAGATGTCTTGTGCCTTTCCAATGGGGCAGGGCGGGGGTGGTGGGGAGGTTCTCCATGCAAACAACCTGAAAGCCCAAACACATCTCATCTATAAATATTCAGCTGGAATCATCTAACAAACAAAAAGCATCCCTTCTAAGTGATGAATTTTATCATCTCATCAATTTCTAGTTAGTAGACTGCCTATGGCGGAAAGTATATTGGCCTATGAGACCAACTAGCACCTTACACATTTTCGTAATAACTGTATTATAAATAATAACAAACTATAATAGCTTAGCTTTTTTTTCCAATCTAAAATACGTACGGCAAACCCAAACAAAAACACAGGGCTAAGTGCAAAGTATAACTGTCATAGTGGTGGTGATGGGTGCACTACGCTCTAGAATGGTCTAAGATATACAACTTCTGGGTAAGAGCATGCAAAACAGCCATGGCAAAACAAAACACTATTAAGGCCTGCTTAAGATGAGAAGCTGGAGATCGTATCATAATGAGAACACTTCTACAAGTACGAAGTAATTGAGTGTAGTCAGTACGCAGGGGATTCACAGCTAAAACAATGGACTGAGGTCTCCTGTCCTCCCAGCTTTGCAGCGTGTGGTTTTTCCCTTGGCTCCCACACCATGCGTGATGAACGGCAACCCCTCTCTGCCTTGGAGAGTGCCTGTACTGCAGAGGACAGTTAAGCTACATTTCAGAGAGAAGCAGTCAAAGTTGCAGCAGCAGCAGCGTAGCAGTGACCCCACAGTGCGTTCTGCCTAGCCAGACCGGCTTCAGGAACCATGTAACTGCTTAACATACCTTTACACTTCAGTGCAGCTCACTCAGTACTAATTCACTGCTCTGATAACATAATACTACAGCTTGAAAGACCTAAAATTATTGAAGACTGTAGACAAGATCTGAGAAAACTGAATGAGGGGCGCATTTTCTGCTTGCCAGTACTTGCACGCAACTGAATTTTTTTTTCAGATGCCAGTATTTGCATCTGAAAAAAAAGAAAAAAGTTAATACATTCTGGTTTCCACTTCAAAGCAAATGCTTCCATTATGGACTAAACTTCTCCTTGCTGAAGGCTTCTGTTTTTCACTTTCTCTCTGATTACACTGAAGCAGACTGCTAGCCGTAAACAGAAAGCAAAAAATTTAAACTAAATGCAAAGACAGTTGTATAACTTTCTTGTGGCTAATGTGAAAAATAACATTTAGCACATCTATTCCAAACAAAAGCACTTTTAAAGAAGATTTGTTCTGTGTTATAAACTTACATAATGGGAAGCGTTAAGTGATCAGCTTTATATTTTCATAACTGTCATCACAGCCCCCCTCTGTTTGTGAACTGGACTTGCTATAGTAACAGTAATCAACCAACTCAGTCAGAATATGCTAGTTTCTATAACACTGCCTATAAACGAAGGATTCTCCAATTTCATCACAAAAAATGTTAATCTATATACGTATAAACTATATTGTTATGTTTACACATATTATTATTACTTATAAATCGAATATATTTAAAATTTAATCCTCAAGTCCAGATTTTTTGTGCATTTTTAATTTTTTCTGAAAGAATTTCTTAAAATGTTTCAGTAGCCCACTTTATGGTTTGAATTTTGTAAGGAAAGGTACTGTCCTAGGAATATACTACTAGTAATTATTGAAGCATAAGTACAGAACCAACTTTCTGAAGGGGAAAAAAACCAAGAAACCTTCAATACCTTAAAATGTTCATTATCATTTTTCTTTGCCATTTCTTCACTTCTAAAGGTGTTTCACACCGTCACCTCTTCCTCCCAGTTTCTCTGTTGAAAGATACACACTTCACACAGCAAGATCACCCCACTAGAGAACTAACACTTGTATACCACCTAGGTTGTCAAGCCAGACAATACTCAAATCTCTTGGATTACGTGGTATCATTATCCTAAAAGTTAAAGTAGCGCACAGAGCCGTCCCAGGCTCTCCCAGCCCGGCGTTCCCCTCACTGTGTGCCAGAACACAGTGACCCCACAGGAGCACTGCTACTAATTTCCTGAAACCCTGCAACTACACACAGCTCGCAGCAGCAGCTAGGGAGGAGAAGACACAACAGTGCCACCTTGCAGAAGTAACTTCTGGGCAAAGCTTCTGATCTTCCCCAAAAGCTACCGCCGAAGGAAAAAGCTGTATCAAACAAACCAAAAAAAAGCCAACAACCATGCAAACAGCAAACAAACCAAACCTCAATAGCAGATGATTTTTTTTTTTTAAAAGGTTTCTTTTCAAAAGCTGATTGTCCCCACACACCCCAACGCTTCAATGTGCATTAGGACCAGTCAAATGAAGCCAAAAGGGACCATATGCCCCATTCAAACAGAACTTTTCTAGTGTTAGCAGTATCCAACATAAACTTTGTAACTTTACACAACATTCTTCTACAAAATATACTCAAGCCATTTGCCAGCAATAACCTATATATTGATGTGGTATTAACAGAAACTTGGAGGCTTCAGCTGGGAGACAAACTGTCAAGCAGCCACTAATTGGTTTTTATGACGTGACTCATAGTTCAGTAATTTCCCAGAATTTAATCACAGGGCACCCAGAAAGATCAGTTAAAGAACAGGCCCAGAATTTGTTAGAGCCCTGTGTGAGACAGGGGAAGGCAATGACCTCAGCAGCTTTGCCACAGAATTTTATGAATGAACAAAGAAAGGATTTAAAAGGTAAGTTAAACTAATCTTGTGTTTCCTTGCAGAGCCCCTCATTGTTTTTCCAAAGGAGTGAGTTTTTAAAATGAAGTAAAAAATGAAGGCTTGTGAGTTGCAGCTACTGTTTATTTTACAACTTTATTTACACGTGATCATTGTGTGTGTGACTTGAATTGCTCCATTATTTTTTACTATCTTCTTTTATATCTCTCAATAAAAAGGGAAAAAATCCTCAGGGTATCAGTAAATTTCTTTGGATTCTTCTACAACCATCACATCACACTATCAGAATGGATAGTACAGAATTCCTGTTTAGTTGAGTTTTTTCCAAAAAAAATCATCCTTATTAAAATTGTCCTAACAAGGTTTAATACAAAGAAAGAAAAAATGTTATTTTGGCCACAAAATCCTATGATTTTCATTGTCTCTTCATTCATTTCCAAACTTTTTTATCCCCCAATGAAATCTGGAAGCATTATCCCCCTTCCTGCTTTCCACCATGGATTTTTTTTCAAAAACGGAATTAAATTCACAATAAAGTGTTGAAAAGTTTTTTTCTGTTATGAAAAGGCTTTACAAAAACTTACTAATCCAGTTGGGTTTACTCATTAATGTTGTTGTTCTGTGCAAATTTATAGAATATAATCCAGAAGAATACTGCACAGCTGTGATGAAAACCTCATTCCCTGACTTTCTGGGGTTTGTTCTGCAAAAAGCTCTTCTTCTCTCCGAACTCTCAAAAAAGGAAATTTAACTTATTTTCCTGGTCAGGTTAAGTGAAACAAGACTATAGTGAAATGGTCTGAAAAAGCTAGAATTCCTGAAGATCTACTAAGCCCTGCTAACATAACCCTGCTATGATTATTTCAAATATTATTTAAATAAGAAAATGACAAATAATCACTTTGTTTTTTCTTACAATAATAATCATCACCAAACTGAGTCATGCATGTTACATGCATGGAAAAAAAAAAATAAAAGCAGCAGCTTTGCGGGCATATATGCTCTCTAAAAAAAGCACAAGAACATCCAAGTTGGTATTTTGCACCTCAATGAAAATGTGCCTTAATTTCTTCAAACCAAAATTTATCTATCAAATAGGGACATATTCAGATTTAATGTCTATGTACTGACTTTGATGATGATGATAATGATGAATGCTTCATGAGGAAAGATGGAAAGCTAGGGTATGGAAGAGTGGACTGGGAGGAGACTAGATAACCATGGAGCTGCTGCTACTATTTCACTAGATTCACAAGCCCATTACATGACACTGTCCTATAATTCAACACAAGAAAACTTTCAGCATCTTGAAATTCCCATACTTCCTTGGATGAGTGCAGTGACTACTTGGATGCTAAGAGGGCAGCTCCATTTTGCAAGAATAATCAAACATTTAGGGAGAGCTATTTGGAGAAAAAGGACGGCAAAAAGGCACTGTTAGCTGAGCGTACTTGGGATACAGGAGAACCAGATTCAGGTCTCTGCTCTGAATTACAACAGCATGTTAACGAATCTGCTTGGGGGGGAGGGGGGGGCGAGGGTCAGGGGACCGGAGGGATGCGTTTTGAAGTTCCCTGCTTCATCTGGAGGCAGAGCAGAAACATTTTGAATAATGAGAAACTGCACACCTAACTCCACATCTGCACCAACAGCTTCATTTTCAAGAGTTCACAGCTCCCTCTAAATCACATTAAGACCAGAGTTTAAATGTTAATTATGGAGCATGTGCATATTAATTTTCTGCTTTTTTTCTCTCCATAAGTAATGGGAATGCTTTTAAATGCCTTTTGTTTGGTTTCTTATGGGCTTACTTGGTTTCTTAATATATTACAAGGCACTTCCTGCGCTGCTTACAGAAGCAAATTTCCCACTGCTAGTGGGAGTTTTCCCTGAGTAAGGTCAGCAGATTTGGTCCCAAGGGAGCAAACTGAGCTTTGAGCTTAGCTACCCTGAAGATCTAGCAGAAAGCAAAACAGATATCATTCTTGTTTAAAATCTGCTACTATATTGTATCCTTCTCCGCCACATCATCCAACACAAACAACTAGGAAACGTTTTGCTGCAATAATCCTTTCAATTAAGGCTCCCATTACAGTGAAACAGCTGCTCACTACAATACATCTTTGTCACAGAAGTATTTATTTCCCAGAAAACATTTCTTTAGTTGTTAAGACAGATGTAATAAACCAGATCCACGGAAGTTGCAGAACTCAAAGCAGTGAGCAAAATCGTACCAGCCAACATCCTTACATTGAAAAATGGGTGCTTTCAATGAGGGCACAATTTATTCTTTTGTGTTGACAAAAAAGCCTCCTCAAATTAAAGCACATCTGGTGTCTCAACGTAATGTCAATGAGCTACAACTGAAATAGCAGCATAAGCCCTCACACATACATCATTAGAAAGAAAAAAGGAAACACTCCAAAAACTTCTGTCCTCCTGCTGATCAGTGGTGTTCGTGTGGGCCCTTAAAAGCCTTTTGGAATGCCCTCATGATAAATATTTAATGGCCAACCTCTTGCTTAATGACAGAGTCAGGTGCTGCTCTTGGCACATAAAGACAAATGAATCAGCACCTTGTTACGGCTTCCCGACCCACCCATATGTGCTCATGCCCTCAGCCCTGAGCAGCCCGCTGAATGCTATTTATTTATTTTACTAACAAGTCCAACTCACATTAACTGTCACTGGAATATAAACAGTAGTGACAAAAAGCATTATCATGAATAATTTAATCCAAGCTTCGAGAGTGCTTGCAAATGAGCAGTTTTCTTGCTGTAAACTCTGTCCCTGTGATTGCAGCTCCCAGGCAGCTTGCCTACATTTCAGATGATGGCGATAGCAGGAAGAGGGGACATTCCTCTTCCACCTACATGTTCCCAATGAGTTGAAAACCTTCCTTGTCAGCCGTGCCTCTGACAGTGACCTGCAGTTAGTACTGCAGAAACTAGAGAAATAATGAGAAGCACCTTCAAGTCAGAAGCTGGATAGACGGTAAGGCACCCTAGAGGAGCAAGACACTAAGAACCAAGACAGTTCTTACAGCTGGACTCGATCTTAAAGGTCTTTCCAACCTAAATGATTCTATGATTCTGTAAGACCAGCTCTGTATTCCATTTTTGCAGGCATGAGGTCCAAATCCAGTGTTCTTTGTCCATAAAAGCCTGACAGGTCCTCAGGCTGAGTGGGGAACCACATCTATACAACCTACATAGGTATTTCTCTAGAAACAGTTGAAGATGCCAGGGCCTGTATCACTGCAGTACTAAATGATTTCTCAGAACAATCAGAAGCAAAACTGGTAAACAGTCAAGACTTGGCTACCTAGTTCTCCTTCTACTCTCAAAACCTTTGTAAAAAACCAGTTCATAAATAGTATGTATGTGTCATACCTTCCTGGCTTCTTGTTCATCCCCTAAGCACCAAGCGATAACCCGAGGGTAGTTCTGTGCCATGAAAGGAACAAAGCAGTGGGCACTCAAAATCACTGCTCTAGGTGATCCAAGAAACAAGCATGTTAATCACACAAGTGACAAGGAGAAAGGAAGGCAGACCACTTCAAGAGAAGAAAAAGACAAGGTGACAGTACTCTTACAGTGGAGATTCTCTTTGAGGATCACTGTGACACGTAAGTACAGTGTTGATCTACAAAGAAGTAACACCAATCTAGATCTCTACCTGAGGCTTTCTAAATTCCTCGGGATTCAGACCCTAGATTCAAATCCACTACAGACACAGGATCATCCACAGGCAGTCAGGCTCACCTATGAAATCTGATAAAAGCGGTCTGACATTTACCAACTACTGTGCTCTAGAGCCAGTACTATTTTCTGCCATAATACTCTCCTGTCAAAAGATGTACACACTCTTCCATGTGTGAGGAAGACATTCAGAACAGGGGGGGAAAAAAAAGGGGGCGGGGGGGGATATACCCACACTCAGGACTCAATGTGAAGAACATAGCAGGTCCCTTTCTTGCAGACCAGAACCTATTTGAAATAAAATGAGCTAGGATGAGAAGGGAAAACACAGAAAAAAAATTAAATAAATGATGTATTAATTTTAAAGAATCAGTGTTTGCCTCAGTGGACAAATTTCTGGTATTACTAGAGAGTAATTCATAGCAAAAAGCTGGTACCAAGGCACTGCAACAAGAAGTGATATTAATGCCATCACCTGCCTTGCTGGCTAATACAGTCCTGGGCTCACTTCTTAATGCTTCTTCAGACATCATCTACTATGGTAGATTCAGGACATCCCTTACTGGAGTGTGACTGCCTCCAACCAAGGCAACAGCAACAGCAGTGGAGTAAAAGGGAGCAGCTGCAGTGCCTTTAAGAAGTTGCACAGTTGTTTTATTGGAATTCCTCTCACCTACAGGTCAGTCATAGTAATAAAAATGCATACCTAATAGTTTACTGGCTTTTTTTCCTCTTCCTTTATGACAGCATAATAAAACATGGTTGTTTAACATACAGTGGTACTAGAAATTCGAATTGGGAGGCCCAAAATGTGTTTTATATTCTTGCTACTCTTTTTATTTTCCAAACGTCAACATAATCCCGTAAAACAACCCCTCCTCTAGCATAAATGAGCTTACAGTTTCTGACTCTTGAAAACAGTACTGATGACCACAATAACGCTCCAAAGTCTTCCAACTTTGCCCATCACCTTAACCAAATCACCAGAAAGTTTCAAGCCTGCAACTGTTAATTTGGCCTAATGTAAAATAACCCAATAACCCTCCCCCAAAACATTTGACAGACACAAAACCTCTGCAAACCATCTGACTCTTACTGTTACTGTTCATACACAGGATATTGAGCAAATTATTTGGGTAACAATAGTTTAGAGGCATCAGCTGGGTCACCAATTCTACTTCCCACCATCACAGGTGGACCACAGGATATATTCTGGTTCATAAAAGGATCATATTCCACTTTAAAATGAGATGGGGTTTTATGCTCCCTGTTTTTATTAGAAGCTGACGGCTAGGAAACTATCTATGGTCCACCCTGTATACACAGTTTCTAGATGGTGCGCCAGCATCTTCATTTAACTGAAAAAGCCATATGTCCCTGATCCAAATCCAAAATAATGATAATTTCTCCATTTTTTCAGCATTTGAGCAAATATTTTAATTCTTCAATCTAGGGTATTACACTCGCTTTCAGGATGGAGATTATTCAGCCTGTAAAAAAAACTTAAGCATTTAAACTCCTGGAGTCTTACTTCTCTCTCACATACAGTAGTTTTCCTTTTTTCAGTCTCCTTACCAGCAGGCACATTTGCCTTTGTCTCTGTGTTTAACAGTACTGCCCTTATTCAAAACTGAAGCACAGTCCTGTTTGAAGTTTTGGGCATACCCAGACAATATTCGATTCCTGCTTCATCCCTCTACCAGCCACGCTTTTTGTTATTTTATATTAATATAGCTACACACATTTTTATTCCTTGTTTCAGTTTACTTTGCAGAGTTTAACTCAGCTTGACTTCTGGCAAATTCTCTTTCATCCGAACACTTCTTGACCTCTAACATGGTTTCTTTACAGATTATTCCCCTTTTACTCATTCCTTGCAAACTCTGTTTATTCGTAATGTCGATTGCGAAAGCTGTTGGTGGTCTGGAGTTCACCCCTAAACGTCACCAGTGCTTAAGACTGAAGTTTTAACCAGAAAGATGGAAGTTTTTAACTAGAAAATGTCACCACATTCAAATGCTTGAGGTCTTTAGTCACTATCTAGTTTCCCTAAACTTATTTTGCACTTCAGGTTAAGAAAACCTTGGAGACTGTTTTTTGTTAACTTTGGATCGTAAAGAATAATGATGACCAACTCTCTCTGACGTCCTTAGTCCACCCAGACCAATTTTAAAATAACACTGGTTCTTCACAAGTCAGTAATTGTTTGAGAAGTTGTTTGCATTAAGGAAAGATTTGGCTGTATGGTTATTAGGAGAATTTTTCTTCTAGTTTATAGAATAACATAACAATTCCATGTTGATTTTCTCCTCCTAGTATTATCTGAATCCAGCCAGATCTTATCAACCTCTTGCTTTCTTCCTGCAATGTAACTTTGACTTCTAAATGATTCTACTGTAGATGCAGATTCAATAATACCCCTCCTATTCCTCTACAGCCTGCTTACTGATTTACAGAGCTAAGACACTATACCACTGTAGCCATTTTCAACTTGCTTTTAGCTCTGTATCATACAGTCTCTGACAGAGCTCTATCAAGATCTCCCAGCAGAATCAGTTGAATTAAAATTTTCTACCCCAAGGGCTGGTCCACTCTTGCTACAGGGAAGGACAAGGGGGATGGCTTGGGTGGTAGCTCACGCCAGCCTCTTGTGCTGCGCAGCCAGGGCAAGGTGGGTGTTGCATCTCACACTGCCATGCTTCTTGCAGCCAGCCTGGCTCTTCGAAGCACTGTCACAGCTACAGCAGACAGCAGAAGGGTGCCCAGACAAACTGCCTCCATTGTTGATGTCTAAAAGCCAAGTCTGCTTCCAATATATTGCCCCACAAAATAAGCTAGAACATTTACAACCAACAATCAGCTTCTCTTACAAACTTCTGCCACCAAGATCCGTCTGCATTCAGAGCTGTATTTCAAACGTGGCTCCTAGCTGAAATGTACGCAAATAACGCACATAAAATTATGCCAATGAACAACAAAAAAGTATACATCCCTGCTTGTTAAAACTATCAGAAAGAACTGTGAGACTTTTTGATGATTAACATATGCAACACACTAATATTAAAAACAAAAAAATTAACTCAGAGAAATTCGTGCTTCAGGACAATGAGGAGAGAACAAATTCTTAAAGTTTGGCTTTCCTGGCATACTCAGCACTATCTTCTTTCCACCAAAATCTGTGGGCTGACTTACCAGTCTTAGAATTGCAGGACTACATGACTCATTCAATCATATTCTACAGCCTAAAATGCTGCTATTTTTATATGATTTTGTAAAATTCATTTTCATAGTTTCATTATTTAATACAATTTAAAAACATGCTCCAAGGTCATTCCAAGTTAAAATGCTTTCTCAACCACAGCATAACTACATCAGATCCCGAATTTGAGTAAGTGTGCACATTCAGGACAGTACTCTTGTCAGTGCTCAACTTCACAGCTGGGTCCAAGGCATGCTTTCTGCCCCTGCCTCAATCTAACTCAGGGCAGAAATTTCTCATGCTTTAGTGGTGTTAGTTGAGAGGACTGCTAGCTTATAGCAAACTCTCTTAATTTACCATACTTTTTCTAGATTAGATTCCCATTTCTGCACTTTCACCTTCTAAATATAACAATAAAATAATAAAAGTTTTATTTTGTACACACTCACTGGAAAGGAATAAAATTGACTAATTTTCAATGATTTTAACAAAACATCACAAAAGAAAGGCTAGAAAAGTAACCTTCACAAGCTGTATAAAGTACAATTGATATTTAAGTGTTGGATGTAGCTTAATGAATTGGGGAGGCAGGGAGAAAGAATGTTTTCAGAGTTACTGCCAAGAACAAACATTTCTGAGCGGTCTTACCTGTGCCTCTGAATTACTTCTCCATGCCATAAATCTGCATTTACCTATACCTTGGTATAGAAAAAAAAGGGAGCTTTGTTTTGGCTTTAGTTCTTTATTCTGCTAACTCTAACACTGCTAGAGTTAAATTAAACTATGTTAATTAAACAGTGACATATTCAGTCTGAAGCTGACTATCACCAGGACAGGGGGTAGGCTTGGGTTCAACTTGAAACATTAAAGAAATCACTTCCAGATCACTCTAAACTGCATATAAGGAGAAATATTGCTTTAAAATAACTTCAAACTAATGCAGCTATAAACATGCTCAGTTTTACAATGAAACAGTTTTCTGAATTTGAAGTAGCAATAGTGTCAACTCTCCTTTAAAATGGCTTTTTTCCCATTTAATTGAGTATTTCCATCACAATCCCAAAACAATTCCACAAGTCTAATTGCAAGCACCTTAATTCAAAGCCCTCTGAAGAATTATTGCCTTCTCTACCAAGAGCATTACCCTTTTTTTCATTTGAATTTTTCCAAAGGCCCACAGTCATTAAGAACCACACAAAAAAGCCCATGTTGGTTATTTAAGTGCAAGTTAGAATATATTTCTAGTTATCTTCTCCTCCTGGTTTCTGCATTCATTGTCCCAACACTGCTTTGCTGTGTTTGCAAGGCTGCAATCAACATGCTGCCGAGTTTCTGCCATACCTGGGTCCAAAACCATTGCCAGCAATCATATAATAAATGATAATGAAAACGGGTGACATCTAATCAACTGCTTAATGGGAGTCCCTGCTTACAATTTCTTCTGTGGAAGTTAAAACGTAAAAACAGCCCAGGAACTGGACTCCACCTTCTCAGAGTGGAATATCCCATTTGAGAACAGCATCATAAGGCAGTGAGAAAAGCACAGCTGTTATTTATCATACACAACAACATAACACAGACACAAGATTTCTGTACCCAGTGCTGTCAGTGCAACGCTTCTTCTTGTGAGTTTACTTTCACTTTGTTAGAGAGGTTTTCAATTCATAAGAAAATGTTTTGATAATAAATAGGGAGAAAGCACATAGTATCATTAACAGAAATGTTCACTGGCTTGTAAGATGCAAGAGGATTTCTAAAGTTGGTTAATGTAAAGGTATCACTTCATTTTCACTCATCCATTGCTAAAACGTCCATGAATAAGTACCTCAGGATCTGGCCCACTGATCATAAATAACATGCCCCATTGCTCACTCCCAGGAGAATATTTATAATGTTGGAAGTGGAGAAACCTAGCTGAGATGGAACATTTTGAGCCAAAGGATGTTTATGTAGCAGCCTGGCATGCCTCCATACACATGCCCAGTCCAGTAGAAATCCCATTTTTAATTGCTCAAAAGCATTTTCTGATTTATAAATAAACCTTCATACTAATGCCTTGGGCTTGTACAAAGAAACTCAGTAGTTCCGAAGACGTCTTAAAGAGTTATGCCACCTCTTTTAATCAGCATCTTTATTATTACCCAGAGTACTTTCTATTGAACACTTAAGGATAACAGGTAATAATTTTCAAAAAAAAGGAACAAATCATCTTTGTGGTTACACAGGCAAAATACGGATGAAAGCCGTCACAAAAGCATATAAGCATATAGTAAATCTAAAGAGAAAAAGGTCAAAACTCAAGTGGTAACACCCAAACCCATGAAGCTTTTCACTGAAATGTTTTATGTTTTAAATGTTGGCTTCCCAGCCTAGCCAATTCATACATTTTAATTTATAACAAGATTAGACAATGACTACGTCTCTGGCCTGTCAATGTCCACTCTGGCAGACATGACAGAAAACTGTTTTGAAGAACACAAGTGCAGCCTACAGCCCATCAGTACTATTAAAAATCTAGCAGACAGGTACAGCTTTTAGCCCTTGCAGAGGTGACTGGGATATCAATACCTCAGGCGCATCAGATGGGTACCTCTGTTTTGGCTGTACTTTAAGTTGGTGAAGCTAGGGGGACTGTTGTCCCCTCTTTGAAGTAGTCCAACTACAGTGCCCCCAAAATAATTTACTAATACTGGGTGATATAATTGCTATGAGATGGAAGTAAAAGCAGTCATGAACTCCAACACTTGAACTAAAACTATCTCCTTAGACTGAAGCAGTTAACTGAAGACTGAAGCAGCTGCACAGAAACACTCATGAATATCTTTTTCCTTATTCAGACAGTTTCATGGACAATTAAGTAGTATTTCTGCAAACAATACATTCAGCTAAATCTTAAATAACTCAGTGTTTCAGCTCTAACCGAAGCAGAAATTTCCTCTACTTTAAAAGAGGTTGGTTGGTATTTTCACTTGCCAGGTAGTATCTTAAAACAAATACACTGAACATATGCAAAGACAAAAGACTGTGCCATATCTCCATGATTAAGGATTCATATTACTTTACCTCAGTAATTACATTTTTAAAGAAGATTAAATATTTAAGGAAAAAAAATATTACTTATTAAGCTTTAAACACTATCTGAACCATTTCAGTGTGTATATTTTTTTCCCCCAGTGTTTCTAACCTTTTGCATTTCTGTCAAAATTAAAATTAATCCAGACTGACATCATTCATTCCAGATTAATTTCTAATTCTAAAGCCTGGAAAACCCTTAAGCTGGGTGGAGAGAAGTTGCATAAGTTCAGTAACAGGAAAGTGCAAGGTGATAACCTGGGAAAACAGATGGAAGTGCAAGAGATAGGAATGTTGGCCGTGGTTTGTGACTGGGCAGTTGAGTGCGCCAGGAGGAGATGAGGAAGGAAAAGCTTAGTAGAAGGAGAACAGAAAACTCAAAAGAATAAAAAGATTTAAACAAAGGAGGCAAGAATCAGGAAAAAAACGACCACTTGAATAAATCAGAAATAGAAGAGAAGGCTTGAAAATATTATTTGACAGAAAAGAAAGAAAAAAAGAGAAAAGACAAATAAAATATACAGCTACATACTCTGTTTTGTTGTTTGCGGGGTTCTTTGAATAAAGTCAGTTTTATTTAACTTTTGACTCTGATTTACTGGTGGTTTGGCTGGTTTTAGCTAAAAGTTACAGATTTCCCCTGTCTTTTCCATCCTCTGGACATGGAAGAAAAAAAAATGTACCAACACTTTCTTGAAAGATACACCTACACAGATAACACACAATTAAAAAAGGTGAAAGGGACAGTGGGCCAAAACGGTTACACTCAGAAATATTGAATTTATATAACAAATTAATTCCCACGAACACACCATAATATGAAATTCAGAAGTATAATCCAAGATGACACACAATACGGGGAAGCTATCCAAAATCCTAAGAAAGCGTTTTCCTCTGAAGAAAGATTGCTGCCACCAGTGATGCAAACTAGATGATTTAGTGTCTATCAAATCACACAGGAATTAGTCTTAATCAAATTGACTTTTTTAGACTCTAAAAGGAGAGGATTAGGATGTTGCTCCACTGTTGCTCTTGGCATCTAGAACATGGCTCTGTTTTATCCTGTCAATCACTTTTCTTGCACAGAAGGGGCAGCAAAAGTAAAACACACAAAATCAGCAGGGTAATAGCATATTATCTGGGAAGCTACACCCAAATTCCCAATGAGTGCTTCGCTCTCAACTGCCACCTTCAGCACTTTTAAGAGAAACTTTACCTCACAGCTGGGCATTGACTGATGTTCCATTCTCACAATGTCCTCATAACTTTCCCCTGTAAAAATGACTGACAGACTTACCTAGAGTGGGATTTCCTACCTTTTATGCTTACTTTATTTATTTTTCAGTTCTGTTTTTGCTGGCTCCACTGCACACTTACACAGTCAACATAAACTAAACCTACCCAATTGGTGTGGATCCCTGCCAAAAGACAATGTGTTAGTTTCTCAGATTGACTGGTAGAAACTGGGTGAAAAATGGTGTGGGAAGTAGAAGAGTGTGGAGAGACATAATATAAATGTAGGAATTAAGGCATGAAATACAAATGCTAACCAGACCTTGTCTACTTCTGTACTGTAATACTTCATGAAGACAGCTTCTTCACCAAGGAGTGAGATTTTAACTCTACAGCTAACAGACCAGATCTCACAAACACCCTAATTCTCACCCACTTCCTTGCCTTGTTTCATAGTTCTGTCAAGATACTTCCATTACAATTCTCAAAGACTTCAAATCTGATATAATTCTAATATATACCACTCTAAGCAATCTTTGGAAATCTGACTTTAACCTATTTGTAATTCAAATCCTATTTATGAGTAACATTTAGGAATACTACTACCCTTGTGCAATCCTTTGCACTTCTTTTCCTTTAGCTTAGGTGTCAAGACTGTAAAGCACCATGGGCATCTCTGTCAATCAATACTACTATATTCACACTAAATAATTATACAGTAAAACCCAAATAGAGTGCAAAATAGATTAATTCAATGCAGATTCTCTTTTAAATGAAACTAGCTTGTGAAATGCACGATGGCAGGATATCCTTTTGGTAAACCCTTCAAAGATTTCAAAAAAGAATCTACATCTATCCTAGCTAAAATGAAAGCAAAACAGTGAGTCGTCCTAACTAGGACAGGTTAGAATACACTCTCCACAACACAAATGTAACTCTGCCTTGCTTCTCCCTGCTAGAACCTGGAGGAGAAAGTTCTCTTTCTTATACAGTTTCCCCTATACACAGGCCGGGTGAAAATCTGCATCAACAGAAACCACGTGCACGAATAGACGTTTCCTTAGTTTTGCCTCCTACACTAGTAAAAACAGGTACAACAAAAGTTGTACTTCCACTTTTGAAAACTGATTGGTACTGTTAATATGTGCCGTGCAGTGATGAATAGCTGATCAGACAATGCTGAAACTCCTGCTTCTTCCCTTCATCTTCTCAATAAAGGGAAAAAAGGATGACAGCTTGAGGGGTCACTAAATCAGACGACGAGACTCTCCAAGAATGCTTTGCAGGGAATTCATGAAAAGTTTCATACATTTATTTTCTCAGGAAAAGTGGACCTATAAGCAAGACACAGGAATGTATGTTTGGAAGGACACTTGTCTATAAACCATTCGAAAATATGTAATTCTTCAGCTAACACACTGAAAACTGTATGTTTGTTGCCAACATGTTGCTCAGTCAAACCACAATGAGTTCTTCAGGTAAGAAAAAATATCAGTTTATGTTACACAGTGTTTAGAAGACAGATATGGGACTGATGAAGAACCTAGAGTATCTACAAGCTCTTCTAAGAAAACTGGAAAACACATGAACTAAGAGGTAAATCCAAACTGCTGAGAAACTACCCTGGCAGAACAAAGTCAAGATTAAGGTTTTTCAGGAAACCATAAAAAGTGCCAAAATCTTTGGGTAAGAACTTCATAGAGGCCCTGTAAACTCAGATATCACTGTACTCAGAGTCTAGATTTTCTTGATTGTTTTCTTTAAAGAACTATGTGGATTTGGTCTGAATTTCCATCAGCCATGAAAACAGATTTGTGAGTAGAAAAAATTTGCCAAAGTCAGTATCAAATAAGGCAGTATAACTTCAGAGCCTCTTTAAATGCCTCTTTTTTGTTAGTGGTGTCATGAACCAGCTTGCTTTATAAAGGACACTTCACATTATTTCCATCAGAAAAGATGAAAGGTCAGTCCATTTGACTTTAGCATTGTGTGATATTTTTTTTTTATCCTGGTCTGAAGAAGAATTGGGTAAGCAGGAACAAGAATGACTGAAGCAGCTTTAGTGCTTTGAAATGCAGTTATCAACAATCTCTTCCAACAGGCTACTAGGTGACAAAGCACATCAGTAGATAAAAATCTGTAATTGCATGCTCACTGCCAATTCCACCAACCGATCACAAACCCTTAAGTTTTGATATCATTATACTACCATACAGTCAACATTTCTGCTGGCTTTCAAGAAGCCACTCCTCTACACAAACAGGCTCCTTACATACAGCAAGAATGTAATATTTCTGAAATGGTTCTGTCTTTACAAGTCTGCATAATTGTTTTCATATTTTAAATTGTAAAAGTTTGATTGGTATGTGATACGTAGATGTTTGACTGCCTGATGTAGATAGTTATTCATCATCTCTACCAGTAAGCCTTTTTAGTTATTTTCACAAAGACAGTTGTATAAAGTCAGGATGACAGTGATGTTTAAGTAAGTGCCTAAAATACAGTTGGATGAAAAAACTGAGACCAAATTTAATTCTCAAAAGTAACTACAAATCCAGACCTGGGCCACAGGCTATGACAGGATGACTTTGGAGGGGTTCTGAAAGCTCATTTTTCACCCAGACTATGTCAGATGAAATAATGCCATAAAAAGGATCTCCCAATACCATTATCAGGCAGCCCTGCTGCACCTTGAGGCAAGAATGGCATCATGGTTGGAAGTCCTTCAGCACCAAAGCCAGCACATATCGAGCCTACAGTGTCACAGAATTTACAGCTTGTGCTACAAGTTAGCTCCCTTAATGAGGGGAAAATGTTCAAGACTTCACCTTGTACTGCACAAAGGCTTTTGCATGTACTACTGTTCCACTACACATTCTGAAGAATGAAGCAATTAACATCTTACCTTGCATCGTTGTTTTTGTGGGTTCTGAAAACAGAGGAATGAGCAGGAGGTAGATGAGGTAGACAAAGGAGAGCCCATTGTAACGAAAAGCACAGGCTGCGATAAGAGAAAAAAAATGAAATATTAGTTAATCAGCCTGCGATAATCAAATTCATAGCACACAGCATTTCCCATTTGAGATTACTATTTATCTTACCATCTTCACCATTTATTTAAACCATTTCTACACAAGTATTCAACTTTATGCTTCAAATAATAAAATCAAATACACTTCTCAAGTATTTTCACAGTAATATATATTTTAAGTTTAGCAAAAGTTGCATCCAAGCTACAAAGATTTTGTCCAGAATTATGGACAAGTTAGTTGTTAACTAAATTTTTTTCTTTCCTCACATATGATCTATTAAACCATTCCCCATAAAAATATATAGGGATGCAGAAATCAATATTTATGGGCTGTCTTTGGTACAAAATGAAACATTGCGCGGGTCAAAGGGTAAGGTCAAGAAAACCATAAAAAGGGTATCTGTCAAAACAAAACAGGAATTAGTTACCTATGAAGAGTAACTTAAAAGAATAGGCACAGAGATAAGGCCTGAGACTGATGAACCTAGTTAGCAAACTATGAAATTTGGCAAGGATTCTTAAGACACTCTGAACTTCAGGTGAACCATCCTCATTATACACTAATTTTAATAGAAAAGCACATTTCCTTATCAAAAGCTACCCACCTCCCGAAGGAGACAACCATCCAGAGAACACGCGTGTCAAAGTTCATTGACTCTGTGTGTGATTTCGTTAATGCACACTGGGTAACAATCCCACTTTTGGAACGTCTTCAAGAAGCCACATACATGTTCGCTATCTTACAATTAAGGATTATCAGTAAATAATATGAAAAATTAAGTCTCTTCAGATTCCAAATTACAGCAGGCCTCAAACGACCAATTATCCTTAAAATAGCAGTGTCTTTAAATTGTTACAGAGATCTTTCAATTTTATTATCATCCACTTGTTGGCTTAATAAGTTCTTCTAGTGAAAATATTGTGAACTACAAATGAAAAAGGGTTTCACAGCAACTTGCAACTGGTATTATACGAGTTTTTTCTAAAGAATGGAACTACTTTGCTGACTTTGCCTAGTATTTCCATTTCTGTTTAAAAAAAATTAGTGTATTTTCCCGAAAGTATGCAGGTCAGCAGGCCATCAGAACAACCAGCAATATTGCTACAGCCAAGGCACATCTTTTCAAAGAATGTCATGCACATTCTGTGATGAAAGAGGAGTGTATGGACTTCCATACAGAAAGGATAAAACCAACAAAAAATGACAAACTAACCTGTAATTTCACTGTGCAGCAGATGTTGAAATATTATAAAGCTTATTACATTCAACTGTTCCCATGAGATAAGCCAACTGCAGAGGAGTCAGGAGATGAACTAACCTCTACATTTATTTACTCGTGCAAAATAAATAGTATCAATAAAATCTTCTCAGCTATAACCAGAACAACTTGGTTTTGCGGGACAGAAACAGTCTTAGTCCTGCTAAAAATGCGTATACCAAAAGAAAACAAGTTTCTCCAGTCACTACTTCATGAAATTTCATGGAGACTATCCTGGAAATGAGTTAACAACTTAATGATTAATTGGTCCTCATCCTATCTGTCCATCTTAGTTATAAATACAAAACTGAGAAGTCTCTCTATTAACAAACAAATCCACATGATGGCTGTAATTTTTGCTTCCCAAACTAACCAATGCTCTGAACAACCAACTCAATTTCCTTAATAGCCCTGATAGAAAGACTCTGGATTTATGCTCCACATCTGCAGCTTAGACAAGAAATGTGTAAACTTTATGGGCAAGTCTGGTAAGAAGGATGGACAAGAAGCATCTACACTCTACTTCTAAACTGATACCGTTCTGCCACCAGCCTTCAAAAGAATCTGTCAAGGACTACAAAATCCATTGAAGCTTGATAAAGGTTTTTTCAGAGTGGAATCCAGAAAGCTTAAGAGCAG
Organism: Falco biarmicus; assembly: GCF_023638135.1. NCBI lineage: Eukaryota > Metazoa > Chordata > Aves > Falconiformes > Falconidae > Falco > Falco biarmicus. The sequence continues at coordinate 61,934,648 of NC_079290.1, forward strand.
CTTCTCATTTGCCTGTAAGAATTTAAACTCAGATTGCTCCTGTCATTTACTACTTAAGCTCCCTTTATAGCTACAGCCTTTAGAGGCCACCCAAGAACTTATACCTACACCTGTAAATAAGAAAAACTGCAAAATAAACAGGATCTACTCCACTGGGAATTCTGTAAGTAATTATCAGAGCTTCAAAGTGAATGTACTTGAGGAGAGGAGTCAGCCCCACTACTACGCACCTACTCTCAGGGTGCCCTGTAGAGGAGCACATCATGTGCAATGGCCATTAGTGGCCTCCTTGAGATAAATGGCAAAGAGGACATTCCTGAGATTAGGACAAATCCATAAATCAACTTTTTTTGCAAGTTTAATTTGGGGTGGAAAAAAGTACTTTGGCATTCATACAAAAAGGTATGATAGTGGTTCAAGGCTGATACAAAGCCTGGAGGCTTTTCTACCTCAAGGGGAAGGATCAATGTTCTCAGTTATTCTGGTAGCAGAATAATAGTATTAGTAGATAATACTATTATAAAGTTGTTACAGGGATTCTGTCAATCAGCTTTTAATCACACTAAACAGCTTACTTCATTTCAGTGCAATATTATACCCATTTTCATTTTTCTTCAGAACTGACCTTGCTTGCAGAGCACTTAGCACTCAGTTTTCTCAGAACAAAGATAGAAAACAGCAACTGTGCGCTTTAGATACCCTCTTTTATTAGCCATATGTCAATGAATGCCTTGCTAACAAGTCAAATATTTAGAACCTCTATTTTTATTGAGGTGTCCTCTAGCAAACTAGTAACCTTGGCTAGACATTACCTGGAAAGCCTACATCTATTTAAACAGGTGCAAAAGCACCAGCAATACATTTCAGAGAATTAATAAATGAAAAACCCCCAAAACTTCACTGCAATATTTTTACTATTCCCTACTACATCTATTTCACTATTTCCATATCGTGTTTATCTCCATCTGTCTAGTACATTTTGCTGAAGAGATTAGTGCCTTATCAAGCTAATGTGCAAGAGCAAAGAGCCATGGTTGAACATACTTTTAGCAAGACAAAAGATTAGAGAACAGTAGCTGTCCTGTATTTACCTATTTAAACTGCTCTGCAACATTTTTCAAATGTATCTATTCCTAGGTTCTGATACTCAGAACCACCTAGAACAAGTTACTGGGCATAAAATCAGCTTCAGTTTGTCACTGATACAACCATAAAGGATGATCCAAAAAAGCAAATTAATCCACCCTCTGCACTCCCTCTGGCATTCACATAAGTCTCCTTTTGCAAAAGCAGCTGTACACAAATATCCATCATTTGAGGTCAATAGAACTCCAAACAGAAAAAGCACGTACGTGAATTAATTTCTGGGATATTTGGGTTACATGGTCAGTTTGCACTATCAACACTAATGTAATTTAAGCATTTTAGGCTTGTTACCTCTTCTTGAAATTGTCCAACTGATTAACAAAATTAATTTCAGATGAATTGTTCTTGAACTGTATTTGCTTCAATATTTACTGCTTTCTATCTCCAGACCGGTGTTCTCAAAAGCTTTTTTTTCTCTGCAACTACATGAACTGGACTATTAACAGAGATTACTCCTCCATGCAAACCTTCCCCTATGTACTTTACTCATATAAAGTGTCCTGCAGAAATATAAAAATATTTTGAAGACATTTGGTAAAAAGAAGTATTTCCTAAACAGAAAGTGTTGATGTTATTATTATCCAGGGAAACCTTCAGTTTCTTAGTTTCAGAAGTATGAGTTTGCCTAAAACAAACACTAAACAAAAAGCTTCAATAGGTAAACACATCAAAGTTCACATACACTTTCTTCTCTTCAGTCTTTTAAACCACATTTCTCACCATGTTTTCTAACAGCCCCTACTAATAAAACTCTAGAAATGTGATTTTCATCTCTGAAATTCTGCTACTGTTCAGAGTCCAATGATAGCAATAATACACACTTGTGAAAAGACATAAAATAGAGAGCTATTGATATACAATGTATTAGTGTATTAGAAGCAAACTTAGCTTTTTTTTTGTAATCAGCTGAAGTGCTTTAGGGCATCCTCCCTTGATTTGCAAGATAAGAGCACTTTAGTAAGACTGACTTCTCCATTCATAGGTGATTATTTCAAATACTTCCGTTTTAATGCATAGAGTGTTAAAAATACTACCTTTAAAGACAGGATCAGAACGTCACCTAAGACAAAGTTATGATCATTTCATACACATTTATGCCATAGCAATCAGAAATAAATATATATTGAAAAAAGTAACATTCAGATGTATAAAATTTTCACAGAAGACTGATATGCAAGTTATCTGTAGCACAAACTGATAGCTGTAGAATATTCCATCTTTCTGGCATCTAGTCATTTGTTCAAACAAATGAATAATTAGTCACAGATAACTGATGCTTTCCTCTTTCACCATGTCTGTAAATGTATTCATAATTCACTAATTCTGCTACATGTAATACCTATCTTTAAAAAAAAATACGCACAGAGAAAAAATCTAAAGCCTGCTTTGCTGACATATTCTGGGACTAATACAGAACAGGAATCTGTTCTTAACACTTAAATCCTGCAACAAAGAACACATTTTAAAATATTTTTATAAGATTTGTTAGGAAGTGAGTGTACCGATTACCTCATACAGGTAAAACTACTCAGGCAAAAGGATTAATTATAATATAACATCTTTCCTACAATGGTACAATCACTAGAGCAAACAGTTTTGTATAAAGCCTTAAAAAACGTCCCCAATGCTGAGCAGTGTTATTAACTTAATGATCTGTAATTTCTATCAGATAAGAATATCAGAATATCTTAGGTTTTAGAACAACTCCTTATAAAGCCTTACACAAGAATTGAGCTCTCTTCTTGAAATTAAGAAGAACTGACATTTTATAAATTGCTAATATTTCAAGGGCTACTTGTATATTCCTTGGCATAGTCAATAAAAGTCAGTATTACAGCACTAATAGAGGACATTCATTACTGTACGTTGGTTTTTTTCTAAATTAAAAAAATAACTGAAATGTGCATTTCACTGAGATTTCACAGAAATTTAGACAATGACTTTGTGAAAAGAACATATTCTTAACAGATACCTTTCAACATGATGTGTCTTTTTCCTTTATTAGGCAAAATGATTTTAAGTACTCGGGACTGCGATATATATGTGCTCTGTATATATACATTAAAAAAAAAAAAAAGGGACTCCCAGACAGTCTACAGTTTATGGCTTCCTAAGGAATACAGATGATGTTTGCTCAAAATATTTTAGTTTGAACCATATCTTTAATGCAGAATTAGGAAAAAATATTGAAGTTTTTATTACAATAAAGTTGAAAATTTTAGTCCATTCTTAACATAGATCTTTACAGCATGCACCATACAAAATTATACAGGAATCTTAAAAAAAAGAAAATTGTATATCATGTTAACTTGTCCTTCTAGATTTTATTTCTCATTATTATACGATAGCCAAATAAGAATGTTTTTGAACTTGAAGAATATACTACTGCCTCTTGGACTCACCACCAAGTTTCCACATGTAGACACTGGGTTCTTCCAACATCAGAATTCTAACAGCTGCTACATGTTACTATTTCATGTTTATACCAACATCTCTCTCCTTTCTTCTACTTAAAGAGGATAATTTGTATAGAACCTGTATTTTCCCTGTTAAAGCAGAAATACTGAAGGGCAAAGTGGGTGGCGATAGAGGAACTTGCACTGAGCTTGATCTTGTAAAGGTAGGAGGAATAAAACAGCCTCATAAAATATGTGTTTAGCTTTATTCTACAAAAATTTTAAAGGGCATTTAATTCAGAAGTAGAAACTAGCTGTTCAAAAAAACCCAGCCTTTAAGACTGCAGGCATAGTACCAAAGGGCTACTGACTTCTCATTTGTAAGCTAAAATTGTGTCAAAAGCCACAGCAGAAAATATGAAGAATAAGTGACATTAGAATTAGCCATCCACCCGCTATTTCTGAATTTATTTTACTCAAAAAGCACTGTAATGTTAACCAAATAATGTATTGCTTGCTATACCCTCTTCTGTTTAAGAACTACGTAAGAAGTTTTTTCCACATATTTCCACTTTATCTTTGAGAATATTACACATCATTCTTTGCACTATCCTCTTCAGATTAATGTGTGCATTAGCATGAGAAGGAATTGATTCAACCAACTACAATGAAGTCGTGTGTCTTCCGTCTTCAGCAGGATATTGCATAGCGGTTGTATCCTGTTTTAACAACTCTACAGTGGCAAGATTATTAAGAAAGCTACGCAAGGATATTCTTCAAGATTGCCACCTTTAGACTAAAACTTGTTTTAGCATTCATGCTTATTTTTCCAGTGACAAAGAATACATTCAGTGAAAATACTCATTGAAAAAAGTGCTGCTGAAAAAAACATCTAACTTTAAGCAGGCAAGCGTTGTTGGCTGAAAGACAGAGGTGTTCACACATTCTCATATCCAGCTGATCTGAAATAAATTTCTGAAAGCAAGGGACCAAGAAGGGAAAGGGAAACTGAATCGGTAACTGATTGATCTGTGAAACTATTTTGTCTCCAGGAGGCCCAGCTCTTAAAGCTAGGAGAACTCAGCACTAGATTCCTGTTCCTAATGCTATAATTTTTCATGGTTAGCCCATGTTTAATATCAAATTTTCTACCAGTTACATCTTCAGAATTCTGAAAACACACGATTAACACCTAATTCAGATGACTAAAACAGGCTACGGAAGACAGCCTTTGCTATTAGGTGTAACATGTGAACGAGGCACTGGTATACACCCCAAGGTGAAAAGCTTCTGGTACAGAAGCCCAGTCTAAGTAGCTAGAGAAAGACAACTACTAAGGCAAATACATCTCCTCAAACCAAGGTGCCCTACAAGGCCATCCACGAATGTGTGCCATGAATGGTCAACTCTTCCAGGAGGATGTACAGTTAAGATTCTTCTTATCAATAAGGCACTGTCCTAATGACATGATTGTTAGGCCTTTCCACTTCTGCTGCCCTCCAGCGTGACATTTATCAGCCAGTTCTCAGTCTCTAGAATATTCAAAATTGGGGGATTTTTTTTTTTATTCTTTTTTTTTAAATCCCAAATCCTCTTACTGGACACCAAGAATTGCCTAAGGCAAGTCATTCCTGCATTAGGCCATATGGACTCACTCTTCAGGAGACTAGATCTGCTCTAGAAAGTCAGCTGATAAGAACAAAAGTACATGAGAAACTGTCAGTGGTGTTTCTAAAAGTATTAGCACTAAATTCAGTTACCCTTCCAGACAGGCAAAGGCATTACGGAATCAGTGACAGAGCAGGAGCTAACCCACTCACAGCAATTAAAAAAGAACACCACACACACACACACAAAAAAAATACACACTTCACCTCTAACTTAAAAAATACCCTTTTATAGTGGCACTATGCCATACAAATTCCAGAAGACCTTTCTTTCCATTGTCTGGTGCAACCAGCCTAAGAGATGCAAAAACATAAGCCACAGCAGTTTCTCCTTTATATACATTCCCATATACCAAGGCAATCCACAGACAGAAACGCAGCTCTCCTTGGTGACAAAGCAACAACAGTTCAGAAGTTCTGAACAACATTTTAAACCATGGTAAAGTGGACTGTGCAGGAGCTCAGTGAGGAATAAACGTAAATGTTAAAAGAGGAAAGACAATTTAAACTTTACAGAATAAGAACTACTCTGAATAAAGGATTTTTCAAGGAAAAGCAGTTGAAAAAATAAAATAAAAAAATCCCACCTCCCATTAGCCAAACAAGCATTTCCAACAATGTAGAGTAGAGGTCAAGACTACTTTTTTTACCTTCATAAAGCTTTTATATTTAAAGCTTTTTAACTTCTGGTAATAGTCCCTCTTAATATCAACCAGCAAATGTAAAAAGAGACAAAACCAGAGTCTTCCTCCTTTTTCTAAGGGTTCATGCATGAAGCATTCTTTAACCAAAACACACATACATGTGTTCACACAAAATATTAGCCAACTGCCCTCCAGTAACGCCTTACAGCTCCTGGTGCCTTTGCCCCTGGAGGCAGGGGTGTGCTTGAGCAGAAAGTCCACCTAACCTTGCTTTGCTGCCTGGTGAGCATTGTTTACAAACTAACGGAGTAAAAAACCTGTTGGCTGGATATAATGATCCCATATTAGATAGTCACAGAACAGAATCTAAGATGATGGAGCAGTTATTCTCATCTCCTCTATAATGTTAAGAGCCAACAACTGTTCAGGTACAGCAGGAACCTCACATCTCCTTTTGAGCTTAGAGTGCAAATGTTGCTAAGTCTCAGTGGATCTCCCACTTTCACCTGACATGGCCATGACCAACCAAATACAGTAAAAATAATAAAACAAATAGATGAAAAACTAAGTGATAATAAATGTCTGTTACCAGTTTCTGAAGAGGAAAGGAAAATCTTATTACTTTATAAATTGCTATTTTTTTATATCTTCTAATACTTCTTTACATTTCAAATTTCTTTCAGAAATACAGAATTTGGTTCAGAAACATTTCCTCCAAGTTTCTTTACAATAACACGGAAACAATTGTCACTCATTGCAAAATTAATATGCTGTAGACAATGTATTTTTGGGAATAAAACTCTAAAAGTGACCAAAAACGTCCCTCTTCAGGAACTACACCTTCTAATAATGACAAGTATCTGATAGTGGTAACGCCCAATGACCTTTAGCTGCCTGTGAATTTTATTTTTTTCTTACTGGAATTCAGAAGAACGGATTAACTCCTGGCACGGTTTTGCTCTCACTCACTTCTGAGTAATTCCACTTAAAATATGCACTTAAATGTTCGTGACAGATGAGATTGGAATTAAACGCCACTGTGCAAGACAGTTAAATTAGTTAAGACATTAAGAAATGCATGTAATCTAATCATCCTTTTAGAGCAAATTAATGGTTATAGCCTACGGTGTGCAGTGCAGAACCACAAAGAACTGTGTCAGCTTGGGACAAGTTACCTCCTGCATCAAACAATACTCCTTCCACATTAAACATCTCTGCTGATAGCACCATGCTAATGTATACCACCCCCCACCCCACTCCTGAGCCAGCATTTCAATATGGTGATACTTCATGCAACACATATCTGGTCTGTGCTACACCCGGGCAGAAAACCTTTTTCTTTTGGAAAAAAACACGAATGCTTTGATAAATACTATTCATTTGATTCATTTCAGCACTGCTACAATCACATTTTCTTCACTGCTCAATGTTCATCAGGAGACATGACTGCTGGACATTGACCACTTTTCAAAAGGTTTGGGTTTATTTTTTTTTTTTGCTTTGACTTTTCCCCCCCCTTTCATTTCTATCTCAGAACAGAAGTTTCAGTAAGCTTTCTCTCCATCAGAAACCATCCGAAACTGATTTTAACTTTGTGGCAAATACTGTCTGGGAACTGAGTGCAGAGAGAGAAGACAAAACACCTTGTTTGCCTCTTTCTTTCAGCTCTTAGGGACAGAAGCTATGTTTCCCAGCTGTACTTGATGCTAGGAAAATGAACAAAAGACCTCAGCTGCAAGTGTACCACAATCATCACCTGACTCAGAATGATGTATTTTAAAGGAGTATCTACTCTCACAAGCAGATCCAATGTCAGTGTGCTTTACTGACATGATTAATTACACAAGCATTTCCAAAGTAAAAAACATGATGGACACCACCATCAGTAATTTTTCCCATTACAAAGATCTGCTTAACATTATGACTCATTTCAAGCTCAGTAGCAAGCTGGAACTGAAGTAAGACTTTCTACCATCTGTTAGATTGCCTTAAGGTTTGACATTTCTATATTGTGTCGGTAATCTCTTATGCAACCAATCAATCTGTGACAAGGTTGAGGGTTTTTTGGTTGAGTGGTTTAATTTATGATTTCTTCACACATCTTTACACATATATACCCTTCAGTTCCAGTCTCTTACAGTGATTAAAGCTCATCTCAGGCACACTCTTTCCCCTCCGCTTACCTACCTCATACAAAGTAACACGTGCCAAAGTAAGCTCCATTCAGAAAACAGTGGCCCTAACCTCTGTCATTCCCAATTCCACGCACATCCCCCAAATAAATAATTTTTTTAGAAGTGCAGTTGCAAAGAGTCTCCCCTTTTTTACATAATAAAAATAGATGGCAACTCTGGGATCTCTGTTGTCCTCAAGCTTTACGATCAGGACAGCATTCCAGCCATCAGGATAGTAAACACTCAACTTCATGAGCTCATTTCACAGAAGTCAAACCATTTTGCATTATGTGTACACATACATTCATTCACTGGACTGGGAAAAGAAAGAAGATGCCGTATTCCTCCGCCAAGGCGGCTGACTGTGGAAAGGAGACTGTCCACATTCTCATCCCTGCTCCAGCAACAGCTCTTCTGTCACCAAGCTGCTCTCTCTAGGAAAGTAACTGGGAGCTAAAAAAAACACTCTGATCCTCATTCATTTTCATGGGATGAGAAAAGCGTGTTCCTTGCCCCCCGGACTTCCGGAGACAGCAGTCTGGTTGTGCTGTTACAGTTGCATAACCCTGGCAAAACTCAGACTAAAAATAACAGCAAATGCAGAACACAGATGACAACCAAATGTCACACAGTGCTGCAGCTAAACACAACATCAACCAGGGACAGATGTGGAGACAGTTGTGCGACAGAGATCTCCATGAGCAGAAAGGGACAAAGACCTTCATTAACAGCTGCTAAGAAGCTACCCAACACCAGGAACAGCTATTCAAAGGCTTCCTGCAACTGGAAGTAAAAATTTCAGCATATGTTACCAATTGCCCACAGCCATCCAAACTCGTGTTTTAAAACACATAAATCACCACAAGTCTAACATAAGATGCAGAAAGAACCAAGTCTTTTTTTTTTCCCCCGCAGCTGTTGCTTACACTGACACCAGCCCTAAACCACCACCACCCCCCCAAGTCAGATGAAAGACGCAGCAACAAAACTAACCCTGACAAACGCCTCTGAGGAATATAAACATGACTAAACATCAGAGAGGTATCAACAATAAGTTATGAACATCACTAGTGAAGTTACAAATATGAATGCAGTGTTTAATACTGCCATTATTTATTCCAGTAGAGGGAAGGATAAATGAACTTCCTTTCTTGGTCCATCACTGAAATAAGAGCTCAGGGGGTTGCAACTGCAAGCTATAAATCTGGGCGATGAAGGAGCAATTCAGACAGTGCTCCAAAGCTGTACTGTTTACAAAAGGAAAGAGTTTTTGAAATAATTTTCTCCAGGATATCTGTCAATTGCGGAAAGCAAATGCAAGCCCCTCATTCCTGTAATGTCACTATTCCAAGCTGACATTTCTGTACAAAATAATAAATCACTTCTTGCTTGAAGAATGTGCGTTCCTTTCTGTTCTTGAAAAATGCTAAGTAATTTTCTCTTATTGTGAAGACGTTTTGACCTACTACAGGAATCTACTCGGGAATGCCATGAATTGCCTCAAGAACTATTTCTTTTAACTATGAACTAGGAAAGGAACCTGGAGAACCCAAAGAATACAGAACCCGGGGAGATGCTGGAAGACTTTACAACTACAAACCTGGTGCGATCGCTCAGATTGCTTACTCTGGAGAAGTAGGACTTAAACCCATCTGACTCCCAATGAAATTTCACATGCACATGGCCATAGTCTCTGCAAGACAGAGCTCTTCTGGGACAGATGCATGTCACTATGGGTTTCAGATGCTATGCTTACCTAGCGCTGAGCGAAAAACATCAGGAAGTCCCACCATTGAAACAGGACCATGACCTTGGCTAGTTTTCAAACAGAAAGACAAGACTCCATTTAGTCGTTTAAGAACAGGAAAAACACCTTCACTGTGCATTTATTCTGAGTAGAAACACTCCCCAGAAAGCACAAGGCACATATGTTAACGCCGCCATCTGTTTATATGCACATCATTCAATTCTTTCTCTGCCCCCAGAGTGCTGCCACCTATGGTACTCGGTCTGGGCTGCCAGATCTCTGGCACTTGTGGGAGGCCTTCTGCCACATACTGATTTTCTATGACATGGAATCTGTAGTAATTTTTCTTCCCCTGGAGTATGATTTGCAGAAACTGCCCTAGAACTTTGATAAGCTCCCAGCCAAATTTTAAGAGCAAGACTGGAAACTCAAAATGATTTAATACCTCTTTCATGTTTATATAACAAGCCATTGTGTCCTTGTCCAAGAATATTTGAATGTGGGAAGTTAAGAAGAAGTTTAACTTGAAGAAAACTTCCCACGCAGTTAGTAATTCTGATCTGTTTATATCTAGGCTCAATATAAAGTCTAAGTACGTATTTCTTTGGAGTCAAGCCACTGTCCTGAAGACAGCAAATGCTATTACGCGGTAACCCATCAGCATAAAAAGTAAAGCAGTCACATCGCACCAAGGAAGTTAGGGTTCTGGGTTCACCACTACATTACTTCTGGAGCTCTCAATGTAGCCAGTCACAAAGTAAAGGACTGTTTGCTGCAGGGGAAGACAGAGAGAGTAAACATTTGTTTGCCATCAGGCACATTCTGAACATGTGAAGACAAGTACAGGTAAAGTTAAGGGTCACGACATGAATCTTCATTCTCAAAATGCAATAGTGCACTTCTCACTTAAGAAACCCAACAAAATGGAACAAAAAACACAAACAAAACACCTCAGCATCTCTTTAATTGGGCAAAATCTTGAATTTGGAGAAATAACTCCACTGAGAATTTTAAAAGATCCATTTCTTGAGAAAGAGCCAAAGTATACATCCTGGAGGATTAAAACTAAGCAAAGGGTACATTAAATTTGATTTAAACATAACCTGAAAATTTAAGAGATACAAACATCAAGCTGTCTTTCAAGTAAAAAATAAAGTGTTTTTCCTCACAATCTCTGCAGGGAAGCCAATGATCCCTTACTGCAAGGGTTCTACATACAGTGAAGATAACAGCAGTACAGACTTACATAATCCGTACAACTTTATTTATGAGAACTTCCATTCATGTAAGTTTTTATCTGGTCAAGATAATATTTTTGTCAGTAAACTGACAAAGATTTATACCAGTTGAGAACACAAACCATGGATTTCAAAGTGGTCTTCATGAGTAAACTCACCAGAATCAGTCTTGGATTAAGTTTGTAGCTCCAGAAATGTGCCAAGGTAAAATGTTGGGGTTTGTTCAGACACAGAGGATTCTCTTCATTAACAGCTAGATCAATGTACAACAGTCCGTCAGTTTGCCAGGAATATTTTTATTTGTCACAGCAGAAAAATAACTAACTTCATGCTTTAGCACACAGTGTTAAATGATCAAGTGGGAAGATGAAGCTGGTAGAAAGAAAAACAGCAGCCACTTACAAGCTTGAGAGACACCGAACTCAGTAATGCTGGTTTACTAATACTAATATGTTATTAGACTAATGTCAAATGAGGAAAGTTTATTTACTGCAGAGGTAAGAAAAATTTCTTCCTTAAAGTAGCAGAAATTATTATTATTATTATTATTAGAAAAAAAAGGATTAATTAAAATTAGTTATGGGGGGGTTTAAACCAAGAAAAATGAGTTAATTTTTGGTTTATAAAGGGGAAAATGCCTGAAATATGAACTTTTTCTTGGTTTAACCACTCAAATAAGATTCCCTGCTCCCACCCCCCATTAACTATCCACTTATAAAGTGCTTCAAAGGAGCATTATAGTTCATTTTTAATATTTAATGTTCCCACATAAATTCTTCTCCAAATTGTTCAGTGACAAACAGCGAGAAAGTTTTTTTTTTAATCTAAAACTTCCAAGTTATTTCATTATCACTCCAAGAAAATACACTCTTTAAAAAAATAAACAAAAAACCCCAAAACTGCCTTCTCAGCTCTTTGATCAGAATAAACACATACCAGTGGCAAAATTCATATGACTCACCATCATATCAACTGCCAGCATAAATGAGTTAGGACCCTGCTACTAACATATATTAAAGCAAGCTGGAGATAATGTGATTTCATAACCAGGAGCATACTGTCAGCATGAGTACAAGCATTTATCCTTTGTTTAGGGCATCACAGTATACTCCTAAAAATAATAACAGAGTATGCCATTGCTACCCCCAGAGTTCTACCAATCCAGAAGATGCTCAGGATTCCAATTCTGGGACAATTCTAGGAAAATCCTGGCTGAATTTGTTCCCCAATAAGTGCTCTAAGGTAAGGATTTTAAGATGACTACTACAAACCACTCAGAAATCCTGCTCACTTGTTTCCAGGTTGTATTTTTGTACCTGTAAAAAAGTGGCAGAATATTCTGTAGTATGTTTGGATGCACATGCATCAGTTTCTTCACTGTCTCTATGCTATCTATCATACCAAGAAAAGGTCTTGTTTTGGGCTATAAGAAAAAAAAAGTGTCAGGATATTTACACTTCAACAGTTAAACTGGAATGAAATTAGTATCTTATATGCCTGAGGTAAGACATGTTTCCCAGTGTCTGAAAAACCTGAACTACTGGATACTAATGATGAACACTCTGAAAGTGAATTTCAGAGATAACACATGCAGAAGAACCATTCAAGATAAGAAAAAAAAGGTAGAGACTGATAGGAGAGTGTGGTGACAAGTTTGGCATTCAGTCTCAAAGGCTCCTTCCCTTTACAATCCTGTTTATCTGTGACCAAGGGTTTATTAGGACAGGTACAGTGCCCAGCCACAGTCCACTGGAAAACACTTAAGTTTCCATTTAGTCTCCAACTTGAATCAAAGAGAAGCAAAGCATCTGTGACTGACAGCCACTGTCCTGATGTCGTACAATTACAGGGTGAAGGATGAATACCCCAGCCTTCAGCTTCTCAGGAATGCTTGGCCATCTACAGCACAAATTTGTACCCCACTTGGACCTGACAGTTGTGGACTCATCGCCCCACCTTGGGGACTGCTAAACTATACCAGCCTTTAAAACAGCTTTTTGCTGCACCCCAGCCAAGATCTGTCTGCAAAGGCATCAGCTTCTGGACCCCACTGCCTCCACACCGAGCAAATCCCAAGTAGCACTGTACATGGGGCTCTTGGCACCAACATTTCTCCTCCTCAGTAGCTGCCACAAGATTATTTAATAGCTAAGACGGTTCTGCTGGCATGGAAACAGCAGCATTGTTTTCTGAAAGCAAAATACTTGATGCACAAACAAAGCAATGGAGCATGTTAGCCTATGCCTTTGTATTTAGAGATGTGTTTTTTCTTTGGCAGCAAAGCTAAAGGAATCCTTTTGCCAAGCATCCCCTGTGACTCCCAAGCCACTGCTGCAGTCATGCCAGCATAGCTGCATGTGGCGCTCAGCACTGGCACAACCAAGGCAGGAAGCACCCTGTGAAAAGTGGGGCAAAAGGGTGACCAGGAACTTGAGAAACTCACTACTGGAGAAAATGGTGCACCTACATCCCTAAAACATAGAAATAAAAAATCTGTAGCTCTTATCTCTCATCACCATCAGAAGCACATCATGGCACATCACTTCTGAGAAGGTGGAAAGGAGAGAAACTTTCAGTGGCATGAGTTGCGAATTCACTGGGCATATAATGTAACTTTTCAGGTTTTCAGCGTGAGCACCAATGTCAACTCTACTCACAGTACAATCAAAAAGACATTTTACATTTAGTCTCATATCCTTCTTTTTATTTGTGGCTTCCTACTCACCTTCACACAGATTTCTCAGAAGGAGAAACTCTGAAGATGAAAAGGAGAGAGGGTAAAATATGGAAGATCCAAAAATTTCTTTGAAGTATTCTAAAGAAAAGGATTTTATTACAATTATCAGCTAGACACATGCAGAATCTTTCCAAAAGCCCATGGAACAGAAAAAGTACATGGAAATCTTTCCAGTAAAAAAAAATATCCAACCAGGATTAGTACCTCATTGTGGTAGAGACTACCCAAGGACATTAAAGAGCACACAACTTCAGTAGACAAGACTATTTAGACCAGGAAAAAGGGAAACATCCTTACCTGGTTTACACAAATAAGAAACCAAACCACAGAAAATTACTTGACTTTACCACATTTACATGAAAGCCTTGTAGCAACGTGACCCCAGGTTCCTAAACCTGCAGTTCCAAGAGCACAGCCTCTCCAAAAAAAGATATTTTTCCCTCTCTTCTGAACTGGTGGCAGATGTCCATACAAGTAAGAGTTTATTCCAAAATGATCACTTATTTATTCAAACACCGCAACAGGGAATCCTGAAGTGGCAAAATTAGTCTCCTAGTTATACTTGCACCATTTTTCTAGTTTTTTTCCTCTTACTTGTGTCGTCTTCTCCTTGAAAACATCATGGACTGAGTCACTAGTTCTATGTTTGTCTTCTTATACTGTACTGACCACTGTAGCATCTGGACACCTTTCAGGAAAAGATGAACATGGGCCAAATACAGCCGTGCCTCTTGAGATAATGGAGGTGGTAAAGGGACAAGCAGCAGTCCAGGGATGCAGCCCCAGTGCAGGCAGACAACAGTATTTCCACCCTCCAAGATGACAGGCTTAGTGTTTCTCAACTGCCTCCAAATGCATCCATTAGCAGCCTCACACATGATCTTAAGAGGGGATGGCCCTGCCGCCACAGATACTTCCATTCAGACAGAAAAATATTTGTAAGAACACATTCTTTAATAGTAGGCTATTATAAGAAAACATAAATCTAATAGTAATGCCTCAGAATTCTCAGCCATATCTTGTCTAAAACCTATGCTTATTTCTGCTTTTATGATTAAACTCACCAATTTTTGGCACTTAAAAAAAAAGTGCAAGATGATACCCATTTGAGAAAACAGTGCATTTGCCTTCCTGGTGGTCCTGCATTTTAAGCCAACAGGTTGGTTTAAATTTGAAGTGTTGGCATCACTAAACTAATATATCAACCTTTAAGGGAAGATTAGGTTTTACTGAGATAGCAGAAGTACATTCATACTTTATTCCAAATGATTAGGTGCTTTTCTTCTTCCTCTAAATTAGCGGAGTTGTTGAGGTATCTCTTTCCATTCACTTCATCTTAACCTCTTCCCTCAAATTAAGAGCGAATCCAGAAAAAAATCACAGTTCAAATTTAAAGGATAAAATTATAACAAGCCTTTATACAATGATCTGAAATAAGCTAATCATTGCCTTCACTGGTTTAGTCATACAAAATCTGATGCTTGGTTTACCTGAACTACAAGAAAACAACAGGAAGCCCAAGGAGCTCATCCAAAGGAGCACAGTAATACCTGATCCTGCACTCCCTACTCAAGCATTTCTGTCCTCTTTTCCAATACTGTTCCAATAAGGGCAGATGAATTCATAAACTTTAACAGTATCCACAACCTAGTAGCTAAATTTGCTCGTGCATTAGACAAAATACATTGCTTGTTCATAAACCACTATAACCTGATCGACCACAGCGCCTCAGAATCCTTCAGACCAAAGTACTTCTGAAAACAGGAACAGACAGCTAGAAACCTGTTTTTTAGATACATCTTTTCACTACGTTAAGCGATGTTGAACCAACAATATTAGATCTAAAATACGCCCATCTAAAAATGTCTGGGAATACTGGTTTGTGAGTGGGTATAATTTTTGTAAAGCAAACTGATTTTTAGTTTGGCTCCATTTATCGGCATGGCAAGACAACAGAGTGCAAGCCATGCTTGCTCACTCTTTGTCAGCCATCAACTGGTAAATTTGTTTCTTCTAGCCAAAAGTGCATGGAATAAAAAGGCAGTTCTGGAAGGAGCCAAATACCGAATGGTTTCATCCAAAAATGAGAACTGTAGCCCAACATATCCCAAAGAAGAAATGTTATTTTTGTGTCTGGAAGACAATTTGAGTTGAGTTTGATAAGAATACTTCTAATCTCTGAGGTGCTGTGTGAACTGCATCCTGCATGGTACAGCCTAACAAGGCTGCCTTTGTTGATGTTGATACAAAACATGGATAGCAACGTGGCTGATGTGCTTGCCCGTACAAAGTTACAGTTTTTACTCCAGATTCAGAAACTCATACAACATCTTTATGTTTATGCATGAGACAGAATCCTAATTCAATTTATACATTTTTGTTAATTTAGCTCATCTCTCCTGCCAAAGATGCAATAATTTTCCTGAGATGAATGTCAACCCGGCATGCCAAAAGCCATTTATCAGCTTTTAGCTAAGAAATATTTGAAGAGCCTAAAAAAAAAAAAAAAAAAAAAAAAAAAAAAAAGGCAAGTATTAAAATGCTGATTGAAACAAGTATGAATGGTTTGATTATTACATGGAGTCCTGGAGCAGGGAGAGGGGAGCACATCCTGTTTTGTGGTTAGGAAAAGTTGGCAATCTGAACCTGACCCCCACCCTTTTTTGTGCAATCTCTGCATAATAAATCTGACATTTCCGAAGAAAGCTTCCATTCTCCTCCAACAACCCTGTGCAGAGGAGCAAAGAAAAGTGGGTCCTCCACTCCATTTTTTTTTTTCAGTGGTCCACAGGATTTCCAAAAATAATACCCTGCCCAGATGTTGAATCAGACTTTAAGTTTATTTGCAGGCACCAGAATCAGTAGATTTCAAATTAGCTTCAGATGCTATGAGTGAGGAAACATCACTTCCCTCCAAATTCAACATCTAAAAGTTTTTTGGCATTTTTATGCTTATTTTTAAAAAAAATTACAGGCCAGGAATTAACAGTTGAGCTCTAAATCAATGCTTCTTTCAAGATCAAAACTTCTGGAATCAAAGAAATCCTTAATCTTGGTAAAACCTGGGCACCAATCATACCCGAACATTCCACCTCAGCCACCTGTACTTCTTATTTCACTGAAAAAAACCCCATAACCATGACTGTAGAAGGTACACATGGTACTAAAAAATGGCAGATCATCTCAGACACAATAATGAAAATATATCTATAGTTTTAAGTCAGCTTTCCTTTACTTCAGTATCAAAAGAGTTATGCTTGACCTCTTCGAATCCTACTTTTTTATTTTATTTGATTACCAAATTCAGCTTCAGAATAAGGCAAAAAGATGCAGTCTGTATTTCCCATGTTTTATCACTGTACTCAGACTCAGGTGAGGTAGGAAGGAAAGACAAAAATCCCCCTCAAAACAATAAAAAACCTGCCCACCAGGTAGGCACACCATGCTACTGCAATACAGGAGAAGCTTGCCTCAGGAAAAGCACACTTCGTGGTTCAAACATCTGATATTTCTTTTTAGTCAAAGCACATCCGGAGCATGCAGAAATACAGTTGCAGCATATTCTCAAATATCTGGATGCTGCTATTAGAACAGTTTATGTCTGGGAAATAAGAATTTAAAATAAACATTGAGCCAAATCCTACAGCCCTTAACCTGGGCAAACTTCCATTCACCAAAGTACAACAAGAAGTAAAATTCTTCTCTTTTTGTTAGGTTTATATAGATTTAAACAGAGTCAACCACATTTCTTGAATTGAGATCTGTCCGTCTGAAAGCTAAGACCATCTGCTAGTGCAAATGGAGAACGTGTAGAACTCTAGCCCTGGATTATTTCAATGTAAAGCATCAGGTCTGCTAAGAGCATGGCACCAAAACAAGACAAACAAGGCATTCGATTATCATTACAACTCTGCCATAAGTTTGGCATTCTTGAACTAGGCTGTTTGTCCCGATTATTAATTCACTTTAGGAACAACAAAAGGACAAAGATTATTCTTTGGAACGCTAACAGAAATTTAACACTAACAGAAAAGATACTTAAAAAAATGTTTTAAGCACTATTCTTGACATGTTTTCATTTGATCCATTTCTCTATAAACACACAAAGTCACGCATGTTAAGATCCTGGTCACCTGAAAGCAATAACTTCTCTTTTGGATAGATGTGAAGTGCACCTTTCTCCATGCCCAAAGCAGACTCTGCCCTCAGGCATGGGGGCATGAAACATCTCGCCACAAATACCATCATGCAAACGCAGCTAGATGTAAATATGCACTGGCAAGAGTCGGTAGTCTTACAGTATTCATCCACACAGCTGCAGGAAGATTCAACAAGCCCAGAGCCTGTACTACTGCTCTATCTCAGGGGCCTTTGGAGAAGCATACAATCTCTTTATGAAGAACAAACAAAAATATAGGGTGTTTTTTTGTAGGGGGGATGGTGATGTTCAGATGCAGAGCATCAAGGTTATAATAAGCAGAAATCAATTCTAAATGCTACACTTAAGCTATTCCTGGAACCCTTTTTTTCCTATTTGTTCTTGAAACACAACCAGCAGCAAAAAAACCAAACCCCAAAGAATATCCCTCTAATAAAAGATAAAAATTATAGTGATACATGTACATGTGCTTGCACGCACCCCAGACTAAACCAGCCACAGCTCTGCATCAATATTTTTTAAGCAGTCTGACAATATGCCGGGATGTCTCATGTAAATAGCAACCAGGCTGAATCAATAATTAACAGTAGCTGGAATTACACAGTATTTCAAGCATATTTTATCCCTATGGTACATGTTGGCTGTCTCAATATCTGAAGATAAAAACTTGTTACTCAGCACATTGTGTGATAGCTGACTTTATCCTTCCAGCTCTGCCTTGTGATGACAAGCAGGTTGGTTTTCTCCCCCCACCTTGCAAAAGTTCTAATCACTGTAACACAATTACACATTAACACTACACATTTTGGGCAGCAAACCAGTTATCTGCATGCTAATCATCTGCTTATACCTTATTCTTACACAAACTACTGCAGTTCCAAGGCAGTTGCAGTTATTACTCCTGTCAGCTTATTCTCCAGAAAACCTGGGACCCCAAACCACTGCTTTTCTCCTCACAGAAATACCAAGTGTCATTATCTCACAGAGCTAGAACAAACCTTCAGAAGCATTCCAAAAACCCCAAACCTCCCCAAAAAACTCACAAGAATTCTTCTGAATATTTATATTGTTTGTTCATCAGTACTACATAAGAAACTTGTGGCATGGTCTGTATAATCCTTTTCCATCATATTATTTACATTTAAACCATGCTTTATATAAGTTGGCATTCAGTTAAGGAGACTCCAATAGCCTTGTGTATATATCTCTTGTGCCATTGAGTCTGGATATAACCATTTATCTTTGGACTGCTAAAATACTGGGGGTAGTTCACAGAGCATATTACTGGGGAGTGAAGATAACTATCTCTATCAAGATTAAGATAGATTAATTATTTGACTAAGGCAAAGCAGAAGATTCTATAAAAAGATACCTGAAGGGCAGAGCACAGCAAGCAGAAAGAGAAGGTGCATTACATACCAGATTATTAATTATTAAGTGAACTGACCTTATCTGAATCAAATAAATACTTTTTTTTTTTCACTTCATCAGTAACCCACCCCCAAAACCAATACAAGGTGCATTACTGATGGACTTACTGCTGTTCAGGAATCTAGAAATTATATTTGAACAGACTAGCAGAAATTCTGTGGCAATGTATGACTTTCCACTTTGTATACAATGCTACAGCAGTGGAGAAAAGGTCTACTGTCAAACAAAAGCAATTGCTACAGAAAGCCTCAAAACAGAGCAAACTTGGGAGCGCAACTGGGACATCAGGTTTAGCCATAGCACCTAAATCAGTGTCCAGACTGACAGGGAGCGAGAAACCAAAGCAGCGCGAAGAACCCAAATGTCCTTTACCCAGAGTAGGCTGCAAAACACAGTTGCTCAACTCACACATAAGTGGCAGGCTGTTAAACTAACTCAAAAGCAGGTTCGCTTTCAGGTTTCTTCAGGTCCCTGGACTTCACTCAAAGCTCACAGAAATGAATGTCACTCAGTGGAAGTAGTATCTCTTAACTAATTGGAAACTCCCAACAAAGAAGAAATTGGGGGTAGAAAATTACGCAACTAGCTCAGACAAGGAAAAAAAAACTTTGTATTTGCTAGGTTGAGCCAACAGAGCTTCTCAACTTACAACTTCAGATTCTGTGATTAACTAAAAAAACGAAGACATAGCAACTAACGCTAATTCATAGTAAGGAATGTAAAGATGTCACATAACGACAGATTGGGTAATCCCTGCTGGGTGTAAAATCTTGATGGCAAAATACCAAATAGCATGAATTTATACATGTTATGCAATCGGCTCCCATTTCTTCTAGTTTGGTCTCAAAATAAAAGAAAAAAAAAGAAAGAAAGAAAAGAAAAAGGCATGCAAAAAATTCCAACTCAGCATAAAGTATTTTAAATTATTTTTGAAACAAGCAATGGCTATTATTGCCATAAAATCTGCATGAACTCTGTAGTGATGCTCTCAAGGGAAACATCACCTCCTCACTTCCTTGCATGCAAACAACAATCCTGCTTCCTGACTGGCTGCAAATTTCAACTCCCCTTGAGAACACATTTAAAAAAAAAAAAATAAAAATTATATTTATTTCATTAAAATCAGAGATAACCCTTCAAAGTGAGCATAAGGACATTGAACCCTCTGAAGTCCACAATTTCAGGTTAAACCATTAGAAAGATACAGCAAATCACAAGTTCCAGTCCCCAAATGCCACTGTGCACAAAGACACATTTCTCAGATGCAGCTTCTATTTGGACTTATCTCTAATTTCTATGATTAGTGCAATGAATATATGCATCAATATGCATCTGGGATTTGTTTTACTGAATAGTTATATGCTGCTCAGAAACACTAATAAGGAGTTTGTCTTTAGATCAGTATCTGCATCCGCCTGTGGACATTAAAATAAACAAGAATCTGTGGCAGCTTATTAGAATTTAATATCACATTCTAGTTTTGGCAGTAGCAGTATTAAAACCTATTGATTAGTATAACTTCATAGATTTTTCATGAAAATACAAGTTCTAAGTATACTGTCAGGTGCATGCCTTTAATATTAGTCTCCTTTATTATTATTATTTTACTGTATTTCCAGTGTTTTCTGCCTCCTCATGTCTCCATAAAGTTTTCTTTTGTTACGACTTTTTAAACCAGAGTGGCTGATCTTCAGCCAGTTTCACCTGCAAAATCTAATGGAAGTGTCCTGTCTATGAATGTAACAACTTCTTGTAGGAAACTTTTCAACTATCCCTTTTCATGCATCACAGCATCCTCTGCTCTCCAAGCTCTCAGTCCTTTCTCTACATCAGTGTAAACCAAAATCACAGAGAGGACGATTAGTGAATTCAAATTTTGACTGAGCTTTCAGGGAAAAAAAAAAAAAAACACCAAAGAGAGACAAGGAAAACCACCTACCCTCCACTTCATACAACCATGATTTCAGCTACCTCATGAACAACAAACTTTCTCGGCTTTTGCTTATAACCTCTTTCACTACCAATTTTCCACACAAAAGGTTAGTAACAGCCAACCCACGACTTCATTAGCTTCCATGTCTCCCAGGTAACTCAAGGGCAGCTCCATGGCTGGAGCTACGGAACAGAACGGACACGATGAAATCATGAACACACAGAAGCTCGGTGACCTTGGAACAAAGGCACAGGGCTGCCCTTGTTGCACTGGGAAGCCACTGGCACCTTCTGGGAACGCATGCTTCCTGCCTGGCCCTCTCCCATTCAAGAATGGGATTCAAAGAACAGGCTTTACTGGCTTTCAGCTAAGTGAAAATTCTAGTAACAAGCCATATGACAGCTGGCTAACTATTAGCAAGCAATAGATTTTAAAATGTTGTACAGAGAGAACACAGATTTAATCACTCTCTACACAAAAGCAAGCACAAATTATTTTAAACAGAAAAACGTAAGGGAGTTTTGTTCATTTCTTTGGAAGTTGACAACAATTAAAGTTAACTCAAATAAAATACATCAGTTCTCCATCATTCTAATACTCAGAAGAAATATATACAAGATATCACTAAATTATCACAATTTTCTTCATTTATATAAATGACAATCATTTTTATCCAACCCAAACTTCAAATTCATTCTAGACTGCACAGTCATTTATAGTAGAATCAAATCACACACCGTCTTCATACCCCTGGGTTAAAAAAAAAAAAAATCAAGATTAATTCTTAACAGCTTCATAGATATCTTGTTTCTTCATTAATTGATTTTCAAGGTGTTCTGAAAAGCAGCGTTTTCTTTAGGAATGAAGGGGGGGAAAAAGAGAAAAAATAACAAAAGAGTAATCTTTCTCCTCTGTTCATCTAGAGTTCAATGTGGCTAAAAGAAAGACTAGAACAGACTTGCTACAAATTTTATTCCACAATAGTACTGTAGAATATTAGGCAGGAAAAAAACCACACGTGATTAGGCTATTACAAAAATGAAATACTACCTATTATGTGCTTATTTAAGAGCTTTCTAATTTGCTTCACAAACAGCTTAAAATGCTTGATCGTAAGCAAGACAGGAAATACTAAGAATGTAGTCATTCTTAGTCATTCACAAGCACACTAATGTGAAACAATTTGAAAAAATACAGAAAACAGCATTATTAATCTAACTGAATCCTGTAGCATCAAAATTTAGCCATATTTGGAAGTGAGAGGTAAGATAAGACCCTGAGAAAGAATTTAAAGATCTCCAAACCTCTTTCCACACCACAGCCATCTTGACAGGAAACTTTCAAGGACTACCCTGTGTCAAAGAAGACATTATCACACAGGTGACATGACATGAGAATAAAACTTATTTTGACTGGGGAAGTTAGGAGAATCTTCATGCTAACTATAATTTACTTGCCTTTGTCTCTGAAATAAGCACATATGCAAAGTAACTTATTTCATAGAGTGTTCACTACAGCTGAGATGTATTAAGGACTATATTTGAATGTGAGTTGCAGTAAATCAGACAATTGTTTCTATTACAGCTTGCAAAAACAAAATCTAGGCAATTGAAAGATAAATACTACAACCTAATCTGACAAATCTAATTCTTCATATTCCCCAAGATGAGATCTGTTCTGAAAATTAGAGAAGATGGCAAATGCTAAAAAAAAACCAAACCACCAAAAAAACCCATAAAAAACATGTTTAACAAAATCTCAAACCATTATATTAATTTTGCCAAGACAAACAGAAAATTGGTAGAGCATCAACCAAAAAGTGTCATGAAGAAAAAAAAATTTGCAAGTATTCTCACCTCATAAAGAAAACCATAATACCCATAAAACATTAGTTCAACTTTTTAAAAAAGTCGGCCATTTACAGCAAAGCAAAACTCCCTAATGTTATCAATGCTACCTAAAAGATCCTACTCATATTAGCCATAATTGTTCCAGTGAGATACTGTCCTATGGAGCTATACAGTACAAGGTAATAAGTGACATTTCTGATAGTCAGTGAGCTAGTGTGGGATCTAGTGCACGTCTGTGGCCTGATCTCCAAGACTGGAGACTTCTGGGAACGTGGATGTTTCAGTTTCTGATAAATGATTTGTCAAATTCAGACATTTTCCAGCTCCCATTGCACTAACTAATTCAGAAGACAGAAAACCAACAAAAAAGCTACTTTGTATGTTCTGAGTTAGCCTGCAAACGAACATTGGGGTCTAGACAAGTCTTCAGAACAGCGGCTATGGGAACTGGGGTTGTTAAACCTGGAGAAAAGGAGGCTTAGGGGGGACCTTATTGCTCTCTACAACTCCCTAAAAGGAGGCTGTAGCGAGGTGGGTGTTGTTGGTCACTTCTCCCAAGTAGCAAGCCATAGGACAAGAGGAAATGGGCCCCAAGTTGCACCAGAGCAGGTTTAGATTGGATATTAGGAAACATTTCTTCACTGAAAGGGTGGCCAAGCATTGGAACAGGCTGCCCAGGGAGGTGGTGGAGTCACCATCCTTGGAGGAATTTACAAGATGTGTGTGTAGATGTGGCACTTAGGCACATGGTTTAGCGGTGGACTTGGCAGTGCTAGGTTAATGGCTGGACTATGATCTTAAAGGTCTTTTCCAACCTAAACAATTCCATGATTCTATGATTAAAGCTGTGAAGTCAAGCACTGAAATTCAAAGCCACCAGAATTAAGCCCTTACTTACCCCTTTTCTGCATAAGCTGAGTCTTCTTCTTGCTGCAGGCTGGCTAAGGCCGTGATCCTCCTAAACCAAAGCTTTCTCACCCTAGGCTCCTTATCCACCCCACTGCTTCCTACCACATCATCCAGTGCTCCTTCTCCACTCCCCAACTACAACGCCTTCTACTCACCCAGGTCTCTTCATCATCTCCCTGCTTCTTCTTCACTGTCTGTCTTCAGATTTTCACCCCACAAAAAATAATTGTTCCTTCACACCAAGGCGTCTAACAAAAGAGGATTGCCATCCTCTTCCCCATAACTAGGTCCTAATTCTAGTCCCCTTGCTAATCCTGCCCTCACTGTCAGGCCAAATAAGTCTAGCAAGCGGTTCTTCATATTTGCCCAATTACTTCCCCATTCCAGCATATTTGCCTATTCCAGACCACACTGATTTCCCCAGCAAGTATCCAGTCCCAAGTTTTTAGCTGCAGAAAGGTGACAGAAAGTCTAGCCAACATTTAAACAAAGAATGTCAGAAAAAAGTCAAAGCTCTTTATGTCTCTGCTTGCTAGTAAGAACAGGCTATCCAGAAAATCTCTAGCTAGTTTTGATATCACTACGGTACAAGTACCTGCATCCTTTTGGACCTACACTGGACCTCTTCGTGAACCATCAAACTCTCTGCAGACCCACTGGTAAATTGTGAAGTGCTAGACAGACATTTTCTTGCCCTTCAACCGGAGCTCAGAAAAAGAAGAAATAACATCTTTATCACAGTGTGCGTGGATGAGATGAGAAACAGAAAACTCAAATGTCTGTGCTCTTCTCTGGCAAACATAAATTTGTGGGCATTCACAAAATACCCACTGTATTTTGGAACATCTGTCCTTATGCCATATCCATCTGAAAATATTTGTATTATACTTGTTGAGTTTATGTCATTTGTGCCTGCATACAGGAGGTCTGAAAACAGACTGAAACACTAACAAGTAATACATAAAGCCAAAGCCGTTTAGGACTGGGATGCATTTCATTCAAAACCTGCACCATAAAATACTTACCATTAATCTGGATAACTATTGCAGTATTTACAAAGAACAAAGATTTCTGAACTATACAAGACTTCAAACACTGTCTTCTCACTGGGCACATTTAATGTAAAACCTAAACCAATCCCCCCCTTCAAATAATGCTCCTCTCCTTCCTTCTGCCTGCTCCCCCCTCCCTAGATACCACCCTTTCCTACTCCAGCTTTACTGATATCCGTCAACCCCAGGACGCTCTGAAAAGGAAAAAAATTGGGAGGCCATGCGGAGGCCAGGTGGCTACAGCTGAGGTAAAAATTAAAGCCATTACCTGTGTGGAAGTTACACCTGATCTTGATCCACCTCTTCACATCTCACTTGGAAGAGCTAGGACTGCCACCCCCACCACTTCCACCTGTTTCCCCAGTAAGGAAGTAGGTATGAGTGTGGATGAAAATTAAACAACTGGAAGAAGAGACCTTTAAGAAAAGATCATCATGATGGTAGTATTCACATAAACCCTTCTGAACACGTCTCCTAAACCAAGATTAAATACCAACCGGCGAAGAGTTTTGTAGCCTTTATGGAGCTCTGGGAGTTCTGAAATCTTCTGAAAATTCTAATTTCCCATGGATAGGAGCAGTTTGAAAGCTACATAGTAAAAAGACCTCCCCTATGCTCTTCCTGTTCTGCAGTAGCGTGGAAAACATTGCCTTCAGCAGAGAAGTTTTTTTTCTCTGCAGTACTCCGGACTTGAAGAACAGGCATCTGTGGCCTGAGACACAACAAATCCACAGCTAGGACTGCTTTAAAATTTCAGAAAGCTAGCAAAGACAGTGGCAAACACCTCGTAAAAGTCATTGACAGAACCTACCTTTACATTCACAGAACAGGAGGCTTACAAGCTTCCCTGAAACTGAGTTTTGCTTGCATTTTTATTTGGAAAAAGATGTTTTCTCAGATGTTGCAAACCTACAGCCTGCAGACAGATCTAAAGTCCAAATTGTAACCTGACTAAATTGAGTTCCAACTTCTGCCTGCTCTCAGTTTCCCCACACCAGCTTGCCTCTGCCCTCCCCAGATGCCACAGCCGCTCATACTGCTCTCACTGCTCTGCTTTTCCACCCACCAACAAAAACTTCTAATTCAACCCAGTGAGGCAGAAGTGGGGCATATCCACATGGCCCCTGCTGAGACATACGGAATGGCAAAAATCTGAATTTCCATAACAGGATACACGAGAGGCATTAGTTTATGCCAAGTTGTGGTAAACTACCACAGCTCTCCGATCCCAAAATCCAAATTCTTCAAACAGTCTCAATACTTAAGTGGGTACACATGCTGCAAGCAACCTGCATCGTCAGTATCTGCACAGTTCATTTGTGGCTTCCCATATCTCAAATACCATGCTCAGAGTTAGATGTTCACCATTAAAAGAGTTCAAACATTATTTTGTGTTAGCATTTTTAATGAATATTTAAATAAATTCTGGGAAAACAGATCTGAAAACATATAACAGAAAGCTAGAACTTCAATGGAGACAAGCCTTATTACTAATAAATTATACTCTGGGTAACATCAGATGGATGAAAGACAAAAATCTAGACACAAGCATTAATTGTATTTTTCTTAATCTGTAACTTGACTTAAAAATAAAAGGCTCGCCATTACAACTTAAAATCTTCAGCTGCATTAATACAGCCAAATGTAAAAATTAGTAAGATATAAAACAGGTTTTGAAAAGGATATTAAAAGAATCACACCTGCATTTCAAATCTCATATGATTTCCCATGCTGACACTTCAGAAGGTTTGCAAATGCCAATGTATAAGTCATTCTCTGTCCAAAATCTACCTTTTTAATATTAGCCATTAACAAAATTAATTGTGGTATTTTCCTTCAGTGGATTTTTTTAAAAAGATATTTGATAGTTTTCACATAAAATACTGTACCAGATATTCACCGTCAGCCACCTCCAGGACAGCTGTTGTCTAAAATGAATGTTATTTCAATTACAAGGTTTCTTCTTGGTGACTCTTAAGAATATAAATATGTTCTGATTAATTTTACAGATCTACACGAAGTAGAAGGATTTGTGAAATCTCCACAATATCATGCTCATCCACGAAGAGAAGCTCTAAATAAGTATACCATCTACAGAAGCTTAGTGAAGTCTGATGATTGCGACATCAGTAACTACTGATATACTACGCTGATATAGCACAGGAGACTGACTTACTAGTAGACGAACTAATAAATAAAAAGTAACCTGAAGAAGGACTGTCAATGATAAATTATAAGTGTTGTCAGTATGTAATTTTGACTCATAAAAGTCTTATTTTAGATTTGCATGCTCTTTTAAACATGGTATAGATAACTTCTGTTCAATAATCCCAGAGATATTGTACCTCTGTACAGCATTTATTTATAAATACCTTAACACAAAGAAACACTTTAATAAGGATCTATTCAATTTGATATTTAAGAATACAGACAAAAGCACCTTATTTTCACCTGCTCACAAAACTGTGTATTGCGTTTATAGTTCAATAGTACAGATGATTTACATGCTAAATACTGCAACTGCTTTGCCCCACCGTTCCCAGGTTAAATAGGTAATATTCTACCTACTTCCTACAATTACCATCATGTTTTATTTGAAACTATTCATGTTCTTTTGGACAGCTTAACCCTGGAATTCCATTAGACAGAATCATTGCATTTTTTAGTCAACATTTCATAGCCTTACTTACCTCACCTCAAGCCAGAGACACAGAATAATGAATCATTCAAAACTAACTGCAACATGAAAAAGCAGAAAAGCCTCCTTTAGAAGAAATTAAACATGATCCTCTAATTGGCTTGCACTGAAAAAATAACCCTCTTAGTGTTAAATAAAAGTTTTACAGAAGAATTAATTTGAGGATTCAATGAAGATATAAAAGGGAGAGGGGAGGGGGGAGAGGACAACATTGTTTTATGAAGTTCACCACTAAAACTAGTCAATGGACAGACCATAAAGCCTCTTCTGTCTGCACTGTGCTAATGCAAGAGACCTAGGAACTCCTGCAGGTGCCAAGCACGGGCTTTCCCCTCCTTGCAACATGCTCCCACTGCCTGAAGAAGGGATGGTGAGCCATCTGGGGAAGAAGGAGCCTGCAAACTGCAAGATGAAAGAGATTGGGGAAGAAGGAGCCTGCGAACTGCAAGATGAAAGAGAGAAGGTCCGTGAGGAGAGGAAGAGCCTTTGCTATTGAATTATCACGGCCTATTAGGAATGTATTACTGGTATACTGTAAGACAGCTGAAGCCCAGGCTGTTGTCTCATTCTGCAGTGCACCAAACACATCATTTCAGTCACAAGTGGAGCCTGCTTGTAATTAAACTAACATCTGTTGATACTTAATCCATTTATTCAATTCCTAATACATGCAAGCTTTTTGCATTTAATCTCTTATCCATAAGGACATTCTTTGACCTCTGCTTTGGCATTAGGCAACTCAATGTTGACTAACCTTAAGTATAACCTTAGGCCCTCTGTGCTTTGGAAATTAATTTTTGCCCTGGGATTCTTTCAGTTTATCAAATGATACAAAGCTAGAAGTTCATCTTACTTGTTAATCCGTATTAGTTGTCCTATTTCTAATAGAAATATTGCATGCTTCATTGAGTCTTCACAAGTTGCATTTCCTGACCCCCAGGGCTCACAAAAAAGGAAGTAAATTAAAATTGTCAAAGACTTATACATTGGTTTTTGTACTGTTGCACATTAGCATGCTATTACAAATAGAACAGATGGAAGGGTATAAGAAATGTTGTGTGGATTTTCACAAATTTTAGGTTCCTCTCTGAAAACAGGATTTCTCTCCTTAACATCTTCCTCCAGTGCAAGTTTGCCAGTGGACATTTGCAGGTATGTTTAAGGGCTAAACTTTAATCCTATTTTGGGTTTGGGGCTTTCTGAGTAGGATGGTTAGAAGCTAGGTAAAATGAGAAAAGACAACCACAACAGAGACAATTTAGACAATCAGGCTGTGATGCACAAACCCTGTTTAAAGAATGGGAGCCACAACAAGAACAAAGTACTAACTCAGGAACAAAAAAGATTTTGTAAAATATGCAAAAGATTTCTGAAAAGCCAGGACTGTAACAAAACTCATAGCTCACAGAACATTATTCTCAATACCATTCTCCAACTCCTAACATGAAATAAATAGGACCTAAGAGTCCACTGTAATTGTTAACAAAATTAGATACATCAGGAACTACCAAGGATTGATTTTGCAAATGAAAGAAGTCTGAAAAATAGCATTATCCAATTAATTTGGAAGAGCTTTAAACTGAAAAACATGTTCCACTTTTACACTTTAAAGTGAACATTTCATTGCTTTTTTTTTTTTCCCCCCTCTTTCTTTTTAAACAGCTTTCATTGCATCATGCAGTATAAGGATTACAGTCACAGGCCCACAGAGAACTATGTAAACAGGTGGGAACGTGTTTGGAAAATTCACTAGACTACCTGCACCTGCAAATTATGCACTGAGAAGAAACAGATGGCAGTTCAGCTTTGCACTGCAGCCTCCTCCCCACCCCCGCCAAATATTCAGGTAATGTATTCATGTATGTTCAGTCTGTGTCTCCAAGTATACAGCTGAAATTAATAGGAAATTTTCTCTAAGACTGGAAAATATGTTTAAGTGCTCCAAACAAATATCAAATTCACATGGTGTTAAAATACGCATAGAAATATGAGATTTTTTTATTAAAGAAAAAATCATTAGTCTCAATGTAAATTCCCGTGGAGCTCCACAATGTGGGTTCTCACCTGCTTATCACAACTATGCTCCAAAATGCTGCAAAAAGCTTCTGCACTCTTTTGTCAAAGTATCTATCAAATATATTGTACATCACAGATTTGAGCTATTGTGATAAACCGATCCCGTGGAGTTTAAAAATACTAGGAAACATTATTACATTTCTAAACAAAATTATGAGGGCAGGCAATAATGTACCTTCACGGGCATGGTGCAGGACAGGGCTGAAACTAACATAAATTCCAGTTTAGCACTGCACTGGCTAAGGGTGTCTGCATTCAGGAGGTTTCAATTAAAGAGGAATTTAGGAAGCCTTAATGATAATTCTACTCTGTAGACATGATAGAAGAGACCAGCTCTTGTTTCAGAATGTAGTCTTACACACACACACGCAAAATAAATCTGGCTTTATAATGTTTTCCTCCAAATGCATCTACAATCTCCTTTTTTCTGTTTTCTTTCTTCTGTGAAATGTATGAGAATTGTATTAATGGAGTAAAGACTTACCTCCTGCATAGGTAACCAACCTCAGATCATCAACAAATACACTGGACAGAAATAATACTTAAAATATAGAAAAGGAAAAAAAAAATCCTTTCTGCTTATTCATTCTCCACCAAAGAAAACAAATCAGAGAAAAATATCATCAATACTGGAAATTCTCAGGATTATCATTATTATTAACATCAGTTAACATGATTTGTTAGCATTTCTTCTGCTTTAACACTCCTCACCAAAATACAGTGGACAGAGCCTTTCCACCACCAGGGAGTTGGCCTTCCAGTGTCCATATGCACACGGGACATCAGAAGGCTACCCAACTTTCCAAGCCAAACTCTGCTTTCTGCTCCTGAATGATAATCAATAAACTGAAGCCAGAGCCACACAGAATCAAAGCTTGGTGGTCAGCTGTTACCTCTGGCTCTTGATGGCTGGAAATGCTATGAAAAGGCACCACGCTCACCCAAGCAGAATGAAAGGGGGAACAAGTATTTTCACTCACTCTCTCGAACAGTCCTTGTGGTTGACTTTGAAGCAATCCCACAGTCCCCACAGAGAAACACATAAGCATGTACAGGACCCATCAATCCTTCATTGCAGGACAGAAACCCTGCCTGCTCTGCACAAAAGAGAAAGTTGGATGATGATTGCTCTCATCTATTTAACTGTTACTGTGTCAAGAACGGTTTTCTTTTCAGGTGGTTTTCCAAGGTAATTCATTCGTGCCATCTGTCAGCACCTTCTACTACTTTCAAATGGCAGGGCAAGCTGTTAGCACATCAGCGTGGGCAGATGTTGATGCCACCTTTGTTTTGGTTACCCCTGGAGGAAATGGGACCGTGCCAGGCACACAATGCAGCCGGTTAGCAGTGACAGCCAGTAAATAGCCTGCATAATGTAAGAGTCACATCTGACAGCTCTACCAGGTGATGCCTTGCTATTATTCAGCCACTCTGCAGCAATATATTTTACTGGTATTTTTATTGCCAGCATGATAATTTAAGCCTGGTGAAAAGCTCCTCTGGCCAAAAAAGAGGAGATGGGGTTGAGGGAAATTTAAGATGTTTAATCTGTTTAAACCAAGAGTTAAAATAATGTCTGTCCTCAATACTGGAAGAATTAATGAATAAAGCTCACATAGTAGGAATATCTTCTGATCAGCTCATTGGTTGGGAGAGGCAGCACAAGAAGAGAAGAGCAAATATATAGGAAAAAGGAAAAAAGAAAAGATTGTCAGCCTCTTTTGGATTCTACGCAAAATCTTACCAACAGCTATGAAGGGAAGAGAAAGAGACATAGAACAGTGTAGAACTCAGGTTTACGAAAACCAGACCCACATAACATGGTTCTTAACATTGTCTAGACAATTGCAGTAAGTCTTTGTGTCTATTTCGGCTTCACTAAAGTGGCTGATAATATATTATATGGGATATGAATCAAAAGAAGGATTAAAAGTCTAAAATGGAAGTGGCTAAAGAAGTGATCCGAGTAATGCTGGAAGTACTTTCCAGCTACAGAAAGGTCATTAGCAGAGTTCCACAAGGACAGATCTTGGCATGGGCCTTACTATTTTTTTTAGTTTACTTGGCAATTAAAATATGAGTGATAACGAAGCTTGCTAATAACACAGAGCTGGGAGGTACAGTCAATACGAAGAAAAAAAAACAGTCTCCCTGAAGAACTGCATGATCCTGAGGACTGAAAGAACAGGGATGGAATTGCATTTAGGAAAACAGAGTAAGAATGACCACATACTTAATACCAACAAAACAAGCTGATGTAAAAGTGGCTGCATGGCTATAAACAACAGTTTATAGCTCTAATAGCAGATAAAACCAATATGACAGAGCTATATTGCAAGGGAGTGTGTAGTGAAAGACAACTTCACTGGTACAGCAAATAGATATGCAATTATACCAGTCACTAGTAAAACCTCATCTAACAGGCATGCACAAGTTTCAGTTATTCTTCTTCAATCCAAAGTAAGGCATAGGATTAGCAAAAGACTTCAGGAACCGTAAAAGAGTTCAAATTGTTTGTCAAACAAAAGCCAGAGAAAATACCAGGTAACTGCAAACATGTAAGAGGCAGGAAAGTAAATCCAAGAGTGAATAGGGAACAAAAGCTATTTATGCTAAAGAAATTTTTTTTTGCACCACAATAAAAAAGGCACAGGTTGGCTATGAAGGAATTTTCATTGACAGTTAACAGGGGTTTATGTGATGGAAGGCCTGGAAAAACATTCCCAAGGAACTTGAGAGAAGGGCAAACAAAAGTCTGGTTTTAAAATGAAGTTTGATATGTTTCCGTGGGGACCATATGTTGCCTCAGTCTGTGCTAGCAGAACACATTTATGAATCAGATGGTCCCTAAAAAAACAGCTTTAAGCCTGGTCTAGTTCAAACATACCTATGAATGCACAAAGATGGGCTATCACAAAGTACATCTTAAATGCAGTGCTGATATGCAAGCTAAGAAAACAACAGATGACGGACTTTAGGGAACACATGTATGTAGCTGAAGGAGAGAAAAAGAGTTTTCGTTTTCTTTTTTCCTTTTTTGGCAATAGGATGGGCTGATGTTATACCACAGAAAGAGTCTAAGTGAGCCAGGTTATCATGGCTCTGTTTATAGTACCCTTGTTTACAGTAGTAGTTCCTGGCACTTCATGCATTTTTCATAGCTGTTCTTGTTAATATATACTGTATTCCTTGGAGTGCCAACAAAAAGGGCACTTAGTTGTTACCAGCATTTTGCGACGTTATTTTAATAACAAAACAAGTAGCAAGAACAGCACCTTCTAAAAGTCTTACACAACTACAACGTACTTGTGGTAAAAAAAACTTGACAACAGCATCCCAAAAGAACAAATGTAAATACAACTTTCAGTGCCTAGTCCCTGAGCCACTGATAACCATAAAGGTTTTTTAAAGCATATTTCCTTACTTGTGCACACAAACATATGAGCAGTTGGATGCACATCCATTAAAACATGTTAACACCATGTTTCTATAAGCAAAACCAGTTGTTGTACACAAATGCTGATCCGCATGCATAATTTGGTATCTGGCCTAAAAATTACTGGTTTTCATGTAAAAAACTGATAATTTCAGAATCAAGAATCCAAAATTTGAAGCAGCAGTGAAGAAGGCACCCTGACCCTACAGACAGTTTATTATGAGGCACTCTTAACAAGCAAATCTGAAGATGCATTACTCCACTTACATAAATCCTTCCCTTTCAAAGCCTTGTTCCTTCTTCCTGCCAAATCAATAAATGGCCTCTGCCCCACTTAGTGACTCGCCCCATGCACTCACTTTCATGTTCTCCCTCCCAACTTCAGTATAAAATTACCTTTTCCTCCACATGCATCTGGTCCCTGACTATACACTTTTTCATATCATCATGAAGGGCAAAATTCTTCCTTCCTTTCACAGGCTGCAGCCCCCTCCACCAGAAAAATAGAACAACAGCTAGTAAATCTACTGTCAGATACCCTTGATGAAATCAGGATGCATAAGATACACAATTTTTTTAGTACTTTCTAAAAATTAAGGGGATTCCTTTTTCACTGCTCAGCTATGTTTGGCTTAAATGTAAATTCAGCTTGAGGTTTTGCATATATCAAATCAAAGAAACATGTTTACAGAAAACCATTCTAATCAGCTTATGCTAGCGTTCAAAGCCCTTCTAAGAGAACAGCTACAAAGACAGCAGGGGAAAAAAAAAAAGCGAACAACAATTTCTAGCAAATACTTAGCTTCCCAGTAGAGACAAGGCTAAGGAGTCCCAAGAGCATTGCAGCCATAGTTGCAATGGTTTATCTCATTTCAGTACTTCACAACTGTCCCCATCAACATGTTCCCTTTTTCAAAAACAGCAACATGCAAGACTCTCAAAACAAGTGAGTGCTTCAAAAATTCTGCAGGTATTCTCCCTCCCTGAGATCACAGAAATAAATCCACCTTCCAGTTTTGCCTTAAAATGTTCATATTTTAAAAAAACTAGAAGTAAGAAGCTAAAGTTACTATTTTGAAATATTAAAGAATCCTTATAATAAAGCATATGGAAAGTGAAACAGAAGACCCAAGAAACAAGCAAGATTTCTCTCTCTGAACAAAAAAAAAGTAAATGCCAATAAACTAATTTCAGATTTTAAAAAAATCTTTTAAGAATCAAAGTTTTAGGCACGTACACCATTTTATTAAATTTAAATTGATCCAGCTATATAGTATGAAACACAGAATGAATGTGCATGTATGAATCCTTTTAGCTGGTGTATGACAGCACCACTTAATTATTTTTACATGCCCTGGAAGAAGAAACTTAAAGACCTAATTGCTGCACTAGTACAATAAGGTCATAACCCAGTGAGACATATGATGACTAAAATAATGTTCCCAAGGAAAACCAGATTTCCTGAAAAATACAAGAATGCAATTAATTTATAAAGAGTATCTCTATGTGGTCATGACATTGTTTTTCTTTTAAAAGTTGTTACAAAGCATAAGAAAGAACATATTTCTCCTAAAGCAAAAAATAAAATGCAATTCAGAGATGCAAGACAGAAGACTTTTCCCTGGGCAAGCAAACCACCAAACACCATTACTGGCTGACTGGGGTTGATAAGACTGACCACGATTTTAACAAGCCAGAGAGCCACTGACTCATAAAATGAGAATGTATTTGACACTGGCTGACTGCCTGGTTCAGAGCTTGCTGCACCCAGCAACCTTGGGTTCACTGTGAAATACAGTTTAGACAGAAGAACAGATCACCACTGCCCTAAGCAGCAAACCACGACAACTCAAACAGCTGCCATATGAGAGTGATGACAGGAACAGGGAGGCAGTGGAGCCAGGATCTCTCTCCACTGAGGATGCAGCAGGGAATGTCATGCCTGTGGCATCCAGCACAGCCTCAGGACTGGCAGGATGGCAGCCTCTCTGAGCCACACACCAGCAGCCCCAAGGACACCAGGGCTTGGGCTGGAGAGCCAGGGGAGGCTCTTCGTACCAGGACAGCAAGCCCCCATCTTTGCTGAACTGATGGCCATGCACGTCATCTCCACAAGTACTCAGCCCCGGACACCAAGACCCTACACCTGCAGAGGGACCACCATCCTTGCTGCTGACAGCCCCCCAGTCCACAGCTACCCCACTGCATGCAAAAAAAGACTAAGGGACCACATGCAGCCCAACATGGGAAGGACAAGGCGGTCCTAGTCAGGCAGTTGCTTCACTTCACTTTTTAAAGTAATCCCTTCCATAGCAACTCACACCACTACTTTGATCAAATTTTGAGAAGCCAGTCCTAGAGTGTCATAGCCATTACTTCATTCTCTACTGTTCATCATGGAGACATCGCGTACCAAGGTGGGATGAGAAGGAAGGATGCCAGCAAGAATGCAGAGCACTAAGCATCCCAGAGACCTCCATGGACCACAGAGCCCAAAGAAGGACACATGATGGAGAGGAGCGCAGGAAGAGGGAAGGAAGCCATATTTAGGAATAACTTTTAGGATGAAACAAAAAATGCACTAGCACAGTACACACCTTTTTCTGTTTGTTGGGTTGGTTTGGGGGTTTGGGGGTTTTTTTGTTGTTGTTTTTTGTTTGGGGTTTGTTGTTTTGTTTTGTTTTGTTTTAAATACAAGTCAGAAACACTGATTCCCAAAGTAGTTGTATTTGTACCTCAATGAAGTTTCAATAAGTAAGCATATTTACCACTGATCCTTCCACAATTTCAGTCATCTCTGGGAAAAGTACATTACTCTGAACTGCACTAGAGGCTGACAGATCATTATCTCCGCAGTAACGCCATTCACCCCCTGAAATCAAAAAACAAGCCCAAAATACCAAATTCCATCCTCAACAATTTCTGGATTCATACACTTCCCCTCTCTGTCCTTTCAGCACCATCTCACATTTGTCACTTTTATTGTCTCTTCTTGGGTGCCTGGTCATCTCCTCAAATTGAGGCTCTTTGAAACACAGCAAGTCTAACCTTTGTCTCTCCTCTGGATTTCCTTTTGTTTTCACTCCCTCTTAGTTTGGATGCAATCTTGAGTCTCCATTTCTGCATCCCTTCCACTACATTCAGTCTTTTATGGAACCCCTATCACTTCCCTCCCTGTCATTTCCAGGATTCATGCATTCTTGCTCGCCACCATGACTAATATACTTTCTACGGACAGTGTTATTTGCTGTTTTTATAATTCGTCTCCCAGCTGGCCTAGTTGGCAGCTGTCTTCATCTTCCTAGCCTGCTTCCAAACATCATTCATCTCTTTGAACTCATCTACTCGTTTTCTCATTTCTCAAAAATCAGCCAGTGATTTCTTCATTCTTTTTAAACACCTCCTACCCTATCTCTCACTCTACTAACATCTTCCTTATTCTCATTCTCTCTACTCTCACCTTTCATACTCCGTTTGCTGCCTTTCCTGTTCTTTGCTTAACTGCCCTTATCAGCTTGCCTTCAAACACTTCATAAAATGGGCTTAAAATACTCTGAAACACAATACCATTACAATCACATTATTATATAATTATCTTCCTCACTGACGATTGTCTCCTGTCACATTCAGCAGGTCAGTAAATTGCACTCCATTTGTATTTCTTCAAATATAACTCGATTTGCTTCTAAAGAAGGTGCCTGTTTTTATGGAGTCACATCAATACAACCCCTATAACCCACGGCTCACTCTTTCAGGAAAATGGCAAGCTCAGAAACAGACCAGCTCCCACAGGAGGACATGTGGCTTCTAAAGGGGAAAGGCAAAACACCAACAAAGCTATACCTTCAGACAAATATTTGAAGTCTGTCCAAAACAACAGTCATACATCTTGGTTTATCTTGGTACCTTGATCCATCTCAGTTCTTCACAAGAGCCTTATACAGAAAAAATGTTACACATACATAAATATGATTAACTTCTGTATACATTAGTAACAAGAAAAACCATGCCTAATACTTATCTAAGCACTGGACACTTTACATGTTTATCAACATGTACAGTAACATCCACCACAGAAAACTGGCTATGCGGCAGTAGGCACTTGTCCTGCTCAGTCAATCTCTTCAGGCAAAGTCAAATAACTATGTTTCCTCATTGTTGTGAAAATGATTAAGTTTTGTAACAAACAGAAAGATCAGCCAGTGCACAATAACACTAGGAAAATAGAAAATATCTGTATCCCTATTCAACTGAACAAAATAACCCAGTGTTTTACTATGGACTAAGGAAACCGTTTAGCTGAAAGTCTGATTTCACCCACCAGGTACTTTAAATGTACCTTCAGATGCCTCGTGTATGTTCACTTACCCTCTGGTTATGCAAAAAACAAATCCATTGCCACCACTAGACCTGAATTTTTAATATTCTGCTGTCTCACTCTTGTTTCAGACACAGGATTTCCACACCCTTACTCTCTAAATTTAGCCACCTGGGAGGATAAATCAGGGTAATCCACTTCTACCTACCAATTCTAGTACTGTAGCAAAAAATTATTTATACCTCTGCTATGGATTTATAGCATTAACCACAAAAGGAAATACGATCACTTTGTGTATTAAAACTAGGTACATCTACACTCTCACATTTTTGAAAGCCCATTTACTTCACTGCACGTTAAGGAATTCAGTAATGCTATGAAGACAACACACAGAATACACAGAAGACACTATGAAGACAATGCACAGAAGATGTAACTGGACTTGCCTCTGCAATGTTTTGTTCTTGTTAAGAGAAACAGCTCAATTGTCATTCCCAGCCAATAAACCAGGACATTTACCTGGTGACGTGTCCACAAGTACTGTAAGAAAAACCCTTTCTGAAATATCTTGACAAAATCATTCACAAGTTGCTAAGAGAGAGATCTTCAAAAAGAAACATGCTCTTCTCTGTGCATTAATTCGCATGCACATTTTTAGCAGACACTGGAAGACTGGGCAGATACTGCGCCTGCTGACACTGAGCATCGGTGAAAGATGAAGCAGGCATCTGACCAAGCACATGGTTATTTTCTGCATGTGCTATGCTGTCTTTGACCCTCAACCCAGTGGATGTTTTCAACAGTGCCAGTCATGTCCTGAACCACGTAAATTGCCTTCACAGCCTTCCAGACTTAACCACAGCAAATTTATCTCTCACATCACTGTGAACATATTCATTCCCTTTACAATTTTTATTAGTTTGTTTCATCTCAAGGTAGCCAACTCTCTCTTTCACAGGGACTTTGGATTTACTAATACATCCATCACAGAGAACCTTTGAATGTTAAAACCTTCCATTTCTATGTCCTAGAAGCCAGCAAAAAACATAATGCATATCATAGTACCTAGTCTTAGTCATGTGCCTTGCAGGTATCTGTGAATAGCACACCTTAATTAAATTGTTAATGTTCTACCATACTTCATACTAACACCTAATTCATACAGTTACATCTTCTCAGATTATTTTTCCATTGGTCATAACCCAATTTCAGATTTGCCAGGATACACTGAGAATAACTACTTTCAAGTTACTAGAACTCCATCCATACCTAAAAAACACATTTGGGGCTAGGTATGACTTCTTCCCCTACCTGTTACATAACAGCAAAGGATCCTGATTTCTCTAAACAGAAGCATCATTTAAATTATTAGAATATAATTGTTTGATATTACCACTGTCAGTAAATCTGACTCAAATAAATCAGTCCTATTGCATCTTTGCTATAATTTTTAAATTATAAGACAGTTCAGGTAGCACTACCCATTCTATATTTGACTAATGTTATTTCCAAAAAAAGACGACAGATGGATACTGTGGGATGCTGACCACTCAAAACTCACAAGAAATCAATGCAAGATATAAAGATTCAAATACTACAAGGTCAAGGCCATTTGTATCAGAGACAGTGTGGCCAGCAGGACAAGGGAAGGGATCGTCCCCCATACTCGATGCTGGTGAGGCCGCCACACGAATACTCCAGCACTGAGGTGCTGGAGTGTGTCCAGAGAAGGGCAATGAAGCTCATGAAGGGTCTAGAGAACAAGTCTTACAAAGAGCAGCTACAGGAACTGGGGTTTTTAAGCCTGGAGAAAAGGAGGCTCGGGGGGACCTTATCACTCTCTACAACTAC
Source organism: Falco biarmicus (assembly GCF_023638135.1). Lineage (NCBI taxonomy): Eukaryota > Metazoa > Chordata > Aves > Falconiformes > Falconidae > Falco > Falco biarmicus. Next base: position 61,974,110 of record NC_079290.1, read on the forward strand.
CTGAAAGGAGGCTGTAGGCAGGTGGGCGTCAGTCTCTTCTACCAAATAAGTGATAGGACAAGAAGAAACAGCCTCAAGTTGCACCAGAGCAGGTTTAGATTGGATATTAGGCAACATTTACTCACTGAAAGGGTTGTCAAGCTTTGGAACAGGCTGCCCAGTGAGGGGGTGGAGTCACCATCCCTGGAGGTATTTACAAGATGTGTGTATAGATGTGGCACTTAGGCACGTGGTTTAGCGGTGGACTTGGTAGTGCTAGGTTAATGGCTGGACTCTATGCTCTTAAAAGTCTGTTCTAGCCTAAACCTCTACCTTATTAGCAGTTGTAGGAAAATTACTTTGGGGGAGGAAATTAGAGAAAACTGAGACCTAATAGAAACACAGTAGTACAGAAAGCTTTTTAGGGTAAAATACAGCTATCGCTTTCGGGGTGGTTGGAATCTGCCTTACCACGGCTCCCTGAGCAAGGCACCCTGCCACCTCGGCACCTGCTGACAGGAGTAAGGGAGGGGGGAGCGGAGCGGGGACCCCGCGGCCGGGCTCTGCTGTGCTCCCCGCAGGGGGAACTTGGCGGCACCACACAGCTGATAAGCTGCATAGCGGTTGTCAAAGGAAGAATATATGAGATGTCCACTGCTCAGCCAACAATTGTGGCAAAATTACTTTCCTCAGATGAAATAATCTCATTGTAATACCAACACACACCTCCACCCCAAAGTTACCACCTCCAAGGTACTACTGCATCTCACTGGGTATGTGATACCAATCAGTAACAAGAAACAGGAACAGCTAAAAAAAATTAAAAAGAAGAAGGAAAAAATGGCTAGCAGCAGAGGCTACTCTGCCAGCCTAAGGAATCTTGTGAGGAGAGACAATGATGTTGCAGTTTGTGGCAGTGGTTCTTGAAGTACAATGCTTTTTACTGGGATTTTGATGAAAAGCAACATGAAACAAACAACTTCACTCCAATGTGTTAACAACAGCTCTGCGAACAGCACTGGTACTACCTTCTCCTGTAGTTTTGATTAACCACTGCATAAAAGACACTTTCCTTCTCTTGTGCCCAAGGCTGCATTCCGAGTGTCTTTTTCTCTGCTCTTTGTGCATACCCATGACATCATTAATTTTTGACATAATTTGTGGTCTTACACTAACCACAGACACTACTGCTGACTTTGAGGCTGAATCTCAGTTATTTCTTATTTTAAGTATAAGCAACAATCTAATTAGGTACACACATACCTCAGGAATGAAGGGAATTACAAGCTTATGATTAATTATCTCACGTTACAAAACACAGCAACAGCAGTTTCTTTTTAATTTTGTTTTACATCTTCCTCTGATTTAATCAGGTTTGTTAAGATGATATGGTGTGTTACATGTTACCTAATTCATGGAATAAAGACGCTGGCCTTTCTGAGTAACCTTCTGGCACTAGCAGCACTTCTTGGACATTGCCTAGGGAATCATTACTTTTTCAAAAAAAAAAAAAAAAAAAAAAGATTGTATGATGCATTAAAGAATCTGCCAACCTGGAAGGTGATGTTTTAAAATCAATTAAGCAACCAATGTGCACCAATCCTAACAACCAACATCAACATGTCAAAGAATAAAACGATTTATTCTAGAAAAAAATGGCACTAACAGAATGAATTACCTGAACACATTTTAAATGCATCACCTCAAGAAGGAAATGAAAAAAAAAAAAAAAAAAGGTGTTACATGGGAAAATAGCATATGTTTACTTTGATTCACCTTATTACCTTTAGTAGTGACACAGTTTTGCAAAATTCTGTTCTGCAGCATGCTACTTCTCTTCACCTATGCAAGATCTTACTCACCCCTTATGCACAGACGTGGGATGCAAACAGGAAACTTGTCAGGTCTGATCTGCAAAAAGGATGGGTATCCCCAGGCAAGTATGATTCAGTAAATTACATGGAGTCTGGCAATTCTGAAAGTCAGGCACATCATCTTTAGCTTTTTCTACTCCCACATGCTAGGAGAGGTACACACCCTAGTTGCTAGAATATCAGAAATATCTGAACATTTTAGTTATACAATCTTTATGAAACTCTAAAGCTAAAATTACCAATAGTTCTGGACCACTTTTTAAAGCACACATTATCTTGATATTTCCCTGTACATATCAATACCCTTTTTAAATGTTTTATATTTAGAAAAGGCGGTCTCACAATAAAACACATTTGAGCAACAGATGACACAGGTTGCCAAATTAGGCAGCCAAATGAAAAGAATAATTAAGTGTGATGCTTCTGCAATGATATGCTCAGATGACATTTTATTTGTATGCATTCAGTACATATTTTATTTGTAGTGTAGCATGGGGGGTGGTATTAATATTTCAAAGAAGGGAAGGAGCAACAGATGCAGACAGTGCAAAAAGCCAGTGCTAAGCTGCAGGAAGACATGAGGACATTCCCCACAATTCTGACAGTTAACAGCATTAGTAGCCCTCAGAAAAGTCATCTAGGTGGCTACAAGTATACTACATCAGTTACCATTTTTCATGTTGAAATCAGCTGTTCCCTAAGAACAGGCATGTACAGAACAGTAGAAAAAACAGTAGTCATGTGTAACTTCCGATATCAGTAACTTGCCTTTTACCAAATGAAGGCTAGCTACGCTACACACAATGAGCGGTTCAACTTTTTATATGGTTAAACTGCAACATATCCCATGCTGCTTGTAGAATGAAAGAGGTTGAGGAACAGAATTTCCAATATACAGCAGGTTGACCTTCTAAATGCAGCACTGTTAACTAAACACTACAGTCAAATGAGTACATAAACCTTGTAGTTTTCAGGCAAAAATTTGGAAACAATTCATTCTGCTGGATCTATAAAACCCACTACAACAGATTCTGTGAATGACTAGCACCAAGTGTTTCATATATCCAAAATACAAGCCAGCTTTTCAAAACTTGTTTCAAAATAGCCATCCAGCAGTAAAGTAACTACTGCTAAAAGTAATTTGTCAATACTACATAAGATGGAGATCATCTAGGAGAAAAGAACGCAATACAGAAACATGCAGGACTGATCTTTTTCCTGTGGTTTTAAAACAAATTAGCTGTCAGTGATTTGCAGAATAACAACAAATACTGATTAATTAAAAATATTCAAGTATGTGAACATGATTGCTGGGAAACTAATGCCAATAATTTACTGGCTAGTTGGCCTCTTAGAGGATGCCAGCATTGGACAGTTCTTGAAATGAAGAAGAAATGCTGTAGGTCTTGTATTAATTCATCATTCCATTCATTGCAAGCCAGTGACAAATGACTGTGCCAATGTTACAGAATAACGTTCATTAATAATCAGCACTTCCAGCTGAGAAACACAAGCTTAACCTTTTTGAGCCTTTTAGTGCATATTGTATGCGTTAAGACATGGCAAATCAGAACAAGCCCTACAGACACTGGCTGTGGTTAATTATTTTTTTTTTTTTAAACCAAGAATGGAAAATTGCACTCTCTGAGATTTAAGGTACCAATGAGTTTAGAGAAAGACTGAAGAAACAATTCCTCACCGCAGGATTTCCAAGACCCACTGCTATACAGTTTAGAACCAAAACCCAAAAGCTATAACCAGGACATTTTGAAGAAAATAAATCTTTCATGTGAGGAGAGAGAGTGTAGGACTTACTGTAAAGACTAGATACTTTGGTCCTTAAATCAAAAAGAGACAGAAGAACTCCTGTAAGTTCTGTCTGGGTACCAATGCTGACTGTTCAGATATAATATCCAACATGAATTCCAACATAAATTTATTTTTATTCGTGAACCTTTGATCACAGTACAGAAGTCATAGTGTTTCATTCTTTTTCTTTTTTTAAGGAATAATAAAAATTGTCAACATCTACCTTCTCTTTCTCACACTCAAGGTGAAAGAGTTTTTGATCAGATCTCCCTTGTAACGTTCAATGTAAGCTTCTGGGCTGTACAAACAGGAGCATACCCAATGGAAGTGGTTATTCCCCTTCACTCAGCCTTCATTAAACCACATCTAGAGCACCATGTGCAATCCTGGCGCCCCTCAGGACAAGAAATACGTTGATAAACTTTAACAGCTCGAAGGGAGGGCAGTCAGGACTGGAGCTTAAAGCCCCATGAGGAGAGGTTGCAGAACCAGGGCTCCTTCAGTCCTGAGACCAGACACCTCCAGGGGCACCCCACAGTAGCCCTCCAACACCTTAAGGGCAAGTTACACAAAAGACAGAGCCCGGCTCTTTACAGATGTGTATACTGAGAGACAATGGCCACAAACTGAAGTCAGAAAGATATAAGAGGGGAAAGTAAAAAAAAAAAAAAAAAAAAAAAAAAAAAAAACCACACAAAAAAAAAACCCCACCCCACCAAACAATCACTGTGAGGCTAACTGGAAGAGGTTGTAGACCTCCATTCTCAGAGACTTTCAAAACACAACAGGAACACCCTGAGCAGTCACATTTAAATTCAGTACTGCATTGAGCGGGAGACTGGAGAAGAGACCTCCCGAGCTGCCTTCCAGCCTGAGATGCTCTAAAGAGGGAAACACAGAGACAGACCAGAGCCCATCCTGTAATCACCCCAGAAACCTTGCAGGTGAGCCGCCAACCTCAACTGCTTCAAATGAATGTGTGAGAAACCCAAACTGAATAACTATGGAACTACTTGTCCCACAGGAGAACATTATTCTTTCTTCTCAGAACAGATGCTAGTTTCAGTGACTTGGCAATCTCATCCTTTTTGGTTTGTGTGTGTGTGTTTGTGGGATTTTTAACTGCTACATTCTTATTTCAGTGTATTCCAACAACGACTAACATGCATTAATTATGCAGGCAGGATACTCTGGTAATGAGACTTTCTTGTTCTTTCCAGTTTGCAATATTGTGTAGTGTTGGAACAATTATACTACTTTTCCATTTCAAAGGCAACAGGAATTCTCCCAAACACAGTTACAGTAAATACGGGAAGGAAATAACCTGATAGCCACCTTCTGCAGTTCTAGCAGTTCCAGCTGCTTCATCCTCCAGGGTACACTAATGACCATTTGGGTCCTTCTGCCATTTCCTTACTATTGCCAACATAGCTCACAGCTGAGCAGCCAAGCTGTAGGGAGCAAGGCTTGTGTACTGCCTGCCTCTTTTCTGCATTTTAATCTGGACCTCTCAACAGCAAGGGATCAACGGAAGTGATTAGGCCACCCCCCACTTCCAGACCCTCAAAATGGCAGAGTGGGGTTGCCAAACACCCCTCAGTATGTCTGCACGCTATGATAAAAACGTAGATCTCAGGAGAGGCTTACTGAGGCTGCCAAAAGTTGACAGTGGCTTCTTTCACATACGGTTACTGTTTCTTAAAGCAATTTTTGCTTAAAATCACAGTGGTACAATAAACCGCAAGGATCTTTTTAACGATACATAAAAAGAGTATGCTTACTTCTGCTTTCAGCAAATTAACAAGGAATGTATTTGTAGAGGTCTTCAAGCAACTGTCATGCTGTATTGCAGATGACGATGAAAAGCTGTGAGAAACAGGTTTTGATGTTTATGTACACTAATGGGCATGATGATTGAGCTTGTTGACTCAGTTCAATAAGAACAAATGTCTGACAGGTTAAACACTACAGAAGGGTATTTTAAGACACATATCAATAAACTTGTATATATTCACGGTATTTCTTATTTGCCTCAGAGTATACACATAGACAGTGTGTTTCAAGATCAAACAAATCAAAAGATTAGAACTTGGGGAGGAAAGTTGTATTGGGTCGAGGAAGTGTATAACAGGGTCAATTTTCTCAGACTTCTTTCACGAGAAAAGCATCACTTGCAGACCAGTGATGGAAAATAAACGTCACTGACCACTAATCCTTCTAAACATTACAGGGGCCATCGTTAAGAGCAACCAGCCACTAAACAAGGAGATTAAGTCAATTATTGGATTTATTTTGAAAGGAGGCGGGGGTACACTTAAGGCTTGTGTGGTACAGAATAAATACAGCTTGTGTGGCTGACTAAGTTTTCCTCCCCCATTGTTTTCTGTGCTGCATCTTTGGGAATATAAAAGTTGTTTCATCTGACATTAGTGAAACAGTGAAGCTCTGAGCTAAGCTGTACGACCTGCCATGCTAACAAGCACAGCAGTAGGCTCAGGTAAGGAAGACCTCCAAACTACACCCCATGGAAATGACAGGCCCCTCCCAAGGAACAAGAAGGGAAATGCATTTTTCAAGTAATATGGACACATACATTGTTGCCCAACAAAGATAAAAGGTCCTGATCCATATGGTGAGAAAGGCATGAAAGCTTAGGAAAAGAAAGATGTGTCACATTAGGCAAGAAGGAGAAGCTCATTTATCATGGAAGTAAATCACAGAGTTTCCCTAATCAGCAATTGTATTGAAAAATGGTCAATAAAATATCTTTAAAACCATAGGAGGGGTTTTTGTTCAGTTCTTTTAGAAGAGACCTGATCCGACTTCAGAAGAAAAGAACTAACAAGGTCAGAGAAAATGGGACATCAAAGTCTATATAACAAGAAACATAGTGAAAAGCCTGAACTATGAGATTAAGGTCTTTTCAATTTAAACATATTTTCACAAACACACCAACAGACACGGTAATGCATTGGGGTGGGGGTGTGCTCAATTATACATTGCAATGATGAAAGAAAGTGCTGAACTTGATTATCTTTACCAGAAGCTTTGTTTCTAAGAAAACAGCAATGACATTTTATCCAAAGTGGGTTTTCAAAAGAAAAAGCTGGTTACAGACTTCCTTTCAATTTAGATAAAATAATCTAGGGAAGTGGTATTTATTATTTACATAGCAGATACACATGTGTAGCGTTTAGCTAACAAATAAGCGAGATAGTTCATACTTCATAGATCTTTGTTCTCTAAATTAAACAGTTATTTGACATGTTAAATGTCTAAAGAAGAAAGAAGGAAAAGAAAGAGTGAAAAACTTAATACAGCTTCTCTGGTTGGTGGCACACTTACCACAACAGAATTTCTTTGACCGACAGCACTACAACCTGAACAAAACAATTTTATAATCTAGCATTTAGAAAAGGTATAAATATTTCTCTACGATTTGTTACCCAGAAGCATAAAATTATTGCCAACAAAGAAAATGTTGATGTTATCAATGACTCGTGCAAAAATGTAGAAAGTAATTATAATTACATGCTTGCAACTGAAAGCACGCTCCTTCTAAAAGATGCTCTGCAATACACGTGCCAGAAAGTCTGGTCTCTGACAAAGTTTCAAAAGGTTAAAACATACAGGTTCTTTTAGGCTGTTATCTTGTTGAGGTGGATATAAGTATGTATCTGTGTAAAAAAATGTAGCATTATTAAGGAATGCAATAGGACAGAACTTAAAAATCTTAAGCACTGAGTGAAGGACTAATGCATTTAGGAACTATATTACAGCTATGAATACTGTTTAACAATACTCTCATAGAAGTAGGCCAACAAAATGACAACATGAGCTAATATTTATTTATGGCAGTAAATTTTTTCTACATAAATCAGGATTTGTGGAGACAAATTTCCCTCGCTTGCCTTGGGTTTATGAATTAATTTATTCTCAGTGACCAGGAAACTGTTATTCTGAAAGATGTCGTAAAAAGCCACAAATATAACAAGGGAAGAAAACCAAAACACAAACAGTTGCAGCTACTATGAAAACGTTTTGCATGTTCCAGACATTTTCCAATATATAAGCATGTATTAAAATGAAATTCAGAGTAAGTGTCACTGTACTTGCTTGCTAGAGATTAACAGGTTATTTCCTAGACAAGTAAACATGCTGTAATCAGCATCACGTTTTACAGTTGGAGATTTGTCAGTTTGGAGAAAGGCTTATTTCAGCTTACAAGGTGGGGAGTACACTGGCTATCCAGTATGTTTCGCTGATCATTCCTTTCTGAGCCTTTCCAGTCTCAATCTGCTTTTTAAAAAAGCTAAAGGCTAAACATATCATTGCAACCTGGAATATACAACTAGCAAAAGTAATTCAATGTTCCTCAAATTACCCAGGAGCCGATTTATCTAATAGCATGTCTTTTACCAAAAAGCCATCAGTGTACAGTTTATTGAGTAGTATTAGTGTGACTAGGGAAAAGACAGCACTTGTTTAGCACCTCTCTACCCACATAGAGTTTGCATATCCTTCAACACAGTGAGAATCCAGAACACACACCCTTATCTGTTAAGGAAATAATTTTCAGCCTCCCGTGCAACTCCTGAATAAGGGGCATAACTGACCCTCACTCTAATGCCACTTAAAATACTTTGGGTTTAAGTTATGGTTCTGTCAAGCAACATTAACAAATTAGTGGCTTGGAAACAGTAGACAGGGTATGTAATGTCTGCAGTCCCATGCTTTATAATATTTTGCCAAAAAGGGAGTGATTAGTACATCACTCACAAACACACACACTCACTTCTTTAAGTTTTACTTCACTTCCAAACGAGCTTCCAAACTGAAGGCTACACGAATGAGCTCAGAGAACTGCTACGCTGCACTCTCTAAGGATTCAAACTGTAAAAGTATAGCATACTAAAACTCTTCATTAATGGGGAAGGCAGATTTACATAATTCTCATTCCTTTCTCTTCAGAACTGGACAATTGATAGGAAACTCAGAGCTGTTAATTTCTACAGCTAATCTTAATGGTTGATTTTATGCCTTGCAAATGTTATTCTAAAGTGTTAGAGTAAACAGAATACTAGACTGTTGTTGATTTAAGTGATTATACATACTTTCTCCCATCCAAAGGATTATTTACTAAAGCAACAAACTGAAAATGAATTAAAGAGCACTCCTTTTTATTCATGGCATGGTTCACCCATGGAATTCATTGCTACAGGATATTATCAAAGCTAACACTGCAGCTCAGCATTACAGATATAAAAGGAATTACGATACAGAACAGCAACCTTAATGTGACATTCAGGTTTTCCAGCTGCCTACTGGAGACAGGAAATGGACAGGTGAGACTTTCAGGAGAAGAGGAGAAGTGCATTAATTCAACCACATCCTGAACGTAATGCATCAAAGGATATGCTCCTAACAAACGCACCAAAATAAAGTTAATATATAATTCAACCTGTGCACTTCTTTTTTTAATATTCAAAATCTTAAGCTGTTTTATCTCACAAAATAACCCCTAGCATACCAGTTTCTCTCAGTACAAGTCAGAGGACTCTGTCACTTGTATTCCTGCCAGCAACACCTGCACTTTTTCTGAAAACTGATCTGCATGCTGCCAGCTTCTGATCTGCTTAGCTTCAGAGATCTGTCAAGATGACAGCATGAAGACTTGTGATCACCACAAAAGTAATATTACAGAAAATTTTTACCCTAGGAAACAAACCTGGATTGATTTAGTTACTAGCATTGATCAATCTGCTGCAGCACAGAAAAAAAAAAAAACAACCAACCCCAAAAAACTTGCTATACAGCCTTTTACTAGCTTAACAAGTCATACTTACAGTATCTTTAGAACTGCCTGAAGATATTACAAAGTTTTGTACAATCTACTTGACTACACAGGTTTTTTCACTAATCCGCAATTGCTAACATCCGTCTTCACGACGAAAAGCAAACAGCCTGTTTAAGCTTAGAGTGCTGCCATCCAAAAGGAAAAAGTAGTTACTGGTGTTCAAGTGAAGGTTATCCTCAAAATAACATGCTTCAGCTTCGCAAGGGCTATCATTTCAACATCAAAAGGGAAAAAGAGATCTAGAAAAGAAAAGCCAAAGTGCAAACATCCAGCAGCTTCACATGCATGTGAACAAGATTTTACTGTTACAATTTTACTGTTATGAAAGAGTTCATCACTAGTCCCTCTCACATACAATCCATGTCATAATACTCCCTTCCAAGAGTCCTTTTACCCATGATTTCATAATATTCCCTTCCAAGAGCCCTTTTAGACATGACAGCCATTCTGAAGTTGGTCTGCTTTTGCCAGCATTTGCAACTCACTACTCCAACAGACATGCCGGTAAAGCTGCACCGTAAAATCTAGTTCTTCAGTGGTTAAAACTGTTGCACTCTGTCCCTCCACCCTTTTGTCTAACAGTTTTTGTTTCCCACATTTTGGGACTTTTGGCAAACTCCTTGAGATGAAAGAGCACTGTGGCTACACATGTATGGGTACAATAATGGTACCATTCTCTTCCTTGACCTCCCTCAGAAACATCCTCAGAAAAAAATGAATCATCTGATCCCAAAATATCTACAGTTCTGTCATCTCATGCTATGATTTTGACTGCTGTAATTAGAAAAAAAAACAAACAAACAAACACAAAGAAACCCAAACAAACAAACAAAAAAAACCCCAAACAACACACACACACAACCAAACAGGAGGATACGGCTCAGTGTTTTACTAGGAGACAGAGAGGAATTTCATGCATGACACGATTTGCAACTGATACCTGTGAGCTCCAGCACTACAAATAAAGGATTCAAATGCTTTCCAGTTCCTACAGTTATCAGGCAAGTTGTCCACTTTCTCCAAGTATCTCTCTCCAGTCAGCTGCCTCCCACGGATTTCTGTTCCCAAGTTCAATACTGTCTGTGGAACAAGTTACCTACCAGGCAAGCCCTAAGCCTTACAAATTTATAGGTTTTGGTTTTATCTCATCTTAACCATTAAGTGGATTCAGACCACTTAACAGAACAGTTAGGATAAGTAACTAGAGGTGGTAAGAACATAAGGAGAGACGTTTTATTCCCCCTTTTTTTGGCATGAATCTTTAAATAGTGTTTCCCAGCCTGCGTGCTAGGGGGAAGCAAAGGCAGTCAGCCTGAGATGGCTATTACAGCCGAGCACACGGTGCTTGCAGGCGACTGCTGCCTCCCTGCTCTCCCCGAAACACTTTTCTCTGGATCTTAATTGATCTAAGATGGAAGCCACAGAGACTGAAATTACATTTACTTTCTGTGAACAAGAAAATCTAACCCTGTGCCTACAAGCCTGGAAAACGCTGTTCCTGCAAGGCTGTATCTATTTCTCATTCTTGACATCTTTCACCTGCTCCCACTGAACTAGGCAAAACTTCCTTTAATCAAAGAAGGCAGATAAATTTCTAAACATTTGAAGAGGGGAAGAAAACCTAACAGCCATTTTAGGATCTCTTGTGCAAAGTGACATCCAAGTTAATTAATTTTTTTTTTCAGCACGCTACCCATTAAGGGGTTCCTAGACTTCTTGTTGCTGTGACTGACATTTCAAGAGTGTTCTGGGCTAACAACAGTTTTAAAATGTAACAGGAAGCCTATGTGAACCTCTCTCATGCTGTTCCATATAATTATTTTTTCCGTACATAATAATAAATACTCCCCAATGCCACCATAATAACAAAAAAACCCCACAACAGTTTGATCGTTCTTTCATTCTTTTCAGTAGCTGTGCAATTTCCAAGCATAATAAACAGCACTTTCACTATGCAAAGCTTATCTAAACTTCAAAAATATGTCAGAGTTTTTTAATATCCACATATCCACACATCTATACTGCCACATGAAAAGTCACTAAGCAAATTACCCTCTAGTCTGAAAGCTCCTGCATCGCTACTTGCTTTGTCATCACCCTGACATCACCTGCACAGACTGGCACACAAAAATCATTCAGTTGCCTCAAAACTGCAACACAGTGTCATATTGTACCATCATTTTTACGGATTTTAAGCAGCCACCTCCAATAAAATCAAGGATAAGCACCCCCAAAAAAAATGAATCCAAGCATGACATGGTTCGCTGCCTCCACAGACTTGTCTTAATATTACAGAATTGTCCAACTTCTATCTATAGAAAATGTGAATAGTACTAATTCAAAGCATCAAAACATACAGGGAGGAACTGGATTCTGAAATACTCTTTAAAACACATAATTTTAACAGCATGTTATTACCTGCTAAAGTAACCGTGCAGATACTTCCCCTCCAAAGTTTTCATCAGTATTTGTTAATTTGGGGATAAAAGTCAAAGAGCACCCAAGCATGCTGGAATCTACCTTTTCCTTCCAAGGCAGGACAAGGGCGTCTGTCCCGCTGAGGCACTTCCAACAATTCAATATACACATTTTTGAGAATATTGCGCATGCTTTAAAAAAAATTCTTTGCAAAACATCATTTATACCCTAAAGAGATGACCATTCTGATGAATCACGGCCACTGAAAGGAGAAATAAAAGCAATTCCCACTATTTAGCAGGAGTTCAAAGATCTGGCTTGAAGAAACAAGTGAAAACTTCCAACTAATATCCGAATTCTGTCACCTACAAAAACTCTGAAGTATTTTTTTACCTACCACCACTTACCAAACACTGATACCTGTGCTCCCCCCTCCTCAGCAAAACCCCAACTTTCTAGAAACTCCTACAATTCTTACTTTGTCTGGGTCAAATTTCAAGAGTTCAGAAAGCAAGTGTAACTTCTCGGAAGCACTTGGGCCAGGCAGCTAGCTCACCGAAGCAGATTTGCTGATAACATGCAATCCAACAGCATTAGTCAAAAACCAGAGAAAGCTGTCCTCTCTAAGCATTTTTCTTCCCAGCACCACATTTGAAAATAGTATTTTGCTTGAAAAAAAACTAATGAATTGTGTGGCAAGTAAAACAATTGGAAGCAGAATAATTAAAAATTGTTATCAAATGATGTGAAGTGCAACTTTGTGGTTCAAGCCTTTATAAACCAAAGAAAGCAATTAGCAAAGAGTTGTTCTGATGCCTTACTTCAGAGAGACAAATAACATTTTGCATGTTTCAAGTTCATTTGAATAACAAAAACCCGACAGGTTCATGCCAAGGCTCAAGCTTTAAAACACAAAAAGCCCACTTCCCACCATCAGTGCCAAAAGCTTCCTCCATTTTATTTTTTTTTTCAGCATTGTACTACTACGATACAGGAAAATATCACATTGCAGTAATCTCACTAAAAAAAACCAAGCAACAGATCCAACTCTGTCTTATTACAGAACACAGTACTTTATTTGCAAGGAAGTTTCACATTACTGTGAGTTATCATTTAAGCTCTAGGTTCACATCAGACTGAACATAAGATTTTATCATGAAAATAACATGATGGTGGACTGACTTTGAAGGCATAAACCTAAAATCAGCTTTTCAATCTACAAAAAAGTCTTTCATTTTATACATATTAAATTTCCCATCTTCAGCAGACACTCGGGACACGTCATTCTTGAGCTTTAAATGGATCCATCTAGGCTTACCTGCACAAGATTACACTCTTCAGAGCTACAAATCTCATCCTAAAAAAAATCTTATACAGAATTGTGTTTTCTCACTTATTACTAATCAATGCTTGGAAAGTATTTCATACCAGCAAAGATAACTAGCACCAGAATTTAATTTTACTTACTTCTAAAATAAAGTATTTAAAGTATTAAGGATTTGAAGCATTAACCATTTTCCAAGTATTTAAGGAATGATCTTTCAGCTTTGCAGTTGTGTTATTTTTAACGAGTATGCCACAGCTGCCATTGCCCTCCACACACCTCATCAGGGCTCTCCAACCTTGTTACGTTCTACTCTTAGAAACAGAAGAGCACATTATACCACGGTAAGAAACAACAGTAATCTAGCATTTTAAAATCATACATGCGCGGATTCTGAACCAAAAGAACAACTCTGTATTTACACTCTTTTGGCACTCTCAGGCACACTCACTGCCCAGCCACGGGTAGGAGACACAAGGCATCACTGCGCAGTGAGTCCTCAGGGCAGCTTTTCAGCTGTGGATGTAACCTCACCGTAAGTCATACAAAACCCCATCACTGATACATGAACTATACAACACCTTTTTCCAGAAGCCCACAGAACAATTCCTTGATGCTTTGGAAAGGAGGAGAGCATTGGTTGGGGACAACTCAGGTGCAAGATGCAAGAGAAGTGGAGAAGTGAAGCAGGCTGAACTAGGTTTCACCCTAATAAGCACTCTGCTAACAGGTTGTAAAGGGGAAAAGATTTGCAGGCACGGTAAATTAAGGTATGAGAAAAGCTGTTTGTCCATTTACTGATTCCTCTCTTATCCTCTCAGATCCAACTGAACAAGATCACTGGGTCCAAAACCAAAAGCTCTGCAGCGGGATTTGTTTCATACTCAGGATGACAAGTCCCTCCTTCAGGTTTTACATTTCAATTAATCTATAGATGAATAAGATTTACAAGCATAAACAATTCATGACAACATCAGTTCTCATCTGTCGAGGTATAACTGCAATGCGAAAGTATCCCTGCATTACTAAATACTGGGAATCGGGACAGCAAAACAATTTTATCTGAACTTGTTTTGATACAGAAAGAGTTTGGCAAGAACCAGAATAAGCACCTGACAGAACAATACCTCACTATTTTAATACCGCAGCTAGGTATTACGTTATTAGAGTAACATAAGAAAATTCCACCTGAACACAATTTATTTTTTCCAATCTTTCCTTCTTCCCACGTGTCTTTCCAGCAAATTCACCCTCATCCATAACCCACTTTCCCCCAGCTTAAAGAAAATACAGATGGGGCCCCAGAGGTTTTAAACAGGGGGTGCCCTATGCCCAACCCTGGCGCCGAGAAAGCCGCCTGATACCACCACCCCCGGGGCTGGCGGGCAGCCCCCCGCCCGCCCAGGCAGCGCACCCGGTCCCGCAGGGAGGGCCCCAAAGCGGACGGGGCCCCGCGCCCACGGGCCTGCGGCGCGGCGCCCTCCCCGGGCCCAGCGGTGGCCACCAAGCGCAGGGCTGGGCACCCGCGGGGAGCCCGCGGGCTTCGGCAAGGGCGGGAGGGGCGCGCAGGTGCTGGTGGCAGCCTGCAAAGCCGCCGCCATCTCGCCCTCGGTACAACCCCGCCGACGGCACCCGCCGCGTCGCCTCAAGCGAGACGACGGCGGAAAATCGTTTTCACTCCCGACCCGTGAAGGCAGGGGAGGCTGCACGCCGCCGGGCGCCAGGGCGCGACCCGGGTCCCGCACGCCTCTGGCGGGGCCGAGGACGGGGGCCGCGTCCTCGCTCCCGGAGGAGCGGCGGGGGGCAGCGGGGGGCAGCGGAGGGCACCTGGGGCGACAGCGCGGGGCACCTCCCGGGCGGCGCGGAGGGAGGGTGCTGAAGGGGAGCGGCGCTGGCCGCGGGGCTCGCCAAGGGCAAAGCCCCAGGAAGGCTGCATGTGCCGCGGGGGGCGGACAGCGCTGACCCGGGGGTCCGGCGAGGCCGCACGGAGGGCTGCACCCCCGGGACGGCAGGCGGCCCCCGCGCCGCCCAGCGCGGCCGGTCGGGGGCTGGCGGCGGCCGGGACCGGCCCGGGGCCCCGCGGCGCCCGCGCGAGGCTGGGCCCGCACCGCTCCGCCGGCCGCGGGGGATGCGCGGCGCCGGGCTGGCCGCCGAGGGGGTCCGTCCGCGCCCTGCGGGGGGACACACCACCCCCGGCACCCGCCTTCCCTCCTCCCGCCCCGGCAGGCACCAGCCCCGGCCGCGGCCGCCCGACCCGCCCTCCGGCACCGCGGCTTTCGAGAGCCGCCCGTCGTCCTCCCGTCCTAGCGGGTAATCGCAGCTTGTTCCGAGTTTTAGGTTTAAAATCGCGCCGAGGGGATGGATTAATACCAACATATTCACCCGTGGCTGGACACGGCAGTTCTCCATCCAAAAATGATTCGTTTCCTGGATGGCCGCCTGCTAAGTAACGCGCTTTATTAAACGGAAATTTCTTTCTCTCAAAATACTGAAAATCTCCCTCCTGAAAACCTCCGCAAATCAGAGATCGCTCCTTCCGAAAGACGCTTGCTCCTCGCTTTTACGGAGCACCCCCGAAACCCTAACACGGCAGATGAACCGGAACGCCTGGAGGGCGAGCACCGAGTCATGTCCCCCGTCCGTCCTCGTGTCGTCCGTCCGTTCCCCCCCCCCTCCCCCGCCCGCCTTCCCCGGGGTTGCGGGGCGCCGCGAGACCCCGCCGCAGTGTTTGCGGGCGAAGGGCCCCGCAGCCCCGCGCGCCGGTCCAGCAGCGCCCGCCACACGTGCGGCCCCGGCCCCCGGGCGCGCAGCCACGCAAAAACTAGTAACAACGTTAACAGCAGCAACAACAAATATGTAAGAGATCAGGGGTGCGCTACGGAGTCTGAAGTTTCCTGGGGAAATAGCGGAATGTGGGAGCAGCCGCGAGGAAAGACTGCCGAGCGCCCCGCAAGCCGCCGGCCCGGCTGGCTGCGAGGACCGGTCCCGCGGCCCCGGGACGCCCACCCGCCCGGCGACCCACCGACGGACGGAGGGACGTACCGGCAGTCAGGCACACGGGCAGGAGCAGCCGGAAGGTGAGCCCGCACACCACCTCGGTGGCCATCGCGGCGGGGCGGGGGTCGCGGCCGGCCGCCCGGAGAGCCGTCCCTCTCTGTGCGCCACCGCCGCTCCTAGGTCCGCCGGTGCGCGGAGCCGCCGCGGCGGCGGAGCATCGCTCGTCCCCTCCCCGCCTCGCCTCAGCCGCGCCGCCTCACGCTTCCCGCCGCATCCCGGCGGCAGCCCATGCAAGCAGCGCCGCGTCCACCTCCGGCCCGGGGCACGCACACGCCCCCCCACCTCGGGGCTCCCCCCACCGCCCTCCTTCCTCCGCCGGCAGCGCGGAGCGGCACCCCCCGCCCGCCGCCCTCGACGGCGCGGGCCCAGCCGGCGGCACCACACCGAGCGCCCCGCGCCCCGCGAGGAAACTTCCCCGCGCCCCGCCCCGACGGGGCCGGACCGCCGCCAGGGGGCCGGGCGCGCCGCCCGCCCCTGCCCCTTGCTCCTGCCCCTGCCCCTCCCCCCGGCTCCTGTCCCCCGACCCTGCCCCCGGCTCCTGCCCCCCGACCTGCTCCCCGACCCTGCCCCGGCTCCTGTCCCCCGACCGTGCCGCTGCCCCCGGCTCCTGCCCCCCGACCCTGCTCCCTGCCCCCGGCTCCTGTCCCCCGACCGTGCCGCTGCCCCCGGCTCCTGCCCCCCGACCCTGCTCCCTGCCCCCGGCTCCTGCCCCCCGACCCTGCTGCCTACCCATGCAACCAGCCCTCTTTCCCCTGCTCCTGCCCCCCGCCCCTACCCCTGCCTCCGGCTCCTGCCTGCCGCTCCTGACCCCTGACCCCTGCTCCTGCCCCTGTCCCCTGCGCCCTGCCCCCGGCCCTGCCCCCATTCCTGCCCCCCGCCCCTACCCCCTGCCCCGCCGCTCGGAGCGGCCGCTGCCCGCGCCCCTCTGCTCGCGCAGCCCGGCCTGCCACCGCGCTGCCACCCCCAGCTGGCTCCTCTTCGGCACTTGAGACTTTACAGTTTCTCCTTAACGCTTCTTTTTGTGTTGGTTTTTCAGAGGTTTTTTCCTGGAATATTTTTTTACTTGATTTTTCTAATTTTATTTTTCGTTTAGATTTTTGCTGTTTAGTTTTTTTCTTGAGTGGGGGGGAACAATTTTCTCTAATTGTTCATTTCTCACCCCAGGTTTCAGCAGCACATTTAGGGCCACAAGAAAATTGGCGCCTGGAAAAAAACAGATCTTCGGTCGCTGGAATGCATTTGACTTTTCTGGAAAGCTTTTTACCCTTTAAAACACAGTGCTGGTTAGAAAGTGCTGTGGGTTTAAAGGGGCAGTTTCAAAGCTCAGCTGGTGCATCCCTGGGTGTCTGCTGAATACACCTAATCATTGGGGTTGAAATAGTGACACTGTGAAATAGAAAGTTGTTAATGTTGTTATTCATACAAGTAAATGTCCATTTAAACTTCGGCAATATATTGCAGTCCCTCCCACTTAAATGAGGCACATTTGGACAGAAAATCCACGCCGTGGGGGCAGTGCTGGAGATAACTCTTCAACCTCGTGAAAGATCTGGAGAAAGTGGGAGCAGTGACCCTGGGGTCCTTAACATCCATTCTCAGTGTTTCCTCCTGGTGAAGGACCTCATCCAGTCTTACTTCAAACCTACTAAGACTTAGAGTTGCTCTTGAAGTCCTGGCCTGTTAATTTTTATAATTGCTGAAGCATCCTGTGCTTCGATGTGCTTTTAAAAAAAATAAATTAGTAATAATTTGTATCCTTGTTGCAGAGAAATATGCTTGTAAACATGAGTGGGACTCACAGGAAAATACAAAGGGTATTTTAAAGAAAAAAAAGAAAAACTTTGTGTTCTGGAGGTTCAAATGATGTGTGTTAAGCCATGCGGACAACTGTTTTTTGGTTTTTGAATAATGGCAATTATTCAGATATTCAAATATTATATAACAGGCTGACTCTGATACTAGTATATTGGGAAAGTAAAGAACGCCAGGCTTACAAATATGAAAATGCTCAGGGAAGCTAAGAAAAATCAACTACAGATGCTAATTCAATGTGCCTAACGGGTTCATTTACAGGACCCGTATCACAAAGAGCCCAAGCCTCCTCTGAGGAGGTATGGCCGTTTCACACTCGGACAGGAGTGTGTACATGGAGTTTAAACACAACATCTGTCTGTGCTAACAGAGGTTTGTAACGAAGCCCTGTCCCAGTGATGCCTTAACTTGGTGGTAGCGGTGCACATCCTGGGGACATGGCTCCCTCCCTTCCCACAGGCGGCCCGGCCCTGCTCACCTGGATATACCAAGCCTGTGTATTTGATTCTCAGTTTTCTGGCATAGGTGTCGGTACGTATCGATCTTTATGAATATGCCTATCAATCATGTCTGTAGATGGCAAAACACTCAGATCGAGTAGTACTTCATCTGCTAATGAAGTATCTGACCAGCCCATGGTAAAGTCAACCCCCGCATTTTTTTAAGACCGCAGGATCTGTCTCAAAGACTGAGGGTTGCTGAGGAAGCTCACCCCGCCTTAGAGGCTACAAACCAAGCAGTTAATAGGAGTAGTCTGTATGTGTAGGATACATGCATAGCTGAAATATTCTGGGCACTTTGGCAGCACTTTTTCAGATATTGATTGGGTTTTTTATTCAGTCATTCAGATTCACTAAAGCAAGGATAAAGTATTCATTACTTTTATAGTACAGTTACCAAATTCTTTGCTTCCCGAAGCACTGATTTTATTCTGCTCATTAGATTAGCCCGTTCCCAATACTTAACGTTCACAAGGTATGAAAAGCGGAGCTGAAGTACACGTACCGAGTGGCTCGTTACTGCCTGCCAAACTGCTCATCCACTACAGAATCTGTGCAGCCGCAGTGCCACCTTTTGGCTAAAAAAGCTTTCCTGTAAATGGCAACATTTTGTCCCCACCACGGCCTGGATTTAACTGTTTGCATACACATAATTTTGAGAGAACAACGAGACATCCGTGGTCCAACCATACCGCTGGAGGGGTAAGAAGTATGAAAAAACATAGGCGAAGCCTGACCAAGAACCCTGTGCACCTTCCATAGTTCAGCTGTTGACAGGAACAGTAAATGCATTAAACTGAAAATTGGAGGAGCGCTATTAGCCAGCATAGAAATAGTAAAGCATAGGACTCTGGTGCAAACAGGCAATACAGAAAGAGAAACTGAATTAATGGGGAAAGTGTCTGTTGAATTAAGTGCACATAATAGAGAACGATGTCTAGAGGATATCCAGGAGGTTATTTAGCTGATACCAGTTTGCAAGTGACACAAAAAGCAATTTGAATATAAAGCAGGAGGGCTGCCTCTTCCCTAAGGGCATACAACCCGGTGAAATCCCACTGTGGGCCATACAGTTTTTTCTTTCCCTCTGCAAACCGAAGGAAATGCAAATTCTACAGCATACAGTAAATGTGCTAGCAGGGGACAAAGCAATATCACCACCTACCAGTATTTCTTCCCCTTATCAACTGCCAGAATCTCAAATCCCCGTTACCAGGTCTGGAACACCTTAGGTGAAAACGTTTTTAGCAGTGGGGAGGTTGAGGAAGCCTTAATGAAGAGAAGGAAGAAGAATCTGCATTTATAAAAAAAACAGACTTCAGCTGTGAAGAGATTTGATCCACCTCACTGTAATGCCTTTCCTGCAGCAATAACTTGGGGAAAATTTTGAGAAGCATTGTCCCTACTGCATCCAATATGCAAAGTGAGTTGCAGTTAATAGAGTTCAGAAGCCAAGAGAGGCACTGGGGGGGGGGGGGGGGGGGGGGGGGGGGAAGGGAAGTCCAGAATAAATTGTGTCACCGATTCTATTAGGTAGAACATAATCAATTAGAATTGCTGATTGAAATGACCTGTTTCGAGCTGGCTGATTGTCCAAAATAGTGCATAGGAACATTTTCTATTTGCCTCAGCTATCTTATTTGTTAGTCTGTTTGAATCATGAACTCATGGCATTGTTCTAAGATCCACAGACTGGGGATAACAAAAACAAGGGCTTGTGTATGGATAAACATATATACATATGTGTGTACACACACACACAATCCATACAGTTGGTGAGCTCCATAAATGAGTGCTGAACTAGCTGAACAAATAGAACTCTTTTATACGAAGAAGTGGCAGGGCAGTAAGTCCCTTGGAGAGGCAGGAGAAGTTACTGGAGCCCTTTCAGGCCAATCACTGCTGTACAAAGCTGGTTTATATTTGTTATTCTTACAATACGGGAGTCCTGCTTTGGGGACCTGTGGGGAAGGAAATGGCTTTAACATTTACAGTGATGATTAACTAGTGTGTTATATCTCTTGATCCATGCTCCCTAAGACTACTCGAAAACATCCTGCTCCTCTCACCTATCCTGGAAGTCCCCCTCCTCCTCAGCCCTGTCAGCAGCTGGGGGAACGGCCTGCAGTGGCACACCAGGAGTCAAGCGATTCAGTTTTTCAGTTTAGTTCACGTCCAGCTTTGACTGAAGCTGTTATTGTTCGTTTCCAGCATGAAGTCAGCTACACTTCAAAATAACATTCAAGTTCAGTTCTGGTTCAAGAGAAGCTAAAAAAAACAGTTCCAACTGACTTTTGGTTCAGAGTCAGTTTAACTCCCCAGTACCAGCAGTAGTCAGTAACTATTTCATCCTCTTAAATGATGAGCTTGTCTTGCCTTACAATAAAGAAATTCATTCCCCTCAAATGTATGCTGAGTAGGCATCCTTAGAAATGTTTAGCTGCCTCATCAGAGCAGGAAAGTTTCCTAGGACCCTCCAGATTTCCCCCATGCTTCATTGATCTTCCATTCATTAATCCATAATTTCACCACTCGTTTCAGCTGAGTTAGAACTGGGCACAGGGTTTGCAGAAAACTTTCTAAAATCAGATGCATTACTGAAGGTGTGATTTTCCTCCTCTCCTAGCCTTTGTTAATCTTCACCATTTACGTCACAGGGTCTGTCTAGGATTTTTTGTCTTGCACAGTAAACATCTATTTATAGAAACCCTTGCTGATTGCTGGTCTTGTTCTGCTGGGTTTTACAATCTGATCAATTAGGAAGCATCAAAACATTATTATCTTTACCTGAGAATAATGTAAAATGCAATAGGAGAGATTTGTTGCATGTGTAAACAGTTCTAGTTTGGTCACATTTTGTAGGACATTGAACCTGGCAGAATCCAAATGGTATGTCAAGGCACCATTACCTTTAGCTGCAATTAGAAAAGAAATCTGTTGTTGACTACCGAACACTTCTGTATATATCAGAAATTAATCATTAGGGGCAGCATTCATGAGTCTTTAAAAAAATTGAATTGTCTAGTGGTCAGTGCAGAAGACTAAAAAAACAGAGCTACTGACTGAACGGATGCAAACGCATCCTCAAGCTCCTCCCGCATGCATCGTGTTGCTGAATCAGCAATACAGGAAAGCTCTTCAAGATCCATTAATGAGAGAGCCCAGACAAGGTGAAAGGAAAGTGGGGTCTTCTTATGGAGCCGTGACATTACACACCTGTGAATTCACTCATACCAGGAGCAAATTTTAGCAATTGTACATGAATTATGTTTGCTTCTTTCAAATCAGATAAGTTTTAGCAGGTGAGCCGCTGTTTTGTTTGCTTGCAAGTTTCTGTTCTTGGAAATATAAGATAGGTTCCACAGTGAAGGATTATTAGTACTATTAACGCTTTCTAATTACATTATTCGTATTTTAAGATTTCTGGGGGAAATTATGCCAGGGAATTTTAAGAACCACTCCTCAGTAGTAAAAAAAATAAAAAATGTTAGAAAAAATAATTGTAATTCAATGTGCATGGTTACCTGCCTACATGTAATCACATGTTGTTACATTGAAAGAATTTTGAAAAGGATCATCCAAAATCTGGAAGGATTGTTCAATAAACAATGAACTATGAATTTTCCCCTGCCTAAGAGTCCAAACATGAGCAGATTCTCAAATAAATAACAGGCATGTCACATAACTAAAACTGTCTAGTACAAGAGCATAGCTTGTCAAAGATTAATTTTCAATCTGAAAAAAATACAAATAATAAACTTCCTACTTGTCACTGAATAACAAGTAACCATTTAGGGTAATAGTTAAATACATTTACATTTCAAGTATAGTTTTAGAAAGATTTTATAACAAGCATGGAACAATAACATAAAATGCATTTATCCTTGGTTATGCTCTGTAAGTGAGATTATTGGCTTGACTGTGGCTAATTATAAAGTGATTATAAATTACACCTTTAAATTAAACAGTTCCAAGATAGTCCCATGCAGATAGTTGTAAACACACAGCTATGCAACAGATCTGAGCAAGCTGGAATGAAAGCATAAACATTGCTCTGGACTCCTTTGGTAATGGCTGTCAGCTTTGCTCTGCTGCGGTGGTGATGTGAGTTACATTCGGTTTAGTAGCCGGTGGAGAGCCGGGCCTTTGCATCACAGAAGCACCGTGGCAATTTACACTTCTGCTGGCAGCATAGCTCAGAGCAACGAGAAATGAGGCTGAGCAGATCCCAAAGCACACTGGACCAAACCCAGAATTCTCCGTGGAGCAGTATAACACTAAAATAATAGATGTATTACCCAAGTGAAAGAGCAGACATTGCGGCACACACCTGTGTTTCAGCCAGAACTCCTTCCTCCAGCTGAGCCTACGCAATCAAGGAAACCACTGACTCCTCCAGGTCCTTAGCTCAGACCCAGTTTAGGCTGACTGTGACTGAAATGCATCGTCCCTGAAAGCTGGACAGTGGGCAGGCGTGTCCCAAAAGCAGTCTTCCTCGCTCACTTGGGACTCACGGGCAGGGAGCACTCCCTTCTAGTGAGACAATAAAGCGCTTCCAGCCTGATGGTCTGTTTTCAGTTTCCCCACATCTCTTTCACCTCAACCCTCCCTGCCTTTCTGCAGTCTGCTGTGGCAACACCCTCTCTCCAAAAGGACTGAAGCACATCCTCTCCCTTTTCTTCCCTTTAAACGGACACTGGAAAAGTCCTTACGAACTCCATCTGTGTTGTTACCACACCTTGGGCAGCCTCAGACAGCTTCACAATGTAAGGAGGCAGATGGGAGTTTTGGATTGGAAAAGGGAAGTGGCTTCAACAGGGCTCTGCTAGGAAAGCTGCTGTCCTCCCTTAATTATGGCATGCCCATCCCCATTGCCTAACGGGGAGCAGACACACAGCCCTTCCCCTCTCCCTCTTTCTTATTTTTCTGTCCCTGCAGGATAAAGCTCCTTGAGAGAAGCCCTTAGCAACCAAATGAGAAACTGGGCTGGGAGGGAACGGGACAAATGAGGAAGGGACGGGAAGGAAATGGTTTTGTGTGCACATGTGTTTCATGCCTGTCTTAGGTAGGAAAGAGGGAGTCAAGAAGTAGGAGAGGAAGTCAGCTCATGAATAGCTCCAGGCAAAAGAAAGAATACCTGGCAGCGTTGCTCTGTACAGCATCATACATTTTAAAGTAATTTTTTTAAACTAACACATTTGGATAGAGGTATCTCTCCCCAGAGCAACCAACAATGGAAAAACAAGTAACAATGATTTTCCATTCCAATGACCAGTGCTATAATTAGATAATAATGTTAGAAATTTAGTCCACTTTGAGGTGAAACGGGAAAGTCACACATGTTGCCTGACAGCTAAAGAAAAAAAATTACTCTGTTAATTCATTTATGTGAACTATTTCTGCGATCAGACAGACATTTCTTTAGTAATGAAATTTCAGTAACTCCAAAGAATTATCACTGAACTAAGGACAGAGCTTCAAGCTGAGCTCTCAAAAATCATGTTACACCAAGGGCCGTACAGCTAACCCCTGCTCACATCTTTGATGTCCTGGACAATGGGCATGGACTGCAAACTCTGCTTCAAGCCAAGAAGTCAAAGCTGGCAAAGGGCAAACATGTCGGCCAAGGTGAGAAAATCTTCAATGCCACTGCTTGTAACACATCTGTTTCATGGCGCAAGAGGGTAAGTTTGTCTTAGAATTCATAAGAGGAAGAATGCTGCTGGAAAAGGAATACAAAACATAGGCAGCACATGACTGGAGTGCACAGGATGGAATCCTAAGTAATATCTTTGTTTAAAAAAAGCTCAATTACAACTCTTCATTCAGACCCCAGTTTGATTCCCCATTGCATTATATACAAAAAGTAAAAATGCAAAGAATCTAATATCATCCCCTCTCTACAATGAGAGGGAACAGTTGCACCAGGGAAGGTTTAGATTGAATATTAGGAAAAATTTCTTCACAGAAAGGGTTATCAAGCATCGGAACAGGCTGCCCAGGGAAGTGGTTGAGTCACCATCCCTGGAGGTATTGGAACGGCGTGTAGATGTGATATTTAGGGACATGGTTTAGTGGTGGACTTGGCAGTGTTAAGTTACAGTCAGACTCAGTGATCTTAAATGTCTTTTCCAACCTAAATGATTCTATGATTCTATATGTTCTTATGGTCTGGGGTGCAAACTGTGCAATTGATGTGGGCATGTGACCAGGAAAAATATTTTGGATCCCACATAGGCATCCCCAAGCTGGTTTCATTAAGTAATAATAATAATAATAATAATAATAATAAATTCAACAGAATTTTAGATGCAGCCCTGTTTTTAGTGTTTTGCAATGGTAGCTAGTGGAGGTTTCTTTCATTGCTTCTGAGTTTTTTTGATCATTATCCAAAGATGTAACACTTTCCATTTGCCTTATAGACAGAGTATAAACAAAACGTTTTGGAATCCATTCTGGGAATAGATCCTCTAAGCTCAGTATTGTGGACATGTACCTGCCCTTGTAGTTTCTATTATGTTATCCCATTAACTCTGTATTTTTCTTTTCCAATTATATTTCTGCACTCGAAATTACTAAAATCTATCTGAAAAGAAGACAATAGTAACTGAACACTGTTGGATCTGCCCAGTAGAGATGGAAACGCATGGTTTAATATGGCAAGTGGATTTAATTTGTGAGTACAGTTTGTTATCATTCACAGCAGGGTCAAGTCCATCTTCAGAGGAGCACAAGGGGCTCCACAGTATCAGATTCAAATGTTGTTATGCAGCGTTCTAGCACTGTGGGATTTATAAACCAATTGTTCAGTTGCTTTTTTAATTCTGCAAGAGAGTGTGCTGGGATTCAGGCAATGCATGCGTGGCAGAGCCATGAGGCATCTGTCTGCAAGTGGCACAAACAGCAGCAAAGCAGACACCAGCCATTGCATCTGTCCTACTCCTGCAGGGTTTGTGTAGGTGGTTCACAGCCCCCAAACACTCACGTAGCAGCAGCAGTGAGGCCAAAGGATCTGCACCAGTACACCTTCCCAGATGCTTATGCTGGTGCCCAAATCACTGCTTGCATGGTTACTTGTTCGATTATTGAAGTGGGCACATGTAAAGATTACATCTGTGCCAAGTTTCACATACAAATGCCCTATGGATATTTTCACCGCTCGGGAGCCCGATCTTCCAATAAAGTTAACAGAGAGCTGCAGGCACCTCCAGAGGGCAATCCAGAGCATATAATTAGATGGCAGCTGAGCTCCTGTTTTGGGAGTGCAGTTTTCTTCTCTGAAGGTGCTCATCTTTCCCTCCACTGACTCCTTAAGAAGACTAGAGGGATGACAGTGAGTGCCCTTCTTGGGTTACATGCCTACTACCAGCCCTTATGGGCAGCAGCGCAGCAGGCAGCCAGGACTCCCCAGCTCCTATGCACAGCAGCATCCTGTGCTGTAAGGTTTTCCATCATTAGCCTAGAGCCCTAAATACCTGATATTGGGCTGTACAAACATGCCCCTTGAATCCTTGCCTCTCCTTGATCAACTCAGCTCAGCTGGAAAGAGAAGTTCAGCACATCTGCCATCAAATATGCAACAGTGGAGGAGAACTGGTTTTGATCAGCCCAGAGCTGCATACACAGTTTAGTTAGGACATTAAAGAAATTCCTGAATTTAGAGCAAACTGTCTTATAAGGGAAAATTAAGCTTAGTGGCATAGGATTATCCAAGTGTGTATTTCACCTAGGCAGGCAAGCTGATGACTATGTTGGTTTTGGGTTTTTTGCAAAACTCTGCATGGACTTTATGCAAATTGCAAATAGTCAACATCCCATTGATGAATCTCACTATGTAATTTACATTCACTTCTTCAGCATGTTCAGAAAACTCTTGAACTATTATGACGAGCACATGACATTTTACTAAAGATCAGTTGCAATATACTGTCCCTTTTCTACAAGTTTCCTTCAGAAGAGAGACAAAAGCAATTAAAAAAATAAAAAGTCCTGCTTGCTGTGATACAGGGACTAGAAAGACAAAACAGAAAAGACAGAGTGAGGAATGCCCATAAAAAATAAAATTTTGTTATTGTCATTGTGTGGTTGTTTGTTTCTTTTCCATAAGGAGGGACACAGTTGAGCATAAGGCTAAACTTTATAGTTAATCATCTTATCCAAGGTGATAAAACCATGTTGGCTTCTGCAGTTAACAGACACAAAAGAGTAACCCAGTCTAAACACTATCACTAGTCCCCTTGGACACCAAAACACAAATAAGAAAGATTAACAGGCTCAGTATAGGATTTGGCCTAGACCTGGGACTGGTGCCTCCAGAACTATCTGGAAATATCTGGCTCGGCCACTCTGAGCACAGAGTGAGAATGAGTTGCTTCAAATATCATGTGAATTGGAGGCAGAGCTGAGCTTTAATGTTCTAGGGACAAGGCAGAAAGATCTACTCCTTGCCCTCCCCTTAACTCCTCCTGTCCCTTGCGTTTACGAGTATCCAGAGGAAGGGAAAAGTCTTTCCCCTTCTTCCAATCTCTTCTATGTATTGGCAAAATACCCACAAATAGCTTTGCAGTGGTTGTGTTCCAGGCTGTTCCCTTCTCACTGTTTTCCATACCCATACCAAAGTGGCTTCTGTTTGTTTGCAATCAGAGTACAGAACTAAAACCCATGGAGGAGGATAGGAACTCTGACTGGGATCAAATGTTTTATTAAACATATGGTACGTGTCTCTTTGCAGAGGAAAACATGCTAGATAAGAGGAATGAACTTCAGTTTCTATTTAGAGAAATATTTTCCCTTGTTATGTCCTGTCTTTGCTTTGTTTTGAAGCTTTCTCCTAGCAAGAAAATCTTTTACAAAGGCAGTAATCAAATGGCTCATTGCAAAACTTATAATGGCACAAAAAGCTGTGAAATTACTCAAAAGCATATTTTAATAATAAAATAGCTATTATCAATATAAAACTCATGTCTGGTATAGTTATTAAACCACTATTGTGTGGAAAACATCTATTCTCTTACCTAAAAATGTACTTGTAAAGCAGTCTAAAAATAGGAAGCGAATTCTCTATGAACCATGTTTGGTTTGTATTTTCCCTGCATACAGGCAGGAGTATTTAGTGAAACACCTGCTTCTAAATTAGTGCAGAGCTTCTAGGTGCCAGTGTAAACTGCTACCTGAGTGTAAGAAAGTCATGACAGGCATACTTAAGGCTGAGGCCAAATTTCTAGAAGCAGATTGTTGTCTAACAGACAAACTGCTCAAGCTGCAGGGGCAGAAATAATTCCAGTCCTTTTGTGTGTCTGTGTGAAATATGTATCACCTTGGAGGCATCGCATATCTAGGAGGGCTATACGCCATCCATCACCTCTGCAGTAATGTGGCTTGTTTGCATGGAGGTGACAGGGTTTGTTGTGAGGCAAAAGTCTCTGAGCCTCCCATCTTCTCCCGTTCCTGCTTGTCTCATTCACCCAGTCACAGATCTGAAGCTAACACCCACCCAAAATACAGATGGCCAACCATCAAGGCATACAGGTAGCACACAGAGTTCAAACCCTAAGCAAACAGCCCTGTGCTACTGTGACTCTCCATGATGAGCTGCTGCAATAAGGCACAAAAGCTGCTGACACGATCAGCAGTCACGCTGTACAGGCCATGCTAGGACCGGGGCTGCCAGATCCAGTAACAAGAGTTACATTTATGTTCTTGCAGCACTTATACTCAGAGACCATCTAGTCAAGATCACAAGGCAGGAATGGTTTAGCCTTGACATCACTGGCAATTCTAAAATTGTAAAGGGTTTGTTTTTTTTCTCCCTCCCTTAGAGAATTATTCCCACTATTTTCAAGGAACTGTCATTTCCTGTAAAATAATGTTTATGGTGGCAGGCTCTCAGTCTTTCTGGTGTTTTTTTTCACAGGGTTATGATTTATTGTAGCTGTTCTTTGTTCTCTGTTTTTTTCTGACTTTCAGCAGGGCTGCCCTATGCCTCTCAAAACTGCAGAGATTTTACAGTAGAGTGGCTCAGAGTCATTTCAATCTATTTAAATGAATGCTGAAAACTTCATCAATCTTCAGTGCCCATTTTAAAGAGATTGTAAGATGAACATCAAAGGAAGAGGATGTTCATATTATGACCCCTTTCCACGCCCTCATCTTCCCCTCCGAAATCACTGAGCATTAAAGCATCTTCATGCCATGGAAATGTTTGTTTAAATCAACACAGCCTGTGAAACCATGCTAGCTGCCTCTCAGTTTGCTGCTTTTCCTTAGATCTTCCCATAGCCACCCCACATCCTGATCACCATTAGGTCCATACAGATGGGTAGTGTTCAAGCCACACACATCCACAATGGAAAGACAAAAAACCCCAAAGGAAGGTGCTAAGGACATTGGCATGACATAATAGATTCCTGTTACCAGGTGGCTTAGTTCCACCTCTACCTCATGTTTTCTGGATGAAGTTGCTGCCCAGTTGTAAACATAAGGCACAGAATGTCAGAATTTAGATCTAGATCTAAGTTTCCTTGAAGGAATTTATATCAGCATGCTGGGTTAATCCCAACCAGAAACCAACAGACTACATGAACCTGCTTCTGAGAATAAGGAGACGCCTTGGTACTTTCAAATCTTCTAGGCTGCAAAAGCAGCAAGATGAAATTATTTGACCCGCTCACGCTCCTTGTTAGTAATGTACTTTCCAATGGCTGCAGAAAACTATAAGAATTGCTTATGGTGACAAAACACGTGCGATTCAGTAATGCAGTTTGTGGTCACCAAAAGGAAAACAATGACTTCAGGGGACAGGTTATGGCTCAAAGACATGAAAGAAACACAAGTTCTGTGCTTGCCCCAGGAGATAAAATATTCACCAAAAACGTATTGTGACCAGCGACCTACTGGGGCTGAGATACCAAGTGCATTGGGTCATGAAAGGTGCTGACAGCATCTCCCCAGAACGTGGAGTTAGGGGGAGTACAGGCATAATGTTAAGTTTTTACTAGGAAACACAGAGACAGCAGTCAGTGTTCTCCCACATCCCCTCTGCTCTCTCTCACAGACACTTCCTTTGTCTGTACCAGCTGGGTTGTTAACAGAATATTGTTTTTCATTCCACTTCTCCTCCCTTTGGGCTTTCTATACTCTTGGTCACAGAGAAGAAGGTAAATAAACCTTTTTAATTATATAGACTGTCAGAATTTTTCCATTCTCACCCAATTTATTAGGGTTTTTTTGTACTTCAAATTTCTTTTTAACCCCCTTCCTTTACACTTAGCATTTCTCAGTTTGTATCTGAGTATACCAATAGAAAAGAGCACAACCCTTTCCCTGCAGAAACCCAGAAACAAATCTTGCAAGACACATTTTACGAGAATGTCAATTTTTTCCTTTCATGTAGAAGAAATTATATTTCTATAGACCTGAGAAATAGTCCAGAAGAGGAAGATATTTACCATTACCTTCCAGCTGTGCAAAATATTGTAGTTTTCACATTACAGAACAAAATGCTTGTGTTCCTTGTCAGATGACTTTCACAGAAGTAGAAAATGTATTTCTTACTTTCCAAGTTGACTTAAAATGTTACTAAGTTTAAACAGTTGGTACTCCACAGACCGAACTCTGACTACAGAGGAAAATATAATTTAGTATATTAGCTTCCAGACTAACATTACTTTAGCTTTTTGAGCTAAGTTGAATTGGTGCTGAAATGTGTATTGCTATATGACTCCAGGAAAACAGCTATTCTAGCCTTGGGGCGTTTTTAACAGAAGGCTTGGAGTCAACTGACATAAATGAGTACAAAGACAGTTTCTGTGCTAAATAAGAAACAAATCCTTTATTTGTAAGCATAATGATTCTGCTACAGGAAAGATCAAATCGTAGCTTTTTTCTAGATGTATGTGCATACATATTTTCATTTGTACCATCCAGTTTTGGATTATTCCCTCTGTGCTTACCATTCCCTGAAACTACCTTTTCTCCTCTGACCTAGTATTCTGCCAGAGACTCATCCCCAGTTGTTCCATCCTTACCCATGGAGCCCTGGGATCCTGGCTTCCCTCTTCAGGAATATACACAGAAAACCCTGGACTACTACGCTTGTAAACTCACTTTCCTGATCCCTTTCCCATGAAAACAAAGCAAATAGTGGAGAGAAGCAATTACCAAATGAAGATAGCCAGTGGTTTACTGTCATCAGCTCACACAGACAACCTGGCCACTGAGAGGAGAAGAATAACATTTTATGTGCTAGCAGTGTCTTGGAGAATGAGAAATGTAACATATTATCAAGAAATGAGAAAGATCAGCTTTTCTCCTTTCGAGAAGAATATGTAACCTTCTTGTAAAATTCTGAAAATATATGCATTCTATTGAAATATATATTTCTCCTGTATGTATATACATGTATAGTAATAGCCTGAAAAAGTGGTGACCTCTCCAAAGATTTTGAAGTTCACCTAATGAAATGAGAGCTTACTGCTGCCAGCAGTGGGTAGGCCAACTATATTATGACTGCATTCAGATCCAGACTATTTCATGGTGTCTCTCCCCCTCCCTCCCTTCACCAGGAGAGGTAGTTCAGGTACAAAGCCAAGGGCACTTCCCTGCTCCAGAACCACATTTTCAAAATCCAACTCTTAGATGGATCCTGCTCCTACCTTTCTGCTAGCACTCGTGTCTGTACCCAACAAAATACTGCTTTTGGCTAAAAGCAGGAGGCAATGGAGGCTGACAGTGCCAGACTCGACCTTCCCCACTTCTCCGGTGTGCCTGACTCTGTACACTGCTCCCCAAAACCACAGAGAGTCAGGACAGAAGCAGGTACAGGGAGTGCAGTTGCTTTTCTGAAATATCTCGTGAGTCTGCTTCGGTCTCCCTGTCCAGAGTTGCCTAGAGGAGCTGCCTCACCATCTTTCTGAATCCCATTGCAGCCTGTTCGTATGAGCAACTGGACCCTACATGACCTGTCCTGCTCCAGCCTGGAGCACGCAATCCCTTTGTAGTGGATGTGTGGAGATCCATCCGTAGCCTCTGCCCTGCTGCACCTTTCAAAGCCGTTGCAGAAAGCAGCTAAGGGGCAGATAGTCACAGACTGCTTTCTTTTGTGTTCAAAAGCCTGCACTTGGATAAGGAAAAGAATTGGTGAGAACAGGGACATTTGCTCAGGACAAAATGAGCTCATTAGATACAGTCCACATACTGACAAATATTTAACAAAACGTTTGCTAGAGATGTGCACTTGGCTTCCCTGACCTGCTGTAGAGGTCTTCGTTGTGCTGTTGCTGGCATTAGCAGCCCTGCCCAGGATATCTGTGCTCCCACAGGGCAGTTTCCTACCCACAGCTCCTGTGGAAAATGAGGCTCAGTGGAGTGGCTGGAGGGGAGCGGGCAGAAGTGGCGGGGAGCCTGAGCACCCACCGCATCCTTTCCCAGATGCTGTGATAAAGCAGCTATGGACTCACCTGCAAGGGGGCTTTCTGACATTACCAATGGCAGAAAAGCAGAAACCAGTGTAGCCACGACACCAAGGAGCAGGGCCATAGCTATCAATAAAACAGGACAAATCCCCGGGTATTGCCTCAAATGTCACATGGATGACACCAGTGTTCCTAGTTCAGGGACAAGCCTGAAACCACTGCTAGAGTGGCACAGAAGAAATGTCTTCAAGATGAAAAAAATCACCTTTCTTTAAACCTCCCTGTCTTCTCCAAGGGCCCAGGTATCTCCCGTAAACACCATGGGCAGGCAGTACTGCTGCCATTGAGACCATAATTAACTAGGTTATTGTTGTGCTCATTGGAGCAGAGCATAGAGAATTCACTGAATTTTTGGCTTTAGCCCCAGTCTTTTGGTGGAGGAGGAGAATGGTGGTGAATAAAAATATCTTGGAAACCAACCGGCTCAATAAGAGCCTTGTGGGAGGCAGAGTAACTTATGCTTAGTGCTCGTTTCTCCTGCTCTGCTGAATACTTTGACTGCAAAGTCCTCACTGCGTGGTCAGGAATGAAATGCTTTTGCTGTCAGGCAGCCTGAGGGCCAACCAGCTCATGGACTGGCATTCCCAGGTTAAGAAGGCTGCAAGAGACCTTCTGGTACTTGAGTCCATTTTTAGAACAGAAACACTGCTCCCCGTCAGCATCCCTGAGACGTCTTTGGATTGTTAATAGGCAAGACGATAAAACAGGCTAACACCTGCTGTCGTGACACACGTGAATTTCTGTGGTGTGCAAAAGTTCTTAATTTGAGGAATACGGAAAACAAATATACCAATTACTTTGTACTGAATCCTCACCTGAAAACAAATTTAAAAAATAAATCAGGCACACTTGGGACTCAGCTGTCATAATTTGCTACTATGTAAAAAACATGCACACAGAAACAACTTTAATACTGTTACTCTCCTTTTTGCATTTTTTTTATATCCTCAAATGAGCAATAAAATCTAAATAACAGGTACATTTTTAGAACATAAAAAAAGAGAAAAAAACGAAGCTGGCCTCATGTCTTATTGTATCTGGATCTTTTCAGAGGAAATGTTATAAATTGTACTCAACTATGTAAGCATGCTATCAGTGCCCATTGAAAACTGACTCCTAAAGAGAAGAATGAGTTTATTTCATGCATTACTTTGCTGTGAATGTATAATACATTCTTCATTTTTTTTGGTCACCATTGTCAAATCCATTAGGGTTAAATCCTTAGGCAGTAAGGTTAAAGCCAGAAATGAGAAAGGCAAGATGAAGAAATCTTGAAGGACCAAACTGAGTGGGCGTTAGCTGGGCAATATCCCTGTCAAGTGCCTCCTGAAAAAAAAACCCCAGCTCTTTGCAATGGTCAAAGTTTAGCACAAAAGTTGTTCTCGCATCATAGAAACGCTACATTAAGGAAGAAGCTGGGAAGTCTGACTGGCCTGTCAAAACTGGTGGCTAGAAAGGGGATAAAAGAGAAATAGGCAAGAAAAGGATATTCATCTGTTCTTGGGGCTGTTCTGTGCAGTTTTTAGCCAGCATTGAATTGATAATTCCCAAAAAGAGGTCTTCTGGGCATCCCAGTGCCCAGTTCTCTGTGGTCCTTCTAGGCAAAGATTTGGCAGATGCTTACCTTGGGGAGCCTGTCATCTTAATATGCATGAAGACACCCAGGGTACACCCAGGGCACCTGTCACAGTCCTATTGCTATAGCACTACACGATTCTGTGCAAAGAGTAGCTAAGTAGGGAAATCCGTCTACACTAAGCTGCACAGGTGTATAACAAAACAGTACTTGAGGCCTGTGCAATGCAGTTACTGTAACTAATTTGTGATCATATCTTCCTGTTCTCACATCTTACCTTAAAAATTAGAAGCCTTCCTATACCTGCTTTTAGGGTACAGGCAGTCTGATGCAATTGTGTCTAAGGAGCCACATGCCGGGAAAACAAGTACCTTTTGAACAAGTTGTAACTGCCTCCAGCCATCCCAGTTATCAGACTGAATCAATATGAACTAAGGACTGCCAGCCCACTTCAGTAAATGCAGAAGCACACACTAACCACGTTCTTGCAGGATAGCTTTGGCGCTATATTGTTGAAGCATGTCAGCACACTCTGCATCCTGAAATTCCCCAACTTCAGCTTCTGTTTTGAACTTACAAGTTGTAACTGAAACCAACAAAAAGCTCTATTAAACATTATCCTTACCTAATTGAATATATTAGTTGTGTATAGCAATTACGTTCTCCTTTTTACAGTATAGTAAAGCACTTATGGTATAATAAAATCTACCACACAGTGCTCAACAGCACAGTGTGTTGTGCAATTCAGGTTTTAGTGCCTCGTGTAGGTTAGGAATTGATTTTAATTGCCTGGCATAAATCACACAGTCCTACTGTAGAGACCCTTATTATTTCACAGACAGTGCTGGGTTTAATCCTATATATTCATGGGGAATAAGAGGGAAGCAGAATGAAAAGAAAATCGCCTTCTAAAAATTCACTTCTGTGGAAGAGAGATTTGTTCTGAATCCAATGCAAATTTAACAAATGCAGTGCATGTTAGTCAATGTAATTATCATAAGCACAGTAGTAAAGAAACTTTGTACATTTCCACTAAAAGCCAGGCACTGCAACTGTTTAAAGAAGTAAACCTTGACAAACTATGTGAGACTTAAAGCAAAGAGAATTTGCAGTACAGATAGCAATTCTTCTGCTTGCACACCTGTTCTGCACTCTCTGGCTATCACAGCCAGAAATAATATCTCCATGTATTTTGCATGTATGCTCAGATTTACAAAGTACACAAGAAGAAAGCATTCTCTCATGAGGTTTGGCTCCTGTTTGTAGATTTTCTGTGCCAATTCAGTTTAGCCATTTGTCTTAGTAGTAACCTGTCCTAAAAAAACCCTAAACCTAAAATCAAACCAAAACATCCCATGCTAATATATATATATATATAATCTACAGACACACACACACACACACAGAGAGCATTTTAAAGAGTTAAATTGAAGTGGAAACGTTCTGCACATGATTGTGAGCCCCCATCCAGTTCATGCTTTGATGGTGATACCATTTTTTGTCTATACTACACCATAGTTCTGGGGGAGTGTGAAGACTACAGGAAAGATTTGCACTATATGTCTTCAAACACCTAGATCCAAAATTCAGGTCCACTCAGTATTGATTTGCCTTTTTGCACAAGTATCAGTCCAGACACTTAATGTCTGCAGGAGTAAACTAGGTCCTCTCAGCACTGCAACATTCTGATGTATCCTTACCATTCACATGAGGAAGAAGCAGATGATGAGCACTCAGCACAGAAATTAGTTCAATGTGAGAATCAAAAGCAATGTTTAGGGTGGTAGAAATAGAGCTCTTCTGTTTAATTTAGTTATCAGACTTTATAACTTCAAAGTTACACTTATAGGCTCAAATTCCTTTTTTTATGTACAGAAGAAACATCATTCAGTTAAAAAATAACCCTGAAATAATTTGCAGACGAAACTGGAAAATAATTTACATGTAATTAATCCCATAAATGTACCACTTCTCAAAAGTTTTTACTATTGCTCTCAGCATTTTTTAAGACCTTTTATTTTCATTATTGAACTATCAGCTGTACATTTATCAAGTCTGGAAAGACTAGATCATGATTTGTAAAATCAAATTATACAAGGGAAAGCGAACCACCACATGCAAACTGGCTTTTAAAGTTCATGGTACTGTTATAAAGGTCATGGTGATACTTAGTGAAAATTGAATCATGCAGAAGTCGATACAAAAAGACATATTGTCTTCCTCCAATAAAGAGCTTTTAATGCTGTGCCAGTTTATTTACCATCAAACTCTGCAAAGTCAGCAAGCTAATAAAGAATTCAGGATTTATGGGCCCTTTAATTCAGCACAGAAAAATAGTTAGAAAGTGACAGACTAATAGGCCAATTATCTGAGGAATATTCTAGTATTTTGGCAGAAATTACAAGGAGATGCATAATAAAAATACCTTCAGTAACCAATTTATTCCTCCGTTAAAACAAACTCATTCACGACTACTGTGCTACAGAAAGTACCATTAAAATGTTCAAAGTTCTTCCCTGATGCCAAACAAAAGTGCTTAACCAGGCCAATATACAATATTAATATTGTTTTATGGTCAATTTATGTCTAGACACAGGCAATAAGAAGTGGAAGGATACTACAGAAATTACAGCTCCTGTATAGGAAACAGGAACAAAGCCCCAAAGAGTTGTATCCATGTTTGTCTTATTCCAGATTTAGAAATTATTATTTTTTCCCTATTAGGTATAGGTCTAAAATATTAGCTGTTTTTGTTGCATGAATGAACTCTGGAGAGGGAATAGTCTAACAGAATTTTTATTAAAAAATACTTGAATAAAATTTTGCCTTTTTTATTTAGCTAACATAATCTAGTTGTACTGCACTTCATACTGGCTAACAAATGAACTCCATGAAACTAACCACAAGTGTTCATAGATCCTGACTTAATAACACAATGTAAAAGACCTCAAACATCATGTAATTTAGAAGTTTAAGTTCTGCTGAAAATTAAAGAAATGCAAACCACTAAGTCTCAAAAGCAGTCAAAACAGTGGTATCCCAACATTTTCTGAATCTACAGGCTTTGGCATGAGACGTGAAAGAAAGTTTAAGACCTTTTTTTTCATTTTGAGAACTTTTTTTAGAGCATTTATTCATTAATAATTATAGTAAGGCATTATAGTTCCACTATGAAAGAAAATAATAAAATCTCAATATATATTTCTCACATAATTAATCCCATACATTATCTCCTCTGGGCATTGACCTTACTAAAAATAATATAGATAAGGAGGTAGTAACTGCACAATCTCCTTAGTAGGTCATGGGAAAAATGTTACTAGAAAATAATACTTTATTCTCATGATTTTCTGAAATTAGTGACTCTGAATGCCCTAATTTGGGTCATTTATCACTATTTAGGTATAAGGGTTTTCATTGTTAGAAAATGTGCTCTTCATTTTCTAAACCCAAGATTCTTCAGGACAGAATAAGCCAGACATTGGGAAATTAAGAGACATGCATCACTTTTAAAGTTCTTGGCTGAAATTTTAGATTGAGTTGGGAAAAGAAAGAAAGAAAGAATCATAAACTAATTCCAGTGGCCACTGTGTAAGGTTTGGAATTCCTCAGACCTAGCTTGTTCCCATGTACAAGCTCCCAGGAAACCAAGATATTTTGTTCTTAGCAGAGTACAGTGAATTCTTATTAATAAGTTACTTGTTTTCCTCCAAGAACTCAAATTTTGGATCAGTTGCTGAAATGCAGTGGCCAGTGCTATCTTGTCCAATTCGTGTTCCTAGGACTGTTAGTCTTAAGAATAGTGTTTGATTAAAGGAAATATAAATCAAAATAACATACAAGCTTAAAGAAAATGTTAATACTAAATTTGCCTGATTTTCTCAGTGGAATTTTCCACTTACCAAAGAAAATGCCAAAGACAGGGAACTACAGTGTCACAGCTTTGGGTTTTTGTTTGTGGTTGATTGAGAAGGTTAAAAGAATTAATTCTTGTGGTTTAAGCAAATGAATCAAACTATCTTTTATTGAAATATAATTGTAGGCATAATGCATAGAAAATCAGACTGCTAAAGTGATCCCACACTATAAGAGTGGTTTGATAGCTTTCTCATGCTTTTATGTGTCTGCAATAAAGTATTTTTTTTTATGAGGCAATAGAGGCACACTTCCACTAATCTACAAGTTGCTTCATAGCAGGGACAAATAATTTATGGATCTTTATTTCTTACAGTGGCAAATCTCTTACTTTACATAGATCACAGAATCATTTAGGTTGGAAGGAACTTGAGTTTATCTAGTCCAGTGAACAGGACCAGCGTCAAATCTGATATAGATTATCAGGTCAGACATTAATACTGGAATCGCCACCCACTGCAACAGGGTGAACTTATGTTTTTAAAAAAACATAAGGCAATGATTTTATGTTT
The DNA here is from genome assembly GCF_023638135.1 of Falco biarmicus. NCBI lineage: Eukaryota > Metazoa > Chordata > Aves > Falconiformes > Falconidae > Falco > Falco biarmicus. The sequence continues at coordinate 62,012,215 of NC_079290.1, forward strand.
TCAGACTGAATCTGATGTACATTGCTAACACAATAATAGGTATTCTTTTGGAGATACAAAGCATAAAACAAAAGAGATTTCACTATTATGCCATATAATGTATCCATGCTAAACAAAAACCTAAGTCCTCTCTCTTTGACCTTTATCTGCTTCCTTGTATCTGCAAGTGATTGTGCTGACTTTAAGCATGCTTTTGGTGTCTGTGACCTCCTCTTTTAGTACTCCAGCTCTCCCTCATGCAGCAATCCCATTTATCTCATATGGCTCACAATAGCCCTTTTCCACTTGCTGAAGTGGCAGCGAGGGTACAGAAAGAAAATATATGGGCCAGGACGTAGGCATAGAAATGAAAGCAATTTTCTTGAGAACCCATAGAAATGCAACGGAATGAGATGGAAAAATTCCTCAATTTATGCAGAACCCTCCTGCTGTTATACTAACAGTTCTCCATTGTGTTTTTCAGTACAGCTATTGTCTTCCTTTACCCTTAACAAAACCTTTTATTATGGTATTCCACAAACAACTTAGAAATGTGGTGATTCATGAATACAGGTGGAATCACCAATCTTTTTTTAAAAAAAATCTGCATAAGACTTAAATCTTTTACAAGGGAATTGAGTGATTTTCTAGAATAACTCCATATAGTCATCAGTGAGAAGGGGTGGGAAACAGGGCTGACATACTGCTCTTCACTACACCAAAACTTTCAATAAACACACTTTTCAATAAGCTCCAGTTCTGGAACCTCTACACAGCACAGAAAGAGTGTAGGTATTTTTACACTGAATAAATGAAAAAAAGGATTTGCAAAGTAAAGGATCTAGAAGGGGTAAACAAAGAGATAGAGATGCCTCTCAGCAGTGCATTTTTATATGCAAACATTTAATGAAGACCCCATGGGAAAGTGCCTCATACACAAAAAGGTACAGAACTGTTCGCTGAAATTAGTTCGTGTGTATTACATGACAACTTTTTCAGGGACTTCTGTCTGTTTTCACAGAGTAAGTTTGCAACAATAAAAAAGGTGGCAGAAACAAGGACAGGGAACAAGAAGATGCCTTACAGTAACAGCTTTAAAAGATTTAAAGATTTTCTCTCTTGGTTTCAGGCAGACAGTTCTGCTTTTGCCCAGAAATAGTTAAAAGCAGAGCTCAGATCTGCAAGTGCCTGCCCTGGACAAGGAAACACAGCCCTGACTTCTTGTCATTCCTCTGTGCATCAGAGGCAGGGAAACTGCGGGACCTCCACTGACTGAGAGTGGCCCTTAGCAATGCGACTACTGTCATGGCTGGAAACCAGGCACTGTCTTGGCAAGTTTCCCCATACTACTCCATCTTAAGTGCCTCATATGAAAGGGGTATTTTTTTACCAGGGAAAGACCAGCCCTGTCCGTGTGCCTAATGAAGTCCCAATTCATTCAAAGAGGCTGTTGACACAGCTGCCAATTAACACCATTTGTGATGTACACAAATGACTACAAAGTCTTTACACAGGCCAAACAGCACGTGGACTTTCACTCATTACTGTCATAAGTTAAATTTAAGCTAGTGACATGGAACAGATTTGAAAGGTTCTTTAATCTCAAGCTTTTCCATTTAGTGCTGGAAGTATTTCCAGGGATTTTTTTTTGAGGGCTATAGACCCAGATTATACTGCTGAAAAAATGATCAAGGTCACCAAAGGTCTGTGTTTTGACAGTGTCCAAGCAAAAGCCAGTCTTTGCTGAGCATCTTTCACATAACCTTTCTCCAAATCACTTGAAGTATTATTCTGCCATACAGAAGTCAAAGGAAGACTGTCAGAGTCCATGTCCCTCCACTGATCAGTCCCTCAGGATGAGAGGAGCAGAACACCAGAGACCTCAGGAGCCTTCGTTATTGTTGCGTGTCATAAAGAGTCAAAGGAAAAGATGGATCTTCCATCATACTGAAATTCAGGTGGAAGTGGCAGGCAGGGCTAGTTTCTTTGTGTTCCCACCTCAGAAGCCCCAGATCTTTCTAGGATGCTCCTGGTACCTCCCCAGCTGATCCATGAACACAGAGCATTGACAGGCATGTTCTCAGGATGCATTTCCTCTGCTGTGCCTGTGCTTCAGCCTCAGATTCCCTCCCTCTCTGGCTCAGTGTTAACCTTAATATGTGTCTGAACAGACATGTGATTTGCCTCTTCTGTCTTCCTTTAATTTGTGAGTCCTCAAATATCCATAAAGATAAACATATTATAAAATCCAGCATCTTTTACACTGAGAAAAACAATCCCATGCTGACCAATTGTCCATTTCTTGATGTGTGGTATTCAGTAATTGCGTGCACAGGGAAGTGATGGTCTGTTGTTCCTCAGAAAAAGGAGAAAGGATTAATGCACACGTCACCTCCATTCCAAGCCTGTGAACAACAGATACCAATGTAAAAGAGGAGAGACCTTGACACACGGGCTTCAGACAAAGCCAGATGTCTACTGCACCCTTCCAAAGCTGTTTGCACTTCTGAACTCTGCAGCTGTTAGTATCTCCCCACAATCATCTCCCCAGGCTGCTTCCATGCACATCTGTTGTCTGACAGGCTTAATTCTCCAGAGTACTAGAAAAAACATACAAGATGCAGAGATATTATTAATAGGTGTTCGGTTGGCAAAGCTGATGTTTTCTTTCTTGATCAACAGCAAGTATTCTCCTGGGAAAGCAATGTTTTTCTGCTGGTACGTTCTACACACAGAAGCAGAAAGTGAAGTAGGTGAAAACTAGTAAAAGCATACAGGAAAGTAAACTTGTTTGTGTTGTTCTGTGGGTCTCATTTCAGGTTCATTCGCTATATTGTATGTCAACAAGAAACCTTCTGGAGTAAGATTATGAAAAAATATCACAGAAAAATCAAATCTAATAGAGAGAACTGGACCACAATTTATACCTCTTTTGCTCTATTAAAACACATTAGGGCTATTTCTGCTGTTTCCTGGCTGTTTTGAAGATGAGGCCACTCACATCAATGAATTTCTCCCTGATGCATTGATTTCATTTTACTTTGCTTCTTTTACTGGCAACCCGGTTAAAACACATATTTACACATTAATTCCTAAGATCTTTGGCTCAGGCAAACTAATCTACATCTATAGAAAAACAAACAGCCAACAAATGGATTATAGAGCAGTTGCCAAAAATTCAGACTTGTTGCTGAATAATTTTTTCCTTTCAGTTTGGATACCAGCCCACAGTCCTGAAAATTTACACGGCAAGTACGAACAATGACCTCCGCTTTGTCTATTCTATTGTAAGCACAACAGCGAAAACACAAAAATAATTTTGCTCAAAATCACCTTTCCATCTTGCTTAACATCCATACATTGATTTTTATGGTATCACAGAATAATTTAAGTGGGGAGGGACCTCTGGTCCAACCCCCATCGCAAAGCAAGGCCAGTCTCAATTTTAGGCCAGATTTCCCCGGGCTGTGTCAAATCAAGTTTTTACTGTCTCCAAGAATGGAAATTGCACAGCCTGTGCAGCCTGCTCCAGTGTTTGATGACTCTTATTATTAAAAAAAATAAATCCTAATATTGGACTTTCTATTTCTGTTGTTGCAGCTTTTGTCCCTTGCCTGTTGTCCTTTCACTGTGTGCCTCCAAAAAGAGTATGGCTTTGTCTTCCTTACAACCAGATGTTAGGTAACTGAAGGAAGCAATAAGATCCTTCCTTGGCCTTCCCTTCCTTGGACTGAAAAAGTCAGTCTCTCAGCAGCATTTCCTACATCCATGCTCAAGCCCCCAGCCATCCTGGTGGCCCCTCTGCTGAACTCATTCCAGTAAGTTAACGGCTTTTTGCTACCATCTATGCTTAGTGTATCTTGGTACATTTCATAAATACTTACTGTAATCTAATAAGATGAAAATGGTTTAATGTTGAAATCTGTGGGTGAATCTGGTACTAACAACAAATGAATGAGCACCGGTAGTAGCCAGATATTTTGCAAACAGAATCTTAGTTCACTTCTTTCCTATATATGCCAGCACACCATAGCACATCCAGTCCAGGATGCATCTTGAGAAGACTAGATACACGTGAAGTTTTTTGGCAATTAGTTACGTAAAGTGAGCCAGTGTACAAGAATTCAACTTGCAGGTTAAAGTCTGATTTAACTAAATGGAGGTTTTTGCAGAAAATATTTGTATCTTCATTGCAGTTAATAATGTCATGTCTCTTAATCCCATGCAATTACATTTGGGTGATCCAATGAAGGTGACAATATTTTATCATTTAAACTCTATAAGCACAGATGCACAGAACTTTATGTACCTCAGTTGTAAGTACTGTATTTTATTAATATCAACCTACCTTAATAAAAAGATGTATCAATGGTTGATTGAAAGAAACAATGAACACATTATTCATACCTTTATAACACTGACCATGCTATCCCAAAGATATTTAAGCTCTTTGCATAAAATAGTGACAATAAAAAAGTTGACCAGAGCTGCAAAATTAGCAGATTTGTGGTAGCAATATTTGATTTTCAAATCGTGTGGTTTATTTATTTACATTTTTAATCTATTTCAGATACATGGACTAAAATCCAGAACATTTAGTTCACAGTTATTGTCTAGTAGACCCAAAGGACTTATTCTCTAAGAGAAAGAACGTTATTTCATGCCTCTTTCTGTCAGCGCAAAAGCATTTTTAGGGAATGGCATTTTCTGCATCAAACTGTACAGCAATTTCTAATTTAACATAAACATCTCTTGTGGTGGAGTAGTCACACTTCTGGTGTTCTTTCAGAACAATCATGCAAAATTCAAAAACCACGGATTCACAGCATTGTTAATTGCATATTATACTGATCTTTTGTGTAGGTACGTGTTGCAGATGCTGTTAATATCTCAGGAGCATAAGTACATAAGACTACAGTAATTTTTTCTGGGTTTTCTAAGTTAGAAACTTTAAACCTCAGAAGTAAGGTTGAAATTTAAGTTTACCTGAGCCCAAGGGTGAGTGACCTGGCCAGCCACAGATGCAGGACATACAAAATGTCTGTTTCCAGGCTTCCCCACTGTATGACTAGACCTTCCTTTAGTCAGAGCAGCCTAGACACCATGGCACACATATGGATACATCCAGGCAGACATTTAAATTTGAAGGCCTTAATTTCAAACCAAATCCTAGCCAGCATAGTTTATTGGGGCCTCTGATTCTGTGAAGAGACAATTGCAGACACTACTAAAGTCAATAAATAAATAATAAAAAAACCCCACAGTTGACCATAACAGTGGTGATATATTTATCTCAGGATTTTAATCAGACCTCAGGAAGACAATTTTTAGCTGTGGCTTTGAATACCGTCTATTTGAAGAGAGTTGCTAAATTCCTCAGTCAAGAGCCCTCTTTGCAAGGATTTGATACAGCTCCTCAGAGTCTGGCATCCCAAGGAAGTGCCAGTAGCTAATGAGCAGTCCTGAGTCTGATGTCTGACCTCCAGAGACACACTTAAGTGACTAGCATCCCTTATGCACAGCACAGGGCTGCTCTACATTGTCTTTAAGAGGCACATAAAACTCTCTCTTTACTTACTGCACCAGAAGGTCAAGGGAAGTAATTCTGTCCCTCTGCTCCACTCTGTTGAGACAGCACCTGGAGTACTGCATCCACCTTTGGAGTCCTCAGTACAAGAAAGACATGGACCTGTTGGGGTGAGTCCAGAGGAGGGCTGTGAAGATGATCAGAGGGATGGAAGATCTCTCCTGTGAAGACAGGCTGAGAGCATTGGTTTTTTTTCAGCTTGGAGAAGAGAAGGCCCTGGGGAGACCTGATTGCAGCTTTTTGATACATAAAGGGGGCATAAAAGAAAGATGAGGGCAGGCTTTTTAGCAAGGCCTGTAGTGATAGGACAAGCAGTAATGGTTTTAAATTAAAGGAGCGTAGATCCAGACTAGATATAAAGAAGAAATTTTTCATGATGAGGCTGATGAAACACTGGAACTGGTTGCCCAGAGAAGTGGTAGATGCTCCATCCCTGGAAACACTCAAGGTCAGGTTGGATGGGGCTCTGAGCAACCTGATTTGGTTTGAAGATGTTCCTGTTCATTGCAGGGGGGGTGGACTAGATGACTTTTAAAGGTCCCTTCCAACGCAAACTGTTCTATGATTCTATGATTCCCTGCCTACCTCAGGCAGCCTGAGTCACCTTGTGTGAGCTAGATACTAACCCATAGCTAGTCTGAATCCTGCTGAACAAGGGTCACATTTGCTTCTTGTTGTCTATCTCCCCGCTCAAAGAAACTGTGTATGTACGTGGCATTTTCTTACTCTGTGTTACAGATTAATTTCTATGAGTTTGTGACAGAGAAAAAGAGACTGCAGAAGCTTGCCTGGAATTCAGTTTGGAAGACGATGAAAGAAAGGGAAAATCCTCTCTGCTTCAGTATCAAGATTACAGGCAATTTTTCCAACAAAGAGATTATTTTGTTTTGTCTCTGGATAAATGATGTTGAACTAACTCAAAATAATAAAAAAAAAAGTCATATCAAGGAACTATAAGGTTTCTGCTTAGGCCTATTCCATTTGAAATGACACTGAAGAAAGGAAATACCCAATATATCATACAAAACATTTATATCTTGTGAAAACCACGTTTTTCAGTGATTTGTTGGTCATGTTTTTAATCTCAGCATTTCCAGCAAGCAATATTGCAAATGTATAGGATCTTAGGAGGGTAAGTCTAGAAAAAAATCATCAAGAAATCATCTTGTCTACTTCTATATAACGGGAAAGGATTAAGTATAGATACGATCAGAATAAAAATTCTTTGCGATCATAATGAAAGTCTTTCCATCAACTCATCAGGTTTTGTGCCATCTACCACTAAGACAGGCCATAGCTTATGGAAGGTGTTTTGCACAATACTGACCTGCTATACCTGGGTTCCCTACAAACTTCCTTTCTTTTTTCTAAGTATGTAAAAGGCAAACAGAGGGAAAGAAGGAGGGGAGAGGAATGAGTTCAAGTGCTCCCTATTTAGAAAGATTTAAGGAAATGTTCTTACAGACATTCAGATCAATTAGGTATCAAAAATGGATAAGTAAGTAAAAATATCTTCTCTACACTCTTCGACACTGTACTGAAGATACTATTGCAAAAGATATAACAGACTGCCTCTCCTACTACATCTCTGGATGGACACACACACACAAAAAAGGCAGTATACTGTCACAGAGGAGAACTTCATACTTTCTAAAGCTCTTTTTCTCCATATGCTGCTTTCATATAGTCTTCCCTGGAGACGTGAATTTTTGTCTGTAAAATAGATTGACTCAATTTTAATTCTCAGTAGTTTTCTGTAACACAGGAAAAGAAAAAAAACCTGTTGTTACTGCAGCATTGTTAGTTCTATCCATCTGGAAAGCATAGGTTTTCCTCTGTGGCATCCCAATGACCATAAGAATGGAAATACAGTGACAAAGTTAGGTAGTTTAACAAGCTCCTAAAACAATTTTAATTAAGGAAAGCCTATTGAGCTCAACTTTTAAACATTTGTTAGCACATGACATAGCACACAAAGAAAAGATCCTGTACTTGCATTCTGATTCAAGACCTTGAGAACTTGGCACTATGTTCAGTGTACACAATTTCCAGTGACCAGAGGTCAAGTGTTCTCTGCCCCTTGTGATTTAAAAGAGACAAGATAATATCTTCTAATTTAAAACACTTCTCAGTAAGTGAGCTAGCTAAAAGCATTAAGTGCTTTTAGAGTGTGACCATGAAGGGTACTAAAAATCCATACTGTGTTGGGTAAACACAAGTAATTTAAACCATTGGAAAAACTGTTTGTAAACAAAAAAATTCAAAACAGAGAAGCACTAAGAATTCATACAGAGCTGGAGAAATGGATAGTAATAAATAAAAAATAAGAAAATAAAATCGCCCTGATAAATAAGAACACAAAATGTACAGATTTACCCAAGAAGCCTTAGCCATTCATTTATATCAGAATTGCTGGGCAGGTGGTGCAGTATAAAATTGATTTCTTAGATTAGGCATCAATGGATATTGCGTACCTAAACTAGCTAGATATGCAACCTGCAAAATCAATCTGTGTGCACTATTAAGATATCAAAGTTGCTCATCTGAAGGGCAAATCTAGTGCTGTGTACAATATTTTGATGCTCCATTAACTCTGAGGGTACATTATGTTTCTAAATTTAACATCTGCTACTCAGTGATCAATGAAGAGTGTGAAATATATTTCTAAGAATCGTTGTCTTATAATGACAGAGACAACATTGGCCCAAAACTGAAGAAAATATATTTAAGGAGGAAAAAAGAAAGAGAGGATTCTGTTGAATGAGAGGACAAGTTGGATCTATGTTCATCACAGGTAGGGAAGCTAACAAAAAAAAATTATCTACCAGTGGCTGTTAGACTCATGTGACTTTTGCCTGCTTGGAGTCAAGGGTGGGGATAGCACTCGAGGGATGCAACAGTGTGAATTACAGCATTCAAACAGCAGATATACAGGGAGCAGAGTAACGGAGCTTGGGCCTGGCACTGCCTGCACACAGATGTAGCAGGACAAATGCACCTGTTGCACTGACTTCCAAAAAGCATTTGCTGCACGTGGCTGTGGGCTGTTACGGGGAAGGGTTACCTTTTTGCCAGCACTGCTAAAAAGACACTGATCAAGAGGTAAAATCTTCAGCCCTGGTCATAGGCAACCCGTGCTACTGAGTTGTAGCAGCAGAAATGACAATCATCTATCTCAGCATTTTTCCATTTTAAGGGAGCAGAATAAGCAGATATTATCTGAGTGCCGAAACTTTCCAGATGAAAAGACATCCATCAACAACTTAATTTTTGCTCTCTGGGCACAGAGGTCCTACTCAAAATGTGCATTCTCTCAGTCCTGCTTTTAAATGGTGATGATACAAACCTGGAAAAGGCTGAAATGTGAAGACCTGCGTAGGAAGACATGAAGAGCTGCCTGTCTCAGCTGACATACTTCTGACCATGTCAGATCAGAAAGCACTGAAAAAAATTTACTGGTACAAAACCAAGTTGTTGACACAGCCAAAAGGAACAAGTACAATTTTGACATTTCTCCTGCACAAAGCTTCATCCAGAGCCTGGCAGCAGCCTGGCAGCAAGCTAGAAGGAAAACTGTGTGGGAAGAGGCTGTATAGCACAGCAGAATGGCACAAGAAGATGAAGAGCTGCACACCAGTGCACAAGGCAGTGCCAGAAGGAAAGAGCAATGTTCCTCTTCAAAGTGATGCAGGCACAGTTTGATACAGGGAAAGGTTTTTTTACCAGTGTGTATAAAAACTAGGGTCACACAGCACAGCACTACCAAACTCCCTCCTGAATCAGCAGAAAGACAGCCATCCAGTTGGCATCATGGGGCACCAGTCCCTTAGTCCTGAAATAACTGGTATGGTCAACGGAGGTTTATCAAAAGATCACAGAAACAAATAGAGGGCTGTCTGTTGCCCTCCATGGGTCTTGGATCTGGCCCAGCAAGCACAATTTATCATAGGGGTGAACATACGTACAGACCAATGATGTCATGCTCATTGGGAGCATTCATACAAGTATTTAAAATTATGCTGAAAACCTACCACCTAGTTCAAATTTTCCTTGGACCTAACTTCTTTATAAAATAGTTCAGTCCTAATATTTGTGTGAGGGCCTTGCATGCACCAATGGACTTTAATGGCCCAGACCAGCCAAACCTGGGACGCCTACCCACATACCTGCTGCCTCTGGGTCCAGGAGCCCAGTTTCAGCTCAGCCCTGGGCAGCTGGTCCCTGCCTGAGCTACACCACAAGAGTGCCAGTCCCATGCCCTGCCTCTAGCTCTGTCTCCAGCTTTTATTTACTGTACTCCCTGGATGAACCCCATCCTAGGTTTATGACCTCATTTTGTCTGATGATTGCTGACTGTCCGCAGGGCCTGTCACTGTCACCAGCATGGCCTTGCTCCAAAGCTGTGGGATTGCACCTTTTCAGTAAGATCCCCTGCATCTGGGTTGCCCTTTGCTCCCAGCTCACCCTCCTTTGTAGAACAGCCTGACCTTACCCCTCCCTGGCAATTGCAATTAAGCCAAAAGCATTCTTAAATGAAATATCTTTATGAAGGGTCAAACGGTAGAGAAGAAAAAAAATGCTGGTGTTGCCAATTCAAGAGGAAATGAAGATGCACATTTAATATGCAGGCAAGAGAACTGCTGTGGCACCTCCAGATACTCCAGACAGCATAAAAAAATCAATTCAGACTGAAAGTGGGCAAATTAATACTGTGGAATACAGTGGCTATACTGTATAATCTGTATAAACATTGAATGTCTTTCCCCACCTTTCAGCAAAGATTTAATACAGGAGTCTGTGGTGAGCTGACATAATACCAAGATTTCATTTTATTTATAAAATACACCACAAATCATTTATTAATACATGAAGGGTCATAAATAATTAAAGCAGGTCTGTAATTGTCGAAATAAATGCACAAAATATATTAGCTGATTTTTTGCACTTACACTGTGTTTATCCACTTACTCAGTAGTTTGGAAAAGTCTAATTCACAATGGATTGCATCAGTAATGTTGTTCTTCCATAAACACATTTTATAAACTAAGTTATCTCCTGGTAACATAAATCTAGAAAGTCAGTCATACCCTGACAAATTCTCTCTTGTCTTCAAAAACAAACCCAAATCTCTCTAGTGTCTAAACATACAAGTTCTTGGCTCATGGAAAACTTCTCATGAAAGTCAATGGTGACAGCAGATTAAATGCAACTGAAATTTTACATGAATGAGGACTTTGTGAAACTTACAGAAGAAATTTTTCTTGTCATCACACAGAGGAAAGGATAAGAAATTTCCTTTCCTCCTTCTTCATGACTCCTTTTTGTAAAGCCGATGCCAGAGCAAGCTATAAACAATAATCCATGCAATTTGGAAAAAGCTGCACAATGAAAGATCTTTTTTTTTCACACAGCATGATTTGTTTTACAAAACTTAGGGATGGTGTTAAGTTTTCTAGCGTGTTACTTACCAGAACATCACTTACTAACTGTGTTCAGAGGTACGTGCACCTCTTATTTATACAGCATCCTTCTAACATTCATTAACTGTGATCTTAGGGGGATATATACCCAAGAGATGGTGTGAGGGGGAAGAAGGGGGAGGCAGAAAGAAACATGTCCAAGTCTTCCTAAAAAGCAGCTATCCAATTAATAAATTACAACCTGTGAAAGGGCATCAACCGCAGCTGTGTCTTTGTACACCAGCTATCTGGCAGGAGGCATTCTCTCAGTGCTCTGGCATAACTTGGCATAGCTGGACAGCTGCCAGCACAGGAGGGTGAATGTCTGTAAGCCCCACTGAGCCTAGAAGAACATGTTGGCCTACATTAAATTTTAGCAACTCAAACACAAGACAAATCTTCCACAAGAGTAAATCTATGTAAATACATTGACTGCCGTGGAATGGTAATCATTTAGAGCAGTTGAGATCTGAGCTATTCATTTGACAGTGTATTTTGATTTAAAAACCCATTTCACTTGTGTAACTGGTTGAACTATGTTATGACTTAGTCATTCTTTGGAAGTAGCAACCACAGCCATGCCATTTCATGTAAGTTATGACCCAATATAATCGACTTCAAAAACTTCAGTGTAAAATATCACTATAAGAGCTTGAAAATAAAAAAAAAACCAAAAACCAAACAAAAGCTACCAACAAAGATACCCACTGTTAAGAACCTTCTCTCAACTACTGATGTTGAGATTATGAGGCCATTTCCAAGCAAAATCTTAAAACTAATTTTTTCACAGTATTAATGCAAACCTTTTGCTGATAGAATGCAGGCAGTAAAATCTGAAAACTCCTGGTTTTTCTCCTAGATGGTTTTTGGACAAGTCTCTCACATCCGGGCTGTTTTCAAGCCTTGCTAGTTTCCCTTTGAAATCTCTCCACATGCAGTCTGTTCTCCCTGTTGAGATTTACCTAGTCACTATTCCTCACACATCCCAACTTTTCTGTCTTTCAGGTATTAGCCTTGTTTCCTAGGATTAAGCTAGCTTCCTCAAATCCATTCAAAATGGTCAAAACTCTGCTGTCAAAATTACCTTTCTGCTTTATGACTTTTATCATGCTGACTCTTTAGCTTCCTCATTTAACTCTCCAGCTAGTAAGAGTTTTCTGTCTACCTAATTAGGGCTCTTGATATTTGGGTTAATTGTGCTGGAAATTGCAATAACCCTGCAGACCTTTTTTAGCAAATTGAATACAAGATAAAGCATTTCTTTTTTTTCTTTTTTTGGGGGGGAGGGGGGAGGGGAGGAGGGGCAGGGGCTGCTTAAAAATAATTTTAGGGAAACAACAAAAGGTTAAAGCATTTAACATTTAAAGAAGAACCTGCCTCAACACAGAGGTTAAACGTGGGTTTTCCCTTCTGTCTGCAATTCAGTGGGGCAGTCATACACTGAGCCTTCTTGTCTCAAAATGCAGCTTCAAGGACACCGCGGTGCATGCAACCATCCCACAGCACCTTTTCTATTCTAATCCACCTCTTAAAATCCATTTCTTATGCCTCATGTCTTCAATATAATCTTATTTTATATTCAAACAATTATTCATAGTGTGTAGAAAGCAATATATGTCACTAATCCAAAATATCTGCACCTTGCTGTGACAACATATAGAGAGCTAGGGAGGAAGCTGGTTAAAAAGCAGGACTCATATCTGGACAGAAATACATCATCAGATGTCAGTTTCCAAACACAACTTTACAATTAGTATTTTTTAATTCATTTTATTTTAGTAGTCATTAGGAGCAGTCTGAGCTCATGTAGAGACAGGTAAGTGTACTGCTCTGAGGAGAGCACATCAAACATGGGAAATGGCAGCACAGTTACAGAAGCACTGCACTGCCCTCACCCTGTCTCACTCACTACTCCTGCTCCCCTCCATCCTGCCTGCCCCAAAATCTGAGGCAGTTACAGCTCCAGAAGCCACCGCCAGCACTGAGCTCTGGTGAGCTCACGCTTTCTTTTTCAGAGGAATGCAGAACAGAATACCTTGCCCTGACAGCTGCTCAGTTCCCTCATTTTCTATATATGGAAGGCAAAACTGCAGGGAAAGACCTGAAGGACAGACATTTCGGGTGCTCTTTCCCGAGTATGTTGCTCCTCCAGACTTTTCATGCCCTCTCCATGTAATGACATGCCTGTGCCAGCAGGGCAGGCTGCCCAGCTGTGCCGCAGCGGTTCCAGTATTCAATAATAATCAGCTAATGACTTTTAAAAGGTACCTTGTAGTATACACAAGCAGCACTACACAAGCAGGGGTCATTAAGGTCAGTGCGAACCTCTTACAAAAACAACTGCATGACAAAGTGAGTGTGGCCACATGTACATGTGGTTAGTTCCTACGTGATCCCATTTTGCTTTCACCCCATAAATCAACGCACTACCTCTGCACAGTAAAGCTTTTCCTCTGCCAACTTGTCGGGCAGGACTAGGCCATTAGCCCCATCCTGAACTTCGGATGCAGACTTCATGTACTTGATAATGGTTGTCATGGCTTCCACCTGTACAACACAGGCAGCAGATTTTAGGGAATAGATAAATCTGACCTGCTTTTGACACGTGCAAGACTCACAGTACTTTAGCTTGTGAAACTGAGCTAAAAGAGCATAGCAACACCAGCTGAGGTACAGTTTAACTGAAAGAAAGTGTCCTTAATGAATTTAAAACATGATATTAATGCAACCTTGTATTATCTTGACTTGCATTTCTATATGAGTATATACCTAATCACACCTATGGTACGCCTTTTTCCTTCGGAAATGCTGCAACATGATGTTCTTAATTTTGATCTACGTGCCTCTGTCTTGGACACTACATGAACAGCAAACGGTAATTTTGACAAGGATACACTGAATATTTTGAACACAGGTTGGAGGTGGCTAGATCTGTGTGCAAGCTCCCACAGGATCTGTATTACTCATCTAACAAAGTGTGCACTTATGACACAGGCCCACGCAGAGACTGGTTGGAATGTGGGAACTTTATATTGAGGCCATAGGCAAACAAAAGAAATCCCAAGAACAAAGATCCTAGCTGGCAAGATTGCACATCAAACACTCATCCTAGGGACCTGAAGGCACCCTGTGGGACCCCAAGGGTGACAGGGCAGGGTCTGGCAGCCAGGACCCATCCCACTGCCCCAGCCACAAGCAGGGCAACCAAGGGGGAGCCTCCCACCTGCCCCCAGGCTGGGGACCTCCCTGGGGACAGACACAGGCCAGGGCTGGGCCAGGCTGTGGGCCTGTGGGTGGGTTTTGCTCTGTGGGGCCCGTGGCTGGGCAGGGAGGGGCTGTAAGGAGCTGGAAACCAGCTCTGCTGGGGCGTTGCTGGGGCAGGGACTGGTGGCCCCAGAGAGCTGAAAGGGGGTCCTGGGCCATGGGCAGGGGAGGGGAGAGCCGGGGGACAGCCAGTGAGACCCAGTGGCAACAGGTCGGTGGAGTCAAACAGCTGGTGCTGAGGGCACGATTATGATTCTCCACTCACTTTGGGAGTTTTACTGCGGACTAGATCAGACTAGCCCAGTCCCATGTTCTGAGCCCTTACGAGCAGGTGGAGCCCACAATTTGTGCTCCCAGAGTACATTTGCTGATTTGCTTTCACCTAAATGGAGTCTGGTCCAAGCAGTCCAGGACTGTTTGGCAGCTTAAGCATGGAAAATGGTGAAATTTTGCTTCAGAAGCACACTCCTGATGTGAACTCAAATACTAATGAAGATGCACCCAGTACTCTCTGCCCTACTCATCTTTCGGTCCAGATTTGTCCTGATTATTTCTAATCTTTGCACACAGGATGCATAATGAACAATCTCAGACTTTCCCATTGCCAGCAGAGGTGGCACTTTGTCATTTCGTATTTTTAAAAATGAACATATTTCCCCTATCCCTACATACAAGATGGAAATTAAAAAAAAACAAAACAACTCTGCATAAAAATATGGAAAGAGCTACTTGTAGGAAATTCTTGAAAGGTACCGAAACCAAGGAAGTTTAAAAGCTAGTCTCTATGCCAGTCATACTGAAAGCTAAAACCTGGGACTGGTCAAATCTCTTTAGATTTCAGGCATGAAATGTCTAGTATTACAGTGCTTGCTTCATACAGGTAAATGACTGCTTGGAGAGACATTACAATAATTTTGTTTCCTGAAGTTTTCCCCAGTCCATTTTTTAAAACATGTTTTAAATAAGTAATACATTGTTTGTAGTTGTCTACCTTTGAAATTTAGAAACTGAGGCAAATAAAAGTTAAATAAATTGTTCAGGGTCCCATGGAAATCTGTGGCAGAACTTAATTTTCAGAGGTGAATTATGCTGTGCTCATTAATAACTTAAACTGTAATGGTCTGAGTTGCCGTTTAGATTTTCTCCCTTTATAAAAGCAGGAACTCTTCCTATGTAAGTAGGGGGAAACATACAAAAATAACTGTATTATGGAGAAATACTCAAAATAAATCATACTCCTGCTGAGTCTATGGTGGTTCTATTAAGCCAAATCATGGAGGATGTCACCAAGCAAGACATCCCACTGACAGCATGTGTAATAGTACAAGCATCCTGATATTAAATCCTCAGTAAAAGACAGAATTCCTCATTATTAGCATCCTGGAAGAAAAAGGTATCTAGAAAAACCTCAAGCAGAAGAAAACAAACAGCATTATGTTGGGCTTAAGCGGATTTTAAAATGTAGGATTACTATTATTCAAGCACGGATAAAGGTAGTGCATATTTAATAAGTAACTGACCAAAATCAGGTGGATGAACAATGAAAGTTATGAATAAGTTTTGTTAGTATCTGTGTGGAAATTCATATTCTTTGTTGATGCATTTTAAAACACCTACAGAAATAATTGGTTGTCCTAAGTTCCAGGCCTATATCTTATCTTTCTCTCACCACTATTTATCACAACGAAAGTGACGATGCATAGTCATCATCAATATTATTATTTTTTTTTAATATGTGAGCTGGTTGCAGAATATTTAATAATTCTTAGACACAACTCCTCTTTTGAATAAATACACCCTTTATTTGTTAGAGATATGGATGCATCTTTTATTCACGTTCAGCTCTGAATAAGTTCCCACTTACTCATTGTCAAAGTAACTGCCTCTGATTTCAGCCAGCTGTGGGGCAGAACACTATGCAGAGAAAGTGCTCAGGTGTCCTGAGAAAAGCACAAAGCATGGGATAGAAATACAATAGAGCTCTGCAGAGATCTCCAAAAAAAGGTACTTTTAAAATAAAGACATAAGTTTATTAGGAAAAAATGCAAGGTGCTGAGGACAGTATAATCATTCCGTGGCAAGTTTTACTTTGCAAGATGAGGCAGGTTACAAGACAAGAGGAAAGATGTTGGGGTTTTTCAGTGGTGGGTGGTTTTTTTGTAATAGGTATCAGATGAAATTTCTTCATGGATTTGCTTAGTGCAGTGCCATATGCTCTTAGTTTGGACTGATGAAGAAACCACATCAAAAGACAGCAGCAGGGAATAAAATGTCTCCAGCTACTGTGACAAGACATACCTCTATGAACTGTACTAATAATTCTAAAGAATATAACTTACCTGGCTCCAGAAAGAAAAAGAGGAATATATGTCTGTAGAGGAATGAAGGCAGTGGGTTGATTAGCATTGATAACATGCAGCTGTGGCCTTGCCTCGAAGGCAGTGGGTTGGTTGACATGGATGATGTGCAGCTGTAGCTCCTTCCTGCTAAGTGGTTAAACAGCCCTGAGGAGTGTGGGAGAGGGGTTGGGTGGAGGGGGAGCAGCAGTGTGGTCTGGCCTCTGGAGGAAGGAGAAATAGCAAGGACAGTAGAATCTGACTGACTGTAAAAGCCTTGTTGCAGCCTACTAGCCTGCCTGTGCTGCAACAATTGGTGCCCTGTGTGAGGCTGAGTTGGACTCTGACTACAACTGGTGCCCAATGTAGCTGAAACAAGTGGGAGAACCTGTGACCCATAACCGACACTGAGAGGTGAGCTGTTGACAACTAATTGATATGGGTGTATTGCAATATTTGTTGTCTGTCATAACTCAAATGGCAACTTTTGGTGCCCAACATAGATGGGGACTAATTGGTATGGGTACAGAAGAAGAAAATTCTATGTTAAAAATGCTTATAGATCTATTTGAAAAAAGAAGCATAAAGTATAACAAGAAAGTAATAAGAACTTTGCTAGGATGGTGCAATGTGTTAGTTAGGCTGAAAAATGTCTCCAGCATTCAGACATGGCAAAATGCTAGAAAATTACTTCTTGAGGCTGCTTTGAGGGGGATAAAATTGTAATAACAATGCTAACAACATGGAGATTAGTCTTAGACCTACTAGAACAATTGAAAGTGGATAGGGAGACAAATTCCGTATTTGCAATGCTTATGGATATATTTGAAAAAAGAGGTGTAAAACATGATAAAATGGCAATAAGAATTCTGCTAGTGTGGTGTAAAAAGTATAATTTGCCAGTTATGGTGAAAAAGGTTTTCAGCGTTCAGATATGACAAAGCATTGGAGAGATACTTCTTGAGGCTGCCTCGGGGAGAAAAAACGTTACAGCCTTGTTAACAACATAGAAATTGATCAAAGATTCACTAGAACAATCAGAAGTGGACAGAGAGACCAACCCTATATTAACAATGCTAATAGACATTGAAAATAGAGGCATAAAGTATGATGAGACGGAAATAAGATCTCTGCTGGGGTGGTGTAAAAGGAATGATTTGCCAGTTATAGTGAAAAATGTCACAAGCATTCAGATATGGCAAAGCCTGAAATGTTACATTTTGGGGCTGCCACAAGAGGCAACAAAATTGCTACAGCATCATTGACAACATGGAGATTGGTCTTAGATTTACTAGAACAATCAGAATCGGACAGGGAGATGAAGGCTGCGGTTGAAATAGCAACATCCCCAGTTGCAGACTTGATACCCAGTAAGGTACCTTCGGTGCCATCAGATTCTCTGCCATCGCCTGATTCATGCAGTTGGGGCCGGCAGGAGGAGCGGAGCAGCACCTGGTCAAGCAGGCAGAGTTGGTTCCTATTGGGGTGGCAAGGAGATCCGGTCATTGTCCTGTTGCCTGACTGTGATCCCGAGCCACATGTGACAGGTTTATTGAAGGAGACCTTCACATTCAACAGCTAGTCCAAATTACAGCATCAGGACCAGATCCTGCCAAATTCTGGAAAAAGATGTGGGAGCAAGCACTCATGGAAGGGGATATCGATGCTGCAGCTGCCATGGGGGGCAGGGTGTTAGCCTGCCCAGTGCTTCAAAAGGAAGGTAATGCTCCCCCCAAGTGGGAACCTTTCAACTGGGGAGTGATAAGAGTTAAGATCAACCTGTATACAGTATGGAATATGCTCACCCTATGCTCAATCATTGTTATATATAGTCTTTTCCCAACAGAGCTTACTGCTTGTGATTGCCATACAATTGCACAAATTATATTGACCCCTATGCAAATGCTAGTCTTTGAGTCAAATTGGAGGTGCTTGGCAAATGAGCAATCATTGATGAATTTAGAATACCCCCAGGATGATCCACGTTTTGGGGCAGGGATTCCACAATTGATGGGGGAGGCTCCAGTTAACTCTCCTTAGTTACAAACTCACTTACATCCTTTAGTCCTGCAGCAGGGAAAAGTTAGCTCTCCAAGCTTTATTGCAGGTCCCAGATAATGGTGCTCCACAACAATCATGGACCATAATAAAACAAGGTCCAAATAAGGGGCACATGTAACTTCTGGATAGGTTGAGTGATGCCTTGGGTAAGCAAATAGAGAATGGGGCAGCTAAGGAGGCATTGTTACTTCGATTAGCTAAGGACAATGCAAGTGAGGATTCTAGAAAGGTGATTGCAGGCACGGGGAATCGTAATCCCACTTTAATAGAACTAATGGATGTATGTGGGAAGGTAGGAACTGCTGCCTTCCAAATGGAGTGTCTGGCAAAGACCTTTGCTGATGCAGTCAGGGTCGTCCGCTGTTGTTACACCTGTGGGCAAGAAGGTCACATAAAGGACTGTCCAAAGAGATCGGGGCTGGGAAGGGCTGTTGGCTCTGGTTTGGTATGCTGTCGGTGTAACAAACCAGGGCATCTGGCAAAGTACTGTAGATCTAAATTTAACACTCAAGGACAGTTACTTGCAGGTGGCAACAGAAAGCAAAGAAACAGGGGGAGGAACACGGAGAGGAACCATGTAGTGATACAAATGAATCCTCTACAAAAATTCCAGGCTTATGCAGTCGACTCGCAGCCTGAACTTCAGGGAGTGCTGGATTGGATGTTATCACAGCAACCACCATCGCAATAGAGGATGATAAAGTACATAAGGTCCCACAGCATTCAGTGGGACCTTATCAGCAATAAATGGAGTGTGCTGTTGCTTGGATGTTCTAGTGTAGTTTTACAAGGTTAGTTTGTCTTACCAGAAGCCATTGATGCAGACTGTATGGGTCAGATTCAAGCAATGGTGTGGATCCCTTCCAAGCCAATTCCTGAAGGTAGCTGGATTGCACAATTAATTCCTTTCTGGGCATGAGTTAATCATGCCCATGACAAAGTCCGGGGCAAAGAAGGGTTTGGTTTGACAGGAACACCACAGATTTTCTGGACTCAGTGTATAAAATGCTCAACCAACTCCAACCTGTAAAATCACCTTTGCCAAAGGGATCCCTTCTGCAATACACAGAACTGGAACGATTGACACAGCAGCAGATGTAACTACTATATCTGTGTGCATCTGGCCTTGCTCTTGGCCTGTCTGTTCAACAGGTTGCATATTGATGGGAGTGGGTGGTGCGACATAGTGTCTGAAGTGGGTATATGGTGCAAGTTCAAAACCCTGAGGGCCAGACAACAACAATCCATCCCTATGTGCTTGATGCCCCTCTGAATTTGTGGGGACAGGACGTTTTGGGACAATGGGGAGTTATCATTGGTACCCAGAAGGATTTTTAATAGGAGCCACTGTGATGGAGGGTGTACAAAGACCTACTCTGCCTTTGACTTGGAAGACAGATACCTACCCCTGTTTGGGTGGAACAGTGGCCCCTTCCTGAGAAATGTGTAGCCCTTGAACAATTAGCACAAGGACACCTTGAACCTTCCCACAGTCCTTGGAATACCCCTGTGTTTGTGATAAATCAGGCAAATGGTGCCTGTTACAAGATTTAAGGAAAGTAAATGATGTAATGGAGGGAATGGGAGCCCCGCAATCGAGCATGCCTTTCCCAGTTTCACCGGATCATCACTGGGGCTTTTTGGTAATTGATTTAAAATATTTTTTCAATATTCATTTACATGAAGCTGATAAATGTAAATTTGCTTTTTCAATACCTAGCAGAAACAATATGACTCCTTATAAGTGATACCAATGAGCAGTGTTGCCGCAGGGTATGAAAAATAGTCCTACTATATGTCAATGGTATGTAGCAAGGACATTGTCACCTGTACTGGAACAATTTCAGCAAGTGTATTGTTATCATTATATGGATGTTATTCTTGTATCACCTGCAAATAAGGCTGAACTTCAACAAGTATATCCAGTTTTGCAATGGTTGTTGGCCACCTTTGGGCTACGTATAGCACCAGAAAAGATTCAACATGCTCCATGGAAATACTTTGGAGTTGAAGTGCTAGATCAAATGCTTGAGCCACAGTCTATCCAGCTCTGAGTAAATGTCAGAACCTTAAATGATTTGCAAAAATTATTAGGGACCATAAACTGGGTAAGGCCATATTGGGCCTTACAACAGAACAATTGAAACCACTCTTTGATCTGTTGAAGGGTGACACTGATTTAATGTCTCCCTGATCACTAGCTAAAGAAACCACCTTAGCCCTAGAGAGGGTGGCCAATGGTCTGCAACGAAAAAAGGGTGCACTGTGTAGACTTAGAATCTCAGATAAGTTTATATGTTGTCATTGCCAACTATCATCCCATGGGACTGTTTGGCCAATGGAATGAGTGCTGGCAGGATCCACTACATGTCTTAGAATGGTTATTTTTTTATCTGTACAACCACAGAAGACAGTGACCACTCAGATTGAACTAGTATCAAAAAATCATTGCCAAAGGATGTACATGGTATGTTCAGCTTGTGGGCCAAGATCCCAATTACCTGATAATTCCCATTGAATGTGATTACGTAAGCTGGTGTTTGGCAAACATTTTACAGTTTAGGTTAGCTCTGGAAAGATTTAAGGGACAAATATCCTATCATCTTCCCAGTCATAAATTGTTACAAACTTATTTGGACATACAAATACTTCAAAAGCCGCTGGCAGCAGATAGCCAAGTGCAAGGCCCTACAGCCTTTACAGATGTTTCTGGGAAATTGGGAAAGGCAGTGGTCACTTGGTATGATGGGAAGCAATGGCAAGAATTGATACACTTAACACAGGGATCACCTCAACTGGTTGAATTTAGTGCTGCCATTGTTGCCTATAAAATGTTTTCTCAATGTGGTATAAACATTGATACAGACTCTGCTTATGTTGTGGATGTTGTGCAATGAGTTGACTGCATGCTGTTGAAGGAGGTAAATTCAGAACGACTATTTTTTTTATTAAAAACATTATGGGTAATAGTGAGCCAACATAAACATAGATATTACATTCTGCACATCCGCAGTCACACTGGATTGCCAGGATTTGTCTGTGAAGGAAATGCCTGCACTGATGCTCTTGCAGCTCCCATTTGGACTCCTCCAGTGCTGGATCTGATATGACAGGCCCTCATGTCTCATCAATTTTTTCATCAGGGGGCTTGGGCACTGGTCCATCAATTTAAAATATGTTTTGCAGATGTAAAATCAATCATCACTGCTTGTCCAGAGTGTCAGCATTTGGGTCCTGGACTGATGTTTCCACGAGGGGTCAATCCATGCAGATATCAGTCCTTGGATCTGCCTTGGATCTGTGGCAAACTGATGTCACACACGTGCCTCCTTTTGATTGTTTACAGTATGTTCATGTCTCCGTTGATACCTTCTCAAAAGTTGTGTGGGCATCGGCCTATACTGGGGAAAAGGCTCTGAACGCCATTTCACATCTTCAACAGGCTTGGGCTGTTCTGGGGGTTCTGAAGTGTCTCAAGACAATGGACCAGCATATTCATCTGCATACATGGCCAGGTTCCTTGCCTCTTGTGGGGTGGAACATGTTACTGGCATCCCACATTCCCTGACTAGCCAAGCCATTGTGGAATGTGTTCATCATACTTTAAAGCTACTTCTTGAAAAACAAAAAGGGGGAATGGGTTCTGAGACTCCACAAGCTTATCTATGGAAAGCTGTGTATACATTGAATCATTTGACTGTGCCAGCCAGGAAAGTGTTCTGTGATTATCTTGCATTTCTTGTCTTTGCAGGGAGGAGATCCTCCTATCTGAACAAAGGTCTTAATGTGAGACCTACAAAAGAGAAAATGGACAGGCCTGTGGGATTTAATTACCTAGGGATGAGGGTATGCTTGTGTCTCCACAGATGCAGGGTCGCAGTGGCTTCCTGCTAGGTGTGTTAAGCCTGGTTTAGATCCTAGAATTGACAAGAGGACATCAGATACTGGCTGTTCCACAGAACCCTTGAGAGGGGAGCCAGAACACCTGGATGACCCTAGTGTGGGGCCTGAATCAGATGTAGCTTTGTGCCTTCTTAACTCAACCTGAACAGCCTTTCCACATATCCTGCCAAGGGCCCTACAATGGGTGATAGACATGGCCTTTTTGGTTAAAAACAAAAAGGGAGAACTGTAGAGGAATGAAGGCAGTGGGTTGATCAGCATTGATAACATGCAGCTGTGGCCTTGCCTCAAAGGCAGTGGGTTGGTTGACATGGATGATGTGCAGCTGTAGCTCGTTCCTGCTAAGGGGTTAAATAGCCCTGAGGAGTGTGGGAGAGGGGTTGGGTGGAGGAGCAGCAGTGTGGTCTGGCCTCTGGAGGAAGGAGAAATAGCAAGGACAGTAGAATCTGACTGACTGTAAAAGCCTTGCTGCAGCCTAGTACTTTGTTTGTGCTGGAACATACGTCCATAATACATTTTCAAAATAAACAATTAAAGCTAAAAGCTAGTCCACCACCCCATATGAGATCAGGAGGTTAGAACAGAACCTGCCATCAGGCTGGTATGCAATTACAAGAGACTGTCATGAAAGACAGACACAATCCCAAATTCTTTACTGCTTAAAATTAATTTGAAAAGCCCATACTACTGCCTATGCCTTGTCTAAAGGTTTTACCAGTGTGGCAGTGCCAAGCATCATGCAAAATCTTTTCTTCAAGTATTTAATGTTGACATCAATTAATTCAAAGTGAATTAGAGATGAACACTACCAAGATGATAGATACTTTAAATAGCCACAAAACCACCATATTTAGAAGAAAAAAATGAATTAGTGATACAAACCCTCAAGGCTTCAGGGCATCACCATCTATTACCTGATGAGCTTAGGAAAAAACTTTCCCTACAATCAAGTAGGGAACAACTCAAGCTAATGGCAGCGCCAGTAGACCAGAAGAAATGGCCTGCTATTCTTATCCAGAGAGGCAATGCTGCTGCTACACCATTACACTGAATTCAAAGGAATTAAGGTAAGATTACCATTTGAATTTTTGCCATTTCACACAGCTATCAGACAGGAATCAATATCAATGCTGATGGTGATATTGTCATGGATAGGAGTTTAAAGCAGGGCAGATGGAATTCCCTTCATTTAGGGAACCTCAAAAGCCTGTGAGAAATATTTGATGTGCTCAAATGGTTTTTATGAATAAAAGTGTCATCTAACATGAAATTTTACCACTTCTGGCGTAGAACTCAGCTAATCTAAATTTGTGCATGCTTTCATGCAGGAAGTAAAAAGTAAATGTTTCCTATTAGAAGTACAGGGGGAATTTCAGGCAGGCAAAATCTGATTACACAAGATGGAACACAGCCAGTGACACAAAGTAACATGCTTACCCTTGAATGTGTCATAGGATTTTCTTTTAATAGTTGAACTTTCCCTGGACCTTCCTTTATTTCATCTGAAAGATGGAGAATGTGCTCATTTGTGTGAAGTCAGTTATAATAGATATAATGAAAACTTATGCAGGTCTTGTATAAGTGGATTTAATGGCTAGAATCTGAAGTTTAGGTATGGACAGCATTAGGCCACAAAGGCACCTTTGTATAGCGTAAAAAATTTTACAGTGACTGGAGACAAGTGGCAATAAATATTAAAGTGTTGAGACTGCCTTTAAAATACTTTGCACACTTCATAAATAAAACCATGAAATTTTAGAATATAAATAAAAATGTTCTGCTTCTGGCCCTCTGATTTTAAGTATCCATTGTGTCCCTTTAAAGCTGTGTCCTTGAAAAGGGGAAGAAGGCAGAAATCAAAGCCAGTAACAGGGCTCCTATCCTGAAGAAACAAATACAGAAAATGGTTGAAATACCCCCACCCCAAAGTTCAAAGCCTGCACATCTCATTTCTAAACAGCACTAATTTATGCATGTGTGTCTGTGTATAATGCCAACAAATTGACATTGGAAATTACATGTGATTTCCATGTTGCACAAAGGTACAGGTGGCTAATTGAACCATGTGCCAAGTTCAGTGAATTTCTCATGTTTGATGGCAAGCACGTGGCAGCTTAGCACTGTTGGGCATTGCAACAGTTAGTAGTGGTGCCCTGCACCAAGAGCTCACATTCCTAGCTCACTAGCTTTTAATTCCTGCTTCATGCTTTTGTAGTAATTCTGCTGTGAAACAACTGCCTTAGCCTGCCACTCAAACACAAAGAAAATCACAGTGTACAATTAGCAAGAGAAGAAAGGCAAGAGCAGTGGGCAGGGGTGCATCCAGCTCTTTGTATAGGCAGCTCTTTGGCTTGTTGATTGTCACTGAAAGCAGAAGCAAAGGAGATTCTTCACAGGAGTATTTATAACCCACACACTAGCATCATGAAAACGGTGAGAAAAATCAATCATCAGCTATAGTAATTTCCACCCCCACCCACTGGTTTCTAGGATCATTTTAATACATGCAGCAGCACAAAGTCATGCCCCAGACATCTCACATTACATCTACATATGGCTTGCTCATCATGCTTCTTTGTCTGTTCAGGTTCCAAAACAAACAAAATCCTCTTCCATTTGTTCATATCTATGTTATATGGTGAAGAGATTCCAACCAGTGTCATTCCTGGTTATCTCTGCAAAGCTAAAAAAAACAAAACACCCCCCCCAAAACCAACAACAACAAAAAAACAACCCACCATCACAAAGTGACTTCAATATCCAGCCATGACCAAATATATATATATAAAATCTAGTTATGGGTTTCAGCAACGGAGTTTTGCTGTTGTGGAGCTAGCTACAGGTCTTGAGACAGTGTGCCAGGAGTTATAGTTTTCTGTGCCATCTCTTGAGTGTGACAGCACATGATGAGTTCTTGGTTTTACTAGTTCCCATTTATACCCCTTCCTTGGCAGATGACGCAGACCATGCACAGGCAGCAGGCAGAAATGGCCCACAGCACATCACACTGTCTACAGGCATCCAAATCAGGGATTTGACAGGAGGCTTCCATGGGTCTTTAGTCCCACAAAAGTTAAGATACTGGATGGGGAGGGTGCAGATGAGAGCACTATTTTGCTGTGGAGTTAGCCACAGCTGGTGCTCCCATAAAGCTCCAGTAACTGGAATGAGCTCCCTCAGACCCAAATTGACTGTATGCAACTTAATAAAGGTGATTTTTTTATTTTCCAACCTCCTTCATGTATAACTATTTCTGTTCCAGAGTTTTTCACTCTCTGGGTTTTCAGTTATAAACCTTTTTCTCAGGTACAGCCCTTAGAATTTTGAAATTGAAGATATGGGATATGCACAGTCCTGGATTTATAGAATTTCAGAAGTTCATTTTTTTCAGCTTGGAACTGCACAGGAACTGTATGCTGGAAGGCCTAAGTCTTTTCTATGATTGAGATTATCTCTTTTTTTCATTGGATTCGGTAAATACTATCTGATAACCTGTCTCAGCAAAACAAGCCAGTAAACTGAAACAATCCTATAAAACCAAATACATATTCAACTACCAAATCCCCCTATTTTCTGAAACTTAGGAATTTGAGTATTTTGACAGTATTTTTAAATTTTCATTATCAGACTATCTTTTCACTGTAGCAATCTAACTCGCATGTATATTGCCATGATTCAAATTTAGTTCGTAAAAATAAATTACTTTTTTTACAAACAAAAGTAGTATTTTGGAATGTGTACTGTTGGGATAAGGGACATAGTTAAGGTAAAACCTTAGGAGAGCTCTAGGCAAAACCAGAAAGCACAAATTTGGACCAGAACACGCCCTGTGTTCATAGTTGCTCAGAGGCAGAGTATTTTTATTCAGGTCTCTCTGGAAATTGTTCCTGTAAGCACAAAATCTGCTCTTTGACTAGCTTCTAGCACTTCAAAGTCTGGGCTCGTGCCACAGGATGAAATAGCTATTGAGTGAGAAAGGGAGCAAAAGCTTTCTGAAGCCACCTTGCCAACATGACTCAAAACGACTATGAAGGGACCATCTATAAAACTTGGAAGTTAGTTTAAGCTCTCTTCACACAGAATTTTTTACCTTTCTGCTAAAACTACCAGAAAACATCAATTAGTGCTTCAGGGCTGCTGGCGTCTCCAACTGGCCTGAAACCACCAATTCACCTACTGAAGAGCAATGATTTTTTTCATGTCTTTGCTTACTGTAACAGTAAAGGTTTAATGCTATGTGATCTATGAATTCTTTATATTTGTCTTGAATATTAATTGCCAAAACAGGAAAACGATTGTGCTGCACAGCCAGTGCATGGCTAGACAGTAGAGAAAATATTTCCACAGTGAATAAATGATATACAGAACATGGGTATGCATGAGTTTATTTCAGGTGATCAAGCAATTAGCTGTTTGAGTTCCTGAAAGGAAAGTTCAAAGTTGCCATCATCAACAGTGGCTTTTTTCATTTTTCTGCAAAGTAAACAGGTATGTGCACAGATTTCCTCTAGTACCATAGCATCTACATTCAGAGCATGAGCAAAGCATCTGATAAATAAAATAAAGAAATAACTTTAGCCAAAATGAGGTTCTGTTAGCCTGTGAGGTTATCATTTAAACAAATTAGATAACAAAAGAAAAGCAAAGCAGTGGGAAAAGGGGGAAAATACACTGTGAATGTGATTCTATTTAAAGCTTTGCCAAACAGACTTTAACTACACCTTAAACACATACATGACAGAAAAAGGAAGAAAGTTCCATTTCATGAGCCACACTCTTTTTTGAATATTCCTTTAAATCATGCATTTATCAAATTTTTGTATTTGTGCTTATCTACAGAATTTAAAGCTACTGCCTATATGTATTTTAAAAATCTTCTGCATGATCAAGAAATCGGCATTTCACAATACCACAGCATGAAACCTGGAATTTTGTCCACATTTTCTCTATGCCTTGTGTCAACTTCTCATCTTTCACATGGTTGGCAATTTTCAGCATTAAAATATGTGTAAATTATTACTTTCACAAGAACATTAGCAAGTCATTACAGTCAGTTAAAAAGAAAGAATAAATATGGAAATAGGAATATTAATAATGCTGTCCTCCCACAGTCCTAGAATGTAAAAAGTATTCAGTTTTACACAAAAAATCCAAAGTATTCCAGACACCATATATGAAGCCAACCACTCTCAAATTCAAGAAGTTTTGAGGAAGGTATTCATCTTAGCAGATGTTATACTCCATAATTCTAAAAATTTTCTAACACTATGCAAGTTGACAAAAATATTAGAATTCCTTATAAAGGGATATCTATGGAATTTTAGAGTGCCAAAACAATACAAAGGAATCAAAAAGCAAATAAACTTGGAAATAAAATCCTCAGGGGTTTTTAGGTAGTTTAAAGTTATGTAGTGATGCTGAGTTTCGTTACTCCTGCTGTTTCTTCTGTACAGATCATGACTTTCTCAAAGATTACTTACTTTTGAAATTTCTTTCTCAAAGCCATCAACAACTCCCATTATCAACTAAGCAGAACTAGTACTACCAAAATCTCTGCCGTCTGTACCTTCGACAGTAAAAACCTCAGGTGACAGAAATTCAATGTAGTATGCAATGTGCTAAAATTTCTTCTTTAATAAATTGTTAAAAAAAGACAATCACCAACTGATATTCGCCTCTTTACTATTATTTTACTTCTGAAAGTTTTTGATTTAAACAAGGAGACAAATCTTATAACAACAATAAATGTTGATTTTCTAGAAAAAAAACCCAAAACACTCTAATTGTGTTTCCCTTTACTAAAGGTTGTGAGAAGCATATGAGAAAAACAGTACCTGTGTCAACTCACATGATTATTGCTAAAGCTTTTTCAGAGATTCAATTGATAAAGTGGGTCTTTGGCCAGCCGATCAGATCAGAATGAATAACAGCATGGTTAAAATGAGAAAATTGTGCAGAGGCCAAAGTGGTGGTAAATGGAAGCTTAGCTTAGGTGTACGTACATTATATTGTAGTAGACAAAGGGAATAAAGCTGATTGTATGCGTTTGTATCTGGTAATGATAGCTTTATAATTCAGTATGTGCAACCACCAAAAAGGAACAAAAGCATGCCAGTCTTAGTGATAGGTATGAAAGTTAGAACTAAAGAAATAATGTAGAAAGCAATACCATCAATCTAAGGTAGCTTATCAAATCATGGTGACACAAAAGTTGTTAGGAAAAAGGACAGCTATTGAGCTCTGAAAAGATAAGGATTTGGGGAGAGCAGTTATGAATTTCAGTGCACGAAATGACGGTCATGGTCTCTTCAGGAAACAGAAACTAGTTTGCTAATCAATGGATTAGGAGGAATCAGAAGGTCTGATCATTCTTTCCACCTTAATCAAAAGAAGCTGGGAAAGTCATGTGACTATCACATACCTTCTTTGTCACTAACATGGGATAATTACTTCCAGTCCCACTGCTAAACTGCTGAGTTGAGAGCATAGAGAGGAGGTGGGCAACCAGAGGAAAAAAGAAAAGGAGCAAAGCACAGATAGACAGAAGGAAGATTTGAAGCAACTGTGAAAATTCCTGAACCCCGCTGTTCTAATTCTCTGAACAGCACTTTGGCAAGTCCTGATAGCTCCCTTAGAAGACATGGAAACCAGAAACCTGACCTCAGCTCTGGCCTACTTCTGTTCTGGCCATAATGAGAGGAATTCTGCATAAAATCCATCCCCACACATGACTTGAATCCCAGTCAGTTCTAGGTGAGCTGGCCACACACCATCAAACCCAGCAAGCAGCAGAATCCAAACTTCATGTTCCCCTTCCTTTTTTTCTCAGTTTCCATAGCCAGTCTCGTTCTTGAAGGAGAAGCCTGAAGACTACTAGCCAAGACTATTTTTGCATCTATTTTAGAAATAATATAAAACTATTAATATACCAAAGTTGGAGGTTTGTCCAAACTGATGTAAAGTATCTTTGTGCTAGCTACATTAAAGTAGTGTCTAACAGGCTTGGACCTACCAAGAAATCTATGTCTTACATGCTCTTTTATAATGGCTAGCAAATCCATAGGAACATAATGGAAACTGCAGTATTATAGTTTGTGTCCTGAGAGAATGAACAAGGGAAATGTACCGTGAAAAGCATGGATAATAAAAACACTTTTTGGGTCAAAACTGACTTCTTTCAAAGAATATGTAAACATACTAAGTTACAACTGTTATTTAAATACAGAGATCTATGTCATTTGTGGAGAACAGAACACCAATAGTGTCTGTGACATTTAAGCCCATTAAACACAGGGGATTTTATATTGTAATATAAATATTTTAGAACAATTAATTGTTGTTATGCTATTGTGCTGAGAAAGTATTTCTTAACCCTGACACCGCGCCCAAGCATAGTGGGAAAACATTTAAAACACAGTCCTTACAATGAAACAAAAAAGAATGGCAAGAACAACATAAACAACATGAGGAGAGTGAAAAGGGGGTGATTATTTTGCATAAGATGAGAACCAAGGAACATTCAGTGAAATGGCTGGGTGCCAGATTTTAAGCAAATGGAAGGAAGTATTTCCCAATATAGTGTATAATTATGCTGTGGAATCCATTGCCACAGGACACTGTAAATGCCAAAACTATAAATACATGGCAGATAGGTCCATCAGGGGCTATTAACACACTAGATGCAACCTCCGGTTCAGGAAGTCCCTAAACTTCTGACGGCCAGAAGCTGGGAGGGTATACCAGGGGAAGGGTCATTTTATTCTTGTTGTGCTTTAAACATTCATCTAGTGGCCTTTGTCAGAGGCAGGACACTGGGCTAGAAGAGCTGTAGGTCCGCTTAGGTATGGCAGGCCTTATGTTCTCTTGATACAGAAACACATATCAGAAGGCAGCCTGGCTGATTTCAGGTCAATGAAAAAATAAATAGTAAGGAACTTGGCTCAGTGTGGCCTGGAATGCATCATTTAGAAAACGAAAAGAGTGTAAGGACAGAATTGTAAATGCAAGTATATACACAGGCTACTTAGTCATTCAAAGTCATGGCAGGTTAAACTGAAGGAAGAGATCATCATATGAGTAATTCAGAGAAACCCATTTAAGTTAATGGAATAAGCTGCTGATGGAAGTTCTACAGAAGCACCCAGTTAAAATCAATCCAAGTGAAAGGTGGTAGCATTTTGGGGAAGTAGGTTATCAAATAATATATACTAGATGACAGCACAGCTTTTGGATTGAGGTCAGGAGACAAGGTTGATTGATGTGTTTTATCATAAGCATGCACCTTGGGAAAAGATCGGGTCAAGTCAGTGCGCAGATCTTAAACATTCTTAATTATACCATGAAACAATTTTGAATTCATAGTGTTCAAAATTCACACATTCAAGAGATACTCCTTCAAGTATATCCAATGTCTAGCACCACTTTTGTAACCATGTTTTCTGTATAGCAGTGCAGTGCCCTACACATGTACATCTTCATATGATAAAATAAATCACCTTTAATGTGTTAATAATGCTCATTTACAACTAAGCTAACACCAACAGCACTGTGTGAATAAATGAATCCCTTATCTGACATCATACGTGGTAACAACAGTAGCTCGCATATGACACTAAGGTAGATGAGTATGAGCATTATTCTACAATATAAACCAGTTGGTCAGTAAAATAAATGCTTATTTGGAAAATGCAGCTCAGAGGGATCTTTTAATCTTATACTGCAGATTACAGATTATATTGTAGATTTTTTCAAACAACTAGTTCATTCAAGCTCATTAATTACAGTTGATGTTATTTCAGGAATGTCTCAAACTAACAGGTATATAATAAAGATATAACTTAACTTTCTCTGTGGTATATCAGAACCCTTTTCCCTGGATGACATTGGTGCATATGACTCTTTTGCTTGTGAACTATTTGGCATTACCCCTAGGTAAATTATGTCTAATGCTTTCTAACACTGTCTAATTTAAAAGCAATTAAAGCCCTCCTGCTTTCTCACAATTCAACCCACTTGTTAACTTGATAACAGTCCTGTTTGCATAATGAACGATCACACTAGTGAGTCTCTGCTAGAGTTGCACGGAAAAGGCCATACAGTTTAACTGGAGCTGTTCACATTCTCATGCCCAAATCCTGGGCAGCTCAAGTGTTTTAAGGAGGTGGAGTAACAGTCCTTTGTGGAAGTCCCCTCAAACAACATCTGTTTTAATATGTTAAAACTCTAAATAAAGAAAAGTTATGATTTGTGTACATGTAGAATAAGGGCAAGTGAACTTCTAGGTGACCATCTCCCTGCCACCAATAGGAGCTGTTTCCTGGGGAGACCTCAGCTCCTAATTGACTACATGTAAATAACTTTTGTATGGGACAATTGCCTTTGTAAGAGGAGCTATCTGACAGTTAAATCCTGCCTTTGAGGTGCTTTGGAGGATGGTCTCACAAATGAAATTATTGCAGTGTATGAATATCACCTGAAGCATCATCAGCAAATTTATTAATAGAGAAATGATGACAGGAAAATTAAGTGTCTGTACTCAGACATGGAATCCTTTTTAGATGCAGAATTATAAAATAGCACTAGAAATGCTCCAAAACCTTCCACCTACCTGGGGCAGACGGTATATCTCATTTTTTGGTAGTACTGGCTGCAGTTAGGCACTTGGATATGAATAAGAGGCAAAGATGACACTGGCTTAGTTTATAGGAACTGGCATAGCTCGTAAGAACTAAGAGCCAAGAGCCACAAGACTGTTTACAATTGTACAGGTTATGGGATGAAAGATTAATATCTACAAAAACACTAACTTTCACATCCACCAAATGTGCTGTATTTTCAGGAAGGGAATGAATTTGTCCTTTTTGAAAGTTGAGGTTTCAGTTCAGCATTTTCAAAATTTGCAGGTTTCTAGCTTGCAGAAACTCACTCATGGGATTGGTGAGACCTGTAGTGCATTTATATTGGAACAGGATTACTCAGAGTGGAAAAATGAAAGTGTAACACCAAATTCACTTAAAAAGTGAATGTAGAGCTTTGTTATAAAAGTTCTCTTGAGACTTTTCCAAAAGCAGGTTTGTTTGATAGGAAGAAGTCTTTCAGATGATTCGGAAACATGCAATGCTTTCAGTAACTTTCAGGACTCTATCCCAAACTGATTCAGAAGCCAGGACTTCAGCAGACAATCTAACATTAGTGTCTAGCAATTAGTTCAGTGTCTCCACGCTGAGTAGACATAGTTCTTTTGTATTTTGTATTTTTGATCACACTGATGGGCTATGTTTCCCAGTAAGTGCAAGTCCAGTCATTCAGCAGACATGCTGACTGCCAGTCCAGTTTCAGAACAGGGACTTCGGACACAAATAGTTCATGGTTACCAAGGAAGCTTACTGCTTATGGTCCAAATATCTGGGAAGTATGGAGTTGCAAAACTATGCTAGAAAAAATTAATTTCACCCCGAACACATATATAACTCAGTCTCAAGACTTCACTGGCGATAGCTTAAATAAATGTCAGAGCAAAATACTGATCCCAGTCTCTAGGCAAAATGCAAACCACAGCCAAAGTGCTAGATCTGTGCTAGAAACAGCAATATTTGAAAAGAATGGTCTCACAAAAACTTAATCAGTCTTCATTCTAATCTGCTTTTCTCACAATTGTTCTTCTTGTGCCTCTTCTGGTTTTCTCTCTTGTATTTCTTTGACTGCTTTCCCATTTTTATGCCTCCTATGCTGTCTTTTGCTCCTCTACTCATTCTCAAGTGGTTTTCACCACCTTCTTGCAACCCCAGCACATACTTTCTATTTATTGCCACATCATCACAAATTCTTCCTTACAGCCATCCTCTAAAATCATCTATTTTGTCTTTACAAAATTTCTGCTTTGAAACTAGACTGGGGAGCAAGTCAGAGAGATTCTGCCTTTTCTGTCTGTTTTTTGCCTTCTTACCTGCTCTTTCCTTCTTGTTCCTGTTTTGTTGCTATTTGTAAATAGGATACAAATATATAGACAGAGAAAATACAGAAAGTGAGGTTTTGTAGATTTACAAAGAATCAGTTTCTTGGTTTATAACTCCTTTGTATTGGGGCCTGCAGCTAAAAATGATTTAATGAAAACTAATTGCCTATAGCTGCTCTAGCTATATATATCAGCCAGAGCAGCAAAGTGATTTGTATTTAATAAAGTCTTAGACCCAAGTTGGCAAGGTTAGTTATATATGCATTCATGATGATGTTAATGGTGAAGAACCTGTATGCTTATCAGACATATAGTAATAATACTGTGATTTAATACAGGAGCAGACACTGCTCCCTGTAAAGTCAAAAATGTGTTTGTTTCCCCCATTTCCCCCCCTTGTTATAACTTAATGTAAAGGACTGTTTTTAAAAATAGTGACTGTAAATGGGTTTGGATGTCATATCAAATTAGGTTTCCAGTTCAGTTCTAGTATTATTAAATTTTTTAAGCTGATTACATGCAAATATGTCTTTCTATGTACTAGGTCGAAGAAGCAAGATTCTTAAGGACTTTACTTCAATTTAAACTACACATGTGCAATAAACCACATAGCAAAAAAGATAAAATAAAAAATTCAATGTGTTTTTCAATTCCATGTGCTTTGCGAAGATTTGTTTGTTTAGAAAGCATCAGAAGCTATTTTTCAGTTTGTTAGTACCTCTAAGTCCCATCTTCCTAGACCTGCAGAAGCCATATTAATGTGCCAAGACCAGAGCTAGTTCAAGCAACTAATCTTTTCAGTTAAATTTTAGTCTCAGATGTTGCACTGCTTGTGAGGCTTTGCCTGGGGTGTGAGGAAATCTTGGAAAGCTGCCAGTCAACTCACTGCTGATTTCTAATGCTAGTTCTCATATCCAGTTCTCCCACAATTTGCTTTCTCTGCTTAATAAGAGTCTTATCTCATTGGACTCTGCTGAGCAGACTGAAATGTTAGAAATTAGTATCTGTTCATGTTACAGATCTCCCATCCTCCTGCCTGGATTCGTTGTCAATAACTGGTTCCTGAGTTTCTCTAATGTAAGCATTTCAGTTCTGACTTTCCAAGCAACTTCCAGCAAGTTCTTAGGTACTGTACAAGAGTTGTCTGAGACTCTTTTTATTTGCTTTTTATAAAATGAGAAGATGTTTTGCAGAGTTGGCTCCATTCCGGTTACACTTCTGTTGAAATGGTTTCACAGGCACAGGAGCTCTTTCCCCAGCAGCAGTCCCAGCCCCACAGCAGAGCAGCTGGCGAAGCACGTACTCAAACGCTGATTGCTGACATGCAATTCTACTCTGCCCTGGTTTAAGCGTGAGTATCTTCAGTGGTGTCCCACCTCACTGACAAATAGAGCAGCCAGAATTCAGCACTTTGCTCTTTAGGCCCCCTTTGGTCCTTTCCTGGGTTTTATATATATTTTGGTATTAATTTGGAGCGGGTAGAGGCAGCAAGGCAGAGTAACTGAATTTTATGGCCCACAGTCAGAGCACTCAGTTGGGGTGTGGGAGACCAGTGTTCAAGCTGTATGGCTTAAAGTCGCTTTTCCCACACTGCGGATGGAAGAGCTCAGTGTCTATGCCAATAACTATAACATACTTTCTAATTTATTTTGTAATGTCAAGAGTATATGGTGCATGTTATTTTTTCTTTTGCCAGTTTGGCTGGTAATTTCTTTTTCTTTTAGTTTATGGATTTTGAAGACAATTTTTTGCTTTTCATTTTAAACCTGGGCCTGAGTTGACATCAGGCAACTTTGGACAGGCTACAGATGTTCAGAGATGCCAGCCAGTCCACCTCCTAAGCAATGTCTGAGCAATACCAGGCCTTTTGCCAGTCCTTGTTGTTATGCCACTGCAACTGCCATTGGCTCTACTTAAGACGGATGGGGTAGGGGGTTAAAATTTCACATTTGTTCTGCATTTTAAACTAAATGAAAAGTATTAGGATTATCAATGAATTTAAAGCACAATGAAGAGTGAGTAAACTGAGAAACTCTTTAACATCAGTGTCATGTAATTCCTGACCATTTATTATTATTCTTTTAAACCTACCACTTCACAGTGTTTACTTACAAGAAACTATTTGTTTTGCTAGCATCAGCATTATCTAACAAAAAAATTAGCTTTATATTGCTGCCAATTTTTCTCTCCATTACTTCTCCACACATATTGTCCCTTACCCATAAGTACCAGGTTTTCTCCTCCACCTTTGCTGCCCCCTCCTCTTTGCCCAGAAAATGATCTTGATGTTCCTATTCAGTGGGCTTTCACACAGCAATCAGAGCTCATGGGAAGAAGATTCACAGAAAACTATTTCCCAGTAAGATTCTTTTATAAAGTCTCAGCACATGCTGCTCTTATTTAGCACCTTTCACACAGTGTGCTCTGAACTAATTTTTAAGAGGCATGTTGTATGAACTTGCTGCATTTTTACACCAGAGATCCCAGCAGAGTGGGATGGGACTAGAATCTAGTGCAGGATGATCAGATTCTAGCAGCTAGTCACAGGACAAATCTTAGCAATTCATCAAACAGCCCTAGGCAGTCCCACATGCTGGGTTCTTTCTTTCCTACAGGAAGGAGTAACAAATCTCAGTTGTCTTTAAATCAGTGAACAGATGGGTAATTGCCTAACTGTATCAACCAAAGGTGAGTCTATCTCTATGTGCCATCAAATTCAGATTAATTTACTTTTTACGTACTCTTACTACATCTTATATGGCACGTAGATTCATAAAGAAGTTAATAGCACAATCTTGTGAAACTTCTTGGGCATGTAGTGAACCAAAAAGGCTGCTCTCCTCAGAAGTGTATGGATATTTTTTAGGTTTCTTCAGCTCACATCATGCTTTTCTCTAAGAAACATAGGGACTGCCATGCTCCATTAGTCTAATGGTCCATAGAGTGCAGCAACCCCTTTAGTAAAATGGGTTTCTGTGTTAGAAACTTCAAAGAGTGCAATAGTAAAGTGGGGAACAGCATGCCATCAGGAAGGTTTCTCCCACCCAGCAACAAAATTAGAAGCTGGTTTGTGTTACACGAGAGTTGATATCTTTCCCGTGTGTTTAAATGAAACACTAGTCATCACTGATAAATTGGACAGA
Organism: Falco biarmicus; assembly: GCF_023638135.1. Taxonomy (NCBI): domain Eukaryota; kingdom Metazoa; phylum Chordata; class Aves; order Falconiformes; family Falconidae; genus Falco; species Falco biarmicus. The sequence continues at coordinate 62,048,901 of NC_079290.1, forward strand.
AGTTCTAAGCTCCTAGCTTGGGCAAGAAACTTTTAGATGCTGCACACTCCCCAAATCCACCCTAAGTTCTAGGCTTTGCTCTCCAAAGTATTTCACAGATTATTTTCTACATTATAGCTTGCACATCTCTGCTACAAACCCAGCTCTACTTAACCATACCTTGCAATGTCATAAAATCCAAACAAAGCAACTGAGATCTGAAGCCTCTGAAGTTAAATGTCTTATTGCCAGCTATATAACAAACTTTCAGAGAATACAGAACAACTTCAGATTGCAGCTATCTTTAAAGAACATTGGAAGCTTTTCTTTTCATGTATGTGACTTTATCGCAAGTCACAAAATTTGTTATTTTTTTTTAATTGCAGTTCAGATGGTAATAGTTATGTAGGCATATCAGTCTTCATCTATTTATTTTCTGAAGAAGACTCTAGCATGTAGGTCTACAGGGAAAGGCTTATAAGGGTATACCATAAGGGCTTAGTCTATAATATTTCTTAAAGTGAATTATTTCTTTAAATCTTATTAATTTACACAGCCTTCAACATGATTTTGTGTATTAGATGAGATAAGGGTAAAACTTTTTCTGGCATGTTTTTTTAACTACAGCTATGGTTTCTAAACGTTTGAGTTGGTACTACTTGTTAGATGACAATTTTTTCACCCTAGGAAGAATTACTTTCATTGTATCACTTACCTCCTTGTCCTGTCTGAGCATATAATAATACAAAATCATATGTCTTACCCTTTACCTTCTAGAAATGTATAAACACCACGATAGTTATACCAATTCTCGTCCCTGACTGAAGGAAACTTCTTGCTCTTTAGACCAAAAAGAAAGTTACCTATTTACTTTATCATTCATTGTGTCTTATATTTGTCTTGTCTGTTGCACCATATTGCTCACTTCCTTTTCCAATTACATAGTTCTAATCTCTTGTGATATTTACATGAAGAAAACATTCCATCCTTCTAATCTATGAATATCTGCTACTAAAAAGAAATTTCACTTTTCCCAGTTGTATGAAAGGAACATACTGTACCAATTAAAAAGCTTTCTATGAAGAAATCTAATTATAAAAACACAAGGCCTGATTCAAAGCCTATTTTAGTCCATGGAAAGACTTCTGTTGACTTCTTTGGGCTCAAGTCCATATTCAGCAGTGGTTAAATTGAATATGACAAGAGCTTATTTCCAGTTAACAAACAATTCATAGGCGTCTTGAATCAAAAAGTATATTTACATTATCACTACATATTGCATTATAGCATACAAATTGACCACTTCTGGAAATACAGTATTTTACTAGAGCAAAAAGTTCATATGAGAATTAATATATTCATTAAGTATGGGACTCTTCTAATATATCTGTCCTATACAACTGTACAGCAGTATGGACTTTTACAGAAAACATATGGAATGGGGAAGGTATTTTCTACTGTGAACACCCCATGATGGAGATGTGAAACCTGCACCTGAAATGTGAGCATTCTTCAAATTAACTACTTTAAAATTCCTCATTCTATGATTTCTACAGTAGTTCCCAGTCAAATAATCTTAGGCTATTTTTTTGTTATTAGTGGGCATTTCTACAGCCTTAAAGACCTGTATCCATTGAGAGGCCTGAACACATAAATTAGACTTTCTTTTATTTTCCCTTTCTGCCCTAACAGCAGGACAGTGGAAGCAGTGGGGTTTGCTCCTTTTTTGCATTGCCTGTTTTCTGAAAGATGCAGTGAGGAAGCCATTAGTAAGTAGAGCTGGCAGAGGAAGGACTTTATTTGGTCAGTAATACAGACTACACCTAGATCCAGCCTCTGTGCCCGAGACAGCTTGCTGTGCAAAACAAAAGTCTGTGTGTGTACATTCCCCCTTCAAACACTTTCTTTCTCCACTGTGTGAATTCAGCCTGGCTGGGAAACTGCCAGAGCTACAAGCTGAGAAACTCAATAGAGGAAAGTTTGCTCTGAGGCAAGAAATGGGCCTATCTTAGCTGTAGGAGGTGGAAACAAACCACAAATACTGCTGAACTTATGACGTTTTCTCCCTCAGTAGAAAGAATCATATTTGCAGAATTTTGCCATTGACATGAATGGGATGAGAACTACATTTCCAGCCTTTTTTAATAAAGAAAAGCAGTTAAGTAATCACACAGCAATTAAATATTGTTGAGGTGAGGCCAGCTATGAAGCATGCATGTATATTTTGGATGCCATCCAGTACAATTTTTAAGGAACTTAACCCATGCAGCCTGCAGATAAAACAGTGACTTTGCTTTGGGTATGCAAACTGAATGCAAGAAGATCATATGCCATTTCAAAGTGGAGATGAGCTTGAAAGAGACAACCAAGTCTAAATTTCTGCTAAATTCAGTGTAATTTCAGAGGAGAAATTTGCACCTTGGGCTCATTTTTTCTTAACACACAGATTAATGTTTATTTACCAATCTGTACGTTTAACACAGCTGGCTAAAGCTGCCTTTCCTCAACTTTAGTTAAGGAAAGTTATCCAAGTGTTTTCTGGACATTTTTAACTTCCCATTAACATCAAGGCTAGATCTCCAGAAAGCAAAATCCTTTCAAAAGGCAGTTTGCATCACATCACATACTCAGCATCAAAATGTTATCAAGCTGAATGGTTTAAATTGGTAATTGTGCATCCAGAACCCTTTGTGAAGTATGAGTGACAAAAAAAAAATATCCTTTGCAGATATTGAAACTTCATAATGATAGGCACTAACATAACAGGTCTTGACTGAAGTTTCTAAAAATTATGTCCATGTACCTAATAATATAAATATCTTACTTGATATTTTGATTGCCTTGACTAGATGTGCAAATGAAATTCATTGTAGCCCATTAGACTACTCATTAGAAAAGAAAAAAAAGCCACCAAAGTCTAAGTATCATAGAAATACTAAATATGTAATATCTGAGGCTATTTTTCAGTATTCAGTCAATTCAGAACTGTACTGTTTACGGATTCTACAGGATTAAGGAAGTGATCATCCCCCTGTACTCAGCACTGGTGAGGCTGCACCTTAAACACTGGGTTCAGTTTTGGGCCCCTCACTACAAGAAAGACATTGAGGTGCTGGAGTGTGTCCAGGGAAGGGCAACAAAGATGGTGAAGGGTCTGGAGCACAAGTCTTATGAGGAGTGGTTGAGGGAACTGAGGCTGTTTAGCCTGGAGAAAAGGAGACTCAGGGAGGACCTTATTGCTCTCCCCCACTACCTGAAAGGAGGGTGTAGCAAGGTGGGAGCTGATCTCTTCTCCCAAGTAACAAGTGTTAGGATGAGAGGAAACAGCCTCAAGTTGCACCAGGGGAGGTTTAGATTGGATATTAGGAAAAATATCTTTACTGAAAGGGTTATCAAGCATTAGAACATGCTGCCCAGGGGCGTGGTGGAGTCACCATCCCTGGAGGTATTTAAAAGACACATAGACATGGTATTTTAGGGACATGGTTTAGTGGTGGACTTGTCAGTGCTAGGTTTATGGTTGGACTCAATGATCTTAAGGGTCTTTTCCAACCTAAATGATTTTATGATTCTGTGATCTATTAACACATGGAAAGCTAGCTCTTTAAGACCTAGCTTTCCTGTATCTTATTTTTCAGGACTCCCCCTAACAACTTCAACTTTCCTCACAGAAGAACAATGATGCTAAAGCAGAAAAGACATTCTAGGTATAACAACTCCCTTTCAGCATTCCAAGGCAACAACCAAATACAGTTCAAAGTCTTCTCTGCTTTTCCATGTTTCTGTGTTGTATCAGAGGCTAATCATCCTGAAATACTCCTGTACAATCAAACCAAGCAGTCAGCGTGATGAAAGTAGCAGAAGGCTTTAAAAATAGACAGAGTTTAAAAAAAAGGAAAGTTTTCCTGGATGTGGTCAGGAAGAAGTATATAGAAAGAGTGTAAACGAAAGACAATCACCTAGAGATACCACTGGTCTGATACAATATGACAATATAATGTTCCACAAAAATAACATGCTGAGTATCTGAACTGAAAACAATTTACATAACACTTTGTTCTTCAATCAAAAAAAGTCTGGAGATGTTAAGTCCTCTATCCATGTCATCCATGGAGATGACATTACTTGCTTGCAAAAGATCAAAGAAAATAATATGAACAAAAGTATACATGTAGTGAGGAGCACTGTGAATATCATTTCATACAGAAATTCATAAGGTGTTTAATTAAAAGAGAAAGAATTCAGTTACAGCACATTCCCCAATTCAGTGTTCTTTTCAAGCCTTTAAACATGAAAAGTTTTTGTGATTCTTCTTTCTTAAATACAAGTCAACATTTTTGTCCTCTTTTTTTCTGTGGCTTGTTTTCTGTGAGTTCAACATTTCAGTCTTCATCATTCTTGTGACAGAAGTATTGTATTACACTGCAAAACAATGAACAGCAGCAATTCATGCACAGCTGCATTATTAAACAAATGCAATTTCTGTATGTTATGGATTACTCAAAGAAGCCCAAAACTTAAGAGTTACAGAAATGCACTGTATCTAAGCAATTTAAGAATTGAATGTTTAGGAGTACCTTTTAAAAGAAAATGAGAACATATTAATGTGGTAGAAAACTTGCCTGCTAGAAATGACCCGCCTACAGTAACAGAGATAAAGAGATTAATTGGCTATAGCGGTTACTAAAAGCCAGTCAACGGAAGATCAGATATCTCAAAAAAGGAAGGAGAAAAATGGATTGTAAGCAATCAGTGTTGTATTCATCAGTTAGACTGTAATAACTGACAGATATGACTAGCCTAAATGTCCTTGGGTAAAAATTCAAGGTGAGTTTTATTTAACCCGTGTACAGCAGACAGAAAAATCTGTTCATTCCTTTCCTTTCTATTGCTATCAATTAATGGATCATTGGCTCAAGTACCTGATGAAAACTTCAAAAAGGTCAGGTGGAGCATTTCTACTGATTCTTCTGGACTTCAGATCAGAACTTCAGTAGGCAGAGAGACTGTACTTTTCTACCAGTTTTGCCATTCCCTCAAATACTATCTAATCTTTGGTAAAGATCCACGTTACTTCTGTAGTTTTCAACTAAATGACCTTGAAATGCATCACATTCATTTGTTGCTGACAGATATTTTAAAGAAGAAAAGATGACAAACAATTCAAAAGCTTGCATATAGTCAGAGCACATCAAGCAGAAAAAAAACACTGGAAACAGTGAACTGCAAGCTGAAACACAGGAGTGAAACCGGGCTATATTGTACACTAACTAGTTCAGTATAGGAACAAAGGCAGGCAGAAAATTGGAGTGTTAAATATTCAGTACTGGATGAAATTAATGTCTTCTAATTTTAAGAAACATCCATTTGCAGCAAAATAGATAATTTGATTCAAACATATTTTAACTGGCCACTGAATTTATCTCTAAAATCTGTACAATTTATTTCTTCTTTCTTAAAACCAGGTTTAATGCCTATTTTCTTTATGACTTTGCATATATTTTCTTTTAATGACTCTCTGTCTCTCCATTCCTTATTTGATCCAGGACATGGACTTAAGCTTTAGGTCTCCTAAAGCAACTTCTGTAGATGTTGTAGAGAAGCCAGTCACTAGGAAAATGAACTCTGCTTTAGACTTGAAGAACCTTGTGGACATCTGACAAGCCTAAGTGCCATTGTTTTCAAAAGGTAGAGGAAGCCAATAAAAAAAGGGCAACTTCTACAAAAAGAAACCCAGCTGTCACGTACAGGCATGAATTCTGTATTATGTGTGTGGCTTTCATTTTACATGGACGAAACACTATTCTTGACCTTGATTCCACTTAGTGTGCTGGAGGTTGAACCAGACTTGTGTCTATTCAGAGGAATGACCTGCCATTGTGCTGCAGAAATGGAGTGAGGGGGAAGAAGCTAACCCAAGAATCCTCTCTGGTTTTCCTTTACGTTCAATCTCTGAGGAGCTGCTGTCTGAATTCCTTGGACTTGGAGATGTTCCAAAGCAATTAGACAGCGAATCCCCCGGGACATGACTGCAGATTTTGCTGAGCTTTCTTAGCTCTTTTTATTCTTTTCTGTTCAATTAAATGAAAGAAAAAAGGCTTAGGGCTGTATTGCATGTTCACATCCTTTTAAAGCAGATGAAACCACGTGGATCCCTCTTTGTGCCCACTTGCCAGTGCAGCTAACCATTTCTCTTCTTCAGTTCTTCAGTTTTTAAGGTGTTCGACAGCCTGTACAAAAATAACTTAACATTCAGGTTCAGCACTATTGAACAATGGAAAGCTCATTTTTATCTGACTTTCTTTTTACTGATCTTTGTATTTGATTCAAACACTGTGATGGCATCAACAAAACATAGACGAGAATCTGTAAACTGAATGTATTGAAGAGTCATATAGCTGAGAAGTACATTTCAACAGCAGTTCATTCAAATTATTTGTTATTATTTCCCATTTGTCAACATGGGTACAAGGCTTCTCAGATACAACCCCAAACAGGCAATATTAAATCTAGAAACCTTTAGTCTGAAGAGATTTAAAACCCAGGGAGCTCTAGCTACAGCAGAAGGAAGTTGAAATGTTAGCAGTATTGAATCATGCAAACTCCAGAGGTCAATTCCTCTTCTTATGTTTTAAAATATGGCTCTTAAATCTTGACAGAATTCCAAGTTTATGAGTTACTGGCTGTCTACAAAGACTTCTTTACATCTTCAACATGATTTGATATACCTACCAAAGCTTTTTAAAGGTCTAGAAGCAAGCTACGCAAAAAAAACAAGCTCTGCAGATACTAGACTCGTTATACTGCACTTTTCCAAGTATTGGCACACTGTTTATGACAGACTTCCGTAAACTCCTTATTCTGTCTGATTCAGCAAAATAAACTGTCTTGCTGAGGAAAGGCAGAAGCTGGTAAGTAGAATATTACACAAGAGGACTGAGGTAGGAATACAGTGTCTATGTGCATTCTTTGCAATTCTGCTAAGAAAAATGCATTTTAAGTAGCTGAACCTGTGAAACAAGCTTTAAATAAATATAGTCATCTGTGCCAGAACTTGACTAAACAGCATTTGTAACAGAACAGTAACATTGCTATAGCTACTGCTTGATTTTATTTTATGCTTCAGTCTAAACTTTTAGCTATGTGATGCATTTCTGAATCATATATTACCTGAGTGTGTGTACTGAGGGAAAGATAACACTTTGCAAATCATCTCCATATATTGCTGCAAGTTCTTGGAGATGCTGTAACTTAAAATTCTAGTAGCACTTAATAATCCCAGGTTTGTAAAGTCTGATGATGCAAGACAGCCTGGCTGTAAACCATACAATCAATCTGCCCATTCCATAATATCTTATACAATATACAGTTAGAATATAATAACTACCAAAACATTTTCAAGTAATAATAAAAAGCAGGAAAGACAGCTGTGGATTCACTGCAAATCAAAATATTTTGCAGTCTCCTTGCAAACTTTGGTAAAGAAATGATGATATGATTTTTTACTGGTTTTGGTCAGCTGGGCTGGCTTTGCAAAAAAGTTCAAGACTAACAATTAAGAAGTAATTTAACATTCAAAACAAGTACCCTTGTAAGATTTCTGAAAAACTTCAATACAAATAAGTTCCTTGGAAAATACATACAACACTATTCCTTCGGTTCACACTTGCAATCTATTCAAAAAATGAAAAAGAACGTAGAAGAATTCATACCCTCTCTGGCAAGGCGCTGAGGCACTGCTAGCCCTGCCTGCCTCTGTGCAATCCTCAGAGCTCCACCTATCCTGCCTATGTCCCAGGACCCCATTTCAGGTGCCCAGGACCATCAGTCCCTGCCCCAGCCAAGCCACAGCAGGGCCAGTGTCCAGCTCCCCACAGCCCTGCCTTGCCTGGCCACGAGCTCTGCCAAGCCAGGTACACCAAGGGGCCCACATCCCAGCCCAGCTTCAGCCTGACCGTGTCCCCAGAGAAGTGCTTGATGGCTGGGGTTGGGGCTGCCCCAGTGTCCCACGGCTGCCCTGCTTCTGTCTGGGCCAGTGGGACAGGCTGTGGCTGCCAGGTCCTGCCACCCCAAGGGAGACACCATCGTTCCCAGCCCCCAGGGAGGTCCTGGCCCATGTGGTGCCTGGACTCTCCTCATTTGGCAAAGTACATGTAACTATTTACTTTTTATCAGCTTTAATTTTTTATGTATGTTATATTTTCTCTATGAGATTTTAAGTTAAATTATGAAGAATATATAAAATATGTATGTGTGCAGCATACCGCTACTGATCTTAACATCAGTAGACATGTTCAGTGTTGGGAACTTTTTGCAGCAACTGAAAAATTGCACTTTGAGCGTTACAGTGTCCCATGTTCTCTGACATTATGATACACTGAAAGTGGTTTTACACTGGCAATACTGGAGGACAGTGGGACCGTAAGAAACTATCTCAGGGTTTTAACACAAGGACATGCATCTTGTGTCTTGACATGTCTCCCTTGTCTGATCATCTGTGCTATGTTTTACTTCACCTACCCAAAAAAATGGTCTGTAAGCAGGTGTCTGCAACAGAAATCCTTTTTAGAGCAAGGTAAAAAATATAATGTGTTTTAAAAAAAAGCAGTGTAATTCCTTTGGTGAGATGCAGAATAAGATGTTATGATACTGGTCCTAACTTGCCCCAGTGTTGGGCATTCACACTGAAGCCATGACATGCTACAAATCACACCTTTTGTATTACAACATGTCCAGGTACACTGCAACCTACTCCTCTGAACTTATAATACAGCCAATCATAATGAATGGCATGCTGGGGAAACACATACTATGTACACAAAAATGCCACACGTGGGAGGTTGGAAGACTTTTATCCTCAAAACCTAAAGGGTCGCCTGCTACTTCCCAGATGCTGCATGAGTGTTTTCATTTCCTGCTTTTATTGCCCTAACATAAATTGTGCTCTGCTTTCCAGTAAAGAGTGATTTTCTTGGTAGTGAACAGATAAATCTGTAGTTTCTTATCTAGAAAGCCAAGTTCTTAATTCTCTTTGTCTGCAGAACTTTCCTTAGAGGGGAGAATGAAGCACAGTCTTGGAAACCGAGAACAGTCCTGCATTTTCGGTACCATTCGCAGTCTCACTGTTGCCTTCATTTGCCTTCTTTTCTTACACAACATCTAAGCCTTTGAATGCAAATGCCTGCATGGTAAGTAGAAACAATGACTTGATTATGTGTGAGGGCGTTTACCTTTTGTTTTGTTTTGGTTTTGTTTTGTTTTGTTTTTATAAACAGGTGAACCATAGACAAGTCAGTTTCCACAAAACTATATTAACATCTCACCACACTGCATCTACTGTCAGGGGGAATGGGAGAAGAGGTAGAATAGAGTTAGAAGTTTATCACCTCCGTTCTCAAAAGTGCAAATGCTGCTACCTGAACAATCCTTCATCCCTGCCAGAGTCTCCTGGTTCACCTTGCATCACAGACCGCAATCAAACTTCTGTTTTACCTGACCTGTTATATGTCTTCTTATTCTTGGAACATACCATGCAGAGTGGATTCTAGGAGCCAGCTAAAGCTGATCCTCGGATTGTCATGAAGCAGGGGAGTCAGTCAGTCACAAACCTCCTTCTGTCATAGAATCATAGAACAGCTTGGGTTGGAAGGGACATTTAAAGGTCATCTAGTCCACCCCCCCTGCAATGAACAGGAACATCTTCAAACCAGATCAGGTTGCTCAGAGCCCCATCCAACCTGACCTTGAGTGTTTCCAGGGATGGAGCATCTACCACCTCTCTGGGCACCCAGTTCCAGTGTTTCACCAGCCTCATCATGAAAAATTTCTTCCTTATGTCTAGTTTGGATCTACCCTCCTTTAGTTTAAAACCATTATCACTTGTCCTATCACTACAGGCCCTACTAAAAAGCCCATCCCCATCTTTCTTATAAGCCCCCTCTATATATTGAAAGGCTGCAATCAGGTCTCCCCAGGGCCTTCTCTTCTGCAGGCAGGACAACCCCAACTCTCTCAGCCTGTCCTCACAGGAGAGGTCTTCCATCCCTCTGACCATTTTTGTGGCCCTCCTCTAGACCCACTCCAACAGGACCACATCTTTCCTGTGCTGTTGGTCCCAGAGCCAGATGCAGTACTCCAGGTGGGATCTCACCAGAGCAGAGGGACAGAATCACCTCCCCTGACCTTCTTTTAATGCAGCCCAGGATACAATTGGCTTTCTGGGCTGCAAGCACATATTGCCAGCTCATGTCCAGCTTTTCATCTACCAGCACCACCAAGTCCTTCTCCACAGGTCTGTTCTCAACGCATTTGTCCCCCAGTCTGTACTGGTATCGGGGATTGCCCCGACGCAGGTGCTGGATCTTGTACTTTGCACTGTTGAACTTCATGAGGTTTGCATGGGCCCACCCTTCAAGCCTGTCAAGGTCCCTCTGAATGACTTCCCAACTCTCAAGTGAATCAACTGCACCTCTCAGCTTGGAGTCATCTTCAAACTTGCTGAGGGCACACTCAATCCCTGCATCATCAATGAAAGTATTAAGCAGTACTGGTCCCAATATGAACCCCTGGGGGACATCATTAATCACTGATCTTCACCCAGACACTGAGTGGTTGTCTATCCATCAAATCCATATCTCTTCTATGTCCTGACATGTCAGCCTGGCAAAAAGTGTGTTTGCATGCACCCACAGAAACAGGATAACACAGCATGTTAATTTCTGTTGTGATTTATCTTTCTTAACATCCCAGGCAGCTGACAGCATTAGGGACTAGTGAAAAACACATATCTTTGTCTTGTGCCTCTGGCTGAAAGTCCCTTCAACCATCAATTAAATGCCAATCTGATCCCTTTTTCTTTAAGTGGACCAGTCCTCCATTCATTTTCTTCAACTAAAATAAGAACTTCTCAGCAATGCATGCCTTATCCTTGATTAACTCTACAGATATCAGCAGATTAACGCCAGTCTTGCAATATGCATCAATCAAAACTCTTTTAAATTGTGTTCACCATCCTGGCTATTATTTTCTCTTTTATGCCACAACTGTAGCTCAGTCAACACTGCCTTCTGGTTCTAATGGGAGTATGGTTATTTTGAGTGAAAAGTATGTTAAACTCAGCAGGCATATTTAGGTCTAACAGAGTTGCTTTATCCATAGCTCAGAAACTATGACCGAAAAAGTCACTATTATTATCCCTGTTATTGAAGTAGGGAAGCTAATACATCTGGTAGTACAGTGACTTTTCCAGCATCCCACACAAAAGAGCTGGCACAAAAGCCTACTGGCTCTCCTGTGTCACAGTCTAATGCTTTGGTTATTCAGCCTTTTGGGCTCCCCAGGAGGGTTCCCCAGTTTCTGTATTTCCAGACAAAAATATTAACACTGCACAAATTATCTGCAAAGTAGTCTGCATACAGTCTGACCACATCATGCTTGTGACAAAAATGCTTGTAATATTTACTTGGTTGGGCACAGTGGACGTGGCAGATTTCCAGTCGTTTCACAGATACTGATATTGCTACTGCTACTGCTTCTACAAGTAGCTGCAGGACATCCACTAGCCCTTAGTAGGTGCTCAAAGTTCTCTTTCTTCACTCAGACAAAACTGAGAGGTAACAAAAAAATGAGAGGTAACAAAACAAAAAAACAAACAAACAAACAAAAGGACAATATACAAATATACTGACATACGGTAGCTATAAATTCATGGGGTGTGTTTCACTTTAGTTCTACTTCTTCCTTTTGTCAGGAGAGCATGGCTTTGACCAAACACTGTAGTTATGCTTCCTTCCTAGTTATACTCTGTCTCCAGAAACATATGAACCAGAGGTTTATGAAGCTGTGTTAAAAATGTGTGTACTCTCTTTCATGTGTCCACTATACTTATGGTTGAGAGCAGTACGGAAATATGTAGCTTCCCTGAATACCCAAGTATAGGATGACAACATATTCAACAAACTCAGACCTATAAATAATGCAAAATTCTTTCCAAAAGGAGTAAATGCTGGACCATTGTGTGCTGATACACAGAAGTTCTCAGAGCAGGTTTGGCTTAGATATGACACAAGTAGATTAGATAACATAGCCAGGTCCTACTTTAATTAGTCTATTGCTATCAGTATTTTATAAACTTCCTATTATTTGGAGGAAGAGAAGTGGTTTCCAAGAGTACGAAAAAAGAAAGATTATCCATATTTATGACATTTAGGTTCCTACACCCATTGAGATGTAAAACAATTCAACCTTTGGGTAAAAGGTTATTTATAAGGGCAGTTTGTTTAAATATATCAATTTTTTAAGGTGTTCAGATGAAGATTTACTGTTGCTTACTTGATGGTGTGAATAATTCATTCTTTTCAAGACAGGCGTATACTCATTTCAGAAAGGAAATGCCTCCAAAACCACAGTTATTGACTTGGGGACCAGCATTCACCAAAAAACATCAGATACGTAACTCACAGTAGGGAAAAAGAGGAGCTTTAAGGAATGTGCTGAAATGAAAGAAAAAAAAAAAAAAAAAAAAAAGCTTTTGCCCTTTACTGGTCACAACAGAACAAATCTTGTTTCTGCAACAATAAAAGAAACTATTTTACGTTCATTAGTGCCAAAACTCAACAAGTTATTCTGTCTGCAGGAGTGAGCAAATGATATACCAAGAACAACTGGAAATAAACTGCATTTTGCCCTACTCAGTGACTGGAGCTCTCCTGCACAGAGCCTGGTTAAGAGGCCCAGCAGTGTACCCTGCCCTTGGAGAAATGCAGCCAACTGGTTTGGGGACACAGCCAGACCCACATAACTGCTTGTGGTATTTGGCTGCAAGCTCTGAAGGGCTGCACAATGCTCCATTCTCAGTCCTGCAAGTGGAGCACTATGCAGCCCTCTTTTGCATCGCTCCTGCGGCATCCGCCTGTGACTACCCATGCTAGTTAGACGTGACTATAGGTGCTGTAAGGTATTCTTTCTACCAGCTTTTATAAAAAATCTTCAAACTTTGATGTAGAATGGTTTTGTCCCTAATTTGTTGTGAAGATTAAATGAAAAGAAAGCTTTGTGGACTAAATGAAATGAAGCAAGGAATTGTAGGGTACCTGTGATAGATGATGGCAGACTGCAGGTTCATATTTCACTGACATCGAAGGATCCAGAAAATACATTCCTTAAGAAAGAAAAGAAACTACCCTCTGATGTAAAAGGCACTCCATCAGCAGTAATCAGCACATTAGATTCACATTCGTCTTACAAGGGTTGAGGTAACGTGTTAGACACCAGGGATCTACTTTCCACTGTGCCAAAGTGCTGTTCACTCTGCAGAGTGCACCTGGTGTGCACACTCACATGCAGCAGCAAGGACACCAAAGAACTTCTGACTTTTTTCAGTGCCACCTTTTGCCATCCAGAATGTAGAGCATTCTCTAACAATATGGTACTTAGATTAAAACTGGAGGTAGATGTATATTGTCTTACATTTTGGAGAAGATAGGGAAGGCAAGAAATTCTCAGATGTAAATCTCCAACTTGTGCCCTCAGCCTCATTTTCATATCTTCCCTCTTTTCTCAGACACACAAACTAACTGGTTTCCATGAGCAATAAGCTCATGGCAAACTACAAAACCAGTATACTCCTCTAAAGCAAAGCAATCCTTCAGCCTGAAAATTCAGTTACCATTCTTCAGTGAAACAGCCAGGAGTATCAGCAATGCTAATACATTGTAACAACAGACATGCCATAAAAACCCTTTAGGCATTTAACAGCCAATACACTGCACATATTAAAAGTAGATGAATTTATCAGTGCTAAATCCAAGCATCAAAATACAGACTTAATATTAGCTATAACAAATGAAGGTATTTCTGTGGAGGGAGTCAGGACTGTGACTATAGAATAATTACTGAAAAGTAGTCAGATAAAGAGTAGTATTTTTCAGTCACACACTAAGTAACTGAATGCTTCCAAAAGTGTCATAATAGACTTTGTACCTGTAACATGATTGACACTCAGGAGAGAAGTAGAGGAACTCTAGTCCTGTAAACTTTTATTCATTAGAATAGTCCCATATGTTTTTTATGGCAATATTCACACAAGTAATATTACAGCTTATTAATATTTGCAAGGTAAAAATCAAAAATTTGTGAGGTAAAGATTAAAAGAACTTCTGCTCTGGCAGCAGTTAACTAGTATGAAATAGGATAACTGTATGAAGTCAACCAGAACCAAGTATTTATACACAATACTTAAGAATCTTGATACTTAAGAATAACAAAACCAAGTAATTTGATTGGCAGAGCTGAATAAAGGCACTCCCCAGGCACATGAACACAAAGCAAAAGTACTCCTTTCAGTCAGGATTAGAAGAGCATTGAAAAAAAATAAATCTTTTTTAAAAACACAAAAAGTATTTTTGATCTTATGGTAATCTAGAGCATTTAGTAACACATTTATCAATAACAATAATAATACATACACTCACTTAAATCCAAACCACTTATCTTCACTTGCTAGCCATTTCTTTTGAACAAAAATATCCATCTTCCTTCAAGAATACACATTCAGTCATTTTCACACCTTCACTGCCATTATATTTTTATCAGTAATTTTTATTTCAGTATCTCTGTGAACGAACTAAGAACAGAGACTCGTTGTGGTTCATACTACACAGACATAGGCCAACATAAAGTACTGGCCTGATGACCTTGTGTACAAAATAATATATCAGCCATGCATGTCAACAGTACAAATGCCCTTATGCACCAATGTAGAGGCAGTCATAAGAAGAAGAACATATTTTACAAAGCAATCAGGAGGGAACATGCCAAGTTAATATCTCAGAACATATGTGAGCTGATGTAGTTTCGAAATAGCTGTAATATTTTCCATTGTATTTGTCAAAAAATGTTCTTATTGTTGTACCTAGGGCTTGAATACAAATAAGTGGAGCTGCTTTCACACACTGCCAGATAACTTCAAGATCAGTTCAGCTTTTACCCTAAAAACAGCAAAGGCTGTTCCAATATTAATAATATTTTCCTGTTTTAATAATCATTATATTCTTCAAACATGCTTTGATTTTACCTTTCATGAATCTGGTACAATAAGCTCTACATTTATAAGAAAATTAATAGCTGAGGGAAAAGGTTATTTCCTTTGGCTCAAGCCTCACTCTTGCTGGGCTGGGCAGAACTATTCTTGACCCAGTTTTATAGGTTTCACAGTTGGCTGACCCATTCATTGTCAACTGATATGGATGTTAGCTCAAAATTGTCCTAGCAACCAAGAAAGCACACAAAGATCTGAAGGAACTCCAGCATTTAAACGTTTAATTTGAGATCTCCCATTCAGTGCGAGTTAGGCAAGTACAATGGAGAATATTAGGTAGCATGGAGTAGGTAACAAGCTGCTTTATAAAAAGGCAACTAGTTCAGCTGGCCGAAGCAGGGTTCACAGCATGCTGTAAATGGCTGCCTAATTAATAAACAGTCCAGAGTTTGTATATTGTCTCCTCAAAACTGAAAGAAACAGAACAGATGGGACTATCTTGAAGCGTGTGCATAGGGAGACAAGGCCCTTCTCTTTCCAGCAACAAATGGTAGGGTTTGTGCAGATTCAGAAAGGTTGACAGTGTCCAAGAACAGCCACAGCGACCCTAATTCCTCCCGAGAATCCGCAGTTTCAATGTGCTGTTGATTACTTGTCCCTCCCCTCCTTGTGTTTTAACTCTAAGTAACAAGAGGAGCCAATTATGTCACGCTTTGTAAAGTACATCAAGTCCAGGTTCAAGGGGAAGCACTGCTGTAAATCATTTTAGCTTTAAAAGGAAACATGTAGCAATGTGGTAAGTAAAGTTCACTAATAAAGTATAATCTCCACTCTCACCCCCAAAATGGCTTGGAATCACTATGTAAGTTTTAACTTGAAAATCAGGGTAAAAGTAAAAAAAATGGGCATGTCAACTTATTTAAATATGCTTGTCAAGTAGAAAAATGCTCAGAAAAAGAGACTTAAGAAATAATATTTTGCACTGGGAAAACAGCCTTTATTACTGTGTCAACAGTTTATAGGTGTTACTCTTACAGTTGTTGTAACAAGATTCTTAACTATATTGTACTACCTGAGCTACTACTACTACTATTGAGTGAGCTTTTATTCATTCTTTATGTGATTAAATGTCTTTTTTTGTCCTTTTCATGTTTTACATGTTCTGAAATATCATCTTGCTCTTTCACCAAAGCTGTTTAGGTAGAAGCAAAAAAGTCAATTTGCCATTGTCTTTTTCTCAGCAATCTACTTGGTATTCTATGAACAAATTAGAGGTTTACCATAATTAAGGTATGTGTGACATTATATACAGATTATTACTCTTACAGATTTGGAGGAAAGCTCACATGTAAAAATCCTCATAAAATGGACTTTTACTGAAAACTTTTATTTACATTTACCAAGGTGTACCTGCTATTGACTATATTTAGAATGAGAAGTTCCAAACCTGCTATAGGAAGTTCAACTTCAACAGGTCCTCAAGTCAGATTTTAAATGGCATTCACAGTGCTCACTGTTTCTTTTTGCAGTCTTTTTGTGCACACTATATGACCAGACCATTTATTTGTCTTACAGGATTGACCACTGGCATCAGACAGCAGTCAAGGTGCTACAATGTCATACGTTGCTCCAACACAGAGCAGACGGTTCCTATCCCCACTCTTACTATGGAATGAGAATAATACAAAGTAGTATGACAAGAAGTATCTGATCCATACAGGTCATCTGTCCACTAACACCAATGAGATTATGAATTTAAATCCATAACAAGAAAATTCTGCTTTTATATAGAGCTTCTGAGTCAGCATTTACCATGAAACCTACAGTTTTCAGTAAAGTTTTCATTTTGTAACCGATAAATTGGATTGATTCACTCCACATCGGTTAAGCCAAATGCTCTGGAAAAAATACAATTTTTTACCTGAGGGGATCATTTTTTTGTTGGCAATGGTGTGCTGGGCTAGTACACAATATATGGAAATAAATATTGTCCTTATATTGAGAAGACTGAAATCAAAACAGACAAATCTAGAAAGATGGTATGCATTGGGAAGTCCAGAGATTGCGTTTTTAAATTATTTCATTCTTGCACAAATTGAAGTTACATTTCATCATGGATGATGGATACTACACTGTAATGGATGATACAATTTTAGCTGAATGTACTATAAACTCTGAATGTGGTAGAGAATAATTTAATTCCCTAACTTGAAATTGTGTTCTGAAAATATTTAAACTATGCTTAAATTTAAACAGTTTTATAGATTATAAATCTTTGCATAGTGCACTCCAAGATTAATCATGTTCTGGAATGCCGAACAATTGTTTAGGTGGATACCTACTCTTCAAGTCCCTGCACGGTGATGCATTTTAAAGCATGCATTCTGCCATCCTATCCTCCTAAGTTGTCTACTTCTAATAAGGACCTTAGAAGACCTATAAAATCAATGTTTAAATAATATTTTTCTCAAATAAAGTTAAGTTATTGTTAGAATTCCTCTGGCAGTACAGACTGATGTCTCAGATTCTGGAGCAAGAGATTTTTCTTCTGAATTAAAGAATTCCAGAGAGAATTGAGATTTACTATGGAACATTTTAAAATAACATTCATAAAACAACATTAAAGAAAGAAAAGTGGGAAAATCTATATGCTTTAATGTCTTCAACATTCACCATAGTTTGTCATCAGCTGACTACTTCTCCTAACTGACAATATTATTTAGTAAGTTTGTGAAGTCATTCAAAATAGAATTAGAAGATACTGATCCAAAAGAAGATTACAAATATTGCAATAACCATTTAGTTAAAACTTTTGAAATCTCATCTCAGGATACAAATACAACTCCTGATACAAATAAAGGAGTAAATACTGTTCATAATGCCACAATTCTTAGTTTTGCAGACTTGTCTTGAGGCGTCACCTGAGAAGCAGACATTTGTGTTTTGTGGCCAAGCCCAGGTCTTAAATTTCCTCCAGCAAATACAAAAGACCTGCGGGTCAAAGACTGCAGCAAGGTAGAATGAGTTCAGAAGCAAGCACAGAAGGCAAGCAGCATATATGTAGTAGGTACTGATTTTACCCTTTATCTCAGCACATCCAAATGAAGTCCTGCGTGGCTCACAGCTGTTACAGTACTTCTTAAGAAGGAACACAGTCCTTATTTTAACATAATAGTAACAGTGAAACAATGCTTTTCTGCCCTATCAGTACTCAGCATTTACTCGACACGTGACCTTGGGCAGCACACTCCTTACTAAACTGTGAGCTGTTGCTGTTTCAGGACTTACATTGCTTGGTCTGTAATCAGTGCAGGCGACCTGCCTCACACAGTGTTGAATAGACCAATTCTTGGTCTGTGTACTGCACCACCAAATGAAAAGCAAACTATTAGGGATAGATGATTTGCAAAGATGGGCATCTTTTCAGAACAAAAAGAAGGTAAGAAGTGTGACAATGAAACAATAAATCTTTATTTAAGATTCTTTTCCTTTCCTTATACTTTCAATCATCCATCCATCATTGGGGAAAATAAGAACTCTGGCATTCCTTTTCCTAGAATAACAAGTTTTGGTACTTTCGTTAGAAAGCCATTTCAAATTGCAAGTGCTATTAAATTGTTCTCTGCATGTTCTGCATTCATGCTATTCCTCACATTCTGCTACTTGGAGTAGATCAGCAACATTGAGGTATGTATGTATTCTGTCCAGCGTGTAAGTACATAGAACAAGTAGGAAGAGTCCACAAACAGTTAATATGAATATCCACTGCTTCCACTGGCATGAACGGTGCCTTATGGTGATTTTCTGTGCAAGATGTTTCCCCCCTTTTTTAAAAGTGCCTGTTTTAGGGAGTGATTGTGTTCTCTTGTCAGAAATAAGTTATTTTGGGTGCCCACTCCTGCTGAATACAATAGAGAAGAAACTGCAAGAGTAAGTGTGAACTGTGACATTAGTGAACAGCCAGAAGTACTGCATTAACAAACAACACAGAACCAATTAGACCTTTGATGTCAATGGTAATATTATCCCATGCCAAAATGTGGTTAGAAGGACAGCTTGGAATCAGAGTCAGCAAATTCTTACTGTCTCGTTATGAGATTTAGAAGTAACATAATTTTTTAGAACAATTTTAATCTGAGTATCCAATAATTCCTAATTAAAACCAACTGTAGTTGTACCCAGGTTTTGGAGGTAGAGTGCATGTGGGTTGCCAAACCCATATGAGTACACAAGTTTGAAGAAACTTAACAGTTTTGCAATAACTGTATCAAGAAAGGAAGTTAGGACTAGCACAGAAAGAGGAAAGAATCATGTAAGAGTGTCTCAGCTCTTCTCTTCACCAGCCAAACAGCACCATCACCACCACAGCTTACAGGTCAGACAAGAATAGCTTTATGTTAGTTATGAAGGAAAGCTATACTATTATTTCATTAATTCTTACAAATATAGCAGGCTGCTGGATCTCAGAATTCTTTGTCTATTTTTCTCTAAAGCAACAGCAGATTCATGGATCTCCCCATTGGCCTCCAGGGATTACATTGTCTGGCCTTTTTGCCTCTGCTTTATCCACTAGTCTTTTGTTAACAGCATTCTAAGATGTTCATGTATTTGTTGCTCTTTGATGACACAGGGACCAGATGGTGTAATGATGAAGAACAAAAAATACACTCATAATTCAAGTCTAAAACAGTCATATTTCCAAAAATCAGCACTGTTCAAAAATTACTTGAAAATGGCTACCATGCTTTTAAAACACAACTAGTGTATTATATTAAAAAAGTATACTCTGTCACCTTCAACTGTAAAACTTTTTATGCAGAAGTGACAGATTAAGGTACAAGAAAATACTGTAGTGGCTGTTTATCAAGCTAGGTAAGGTTCAGCCAACACTGTTTCATCAATGATAGTTAAAAGCATTAAATTCTGTAGCTTTTATATATTTTGTTAAATAAAAATTTCTTCTTATATTAAAAGTCTGGACTTTTCCTAGAACTGCATCTTTTACAAGCTGAAACCCTTGCTTATTGTGTGTACTCCACATGAAATTCAACTTGAAAAGGGGTTGTGGCAGAATAGGAAACACTGAAGATACCACAGAGATTTTATGTGATATTGCTTAGCAAATGCACATTTTTTTAATACCTAAAAAAAACCTGTTCAGAAGTATGTAAGAATGGAATTTGAGTTGGAATGGCCATGGGAAAGTGAACTGGTATGATAAAATAAGGGTTTTACTAGAAATGCTCAGATTTTAGACTGCTAGTTATGTACCAATTTCTTCCATTGGTGACAGTATTCAAATCATAGTACACAAAATAAAGGGTCAATGAGAAATAAAAACTGATTTCCCATCTTCTGTAGAATTCATTTTCAAGTAAAGGATTTGAAGAAAAAATGTAAGCAATCTAAACCAGTTAAAGAATAAGGTTTTAAATTTGGCAAATGGCATTATTTTTTAAAAATTATATCCCTCTGTTCCATAATAGAAGTTCAGAGGAGGTTATGCTTTTCCATTACTAAATCTAATCCTTTATAGACTCATGCAAAAGATTATTTTTCCCCAGCAAGTGACAAGTGTTTTCAGTCTCCAAAGATGCTGCAAAGACTCTACAAAATCTTCACTACTAATTTATTTCCTTGTGGATCATGGTTTCAGGAGATAACAAATGAAAACAAGAGATAGGTAGATATAAGAGTCAGAGGGTCACAAACTGAAAAATGGCATACTGGAGGGGGACAAAGGGGAGCTGCTTGCTACCTGCTGCCAAGTATGGTATCATGTACAGCAAGCCAATGCAGAGCAACAGCACTGGGCATGAATAGCCATAAATCAGCCAAGAAAGACAGTGACTGGAAGCAGATTGCTGCTCCTTTCCCCATTAGAACAAGTCATTTGGCTTTCAGGACGGTGCTGGGAACCACCTGAATGAACTGGTTTAGTGGGCCACGTGGCACTTTAGCCACCATTTGAATCCTTCGGACACAAAACATTTCCTCCCACATGTATTAGCCCTCTGGAAAAGGCACCAAGAAGAATATACACTATAAAAACCAAAGGTGAGACCAAACATTAAACATGTATTATAAATTTCTATGGATTAAAGTATTCATTAGAAAAAGTAAAGTATTTTTTTCAAGGAGAAAGTACAATTGTTATATTTCTCTAGAATTAAGTTCCTGATTAAAGGTCAAGGATATAACATAACTTACAGCTGGTTTGAATAACACATCACTTCTTATAGGTATAAAAATTCCAGATCCTCACAACACCAGTGCATAAGACAGTCAATAACAGACAAGTTAGGAACAGGCCAGACAAATGTCAGATTTTTTTCACATTCAATTATTGGTACATTGTAACGTTTGAGATGCAAGAACTATACCTAAATAAGCTATAAATGGATTCCTCAACAGCAAAACCACAAGCAGATAGCTGAAGTCCAAAAAACAACTCCTATTTCTGCTTTGAGACAATTGGAAAATTCCCATCATTCTAAAGGGAGAAAACCTCAGCCACTGGGCAAAAAAACATTCATTTAAAAATCCTTGGTTCCTGTTGTTGTACATGGCAATTTTAATGGCAGAACTAGCTCAGGTAAGCATAGCTGAGTCTTCTGTTTCATGTGTTCCAGCTAAGAACTCTTTATGTTTTTATGGTGATTAAAATTCTTGTGGCTCAGAGTAGTTGATATCATACATCTAAACTCTTTCACCTTATTTTCCTAATTTCCTCATTCAGATTTTCATTTTTGCACTAACTGGCTTAAAGTTTCATTTTATTGGAGCACATACTTCAGTGAATATTTAACACAAAACACATGTTCACTTTTTAGGCCCCTGAGAACTCTGAAATCAACTAGGAATTTTAACTGCAGTCCATTCACTTCATTATGAAGTCTTCATGTCAAAAGATTCATATCAAAATGAAACATTTTTATGAATTGACATTCTCCTCAACCTATGGTGTTACATGTCACAGCTTATATTGTGACATCTCACACCCCAGCTTTTTTTGCTTTCCCTTTCATATACTCAGTAAGTAAATTGCCTAGAAAGTCATACATCAACAGCCCTGACATCAGAAACTAAAAGAATTTCTTGAATTTCTTTCACAACTGGTTAATGGCAAAACACAAAACCCATGTTATTCTCTTGAACAGAAATACCACGTTATTCCCAGATGTAGAAGAGAAACTGCCATTTGAAAAAAAAAAAAAAAATTATCAGAACCTTCAAAGGAACAAATTTTCAATGATTTCAGGAACACTTGGTCCATAGAAATGTCTTAGAAGTAAATGCTTTCAAAGGCACTGTTCAAGCAGTAGGCAAAAGGGTTTCCATTTATAAAATGGTTCCTATTTATAGGAAGGGAGTGCCCACTCCAGCTAACACACCGGGGGCTGTCGTTATGTTGCCATTAAAACTTACTCTCAACTCATAAAGAGACCCATTTCATTTTAAATGAAAAGGAAATAATTCATTAAAAAAATAAGAACATTTAAAAGGTTGAGACATTTTACAGAACAGTTAATTGCACTAGCTTTTGAAATCACGAACAATAGGGTTGTTTAACAGAATCTGAACTCCCAGGTACAGTGCCTATAGCTCAGGCAATTTATGAATTAGTCAAATGTATCCTTTTGCTACCCAAAAAGTCTTTTTCTTTCCTTTTTAATTAAAAATAAGCACATTGCCAACAAGATCATGTGAAACCCCACACATCCATCCACTTTCTAAGCAGAATACAAAAAAAAAAAAAAACACCAGAAGACATAAAAGTAATATAAAGTTTTTTAAAAAATTGTTCCAGCATGTTTTTGGCAGTGTTTTAGGCTTTGTCTAGCAAGTTCTTGCACCTAGAGTTCCTTCTGTAGTTAACGAGAACCAAGGACTTCCAGGAGTGAGTGCAGGTGTATGGCAATGGCATTTCCTGCTTCTGCAAGAGGAAACCCATCTTCTGATCAGCAAGCATAAACAGATCAAAGAAATCTACGTGGCGGTGACAGAGGCATTAATGATTGATAGCACTGCCAGGTACTCATGCATCTATATAACCATTTAAAAGGTAGCATTAAGGAGGGGATAACAATATATGCCATAGCTTTTTCCAACATCATGTGATATACCAGTGAACAATTGTTTTTCCTTCTAGCTTTGCTTCTGCTTGACAAAGAGCTTTGGTTGGAACTGAGGGAAAAAGAGAGTTCACCACCTTTGGAAGAAGGGGCAGGCAACTCTGGAGGACTGTAAGGACGTCATGAGGTTATGCAGGGTGAAGATTAAAGAAGCAAAAGCTGAAATTGAGGCTGGTCATTGCCATAAAAGATGACAAAAAATGTTATAAATACATTAGAAACAAAAGGAGGGCCAAGGGTAATCTGCATCCTTTATTGGATGTGGCAGGGAACCTTGCCACAAAGGGTGAGGAACAGGCTGAGGTACTTAATTTCTTCTTTGCCTCAGTCTTTAATAGCAAGACCAGCTTCTATCTGGGTACTCAGCCCCCTGAGCTGGAAGACAGGGACAAGGAGGAGAAGAATGAAGTCCCCACAGCCCACGAAGAAACAGTTACTGACCTGCTGCTCCACCTAGACACACACAAGTCTATGGGGCTGCACAGGATCCACCTGAGGGTACTGAGGGAGCTGCCAGAGGAGTTCACCAAGCCACTCCAACATTTATCAACAGTCCTGGTTAACCTGAGAGGTCCCAGAAGACTGGGAGGTTAGCCAGTGTGACATCCATCTACAAGAAGGACAGGCAGGAGGATCCAGGGAACCGCATATCTGTCAGCCTTATCTCAGTGCTGGGCAAGGTTATGGAGCAGGTCATCCTGAGTGCCATCACATAGCCTGTAGAGGACAACCAGGAGATCAGGCCCAGCCAGCATACGCTTATGAAAGGCAGGCCCTGCTTGACAAAACTCATCTCATTCTACAAGGTGACCCATCTAGCGGATGAGGGAAAGGCTGTGGATTTTGTTTATCTGGACCTTAGTAAAGCCTTTGACACCATCTCCCACAGCATTCTCCTGGAGAAACTGGCTGCTCATGGCTTGGACAGGTGTATTTCACGCTGGGTAAAAACTGGCTCAACGGCCAGGTACAAAGAGAGGTAGTGAATGGAGTTACAGCCAGCTGGTGGCCAGTCACAAGTGGTGTTCCCCAGGGCTCAGTACTGGGGTCAGTTTTCTTTGATATCTTTATTGACAATCTGCATGAGGGGATTGAGTGCACTCTCAGTAAGCTGGCAGATGACACCAAGCTGGGGGGTGGTGTTGGGGGGAGTGTTGATCTGCCTGAGGGAAGGAAGGCTCTTTAGAGGGATCTGAACAGGCTGGACCTATGGGCCAGAGGCCAAGTGTATGAGGTTCAACAGTGAGAAGCGCCGGGTCCTGAACTTGGGTCACAACAATCCCATTCCTGAAGGTTTGGGGCAGAGAGGCTGGAAAGCTGCCTGGCAGAGAAAGACCTGGGGGTGTTTGTTGACAGCCAGCTGGACATGAGCCAGCGGTGTGCCCAGGTGGCCAAGAAGGCCAGCAGCATCCCGGCTTGTATCAGAAGCAGTGTGGCCAGCAGGACTAGGGCAGTGATTGTCCCCCTGTACTCAGCACTGGTGAGGCCACACCTCAAATACTGTATGCAGTTTTGGGCCCCTCACTTCAAGAGGGACATTGAGGTGCTGGAGTGTGTCCAGAGAAGGGCAACAAAGCTGGTGAAGGGTCTGGAGCACAAGTCCTATGGGGAGTGGTTGAGGGAACTGGGGTTGTTTAGCCTGAAGAAAAGGACACTCAGGGGGGACCTTACTGCTCTCCACCACTACCTGAACAGAGGTTGTAGGCAGGTGGGGGTAGGTCTCTTCTCCCAGATAACAAGCATAGGACAAGAAATGGCCTCAGGTTATGCCAGGGGAGGTTTAGACTGGATATTAGGAAAGCTTTCTTCACTGTAGGGTGGTCAAGCATTGGAACAGGCTGCCCAGGAAGATGGTGAAATCACCATCCCTGGAGGTATTTAAAAAATGCATAGCTGCAGTGCTTAGGGACATGGTTTAGTGGTGGACTTGGCAGTCCTGGGTTAACAGTTGGACTTGATGATCTCAAAGGTGTTTTCCAACCTAAATGATTCTATGATTCCGTGTTACTAGATTGCTACAGCAATCTCTCATGGAATACGTGCACTATTCAAAGCTTCGAGTTTCTTTCTTTCACCTAATTCCCCTTCTTTATGTGACTATATTAGAACTGTAGCTTGTCCCTGAAAACTTTCAACACTTTCGGTGCTTTTACAAAGCACATTAGAAAAAAACAAACATTAGCATTCTAGGGGATTGATACTGGAAAAGGATGGAACAAATACAATAAAGTAAGATTTTCTGAACACTATTCTTAAGCAATTTCTGCAAGAACATTTTAAACCTTTTTCTGATATCTAAGCAGCACTCAGCATCATCTTTGGAAAGAGTATTATGTGCCTTCAGGGTTTTGCTTGGCCACCTAGAAACTGAGTTCCAATCAGAGATTTTGGTACTTAGCAAGGTAAGTACCTTGAATGAATCAATGTGAATAAGTAGATAAATAAAGAGAATCCTCATTCTATGCTTTTATATTATTATTCAGGGGAAATATAGTCAGTTGAAGCAGCAACAACTACAAGTCAGCTCTTCAACAAATTAAGCATTGGTTTCAGGTCTCGCAGTGAAACAGGAAAAAAACACTACTGACACTTATTGGCACAATAAAGGTGAAAACCAACTACACCAGCAGGCTTGAAATACCCTTCCTTACACAGAAGCCAAATTCAAATCTGCTCTAAGCAGTAGTAAATCCATTAACTGTAACAGTATATTCAATTAAAGTTGCATTTGTCATAGATCTGAATGTAGCATTATAAGCCCACATTAACAGCAGAAAGAATGCTTATTCCAGCTCTACAGTATGGCAGGGATGAGTGCAAGCCTCTGTAAAAAGGAACTTTGTTGACTGCTAAAAGCTGAAGTCAGAGCCAAATTATAAACCGCTTTGATTTATGCATGTCAATGCAAGATGAATGCCATTCATTGGCACAAGCATCTGCTTTGAAGTATAAGAAAGCCCCTTTCTTTTTTCCAGGAAAGGTGTAATTTTAAGACCACATGACAGAAACTGGAAGCACTTGTAGTAAAACAGTCAACCAACCAGAACATGACACATGATGCAATAGGGAGCTAGGTTCCCATCATAGTGAAGTACATCATTTTCCTGGCCCATACTGTACAGATTCCAACTCTGCAATGGGAACAATTGAGAGTTTTAGGGCTACATTGCTTCTATGATACCCAATCAAGACAGAAAGTTCATGATTTTGTACCAGATTGTAGCCTCATACAGCATTCTGATGTAGATTAGCAAGTGTATTGAGAGCCCAGATTTACTCATTTGTATGAAAGACTGAGAACTGTCATTCCCCCAGCTCTAAAGACGTTGGACAACCACCTCCAGTACAGGAGTCTTCTGGGTTACCAGTTTATCTTCAGCAACTTTTGACATAGAAGTTACCTCCACAGATAATTTTTTCATGGTAAGATCAAAAAGCTGCTTTTACAGGTCAGATCAGTGATCTGGTTTTAGAGATGTTCTTTGGGCAAATATTCTCCTTAATTATACTGGCACAACCACACCAGTTTTAGTGAAGTTGCATAAATACAAACAAGAGCAAAACACAATTTCAAATCAATAACTAGCTGGTCCTAGGTGCAAGGCTCTGGATAGACTTTAATGAACTTGGTTCTCTTGCTAATTCATTGAAATACTGAGAACTAAAACATAACACAATCTCTGGAAAATATATCAAAGAGGTATTCAAAAGCATAATTACATGAAACAGTCAAATAACATGAGTTGTTAAAAGTCTGTCAAGAGGCAAAAATGAAGAAAAAATTGATGAGACTAAATCAAACAAATGGGCTGATTCCATCTTAAAAAACATCTTAAAAAACCACCAACTGAAGGCTTGAGACAAACACTTTAAAGCCACTAATAATCTATGGTAGTGTAATGTAAATCACAGAAGATAATAGCATTCTCAAATTCCAGTTTAAAAAAGTTAAGTATGGACATTCATACAGGATAAAAACATGTTATTAAGAACATCTCATTTAGGAAGCAGAACAAGAGATTCTAACTTCTGTATAAAGAAGCTTACTGTGAAGAGAAGAAATGTTTGTTTGGTTTGATCGAAATATTCAGTCCTGCTTTTTATGTCCGTGACTCTAGGTTTTCATATTTTGTTTTTAATAATATTTATCTTTTCTGAAATCTCCTTACCCACAAGGAAATTTCTTCTATTCAACTGCATTGACGTGTATGGTCATTCATTTCTGTAGATCTGACCAGAATAAATTTCAATTTCAGTCTCATAGTCTCCTAAATATTTCTTCACTTGGAGTGGATTTCCTAGGGGCTCTGTACAACTGAAAAACAAAATACAGATTCACTCTGCACCATTGCAAAATAATCAAGTTCTGCAAGGGAACAGGGAGTCTGCATAGCTTCCTATAGGGTTTAACGTTGTCAAATAGGTCACATCTAATGATCTTCCAAGCCCAGATTCTGCACTAAACTTTCTCCCTTCACAGGTTCATTCCTCTTTATCATTCTTACTATTTTCCCAGGCTAATTTCATGAGAAATCTCTAACTATACAGTCTACTAACAAACAACTTTTCCTTTGGACTCAGAATGGTTAGCTCATCTCATGAATAAATAAATTCATCAGTGATAGGGTCCTGGCCTTTTCACGGGTATTAGTTTCCAATAACTAATTGGAATAATAATACCACGATGAAAGTCTGTAGTATCAGTTGGAAATTTTAATTTTTTTTAATGGGAATGTTATAAATAGATGAAAATATAGTATCTGGTAGATGACATCCATCTCTCTACTAAAATCGGATGTGTCAAAAACAGATCTTGATGTTTTGAATCCAAGATATTAAAATGATTCACTTAAAGAGTTTTGTGAACAAAGGACATTTACTTTTAATAAGCTTTTTAGAACTGGAGGAGTTTTGAAGAACTGGAGGAAAGGTGGAGAAGGACAATTCAGATATAATTCAAGTAACAATAAGCTCGTAAGCAAGGCACTGATTATGGACAAAAGCAGCAAAAAGGGTTTATATGGAACTCCATAGTGAACTACAAAAGAGTGATCTAGTTAATAGTTATTAACATTGATTTATGTAAAGGAAATCTTGACAAACCAAACAGAGATAATTTTGAGATGAAATTGCAAGTTCAGGTGATGAAGGTAACACCATTGGACCTACAGTCCTGAGAAATGTGCATGGGAGTTACCAAGCAGATGTGTTTTACATGCAACACACAGTGTAGTCCCCTAATACATGTCACCATTGCTAACAACAGGCTATAAGCTTTGTCTGAGTTTGTCAGGCCTCTGGACTGAGGCTCTTCAGGCTTGTCCTGTCTGAAATTTTCTTGGCCTACATGTTGCTTTGTTTTACTTGGTTTAGCTGTGACAGCCGTTTCCTTAAGTGGTCAAATTTATCTGATTAATTTGTTTTACTTTTGCTTAACTTTGTGTGGTACAACGAGTTTTATATACATAGCAGTAGCAAAAAATTATCCTATGTATTTTATGACTAAATCAAAGATGCAGTGTACAGAAATGCAGGTCTGGTAGAATAACAAAAGCCTGGAGAAGGCGAGACAAATTTGCAATGTAGAGGACTACAGGAAAGATGAGAGATGGGGCACAGGCTTGACATTGGAGAGCCCATGGCGGGGTATCATTAACTGACTAACGGTCAGTTAAAAAAATTTATACCTGGAACTAGATAGAATTGGTTTACAGGTAATAAAGAGAAGAAATAAATTATATTTAACATCTAAATAATATCTAATATCTAAAAAGCCCCATCTATCATAAACTCAAGTGTAACATGGAGCTGCAGACCAATGAGGAAAGCCAAAGCTGTGAATGCATGTTATTAAATATATAAAAACAACCACAGTACATCACACTGGGGGAAAGAAAAAACTACCAACGTGAAGATCACATTTCTTCTGACAAAGGACTTCAGATGCTGACAACCATCTGTAACACTCCCTGAGTGAAACTGTTGTCATTAGGACCCAGAGGAGCAGTGGAAGGGTGAACATGAGAAAGGGGATAGAAACCAAGAAGTGTGTGTATACCAATTTCAGCTGCATTATTATTATTTCTTTTCCTGTGGTGGTTAGATCTGCACTCATAATGATGTGACTCTTAGGATTTCAATTATACTAGCAATAAATTCTTAGCTTTACTAATGTACAAGGTGTGCTTCCCCTTTGCCCATAAACAGGATTTTGAGCATGACAAAATGAAAGATACGAAATAATTGCAGACAAAATCTGCAAATTACACAAAATATGGGGAAACAGAAGGTAGGGAACCTACTAGGTCATCAACATGGAGCATGCTGCAAATAATGGCATAAAACCACCCAGCTGGTATCTATTCATACTCCCAGAATTATGTTAGCAAGTTGAAGAGCTACTACAACAGCTATAGACTTATATGACACAAGGCATTATTCTGATCTCTTTCCTAGTGTCATCCTCTTCTCTCCTACCTTGAAAAATCAAACCTGTGGGATTATGGATTTAGTAGGTGGAGAGAAGGCATTCTGCCCAGTTTTTGTCTGAACACAGCAACAGTCAACATAGAGTGTAAGAGGTATATACCACTTCATGTTCTTGGTCAGTAGTGCTTATTCTGCCAAGGAGGGCAAAGTACAGATGGGAAATCAAATGGAAATAGATGTGCCACTGCAGCAAGTGCTCCCTTTGTTGCCTGACAGGGAGGAATGTTTCCCACCAAACTCTTTACCTGTGCACTGCTGGAGCTGCATATGGTCCCTATGGGCCCAGCTACTACTACGTTCAGTATACAGCTAACATTGGCACTTAATAATCTATCAGAAAACAAGAAAGTACTCTCTGTTTCAGGATCTCTGCTACGCTTTCAAGGTTTCTTGTCTTAAAATACCAAGTTTTACCTTATATTCCCAATTCAACCTCACTTAAAAAATTCTAATATCGGAGTTCAAACACTAGGGCAAATGTGGAAAAAAACAGTACCAGGGAGAACAGGAAGGCTCCTTTGGGTGTTAACCTGCATTTAGATTGGCTCACATTGCTTGTGAACCCACACCCTCACTCTTACTAACTAGTTTTCTTTCCCAGAAGAAGGAGTTCTTTATTTTACTGTATACTGTGACAAGAAATTTCAGTGACTTTTTAACCTCTACTGTATAAGCAGATCTATTTGACAGTAACATATAAACCAAAATGTTGTCTAGGCATTTGAGCAAACTACTGTGCAAAAATCCCCTTCAAATCCAAATTTCATAAACTACATTTGGCTGCATGGTATTAGTCATTGGTATCAAAAAGCTCATGAAAAGTATTTGGTTACTAAGAAAAAATAATTTCTGTCTATTAATGCTTCAGCAAGCAATTTTCTGGACTAAACAACACAAAACAGCATTATAGAAAGGGTCTGTTTTCCCCTCTTCCAAAATAGATTGTCAAATATGTTAGGAATAGGTATCCAAATAAATAATTCTGCTTGTCTGCAGGGAGCAGGCAACCACACTGCATAATCCCATTCAGAATTATCAAACTATAAACTGAAAACAAGCTAATGCAAAAGAAATCCCCAGCAAATTTAACTGGTTGTATAGAAAGGTTGTTTCAGAACCTCAAAGCCCTTTCCAAATTTCTTGCATTCCTTTGTTCATGACCAGTCCAGATGTTTTTCTTGTGCCAAATAATTCTCCAGGTTAAAGAGTTGAAACAACATATCTTTATTTACTTTTAAAGTAGCTTGCTGGCCTCCCTAGCTATAAAGGGACAGGCCATGGACAGATCCAGAACTTCATCTGAAATTAAGGCAATTGCCTCTTCTTTGTTACCACAACATGAAAAACAGGATACCAGTCCTTCCAGATCTACCTGAACTCTCCTCTGCAATAGAAAATCAAATTAAGGGTAAGCAAACAATAAATTTTGTCATTAGCAAAACCCACCAGTGTTTTCACTCCAGAAAGACAAAACAAAAGTCTGCATCTACACAAGATTCATTTGGATGAAAAACAGGTTTCCAAGATGGTTGGTCTTGTTTGTGGGCTCAGATTTAGAGTTCTTGACCAACCTCCAAGAAACCAGCTTGTCACCATTGTTTTAATAGACACTACTCTCAAAACCAACGTGCCTAGAAGAACAATAGCATTTCTAGGAACAATTTTATTAAATTTTGAGATCAAGTTAAAGCCAGCATTTTAGGGAGACAGGAAGAAAAAAGCCTGCAAAACCGGGGGGTGGGGGGGGTGGGAGGGGGGTGGGGGGTGGGGGGAGAAGTAGTTTAAAAAGTTAGATTTTTCCCAATTGCACAGGCTTAATTTATGGGACGTTCACAGATCATCAGAGCATAAAGAAAACCATGCTGATATTTTCAAAGCTAGCTCAGTGCTTGGTGAATATAAGTGACTCCAGGACTCTTTTCCTTTTTTAATTCTCGGTTGAGTCTTGATTTCCTCCAAGGCAGTGAAGTTACATGGCTTTCACCATGGTTAGATGCTCTCAGTTCAACTTCGAATCTGTCATCTATGGTATGAAGGTTTCCTTCTTATTTTTATCATCCTGGTTGGAATGAAAGAAGCATTTTCAACTACCTTATCAGCTAACATTGCAAGACTCTTCTGACTCCCATCTTAGGATGTATTATTAATGATAGAAGAGCACAGCAGGCAACAGAATTTTACACAATTGATGGTGCTGAGTACCATGCCAAGATATTATTAATGTAGCTTTTTGTGAAAACAAACGTAGATCTAAAATACAGCCTTTAGCTCATGGGGCCATGGTTTAATATATCAGGATGGGAATCTTCTGTTATGGATGTTTTGATTCAGTACAAAAAAGCAAGATGGCTTTAGGTCAGCATTGCCTATGTATGTGTCTCTACATCCTTCTTTATCTCCCCAAATCACTAGCATTGTCAGTACATCCTTGGTGCTTTTTTCCCCTGACCTAAAATCCTGCAGGAGACTTGGAAACAGAATCACTTGATTTTGTTGTGAAGTTTGGTATGACTCCCATATCACGGTCCTTCAAAAATAGGTATTAAATCAGAATAGGAATGGAATCTAACTTTGTTCCCATTCAAGACTTGGTTTAACTGCTAATTGTTTTTTTAAAAAAAAACAACCACAAACAAACCAATAACAGCTGTCCATGGTTTAGCTGATTGTCATTATCAGAGTTAGTTTGCTTGCTGTTCACATCACTGTTGAAACATAAAAATAAGCAGCAAGAGAAGAAAAAAGCTGTTGATCTACTCAGCTTACAATGCCAGTTCTCCCTCACTGAAACCGTAGATACCAGGCTACCAAAGTTCTGAAGTTCTCATCAAGCAAACGTGTTTTGAAGAGAACCTCATACATCGGCTTGGTGTAATACTATGCAAAGTATCAGTTTGTGTCTAACAGCAGTCAGGTATCAGTGTTGCCTTTCTGCTTGCAAAACAACTGGCACTGAGGCTGTGGCTTCACTAAAAGAATTTTCTCTCAGCAGTTTCCTGAAAGCCAGAGAAAGATGAACTTCATTTCCACCAGTGAACTGTAACAGGAGAACTCTGATGATACATTACGCATAAGTAATGAGTCATGCTGCAGTTTCCTGCTTCAGTTTATTGAGTGCAGAGTTGCTTGGCCTTTTTCTCCAGCTATGACCCTTCTTCTCAGAAGCCCTTGAAGACAGCTCTTTCCTTTCTGTCTCCATAGTTACAGTCAGGATCAAGGATACAGGTTTGTTATGCAGGCTCCTACTTTTGGCTCAGAGGCAGAAACCTACACCCACATCTTCTAAAATCATGGTGGCCAACAACAGCCTGAAATACATGCAAGAGCAACACAACTACACTGCTAGTTTACAACTGCTCTGGTGTTTTAAATGTATGTACTTTCTGGTGGTTTGTCTTTTTAAAATCTAGAAGTATCTGTAAGCGTTCATATTACTAAGGACCTTTATCATAAATTCCAAATAGTTCTACAGACTCTCTTGCCAATGTCAAACTCCTCAGGAAATAGCAAGCATGATGATTGTGAACGAACTGAGATGCCTGCTGATTGAACATGACAGGGCAAGAAGTTCAAGGCACTCTAGATGTAACCTACTGGTTGAAGGAAAATCTGTGCAGTGCCTGATAATTCTTATATCTAATAAGATAATGTATTCACATTTATACATCTTCATCATCAGAAATTAATGGCTTATAATCATGGTTGAAGTATTTTCTTAATAGCTTGAATATGATCTAGGTATGGGAAAGGAAAGCATATTATGAAGTGGAAGTGCCTAAAGACCAAGTGAAAAATCATTGTTTCTAAACAATGTAAACAAAAAATACTAGCAGAAGAAATAAATGCAGATTGACCTTGACCCAATGATGTGTGCAACAGATTGCCAGTGGTACAAAACCATGGATCTCCTTGGAGGCCGGTCAGGCTAGTCCAGTTTACATCTAACTGATCCTCAAAACCAAGAATGTTCTTGGCTACAACATCAAAAGGCTGAAGGGTCATGGTTTTACTAAACTTTACCATTTTCCTGTATGCATACACATGTAAACACCCAATGTCAACCTGCAGTAAATGTGAATTTTTCAGATAAATTACTAAAAATTTCATTCTTCTGACCAAATCTTCTCACATCTCCCTTATTGATTTCCTTGTCCTCACACCATCTTTACATATTTTTTCTCATTTTCTGACACTTTAAAAAGACCTTCCATACACTTTCTTACAAGCTTATTTCAGAATAATTCCTATTTCTCTTGGAGCAGCAGTGGCCAGAAATATCTGCTACATAGTATTTGTGTAGTTATCCGTTCTCCAGTGACAAGCTTATCTTCAAGCTGTTTAACATTTCTGGAAAGCTCCTTGACATGTTCTCCATGAAAGGGAGTTGTATTTTGGCAACTCTTATGCTGTTTCCTTTTTGATTGAGGTAAAGCATATTCATCTGATGGGTATTTTTGTCATCACAAGTATTTTTTGTGGTGCCATGGACTAGGCATTCTGAATGCTTCTACAATGCATCTGCTGATCCCAGACTGAGCTTTTTTAAAGACAAATCCTTTTGCTCTACAGCAGGGAGGTTAAGCGTGCAAGCACAGCTCTGCAGATAAGCGTTTATCCACCGTTACACGTGGAACCCAGATTGAGCAGATCTTGTACTGGTCTCTTAGCTTTCATTCCCTGGATTTCCTACTACTACGTTTATAAATTACAACCAATTAGGATGATGGTTATTGCTTGGAAAAAAAGCCACTGGAAGCGAAGAAAACTCTTACTTCATATATGTTGGGAAATATCTGAAGAGGACATTCACTGATGGGAATAGTTAATTTTTCTGGGGTCTCTGTAGTATGGTTTCTAAGTGCAATCTTAAGTGGGAATGCAATCGTAAGTGGTGCTTGAAAGCACTGCACTAAGAGATAAAGTATATGATGCATTAGCATCTAATGGTACCCAGTACATGATGCTCAGTCTTCACATAGGAGCAACTTTTAAGGTGAGATAACATCTGGATAAATATATTTTCTGTCAGTCGTGCATCAGTGCAGACCCCAGTCTACCTTCCTGCCTTCCTAACACTGAAAATGCACATTTTAAATACAAAAAATCCCCATATCCCCAGTGCTGGTGACTGTCCCTGGCCTTAGTCACTCAACTACAAATGGAAACCTTTGAAACACTTTCTCCAGTTGTTGGTAATCTAAACGTAATTCAAACTATTAATCTAAAATACTTTTATGCACCCTTTAAATTACAGCTGGCTTCTTCTATTAGCTTGAATAGTCATAATTGTTGTAATTTTTTGTTGTGTTCTAGTTTTAATACAGCTTGTCATGTATTCCTTGGTGAATTATCATTTTCACCCTCATTCCTCCTGGGCTGAATGTTGCAGAAGATATTGCAACATAATTTATTCAAGTCCCACAATCTAATCTCTTAAAATCAAGTTGTACTTTGGTGGCTGTTTGGAAAATCCAACTAATTAAAGCTATTATATGTGGTATAATTTTGTATGATTTCTACTTACACATACAAACAAATACATAAACATTTATATGTATATGTAAATATATGTTTATACCCATAAATATTATATATCTATATATAGATACTTCCATGCAAAGCATAAATACACATTTTAAACAAAATAAGGCAGCAGCCTGGTAAGATGAACATAAACATGTAGATGTTGCTGCTTTCCCTGTCGCTGCTTCCATTTACTGTCTGCTTACAAAACTAGGGACCCAATTATCCTATTTTACTGGAAGTAAAATAGAATTTTTATGTAACTGTTTATTCCATCTAAGACACAAATCCAGACTTCTTGCCTTTGCAGTTTCTAGATTTCAAAAATCCTAGGCAGGTATTTCTTTAAAATTACCTACAGAACGTATCTTTCCTTCTCCTGTCACTCTTATTTCAAGAACCCCACCGAGAATTTGCAACTATGGTAAACATCCCACTTTCCTGTCTGATGAATCAGGAGGAATAGATGGCTGTAGAAGTGAGAACAGCCAGTTAAAATAGCCAGTTAAAACAGTCTGCTAAATTCATTGACACTTCTTAGATTTTGCTAAATGTTAGTCATATTCTTAGCCACAAACTACACCAATATCTCACCAAGAATTAACTTACTGTGACTAAACTAGAGTTCCTTCGACACATATCTATCATGAACTGCAAAATTTCTTTAAGAATCATACACACATCTTTCCATGGACAATGGACATTCTGCCACCTTCTTCCAATATCTAAGATTCTTCCATAAGATACAAAAGAAAAGCATTAGAAAAGGTAGAAAGCACGACCAACGGTTAGAACTACATAAGAAATTCTTTCTTTCCAAAACAACTGCTGCAACAGAAGCAACAGTAGCTGTAGGACACAAAATGGATACAAAATAATATTGACAAAGAGAAGCATTTAATCATTGCATAAGTTTGAAACACTATGAGATGCCAGGGAATATATGTGAAACTATCACTGAATACAACACACCAATGCAATCTGCTAGGTGTCAATGAAACCACCAGAAAAAGGAAGCTAATATTTTTGAGTGTTCATTTGCCAGTTGTCTCAAAGCAAATAAGCCTACCACTCTCTTCCAGAGAGCACTGAAACAGGTGTACATAAACAAAGCCCACTCTGGAGCACTAAATTGCAATCCCCATCCAAACAGTGCAGGACATTGATAGGTGCTATCAGACTTCTGGCCAGCTCTGTGGCTCATTTCTTGCTATCATCACTAGGTCTGAGAAGACACAGTGAGAGCTTGTTCTATAGACTCTCTGTGCTCTGCAATGTCAATATCCACCTGACAGAGATGGTTTTCTCAAAAGTGATATTGGCCAATTGCATTATTCCTCCTCAGAGAATTACTGGCATAATTATGACTGTGTCAGAGAGACAGAAATGAGAATATTAAGATATGTAAAGATAATGTTCGTACTGCTTGCAATGATTTCTAATAATCATTTACAGACTGAGTGTGTTTTTGTATACTGGGTGTTCGTGATATGCCTAAGACAATTGCTTTAGGAATGTCTCACCCAAATAGACATTATATACTTCCATAGTTTTCTACAAATGAACAAACCATTACAAAAACCATGTGTGTGCATTTGAGAAATAATATACAGATAAAAGTTAACATGGGAAGAAAAATAATGTTACTAGCTGTCAACAAATCGTTCATGGAACGGATTAAAAAAATATTTCAAGTTAGTAACTTTTTCCAACAAACTTTATATAGCATTTATCAGAACTGGCAAATTTAAAGTGTTGGATTTTCTGCTTTTTGAAAAGGAATCATGTCTTATTTAGGGATGGGATGAGATAGGCTGGGATGGGTTGGGATGGGAAGGGATGGTGCAAAAAAAGAAGCACTGGCTGTAAAATAATGTTGTATTTTTCCAGTAAATAGATCACAAGCATTGAAAAACTTCAAAAATTAGATGTAGTTGTGAAATTGTTGCTTTGACATGAAACAGCTACCTATGCATCTTTAAAAGGAAAGACCTACTCTCAAAAAACAGTGAAAATGTTTGTGTTGGCATTCAAGATAAAAATCTGTGTTTAGTAATTTATATTTATGAATTCAGCATCTGAAGAACATAAATCATAGAGAAGCAATGAAGTTACAAAAAGGAGACTGTTGGGACTCAAACAGTAAAATTTCTTGGTTTAACTTCATCATTTCAGTTAAATTCTTATTCCCTGTCATCTCTATTGTGGATTCTACAGAGATGATAAAATACAAAGGGTTAATTTACAATTAAACTTAATTCTATCTCACCAGCAAGACAGAGCATGATAGAAGGTGGACAATGTATGTGGTAATTTTAACTAAGGTAGTTGGGAAAAAGTAAAATCACTGAATCTTCATTTTCTTATATCCTGTCTAGAGAGTGAAGCAGATTAGAGATTTTTACATTACATTTGTTAGATAGATGGTAGAATCTATGTTACAATTAGTTACGGTTATAGGTAGGAACTACAGGAAAATGTGTAATTTTAAAATGGGCTTTACACTTTAGGTGAGTTTTGCAACCAAGTAAAGGAACAAAAATGATGAAAAAAATCCTTCTTTAATTATAGATTTTTTTCTGTTCATTGTATACATGGATTTAGCATATTTAACATCATCTTTGTTATCTTCTTCACTGTGTTCTTTCATTTCTACTCTTTATTGTCATAATACATAGAATTATGTATCATTACACAGTATTTTCACAAAGCATAAATTCTATTAAGTTCCTTGCTTGCATGATGACTATATAACATATTGTTATACCAGCATTTACTGACCATTTAAATAAAAAGATGACTGTAAGATGAGCCTGGAGACTACAGGAACTTCAGATACAGGTAATACACCTAAAAATCATTACAAATGTATATACCTGTTCTAGAAAAAGACTTTGTTTTTCTCCTCTGAGAAATGGCTCAGAAGACATTCTTGTGAGAAAGTTAGTCCACACAAAATGCCATTGTGTCTATTACCCTTAAACCAATGCACAGAATTCCTGCTAGCTCATGTTTGCTTTACTCAAGATGGTTACTACAATAGTAGTCAGACAGCAAATATATTATTTGCGAGACCTTTGCTGAACTTTGGACTTGCCTTCACACTTCAGAATATCTAAAAAGAAAATGAGAGAGAGACTGTGCTGCGTCCTTTGAAATCATCCCACTCTGCAGAGAACCTGCTTCTTCTAGGAGCCTCTTCCAGCTGTTTGCATTGTGCAGGATATGCCTTGAAAAGGAAATATACCACTCCTGCCAACCTCAAACATGGAAAAAATCTTGAGGAAGCTCCCAAAAATTAGTGAGTAGCAGCAAAAAATCAATGAAGTTACAAAAAAGATTTAATTTAAAATTCATTCTTAGCTCTGAGTATCTCATGCATATTTGTAGTCTGACTTTTTCATGCTTTCCCTCCCTAACCTGGGGTTTAGAAACTCTTTCTCAATAAATCAAGGCCAAAATTCTTGTGCAATCATACGACTACGATTGTTGGGACAGAGTAAGGAAAACAGCAGCAAGCCTTGCGATAATATCAGGAAAACTGGCAGACCTGATACAGCCACTGTTTCCACTAAATTTTCTACTCAAATGTCCACACAGCTGGCAATGACACAGAACAAACCCATTGTCCATTGTCTGTTCTCCTGAACAGCTTAGATCTCTTCCCTCACCACTGATTCTGGATGGAGATTGCTGCAGCAAGTAACTTTCCAGCATGTTTGAAACTCAGTTCAATTGCCTTAAGTTTTCAAAATCTTGTCTGCAGGTTAAGTGAATGACAGATGGTGCAGTCTGCCAGAGCCAGTAATTCTCCATTCACTCTTTTTGATGCTCTACGAAATTATAATGCTTGTTAGCTTTACTTATGTAAGTGAACAGAAATGACACAGAATGAATTCAAAACACACAGAAAACATACGACTCAAGACACATGTTTATGGTGGATTTAAAAGGAGCCAGGGGAAGGTGACATCTGATTTCTGCTTAGCCATTTATAAGTTAATGAAAGTGACTAAAACTGAAAACCATACATACATAAATGCATGCACACACACAAATGTGAATTCTGAGATGACTCATCCCTTGGTGCTCCCTGAATTTATTCCCCTTGCATCCTCCCCACAGCCCTTCCAGAATCATACATTTAACTGGAAAGGGGCTGAAGTGGGATCCAGGCAGGACACTAGCAGGTGCTGCAGTGTCTCTACTCCAATTTATAGATGTACTTGCACATATGCTGACCTTTGTTGATGAAAGCTGCTGCCACAATCACATAGAAAAATGTAAAACAAGGCCAGAAAAAACACACAGATTCAAACCCAAAATGTAGGGTCATAAATTTTTTAAAACCCCTAAGGAACTGGAAGGCTATGACTCCTGATTTCTAACTGTATACTTTGAGGATATGATGTTTTGTACACTGAAGATCAAGTATGACCACAGAAAAAGGCATCCACTTTTTACAGCAGAATGTCCAAAAACTTCACAGGGTAGGGAGATATTTTGGGTGATATCCGGCATAAAGGTGCTCATCCAGAAGCTGTGTTCCTTCACCTAGTGGAGGTGTGCAGCCAGTAATCTCCCCACATTCTCCACTCTCTTAGCTGCATGAAAAAGAAACGCACATTCCCCTGGCTTTGAAAGATACTGAAATCAAGTAAGTTACCAAAATTAACTAAGTAATTCCCAAGTGAAGTGAATAAAGTAATACTGCAGCTGAAAGGAAGTCTTATTTTGTGGTTGTCTCCAGTAGAATAAGCCACACAGGGACAGTATGACCTGTTTTTCTTTTCTTTTTTGATAATTCACTTTTAACTGAAGGGTCAATTTGAAAGAGAGAGCAGAAAAAAAGTCTACATAGCTAGCAAGAGTCAGCGATTCACAGCCATTTAAAGCAGTACAATAATACCATGGGACAGGGCTGGTTTGAAATCATTAAGGAGACCAAATCTTGAGAGGGGAAATTGTATCAAGATTGCATTATTTATAGAGTTAAACTATTCACTGGACTGAATCCAAAGTAGTCGTTATTAAGCAGTGAAACTTTGCCTGCTATGAACAAACCATTCTGTTCTGTCTCGTATCAATATTACAACAGCTGGTTTTAGTAAAGCTTTTGGTAATGAGTTTTGGACCTATGTAATTCTGCTTCTGATCAACTTCATAATTTTATCATTACAACCCTTTTTGAAAGAAATTTACAAATGCACACATACAAAAAATTCCCCCAGCTATAATAACAACAATTTCAAAGGAAAGAAATAATTTGAAGTTTGATCTGCCAACTGCCTACTTTGCATTTCAGTGTCTCTTGTCGGTATGTTTTATAGCTGGAAAATGCTCCTGAAAACCCCTTTAAAAAATTCATTTCCTGATTTGGTGACCAGTCCTGTAAAAATGTTATAACATGTAGATGGACATCAGAATCTTATAGATTATCCTGTGGGAGCATGGCCTTACAAATGATTCCCACAAAGATTTTTCCTTCTCAATAATCCATGAAGAAGTCTGCAAATGCTTTCACTCTAGGCACTGAGAGATTTAAAAAACAGGTTGTAATATTTCATTTATTTTGGATAAAATAATTTGCTGGAGACAACACCATTATGCAGTGCACCAGAGCCTTCAAAGTACAGCACAGGAAAAGGTGTAACTGGGAAGGCATGGGAAGAAAGAAGGGGTGGAGAAGGAGAGCAAAGTAGCAAAATACAGGGGGTTTGTTTAAGTTCTCATTGAATGTCTTTTGTCTGTAAGAAAAAATGCAGTATTCTTGCCCATGGTTTGTTTTCTCTCTGTGAACACATTAGGACATAAAATGAGGATTGAGGCAGGTGAAGGTGCAATATTTGGTTTCAGCACTGCTGAAAAATAGAATACTCCGATGCAGAAATGGGAGTGGGAAATTCATCTGAACACGCTTACAAAGCAAAAAAGGGCCAGATATTGTTATACCCTATTATATCACATTAGTAAGCAGCATTCAGAACAGCTTCAGGCCCTGATGGACCTCTATTTGACCTTGCCCGGACCTTGTGAAGGTCTCACACCACGTCTTCAGAGAGAATTTTACAGATCCCCAACAGGACCCTTCAGAAATCAGAGAGATTTCCCAGGTGGAAGCATCAAGATTCCTTGATGCTGTAACTATGCTACCGTGATAATGATGCTACAGCTGGCAACAGCACACATTATTTCCTCTGAATAAGGAGAGTTCTAAGAAATCATTATCCTATAAGGGACTGATTCCCAGTCACACAACGCACAATGAAAAGAAAATGGAAGGAAAGTGTTTCATGATTTGATATTAACTGCAGTAGTGGGGGTTGAATTTTATGAATGAAAGCAAAGAGACCATTCCCATTCCGCACCAACACTCCAGTCCTCCTCTTTTGGAGGAGTTCTGAAAAAAAAAGCAACTCACTTTATACAGATAAATAAATAACTGGGAAATATGACAAATCAAGCATCTGTGGATCTGCTGACATCTCAAAAGTGTGAACACTGGAAGTTATCTTCTTGTAAATGTGTGTAGGTTTATCACTTTGAACATGATATGTTTGCTATAGATATAGGTGACATTATAGATAAAGTGACATTATCAAATGTCCAGTCCATTTGATAACTCACTTTCCTTAAAAAAAACCTGATGGATTAGGTCAGCTATGAATTAAAATGACACATTTACAAGTGCTCTGATATCCTTGCAGCAGCAAGGATATTGTCCACACAAGGCATACCAACAGGTAAGAAATTTGATTATAGATTTCTGAGTGGAGAGGAAAGAAAAACATTCTTCTGAGTTGTTATTCTCTATTCTTGGTGTTTAAAGGCATTTTGAGGAAAAATAATAATCTAACAGCATTTTTCTACACAAAATCAGTTTCTGAGCAAGCCCTTTATATAGATGCTTCCTAAGGACCAGTTGCACATACAAAGGGCAATTGAGTGACCCGTATCTCAGGCGATTATTCCCCTCCACTGGATATAACTAATATAATGACTCAATAATCATCAAGAGAGCACAAACAAGAGACAAGAAGCATACCAAGTGGACTTCTTCAGAGCGAGATGCTAAGATTGCTGTTAGTTTAAGCAGCCTTCTGCACAGCACCACAAATCAGTCTTTTTTCAAAGAGATCCTTGAGGACTGCTTTTCACAGGCAGAGGGAAGGAAAGGAAGAAAGTGATAGCCCTGAGCAAATTATCTGGATTTGAATCACTTGCCAGTTCAGTTCATCTAGTAGAAATATTTTCTAAGTGTTATTTATTTTTCAGGAGAAATGGGACACCATAAAGTAACTTGTCTTACTGTTTGACATATACAAGTGTAATGTTCAGTCCATATCAGGAAATGTCTTGTTCATATAACACATATTTCCCAGAGGGCATTATAAAAAGCTTTTCCAGAATAATTAGCATAATTGAATAAAAAGAATAAGGATCTGGTTTCACATACATAGTCTTCTGGTTAAAGGTGGAAGCTGAAATATGTTTTTCAGAGAGCATGGAATTATTTCCCAAGGAGGATACTCTACAGCAGAAAGTACCAGAAAAACCACATGAAAAAACCCACACTGGGAAACTCAAGTGTTTTCAGATTAATATATCAGTTCTTTCACATACTTCTTGTTTAACTGGTGGAACTACTAAAATTATTTTAATAACTGTTCAGATGAGATAATTATTGGAAAAAATACTCAACCCAAACCAACATAACTAATGTTACTGCAAGGAGACCAAAGTACAAGATTGAGAAAAAACTGAACATATCTGTTTCTGCTGGATTATTATATTTTAATCTTTTTTGGTTTATTCACTTGAAATCAAATCTGAATCACAACATGATTCTCTATGTAAAGAACTTCTCATCTATAGTTTAAGGGCAGGCACAGCTGCATCAGAAGTTCAGCCACCTCTATCAGCATGCTGTGCAAAATGCCAGCTGAACCTTGGACTTCACCAGAAGTCATTGTATTGGAGATCAGGTATCATCAAGGGCAGGGTCAAGAAAATCAGAGCTACCCTTGGCTGTTACACATGCCAAAAGTAAAGAACTCATAACAGAACAAGAGTTAAAAGGTTATAAAACAAAAACATGTCATGAAAGCAAAACTGCTTGAAGTTGATTCCTGGCATGAAAAACAGTATCCTCAGAAGGTATAATGCCTTCCATTCCTGCCAGATATCTGTGACAAGGTTACCAGTCAGCCGGAGCAAGGAGGTAGTTTTGCCTTGATCTTCTCTCTCAGTGACATGATATCCCCAAAGAAAACAGACTTATGAATATAAAAAGAAAGGGTGGGGGTTGGGGGTTGGCATGGGAAAACATTCACCAAAAGCCAAGAAATATTGAAAGACAATTTTTCCCCTGTCATTCTATCTTTTTAGTCTTGTCTTATCTCCTCATGTAGAATCAGTGATTCTTAGTTGTAGCAACTTCCACTCAGTTTCTTTTTGTCACTGAGGAATTTCATGACTTCCAAGATGTGGCTGTCTACTCCCTGCTCCTCTCAGGAGTCCTCTCTGGACTTCTCTGCCTGACAATGCTCTTCAGGAGCCTTGAGAACTTTCTCCTCCATGAAAAAAAAAAATCTTCCCACCCTCCATCTGATCCAGCTGGTTTAAAAGGAATACAGTATGACTGTCAATAAGAGTAAAAAATCCCATACTGTCCACCCAACAGCGACAGTGTTTCTTCTCTTGGCATATGGGCCAAGCTTTGCAGTACTTCTTCCAGGGTCAAATCCTCTGCTTCTGTGTTACAAAGCATGGAAAACAAGAAGGGAGCAAGATTCATTGGGTTATAGCTCTACTGCCACATCAGCTCTGACTGCAGAGGCATGGTTTGCAAGCAGCTGCCCAGACCAGAAGCCAGAAGGACAAAAATGCCAAGTTCTGTGTGCAGTTTATGTGGTTTAAGACACAGATACCTTTTTAACAGTTAAAGCACTGGCTATATTTTGGCTCCATTGTGCCTTCCAGGAACTGCTGCTATGGATGTGCAGGACTGCATTAAACTCCAAGCTTGGGGGTTTAATTTCTTCATGTTCCTGTTTTTTACAGAAATATTTAGAAGTTAATGAATTAATTTGAAAATACCTTTGACCAAAGTCATCAACAGTTATTTAGGTGGTGAAATATCTCAGTAATGAAAGCAAAGGAAAGGCAACCTAGCTCTGTTAAGTATCTTACTTTTAAGCACATTTTTCTCTACTAAAGCTGTGTCCACGTATGTCTAACTGTGTTTTGGCATAAGCTAATC
The DNA here is from genome assembly GCF_023638135.1 of Falco biarmicus. NCBI lineage: Eukaryota > Metazoa > Chordata > Aves > Falconiformes > Falconidae > Falco > Falco biarmicus. The sequence goes on from NC_079290.1 coordinate 62,093,326, forward strand.
TCCATGTTTCCCACACCGCTCAGTGTTCTTTTAGAACAGCTGCATGACATTTGAAGGGGGGGGGGGGGGGGGGGGGAAGGAATTTCGTGATACAAAGCATTCCAGTGAGCAGTATGCACTGTAATTCTTTTGCAGCCCAGTGTAAAATGTCTAATTGGATTCTAGGACTTAAAAGGGATAAAGGAAACAACTTTCTCACTTATATCTGCCAGTATTCCATAACTTATATCTGCCAGTATTCCATAAATCATCTGCTTCAACAGTGCAGTCCAGGTTTTAGATAGCAGTACAGCGACATGCGGAAGATGCAATTTGATGTTACAATCTTGCAATTCATTACCATCAGCAGTTTTATAGGTCTTAGGAGCCATGAGGCCAGCTGACTGCATATGAGTTGGAAGACTTCAAAAGTGAGATAGCAGAGAAGACAAGACCAAGTAAAATTCATATAACTTTTTTTCAGAGTAGCATTGTTCACTGGAACACCACATCTGGTTTCAGCTTGGACATAATAGTAATGCAGACCTGGCATGACCTGCGGGGAATGGTGTGATGACAAAGTAATTTTTCTAGAAACCAGTGCAAACTCACTCTGAGCGACAGAAGTTGGAGACAAACAAAAGCTGTTTCCTTAGCAGGGTGAAGAAAGTGGCCAATACAATCTGGAAGTTTACTATTGCAGCCACCACTAATTGACAGCTAGTTTAGTGTGCTAGAACTTTCAAGCAATTTTCCTGAGGCAAGCAACACTTAGTGATACTAAACTGTATTAGAAGTGCTATTTCAGACTGTCATCTTCAGGTATATAGTAAAGGAGTTCAGGATTGCTTACCTGCTTTTTCAGAGACTTATATCTACCTGTGAACTGTATAGGGAACACAGTCTCTGAAGTTTTATCATCTGAATTACATTTAAACAAGATATCTGATGTATCTAGCACCTAACTTTCCTCTTGCACCAATCACAAATTCTGCAGGTGTTTCTGGTTCTTTAAAGGCCCGTTTGACAGCTGTGAAAAGTTTCTGAATATTAAGCATAATGAATAGTTTCTGAATAGTAAGCGTAATGAATAATGACACGACTGCTTGATGACAATGGGAGAGCATTTTGCTACCAAATCCACAGCGTTCAGTATGGATGGTGGAGGTACTTATGTCATTCCAAGAGGCTTAGCATACTCTGTGTTTTCCTAGATGACAGATAAGAAAGAGAAGTTTATCCAGAACCTAACTAAATTAGCTGAAAACTGACCTGTAAGTTTAAAAGGGAACATGGGGATCCCACTAGAAAAATCCAGTATCTGCTTCTTGAAGCAAAGATCTCACTTTGCACAAACTCTATGAGCAAGTGAAAAAGCTTCTCCAACAACTAGGAAAGAAAGCAGCTTTATAAACCTACCAGTCACATTAAAATAATGTATCTAAAAAACTCCCAAACTGATGAGATGGTGTTCTCACACCTTAAATGCTGGCTGTAGGAAGACAGAAAGCATTCTGCAAAGGAAATTAACCGCCTTTATGTAAATATTTATTAGTCATTGCTGATTTGGGCTGAGATTCAACACAACAGGACAGACTTAAAACACATGAAACTTAAGTTCAACAAGATGAGTACACTTATGTACTTAGTACATGACAGTGACATATCCAAGTCACTGTGTTCATAAACAATGCATTAAAAAAGCCTTAGGAGACTCTTCCAGTTCTTGAGGAGGCATTTTACAGCTAATCATCCAGAAGAGGTAAAAAAGGGGCAGCTGGCATATCTCCTCATATGCTGTGGAGAACATGTATTTACATAGTGTCTCAAGGTTCACAAGCAGAGCTGCTGCATTCCATGTCAGTTCAACTTACCATCCCGAAATGTGATTACTGCCTGAAAGCTCTCTGCCTTTTCCAGAAGCCTTTCCTCTATCCCCTCCTCTGCTTTCTTAGCACATGGACAAAATTTTCTAATAAAAGTTTGTTCTTTTCCTTAATTACACAATTAAGCTGACACCCAGAGCTGGTAAATTAAAGAGAGAATTAATTTAATCTCACAAGACATTGTTAATTTGCCTTTTCCTCTTTCCCCCACTCTTTACCAGGAGAAATCTGAAATGTTGTGAAGCATCATGAAAATCCAGAAACAGTTTCCTCATCACAGAAGAGTCCATTGTTGAAGGACGTACCTGGTGTAAAAGATACCACCCTGGCCACTCTGCTCTGCATACAAGGCTGGACTGTTGCTTGTTTAAGAATAAGGGAAGAACTCTTGGCATTCTTTTAACCTAAGAATTCACAATTCTTCCAATGGGACAAAGTTTCCAAATATATAAAAACCAGCTGTTTTGCTGTTACACCAGCATGCCCAAGGTCATGACTCTTGGATTACTTAGACAATAATACCATGTAGCTGTTAATTAGAAGAAACATCTATGCCACAAGTTGCTTTACCCTCACTCTGTCTGAGCACTCCCAGTAGGAAAGTGAGAGTAGTAGACCAAAAGACAAGCAGACAAGAGGTAATGAACATCTGGACTTATCTTCTTTTCATAGGACTCTTGTTCAGTAAAATAAAATTAATAGTTATTATTACCTTTCAAGATGCAGAGTTTTATTCACAGTCTCAGGGCAAACTACCAAAATTAAGCATACAGAGCTCAAAACACTGATCAAACTGTGAACCAAAGTACTTTTCCTTCCTTGCTTTCTTGTCTGTTGTAAAAGCAGTTCTGGAAATCAAGCAATAATGCCATTCACTGCATTTAATACCGATGGTTACATCCGTCTTGGGATAAGCAGCCAGCCAAAGAAAAATTAAGCCTTCCAACAAGAAGATGAATAAGCAGCACACTTGTTCAGCTGCATAGCTGGTTTTCTAGTTTTAACAAGCAAACATAAAACACCTGGCATTGGTAAGAAACTATGCGCATGAAGAGGCATATAGACCAACACACCAGAAAGAGAAGTGTCTGGCCATCATTTGGAACTAGCTTATTAAATGCAACTACTGGATTTTATTGCAGTTTCTCTTGTATCTTCCAGCAGAACTGCTCCACAGCAGTCTCTACCTGGGTTCTAGAACCTAGAAAACGTGGGTCTTTTCTTTAAGATGCAATGTGCCAGACAAGAGTCTGATGTCCAGTAGATCTGTGCCTTCTCAGAAGGCAGAGGTTGGCAGAGGAAAGCAAGTTGGATTCAAGGTCCTGCCCCCATCAGTGCAAAACTCTGTGACAGAACAGGATGGCAATATCTCTTGCAGAATAAGTCACCTTCTCTCAGTACATACAGCAGGAGTGTCACTTGTAGTTACACAACCATAACTCGACTGAAGACCTTTGAATTTGCTCTAATTCACATTCTTGCTGCCATTTGCTATGATAGTTCATAGGTCTTGACTGCTGTGCAGGAAGGATTCCCTTCCCACAGGGCAAAAATCCAAGACATGCCATGACTAAACTCACAAAGAGCACTAAATGGAGCTAATAACTAGCACACCCAGCGTGTGGTAGAAAGAGATACAAAATAGCTTATGAGTAGCTGAGAGCTGTTGAATAAGTATACAGACAAGGTGATCCTAGGATAGTAGGTCCACAAGGAAGACTGGCAGCCTGATATAAATGAGGAGCTGTGCTGTGTGGAGTGGCAGGGAGAATGTCAAAAGCTCTTTAGTCTAGTGGGCTGCAGAATTCTGTCTATTCACAGGAATATCAAACTTGTTCTAGAATACTTTCAAGTAAAACAAAACCTAGGAACTGGCTATCATTTCTGTAGTAAGAAAGATAAGGATTTTGAGTTAATGGGGAAAAAATAAGGTAAGACACTAAGAGACTGCTGCAGCTAATCAGAGAAAGTATGTAATGTATATGGTCTACATAAAATATATGGAAAAGCATATCATACCACCTTAATAAGGAATGATTCTTGTAAGTCATTTAATCTAGCTCCTAAATGATAAGCATATTTAAAATACTTCCCATGGCTTATTCTTAAAGTGCATTCCAAAGCTTTTAGACATTTTAGAAACCTCATTCGAAGTTTAGACAATAAGTACAAAATGTGGAAGTTTCCCGAGCTCCAGAGTCTAAAGTATTAGGTTTTTCCCTAACAAATAAAAGTATCTTGCAGGAATGACCTCCAAGGTAAGCAAAGTGATAATACTTTGTCTTTTTAGTCAAGTTTTGCATTTCAAGTTTGAATTAAGTCAAGGAGTTTATTATTCTTATTACTTTTATCATTGTTGCCTTTAAAAAAAAATTAGCAAAATGGTAAAGACATGGTCAACTTTGAAGCAGTTTCCTCACAAATAAAGACAACCCTAACACCTGAGAGGAAAAAAATCTGTGCATAGGACACCACAGACACTAGAAGGAGCAAGTCTGAACATGTTGCAATAAATCCTTTGGCTTCAATACACAGAAACACCAGCACCAGGGTTTAGGGATAAAAGAATAGAAGATCTCATTACTATAAAGATAATTATTTTTTTCCCCTAGAAAACAAAAACAAAACCTTTTTTCCTGGTTTTACAAAACCAGTAGAAAAGTTTTCCTTTGCATCTTCCAACAAGGAAACAGAAAATCAGAGCAGTTGAACTTCTATCATCATAACCTTCTCAGAGAAAGCATTTGGACTACTATCAAGTTCTTACCTAGACCACAGTAGCAGGACAAAAAATGTATGTGTCTGTGTTTTATCCTCCTTTTCTTTGCTTAAAAGGGTTTTGATTAGTTATCATAAGGAATAAGTGCTAGCTTTCATTTCCTGGGGAAAAGTATGCCCTTTGTCCCACGTGGGCAGAGACTAACAGCTATAATCTACCTATTCATTTCTGCAAGTGACATCATTCTAAAAGGGTTGGTTCTCCCAATACAGAAAGCCACAAATGACTGATATTTTTGAGCAATAGTCTACTTATCTCATAGCCAGATACACCTCCGATCAAGCCTTTATTTTGCATTAAATAGAAAATAAAGGATTCTGAAAATAAGTAATTTTCCCTCTAATTTCATTGTGTATGCATTGGCATTTTTAAAGGTTCTTTGCTGTGGTTTCATGATTACTATTTGCCTGCATCATCATCTTGTATTTACCACCAAGTGAAAACAGTTTACTTCATAAACCACAAAAGCCCCTTGATATCCCTTTCAGTGTAGCATTAATAATGTAATCTGATGCCCTGAGCATTATCCTAGATACTTTATCAACAGCACATGAACCACTTAGTCTCAGTACTTTCTGCCCAGTGTTGCTCTCTTAAATAGCATCAGTTCCTGTTTGTATCACATCTATTTTGACTGAAGGAGAGAAGCACCACCATCTTGCCACTAACTGGTGGTCACTAACAGGTCTTATCTTGGAGATGTGGATATGATTTTTGACATATCATAGAATGTCCTTCCCACACAGCATCTGAAAATGCAACTTTTTACACAGGTAAGGCTGTAATTCTTCAGTAGACTCACATTCAGTGTTCTTACTGCAACATCTTTTTTTCTGACCTTGCAAAATCCATTGTTCACAGAATCACAGAATGGTTTAGGCTGAAGGACCTTTGGAGGTTGCCTTGTCCACACACATACACATACACATGCTCAAGCACGGCCAGTTGCCTCACTTGTATTCATCAAGAAGTGTATGAATAGCAAACAAGAAAACCCTGCCCTTTGCAACAACTCAGCAGTTTTTGAACCATTCTGACAAAGGGAGATAGGCAGCTGGCCACACATTCTGGCTTTCCTCACTGTGTGCTACCAGGGAAATTTATTGTCTCCTTACCTACCATACTCCATCCTAAATCAACAAACACCCAACTGCTTAGACCATGACTCCAGCATCCTTCGTGTTCATTTCACTCAAACAGTTCCTTATGCTTTCTTACAGCTTGCTCCTCACAGTTCTTATCCCAGTAATGTAGTTACTTTACTATTATCCTCAAATTCATCCATACCGTTCTTCTTTGCTGTAGCAAGCCCAGAAGATTTGGCAAAAAAAAAGGGTCATCCAGGCTGTAGGTTTTACTTAAACTTCAGGTTTGTATACCCCATGGTTTCTCACTTTATTTCAGCAGTTCGTGTCTTGAATGTACCTTACTTGCACATGAGATCTCAGGAGGAAGCTATATTTATTTCATTTGCTTATAAGCTGACCTTTAACAGAGCTTGATCAGCTTGACCACCATGCATACAACTTGTGTTTGACAGAAATATTTGTATTTGCTTATTTTCAAAGGTGATTCAAACACTTTAAACCACAGCTCCTTTAAAATAGATATTAAAGCAGGTTCAAAGCCTAATAACTAAAAGAATAAGAGAAATCTCGCCTACTGTAATTTACAGTTTCCACAGTATCAATAATTTTTAAGATATTTGTATCACTGTTTGGGCTCATAAAATAATTTGATGAATTTTCTGAAAAGCCTCATGCTGGATGATACCAGAAGTTCTAATAAAACCTCCAGATAAATACCCACAGTAGGAAACTAACATAAAATTGTTCTTCTTAAAAAGCTAAAAAATAAAACCAGAACAAAAGCATTTGTTTTTCTGGAGCTAGCTTTGACTTCCAAAAAACAAAGCAGTCCAAATGGTATTTTCCAGTGGTTAAAAAACTCCAGAAGTCTTTCTTCTTTCTGGACACCCCAACAGTCAATAAATATGAACCTACAGCAGTTTCTCCCTCAGTAGGAACATTAGTAGAATCTGTGTTGTGCAGATAGCCACTTTTAGTGACATTTGTAAAAATGTAATTAATTTTAAACCATTAAATCTCTCACAGACTGATTTGGAATTGATCTGGAGAGGGCTGGGTTTGGTGGTAGAGAAGGACAGCAGGTAGAAGGATTGGTTTTTTAGCTTGGTTGTTTACAGAAATTCAAATTAAATAAAAAAAAAATCCAAAAGAAAACCCTATGGGATATTAGAAAACTGAAATAAAAAGAAATGTGGGAGAGGAGGACAGAGAATGTCTGAAGAGAGATGTATGGGAGGAGGATGGAGAATGTCTGATCTGGCAGGAGATGAGAGAACAGCTGGGTATTGTGAAGGAAAGTAAGAAAGATAAACATGGTTATCTAATAGCAAAAAGGTGTCTGCATGCTTGTAGTGATATATAGCTATGTAACTCCATGAAGGGTTTCTGCCCTGAGCCTGGTGGTACCCACAGCTGGAATTTGTATCCAGGCTCAGAGATATAAATAAGAGCTTCTCTGTACAATAGTGTCTCTGGTTGCACCACAACCTGAGTCCGTGCCTTCATATGCCACAAAAAAAGTAATGCAAATACGCTTATGTTCAATCAAAGGCACAGTATACCCCATAGTTGTCCTTCATACAAAATGATGAGAAAAAAATCCCACCTGTTTTGGCCCAAGTAAATGGAAAGTGAGCAGCATATTCAGATTTTAATGGTGGTTGAGAGACAGAGAAGTAATTTTGCAAAACATCCAAAGCATGAGGTCTCAGGTTGGGAGATTTTATTGCTGTTGAGGTTTACTTTAAATGTGGTGACATCTAAGATAGATATTTCTTCCAAAGAGACCGGGCACCTGAGAACAGATATATTACGTACAGCTTGTTTCTGAGGACTACTAAGCAAAACATCAAGATCCTGAAAATTACAACTGTCAGACTATGAACAACATTACCAAAGAATCACCAGAAAACAGAGCTCTTACCCTGTCTAATCTACCTGTCACTGCTTTTAAAACCATCCAAAATTCAATCTCTGCTGCGGTTTTAGAATCATAAAGTTTGATTCACCTTATCAGCACAGTAATATGTCTGTGGCTCCAGGTTTTTCTCCCTATAGAAAGCTGAACTACTATCACTTATTTAATCTACCACACAGAAGATGTATGCATCACTGTATCACTTTCTCATGGGCCAACTAGGCCAATATCTCCTTCTGAATTTGTTGTACCTTTTGTAAGAGTAGAATTAGAAGACTGAGATACCTAAGTAACATTCTACTTGGCTCCTTCTCTCTACTGCTGATTATGCAGTCAAACAACTGATTTAATTTTGTAGAAATTGTATTTAGCCTTTCAGTCAATCTCTTTTCCATAAGGATCAAAAGTGCCCCTTCATGCAGTTAATCATGACACCTCCTACAACACAGGCAGAACTTACGAAAAAATGCTGGTTTATGATTTTAAATACACAAGAGGTCATTGCCCGTTTCTACTGATTTTATTACCTCACCATTAACATTGGTGGTATCATTAATATAGACACTAATTTCTTCTCAAGCCTTAAGCACTTTGAGTAAATTTCATTGTTTCATCAGTGATTTTAATCGGTTCTGACTGAACTAAGACTACTATTCTGATGCAGAATCAAACTCGATACTGACTATATAAATAAGTATTTACACGGAATATATGCATCGTGTATAAATCCTCAGGTATTTTTTAATTAAAGTTTGCTCTTTCAGAAACAACTTGTTATCCCTGCTCACGTCAACTAGTCATGTAATCTAGTCCTAGAGAAATAAAATGCAATATGTCATACAAATTTCTTTATGCTTTCTATATAAATGCAAATTACTCTTCAAAAGGGTTAAAATTGTAGACTATTAAGGTAGAAAACCCCCAGTTTTCTCTCTCCAGAAAACAATCTCCTTTTCTGCTGCTTGATACTTTGTAGCTGTTTGCTTCATCTTTTAAACTGACATTTCTGAAGGACTGCAAGATACTTCCTAATGAATAAAGCATTACTAGACTAAGTCCCTGGTTTAGGAACTGAGACACAATAAAATTTTAACAAAAAGTTAATGAAAGACCACTAATTTAAGATATTTCAGCTAGTTATCAAATAAGAGGTCTTCAGCCCTAGTTTAAATGCATGTTCATCACAAATAATGTTATCTGAAATTAACAGATAACAGAGAGGGAAGTTAACAGAAATTTATCTTCCTCTGGCGTTAACCAGTTAACAACTGCAGTTAACAGATAACAGGCAAGGACTGGGAGAATGAAGAATCAGCCACTGTAGGAGAAGATCAGGCTCAAGAACATCTAAGGAACCTGAAGGTGCACAAGTCCATGGGACCTGATGAGATACATCCATGGGTCTTGAGGGAACTGGAGGATGAAGTGTCTAAGCCATTATCCATCATATGTAAGGCTGTGACAGTCTGGTGAAGTTCCCACTGACTGGAAAAGGGGAAACGTAACCCCTATTTTTAGAAAGGGGAAAAAAGTAAGTCCCAGGGAACTACAGGCCAGCCAGTCTCAACTCTGTGCCCAGCAAGATCATGGAGCAGATCCTCCTGGAAACTGTGCTATGGCACCTGGAAAATAAGATGATTGGTGACAGGCAGCATGGCTTCACTAAGGGCAAATCATGCCTGACAAATTTGGTGGCCTTCTACAACGGGGCTACAGCATTGGTGAATTAGGGAACACCAGCTGATCTCATCTACCTGGAATTCTGCAAAGCATTTGACACTGTCCCATACAACATCCGTGTCTCTAAGCTGGAGAGACATGGATTTGATGGATGGACCACTCAGTGGATAAGGAATTGTCTGGATGGTCGCACTCGAAAAGTTGCAGTCAACAGCTTGATGTCCAAGTGGAGACCAGTGACAAGTGGTGTTCCTCAGAGGCTGGTACTGGGACCAGACTTGTTTAACACCTTTGTTAGTGACATGGACGGTGAGATTGAGTGCACCTTCAGGAATTTTTCCAATGACACAAAGCTGTGTGGTGCAGTTGACGTGCTGGAGGGAAGGGATGCCATCCAGAGGGACCTCAACAGGCTTGAAGAGTGGGCCCATGCAAACCTCATTAAATTCAACAAGGCCAAGTGCAAGGTTCTACATGTGGGTCAGCGTAATCCCAAGCACAGATAGAGGCTGGGCAGAGAATGGATTGAGAGGAGCCCTGAGGAGAAAGACTTGGGGGTGTTGGTTGGTGAGAAGCCCAACACGACCTGGCAAAGTGTGCTTGAAGCCCATAAAGTCAACTTTATCCTGGGCTGCATCAAAAGAAGCATGGACAACAGGTTAAGGGAGGAGATTCTCCCCGTTTACTCCCCTCTCATGAGACCCCACCTGGAGTGCTGCATTCAGTTCTGGGGCCCCCAGCATAAGAAGGACATGGACCTGTTGGAGCAAGTCCAGACGAGGGCCACGGACATGATCAGAGGACTGGAGCACCTCTCCTATGAAGACAGGCTGAGGGAGTTGGGGTTGTTCAGCCTGGAGAAGAGAAGGCTCCAGGGACACCTTACAGGAGCCTTCCAGTACCCAAAGGGGGCCTAAAAGAAAGATGGAGAGGGACTTTTTATCAGCAATCGTAGTGATAGGAAATGGAGTAATGGCTTTAAACAGAAAGAGGGTAGATTTAGATTAGGCATTAGAAAGAAATGAGGGTGGTGAGGTACCGGAACAAGTTGCCCAGAGAGGTTGTGGCTGCCCCATCCCTGGAAATACTCAAGTCTGGGCTGAATGGGACTTTGAGCAATCTGATCTAACAGAAGATGCTCTTGCCCACGGCAGCATGTTGGAACTAGATGATCTTTGAGGTTGCGTCCAACTCAAACCATTCTATGATTCTATGATGAAGCTGTAGATGCTTAACACTCCCCAAAACAATTTATAAGTTTGTATTTAACTATAATGGGCTTAAAAGCTTATATGAGAACTAAAAATAGAACTCTTATGCATTTTTTTTTTAATTATTTAACTTCCCAGGTTGGGGGAGACAAGGCTGTTAAGGGAAAATAGAAGTCATTTAAATTTAAAAATGTGATGCCTGCTGAAGCTGGGAAGAAACTGAGTTTCTTAGATTCCCATGATACAGTCTTGTTGAAAGAACCAGGTACCAGAAATATCACAGATATCATGGATGGACACACTAATTTTTATTTGTACATAAAAAGATCACAGCTGCTGAGCATTAATATTACAGATGGCTATTTTCATGACATCACTTTTCTCACAAAGGGTCAAGATGTTCAGTGTTTATGCAACTGCAGAGAAAGAAACAGATGATTGGTTTCGCATGTTGCCAGAGAATCAAAAATATCTACAGTGAATATAGTCACATAAATAGCTGTCCCCTATATCGTGTTCTTATTTGTGTAATGCCATTGTAGACAATACTGATCAGCACCAGCAAGAATCTGATCTTAGAGGCAGTGTCACATTCAGCCACATCACATTTTAACACAAGTGAATAACCTATCTTGAAAACTTCATACAAAAGCTGTGTCTTTAAAATCAAGTGATTATGTTTGAAATAGCTGTACAAGACAAGCAGGTAGATAGATAACACATAACCAAAGCAGCTAGATTAATTTTCCTATTTTTCCTGTCATCAAGGACACTCTTGATTATCTTTGAAAGGTCATGGCAACTGGGGGAGGTTCCTGAGGACTGGCAGAAAGCAACCATCACTGCTGTCTTCAAGAAAGGCAAGCAGCAGGATGTGAGGAGCTATAAACTGGCCAGTTTCACCTCAGTGCCTACAAAAGCGATGGAACAAGTAGTCCTGGCAACAATTTCAAAATGTGCTAACAACAAGAAAGCAACTGAGACTAGTCAGCATGGATTTATGAAAGGTAAATCATGACTGAGAAAACTATTAGTCTTCTGCAATGTGATGAGTAGTTTCATGGATGAGGGGAGAGCAGTGGACATTTCTCATCTTGACTTTAGAAAGGCTGTTGACACTGTCTCCCATAACATCTTCATAAGATGAAAAACTGATAAAATACAGACTAGATCAGTGGATGGTGACATGGACTGAAAACTGGCTGAACTACCAGACTTACAGGGTTGTGATTGGCAACATGAAGCCCAGCAGGAGGCCAGTCACAAGTGGTGCACCTCCAGGATCACTACTGGTGCCAGTACTGTTCAACCTCTCCATTAATGTCTTAGACAATGGTACAGAGTACATTCTTAGCAAATTTGCAGACAAAACTGGGAGGAACTGCTCATACACTAAAAGGTTGTGTTGCCATTCAGAGGATCTTTGACAGGCTGGACAAACAGGCCAACAGGAATCTCATGAAGTTCAACAATGGAAAGTACAAAGCCCTGCACCTTTGGAGATATAACCCCATGCACCAGTACAAGTTGGGGGCTGCCTGGCTGGACACCAGCTTTGCACAAAAGGACATGTGAGTGGCCAACAAGCCTGCAAAATGCCCTGTTGCAGCAAAGAATCCCAATGGCATCCTGGGCTGCAGTAGGAAGAGCATTGCCAGAAGGTTGAGGGATGTAATCCTTTCCCTCAGCCTTTTGTGAGACCGCATCTGGAGTGGCTGGGTACAGTTCTGGGGTCCCCAGTACAAGAGAGAGATGGGCATGCTGGATTCAGTTCAGCAAAGGGTTATAAATATGGTTAAGGGGTGAAGCGACTTGGAGGATCTGACATATAAGGAGAGACCTGAGACTGCTTAGCCTGGAAAGCAGAAGGCTCAGGGGGGATCTCATCTATGTGTATAAATACCTGATGGGAAAGAGTAAAGACGACAGAGCTAGACTCTTCTCCATGGGGCCCAGTAACAGGACAAGAGGCAATCAGCACAAAATGAAATCCAGGAAATTATACTTAAACACAACCTTTTTTACTGCAAGGGTGGTTGATGACTGGAACGGGTTACTTAGAGAGGTTGTGGAGTCTCCATGCTTGGAAATAACCAAAACCCAACTGAAGAAGGCCCTAAGCAACCTACTCTAATTGGAGCGGGGGTGTTAGACTAGATGTGTTTCTTCCATCCCCAATGATTCTTCTTTACAAGGACAAAGTCTCTAGATACAGGTACTTACCGTTTCTGGTCATAGTAAAGAAACACTGAAATTGTGTGCAAATCTGTCAACTCTGCATCTTTTATGCATCTTTCATGGTACGGTCTGCTTTGGACATTTCTTTGGTAACAGAGCTGCACAGATCATTACTTGGCTCAGAAAGTTACACTCCTGAGTAGAAAACAGGAGAGCTCATAGAAAGGAAAAATTTGAAGACCAATGACAAAATTTCTCTCCTGAATACTGTCACTTCATGGCCATGGCTCCCACTCAACTCGGATAAAAGTTCACAGAGTTAAAGATGTCTCTAAATTTTACCAGAAAGGATATGCTTCAACCAGAACACCTGATCCCTGAAAATAAGGATCTAACTGTGCCCCTCTTTCTGGAAACCAATCTATTCCAGGTCTGCAAAGGCACAAAAGTGAAGATCTAGAGTAGTGCTTCATACCCTGCGGTGTTTCTAACCATTTTTTCCTCTTGACAGAGCAGTTGCTTTCCAGAAACCATTAAAGCCTTATATGTCATTCCACCTTCTCTCCAAAACATATTACTTGAAGGAAAAACATTCCTCATTATTTCTCTCCCAACATTACAGAAGCATGGATCAAACCCAAAACAGATTCCCACTACCTGTGTGCAATGGCAGTCTGTTTCTTTCACAAATTTCTCCATATGTGACAGGGGACAGAAGGTGTATTACATCACTCCTCCTCAGAAGTCATGGCATAATGTAAAACAAATGGAATGAAATAAAAAGACAAAACAACCCTCATCCTCAATATTATTTGTGGCTGCTTCTAGTACTATTCATTGACAGCAGCCAAATGAGTTCACCATGCATCATGTGCAGCCACTTGAATTTAAGGAAAAGAGTTTTCTGCCAGGACAGTTTCTCTGAAAGTCCCTGACACTTTTCTCAACTTCAGTCGTCACAGCCTGAATGTATTAATTTGTAAGAGATTCATTAAAACTGAGTTCTTCTGGTGCTTAAGAAGGGGCAGGCTGTGTAGGTTAAGAACAGGACTTTCATTTATGTGATTTAATTAAACACAGTGGATGCTCCTTGTTAGAAGATGTGTGGGCAGTGGGTTTTTTTCCTATGTAAAATGTTGTTAGAGGGAATCTAATAAGCATTTCATCATTGTTAAGTGCAATCAGAGAAAATTTTTTCTACCAATTAAATGCTGCTAAATAAATAGTTAAAAACAGTGGCAGCTATAATCTTTTACAGCTGGTGGATGTCTTCTCAAAAACTTTACAGTAGATGCGTGTTCCTGTCTGCACACAAAATAATGGAAATTTGAGAAAAACACTTTAAAAGCCAGAATGGCATAGGTTATTCATTATCAAGATAATACTAATGAGGCAAGAACACTAGCTGTCTATGTAGTGGAAAACAGGATAAATGGCCACTCCTTTGCATCTTTCTCCTGTGTGTCCCCTTTCACACTTAGCCTAAGTTGCTGCATGGTAGCTTGCATATAGCCCTCGAAAAACCCACTGAGGTCTTTTGCGCCAATGTACAAATGCATGAGGACTCTGTAATGCAAAAATAACTTAGTGCAACATCATTTTTAAATGGAAGGCTGAAACAAAGGACTATACAATAAATTATCACCACTTGTCTCATGAACAAACTCCAGGATACTACCCCCACATGTCACTTCTCACACTTAGTCTACTGCAGCTCCTGCAGCTTTGGGAATAGCTGGGAAAATACCCACCGAGGGCTGCTGCACAGGTACAGCAGCATACTGCCTTTTCCTGTGTGTTGTGGTGCTGGGCTTGGTGTAGCACAAGGAAATGATTCTCAGCATTTTATCATGGGTTATAAACCCCTAGTGTGAACAGATCCCACTATTCCCAGGGCAAGGGCTGCCCCTGGTTAGAAGGACCTTAATCACAGAGGTGAACATTTAGGATGAAAAAAACTAGAGTATTACCACATTTGCTGTAAAAAGGGTATGTTACTTCTAAGTACACAGCAGAAGGAAGAGATTGAAAGAGGTCTTCTTAAAGTACCCAATAGCTAGGTAAATATTTGTGATGAGTTGTACATGCTGTAGTGAAACCAACACATTTAGGACACTTCCATTCCTAATTAAATATCAATATGCTAATACATTGTAGAAAGAACTCAACTTGGAGTTGAGTCTTGTTGCTGTCTTAAGGCCACAGAAAGCCTTTAAGGCAGAAAGCAGTGAGAGCATAAACAGGATGTGGACTTTGCTCTTGACACATGCCCATCCCATTCCACCCGCAGAACATCTGTGAGGCATTTCAGACATGAATATTACATTGTTCTACACCTATAATGAGAGGTGAGGGAAACAAGAGAAGAGACTCCCAGTTTCAGCTCTGCCTTTTTTCCCTTTCCAAAATCCCTTTTGTTTTATTAGCCCTGTGTGCTTTGTCTGGCAACCCCAAAGCACATTTGTTTCCCACTAATACTTGTGACTTTTTTTTCTTCTTGTTTCCCTCACAGTTTGGTGTGGTTTCTTGCATAAGCATGGCGTTCTAAGCACTGAGTTATATTTAATACTCTTCTCATTTCATTGTTTGTATGTCAAGTCTAACAATGCAAAACCACATTAAACACAGACATATTCGCTATTTAAAGGCATTTTCAGTTCAAGACTCACAAGATGGAATCACATGACTGTCTCCTCAATAATATGTGTAACCCTTGCTGGGCAGAATCACACTTTGAGAGTCCCAACTTATCTGAGTTACTGAAAATAAGTGACCTCACCCTACCCAAAATGCTCTCAGATCACCTCTTCTTCATCTAAAAATAAAGCAGGGCCCTTTCTGCCACCCTATGCTTTCACAAACTGAGCTTAATTGTCCAGAAATGAGTAGTCTTATGGATTACTGTCAGCTGATATAACCTCATGTTCCATATTCACTAACAAGTTCCTCCTCCATGGTTACCCTTCCAGGTAGACAGTGAGAACTCCCAGTTTGACCCATATTTCTCCCTGCCTGTTTCTAGCAAACAAATTAGGTGGTAACCATTTGGCAGAAGTGCATCCATCAGAACTGAGGCATAGGGCAGCAGGAAAGACAGATACATCTGAGATGTCTGTGCACTATCTCTCGACCCATTACATACTCTTGGCAGGTACAGGCAATATCAGATTCCCAGTGTGACAAGCCTGTTGCCATGATGTTCCAAGGAAAATATTTGGCCATGATTTTCTTGGTCTGTTGAGAAAAGTTTTGGTTCCTTGAAACATGGAGCAAGCAAGACATTAAAACAGTGAGCTTCCCCTGCAGTGGTTTTCTACAGAATTTTTGAGACTGAGATAAAGGTAAGAATCTGCTCAGAGCCTCTTGAAGTACCAGGAGAGGAAATACAGGGAAAACTGAAAAGGGAGCAACAGAGACAAATCCCTCTGCACAGCTATCAGAAGATGGAAGTATGGGGTGCTCAGAACCTGTGGAGATTACTTTGCAGCCCGGAGACAGGAAAGACAGCTGAGGGTCTAGGCCTGTGAAAGACTGGGCATCAGTGCCCTCACCCGTCAGTTCTAGCACACAAGCTGGCACTGATGTGGGAGCTGTCACAGAGAAATCGTGTGCTCGGTATTGAGCAACTGAGCAACCAAAACCCAGAATTCATCATGTAACATCTCCTTCTTTGATTCTTACTGTAGGTCTTTGTATTGATCCTGACTGAGAAACCGTTACACTTTTAGGAGTTAGCAATCCACAGAACAGTTAACTTGAGTGGGTGTAGGCCTGTGCTGTGCTGCCCAGATTCCTTGGCTGCAGGGTAAACTCACCCAGCTAATTTTAACAGAGGAGCCTGCAGGTAGCTCCCACTTGATACCAGCTATTACACTACCTGGGTGGCCTTGCTTTATCTGAAAGCATGGCAAGAAGTTCTCGTGATAACACCCTTTAGAAAGAAAGTGGTTTCCTTGTAAGGAAATTACTTACTCGCTTGAAGCACCAAGAAGGACAGGTTCTCCCCACAGACAGAGCTGAACTGCTCTGTGCAACACACCAGCAGAAAATTCATCTGAGCTCCATGTGATGCTGCACAAACAGGGAGTGCCCAGTATCTGAAGGGGTGTAAGATCTACTTGCCGTCTATATTCCTTTTCTTATTCTGTCTTATTAAAGCAGGTATTAAGGCATTTGTTGTTGGGCCTTTCTTGTTGAGATCCAGAAAAAAACCTGCACTCTCTTTCACCTCAACTCCCCAGCCCCATGCAGAACAGATTTGGAGGCCTTTAGGCTCAATCAACAGGTAAATACTGGAACTTCCAGCTACGCAGGGGTGATACTCACTACCCTAAATACCTTTTCATAAATGGAATATACTCCTTGATTACCAGTTTGCAATTCCCACAAGATCTCCATGCCAATTCCCATTTTTTTGACACAACAGCTCATACCTGGAGCCAGAGTACAGCAGAAATGCATGGGGTTAGATGAGAACCAACATGAAGGCAGCACCAGGGAAAACAGGAAAATGGGCTATCAGCACAACGAAGATGGGCGTGTAACCATCAAGAAAATGTTGCATCACTTGAAGAGAAATATCTGTTTTAGGAAGTGAGAAAGGTGTTACAGTAGAAACAGTGCTAATTATGCTGCAGTATTGAAGAATTCCTATTACTAGATAGAACTTCCTTTATGGGCAGAGTTAGGTTTTGGGAGCACAGAGAACAAATACCTGCTGTAAAGTCAATCAATACAGTTCAAGAATTTTACTGAACTCCCTAATTTATGTCAAGCTCTGTTCATAATGCTGTTGAGCCCCTGTGTATTTTCAGCTGAGCTTCATTTGAACAGTGGTACTAGAAAGATCAGTGTTTTAAGTACAATGGATTATGTTATAAAGTTAGGAATAATATAAAAACTACATTACAGTAAGTTGCTCATAGTGCATCAGCTTATTCTCAGTAAGACTACAGAACAACTACACTGGATCAGATTAGTAGCTGGCTCCAGTACTGCCCTCCAGCTATGACCAGTACCAGACATTTGAGAGAAAGGAGTAATAAATTCCACAGGACACAATACTGGAAGACCATCCCCCAAAATAAGTTTCTTTCTAGCACTGATACCATTATTTACAGCCTGGTTTATACTCTCAACCCATTACTATTGTTATATATACCATTAGTCTACAGTGGCTGGAGATGCAACACAAAGCATGTCTGTAACAGCTGCCTTGGTGGTACAGTTCATTGGGTTAAGAGCATAACAACAGATGGTTGACATCAACAAGTGATGCTGTTAACTTCAGCACAACTCTTCTGCAAGCCAGCGCGCTGAGCACAATTCATATAGCACTTCCCATTCTACAGCAAGAATTGTTCATCAGAGGCCAAACCACACAGTCTAAAACACTACCATGCTAAGCATTGTTTCCCAGTGTGACATCTGAGCCTCTCTTCCAAGATATTTCTTCTTTCAGCATCCTGTGACCAAGGATTTCTCCACAGGAGCTTTCTCCATGCAGTCAGAAAAATATGAAAATTCAGCTTGACCTTTTTGTGGACATTACTTTCTTCTCATTGTAAAAGAGTGAAAAGAACTCCTGGCTCTAATCCTATTAGACCTAGGCTGCTGACCTACACATGCTTTTCTAGTCACGCTTCCAGTTCAGATGAGCTCTGCCAGCAGGTGGGTCTGTTAAATTAGTTGCCTTCCTCTGCCTTCCTCTAAATACAATTATGTTGGCTAACTAAGTTCACCAGCTGTCACTAATCATTCCTTTTCTGGGGTGGATTCACAGATTCCTGTTAAGCTGTTGCTCTCAACACAATTTTGTAACAGCATTAGTCAATGTATAATAGCTACCAGTTTCCAGTTATATGTACAAAACGTCTGCATATTGCAAATGTTAGTAAGTGGAACAGGTTGAGTAGGATAGAAAAAGGAAAAGGAAATGGGATAGAAAATGATGTATTTTTTTTCTTTCATAATTTTAAACAGAGGGACAGCTAACAGTAATTATTGTCTGTTTATCTCACAATCTATGCTACAAAAATGTGTGCATTGACAAAATTTATTTTAATCCTATTCAGAATCACAACAACAATTAAGATTTTGATAAACTGTAATCCAAATATCCTACATTCAAAATAACAAATAGAACAGGAATAACATTGCAAAAGCAAAATTAGTCTGTTGTATGAACACAACCATTTACATAGTCTCAAGTGAAAGATTTACAGTGACAGGAGTAGATAGTATTCAGACTGGAAAGCAATATAACTGTATTCTGTTTCCAGATATGCTGCTGATTTCTAGCATGTCTTTTAGCAAGTCACATAACCAGAGCTTTTTAGCTGAAATAACAACCCCTCTCCTCCTCCTTCCTACCTAGCCTCCCACTTATCTGGAGCTATGTTCATGTTTGCAGCACTCTGAGACTTCCACTGCCTGGCATCCCTAAAACTCAAAGAGATCTGAAAAACTGATGACCCATTTTGATGAAAAAATACGAATCAGAATTACAACTCATTTCCTTAATACATGTTTTAAACAAATGTCAAACTTCTCACTTTCAAGAGGCCATGAAATGTCATTATGTGCCCAATAGGTCAGAAAGAACAGTGATAATAACAGGTTTTGATAAGCTGTTATTTTTTGTTATTTTGATATATTTGATTTTTTTTTTTATAAGCTGTAAGGGGAAATGCATATTGGTTAACACTGCAAACACAGTCTTGAGAAATAGTCTTTAAAAACAGTCTTGAGGTATTAAAATACTTTATAGCTCTGGAACTGTAAAACCATGAAGCTCTGCTGTAATGCACACTGTCCAGTACTATTTTATTTATATAAAAACATAGGGAAACCTCCTTTCTTTATTCAGTGTTCCTCCAGTCATACCCTGTGAATGACCTTTACTCTCCACCTGATGGAAACAGGACAGAAAGGATATTTACAGCCTAGAATAAGTTTTAGCAACAGGTGAACTTCTGAATCTACAGGCACTTCACTGCCATCATAGAATCATAGAATTGTTTAGGTTGGAAAAGACCTTCGAGATCATCAAGTCCAACCATTAACCCAGGACTGCCAAGTCCACCACTAAACCATGTCCCTAAGCACTGCAGCTATGCATTTTTTAAATACCTCCAGGGATGGTGACTCCATCATCTCCCTGGGCAGCCTGTTCCAATGCTTGACCACCCTACAGTGAAGAAAGTTTTCCTAATATCCAATTTAAACTTCTCCTGGCATAACTTGAGGCCATTTCTTCTTTTCCTGTCACTTATCTGGGAGAAGAGACCTACCCCCACCTTTTTATAACTTCCTTTCAGGTAGCTGTGAAGAGCAGTAAGGTCCTCCCCAGGTCTCCTTTTCCCCAGGCCAAATGCCAGTTCCCTCAACCACTCCTCATAAGAATTGTGCTCCAGACCCTGCACCAGCCTGGACATGCTCCAGCACCTCAACGTCCCTCTTGAAGTGAGGGACCCAAAACTGAACACAGTATTTGAGGTGGAGCCTTACCAGTGCTGAGTACAGGGGGACAATCACTGCCCTAGTCCTGCTGGCCACACTGCTTCTGATACAAGCCAGAATGTTGTTGGCCTTCTTGCCCACCTGGGCACACTGCTGGCTCACATTCAGCCAGCCGTCAACCAGCACCCCCAGGTCCTTTCCCACCAGGCAGCTTTCCAGCCACTCTTCCCCACCCCTGTAGTATTGTGTGGGGTTGTTGTGCCCCAAGTGCAGGGCCCGGCACTGAGCCTTGTTGAACCTCACACAGTTGGCCTCTGACCCATCGGTTCAGCCTGTCCAGATCCCTCTGTAGAGCTTTCCCTTCAGCTTCCCTTTTTCAGCTTCCCTTCAACTCTATACACAGTACACTTTTCAGTCCCACAGACAATTCTTGCGTCTTTAGTTCAGGTATATGTTCACTGGTTTATGTCAGACTACCAAGGTGACAATGAAAGTTCCTTCTCCCATTTCACATGCCATGTAAACAGATATACACAACGTTAACCATAGGTAAAGTAACTTTCCCTGCCTAAGATACCCATGGTTGAGTGTTAGGCTATTCTGTTCACGTCTTCTCCTATTTTTCTCATTATTCAAGTTCATCAGTCTTCCAGTCATGTTAACTTCAGACATTTAAAAAGCCATGAATAACACTGTGGTAAAAAAATTCATTTGTTTTCTTGTAAGACAGTCACACAAGGAAACTAGCCAGATTTTGAGGCAGAACAATAGCATGTTTTGGATAAAGGAGGCCATACTGTTCCATCTTTTGGTAGAGGCTTTGTATATTATTTATTAATGTTAAAGTGCTAGCTATTTTTAGAAAACACAGCTTGTTGATAAAAGGAGTCTTTTGTATCCACTGATGGTATGAATTTAAAATTATACTTTGAGAGAATCAAGTTTGTGATATTATTGATATCCAAACAATGAAGTTAGAAGTATTTTTTCTAATAGGACTTTTAGTCTATTGTTATATATTCTAAAAGTTTGAACACTCAGATCAGAACATTTGCTTTCCTAGTGCATGCATAGGTACAAATACACTTGTTTCTGTTGCTTCAGATGAATAAAACTTTATAGGAACAACACAAAAAAAATGAGAACTTTTTCCTAAAACTCCCATTTTTCCTTATGCATCTAAGAAATGCTCTTGACTAATATTGTTTATTCTTTAATAAAAACTGCTTTTTAAAAAAGAAAAAGAATGAAAAAAATACCGTAGAGTAAGTAATTTGTTCAAATCAAAGCTAGATTATAAAGGCCTAACTAACCAGGAGAATAATCATTTGCAATCTGCATTCTCTTCAAAGGTGCAGTGCTTTGTATGACAGCTATAGTTGAATATCTGTGGCTCTTGCTGTTTAAAACAGCTATTAACACAAAAATGCATTTACCAGGTCAGTTTACTCATTGGAAAAAAATCCACTCTAGTGAACTATATTTTTCATTGTAAGTAAAAATCAAGTCGTATTACAAATTATTCAAATCCAAACACTGTAAACTTCAGCTAATTCATCAAAGGAAATATTATTTGCCCTGCTTGTCAATGTAAGTTCATTAACAGAAGCCAAATTCAAATTTTTAAATTCATATTTTTAAGGCTTCTAAGAGTTCTTCACAATATCATCAAATATTGTGAACAAAGAAGCTTCTCAGAGTGCATGAGGACCAGCTACTAGCTATTTATGTGCAAATGGCATTGTCTTGACAGTCATAAATAGCTTCTCACCCAAAAAACACCTGTCAAAACAAATACCAAAATTTGACAGATGATTTTTTCAGTATCTGTTGTCTTTCCTCGTGTTTTATTATTAAATCTGAACTGTCATCAAGTGCCAGAGTTAGATTTATGATACATGATAATTTTGTATCAAGCTACTTCTGGTATCTAGGAAATAACATACTAGAGATACATTGGTGAATGGTGCTACCTATGGACAAAGAAATCGAAATTTATCAGCACACCATTTAGTTTATTACAAAAAGAGGACCTAGCTGAAATGGTTTGATGGCTTTCTGTGGTGTTCATTTGCCGTACAATGTTTTTAGATCTAAATTGCTGCATGCAGCACACAAACAGCAGCATACTTATACTGTTGTAAAAAGAGCTTAGCAAGAAGTTTGTACACCCTTGTGTCAAGCTGTCTGATGGACTGGGATGCTTTCCACCATCCCCTGAGAAGCTGATAAGTGCTTTCCTCCACACACCTAGCCAACCTAGCCTTCATCCAGTGCCAATGCGTTTAGCACCCCTGGGGACACACAGAATTCTACGTTCTTCTCTTTCCTCAGGTGGAAAGACTAAAAAAGCACAGGCAAAATAATGGTTAGACCTTTCAACACAGAACCAAGTATGTGAGACCTATTCTTGCTTTTACTTAGCACTATGAAATAGAATAGCATCTCAACAGTTATACTACATTTCTCCGTCTGTCATGCTGAAATTCATTTTCTCCATCACCCTGATGATCATGGAGTGAAAAAAATCACACAGATTTTGTGTGTCCTGCAAATTCAAACTAGAAAGGATATAAGATGTCTTCATGTGGAGTGGCTTTACAACTGGCATTGGTTTCACTCAAAGAGTTGCAGTCAGTGGCTCAATGTCCAGGTGAAGACCAGTGGCAAGTGGTGTCCTGCAGTGGTCCATATTGGAACCAGTATTATTTAACATCATTGTCAGGGACATGGACAGTGGGATTGAGTGCACCTTCAGGAAGTTTGCCAATGACACCAAGCTGAGTGTTGTGGCTGATACTCTAGAGGGAAGGGATGACATCCAGAAAGACCTAGACAGACTTAAGGAGTGGGCCAGTGTAAACCTCATGAAGTTCAACAAGGCCAAGTGCAAGGTCCCACACCTGGGTCAGGGCAATCCCAAGTATGAGGATAAAGGGATTGAGAGCAGCCCTGCAGAGAAAGACTTGGGGGTGGGGGTGGATGAAAAAGTGAATATGAACCAGTAATGTGTGCTTGAAGCCCAGAAAGCCAGCTTTATCCTGGGCTGCATCAAAAGAAGCATGGACAACAGGTTGAGGGAGGAGATTCTCCCCATTTACTCCACTCTCATCAGATCCCACCTGGAGTGCTGCATTCAGTTCTGGGGCCCCCAGCATAAGAAGGACATGGACCTGTTGGAGCGAGCCCAGAGGAGGGCCATGGACATGATCAGAGGACTGGAGCACCTCTCCTATGAAGACAGGCTGAGGGAGTTAGGATTGTTCAGCCTAGAGAAGAGAAGCCTCCAGGGAGATCTCATAGCAGCCTTTCAGTACCTAAAGGGGGCCGACAAGAAAGATGGGTAGAGATTCTTTATCAGGGAGTGCAGTGATAGAACAAGGGTAATGGTTTTAAACAGAAAGAGGGTAGATTTAGATCAGATATTAGGAAGAAACTGTTTACTGTGAGGGTGATGAGGCACTGGAACAAGTTGCCCAGAGAAGTCACAGATACACCATCCCTGGGCATGTTCAAGGCCAGGTAAGATGGGCTTTTGAGCAACCTGGTTTAGTGGAAGGTGTTCCTGCCTGTGGCAGGGAGGCTGGAACTAGTTGATCTTTGAGGCTGCTTCCAACTCAAACCATTCTATGGTTCTATGATAGCATACGAACTGACAAAACTGATCTTTCTGCACATGTCCTGTATTTCCAGCTAAGAAACCTGCCCTAAGGCCTCCAAGATAATTGTTTTTTTCCTAAACATCACACAATGACCAGATATTCAGGAATGAAAATGTATATGTCACTGATCTAAATCAGCCATAGGTCTTGCTCACTGAGCATGAAAAAAGCTGTGGCTAATCTGTTCTCTCTGAGACTGTGGGCCACAGAAGAACATTACCAAAGAAGCAAAAAATATACTGCCTGTAAAGCCAGGAAATGCCAATTGCTAATGGAGACACTATTTGTTCATTCTGGTGCATGTACGAGGCAAAATGCTGCTCTAAACCCAAGTATTTTGGATCAGTTGCCATGATGTATAACTGGAACATAAATGTGACCAGTACAAAGACAGTTAATAGATTTCATTCTTGCTATTGAAACCACCAGACCACTGAAATTAACAGCAACAGGGCAGAATAAAGTAATCTGGGCTGGCAGCTTTCCTGCCAACTGCCTGTTTGTCAGAACTTTCCTGAGGCAGCAAGTCCAAGAGAGATGCAAGTACATAAAAGCAAACTTTGTTTCTAAATCAACATATACAGAACACTTGGTACTGCTATAGGTAACCATGATGGGAAAAGAGGAATACAAATTAAAAAAAAAAAAAATTGTACTCTAATGTTTAATTCCAGACCTAGTCAGCAATAGTTTCTAAAGATTTTAATATAATCATATTTTCACTTGGTTTATATGAGACATTCTGCTCAAAATCTATTATTAGACATCCTCAAATACTATGATAATATGGCATCTTAGGTACAGGAAAAATAGATTGGCAGATGTGATTTTAATTACTGAGTATCTTCAGAACTCCACTAGCACAGACTGTTGCTCACAGGCAGCAGAACAACACAAGGACTTCTCAAGAAAGTCTCCACCTCAGTATGACAGCAACAAATAGATGAATATTAGGAAGGTCTTTTACATTTTTGCTACAGGACTTTACAAGCTGGTCTGTAGCAGTCTGGCCAGCCTCAAAAAGTAGGGATCATCATCTCAGCATCTTGCAAGCTATTTCTCTAAAAGAGAAGTCTGAGAAGCTAAAGTCTTGCTCTGACAAGTACAGCAAGGAAGTGTTCTTATTCCAGTCACATAAAGAAGTCTGGATCAGAAAATAATTAGTCTGGATAAGTCACAGACACTCCCTAATGGATGGAGGAATTTCCTTCTCTGTGGACTGTGGAATATCAGTTTAGTCATCCAGTAATTGTAGTAAATATGGATTTGGAACATCCAACTTTTTTTTTTTTTTTTTTTTTTTCAATTAGTCATGATCCACTAAACACATTTCTCACTGGTCCTGTATGCTCTGCTGCAGAATCTCCTCCCTATTAACTCAGACCTAATGGCACATAAGGTACCTGAGTGCCTCCAGTAAGTCTCATAGAGCTAATACTAGCTTTATATATAGTAGGACAGCCTGTCCAAGAGAAAACATTATGTTCTTTAAAGCCAAAAACTCCACCTTACTTCTTCCTGTGAATGGTCTCTATCCTTACTTCAGAAGTTTCAGTTCTTAGGAGCATTTTATCTCCCCTCCTTTTTCTGTCACACAGATGTCTACATATGTCCCTTTTTTTAATGTGGGAAAGAAATAGCTCCTGAGCAAAGGAGTCAAGCTACCAAGCTCATATACATATTTTTTTTTAATGAAATTAATGCAAACTTGATACCAAAATATTTTTTTCTCAGTTCTTTTTCTTCCCTCAGATGAAACGGGCTACCTCTGAGCAAGTCACTTTTGTCACTACCTAGAAACATCAGTTCCAGGCTGGAGTTTTTCAGATCCTTGCAGTTCAGTTATAAACAAATTGTGAATCCTTATACCAAAGTACATGTTTATCTGTCCGTTGTGGACTACAGTTACTGTAATACTATTACTTGGGCCTTTCATCCACTTGGCCTGAGCGGGGTATGCCTGCTAGTGTTGGGCAGCATCCTGCATCTCCATTTTCCCATAACATTTTCCCCAGAGCAGCCTTAAGATGGATTCCTTCTGCTAACATCACACCTACACCTGTAATTTTCTAGTGAAGTTGAAATCATGTGAACATGTGGAAGAATTCGGTGCTCTTCAGGTTATTATCTGACCTCGATATAGAGAACAAGTCAGCTTAGTTATGGCTAGGCTTCACCACTTCATAACTGCAATAAATACATGGCATCACTACTAGTAGCTGCATCCTCTGACTGCCAAGGCCTGTGAGAGCTGAATGCCTGCAGACTCGCGTAAAGTGGCAGTGCTAACAAGCCTCCTGGGTCTGCAATGAGGTGTCTAAGGCTGCTTCGGATGAGTGATACTAAAGGCAACTGGCGTGATTTTGGGGGAACCTACTGGACAGTCTGAAACAAGAATAACTTCAAAATTACATGTGGAATAGCAGAGTCTCTGAGGCAGGTAGCTCTACTCTCAGGAAAAAGTTTTACTGCAGTTTAGCAGACACTGTGGAACAGTATCTTAGGGGCTGTCTGTGTAGGAGCAAGTGAAACAGGGGGCAGTTGGCACATACAATGTGCTTTCCTAATGTGAGAAAACAGAACCAGTGGCATGAAAAGCTGGGAAACATTTCTGGGTTGACTCAGAAAGATCAGTTATTTTCTGCCCTCTCGGGGAAGACAGGTCTGCCTGGGCACAGACAAGGGTTTTTTTGGATCAGGTTCCTGCATATGGGCTGTTACATTGTAGACTAATTACCCAAGAAAGGAAAGGAAGTGCTCTTGGAAAAGAAGCATACTTCCTTTACATCCACTACACAAGACATTGACACTCTGATCTAATGCACATGTGCCCGTTTTCAGGCAGGACGCAGCACTGGGTTTTGTATAGGAAGTGTTAATCTATTTAAAGGATGATGTTGATTTATTCATCTTTCATTGTGGATCCACAGCCACACTTAGGAAATGTTGTGATTCAGGCTGTCTCCTAGAAAATAAATGTGAAGATGTGTTCTCTGGTGTTTTTGCTTTGTATTCCCTCTTCATGTGCCTTATTAAATGAAATGGTTTTGAGAGTTTTAACAAGTTTTAACAAGTTCTTGACAGAACTACTGTCACCAGCTGCTTCCTATGCAGTGACAGCAAACCCACATCTGTACTCTGTCCCTGTGGGGATACTCATCCTGTCTCCATGTTTCTGTCTGGGAGGAAGGAGGGGCACTCGCCCTTTGCTTTCCTGGTTGACCTCAGAACAAAGAGTTCTGAGCTGAAGGAAGTGCAGATAAAACTCATTCACAGCACCTAATACTCACTCCTAATGCAGAGCTAATCCTGATACTGCACTGTTATTTCAAAGTAAGAGTAAATAGATAAATGCTTATACTTGGAAATACAGTTGTAAGACTAGTAAGGGGAGGCACAGAGGCAGGTATAATACCTGCAACTCGGTTCTAATCAGATCAGATTAAAATTCATATCACACTGAAATGACAACTTTTTTTTTTATTTAAATTTAGATCCCAAGTTGATTTTTACCATTGCAATATTTTCATTCATACACAGCAGTGGCTAAACCTAAGAATAAGTGCCATTAGTCTCTGCAATCTTATAAAGACAGTGGCCTAGAACAATTGTTTGGAGAGGTATATAGCTAAATCACCTAGATTTTTATTATTTAAATTCTGAACGTGAAATCAGAGGACAAATTTTGAAGTAATTCTCATGTAATTAAAAGAAAAGACAGAAAAAGCTAAAGTTCACAACAGTGATACACAGCCAACTAAAATTTTGTACTCAAGTGTAATTGAGTGTGCAATACAAGATTTATTCTCCTGTGTATATAAATCTGTTTCACACATTCAAATAAATGCAGCTGTGTTTATTCCAGAGAGCAGAGTTCCAGATGTATACAAGCAGAATCCCAGATACACATATGAGCACCTTATTACATTACAATTTTCCATTGCATTTTTCTAACACTTAGAATTTTATGCCACAGAGCCCTCTGGAATACACCCTAGTACATTCAGCACTTGCCCAAACAATACAATCTGAAATCCTAAGGGCCACCCAAGTTTGAATGGCTGTCATACCACCTCCATGTTTTGCCTGGAATGAGAGAAGGCTTTCAGACTGTATGAATTTAAGCTACAGGTTCAGCACTTGAATAATACCATTCTTTCAGCAGTATGCTATAACTGTGAAGTCTTGGAGCTTACAGTAACTTCAAACTATACTAAAAAAATAGCAACTCAGAAGAAATTCACATTTTTGCAAACAGGCAATGTCTGCTTGCAGGCATAATAATGAAGGTATGCAAAAAAACCTGCCAGTGATACATACAGAGAGACACCAGACTGAAAATACCTGCTAATTTTGAAACAAAGAAACCTAATTTCTGTAATTATCACAGCAGGATAGATTTCACAGCCCCCCAGCGTTAAGTAGCAGTTCTTATTAATGAAAATGCAAAAGACATTAAAAACATAAAGCAATAAACTTGAAAACACAAACCTTCATAGCCTGCTTTTCAGATACCATAGCATTACTGTACTCTTTGAGACATGGGCTTTAGCATTAATAACCACAATACAAACAGCAAATACAAAACTGCTTAAGAAAACCATAAAGGAGAAAAGGGTATGCTGTTTTCTTGGGAAGTGCAGACAAGAATGCTACACAATTTAGAATACAGTTCTAGAGATTATTTCACATATTTATTTGCTTAGCTGATTGTATTCCCAATATGAAACATGCAACAGCAATATACATACTAAATAATGTCATGGAGCACACCCTGAAAATCAAAGCCAAAAAAGGAGTGTAAAATAAACAGAACATGGGGAAGATCTCCTACCATTGTGCAAAATAGCCTTTTTGTAACAGGAATAAAATATTCTCTACCAAACAGTACAAAACTAGCAGAAAATCATAGTGGAACTAATGTTACCAAAGAAAAAAATTTAAGAACCATTTTGACATTTTTTTGTTTTAGTCCATGACTTTATTGTGATTGGATGAAACCATTGGTGAAACCTTTGTGCAAATCATGCTGACACCCTGTAAATAAGTATTTTCCCAAGAATAAAAATATATGTTCTCACAATTCTTTTATGATTCGGTTCATAATTTAGAAAGCCTGTTCTCTGTAAAGGATCACAAGCTTTATTGTAATTGATTTTTAAAATACATCAATTTCTCAAGTCAAAAGACACTTATCTTTATTGACAAATAAGTCAGAGACAAGTTGGAAATCCTTAATACATCATTGTTAAGTCATCTTATCACAAAAAGAACGATTATACTTTCTATAAAATGTCTCCATAACATTTTAACACTTTCATAGAGTAGACAATCTAGAAGTACAGTATCAAGAACCTTCCATGACGTATCACTTCTGGCCTGAGAACTTCTATATAAGGAATGTACACAAAGGCTACTTTTTAGGAGGTTACTGGCACCTGAAAGTGGCCCCTGAGGTACAGATGTAGTGTTGCTACCATGAGAGCTTAGAGTTAACAGTTTAAAAATGAGGTGTAGAGGGAAAGAGTCCAGCATTGAACCTTTTCCGGTGCACACACTGAGGCACTGTACTGCATATGTATCCAGCAGAACCCTCATTCAGCTTGTAAAGTCTGATCCCATACCAGGCATACTTCATGGAAACAGTTTAAATATAAGTTTTCCCAGTGAATAGCAGGTGGGACTACCCTACAAAATCTTTTTTGGCTTGGGGCACAAACCTGCTGAAATACTTCACCCAAAAGAACGATAAAAGAAGTATTGCTTGAAAATTTGGTCATAGTCTGGCTGGTGTCTGGGCAGAACCTGATAACTCTTACATTTCATGAAGGAATCTGCTTCACTCTGTGTGTTTACATTGTATGCGTGACAAGCAGCTGACACAGCCATTTTCTGTTCTAGGTGGCCTCAAAAGTTCAAGTATTTTTTCATCCAGATACAGACTGAAGGGAATCCACTGTATACATTGGGCTGTAATGTGATTTGCAAGTACCTAATTAATGAAAATAAGTTTGTCGCAGCTGAAACTCTAGATCCTTAACTAGCAGATGACTGGATTGCTAACAGAGTTCAAAGAGTCAGTGATAATGAAGTCAGGAAAAACCAACCTGTACACCCTGGTGGAGTCACTAAAGGAAAGTGAGAAGGAATTTGGCAATTAGATTGCTTTAGAAAGCACTATAGCACAATGCAAACAAAAAAAAGGATTACTGGAAGATCAGCAATGAGGGTATTTGAAATAGTCTAGATTCACACTAAACCATTAAAGCCCATTTCTCCTGCACATTGACTCAAAATAATACTGACCTTATCATATTTACCCTGGCAGGACTCTTAGTTCTCCAACTAAGGTGTACCCAAACCCTGATTCAGCATTTCTACAAAATGAATGGAAAGTAGATAAATGCTCAAACAGGAATTCTAATAGTTAAACATTGTCTACCAGCACACACTAAGACAAGGGAATTAGCAAGTAATACTAAAACACTTCTCCTAATGCCCATCTGGGATATGACACAATATTAGATTTTGGTACAAAGTCCAGGGGTTTTGTTGCCTGAGTAGGAAGAAAATGGCAGCATTATTCTCTGCATTTAAATTAAGTTTTCAGGAAAAAATAAACCAAAATTATGGTATGTCCTACAGGAAGTACCTTATAAACATTAAATGTAAAGTACATTGGTGTCAGGTGTTATGCTACAACCTACAATGTAATGGCACAGGGTGCTACTTTCTCTGGATTTCTCCTGTATTCCATTGGCAAAGAGACACTCTTCCAAAGGCTAACTTTGGAAGCATCCAGATTGAGCTGATTAACCAACCTCTGGAGGCGACCCCTAGGTTGGGATCACTCTTGTGAGGATAGGATACTCATAAGGACTTTCTCTGCTTCCTATTTATAAACAGCGTTTCCTATTCCCCCTTGAATCTAGCATTTGATCTGACCTCTACTCACTGGCTGCTTCTAGTAATGTCTGATCTGTGCCCTAAAATCCATACTGAATACTTTTTAATGACCTATTCTGAGAGAACAGAAAATTCTTTTTTTTCATTAATATAATGAATGTTAGTACTCCAACAATTATGAAGAAAGTTTGCTGCTGCTGCCATCCATACTGTCCCCTTCCACAAAGGATAACTGATCCTTTGAACTCAGTCAGCTATCTGTGCACAAAGCAGTTAATGGAAGCACAGAAGCCAGATATCATCGATGACTTTGTAACGGTGTGCTAATTACTAGTATATCCACGTGTCTTGCCCACTGCCTGCAATGTCTGTTTAAGTGTAGGCAAACGCTATGCCAGCAGAAAATGCAAATTCAGACAAAATATCCATGTAATCTTACTCAGCAGATTTTGTGCTTTCCAGTTCAGGGGAGAAGCCAAACATTCCTTGATCCCCCTGACACTCCAAAAGGTTATAATAATGCACAACAAGCACAAGACAAGTAGAGGGTCCTAAGGTGTAAGGTGCCACCATGTTAGTAGTAAAGGTAAATGTACATTGCCGTGACAAAGCTAATACAAGAGGGATCCAAATTCCAGTGTTACATCTAGCTTACACAATAATGAACTGAATATCTC
Organism: Falco biarmicus; assembly: GCF_023638135.1. Lineage (NCBI taxonomy): Eukaryota > Metazoa > Chordata > Aves > Falconiformes > Falconidae > Falco > Falco biarmicus. Next base: position 62,124,751 of record NC_079290.1, read on the forward strand.
AATGTCCTTCTTTAGTGTTAAATTTTAGACTCAAGCATTTCTTTTCTTGAACCATCATATAGTTACTCTCCACTAAAATACATGAAAAGCTGAAAAAGCTTCCAAACAAGAAAATTTATTCAGAAATAAATTCATAAAAGCAGTGTGGATATCTTCTCTAAATGATAAGTAAATTAACATTTGCTCTATGTGATTAAATAATCCTTCATTGCTCAAAAGAGGTTATGCTTTGCAATAAGAATGCATCAATATACCTCACCAGGACTATATGTAGCATATACAACAGTAGACTGTGCTGCTGCCATTAGCTATGTATACCTTATCACAGGCCCACAGAACAGCTGAGGCTGGACAGGACCTCTGGAGGTCATCTTGTCCAACCCCCCTGCTCAAGCAGGGCCACCCACAGCTGGTAGTCCAGGGCCATGGCTCTTGAATATCTCCAGGGATGGAGACTCTGCAGACTGTGCCAGTGCTTGGTCACCCTAACAGTAAAAAAGTGTTTCCTAATGTTCAGAGGGATCCTCCTGTATTTTAGTGTGTGCTCATTGCCTCTGGTTCTGTCAAATGAATGCTTTGCTATGTTATGAATGCTTTGGGTTTGTTGCCAAAATTTACCATTCGTTTTATCTCCTATTTAATTTGTATGAAAAAATAGATATTCTAATATACTCATATGTACCGTAAATCTTGGCAGCAGCATCAGACTGTTACCATTGCACAGCGCAAGCTGTCACTTCACTATATGATATGTAAAATTTAGTTGAGTTGATCATCAAGGTCCCGTTCGGTCTACAAACCTGTACAACCCTACCTCACAATGGCATTTAATTATTATTAATTAATGAATTGTACTTCTAAGGAAAATAACTTCAGCCTAGCAGTTAGCAAGATCATGCCTCCTTCTCTAATTTTAAGGCAAAATATTTTATACGCACATACTGTTAGCTCAGCACTAGTTATGCCTTCTTCCACATAAACTTGCATACAAATTGGTACTCACTGTGAATTAGGTAATGCACTAGGCCCTTGCATTTATTTTTCTTTGTCATTTTCAGCAAACCTCTATAGCATTTATGGCAGGCAGAACTTTTAAGTCAACTTTTTATTTGAATTACAACTTGGCTGGCATTTGGGCTGCAGACTACCATGAAAAAGGCAAACAAACAAAAAATACAACCAGGAAAGGTCTAAGTCAGAGGGTTCTAGTCTGTTTTAGCTTGAACAGGTCAACTGCCATTAATCTCTGCAAGCACTTGGGACCAACAGGACCACGCTGAAGGGAGACAAGGTCCCCAAGATTAGATGGGGAGCTACATGCTGTCTGAGAAGAAAGGGGCCTGGGTGTGCAAGTGCCCTGGCACTGGAGTACTGAGACAAACTGCTGATTTGCCAAGTGCTAAGTTTTTCCAGTTGCTAAACTGAGTTAAACAAGTTTGGTTTGTGCTAATGCTTATTCACCATGCTACATAAAGGGAACTTGGTCTTTTATAATGTCGTGCTTGGCTAGAGGCATCTTCTTATAGCCTGATTGCCATTAACCTCAGCATTTCTACAGCACTTTCAGTCATGCAATCCCCATTGCAATTAATGGCAGATGGGCTAAGTCCCACACAAATGTGAGGAAAAAGAGAGGAAGACATATCTCTGCTTAAATGTTCAAGAATATGTACCTCAAGGCACAGTGGGAGTAGAAGGAAAAATAGCTTAGTGGTACAAAAACATAAAAAAAGAAGACCTGGCGGTGAACAGCGAAGACAACTACATCATGAACTGTGCACAGTGACTTTGATGGGTGCAAGAGGTAAGGTTAGAAAAAGAAAGCAGAAAATACTGAAGACACCTCCCTTTTCTTAACTTGTTTAAGAAAAGAAGCAATGTAATATCAAGCAAACGGAGTAGTACAGTTATTAAGCAGACACAATGGAACAATGAAAAGGTATGATTAAAAAGAAAAGTGTGGTTGAATGGGGATGAATTAAATGAAGAGTCAGTCTTCTTCCTTTGGATAAGAAAAGTAGGTTAGATAAAACTCCAGCTAATGTACTGTAGGAGTTATGAGCTGACAGAAGGATTGACGTGAAAATGTTGAGAATGTTCCCAGTCAATTAGCTTAATAATTAATTGGGAATTGCATTCTGGAAAGTCTTACTTAAAAATAACTCAAAATTAAATAAACTTAAAGGTCTCAGGACTAAGTTTCTTTATACACTGTGAATACAATCATGTAGGAAGATGTGGGCTCACTACATACAGACAATCATCAAAACAATTAATATCTTATCTATTTAGTTAATGGAAGAGAACAGTTAAGGGAACTTAAAAGTCCAGGCTTAAACTTTCAGTATACCTATCATTTCTTATATTGTTTGCCTACTCTTGACATTTCCCAAAACCTAAATAATGAAAACATTCTCCTCAGTATGCACTCACTTTTACTTCCTGGTTGTCCATGCTTGCTTAGCATAAAAAACTCTTTTTATTGGAATTCTTATATGAAGGAATGTAAATATTTCTGTCAGACTTACGATTTTATCATAGGTGGTTTTTGTTGGATTTTATGGGGTTTTTAAAAAAAAAATCTAAATTTATATCTAACATGCAATCAACAAAAATCTTTCAAATCTGTTTCTATCTCTGTGAGATGTACCTGTGCAGATGCATGAAATCAATTTTTTTAAACCAGATTCCTTGTTCATTTTATGTTACAGCACAATACAGATAAAATACAGATAACTATGAAAAGCTTTTAGATTACACATTGGTAGTGGATAATTAGATAATGAAGTGCTGTTAAAAATGAATGGAAGGTAAAACATACATATATACATACATTAAAATGCATAGTACTACAAACTAAATAAACAACAATATTGAAATTAAGCAGTAACGCTGACATATTTTGACATATCAACAACAAATATACAGCTCACAGTATCTTAAATAAAAAAAAGATATTAAGTTTAAAGCACAAATAGATTTTTCAGGGGTCTAGAAGGGTCTTTATTTGGGGTTTGGGTTTTGGTGGTGTTTTTTTGGGGGGTGGGGTAATTCTATTGACAGTATTTATGAAGGAATTATCATATATAAATGTATACTGGATTACAAATAACAGGAACTCCACATTCCAAAGCAATCTTAGGATATATTTCAATATCCTGTTTTGAGATATTCTTTGCTATTTTGTAACAAGAGAAGTTGTCTATTGAACTGATTTTTGAACAAGAAGACAGAGGGCGGGGCATTTTGGAAATGAAGTATTACAGTTTCCAGCAAAACATGGTTTTCAATATGCTTTTGTATCAAGTATAAAGAATCCATTTACACTGGGGTATCAGGTAAAAGCCTCTCATTTTTATAAAACTAAAAGAAGACACTGAGAAACCTTTAAAGAAAATTAACAGCTTTTTTTAAAAAACAAATCTGTCATCCACCTTCCCTGCAGCACATAAACCACTAGGACATAGGCATCCTACCTTGATTAATGATATATTCAGTATGGGAATCCATTATCAAACATTACTGGCACACTGCTGCCTAAGAAAGATCTCTTAACCCTAATTAACAATGCAAAGTATGTTAGATATTATAATATGGTGATTTTTTTTTTTTTCAGTAGCAGCATACCATTTTTCTGAAAAAAAGAAACACATCAGGAAATACACAAGAAATTTATAATCCTCATACAATTTTACCCAGGGGAAGAAAAATGAAATATCAGTCTTCAGATTCAATAAAGATTAGAAATGCTGTTAAAAGGGCAGTGGCCTGAAATGCCCCCACGCTCCATATTTCTCAGGTAAATAGCAAAGGAAACATTTTTAGGTCTGATCATAGAGATGTGCAAAACAACTGTCCTGGGTCTTGCTGGGATGGAGTTAATTTTCTTCAGCGTAGTTAATATGGTGCTGTGACTTGTATTTGTGATCCCAACAGTGTTGGTAACACACCAGTGTTTTGGCTATTTCTGAACAGCATCAAGGCCTTCTCTGTTTGTCATGCTGCCCCACCAGCAAGTAGGCTGGGGATGCCCAAGAAGCTGGGAGGAGACACAGCTGGGACAGCTGGCCTGAACTGATGACATCATGCTCAGCAATAAAATAGAGAGGAGCAGGATGTATGTAGGTCAGCTATCTTTTTGGGGGGAACTGGCTGGGCTATTAATAGTTGGTGAGCTATTGCCTTTGTACCACTTGTTTTGTTTTCTTTCTCTCTTCTTCCAATTCTCCTTTACTTATTAAACAATTTTTATCCTGACCCATGAGTTTTCTTGCTTTTGCTTTTCCTTTCCTCTACCCTTCTCCCACTGAAGGAGGAGTGAGGGAGTATGAGCGGGTAGCTATGTGGTGCTTAGCTGCCTATCAGGATTAACCTCCAACAATGGTATAGTTTTGTAATGGACGAGAGTCTTTTTAAAAGGTCATTTTGTAGCATGAGTCAACCTGGTTTGCTGCCAGGATGATTTTACATTTCAAAAAGAGTTTGTACCAAAAAGTGCCCATGTGCCATGTCTCAGGTGACAAGACCTGGCTGACTGCCCATTCACATCTGTTCCAAATATGCACCCCTGGAAAGTAATGAAAATCCTGTAACCACAAGTTCAATTTATTATTTTTTTTCACAGCAAACAACAAGCTTTTTCATGAACTGAGCAATAACTTTAGATCAAATATGAGGCCTATAGAATGGGAACAAGGATAACAATTGACAGATGACCTCATCTAAGGATTTCTAAACTTAGTAGATGAAGGCAGAAGGAACAGATAAAAGGAAAACATAAGCAAGTATTAAGACAGTTTTCATTTTGGCTTTCGCCTCCAGTTAGATATTTAGTTTCAGAGGGACCAGAAAGCGTAAACAGAAGACATAATGAGTTCCTAGTTATGAAAGAAGTTTCAGGGAAAAAAAGTAGAAAGTAATCATAACCATCCCCACCCCTAGGATACCTCTATTTTTTGTGAGGACAGGGTAAAAAAACAAGGATGGAATTTGGACCCAAGTTAGACCTCTCCAGAATTACTTTTTTTTTTTGTAAAATGCTGAGCGTCTACACCTTCCATTTATGTTCTTTCCAAAATGACTGACTTTTGCAAGTGATGATTTTGCAACTTCAATTTAAATCTGTTGCATATTCATGCATTTAGATGCTTAATTCTAGACATGTGTGGTTAGAACATATCAGCCTTGGACTATATGATAAAGGACCATGATTTCCCAGTTCTGCTTTCTATATGCAATGGAAACACTAGGACACTTTTGCTTTTCAGGTTTCAAGCTTCTGACTTTTAGAAAGCACTCTTTTCTGCCCTGAGGTGTACTGAAGACAAGGATGTTTCCTCGTCTTCTCTATTTTTTCTCTCCTGTTCACCACTCCATTTGGAGACACACTCCGCTCCCAGCTCCTATCCCGTTCTCTGGAAAACTGAAGTGTGATCATTCGTGATCCTGCATTGCTATAGAGCAGCAATAACTACTAGTATTTAAATGACAGAACTGAGGAACATCACAAACCTTTCACCCACATACAAAGTATGACTTTTATAAAAGTGCCTTCTCTAGCAAAGCAATACATACATTTTAGAACAAATCGGACAGAAGTTCTAACAAAACAGACAAGCCTAGAGACAAGAGTAAGAGAAAAAAATACCACAAGTGACAAGTGTGAATCACCTCTCTCAAGTGTTGCAGGAACTTCTCCAGCTCTTAGTTAATGACAGTGGTGTAAGATCCTACAATTTCTCATCCTCACCTCTCTGTTAGGAAATGGGAGCTGTTGCTCTGCAATGTGGACGTTACAAATTACCCAGATCTTTTGTTACACCCAACCTAGTTGATTAACAGTGATATCACACACAAAATCAGGCATGAAAAGACACATAGATTTACCAGAAGGATCTAGAGACTTTCTACTAAGCAAAACCCACAAAACTTTCAGAATCCTGAAGACAACAGCAAAGAAATTAATTAGGTTTAAGCAAAAGTTCCGTGGTGCCACCTTTTACTGACACAGTGGAAAAATTATGTCTATTAAAAAAAAGAGAGAGAAAGAAAGAAAGAAAAAAAGCAGTAACAAAGCATTACCAAAACTGTGACAAGTTCATCACTTGTTCTTTACAACCATATAAAATTTTATTGAGCATTTGATGTTCTCCATATATTCATGTGTACAGAGATAGACATACAACTATATAGATGACTTGTGATAAAGTATGTGGTTATGAGTAGTGTTTATTCTAACTTACCTTTTCTAAATACCAGATTAAGCAAGGTACTTCAGTGGTGTTCTGCTTTATAACCTATAAAATAAACTGTTCTTCTGAGAATTCTCTTTGTTCCAATGCTAATTTATGGATTTGTTTTATCAGGAGTTATTGGATAACAATCTTTAAGTCACCTTGGTTTGTTCTATCAGTGGTCCAGCTCCCCAAAACAGCTAAGAAAATGCTTAAATTTTCCATCATGTGTCTTTAATAAAAAGTAATTCATTTCGAAGAATGAAACATACTTTTCTTGATACCTCAAGTGTTTGCCTCTGACAAATATAGATATATTTGCATTCTGGGTGATAACTTTCATTCTCTCTAGTTTTCAGCTCTAGATTTTTCTATAATAATATCACACCTATTACTTTAAAGTACACATTTTGCTATTTGAGATTTCAGGAAAATTTTCTAAGCCCCATCTCTAAGTACCAACTGTTGCACACTGTAGAAAAAACAGGCAGAGCCGTAAAACAAGGTGTGCATTGTGGATTGTACTGATGCATTACCTATGACCATGGCTCATCTGGCTGCTAGGTTAACAGGTCACTGGCATGGAGCCACCAACTTTCAGAGAACAGCCTCTCTCATGGTATTTTGATATTTCGCCTGCTGGATTTGTCCCAACAAGGAAGTGCTGGAGCATATGAAAACTGGGAGTGGAGCTGGGAAGCTAACCAAAAGATTTCAAACCTCAAATGTTTAGGTTAAATGCTAATGTGGTCTTAACCAGCTCACCCATCCCTAAATATTACAGCATCAGGAATGATGATTTAAAATTACAGGAATGATACAACAGTGCCAGCCACTGTTGAGTGCATTCTACATTTCTTGCAATCGCTTCTGCACCAATGAGCACACTATGAAAATATTTCGGGCATAGTTACAGTAATAACATTTCACCTTTTCCTAGTTCTTTTTAAGCTTATCATTGTAGACTACCTGGACATGCTGTCCATTTGCTGTCCTTGTTCCTGAGCTGCTGGAGGAACAAGCTAAATAGGATCTGCTAAATAGCCAGATACCAGTGTTGGCAAAAACCCCAACCTTATATTCCAGCAGAGAACATGGCACTATCCCACATACCAGTACAGTTCAGGTCTCACTCCAGACAAAAGTAAACTAATAGTTTAGTGCAAGATCTTGGTTTTGGATGTACAAGATCCACCAGTATAAAAAGACAGTATTCAATCCTATATGGGAAGGAGAAATCTTCAAAGTGTTTTAAAGGGCCTTTATCATTCTGAAGCACATTTACTGTAGAGCTTTTACTGCTAAAACTGCACACTTCAGTTTTGGGGTTTTTTTAATCATGATGCTGAACCAAACAACAGTACCAAAAAACCCAAGGGTTTGTTAGCTCAAACAGACCAAACTGATTTTTTTCTTTCTCACTGAAGCTGATGAGACTGTTGGTTCATTAATATCAGTAAGGCACCCAACTGTCACCCCTGTCAGAGAGAGCCTACTGCCAGTGACATGGCAAAAGATCACTGGGGTCGGTCGCTCCCGCCTGCTCAGGTTGTCAGGAGAGCTCAGCAACACATTTTTTCTGTCCTATTACTTATATTACTTACAGGTCAAAGTGACGGCATCTTCCTTCGCCAGTATTGTCTTTTTTTGTACTGGGCACAGGTGCCCCAGCGCTGGCAGTGGGGCACTGCAGGGGCAGCCCCTGTGAGGAGAGGCCGGGGCAGCCCCAAGTCGGTTCCAGTCAGTTCCAGCCGGTCTCAGCTGGTTCCAACAGACTCACTGCAGGACACGGCTGGGCCCCTCAGCCAAGATGGTTGCCTCCAGAAAACATATTCAGAGAAAGGGCAAAACACTGTCTGGGAGTGAGGAATAAGGGGGAGAAGTGTGAGAAACAGCCCTGCAGACACCAAAGGCAGAGGAGGAGGAGGGAGAGGGGGTGCTCCCAGCGCCTGAGAGGAGACCCCCGTGTAGCTGGGCAGGGGCAGTCAGAGCTCACCCCTGCATTTTCTGCTCTCCATACAGATCCTTGAAAGGATTAGTGGGTATTTTACACACCACACCTTGTATGTGCAAATCTAGTTGAGCAATTAGGAAATAAAAAAGCAGGAATAGAGCTGAAAAAGCCTTGAGTGTTAGCTGTGGGTGAAAGCTCTGGGCCAGAGAGAGTGACCCTGTGGAGGGACACCAGCTTCTGGGTGCAGCTACATGGCTGTCACTGCCAGTATGCCTGCGTGGCCCAGCTGTATGACCCAGGGCCCAAAAAGGTTTAAAAATATAATTCCTTCAATTGTATCTTACCGTGGACATTTTAAACTGCATTAAGAGGCATAACGAAATGTTTTGAGTCATTACACTATCAGACTTTCGATTTGTTGGGCCGCTGAGGGGAAACCTGAAAGCATTCAATAATGTCTCGATATTTAAGTGCATAATGGTAATGTAGAAGAAACAAATGTTTGTTTTATCAATACAATATAAAGCGTTATCATGGACCATGTAAATCAAATCATAAATCACAAAGCTCAAGCTAGTCCCGCCAGCCCAGCAGCAGGCTGTAAGATTCATTAATGTGTTGGTCTGATCTCCAATACACTGCAAAAATAACGTAAAATGTTTCACTGCCCAATGCTGAAAGACCTGAAATGAGGAGTGATAACAAAACATGTTTTTTCACAGCAAGACTGCCAAATGCTACAGTAATTAACATCCTGCACAAGCCTACAGCTGCCTGGGGGGCTGTAAATCAGCACCCAGTTTGGACATTTAAGCCTGTTTTACCTTCTTCAGTCTCAGCAGCTTGAACATTTACTCCTCATACTAGTTATTTTACAGTTAGGCCTGCAGGGTAGGTTTGGCAGACAATGATTTTAGAAAAGATAACTCTGAAGAAACATTTGAATGAAGTTAGGAGAAAATACCGCAACTAGGAACAATGAACACACACTACAGTCCAAGCTTTCAGACTGAGAGCATGCATCATTCAATTTTTTAGCCAACACTGGGAAAAACAGAAAAAAACCCCTTGTGTTCAGTTAAAGGTGACACTTTCTATCAGAGGCAATGACAGATGTCAAATAAATGCTTAGTGGGAATGGCATCACCAAGGACACACATGGCTCCAATACAGTGGAAGGGCTACTGACTTGTAAATGTTTAACAGTTCTAAAAAATCCTCCTCCTACAAACCACTCTGTTTCCATTAGAATTAAAGAACACTTTGACCAGACAGCCTCCCACAGCACTGCAGTTATTCCTAGAAGTTAAAGCACATCTCCTGAAAGTTAGAGGACAACAGCGATCAGTATAAAGGAGGTAGGAAGTTAAATGAGGGGCACTGGATTTTTGTTTCTTGATTCTTCATGCACTTAAAAGTGAAAATTCGCTGGAGAGGCTTTGTTTGTAAGTATAGATAGAATGCACCAACCATTTAATGAAGAAAATAGGGGTGATGAGGTATTTGTAGAAAGATTTAAATGTTTCCGAGTTCTTTCTTGAAACCTTTTTTCAAACTATTATATTACCACTGTTCTCTAGGAACTGTCAGAATTCCTTTCGAACATAGTCAGAATTCCCAAGCAAAATTTTCATGTCAGGTGAAATCTTAAAATGGAAAAAAATATGTTATTTATTTTCCTCAAGAAGATTTGAAATTAAATTTAATTCAGGCATCCAAAACAGAAAGTATAAACAAAAAATAATTTCACCTTGTAACCAAAATCTTCCCCCCTGAGCATATTATCTATCTCTATTATCTATCCATACAGTTATAGACACAAGGCTTAACAGCTGCAAGATGGGTAATTAAAGGGGACTAGAGAGAAGCAAAGTTATCTAACCTGCCATGGTGTAAAAAGCATTGTGGCTTAAAGGCAACAGTTTTGATACAGGTCTGTGGGTGATTTGCCTTTGTGGAAGTTGTTGAGAGTATAGGAATACAAATGCTAGTTTGCAGACCTTAGTGAATAATAACAAAAACCTTCTAACCTTCTGATATTTATCACAGCTATTTGTTCTGTGAACCACACAATCCTGCTGCTATTTCCAATTAATTTTATATTCTATTTCTTGAATACTACTTTTTGAGCCCTCTCCACAAAAATTAATGACACTAGAGATTCCTATGTCAGTAGGAGCTCAAGTATCTTGGAAAGGAAACATATAGACAGGGTAATTGGGTATGAAAGTATACTTTAAACATTATCTCTCTGCAGTAAACCTTATGATTCCAAATAATTCAGTAATCTCTTCTCTATTTATTTTAATGGAATTTGTTGTGCCTTTCACAATGGGGAGCGAGTAAACATGTTCCATTCTTCCTGCATTGTTTATTCTGCATTAAATATGTTATTTATGCAGCATGTCTTATCTGAAAGGGTGCCCTGCTGTACAGCATTAACTTCTTTATTGTAGAAAATTAGCTGTCTCTAGAATGGAATACATTCTGTGTTGTGTTTCCATGAGCACATGCAAAATGTCTTAATTCCAGTTTCTACACACATTTTCTGCCTAAAATATGTACAGGTGAAACAGAGGGACTGGTGAGGAAAAAGAAGGTCATTCTTCCCAACTCTGATTCTAAAAAAAGATTCTGCTTACAGCAAATATCAGTAATGTAACCATTCACTTTTATGTGTCTCATTTGATCCAACAGGAAATAATGTGTAAGTATGCAAAACAAAACTGAATATCAGCAATACTACCTAGTTTTTAGGTGGCAACCAAGAATAATGCCTACACATATTGTGCAGTGGATAATGAGGGAGCTCGGCTACCAGCTGAAACTGAAGCAGAAACAACCATTATCATTGTCATACAAATCATTAGCAGGTTTTAAGGAAATCTTTTAATGGATGAGGTCTGGTCTTATTCCAAAAATAAAAGGGCTTTAAAAACTAGAAACAAAGGTCTTTAACAAAGATTACATAAAATTATTTGCATATTATATGCATCATTAAATTTTCCCAGGACAGGAGTAAGCATAATCTCTTTGGTCCTGCTGAAATACTAGTCCATCACTGGAGAAACTAAGAAGGCAAAGATCTGAGGAGATATCAGAGATATAGAGATATACTTTGAAAAATTTTCCCACGTACTAAGAGGAAAATATTAACTACTGGATATTTTATTAACAAACAAAACCCTTTAAATTGTCCTAACAGTTTTATATGGATGTTGATGCATCTTTGCTATAGGGTTTACACTCATTTTACTGTTTCACGTAAAACTGTTTCAGTACAGAATTTTTTTGGATCCAAAGCATTCATTATTAAGGCTAAAATGATGGCTACAAAGGGTTAAACGGCTAAAATTCATGATGGATGTCATCTTTCTCTTAGGAAACAGTGGGATGAAGGACACAGCAGTAGAGATTACTATGTTTCAGAGGGATGGTTTCTTCATAAAGCAGAAGTGTGAGCAGTGGAATAGAGTTAATTCTCTATGTCTTTAAAAGCTTGGCTAAGAAAACCCAACAAAATTCACAGATGCCTGACTGTGCCTCTGATAAAACACAAGAACTTGCCAGTAGAAGGTATACGTCTGAGAAAAAAACATTTAAAGCTTTATGGAAGGAAAGCTACTGTGAGAGTTTCACAGTTCTTTTGGGACTCTGTTTTGAAAACAAAACTCATAATGTCAGTACTAAAAAGCCCTATTGCTTTTAAAACTTATGTGAGAATACTATAAGTTAAAGAGCTCTTTGTTTTCTTTTCATATGTAACAGTGGGATTTTTCAAGTATCTGTTTATGACTTTTACAGTCAACATGTCTGAGCATGGCTGAAAACAGAAGTAAACACCAAGTAATCAATGCACAATATTCTTTACTTTATTCCCTTCTTTTATTTCTGCCTTCCTGTCTCTTTGGGAAAACTGGTCATGTTTCACATTCTAGAGGATAAAATAAATAAAAATTTGTCCTATATAAAAGACTAAGCATCCTCTGAGAAGAAAATTTCTTCCTGGCTAGCCCAGCAATACTTTTATGCTTTCATATAATTGAAAAATCTATTTGAAATTTCTGATTTAATACTAGAAAAGCACAAGCCACTTTAGAATATACAAAGTGAATTATTACAGCCAAGTTCCTTTACCATGGCCATAGTCTCAGTCACTAGTATATTATACTTGTATATTTATATAATATGTATTATATATTATAAGAGTTATAAAAAACTGCAATTTTACCACACATAGGATATTCCATTTCAGCGATCCTATTTACTGTGGTCTTCTGGAAGTAAAGCTTAACCTTGTAACAGTACGATTAACTGAAGTAAAAAAAACCACTAGAAAACAGACAAGTTTTTGAATAGAACTTTGCAGTTAGTATTTTCTGATGTTTGTGTCGGACTACAGAACCTAAATATACCTTTAACATAACCCTTTTTGATATGAAATTACACAGATGTTCTTTTCCACTTAATTTATGTAAGCAAAGCTCCATATTGTGTGTAGCTGGACATCACAAATGGAGTGTTACCATCTCACAGTTTCAGTTCCATCCCATATAGAGTTTTTACTTCAGGCTGCCATTTTTTCACAGTCCCAGTAGACACCAAGTATTTTTCTGAATCTGTTAACACACAGAAGAGGGAGGTGCACACCTGCAAGAGGTGTTTACACCCTCACACAAATGAAAATGATGAGTGTACTGTGAGAATATTTTGATATAGTGATGATTTATCTTCCATAAGGCTTTGCTTCCCTTTAGAAGAGAAGGGTAAACCCCCCCTTGGTTGCAGATGCTCATCTTTTGTGATATTTATTTATCAGAACATACAGTTTGCCTTCCCAGAAGCAGGAGAGGTAGTCCTTTTTCTGAAAACCTCTGCCAAAGGCTTAACGTATGTTGAGTGTTGCCAGCTCTTGAGATCTCTTCTCGAATGTGATCCAAGTTTGGTTAGATCTGGAGCCAGCTTTGCAACAGTCTCTTACAAAATCCACACACACACACAACTGCCTGTCATGCTCACTTACATCTGAGACAGAGACCAAAAATGTGGGGCCACCAGAAGTCATCAGGGCTCCTCCACCTTCACATCTGAGCATTCCCACACTTCTTCATTAAATGAGTTACAGAACAACATGAGCAGTTCAGGCAGCTTCTCTTCCTCTTTTGCCTCTCCTTTTCTTTTAGGAATTAGTTAGGTCCTAAGTTCTTCCTTTAATATCCAGCCTGCCTCCAAAATAGGAGCTTCTGGACAGATTTAACCCAGCCTAGGGTTAAAACCTAGGCAGGATACCACAGGGCTGCTTCATTTCCCTAAAGCCTTGTAGAGCATTTTCCAAAAATACAAGAAATTGGACTGAGGTGTGGTCTGAGAGCTCACATAACCTGTTGGTCAAGTCTGGCTAACTGGAAGGCTGACAGGGAAAATGTAAATTTAGGGGAACTGCATCTGTTGAGGCAACTAGGAGACAACCCTAACACAGGTAAACATAGGGCACAGTTTACCAGAGACATAAAAAAAGAACAGAAACAATGAGGAGGGGGGACATTCACTGCAAGACACCCTCTTGTTATGCTCTAACGTATGCTCTCAGCTTTATCAGCCCAGCATGTTGTCACCCCTTGGAGAACTGAGTCCCTTCCAGCAGCCACTAATGCCCTGCAGGATGTTCCAGGCTGACAGAGGACACCTGGAAAATGAAGCTTTTTATTTACAGGATGTCAGAAGAAATATGCCAACCCCATAGGAACAAGGCAATGCCAGCGGTAAAATACAGCTCTGTGTTCAGACACATAACATTTGAGAGATAGAAGTCATTGAAAAGACAACAGAGTACAGTATAATCTTTCTCCCCAAAAAAATTGGGCCAACCTCAGGGCTTCTAGGATCTGATTTATGGTTTTGAGCGTTTAGATTGCTAAAACATACACTGTTGAGTAATTCATTGTTGTACTATTTACTGCACATCAAGGAAAGCTGTTGCCTAAATGCTTGCATAACTCATTCTAGACAACTGAAATCCCAAAACATCTATTATAAGAGGCAGATACACAACCATAAATTGTTCAAAAAAACTATGAAATTAGTGTGGTTAGAAATGTGCAAATATATATGGCTCTAAATATATGAAATCTTTTCAGCTACATTAGATTCTTTTACTCTTTCCATTTTTTTTCTTTAAAAATGTTCCTCATTTTCTTCATAGGAGTCTTTAACTTAATGTGAAAATGTGAGACTTAACAAACACAATGATCAATTTGGAATCCTATTATTAAATATCTTGTTTATTTGCAACATACCTTGTTAATGCCAAGGGATTTAGTGGGACTTAATAGGTGTTAAAAATAGGTGTGAAAAATAAAATTAATTTACCAAATAAACTTTGAGAGAGGCCTTAAACATTAAATCCAGGAAGTATTGGTTTTGTTTCTTCATCTCATTCGAGAGGGAAGGAGTTGTTTTTATTCTATTTTCAATCTCCACAGACTTTTCTTTTATACAAGACACAGTGTCTTGGTATACCAGGTACCCCACTAAGAATGCTATGTTGTCTGTTTGAAATTGCTTTATGTGCCACCTTACCCTTTTCCTGTCACCTTTTTATTCATTACACAGAATCTTCCTACAGAAACAGCTTATGGTGTTTTCTTGCTTTTGTTTTACACGGAGACAATCCACAGTTTATTTTAGATTGTTGAAGAGAGTGTCAGCCCTAAAATAGTCTGAATGCAGATTTAAAACTGCCAATCTGACAGGAAACACAATAGCATTTTATGATCTCTCTGGTGGCAAAACTATCTCAATATTTATGCAGTTTGCTGCACTTCCAGTTTTGCTGATTCAGCTATCTGCAAAGTACAATCTAACCAGATCAATGAGCCCAGTAAAATGCAAGACTAGGAAAAGTCTGTACCTGCATAGTTTAAAGTACATGAAGCATTCAGAAAAAACTTGGATGCAAAGTGAGGACCTCAGCCTGAATATGCAGTTCTTAACACATTATATAATGATCTTTAGTCCTCGAATTCATTGATTAGTCAAGGACAATGTGTCAGATGTGCCAGATATGACTTTTCATAAAAGAAATTCAGGCAGACAGTCAAGAGAACAGAAACTTATTAAAGCAATGTCCACATAGAGTGAAACAAGATAGGCAAGACTATCTGACAAGTAAATAAATAAGATAAATAAGCCGTATTTTAGATTATTTGAATTAGGGTAAGCTACACTATTAGAAACAGAAAAGGTAGCTCTTTAATATTAGTAGGGGGGAAATGGACATAAAAAGAAAACCTGCTAGTGGAGAGGTAAAAGATGAGTGGAACAACATAGCCAGGGGCTCTACATCTGAGTGCTTCACAATAAATTAACTAAATTAATCTTCATGATGCCTTTATAAAGTAACATTCTCATTTCACAGATGAATGAACAAATCACAGAGGAGGAAAGTGGCTGATCCAATTACCAAACTCATATCTCACAGTCCTTCCAAGCTAAATTGCAAAATGAATTTTGAATGTTTTTCAAAAAGTAAATAAGAGGGGGGGGGGGGGGGGGGGCAGGGAATGGCAGGGAGAAAGATGCAATACAGAGTCTTACTGACCAGAGATGTGATTTTCACTGACCATCCATTAACTTTCAAACTTAATGCCTTGACATTTTGAATAGTAGCTACAGCATCCTCAACTACTTTAAAGAGGGGGTTTAGTGCATATCTATAGTAAGTATCTAGTATCTAGTAGTCCCTTTCACTGAGAAAGCAGTCTATGCAGATTGATTCATTTGTGTTAGTCAGACCTAACTTCTCTCTATTCTCTTCACAACTACTCCAAAACCTAAAAAGCCAGTTTCGTAACAGCTCCTTTAAACCTGTGAGTAGTAGGCATATGTCTGTATGAGCAAGTAGTACAGTGTAACAGAAGTAGATCTGTGATGTGAAATAGCTGGTGCTGAGTACCCAACATCTACTCTATACATATTTCAGGGATTTTACATCAGATTAGTTCTAAACAACTGAACTATTAACAGCTGGAACACATCATATTCACTCCTGAAACATACCTTCTAGTTTAACTTCATTCAAAAGCAATCCAGCTGGTTGCTTTGAGATCATTCCACAGTGCAAACCATAACATAGCAAAGGGGACAGTCTTGCTGTTTGCCTCAAAATCATGCTTATCCTACAAAAGCCTTAATGTAGACCTGCCTTCACTCTCACAAATTCATCACTGTGTTATACACAAAACCTTGTGTTCCTGATCTTGTATTTGATGACTGGGTGAACAACACAAGCGTGCCACTAAGACCTGGGAACTTCAGAGTTCTGATGTCTGAGGTATCATTGATCCTCAACATCCATGGGACAGAATCAGCTGAGAAGGACATGTTTACCTACAGCATACATGATTATGCAGATTGGCTTGAACATACCATAAGACTTGGGCTGGCTTGGCATGCAAATTATCCCTTAGGGAAAGAAGAGACTTGCCTACAAGAGGAAAAAAAAACCCCAAAAAACAAACAAAAAAACAAACCAACTTAAAAATATTTGTCTGGAATTGGGATGCTGTAGGAACAAAAAAATCCCAATCTCAGAACAGACACATCTGTGGCCTTCCTCAGCTATGAAACATGTTTGGTCAATTTCAACCAGAGCCACAAATCATTATTATCTGGGTCAAGGGGCTGCTGCAAAGACTGCTTTGACCCACAGTTTGAAGGCAAAATTGGCAAAGTATTCCTTAAAGTTTCCAGGAATGCAGCGAGTTACCTTAGCAATTTCCTTCTCACTGTGATGCAGACAATATCCCATGCAATGCCTCTAAGGAGTAATCACAGCTGTCATTCCAAAGTTAACATCTTAGACTATTAAATCTCTAATTTGGTTTATTATTTTAAAGACTTACCTTCTAGTCATTTAGACAAGCCTTGCAAAGCGCTGGGAGCCATTCCAAATTAGAAATGAAATTAGAATCTAAGTCTGTAAGAGAAATCTCTGTGCATTTCCCGATCAGCAGGCATAC
Source organism: Falco biarmicus (assembly GCF_023638135.1). Lineage (NCBI taxonomy): Eukaryota > Metazoa > Chordata > Aves > Falconiformes > Falconidae > Falco > Falco biarmicus. Next base: position 62,141,958 of record NC_079290.1, read on the forward strand.
TCTGTTCCAGTTCTGCTCCCATAGTCAAAAAGATCCAGGAAGGGAAAGGATCTGAGTATACTCTGATACTTACTGTATCTTTGTATTCCAAAAACGGCTGACTTCCAATAAATTGTAGATTCAACAATAAATGCTCTTGACCAAAAATAGTTCAGTGTTCAATTACCAAACGCATTTGCCTATATTGAGGATTCAGTTTTCCTGAATGCCCTGAACAAGAGGATGAATAGAAAAGCAACACGGTTTCCTGGTGATTGATACAAACTTACTCAGGATAGTCAAAAAACTGAGAAGTTGCAGAGGCCCTCTTTGTAATGAGTGACCAGAAGATAAAAAGGTAGGTGGAATTCAGTGTTGATAAGTGCAAAGTATTGCACAAGAGAAAAGTATTTCTAAATAGATTAAGATTATGAGTTCTAAATTAGTACTGCAGTTTAGGAATAGACATTTTTAAGCAAACTGAAAACTGCACCTCCCTGCTCAGCAGTGGTCAAGAACATTTAATAAGCAATTAGAAAAGCAAACAGAAAACCTCTTCATGCTACTAAGAAAACAAGTCTACCTACTTCTTGAATACCAGTCACAATTGGTCTAAGGAAGCACATAATGGATAGCAGAAATATAGAGAATATTTGATTAAGAATTATGTGAATAGTACAGCTTTCATACAAAATGAGATGAGGACACTTCAGCTTTGAAAAACAATGACTAAGAATTATATGAAATATTTCTGTTAATTTCTGCCAAGAAAATGCTTCTAGCCCCTGATAGGTGGACAATGCTGAATCCTTAAAATTCTTCAAAGCTATTTAAGCATGACTGGATAGCATGATTATGAGGCACGATTATTATAGGAAAATCATTTTACTAAACTGAGATTAAGGGATGTTCCAACATAATATGAGCTGATATAAAATATGACAGGGTGTGCAGACTTGTAAGCTCTTCTCTCCAATGCATATTTACACAAGCATATAAACTGCCTCAGTCAGATGAAAAGGGTCTTCCAAATTCTGTTTCCCATAACTCGGTTGTCTTGATTGGCATGCCCTGTTATACCATCGGCTTCACATAGAGCTAGTTTTTTTCCTTCTAACACCCACCATTGTCCTTATCATTGCCAAGTTCTTGAAATTCTACCTATTGGGGTTCCGTTTTTTAGCAAAGTAATGAGCATATTCACAAAGGTTAGTTTGGATTCAAATGTTAATGGACAGTTTTAAAGGATGTTAAAGTTCTTTCAAAGGACAAATGGGCATTAAATTTGCTAAAAATGACAGGACTGAAGTCCTAATGTTAAATTAAAAGTAACATATTTTTAAATGAAATTAGGAGATGGTTACATTATTGGTGTATATTTTATACATGGAGACATTCACTATAATTATCTTCGCTTATTATTTGCACTGCTTTTACTATCATGATCTCTTTTTCTTCCTAACAAAAAGTATTTATACTTAAGTGTTCAAACTATTCAGAATACAGAAACAGGTCTTTGCCACAAGGTACAGAGTCACAGGCACAGGAGGAAAATGGACATTACTGAATGTTATCAGAGTAACACATGTTTCTGGGGCTCTACATGAGTAGAAAAAATCAATTTCAATCATGCTGCTGAACCTGTTTTTTTCCCACAGACAGTAGCCATTTCAGAGGCAATCCTCATAAAGAATATGTCAATAAAATACTACTCCTTCTTTTGCGTTAAATTGAAAAACATTACATTTGAAGACCAAAAGCATAAGCTTCAGGGTTTATGGTGGAACATGAACTAGTTGAAATAGTTTTTGGCTGAACACTAATTGACCATTCCTAGATATAACACAGAAGGTGAGGTATTTCGTTGAAAATCTCACTGAAGAACATTCACAAGGGTAAGATCTGTTTCAAGACAGGATTGACAATTTGACATGGAAAGTGTGCAAAGAGAAAGTACTACAGTGAAACTTTGTTTCTAACCTGTTACATCAGGAAGTATTAGATGCACTGATCAAGGCTAGCCACCACAGCTCCTCTGGCAGGAGCAGGGTGTGACAGCAAGAGGCATAGCTGCATGTCAGCCACCTGTTTCTCACAGAGGACGAGGTTCTGTCAGTCAGCTTGTAGCTTTCTATCCAGTATCACACTGACAATTGGAAAATTAGAATTTGAAGCTCAAACCCAAGTCCACTTCTGGTTTTGAGGTTATAATTTTCTTGGTGTTACATACCATTATCAAGGGGTGAATGAAGAACTCAGACATTCTGGGCACTCTGCTGGCATGCTGAATTATATTTGCACTTTGCAAATATGAAATAGCATTTATGTTCCCAGAATGCCTCAAATATTGGACAACAAATTATTGCACTAAGTTTGTTATTATCACATCTGTTTTTCCCTCCATACAAAATCCATTCATTCAGTTCCACATCCAGGCAATTTTTTTCAAGGATTATGTCATGAATGCCAGAAACAAGGCTATTACACAGTATCTGGAAAACTCTTGTATTGATAAGATAATCTACAAAAATCTTGTGACTAGAACTGAGTTAACATATAAAGGATAAGTACTCTGATGACAGGCATGGAGCAGAATGTAAGATAACATGCTTTCCAAAAACAGGACCTGGTGACAAAATGTAGTTTAAATAAGGGTTTTGTTTGATTTTCTGATTTTAAGATACAGTGAAAGTATTAAAGCTCGCCATGGCTGGGTCAAAATGTGGTAGTGAAAAGGTTATTAGAAAACTTATTATTTCTAGCATTCACAGGACATAGTAATTTAAACATTAAATTTAAACATAAAACTTTGGTGCCTGTGTGTGTTTTGGGGTTTTTTTAAGAGCCAGGTTATAACATATGGAACATGTAGGCACCGTGTAACATTTCTATTTCTTTATAACATATAAATTGTTTGATGGCTTTTTCCATAAAAGTAGTTCACTTTTTTAATGACTCTGTTAAAAATATTTTTTTAAAAAAACATCATTGTAATGAGGATTGCCTGTATAATTCGCAACAGAAGAGTACTAGAAACCCCAGGTTCAGTGGTCCAAAAAATGACAGAATTGTAATTCAATTTAACCATAAAAGGTTTACAAATTCAGGATTAAAGTTTTCATGACAGGTCCCACAATTCCACATTAAAAAAAAAATTATTTAATTGGCTTTAGTTTGAGAGTAATCCAGCAGAACAGACTCTTAACAGGTTGCATATGATTTTTATAATAACTCGTATAACATTGCCTTCCCTGGTTTATTTGAGATAGGCTTTTCATACAGCTAATTGTCTTAGGCAATTGGACAAGCTGAATAATATACTGAGTGCATGTGAAGGAAGTATAGAGCTGGGCATGGCCTATACCCTGAAGTATGCTGACATTTCACACCTGGCAAACAAAGCACTGTGCAGCACCCACTTCTGGTCTGTGAGAAAGTGAGACCACTAAAAACACATGGTGGGCATGCACTAATCCACCCTGGGAATCTGTGTTGATATTCCAGTTACAAAGATGGCTCCAGACCCTGTGTAAATGGGATGCATCTTGAATACAGTTGGACAAGTTTAAATTTGCAAGTGAGAGCTAGCAAGTCAGTAGGGAAACTAACTATTAAAACTCATTTCTGAAAGGAAGACACACAGCCTACCCATACCTGGAAGGTCTTACTCAGTCCAGTAACTGACAGTTCAAGATATATGATGCTCCTGACAAATTACTTTGCATAAAGACAAAAATGCTACAAAGGAGTAGTGTTGTCTCCTGAAAGGCTCCTTTTTGCACTCAGGACATTTAAGATCATAGAGGTAGCACAGCTGCTTTTAGACAATAGTTCAGTCACCCGGCAGGCAGGGGGAGAGAATAACAACAGCAAAAGCAAGGAAACTCATGGGATGAGATAAGAACAGTTTACTAAGTGAAGGAAAGATAAAGGGGAAGAAAAATGAGGCAAAGGCAATCACTCACCACGTCCCACAAGTAGACCAATGCTCAGCCAGTCTCAAAGCAATGGCTACCTCCCCCAAAGCCACCGCCCCTGAGTTTTTATTGCTGAGCATGGCGTTATATGGCATGGAATAGCCCTTTGGTCAGTTTGGGTCAGCTGTCCCAGCTGTGTCCCCTTCCAGTTTCTTTCCCACCCCTAGCCTAATCCTTAGAGAAGCAGAGTGGGGAAAAGGAGAGAAACCGTGATGCTGTATAGTGCTCAGCAATAGCCAAAACACCGGTGTGCTATCAACACTGCTTTAGCCACAAATCCGAAACACAGCACCATATGTGTTTCTGTGAAGAAAATTAACTCCATCCTAGTCAGATCCAGAACAAGTACCTCTCTAGCTGTTAAGCTCACCCACTTTAGGAAATCCATTCTCTTCTACCTGAGAAATTTAATTATTGCTTTTATCAGTCAGTGCCTTGGTCCCACATTTCTTGTCATGAGCATTGGGATATAGCACAAATGTGGACATTTCAGGTTTTGATACTGATGAGAATGCTTTTTCCCCACATTTTTTCTGGCAAGTTTAAAGTAGAAATGTTTTTGGTTTTATTATAAGAAAGTGATGAAAGTTTTCAAGTGTTTTGTTTCAAAGCATACTTACAGGCATAACAGGAAAATCACTAGTGTCTCATTATTCACTTGTCCTGACCCTCTCCCCCAGTGGGCATAATGGGTTTTTGAAATGAAGATGAAACGTGCTGTACGTATAAGATCAGAATATAGTAAAGCTGTGCCAGCAACATGCTATTGGAAGTTACTATTGCTCCTTCACAGCAATGATTTATATTTTCTGGGAAAAGTTACCTGTGAATATCACTGAAACACTTTTTGAAAAAAATTGATTTGCTGCTGTTTTCTTAATTTGGATTGACTGTCTCCCTTTTAGGTTCATACACAACTTGTTTAATCCCATATTTATATAGTGCAAGAGCAATTGCACCACAGCTCAGCCATTCCAACAAAGTTGCCACACTTCTTTGCAATAATAAATTAATAGTGTAATATTTCATAAGGCTTATCTAAAAAGGGTGTTGTTCAGGGATACCTACTACTTTTTGAAGTTCACAGTCTATCTCTCTTTAGCTTACCTTGCAATGATGAGTCCTTGATTCTGACACAGGGAGGTAATCTCAATCATAATACTTCTGTCCCCCTGGAGGTGACTTTAAGCAGATAATAATTTGGTAACCACTTACAGGGAAACTGTCAGTGTTAAAGTCTCATAGAGACTTCTGACTGTAAATGCCATATTCAATACAGTTTCTCTTTACTAAATCCCCAAAAGGGAACCATGTCCATCCTGCAGGTAAAAGTTACTGCTCTAGTCAAATTTTCTTCCTCTCTCAAAGAGGTAAAGTCAGTTTAGATTTGGTCTGCTGAGCCATTCTACAAAATCCAGGCCAAGAGATCATAACGGTGAAGGAGTAGATAGGTTTTCCCTGCAATCAACTGCATGGTCTCACAAAATGTTTTTTTTTATCATTTTATGATTGGTTTTCCCTCACATTGCCTCAATTTTGTTTCCCTCTATTCTCTGTATGATTCTGCGTATCTCTTATCAGCATGCCTGACACCTCATTTTAAATGCAGGATAGCTACCTCATCGTCAAATAAATGAGAGGGAGTGCTAAGCAGGTTAGAAAGCATAAGAGAATGATATAGAATATGGAGATAATATTGCAATGTAAGGTGTGAATTCAACTTGCACTGTCAACATTGTAAAAGTTAATGCTTCTACATAATGAATTATGCTTGCTTATATAAACAAAAATGATCCAAAACTGAAAACCAATAACTTTTATACCATGGAAAAGTCAACAAGACTATTTAATAAACCTGAATAATAAGCCATCCACCCCCACAAAACAGTAGAGTTGATCTGTTTGCTTCCTAATAACACATTTTGGATGTTCATTTCATAAATACTGCTAGACTATAACTTTAGAAACACCAGGGTTTGGATAAATATATATATACACCTCTGAGTCTAACAACATAAGCCAAGTGATATAAATTTAATTTTCTAAAGGAACTTCAATGATCAGATGTGTACTTTAAGCAAATTAGCAATCTGTTTCATATAGAAACCATTAAGGTCCTGATCTTGCAAAGATTTACAACCACAAATTCAAGTAGAAATTTATCCGTACTTGACTCTCAGACCCCTTCTGCAGCTCTGTCTTTCCTGACCAAATGTAAAACCTCATGCAATGGCTGTTACAGCTGCAATGTTCGCTTTCTTAGCTTTAACTATGTCAGCTCTCCCTTTGCTTCTCTTCACTGACACACTCCTTTTCTGCTGCTTCAGCTGTCAGTGATTTCACTCCACGTAGATTTACAGTCTGTTCCTTCTCCATCTCTGATTTAGTACCAAAAGTAGACACCTGTCCACCGAGCTGATCTTCAGTGCTTTCAGCTTCATGTTAGGGGAACACCCTGTGTTAACATTTGCTAATTGCCATTCAGGTCTCTCCCAAAAAATGTTCCTTCCAAAACCTATCTCTCCCCACAACGTTGTCAAAATTTTGGAAAGGGGCAGAAAACATGTGTGTTGCTACCCCGCTCTTTGGAGTGATTAGTAGTATCACACGGCTGGCTTATTGTGTGGTCCCTCTTTCCACCTTTTCATTTCTGTGAATGTCAGGTGACTCTTATCTTAGTCTAAGCTGGTAGATGTTTCAGGCCAGGCTTCTCTTTTTGTTCTATATTGCACAGTACATACATGAAGAACAGCTTCCTGCATGTGGCCTGGCCTCCTGGGTTCACTGACTGTGAGTAAGTCTAAGTTTGCCCTGTATATTCTGAAGATCTAGCAAAATTGTGTGCTGATTTCCTTGTGTAATGAGGGTAGAAGGAACACAAGGGGTTTGAGTGACAAACAAAATCAGCATCAAAGGGAAGAAAGCTGGGAATGGAGCTGACAGAACAGCATGGACTGATGTTCCTTCTTGAAGAAATGGGTGTTGAGAGAAATCAAGGTGATATACCTTACTGGATGCAGGGGATACTTGATACTCCTAGATTTCTCCCAGAAGATGCCAAAATAAGAGCTGAGAAATGAGTTCCTGGGAAACAAAGACAGATTCGAGGGGTGATATGCTCTGGCAGAATATGAGCACTAAAAGTTTTAACATGCAAAGAAACTCAGTGCTTTAAAAAATATCTAGTAGTGGTTGTGTCTTTCAGAAATGAAGATGATGGTTCACCCGATAATTGGTTATTACTTCAGGGAAAACTGAGTCTAAATATCCATAGAGTAACAGGTGATAACCCAATGTATCTACAATCATAGGCCTATGAGCCTGCCATTCCATGTGGTCAAACAGCTCATACTTCAATAGGGCGCCTGATGCTTGTCCTAGCTTGAGGAAACATTATATGGATTTCTTTTGCTCAGGAGTACATTACAATGCCATTCGGCTTCATGGGATGATTACACCAACTAATTAGACATACTGCCTGCAACTGCCTTATCACCAACACCGTACTAAACTGCAGCCAACTCAGCACAGAACTTTCTTCTGTGTTAACACTGGAGTGTAAAGAAACTCATATGAAGTTAATCACATGCCTTAGTGCTTATCCTTGAAAGTTACTGGCATTTAAAGAACAGCTTGGAACTAAAGTACATTTATTCTGGTCAATGTTGTCAGGCCCTAAAAAGCTATGGGCTCAAAAATTTAGTCTATAGCATAAAGAGTAAGAGAAACAGAAAATAAGAAAGAACACCTAAGCTGACCTCACCTGTAAAACTGTCTCAGCTTTTTGCATATGCGGACATAAAAATCACTGTTCAAGTCACAGCATTTAAACAAAGTACAAGATAAGCATCCAGTGGACAACAAAAACACCTAAGATGTTTTCTATTTCAGAACAAAAAAATGGTGTTCATGTATAATTTTATTTTTCCTGTGTTACTGCAAATGTGAGAGAAAAATATTTTTTTATAAGTTCAAGAAAACTGTTTGAGTAAGGGATATTCCTTTTGTAATGTGAAGCACATGTAAGATAATCAGCTCTTTGCATAGTGCCTACAACAGAAACTGCTTTCTGGATAGAAGTGTCCTTTTAAATTTTACTGGCATTAGAAGGTTTGAGCTGTGTGTTGCAGTGTTTTTTTCTGTTGGTTTTGTTTTTTTAAAAAACTTCTGGTAATTGCTTTAAAAGAACAAAGCTCTTTGTTTAAGGGTAGCTCAGGGAGATCATAATTGCCATAAGGAACAAGACTGTTTCCAAGTATTTCTGAATTGCTTCTCTTCTACATTAAATATTTAATGTCTAATGTTTGGCCAAACTGTAGAAATTCCCTCTGCAACATGGTCGATGACTTCAGGAAGAGAATGAAGACCTGTCAATTCAGTTTTCAATATGACTCTCTTTAGAAAACCACAGCTATCAAAGAGTAGATTTTTTAAAAGAAAAATAAAAATTCCAGGAGTACATGAACATGTCCTCAGTGAAAAATATCAAGCAATTAATTCCATGCCTTTGAATATTACAGATTCACAGACCATGAATCTAAGAAAGTGATAATCATGCTTTCCTCCATGAAGATCTTTTTTAATTTGTTTCTTATTTTAAAGTATTGTGGTTAATGTAACCTGGTTGGTCATACCTTCCCCTCCCCCTCATGCACCCAGTTCCTCCTGGATTTTGTCAGACCGACTTCTTACTCTTATCTCCAGCTAGAGCCAAGAGTGACGTTATCTGGTGGTATCCGGCAGCAAGGCTATAACCCAACAGCCCAGGAGGGAAGTGTGTCAAGGCTTCTATTGACCAGTAAAATCCTGCTGCATCAGCTAAATACCATCTGCCCCTTGCTCAGATATTCTCCCTCCAGATGTCCTGTTTTCACCTAAGAGATCAGCGTGTCCCAGGAGAGCTGACTGTTACTTTTTCATTGTATTAGAACCTGACAGCACGCTGGGAATAAACCATTTCAAAGCCTAATGAAAACAAGCATGTGCTTCCTCCTCGCCAAAGATACACTCTGATGTGGATGCAGCTGATCACAGAACATGTGCTAAACATTACAAAACCATTGTACAGAATCGTACAATGGACATTGTACAAAATACAAAAAGCATTACATCATTTTGAAACTTTGATAATCGCTTTTATTTCTTGGGCTATTTTGGCTTCTGCCATGATGTACGGACACCGTTGTGCTACCCACCTATGATCACTACCTTATCTTCACTGGACAGCTAAATATACTGGGGACTCACGACAGCATTCAAAGGGCCATACCACCACCTTACTGCAACTGCTCAGGAAAGCCGCAGACAAGCATATAAGCCAGCATATTGAACTGACTTCTAAAAGGCTAGGAGAGAAAGGGATTAAAAGAAAAGTCAATGGAGGAAGAACAGAGTTTATGCCAGTTAGGATTGTATTACAATTTCAATATTTAATAGTAATATTAATTCAGATATGATGAACGTTACTTGGTTTTAAAGTTAAATGTATTTATGACATCATATCTATTACTCTTTATAGCATTAAATATATATAAAGAGACAGGCAGGAGGTTTAGTGTTGCTGTTTCAGTGTTACTTAGAAACATTTAACTTAAATATCTTGCCCTTTTGTTATCATTATCGTATGTACTCTAATAGCTTATTAACACAGCCTTCACGTTTACTTTTACAGTGTCCCTTTTCCACATCACTTTTCTTAATGCAGCAGCTGCTCACAATAAAGGTTGGTTGGTGTATGAAGGTTCATTTGTTTCTGAACTAGCTAAAAGGTAGTTTTCCATCTTTCCCCTCCCTCCCCCTTCTTTTGTATATTCAGTCCAAGTTACTCAAGAGCTAGCTACTTATTCAGTGTGTTATTAAGCAAAAAATGACCACAGGTAACACACTCTGGAAATGCATTGCTTATTTCAGGGGAGAAGGGTTCTCCCATTCTCCAGGGCTGTCCTCAGACCCCAGGCTTACATAGGCTCCGTGCAATCCAAGAAAAGAGCAAGCTGAGGATTCTAAATTAGAACCCAAGTTCAGTTCTCAAACTGAATTCTGGTGATCCAGTAAATTTTAGTCTTTCTGAAATCTGATTTCCTCACACTGAAGCATGCCACATACAACTGCCAAGCCACAGACTAGACCCAAAACAAATATTTTAAAAATGGTGAATGAAATAAGTAGCTTCTAAATTTAGATTTTAAAGTCCCCAATGTTGGCACATTCCTTACTTCTACTGGCAATGAATTCTAAAAGCAAGTGACTGTTCCATAATCTAAGTAACAGTTAATAGTTCAGTGTCTGCTGATCTCTAATAGATATGCATGCAGGTGTGAGTATGTGTACACATGAAAGAAAAATAAATGATGAGGAACAAACCGATGAGTCTTCTGTATTTGCTGAGACAATCCATTGATGTATGACCAAACTCTCAGGAGCTGCATAAGTAGTCAAATATTATCACAATTTTTCAAAAAATGTCACACAGTCAGGAGCAGGATTTGGGGTAGGTTAGTGTTTAGCAACACATTAAAGGAACCCCTCTGACATCCAGAGTGAGCTGACACACTTGTGTCTAACACACTTCCCTAATACTTGGTTTCAATAGCAAGTAAGGTTCCTAAACGTTTCTGAGAACAAAGTATCTCAGATAGGTCACCCAAAAATTGTGTCACATGAAACTATTGAACACTTCTGGAAACTTGGCCTGGCTGCTGGAAACCGGCATTCTTAGTAGTACGCTGGCTAAAATAAATCCTGAGAAACTAAAATATAAAATTATTATAAAACAAGCCCACCTAAAAGTTCAAGCACAAAGTAAAAACATGTTTAAACAACCTAATTAAAATATAGTAAAAACTATTTTTAAATAAAATCTTAAACTCAGAAGACTGAGCCAGCAATGGTGGGAAACTAGAAGCCAAACCACAGTCATGGTAGAAGACACCCCAGTATATGATGCCACACACTTTTTCCATCCTTGAACATAAGAAATTTGGACTGCACTTCTCCAATTTTGGTACCTAGGTATTGAACATGATTGTTTTACCACATTGCTTAAGCTCTCTGCCAACAAGCCACATAGCATGAAAATGGCTGAATGAAATTCAAAACAATTAGGTACAAAGCTTATTATATATGACACAAATGTCATGTTAACTTCTTAAAGCAAAAAATAATCTTCATTACGTACATATGCCTTTCATTATCAGCCAAGTAACTAACTCTGGAAGCAAAACCAGATTTCTTTATGTAGTGTTATCACCTACATAAAGGTTTTCCAGCAGGAATGGAACAATAGAAAATATTTTGAAATGGTACGTTATAGAACTAGAAGATCTACATAAATAATTTTTTTGTCTGATCTTGAATGGTGGAGCACTTAGTTGTGCCTTTATAATCACAAGAATGCTACAAATGAGGATTAGTCATCTGCCTGATCCAAACCTTATCCAGACTTATCCAGGAGCCTAAGGGAGGTAAAGTCTTAGTTTCTAATAAAATAATAGAACCTGTTACTGACAAAAAGATGGAAAAAAATTTTGAAGTTCCTTGGCATTTTGTTAAAATGTGAACAGAGGTGGCCACTGTTAGCACATAGGACATTACTGGAAAGCAAATCCTTTGTCCAATTTACAAATTTTTTTAACTGTGAACTGAAACTATTAATAAACTTATCCTTCCTGCTCTTTAGACTTCTACCACAACTGCTATTCAGATTTATTCACTACTTCCTTTTATTACAGACATGCCAAATCTGCTATATTGTCCACCTGGAAAAATGCCCACTGTTCACAGCCACTGAAGAAGCAGTCAGATATTAATTATTCGCATTGCAGCCAACCAAACTGTTTCCACTCTTACGAAAGTTTTAGAACAATGTATTATTTTTAACAATTTATTTTAAAGCACTTCCTTATGAAACTGATGTCTCAAACTTGAAGGTTTTGTCTCATTTGTACAAATGCCTTATTTTCAAATCTCATTTTGCTTAAAAACTTGTGGTTCCAAAACTGTCTGGTGTCTCAGAATACAGAATTCCTTTTAGGAGACTCAGAGATACTTTTCCTGTGTAAGCACTGATTTTAATTAGATACTGCTGGATAGTGGCACAAGTAAAACAAAACACCAAAAAATAAAATCAAGCAAAAATTAGCAATGATACTTTACAACATAAAAAAGGGATAAAAAATATAAATTAATAGCATGCCCAGAAAAGATAGGTCAAATTATTTTCAATTTGGGTTCCAAATGTTCATATGCAGACATCTAAAGTAGTCTAACATCTCCTGCCTCCTGCATTTATCTACACAAAACGTGAAAAGAGTGAAGACAAAAGAAGAAAACCAGAGCAGCCCTACTGAAAATTAGACAAGCTTTGCATAAATATGTGTAGTGGTATTGTCTTTCTTGACAATGCTGATCTTTTTCAGACTTAACCAAATGAATGTTCAGGGTGAAGCTTGCAGAGCTGATGGCATTGGCAGGATTATTTAGAATCAGCCTCTTAGGATTGCCATTTTCATAGCGGCAGAGGCACGCCCTCAGAGTTTATTAAAACAAAAGGGAGAAAATGTACAGTAGATACAGTGTTTTCAATAGTACTATGCACATATTATCGCCATTGTGATTTCCCTTGTACAGACTTAACATTCAGTCCCAAAACACAGTTAACACTAACCAGTAAAATGAAGTTTATATGCAGCAATGCTCATTGAGGGGTTAGAGTATTGCAGAGCAGAATCTGTGGGAAAAAACACACATGCAGGTATATCGTCCTGCTGTTGTACACAGCCTGAAAAGATTAGCTGGCAGGTCAAAATGGTCCTTGAAGAGTCAGGGTTCTTGGGGTGGCCAGGCAAACAGAAGGAGACCTAGAAGCCGGCTGAGAGAGTAGGCAGCCCACTCCACCAAGTAGCTCTAGACAGCTGAAGCAGAAACATTTCCCCACCTCCCATCCACATTTGATGCTTTTCCCAAGACATTTGAGCTTCTAGCTACTTCCATCCCCTCATCTATGTGCTGCCTGAATATTTAAGTGTTACTTCCCCAGGCTGCATCAGGTGCCTTGTCCAAATCCTCAGCTATGCTTTCTTGCTTCACTGATGCTTCTTTCCTTTGTCATCTTCTAGCTCCTAAGGATACTCTTCAGTGTCCAGTATTTGACTACCAGTGAGTTCCTTATACTCTTGAGACCTGTTTCCAACTTCAGCTCATATTTTCAAGACCTTTACTATTATCCCACATTAAAACACCACATCGTGATGACAGATACCCAGTGAGCTCTGGCACACAGTGCAAGTCCATATAAGAAACCCAGCTCGATGTTACTCATAAGCTTTTCACTTTTGGTTTAGGGTTCGTATCTGAACTCTGCTATGCTTTCAGTGCTGAAGTTGAGAGAAACTGCTTCTAGCCTTTTAGCATCCTAGGAGATGCTTCATTTCTTTGTGAACTTTTATATGGGGAAACTTCTAAAACTTAGCTGATCTTTCCAGTTCCACACAACAAAGCATCATACCCATTTCCACCTCGCTGTTGCTACTTGAAAACTTCCACAGTGCTCAACATCTTGGCCTTATAGCCTTTAGATTAATGCTGAGAACCGTCTCCTGGTTACTGAACTGCAGACTAAGTGGTTTCCAGGGACCCCACCAGTACATTGTTATTAGCCTGATTCTGCCACCTTTACCACGCCTGCCCATCCTCTATATCTTTTCAGAAGAGGCTTCGTTGCTCTGATAAGCCTTGGTTGCTTTTTGGGGAACAGCAAGGGTCCATAAAATTGAATATAAAGTTTAGAATTAAAGGAAGGCTTCTTTGTTCACCACACACATAGATTTTTTTTTTTTCATTTCAAAGCAGCAAAGAGGAATTTTATAATTCATTATAATTCATAAGCTTTAAGCAAACTGATTTTGGAACTTTTGATTTCAGGATGAGGAAGAACCTGCCCTGGAAGATAAAATTCTCGTTTAATTTATCACAATACAGTAACTCAAATACATAAACATTAAGCAAGAATTTCAAAATTGAATATAAATGTCCATTTTGAAATTAATTTGCATTGGCGATTTCTCTCACTCAGGATCTGATTAATGTATCACAGACCATTACATAGAAGGGTATGCAATAGTTCAAGCCTATAGGAAATAGTCTCTATGTACTGTCAAAGAAAGCAAATCATTTGCTTTGAGTTCCAGGGTGGATATTGTATGGTGGGGAAGGAGGTATTAGATTATTGCTGGAATCATTTCTAGGTCATAGTGAAATAAAATGAGCTTCAGTAGCAGCCAGCAAGAGTAACCAGGAATCTACAGCATGATGTATGGGGATTTGCTTATATTTTGACATTTATCCAGAATATAGAAATTCTCCAAGCCAGGTTTTCAAGTCTGGACCAATAAACCCTTTTACACTCACAAGAAAAACAAAAGCTTCTCCCAATGTGTAGCCAAAAGACTTTGGCACTTTGCTGCATCAGATGAGGTTTTTTGATAGCAGCACCAGGATACTTCAGTCTGACAAGGTCATCTTTAAGTTCTCTCACTTGTAGAAGGGAATCAAGGGAGACTTTCAACAACTCTTTTGAAAATTACTAAATCACCTTCCAGCTGGAAAGCTAGACAGAGACGGGAAAGCAGTAAGAGATCAAGCCACTTCTATGTCTATGTTGCATTATTATCAAAGGTTTGAAATAAGAACCAGAGATTGATTTCTGCCTCTGACAGGATAAGATATAGAAGAACATGGGTATTGTTTTGCATTTATATCCATTACTTTTAAACAGGCCTCAGCAAACTAAAGCTAATTTGAAAAAGGACTGGAAATTAGAAGCTCATTCCAATTCACCAAATTGTCATTAAAAAAAACACACAGTATATACCCATTACCTCCATTGCTCTCCAAAATGGCATTAAAGAGCAATAAATAATCACAGTACAATATCCACAATTTGTGATTGTGGATCATAAATGCCCAATTTTAGTTTGTGCCCTACTCCAGATAAAAAAGGCATCCATGCAGTCTGTACAAAAGTACTTCACAGTCTGGGAAAGAAGAGGTCGAGCCTAGTATGTTGCTGATGCTGGGATGTTACAGAGGACAGCCTACTGACAGACACCAGCTAAATGACTGAAGGAAATAACATTAAAGTCTGTTTGACTTCACTCCCTCTCCACCAGCATACTCACATAAGTCAAATATATGTTGATGGGACCAGAACTTTCACCTACATCATCCTGTCACCACTGGCTATCGGATTACATCACAATTTGCAAAGTATCCCAGTCCAGACAACATAGTCAAGAAAAGAACAAAACAAAACAAAAAAAACCAAACAAACAAACAAAAAAAAACCCACAAAAAAAAGAAGCAGCAGCAATGTATTTCACCACAGAATATCATACAAATACAATGACTGGTGGTGTCAGCATGACAGCTGAGGAAAAAGAAGTTCTGACAAACCGCACGTGGTCCTGGTTTCTCTACTCACACCTGGGGAGAAGATTTTGATGCTTCTATTTGGACTGTCCTAATTCTAGCTAGTGAAAATGAGGCAAGCGTTGCAGCAGTTTGGGATCCCTCTTTCCTTGCATGAGCACACTGTAGAGCATTTTCTTTTCTGTTCCATAATACCACTTCAACTTCTTTCAATCTCTCTGTTTCACAAACACGGCCCCTCAGGGCCCATGAAAAAGTTCAAAGCAGGTCACAGACTGCTATGGGGTGAGAACAGACTGTATTAATTGTCTGCAATGGGGAAACTGAGTTGCTACCAGCAATTAGAGGAGGCTAATAGTTCTTTGGCTGATGCAAACACTTGTAGCCAGTAATTACAGCTATTGCATATTCCCCAGACCTGAAGAAATTGAACTCCTGCCATTTTGTCTGAGAAGTGGTAACTGACAGCTTAATTGACTTTTTTAGATGGAGAATGGGAATTCAAGCTGTATGCTAACAGTAAAGTTACTAATTGTAAATCAACTTTTTTTTTTTTTTTAATTGCAAAGAAGTTTTAAAAAAGAAACATGTGCAGTGTGGATGTAAATCCAGGGGTCTCATACTCAAGAGACTGGCAGCAAGACTCAAGGAAAAGCACTTCTTTTCAAACATTTGGGAGACTGCTCTGCCATATAACCTATCACACACAAAAGAGGAAGGTTATCAGAGCAGGGAAGAATAGAGTGAAGGATAAAAATTCTGGAAAATATCAAGCAGATTTGTGTGAGATAAAGGAATGAAGGACGATGGAAAAAATTATTACCTTTCATTTCTATTTCCTTCCCTCCTCAATTTTTGTTGCTAGCTATGCCTAATAAAAATCCAATAAAGAAATACCAAATAATTATTTTGTCCTTCCCCACACCTAGACAATTCAGTGAGATTTCCCTGCACAAACCCTTGTCAGTCCAGCTTCACAAGCAGCTTTCCTCTGTGTGGCACTGTTTCCTGTTCTTATGCTGTGAGCTTCAGCCTATTCCTCACCTTCTCGGCTCCCCATTTCTTTGCTGTTGTTGGCTGAGCTGATGGGATGAGAGGAGGCATTAGCAGAGAAGCATGAGGAGGCTGGGGACAGACAGCTCTGGGGCTTTCTTGAATCCCCAAGATAAAGTAAGCTGAAAAAAACATGCGAAGAAGGTTGAGCTCCACAAGCCCTTTGTTCTTGTGCAGGAGGAATGTATCAACAGAAAGGGGATGCAGAAAGGAAACAGATAAAGAGACTGTGGAAACAAGGAAGGTGGGAGCCATTCAATGTTCCTTGTTTCTACTCTCCAAACATGCCCATCTATATGTTTCCCCTCCACAAAAGTCCAAAAACTTTCCTTTGAATAGCCAATCCCATTCCTACAGGCAGAAACACTCTGAAAGAAGGTGAAAGAAACAAGAACTATAAAAGCAAACGGGATTTTGCATTGCCATTCCCAGAAAAAGACATTCCTGCCTTTGTCTCTCACCCATTCTTGTGTTCATGCAGGATTTGTCCTTAGACTTCCTTTGACCCATTCATTCTGATTACACAGAAAATCAGAGTGGGAAGAGATGGGCACCTGCCTTGATCATAGAACCACAGAATGGTCTGGGTTGGAAGGAACTTAAAGATCACCTAGTCCAAACCCGCTGCCACGGGCAGGGACACCTTCCATTAGATCAGGTTGTTCAGAGCCCTGTCCAACCTGACTTTGAACAATTCCAGAGATGGGGTATCCACAGCTTCTTGGGGCAACCTGCTCACCACCCTGATTGTAAAAAAATTCTTCCTTATTCCCAGTTTAAATCTACCCTCTTTCTGTTTAAAACTGTTGCCCCTTGTCCTGTCACTACAGGCTCTGGTAAAGAGTATTTCTCTTTCTTATAAGCCCCCTTTATATATTGAAAGGCTACTATAAGGTGTCCATGGAGATTTCACTTCTCCAGTCTGAACAGCCTCAGCCCACTCAGCCTTTCTTCACAGAAGAGGTGCTCCAACCCTCTGACCATTTTCCTGTCCCTCCTCTGGACTTGCACCAACAGGCCCATGTCTTTCTTAGCTGGAGACACCAGAGCTGAATGCAGGACTCCAGGTGGGGTCTCACCAGAGCTGAGTAGAGGGGCAGAATCTCCTCCCTCAAACTGCTGGCCACACCGCTTTTGATGCAGCCCAGGATATGGGTGGTTTCTCGGCTGTGAGCCTACCTTGCCAGCTCATATTCAGTTTTTCATCCACCCCTACCTCTAAGTCCTTCTCCACAGGTCTGCTCTCAACCCCTTCACCCCTCAGCCCACATCCATGTTTGGGATTGCCCCAACGCAGGTGCAGGACCTTGCACTTGGCCTCGTTGAACTTGTGAGGTTCGCATGGGCCTACTCCTCAAGCCTGTCAAGGTCTCTCTGGATGGCATCCCTTCCCTCAAGCGAATCAACCGCTTGACATTCAGCTTGGTGTCAACTGCAAACTTCCTGAGGTTGCATGCAATCCCACTGTCTACATTATTAATCAAGATATTAAATAGTATTGGTCCCTGCAACAATGAAGGGATGAAGGGATCCTGCTTAAAGGGAAAAGTTTCCAGCTCCTTCAGGACAATAAAATATGAAATTCTAATGAACAAGTCCCTTCTGTGACAAGCCTTTTCCTGCCAGAGCCCAGGGACCCTGCAGCAGGATATTAAAGAGCAGAAAATTCCACTTCAGGTGACCCCTAGAGGTTTTTTTCAATAATACATATAACATCTAATAAAACTAACAAGATACCCTATATTAATTCCCACTTCGGTGAACATATTTCTTTCTTTCCTATTCCTGCCTACAAAAGCCATGTAATAGGGAATTTCTTGAAATAGTAGATCAGGTCTGGTCAAACAGCACAGCACTAATACAGCTGCAATATTAGCCATGGAGCTATTTTTAGTACACAATTTCCTTTGCTTTAGCTTTGAATATCATGCATGTGAAATCTAAAAATCATGTTCTGCTGACTATGCCCTTGCAACAGCTAAGCTCGTTTTGGGAGTCTTACCTCTTGTCCAAAAGACCTCCGGTTTCATAGGAGTTGTACTAATTAATGCTGTTAATCACTATGAAGCCTTGAGTCTGGGTACTATTAGGCATCTGATGAAGTTGGAAATTGAGAACTACGTATGTAAATGTAAAATCCATGAGTTAAGTTGCGCAGCAAGAACACAAAAGATAGATTTAAAAGTGCTAAAGGGATGTAGCTGGGTATTTTCTAATTCTTTAATACACAATATACAGTCAAAGTAGAAGTAGTGGTTCTGACATCCCGAAAGGTTTACTAATTGCATGCTATCTACTCTAGGAAGAAACCTGATTTTCAGTCATGCTCTAACCAGAGGTCTTCAACTACCATGGGAAGTTTTCTTAGACTAAGAAATATACCTAGCTGGGAAGACACAGCATAACCAAAGACTCAGAGCTGCCTTTCATCTACCATGCAGAAGTCAGCAACCACCCTGGGAATGGAGGAAATCCCACAAGTTAAAAACAAAATCAGAAACGTACCTTGATATTAACAGCTAATTAAGAAGCAAATTATTAGTGGGTATGCAGGATTGGTAACCATCCTTATGTTTTAAGCTTTCATTCCTCTGCTACCTTGGAAGTTTACTATAAAAACTATTCCCCAGTTTGCTTTGATAGCAATAAAGTGCCTTCTAAAATGTGAGATCATGAACAGACTATCATTTCCATACCTCTGTTGATAAGACTATGTGAGCTAAAAATGCCAACATGATCTAATCAAGGTATGCAATATACTAGTTCAGAAAAGGTGATAGCAGTAACAAAATACTGTACATTTTTCCCATCTTATTGAGCACTGTAATGATAGCTCCACCTTGCTCAGCATTATTAAAGATTGAGTGCTCTGATCTACTCCATTTTGTTGTGGCAAGAAGGGAATATGACTAGTGAACAGAATGACTTTCAGAAGAAGTTATTTATTACAGCTAGGATTTATGTTCATTTAAACAAAATTTGGCATGATGAGTCTCCGTTCCTTAATGGCAGCTGTGCCTAATGGAATCACTGAGATAGTAAATTTTATGGCTTCAAAATTAGACCATGTAGTTCTGGGACTGGTATTGGAATGTACATTCTTTTTCACATAGTTTGATAATATACATAAAAATAACGAGAGAAAATTTGAAAGGTTAAAAATGTAGGATAACAGGAAGACCAAACTTAACTCTTGTAGAAGAAACTGAAACTCACGGTGACTTCAGCAATGCGATACTTGGAACGACTTGCTGCAAAATGAGTTTCACGTAGTACCTGAAACGTGGGAGTCTGAAAATTAATTAAGTATCAGTTGAAAGTTTCTGTCACCAACGAAGAGGAACTGCACACAATGATGTTGACTTTTTTCCTTCAAATATTTATGAAGTTCCATTGTGAGAATATTACCTGCAGCACGTTTGTGAACAATGGTTGAAAGGGGACCTGATGCAAGAGACACAGTGGAGGCCCCTGCCCAGGCAATCGTCAATGCCCATCAGTAGTCTCCTCAGCCCTGACAGGCCCTTCATGAGGCTGTATCACCTAAGAATTCGATGGCTCATGAGGCTTTCCTACTCCGTATAGTCAAACCATATACTTATTTCTGATGTATTGTACTAACATTTTTGAGTAATCAGTCTGAATTGTACGGCATGAAAGCCAAGGACAGTCACTAGAAAATGGTGATGTTCCTTGCAATGTTATGCAAGATTGCTAAAATACCTACACTAAAATAATTTGTGAAGGGATGTTTTGTTGCTGAAGACTTTTCCTTTGTACATACAGAAGAATAAAAGATTTAGAAACTATTTCCTACTCATTTTTAATATCAGTGCCTATTTTTTCCCACTACTGTTATACTTGTTCTTCCTTTCCTTCTCCCAGCTTCAGTTCCTGGCTATGGGCTGAAAATAAGTCTTGCAATGTAAAGGACTCTGAGGAAGTTCTGGCCTACCTGTTTCCCACTCCAGTTGTGAAGCCATCCTGTAGCCTCTTGAATTTGCAAAGGATTTTTCAAAATTAGAAACTACCATTAAAATTACAACTTAACATCAAACAGACAGCTGTATTGCCCTGTGGCAGCGCAGGCTCTCCTACCTCTCACTCCTATGAAATTTCAGGTTTCACCCATTCAGCTCTTTCTGCAGGTGAAAATTTAGTGAAATGGGTCAGATTTCCAAACATCTAGGCATCTAAAAACTGCCTAAGCAGGATAGTACCAGGATCCATTGGAATGAAGCAGCTTAGCTGGAGCCTAGTTACGTATCAAAATCTGAACACCCCTCAGTTCTGTTCCAAATGTTCATTACATCTTTTAGGGACACTTTAACATGTTTGGGGTTTATTCACAGTCTATCCCTTGAAGGACATTGTACTACTTTTAAAAGCTGGGTAGCCAGTACCTACCAGGCTGAAATGTGTCACCCACTGAAATACCCTAGTTCAAACCAGTCAAGTTTTTTTCCATTTAGTATCATTACACAGAAAAGGTCATGACCACTCTTTCCCAGGTCCTTCGCTTTAACGTTTGTTAGCCTACCTGGTAGAATATTAAAGGTTCTATATTATTAGAAGTAATGTGAAATTTCTCATTAGCTGGCATCAGAGAATCCTACGTGAGTGGGAAGTCAGTGGAAAAACAAAAAGAATAAATATGTATAGAAACCAAGATCCAAGACAACGCAAGAAGTGAAATACAGCTAAGGCTACTGCTGCAGCTATAACTCTCTAGATAAGTACTGGAGAAATGCAAAATTTTCCAAAACCAATCTGATTTATTTGCAGAGCAAGCAGAACTCTTCTGAACAAAATAATGAACAAAAGTGGGGCTTTTTAATATTGCACTACTGTATTTGTTTACTAATGTACTGTTAAGTGCAAAAGAAAAGACAGTTACATTAATGTGCTTAAAAGTATCAGGAATATTGCATGGTTAGAAAGAGTGAAACTTCTGAGCCATGCCAATTTTATATGAGCATCTAACAAAGAGATACTTTTGAGATTTTTCTAACAGATCTGAGATTGCCAAGTGTGGCATGAAGTTTTGGAGGAAGTGTAGCATGTGTCACTCAAGGCAAGATTGTAATGGAGATCAGAAAAGCCTTGCTGAAGAAATAACTGCTTAAAAAGATGATAATTCTCATTTAAGAAACATGACTAAAACTTACCAAACTTCAGAACATAACTAGATCACTCTGAAGTATTTTGAGGCAAAACAAAACAATGTCTTATGCACCTAGGACAAAAAAGCACAGATGCCGGAGCAGATAAAAATGAAAGTTTTATAGAGGATTCTGTAAACAAAACCTAGGATGAACTAGCACTGGAGGATTTTACAGTCATGCAAGTATAAGCAGTGTCCTGATTTGGAACACAGCTATTATATTTTAACAGTGCAAAACCTTTCTGCAAAAACCTGCGGAAAAGCACAGGTTGTATTTAATAAGGGAAAAAATATAAGCATTCTGTACAATGCAAATTACTACACAGCACTTTGCACAGAGATGATAAAAAACTGAGAAGATTTTGTTGTCACAGGCACTGCACAGTGACAGCTACATCTAGTGACTGGAATATTAGCTTGAACAAAAATAACCTAGAAGCTGGTCACTTACGCATGATCTATGTGACACCTGAAGATACAATAGCAAGTTTGAAGAAATATCTAGTTGAACATAGTGAGGTAAAACTCAAAGTATAGGTATTGGGCTTGCATGGCAAAATTTTGGTAGCGGGGGGGCTACAGAAGTGGATTCTGTGAGAAGCTGCTAGAAGCTTCCCCCATGTCCGATGCAAGCAATGCCAGCCGGCTCCAAGACGGAACCACCGCTTGCTAAAGCTAAGCCCACCAGCAACAGTGGCAGAACCTCTGGGGTAACATATTTAAGAAGCAAGGAGGGGGAAACCTCAGCAACGGCAGCCAGAGAGAGGAGTGAGACTATGTGAGAGCAACATCCCCGCAGCCCCCAGGTCAGTGCAGGAGGGGCAGGGGGGCTCCAGGCGCCGGAGCAGAGATTCCCCTGCAGCCCGTGGTGAAGCCCACGGTGGGGCAGGCTGTGCCCCTCAGCCCGTGGGGGTCCGTGGTGGAGCAGATCCCCACCTGCAGCCCGTGGGGGTCCATGGTGGAGCAGATCCCCACCCGCAGCCCGTGGGGGTCCATGGTGGAGCAGATCCCCACCTGCAGCCCGTGGGGGTCCATGGTGGAGCAGATCCCCACCTGCAGCCCGTGGAGGACCCCACGCCGGAGCAGGTGGGTGCCCAAAGGAGGCTGCGACCCCGTGGGAAGCCCAGGCTGGGGCAGGGTCCTGGCAGGGCCTGTGACCCCGTGGGAAGCCCAGGCTGGGGCAGGGTCCTGGCAGCGCCTGTGACCCCGTGGGAAGCCCAGGCTGGGGCAGGGTCCTGGCAGCGCCTGTGACCCCGCGGGGAGAGGAGCCCAGGCTGGGGCAGGGTCCTGGCAGCGCCTGTGACCCCGCGGGGACCCAGGCTGGGGCAGGCTGTGGAGAACTGCAGCCCGTGGGCAGGGCTGACACCGGAGCAGCTGATGGAGGACTGTCTCCCGCGGGAGGGACCCCAGGCTGGAGCAGGGCAGTGTGAGGAGCCTCCCCCTGCGAGGCAGGAGCGGCAGAGACAGCGTGTGATGGACTGACCGCAGCCCCCGCTCCCGTCCCCCTGCGCTGCTGGGCGGGGGGGGGACAGAAATCGGGGGTGAAGCTGAGCCTGGGGGGAAGGGAGGGGTGGCGGGAAGGTGCTTTTAAGATTTGGGTTTATTTCTCATTACCCTACTCTGATTTGATTGGTAATAAATTAAACTCATTTGTTTCCCCGAGTAGAGTCATTTTTGCCCATGACAGGAGCTGCTGAGTGATCTCCCTGTCCTTATCTTGACCCACAATCTTTTCATAATATTTTCTGTCCCCTTTCCAGCTGAGGAAGGGAGTGATAGAGCAGCTTTGGTGGGCACCTGGCCTCCAGCCTGGGTCAACCCGCCACAGCTTATAGCAAAGAAATTGTTCCTCCTCACAAGCTGAATGTAAAGAAAAAAGTCCCCCAAGAGATAAGGTATGTAGTTGTTTCACAAAATAGCCTTTCTGCTGATGAAAATGTCAGATGTTAAGAGTAAGATTAATCTGCTCAAAAGTAGACATCTCAAAGACAGGTACTTCTAGACATACTATATTGTCTTAAAGTAGATATTTTAAGTGGTTACATGAATTAAGACAGTTTGTTCACTTCATCTTGGAAATCTAGAAGATATTCTCAGAACTAGACATGTACAGTATAATGTTAGCAGAACTGAATCCCCCCCTTAAATGTCACTGAGTGTATTTTGTAAAAGGACAAAACCCTGTACAGGTAGAACAAAGATCAGAGCAAGATATTCTATACATAAATATGCTCAAAACCCCAGAAAATGCCAAACAGAAAAATTTATAATGTAATCTAGCTATGTCAGATCTTTGGTCCAACCATGGCATAAATTCCATGTCTATATGTTGGGAAAATTATGAACAGGTTCTGTATTCTCAATAATTAGCAACAGAATTAACTGCTAATAATTAACAGAATTAACTCAGTACAACTGCTGAATATGCAGCCTCAGGTATGTGTTAAGTTGTTGAATGGACAGTTAAAACAGCTACAGAATCAAGATCTTCATTTGCCACTGCACTATTTTTTCTGAAATGTTTAGTGTAAGTCTTAGAATGAGACTATTTGATTACATATATGGTCACTGGAGTTGAAAACAGAAGTATCAAACATTTTCCCCAAGTCCCTTTTTTATAAGAAATGACTGAAATATATTGTAAGAAAAAAAATCACTTGAGCTAAAGTTTTTGCATATAAAGTACATCTATGCCATTGCAGATTAGCACCAAAAAGTGGTAATTTCTTATGAAGCTGTTCCTTGCTCCTTAAATTAAAGAACAGCAGTTTAGTACAGTGGGAGGCACAACAACCTCTCCCACAAAAGAAAGACCACAACTGTTTTTTATTTTGCCTAAAAGGTCAGAAAAAAAAGCAGGCCACGGATTAACCGGTGGATTAAACAGCAGCAGAGAAAGGACCAAGGAGAACTGTGTAAAGAGTAAACCCTGAGATTTTAAGATCCAAGTTGTAAAGGAGACTGACTGAGAAATATTCAATACTGCACTTTTCAAAAATGTAAAGCAACAGCAACTGGCCTTTTGAAAGTGGAAATCTTAGACCCACTGAACACAAGCTCAGACTAGCACATGTATTTAAATACAGAGGCCTCTCCTCTCTTGTAGAAGCTCTTTTCTCTGATGTTTGCTCAGTATGTTAATATAACAACGGTCTGTAACAGTTCTAAGGTCAGATCTAGATTTTTCACTAGTCACTAGCCAAGAACACTGTGTTTGTAGCAGAGGCTCAGGAAAAAAATAAGCATCTCACGATTGTCTTTTGAACCCCCTTTAACAGCAGAACACAGTTCAATCAACATTTTTTCAACCTGCAACACCTTTTGAAATTCTCCAGGTATTACATACATTTTTATATAATGTAAATCGAACACATTTGCAGCAGGTTCTGGTTTATGGTCCCAGGGAAGACAGCAGCTAAGGTCAAAGGGTAGTAACAAGCTAAAATGTTCCCTCAGATTAAGGCTGCTAGATTAAAACAGCTCCCTGCATCTCCCCATAAACTGTGAATTGGGCCAGACTGATAGCATGCCCAAGTTAACACAAAGCTCATGATCTGCCTAGGGCTGCAACACCACAAATGAGTAGGAATGCTGCTCAATTCCGTAGCCAAAGCCTGAGGGGACAAAACCCTGACCGTAGCTGAGATGACAAGGGCCTTACAAGTGTATTAGATATGTCTAGGGTAGGACTGAGAGCCCTGCTTTAGTCATGCTGATCTCAGACTGACAACAAAACTACCAGTGGAGGTGGAGAAATACATGAAGATTGACAATGACAAGACTGTAGCACAGAGGTATGCCCAAAAGTTTTCCACAAAGAGATGGTAGTTGAACTCATGGTTGCAGATGGGACTAGATTCTGTGTCAGGAAGAAAACCAGGGACAGAACTTTGCATCATCCCCTGCAAAGCGGATGATGGGGATCCACAAAAACAGCATGGGAATCATTTTGTTCACAGTGTTAGT
The DNA here is from genome assembly GCF_023638135.1 of Falco biarmicus. Taxonomy (NCBI): domain Eukaryota; kingdom Metazoa; phylum Chordata; class Aves; order Falconiformes; family Falconidae; genus Falco; species Falco biarmicus. The sequence continues at coordinate 62,167,524 of NC_079290.1, forward strand.
ACAACACTGGAGATTGTTTCTCTCTACTTGTTTTCATTTATCTTTATTCATATCTTGCAATAGCAATTTTCTGTTTGGCAAGCGGACACTTTTCTGAGACATGCTGCCTTCTGACCTCGCTCTGTGTGTACTTTTTTTCCTTCCTCTTCATCTGCCTAAATTTACTCACTGAGAACAAAGACATCATTGTACTAGACCAGTGGTCTATCTGTTCTAGAAAGCTGTTTCCAGTTGTAGTTAGCACCAGATGTTTCCTAAGGAAGCATCCTCATGGTCAAAATATTGAATATCCTCAGTGAACGTTCAAATGTACCAAATGCAAGGAATACCACCAAGTGCGTATAATACAGGTCTTTTTTTTTGCATGCTTTGTTAATATCCTTCCTTATAGGTAAGACAATAGTATGTTGCGGTAAATTGTAACATATTCTCTCATAGTGCACTTCTTTAAAAATTTTGAAAGATTTAAGAAGATGGTGGTTTATTTCACTACTCACCAAAAAAACCCTTAGTATTTCTTGCTGTGTAAACCATTTCAGTGATTTGTATAATGTTGACAACCTACCACAAGTTGATGAGTGCTCTAAGTTCTTGTAAGCCTCAATGGAGGCTGGAGTCTCTTGAGAACAATTCCTAAATTCATAGTCCTGAAGCTTTTCAGAACACAAGTTATTTGCCTTGCTTCTATGAAACTGCCACTGCTTTCATCAACAATTTCATCGTAACTTAGTGGATCTTGCTATTTCATTGTGCAAAACTACATAAAATGGGGGCTGTCACCCATAGCTATTGAAATATTTATTGAAGTCATGCCCATACTGATCAGACCGCAGGGTAAAGATTTTAGCTTTCTTTTTACATAGGAATTCAGGAAATAAAACTTCTTCAGGATGCATTTCTTCATTTTCTCTTTGCTTGTTTCTGGATTCTATTTCCACTTGTTTAATCAGCCTGTTTCTGCCTTTTGTGGCTTCCAAAAGCATATTCCCTCAATCGTAACATATACATGAACTGTCTCCTGAGCCATATCTCTGTGCCAAATAACTGTTGAGGAGCTAGTATAAAGTCCTTGTTTCATTCAAAGCAGGTTTTAAATTTTAGCAAATGTTCTGAATTACAAGGAAAATGTCTCTGAGTTTACTTCCTTTTCCAAATTAATAATTCTTTTGTATAAAGTATTTTTGCTTTTTCGAAAGCCTGAGAAATTACAGCTATAGTAAATGAAGTCCAATGAGGCAGAGATAGAGCACATGTTAATTTTAAAACAGGAGGTAGGTCTTTCATAACAATTTTATCAAGCTGTCGCCTCAGAGTGGCCACCTCTGAGAAGCTGTCAACTTCACTGATAGAAATGAAGTTGGAATAAGGGAAGATTGCCAAGCACGGTCTGCTCCAAAGGCCCATAAGCAACTGCAGCCACCACCAGTTCAAGAGACAGTGGAGTGAGCTTCTAGGACTATTCTGGGCATGCCCCCACGCTCTTCAAAACTCTGGGGCCCCGTAGAAAACTGTAGTACTGTTGAATATGTTGGTGGTATACTGACTATGAAATTTTGTCTTGTACAAGCAATCAAAGTGTGGACCACTTCAAGTGGTTTTAACTGTTCACTATGTATAACATTTAATTCTGCTTTGAATTAGTCTACTTCCATCTTCCAGCTGCTGGATCTTGTTGGAGTTTGAACTGCTAGACTGAAGAGACCACTGTTAAATTTCTATTCCCCATATACTTTCCAAAATCTTCCCTTTATATCTGGGGGTTTTTTTTAGTTTAGTTTATTATTTTTTTCTCTCAGTGAGAAAGAACAGCTTAACAAGCAGACTTATCCTAAACTTGCTATTATAAAGCATGTTTTTCAATTTTTTTAATAATTCTTATGGTTTTCCTCAGTTACCAGTGGCTGCCTTTGAACATGGCTATCAAAACCAGAGATAGAATGCCAGTTATGCTAAGGTAAAAGACAAATATAAGCCAAAAAGCATCCCAATTGCTATATTATTCATCTGCCTATGCATCTAAAGATTACATTAATCATTTCTCCACTGCAGTGCTCCAGGAGCTGCTTACTCACCACAAGCTCCAGTTTTTTGATCCCGCTCTTACCACCACTTCCATCTTCCCTCCTTTTTTGTCTGTAGTTAAGCCAGAATTCCTTGTTCCTAGATGTCTGACTTCTCTAAATTCAGTCATCCAAGTCACCTGGATCACTTTTTCTTCCACTCATAGCCTTTCTCTTGAAAAATTTTCAAGTTTATCAGGTTTGGGTGCCCTGAAGAGCAAGCAGCTGAAAAGCACACAGTGTTTAAATAACGCCTTTCAGCTTGGATGTCACTTCTAACTAACTGCTGTGACATAAGGAACAGAAACCACTGAGGAATAACTGAGAAACTGTTCAGCTCTTGAGTAAGAAAGATTTTTGCCATCACTGGTACCTTTTGCTGTCTGACAAGAAGATAGCTCTCCTTGACCTACTGCAAGTTGAAATTTACTTCCTAGACATTTACACACCCGCTAGGTACTTCCTCCAGTATGAGAAAGTCCTAGAAAGGCATTCAGTTCAAGACATTTTTCCTATTCCCAGTGATTTGCTAAGCTTCAGGGGGTTTCCCACTGCCTCCTTGTGATGGGCTGGGTTACAAAATCCAGAAATAGACCTCCTCCCTTGAGGACTTACTCATGCATGCAGGAACAGCCTGTGGCCGGTGCTGACCGGCCTTGGCTTGTCAACAATGGAGAAACAAGCTGGGGCTTTGACCCTCTAATTTAATTCTTTTCCTTGGTCCCTAGTCACTCTGCTCTTGATATTACAGAAAACTCTCTCTCTGCTAACGTCATTCAGGAAAACAAATGTTCTTCACGGTGGGGTGGCCATGCAGGGTGCTCGCACCCTCTTGTGGTGCTCAGCAGGGGCCCCGTGGGCAGCCTGCCCCCCGGCCGCCATCCCGCTTCCCTGGGCATCCCACTCCCCCAGGCAGCACCCTGCACAGCTCCTCAGCTGGACAGATGTTTGGAGCCCAGCCCAGTTAGCAGGGGTCTGGGGAAAGCAACAAAAGTGTCAGTCAATGAGCTCAAGCAGCTTTGAAATAGCTACTGGTTGGGTCTCCTAAGAGACAAGGTGTCTCCATAAAATGATGGAGACACATCTTTTTGAAAGATTTGGTCTTATCCAATAATTTTTTTACTCCCTAAAGTTGTAGAGTGAAAAATCCATTTCCATAACCATAAACACAGGCAAACAACATTTCAGTGAAAAGCTCAACCGCTATGAAATAGATTTATCTGCCCCTCATCCTTACCTTCAGCTGTCATGCACTGGCTGTCTAGAAAGACAAACAACAAATTTTAAGGAAATAGAACAATATGTGAAATTTAATATCTGCCTTTCTAATACATCTCCATTTAAAACTACATTTAAAGTGTGTTTTACTTTAAAGTCAAAAGGAAACAAACTATCAAACATCTAATGTGGAAATAACATCTGATTTCAAAGATATGGAAAAATATTATTTCAATAACAGTTTCTAACATTGTTATTCATGTTTCAATGAATAATAATTAAAAAAATATTTCAATTAGTCTATTTTACCATAAGGATTTACTAATAATTTTATTACTTCCAGTTAACTTAGTATACTCTCAGACTTTTCAAGTCATAGATAAAATGCAAATTAACTTATAATGAGAAGCTAAGTGGTACAATTATGCTGATTCACTTAGGGTTTATGTTTTATCAGTCAGGGTAGTTTTAATCATTCAGTTGTCATAACTGGAGGTTCAACTTTAAAAAAAATGCTGGAGAGAAAGTAGGAGAAAGCCACAGGGATAATGTCCCTGAAAATTCTCCCTACTCCAAGAGAAACATTTCTGTTATAGATCAGAATCTATAGTAGTAAGGCCTATATAAAAAGATGCCCTCAAGAATTTCCTGCACAATTTCTGGGACAAATCTTAGACCAGCTGGAAAAAAAAAAAAAAAATCAGTGGGATCAAAAGCACCTGCCTCATCTTTTTCTTTATCAGAAACATCTGAGTCCTTCTCGAGGTATTACTGCATTGCTGTAACCCAGAGACAAATTCAGTAGAAGTAGAGTTTTTCTGTAAATGGCAGCTCATACAGATTGCAAATCACTTTTAATTCAATTAATGAGTAAATATTTTACATTCAAGTACATCCCAAGTATAGAACCATAAAAATCACTATGTATGATTCAGAGATAGCTTTCTTTTAAAAGAAAAGATCTAGAAGTAAAGTTCAATTACTTTTACATATACTCATTGCTCTGTATGTATACATATATATACACACACATAGCATTTATATGTAAATAGAATGTAGTTTTGGAAATTTGAAGAAAGAGGAAAACAAAACAGAAAAAATGTAAAAATGTTCTGGGCTCACAAATTTAATCTTTTAATTAAATTTGTGTTAATAACTAATTTATTCAGTTGGATGGAGAAACTGAAAGGTCACTTGTTTTCTTGAGCTGCGCTAAATCCCTGGGCAGGAGACAATTCACCTGCCATCTATTTCCCAGATCAGATAGTGGGATGGTTGCAAAACATCAGTTTAGTCACTTCTTAGGTTTGTACGGTGTGATCACTTTAGACAGAGATCACAGAGCTCCCCAACACATAAACAAGATTTCCAGAGTAGAGAATTCTCTGGTCAACAAGCACAAGTGTAAGAACAAATATTGGTTAATGATTTCACTGCAGAATGCACATTGATTCACACTGAGTGTGATCACTTGTTACAATAATTGTATGCAGGTAAGAGTTAAATATTTTTATCAGCTGAAACGTTTTGGGGTTTTTTTGACTGCTGATAATACTAGTTGAACATTTCATGTGTAATTCCCCAAAAAGCCATACCTTTCACACATGACTATTGTTACCCCAAGCTGATTTCTACATTCCCTGCAAGAGAACAATGTCTAGAAGTATTTAATGCAAGCATTCAGAATTGATTGTGTTTTGTGCTATGATAGTGAAAGGCTCTGCACTAACATGAGGCTGCTATGCTGTAATGGTCACAGACTAGAAAGAGGGTGGCGGTAGAACGGTCTTCACTGTTCCGTTACCTCACCTCAGCCTGGTCTTAGGGAACAAGATGTTGCTATTATGGCACTGGTGGATACATGTCACCATGGACTTTCCTGTGGGGCCACAGAGCCAGTTTTAAGCACAAAATTTCTAGGCAAACCTCCATGAAGTGGCTAGTTCCATCAGAAGACTTGAAAAATGATGTCAGGGTCATTAGATGTCCTTATATTTCCTTTATTGTAAACAGATGCCTCTTTCAGCTTGCCATTGATGCCGAAGAGTCAAAAAAAGTTTGGGGTATTTTTGCAATACATTGCATTAGCACTGGTCTTGCCAAAAAGATGTCAATAGTCCAGCGACTGCTACTGAAACAATACAGTTATACAGAGGTATTACTAATGCACCTCTCCCTGTGGTATCAAAGCATTTGTCTTTATGATCTAAATCACTTAAATCATTACAGCCAAATCAGAATATCTACTCTACTGTAAAACAGAAAAGTATTAATCTTTTGGGAAGTCCTATTTTCCATTACTCCAAATCTGGGAATCTGTTGTGTTTTTCAAATTTCTATAGAAAATTTAGGCTTTGGTTTTTTACTTGCTATTCTACTTAGCAGTATTCCCAAGCACAATGTGAAAAGAAAGGATGTTTATCTAATATTTGAATCTTTTATTAAATAATAAACATCTCTACTGCTGCTTGAAAAAATATTTCTCAGCCCATTTTTTGAAAGTAAAAGAAATCAGACACAGACACCTGATTAAAAGTGGATTGTCGTGTTCTTACCCCATTCAAATATAATCATTATAGTGGATTTTAAATAACATAATGGCTTATTTTGACATAGAACCATACAAAGTATGAAGTTGCTATTCTTGAAATTGCCCTTTACCCTCCCATCTCAGTCCTGTATATGAAACAGTAGTGCTCTGTTTCTAAGTTGGCTTCAAATCACTAGTGTGTTTCTCATTTATAAAACACTTTTTACAGCCTAATTGGGAGCAGTTTAATTCCCAGATTCTCAGCTCCTTACTACACCAGTTAAGAGTCCAATTGACTGTAACAATTCAGAAAGAGGTTCTTTTGGAGCCTTTACAAAATGTCATGTAAACTGGTGTTCAGGGACTTAAAAAAATGATTTATATTATATTTAACTAGAATATTATTCACATGATGAGAGTCCCATGTACATTATGACATAACGGACTGTACACACTTAGAAGAAGTGGTCATAGTTTATGGCCTCAAGGCCAATGAACCTTTTAGCATGGAAAATGGTCCGTAGCCTAGTGCATAACCCCAATATCGTATCACCAGAGGAACTTACAGATTTGAGATGCTCATTACTTGTTCAGTCATCTAATTCTGTCCCCTAAGTCTTTATCAGTGTTAATGAGTATCCCACCTAATCTTGTTACAATTATTAAATCATACTTATTCATCATTTCCCTTTGAAAGTTGGATAAACTATCTGACTTCTGTATAGCACATATCCTCAGGGTCCATTCTAAAAGCCCTTTGTTAAAGCCAAGCAATCTGTTTTTCTATTAGTTCTTAATAAAAATCATCAAAAATTGTGGAGCTTTTCCCATAGATGTAATTACTACACATTTTTCAGCTGTGGCTCTCCAGTAACATAGCACGAGTTATAACTGGAGGAAAATTATAAAAGCATTTGTTTGAGGGTTTTTTAAACTATTTCTAAAACAATTCCTTCATTATCTCCTGCACTTTGGCAGTTGGATGATTCTTACAAGATGTGCTACAGATACAAGAACTTTTGCTGCATGGGTGAATCCCCCAGTCGGGAGAGGCAGAACGTGTTCTGCAGAAATAATCAATACCAATAGCCTTTCTCTTGGAGGGCTTTTAGTATAGAAACAAAAGTGATGCCTGTAGAGTTCAGGCATTTGAACTGAATGAATCAAGATGCAGAGAGAGACCAGTGGCAAGATTTGGTGGGGTTCTGCTGCTCCAAGGTGGCACAACTGGACTTTTGGGTTCCATTTCCAGCATTATTAATCAACTGGAAGGTTATGGTGAAAGAACACCTTCATTTCTCATTCCTCCCATTCTCCACATTCACCATCTGTGTTATCTCATTAGATTTTTAATTGTGTGGAGCAGGGACTGTTAATATGCATTCATAACTCCAGATCTTTATAGAGGCTTCCAGCAGGACTTATAATACAAATCATAAATAATAAAATCAGAACATATTGCTTGGAAATTGTTTTGACAGTCTTATAAACAAAAGCATTCTTCATCTAACACCAAAAATTTATGTCTTGACTACCTGTCAGAAATAGAAATACAGAAATAGAAAATACAGAAATACAAAGGAGATGTCACATATTTTCTGTTGTGAGAATTTCAACCCAACCCTTCTCCTCCACATGTTGATAGCAAGTCAATCACGTACTAAGCTACCTGAGAGCAGACCCAGGAACTGTATTTCCTTTATAGACCAAATGTTAACATCACAACTTCCTGCGTATGATCATTACAGTCACATAAGAGATCCCTAGATCCAAGCAGGGAGAAATTGCCTGGCAGAATTTTCATATCATTTATAATGATAATTTTTCTTGTACAAGCTTAAAAAAAAAAAAAAAAAGATAGTTTTAAAAAATATCTGAACGGCAAAGAAACATAACTTTGTATTCCTTAGTCATAGTTCAAACATGCAAACATATAAATAAGCTTAAATTTCCTTTCTGTTTCTGTTGCAGGTAAAGGATGTTTACATGCTCTGAGACACTTAGCATACAGTCATTTTCTAAAGAAAATAAGGACATGAACATGCAGGGGTATATAGAAGCTGAGGAGCTTTATGAACCATCCTGTGCCAAACTTTCTAGCCTGGCAGGTTCCCTTTATGGCAGGTCAATGACACAGCAAAACCTAAACCACCTGATGCACTCTTGGAAATTTTTGCATGTAGTGCTTTCTGATTCTGCTGTCCTACACCTCAGAATAAGAAAGGAGTCATCAAGCATGTGACATTCACTTTGCACAGTTCAATGCAGTTGCACCCAAAGGTGAGATTGACGTTCTTGTGTGGGTTGCATTACATTACAGGTATAGCAGCTGTGTTTATTTACTGTTCTTACAGAAGGTACCATATTAAACTTACTGCTAAGTGTTACATTAAAGACTAGAACCAGAAAGTTAATGCAAAGCACACCTTGACCTTCTGCTCCAGCAGGTGCCACTGGTGGAACATACAACAGATATGCAGATTGATACAATAACAAACTGATGAGCTGCACCAAAGCAGCACAATCTAATTCCTGTAGGCAAAACATTTTCAGAAAGCCCAAAGGGGCTGCTATCCACAACAGGAGAAACATTTGAGAAATAAAAATGATTTAATACATCCTTTCAGAACAGACAGCCTTGAAATGAGAGTAGCTTATTTTGTAACAGATAGGGCAGAATTCAGAGCATATATGTAGGTAAAATGCTAGAATTAACCTTCTACTTCATGAGAGGCAGCTTCTTCTCACAAGTTTGTGACTACCTTCTGTATGGACAATTACCTTAAAGTGTATCGTATTGATCTGCAATATACTTTGCAAATGTCAATATATGCCTAGCCTTGCTGCCTGCAGCACACGAGGAAGTAAAATGAAAATGAGTCTGGGTTTAATGACATGTAACCACCTTGGATGAATAATGTATATATGGTCAATCCTCAATACTCAGGAGACCATCAGCCTAACTTTAATGTTTGAGATAAGCAACTATATGTTTTAGATTTATCACTTGAGTCCTAATGCACTTGCCAAAGGGCATTAATATTTAAATATTGAAAAATATACTATCAGCAGAAAAATAGATAGATTTACTGTTAGGGAGGTCCTCTTTGATTAGCCTTGACATATACCTGTTATTCTGGAGAGTTTAGGAAAGCTGCTAGTCTTTTCACCTGATTCCACGGTATGGAAGATATTTAACTTCCTATCTTTAGCCAAAAAATATATGCTGAAGTCAGTTGTATCACAGCCAGGTAGCTGTGATACAGTCAAGGGTCCTCTGTAATCTCTATACAGTCTGGTATATGTATATAAGAATTGTTTCAGAAAAGATGAACTTGATTTCTTTTGAAGTCATGAGACCTCAGAACACAGAAAAAGGGAATCATCCAAATCCAGCAGTAACAGAAGTAACAGAAGAAAAGCTGTTATAACACATCTGTTATCAAATAAGCAATTTTTATTATTCTTCTTGAATCATCCTGGAAACAGTTTAAAACATAACATGGCTCCTACAGATTGGATTTGTCTCCAACTTTGTTTTTTTTGCTGACTAGTTAATGTGGTACTAGTTGACATATTTGGGAAGTGACTCCCCATGTTATTGCTAGAGCAGGTACAGAATGGGCAACACTGTAGTATTTGTCTCCAGGCCGCCTAGCAGACATTAATTTAGCTTTGTTTAGGAGACACTGCCACTGTTACTAAAAAATATTCAGATTTCAAACCCATTTAACATTTGGCCACACATTAAGCTTCTTGGTAGAGACACTGGTTTCTTCCATTGCGTTGCTCTTCATAGACAGCAGAGAGATTGATTTCACATTTCTCATATGAGTGCAAATAAGAGGTATTTCTTCAGATTTGAACTGCACAGTAGAATAATGTGTTCCACTATGTTAAGTACAAAAATATTTTTTTTTAGTTTGAATTTTTTTAGTTTGGTTTCTCAATGTGTTGAGTATAGTTAAATAATATATTTTCTGATAGCTACCGGTTCCATTCATTAGAAGCTTCATGTAAAGAAATACTGAGCAAGCAAGAACAAACAATTCTGATCATCTTCATCTGCTGCTCTAACAAATCAAGGTCTCAGAAAGTTTATAGATGGATTCTATTCTCATGATGTCAGTAAAAAACTAAGTCTAACACTAAAAGATGGCAAATTCACTTGCCACACTGTTTTCCCAAAGGTGCTCTGAAAGGACCCAGGAGAAACAAACCTCACAGCAGATGTTGTTTAATAGCAGCACGGAGAGCATGAGTCCAGGCAATTGGATAATCCCCCCTGAAATTTCTCCAAGATCATTAAGGTGCATGTTTATCTAAAGAATGTCTTTGAAACTATACAGAAGTAAAATACTATCAAAATTACATTTAAATATATATATAATATATATGAATAATATATAGTTTTAGGAAGTAGAGCATATTTTTTACAGTCTCCTTCATCCAGAAGAAAAAGGTTGAAGTATCCTTCAGAGTTCTTCCCAAAGCACTGAACCAGGCCTGTAGCATAAAATGGAAGTATTTTATTGTTCCATGGACACGAGTAAGCTATTATTGCACAGAACTTGGTCCATTATGTCATTTTCATCCAGTTAGAAACCATTTGTGAAACACAGTTTACAAAAGAAAATTAAACTCACAGTTTGAAAAAGCCCCATCAGTGATTGCTGCTGTCTTAGATGCAGGTTCTACAGAAGAGTAAGCATGGGGCCAGGAAGCTGATCAGTCTTCATACGTGAAAATGCCATCTAATTTATATTTTAAAGCCTTGAATTTGTGTTCATCATTTGGAGGGAAAAAAAAAAAAAAGAAAATATTATTGTTCACATATTTATATATTTTATATCAAATTACAGGGAAAATTAATCTTAACTGAAAAAAACTAGCAGGAAATCTCTGATTTGATAAGTCTATTATCGAGACCTTAATTATGGAAGAGAAGGTCACCTACTTAACAATAAAAATATTTTTGCTGCTTTAAAAGATTTTATTCAAATTCTGTGATTAAATTTTTTAATTTGTTTTTTAAATTTCATTTTAGCATTCTACTCCATTGAGTTTTGTATTGTGGCTTTGAACAAGATATACAGTTATATGTAAAACATTAGTAACTGTTTTTCATGCTTCACAGAGAATATCTGATAAAAGCCTTTAGTCGCCGATTGTTAAACTACTAAATGACTAATCAGGGCCACATACATATGTGGCAAATCCATTCAGTCAGAAGATGAAAGTACAACAACTCATGATGTCAAAGCAGAAAGATACTTCCATTTGCATGATATGTAAGATATTTGTTTTACATTTTAGAAAGAGATAAATTTATGCAAAAAAATATAAAGTTATTGTCTATCAATTACACTATGTATTACAATGCAGTGACTACAATGCAGTTAGCATTCACTAAGATTCTAGGACATTCAACAAGTCATAAGCGATCTCTGTCATCTTTTCAAAGGAAAAGCTTTCATTTTATACCTCAAAACTTATTCTCAAGCAATCCTTTTCAAAAATTATTGACTTCATAAAGACTCCAAAATGCTCTTCTAAGATTTAATAATAATACCTTCACTACTGAGCATTTCCTAAAAACCTTTGTATTACAAATTACTAAAACCGCTGAAGCCTCCTTTCAAGATGTTGACATACCAAAGTTCAGGGCTATATCAAATTATTCCATAATAATTTTGCACTGTAAAAGTATCTAAATCAATCTAAAATTTACTGGGGAACTGCTTATCCATGAATGTTTAACTTACACTACATCTTCTGGGAAAAGGTTAATATCCAGAGCAAGACAGATGAGGCAATAATTTATTTTACAGCCATTCAAGTTTAAAGACTTTCAAAGATGCATTCTGTAGTTATAGGAAAGAGGAATGTCTGGAGTCATCTGGAAGCAAATTTTTGATGGAACTACAGAAGTATTTTTTAAAATAAGCTGAATAAAGGACAACTGAAACTCTGTATAAAATATTGTTCTACAAAAGCATAAAAATATCCAGTCAGTAGTAAAATTTAAGAACCATAGAAAATTGAGCTTGAAGGGGAACATGAAAGTTCATAGGATCACAGAATCATAGAACAGTTTGGGTTGGAAGCAACCTCAAAGATCATCTAGTTCCAAGCCCCCTGCCATGTGCAGGGACACCTTCCACTACACCAGGTTGGTCAAAGCCTCATCCAAGCCAGCTGTGAACATGCCTAGGCATGGGGCATCCACAACTTTTCTGGGCAGCCTGGTCCAGTGCCTCATCCCCCTCACAGCAAAGAATGTCTTCCTAATGTTTAATCTCAATCTACCCTCCTTCTCTTTGAAACCGTTACCCCTTGTCCTGTCACTGCACTCCCTGATAAAGGATCCCTCCCCATCTTTCCTGTAGGCCCCCTTTAAAGTGCTAGAAGTGCCTATAAGGTCTCCCCAGAGCCTTCTCTTTTCCAGGCTAAACAGCCCAATTGTCTCAGTCTTTCTTCACAGGAGAGGTACGCCAGCCCTCTAACCATTTCTGTGGCCCTCCTCTGGAACCCCTCTAACAGGTCCATGTCATTCTTATGCTGGGGAGCCCAGAGCTGGATGCAGGACTCTAGGTGGGGTCTCACCAGAGCTGAGTAGAGGGGCAGAATCACCTCCCTCAACCTGATTTTGCTCTTTTCAAAACAGTATGGTGATGCTGACTGATCCAGAGAATAAACCACTGAAACTTTCAGATCGTTTACTGAAAAAGTGTTCCTTAAACAGTCACTTCTCATATGAATTTAAGATTCATATTTAGCCAAAGATGCATTTAGAGTAGCAAGACAACCTATCAACATTGAATCAATGAATATTGAGATCATCTCATATTTTAATCCTCCTGGATTAAGTGATGGAAAGAAAAATGTGTGCATTTCTTTGGACACCTGTGCATCTTTAGCACTTCTGGATGCCTTATCCTCAGTATTTAGCTCAATCTGTCCATCTTATTTCTAAAACAGCAACAATACAAGAGATCAGCGAAGTTATGATATTGCACCAAGAAGCCACCATCTTCAGTCCCTCAGAATCTTAAAAGCATTGTTAAATGGAGATAATTTCTAATAAAATTATTTCGGGGGAAGTGGGAGGGGGGGTGTAAAATCTTTTTTATGGAATACTGACATTTTCCTGTTAAATACTTGCTTGTTTAGACTACATATTCTTAGATAAGGGGTAGAAAACAGTACAGTCAAATCTGAGTTTAGCATGCTTCAGATTCAATACATACCCTGTTTAAACACTGTTCCTTATATAGGTTTTAGTAACTAACAGAAGTTTCAGATCTTTAAAGTCTGTCACTTCCAAACTTTTGTAAACTGATTGGGTTATCTCCATAAAACAAAATTCCCTTACCATGTACTCCTGTAGCCCTAATTCCTAGACCCCTAAGTTATGACGAGATAGGGTCATCCAGCATTAAATTTTGCAAAAATACTTTAAATTTAATTGACCACATGGAGTTTGGGTTTATTTCATATATAATTTCTATTGCAAGATCTCCCCAGGGAGTTACAGAAAAAAAAAAATGCCAGTAATGTAGCTATTCCTTAGAATCATAGAATCATAGAATTGTTTAGGTTGGAAAAAACCTTTAAGACCATTGAGTCCAACCGTAAACCTACCACTGCCAAGTCCACCACTAAATCCTGTCCCTAAACACCATGTCTACACATCTTTTAAATACCTCCAAGAATGGTGACTCAGCCATGCCCCTGGGCAGCATGTTCCAATGCTTGGTACATCTTTGGATGAAAATTCTTTTCCTAACATCCAAACTAAACCTCCCCTGATGCCACTTGTGGCTGTTTCCTCTTGTCCTATCACTTGTTAACTTGGGAGAAGAGACAGACATCCACCTCGCTACAACCTCCTTTCAGATACTGTAGAGAGCAATAAGGTCTGCCCTGAGCCTCCTTTTCTCCAGGCTAAACAACCCAAGTTCCCCCAGCTTCTCCTAATGAGACTGGTTCTCTAGACCCTTCACCAGCTTCATTGCCCTTTTCTGGACAGGACACGCTCCAGCACCTCAATGTGTTTCTTGAAGGGGCCCAAAACTGAACCCAGTCTTCAAGGTGCAGCCTCACAAGCACTGAGTATAGGGGGACATTTATTTCCCTAGTCCTACTGGTCACACTATTTCTGACATGTCACTTATTGTTCACACTCTATGTTTATCTTTATCTTCATTTGTTATAAATAACAAAATAAACCGTTAACCACTATTATTCTGTTTCTTTATCTTCAATGTTGAGCCCATGCCCATCTATTAAGAATCGTAACTAGATAAAATAATAGAACATGCTCCTAAATAGGCTTTAAACCAAACATTTCAAGCATTTAGTAATTTTGGAGGTGAAATTGATCTCACCGCTATAAAACACACACCCTTTACTCTGTGTAAATCTCACTAGCCTGAGAGATAGCAACTTCCTTCATTGCTCAAAGCCTGTAAGGAGGACCAGCGGGAATTAGCCAGGTTTATTGATGACTAAAGAAAGAAGTTTGAAAGAAAGCTAACTTTTCACTCATATTTAATGTTATTTTTAGACTTACAAGTATAAAAACCTCTTTTCACACAGTCCAGATTTCAATACTATAGTTAAACAAGCATAGTAACACAGGCAAGGAACTTTTAAATAAGTTAGCTCAGTTCCTAACTTGTGAAGTCTCCTGGGTGTTCTTTTTCAAGTCTCAGGAACATAATGGATGTGTTAAAGTTGTTCTCATGTAGCTTGACTGTATTTCCCTTTATTAAAGTTGTATCATCCAATTCAGGCACAGTTCACTCTAAATCCCAAACTCAAAGCTCTACAATCAGTTAAAAAATACATTCAGAATTAATGGAATCCAAATTACATAGTTTCTCAAAGCCAATATGCATGTAAAATGAAACCTCTCATTGCTGCAGGGATAAGTCAAGCTTAAAATGACATTATAAAGAAAATGCATTTTTGCCCTGTATGGATCAACTATTTTGTGAAATATTCCCTCCCTTCTGAAAAGGGAACAAAACCTGCTGTTTCTGTGAAAAACATGAGTGATTTCACCTAGAATAGTACAAGATGGGGCCAATGAGGGAAAGACTATATGAACCTTCAAGTCCAGTATGGCACCATCTAAGTAGTTCCCAACTCACAAGGGAGCAAACTGCAAAGGAAAGACCTGAAATGAAACACAATAATTTGAGGACTTAATCCTCTTCAGACTCAAATCAATGGAAAAACACCTTAAATATACTTTTTTATTTCCTACTAGCAGTTGTTTGTGCTATTATGAAACCCTCCTTTGTGCTTAAGCTGGCCAGTAACCAGGCTTTCATTTTGGTGATTGACTGGAGACTGTTCCTGTTTGAAATCCAGATCATCTCTGCCTTAATTTAAACAGAACCACAGATCCTTCTGTCTTCTTGTGCTTGTTTTAAGTGGTTACCACTGACTTAATGTTAAAACTTTCTGGTCTTTGTTTCCTTAAAGTGTGTAAGAGAAGTGGGGTCTATATAAACTTTGCAGGGGTGGGGTGGAACAAGCAAAGGAAAATTTTAACATGGAAATAAGTATATGTATACACGTATGTAACATTATCAGGGGAAAATAATCCTACCTGAAACAAAGATATTCAATGAAAAAGAGAAAATTTTTAAAAAACTACAAAACAATTATAGAGGAGTCAACAAATCAGTAAATCAGACGTGAATTCATAACGAAATAAGGTAACAGAAAATCATTTCAGTCAGCTCTGTACAGAAGCTTCCTGTGGTCTATACATTTACTTTTCGTCTTCCTCTCTCACTCTGTCTGAGATTCTGGTAAATAATTTTCAGACTTAAATGGCTTTTAACTAGAAAAACACCAGAAATTTGGGCAGAATTAGAGAAATTTTGAAAAGGTGATGGAAGGATAGAGTTGTTTAATATACAAAAACAAGATCAAGTAGAAAAATTCATGTAGTATGACTAAAAAAGGACAAGGAAAAGAAAAAAGATGCAATTAGGTTATCTAAGTGTAAATTACTAATATGTAAAAGGAATAACTGTCTTTGAGGAGAATCATTTATTTTGTGAGGTGTACGTAAGAACAATTAGAAATCAAGATGGAGGAAAACTGGGGGCAATGGTCTTGACAAGATGCTGTCCAAAGGGGTGAAACAGCCTCCCAAAGGCAACACTGGCATCCTATCCCCTGAACTTCTATATTGTCCTGGACAAAGCAATTGAAATTCAGAGAACAACCTCGCAATATCAGGAAAAAAAGGAACTACTGAGGAGAGGCTTGAGACATCAAGTTCTTATCCTGTCTCAGTAGTGCCAGCACAGGAAGACTGTCTGCAGGCTGAGAAAGCCATATCTAGTATCAGAAGCACATGGAAAAGAAGAGCTTCAAGAAATAGATACAACAGCTTCCCTGCCTGATACTCAAACCGCAAGACTGAAGCACCCATTACGAGACCAAGGACTGTGGGTAGACTGTCCCTTCCATTTTGGGCTATGCACATTGGTCTAGACAGAAATTTAAATTAGTATTAAACACCTTTTGCAGTAAGATTCTGAAAACACTGTCATAAGGAGTGTATCTATGGTTAAGCAGTATCCTGCAACTAACACTTTCAGCAGCATAACATCATTTGTTTAACTCATTGTTTATTTAGATTTTTTTTTTAAAAAAAAAAAAAGGTTCTATATTGGTATTTTTATTCAAGCACATACTTATTGGAAGTTTCAAAGTAAGGCCTTATGGCTATGGCTAATGGGCTTTTAAATAACTTACAACACTCACTTGAAGCCAAACATTCATCCAAAAAAAATACATACATTATTTCTGAAATCACTAACAGTGAATTGACTGCTCAAATAACAATATAATACTCAGCATGAAATAATAGCATCAAAACCAGTGTTAGCTGAAATTCATCACAGCAGTTCAGCAAGGCTCCAGTGTTGACTACAAAACAAGTCAGTATACAGTCAATTACATGCTAAATGGTAAGTCAAGTTACAGGGAACTAGTGAACTTGTTTTTAACGTTAGTTTTCATAGTTAGTTGCCATCCATTTAAAAAAATAATAATATTAATCAGATCATAATTGATACAGTATTCCAGAGCAGAATGAGTAAGTTATGGCACTACAAGGAAATTTCATCTAAATTGCATAAAGAATCAAAGTAATTTAGGTAGAGCTATTTCATTCACCTGTTTGTATCTCCGTATGCTCACAAGTTACTGGAGGAGTTATATGCACCATACCCTTTGGTTTAATATATCTTCCAAATAGCTTTAAATGTGAGGGCACCAGTCCTTGAAAGCAGTTTGATAATTTATTCTATTCCAATCTACTTTATTCCATTATACTTCAAGTATATGGGATTTTCCTGAATGGTCTTATTGCATGGGTTAGGTTAATCAAAGACTACCACATTAAAGATAAAGTTAAGCATTATTACTAGGAGGCATTTTTGTCTTTTTCTAATTGGTTTTAACTGGTGAATGATGAGTCTACTCAAAGAGCTTTTATATTTTATTGCTGATATTTATCCAACTCTGCTGTCTTTCCAAGTGTCATTGACTATTAACAATGGTCTCTACACAGAAAATTGTCAAGGGCAGCTAGTGATTCACTTTAACACATTTTCTATTCCATTACCAAGAAGAGATGTAATCATCCAAATAATTGCATTTATATTGCCTCTAAATCTGCTATTTACAAAATAATATTATGCTAAGGGACTTTTGTTGAGATTTCATCTATTTTAAAAGAGGCAAAAGCTGAATTAATTCATAGATCTAGCTTTAGTTCAATTGTAAAAGAAGCCAAAAGAGTCCAGTTACAAAGTACTCATCCAACTCGTTGGAGAAAGTGACTGAAGGTGGAAAGAAAAAATCTAGCTCTTTCCGACATTCGATGCAATTTCATTTTTAAGAATTGGAAGCAAAAGCCAGGCTGCAGTGATACATATTTTTATACTGTATAAATATAATTGTTCTGCAGTAAAACTCTATGGAGAATAATTTGGCTTGCTCATAAATATAACACCATGTTGTGAAGCTGCATTTAATGGTCTCACACCACTTTACACCATACCAGGCACTTTCACCGACATCAAAAAGAACAGTTTTGCATATTAGATAACGGCACAGCCACTAAGATGGATGAAGAACAGCTTTAACTAGATAGTAAATCCAAGCAATCATACCCCTTAAAAAAAAAGTAAAAAATCCCTCTATACATTCATGACATGAACCTGTGTCAGAGAGCTGACAAATACTTGAAAACATTGGAACACAAACACTAACAGAAGAGTTTCATTTCATACAAATGGGGGTTTTAAGGAGCTGATTCACTGGCCCTGTACAATAGGCAGCTTCACAAGTTATCCTTTGCTTCTCTCCCTTAATTTTCCATTGTTGCAGGTTAGTTATGATACTGTTACAAGTTAATATCTTCCTAAGAACCATGAAATCTCAAGAAGGAATTAAAATACTCATGTAAACATACTGCCTCTACTGAGAAAAAAAAAAAAAAAAAAAAAAAGGAAAGATTGTATCATTTCATTTGCAGGCCTGCCAATGGAACATAATATGTGTGCAGAAGAGAAATGCAATAAAAATACGGAAAAAAGAAAAACTGAGTGAACTATAACTGTAAAACTAGTGTGATAACTGTACTTGATAAGGCAGAGAAAATTTGGTTCTACAGCTAACAAACAGTATAAAAGGTAAGAGTTAATAGCACTTGGGATGCATTTGAAAATAATTAAAGGGAAAAGAGCAACGAACTGTGCTGAAAGCAAAACCTATTAAAATGGGAGGACACTAAAAACGGCCTTCTTGAGCTGACTATTTCATATCTGCAGTAATCATTCTGGCCTAGAAATATAAAATAGCTAGTTAAACCCACTCATAGCAAAGTTATAATTCAGTGCAAACATAAGGCAGGACTGCAAAATGATAGAAAAATGTGTTTGAAAAATTAAGTTGTAGAAATTCAATACAATTTAGTAAATAGCAACACCCATCTGCGTTATGAAATAAGATCTCATCACCTGGAAAAAGCACAATAGAGGAAGATCCATTGGATCCGCTCAGTATCCAACATCAGGATAGCTGTTTGAATCAGAAAGGCTCGTTAGGGAGATCAGGGATTGCAGTATACCAGAACAACTACAAAAAGAGTTTAGTTTGATTAGTCCAGAAAAACAAAGGCTGACAGTAAATAGAAAAAGACAAAGGGAGTGGAAAGACGTTAAATACAAGAAAGAAGATACTTTGATAAAGAAAAATTTTGTCCAAGAAAAAGTGCATAATAAGCCATCCATGAAAATATTTTAAATAAAGACTAGCAGGTTCTTTTCATTGAAATTATTACTCTTTTAGAAATCTTCTGGTAGGAGAAATGAGGAAAAGTAAAAAACAAATCCTGTTATAGTCACCACCAAAACTTATGCCAAAATTACCACTTTTCAGTCCCTGTCCTGATAATGTTTACATGTTTACTAGGAAAGGTCAGTTGTTAGCATATTAGTTCCTATAATCCTATTTCAATTCCTAGAATGAGATTTCATTGCACCTAATTTTAAACCTCTGTAGTATAAACATTTCCTTCTCAGCTAGATGTCTAATTTGATCATCAATGAAAACTAATACTAAATTCTAGAACAAGATTTATTCTGGTCTGTTAGAATGTTTGTATAAGACAATTGCCCCCCTCAAAACTATTATTCCTCTCTCTTGTCTGCAGAGTCCAGGCAAGTAGATCAGATGTTGTCTAGAGCATAGAAATGCATGTCTGATACATAGCCAGCACTGCAAGGATCTAAGGACTGAAATGGGAGGGCTTTCTGCCTATCTGTCTTTCTGTCCGTGTCACCATTCTGAGGACACCACACCAAAATCCAGGAAAGCTAAACAAAGACAAAAGTACTTCCCTGTATGGAGTCAATTTCCCTTTTTATCAGTGTATCCACTTTTATGGCTGGAAAAAAGAACATATTATTGTCATTTTAACCATTAAGATAGTATTGAACTTGGAAGTACCTGGTGCCACTTCTATGGCAGGGTGTAAGAGAAAGCTGTGAAGAAGTGACTGAAGGCTGGTTTCCACAAATCTTACAATTTGGGTTTTCTTGACGCTTTTCCAGACATACTGTCTTTGTCTCTAGAGCCAAGACTTTATCATGGCTTTTACAGCAAACTTTATCGATACCTTTAAGGAAGCTTGAAACCAAACCTTTCTGTACCAGAAACTGCTCAACTGATTAAATTTAATAGAATTCAGGACAAACACAGCATATGTTCAACATGCAAGGCACTGTCGGGAAGTAGAACTTGTTTACTTCTTAAGTGAGAAAATATTTATTTAAATGTACACAGCTTCTTTAGCTTGATAGCTCTTATTTCTTGGGCTGGTTCTAGGGGCTAGAATCCCCATATGGAAAATTCATTTGACCCTAAAGATTTTCCTAGGAAATGTGATCTCCCAAGTGTATGTGTGAAGATTCCAAAAGCACATTTGCAAATGTTAGCCTAAAAAGTCAAAGTAAAAGAAATTAAAGCAATGTGGTTAAAACTTCCTCTTCAACTAGTTTGAGACAACCTCAGTAGACTGCAAAAGATTCCATGGGCCGTGTTAAAGCAATCAGGGTTAAAGCAAACCCAGAAACTATTTGGTTTGACAATATTTCTTAACCAACTTAATGGTTTTGTGTCTAGTGGATATTGGCTTTTGACACGCAGGCATAGCACTCGCATTTGCTGAGCCAGTTTGTCATCCTCCTGTATCACACTGGCAAATTCCAATTGGCACTGCGCACTTCAGCACTGCCAAGTCCCACTTCTCTGGTGGCAGCAGTGGATTTAAGGATAATAAGCTCAAAAAGGCTGGAAAGAAGACCAGTGACCACAATCTGTTTGAAACTATTTCAGCACAGTGCTACAAAACACTGTCCCACTGGGGATAGAAAGAGAAGAAATGTTTACACAATGAAGATTCATTAAGTTATGCATTAACTATGTATGACACACATGCATGCTCCAAGAATCCAAATAAGTCAAATAAGTTTGCTAAAATACAGGGTTACCATGCTTCCTCAGGAACAATTTGGGATTATTTTAGTGGACATAGATGCTTTTTGGGGACACAACTATCTTTCACTGCATCTTTGTACTACATTAGAGAGTCTTGACCTGGTCAATGACCCTTGGTACAGCTGCAATATAAATGCCAAATAAATCATCACAATCTGTATGTTTTACATGTGATATATCCGTCAGTGGCAAAGAAGGAGGGAGTCAAGTTCAAAATCTGCCTGTGGGGCACCCTTATGAGTCTCTGCATAAAAGGCTGTCAGCATACAGATTCATGCATGCCTTGGGAACAAAGGGCCTCCTTGGGTACTTTTCAAATTGTGAGTTAATTCAAAGCTTATTTCAAGACAGCTGCTATTGAGGAAGGAAGTGCAGAAGCAGATAAAGAGTGCTGATGGAAGAAATACATCCTAAAATGGAATTTGAAGGAAAGGACCTTTTGCCTTCTGCTGGGAAGGAGCTTTGTTTAGAATTAAATACATGCAAACCATGATGGCTTTGCAGAGATTCGGAGCTCCCAAATAGGCAAGCAACACTGGAGGTACAAACCCATCAGAAACAAAAATAAGATCTGCATATCCTCTCTTCCTGATCCTTATTACCATTTTCAAGGTTATTTTACATCCTCATTAATGCATACACACACATAAATGCAATGTTTCAAGCACTTGCTGAGTAGACTTGCGTTCTACTTCATCCCACATCCAACACCTATGACAGTTATAGCAGAGCTCCTTCCAAAAAGCACAACACGTGACATAACAGGGAAGATCATGTTCTTTTTCTTTTCTTATTCCAAAACAAATAACTAGGATGGATTTCTTTTAATCGGTGTGTATCTTAGGTTTTGCTAATTGCAAATTATTTTGAACATGAAACAGAAAGTACTAAAGGATACATGATGATTCTCAATGTGGTCTCTGCAGGGGATTTTCTTGCATTATTTTCTTGGATGGAACCTTGTAAATTTTATCTAAAAGGTTCTTAATGTTTTCTTCATTTGTCAAGACCTTCCTTACATGTCATAGCCTAATTGGATCAGTAGGTAAGCCCAGTAACTCCTACCTGTTACTCTACATTGTGGCATAACTAGGGTTATATTGCAGTTATATTGCACAGACTCCGTAAACGCAATTTGTTCAGGAAACCTCAGAGTTACAACATGTCTGCACACCACGCATGGTCTCGGAAGCACTGGACTTACTGTACTCACATCGCCTGAGCATGAACACTAAATCTAGCATGTCACTGAAGGATCAGATTTACTACACATCTGCAGGCCACCTGTGCTGTGCATGTACAATGAGCTAAAAAGAAATAATATAAACCTTATTACTTAGCCCTTTAACCCACAGTTGTGATCCCATTGCCTACAAAATCTTGCTTGGCAAATGTTGTTTTCAACAGCCTGGGAAAGAGCAGAAAGCTCTGGGTGATAACACACCTTCTCCTGAGTCTACTGAGCATAATGTACTGACAAGGGGCAAAAAAGAGATAAGGACTCATTGATGTTCCTGAAATGGAGGGCCTTTGCTTTTCAGAAAAACTGACAAACTTGAGTGTGTTGCACAGGTGAAGCTGTAGAGCGAGAAACATACAAGGCTTAAGAGATTTTTAAGACAAGTTCATAAACATAGGCTACCCATGCTTAGTCATTAAGTTGCAAACAGCAGTTACAACCCTAGCACCTCCGCAGTTTCAGACGAGAGCAGAGATGTCAGGTGTGTAGCCATCCTCCCCTGTGTGGCTCCTGCCCACGGCTCAGGACTAGTACACCTCGAGCTGCTGCTCAGAGATTGCAGTGAGGACACCAGCCCATCCTCCTCCACTCGTCAGAGAAGACTTCTGCCTCCAAAACTGGGGCTGCTGTGGTCCAGCACATGCCTTGGCTAACCTAATTGTAAACCCAATACACATTCATCCACTTAAATACGCCATCTCACATACCTGCTAGTGTACTTTCCTCTCTATTATAGTACCTGTCAACTCTATCCCTATTTCTTTTTGCCACAGCATGACAGTACCAGGAGTTATATGACTAGTTTTATGCATTACTAATTGGGGAGACTGTACTGACCATCAACTGAAGCCTCAAATCAGTTGCTGTTTGTACACTGGCACGTAATAAAAGAACAGTCCCTGACAGGTAGGCATAGCAGACCTGAATATTTAAATTGTTAAAGCCTTCCTGCTAAAGGGAATTCCTATATTTAAATATGCAAATGAATGGCCTAAATTTAGAAAATATTTTTATTACTGTCCCATGTTTCTGAAAAATCACACCATTTATTTAGACTTCACATTTAAACACATTTCTTAAAATCCTTCTTAATTGAATATCTTTCTTCTTTTTGTTCTTTATTAAGCATAAAGGCCATGATGCAATTTTGTCCCATGCACGTTATAAGCAAAATAATATTTTTTTAAAGCAAAATTTCAGCTGTACTATTTTACTAATTACTTTCAGTTGAGCAAGCCAATCCTTTTAGAAGAGGCCATGTACATATTGCCAAATTTTAGCTCAGTTCATTAGCAGATATGCACAGGTATAGACCATACAATGGCTAAAATTACATTTTTAAAGGGCAACGTAAAGTGGTTTTTTATTAGACTTTCTAAGGTTCACACAGCTTCTAAAAGTTCAAGTTTAAGGGACTGAGGAAGTGGTCTAGTCATTTTTGGGGGAAGATTACAAAACCAACTGTGACTAAATTCCCAGAAGCTGTAACATGTAGAAAGCTGGACTAGATAATGCCTTCTGAGCTCACTGTAACTATTTTTTTGAAAGTCAAACTACCACTGCATCAACAAGCAAATGCTGTACATTTTCCAGTTATTAAGAGAACAACAAGTAGAAATAGAAAGCAGGATTATATGCATTACTTCCCAAGAGGCTTCTATGGCACAGTGAGAAAAATCTTCAGTGTGGACAAAAATCCTACTTGTGAAAGCTGCATTATAACTTCCCAGCCTACAGCTATACTCTACTTGCTCTGGTAGCTGCCAGGAGGGACCTAAAAAGCAGCATTCCCAAAATGCTGCTTCCAAGTTCTTATTTGCTAGTAGCCAGCCTGGTTCAGTCTGCTTGCAGGGTGTCTATTTTCCTTTCCTGAACACTACAGGCCTTCAAGAAACGGTGCTGGATCACCTGTCTACCTGACATCAGTCTTCTAGCACTGTCAGACACCAGCACAAAGCCACACAAGAAAACAGCTCAGCAGGCATGGAAAGCCAGAGCCCGTCCAGACTGCAAGTGTTCTAGCCCAAGCAAAGTACAGATGTGCTGGAGGCTTTTTCCCTAAGTGAACTAGCTGGCTTGCTAAGAGATACCCCAACAAAAAAGCAGAACAGATAGTCTGCAGACTAGTTTGTTATAAGCCTTGTCTTCAGCCTCAAATACACTATCAAAAGACACTGCAGACTTAACCTTACTCTATTTCACACATCTTTGTTAAATGTTATCTCCATTCAAAGAACATGTGGACACAATTGGCAAATTGTTTTAAAACTGGAAAACCCTGAGACGCTTATGGTGTAGGTGGTATTTTGTTTCCAGAAATTACTATAATTTATTTCAGGCATATCCTGAGATGTAATAGCACTCATGTTAAAACAAAATTGGTTTAGGTCCAAGAGACAAAGATGTATTTTTTGTATGAAAAGTGCAAGACAACCTGACAGTGCTGTTGAAACTAATAAAAAGAGGTCAAGTCCTGAAGTCTCTGCTCAAACAAAATTTCCACTGGATTCCCTTATGTAATTTTATAACATATATATTGACTTATTCCCAGTTTTCTTGAATATTATAGATTTGAATGCATTTATTAAGTTAATTGCATTTTCTAGTTTTGATTTTGACCAATTCCATATTGCCCATAAACCATAATTTAGGACTAATTCAGGACATATTTGAGGAGCATAAGGAAAACTAGAATTAAAAACAATTTCATCAAAAGCATTTCAATAATGGTATAAAAGACAGCTGAGACTGGTCATTTACCCATCACCAACACGTGAAAGGAACTGTGCTAGAACAGATTTTTTACAATCATTTTTACAAGGCTGTTTTAGAAACCGCAATTTAATAAAACAAAGCAGAAAAGTATTTTCCAATCTGAACTACCTGGAACGTGTTCTGCATAAGGCAGAGTATAATTATTTAAATATGAATTTGGTCAGTTTACAGATTTAACACCCAGTGGCATGAAAAGAGGCACAGAAGTGAGACCTTGGTTTTAAAACATCTTCCAACACACAGCACTTCCCACAGCAGCATTCTGCTCAGTGTAGAGCTGTGGCAGGCTCAGAGGGAAGAGAGCCACCATCCCCATGGAATCACCCTCCCAGCACTGCCAAAGAGCTGAGGTGTCATCCTTTCCTTCAAAGGGAAGGAGCAGGCAGCAACACCGAAGACGCAAAAAAAAAGGAAAATATGGTTTCCTAGGGAAGAGGACCACCACGTCTCATGGTGATTTGTCTTCACTTTGGTATATTCTGGGTTCTTTTTATTGTAATATAAAACAGAAGCTTGAAAACTAAGTAATCAGGCTAATGTTCAGGTTTTCTGCTCACAGTAAACAACAAAAATCACAGATGGTTCGTTGCCTGTCCTCATAATATTATACTACATGAGAATCTCAACAGGATACTGCTTTGAGAGAACCTCCAGATCCCACTGTCAACATTGCAGCTTAACAATAAAAATAAAAAAAATCAATTCAATGAGCTCAGTTTTTTCCATTTCCTGTGATTCCACTTATTCCTTTTTTTTCTCTTGCTTCCCTATCAGCCCTTCCTAATGCTGACCCCTCTGCGCTCCCTCTTCCCGGGCTTCCCTTCCTCTGCAGGTGAAGTGGAAACCTCCCTCACCTTCTCTACATACCACTTCTTGGAATGGTTTCTCTTGGAATCAGTTCCCTTTGGATTTCTCACACTCATGCACTGTCACTGCGTTTTTGTATCTCCTCTTTCAAAAGGATCATTTTCTAGCAGCTTTTATATTGGGCTAGCGCCAAGAGCTAGAGGAAGGTGTGACTACTTCCTTCTTTTCCTTTTCTTTGCTCTGTGTGTCACTAGCATGGAGCAGGCAGCTGTAAAACTGGCTGAGGCACTACCAGGGTTTTCAAATAATTTCATAAATGAGACTTATTCAATCAATAAAACTTCAAGAAAAACACATGATTTAAAAACTGTACTGAATATTCCCAGTGATACAATGAATATCCATCTCTCTGTTTTCAGAAAGTATATGTGAATATGTCAAATGAATCCAGAAATTACAAAACTGAAGAAATCTTTTTCATTACATGTGGAGGATAACAAACTTCTATTGTAGAAGTTAATTCCACTAACTACTCATATATGGTAGCCATTATTTTCACAGCACTGATTTTTTTACACATTATTCAGAATATTGTCAGACTAAAAATTCTAATAGATGAAGTACAATGGTACACTTTCATTTATAAAATTATATTGCAAAACTTATTTCTACTCACACATAATGATGTGCACCTCTTCAGCACAGCATCCTTGGTTTAACACACATTAACTAATACAAAAAGGGAAAAATATTTTTGTCTATTAATCTCAGTAGGTTTTGGCTAGCCCTGCCTCTTTTTTTGTAGTTTTTGCAGTGCAAAATTAGTTTAACAAACACTATTTTTTTCTCTGCTATTTAGGTTTATTCTTTTATTTTTATTTACAAATTATTATGTTTTATTTATTTTACATTTTTATTCTCTCAGCTGTTTTCTGTCAGTCAGCTTGGTGGCATTACATTGATTTGAGTCCATTCAAATCATGGAAACAGCACGTTTCCTGAGAACTGGAGTGGCTTTTTTTTAATATAGTCAAACATAGGGGGGTTTATGTCAAATGGTTGTCGCGGGTTGGTCCAAATGTCTCCTATATATGCATAAAATTGTGGAAAAAATGAAGATTTTTTTTTTTCTTAGCAGGAATGCTAGCAATTCAGGGAGAAAAGGTTTATATTGCATTGAGTCCTGGATTGAAATGGACACTATAAATTATAATGCATAAAAAGTGTGACCCAATAGCTGGTATAAAGCTCAAAAATCTCTTCCTATACCACTTCTGATGTTTATAAAAGCTATGACATTTGTGTAGAAAATAAGAACTTTTACTGGGTTAGAATCAGGATCAAAAATTCATTATATACCACCTGACAATGTCACAACTTTAGTTAGGTAAATTGAAGAAAAGTCATCCCTTCTGTGAAGAAGCTCTACGAAACGGCAATTCTTTGCTGTCTCTGAATTCAATGCTGCTTCTAGCATTAGGTATGTCATTCAGTTAGACTAACAGGCAAGAGAAAAATTCTCTTTCTAAGGCCAACATTGCCCCCTTCTGCTATAAAGGGGCCAAGACATGTAACTTCCCAATTCAGAAGTTTCTGGGGGTTTTGGCTTATTAACACTGCTGCAAGGTGAACAACGACCTTTTTGCCTTATTCTGTTGTTAACAAATACTTGAAGTAGTTATTTTTTAGGACTTGTTTCCCATTTTAATTTCCCAGTCAGAAATTTTAAAACAAAATTTCCTTCTCATCAACATTTATTCCCTTTCAAGATCAAAAATATTCTGCCCTCAGAGACGAATTGCACAAAAAATGGTTTCTCTCCCTACATTTTTCTGTATATCTCTAAAGTCCACTAGCAAATGACCTATGTAAAGAATATGGAGAAACAACAATAGGAGTCCACAAAGGTGGTGTTTGAACACGAAAAGAAAAATACTCATCAAGCTTTTTGAAATTTCATGGTAGTAACAGAAAGGGCTGGCTAATCTGGAAGTAATATTTTCCTATTGGGTAATGACAGCTGAAGCTAGGTTACCATCTACAAGAGAAATCTTGATTTCTTGCCTCTTGGTATACCACATAAAAAAAGCACACCAGGCTCAAATTCTCCAATATCAAATGTATCAAATGTCATTTCACCAAAAAAAAATTGTCTATAAATATTTCAAAATAATAAAAAGATGTTGCTTCAGTACTACTACTACTAATAATAATTATGATAATACACCAGCTATTAAAATGTCAATGTTTCTGACCACTTTTTTTCCACTTTTTTCCTTGTAGAAAACTTGTCTGCAAACTTCCTAAGAAAGGGACTCTATCTCACTGGGAACAAAAAAGAATAAAACTAATGCTCCTCTAGATGAACTAGACTGCTGAAGTAAGAACAAGAGAGAAAATTCAATGAACTGAAGAAAGTCATTGGCTTTCTTCTAAGAGGTTGATGAAGTCATCAACTGAATGTTGTTGGGTTATTTTTAATAAAATTTGAACATCCTGCTTATGTGGATTTTAATTTATCTATCAATAGTAGGTTCCTCCAGTTCTGATCTCAATGGGTTAAAACTTTCTGTATCTCAAATAATTTCAGTTGGTGTAGTTATTGATATATTTCCATCTGTGTAAGTAGGAAAACTAGGACCAAAACATTTTCCACCTGGAGTATTAGCCCAACCCAGACAGAGAATTAGATACCATTTTATATTCACAATACATGGGAGAAATCTGAATGTTTATAACACCTCTAAAAACCAGGGCATTCTAATATGCATTCAAAATGTCATGTAAAGTTGCCTGGTGGTCACTTCCATAATTTAAAAATCTAGTAACTCACCTAGAGTCCAATAGCAAATATTTTTTCCCAAATCCACAAAGCGAAAGGGTTCAATGTGCTTTTATTATAAATGTATTGATACCTTATTTCCTTTTCCTAGTCTATATTTGGGCACCCTCAAAGATATGTAACATTCACAGCATGTTAATATTGACAATTTGGATGAATAAAGTTGATCCAGTGAATAAGTACACAATTACTTTTATTTGGGAGTATGTTTTAATCCTACTGCCTGAGTCATATCACTAGGCATAATGTGTCTAAACAATTACTTCTCTCCACTTCTTCTTTAATAATAACAGCTCCCAGTCCACTCTTCCAATATCCCTCCTGCATAGTTTCCTACTCTTTTGATGCTTAGATCCTCCATCACATTGCTGAAATCCCTAAAGGCACATGGTGGAAATGGAAGTCAAAGACTACTTTTAAATCACATGGGTATTACTGAGAAACTCTCACAACCTTGTAACTAGCACATGCAGAAGACTGTCATCACAAAACGGATGTTAGATGTATGTGAGCATGCAGTGCTAAATTGCCTAAACTATAACAAAAAAATCAGGTAATCACCTAGTTTAAACTGTGGATTATAAATTTTGCATGTGTGTCTAGTAGATTCTGTAGTCGGTCAGGCTGAATATTTTTTGTGGTGTCTTACACAGCTTTCTTCAGCATAATTGCTATTTTTTAACATACTGTATCAGCAAGTGAAAGAACATACTGAAGAAGAACATACACTACCTGAATGCAGTGTAGACCCCTGAGTTGATAAAGCACAAGGTTTTGTATGTTCTATTCTTAGACCTAGGTGTAAGTCAGAGTATCAGTTACTGCTGAAGCTACAAAGCACCAAGGAAAATACGTCATTTTAAAACAGAAACAGAACAAAATGCTGTGCATGATATAATCAATGAGTTGTAAAGAATAAATACATGTGACAAATGGAAATTGATTATTTCAGTCAATTAAGAAGCAACTGGGGCAATGACGTGTGCACTTAACCTTGTTCTTTCATTGCAGTAACAGAGTGGTTATCAAGGTAAGACGCTGTTATATGGCATATAGGGTTTGTCCTCTGACAACACTAAGTGGTGCACCATATAACCTCAAGAGCTGAGGTGGACAGACCTGTACCACTAAGTTGACTATTCAAAAAAGATGAGATACTCAGTGTTGTAAGGAAGCTCGGATAGAGAAACTGCATCGCCTGTATGTCTGCTGGAGCAGAGTACAGAACCCAGGCCTCACAGCCAGTCATTTCCAGGAGAGGTTAGATTGGATATTAGGAAAAATTTCTTCACTGAAAGAGTGGTCAAGCATTGGAAGAGGCTGCCCAAAGAGGTGGTGGAATCACCGCCACTCGAAGTGTTAAAAAAATATGTAGATGTGGTGCTTAGAGGCATGCTTTAGTGGTAGACTTGGCAGTCCTGGGTTAATGGTTGAACTTGAACATCTTAAAGGTCTTCTCCAATCTAAATGATTTTATGATTCTATGTGTCCAAACAGCACCTCCCAAAACAACATATTTTTTTCTCTCTGACACAGAACTCCCACTCTGGGTGAGCTAGGGAGAGAAGGGAGCAAGACTAAAACAAGCCCAAGCAGAATCCCAGCAGCAATTTTCTGTGTACGATCGCGCCCCACACTTCAGAGCTCTGCTGCTGCACCAGGAAGACTGTAGGGTGCCTGCTGCTCCATCAGTTCTGAGACAGACAAAGTGCCAAAGCATAACGTGGAATGATTTTTTTAAGTTCCCTCTCTAAAATAAAATAAACACTTTTTCTGATACCAACTTTCAGCAACCTGTCAGCACGTACAAGGTTTGAAAACCTGCAGCTATCCTACTCCGCTCCCTTCTGCAGTGAATGTTGGCGTGTCTTATCCTTGCATATCTGTTTGAAACTGATGAAATCAAAACCTGGCTTAATGGTTATTTCTTGCACAACATAGCAACAAGAAGAAATAAAATGTGACATCAAGCTGAAGTAAATATTTGATTTCTTATAATATTTAAACCAGTAATATTTCAGTTATTAAATATGAATATATCAAATGTCTGTACTAATGATAGTCATAATTAATCACTATATTGCATCATATTATATATTATAATGTATAATTGCATGATTAATAAGTTTAAAAATATTAATACTACTTCTTGATTGAAGTAATGGGGGTTTATGTTGTAAGGTTTTTTAAATTACATATTTCAAAACTGTTCATTCTTTAATGTCATTATAAATTATATGGTACTGTATCCTGACAACGCCTAAATAGCTGAGCTAGATTTGCCACATAATACAAAAAAAGGCAAAAGAGAACACTATTAATCTTTTCATTTTGCTGCATGTTAAACACATGATAGGAGTAACTGAGAAGTGGGCCCGAAATCTTCATAGTGTCCACAGGTGCCATGCACAGACATTTTTACCACAAATGTGTTACATACAAAATGGCATTTGTTTTTAATAGGTTTTCCACTGTTAGTTGAAATTCTCCCCAGATGCCTTGCATAAATTACAACCTATAATTATTTTCCCTGAAGCTGACCAAAGACAGCCCAGAGAATGTAGGGCATGCTTTCTGTGTCTTATTTGAATACAGGAATGGCCAAAAGCAATCCCACTGGTGTTACGGCTCCACTCCAAAGCAGAGACTAGATTAGCAGACTAGAACATCATTACTCCAGCAGCAGTTGACACCCCAGGGGCTGTTGCCTGTGACCTGGTACACTCACACTCATGGCATGGTTGCACATTGAACATCCAGAGAGAAGATTCAATCCTGAGCAGTGATTAGAGGCGAAGAAGCCACCTCACTGACACAGGAACAGGGAGATATGTGTTATAGTCCCCTGTGGCAGCCTTGTCCTCTGCAACAAAAAAATTTAGCTGCAAGGAGAACAGAAGAAGAAACTGTCTTGTGTTCTCTACCTTGGTAGCTGTTGGTTGAGTTTCATTTATGAGAGGCTCCATCCACAAAATGACATACCGTGTCTAAGAAGATATGGATGATGGAGGTCTTTTTTAACAAGATTCTCTCACCTCTCATAAGCTTTCTCTTTGGTTGGTGTGTTTAGGTGTGCTCCCCATTCTGCTGTCTACCTGATTTGCCCCGGAAGTATCATCTAGCATTCCTTTATGTCATCAATGCTAACTGGCCCACAGGGCTTAAGCAGATACAGTTCTTTCCTTGCAGAAGCCTTTGAACGCAAAGTAAATGGCGCAGTTCACAAAGGTTTACAAAAAGAAAGTTTGACAGAAATGACCAGCAACAACTGCACATCCACCCATTGCCATCAGCTTTCTCTTCTCCTGCAAGTTCAGCTGAGACTGGCTGGTTCTGCCTGGCCATTGGACCCTGCTTCTCATGTACCTTCAACATCACTAGCTAGCCTTCATGAAAGGAAAGCCAGCACCAAATGCCCCATCTTTATTTTATGGTCCAGATCAAACTTTCATGAGTTATTCAGGTTCAGCTCCCTCCTTATTACCACATTTAATCCAACCGATCAATTCAGCTCCTACTCTGGAGATGCTAAATTTCACTTGGCCTTGTTTAAAAGTGACATTTACCAAACAGGCAGTTAATATTATTTCCATGCTTGGCTAAACCCAGTACAAATCAATAAGTTCTCAAGTGGCATGGTGGTTTTAGTCATGAACTTGAGAAATATTCATACTTTGTTGTGAACTTCCTTCACAGACTATTTGCTGCATTTCATACAAAGGTGCATGGAAGGATACAGTACAACAACGCTCCTTTACACAGACATACGAATAAGATTAACACTTATTGGACTTCTGACAATAAGCGGTCACTTCAAAGTGACAGTGGATCCTGGATAAACTGACCTCTTCCCCCTTATTTTAGGGATATTGATAGATCCAAAGAAACTTTTGCCTTTACTTACATCACGATGGTGTTTCAGAAACATCCTGTACAGAATCTCCTGTTATCCCAAGAGTTACCTTGTAAATGCACTTGCCAAGAAGAGGTGCTTGCTGAGAAATTCAGCAATCCATTAATTCATCTAAATAGACTAAATTCTAACTAGCACAATGAAAAAATGCAATATGGCATTATAGTTATACAGTGTACATAGGCATATTTCTGGAAAAGGCTGTGTATCTGTCTTGTACAGCACGATACATAAGATATGCAATCAAAATGAAAGAAAAGTGTGAACATGAAGGGACATTCTGTAGATGTTTTTGAAAATATCTCACAGATGGCACTTTCACTCTGTAATGTAAATTTTTATGCATCAAAAGAAATAAGAAAGACAATAATAGCATGGCAGTTTTGAAGAAAAGGGATTCATTGCTTCAGACAGAGGATAATTCACAAGTAAGTATAAGGTCTATGCAAGTATTTCAACTAGGATCATAGCACCCTCCTGAAGAAATTACTTTCCTTGCCATTTGCAGCTTGCACTGGCTGGCATGTGCTGTACTTAGTCACCAGCCCACTGCAGAAAAATGCACATGTATAGTCCTACCTCCATTTTACAAGGCTTTTCTCTGAATTGATACTATTTAATAGAAGAAACCACTACAAACAGCATAGAAAGTAGTTATTGCCAGTGTCATGCTTTAACCCCACCAAGCAACTAAGTACCACACAGCCGCTCTCCCCCAGCAGGATGAGGAGGAGAATCAGAAAAAAGGTA
This sequence comes from Falco biarmicus, assembly GCF_023638135.1. Lineage (NCBI taxonomy): Eukaryota > Metazoa > Chordata > Aves > Falconiformes > Falconidae > Falco > Falco biarmicus. The sequence continues at coordinate 62,200,758 of NC_079290.1, forward strand.
AAAATCATGGGTTGAGTTATGAACAATTTAATCACTGGTTTCAGCTGGGATAGAGTTAATTACCTTCTTAGTATCTGGTGCAGTGCTGTGTTTTGGATTTGATATGAGAACAATGTTGATAGCACACTGATGGTTTTAGCTGTTGCTGAGTAGTGTTTACACTAAGTCAAGGACTTTTTGGTTTCTTGGGCCCTGTCAGTGAGAGGGCTGGAGGGGCATGGGAAACTGGGAGGGGACACAGCCAGGACAGGTGACCCGAACTAGCCAAAGAGGTATCCCATACCATATGATGTCATGCTGAGTGTATAAACTGGGGGAAGAAGAAGGAAGCGGGGGACATCCAGCATTATGGCATTTGTCTTCTCGAGTAACTGTTACACATCATGGAGCCCGGCTTTCCTGGGGATGGCTGATCACCTGCCTGCCCATTGGAAGTGGTGAATGAATTCCTTGCTTTGCTTTGCTTGCATGCACAGCCTTTTGCTTTACCTATTAAATAGTTCTTATCTCGACCCCTGAGTTTTACATTCCTTTCCGATTCTCCTCCCCATCCCTCCGGGTGAGGGGGGAGTGCGTGAACAGCTGCATGGTGCTTGATTGCAGGCTGGGGTTAAACCACAACATAACTGAAACAAAATAAAATATTATTGTTGCTGTTGTTGTTGTAATTTTTATTATTATTATTACAACAACAATTGTAATGAAAAGGAGTAAGAGAAGACCAGAACCCAAGGGGGGCGGCAGGGGGCTGGGGGGGGGGGGGGGGGGGGGGGGCGGCAGGGGGAATTGATGCACAATACAGCTGCTCACCACCTACTGACCAATGCCCAGCCGGTCCCCGAGCAGTGATCGGCAGGCCCCAGCCGACTCCCCCCAGTTTATATACTGAGCATGATGTGCTGTGGTGTGGAATATCCTTTTAACTAGTTCAGGTCAGCTGTCCTGGCTCTGCTCCCTCCCAGATTCTTGTGCACCTGCTCACTGGCAGAGCATGGAAAACTGAAAAGTCTTTGATTTAGAGTAAGCGCTACTTAGCAACATCAGTGTGTTATCAACATTATTCTCACACTAAATCCAAAACGCAGCATTGTACCAGCTATAAAGAAGAAAAGTAACTCTATCCCAGCCAAAACCAGGACAGCCGCTTAGCATGATGCAATTTTAGAAATCCCTGCCCCACCAAAATCACACATGGAAGATTCTGGCTTTGACAATCGGGATTCAAATTACATCCAACAAGCTTTACAATAGCCCAGTAAAAAGGACTTTAAAAACCCAGGATTTTTTAAACTAGGGATTTTGAGCTCTCTCCTAACTCTCCAGAAACATATCCAATGTATGTATATGATAGCACTACAAGTTTACAGTGAGTGACATAACTTTAGTCTTGAGACCTACACAGCCAACACTAGTTTTACAGTTTTCAAAGCCCTCACATCTATTCCAGCCTCCCAAACCACTGTACCCACACAACCTTCCGGGATACTTTTGCTTTCCATATACTATTTTCTTTCCTCTTCCTTTGGCCCTGTGTTTTGGAGTAGTCATCTGGAGCCAAATACTCTGATAGTCACCTCCTTCATTCAGTATCCAAAATCTAATTGAGCAGTACTTTTTGACAGCTTCTATGTACTGATAGCTTGCATGTATCTCAGCTTCTTTAAAGGTAAAGTTCTTTGCAGGGCAAAGTAAAGGGTTAATTCAATGAAGCCTGGAGTAACTATATTGGATAAAAAATGGGGGAAGAATGAGCCTGTCTTTCATAAAAGAGCAGGAGAAAGCAGAGTTCTCCCATGCTCTTGCGTCTTTCTTATGGATCTTGAACTTCTTGTCTCTTATAGAAATAGTCTCAGCTACTCTCTTCCCACAAGCATCACCAGACTCTCAAAACGATGGAGAAAGAAGGCAAAAGAGCTCTGGGTAGCTCCTCTGGAGGCTACAGCCAGTTGTTTTTCCCAGAAGTCAGGAGAGTGAATTAGAGCACTTTCCACACATCAACACTCCTAAAACCCTTGATGCCTGTAGTTTCCAGTTCCAAAAGAAGACTGACATGATTTTAACCAAAATTGTTGATGACAGGGATCAGTGAGTGCACAGTATCTCTCCAGCTACAGGAAGAAGTCTATCCCAAATATGAGACACTGTTACAAGATCTAGTCTGGCCCATGAATGGTGGCACTACAGGCACTGGGAATAGTTAACTTGTTTTGTCCTTCAGATCTCACCCTCATGCCCAAGCACAACCAAGAACAAATGTCGAACAAGCCTGGCCAAAGCACACCATCTATACAAGCAGCTGGGTAGCTTCATAAATTGTTCAGAGGCACAAGTGGTAGAAAAGCCCTAGGATCCACCTCTGCCTACAGAATCCAGACAGCAGGTGGTGGATGCTTTGTTCCCTAATTGTGTTTTTAACAGCCTGATTTTACCTTGCCACCACTCTTCCTAAAGAAAAAAACAGTAGTAATCAAAACTTTATTTTTTTCAATCAGCATAAATTAATAATAAAGAAAATAAATGACTCGGAGTACATTCCACTTGAAGTGATAGATGCAATTCCTTCGCTAACACCACAAGAAGTTACTAAGTGTTATCAGGGGAGAGGAATCATAGCCTGAAGAACCTCCTAGAGTTTCTAGCACCTCTCTTTTTTTTTTTTCTTTTTTTTTTTTCTTTTTTTTTTCCTGGCTATAGTGTTCGCAATTAAAAATGTCTAAGACACCTTCCAATGTTAGTTTTGCCACCCACCACTACTAAAGAAGAGAAAAGGTCTGTGATAGCATAGTATGGCTGCGAAAGCCACAATGAAAGAAATACAAGGGTGACTCCTGCCCGTACAACGCAAGTACCATGCTTTTCAATCACCTTCTCTCTGTACACCCTGGTTTCAGGGTCTTGCTAGCCTGATGAACTGCATAATCTGGGGCAAGAAAACAGCGCTGAAACCTATGCACTCTACATTAAGAACGAAAACATGTCCCTCTAAGAGTAGAGGCATGAATAAAGGTACAATTTTTTGCAATGTATTACTGTAAGACCTGATCTAACTAATGTTCAATTAAATCTGTCTCAGATTGGACCTGTAATTGCTCATAACAGCTACTGGAGAAAAACTACTATACAAATAGCAGAAGTCCATTGCTATACAGCCAAGAAGCTCTGTCTGTCACTGCACAGTTTTTTAATATACCTTAAGAGAAATCAGATAGAAATTAGTGATGCTGTCAGTTAAAGCAAAGTAAAACTAAGGTGTAAAAGCCATCTTTAAGGGTAGAAATATGTATGTTTTTTCAATTATATATTGATGATATTTACTGTCTGTTGGGACTTAAATGCTCCTCTGACATTGCTTATGTGTATTTGGGGGTTTTGTCATTTTCTTACTCTTTTCTAAATATAAACTCCCTTTGTATATTCTTAATAATGTCCCGTATTTTCACAGCATCTCTGCTACTAGAACATAAAAAAAAAATTAACTAATAGCTATGTAAGTTTGTGCTAATGAACTTCAGCCATAAGCAGGTATCTATTCAAGAGAAACTGGGACTCTATTCAAGAGAAACAAGGGACTCTACAGCACTTTTGTGTTGCAGAAGTATTTAATAACAAGTATGAAGATTTAACTACCAAACCTTTTCATATGTCCATTGTATCACCTGGGTAGAACCTCTTTAAGATAAGAACTTGAAAGATTAAAGGCTTCATTCTAGCTTGCTGTAAAAGAGCTACTAACAACTGTCACTTAAAGGATTTAATTTGTGTGACATCTTCTGTAAGGCTGAATATTTGTCCCTCATGAGAAACTGGAGAAATCCAGTGCTAAAGTATGTTGTCCCGAGGAACAACCAGGCATGCACAAAGGATTAACAAGACAATATGACTATTTACAGGCTATTTTTAGTAGTACGTTGACTTTAAACATTTTTATTCTCGAAAGCTGCCTGGTACTTCTATTCAAAGAAACAAATGAAGGTTGAAAAGGAATGCAAAGCAGAAGATGAGGAAAGCAGATGATCCTCTCTGTTTACATTCTGTGAGGAGAGGAAAGCTTGTATTGGTCTAGATCTTGGGTTTGGCATAAAGCTGCTTGTAAGGGACAGCATCTCCCAGCAATGAGAAATGCAGAAGAGGCCACGCTTCTTGAGGTATTCAAACTTTTCTGCTGTGCCAATACTGAGAAGTGTGGGAAGGCTGCTGGGAATTCAGGTTCCTAATTTATTTCCTTGATAATGAATCAAGAAACGAAAAAGAGTAAGACAAGGGAAAAAAAGGAATGGCAAAGCTTCTTCCATGTTAATGCACAGGCCAATTAAACTAAATTAGTACCGGGAATCTAGAAAACACAGGACTAAGAAATTACTATAACAGTTATAAAAATTGCTCTGGGATTTCCACCATTGAGTGGATTTCTCAGTAAAAAGATACAACAACTAATTTTTCTAGCCATAAAGATCAATGAATATTTATCTCATCTTCTGTTAAAACTACTTCAATACTTATATCCTAAGACAAACATCAAAATTAAAAATATTTTTATAAATGCTGCTCTTCATTTCATATTCCTTCCTGCTCTTTCAACTTGATTTCTACAATAAGCATTGATTAATTATTTCCTATTTTCATTGGTTTCCCTAGTGCAAGCTCTTTCAGCCTTGTTAAGTGGTTAGTCTTGGAAGGAACTGTCAATCCTGATTTAGCCTAATTTAATTTTTTTATTGAATATTCTGATTTTAACAATTTTGTCAGTTTTAACTGAAAAAAAATGTATTGCAGGAACGAATTATTTTATGAAACAAATTTTATTGTCTATTCCTGCTTATATTGCAGTCCCCTCTTTTTCTTAGCCTCCAAAAAGCAAATTTGAACTATGACACCCAGAGTTCCCTTCTAAACAAGACTTCTCTCTGATTCTGTTATTCAATATATTGTTTAAGTTGATTCTTAGTTCAAATGGAAAGGCTAATTTGTTTAGTATTAAAATGAAAGTTAAGTTTGTATGATGAGCTCCATTTATGCATCAGCTTATTTCAGTTTTCTGTTCTCTTGCTTTACTTTAGTTTTTATATTAAAGCACAGACCTAAAAATATCTTCTAAAATAAAAGATTTTTTTCCAGTTACTCAGAAAGTTCCGGAAGTCCCTATAGCTAGCTGAGACTTCTTTTACAGCTCTGCTGGCAGTTCACATCAAGAGCAGAGTCCCCAAAACAAACCGCTTAGTCTGGAGAAGTTGTTTGTGTGAAGGTGAAGACTGCGTCATGATGAATATTTATATGGGAATGAAATGAGGTTGCACAGATAAAGCACGCTTCCCTGACTTAAAAGAAATTGGTACACGATAGATACATATATTATTCACATGCAAAACAGGATCAGAGTCTTTTAATAGAAGTGTTCCTGAAGCCACATTCTTTCCCTCCACCTAGATCAGGTCTGTTAACATGTAGGACTGTTCCTCATCGTAGAAGAAAGCTGTGATGACTTTCTGCTCTGTGTTTCAGATTGTGCAAGTTACAGTTTTTAAGGTGTTACAATTTGGTCAGATTCAATCAGATTTTATCAGAGCAAAAACCATATTCATAAAACAAAAAATATTACAAATCCCTGATTCAAACACAGCTCAACAGACTTTTTAGAGAGATCTTTACAAAGATATTTAGAAGAGATCACCAGAAGCCTTGTAAATTTATCATTCAATTCCTTCCTTTAAAGGTAGCAACAAACTAAAGGCTACAGAGAAATCAACAGTTATGCCTCTGACAATAGCGCAATATGTTATCTGATAAGCATACAAAAACTCCAATTTGCTTTGCTTTGCTTCTACCCTGCCCTGTTTTATACAGTACCTCAGAAAATTACCTTATCCCACAATTTGCATTTTAAATCTCTTTCTAAATGTTCTCCTACTTCATTTGCTAAGAACCTAGTTTTCAAGCAAGCTGACCTACTTTATCTTATTTTGGTACTTGCAGTAAATTCCCTTAAGCTTGTCTACTCTGACATTGCTTAAAATGTCTTCTATATACTGGTAATCACTCTTAAAGCAAAATAATCTATCATAACTGATGCGAGAATGAGAAACTATTAGTTCTTCTGAAAGTCAACAAGAGGTTTTTACATTGCAATAGTATATTTCTCACTAAATTCCTTGTGAAAATGACTACGGTGTTTTGGAAGTTAAAACAAACAAAAACAGACTTTAGCAGATGAAATTTTGCCCAAATCCCATTTTGTACAGTTTTAAGGAAAGAAAAATAGTCTAATGTAAAGTAGTCTAATAATAGGACATACAAGGCAACTTTAATACAGGTTGCATTAATGATCCCACTTTTAAAAAACCTAAATCCTTCATTCTTTTATCATCGGTAACAAATAAAAATCTCGCTTTAAGAGCTGCCAAATTGTTTACAGTATTTATATGAAAGAGGCTCTCCAAAAAGAAGTGGCAAATTGTTTTACTGTTATCACCAACAGATATGACAAGGCACAAAATAATACCATGGTGATGAGTGATAGATGATTTGATAAAATTAGATCTGGATAACTGTTGTTCTACAACTATTACATTTGCAACTGAATTCCCACTGTAAGCCTTATTTTGGTCCCACTTTAAGAATCTTCAAGCAACTAGTAAAAGTGGCATATAAAATTGGTGGTGAAGGTTGGAGTTATTCTGTGAAAACAGAGGCATTATATTATATTTATTGTGTCTCTGTGTGTTACAGAAGGGGCTCACTGTACTCCACAATAATTTGCCTATATGTTTTTTTATTTATTTATCTATCAGTGAAACAAAGCAGAAGCTGTAAAGAATGAGCTTAAAATAATTTGTGGGATTCATGTAGCTGAGATTTCCACAGGTCTAGGAAGCACCAGGTGAGTGCATCAATTTACCAGTTAAAATTGACTCCCTAAACTAGTAGTATTTAAAATACTAATATCAAGGTAAATTGTGAAGCTAATTTTTCCTTCTGGAGATCATAGCTCTGTAGATTTTGTTGGGAAGGAGACACTATAGGATGGAGAAGTTATAAATCCTGGGGTATGCTGTAAATTGCTTGGAGAGGAAAGGCAGCTAGTGCATTCACACACAATACAGAAATACAAAGCTTTTCAAGCCCCAAGGAAGGAAACTACACTGCAGGTTTAGGGTATCTCTCAAAGACAAGACCAAGGAAAAAGATACAGTTTTATTCTAGTCTTCTGTCTTTGGACTTCCTGAGATATTCAGGAAGTCAGGAGGCTGATTTAATCTCCATGCATTTCACACAGACAAGATTTGTTAGTGTAGCTGAGCTTACTGGTAGGCTTTCTATCAGCAACATAGATTCCAGCCTCTAGGGAGCAAAGCATGTATCAAAGAACAGTATTTTCCTTTTCCCACGTACCAGCAGTGATACACTAGGGAGGTAAAGGCACACTATGTATACAGTTTAGTGCTTATTATAAACCTTAAGAACAAAAATAATAGTATTCATCCCACAAGAAGCAAATAGGTTTTGACAAATGCCTTTCAAAGAAGGTAAGAGATGTTCATCATCTGATGGAAGCTGAGTACATCCTAGACCGTTTATCCACGACGAAAATTAACCTCAGAAGTTTTGCAAATACCTAGTGTTTGACACAGAACATTTCTCTGGTGGGGATTTTTGTTGTTGGGTTTTTTTTTTCTTCTATTGTGTTGCTTTCCTCCTTAATACGCCCAAAAACCTTGTAACATTTTCACTAACCCTCACTGAGGTCCTGAAAAATCTTGAGGAAAAAAATATCAAAATCATTTAGAACTAATATAGAATCATAGACTCATAGAGTTATTTAGGTTGGAAAAGACTTTTGAGATCATCAAGTCCGACTGTTAACCCAGGACTGCCAAGTCCACCACTAAACTATGTCGCTAAGCACCACATCTACATGTTTTTTAAACAGCTCCAGGGATGGTGAAATATTCCAGTGTCGGCTCTGAATTTATAGTTTCTGAATTCATAGTATTATTCTGACCAAGATACAGAAAAACAATAAAGCAAACCTGTAGTCAGAATATGGATAAACTTATTCACCTTATTACAGGGATTAATCAGAACAACAAGAAGACAAACAGATGTCCAGCCCCAGGAAATCTCCTCCTTGCCTTTAAGATTCTTGCTTAATCAAACTTCTTACATATCCATTTAACTAGGGTCTCTTTCATCCACACAGTTACATTTTCAAGGCAACTGCAGTTACTACATTTGTTTGAGTTTGCTCACAAACACTCATCTCTTGGTTAAAATTTGGAACACTATGAATCTCAAAAAGCTACATAGTATAGGAGTCTATTGTTAAATCAAAATTATTATAAGACCAGAAAAAGATTACAAAGTATTTGCATATAAGTCTTCAAGAAATGCATAAAATTCAAACAGTAAAAACGCTTCTTCATAGCAAAAATATTTATAGATTTACTTATTAAATTGTATTACTCCTTGAAGTAAGTAGAGCCATCTTGTGGGCATACCTAGCTGCTGCATATGATTGGAAACCACATCGAATTCCTTATTTCTTAGGTGGAACTATACATCAAAAGCAAGAATCAAAAACCAGCTTAAATTCAAAAAAGATGTGGACAGACTGAATAAGGTCCAAAAGAGGGCGACAAAGATGACCAAAGGGCTGAAGAACCTGGCCCATGAGGAGTTTGAAGGAGGTCTCTTCTCCATGGGGAAGGCTCAGGAGGCACCTTCTCTTCTCCCTGGAGAAGAGAAGGCTTGAGAGGGACCTCATGACAGTATTCTTGTACTTAAAGGGCAGATACAAAGAGGAAGAGAACCACAAGGAACTACATGGAGAAGACAAGGGGCTGCGAGTGCAAATTGTACCAGAAGAGATTTCATCTTGATATAAGAAACATTTTTTACAGTGAGAGCAATCATTCACTAGAACAATTTCCCCAAGAACGTGGCAGAGTCCCCATTGCTGGAGGTTTTCAAGATGCAAATGGACAAGGTGCTAGATAATATCATCTAGGCTACCTTTCTCATGAAAGGTTGGACCAAATGATCTTTCAAGGGATATCTTTCAGGGTCTTTTATCATCAGTTGTTCTATGAACACGGGCTGTTCTATGATTCTATGATTCTAATTTCAGCTAACATAATGAGAATCATAGGTTTCATCATTTGTATCATGGAAAAAATAAGCCAGTCGTTAAGCTCTGATTTGGATGACTAACCTTAGAAAATGTTGAACACTGTTCCATGAAAGATTCTCCAAAGAGTATTTGTATCAGAAAACTGCATCATACTGACTTTCTCACTTTAGATTCTTGAAAATCCCAGTCCACAGCAATCCAGAAGTAGTGATGATCACAATTTCTCTGGGGAAAGAAAGAAGACAGGCTGCTTATTGTTCTTTATTAGAAGTTATAAAACCAAAAGTAAAAATACTTCTCCCTCAAGTCCAAATTTGCTCTTGTAGGTCACTGAAGGATCGTTCAATGGACATACTTGGTTTGGCATTTTATAAGGTAGAGTATCTACATCGGTGTTTGGCTGAGTGGTCTGTTTTTCAGGGATGATACCTATCCATAGTTGTTATTACATTGGCTGCTATTTCAAAGTTATTCATAAAGCATGTCATTTTACAGTGCATATTCTGCCAGGCCTCCTCTGTAACCCTGAATATATCACTCACCTTCCTTGTTACTCACTAAGCATATGCTTTACATGCCCAGGAACACTTTATTAGGAGATATTTTATGTAATCTGAACTAATTTGGCCATCTTACGGCATTTCTCTTACTATTTGGATAGCAGCTCATGATTCTGCAAATGTTGTTGTGTGTACCGAGCTCTAAGAAACACCTTCACAAAACTAAGTATGCGCATTGACATTTGGGCCCCAAATAGTAACTTCCTAACTTTCACCATTACTTTGGTATTTTTTTCATGTTTTTTACTGTAATTGTTGAATGAGTAGCAAATTCTCTTACAAGATACAATTACACTGAAAAGTGTACAGCCACTAATCCCGTGATCTCGGCTATTCAGTCCAGATTGAACATTTAGATTCTGCTTATCCAAATTCCTGCTCTGTTTTCAGCTGAAAGTTCAAATTGTTCACTCACAACCGAAGAGATGGTATATCCTCATCACCCATAAAAGCTTTCAGTCAAGACACAGCAGTGCTGCAAATGTGGTGAAACATCCTCTGCTGTGATGCAACTGCTTATACATTTTGCAAGAACGTTGCAACCAGGACACTATATAATCATGTATTAAACCATACAGTGAAGCAACAGCTATTGGATGCTCTTCTCGGAGCCAAGGCATCTGTCCAAATAGTTGGTAAGCGTTTTGAAGAGTATAAGTGAACAACATCTACAGTGTGCTGGATCCTGCTAGTATTTTCACTGGCAAAATTTCCTTTGTGCGGTGCAATCACAGACAGTTGATGCTTTCAGTTAAAAGGCATCTATTTATTTCATGCTAATGCAGGGTGTTAGGTTTCTTTCCCAGTGAATGTTAGTGCACAACTCACTGCCTGGTAAACACATATTTTAAAGGACATTCGCTAAAGCATTTGACATGAATAGATCTGTCACAAAACCAATTCTGGTTCCCACATCCAGAAACTAAAAACTGTGGCAAATTTGCTTTAATTCATTCACCATAAAGAAACATAGGACTTGCACCTCCCTTCATTTCTTCATACAGCGGTGTATAAATAGCAGCATCTATTAATATAGTACTGGTCACTGGAAAAACCTGGGAGACAAAACCAACGACCTAATACAACAGGGTCATTGCAGAATCTGAAGAGACGCTGCGTGAATAAAGAGGTTGATGAATGCAGTGGATATTACTGAAGTAAGACTCTAAACTATGCTAAGGTATACGTCAATCATAACTGTGAACATATGGCACAACCTTTGCTTTAAGACTGAAGGACACACCGTTTCATCCAGCAGCCACATGCCCCCCCAAAAAAGACTGCTGAGATGATGAAGAACATGGAGATGGATGAAGCAGGAGAGCCCATTCGAGACACATTCAGAGTAGCCTGAATTTGTCCAGGACCTCTCGTGAGGAGGGCGGGCTGCCGCTGCCTCTGAACAGGCTGACTCCAAGCACCAGCCTTCCCTCCATGGCCCACAGCAGCGCGCTGCCGGAGTACTAGTGTTGCCAACGCTGAGAGCCAGCAAACCCCAGCATCGCCTGTTATTTTCTCCTGCCGTTGCACCCAAAGCATTCCTCCCACAGCACCGTTAGTCAGCATGTGGGCGAGGAGCCGCCTGTGTGTACAGGGGCTGAAATCCCTGTTGTAGCTGTGAGGACGGCAGGCTGGCGGGGGCTGCCTCGGCCTCTCCCCGGGCTGCCGCCACCCTCAGGGGTCCCCTCTGCGAGAGGCCGAGGCCTCGGCTTCTCCCCGAGGGTGCCGGGGTAAAGGCTGCCCGTCGGGGGCTTAGGCCTGGGCTGCCCCTCCGCGGGCGGCCACCCCGTGCCGCCGGGGCTTGGCGCGCAGCTCCCGCGCCTCACGCGGGCGGCCCGGCGGCCCCTGCAGGGAGGAGGCGAGGCGGGCGGATGGTGCGGGCAGCGGGGGGGCGAGGGTCTCCCCGCCTGCGCGCGGCGCGGGAACCTGCCCGCTCCGCCACAGCCCGGGACACGCTCGCCCCTCCGACGCGGGCAGGCGGCCACCGGGCGGGGTGGCGTGAGGGGACGGCGGAGCCGGTTGTGGGGAGGGAGCTGCGAACGTGCGTGCGCCTGTGTGGCGGGGCGGGCGGCGTGCCCCCGCCCTTCCCCCGCCGGCGCCCGGCGCTGCGCGGTGGGCTGGCGCTGGGGTATTTACGGTAAAGTGGACCCGGCGGTGGCAGCTCGGTGTCAGGTGATCGGCGCTGAGGAGCCGTTGCCGCCGCCCGGGGAGGAAAATGCAAGATGGCCCAGCGGGGCCGTGAGGGGCTCCGCGGCGCCCCTTCCCCGCCCGCCGCCGCCTTCCCGGCGCGTAGGGCCGGCGGGAAGCGCTGAGGCCAACCCCGCCGCGCCAGAGCCCGTCCCCGGCGGGGGCACCGAGCCATGGGGCTCTGCTACAGCCTGCGCCCGCGGCTCTTCGGCGACGCCGGCGGTGGCGGCGGCTCCATCTCCAGCGCCGGCGCCGCCTCGGAGCCCGAAGCGCCGGCGGAGCCTCACGCCGCCCCGCAGCCGCTCGGCGCCCCGCTCCGGCCCGGCGGTAAACCCGGCGGGGAGGCGGACGGGCCGCCGCTGCTCCTGCAGAACGGCGGCGGTAACGGGGCGGCCCCCGAGCGGCCGCCGCTGCCCAAGGCCGGCGGCCCGGGCGGCGGGGGGAAGGCGGCGCGACAGCAGGCGCTGCACCAGCCGCCGGCGCTGCAGAGAACCTGGGAGAAGCTGCGCCTGGAGGAGCGGGAGGCGGAGAAGGAGGCGAGGAAAGTCAGCAAGAGCATCGACCGGGCGCTCAAGGAGCAGAAGCGGGAGTACAAGCAGACGCACCGCCTGCTGCTGCTGGGTACGTGTGTGTGCACGGAGCCGTGTGTGTGCGCGGGGCGTGTGCCGGGGCGGGCAGGTGCCGCGGGGCTCCCGTGCAGCGCCCCCTCCCCGGCTTCCCCCGTTTTCCTTGGGCGCCCTCCATCCCTCCTTTGTCTCTCCGCTGCGCCCCCCGGGCTGCCCTCCCGCCCCCCGGCCGCCTCCGTCCCCGGGCTCTTCCCAGACAGGTTTACACCTTCTTTCCCTTCCTCCTCCCCTTCTTCTCTCCTTCCCCCTTCTGGCCCTAGCAGTGGGTTTGCAATGGAGAACGCCATCGGCGCTTGTCCTGCGAGGGCGAGCGGCTCCACCCAGGCCGCCGGGCGGGAGCGGTGCGGTGGGGGAGCAGCGGGGTCTTCCGGGGGCGAGGCGCTGGGCCCCGAGCGGGGGCCGCCTCGGCCGGGGGGTGTTAGCGCCCGAGCGACTCGGAAACGTTAAAAAAAACCAACAACAACAACAACAACAACAACAAAACCCAGCAAACAAAACCATAGTAGAAAGGAGGGAAAATGGCCATGCATAAGATGTGTTAGCCGGTGGATGATCCACCGCTGCCGTGCGTAACCAGGGGTGGTTTAGTGAGCGGCGGTAGTATGGGCTTGTGGCTCCCGAGTGAGGAGTGTTGATGAGCAATAGGCTCCTTATTTAAGAAAGGAGTGAGTGGTGTAAGGGGAAATAAAGCGGGTGTGGGTATGTCTGTTCCTTGCAGACATCGCCTCTACTAGAAGATGTGTTTTTCAGCTGCTGGCCCTCGAATTTTTTAGGGATGGCTTGTCAGCTTTTGTCCCCTCTTCTCTGAGGTGCTACGTGTGGTCTGCTGTTGCCACTGCTCTTTCTAAGCATTAGTTAATAGTCCTCTCGGAGGATTTGTACCAGCTGATACATTTACAGTATGAAAACCACAGGGGTATCTAATACAAGCATCTCATTTCCTGCAGGAAACAGAACAGTCATACTGCAGGGCTTTTTTTTTTTTTTTTATGGTCTGAGCAGAGGGCTTATTTGGCCTCTTAGTGAAATGGTCATAATCTCTGTGTTCTGTTAGTGTGAAAATACTGATTTGCTTTTGCATTAGATTGCTTTGAGTTTTTTCAGAAAGTTGCATGGTGTGGAGTTTTGGTGGGTATCTACGTGCCTCCCAGGTTTCAGGCAGTCCTACGTCTGTCTTTATAAAGCTGTATTTCCATGCTATTGGATTCCTTCATTCCTGTTGGTAGGTGAGGGGAGGAGAAAATACGAAATATGGCAGTGCACAAAAGGTCTAAGCAATGTTTGCCAGAACTGTAGTGCTCCAAGTCTAAAAAACAAATTATGGGCTTTATTATTTCCCATGAAATACCGGCCTGTAGGATACCAGTAGGGCCAGTAAGAGGAAGAAGATGTAATTCCTAGTCCATGGAATTAGTAATATTCTTTGTAAAACATTGCTTCTGATACTTCAACTGTTACAGTAATATTCCATTAAAAAAGCATATTTTAAAAAGGTTTTTCTTCCTGTAACCTCTGAAAGTGTGTTTTGACCAGTATGGCTACAAGAAAGCAAAGATACTGGTTGGTAGTCTTCCTCTAGAGAGCGATGTAATTGCTTGAACAAAAGGATCCTAACAAATAGATACTGTGTGTAGTCTATAACATGGGTGGTTGTCATAGCAAACCAGAGCAGTAAACATCTGTTCAGAAAAAATACAATTTGAAAAATAAACCGTCTCTGACCCTTGGCATCTGAAAGAAACTCAAAACTCCTAAGACCCTCTGCATTGAATTTTGTATTAAATCTGTGTCCTGATCACAGAATACTCTCTTGATCTCCATATCGCAGGGAGGAAACGCTGGATTATTGTTTCAGCCCTGGCAGATCAGGGCCTGACATTAATGTTTGATTTGCATGTAGGAAGAGCTGCAGGTGCTTTGTGATGCTGTTTGCAAAGAAGTGGAAATGCTGCTCTAAATAAAAGAATAATATTTAGAATGGGGAAGGGTTTGTCAGATGACTAAAGCAAAACTGCATTGTACAACGTAGTCTGTTTCAGTCTTGCATAGAGGAAAAGATTTAGGATGTATACAAAGGTCCTTTAGAATAAAGAATATTATCAGCTTGATATTTTATAGGATTTCTGATGGTAAATAACTGTATCACTGTTCCTAAGGTCTTCCTTAGAGAGTGCAACTAAAAAGCATACCTTTGCTAGAGAGAGGAGGGATATTTTTGTAGATCAACATGGAGGAAATGCATAGCAGAGGGGAAATGGTGAATACAGTGACAGCAGAACACAGTCAACATAATAAACAAAGTTGAGCAACAGCATTGATGTAGGCTTTGTTTGTTCTTTTAAATACAAGTCTGTAAATAATAGCTTAATTTTGGTTTGTCCTTGTATGTCTGGTACATGAACTGGGGCAAGTTTAGAGGGTATTGTAGAAATTTTTAGAGGAAAACACAGTGTACGTTTTAAAGAGCTACTATTAGATATCAAAGGGTATACAAACAAATACACAAGTATAAGAACACTAATATAATCTCTAGAGTCTCTAAATAAGTAGTGTATTAGAAGAGAAGCTTCTATAAATGTTGGAAAATGACCTTTCCTTAAAAGCACACCAATTCTCCTTTTATTATGTCAAATGAAAACAATTAGCTTTGTGATGAGCTGTGCATGTAAGTTACCAAAATATTATAAAGTCTCTAAGGCTTTTTTTAGTGTATGTTGGTAAATACTCTCTAAGAACATGTTCTTGCCTGTCACAGCTTTCCCCCAACTAATGTCTCCCGGTGCACATGATGTTTTGACACTCCCCCTAGCCTACATTTGGAAACACTTAATGTGTTTTGTCATAACCAGTAATTGTGAGAAAGGGGGTGTGCAGTAAGTCCTTGGGATCAGTTCTCTGTGTGTGCCTCCCACATAAATACGTGTATCTGTATCAGGTGGCTGTAACTGTCATGTAGGGGCTTTAATGGTACGCTGGAATAACAGCAGACACAGTTAGGGTTTGTTTTTCCTCTTATGAACTTACATAAAATGGAAACTTGCTTTCCACTGCAATTGCCTGTTTCTTGCTTAATGTCCACTTCAAAAAGGGCAGAAAGGACTGGAAACCTTGGATTGATTACTGTGCTCTGTTATTATTTGCATTTTTTTAAAAAAATCTTTTACTTTTATAAGCGACAATGTTAATCTGTGCAGAGTTCTTAGGATGCTTTTGCTGAGCCTGAAATGAGAAAAAATTTTAAATGCTGTTTTTAAGCATACATATTTATTGCACAGATTTACAGGGCTTGGTCAGTCTTGTAGCTTTGGTTTCTGTATTGTTTCCTGTTTGGTCTTTTTGGTTTTGTTTTTCTTTTTCCAGGGAATTGCAAACACAGTCTTCTACAAGACTGTTTTAGCTGCTTATTTCCTAGAAACTGTACAAACATTGCAAATCACTTTACAGAAGCAATTTAAATGCTCATTTCCAGTCTCATATATTAAGCTCGTATTTTGGGAGTCAGTGGGGGGAAGTGGGATTGGCTTAAAAAAAGTGCTAACCATTGTGGTGTAATTAAGGCTCATGTAATGTTGAAGTCATAGATAGACATAATCTTTTTTCCTAGACAGCTGTTGTCTTCTACTCTCCCCTGCCTCCTGGTTTTTTCCATTTCCCCAGACTCCTGGTTGCTATCCTAACTTCAGATAACTCTCAAGTATAACTCATTCTTATGTACTTCCCTGCTAAGCTGAAACTGAAAGTACTGGGCGTGAAAGCTTTCCTGTTCAACAGAAACTGAAAGTAATGATATAGGGATTGAAGGAGAGAAAATAGGGAGATAGTGATTTTCTTCACTTAAAAGGTACTGTAGCTGCTTGCATGATATTAAGTATTGACTTGATAGTGAAATTTAGACATGTTTGGTTATGTTTATGTACAAAAGCGTATAAAACATAAGAAGAAACATAGCTTCCCTGAATTCATGGAAATCGGATACAAAGATGCCTTGTCAAGCTTGGGGAGTTCCTAAGCAGTAGACCCCTGAAAGCTCAGAGGAGTATAACAGAAGTAATGCTTTACCGTGGTTTTATTTTCTTAACTACATGCCTGTTGACCATTGTCAGGATTAAACTGTTGCAAAAAAGACTTCTGCTCTGACAGTGGCATTTAGACTAAAATTGCAGTCTCTGTGCTGTATCAGTAAAGCCATAAGTTTTTCATCCTCAAACCAATTTCTAGTATTAAAACTAAACTGAATATATTTTATTTAAAAAATAACTTCAATTTTAATTTTTATATAGTGCCAACTCATGCTTATTGATAAATACCCAAATTTAGTTTAGCTTGATGTGCTGATACTTCCCATGTGCCTGCATAAGGCTGTGTGCTTGGGGTGTATTTCTGTTAGCATCAGAGGTGATGCCCTCCCTGGTCTGTAACCTTCGCTTGTATTCCAGGGTGTCGCATCCGGTATATGCCTATCCCGTCGTTACAGCAAAACTTGTTGGTTTGTGCTGATGGATTTAGGATCCCGCACAGCCAGGTAGTTCTAGCGTGTAGGTAATGGATATATAATTGGTAGAATCCGATATTTTCAGGAGTTTGAAATAATGGGCTGCAAATACTGACCAATGTAATAAAGTAAATGGGTTTTATAATCCCTAATCCTTTGCATCATTTGTGTATCTTTCCACACAGTCTTCTGCTTTTGTTGTAGCTTATGGCATTGTATGAAGTGGTATATGTACTCCTTACAAATAAGGAAACCAGTAGACAGAAGTCATCAGGACCTATTAGAATTAGTTCTTAACTTTGGGGTGTTTTTTAAGTGTACTGAAAGCAATCCCTGATTTAAAACACTTAGCTCTTCTTCATTCTGTAGATTGCCGACATTGCATTTAGCCCACATTTAGCTGTTCTAACTACTTTCCTTTCTTTGATTAATTTTGCTTATTTTTTTAATAAATATTTTAGAAAAAATACACTTTTTATTAGTGTAGCAGTGCTGGGACACTCCAACTGCTGTGCAAGGATGGGTTCTGCAGCTGTTACTTAGGCAATATGAACTTTCAGTTATTAGGCAAGTTTTATATATTGGTGTGTATTCCACAAATGCTTATTGTAACATAGTGTCTTAATTAAGCAAGCTATGCTAGTATCTTTGTCATTTTAAGCTTCCATTACCATTACAACTTCTCAACTGCAGAAATTTTGAAGAGCACGTAAAACTTCCAGATTTGCACATTTGTTTTCCCTTTCTCCATGCCTTTTCTTTTCCCAGTTTAGAAGTACATTTTGAAACTTTGTTTCCATGTTCATCCCTTTCCACTGGCCAGCCCCACACCCAGTGTTTCTTACATTGCCAGCCCTTTGGCATTCCTTAACAGAATCTTAGGATATTTTTTTCAACCTCCAAGATAATTGTATAAATCATAGTTACATTGTGGTGGGGTTTTTTGTTTGTCTGGTTGTTGCCTTTTTGGTTTTTTTTTCATTTTAGCATCTTTGACACAGTGAAGCTATACAAATTTGGGGAAATACATACTGGGGGTGG
The DNA here is from genome assembly GCF_023638135.1 of Falco biarmicus. Classification (NCBI taxonomy): domain Eukaryota; kingdom Metazoa; phylum Chordata; class Aves; order Falconiformes; family Falconidae; genus Falco; species Falco biarmicus. The sequence continues at coordinate 62,218,788 of NC_079290.1, forward strand.
GGGTGTTTTTGTTGTTGGTTGGGGTTTTTTTTCCCCTGAAATCATGGCTTCCTTCAACTTACTTTTCAAGTTGGATACCAATTGAGCTTAGAAAGTTGAATTAATTTTTTTTAAAAAATCTTCTTTTCTTTTTAATCCAACAGTGTGGCTGAGCTGGGGGTGGGGGAACCTGGCCCTCACTCTGCTTACTTTAACTTATTTGATAGACTGTTCTAGAAACTTTGTGCTCTTGCTGAAAGGTGAAAAAATGGTTCTTCTCCACGAACCTCTGAATAATAGTAGAGAAACAAAATGATGCAAGTAAGATAACAGAGCTGTCGCTTACCCTCTGCTAGAATGGATAGAAACTTCTGAGTTACTATTTTGCATTGGGGAAGTCTTGACCACTATACCTTTCAGTAATTTCTTAAGTTCTGTGTGGTTTGGATCTTTTGTAATGTCTAGTAAGAGGCTCTTCTTTGAGTAGACACTTAATGAATTGAACAGGTTAGTAAAACAGAGCAGATGTTGTTCAGCCCATTGACTGTCACCATGGTCCCGGAGAGATTTAAAGCTGTCTTTCACTGAAGATGCAGATCTATTTTTAGAGATGGAAAATACCAATAGTTATTACTTACTATGTTCTTAATAAAACCAGGCTTCTGTAGATAGTTAAAATCATCCAGTTGTGGTTAAGATTTACAGCCTTGCATAGTTGTTCCACCCTGTGAGGTGTTTGTTGTGCTACAGTCATCAACACATCTTTCACTTTATGGGCATAAGCTTTGTCTTACAACTGGTTTAGTTTTTTTAACACTTTGCATGTTTTCTTCTGATTGATGATATCATAAAACAATAAGGCTGGGTGGTTGGTTTGTTTGCTTTTAAAATACGCAGGAGTGCAGGGTCTGGAAGAAAGGCAGCCTCATACCTGGCCTGTGCATGTTGTATTTATGCCTTTTCCAAAAGTGGATGAGCATGTTAGGTAAATACTGACCAGCAGTATTTCATATTATCTCTGTAGCACTGCGTAGCTCTATGTGAAACTCCTGTCTCTCGTGATTTGTCTGCACATGAATATTAATTAAAAGTTTAAGGACTCAAAGCCTCACTAGATAAGCTGTATGAAGAAGGAAGGACATGCTGTTTGGGACTAGAATAGATTTTTTTTTTTCTTTTTCTGTGTTGACATGCAAAAGACTGAAAAAAACCTGCCAATTAATGTCGGTAACATAAGGCATAACATCAGTCACCTGTAGTGGAAGATCTTAACTGATGTCTTTTTGAAGTCAAACTTGAATTGCTTTCTCATTTTACATTTGTTTATTCTTAAACTTAAGTTTGAAGAATTATAAATAAAAGTGTTTATATAAAGAATTTAATGTTAGGTTTCAAGAATAATAAATCAAGTCTTTCCTAAAATACCATTACTTAGCAAGTCAAATCCAGGTTGTATTTTAATTTCTATGCTGTTATTCTTAACTTTATTTTAGCCAAGAATTTACACCACGTGGGAACAACATGCATTTTGGAGGTTATAAAGCTGTTTAAAAATAGGAAGGGTGGGATGTTTTTTTCCTCCCCAAGTATTTAAAATAAGCAAAAAAAACTTAAAGGCCTTTTGTTTTATCAATGATAGGCAATACAATTTTGGCTGTTTTTTTAGGATGACTTCATTCTTAGAAAGGGCAAAAATGAAGCTTTTCTCAGCAATCAGTTCAAGCAAATCATCTAGTTGGTCTTCAGAAGCTGCAGAAAAGGAGAAAGTTCTTTCTGTGCCTTGGGTTAGCATATGCAATGGAGGTAAGGAACAGGCTGAAAAACATCTGTAATAAAAATCTGACAATAAATTGAGCCCTTGCTTTCTGTGGGTGTCATTTCCCCACCCTCAAGGCCTCTTTTTTTTTTTTTTAATTATTTGAAAACAATTACTTTTTGATACATGTAATATGCTCTGTATTTAACTTGTCATGTGTGGATTAAAAAGGATTCTGCATCATGAAGAATGAAGGCTATGTTAGTGTGTCAAAAGTGTTGATGATCATGGATCTTTATTCTTCTGTGCAAGTGTAATTTATATTAAGCAACTCTAACCTTTTATGAAAAACTGTCATGAATGTTGCTGGAGATGTTACCAACTCTTATGCTACAGTTCTGTTAATTATGGAGAGCTGGTCATTCTGGATCTTGAAAAAAATGCAGAATGCACTGCATGGTGTTAGGCAGTGCCTTCATAATCGTCTTTGTTTTCTTGAACTTACATATGGAAGACTAAGCTACAACACAAACAAGTTGTGGTTTTTTTTCTTGAAATAGAGCGCTCATGCATATTTCACATTTGAATTCATTTCATGTTGATGAAAGAATACTTTTCTATTCTAAATGATGCTTTTTCAGATAGGTGTATGCATGTGTCTGTGTGCACACATGACCACTGATGTTCTTGTAAAGTGCAATAGGTTGCCATGGAAAGTCTAGGCGAGTTAAACCAGCCTTCAAGAGTTTGTGGTTGGATTATATCCTGGCACATCTCATGGGCTTAAAGATTCATAAGAACAGGGTGAGTCTAATGAATTCTGTAACAAGATTGGGGTTTTGTCATCCTTTGACTCACTGGATGTTTGAATTACAACACAGACTTCTGGTGTTATCTTCTGCCTGTTCTGAGCTTACTGTATTTGTCCAATTCATTCTCTAGGAGAGAGAGATGAACAAGATATTAAGCACTTCTAACATACACCAGCCTTTGCAAAGATAAACTTCTTTTTTTGTCGTCTTATACGAACTATGAACCTAAGATGCAGAAGAACATAATAATTTATATAAAGGACAAAAATAACCTGTTCATAATCTATGAAGGTATGGTTAAAGAGTTTTTGGTGGGGTTTCTTTAACAAAAAAAAAAAAAGTCTTCTGCTTTCTAAATGGGAAGATGCTCTGAAAAGTATTTATGTCTCTTATTGTCTGCTTTCCCCGATCATTTAATTGCCTAATATTAAAACTGAACTAAGAAAATCCTTGATGTGTACAAGATAAGTTTTTCTCCTTCAGCTGTGCTTAAGAACCTTGTACACTACTGTTACACGTGATGCTGTGCAACCTAGTCACTGTTGTATAAACAAGCAGGAAAATTCTGTTAAGGATCAACTGTAACTTAAGATGACTTTCAGATCCTTTTATTCATTGAGTCTACTGGCCTGTGAGTATGACTTAATGCAGAACAGTAGCTATTGAAACTGTTTTGCTTTTATCCTTTGAAAATATTTCCATGAAGGAAAACAGATGGGAACTACAAGACAGTAATTCTGGTTCAGATTGTATAGTTGATCTTTCTTTGACTTAACATTTGAAAGAAACATAGAAATCTCAAAACCTTTTAGGGTGGAGGGGGAGCACAAAAAAACAACCAACCATCCTTTTTTCATGTAAATTCTGATGGCTTTTGTTTGTTTAACAGAACTGAACTTCAAGTTCATACTGATGTAGATTGTCCCTATAGATGAAATAGCACTGGGAGGGGAAACACAAGCTTTTGGCACTTGAAAGACTGCATAACAAACTGCATTTAAATAATTGCCACCCAGTGTTCCTTTTAGTAAATACATTTTTCTTCTCACTTTTAAGAATATTTTGAACAGTCTTACACTTTCTGTGATTTCTTCAGTGCTCTGAAGCATTTACTGTCTCTTAATGAAAGACTGATACAGAAACGTAGAGTTGCACTTGATTTAGTGCTTCCTTGATGCCTTCTTTTCAGATAAGTGGCTGTAGCAATCCCTCTGATGCCTCTGTGAGTTTCCAGGTACACCCAGGGTGTATAAGGCTGTTCCAAATGTCATCGCTGCTCTGTCGGGTTTTGTTATTTTACTCAGTGACATCTGGATTCATGAGCTTGTTTGTTCTGTAGTGTCTTTCCAACCTGAATAATAGTGAAGCAGTACAGCTGGTGTGTTGTTGGTTTTGTTTTGGCTTTTTTTTTTTTAATGGGGAGATTACAGTAATAATTACAGAGGCAATGTACTCACTCCTAGGGTCTTCTACCTCTTAACTCTATATATAGAGGTGAGAATGCTGAATCAGTCTGTGGGGAAGTACAAAAATGCCTGCAATGGTGTTTGGCTTGTTATATGCAGAACTGTCTTCTGTCAGTGGATTCTGGCTCCAGATGTATGTCAACTATGTCTCTGACCTACCAGAGGTAGAAGGAAAACTTTCATGGAAAAGCTGAAAAGGAAGTAATAGTTCACTGATACTTGAAGCTTCTTGCAATTTAATGTAGAGAGGATCACCTCAAGAGTAATCCACTCCAAAGACCGTTTCAGCAATAGTCCTTGTTTGGTTAAAAGGTATTCACAGATACGTGTTCTATCTGCCAGACCGAATAATACTTTCTAACACGTCAGGAAAAGTTCAAGCAGTGTAGTAAAAGGTCAAACAGCCTTTCAGATAACCGTGTTACGGAAGAGTTTGGGGGGTGGGCAGGGGTGAGGTGGGACTGTCTTTCATGCTGCTTCATGCTATGCCCAGTGCCGCTGCTAGTGTTCCTGGTCCAGCAGATGCTCTGAGAACAAGCAGATATTTCACACATTGTCTGCCTTCCTATACAACACTTAAGAACAGGCATGTGTTAATACCTGGTTCTGCTCTTAGGGGAGACAAATCACCTTAATACCAACCAGTTTTCATGAGGTTTTGTGCATTGACTGTGTGAGAAATGGCACAGCCTGCCAAGCTTCTCCAGCACCTGGTGTTCTAGTACATGTAGATTAGGTGCAGGGCAAAACAAACATATAACCTTCTCAAGCTTAAACAGCGTAACATCAGTACATCCTACCATGTTGACTGCCACTGAAATGTCACCTTTTCTTAATGACAGGGTTTCTCTAAGATTAGGATGGCTAAAGGAGTAAGAGTTTGAGAGCAAAAGTTTTCTTCTGGTTTATGGCTGGGTTTTTTCCTCCCCTCCTTTGATGTCCTTTTAAAGGGACTGCAAAACCTCCCTGTAATACCTCACTTCTGAGTTTCTTTACAAGTCAGGTAAACTTAAGTGAAAGTAAGAATTTCTGCTGCTGTTTCCTCCCCTCTTTGTGTTCTGTATCCTGATACCCCTGGTAAAGGAGTAATTAGAAACTTATTTGAACTGGCTGTTTACTTGACATGCAAAAAAAATGCTGAATTAATCTCAATCCTATGTAAAAAGCAAAACAATAATACACCCACCCCCCAGACAAATAAAAGAATATACAGCATCTTTTGAGTTCAGTCCTTTATCCCCTAATGAAGTTCTCTCTAAAGTTAAACTGATAAAGACTTTAGTATTGGTAGCTGCTTCATCAGCATGAGGTAAGCAACCAGACAGTGGACCAGACTTAAGGAATTTATGAATATGTAGACTGAAAGTGCAAAGTGACCACTAAGTTTTTTCCATTAGACTATCTATGTAGTCTCTGTGCTCTAAACTAATAAATTTCTTGAATTTCAACATGACTGTTGGTAAGGTAATCTCCGTATCAAATGTTCAAGCAGCGCTATTGTTTAGGACCATATTTCAGTTCTGAATAGGACATGCACTCTGTCCCACCCACCAGCTTCAGCTCCTGCTTGGATGGAATTCATATTACCCTTGCTTTCTCCAGCTTGCTTGTAGCTGTAACTCATGTAGTTATTCCATTACTTGAAAGATGACAGGCTGGAAAATATTCCTTAAAAGCTGACTGTGCTCTTCACCTGTTGCTGTTATCTGAGCTGTCTTTCCAACATCTCAAAGTGGGCAGTGCCAGCTTCTAATGGTGTTTTTGTGTATATTTCCTGGATGAAGCATTGGGATTAATTGTTTTGTCACTTGTTGTGGTGGCTTTTTTTTTCTCTACTTCGTTCATCAGATAATTCAGTAGTAGTGTACATCCAAGTCTTTCTGAAACTGGCCTATAAAAATCTTTGTGCTCTGCTTCTAGAAACGTGACCTTGCAGTGGCTCATTGAAGAGTATTATTTGACTGGACCATGCTTATTAGGGAGTTGTTCTCCAGCATTATTGCTCATCCACGCTTCAGTCTTTTGATAAGCTAGCATTATTCACAGTGGTGTCTTTTAATCAGTGACTAAAAGTTTACTGATCCTGTGAGGATGTTATTACCTTATTAGCAATACTGCAACTAGTTGATGATTCACAGTTCTTGAAATCCATCTATTAGTTGATTCCTCATGCACTTAATGTGTTGTATTAATCATTTGTAGAATAACATCAGGCATGCATGTGCTGGTTATTTATAATATCAAATGTCTTATATTGACATAAGCCTTTAACTTAATCAACTGTGTGTGTTATCAATATCCTCAAATATTTTTTTAATTAAGCAAATAACTTATCAAGTACAGGACTGGTATCTACCATCTGAGGTCAATAAATCAGTATGAAATGTGATTTTTTTCTGAAACTGTGTGTGATCTAAATAACAGGATCTCATACCTGAAAAACTTGCTATTCTAAGACCCTGAGGTTATTTTGTGTGTAACAGTAAATGTTTATCTCTGGTGATTTGTAGAGCATACTTGTGATCTTTCCTGTAAGGATTCCTGTAAATATTAAGAACTGTTTAGATCACCTTGTAAAGAAAGAGGGCAGGAACATATGTTTAAAGAATTACTTGTGTTGACATACAGAGCATTATTTGCTGTTACTTTTTCAAGGTAAAGAACATAACCTGACATTTCTGGGTGAATGTTGCCATTAAACAATGAGGCTGGTTATCCACATCTTGGTCTAGCCTGGTCTAGAAGAACATGCTGCTCTTGTGATTTCTAGCAAAAGAAATCATTTCATTAACTTGAAGAGATAGTTTGGAAACTGTTTTGCTTGGTCTGTTCCATCTCTAGTATAGTATATTCAGGGTGGTTCAAACTGTCCACTTGCCTCTCACTTCCTTCAAGAAGAGGCAAGCTACTTATTTAAATTGATACTTTCAACAAGCTGAAAATACTTTGTCAGGATGAAATAAGCCAATTGAATATTTGCTGCTACTACAGACCAGAGAGAAAAAAAAAGTAATCTCATGATACTGTTTTTTATTTCTCTTTTGTCTTCTGTGCTACATTAGATCTTGCAAGCAGTTGCTTGGGCCTTTTATGAACAATATCTTTCAAATCAGCTGACTCCTGTTACTTTTTGCTGCCTTTATGGCTGGGAAATAACTGATCATTCAGGTTTAGAAGTCATCTTTACCATGAAAGAGTCCCAACTCAAAATGTAAACCTCTAAAAATCAAAGCACTTAGTAAATTAAGAGTTTTGTTCTAGGTCAGGGTTTTTTTGGTAGCAGTTAAGAAAGATAATTGCTACCTGTTACAAAAACTGCTTGATGTCAGAATTGTTGTATATGTTACATGTTGGAAATCAGCCCTTTACTTACACAAAGATAAAATTCTTACCTTCATAATCTTCTTCATAGGTATTTGAGTAAAGAATTAAGTCTCTGTGAACATGTTTGGGTATTCTCATTCTTTAACTCATCCTAAATGCACACTAACAATTATTTTAATTTATTAAATACTTGACAGAGTCTTTCATCCTGTCATCATAGAAAGTTGTCACAGCAGTATCCAAACTAGCCAGCTGCAACAAGACTTTTACCATCCCATTCCAGGTTAACCTCAATAGGTAGTTCCCATGCCTTGCCCTAGCACGGCCACCAGTCCCCCACAAGGTTTCAACAGTTCATCTACTGTCCGTGCTGTTTCTTCAGGCCAGTCCACCCTGCTTCTTGCCTCTTGCATCCACCTCTAGGCCCCCTTCTCCCCAGGGCCTCTCCTATATCCAGGATGCTCTCTCTTCTCCCTCTGCTTCTTCCAGGGCTCCTCTTTCACACCCCTTAGAGCTATTTAAGTACTTAGCAGGACCCAGCCACAGCTGTGCATTATCCACATCTGCCAACCCACCGGCCCTGAAGCCAGCCCACAGCTGTATATTATCAATGTTAATTAACCCAGCTTCATTCCTCTATAATTCCTCTACGGAAAGTCTTTTTTTTTTTTTTTTTTTCTTTTTTTTTTTTCTTCTCAGGTGTATACATTTTTTCAGAGCACCAAATGGCTTGAAACACTTTCTTGACTCCCATCCATGGCTGACAATGTATTTAACGTTTCAAATGATAGCCCTTTCCCTGTGGGTCTTCTAGTGGGTGCCAGGTCTTCTAGAACAGGGGCTCTCAAACTTTTTAACCAGGGGGCCGGCGCGTGGATGAAGTGTCAGGCAGTCATCTGCAGCTGCTTGGTTTCCCCCCCCCCAACCCCGGGGTGTGTGTGTAAATACTGGGGGCCGGATTGAGGACCCTGGGGGGCCATATCCAGCCCACGGGCCATAGTTTGAGGACCCCTGTTCTAGCATTTTAATTAACTCTCCACACAGGGACCCTTCCTGTGGAGGAAACATGCATTTTCTTTAAAAAGAGCTTCCAAAATAGATTGCAAGCATAAACTGTGGAGGAGGAAAAATAATTTTAAGTACAGGAGCAGTTGTGTTACTGATTCTTGTGTAGTATGTAAAGATCTGAATTTGTAAGTCAGTGTAATGTGCAAGTATGTAAAATGAATACTTACATTGAAAGGATAGTAAGTATTCCTGTGGCTGCAAGAATCCCAGATGTGAGCTGAACTCTGCAGTGTCATCAGTCTGGAATTTACAGCTGGAGTTGGAAGAGGGAGCTGAGACCCAGAGGAATGGCAGAAAATTATTTCCATTAATGTTGTCTCTGAATTTCTTATTTTTCAGCTTGGGTATGGTACATGTCATCAGAAATGCTTCAAAAGTACTGAGCAGTTTTGTCTTCAGCCAGAGTTAAATGGTCAGCGTTGAGGAGGAATTAAACACAAAAGCGTTGTGTTGCATACTCTGAATATATCAATTCCTTCAAGAAGAATGTTCTTAATTTTTGTTTTAATGTTATTTTTGTCACTTTACCCAGTTCAGTTATTGGGTATATATATAGAAGTGATGGTGAGAATTCATTCATTTAAAATATAATTGATTTTTTTTTAAAAAGGAGCTTTTATTCTGAGACTTAAAACTGAAAATGCAGTTTCTTTTATGGAGCCCATGAAATGCAGTCTGCAACCCCCAACTCAATAGCAGGATGCTGAAAAAATTGACATAGATTCAGAACAGCAGACTTCTTAAAATATTAACAGAAAGACTTATTTGCTTGGGTGTTTGCTTTTTTTTTTTTTCCTTCTGATCGTAAATGTCCATTAATATTTGTCATGGAAAACTTCAGGCTGAGTTTAAAACTTAATAAAATCAGCTGAATGGTGTCATGTAATGAAAATCATTAGGAAGACTCAGCTACAGTTAAACTGTCAAACACATGCAAAGGTTAGGCATTTCCAGCGTGAAGGGTATCTGTTCAAACTTTGGTTTATATGCTTTATGTCAACATGTGTTATCCTTTTTTTGACATGACTGTCTGTGCTTCCTTTCTGTGTTCCTCATAGGTCTGTGCCTACCATCAAGTATGGTATATAGAATACAGTAATAGAATAAATAATAACTGAATATGATATGTTGACTGCATGTAATTTTCATTTTTTTTAGTGGCACAATTCTTGCACTGTGTACAGAAATCTTTGGTGACTCGTGGTTTTTTCTAAGGAGTGAACCATAGATATGTTTCCTGTTGTACAGATGGAAAACCTAGGTAGAAATGGAACTTGCTCAAACTTACACATAATGTAAATTTTAATAATTAGTTTTGATTTCTACAGCTGGCCTACCTCTAAAATTATTTTAGAGAGCTGGCACAAAAAGCTACTACCTTTGGTGTCCAAATTACTATGTTAATGTTCGCTAGAATTTCTGAAAACTACTTCTCAAATTAAATACTCTTGAGTGTGGGGAAACTTAATAATGCTGCAACTGTATGACCTGCTCTGATGGCTATGCATCCAAGATGTGAGAGCTCAGCTGAGAAGAAACTGAACCTTCTGGTACTGTTTTTATGTCCCAATACCAGTTTAATGACCTGGGCCTCTCAGATGGTGGTTGGACAGGTTCCCTGTCATGACAGCATGATAAACTCTTCAAGTCTTAAAAAGCATACTATTCCTGGCTTTCCTGTGTGTGATCTCCTATTTCTAGTCCAGTGAAGAATGATGACTTGTAGTAACTGCTGATACCCTTTTGCCTTACTTCAGATAAGCATAAGATGCAATTAGTGGAGGGTGTCTTGGCAGCAGCATGCCGTATTGGGAAAACCACTCCATGTTGTAAGGGTTATTGGACTGCATTGCTGCTGCAGATTTTGATAACTGAAAAGTCTCCATCTGACCAGCTTTGGGAGCAAGAGGATAAGCAAAGAATAGTGGGAACAGCTTGCTGCAGTAAGAAAAGATCTCTGAGCCTAGATAGATGTACAGTCATATTCTTGTGAGGGAAAGCTTTGTCCCTACCCCTCGCTACTAATGCTTGACAAGAGAGCCTGGAGGGAAAAACAAACAACTCCCCCCCCACACACAAACAGCTTGTTCTTGCAGTCAGTAACCTGATTTACCCCAAGCTGAAGCAGACTAGTAGTTAATGAATTGGATGTTACCAGGATTTTCTTGTATGGTCAAGCTGCTTCATAATACTGCTGTGGTTTACCACCTCTGGTAATAAAACTGTTCACGTAGTGGTACAGGTTTTAGTATAGAGCTTCTGTATAATTATTTCTAAGGAAAAATGGCAGACCTAATATGCATGACTATAAAATTTACACTTCACAAATAGTTCTGAGAGCTGTGTAAGTTATCGAACATGTTGTCAGTCAGCTTGATAGCAATGGAGATTGGAAATTCTGCATTCCTTAATTGAAACAAACTGGGATCCAAATCCCATTCAAAACATGATGGAACTGTATCTTACTGTTTTAGATCCCACATCTGTTCTGTTGCTCAGGGCTTGCTTTGTATATGTGGTACTATGCCTGAACTAATAAATCCCGTGGGATCTTACCTAAGCTGAAATCAGTGTTGGATAAACCATGTCAGTAATTAAGAAATAACCGAGTTGCAGAGCTGGTTTCTGACTGTTGCAACTTCTGTGTGTTTCTGGTTGCTCTAAAATGGCCAGAGGGACTATGAAGAAAGTTCAACCATTTGTCCACAGGTGTGGAATAAACTTAGGCAGAATTTGAATGACTGTCTAAGCGGATGTGTAGCCAAAAGAAGCTGTGACTTAATTGCAACTAGAGTGGAAGACCTGCATCTGTATACCTAGGTGTCAAATGACTTCTGTGATGGCACTCAGAGCTTTATCCTGTGTTCCCCGTTACCTGCCAGTTCAGGTATGAAGAATGGTGCCACTGGGTACAAAGGCACTTGTGTGTGACCTGCTATGCAATCAAATGTGCAGTGAAGCAAGCCTCTCTGTGGCAAAGGCAGGCTATGGTTCCTCTTCCTTAAGGAAAACTATAACAGCCTGTTTGTTGTGCCAAACATCTGTCTTTACACCAGTTTCACCAGTTTACAGGTACCACTGCCATTTGCTGTATCACCTTGATTTGTTCTTTACTCGCCATTTGCTTTGTACTGCATGAAGCAGGACTCTGTAGCAAAGCTTCTGTGGCTTGTCCTACAGCATAACTAAAACTGTTAATGCTGTCTTTGCAATTTTGTGAATTGAAAGTAAATTTGAAAAGAAAACTTCATTTTTATGTTAATTTTATTTTAAAGGAAAAGGCAGCTTGGGGTTTCTTGCTTTGGTTGTTTTTTTTAACACAAGGAGAGCACGGTGGTTAATTTCAAGATCTGCTCATGAAAGATCATCTTCTGGTGAAACTTCTGTACAAGACAAACATTATAATAATGGTAACTATTCTTCTTAGTTCCTACTGAAGTAAGTTCTCAGCTTCCTGATGGTTCCTTAATAAATAGTTGCAACCTTCATGTGGCCTTGTGGATGTTCTCGATCAGTTTCCACATCTTGCCTATGGATGGGAATATCCCCAACTTAGCTTTTGTTTCTGGTTGTTTATTTTTCAGGCCCATGTATTTTCAGTCACTTCTGCCAGATTTGAGTTAAAACTCTTCTGCAAGACATTCTCCCTACTGACTGTAGGGAGTAGTTCCTTTTGGAAAGCCAGGTGGTCTCAAAGAGCACCTTGGTGGAGTGAAATGCACTGGACTGGCGCTGATGCATCACACCAGGTTACAATAAATGCAGCAGATGGAACATTGTGGTGTTCCATCAGAAAGGCAGATGCGATATTCATAAATTCAGAGATGTGAAGGCATAAGTCTAGGACCTTACATTTGATGATATGTTACTGTGCAATCCTCACACATTGATTTTTAACTCCTTTAAATGTTTCTTGAGCTATTCTATGATATTATACAAGGAAGATTGCTCTCTCACATCAAAAACTCAAGTTGCAGATAAACCTGTTGCCACCAAAACAGATATTGTGAAAGCCACTGTGAACAGTCTCAATGGAGATGTATTCTACAGCTATAGGTTGCATTCAGGCCTTGTAGTTCACCAGTGATAACTGGTCAACTGTAGACATGGAAACAGCATCTCTGAAGATAATTGTCAAAGTTTATTACAGCTTGTGATTTACTTTTCTCTTGTTGTGTTGTCCCCTTCCTCCCCTCAGCTTATACCGTATTTGGGATGAAATGCATATACTTCTGTATTGTGAAATTGTATTAGATGCTTGGGTAGTAGGTAACAGCCATGCAATTCAATTATTTCCTTGCTGTCTCAAGTTTCCCAACTTGTCCATTTTTTAGCAACCACTCTTACAGAGAACCTACTCTGGTTAAAGAATTATATTGAAGTAACTGAGAGCTTTAAAACCAGTTCATGGACCCTTCACCTTATGTACAACTGCTGTTCCTGAAGCCATATGGGAAGGAAGGAAGAATGGTGGCTGTCCTTGGCTTAGCAAATGCTTTCAATTTTCTGGTAGAAATGGTTCAAATTCAGATGGTGGTAGTATCCAAAGTTACTCAGGTCTATAACTGCTTTACTCTACTTTACATAAAGTAGTAAGTCTGGCCAACTTTTTCTTCTCAGACAAGATTGTGTTTATTCAAGGTGTGTCTGATTCCTCTGTCATGAGCTGTTCACCTTCATCCCTTGAGCCTTCCACAACTTTTGGGTTGCTATATGTGTTGGTTGTATAGGTGAGACCACCTTTACTCATCTAGAAAATTAGTTGATCAAGCAAACAGACCCTTTTGCTGGCTTGAGCCTGAGCTTCCTTTCTGACATCTTGATCTGAACCTTATACCTTTATAAGCCATGGAATCCACTGAAGGAATTATCCATTCTTTAGAGATGGAGAGATTCCCATCTGTTAAACTTTATTATGCGATAAATCTCTTGGTCAAGATGTGATAGATGTGATACTGAAATCCCATCTAGCCTTTTCAAGACACAAGACTTCATGATGCTCTATGCCAGTCATTGTGCTGGCAGAAAAGGAGGGAGGACAGAGGTTAGATGGTTTCTGATGTGACTGGTATGTGCATTCAATGGATTTTCTCCCAGTAATTGTTCATCAAACTATGAAACAATCCTGTTGGTGTTCAACAGGTACACCCTCTTCTGAGTGTGGAGCTCACTTAAGCAGTTTTGTTAAGCAGAGATTATAATCGTGGGAAGAACTGAACCTTCACACCAGCTTCATTAGCCTTTCAAAGGCCACACAAAATGTTGCGACCTACCACAGGAGATCTGTGCATCGAAGTGACGATGGACATCTCAACCATGATGTGTCACAGCCGCAAGACAGCAAGCACAAACTCAAGTCTCCTTTGCCAGGAAGTGATTATCCTTTGTGATGGGTTTCCAGACAACTCCGCAGTTTGTTCTGCTTCAGGGCACTGAATTTTTAGTAGAAGAACTGAGCAGAGCTTTGTGTCTCATCTTCTGATGGGCTGATCTTCTGAGTCAAGTACCTTATAAGAATCAGTAGAATTGTTCGTTTTACAATTATTTCCCCTGTCCATCTTCTTACTATCCCTGAAGTCTCACTTGCCGCTTACAAGTAGAAAAACCGGCTAATTGGCAGAAAGACAAGTTACTATGTGTAGATCAGCTGGATGTCTCCTGCCTCTAAACCTTCTTCTGTTCACCTTCCCTTCTTTTTGTGATGTCTCAGTCATTGTTTCTCCCTATGTGCACATTTGCTTTGCAGTGTTACTGGATTTGCTCTTCTGTATATATTCATGTGCTGAGCTTGAGGAAGGCTCAAATACAAGTGTTCCCATAGGCTCCTGCTCATTGTTTTTGAGCAGTATGATGTGCAAATTTACAGTACTGGTGTGCATATTAACTGCAGACTTCAGCCATTTGAAACTAATTAGTAATGTATAAATAATAAACTCAAAGATCTTTAGTAAGATAGGGATGTTCCCACCACTGTGAAATCTCCCAAAAGAGTTCTCCTTAAACATGACTCAAACTAAACAAGTGATGTCAAGTTTTAAGAGAAAAAGCTGAGGAACCTTTCCCTTTTTTTCTGATGCAGAAGGAATATCATATTATACCTGATACTTGGATTAGGAAGGTTCAAATACAGATCTTTAGGGAAGTATCACATCCGCTTAAATATGTTAGAAAAGAAGTGATCCACCTTGGTATTTTTATGATTGAATGAATATTCAGTAATTGCAAGGTTTTGGCTTCTCAAAGGACAATACATCCTTGACTACTACCATTTTGTGTGTATCAGCTTACCAATGCTATAAATAATGTCCTGATGCAGGCTTAGTCTTCTACCAAACTCTCTTTAAGGCTAGGAAAAGCTATAGCTGAATAATTCAAGAAAGGTCTATCCATCTGATAATCCATAAATTTACCAGTGCATTCTTGTTCTGATGTAAAAAAGTTAAATGTGATTGTCCTGTTACATTTTGGAAAAGCTAATTGACTACTTGAGACTTCTTTTTTTTAGATTTGCAATTATATTTATCAGAGAAGCAAGCATGGCGTTGTAATGGTATGGTGTTAATGAACTGATAACTACTGTCACCAGTGATACTGGACTTTTGCATGGTTGTATGACTTAAATGGACTACTAAGATGATCAGAAGGGGGCCACCTTCTTCAATAAAACTTGGATGCATAGTGTATAAATATGGCAGGAGGAGTGAGAACTGTGTAGAATCTCAGTTGTAGACTCTCAGCTTAGGATATCTTGGCCAGTTTGAAGAGTTTTCCTGCTTGACTTGACACTGACTTCTCCCTAGTTTCACCCTTTCAAGGCTTTCAGAGGGGACTAGGAGCCATAGTCTTGAATGGGGTAACAAACCCAGAAGTGGAACTGACCAGAGAAAGGTTTGCAATTGGGTGTTACGCTTCACCATGGGTTCTTCTTGATGAATTAGTGTATTCATTGCATTGTATCTTTAATCCTCATGGTGGCAGCAAATATGAAGAGAAAAGAAGGTAACCTAGTGCAGATGATCTGTATTTTAATTACAGTTAAGACGAACATGCTCATATTTACATTTTTAGTTTTTGTTTCTAGTAGGGCAGCTCAAAAACAGAAGGTAAACTTCAGCTCCAGAACTTCATCATCTGTGACTTAAGTTTGCATGAACTGCTACGAGCCATTTAGTTGGGAGAATTCCTCCCCGCCCCCACACCAGCAGGTAAAGGTAGCATTAGTTGCGAAAACTTACATGGCAGGGTTAGAGTTTCAGTTGTCCAAAATGTTGTCCAGAAGCTATTTTAGTTGTTGAACTGTGGGGGTTTTTTGTTAACCACAGCACAGGTACAGGCACTCTGTTGTTCTAGACACCACACTACCGTAGTCTTTCCTAAAGACAACAGTTCGCATACAAAGTCAGGGTCTGTCAGGGTCTATCTTACGCTGGTTGGAAGCAGAGAGACAGTATCAACCTGAATGACTGATGGTGCATAACTGTTGTCAAGTTTATAGCATCAGGCCTAGAATCCAGTGAAACCTATCAACGCAGGGAAAGAAAGAAGTACTGAATGTTAGTAATAAGGTGCTGATAACTCTAACCAAAAAGAGAAATTACTAATACGTTAAAAAGTTGGCTGCAGATTTAATACTGTTTATTAAAGCTAACTAAAGAAGGGAGCTAGAACTAATTTTAAGTATCTGAAACAGCCTTTTCTTTGTTCATGTGTGCATGAACAGTTATTTCAGGGTAGTAGTGTTGGTTTGTAAGCTGGCAGGGATGAGGTTCACTTCATGTCACTTCTCTGACCTCAGAATCACACATCAGTTTCTTCTGATCTTCTTCCCCTGCCTGAAGTTGTCAGTTGTTTGTTCTGTCTTCTGTGTTTCATTGGCCTACTGTGAAGATCTCATCATACACCAAATTATTAAAACTGAAGCCAATATTGTTGAAGTTCATAAAATATCAAGAAGAAGGAAATAAGATAGGAAAGCAAACAGAAGTTCATATAGAAAACAGGTAAATGCAGTCTGTGCGCATTTTTTGCAGGACTACTGGTATCTGAGCTTAATTTGTTGAAAACTAGTTTAGGTGTCCCTCACTCAGGCAAAGATGAAGATACTCAGGCACACTCAGGCAAAGAAGTCTGTCTCTGTACTGTATTCCAATTAGAAGACTCGAGGTGGAAAATGAGTAAGAAATACATGTATGAGGCTGTTTCCTCCATCTCAGAAGTGGGCTAAAAGGCCAATTTAATGGCTCTACCTTCTTGAGCTGCCTAGGATAAAATGCATTTAAAAAGTAATAAAAATTGAAGGGGTAAACTATTGTGCCTCTAGACATCTGCTCGTTTGCCTTTGGGTCTTTATTGTTTGAAAACTTTTTTCAAATAAATTTGAGAGCTCAAGATAGAAAACTGCAGAACTAGTTACAGGACCAGGATAAATTGTTACTGTATGAGAATCAAGAGGAGTTTTTTTCACTTCTCATTCTGTAAAGAGCATTAAAATACCACGAGGAGAAAGAACTTTATATTCTCCATATTCATATTGGTCTTACAAGGAACATGCATCAAGCCCAACTTAACTAAAACAAGAACATAACGTGTATATGAGCTCAGACATTTGGAAGAGGACAATCTGATGTGTGCAGCTTTTCACTGCAGTTGTGCAAGTTTAAGATCTAAACCAGCAAATCTCCTGAAAATTACAGTGTTAAATCTTAAAACTACAGTGTTATTCAACAACTGGCAGATCTCCTTTCCTTTTTCATAATACTTATTTTTCCTTCTTGCCACCATCTCGTCCAAGGAAATTTTGAAGCTCAATAAGCCTTGGTTTATGTTGTTAAATGTGGTAGATATATGAACTTCCATTCCCCAAATTGCTACTTGTATTATAAGTGTTAATGATGGGATTGCCCTTTCATGTACATATAAATATAGTACCAGTCTACTGACCGTCATTGCTGAAAAAGCACTATTTGATGCGGTGTGGTTATGGAACAGAGTACAAATAAAGTCCTCTTTCCTTCTTGGTAACTGAGATGGATATTCTTTTCCTTTGTTCGTCCAGTTAATTACACAGCATAAAGCAAGTTTGTGGGAAGAGAGCTTACATTAAACCCATCAGTATAGTTGGAAGTGGGCAAACTATTGTGTACATAAGGTTTTGTGTATTTTATGGTCAAGAGCATTGCTTTCCTTTTGCAACCCAATGTATTGCAAAAGCTGAACCACCTTTTAGAGAATGCAAGAGCATGGTTGTTTCTGTATAATCAGGAAAGAGGGATTATTTGATTATTTGGGATTTTTTTTCTTTGTGCATGTGATTTGTTTTGCTGAGAGTTTTGAAAAGGTAGGGTTGTCCTACCTGCACAGCAAATTAAATTTGTGTTCAAGAACAGATCTTCAAGAAAATGCCGTGTCCAAGGACTCTGTGACATGCAGTGTCCTAGGCTGAAAATTCAGAGAGAAAATGGACAAGACATAGGAATTCAGGAAAGTAATTAGTTCTTGAATTTGAGGAGAATTTACTTCTCGGTGAAGCGCTTTTACATATACCGTAATGTCTTTCTTGTTCTGAAGAAGGGGCTACTGCTTTGTAGGGAATGGTGTACACTTGTGAGTATTGGTGATTCATTAAAACTAGTCCAGCACACTACGCATTTGTCAAATAGTTGGTTTTTAATGCATGATTGATGCTGCATGCAAAATTGAAAGGTACAGAAAATAAGATCTAATTGCTGCAGTTGGTTATAGGTACTTGTGCTTATATGGTCTTTGGAAACTGTATGGTTTCCGCAGAGAATTGATGGGCCATAGCAATTCAGTCTTTTGTATCGTGGCATACTTCTGTTGACTAGCTTACATCAAAAAGTGACTTTATTGCCCTTTTATACTTTTATTTTAAGGCTGTGCAACATATGTAACTGCTCATTGTTGGATGACACTAATTCACAGTATTTGTAACACGGATCATGTAAGATGTAATTCCCATGTTCAGTAGGTGTATGCTACACAAAGAATAATTGCTTAAGAAACAGGCTGGTTGCGTCATCTGTTACATATTTTGCATTTAAAACTTTGTGGTTTTCAAACCACAGTGTTTCAGTGGTATTGGCAACATTCAAAAACTAATATTGCTTGTGGGTGGGGTCAAAAAGATCTGTACAAAATGTTGGCAACTGAGACTGGCAAGATTTGCTTTCCAGACTTAGTAAGCAAATCCATATTAATTGGCATATGATACTATGTCTTCCATCACTTACACAGTACATTACCAAAGACTTAAGGGCAAATCCAGTGATTCCCCACTTTGTTACTATACAGTAAAGCAAATACGGACACTTTTTACTTTATGGAGTCTAGCCGTGTCCAAAAAATAAGTATTTGAACGTGTTATCCTTTCCTATACCATGTTGCGTGGGGAGGGAATCTGTTGAACTTCCTTCTGCTGTTCAGCTATTGAGTTTTGCAGAATAAAGATCTAAACCACATCCTCATGCAGTGTGTCCTTCAGTAAGTAGAAAATGCTTATATGTAGCCATTTGACAGCACGTATAGTCTACCTAAAGATCTGTATCACTTAGGCTGTTGCTTTGGAGAGGGTGAGTTTATGAGTAAGTAAGCAAACTATTTTGAAATCCTTTTAAAAACATATGGTCTTCTGTGTCTTTAAGATTCTTTGAAGTATAAGTCAGGACCTTAGTGCAAGAAATGAAAATATTTTTATTAGCTGGGAGTGGTCGCAGTTCAGAATTGGAGTAGGATATTTTAATCTATGATACTGATAAATTCTGTTTGTATATGCATAAAATATGTATATATTTAAGTGTATTGGATATAGTAAATTAATTTCTGTTTAAAAATGTAACCAAATCCTTAAAAGGCCATCTATCTGCATCATTTGCGAAGGACAAAAAAAATAGAGAGTAATATTAAGAAATCTGTTTTAGGTTATCTGTGTCACAGTCACTGAGCTCATGTCCTTTCCCCTTCCTTTTTGTTAATCATTCCCTCATGAGCTCCAGTCATCCATTTGGTTCCAGGAGGGATTGGTCATTTCTCCACAAGTTTAAATGCTGGATCTATAAACTGCAACTCTTTTAACATGTCTGTCTTGCATCCAGATTTTTGAGACTATGTTCCTTGTAGAAGAAAGAGGATTACTAAACCCTGACTGAAGAGTCTTTCTAAGGCACAGCATTGTCTGTTAAAAAGAAAAAAAAAAAAAAAAAACCTAAACATTTTGAAGAATGTCTTTTTAAAACCATGAATATACCTGCAAGTCTGCTTCTCTCTTTTTCTGGATTGGAGAAATCACAAGTGTTCCTTTACAGCCCTCTTCTTCCATGTTAGTCTGTTGAGTGTTTTTTAAAATCAACACGCATCACGCTGTTTTTCTGTGTCAGTTTTCCTGCAGAGGAGCTTCTCAACTCCAGACTGTGCTTTCTAATTTTTTTTTTTTTGGAACAGTGCCTTTCACAGATCCGCGTTGTGCTTTGCTGGAGATAGAGCAGGGGTTTACTGAACTCTGCAGCTTCCTTGGCACTCCTTCACCTGTGTTTGAGTATTTGTGTTTAGTAAGCCATTTTGGTGGTCTCGTGAACAGACTACAGCATTAGAGCGTAAGAGGCTGTAAGCTAGATCAGTAGAATCAGCTACACAGGACGATTTCAGTAATCCATCTAAATTTAAAGAAGGTTTACCTTTTAGGGGATTATGTGCACTGTTCCTAAAAATGTTGTGGTTTAGTGTTTTTTGGTTACGACAGATCTACAGCAGCCAGTCAGTCTGGTTGTATTTCTCATTAACGTTGAGTCATACATTTGAATAACAGTTGTTTATTTAGAATTTCCTAGGATTTTTCACTTTCCAAAGAAAGCGTGAGGTAGGTGAATTAATTTTTAATTTATGTGGTTATAGACCTCAGATAAATGTGTTAGATAAACTGTATGTGTTAGAAGAGTGCTGTATTTTTATTATGTAATTGTGAAAATGCTATTAGTGCTTGTTATGAAAAGGTATTTTTAAAGAGTTATCTGTAGAATATACGTTCAAATAAATAGATGAAAAGCACTGGAGGTGGGGTTTGGCAAAATGTGAAACTCTGTGAAGAAGTGGTTCCATTTTAATTTTTCTAGGTAAATTTTTCACAAAATGCCTCCCTTTTTTTTCTTTTTTTTTTTTTTTTTGACACCTCCACTCTCTTCCCCTCTCCCCAATATTATAACACATGCATTTCAACTTTTTTTGGATCCTTATAATTTGTGAACACTTGCACAATTCACACTTCCCACACTTGTCAATCTTCAGTAAAAACGCCTTCATAAGGTAGATATTATACAATTTAAAACATAAAATCCCCTTTACAATTATTTGTTATAGCTGTCTTCAGCTTCATCAGGGTAGCAGCGGTGAAATATTTCCCAGTTACTGATTTCTTGTCATGGGGCTGTAGCAGTAAAAAAATGTGTAAGACCAAATTTAGCATGGATGGCTGGGACCGGGGGGAGGTGGGGAAGAGGAGGATGTCCAACGAGCACCTGGGGATGTAGGAGACAGCAGTGTTTCTTCAGTTGGTTGATGGGGTGCTTCTTTTTTTGGTCTTGAAAGGACCCAGAATGCACAGTAAATAAAACGTGATGGTAAAGGGAACAGTGAACTGAGAGCAGCATAGGTAATATTAAAACCAGAAAAAAAACCAATCTTGCCTTGTTGCCAGGGTTTTGCTAAGTATGTGCTTTGTTTCTGTTTCTTCACATAACGAGAAGGAGGTGAACCATATCCGGAAAAGTCTCTTATGTCTAAAAATTATTTTTTAAAAAAAAAATCTCATTAGCAACCCTTGAATTTACTGTAGTTGATAGAAAACCTCTTCACTGGTGATGGTAAAGCGAGCTCTTTTTCTCCTACAGCCAGGGCCTTTTCTTATGCTTGCTAGAAATGTGACACTCATTCTAATGACGTGACTAAGTGAACTAATCTCTTTAATCAACTAGTCAGGTGAAATCCTGCCTACTGAGGACCTTTGGGAGAATAGTATGTGCTGCAGCCTGTTTGTGAACATTCAAAAAGGTGCAGTTTATAATGCTTCCCTTCATTAAAACCCATGCCAGTGAATGCAGGTGGCGTTACCCAACTTCTTCCTCCTGTCATACACAGCTGAGCAGAGTGTGTTTTTAGTAACAAGGGTAGTGTTTTAACCAGCCCTGTGGGAATTCAGACTGTAGATCAGTTTTCCCTACCAGACTTAATGACAGTTAAGTGCACTTTCCCGAAATCTTAGCAGTGTCTTATCATAGCTGCAGGTTGTTGTGCTTTTTTTTGTGTGTGTGTGTGTGTGTGTGTGTACACCCCCTTCTTTTAAATATACTCCCATACCATCTTACCTCCCTTTCTCCACTAATACAGCACACCTCAGGTATATAAAAAGGGATTTCCAGAACAAGGTTTCATTTGTATCTCTAGGATCTTCTGGCATTCACTGCTGCAGGGGAACTGGCGTGATGATTCTTAGTAAGCTTGACGACAGTCTTGCAGCTAAAGAATTAGGTCTATTTATAAGAATAAATCAAATATCGCAAGAAGACCCTGAAATAATTTCATTTTCTGGAGCACCCAGCACCAGTGATGCAAAACTGAGGGCTTAAGGATTGCAACAGCCTTGGCGGGAATAGTACGTATGGGTAGGTATTAAGAGGATTTGTAAAAGGTCGTGGGAGACCTGAGGCAGCCCATCAAGAAAGAGTGAATGAGGACTGCTGAGAACCCCCCCATTAAACTAGTGCATGCGACAGCTTTCTTAACTGCTCTACCTTCTACCCCAGGTTCCCTGGAAGAGTTCGCGATGGGCTGTTAACAGCAAAGTTGTTCCCATGCTTTGGTAATTAATAACTCTTGCCTGTAATTGCCTTGGGGGAGGGGGAAACAACAAAAGATGGCAGCAAGTCATCTGTATCAGGATTTCATAAATTTTTTATGAGGTGCCTCGCTGTCAGGAGGGCTGGGCATTGAAACTTCCAAACTATCTCTAAGAAAGGCACTGGCTGGAGACCATCTATTGCCTGTGCCAAGGCATGTACCAGCTAGAAAACTAGCTTACATTATGCTACATGACATATACCATGGTTTGGGAATACTGGTCTGTAATTAAGCTTTAAAGTTTTACTGAAATGAAGACTTTTTGGCCACTTGAGAATATTTCAGTTCTGCTACAAATTAGTATTGTAACTTTCAATGAATGGCTATGCATTTGCAGAATATGTGGAATTGGGGTGGTATCCTTCCATGAATTACATGAGAAAGATATTATTGGTGCTGTTGCTGAATTCAAGTTTTGAAAATAAGTCTAGGAGCCATGTCCAGTTAGCAGCATGATGGTAAATTTTCTGTTGATGAGGGACACTTCTCGCATACTGATCTTTTACCATATTTTGAAAAAGTGGCTGAAAATCTCTCATGGAAATAGAATGAAAATTAGTATTATGAAAACAGGGTTTTGCTTCTTTGGGAAATACTGTGTGTTTGCAGGGCCCTGTGTAAGTATGTAATATGTCAAGTGCTATGTTTCTGTCAGTTTTCAAATGTATGGTATTGGTCATGGATAGTATGCCTTTTCAATAGGAAAGAAAATTTTCTTTGGTATACATTTCTACTGTGACAGATCCATCTTCTCAGTCTTACAGAGTGGCACTTAAAGCAATAATATATATAAAGGATTAATAATTTCAAGCCTTACGGTCATATTTTGCAAGGGAGAAGTTGCTAATAGTCCTCCAAGTTAATAGCTGGTGTTAATGTGTATTTTTTAATGGCACAGATTTATTTTCATAAGAGCCAAAGTTCTTTCTTGCTTAGACTGTGAATTCCATAAGGGAATAGTAAGGAGCTAAGAAGGAAACATGATGAAATGCTGGTCTTTGCATCTAAAAGAGGATTTAAGTCATGAACTCCTGACCTTGTGATCCTCAATTACTTATCCTGGGTGCGGGAAATCTGTTCTACTTTAATGTTTTTATTAATGTGACTTGGAATGAACTCAAGCATTCTTTTCTCTTAAAACATGTTTAAAGAAAATAAATCTGGATTAAAAAATACTAGATCTTTTTAATTTTTAATCCCCCCCCTTTTTTTTTCTTACGTAGTCAGTTTGTAACAAAAAAAAAAGTTCCTAGAGAAGATTGGTTGTTGTTTTACAGGGTACAGTGAACCTTGACAGTGGTATGCTCAGAGCTGATGGCCAAGTATGTTAGAATGTTACCTAACAAATAATATATTTAAGCCACCTGTTACACCTTCCTGCTTCTTGGAGCACGTTGAAGGTTCAGTGCAAGGTTTAGCCAGTGGTTGTGTTAACTCATCTTCTGCAGCTATAGCAAACCATCCAAACACACCACCAATTTTTAACAAATTTCCTACAAAAAGTAGGTTTTTTTCTTTACTTCTCTTTGACCAAAAAACCAGAAAAACCAAGCTCATGTTTTATGTTTCTAGATGTGTTTCTGCTAACCATCTTTGAACACCAGGACTGTTCTCATATACTGTGCCATGTTTGCCTTTATTTGAAACATGAGAAATTTCTTTGAAGTGGTGAAGTGTAGGAAAAGTAAGGCAGCTATGTTCATGCAGCTGGAAATTAGTCCCCACTTTAAAGAACTCATTTTTAGGTCTCAGGGTTCAGTGCTTCTTTAGTAAAATGTGAACTCACATGAGGATGGAAGAAAAGGCAAATGGAAATGAGTGCTATAACAATATACTTTCATATCATTGGAAGTTAATTCCTGACCTAGCAAAACACCCATTTTAAAACTGTTTTGTTTTTCAAATGATAAATCAACCTGCTGCAAAAGCTAAATATATTTCTGGTGTGCCATAGCTCAAGGTCTGCTTTCAGTTAAGGTTACTTAACTTGTCATTCTGAATGCTTGTGTAATGTTTCATTAAATGTTTTAGAATTCACAGAGCATCACATGCACTTGTTTTACAGAGCTGTGGAAATCTCTGTTAGAGAACAGCGAAGAGAGAAAGGGAAATGAAATTGTCAGATCCTGGGATCTGACCCGATGTGACCGATTGATAGTCCTGTGCTATTGATTAGATTGCAGTTTGGGTTTGCAAGGCAGACTGTTGGATTTATTCTGTGGACTGGGTATCTCACGTTTTTGTGTCTAAGTTATCAAAGAAGTCTCGAGTTTGGATTCTTTGTTTCATAATATTAATGCAGTAGATTTGCATGTATTTTAGGAAATATCACTGGTCTGAAAGCTATTTTTGTCAAAAGTTGGAAATGTGTTTTAACAATTCCCAAAGATTGCTTTAGAAGAGGTTTATATGGGCTGTCATAACTCACATGTTAATTAACAACTTAACATCCTTGAAGTCTTTCTTTAATCATTTTTGCTTTAATAAGCTAACTTTCATGAACAGAAATAAGTAAAATTGTTCTAATCTGAAGAGTCAAATGAACATAAACATGAGAAATACCTGCCTGAAAGGCAGCATATCTCTATCTGAAGAATGCCAGTATGCTGCTGTGAATACTCGGGGCAATGATAAGCTCTTCCTAACTCATTTTCACAATCATGAATTGAAGTTAATGACACTTTCTCTAAAGCATAAGTGAAGTGTTACATCATTCATAACTGTTAATGTTGTGAGCACAGAACAAGTGCTCACTTAAAAATACATAAAGACTGTTCTTTTTGTTTTCCTGGTTGATCTCTGTAAGGACACCTGTTTTATTTATTGGGATAAGCAGCCAGCGGGCCTGCCCACTCTGGGCTGCCCTTTGAATAGGAAGCTCCTTACAGGCTCTCTAAATCACTCTGGTTCTGGCAGTCTGTTCCTCAGGCGTCATCTTTTGAGGAGGGATCATTGGTGTGAACCAGGGCTGACTTCAGACAAGCTCTTCTCTGACTTCACACACCACTGTTTGTGCAGATTTTACAGGTGAAAGGTGATGAACGTATGCAGTAATGCTAGTTACATGGTGAGGAAAGGTGTTACGTGACCTTCCTGATTGGAAGGCTGGGGTACCATGCTATGAACCATTTAAGCAGTGCTTTGAAGGCTGAACTGTAGTTGTGAGGCTACTTGCAGCACTCACTATGACCACGTATGTGGATTTTACAAGTACCGATAAACTGATACGCATAAAACCTAATTGAGAGGAGATTTTAGTAGTATAGGCACCTGGAAACTGAGTCTCACAGCCTTTAAAAAAGCATCTGTTCTCTAATTATCAACTGTTTGTTGTTTGGGTTGGGTTTTCAGAGGGATGCAGGGATATTTATCTAGTTCAGGGCACCTGAGACTTGTTTCCATGCTTTCTGGTAAGCACTTTTGAATTTTGCATTACCCTTTATGTGCTGAGCATGATACCCTCGTATTACAGGTGTAGGTGCCAAGTCCAGCATCTGGAAAACAAAAAGAAATTGCTGCAGATGAACGCTTGATTTAAACTACTTGCCTAAATCCACAGTGAAGTCCTGTGAAATCAGAAGAGAGAATGTTTTTTATGTTCTGTTATGTTTTCAAGAAACGTTCAACTGCTCTAACAAGTTTTGCAGTTCATGAACTCATTCACTACAGCTTTGCAAGAGAGGAGTCAAGAGTCCTAGAAAACAAGTATCCCTTACAGTGTAACACTTGTTTGTTCCCAGAGGAAGTCAGTTTTGTGCTTAGCATGAGGAAGGAATCCTGCTGGGAAAAACAGTGCATTGTCATTTAATTGGAAGTTGCATCATAAAACAGACTCATGGGGGATGATGGTACAAAGAGAATTAAAGTTGCACAGGTATCCTTTGTTTAGAAGCGTGCTTAGCTTCTGCATCTTTCTCAGTTCTTGTGTGTGGCTTGTTTTATGGATATTTTCTTGTTGATGGTGTTCCTAGGTTTGTTTTTAAAATAAGCCATCAGAAAAGTTCTGGATCTACCGTGCACAGAATGCACACTTGAACATCTAAATTGACGCTAGAGGTGGCATGTCACCCTCTCTGTAGTTCAGCACTTGGGGGTGCAGAGAAGATACTTTGTGTTAGCTGTGGAGGAGTGCCAAGTTGTGTGTCCATTAAGGTAGATGGCAATGAGCATAGGCACTTTCACGTGATTCCTCCATTGTCTTCCTCTGCTGCTTTCCCAGTTTATCCACATTTCAGTCTTATTTCTGTCCCATCCTGATCTCAAGCAGTCATGTCAGTGTGATTGAAATGCATTTTGTTTCCACTCCTCTAACTCCTACCATGACAATATTTGTGAATCCCACAAATGGATTCATTTGCACAGGACCTCTCTGAGATGGTGTTCAATGCTTATCAAGATACTCCTCAGTGTCAGGTCCGTAGTTTGTCATGTTCATTTCCACTCACTTTTTCCTTAGTCTCCTTCCAGAAATCGTTTGTGTTTTTCTTTGACCTAGTTCTCAGGTGTCAGATACCACACCTAGCAGATCTGTTCTCCACAGTTAGCAGTTCTGGGTTCCCTCTACCCTGTTCAACTAGTCTAAAGTCCCAGTAACTTCTCTTTTAGCAGACCCTGCTCCTGTTCTGCATTTTGACAATGCTACTTCTAACTCCACGATGCTTGAACCTTGCACAGGAGACAATGGGAGCATATCTCTGTTCTAGACTTTCCTGGTCCCAAATCAAGGGCAACTGCAGTTTTGGGAATAAAGAATTTCTTGTGGGTTGAAGCATTTCAGCTAGGGAAAGCAAGCATGTACCAAGCAGGTGCAATATTCTCCTTCTCCTTGATTCCACTTCAAAAAGAAAAGGCCTGGAAAATTGACTGATTTTGGTAGATTTTCACCTGGATATCAGATGGGTCCCATTATCTTAGAGTTTACATTGCCCTGCAGACTTCCAGATCTTGACTCAAAACATATCGATGCTCAGACTTGGTTGTGATGTTTGTGAGCTTTTTTTTTATTTTTAAAATGTCATCAGAGTATATTAAACTAGGCAAAGTAATATATTTGACTCTGTTCACAAAAATGAGCTATTTTGGATAAATTTTCTTAAAAGTTCAGTCTGACATGACTCCCAGCATGAAAACTTTCTGCACAGCAGCCAACATTTGGTGAAGTCATGATCAGTTGAAAGCAGACTCTTATAATGGAAGTTGTCAGACAATTTTATTAATAGGCAAGCTTGGAAGCACTGTGGCTGATCCATCTAGTGACTTCTTTTTTTTTCTTTTTTTCTTTTTTTTTTTGAGGCACCCAGTTGTTTTCTTTTCTGCCCCAACAGCTGGATTTTACTCTAAACCAATCTGATTCCACAACACAAATGTATTCTGAGTAAGAAGAAAGGTGTAAGGTATAAGAAACTGTTACAATACAGCTACTGCACCTTTGATTCTAGATGTGGAACTTACTCAGAATTCAAGGCTGCAAATAAATTAATCCAAGTTTGCACTATTAGCAAGTTGAAAAAAAGGAGTTTGGATTTACTGTAGATTCAGTGCCAATTAACGCACTGGTAGAGAAAGCTGCAGTGTAAGGAGGGAATATGAATATCCCCTCTGTCCTCGAGCGCACGCTGCCATCTTACAGTTGACTATAAAAGGAAGAGTCTTGTGGAAAAGTTGCCAGCCTCTTTCTTTTTGTGGAAGTCTTCAGCTTTGTAACTCCTATGAACTAACGCTTCTGTAGTCAAATAAAAGGTAATTAAATAATTTTATTTATTATAATAAAGTAAGTAACTTACTACTTTGATTTTTGGGCAAGTGAACCTCTCTTCTTTAGCTTATCATGCTGATATACCTTGTATTTAAGAGTTGTGAGATGTACATAGCTTTGATTTCTTGAAGGCACAAGTACAATTGGTTTTTAATCATACACAAACATGAATTGAACAATAAAGGCTTTTCTGTAAAACTTAGGTAGCTAGTTATTGATGATAGTCACTGCATTACATGGATATGTTGCTTAAGCAGCAGTATGGGATGTTTAATGCATTTTTCCATTTTCTTTATTTTTTTTTAAAGACCTTCAGCATTGGTAAGGTCTTATTGATAGATTAAGGACTGAAAATTTTAGGAGCTACTTTTAAATGTCTGCTATTAGGCAGTCCACTGATATTTTAAAATTGTTTTTTGTAGTTTGGTGATGAATGTGTTTCATGCAGTACTGTTAGGAAGTCTGGATTAAAAAGCAGAGACTGTTTGGGTTGAGATGTCATCTGTAACTTCTCAATGATGCTGACAGCCTGCATATCCTCCTTCATCTGGGAACCACAGTTTGAGCTGTTTTAAGCCAGGAAAGTCAATGGATAACCAAGTACGTGCTTCCTGTCTGCAGGGAAATTTGGTCTTGGATAATTTCAGGTGTTTGTCATTGTTTAAAATAATAATCATAATAATAAATTTAAACCTGAGCTTACATCCATCAAAGCAAAAGAAAGGTCAGGTTTGTTGTTGGAGCAGTGCAAATTAGGCTTATGATGATGAGCTTTCTTGATTAACTGTTGAAAAGTTCCATTTTGTTGACATATTCCATATACTATTATGAAAATCAGAGTATGCTTTGCAAAGACATTTGATTTTGCCATGGTTGGACTTCGGGTAAAATAGGGTGTACCTTAAAATGATAAAAATAGAGGGTTAGAGAAGACCTTTCAGATAGATGCTTCCCTGATAATGTGGTATATTTAAGCTCTACCTGACAGACATATATCCAACTTGTTCTTGAAAATTCTCTAGTGTTAAAAGATTTTGTGATCTCCTGAATTACCCTGTTGCAGTGCTTATTTGACTCTTGTAATTAAGCCTTTTCCTGGTATCAAGTTGAACTGTCTTGCTATAAATTCAGCTGAATATTTCCTGTTCTCTGTGACTAAACTGATGAACGTCTTTGCAGTAGTCTCCTGCATCTTAAAAAGTATTTTATATTTCTTTCAAGTTAATCTCTTCTATGTTAAACACAATTCTTTCAGTCTTTCTTCACAGGTAAGGTTTTTTATACATCCTAAAGTTTTTGGACACTGTATTCCAGTATTGATTTGAGAAAATTCCATCAGTTCTTATTCGTAATTTCTTGTAAGGTGTATTAAAAGAATCTGGCTTCTACCCAAATACCAGAATTTACTCCTTTCTGTTGAAAATCTATATTCAACAATCGGGATTAAAACACTGTAGTAACAGGTGGGGTAGTGACCAAGGAATAACACTACTACTTCAGTATTACCTAGATCATCCAAATGCTATGTAAACAGTGGTTTGACCTCTGGATATTGTGGCTCTCCGTTTTTGACTTAACATGTTAGACAAGTTGTAAATGGGCTGGTCACAAGTAAATGCAGGATAGAAACTGAAAGCTGCTTACACATCTGAACAGTGTTGATGGGAATAGCCTTCTAGTTTGCAGTGAGCTTGAATTACTTCATGTTATCAAGCTTGCAAAAAACACTTTATGATGGATTTAGGAAATTGCTAGGAGAAAAAAAACCTGATCTGTGATACGGATCCTTATCTGTGTTGACATATCCAGTGTGTTTTAAAAGGCAGCAAGACTGTTCATTTATTTACCTCAGATTCTTTATATTTATCTGATATTAATTCAGTCTCAGTATTCCTGACTCTGTAGGGTATCATGGGGAACTTCTCTTTCCTTTTTTTCATTATACTTACTGAGTAATTGGAGTTCAGGCATGTAATTTTGTCTTTTAAGGAAGTATTCGTGATTATGCAGAAGAATTGGTTGGAGATGAAATATAAATGTCTAATATGCTGCTGTTTGTGGTGCATTGCCTTACTCTAGGTACCCAGCTGGTGTATGCTGCTTGCAAGTTCATCAACACATTTCCTGCCATTGCAGGAACCTCAGCCACTGGCATTGCCCTTGACCTTGGTGTTCTTCCTGCGATAATTTAGAGTTACGACTTTTGCTCTTTTCTGACACGCTCACATAGATCAGCATGTCATGTTTATGACTTATGGAGCACAGCAAGTACTACTAGTGTACTCTACACTCTACTGAACTAGTTGTTTATTGAATGATTGTCTGTGATTGCATGAGCTGGTAACTTTGTGTCTTGCAGTCCTCTGCTCCCTGAGACAGCATCAAATTCTGTCTAACCTTCCATCTTGAATTGTCCCTGTATGTGGTTTTATCTGGATTTTTGTTTTCTTTTGGAGCTGTACCTTTTTTTCTTTTTTTTTCCCTTAGAAGCACTTGTTTCTTCACCTGCTATTTCTCTATGTCTTGAAAAGTTACTGACTTCAGAATATTTTTGATATACCACTAGTTCACGCAAGCACAAAGAAAAAAACACCAGAAAAAACTAACATGAATCTGGTACTTTCAATATTGTTTTAATGTTCTATCTGAAATGGAAGCAGTCCACATCTATGCACAAGCAAGGTGTAAGTTGTTTTCTTTAACTGCGCGGTGACTTCCTTTGTGGATGAACTTGTTTCACAAAGCAACACTCAGAAGCCTATCCATAGCAGCTGCTTCAAACTTCTTAGGAACTCAGGATTGTTCCCTTCTTCATATTCCTTGAAAACCTTTTTCCCTCCAACTGGTGATGCAGAGCACTGAAGTGTCATTCAGAGGACTGAAGTCCACAGTCTGCTTTAGATACTAACTGTTTAGACCATAAAAACATAGTATGGTCCTTCTGTAGCAGTGCCACATCTTGAGATTCCAAATATCAGAAATTATCAGGTATATGTGTTGTAGCTTTAGGTATTTTAATGCATAGTTATCTTCTGACCTTTTGCCTTCAGTCATGTATTACTAGACCTTATTTACATAGCACGCTTTTAGAAAGCACATATTCTAAATTACCATGGAAGGTCTTACTAAATTTCAAAAAACCACAGAAGTCATTAAACGTATAGGTCCACATATATGTAGTGTTCTAATTTTACATACTGTGAAACAACAAACGTGCATTCTTATTGCAAATGGATCAGTGCTGCCCTTGTGTAACACTAATAAATTGTGCAGAAGTATATAACCATATTTAAATATTTGGTTTTTTTCTCTTTCCTGCAATGTCTCCCACTTTCAAAATGAATACTGATGCTGAGTTAAATAAAAAACCAAAACAACACATTGTATTTGGATTCCTGAATGTAATGTGAACTGTACTTTCTAGTAAGATGTGTGAATTTATAAAAGATATTGTAGCACTCCAGTTTTAGACTGAAATCATTTAAAAAGTAAAATCAAATACAGAATAGGCTGTTCTTAGTTAGACCTTTCAAATCTATTTCAGTTCAGACTGTATTTACAGTGTTAATGTCTGTCTTGAAGAGACTACTAGACTTTGAAAGGTTTCTGTCCTTGCTTGCTGTAATTCTTTTGGAAGATCATGTGGCTTTAGAAGAGATTTTTTTTTGATGTTTTCTTTTAATTTGGGGAAAAACATTAAACATGTTTTTGACTATTTTTAAAAGAAGCTATAATCATGTCAAAATATCACAATGAGGAAATACTGAGTATGTATAATAGGTTTTTAATGTATTCAGCATATGGTAAAAAGGGAGCCTGAAAAGATATATACAAGGACATACTAAATCAGTACAGAAGCATGCTAAACTCCTTAAAGTAGATAACACTAAAAGTCCTTTCTAGTTATTTTTCCAAACAATGAATAACTTGGTGAAAATTTTATTTTGCTTGAACCAAACTCTGAAGTGAAATAGTATGCCAGAACTCTAGGGAATCAGTTCCTCAGCAAGCCTAGTAAGTATAGACGTCTTACTCATCAGGGTAACTTACCCGTTCTTACAACCCTTTAAAATTAAAATCCATAGTTAAAAAAATTAGGAGTATCAATGCATGTATGGCAAAATATATAACTATAATGTTTGGATTATTAGCAAACAGCTATTTGTCTGCTTTTCTGTTCAAAATTACTTTTCAATGGAACAAAACTATTGTAAGAGGGAATTAAAACTGGGAGTCAGTTTTAAGTATTTCACAATTTTAATTTCTGAATACAAGATTATCATGATACCAACTATTTACAACCTAAGAAATTACTATATAAAACTAGGGATAAAAAACTCAGACTATGTTAGAGTAAGAAATCTTAGTTCTAGTTTCTAAGATACTTCACATTTGTGAGGTTAAATGAGTTTAACCTCTTTTAAGATGCATTATTAAGAGGCAGGACAGTCTCCATAACTATTTTGTTACAGCATCACAATCTAACAGACTTGAGGAGTTCTTTTAGTATCCAAAACAGATATAATCCTCAAAATGTACTCATGTCAAGTTGGGCAGGTATTTGATATTAAAAAAATAATAATAAATGATAGTAAACTCTCTAGGAAAGAAGAACCTGAATATTAAATACAGTGAATTTTCTACTGAAGACCACCTACAGCAGATGGTTGAACCAGTACTTCAGCAGGACAAGAAAAAGAAATTAGTAGAACATTGCATAGTTATCCATCTCAAAAACTACTATAAATGTATTAAATTAATAGAACTAGTTTTGCCTGGTTATCAGTAAAATCTTAAAGGTATTCATAATGCCCAATTTTAGGATTTTAAAATATAACTATCTCCACCATAAGACAATGATTGTAGAAAGCCGCCGAAGTAGATCCCTCAAAGCAGCAAGTGTTTCAGCAATAGAAGTTTAATTTTCCTGTGTCCCTCTTTGCCCTTCTGCATTGCCCCAGGAGAGACTTCACTTTTTCCTGACAAGAGAAGGAACATAGGGAAGGTCAGTTAAACTTGCCATCCCTAATTCCTTGAATTGGCTTTTAAGGAAATTGACCTCACGTCCCCAGACCTTTTGTTTTGCACTATACAGATGCCAAGGCAGTATTTACAAACTTGCTGACATGCTAGATACTTAACTGGACAAGATTGTATTATGGGTTCCCGCCCCGCCCCTGGAAAGAGGAAGACTCTTATGTCCCAGAACTATTGAACTGATTCATTTATCTGATATCTCTTAATGGACCTTTCTAAAAAGCACAGAGGGGCTACAGACATTCACTGCACATTTAGGGGCTTTGTTAAATTTCTAGCGTAGAGTAATTCAGCTGATGGCCATAGGATTATAGGGTGGGAGGTTGTCTTTTGTGTGTGTCTTTCGTGTGTGTGTGTGTGTGTCGTGTGTGCGTGTGCGCGCGTGTGTGCGCGCGCGCATGTGTGTGTGTGTGTGTCTGTCTGTCTGTCTGTGTGTCTGTCTCTGTGTGTCTCTGTGTCTGTGTCTGTGTCATTTCTCCCCCATCCCTCCCAGTAGTAAGATGTCTGGCACAGTCCTTTTTGTTTCAAGACAAACATTGGTTTATGATTGGACTTAGTGATCTTAATAGTCTTTTTCAACCTGATCCTGTGGTTGTAAGAATCATCACATACACTGAATGCCAGAATAGTTCTGCCAACTGGTCTGAAGTTAGGACCCTTCCTCAGCCAAACTGTGTATATAATTTGATTTCCTATTACTGTAATCAATAGATGTGTGGTCATTTTTCTTATATAGTGTTCCCTAACCTATTTTAAGCAGTGTGCTAGCTGTGTTACAACACAACCAAAATCACCATCAATACTGTTGGCTGCAAAAAGAAAGCTTTTAAAGTTATTCTACTTTCAGCTATGCAATTGCATGAAACATTTTGATGTTGGATCTTTTTTCTCATCTGTGTTTTCCATTGTAGATCTTTGAAACAGATGGCTTCAGTTTTATGAGATGTACAGCAGTACCTTCCATTAAATCCTGTGAACTAATAATCATACGTTTGTATTTTGTAAAGTGCTTACTGTGCCACTTTTACCTTTACAAGGCATCATGTTTCCTTTTTCAAGGAAGTTTTGCTCACACCTGAGGCTTAAGATGACTTTTTGCATTATCATCATTGGCATCCAATATTTTTTTTTCCTAGATTTCACTTGGTGTATGTTTATCTCAGTTATTTCTGATAGTGTCTTGAAGTTTTGAGTAAGGATTGGAACTGTGTCATAACTTGCATTTAGGAGTGTGCATAACAAAAAAATGATGGCCATATCTGGTTTTATTAGATCACTGTATCTCAAACAAAGGCGAAACCATATCACAAAGGATGTGGCTGCTGTAGCAGAATCTTTTAAATGTTCCTCCCACCCACTCCTCCTTTTTTTTTTGGTGTGTGGTGGGAGAGGTCTTTTATTCACGTTAGGCAGGAAATTGAAATCTGTATGGATTGGCCTGCAAAAAAAGTGTTAGGATTTTAAGTTTAAACTGTACCTTTATGTTTTCTAAACTCATTGTATTAAATAAGTTCTGGTGTGGTATGGAATGGATTTGCGTCTCTACCGTAGAGATTTACTAAATATGGCTTACAATAATGCACTTTACATAATTCTCCTCTAAAATAAAAATGATGTTTATGAACAAGAGAAGGATCCCATCTTCAGACATGCTGTAACTTTTTCAAATAACTAAGAATAGATTTTTGGCAGCTGCTGATACTCTGAGGGGATCTAAATCACTTCAGGGATAATGTGAAGCCCTGTTTGCTGTAGGAGACATTTCATCTGTCCTCTGCGTGTGTTCTGGGGCTGGATGGTCAGGCAGCAGTTGCTTGCTCTTCAATTGAAGGCTTTGCTGTGTAATTATGTTAACATGCCTGGTATTGTCATCTTCCTCTAAGTCTTAGCCATGTAGAAATTATGTCTTTGGGCTAAAGGATGGATGAGAAATTTTTCAACGGAGTTTGCTCAGCAACAGCTATTCATTCATGCTTGACTGGGACATCTTCAGGCATTAAGCAGGCTCTACATTTCCCTTAAGGATTTCCAAACTTTTGGAAGCTTGTTCAAGCTGCTTTACAGTACCTCTAATCAGACTGCCATAAACTGAAAAATGCCAGGCATTTCTGTGCATGGGTGTAAATGAGCTGTGTGGTACAGCTGCAGTAAGAGCAGCAGAGAAGGAAAGGCCATGTGCATTTATTCCTGTCCTGGAAGTCCCAGACAAAGATGGTAGCCCAGCATGCTCATGCAGCCTCTGTCTTCCAAAGTAGACACGAATTCTCCTTAGGATCCCATTCATCAACCTGATCTGGGGCACGCATTCCAGCATCCTGAGCCCCATGCTTTACTGCCTCAGACTTCTCCAGATCTGAACCCCAGCCTGTGCTCTGTCACATGTGCCAGTCTAACCTTGTGCTCTCTCCCTCCCAACTGCAGGTCTTGCTCTTTCCGAAACAAAACACAATCCTGCACTCACTCCTCTTTCCCTTTCCTGCTCCCATCTAATCCACATCTGCCCCCCACACACCCACTCTGCTCTCCTGTGCTGCTCCTACCCACTGATGTGCAAACCAACACAATGCGTTAACCCGTGGCACAGCCCCATGCTCTATAGCACTGCCTATACCCCGTGGTGGCTTCCTCCCATCTGCCACGTCAGAAGTGCAGGTCCCAGGTGGCCTGGCCTGGTGGCTGCGGGCACCCACAGACATGGGGCAGCTGCTGAGAGCAGGAAGCTTTGGTTGGCCAAACAGCCATTCTTGTCTGGCTGTTCCTGTATTAGGCCAAGCCCGGGAGGCGCAGCACCGGCTCAGCACCTGCGCTGCTGACACGGGGCAGGTAGCGCAGCACAGGGCACCGCCAGGCAGCCCTCTGGGCCACCGGGTGGGTGAGCGCTTAAAATGACATGGTGGTGAATGTGAGTATTTAGCACTAGATGGAAAAGGACTACGTTAAGCTGAAGTTATTTCACCTGCTAACTTGTTTAAATTGTGGAGGACTGTGTTTATTTCTCTTTTTCTTTGTAGAAGGTAAGGAAATAATGCTGCATTTGCTGCATGGTGTACACAACCTGTTTTTATTTTTGTGGGTTTTGTTTCCTTGTTTTTTACAACAAATACTTGGCAAATATGTGTCACAAGACATCACTGTGTCACCGTGTCTCACTCACCATGTCATTCAGCATGAAGTGATCCATGTACCTTCAAGGAAACAGACTTTAGAAAAAAAAGTTTGAAACTACATTGAAAATGGATATTTGAAATATACCATGAAAGCAGGGACCAGGCATTTACCTGGAATTAGATGAGTTTTGGTGAGTGGGGAAACCCTCAGCAAGTTGGTTGGTTGAGGCCTGGGTTTGAAGATAGCCTCGCCTGCTCTAACTGTGACAAGAGGAAGACTCTTTCTTTAAAGAAAGCCAGAAAGGCAAGCGCTCTCACGTTTTCTGCTGACAGAATAAAATTAGATTAAGCGAATAGCAGAATAATATTTCTACATGATAAAATTGTTCTCAGTGTGCTCTTCAGTCTGTCACTTTCTCGGAGGAGTGGTGAGTAGTATTTTCTGTCTTTCCTTCCACCACAGCCCAGTATTTTCTTTCCCCATCCCCCAGATAACATTCATGCCTCCTTAAATTTTCCAGCCCATTAGCATCAAATCAAGAGAAGATGGTGAACAAATTTTCTCAAGAAAGTCTTAGGACAGAGAAGCGCACCTTGATTGAAATCTTTTGAAAAATACTCTATTCTTAGAGTGAAAATCGATGAGAGAAGTTTTGTGTGAAGGCTGTGACATCAGAGACATTTTTAATATAATTTCTTAAATGAGAAATATATTTTTTCACTAAAGAAAATTACTCTTGAAAGTGTTCTAAAGTTCCAAGGACTTCAGATCAAGTATTTGCCCATTCAAGTCTGAAAACAGCCCTAAAATAGAGTTCAAACTCCATATTTAAGTATAAAATGCTAAATTGGGTAAC
The DNA here is from genome assembly GCF_023638135.1 of Falco biarmicus. Lineage (NCBI taxonomy): Eukaryota > Metazoa > Chordata > Aves > Falconiformes > Falconidae > Falco > Falco biarmicus. The sequence goes on from NC_079290.1 coordinate 62,255,854, forward strand.
TTCTTTTTATAGAGGACGCAAACCTCCACACTACCTACAGCTTAAGTTAAACCTTGCCCTTTTTATTGCAGTGAGAGCCAGCCTTACCTAACCGTGGTCTAACCATGTTAATATATTAAGCCAAATCTAAAAATACTGAAAAGAGAAGGTAGTTTGGCATGCCTCATGCTTTACGTGGCTTGTTATATTTATCAACTGTATATATGGTTTCTAAATTAGTAGAAAAATGTGGAAAGCAAAGCTTAAGCAGACCAAAATTCCTTGGAGATGGGATTCCAAGGAGAAAAAGATACTCTTCAAATCTCTGTTCATAAAAATAAATATTCATTAAACATGCAGGAGAGAGACGTAGTTTACCCATGTATCTATTCTCTTGAGTTTCGTGAGGCTCTTTGAGCCTGGTTTTTCCATGTTGGCACAGAAGCTAGAAAAACTGATTTGCTTGTATATTTAGGCTTGGTTTCTCCTTGCCTGGGAAGTGGAGGAGTTGTTATTAGCTATTACTACTAAAATGAAATCTGATTTCAGGCTATATTGAATGAATGACTGTCTTGCTGCTGCATTGCATAAGGCCCAAAATATAGACAGGACTCAGAACCTGCTGCTGTGGAGGTTGCCAGATGTTTGTTGTTTGCCACATTTTAAACAATTACAAAATTTCTACCATATCTTCAGAGCACAGCTTCCTTCCCTGCCCCCTCAGCCAGCTTTCCCTCCCTCCATCCACCCCTTCCCTTGGCTTTGCTTGTAGCTGTAAACGCTTGCTGTTCCTGCAGATCAGGCACCAGTTTCTGCTGACTATGTACATTTATTTATGTTAAAGCATTCTGCAATATTAGGTCTACAAATGGAAGCCAGTGAAAGGTGGTTTTGTAAAGAATTTAACTAAAGCTTTTGAGAGATGGGGGGAGAAATAATTTGGACCTTGAATATGAGTGAAATGGATGTGGAACAATTTAATACAAAGTTCACAGTTCTTGATGATGAGTTAACATTCATTTCAAAACCTGGTAACTTAAGTGTTCTTAGGAGACATGAGTCAAGTTCTGCTGTGCTTTTTTTCAGAAATTTGTAAAACAATTTCTAATATCATTGTGGTTTTAGTGACACACAATGCAAAAGAAGTGGAGTTTAAAAGAAATTACACTGTGTGTATGATGCGTAACCTTACTTGAGGTTTTACTTGCATTTCCATTTTTTCACGAATGAAATGTTTTAGGGTTTAATTAGAGCTAATATCCAGGGAAGAGGTTTCTAGTACATAGTGTTACAGAGCCAGGAGGTGGTTGTATAATACAAGAATAAATGATTGCTAATTTTGTTGGCAAATTTACACTATTTTAGTAATAGAGCAAATATTTAGACGCTATTTCTAAAAAACTAACCAAACAGGTATTTAGTCAGCCTCTTTTTATCTAAACATCACTGTTTCTTCAAATCAGACATCCATCAAATGGCAAACTTAAAATGGGATCTAGAGATGAGGGTAGACTCCAGCTTTCCGAAACAATGGTCAAATATTTGAAATAAGAGACGCTGTTTTATCTGTCCACAGTCCTCCTCTTGTCCACCTGTTTGCTCATAATATTTGACCAGGAACTTGCTTTGTAGTGTTTTCCTTACTGCTGTCCTTGTATTGTGTGGATGCACTTCCACACAGCTTCTGTGAGGATGAACAGGACTCCGAAAAAAAGTCTTCAACTTTTCCCTGAATCATGCTGAATGCAGCTGGCTTGCTCACTGAGGGAAGTTAGGTGGCCTATGGAAACGCTGATACACCAATCTTCAATTACAGTCTTAGATCTTCCTGTCTACACAAAGGACCAAAATAAGATTGTTTCGGCATCGTTTTTGTTTTTATAATCCTTATTTGTTACTGCTTTGTTTAGCAGAGTTTGTAGTTATTATCTGAGCATAGTTCTTGTAATTTAATAGTCATCTATGATGACCAAAGACTGTTTTTTCTTGGGACAACAAATTGAACAATTCCTGAGAAAAATGGAAGAGTTTGCACAAATTGTAAGTTACTGTACTGTATCAAAGTTTCTAGGTACACAGTTTTTTATCAGTTATGTTGTTCTGGTTTTGTCAGCCATGAATTGCAGAGATTTTCAGAAGTTTAGCTTTTGTTAAGACCCGAAAGCACCTTGTGGGAAGTACTGGTCTCTCATTCCACTTTGTATTGGCTGGTTTAGACTGTTTTCTTCCTAATCTAGCACCTTTGACTGTCAAGTAAATTGGATTATTTCAGTACATTGCCCTCCCATTAAACCTTTGTATTTCTCCTAAGGTATTGTATACTCTCAACTAAGTTTTTTTTTTTTTTCCATTATGCATTCTTGATTTAGAGGTATATATATCTTCTTTGGAAGATAAGTCTTCTAGCATCTGTTGTGCAACAAGCTTTGGAGCATGTAGGAAGAATACCCCAGTGAGTTTTAGCTATATGATTTCATAATAAAGATATCCAAAGGTAGCTTTGAAACAAAAGTAGGCATTATCAACACTATCTGAAAAATAACTACCTGACAACTTGCACTGGTACCAAAATCCTGAGATTTCAGTGTAGAAAATCCTTCAGCTTGTAAGAGTTGGGCTTGCTTGCAGCTGATGGTGTGTCAGTGTCTTTTCTGTGACCAAGGACTGACTGTACCTTGAGATCTCCTGAGAAACTTTTCCCTAGAGCCTGACTCTTCTTGACTGTGTGCTTGGGCAACAGAAAATCTTCTCAAAAATGCCTCTGGGATATACTGAAATGGCAGTAGAAGCTGACCCTTGGTGTGGTGAATCTTTTTTTATCTTTGTAACAACTATTTTGTGGCAACTATCAATTGCCATGCAGTTGATCTTTTACTTCAAGAACATCAGTGTATTCACTGAAAGCAGTACTTCCTTAGGCAGAGAAACTCCAAAACCAAACCAACCAACCAACTAACCTATTTTTGATTTTCCTCTCAACTGTTGACTTTTGGAAGTTATGATACAAAAGCAGAAAACCAGAACAGGTAAAGGCAAGGTATTTGGGGATCTTAAATAGGTATTTTTTTTCTGAAGCTGTGTTAAAATGCTGTGCTAATTACACACATTATGTGGGGGTTTTATGTGTGTTTATATGTTTTGCCTTTTTCTTGGAAACTAACCAAAGAGCTTGAGGATTTAAGAATTTTAAAGTCCTTTACAACTAATTTTTAAGAATTATGTTTGTTAGAGTGTAACTTTCTTAAAATATGAAAATGTACACCTTATTAAAATAATCAGCTGTGACCACTTGAGCAAGCATTCAAATAAATGTTAGACTAAATGAATCAGTAATATTCAAGTATTATTCTATTTTTATTAAATGAGGGTTTATTACACTTCTGGTGGTGTGAAATTCCTAAGTGTGTAGTTCCTTAGTGACTACCTAAACAACACTTTTTTGTATATTGCTTTTAATGTAAATTTTTCATTCTTTAACATTCGTAATACACATTTGGAGCCTTGCCACTTCAGATTCAGGCTTTTGTGTTAGAACCCTTCACTTTTTAAGTGATTCTACGCTAGCCATGGCACAGATGCCCGCAGGACTCTGTTTTAGCTCACAGACCACTGAGTTATTTGGTGATGGTGGCTTTAGAAGTGCAGTGCTGCGTGTATATGGCAGAGTACCAACTGCTGTGCACAGATGAAAAATTCTTAATTTAACAGTTTCTCTAATTTTGGTGTATATAAAGGTTACAATAGCATGCACATTAGGATTATTATTAATCCAGAGACTGTAAACATGGTGTCTTAGTAACCTACCAGTAGTAGGAAAGAAGCTCGGAGTAGAGCCACTTCAAAAATACTCTGCTTGCCCGAGCTGAACTCATGTTGACATTTAAATAGGGTGTCATGTTCCACAACACATGAGAAACAATGCTTGGCAAGAAGACCATTTCAAGAAGTGTACAGGAAAATGGGTCTACTTTCTCTTTTCCCAGTGGTGGAAGAGCTATTTTGGTGCTGGAAGCTGTTCCTGTGTGAAGTGTATGGGAAAGAAATAACAAAAGTACGCTGAACCTGTAGAAGTTAAAAAAAATATATTTTACAGAGGGTAGTGCAGAAAAACCTTACAGCCATACTTTTACCTGGGGAAACTAGAACCTGCAAGAAGCAGCTTTGGAGAACACTAGTAGCTAAGATCTTAAAGAGATTGGGCTTTAGGAAAAAAATCACTTGGAGGAAGTAGGAGCTTTAAAAGTACTAGCTGTACTAAGTGTTGCTTCTGCAGGAGTGCTGGTGGTATTCCGCGGTTGAGACATTGGCAATAGTGGAAATAGCAGGGATTAATCTTTAACTGGTTTGCCATTTGCCTGATTTTAACACACTGCTGCCGGATCAGTTAAGTATATTATGAATAATATAACAAAGCAAATATTTGTAATATCTTTACTGCTAGCCCAGGTATATATATAGCTATTCTATTACCTGCATGTGGGACACAACACATTAAAACTACATAATTAGCCTATCACTTAAAGTAATAGCTTGAGATGCAAGCTGCTGCTTTGCTTGGATTACCTTCAGATACTCAGTCAAGAGTCCGATAAGTTAAAACTTAATTTTCAAAACATACTATTTTCTCCTTGTTTTCTACATAGATGAGTAGTAAGAGTAAAATCTTGGGCACGTTGTGATCAGTAGAAGCTTTTGCTTGGCTTGAGGTATACATCATATTTATCCAAGCATAAGATAAATCTAAACAAGCTGAGGGAGAGATTGACTGGAGAGTCCATTTTCTAACTTTTCTTGACAGGAATAGTTACTCTCCTTGTTCTTCTGAATTCTTCCTGTGATGTAGGAGAACAGGATTGTTACAGAAAAAGCTTCCTGAGGGTTATGAGAGATAAGAGTAAGAATTCAGTCGTCAATGATTTAAGAATTTTTTCCACTGGTAACAAGTATCATGTAGTAGGTCATTCCTTTATATTTTAAACTTACACAACTTCATGCCAAGGAAGGCAGGAAACTGATGTTCAGACGGTTAGTCCATACTGTGCGAGGGCATCTGTTGTAACAACAGTGTGTACTGGGTAAGACTGATTTCTTTCAGGAGGAATTGGTTTGAATTTCTCACAGAAATAGGAGTATTCTAGCTGCCCAACTTCTGCTTAATAATCATACTGGGCTATTTTTAACAGGATTTATTAAACTTTGCCAGGAGCAGGATAGATCAGTGGGGGCATCCAAGAGCAGGGCTGTCAGTAAGGCAATGTATGCACTTTCTAAATTGCCGGGTTGTGAGAACATGCCTTCTAGTTGGCCTGTGGTAAAAAGGACCTTTTTCATACTGATGCTTTTAAAAGCTGCCTGATTGAGGTTATTTCCACTATCAATGAGGGTTGTTTATGTTTCTTTTTACTATTCTAGCTTTGGGCCATGTTTTCTGCACGTCCTCTATACATACTAAGTGTTACTTAAAAGTGTTGATGAGCATATTGATTTAATTTTCAATTCTTGTCCTTCATTTTACTAAGCAGTTTCTAGCCTCTACAGAAAAACTCCTTTTGAAAATGCATTTTTCATATTTTCTCAGCCCTGAATAAGGGGTAATGTTAGGATAAAAAGGGGGAGATTATGCAAAACAAGTTCAGCAACTTGAAATCCCCATGTTGTGAGGGTTTGCTTGGTTTGTTTTGAAAGCCAGTCCAATCAAATTAAAAGCAGACAAAACTAAATTTGGTTCAAAGTTGGCTCACCTCAGGTTTCAGCAGGAGCTGTGAAAGCCAAGTTTAAATTGGGACAGGAAGGGAGGGAATGTGGTCAATAGCCTTAAAGTTGAGCATTTTAAATAGGAAATCTGTTTATGCCTCCAATAGCACTTGCTGTTCTGATTTGTTTAGAAAAACTAAAACAATTCAGAACAGTGGAGTTGCTTGGAATGAGCTAAACTTTGTCAGAAATTTAAGCTCATCTCCAGGCTTTGATTCATCCAGTTAAGTGTTGTAAGTGATTCTGAACTTGACTTAAGGCACCATCTTGGCATTACTTTCTTCATTTTCTTTGTTTCCAATACTGAGCAAAGCATTAATATTTCCTAATCTTAAAAAAGATACTGTATAACTTATTCCATATGCTTTTCTAAGAGAAGTTCTGATTTTATCATAAATATTAAAATACTGTTTCAAGACAGTATTAATGAGTATAATGTGAGATCACAAATATAAGTCATGAGAGGTTTTTTGGAGGGAAATATATTGATATTGCTCACTGCTGAAATGTGGCAGGGTTATTTGGCTTATTTTTGATAGGAGAAACAGAAGAATAAGTGCTCACTCAGAGGTGAAAACTTCATCTAGCAATTATACTCTCCTTAGATTTTTGTCTGGAACGAACACTGTCTCCCTCCCAAAATCTAGACTGAATTTTCTGTAGGCAGGGTCTTTGCAGTATATATTATATTTCTTTTCATTCTTTAGCTTAACCTGCTTCTTCTTCCCTCATCCTTATTTCTCTTCTCACCCTGCCCCCACTCCAAAATACCAAGGTTTTCAACAGGGCAGTTCTCACAGCAGTCTGCTGAAGCACTGAATCACTAGTGACTTAAAGCATCATCTTTGCTGATTCACTAATGCTCCTAGCTGGACAGTTCAATGATTTGTATAATATTTTGTATTTATATATGTACAGTTTATATAATTTGTGCAATACATTGTATTTATGTAATTCATGCATATAGTGGGGACAGGAATACTATTCAGATTACTGCATTAGGAATTCAGGGGCTGTTGTTGTGGAAGAAGATAACTACATCCTTTTATTTTCCACATCTTTTAGAATTTAGGAAAATTCTCAATCTGTGAGAAACAAATTTGGCAGAAAGTATACATGCACATATAATTGGAATTGATATGGTCCTTAATTTAGTTCATATCAAGTTGCCATTCATACATTTATTACATGTGATGCTCACAATCCACATCAGATCTTGCCTCTTTGGGGTCGGTTTGCAAATTACTGATTAGAATGTTTTAGGTACCTTTAATGTAACTGTAGACAAATCTCAAGAGTCTACGCCTCTTTCAGATCTGGCAGCTGTAATGAGATGATGTTAGGAAGCAGCCCAGTATTTGCAGTCCAGATGTGGTGCATTCAGATGATTTGTGATGGTAGTTCATGGTCTTCCAGAGTTGTAAGTTTTACAAAATTCAGTGAGAAATGGGAGACATACACACATGCTATCTTTGCTCTGTCCCTAGTAAGTACTAGCAGCAGTCTGGACATCTTTGCGGGAACACTGCAGCCACCCTCCAGCTCTGCTGAATGGTATAGGGCACAACTGGAGTAAGTTGGCAGAGCTGGAATTGTAATGTGATGCAGAAGATCATGCACACATTATAAAAAAGAGGTGATTTCATAAATCTGTCAGCAGTGAAAGGGAGGTGAATCATGGTTTGTAGGCTTGGTGAGATGTTAGTGAAAAGTGTATTGTTAGTGGCATAAGAGTGAAGAAACTGTGAAACTTGGCAGGTATTTCATTCTACAGGAAAGAACACAGTATGTATTTGACAGCATTTAGATTGGTAATCCCTGAGTATCAGGACTCTAGCGCCAGGATTTTCTGTAGGTTTTCCCTAGATCATGAAACACACGTTGGTCAGGGAAGGGGTTGAAACTACGTAAGGGTCGAGGCTTTTCTAAAGAATAGCAAAATCCCTTATATTTCCTCTCCCCACCACAGCCACAAGCTCTGCTTCCTTCCCTGGTTTTACCAGAAACAAAGAGCATGCTACTCATATTTGGGGAGCAGGGAGATTGCCTTAAAGAAACTTGAAAGGAAACTAAAAGGAAAGGGTTACTCTGATCCTTCATGCAAGGGAAGGGAATGTGGAGCTGACAAGCATTCCTCCCACTAATTTCCCTCTTCTGTCAAATACCTATATTATTTCTTTGTCATCTGGATTCTCTGCATCTGGATCAGGATCTTCTCTCTTCTCCTTTCTTCCCTCCACCTGCGCTAAATTTTACTGCTGCTGAGCATCGCCCTTTTATTCCCAGAATTTTTCACTATAGCTTCATTTCCCTTTCTTGTTAGCTCTTTTCTTCATTCTTTAATTTTCTCAGCCCTGCAAGCATGCATTCATATATGCAGTTTGTCTTTCCAAAATTATTTTAATTCTACAGAATTTTGCTATATTCTGCTAACATTTCTTCAAAATAATAAAAAAAAGTCTACAAATGCCAATTGTAGCATTTCTTTTACCATTTTTCAAATTTCTGCCAGTCATGTTATGCAAACTGATACTGTTAGAGCACAGTTCAAATTCAGTGCTTAGCCTGTCTCTTCCATCCACACTGCTCAGGCAAAAACTGATAAGCTAGAAATTAATTTGGATATATAGTTTTTGCAGCTGCACTATCTCATGAGTATAAAGCGTGTGTCTGGGATAACATTTGGACTCTAAATCTTGCTTTCTTTTTGGTTTTTTGACTGTACAGTGAGTGCCATGCTCTAAAGATGGGGGAAAGTGTTGAGATAGAGAACATATTTGCAGTCTGAGCCATGGTTTGATCTGTCACCTTCATACTACAAGAAAAGAATAGCAACGTTTAGAAGAGTTAAATTTGGGAGGAGAAAGAAAAAAAGTTAGCTGTATCTCAGCATTTCATATGCATTTAATTACAGATGCTCAAGTTAGCAACATTAATGTTACCAGATTCCTCTCCCTCCCCTTGCCCCAGTCCCCAATATATGTGCCAAACTTTGGGGCAATCCAAAAAAAGGCCAATATATTTTGTTTTGTTTCCTGATCTATTGGAAAAGTATCCTTTTACATAGGAGGGCGTTATCTGTTTACGTATCACAGGAGAAATTTGACTTTGCGGACATAATGAGGAGGCAGTTTTTCATTTTCAGGGGTTGGCAGTTGCTAAGTGTGTAAAAACATTCTTAGTTCTAACCAAGAAGAATCTCCAAAGTTTCTCTTTGTGTAACAGCATTAGTGATGATTTTGCTCTTTCTCGTCAAGCAGTTCACCTATAAAACTTACAGTTCATAAAAATGTGCTATGACAGACCCCCAAATGGCGTGCTTGGGTGAGCTAGTCTGCTCCTCTGGAAGAGGTAAAGACTCATCTTGGCAGCACAGTTTCTGCAAAGGGAAATAGTGTCTCACTCATCTAGAATTATCTGAATGTGTTTGGAGAGTAGTGAAGCAAAAACAATCAGCAGGCAATTTCTCATATAAAAGGTCTTTCACAAGTTTCATCAGGGGGGTCAGCTAAAGAACTGAAATGGTCATGCAGAGAGTGGCAGAGTATTCTCACGATACTAGTGTTTTGTCTGTTTTAACAATGGATTTACGAGAAAGTTTTATGTCTTTATATATCTGTCAGTAAGCAAAGGAGATATTTTGGCTACTCAAATCAAGAAAAGGCTGAGGAGCTTGGAAAGGGACCAAGCTAGGGGAATGAGCTGGAAGATTTCTGCATTTATGTCATCGGAGAGCCTATAATTTTGGCACAGTTACAGAAAATAGAGATTTCTTTTTTGCTTTTGAGACATAAAGTACAATACTTGCTTATATTTTTTAAAATACCAAGTATTTTTTTTTACTTCCAAAAGCAGTTTAAATAGCTGTGATCACATTTTAAGCTCTCCTCACAAGATCTCCATTTGTTTTTTACAGCTGTCTGTAGGTTTGCTTTCAACAGATCTCAGACTTGTTTGTCTTTGCTGATCGTCATTTGAACAGTTTTAACTGTGATGTGTGGCAAATAACATTTCAGCTACTCACTCACGATAGTCTCCACACTCCACTGCTTGTCCCTGTTCAGCATATCACTTGTTGCACTTCTTCCCGCATTAACACAGTTGTGAGGTCTCGCCAGGTATATATTCCTTCAGTCCCTGTTTCTCTTGATGTATTGCATTAAACCTCCCTCCATCTCACTGTTATCTCTGTAATCTGCTTCTCGTTATCTACCAAAGCTTTTTGGGGATTAAAATTTTGCTTTAAATACTCTAAGTTTTATTAACAGTTGCCTTCCTACCTGTGCTCTTGAGTAACATGCAAGCTAGAGCTAAAACAAAGAATCAGTAAATAGAGATGCCTCTTAAAATGTCAGTAGTTTAAAATTCAATGCATACGCATCCATAGATTTAGAGAGAAGATGTAGAGCCTTCCTTTGATGTCAGTATTAGAGATTCTAGAGATGGTATTTGTAGAGACTATTTTGGGAGAGGGGATCAAAGGACTGTTGAAATTAAATATTAATGAAATCAGGAGGTATCTAGGAAAAATTCTGCCACCTCCAACCTCAGTGGTTGTCAGGTATTCTTTAGAGACTTAGAAAAAATTGGTTGCTGATGAATTATTTCATTTTCAAAAAAATACGAAAGCTTGATTGATTGTGATGTTGGTTGTCTTGTTATGACCTAATTTATCTTTCCTCTTTTTCAATTCAGATCTTAGTGAGAATTGCATAATTTACTAAGTACTGCAAATACAGTTTCAAAATAAATTTGTAGGGGGGGTAGTTATGTGTTAAAAAGAGAGAGGAAAGAGAGATGTATTTCATATCTGCATATTAATGTATCCATGTTTATATTAACTTGTGCTCCTCAGGTCTGCTTGAGCTTCTTCATATGCTGCTTTAAGTCGGCTCTGGTCCATCAGCACTTTCCCCTTCTGCAATCTCATGCTTTTTAATACTCTGTTGTTTGGGAGGAAGTCACCTGGAGCAGTGAATCCAACCCATTTTGTAGCTGAACGTTGCTTGAGAAAATTACCATGTTTGTTTATTTGGAGCGTTTGGGCTTTTTCAATCACAGAAAAATTACTTTGCAGAATGAAAGAGGAGCTGACTAAATTTGAAACAATTAAATGAACCATATTTGTCTTCATAACATGAAGCCTATACCCACCTCTCATGCCCCAGTTTGCCAAATCACTGGCATCATTGGAGTCTCAGGTGATACTGGAGATAAAGGATTTCACCCTAAGATGTGCAGCATGTAGTTGGAAATGTTTTGATGATAGATATACTGGGCAGGAGATGGATCTGTGAGAGGTGAATGGGTTGATGTTGGGGTTGGAGGGCTTCGGTGGAAAGCAGAAGAAAGAAACTGGAAATGGAGAAACAGCAGCAGGGGTGGGTGGTAAGAACCCTCCTTAAGATGTATGTTTGTGGCTGCAGTGGTGACACAGCAAGGATAATGGGGACACCTACCAGTTCTGCATATGTATGTAATGAATGTACGGTTAGGTAGTGAGCTACTGCTTTCCACAAGTTCGAACATACTGAGTTTTAGTGGGTGAGGTCTGTATTCATGGAAGTCATTGTCTTAAGGTTAAATGCCTTGGCTTATTCACACCAGAACTTCAGCTGCCACTGTTTTATCTAGATGACCATACTAACTAAATGTTCAGCATCAAGTGCTCCAAAGTCTTGTCATTTCTGAAGTAGGCTGTTGAGTTCTTCCTCACAGTGTGATCTCCTGCTTACACTGTGAAAGCCTTCTTGGCTGAAAACAGTTTGAATGTGTAAATACAGCTCCAAGATTATCAGTTACAATCCTCACACTGTACAGTGTTGCATTCTTCAACCTTATTGCGTATTTGGCATCACCTTGCACTAAATGTGGTGGCTAAATCCCCAAAACTAACAGATTATTATTTTTGCCTTTAATTTGGGCTTAGGGAGCAACTGTTGTGGAAACCAGTCTCTTTTTTGCATTTGAGACCACAATGGACAGCACTAATAGCTTATTGGCACCTCAGAGCAATGATCTGCTGCTCTCCAGTTCTTTGCATGGTATTGTGCTTTACTATTGTAATTGAAGAAGTTGCTTTTAAACAGAAGTAAATTAAACAAGAAGACAAAAACATTGCATGCGACTTGAGAGACATGAGATCCCAGGGTTTTTTTAACGTGACCTACAGTTCGAAGCCACTTCCATGTGTTCTGCAGAAACCACGCTACTGTGAATGGTGATGCTCATCTTCCAGCTGGAGCAGGCCACATGTCCTCACGTGCCTGTGGAAGAGTCTTGTGCATTGTAATCCCTTCCCACCAAATGACCAGGCATGTATCTTCTGTGGCCAAAATGCAGACTCCTGCATCTCATACTGGTTATGGAACAGCTTGCTGTCCTGTAGCTGGAGCGTGCCAAACATATGGGCAGAGGAATGTTTTTAGACCCTGTACTGCATGCGGCAGTGAAGTCGCTGTGGAGGAAGAAGGGAGAGGACTGCACAGACGGGGTGATGGGAGCAGGTCCTCTCTGATCCACTCCTTTCTCCCACGTAGAGGAAGAGAGGGTAGGGCTTCAGAGCTGATGCCTTCTGATGTCTTGAACCTGGCTTTTAGAGGAGACACCCCTTTGCTGTGCTTTGCCTATGATTCAGCAACCATACTCACGTTGATGAGGATGGCTTCACTGAAGCCTTTATTTTTAAGACAGCTGTAGTGGTGTCTGATGTTACGCTAGTCTGAAGGCCCCTATTAATTTTTATCAGTAGTGCTTTGATAGATTGGTTGATGCATTGTTTGACAGACCTGTAGCATAATTGTTGATGCCATTTTGGCAGTAGCTTATCATACACTTGTTTAGGGTTTTTTGCCGTCGTCTTGCTGCCCGTTCTGGGGCTTGAAACTGTAAAGAATGACACAGCTAGTGATCTGCAATAAAATTCAGGTCTTTCTTTCCTTCTTTAGAGAAATGAATTATAAATGTCCTTGTTGCCAAGCACTTGATAACTATATAAGTGGGAGAACCTCTCAGTGATATACCTTAATAGCAGAACTAATGATGTTTGAACTTAAGTCTGTTTGTTGAGACTTCATTAGCTTTTCAGCTGAGAAAGTGAGTGGGGGAAAATGCACTCCAAACACGAGTTGTGCACTGGGGCACACCAGGAGACAAGCAGCCAGCTAAGTAGCACTGCTTTCTCACTATTAAACTGCTGTTGCTTTTTTCATGAATTACATATATTGTGAGGTCCTTTCACCTTTTACTTTATGTCTGGGCTGGATATTTTCATTGTTTTAAAGTCTGCGTGTGTTTATGTGCCTGAAAAGTGTTTGTGTGTGTGCACATATATATGTGTGCACGTATAAATGTGCACCCTTCTTTTTTCCTTCAGGTTTCTGTAGTATGTTGTCATGACTGAAGATCAAACATATGAGATATTTTTTTTACATAGTGATGAGTCCTTCGACCATCCTGTTTAGGGTTTGGTTTTGTTTTGATTTTGATTTCAAACTGTCTTCTTCCTAAACACTGAATTGTGACTGACTTAGAAGCATGCTAACCAGTTCACTGTGTTGAAGGGTGGTCCCTATATTAAAATGTCCTGCAGCAAACTTTTTCAGTTTTTTTAAGATAAGAGGATCTTATTATAATCATAAAGGTGGAATCCAGTACTTTGTATTACATTCCTGGATTTTATTTGCAGAAGAGCCCCCTTTTAATGAGAGTAAGTTCCTAGTGCTAAGAGCCAAAAATCATGTTTTACTGTTTATTTTTTACTATTTGGCATGTCCTCAGACAATTTGTTTGTTGTACTGGATCATCACGGGGTCTGTTAGATCATCTAATTGAAAAAAAGGGAGTTTGTTGTCCTGGAACGTCTCCAGAAGTTGTTTGTTCCACAGCCAAGTCCCTCCTATGCTCTAACTCTGAGGTCATCTCCGTAAGTCACATTTATTATGTTTAATTTATTTCCCTGTTATGCACTTGAAATCTAAGATTTTTTAATTAAATATGTGGCATAAAGTGTATTTTTAAAGTAACAATGTAAATGTATCTCTAAGGTTAGTCACCTGGCCTTCAGCCTTAGGTTGAAGGTTACTCATTCTGCACTCCAACAGAAATGCACTGATTATCATTGTTTATGATATTTACATCTATTTCTAAGATAAAGATAAGGTACTGACCGATAGGGAAGGTTTTTTAAATTGATATGTATTTTTGTTTGTGAAAAATACCAGCATGCTTTGCTTTCAATGTTTTCACATCTGATTTTTCAGGAACAGTAGACATCTGACAACATGCTCTGTCTACCAATGTCAGGCTTGCACAGTACACCTTTTTTTCTGTTCAGAATGTCCCAAGTTCTTTCTACAGCAGCTTTAATCAAGCTTTTCTTGACAAGTATGTTTGAGGGTAGGGTGTGTCTGGTTTTCTTTTATTCAAGATCATTCAAAATCTAATTTGCCTCTTAAAAGGTGCACTGAGAAATGGAGTTGCTCTTTAGGATTTTTATATACTGATCTATGAACATAATTTTTTCAGGAAACAGAAGTCTTTCTTACTGCCGCTTTTGAACGAGCGAGATTTTTATGCCCCGTAAATCAGGAAGGAGAGTTTCAAAGGGCTAGTTCCTATCTTTAGGTAATTACATATGCAGTGCAATCTTCTGAAACATGTATCATCTGTGTCAAAAAGGAAACAAGACTGCTGCTGACAGCTCTTACCTCATGAGCATGAAAATTGGGAGAGAGGGGGTTTTAAAGTTTATATTGTTCTTTTATGATGGTTATGAGTTGTTATACAGCTGCGTGAGATCATCTGTATGATTTCCTGCAAAACTGGCGATGTGGGCATTGATTATTGCAGTGGATAGCAGGTATTGAAGAGGCCCCAAGTAAGAAAGTAGGAAGAGCAGAGTGGTGGGTTTGGTTTTTTTTAAAGTGAGAAATTTATCAAAAAAGGCATCTATAAGAATTAGAGAATGTAATCTGTCATAAAATGATAGGTTAGTCCTGACAATTAGACTTAGAAAGCAAGTAAAGGAGATCAGGGTGCATTAAGAAAAGGGAGATAGTATTGCTTAATGTGCTTACTTCCTACTCTAAAGATAGCTATCTGGATAAAAATGTCAGTGGTATTATGGAGTAATTGTAGACCAGGATGTTTTCAGTTCGCTCCAGCTGCTTGACCTTGCCTAGCTGTTGACTGCAATGCAACAAGCCATGTTGCGATCAGCACTTTCTCTGGGCTGCTGTGGAAAGTTATAGGGATGCCCATCTCTATAGGGCTGTCTCTGTAGGTTTTGTGGGCTATTGTACTGAACACTGTTTGCTGCAGATTTTTCAAGCTCAAAGCAAAACTGTTTCGTGTGCCCAGCTCTGCTGTGCTTCTCAGAACCACATGGATGCTCACGCTGGAATAATTCATATTTTGGGCTGTCCAGCCCATCAGGAGCTAAGGATTAAAAACTGCAGTGCAGCTGCTGTTCCAGCAAGCAGCCCTGTGAGGTAACAGCTTCTCTGTGCAGGCCATCTAATCACTGAGCTGTCATTTTACAGCTTAACTGGTCTTGCTAAAGTCATGCCAGTTCTGAGTAGCTTGTGCTTAGGTTTTCTGGCATTTTTATGTAGAAAAAACCAGATACTCCTTTTTGTGCCACTCTCTTTCCCCCAAAAAAGGAAGTATTCAAGGAGTGAAGTCCATCTTGCACACTGAAAAACTGTATGACAAAAGCCACAGTGATTGCAGGTGGATTCCAATAACTTCAAACACATTAATAGATTCTGTGGACTTAACGTCTTGATTTTGTGTTTGAAAGTGGTTCCTTGTGTGTTATCGTAGGTCTGGGTACTCTTTAAAAGTCTGTCTGTCTTGCAGGATTTTTGAGGATGTCTGTCTGCTCTGTAAGTGGGTCGGTATGCAGACAACTGTTAATACAGCAAGCTATGGAAGTTGGGATCAACAGTGAAGATGATCTCAAAAAGTAGCTGGGAAAATAAAAGTAACAAAAATGCAAATTAAAATGGAGGTAGAGCTGCAGAATGGTAGCTTGGCTCTTGGCATAAGAAAATGTATTTTGCCATAGAAAAAGCATAATACACATGCCCAGAAATTCGAAGTGGAAAGTGTGCCATGCACAGTTAAAAACCTGTGCTAGTAAAATAAATGATTGTATTGAGGGATAACTCGTTGAGAATTAAAATTTTGTTTCCACCAAGGTAAGTGTGAATTTATGTGGAAGCAGTGCAAGAGAGAAACACGTAGAACAAGCCTGTGGCTTGAGCTGGTGCCAGACGTCAGAAGATCCATTGTGGACTATGAGTTAATGAACAGATATTGCCAGTGGAGTATCCGGACAAGGTTGCAGGGTTCCACAGGATTCTCACAGATAACAAATTTGGCTTCCCTTATACTGGAACACTGTGAAAACTGAAGGCCTTGTGGTGTTTGCAGATATATTTTATTGAACGATTTTAGTGTATGACTTCTGGGTTTCAAACATAATGTCGCCTATAAAAACTTGCTCAAAACTGACTAGAATTTAGGTTTTGGTTCTTATAAAGTTCTGTGAAACTCTTGAATGTATCTTTAGAAAGAGCACTGCAGAAAGCTTTACCTGAAAGTGTCCTGCTGTAGATATGAAGTACCCACAGATACATGACTGTCCTACCAATTGACTGCTCTTTCCTGATTTGTTCTGAGCAACTAATTACCATATTTTTAATGGCCCCATCCTTATTTTAAATTGAAACTGAACTCAAAAGACTTAACAGTTACTGGATGCATACAATGATCATCTACAAATATTTTAATTGTTTATTTTCCAACATCTCAGATACTCAGGTTAGTGCCTTTTAGGTACTTTGATAGTGTCTATTGTAAATTAACTGCAGTACTTTACAGTGAGCTTCTTAAAGTTTCAAGCTGAAGTTTATCTAAAATATATGCTTGGGCATATACATTGTCTTGTTTGCTTTATAGAAATATGTACAGACTGAATATTCTCTGTCTTGCATTTTGATGAAAGATTTGGTCATTTAGAGAAAAAAGTCTTAATTATGAACAAGCAAATTTTATAGGCCTTGGATCCTAAGGCAATTTCTGGTACGTTCATCAGACTTCACAAAAACTCAACCAGTCAAGGTAAGTACTCTATCAGCATTTGAGTAGTGGTGAGTCCATGATAAAGTTGATGGATTAGTTATGACTCTTACTTTAAATGAATTCTCTCGAACATTGCCAGGCTACCAGAAGAGCTGGTAACCAGTAGCAGGCTGCTGCCATCATCAAAATACCCCATTCCTGAGTTTCCCTCCTAAAAAGCAGTGCTGCAACTTTGGGCTGGATGAGTGGTCCTGCTGCACTGCCAGAGCCCAGGGCAGTAACAACAGGGCTAATCTCTCATTTACCCTTCCAGGTCAGTCCAGAGAACTGTGTATAGCTTAGTTTTCTGATAAAGTAAAACTTTTAAAGGCTTAGTTTTCATCTGATCTTTTAATTTCTAAATTTAAAACTCATGAGGTGATTACTTCTGAACTTGGATGCAGTATATGCCATTGATGTGGTGGAGAAACATTCATTCAGACATGGGGCAGGTGCATGGATGGAGCAAAGGTTTATTATTGATGAGGTATTCTTTTGGGGGAGAGAGGAGGTGAAGGGCTTGACAGAAAGAAAGAATAATCCTAAAAGTATAGGAAACAGAGCCATAAGAGGTAAATTCATACCAAAAGGCAGAAAATTCTTGTGCATATGTGTGTTGTCAGTAACAAACCAACAACATACCTATTACCTTGGATTTTTACTTGCGTAATTCTACATGGAGAAAGGATCAGTTATTATCTGCTGCTTGATTTTTATTTTATTTTAAGAAAAATTCAGGCTTACTGGACGGTGTTGATAGGTAAATGCTAATTATCATATGTATTGGCATCAGTGCATATAAAGCATTGTATTCAAATTGTATTAACTTGTAGTTGTGGTAAAATCTAGGGGGGGAAGAATCATGTCACTCTAAAACGTCAAGATGCCAGCTTTTGAAAAAAATAGTTTATTGTCACAATCCTTGTAGTAAATAGATACAGGGTCATTTGCAGTTGAAGCATTTTTCTTCCAGGGGCTCTCTACACCTTTGTGAAGCAGCACTGAAGCTGGGGTTGTTTCATGAGATTTGAGGATGTGAGTTCCTTGACCACGTGGAATTTCTCATTGCCTGAGGTCATCAGATGGCTTACTGACCAAGTTGAACAGCATTGTATTGAAAGAACTATTCCTGTTGAAGTGAAGAGGAGCATTAAAATGTATTACCGTTACCTTCTTATGAAAAAAAAGTGGATTCATTAATGCCCCTAAAAATGATTGGTCATGAGCAGAGGTGCTAAACTGTGTGCAAAAGCTCTTTCACTTGCTGGTGACCAGCAAGTCATATTTGCTGGTCACCAGCTCTGTGCCTTTACTTTCCAAGTTAACACATCACTGCGAATACACTCATTCTGGCTTGCTGCCATGCAGTGCAGTTGCTTAGCTGAATTTCCTGCTAGTAACCTTTATTTCCATTTCACAGTGATTTCTGAGCACTGACTATTAGATCTCTAGATGAATTCACCTTGAATCCATTTATAGTTTGTGAAGAGAAATAGGCATTTCAAGGGAGGAATTGATTAGATAATAATAGAATATTTTTTCTAATTCTTAGATTTTAAACAACTGCATTAGCATGAGATACACTGCACCCCACGTTTGATTTATTATATTATAAGAGTCCATTGTTTTCACTGCGGTTGGCTAAAACTGTTATTGATAATAGAGCTTTGCATAATGTGTATGGTTTTAACCCTTACTGGATGTAACATCGTGTCTTTGCTATGCATGATTATAGCAGATTTTCTGTGTGGCCTGTATCAAAGGTTTCTCTTATTATCATTGATATGATATTAACTGACAAAATTTTCAAGTGAGCAGATTCCAAGCATAAATTTTGGCATATGTAATAATAATATTTTAATCTGGTGTCAAGGTTTTTGTGTGCCAAGTAAAAAAAAAAAAAATTAAAAACCTGCCATAGTGTACATTTGGAATAGAGCAAGCTGTAAAAAAAAAAGACATTATTTTAGTATTATACATAGGTACTATAGCATGGATTTGCTTAGCTTATAGGTAATCCAAATACTTCCAGAGTATTGGTCAGTGTAAAGAATGACTTTTTAGGTTGTCATCATGATTTCAATAACAAATAATTAGAACAGTCACCTGCTAAGATCTAGTTCTTAAAATCTGATAGTAAATTCAGAACAACAAAAAAAAAAGTCACTTAAAGGGTATGTAGCATCTGTATTTTTATGTCTGTCAATATTCTGAATTTTTGAAGTGCAGCCTGTCTATTCAGTATATTCCAAAAAGGCACAGAAAAGAAGGATTACTACACATTCAAGAAGTTCATGGCGATGACGTGGCTGTAAATGTGAACTCTAAACATGTAACGTAAGTTGTATACCAACACTCATTCAGATTTCCATAGGCAGTTGAAATTACTAACAGTCCACAGGAAAGGAAAAACAGAATTTGGCAGTATTGGAAGTATTTTGCCACAGCATCAGTTTTTTGTGTTAATTTTTGGCTCTGTGCTGTGTGTGGTTTACAGAAGACAGCCATCAGCTCATGCTGTAAATCACACAAAATTTTGGAGTCAACATATGGAAAGTAACCAAGTTAAACTTGAAAATTTAGGCACTTGACTGAGTGCCTAATCTTCTCCTTTCTGCTTACCTTCTTGCGGGGCATACAGAGGAATAATCTGACCATTCAGAGAGCTGTAAATAGCAGAGAAGGTGACTTGGGCTGGGGAAGCAGTATGGTAAAGGCATGAAGGCAGCCTGAGGAGATTCACAGATTAGGCGGGAGGCTATTGTTTGCTGACACAATAGAAGGAACAGGCTCAGAAAGGTGTGTGGACGCCTGCCATCTCCAGCCTCCTTTCCCTCCCCTGGACGGACATCCAGGGCAGAAACAGCAGCCTGCCATGACAAGGCAGAAGCATGAGGGATGAGGGACAGGACCTCCCCTCTGTCCCCGGGGCGGTTGTGTTGCTCCCTGAGCCAGACCCATCTGGGTATCGCTGCTGTTTTCTGCAGTCGTGCTCTTAGAGAGCCGGACTTTTCTGGCGGCTTGAAACTGATTTTTCCTATCATTTGCACATGGCTCGCTGCATCTCGGGACAGATTAAATTAGGTGAAACAGCTCAGATTGTAGTATATTAAATACTTTTCTCTAGTCATGGGCGAGCTCTCTGGTACTCCTCTGGAAAGTGATGGTATGCTTTTGGTTTCTGACAGGCAAAACCAGCGGCCTGGACCTGTGGTTCTGGGTAAAACATTGCCCCGGTGGTCCTTGCAGTGTGCTGGCTGTGGCAGAAAGCTGCAGCCCTCGTGGCCCAGGGTGACAAGGCAGGCCACAGTGTGCTGCGTGCTTCACCTGATCATTGCAGGCAACCACAGGGATCCCTGGTCTAATAAACCCTGTTGTTCCTCATCTACTTCTCTGATACCAGCTGTCCTTTCTTACCATCTTCATCCCTCTGTACTTCTGCCAGTTTGTGATCATTTTTTTTGAGTGGAAGTGACCAATATTGTTCATGTTTTTCCATTAATTCCTGTAATTATAACACTTATTTTTCTCTATATGACGAATACCTTCTTTGAGATGTTCTGGGTCTCCATTTTTGGGGGTTTGGGGTTTTTTTTCTTTTGTTTTGCTTGCTTTATTTTTTTAATGTTCACTCTGACAGCTCATGGTTATTCTGAGGTGAAATACATCCAGAAAGTCAGCTTTCAAAGGGAAGGGCTCTGTGATGGTATACACGTGCAGAGGAGCAGCATCTGAGATGCACAAGCAACTCAAATTTGGCAGTTTGCTATTTCTTTCATCATTTGCTTCTGCAGTCTCAATAAAATTATATAACAATGAATGACATAGAATAAACTTATGTCATGTATTGTGTGCCTTTTACAGATGTAATTCTTGAGTCTTTCTGAATGTACAGCTAGCTGTCCCTTCACAAACACACTATAAATCATATGGACCACAAACGTTTGAATGGTACAGAGAAGTTTTAATCTGTCATTTACATGTTCAGACAGAGAATCCTTGTGTGTATTCTTCCAAGCTCTCGTCTTTGTATACAGTTTTATGCTAGTTTGTATTTCTGGTAAATGTTTCACAGGGCTGACCTATTAATAACTGGTTTTCCCTACGTGAGCAGGCAGCATCCTAAGCTGTCTAAAGGTTAAGAACAGATTTGTCAATGAAAGTTTATAGTGGTTATTTTTATTTAGATCAAGTGTTCTCAGTCAGCGTCCATGTAAAAGAACTATGTAAAAGAATACAATAGTCATAATGTATCTAATGATCCTTTAGTGGCAGATTATGATCATATCTTTATTAGTGGTAGTAATTGTGGTGACAGTGTTGCTGACAGGTTAAGCCGTTTCTTACGACAATTGCTTTTGTGCTGTTGCATCAGGATCAGAATGCAGTTCCTGAAGATTTGCATATTACGAAGAATAGGCTGCAAAGACATGGAAGCACAATCTTGTCATTGTGTTTAGTGATGTGGGTGGCAGATCGCTGTAGCTGATTCTGAGCAGGAAGAGCTTGCATATGGGTAGGTTTAAAGGCCTTCAAATGTTTTAGGATTGGTAGGCAAATTGGTTGGCTAGGTGAATGGTGTTGTAAGTTGTTAAATACTCCAAGCAGCTATATGCTTTTTAAAACCCTCTGAGTGTTTTAAAAGATACAGTGCAGTGTCTGAACAGCTGCGTGAGTTTAGATTGCTGGATTAGACCATTTTTGCATTTGTACTATGGCTAACCTCAGATGCTGCTGTGATAATTCTGCATAGCATTGCACTGCATCATTTGGACTTAAGCTATGATTTACAATTTCAAGGAGGTTGGAAGGCGTTAAGCTAGAATGGTTCTGTTTAAAAAAAAAAACAAACACAAAACTAAAACAAATGTACCTGTAATTAAGCAGATTGGTATGGAAGCATGACACCATTGTTGATCGACCTGAAACTTTACACCCAGAGAAAATGTTGCCATGTTTTAGGAAGTTTTCTCACATTATACATTTGTATTTTAGAAACAAATTTTTCTTTCCCAAAGTGTGTGAGAAAACACAGATTCCTCAGTACCTTATTATTAAGCGACTTACTCCTTGACTGCAAGTTTTCTGGACTTTTCAACCTTTCTCCCTTCTCCTTCATGCACACACTGAAGTTTTTATCACCTTTCATCCCAAGCAAAGTGATCCTGTGAGATTTCATCCATATTCTGGATCCTTAGTATAAATTAAACAAATCTTTGCTCCAAAGAATCTAACTGATGTTATACAAACAGCCCAGTGGCTGCTGGAAAAAAAAACTTTTGCTTTTTAGTAAAAATAGGATGAATAAAATCATATGCATTTGAATTCCATTAACTCATGCTATAAAGGTTCCATCAGAATAGCATTGTAATTTTGAGACTAGCAGGGAATAAGGGAATAGAAGAGAAAGAGAATAGAGTAAGTAGACTTATTTCCCAGGAAATGGTCACAGTATGTTTACAATTGTTTTTGCCCTCTCCCACATAGGTATGCAGATAGAATAGTCATCTAGGTAAGTAATTTATCTGCTTAGTCTTCATATCTACTGCTTTATCTGTCCAGAGAAATAAATAATGTAATGTCATGAAAGCATAGAAATTTAATTGCAACATACACCTGGTTTTGGAAGGACTACGTGGGTCATCAAGTCATGTCTCTTCAATTATGAGCAAAAATACGTATAGGAAACTTAAGATCTGTACTACAGAAGGCTAAGAGGAATGTGACTCAACAAATACTTGTTACAACCAGATGTATAGGTTAAGAAAAGAGATGGATGAGGAGGAAAACACTGTGTGGTTGGTTATTCTGTAAGTTCTGATGTTTTATCTGGACTTGCTAGTCCAGACTGATGCAGTCAGGAAAAAGCTGTATTTCTGCAATAAATATTGATAGAAATCAGAGTGTGAGTGTGTGAGGCTATACACATCTTGGCAACATTATTTCTCGAAGCCAATTTTTACTGATGACTCTTGTGTGTAGTTACATGTTGGGATCCTTAAACAAGGTTAGGAAACAGACTTAGTTCCTATGACCTTACCAGTGCTTCTGGGTATTGGAATTGCATTAATATGCACTCAGTGGCTGCAGTTATAGAATTCCTTGATTCATGTTAAGGTAGTTGTATGCAAAGATTGTGTTTATTTGTAAATTTTTTCTGTCGAGGGACACCATTGATTCACCATTGACGATTACTGCAGGCACTCAGAAGAATTAGAATATAATTTTGAATTTGAATGCCAGTAACTTAACTATGCAGAGACTTCCTTTATTTGAAAATCAGACATTTGTGGGGATAGCTAAAAATTTATCAAGCAGAGGAGTTAAACAACAGTGAAAAAACTGAAGAGTATCTCTACATTTATATCAAGACAGAAGGGTGATAAAGGCACAAGCAAATCACGGGTCAGGTGTGTCTGTGGTGAATGTAGAGACTATCTAGCTCAGCAGAATGTTGTCTAATGTGTGGGGGTGGAGGCAAACATGCTGTGACGGCAAGTGTTATGCTGAGGCATGTGCCTCAGAGTTAAAGGTAAGGTTAAGGCACATCTCACATATGTTTGGTGCCTTACAGGGGTTTCCCCCCAGTTTTTCATTCCCGTCCAAATAGGGAGATTGTGATGGTCGACCTGAGCATTTACTATTAAGTTCAAAATTCTGTATGACATATAAAACCCTTTATAAACTGCAGATAAATGATTTGGCTTCACTGTTACAGCTGTGCAAGATGTTGGTCAGCATGTTGCAGAGAATGCAGATGTCTCCTGTATAGATTTTTCCCCTTGTTTTTAAAAGTAGCAACTCCATCTATAATTCTAGCTGATTCTTTATTGATGAATTCACTTCTAAATTGGGGTGATACTAGCATGTTTTGCCTGGCTTTATTTAAATGTATTTAATCTCAAGGACTCTTCTAAACAACTGATTAGATCTAATTTTCCATTGCCTTAAATGTAAATGTATTACTTTGTATATTCAGTTTAAGAGGGCAGGGGGTATGTCCATGTCCTTTGCATGTCCAGCCAAGTGAAACTCTCCATAAACTGGGATACTGGCAGAGAAGTGCCTCCTGTTTTGCTAACAGCATAACGTATCTCATAATCTCACAAATTCATCAGATGAGAAATTGTCCTTTTGCTTATTGCAAAAGCATCCGTGTCACTTTATTTAAAAGTGTTACTTGATTGTAGGAATATTTAAATCTCACGAGGTTACTTAGTCTTGAAACATTATTAGGACCTTGGTGGATTTACGCTAGTTTCAGTCAGTAACTTCTGCCTCTGGTACTGACAGATGGATGTGTGTGCACTGCTGCCACACAAGTCTCTTCATAGAAAGGGATTTTCCTTACCAACAAGGATCTAAATTGAAACCCTGAGCTGATGGGGATGGCCAAAGCAGAAATTCCCCTTTACCTCTGCTTCCTTGCAGGACATGGATGAGGAATAACTAGCTTGGATAAGGAATAAGTAGCTTGAATGAAAGAGGATTGTCCTCTTTAACACAATCATTCTGCAAATCTGCTTTTCACCTGATACTTTTCCATGCAGGCTTCCAGGAGCATCTGGCTCCTTATTGGAGCTAATCTTCCCCTTCACAAATGCTTTCTCAGGGCAAAAGGCTATCGTGATTTCTGTGGGCTGCTGCCTGCAGTTTTTCTTTGGAAAACTTTTCTTTTTCTTTGTACTCTATTACCTTTAGTCCGTAGTCTTCTACCGCATCACTTCATCTGCTTTCTCCCTTTCACTGCTTGCCTATGCCTTGCAGAGTTGGGGTGGATTGTGGTTTCTGGGAGAGGAGCAGGCAAGGGGTAAGTTGGTCTGACAGGTGAGTTACATGATGACAGCTGCCAAATAAAAGGAGTATGGCATGGGAATGAGGACAGCAAACTGGGTCAGGGAGCCAGGGAACTACTCAGACCATTGCCATGCCCCTCAGCATTTCCTGACTCTCCTGCATCGGTGAGTTTGTCCTTTATCCACAGACGTGAAGTCAATTCAGGCTCAGGTCCACAATCACTGTGAAAATGCATACATCACCTTCTCAGGCATCTCTCCCATCCTGCTTCTTAAAACAGAAAAGCTCCTCTCAAAATTCTTTTGATGACTTTTTTGAGGTCATTGATTTAAACTAAAGGATAAAGGTTAGAATTCTTCGTGTGACATTCACTTCTCTGTAAAGCACGTACTGTGTATTTTCTAGACCCTTCGTGTTTTTAATGCAGTAAGAGTCGTAATTTTTGTTGGTTCATGGTTCACGGATGTTACAAAAATCCAAGTGTGGCCTTGCAGGGAGTGTGTACTTTTGTGTTAATATTGACATCTGCAGAGAGACAAACTTACCGAGAATTTATTACCAGAAAGAGAGAATTATTTTTCTTGAATACCTATGCAAATACTGATCTGTTTTCCTCTTTTCAGACCATGCTTTGACAATAAGGTGGAGTAAAAAACATGGGTACTAGGATATCTGCATATCCTGACATGTAGTGATGGGCTACCTGAAAAAAGAGAGGTCAGTGAGGAGAAGCAGGTCAGGTCACCACAGCGTTACCCACCTAGTGTAGTGTCCATACTTGAGGGCAGGGATGCAAATAGTTCAGAGACTCATGTGCAAGCTGAGGCAGGAAGAGTGACAAGCAGGAAGAATCTCTCCCAGTTGCTTAGCTCCCCCCATAAGCTTTTGTTTTCATCTGTCTTTCCATTTGCTCTTTTTTTGAGAAACAGAACCAAAGCCACCATAGAGGCTGTGTAAAGGGAAGATGGTCTGCAAAGGGTCTGCAGGGTTTCTGTAGAGAAACTTTCTCCACCCCTACCTAATGTTTGCAGGGAAAAGCTCTGCATCAATGCTGCTCTGGATTTAGAGGGTCAAGGAACAACTGGGTCTCCTGAGCTGCATCTGTAGGAACTCCCTATTATTTCTCACTGGGGTTCTGTTCCTCTTTAGCTCAAACAGGATGGACATGAGACACAAGACCGTGGCTTTGTGGCAGGGGTGGCCACCCCACCCAGTATGTCTGTTTCCTCGAACTTAGCTTCAACTGGTTTGTCAATTCTTTTCTGTTCAAGAATGCAAACGTGGCCTCAAGGAAGCAACTTGGGCTCCCCAACATTCAGCCTGAGACTCACAAATAATGCAGCCTGAGGTGGGAACTTGCGAAGCAAAGCAGGAAATAAAGGTGTCTTTGGTTTCCCCCCAGGAGGGCTTATGCTGTATTGCCTGGTTTCACAATGGGACAACACCAAGTTTGAGCACAAAGCATAAGATGAATGTTATTTTTGTACATACTCAGTGTGTATTTATATTTATATATATGTGCATATATAAATGTATACATATGTATACATATGTTGCCTGATCTGATGTGGCAGAAGCAATGTGAAAGTCTTCATTCTCACGAGGACGAGGAACTTGAGGGGGATGCCATGTTGGTTGCCTGGGAAGAGAGTGGAAGAGCAGGAAGAATCTCCTTTCCCTTGCCTGGGATTTTGTTTTTATTCACATGTACAATTTGTACTAGAAGCTGTTTTGGTAAAGCAGGATGCTGAAACCTTTTATAGAGACAGGTATTTGGATTATGCTCACTGTTTAGGTTGGTCTGCATGCAGAGGAGTCATATATTCATGTGATAGCTGTGATTTCTGTCGGGGGGTGGGGGGGTGGGGGGGTGGAATGCTGTGTCTAAAGGGGTGAAAGCTTCCCTTGTGTTTATTATTGTTTCTAGGATTTTGTAGTTTCGAATGTGTCAGGATAAGTGCTGTATTTGGGAAAAGCAAAGTGAGGGTTGGGAATATAATTGCAGCCAAAAGTTTTTTCTGGGCACAGGTTGCTTGCGCGTGTCATTCTTGAACTCTGTGATCTTTTCTCAGGAGGAAGAGACCCAAAAGGGTCATGGGGTTTTTCGAGGGGGAGAGAGGAAATGAGAAACACTTTCTCTCTTTTGGAGAAAGGTAAAAGCAGGATATACCAGGATCCTGTCAAATCCTATTTATTGGCACTGAGCCTTTTCAAAGCTGAGAACAAATCTGCACCAAAAATCCCAACTTTAGTACGTGCAGAAAGAAAACTGCTGAGGAGAGGAGGGAAAGAAACAAGGCAGATTTAGCTCCTAGGACCAACTGACACTAGCCAGATTTGGGATTTAGGTCCCAAACTGAGTTATTTACATAGGAAATAAATAAGGTTATGCACACCTTGTGCATCATAAAGTACAATTTTGACACTTAAGAACTATGAAAATCCAGACCCAGTTAGTGATTTCTAGGCAATCCTGTTCGGTTTTGAGCCCTCAAAGGGCCTCACCAGAGAGCAAACATGACTGCTCTTCACAAAAGCCATTCATCATGTATCCTGTGCCTGACAGCCTCCAAAAAACAGCGGTAACCCTGAACTGTGCTTCCAAACCTACCTGTATCTGAGGTGGCGTTTGCCCTCCAGTTAGGAAAAAAGTAGTCTATTCTGAAAAATGCAGTCCAGTAATGCTTAAAAATGCCTATTTCAGCCTGGCAGATCCTTCGTTATCTGTAGCGTGTCTGTCCACCCCCCCACACCGCCTATGTAAGAAGGAAGATAAAACAGCTTCCAGAGTCTAGATCAAGCAGTACCATAAAAACACGTATCTGGCAGTTGAATTCAGCCATCTCTGAAAACTCCATGTACCCAACCACAGCTGGAGCAGTACCTGTTTCTTTTCTGGATCCAGCCCTTTTCACCTTCCTATGATGTGTGCTCCAAGTAGACAGTACCAGTTCCTCTCCCTTTACCTAGTGTTTCCCACCAGAGTGAGGGAGCAATTGGGGGGGCGGGGGGGAGGAGGGAGATCCTTCTGCTCATAAAATCTAGTTTCTTTTTGCCACATGCATCTCAAGACTTTGAGAGTATCATTTGAGAAAAATGATACTTTGTTTGAAGTTGATGGCAGTCTCTCTTTGATTTTAGTCAGGGCCAGAATTTCGCACACGTATGTAGCTATCAAAATACTAATTTTTCAGTAATCCATTTTCGTAAGTCTGGGGGAATAATAATATTTGGAGAGAAATGCTGAAACTATTTTCAGACTTTAGAGGTGTCATTTCCATCCTTCTTTTAGTGCTTTTGTGCCCCAGTGAATTGGGGATCACGTTTGAGTAGTGCTGGTGGTTTCTCCGCAGTGGAAGTTCAGGAAGAGCCGGATGCTGTACCGCTGCTTTTGCACTGAGGTGCCGGGTTGCAAGGTGGGAGATGGGAAGCAAGAAGGAGTACCTGTAGTTTTCTGGGTGGTAAATGAAAGAAGAAACACAGGGGTTTCTCGTTGAGATTTGTGGTGGTGGTGGTGGTAGTGTGCGTGTGACTATGTTTGGGGTAAACGTTGCTGTGAGCCATTGGGACAGCTTCATTTTCTTGTTCAGCTGACACAGTGTGGAGCATTCAGAGGAGAAAAGCCACCTATGTGCTGCTGTGACAGCTCACGGAAAGGGCCACTTTGTTTATTAGCAAGCCAAGGCACGGTGTTTGTGCGTATGTGTGCATTTTCTATAGGCGCAGGTACGCCTGCCGGTGGGGACACCCGGTGGCACGGCCCGCGGCCGGTGAGGGTGGCAGGCAGCACCTGTGGCAGCCGGGGCTTCCGACCTGGCAGCGTCAGGCTTTGTCCTGGCGGCCGCCAGGCCCGTCCAGCACCGCCGCGGAATGAGGGGAAATATCGGGACAGCCCGGATCCCCGGGGGCCGCGTCCCGGAGCCCCCTTGCCCCGCCGCAGGGCCGCGGGGGGCAGCAGGGCCGAGGCCGCGGGTCCCGCCGCGGCGGTGCCAGCTCCGGGTTTTGGCGGCAGCAGCGCTGCCGGGCCGCGGGGCCGAGGCTGCCGTGCGCGGCGGCGCAGGGGCGCGGTGCGGGGCGGCGCGGTGCGGGGCGGCCCGGGGCGGGGGGGCGGCAGGGACCGCCTGGCCGCGGCCCCGCAGGATCCAGGTAGATCGGTCCGGCTTTTACCTTTCTCCTTCGGCTTCGCTGCGCGTAGGGCCGGTAGCCGGGCTGTTTCCTGGTCTCGCAGAAAGAGGCAGTGCTGAGTTAGGGAGACAAAAATAGACCTTTACAGAGAAATATAGGGATTGTGCGCGCGGTGGGGAGGGAGAGAGGAGAGCGGCACCCGGCTGGTTTCCAGGAGGAGCCCTTTTCTCCCTCTCGTTGCATGTTAGGCATTTTTGCACAGATTTCTCCCCCCACCCCCTCCGTGCCGGGGCACGGCCGCCTCCGCCGCCCGCTCCCCGCATCTCTCCGGGGGAGCCAGCCGAGCCACTCCGCGGCGATCCGAGCGCGGCCAGAGACCATTTTATGCGAGCAAGCCGGGGGGGAGGAAGAGAAGAGAAGCCGTCGCAGGGACACACGGATATAAAGACTTGTCTTCTGCCTTCCCCCACCCCCCCACCCCCCCACCCCCCCCCGCCCCCCCCACCCCCCTTTGTAAATACTAAATCTGTAAAGGCAAGGATTTGACATCCATCCTAAGCAGCGGCTATGGGGTGTTTGGGCAACAGCAAAACGGAGGATCAGCGTATCGATGAGAAAGCGCAGCGAGAAGCCAACAAAAAAATAGAGAAGCAGTTGCAGAAAGAGAGGCTGGCTTATAAAGCGACACACCGCTTGCTCCTGCTGGGTAAGGAGGAAGGGGGCAGAGGTGGGGGACACGGGGAGAGGGGGACGAGGATGGGGGCATCTGCCCCAGCCCGCCTGGGCGCCAGGGCGCAGCGGAGAGGGGACATGTCTGTGCCTTAGGTATGAAGAATGTAGGCTGTTGTGTGTTGAGCAGTATGCGAGACGTCCCCAGATTGAGCTCAGCGCCTGAGCCACATGGATGCATACATACAGAAACGCTGCCGGAGGTGGGAGATGCTGTCGCGTCCAAAAAAAAAAAAAAACCCACCAGAAAAAAAACCCGACCCCAAACCCCCAGCCTGAACCGTGTGTCACAATGTTCTCCTTTTCCTTCTTTCTCTTTTAGGGGCTGGTGAGTCAGGAAAAAGCACTATTGTGAAACAAATGCGAATCCTGCATGTCAATGGATTTAATTCAGAGTAAGAATGACTGCCGCTTTGTGACTTATTTTTCATTAAATGTTGGAGACAGGTTAACACACAGTAGGCTAGGGAATTTCTCCTCTCATCCCCAGTGTTTTGGTGGCTTGACACTGCGTTTTGGGGGAGGGAGGGGAGGAAGGGGAGTGAGAATAAGGAAATTACTGCTATTGTATATTTGCATTTTCTCCTTCTGGCCCCTTTACTGTATTTTACACTGTTGCTACTGCAGCGCTTGACAGGCCCCTGTGTAGCAACAACATGGCGACTACTTTTTACATAGAAGCAAATAACCAAATATTGCATCTGTCTGTAATACAAAAATACATGTCAAGTCATAGTCAGGATGACAGTGGCTGCTGTTTTTCCAGTATTTGGGTTAGCGTAAAACTGAAACCAATTTTACACGTTTGTTAGAAATCATGCTGTTTTCTGAGGCTGCAGCATTTTCTCTCCGAAGAACTCTTTGCCAGAAATTGTTATTAATCCATAGCATTAATTTTAGATATCTGTTGGCCTTCAACTGCATGTTGTTAATTTAGAGCATGTTTACAGCATGCTGTAGAAATGAAAGAATAACTTCCAGTTGTATCAGGGAAGGCTTTGCAGATGTGGCTGTGATTGTCTGGTTTAAAAAAAAATATCTCAGGGATGAATGTGCATTGCCCTTCATACTATGCAAGAAAAGGGGTAAGGAGAAAAATATATTTATCTTGCTGTTCCTTTCAGTTAGTATGTTGTAATGATTGAAGAGCAGATAAACAAGCGATCAGTGAAAAAAAAAAGATAGAATGCAACTGACTGAACTGCTTTGGAAGAAAAAAATCAAAGTGTTAATATTTCTGTTTTAATGCAGAGAAAAGAAACAGAAAATACTGGATATTCGGAAAAATGTTAAAGATGCGATTGTGGTAAGAACATACTTTATACTGTTCTTAAGTGCTTGGGTGTACTGGAAATGATAAGGATTGTGCTCTCCAAGATTGTGCTGAGAGAAATCCCTTTTTGCTGATCAGATTGGATTATCTTCTATTGATCCTGTATCCTAGATTTATCCAGATTAATGTGTTTGTTTTTGTTTTATCCAATTCTAGACTATAGTTTCAGCTATGAGCACTTTAATACCCCCAGTTCCATTGGCCAACCCAGAAAACCAATTTCGAATGGACTACATCAAGAGTATAGCTCCTCTTTCTGACTTTGACTATACACAGGTAAGAATAGAAACTGCTGATTTATTGTGCTTCAAGGGGGAAGATGCTGCTTCGCTTTGATTTAGTGAAACGGTGGTTTTTTAACTTTTTGGAAGGTGGTCACGGGAAGAGCTTATGCCTGCTCTGCCACTGGGTTAACTTTCTTACGAGACTGTGGTGGTTGCACCTGTTTTAGTGGTGCAAGGTTTTCTTGTTACTGATTTATTTGCTGCTGTTTGTAAATGCTGTTTGTGCATTTAGTTCTTCTCTTCAAAATTTCTGGTATAATGATACATATTGACATGTCAGATAAGACTTTGCTGAAAGCTGGTTTCCTGCCTGGAATTAGATGCAGGATGTCAGTCTGGGGAGTTACAGTCGACCAACAGAAAAGGATATAAAGGGATAGAGTGGTTCCAGTGTTGTTTACCATGCTTACTGCACTTTGGAGTGCAAGCTCACATAAAAGGTGGTCCAGTAAGGTGGTATGCTTCCTGATGTATTTATTGTAGTTGGCATGAGCAGTGGTTTACTTGTATGTAAATGTTGCCATCTTTTGATATGGAATCACTAGAAAATTAAGTATTTCTGTATAGAAGATACTCTGTTGTAGACAAATGAGAGGTACCGGTCAGATTAACTTGCATAGGCATCTTATATGTGATTATTTTTATCTTTTTGTGTTATTATTATTTATAATAACATGCATAGAATGTTTTATGGTTTATGCATGACATGAAAGCAAGTGCATAGACAATCTGAATATTATAAGGAATTCTGGTTTTGCAGTAGGACAATTTTTAATTTGCCTTAAAATGGTATTGAGAGCAATTTGTTATGGATACAGCAAGGACTAAAAACATCTTCATTCATTGGCTAAACGATTGCGAGTTGTTCATGCTATCAATATTACCAAAGAAGCCATTTACAATAGAGTGTCTTTAGGTTATTGTAGCCCCAGGGTGGAAGGAGGAGAAGGGGAAAGAGTCGTTTCTTTATTATATGACTCATATTCTCTGGTGTGTGGTTTTGCCTCTGGTAAACCTACCACTTTGAAGGTTCAAGATAAAGAAAAAATATCAGACATCTTGTACAGTTAGAATTTAACACAGAATGCAGATGTTAAGAAAGCCACTGCAAGGTACACCCACATACTGCATAATTGCTCAACTGGTAGATGTAAGTTAGTGAAAATGAGAAACTCTTTTTAGAAATGGAATGCAAGTTTGACATGAAATATTTGTCTTAACGCAGGTATTGCACTTCTGAGGCATTTGTTGCTCCTGGGGGGCTGGGGGGGGATGATGTTGGTGGAATTTTGACCTCTGTTTGAGTAAAAAGAAGGTGGCATATATCCTTTGCAGTTCTCAATAGTACATCTCGGGTTTTGGGTTTCTGGGATAAAAGAAAACTGAAGTGGACTTTTCATAGGGCTGGAGTTATTTTTTATTTTCATTTTATCGTTTACAAAAATTTTTCTTTTTCACAGCAGCTGACTGTATCTAGCCAAATGTGATTCACTGATATATTATAGAGGGGAAAACTTATTGCTCTTGGAGGGGAAAAGAACAGGACCCAGTGGACTGTGAAACAAGTAATAATTAATTTTAAAATCTCAATTCAAAGTTCATTTTGTTTTAAAATTAAAAAAATAACTTTTTTAATTGAGTAGGATTTCTGAAACTGTCATCACATTTTTTGAAGTAGTGTCAAATAATAGTCATAATTTAAAAAAAAAAAAGGTGTTACAAGCTTATAAAAAGAAAAATCAGTGCTCATTTAGAAGTAAATATACTTTGTGTATCACTTTCATCTTTGCCTCCTGTTTTCTTCTCTGCTCAATTGATAGGTTTCATATTTATAAAATGTATAGTCTGGCTAAATTTTGATTTTTTGTTGTTGTTGGTTTGGTATGTTACTTGTCTCCAGGAAAATGCGTGAGCAAGACAGATTTGGGGGGGGGGGGGGGGGGGGGGGGAAGGTGCTGTCGTGCTTCAGGGCTTGATTCTACTCCAGTTTAAGTAAATGATAAATTAAAGTAAAACTAAGTTTCCAGCTGAAATAACTTTCGACCCATTTAGTATTTTTGGATAAGAACAAATATAAAAATAAATACTTGGGTAGTAATCAATAACGAATCCTTTGCTAGGCTTTACTGCTTCTCTTAATTGATAGCTGATGTATAGAATAAGGCCTTCTGAGCCAGAGAAACCAATACAGTACTTATCAGTAGACATTCAAGACTTGCAGTTGTATCGTCCCTACTGAAAAACAGTTGTAAAGGAAAAAATGCTGACTTTGGCAGTGCTTAGGTGTTGCCTCTGGGGTAAATTCTGGCACATTCTAAAATGTGACAAGGGTTACCCTTCTTCCTTTGAATGAAGGAAGAGACAATTTTAAGGTTTTTAACAATGTGGATGGTAATGAGCTGTTAAAGACATAGCCCTTAGTGTTGCAATATGAGTTACAGATGTGGGGTTTTTTGGATGATGTTAGCCATGTAAACTTCGTCATAAAAATCAATGTATTTTAGTTGAAGATGCATTTCAAATACATTGCACACAGAGTGTGGGGAAAATGACTGCACTGTATCATGAGTCTTTAAAGAGAGATCCCTGATGAAATGCAAAAGCTTCACTGATGGCACAATATGACCAACACTCATGAGGCACTAATTTAACTATATTTGTGACATATTTGGTATGCTTGAGTAGACATTGTTAAATTGCATACAAAATAACTAATATGCATTTAATTGTGAAAATTGTCCTTTAAGTGGATTTGAAAATACTGATTTCCTGTGGGTGAAATCATACTCTTAATTGCAATTTATGACTGAAATTCCAAGAACTTGAGTAAGGATGGGATTCACGTTTAGACTCAGATATGTATTTTGGGTTTTTGCTTGGCTGTTTTTTTAATTGCATAGCTTTCTACAAAATGTAAGCAGAACATCTTACTTAGTAGTGATACAAATTTTAAAACAAATTATTTTCTCTTTACAGCCTTTTAACATTCATTTAAAAGCCTGAGTTCCCCCCCAATAGTTTTACTTACTTTTAAAAAATTATTCTTTAATTTGATTTAGTTGCGCTGCATTGATGATTTATCTAGTTGATGTAAAGCAAAATCAAAGGTTTCCTGATTTCTTTTGTAATTTCATGTTGCCTTTCATGGCTTTTATTAAAAGACTTTACAAAATTTTTATGAAGAAATTCCTGGGTGACTGATGTGGTCTAATTCTAGAAATCGCAAAAATTAGCGCTACAGTTTTTACAGAGTTAATAAATGTGAATAAAGCAAGTACCCACTGTAGTTTCTTTGTGGAAGTCATGAAAGGAATCAAGGTAAATTTTCATCTGATGACTAGTTTAGATGCTATCTGAATTCCATATTCCAGGTTGGAATGAGCAGAAGGGCTTTACAACAGAAATGGAAGCACGCACACTGAAAGGTTTCATTATTTTTGGCAAAGTGTTGATTGATATTTGCTAAAGTTAACAGGAATTGACATGCACCATTTTTAATCCTTTATTGATGGGGATTTATTTTGTCCTTTGTAATCAGAGTGAACATATTAAGGGCATATTATGCTGGTAGCTGTGGAAAAACATGGTGTATTATGTAAGCGTGTGTTTACTCAAGTTCAGTTGTATTTATAAAGTACTTGAATTTGGTGGGCACTACAAAGCCACTCGGTACGTAATTCCTTTACCCTTTGTCTTCCCCAAAAATGTAGTTAATTTAAGTTGCTTTTCATAAGATATGTCTTGGATCGAGCTCATCTGATCAGTTACCTGTAGGTATATAGCAGGTAGTCAGTTAGCTACCACCACTTCCATAGTCAAGTGTTTGACTATACAAACCAGTTACCAATGAACGTAAATCATTTGCTTAATAGAGAACATCTAAACACTTCACCCAGGTTTTGGAGACAAGGGAGAATTTTCAGAAGATTACTTTTCCTTTGCTAAGAACGTTTTAGAGAGGCAATGTATTTTCTTGAACCTTCATGAAACAGTGAATTGTGCAAATGTAGTCCCTTGTGCTGATTTTAAAATGTGAGTTTTGAAAATAATTTTTTAAAGCTATTTTATCTATTAGGCAAACTCTTTAATTTAGCTTCTAAATGTGAAATGTTAATGTAGGCATTGACAAGGAAACTACTTTAGATTAATCTGATATGTGGTTTGCTCTGCATTTTCAGATACTGCAGTTTGAGTTCGATTTGATGACTTTAATTTTCTTCCACATTTTCTCCTTAAAAATCAGGACTTTCTTGTGTCTTTACTGTTTGAATAGAAAGAGAGAAAAATTGGGTTTTGGTCAGAATTTGAAGTTACATAGACTTCTGTTAGGCTTTTCACATTTTTCTTAGACCTGATATTCAGATTCAAGCTGGTGTTGACAACTGGTGAGGGCTAGTTTTCACAGAGTGTGTCTCAATGTTTGAAGTAACTGGAAATCTTGCTCAAGTGAAGTGTGTCATGGGGCTATAGAAAATCTTTATCCTGAATAAATACTTAAATAAAAGATAAAAAACATGATAAAAATGATTCATATATAGTTAAACTTGCTTGGGTTATGCAGTTAATGCTGTGACTTTAATATCCTATTTGATCACAAATTGTTTAAGTTTCCTGGTTACAAGTACTTGATGTAACCCAAAGGAGTTACAAAGTAGCATCATCTTACATGTTTGGATTTTCAAATAATTTGCAATATTTCCATTTCTCAGGAGTGTGAAAATATACAAAGTTTTACATTAAAACATCATCAAATAA
The DNA here is from genome assembly GCF_023638135.1 of Falco biarmicus. Taxonomy (NCBI): domain Eukaryota; kingdom Metazoa; phylum Chordata; class Aves; order Falconiformes; family Falconidae; genus Falco; species Falco biarmicus. The sequence continues at coordinate 62,291,737 of NC_079290.1, forward strand.
AAGAGAATGCGGTGATACTGCCACTCAAATGGCTTCACTTGATTTTTCTTTCTATCTAGATTTTTACTTCAGGCCGTTGTTTACCATTTTGGTAGATTGAACAGCCACAAGTTTTTATAATTACCTGTGGTAGTGATACTTAACATTACTACAGTGTCAAGTCAACATTAACTTTTAAAAATCAATTAGACTTTTAAAAATCAGTTCATTTGCGTTTGTTGTAGTCTAAGATGCACACTGGTAATTCTTCATTTGGTCTTATTCTCACAAACATGGAAAGGATCTGGAAGGCCAGATAATGATTCAGTTGTATAGGTCCAACAACATTATTACTTCCCTGAATTAATAACACTTGAAAAACTAATGGAGAAGGCTGTCAGAGAAAGACAGCTTAAAATGCTGTGTATGCTAATGTAGTTGTTGGCAACTCCTCAGTCTTCACACAAAGGTTAAAACTGTCAATAGAACTGATATAGAAAAGTAGTGGATACTAGGGAGAATTAGGTAACAGGTGAGAGTTCTTTCTTGTGATAGCACTTGTTCTTATGCTGTATACTAACTATTAATTAACAGCAGATACTGAAGTTGAGCTGTTTTCATGTTAAGAGCAGATTCTGCTGATGCCCAGTATACCTTTTCTTCCATATGAAATGCCTACTTGCATACAAATGTAGCATAAGCATGTCTGGTTTTCCTTAAATCAGCAAGTGAAGTCCCCAGTGTTCTCATTAGTCAATGTTAAAATAGAAAATTGCAAACATTTCTTATGTGAGATTAAGAATATACTTCAGTGTTCGGTATTATTTTGTTCTTACTCTCTGTAAGCATTAAGTTTGCTGTTGATGGATCAGTCAATCCAGTACTGCTTTCAGAAATAATCAGTCATTACTTTAACTGTGGAGTTTCAAAAATACAGAACTATAACTGGGATCATCCTACAAGCAAGTATAGGGCAAATTTGGGGAAAAAGAAAAAAAAAGAAAAAAAAAAAACCCTAAACCAACATATCCCCAAACTTCTCAAATTGATAATATGTGCTGGAACTACACTGTATATGGAAGTGTAAAATTCCACCATGGTTTTCTTGAATTCCTTTATTTTAATCCTTTAATAAATATTCTGATTTTACTGAAAACACAACTGGGGCTAAACTTGGAGTCGTTTGCGTAAAGTACAGCTCTTCTATGAGGCTCAGGATTTCTTTCTTAAAATACATGGTTTGTGTTTGTGTTGGGGGGGGGGCGTTTTAGGATGAAAGAATTCCTTCTGTTCAAGCATAAAAATAAAGTAGGGTTTTTGCTGTAGTAAAACACTACTCTGTTTAACAAAAGTGTAACAGCATATTTCTTCCTCCCCTTGTTCCAAGCTCACTGAACCACAACTGTTAACTGTTCATACTTATGATAAGTAAATAATTAAATTTGTGTTCCAGGAAAGGAGCTCAGGGATCTACTTAGGCCCCCAACAATTAAAGTAGAAATACTGAGATTGGGAGCCATAGGAGGTCCTGTACCTAATGACAAATGATCCACAGTTAAGAAATGTAATATGTGTTCAGAAAAAAATGAAAAGAAACAGGTATCAAATTTTGTGTTTGTTTCTAGATCTTCCTATCTCAATATTTTTAAGGACAGGTTCAACTTTGAAATATACAGAAAAAGTTCACCTTTTCCACGTGCATTTGCCTCTTTTAGAACATACTTTTGCATAGCTTACAGTGTAAAATAGTGAATTTAATTCTGAAAAGACAATTATTTGAGAAAGTCTTACGAACAATGCTTCTTATGAATCAAGTGCAGTGTTACATTCAATATTGCATCATTATAGTAACACCAAATTAAATGATTGCTATCTTATAATGTGAATCTGATTTCCCAGATAGCAAAGTGGTATTCACACTTTATCCAGACTACCTTATTTATTATCATCACACAACACAGAGACTTTCACTGTGAAACTGGAGACATATTGTCATTTACTATTACTGCTAACTAAAATTTAAATTACTGCCATAGTCTCCCAAATTGTTGACATTTACTGATACTAGTTCGAGTTTTGTACCTGTGAATACAAAGTAGTTGGAGTTTTTTTGAAAGTCAAGCTAGCGTCCAGACAAATACTGTAAATAAATAATAATACATGTCACATTCTGCCTTATTTTGCTACAATTTTAGCTGAAAATTTCATATACTTCTATCGTACTTTACAAGGATAAAAATATTTTTATATCTAAATCTGGATATTTGATTTGATTCAGTGGGAAGACTAATAACTTGAATTATCATTTTAAGTAGGAGTGACTGATTTTCCTCACAGAACCACAAATGTATTAAAGAATCATTTATGAGCTTTAGAATACTTCTGTTCATCAGGTAATTTTCAGTGTATACCCTAATTTAAATTAAAGGCAGAAGCAATAAATTAAAGCCCGTACTATCCTTATTTTTGTACTGGCCATGGGTGTCTGAAGCATTTTTTTAAAACTGTGGTTGCTTAGGGGGGGCTGCGGTTTTGTATTCCTTTGCAACTTGTGGCTGCTGCCAGGGTATCTTCCAAAAGCAGTTCTGCGATGTGCAGGTGGCGTCAGTCCTTCTTCATCCCAGGTGGTAAGATTCAGAGAAACAGCTGACGGAGTAGCATTGGTCATTAGGTTGGTGCCTGACGGAGTGTAGTAGCCTGGCCAGAATAACAAACTGATCCTGGTTCCTAGTGTTCCTTTAGGGAAGAAACAGGAGAGAAATTCTTGCCATTTTTAGCACTTATGTTGAGTTGCATTGAAATCTCTAGAAGATTTAATTACGAATTAGTACGTAGTTTATTAAAATTTAACATGCACTTAAAAACATTTGCAAGAACTTTGCTTGTTTGTTCCCTCATGTGTAAATCAAACTGAATTATAGTGAAAGTAAATGTAAATACAGGCAAAGGGTAGTCACACTTTTAATGAAGACACACTGTCCAATTAGTCCGGGGATGATAACATTTCAGACTTTCACAAGTGACAGTTTTCAGAGGAAGGGTAGTGAAATATTTAATGTATTGTCATTATTTATAAACTACGTTAAAAAGATTTTCCGTCACAGCCAGAGAAAAGGTAAATATAGCAGAGTATGTTTCATCACAATTGTCCTCATTATTAATTAATTATTTTAATCTTTTAGGCCAAAGATAGCAGGTTGATGTACTGCTTTTGTTATTTTTGAGTGGTCTGTAAAAGTAGTGTGTTTCCTAGTGAGGGAGAGTCTGTTTTTTTATTTTAGTGGCCATGATAAAAATGGGGTCAGGGAAAAATCATATGCATGTGTATTGTCACTGTAGCCAGTGGAGACCTATGGAACAGGGGTTATCACCTACTCAAATAGTAATAGCATCATTATTTAGAGTTTCAAAGGAGTGTTCAGCTGCACAACAGCAAGAGCTGTGTCCCCTTACTTCAGCACATGATGAGATTTTAGCTTCAGTTTCAGAAAACAGTGTTGAGCATTGCCAGCTTAGACTTTTGCTTTTTTTTTTTTTTTAACCACATCCATAGCTTCACCCATTGCTTGTACTTATTGTCAACAGTGGATTATCTTTTTTAAAGTCAATATAGTCTGCATCAACAGATGGGTTATTTTGTTTGCAGAAGGTAGCAACCTGAGCTGCATAATAGAGAACAAGCTAAAACAGTGTGAGCAGAAGATTGTATTATATACCTTGCATACAGTGAAGTAAATAAGTAGAAACCCAAGAATTACTATGAATTTTTTTTCCCCAGAGTATCTAAAAAGCTCTTTACAATAAATGTAAATAGGACTTTAAAGCAGATGAAAGGCAAGAACAATGCACATTTGCATTTAACTGCTAAAAGTTTCTGTAAAATGTTTATGGATTTGTTCTGCCACCTATTTCATGTAATAATTTGCTTTTCTGTAGCTGAAGAGTTTTGATTCAAGTTCCAGGACATTCTCTTTAAAAGGAGTCAGGAGGAGAATGTAATTTGTACAACGTGGTTTTAAGTTTATATTGTCTTTCACTTTGGAAATTCTTGCAATAATTTCTTGGAACAGAGCTACCTCTGGCTCTAAGCATGCCAGCTATCACTTGAAGCATGCAGATTATGGTTTTTTGCTTTAAATCAGTAGATTAATTTTGGTTGGTTTAAACTGCACTCTTGTAATTAATCTACTAGCATTTGTTTTAAAAACCTATGCTGGATGTTTTGAAAGGATATTTATCCTTAGGCAAGAAGAATATTGGAATATTTGTCTGTTATGTCGACATTAGAGATTAACTTTGCCTTTTAAATGTTTTAAAAGTAAACGTTTTCTGATACCTCTGCCAATTCATTCCATTTGAGTTTTCTTATTGCTGTCAGTAGGACTTAAACATATTTTAATGCAAATAATTATCCCACTGCCTTGAACTGTGAAATTGTTTAGCAAGATAAAATAGTCTAAAGATATGCAAGCCCTCTTAGCTCTGTTAATTTGATGAACGTTTTTTGATCACGTCCACCCTCACTTCCATAGGATGTTAAGTGACAGAGCTGTGCAGATCATTCTTTTCTTAACATGCACCCACATACTTTCTTTCATAGGAGCTAAATAATATCAAATTTAAGAACTGTCAGGTAGGAAAACAAGAAAAGGCAAAGAATGGTTCAGTAAAATAGGGGAAAGTGTATCCTCACTTCCCTCTGTACAGACAGCTGACTGCCCCTTGCCTGCACTCCTACAGCTGACCACGAATAGCAGCAGGACATGGTTGTCAGCCAGCTCCAGGCTGCCTTTGGTGCAGGCTGTGTGCCTTGAGGAGTTTCCGACCCTAGGCAAATAGAAAAGGTGGAGGAGAAATGTAAATGGGAAAAAAAAGCCAAACCATTATGCAACAAGTATATAGTCACTTCTGTTTTGTCATTGAGAGTGGGAGAGGTCAGCTATCTTCACTTGCTGCTGAAACCATGTCATTCATTACCAGGTATCATGGGAAGAGTGAGGCTTCAGGGCAGGATCCATAGCCTGAATCGTTTGAGTGAGAATGTTCTTTCTGGTGGGCGGGTGTCCTCTTAACTTGAACTTTAGCTTGTCCTTCCTTCTCAAGCTGTCAGTGTTGCCTGTTCCTTTTGGGAAGAGCAGACTTGCTTATTTAGGGTAACAGTAGAGCTTTATTTTTGCACCCCTAGGGTTACCGTGCTTAATCATTGTTGTTATCTGCTGATTTTCTTTGTAGATTTTAACAGCAGCAAACTAAACGTGCTTTTATGGTATATTACGGACCAAAAGAGTAATTAGTCAGGGAGTACATAAGTGAGACATCATAATTAAAAAAATAATTGTATGGATTTAACATCACATTAGTAGAGGAAGATGGCTTTTGACATTTCTGAGATACAGCCATTCAAACTGCAGAGGATTTTCGCTTTTATTTTGAAGAAATAGGGGATTAAATTTCATTCTTGGCTTTCAGTTCCACAGAACAGGTTTTGATGCTTCTCACTGATGAACGAAAGCCTGGCAAGAAGTATAATATTCCATAAATACAGAAGTCATCCTAAACAAATGTATTTCCTAGGTTCTAATCTTGCAAAGGCTTAAACATACAGATATATGTCAACCTTAATGTACTGCTAGCACAGCATTCCAGTTGAGCTCATAGCTGAGCTTCCGGTTGCACAGTGGTATTAATATCAAAATCACAAATACTTTCAGTTGAAAAACAAAACAAGCGAATCATTTCTTCTTGTTAAATTTACATTTGGGAGGTCGCTGAGCACTTTTATGGATTTTCTTGGGGGTGGGAAAAGTTGTGTAGGTTAGAGATTGGCACAAAACTTGAAATAAGCAAAATCTTTTTCAGATAAGTGACAGTTCTCTGGATGCTATTAAGCTGTGAACAGTAGGTCTTTTCAATAATCACTGTGATTCATTTTCATATTGTGTTTTTTTTTAATAATAATATCTTTAAAAGGCTTGCTGAACAGTAGGCTGCACTGGCATAACTTTCTGTGCAGAAGGAAAGGTTTCAGGCACAGATAATTTACCTTAAATTGATTTGCACAGCTCAATAAAACCATAAGAAAACTCTACCAGCTCAGATCACGGGTTCATTTAGCACCAGATCTCGTATCTGACTACGGCTGATAGCAAAGCTGGAAAAAGAGTTTAAGAACGGGGCAAGCACATTGTAATGTTTCCCACATTGATTGTCCTAGTCTCCACAGATTGATGGCTGAAGTATTTTTTGACTGGGAGTGGTATTTCTCTGTTTAATAACTTTGGTGCATTTTTCTTCCAGGAATTCTTTTGTGGTTTTCCCCCCACCCCCCCTCCAACCTGTGTGAACTTTCAGTTATGGCAGTGAGTTCTACAGTTTAAGTATGTATTGTATGAGGAAGTGCCACTTGATTGATTTTTCTGGGTTTTGTTTTTGTTTCCACCCCCCCTCCCCAAGCCTGCTATCCACCGATCTTCCCTAGTTTGTCTATTAGAAATATTACATCTTTTCCACATTGCCCTTTTCATTGTGTATCGTATCACTCCAAATGTTTGTCTTTCTGCTTAAGGAATCTAACTTGTTCCCTCACAGGGCTTCTTCCATATCTTTGCTCATTCTTGTTGCCTTTCCATGTATCTTCTAGTTTTAGTGGACCTTGTTGGCAATGAGAGACCAGAGCTGCACACAGTACTCATGGTGTAGATACACTGGGGATTTTTACAGTAGCGTTATGTTTTCTTTTTCATTCTTTAATCTTTTTCTAATAATTCCTATATTGTTTGGGGTTTTTTGAACACTGAGTTGACATCTTTATGGAATTATAGTAGATTATTTTATAATTCCAAGAGAATTTGAACACAATTTCAGGTAGGAGGAATATGCATGAAGGTCTCTGTACCAACATTAGCAGAGCCCAAAGGGTACTGTTAATGACAGTTATCCTTATTCTAATCGGTATTTTCAGATCTGTCATACATTTTGACTAGTTCAAAAAATCGATTACATTAATTTTTTTTATTTTCATGTGTAATGACGTGTCTCCTCATTTGCTAATGCTGCCATATATCCCTTATGAAAAAGTATATTTTAAATTATCTACCGTAACTAATAATTTCTTCTGTGCAAAAGGAGAACACATGTTATTTTTGTTCTTAAAATGAAGAAGAACTCGGTCTTCAGTCTGATTTTGGAGAGGCGATACATTGTTCTTTAATTGTTTGTTACAGTTTGCCTGATTTAGCATAAAAGATGACCATTCTTTGGAACCCTTCTCATTAGAGAAAATGATTAAAAATGCCACTTTTTTTTTTTCCTTGCAATTCCTAATGCATGTTACTAAGAGAAAATGTTTTGAACTTTTTGATCTCCCTTGAGGAAATGCTGCAAGCAGCAGAATTTTTATGTCCATTTAGGTCTTAGGTGATTCAGCATTTGTGGTTTGTGGGAAAATGAGTTGTAGATTATGATTAAAGGAGAAAAAATAGTGAGGAGTGGCTACTAGAGAAGGCATCTTTTTACTGTTAAAATATTTTTTGGATTGGCTTTTCCTCATTTTTAAACCTCTACCTCGGTTCCTCCTATTTTTTCTCTCAATTGTGACTGTACACTTCAAAGAGAATCATTCCATTCTGTTTCACTTTTCAGTTTTTTTATCAGTACAAAGAATTAAGAACAAGTTGCTGTAGGTTCTTGATAATACTAAATCCATACATTTAAGCCTGTCAAACATCGTTGTCTCCAACAGGTCAACCAGTCATACCCTTCTGGCAGCCTCTCAGGAATAAACAGAAAATCTCTAGGGAGGGAATGGAAGAGGATACAGGACGCAAAAAAAAAAACCTGCTTGTAGTGCAGGAAAAATTCTTTGTTGTAGTAATGGACCACAAACAATGAGTTAACTCATTCTGGGATGCATTAGCAAGACTATTTTACAAAAAGACATGAAGTAATTATGCCATTCGCTTTGGCACTGGTGAGTCCTCAGCTGAGGTATTGTGTCTAGTTTTGGGAACTGAACTTAAAAAGTACACAAATGGAGTCCAGAGGAGAGCATCAAGAGTAAGAGGAGACAAAGAAAACTGGGTATGTTTACTCCTGAAAAGAGAACGCTCGCAAGTTGAAGGGGAAAGGGAGCCAAATACAAATTTTAGCATTTAAAAAGCTGTGACAACATATTCTTGTGCCTGTCTTTTCAGACAGAGGAAATGAACCTGAGGAGAGGAGAAAATTCCTCTCTTCTGGGTTGTATGGTTCAGGATACTCTACAACAGTAAGTTTAAAGATCACAATCTTGCAAATACACTGAGAAGTGACTGCCCAGTTTCAGGCATTTAAAGGTGTATTTTCAGTGACATGAATCACCTCATGCTCAAGTTAAAAACATAGGAAAATCTGGAAAACTTTGGAAGATAGACATCCTATCAGTTAGTCTTTCACATTTGCCACTGTTTCTGTTCACAGAGGTCCTGTGGGCATGTTGGTTGAAAGCTCCTGGGACTTCTTTTCCAAAACCAAAGCTTCAGTAGAGACTTCATTAGTTATCTACCTGACTTGTCATGGTCTTGTGTAAATGGTGATGATTTCTCTTAAATTTCTCTTAAATAGCACATGTTCTTACAGAGTGGTATTTGGACAGTGTAGCAGACGATAACAGAGTATGTAATACTATATTGTGCCTCCACATATTGATTGTTTTAAATCTAAATCCTGGCAAGATGCAAATGATTCTGTTCTTCTGGTGGAGACTTATCCACATCTCCTTATCAGACAGGGCCTAATATTTTCTTTCCTAAAAGCAGAAAAAAATGGTTGAGGAAGTAATGCTGTCGGGAGTATTATCTCTAAAGGCTCAAAGAAGCAAAGGACGTGCCTTCAGGTACTTTCAGTTAAAAGCAGCAAGGAGGAGGTTTTGCATTCATACATGTATTCACTGACATACATATATGCATTTAAGTGTAAGACACTTCCTATTTCTGTACAAGCTTCTAATCTGCTCAAGAACTAGCACATCTTGTGGCTAACGGTGAGGAGAAGAATCCTGTTCCTAGGTTCTTAGCGGTAGGTCCTCAAGCACATGGAAATGAAAGGCGGATTTGGACAATAAAACAAAGTTTATCTCAAGTTTGTGGCATTAGAGGGAAAGTTCCCCAAATGAAGGGTGGCAGGTGAGTACCTTTGAAGTGTTGGTGACAGCTCCCAGCTGTCACAGCAAGGAAGTACATGTGTGAGGCCAGTGACGTCACTTGGCAGTCTGCAGGCTTTTGGACATGTGTGCTAGTGCGTTTGTCATCCTAAGAGGGGCTTGAGAGGAGAGTTACAGCAAAGCTGATGATTTTGCTAGTGAGAGGTTTAAGGAACTGCGGAAACAGTTCATAGGAAATCAGGTTTCATTAGTTCTCTTGCTCATTATAGTAAATTCTGTAGGTAGGAGAAGTAACTTGTCACAGCACTCTCCAAACTAGCTAGCTGCGACAAGGTCTTTTACCGTCACATACCAACATTTGTTGATCAGTGAAGGGCTGCTCTATGGAATTTGAGGATGTAATCAGGAGAAAATCCTGACTCTTGACAGTCAGCTTGACTGCTGGGGGAATTCCAGGCATTTGCTTCTAGCGGGAGAGCTCATTTGCTCTCAGCACTCCTTGTTTGCTGTACTTACGGACTGGCTGAGTTGGGTCAGTGTATACTATTTCTGGGCAGGCTTTTCCAGTGTTAAGGGTGGGCTCTTGTTGGGACCTGATGTTTCAGAACTGCAGGGCATTTTACTGGTCAACTGACATTCTAATTAATTTACTTTTTTGAGATACTTACGTGCATATGAGAACTTTTTCTTCTCCCTACATCAGTTATTTTTCTCTTCAGGTTTTATATTTTATGCAAGTCATCAGTCTTTGAACCATGTGTCTGCTCTGAGCACACATGCTAAGGAGTGCATGCTGTGTAGTTTCATGTGTATTTGCTCCAGCAGTGCTGCCAAGCTAAGCCATTGTTGTCCTTTCTCCAGCCCTCCCCCATCACTATCCACTCTGCTTTCTCATTTTTATGCCTGCACTGTGCCCTCAGCTGTGTCCTGGTAAAGCTGTTTGTTTGGCCTGACCAAATGAGGTGGAGGGAGAGGTTATTTTTAGTGCGGATCATTTCCGTGGTTTTAACTGAGGGCGGGTGACACAAGATGGGGAAGAAGAAGCGGAGATGGGAACAAGTGGTAGGACATAATGGGAAGGTGATGGCTATCTAAACAAGCAGCTTACTTCCTCCACCTCTGTATCGAGGGTCACAGTTTATGGTCAGACCAAAAGCCACTGGAAATCTGTGTGTTAGAAGAAACGCAGTGCAGTGTGTTGGTTTTGCTTCTGATGCAAAGTCTGACATTTCTTGCAGAGGTTAGGTGGTGTAAGAACAGGTCCGTCTTGCTAACCCTTGCCCTTTTGGGTAAGTAAACACAGCTATGTTCACTGCAGTTATTTCTAAACTTAACTTTGTGGACTGGAGCTTTAAGGCTTTGTCTGATGCGTTTCAAAAGCAATCGACTCACATGAATTCCAGTATATAAAAGGCTTCATAGCTGCTTGAGTCTAGTGTAACAAGCCTTCTCACTTGGCTTTGTTGTGTAACTGCAAGCCTCTTCTGCTCTATTACTACATTGTCTTTACTGAAAACATGATGGATAGGCATGCAAAAATTCTGTGAGTGGTCATTTAGCCACAAAAGGCATGGCAGGGGAGGGTACCTATAGGTATATATGTTTAAGTTCGTTTTACATGTTCCCACAGTATTGGATAAGCCCGCATAATAGTGTTGCTGTGGATGTAAAGTAAGAGTGGAACGCTGTACCATGACATGTCAGTGACAGTTATGTAGAATTGAAGCTATTTTATGCAGTTTGCGCAGCCTTCAGGGGAGATGGGATGAGTTCATAAGGCAGAAGTCAGCTGAGGGCTCCTGAGTATGTGGAAACCCTGTTTGGCTCAAGCTCCTGAAAACGGGTCTTGGAAGACTGGGGAGAAGTGTTGTTACATATGTTTGTGCTGTCCTTGCCCATCTCTTGTTGGGCATCCACTGTTGGTAAAAGGATAGTGAGCTAGAAAGACCTCTGGTATAACCCTGCAGAAGCCTTAATTTAAGGTTTAAGAAGTCATTTCCAGAAGGGATTACTGTTTACTTTCCAACATATCCCCATCAGCACTATGCAGATTGTTTTTTAAATAAATAAAACTAAAAAAACCAAACACTCAGCTGTTGTTCAGGTGAAAGTTTTGCTTTATGTGACAGTAAGATTCCCCTGTTAGCCATTATTTAATTTTTCCAGTTGCACCATAACAAGTGTGAGAGAGCACATTGCCTTTCTTGCCAGAATGCGTGATGGTTTTCTTTCTGTAGGCTAGGAAAGACTTCTACAAAAAGAGAATCATCAGATCATTTCTGTTGGCCTGTCCTTGTATGAGCTCTTACCTGATAATATGAGAGAGCCTATGGCTGGCTAGAGGGGAAATTGCTGTCAGTAGGAGTTTCAAAAAGAGTAAAGCCATTTCACACATACTCGGCAGTGAAACTTCTGAAGTTTCACAAGCTCTGAGGTGCTATTGGAGGGGCACACTTGTGTCTAATGTATACATTTTAAAAGCCTGAAGGTCAATTCAGAATTTAGCTAAGCTGAATTGTGTTGTTTAGGAGATGAATCGAGAGCAAATATGATATGCTGTAATGTTTTGTCTTCATAAAGTCCAGTGAAGCTTTTCAGTTGAAATTTTCAACTCCTGCTGAAAATGTTAAATTATGATCTCTGGTATCTGCGCCTGTATTAGCTCAAGCATTAAATTTCATATCTTTTCTCGTGGAGAAAAAAAGGAGAGGAAGAAATAAAACCTCCTTCACGTTTCAACCCAGATTCATGTAACATGAAAAAATGGAAAGAGAATATATCTATCTTTACAAAAATGCTAAGATACCATCTTAGCTGAACACTTGAATAACAAGTACTGTGTGGAGGCTAGCTAATACGCTTCTCTGCATCTAGCAATATTCCTAATTTTAAATTGTGTTACTGCCATGCTTTACCTTCCTTTCCGTTTTCACTTCTCTACAATCTGAATGCTCTGTTATCACAAGGAAAATGTCCCAGTGATGTTTCCTGAACATGTAAAGAGGCAGAGGAAAGGAAGTTCCCTTTTTTATTATTATTATGTGAAGTAAAGTATTGGCATGAGCATGTTTGTCACCAGGTTTGTTTAAAATAAAAAAAATTCAAGCATCTTCAGACTAGAATAAAGTTATCCTTCATCTGTGTCTAAACACAAATTATCTAAAATATAAATATATAACTGTACCAATTTTGAACACATTTTTGAATATCAATAGGAGCCAATATTGTTACTTTGTTCTTCAAAATAAGTACCCAAAAAAAGAATTCACATTTAACTCAAAATTAAAGGTTTAATTTAAGCAGGTTTTCTTACAGGTTTCAGTTTTTAAGATGAGAATAAGTTTTCAAGAAGGTTTGCAAAGTGGTAGATAGAAAAGGTGATTTAAAGCCAGCCAACTTAGAATTAACCTCTGCAGCCAACTAAACCTGAAAATTAACAGTAAGTAAGAGAGGAAGAGAAATAACGAGTTTGTTTTCTCATTCACATGAATGGGTGTCAAAAGTATGTCAAGAACAAACACAATAAAGCTTAGAACTGAATCATTAGGAATAGTTTTTAAAGTATTTTGTAAATGCAGAGATTTTTAAAGATACAGCTTTGGTGCACTGGAGAGCTGATCTATCTTAAACTTGTGACTCTTCACTTTACAAGCAGAGAATGATCAAGGGATGTAGTACAACTGTTTTGCATCAGTTGCAAAAAACCCCAGAGTATTTGTTTGGGATTTAATGGATTTATTCTGATTTACCAAGACCTTTATACCTTGTGTGCATGTGTAAAGACTATAAAAACTGTTTTTGACTGGTACAGCAGAAGTATAGTAACACCTGAATATTGAAGCAGTTTTTGTGATGTTGTTTATTATAGTGCTTATTTAATTTATAGGGTCGTTTATTGTCTTGAAAGAAGTGCCAAAAATTGCAGTATCGATACATGTTTAACCACAGGAATTATGTAGGTGGGTTTTTTCCTCACATAATCAGCACTGCATACCTGAATAATTCATCAGAATATTCCCTTCTTTATTAGTGCTTTTCACGGTGTCAGCAGGATTTTCCTTCTCTGCTTTCCTAACTCTCCATGGGCTTGCTAGATTCTGTCTTCAGTCTAGGGACATCTGCTGTGGGATGGGCGAGGCAAAGGGAAGGGGGCACTGAAGAAGGCACCCCAATATCGCCCTTGGTTTCCTCATCTTTCCTCCCTGTCCTTGACTTGTCCTTTTCTTTCCTGGTGGGACCTGGGCAGGAGACACCCCCAAAGGTGTCTTCTCAGAAGAAGGCCTCTCTGGTGTGGCTTAGCTATTTCTGCTTCATGTCACCTGGGGAGACGTCACAAGAGACAACTCAGCCTCTTTACCTGACACAAGCTGTCTGATGCAAAAAATGAACTTTTGCCCTGCATGTATGTGATGTTGTCCTGTTGAATTGTTTTCTGTCTAAAGTACGTATTTCTCAGTGTCAAACATTTTTAGCTAATGAAAAAACACTGAATAAATACACTTGGATAAAAGGAAGCATGTTGATAGTACAAACTGGATGTCAGGTGGTATGCTTAACATCTGTATTTTAAAGTTGACTGTACAAAGTAAGAACAAATAACTACTGATGCTTACGAAAACCCTTTTGTGCAGATTATGCAAAAGCAAAAATCTTAGCACATTCACTAAAAAACAGGAGATCTTGATGATCTTGATTAATTCTCTAAACAATTTAAAAGTAGTTGTAAAATCATATGTGCAGATTGGGCCGCTATGCTTTTACTGTCTTACTTTAAGGTTGAGATGGAATTAAAGGTCAGTGTCACACACATTTCCACAACACATAGTAAAACCCTGGAATGAAATGAGTCTCACTTGAACATTTGATTAGACAAGATAATGTATTTCCCCCTAGAGTAGTTTGTTATTCAAAACAAGCTCTTTAGGGAAGGAAGTTCACATCAGTTGGTAACTGTTCCTGTGGATACCGAAGAACTTTGTACAGTACACACTACGGTAAATTGCACTGCAGGTCATTTAGGAGCTGGAGGTACCTACCACCTGTGTCTATGTAGAAGTATAAAAATGAATTAAAAAAAAACCAATAAAGAGCTAAATAGCCAGCAAACAACAGGCAGTGATACTATAAAAAAAATAACACCCCAATTTACAGAGCTAGTCATGCTTTTAGTGAGTCAAGAAATTACGCTTTTCTTGTAGATGAATTCTAGAAATGCTGTTTTGCACCTTGTGTGCCAAAAAGAAAACACTAAAAAAAAGTTTGCTATGAACTGGAGCCCTTAAATATGTGGTATGGAACTGAGTAACTTCTGGCTTTAACTTTCCTGTAAATGCAGTTGTAGATTTCAAAATTATTAGCTGTCTGTACATTAGACAGCTTTTTTTTCTATCATTGCCTATTTTGACCTTTTTGGTCTTCAGTCACCATGTATCTTGAAAATTTTAGTGACTGATAGCAAGTGGTAGTAGCAAGCCATGTTCATTAGGACTCAAGTAAGTTTTTACTTGTGACTGTTTATGGTTATCTGTATGAATTGACTTTTGAGGGTAAGCTGGAAATGAACATTGTATTCTGGACTTCTGAAATGAACACCCTCTAAAACAAAGACTTGTTTTCATGGGATGTGAATTTTCCCTCAAGTTAATAAATGTTTCGTGCCATGAAAGCAGTTTTAAAACATTTTACAATGTAGTAGTAAATCTAGTATATCTCTGGTGGGTACTTTGGTTTAGAAGTCCAATTTAAATCTAATTTTGACTTTGTCTTGGATTGTCACATTGTTTATGTCTTTGATTACAGAAGTCTCTTTTAAATAGACAGCCCAAAGAGTTACTGTGTTCCAAGGTTTCTGAAGCTGCTAACAAAGCTGTGGTTTGTATCTTAAGTTTGTTTTATGGCATGATTATGAGGAGGGTCATTGGAAGAATTTCTTAGGTTTGGGGGAAGGGTTCTGCAAGTTTTATATATTTATATATATTGCATATATATTTATATGTATGCAAGTGAAATATTATATAATATTATATGTAATATTAAAGTGTCAGTCAATATAGCTGTATATGAATATTACACAAATGAGCTAACATAATGTTATATTGCCACTCTTGGTACATAGTACTGGCATTTTGAGTCAGTAGATAATCCCCAACTGGCAAAAGAGGAATATTTTGGCAGTCAGCCCTGATCTCTTGTGCAGTTCTAGCAAGTAACTTAATCCTGTTTCTTCCATTCCTTCTCCTACCTTTCTTAGCTAAAGCAGAGTGGGGTATGTGCTGGCATAATGTGCTTTTGGATCTTCACCAGGAGCTCTAAGTGTTGTTCTCAGTCCTGTAAACTGTAATTTGTTCCCTAAATAATGGAGCTAATACATTCTGGTTGCCTATGGATGTATTGTAGATGCTCAGCCTACTTCTCCAGTGACGATAAATAGCCTGTTTCTCCTTCAGCTCTGCTGTTGCTTGATTTTCCTCAGAGTAGTTGCAGTGCCCTTCCAGCTGGGCAAGAGGCAGGGCTTGTCAGGGCACCTTCTGTGCCTTTATGTGCTGGCTGACTGGTCAGACCATGCGTGTCGGTCAGCAGCTAACCCAGCAAAACCAGGTAACTTGTTGATACCGCGCTAAAATTTCACTTCAGTAAGAAGGTGTTGAACCAACTCTTTCCTCCAGCCAACAAAGGTCTTGTTAGACTTTGAGTCCTTTTTTGAGCCCTCCACTTTTTTGCAGCATTTGCTTGGAACTAGCCAATATGTTGCATAGTTAGGTCCAAGGCTTGGTTGATTGTCAGGCAGATGATATGACAGCATAAGTCTCCTTCCCTTAGGCAACCAAGCTAAAGAGACAGCATATGTTGCAGTAAGGCTTAAACAGTTTAATAAGTTAGGCTACAACACAAATTTAAGTGTAACATTTACTTTTTATGCATATGGTCACATTTTATTCTTACGGCTGCAGATAACCTTTCTCCTTGGGTATGATACACATTTTAAGAATGGTAAAGTGCTGCATAATATTTTTCCTTCTGAAGGAGAATGGAAGATAGGCTGCTCATAAACAGTTTTGAGTAAATGAATTCTTGTAAACCCATTGGTGTGATGCTGTACCCAGGTGCAGGAGGATGTTGAGTGCAACATTGCCCCAGTGTGTTGCTACCTGAGTCTGTCTCGGCTAGATGTACAGTGTCTCCTGAACAGTGTTCTGCATAAAAGTGGATCATGTGTCATATTTGCTAATGTATCTCTTTGTTCTTTTCAGCAGCTTGTAAGATGTTTCTATCAACTAGTAATGCTTTCATTTCAGTCCTTTCATTTTTTGTATGGACTTTTTTGCCAGCCTGCTTCAGTCATGCATAACACACCTGATTTCTGTCCTTCTAATTGTGCACAGTGTGCAATGCTGATTTTCAGAAGTATATGCAAATTCAATTTTTACACGGTTCATTTGGGGGGGGGGGGTCGGGGAGGGGCAGGGAGTTTAGAACTGTAGCAATAGTTTGTAACTATTTTTTAGCCCCGGAAGATACTTTCTCAGATCATTCTGTGGTAGAAGACATTTTGTATGCTGTAACTTACCAAAGATCCTGTCTTAGAACTGCAGTTATCTTCAGCAAAACGAGTATGATTTGCTGGAGAACAGCATATGGTTTGGGGCTGGTGTGTAGCATCACCAGTGCCATTGAGATGTAGAGTGATTGCCTCTGTTGTGAAGTCTCATTAATAGTAAACCACCTTTAGAATACAGTCAGTAAAGAAAAGAATGACTTAAAATGGAAAAATTGGAGCATTCTGAACAGGTTTATGAATTTATGAATTACTACATTTTAATTGGATAGCCCTTTTAAACATATAGTAAAAAATGAAAGCTTGTAGAACATGTAGCAACTTAGATAGCATTTCCAGGTTTATGATTTTGACTACATATCGTTAAGTCCATAATAAGATAGTTCTTGACACATACGTGTGCATAAAATGTACAGTTGGAGTGTGTGCTGCTAGTTTAGAAGTGTCTGGTGTCCCTTTTTTCTTGTGATTCATAAAATGAATGTAACAGCAAAAGAAGATAGCTGTTGTGGAAAGTTGTACTACAAAATATGGAAAATGACATCTAACAGTATGTTAAAACAGAAATAATAACCTTCAATAGCTATTCTAAATTAGGCAGAGCTTAACAGCTAAACAGACATGCTTCAAGTTATTATTTGAAAAATTATTCAGCTGAGGTGCAGTTCATTTATTCCGTGTCTTTTAGTTGGAAGGCTGGCTTTTCTGAAGCCAGTGACAAAACTGCCAGTGACAGTGGCATCAATAGCCAGTCAATGTACTCCAACATACCCAAGCTCCATTTTCATCCAAGAAAAGCTACACTGCCATAGGTCTGTTTCTTATAGTATGAATTTGTCGTTGTCCTGGGCTGGCCAAAATTACTGTGGGTGATACAGAATACATAGCCATTATTTTCACACTATGCTATTAAAAGTAGGGGAAAGTTGTTGTTGCTGGAGGGGAATTTACAGGGAAGAGAGTTCCTGATGGTAGGAATGCTTTAAAACTTCCATCCTGTATGGAACTGAGGGCTTGATATTTTTAGTATATTGAACAGTCTTTAAAAACTTGTTTTAGTGCCTGATTCACTACATCAATAACTTTTTTATGTCACTTTTTAATATTAGATTACTCTTTGTACGTGAAAGTAAATAGCCATTTTACAAATGTAAGTGTAATATGATATCACTGAGGTTCAGTGAATTACAACAGAGCTCTGGTTTTCCTTACTGCAGATAAGACACGAGCAGTGTAGTACTTTTCAGATTACTGAACACTTAATGAATTTCAAGATGAGATTATTCCGTTCACAGCTAGATAGTTTGAAGGTATGCTTTCTTCAAACATGACAGCTCTTCATTAAAAGCTGCAAGTATAATTTCAATTTTCATAGCATAGTCTTAAGTTTCTTATGGGCAAACCTTAAATGTGAGAAAACGTGAAGATAACAGCTAAGAGTGTTTATTCAGTAATTAATGTTACCAAAATCCCATGAATATTTGCAGTGGTTTAGTTTTCCAAGGTGGATGCTGAAATTTCAACTGAACTAAGGTGGGAAAAGGAAAAGTATGCTTTTTATGTCTGGGCCTTTATACTGTATCAACAGTAAGTGATAATGATTTGTGGCGTTATTTTTTCATGGTACAGAATTATTGCACAAGATGTGGAGATGGATTTACACAACCATCCAGTCAACAAAAGTCCATTGCACTAAGATTAGTTTAGCAGAGTTGCTAATCAATAGGTTAAAGACTGTCATCTTCCTTAACATGATCTTAGTGTAATGTCTACAAATACCTTAGGATAAACAGACTTAAAAATGTGAATTGTAAAAGTCCTTTGGAAAAAGGATACAGGCAAGCAGGTGGCTTAAAAGAATTTTGCTTGTCTCTACTAACCTCTTAATGATGTTCCTTCTAGCTCATACAGATTTATTTTCAGTCTACTGAGTGAGTAAAGGACGTTCTCCCTTCCTGTTCCCCTGTCAGCAGGGTTGGTTGAACTGTAGAGCTGCGCAAGTAGTTTGTGAGTACATCCTGCCATGCTTTATTAATTATGCATAAGATCGCAGGGATTCATTGTAAAATAAATACTTTTATGTATTTTACATAGCAACATTGTCAAATACGTAGTATTATGCAGGCTCCGGCAAGCAGCATGAATCCAGTACAAGAAAAGAGATTCCATTTTATTAATTCGTATCATTCTCCCATTTAAATGCTTTCTAAACAGTATTCCTTATTTTTATTTTGGAAGTCTAGTGCTGACTTTCCAGGACCCAGTTTAGTTGCTACAGCCTCTTAACTATTTTTATTCCACTTCCTAAGAAACATGGATGTCAACAGAAGCCTTTTTCCAATCCACACATTGTCTGGAAAAATCTTACATACTACATAAAAGTTAATCTACTTACCTGAAGACCTAACTTCTTCCTGAAATACCTTGGATCTCTTCCAGCATCGGCAAAGAAAGGTCGTAGTTTGGAACCATCAGACACAGGAGCATTGTTGAAAAAGTAACTCGGTGTTTAAATTTAAACTTCATTGTTACGTGTTTAGTTATTGACCCATGTATCTGTGAGGAGAAGTGCATTTCTTCCTTCCTCTCTGTCTTCCTCTCCCTCCCCACCAAGGGAGGTCTGGTCCTCCTGCTACCTTTCTTCCTCTTTCCTGCTCCCCCATTAAAAATAGAGTTCCTCCGCTTCATTATCATTTTCCTGAGCAGCCCAACCCTGGTGCGCTCAGTCACAAGATTCACCTTCCGCTCTTGCCAGCATCCCTACAGATTTCTTTGTCCTAGTTAGCACTTCCCCAGTGAGACACCAGATGACTTAAGGAGATTAGACAAGGGTGACCAGTTCTGTGAGAAAAAAGTGGGAGGCGTCAGGGCTCTGTTTGCGTGGGAATCCTCCTGGTAGGCAGAAATTCTCTCCTTCCACTGTGCTATCACCTATGGGATAATCCAACAAAACTCTTTCAACAGAGACACCAGGGTTTCGTTTGCAACAAAAAGAAGTTTTCTTTTTGACTTGAATTGGGATCCAGATTAATGCTAGTTGAGTCATCCAGAGATTTGCTCAAAGAGTTACTGTTCCTTGGTGAGATTTTTTTTCTTATTCCCCCATAGGGGTGATTTTGCATTATCTCCATGTTAAATTGTCCATGGGAGTTTGGAGAAACGAAAGCAAATACAGCAGTATGTCTAAGGCCCACCTACAGGGACTGCTGTCAGTCCGAAAGTCTGTGGGCTTCTGAACAGAGTACTTTGGTGGTGAAAGGAATCGGCATGTCTCGTGGATATTGATCTGGTTAGTCAGTTGCCCCTGTCCCTTACAGATGGTTAGTTTAAAGGTTCAGCAAGTTGCTAACAAGTTCAGGGCTCAGGAGTATGTTAGATTATCCTTTTGTCAGCTCAGTTTATGGTAGTGAGCATAAGGCTGGGTGTGTGGAAGATCCTATAAGATATATAGAACTTCCCTTCTCCTGTTTGGTGTGCATTTTCTTTTAAAGAAGAAAGGACCTTTTTATTTTAGAAATGTCACAGTTAAGAAAACTGCCTGGCTTGTTTCAAAATTCTTTAGAAAACTTTCGCCTTAACCCCGAACTATCTACTACCACCGTTGAGATTGGTATGATCTTTTTGTTCATACAGATGGAAAACTCAGATTCAAAATAATATGCCAACAATTAGCTCTGAAGTGATTAGTGGTATCCTAAAATAGTAATAAATTATGATTCTTCCTGAAGTATCTCAAAATTTCCTAGAGATGACAGTAGGGTTTTTTTCTAATTTTTATGTGGGGAAACTGAGCCACCAGAGGTCACAGAGAATAGCTGGCAGAGCCAGAAATAGAGCTCAGGCTTTTCCACTTTCAGCTCAGTGTTCTTGTCACTGGATACCACCAGATGGTCTCCAGATTATTCAGTAAATAAGCCTCTGCATCCTCCATAAATATTCCGCCAAAGCCAACTGGCTGTGTCTCACGCTTGCTAGTTCCCAGTCTGTGAGAGTGGCTGACTTGGCAGGTAGTGCTGTAGCTGGCCCCATTGAGCAATCCTCGGTTCTGCAGGTTCATTAGTTTTACCAGGCAGAGCAATCTCTTCTTTACTACTGTTTTTAACAGTTCTTCTCTGCATCATAAGGGACTTTTTTTTTGTGTGTAAAACTTTTCTGTGTATGCTTGAGGCAAACAATTTAATTTTAAAAAAAAAAAAAACCTCCTCTAATAACTGCCTGCAGATGCGTAAAAAGTGTCTAAAGAAATATTTTATCTGCTTTTAAAATCTGGATGACTTAATTGTTACTGTCTGTGTGGCTTGAAATTCAGAGGGTAGAAATACATATGTAATATATACATGCACTTGCATCTGTGTGTCTGTGTGTGTGTGTAGCATAAATACCAGATGGGAGAGGAGGTTCATGGCTACAAAACAAACTGTTTTCTAGTCTCTCTTAATTCAGTACTTCACTTCCTAGTTCATAAGCCTTTTGCTTCTATCTGTTTTTGTGAGGGTTTTCATGGCTCTTCAGTTCTTCAGGATTTTGCCTATACCGTAATACGTGCCTCATACAGAAGTGTCCAAACTAACCCTTATGTGTCCGGTATTCTTCTGTTGGGGAGTTTACTGGCTTAAATCTAAATGCTGGTCAATGGTAGTGTTCCTTCATTCCCAGTGCTACCATAGTTGTGCTGTACCAGTATTTTGCAAAAATTTGGCTCCTTCCAAAATCAGGTAAGTTGACTACAGGAGCCGAATTCACTGCAGGAGCTGCAGGGTGAATGAACCAGCTGACTGGAGTGGACCTTTGGCATTCTCCAAAACTGGGGAAAGCAGTTGGCTGGCTGGAGGCAGGACTGCTGTTCACAAGGACCTTGGCATGCTGTGTGGGGCTGGGCTGCCAGAAACCTCAAAGACTTCCACGAAGAGAAGTGCTATGTCCAGCACCTGGGACAAAACAACCTTGAGCATCGGTGTGGACAGGGGACCAGCTGGCCAAGTAGCAACTCCACCAAAAATTATCTTCGTGGTCTGGCGGAGACATTCAGCATGAGTCAGCAGCATTTTCCTAACCGAGTTGCATTAGGAGGAGTGTCAACTGGTCAGGAGAAGGAAGCGTGCCCCTCTATACAGCATTCATGAGGCAGTGTCTAGGGTGTGTGTCCAGTTCTGCACCCATCCAGAAACGTCAGAAAACTGCAGTGAGGCCAGTGGAGGAACCACTAACAGGTTTAGGGGGGGTGACGCATATGGCTTGTGAGGAGAGGCTGATGAATGTGATGTTGTTTAGCCTGGAAAAGAGAAGGCTAAGGCAGAATTTAATGACAGTTGGCCCCCACCTGAAGGAGGAGGGGTTTTACAGCATGACCCCTGTCAAAGGTGGACAGTCATGAGAGAACAGACAACTTGCAACAAAGGAAGGTTGTATTAGACATTATGAAAAAGAAAATCACAGTGGCCAGACATGAGCAGGTTGCCTGGAATGGCTGTGGCATCCCCGTCCTTGGAGACTTTCCAAACTCAGCTGGACAAGGCCCTGAGCATCCCACTGTAAATGTGACATGAGCTCTGCTCTGAGCAGGAGGTTGGACTGGACGATCCAGATACCCCTTCAAACATAATTTTTTCTGTGATCCTATGCCTGTACCTTGTTTGTGACGGAGACATGTCTCCTTGCAGGGTGACAGGCTTTGCTGCACCTGTAACCAGTGAGATTGATGAACATCTTTCTTGAAAAGAAAATACAGCTATATATAATGCATATAACGGAATCAAGAATCTCAAAGCGATAAGCAGCCTGCATATATTTTTTTGTTCTCACCTAAACTTAGAGGTTTCTACAGCTTGAACAACTTGTAGATGGAGTTTGTACTCTTGGTTTATGAATTTTCTTGAACTTGGCAACAGAGAAAGAACACCTTGTGAAACAGCATTCAAGCTATACAGATTGAATCAACAAAAAGCAGCTGATGAACTGTTGTAACTCAGCTGTGTGGATCCCAGCTGTCCAAGAGCCAAGTAGACCCATGAAGAAGTGGCCAGGGTGGTGGTAGTGTAAGATGTTAACGGAAAGCCAAGGTTATATTAATTTGTGTCAGAGTTGCTCCTTTGTTTCTGGTAGCCTAGCTGAAACTGGTTTCCCTTGCAAGCATGTTTATAGTGTCATCTGCACCATTGTGTAGTTGTTGGCCACCATCCTTCACAGGCTGAAGACAACTCACTGAGAAGTAAGATGCAGTTTTACAGGGCCAGAACAATAGAGAAATCACATGCCACAGAAATTACAGGTGTCTTCGTCAAAGGACAGTGTGTTTAAAGAGGTAGCATGTAAAGTTTAAGAGTGAGAGTCAAGCTTTAAACTGTCTGCTTTAACAGTTTCTTCATTGGAAGGATCTTCCCTGTGACCTGTCAATTCTGCTGCAGCTTTTCTGGGAATTCTTGGTCTTCTCTGTTGTCTGGTGTTGTCCACGGCCACTGTTTTTGTTGCTCTACAGTAGAGAAAAGGAGACAGGCAATTCTGCTGTGAGTTCTCCCATCTCCCCAGGCTTTCACTGAAAATTGGAAGATAGGGTGATTTATCTGCCTTTGTCTGTCAGCTTCAAAGTTCATTTGGTTTAAAAATAAGTCATGAAATGGAGGTCAGCTGCCTTTTCATGCGAATCAGTGTCAGGGTTTCAACTTAATAATTTTGGTACTGTGGAGATTGCTGCTCATTTGTTGCAGCATGTTCTCAAGTTTCTCTGCCTGACCTCTAGATGCCCGAAAAAGTATATGAAAACTGAAGGGTGGAGGAGAAGGGAGGGAGATGTTTATTGTAAACTCTACTAGGATTTTCAGATTTTGCCAGTGTTGGTTATGCAATTTTAAAGTTTCAATTTTAAAAATCTTCAGTAAATGAGTTCACTGAAAATGTGAGGACAGTAAGAAATTTTATGAAACAAATCAGTTGATTCTTGCAGTATATTGCCTCGTAGGTACAGACACATACCACTGCGCTTTGAGTATTTTATGTATTAAACCCATAGGAACCAGAAGTAGGGATTTCCTGTCACTACTATCAAAACTGACTTTGGAATCTGCCAGGTGTGATGACATTGGAAAGCATAGGCTCAAGGGAATAGAGATAATGTGTTTGTGGAATGCTGTCAAGGTTGCCAGCCTTAAGAGTAGACATTTTGATGCATGATACACACACACACACCTGACGAATCATACTGTCCCCCTGCTCTTTTGGTTGCTTTCTAGTGGCAGAACTGAAGTGTGATTTAAGAGTTACTTTGAACTTTTGGAGAAGAGGATTATTCTACATGAGGGGAGGAAAAGTATAACCCTCATCCACTTAGAAGAATGTGGCAGAGGAAAGTGTTTACACAGGCTTAAGTCACGCTCAGCTGTACACTGAAACAGCTGCTTACTCTAATTTAAGACTAAGAACATTGACAGTGTCCACTGAAAACACTGGACCTATTGTGTTAGCAATGCAGATAACCAATAGTTGGTGTCTAGGCTAGTGCTTTCTTTTCTTTCCTTTTTCTTTTTTCTTTTTTCTTTTTTTTTTTCTTGGCAGGTCTTCTCCATGATCCTAGTTGCAGAGCCTTTTGAAAGCAGTTTGCATTTCCATGCGTTTACTCACATATTTGCCTTACTTTTCACTATTGCCAAACACTTTGAACCTGAGGCTGTAAAAGAAGACAAGACCCTAACCTCATTGGTTTCTTCCTACAACATCTAATGGATTAAAAAAACCAAAAAATAAGGATTCTAAATTGTAATCTTCAGCTTCAAGTATCCTTTGTTTTAAATGCAGATTTTTGGTTTTAGTGATTAATCCGTTAAAGTTAGCGTGAGGTTTTATTTCTAGAGAAAAGTTAGGAGCATAGTTTCAGGTGTTTTCTTCAGCTACTGAAATCCTGTGCCTGATTTTAAAGGGTGAGGAGCTATGCCCCTTTTTGTGTCTTGTTATGTTTGAAAGCTGAGGCCTCTGCAAAATACACAGGCTGGCTTGAAGGGGAACCCTTCTTTGAAAATGCTGAGTTCTCAGAACTTTTGAGCAGAGGGCACAAAGCTCAAAGTGTTGTTTGTGAAAGGTTTTGTCAGCAGCATCTCCTGAATCCGCTTCTTCACATAGATCTGTCACATTCATAAATGGGCATTTGCTTCTTTTTCTTGAAGGTAGTAGAGGTAATACAAAGCCCTGCACAGGGTTATCTTTTTTTATTATTGATCTCCAAAAGGCTGTCTATCTGAAAGGATCCTTGCACACTGCATGTGAAAACAGAAATCTGAGGGGTTCCACTGAGGAGATTTGAACAAATGAGGATACTCCATCCAAAACTGTTAACTCATCATGAGAAACTGTTTTCTCATTAGACTGAAGAGCAAACTAATTTCCACATCCTTCTATCTCATTTAAAAAACAAACGAACAAACAAACAAAAAAACTTTATTAAAAAAAACCCAACCTCTTAGAAGTACTTTCCTTTCTCTGGGGGAAGGCAGCAGTGGCATGCTACCAAAAGCCGTCCAAACTTAAAAGACCAGAAAGCCTAAAAAAGGAGAAGTCCTGCTTCCCTCATCCCTTTGAAGGACCTCCCCTACTCTCTGGATTAGTGGAAGAAAATCAGGTGGAGTCAGGTTGGATCTCCAGGGTTTGCCAGCCAAGGCGATCCCAGGTTCTCCTTTCAACACCAAAATCACGTTTTTATTTCTGAAGAAACTTAAGTAACAAGGGAAACCATTCTTTTTTACTCCTGCACCTGTAGGAAAAGTAGTAAGAACAGATAAATGACACCACATACACGAGTATACTAGTTTTGAGTCCTTTCACACTGTGCAGCTGTAGTTGATATGTGTGACTGTTCAGAGATAGAGGTGAAAAACTGTAATTTAAACCGTTGTGTAGAGAAGTCTTTGGAGAGGGCATGGACAGGAAGATATTTTTATTAATAATATTGGTCATAAACGTATCAAATCTTTAAGCTATGGTAGCCCATTATATACTGTTTTCAAGGGGAAAAGAGAGATGCAAATTCTGTAGAACAGAGCAAAACAAACTTAGCTGGTGCTCTCATTTTTACATAGTGGGCTTGTTGCACAAGATGCCCTCAAAGTATTTTGGGTTTTTCTGATTCCTCTAAGGTTTTTGTCACAAGAGTGGTGGTTTTCAGTGGGTTTTTTTTTTCTGTTGGGCATCACTTTTTGCCTAAGTTATTTTAGTTTCCAGAATCTAATATATTTGGAAGAAGTTCCAGTTGATGGAGATGATTTGTACAGCAAATGCAAAGAAAATCTTGAGAAAAAATGAGACCATAAGGTTAACAGATATTTAAGAATATATTAACATTTCGGAAGAATGCCTAAAGTTCTATTTCTACACCTTGTTCTCAAAAGTATTGAAAATAACAAAAGCAAGAATACTAAAAAAGTCTTTCTAGTGTCACTCAAACGGACAGCCTTCAGTTTGATACGTAACTGTGAATAGTCTCATAGCTACAAACTGTCCCATTTGGAAGCCCCTGAATCATTTTTCAGAGAGAAAGAAAAAGCAAAGGTTATATGGAGTGGATACTATTGTCCCATTTAAATTCTCTCTTTCCCCCAATCCTATGTTATCCAGCCCTGTCATACATAGCCCATTACAATCAAATGTTCATTTTCTTATGGAAACATTTTCTCCTGAAGACAGAAAAGAAGAGCTCAGGGAGTTTGAGGAAAGATGTGGGTTTTTTTTCTTTTCCAAGGTTTCTTATTTCAACAAAGAAAACAGAAACAGACAGAATAGAAATAAAGGAACTCTTGCCTGGAAGGACAGACACACAACTTCTGAGTTGACATGCAAAAAAATTTTTTCAGAGGCCATTTATTTCTAATTCAAGATGTGTGTAACAGTTTATTTAAAGAGATCAAAATGAGACCAAAAACTGAGAAAAAGGTAATGACTAAGATGATTGCGATTTAAAGTAATTTTTTAAGTTGTTGAATTGTGGAGTAGAATCAAAGAAAGCTGTACTATTTAGAGGGAGGAGAAAACAACCTTAGTAGTACTTAGTCTAGCTGCTGCTTTTTTGACACAAAATTAAGCTATTTGCAAAAACCTATCAGAAATTACCAAAAGCATCTAAAGAAAAAGTCATACATAATGAAAAGTAGTTAGGCAGTACTTGGCCAGACAGGGCTGCAGCAGCGATCAAGAGAGTCTCTCATTACAACTGCTGCAGTTGGAGTGAAGACTGGTGCGCAGGTTAAATGCGATACCTGCCTGAAGTTAAATGGTTGGAAAGCAAACTCGATGAGTTTATCTCAGTGTGTTCAGGATGTCTTCTGCTGCAGGGAGTAATCTGAACTGGATGAAGAGGGTATACCACAATTTTTTTATTTGCTCTCAGAGAGGAAGTTCCTATTCTAAAATGAAAAGTGTTGCACAATGGAACCATCTAGAGTCTCTATCCACTGAAAGAATAGGTGCCCATGAAGGCAGAAAATCAGGTCCCAGATGCTTTTTGAACACATAGGAAAACTCTGAGCAGAATCTGAAATAAATTTCTCCAAAAAAATTCCCATTGCTTTCAGGTCATATGTGTATCTCATGAGACTCTGTTGCTTAGGCAAAACTTAAAGAACCAGTGATCACCTACAATTGAACATAGTGGAGAAGATTTTAAAAATCTAAGACCATTATTATTTAGCAGTTGTGGAAAAGAAAAGGAATTTCTTGCCTGTGCCCGGATGGAAAGGGAATGTATAAGGATCAGAGGCAACACAGAAAATATACAGTGTTTCTGTTTGTTTACTTTTTCATGATTGTACTTCATTTTATGTTTACAGGACTTCATTTTATGTATACAGGACCTTAGTATTTGAAGTCCAGAACCAGTAATCAGGCTATCACTATGAACTGTTGGGAAAAGAAATTCCGCCTCTATGCATTTTTTAAAAATCATATCCTTCCATATAGGAAGTAAGTGCAAGTTAAAATGTGCTGATGATTAAAGTTTTGACTATAGTAGTTTATTATGTTTATCTTTATGATAAACTTCCATTTCTTATGAGGGTTAAACATATATGAGGTTTTTAACTCTTACAGATGCTATGAATAATGAAGATGTATAATGATGTAAAGATACGTGAGGTAAAAAAATTTGCAGATGCGTGGCAGTACATTTGTACATTTAGTTCAATAAAAAGCAGGATTCTCCTGTGAAGTTTCCCCTTATTTCTGTGAGATGATTACTGAGTATAAAAAACTAAGTATAAAAAAACTGGAGGCGTTTCCAGCTTTAAATCTCAAAGCTCCAGAATGGAGTGTGTCAGGCAGGAGCCAGTGGATCAGAATGGATCAGGCAGCATCCACAGAAAGCTCACAGCAGATTCTTGCAGAGACCAAAACCTGCAAAATACTCAGGGATCCTCCAAACAAAGGAGACCAACTGGTTCTTTAAGGGAAAGGCCCTTCCAGTTTGAACCATTTGCTGTTACTTGCTGGTGCTGGCATCCGGACAGAGTATCCCTCCCTCATACATTCCTTTCTCACTAGATATATAATTATTCCTTTACATGTTGTCATAGTTTTAAGCTCCTGACTCAGATTTCTTAAATACCATCTAAGACAACTGTGTATTCCCTTCTCAGAAATGAGGGTCAAGGATAGCTTGGAAGGAGACACAGTTGCTCTCCGATCTAACCTCTTTTTTCCCCATGGCTCACTGCTCTGTGCCCAAGCAGAGATTCTCTTCAAGAGGAGGTTTTCTAAAGATTTCTTACGGTACACATTTCTGTTAATAAAAAGTTACATTTTTTGGACTTCGATGGCACTTTGCATCTGTCCCACTGTAGAGTTAGAGAGAGAGTTGCAGTAGAGTCAGATGGTCACTTCCTTTGATCCAAAATGACACAGTTGGTCCCCAGCCGCATCAGTAAGTCACTTCATTCATGCCTGGTGCCACGACGCTTCAGGCTCTGTGAGACTTGAGAGCAAGGTGTTCCCAAGCCAAAACTTTTTACCTCGTCTCTGCCATTGCATAATCCGGACTGTGGCGGGCAACCCCATTATAGTGATACATGATTAAAGTGGTTAGGGAGGAGTGTCCCCCATTCAGCTGTGCAAGCAGATGGTGCTGTGGTGGAAACAGCACTCTCAGCAAGAGATCTAATCGATAATCTATGTCTTGCGAACCAGCCATGCAGGCATGCAACAGCATCCTCATATGCAGTCACAAGATCTGCATATCAGTAATAGACACGATGTTGATGTTGCTGTGTTGTCTGATACACGCCTCTCTGCAAACATGGAAGGTGCAAATTCTCTCAGATTTTGCTTTGGTTGGGGAGGCAGTTGATCTGATGGTTCTTTGGAATTCCTGACAGAACAGGGGCAAAGTCTTTTATGTGCCTTTTATTGCCTTTCCTTTTATCCATCAGAGAGCCAGGAAAAGAAAGTAGTTCAAAGAAATAGTAATTATACAAACATAACCAGAATAAGAATTTCCTGACATACTTCAGTTATTGTGAGGAATTAAGCAAATTTAATTGCTGGACAACTTGATTACTGTTTTTAAATTGCTCCATCTTAGCGCCATTTTCTTTCCTTATATTCTGACAGATATATTTCTATTTTGGGCTCAAGCCTGAACTGTAGAGTTTGAAATTGTGCACTTGCAGCATGTCACAGACTCACAGAATGGTTAAGGTTGGAAGGGACCTCTGGAGGTCATCTGGTCGAGCCTCCCTGCTCAAGCAGGGCTACCCAGGGCCAATTTCCCAAGTCCGTTTTCAGGCAGCTTCTGAGTATCTCCAAGGATGGAGACTCCACAGCCTCCCTGGGCAACCTGTGCCAGTGCTCCGTCACCCTCACAGGAAAAAAGTGTTTCCTGAAGTTCAGAGGGAACCTCCTGT
Organism: Falco biarmicus; assembly: GCF_023638135.1. Classification (NCBI taxonomy): domain Eukaryota; kingdom Metazoa; phylum Chordata; class Aves; order Falconiformes; family Falconidae; genus Falco; species Falco biarmicus. Next base: position 62,321,282 of record NC_079290.1, read on the forward strand.
GTTGCAGTGTGTGCCCACTGCCTCTGGCCCTGTCACTGGGCACCTCCACAAAGAGCCTGGCCCTGTCCTCTTTGCGCCCTCCCTTCAGGTATCTGTGTACACTGGTAAGATCCCCCTGAGCCTTCGCTTCCCCAGGCTTAGCAGCCCCAGCTCTCTCAGCCTGTCCTCGCAGGAGAGATGCTCCAGTCCCTTCAGCAGCTTTGGGGCCCTTCACTGCACTCTCTCCAGTATGTCCATGTCTCTCTCATAATGGGGAGCCCCTGAACTGGACCCAGCACTCCAGCTGTGTCTTCACCAGTGCTGAGCAGAGGGGCAGGATCACCTCCCTCGACCTGCTGGAAACACTTCTCCTAGTGCTGCCCAGGACACCACTGGCCACCTTTGCTGCAAGGGCACAATGCTGGCTCACGTCACCATGTTAATTTAGAAACCTGTTGTTTTTTTCTCCAAGCTTGCTTCAGAGTAAGGTAATCTGTCCTAAGTTGGGTTTTTTTACTATTGGAAGATAAGTTTTGCATGCTTTTCAAGATTATTAGCCTGTCTTCGGGGCACTGTCTCAAATTTCTTCGCAATTTATGTATGTGCAGGTTTTTTGATCACTAAAATGACATGTGAAGTTCTTTTCAAGATCTGAAACTTAAGATCGCATATCATTGCTTAAAAGCCAGGTAATAGCTGTTCCCTACATAGAAAAAGGAACTATTTACTTCCCTCTCTCAAGTGATATTTTCTATACTTACAGTCTGTTCCTGTATAGGCATGATAAACTGGGCTTGCTGGGTTTTCTTACAAAGGTTTTCTTGATTTAGTGTATTTTAATTAAGAATTCATTAGAAACTTGTAAGAAGAGTTTTGATGATTTTGGAAGACCATTTCTGGTTGTTCTGTATTAATGCTAAGATTTTGAAAATGAGCATCTGCTTCCTTATGGTTATTTTTTATTTTCATTGATGTATGCTCTTTTCTTAAAGCTAAGATTATGAGTGAGGTGGAACAAATAGTATCTGAAGATATTAATTATGACAGAAGCTGTTATGATATTAGAATTTTTAGGTTTATTTTGAAAGGCACAATCACAGGGAAAAGCACAGCAAATGCAAGACTGCATCAGTTTTTTGAATTTATATTCTTTTCCCCTGTCTTCTGTAGGTCCTTCTTAATAAAAAATCAGTCTGTGGGCCCTCATGTCTGTGACATGTACATGATAAAAGGGCTACAGTTGTGGCAAAAGATAGTCTAGTCAAGTCTATTGGGTAAGAGTGAGTTGGAATCATGAGTACTAGGAGTGTGCAATCACCTTACTGTGTTGAGCAGAGGTTTTGGTAGCATTTCTCGTTAGGATGTCTGTGATCACTTGCTGAGGCCCATCTCATGGATATGGGTCTAATTGTGCTCCTTCCAGCTTCAAGAGTTCACCACTGGTATTTGTAGCATGAGGCAAGCAGTGTCTCTGTGTTCAAAATTTGTCTAGAAGTTGGCTAGCCAGTTTTGTCATCTGCAAAAGCACTAAATTGTGCTTGGTTTGGGGGGATTGCTTCATTGGTTTTTCCTTCAAGTAAAGGTAGACTTCTTTAGAAATTGTTACAAATTAAGTTTCAAGAGTGTTACACAGTTTTTCATTTCGGTTTCCATACGTCCTGAACATAACCTTTCTTCTTAGGCTTTGAAAACAGTTGTTTGCATGCACCTGAAATAGATTATTTCACATTGTTTATCGTGCCGAGTAAGTCTCCAACATTAATTTTGATTGTGGAAAAGTTTGTTTTGGTGGTTTGCGTGGGCACAATAATTTTTACTGATCATTTAACGCTCCAGCAACAATTTAAATCTTGCATTTTTCCCATTTTTTTAAATCCTGTTTCGATTTAAGGAAGTAAAGGAAAACTTTGTCTTCTTTCTCATTAAAATGGAAAGTCTTTTCATTTTCTTTGCTTTCATTCTATTTGTTGCAACATTAGTGGCAGATACTAAGCCCAGGTATGGTGTAATCAACTATGAAACTGTTTCAGAACGTAAGTCTCAGGACGATTATGCTGTGGAAGTTGCAAAAGAAAAGATGAAGATCTGAGCATAAATTTTTGCAAGTTTAACTTACCTAGGATGTAGAAAACTTAAGAAAGTCATGTGGCTTGTTTAGAACATCTCTTCTCCCCAGAAATCCATGCTGTACTGTGGATGAATTGTTCTGTGTGATTATTTGAAAATCATGTGATGTATTCATGTTGATTAAGGAATCTGTGTTAGGGATCTAAAGAAAACATTGTAGTATTAGCAATTACAATAATTACTGTCTGCAGTCTGTTGACTGCAGTTAGATCAGTGAAAGCAATACCATACTTGTACTTGTTTTTCTCCTGCATGTATCGGACCAGATGAGGAATTGGATGGGAAGCAGTTTTTAGAAATACTGTTGAGTCTTTCTGACCTAAATCAAGTCCTTTATCTCTCTCTGTGTATGTGTATGTGAAAAACTACCGGACTTATCAAGATACGTGTGTGTGTGTGTGTGTGAGAGAAACTACTGGATTTTTCCATGGTACTTCTCTCAATGATTTTTCATTATTTTCTTAATAGAACATGTAAGCTGGTATTACTTCTGTGTGGGTACTGAGCATTCCTTTTAGGGTTAGATGTCACTTAGATTTAGGTATCACACATTGCTTTGCAGACAGTGCATGCTCCAAGAATACTTCATGAAAAGCAGTATGTACCACTGCAGTTGAAAAACGACATTGAAACCTGAATATGATTTTACTGCAGTGCGCTATTTTGGTAGTAAGGAAGCCTTTGTAAAAAAATGTGGCTCTGTGTACCTACATTTGCTTCAAAAATTGAACCGCTGAAGCAACATTGTGCTGTCTTGAGAGGGCAGTCTTATGGGAAGATGCCAGACAACATTTTCCATGTGCCACAATATAGTATTAGAATTTTTTCTTTTCTATTAACTGAACCATGATAAGAAATACTGGTATTTAGAGGGCTTTTTTCATAGGAGTGTGGTGGGCAGATTTTATTTTTCTAACAGTGTATTTGATGTTTCTGAATAGTCTTGATTTTATATATAATTTAAAAATATTTTTTAAATTGTGTAATGACATATTTTGGAGATACAAGCTACACTTAACTTAGCTACTATAATGTGATTCACTAAGGATTACTGCTACTGAAGGAATCTGTTTCCTATGGTAACATCAGTATGCATGTATAATACTCAGTTACGAGTTACCAGGGATTGTGCTTATCCATGTCCATCTTAGCAATAGCATACTAATAAAGTAATACAGTCGTGACTTACTGTGTTTTTCACTTAAAGCACTGACCAAGTTTCAGGTGATTACTATGTATTCAGCGTAGATGGGACTGTAGTGTTATGTTTTATCTGTATGCCAGCCATCACCAATTTTGAAGTGGTGTTTTGAAATAACCAATTTTTTTTCTGCTTGAATTAGTCCTGGCATAAGTGGTAGCTTTCATGCGTTATGAGTGTAGAGAGGTGGAGTTATTTCATGTTTGGAGGTGTCCATCCTTGCCTGCCAGCTACAGTGGCAGTGCGTTGCTCCTCTTGCCTAGGCAAACAGGAGCTTTTGCTTGGGACTTCAAAGCAGCAGAAGGCAGAGGCTGCCTTAATACGGTCCAAGGGGATCTTCTGCCAGGTTATGAATGGCATTCCAAAGTCCACAAAAATTTACATTCAGGTTTTAATCTTAAATATTTATGCAGACCTTTGAGAAATGATGAGAAAATACTGCTGACCATATCCAGAATAAACATTTTATACTGTAAAGTGAAAGGACTCGTAAGTGGTTCTTTTGTGGATCTTCTTTTACAACGACAAGAAGTATATATATTTTAAATGAAGCATTCTAATAATTTAAGTGCCTTACAGTTTATCCTTATTTAAATGTTACAGCGTGAAAGAGAACAGCTTGGTCATTCTAAATACGCCTTAATTGTTTACTGCACCGGGGTATCTTCTTCTGTGAGGTTGTATTTTGCAGCCATTTCCATAAGAGAAAATTACAGATGTCTTACTTAAGTTGTAATACTCCCCATTTCTGTAATGGCACAAACACATCAATATCATAAGGATACTCATTCTTGAAATGAAAGTTATTTGAATCAATAAAATTGTAAAGTTCTCAATAACTTACTGGTTGAAATCCTAAATGGATTTGGAGGGAGGAGGGCATGTTCTAGCAGTCAAGAAATACACAGATAACTGTTCAGTCAGAAGTACAGAATTGATAAATATAATCGCAGTGGTTGTTACAAATACAGCTGCTCATCAGTTCGCCAGTGCAGCAGCCTTTCGTCTGGAAATGCTGAATCATTGAAACCAAAAGTTTTTAAGAATCCAGGGAAACCTGGAAGAGTGTTTCCTAACAAAACTGGCTAAATGCGCAGCCAGGGAGAGCTTCCAAGGCAGACAGTCAGAGCGCTCATCTGGGAAATTCAGGTTTCTGCTCTGCCTGGTTCACAGTCAGAGGGCAAAGCGAGACCTTGCTTTTCCCAGAGGACCCGCAGGACCAGCAAGTCACTGGATTTGCAGGAATTCTCTTTCTGTTTCGGGTGGTAAGTGTAGACTTAACTCTGATGTATGTTGAGATAAAACATACATACTGGTTTTTAAGCACATGTATCTTAAAAAAACTTTCCTGCTGGAACAGTGAACAAACACAGCAGCAGTTCCTGGTGTTGTGTCATTTTACTGTTGAAAAAGAAAATGAAGGCCACTCTATAGGGAAAAATCATCTAAATCCATTAAAAACAGACAGTCTCAGCTCAATTGAGTGATGTTACTAAAATGCCTATCCCCTCAGCACAAAAAGCAATAACCAGGAAACAACAAGGTCAGATATTATGCTCTTCATCCCTTTCACTTGCTAGAAAACACTTTCACCTTCTGCTAGTTTCCTTCCATAATCACAGCCAGGACCTTTCGGTCTGGAAAGGGTGGGATCTTGGCTGCCGTGCTGCATGGCTGCATGTTGATGTGCTGTGCTGATGTGTAATCATTTACGTACTGCATACTTCCATACGCAATTCCATAGGCACAAGTACTACATATTAAGTAACATAACAACTTGTAAAGGGCAGAGAGAAAAAACACTGTTCTGGACTTGGTTCTTAGAAGAGGAGTTGGAGAATTAAAATAGCAAAAGAACATCTATACAGTGATGTCAGAATAATTGTGATGCATTTCTCAGGATGACGGTATGAGTGTTGTCTCTAGGATATGCTGAGAGGATAATAGGAAGGAACATAAGAGCATTCCTGTTTCTGAATCTTGAGGAAAACATAGCCCTAAGTAAAACTACCACATAAATAAGGTCTTAAGTAACTCTTGTATGAGAAACTGAGTAAAAATAAAGATGTTATATTCCATGTAAAAAATAGTTTCAAAATTACTTGACCAGAGAAAATACTAATTCTTATAAACGGAATATCTCTTAGGAATTTTGCTGAAATAAATAGATTCCTAAAATGAGGATTCGTGTCTTTATTTGACATTTGTCCCGACTCCTCATCAATCCTTTTGGGCAAAGCCAGAATCGAGTTATAAAAGTCAACCTTCTCTCCGCAGTTTAATCATTTGCAAATTATCATTCTTACTGATAGTGTTCATAATAATCTACTTGTGTAAGCATGTGTACATTCCACTGAATGCATTTTGCCAGTTATGTGTATGTTTCATTTAGGATGATTAGGAATTGCAGAAGTAAGTCCTGGGTTGAGTGTTCTGTGAAAGTTCTACGAAATGTTTGGCTTGTCTTCGTGCAAGCATATATATAGAAATAAAGATATAGCTTACATTCTTCTCATGTAGTACTGTGGCTAAATTGAGAAAAATGTGGGGTTTAGCTGCAGCTGAATTTTGCTTTGTATTGTATTAAATAGAGCTGACTTTTGAAGTGGCAGGTCAAAAGGGGAAGAATAATTTGATGGTAAATAATTACAGAATTTTTTTAATTCGTATTTTAAACGTGAAATTAAGTTTGGCAGTAGGAACAAAACATAATATATATGTTTTGGCTTTTAGCATTAGTAACACAGACTATTGTGTACAGTCATTCTTTGTCATTTCTAGTGTTACAAAATCGAGGAACATTTTTTAATTTCACTAATGATGATACAAATTGGTAAGTGAATAAGACTATTCCAGAACCAGTGAAGGGAACCTTCAGGTGACTGTCACCAGAAGTTACATATTGCTTATCAGCTACGGGGTTTTTTTTCTTTTGCAATGCATTCTTATCTTCCCTTATTTTTGAAGACATACAGCATGCATTGGTTAAGAAGAGAAATGTTAATTTTCAGCTGAAAAAACACCTGAATCCTGATAATAGCCGTTCAAGTGTATTGCTAGACTTCAATAAGCAATCTCTGCAACAGGTTGTCAATAGATTTTTATTTTTTTTCTTGCTTTATTGATTAATTGGAAAGAAGGAAAGAAGGATTACCTTGAACAGTTTTAATGAAATTGGAAGTTACAGTAGGGAGTGTCTATTTAGACAAAGTCTAAGCATACCTTAAAGTCCAATCAACTGAATGGAGTTACACTATAATATGTGAGCTAAGGTAAAGCTTACTCTAGAAACCCATAGTGTAGGGAGAGCAGAACACTACAGATACCAAATGTTTGGGTTTGTTGGGGTTTTTTTCACAGAGAGCACTGATAAGTGTCATAGGCAGAAATGCATGTAGACCTTTCAGGTGCTTGCAACTAGAGCTCTTTCATTAATGTCATTTTTTTTCTGCCTCATGTCAATAGAGGAAAGATGAAGATGGGTAACTCTTGCGCTAGATCTCTTGAGATCCAACACCCTTTTTCATGTTATCAGCCATGCCAATTCCACAGGACCGATGGCACCTATGAACTCTTCTCCCTTAGTTACTGTAAGGGTGATGCTTAGGGTGGGCGCTGAGGCTGGTTCACAGAGCAAAGATTCAGTTTCATGATGAATGTTGGAAATCATGGAATGCCCAATTTTTTACTGTATTATTCTCTCTATTTTAGCTATTGCAGATTTGCTCCTTTCCTTATCAGCAAGAAAACAGAGTTGTGACATGCTGTACAAGGTTAATTGGATGTTCATAAAATTGCAAAGGAATAGGAAAACAAGTTTTCAGTGACTGCATTCAATCTAGCATATTCTGAGAAGTTTTCACTTGTATTTTACTGTTCTTTTGTTTTCTCCTTGACACTTTGCATTGTTAAAATCTGAAGAGAAACCATTGTAACCAAACTTGTACATTTGTTTCCCCCCTCCCCATTGAAATGGGTAATCAGAATATGTTCCTTAAATTACTTTATCACTTTGTGAAACGTACATCAAAATGCATTTCCTTGGGCTTTGATATTGGGCTCTCATTGTCTTACAGCCATTTCAACCTATTTATAAGCCTGGTTTTATACCAGGTTTTGTTACTTGATTATTTGTCACGGTGCTATTTAAACTATCTGCTACAGATTTTTAGTGAGTTGTACACATTGATATGGTTCAAGTGAAACACTTTTCACATTAAAACTCTACGTTGATTGAGAGGTCTTTATGATTTCAGAAATTGAATGAAGAAAAGAAATATTTTTGAATCCCAGAAAAAAAATATTTTAAAATCACTCTTTTATGTAATACTTTTTTGCAAAATACTGCAGAAGTCACAAAACAGCATCAGTCAGGGCATTTTAATAATTGCTAGAGGGTCAGGTCAGCTGTGATGGTTGTAAATTCTTATCAAGTGAAAAGATTAGTTATTAAAGCTGACCTTTTTTCCTTCAAGTTTCAGAAGTTCCTCTTAAGAATGCTTAATTTCCTGTTAGGAATATTCCCACCACCACCACCACCTTACTCAGATTATTTGGAATGCTTTATTTCTCTCCAAACTCCCTCTCCCTGCTCCCTCCCCTCCTAGCTGTATAGTGGAAAAGATAACCAGGTGGTTTGGGGTTTTTTTTAAAAAAAAAAAAGAAGTCTCCACTATTCCTCTTGTTAGAGGAAGCTGCTTTTTAACAGTGCATCAAGTAAAATCATGTTGAAAACTGTATTGCTTGAGAGCTAGCGTGTTAAGGAGTTCCCCACCTGAGAAGACCTCTAGTGATTTTCTACAGCTTGACTGGAAGGTCAGAGTCTTTTGCTCAGGAATATGCCTATATCTGCACCTGGAGTCCTCACTGTCGTTGTGTATTGTAGCCTTCCCGTGCAGAGCTGCAGGACTCCCTACCCCGAACTGCGGCACTGTGGCAGAGCCTGCCTGGTTCTCCACACGCTATGGCAGCACCATTGATCAGTCCATTATGGGTTTACTTGTGCTGTCTGCATGGAGAGCACATTGCTCAGCTTCTTGTGTCTGCCTGGTCCGTCTCCCTTTGGGCATCAGATGGGTTGTATCAGCATCCCTAGTCCTGAGATGAGCCTGTGGAGCTATAGCAGTTAACGCTAGGTGATAGTATGAACCTACTTGCTAGCTGGTACAACAGATCTGTTAAATAACTGTTAAAAAGGCTAGATCTCATCCATATCATAGGGGCTTTACCAATATGAGAGAAATGAAATTTTCTGGAGGTTGAAATACGCCACTGATTCAAAACTTCAGTGCTGCTTAACTGTGGAACCTAAACCTAAACGCTTTCCTGAGAAGTGTTTCAAAAATTGCCCCTTCTCTAAAGATGGGGGAATGTTGTGTCTGATACAAATTGGAGTACAGTCATGTTCTCCAGGAAATTTCTCAGAGAGGGCACATATGTAGATCTAGGAAGATTTTTCCCCAGAACCTGTACTGTAGTTTTTTTTAAAAAAAAAAAAAGTAAACCAAACCTGGACAAAAACAGTCATTGTAGTGAGCATGTTCCCATCCCAGGTTCTTCTCTCTTCTGGAGGATTTCCTGAGCCAAAGTCAGATGCTTGTAAGGTTCTTGCTGCTCCTTCAGCTCTCCTTGTTGGTGGCTTCTCCTCCAGATACAAAGAAATCTTGCCCCCACAGTGCCCGCCTTATTTCTGTTTCTTTGTTCTCTGTCACACATGCTACACTTTTCATCAAGTAGCCAGCAAGAAGCTTCACTTTACAGCTTCTGCGCCTTTTGTCAGGCAGAATCCCCGGTTAAGCAATCTTCCACTCCCTGGGATGTTTCTGTCAGAAAAACTGATCTGTCCTTGGCAATAGCTATTTATTTTTGTCATAGTACTCCACAGTCAAAGTGTTATGACTCTCTTCATTAGCCTGTTGCCCATAGTTTCAGTGGTTTTGGGAATCTGGCTCAAATATATAAAGTTTAATATCAAAAATATTTCATAAGCAGAACTTGTTTTTCCAAACAATCTCCAAAACCCATTATTGCTACATTTGAAACTTCCTTAGGTAGTTTGTTAGGGTTATTGCATGGAAATTTGCAAGCAAACTCACATGCACTGTGTGTTTTCTCGTAATTTATATGGTTATAATTGCTTTTTAGATTTGCATGTTAGTCATCTTGGGATAAATTCAAATGTTGAGGCCTATTAATCCAGCTTAATGAAGTAACTATGGTTTGGTGATATTCTAAGGAGTTTTTTAGTGGTTTTTATTTAGAATTAACTTCTCTTATTTCTTTCAGCCTCTTAAATATGTTACTAATTGTTCTGTTCCTTGACATATAAGTCTGTCTTCCAAATACTGTTGTATCTGCTTGGAGATCCTCTCGTACTCATTTGAGACCGTGTAGCTATGATGGGACACCATGTCAGTGTGAAAGTCTCTCCCTATTGAAAAGCCAAAGATTTTGTGTTTTGGTTGGTTGGGTTTGGAAGGGTTTTTGTATTGTTTGTGGTTTGTTGGTTTTAGAAACATACATATTTTGAAAGCAGGTTCAGGGGCTAGTTTGTCAGTGACAAGGGATGTGGCAGAAATATTCTCAGTTCGTACTTGTACTGTTCTTGAGTTGCAAAAAAACCATAAAAGCCAGCAGTATACTTAACCTACTCATGTTGAATACACCAACAGGGACTTGTATAATTCCTGTCCAAAGAGTTACCCAGTTGTTCAGTCCAAATTGCCTTCATGAACAGGCATTTCCAGTAGTGTACTGTACTTCTGGCAACATAATTTGCAGTCTGTTATTTGTGTTGAATACCAAAATAGATGTGGTGTTACAGAAAACATTTTCAAAAAAATCCTAACAATGGTATGGCAAATTCATAGAGCGCACGGTTGAAACTGTTCAGTTAAATGAAAAAGTAAGGTGGGGCACTGGAACTGACTGCCCTGATAGAATATTTAATAGTTTTCAGCTGATAGAACAGTTAATAAAATAGATAGTAATATACTGGGTTTTCCCTCTTGTTATCGTTTCTGGGGTGATATAGTTACCGGCTTATTTTTTAGAATAATTTATAAACAGAAGCCTCAAAGTCAGAGCAAATAAAACTCTTGAAAAAAAAGTCAAAAACATGCTATATCTCTTTCAGCAAACAGTTAAGTTATATGCTGGCAAAGATGCATTGGGACTTGGTTATATGCTTGCCCTAGCTCTCTGAGTGATTTAAGCAAGATACATAATCCCAGATAAATTTAACCATCCAAAAAGTCATTGTAATGATTTAGGATACAGCTGTGACGTGCTTGTGAAGTACTTTGTGACCTGTGCCTAAGAGTCATTTTGGAAGTGCACGCAAGTTTTTCTTGCAGTTTATACTTAGCAAAAGCTATGGAAAACAGTTGTTTTCCATGGAATGTCTGTGTAGAACTTACTGCTTAAATAACTTACTGAAAATAGATTAATTTTTTTTCTTCATCCTAAGAAGTCCAAGTTGTTATGTAAAGCCAGAGAGAATGGGATCAGTTGTTACGTTATTTAGTGCTGTATTTGATTTATCTTTGTTAAAGGTTTTGACTCTGAATCAAGTAAAACGTAGCCTGTTCGGATGCACCGAGTTATGTTTTCCTTAGGCACTGTCGGTGTCCAGACTTGGTCAGGACACCCCATCCCTGTGGTGTTCCCACCTCTCACCTACTTCTCATGCTGGCCCCAGCTGGGCCACCCCAAGACTGAGGCAGGTAGCGAGGGTGTCTGTGCAGATCACTGCCTACCCTGGGACAGCGGCCCTTGGAAAGGTGGGGTTAGGATTTTCAGGGACCTGCTGCATGTGGGCAATCACCCCTTGTGGTGGTTGTGTGTCTCCAGGGAAATTTCTCCAGGAGTAGCCTCTCTGTCGTCCTCTGGCTCGGGCATTCTGGTGGTTTGGCATGACAGCGTGGGAGCCCTGGGTGAGACAACAGGTGCCTGGTTTGTTTTACAAGCCATTAGGGAAAAGTCAGGGCATCCACAAATAAAGTGCGTCTTTTGCTTCTGAGACTTTTATGATGTTAGTGCAGGCACTAAGTACTCTGGTTGTGGAAGGGCAGATTGGATGTTGATATGCAAATAAGTGTGTTAATCATACATGTGCTAATTTTAAATATATGTTTTATTTCTGTTAGATTTTTATTAAAGTCTGATGAGTAGCAAAGTAAAGACGAACGAAAATTTTCAATTTTTACTTAATGTTTTATCAAACTAACTCTAAGATGGATGTGAATACTTTCATGTTTTATGACATGTAATCTAATGATACAGTCATACAGCAGCTGTTTTCTGTGAGGTGCGTTAGATAATCTGTGGGTTTTCTAACTTAGGTCCTGGTAATTTTATCTTTCAGTTTGCTAAGAATATTATGAGCAGATACCGTTACAGTTGCTACACAAGAATACAGTGTGATATAGCAGTAAATTACATTTGGGAGTTGCTAATGTGGTTATAAATCTGCAAACAGAAGATTTCCAAGGTGATGGTTTGAGACTGCATTTTAGAATGTACCAATTTTATACTGCACTAAAGGAGAGTAAATGTATATATACAGAAGGATGTGTTAATTGTACTTAAAGTTGCTATTGGAATTTCTTGATTTAAATTAGTGATCAAGTACATAAAGTTCAGTAACATTTGAAAATCGGTAACTGTGGATTATGTCTGCAAAGAGATATATTTTGAGGACTAAAATTTAACAAGGACCAATTATTTTTATATATGCCTATATAAAAAAAGTATATACATATAAAATAGAACTTGCAAGATGTACTGATGAGGGAGCTTGACAGATGTCACCATTTCACTGAAAAGTTTAATAAACATTTTATTCTAGTCACAGGGAGCATAATTATGAAATTGTGATACCAGTGGAATTATATCTCTTAAGTTAAATTCATATATACTTGCCAGTGTATCTGTGTTGATGGATCAAAGTACCATAGCTATGTATTCTGACCAAAGTAGCTTTTCCACATCATAATCATGCTTTTTTTTTGAATGATGCAGTTAAGCTATCAGAAGCTCAGTCCTATCAAATACTTGCATTCACACTAAGTTTTTGCTCCTACACTGCTGTTATTTCACAGGTACAAATTTCTCACACACCAATCAGGTGTAATTATTCTGGCCAGACTTCATGATATACAATTCCTCCCTGCCTCCAAGCAGGGAAAAAAAAAAAAACCCACAACCAACCGTTTACAGCTTTGCTGTAAAAATTCTTGGTTTTTTTAATAAATAAAGACTCTATTCTTGTGGCTGTTACCTAACAAAGTTACCTATTTTACTTCAAAGATTGCATTTATTTACTGATACTCCTTCATACCTTTGTAGTCCTTTTTCTCCATAAAGAAGATGAAATTTTTCTGTGCAATTCTGTGGCTTAGTCTTTTTAGGAACTTAATGCAGTTTTCCTTTTGGAAATGTTCAGTTCATTCAGCATACCTGAAGCCAGCTGATAGGAGCCACTTGGTATTTTTGATGAACAGTTATGTTCATTTAAGTTAGTTCAGTTAGCCATCTAATCTTTAGCATCTATTTTAGAAAGAACCTTTGTAATTTATACAATTAAAATGTAGCAAATACAAAATACATATCCTGGTTGTCTGTTGCTTTACCAAAAAACACTTCACATCTCTTGAATCCTGTTAGCCAGTTTACTCCAGTAGAAGCAGATATGTTTATCTTGTCACTTGCTTCTAAAGGGAAAAGTTTTTCAGCGTTCTCTTGATAATAATGTATCTTTTAGTTTACCAGCTCATACCATTAGAAGTATATCTAGTAATGAACCAGACAGTAATTATGTGTTAAGGGAGTGTTGGTGTTGACTTGTCATTTATAAGCGTATAATAAACAGATGTGATCATAGATCAATTGTTGATAATAGACAACTATATGCTATTTTAAGTTTTCCTTGCACACCTACATTTTTTCTTTATGCATGCTGGATTCTGTAGCTATTGGTGATCACCTGGGGCAGCATGATTGCTCTCTTGTTTCTACTAGAAATGTATAAATAAGGGTTTGATAGATGTCCACAGCAGTCACCATCAACAGAAGTTTAAGACTGCTGTTGCACTAAAATGCTGTTTTAAGGAGCAAGAGTTTTTGCTAAGTTTTTAATAATTGTTCAGGGGAGACCAGCAGTATGCTCAGGCTGTGTTGAGAGGACAGTTCTGCCAACCTGCTCACCAAAAGCAAATGATGGTACTTGGCCAGTGCCTGTTTCAAGACGTTGGTTTGTATTAGCCTTGACACAGCACCAGCATTTAGGCTCCAACCTATCCTGGTTGGTCAAGTCAGTGCTTGAAAAGCCTTGCCTCATCTGTGATGTCTGGAGTTGCTGATGGCTATTGGAGCCTTGCATGAGACTTCTAGTTTGTGTACGTAAGTGATAAAAGCATCAGAAGGTTCAAATTAACTTTGGGGTCCCATTGCACCAGGTGCCTGAGGATGCAAAAGCAAAATGTCCTCTAACCTTGCTGAGATTTGCTGCAGGTATACAGCCTGTATGTGCTCAGTGCAGAGCCTTTTTGTGGGGGACGCCATCTGTTGCTGAAGGACACAGCTAAATACTAGTCTGCCTGGGTAAACATTAAGAAACTGGAAATAGTATAAATACAGTGCATTGGAGATCCAATTAATTAAAATACTTATTTATTCTCTATCAGATTTCATGACAGTTTCTAAAAAGTCAGTGAATGTGTTAGAGAATTAACTTATATTTTGATAATTATTTCTGAGTGACAAAAATCGTAGTTTGTATAGGGAAAGTGGGTGTCCTTTACTTTTGAATAGGAAAGTCACAAAACTCCATTATGTGGATCATCATTCTCATGTGAAGATCACTGCTCTTTATCCACATTTTTTTATAGTTTCTTGTAAAGAAACCTGTGTGAAAAATTAGCACTCTTAACAAAAGGATAGTAGGCAGAAGGCTTTATTATTTAGTTCCCATTTTAAGTGCAACATAAATACAGTTTCGAAGCGGGATCCTGTAGAAAGCGAATCCTGAAAGCAAAGTTTTCAAGTGCATTTCCTCATCTTACTGTCCACTCACATGGAGGGAGCAGCTGCATGGTGCTTAGTTCGCCAGCTGGGCTTAAACCACAACACTTAAAAACTGAATATGTCATGAGGTTATCTGTATAAATAGCTTAAAATTGTGTATCAGATGTTTAATTAAATTACATTGCATTAAAAATAAAAACTTGAGCTTTAAAGGGTAGATAAGAAAGCCACAACTTGAAAACAGAAACAACTTTATATGAGGAAAACATTTATTTTAACCAAAAGCGTGACCGATCGAATAGCTGGTTGGAGTCTCAAGTTCTCCAAATCAATACCAGTTCTATTTTTGCAGGAAATTAAACAGCTTTTCCTTTTTACGCTTAAAAAATTTTATTTTGCTTTAAATATAGATATTCTCCAGATATATTGAACTATTTCACAGTGTTAAGATTTGAACTTGCTACAACTGATAAAGAATTTCACTTTTGGTGGTTAGGTACATTTTCTGGTTTAACTGCAGAAAAAGTCTTTGATGGAAATAATGAAGAAGGCTCTTTCCCTTGCTAGTGAAATGCATTTTAACTTGGAAAATTAAAAAAAAATATGGGTCAATAAACAATGGATCAGTGGGCATGTAGAGAGGAAGTTTGGTATGTATTTGTTTAATTAAAACTAACTACTGGTAATTTTCTACCTTCAGTTTTTGAAAGTTTGTGGTTGCTTAAAGCCTATATTCCACAGCACTCACAGGATCCTTCAAGGAGACATTTAGAGTCGGGAATAGCGTGTATGTATCCGTAGCCCAGCCATATCTTCTCTTTCAGTCATTCACAGGAAGCGAGAGATCTGGAAAAAACTGCAGAATGGTGTTTCCCTAGAAATTTAGAATGATTGCTGCTGGAAGAAGTTATTTCTCTGTTTCACTTTAGAGTCAGTTGGTTGGGTTTTGTCGCAGAAGGCAACAAAAGTCTTTGTCTGAATTGTCTTCTCATTGTTTCAAGGCCTTTCTCACAATTTGCACCTGCCTGGCTGAGGTTTTCTCTCCATATCCAACTGAACTGAGTTAGTTCACATTTTTCTTCTGCCAGGTATAACGTCCAGTAGCTCATTTCTGTTTATGTACAACTAGCCATCTCGTGTGGAGGTTGCCGACGGCCCAGTGGTGGCTCTGCCAGGCTCTATGGCATGAGTAGTGTCTGCAGGAAGCTGGGAGAGAAGGTGCAGGGAGGCTCCTTGGGGACTTCCATGGTGGTCTTGCCTCAGTTGCTGCAGGCTAGGGGTGCCCAGTACCAGTGACTTCAAACTCACTAGTCCTGTGTTTTATCTCAGTAGGCAATACTTCAGCTGGTAGCAGTTTGATGTTAATTAATCCAAAGAAATTTATTTCCTACCATTTCTGAGATGAGCGTGGATCATTTCCTTCTGTTTAAGGAGCTCTGGAAATATTTGCCTTTTAAACTGAGGGAATTACCTGGTTTTATTATTTCACTCAATTCAATTACTTTATCTCATGTCCCTGCTTCAACATCATGTATTGAGATTCATTAACAGTTCTTTGGCAGTCACAAGACACCAATCATCTGTTTACAATATTGATCAGCAGCTTTCGTGTTAGATTACATTTGAAGTGAGAAATTATCCTGCAGCGAATAGTAAATACAAGACTGGGAAAAAGCTAGCTCAAGCTGTATAAAGTAGGCTTTTTTCAGGTGCTCTGGAAGCATCTGCATCCCAATAAGCCAGACAGACCCTCTTAACAACTTCCAGCTCTGAAATTCCAACAGAATATCCCATCCACAAATTGCTCATTGTCTCTGGTCACCTATATTCATAAAAATAGTGATTTCTATTCCTACAGATAGAGATTTCTGTTGACTTCTAGGCAGTTTCTGAGTTGTGAGAATATTTATGGGCTAATAAAAAATACCAGGGTTCTGATGCCTCAGCAATTCCATTTGTTACTCTGTATATACATTCTTTTTATATTATATATAATAGGATGTTATTATCTTTGTTTTTCCAAATGACGTACTTTGCAGAATGGAAATTAAGAACTAAACACTAGGAATTAAAATCTTACTTTTCTGAAGTCAGTAGCTAATGATTTCTGGGGCTCATCAGCACTAGATTCATGGGGGCTAGAACTAGGAGAATATATAAAACATGGCCAAGATTTACTTAAGAATCTGCGGACTTTTCAGAGCTTTATTAAGATGCCTTAGTCTTACTTAATAATAAGATAAAGTAGCTCTGTATCTATAAAAGTTGTGAGCACATGCCTTCAAACAAATGGGGTTTCTTGGAGGTGTATTACTTTCAGATAGTCAAAATTACTAGTTCCTGCAGGTTTATCCACAGTCGTTTCCCAGAACAGCTCTTAAAGGCAACAGCCATCAGATAGAGAAGACAAAAAGTTTCTCCTTTGGAATCCTTATTCATATACTTATATCTACATTTGTGGTTGTTAATTTCCAAAAATTTGTTTGCTAAAACTCAGTTTAGTCACAAAGGTATAATAAAGATTTGTATTTCCTTTTCCTACTATTATAAATATTTCAGAATGAATAAGTTACTGTGTTGAAGCTAGTTCAGGTTTTGCACATGGATGAGGACAGGAAAAAAGTGTCAAAGAAGAGAGATAAAACTGAAGGAATTAGACAAAACTTGTGCAGAGGAGTAGGAGGCTAAATAGATCTGGCAGCAGCAGGCTGACTTTTCCATTACTTTCCAATTTAATTATGAGAGTTGCTTAAGTTGTGGATGCTGCCTGTTAGTCACATGATGTTGCCTGCATTTATTTCCGAATCAAATCTATAAAAGGAAATGAGAGTTCTCTGTCCTTGCAAACCTCTTGTCTGGTAGGAAATCACTTACAAATAATAAAGTGCATACCAGAGCATGAAATAGTTCCTTGATGTATGACCTTCAAAACTGGTTTAAGGAAAACAGTTGAAGCTGTGAGTAGTAGAAACTTTTCATACTGGAAGAATTACAGACTGCAGGCTGGTGTACTTTCAGCTCTCTGTACGGTTGTCTTCACTATAAAACTGCATTTACAGAGTGGCAAAGGTTCCCTATGGGCAGGAGAGCTGCCTGGGGACAGCGGAGAGTTGCATCCCTCAGCTCTGTACTCCACCGGTCTGACTTTGCAGGGGGTATCCCCACCATCTGAGTAACGAAAACCGAGGCAGACTTGTCAGAAGGGCTGAGAGCACCACAGGAGTAACTTGCATAGGGGGTCAAGTTCTCATCATCAAAAGGTGACAAAGTGCACATTTAGCTCTATATCTTCAAAGCAGTGGGTAAGAATTAACTACACGATTTTCAGTACCCAGTGAAATAATAATCCACCAAAGGATGTCAGGTTTTTTTACTGATTTGTGGCATGTAAAAGACGACTGCCTTACAGCCAATAAGAAATGTGACATGATACAGTACTACTCAAGATTTAAAATGGCAGGGGATTCAGAACCAACTCTGCCATGTTACAGCATGTAAGTTATTATTGTTGGCTTGTGTTTTGGAAAAAAAAAAACAAAACGACTTGGTAATTTTTCCTGCTGTGAAATGCCTGAAGTTTACCAAGTCATGATACAGGTCCTATAGCAGTACTTCTCGCTCCCGTAACAGTCCCTTCATCAGGGATTGCAGAGTAGTTTGAACATACTCACTAACTGGACATTATATTGATTTATAAGAAAATGAAGTATGATGTTTATTGCAGTTTGTTACACGGAGTCCCAGGAGTTGAATAATTGCAGAACCAGAAGCAGTAACGAAACTGCTGTGGGTTGATTTGCCATCCTCTACTCTGAATGGACTCTGCTCTGTCTAGTCTTGCCTAATTAGATGAAGATTCAAATTTTGACATACAGAATCTGTACACTTTTGCAGTGCCATTATGGCTTTTAATAAACAAACAGCAAGCAAACATCTCTTAGTACAGGTGACACTTGGATTATGTGTTTTTCAGTATTTTTTCTAGTTTGAAAGCTCAGTGCTCTACAAAGACAACTGTTACCAGCATCTTGATCACAGGGATAGAACACCTGCTACCAAAAAGTTGTGACATATTTCTGATTCTTCTATTTGGTCAGTACCATCTCATGCTCTGCTATCATCTGAGGTCCCCAAAACATTCTCCTTGAGAGAATTATAACAGTACTTACCTTTTTCTTTTCACGAGTATTGCAGAAATGCAAAGGGCAGTAATGCTGCAGGGTTGTGTAGCACACCTGTAATCACTTTCACAAATAATTGGAGAAGTTTGGGGGGTTTTTTGAATGAAAAGCTTTATGTGCATTCAGGGAGAGGTCCTAACATAGACGAAACCAAAATACCTTCAAGGAAAAGAATGTGTGTGAGCTTTGCATCCTCAGCACAACACATTTTTTTAGGCACTCTGTACACTAAGTAATTTGCTTAAGTTATTTCTCCTGCTTTCTTTAGCAGAGAGCTAGATGGCCCCCTCAAAATAGCAGGTAGGCAGCAGCATTCAGAGATATGTGATGGCAGACCAAAAGTTGAAATAGGCAGTTAAAATGGAAACTAGAATTGAAAATTAAATCAGAGGTTTTTGTTTTAAGTATAATAACAGCTTCATTGTCTAGATCGGGGGGGAAGCAACTCTTTAATAAGTAGTGAAGAAAAATATGGAGCTGCTCTTTGACTTACAATGCATTTTTATCTTCAAAGCTTATCCACAGTGCTGACCCCAAAATATTGTGAGAGCACAAAATTATGTTGGTTTTGGTTTGGGTTTTTTTTCCTGGTATGATCTAAAGAACTTTCAGGCCTTTTTTTTTTAGTGTTTGACACATAGGAGTTTAAAAAATATATTAATATATTTCTCAGACTTTGTAGGTGAGTTCTGTGGTCTATGAAAGTGAACTTGTTGATTTCAATAATACAAGACAGCAGATGGAACATGTTTCTAGCAGGCAGAAACAGAACTGCTAAGGCAATCAGGCTGATAACTGTACACACTTCTTGGAAATGCAGTGTAGAGTAAGAGCTTAAAAGTCAAGTCACAAAAATAGTTCAAGAAAGGGACGTAGAATGTGCTGTGCAGGTTGCACTTCTGGTTTTTCAACGAGCTCCACAATTTGTATGTTTTGCCTAGATGCGGTAGCTACATAAAAATGGTGATTTTATACTTTTATAAATGCTGTTTGTTTCCCCAACTTCTTTCCTTACACTTCCAAGTTGGATAAGATTCTCCTAGGAGTTAACAAACTAACTGTTTTCTCAGCGCATAAGACACCCCAACACAAGTGTGTTCTGTGAAGGTGGTATTTACCATCCTCCTGTGTTCAGTTCTAATGAACTGAGGTTACACTTGGTGCAGACTGATCATGCCATTGAGGCTGTTGCCTCCAGCCTAAAAAAGGCAAAACAAGCCCGATGAACAGGGAGAAAAGGTAAATCTGGATGTATTACTCTAACTCTGTTTGATAGATCCAAAGTTAGGTTTTAGTGAAGGGTTAGAGGCCAAACTGCTACTTTGCTTATCAGAATGAGTCACTAACTAGCAAAGTAATTGCATTGATTATTGCACACCCACAAATTACAACAGAAAATACCTTGCACGGGGTGGAGGTTGTACTTTTCCTAAAGGTTTCCGTATAATTAATGTACTGTAAGTGCTGGTGCATTAGAAACATCTGAACCCTACTGTTAAGCATGGTCCTTGCATGCCAGTTGACCACTCCTACGTGGTTTCAGTGTTTCTCATGCTATTGCTTGGGTGCTAATGAAGGTTTTGATGCCACTGCTGTTGGAAAAATACAAGTCATGTTCTGTTTTTGTTTTTAGATTGTAACTCTGTTTGCCCATCTTTGTTGCGGGCACTAGGAGTTTAGGCAGCTATACCTACAGCAAAACAGCTCCCTTGTTAGGCACAACATTTCATAAAGGATTAAGAAGTGGAGCTGGCTGAGCCATAGGGGACACTTTTGTCTCATAAACAACAGGCTGATTATCAAGAGACTGTACTTGTTTGTGGAAGAGGTAACAGAGCAGGCTTCCTTCCCTCTTGGGTCTTACCTGGTACTTCACTCCATAATTTCTGCATTAAATCCATTTAAAAATGTTTATTACTACAGTTTACAGTTGCACTCATAGATGTTTGGGGGTGACGAGTATTTTTAATAGAAGTTTAGTTGCTACACTTGGTACAAGCAAACCAGTAATAATTGGAAGCACTGAGGCAAGTTGTTGCTCACGGGTCTGTGTTGGATTTCTTGTAACATCAGCTTACAACTGCCTCCTTTCAACACTGGGTTAAGATCCAAGTTTAAAGACAGGCTTTCAAATTTAAGATTGCCTGTGCGGACCCTCTATATACAAGACTATGCAGGTAGCTTCTTAGCTTTTTTCTATGCGGCCCTGAATCTTGCATTGCAGAGAAAAGTCTGCGCAATGGAAAATATATACTATACAAAAAGTTGCAATAAAAGGTCGGTTGTTTGACTTGAATTCATCTCCCTACTGTCTACCTGATTTGTTGCATAGTTAGAAGTACCTTTTTTTTATTCTCGTCATTCACCCTGAAGCCCCAGGTACTATTCCCTCAAGTTTATTCACTCAGCAAGTTTGCATTATCAATTTCATTTTACATTGTTTATAGTATTACTATAGACTCTTAAAACAAAAAGCAGATTTTTGATCTTTGCTACATAGTAAAAAATCTTAGGGGTTGGATTATATTATGTTGAAATGCCATGCGTATCTTATAGAAAGATAGTCATATGTGGTTTAAAGGCTTCAAGAGACTGAGAAACTACTATGTATAGCAGTACCATCCTGTGTGGAGATTCAGAGATGCTTATATAGGGTAAGCAATGATGGTAGACCATAGAAATACCCAATATACTGGGATGTGTTAGTAGCCTCCACAGAGCAAAGTGGTTTTCTTCCTTTGACCAGATTTGTAGTTCTCTATTATTAGATTATATTGTTATTATTATATATCATTATGTTTAGAAACACAGAGGTTTTTCTCTGTTGGTTTTTTCTTCCCCCTTCATTCTTAGCAGTTCTCTTGTAAAGAAAGTTAAAGAAGAACCCAGTCACAACAGCAGTGTTTGGAAACTTTGTCTCTGATTCCAAATGCACAAGTTTTAAATTAATGAGAAAATTAATACTGAGAAAAAAACAGAACCTAATGGATACAGGAGTGCAACTCTTAAATTTAAGTTGCTCAAATCGTAATCTGATGCAGCAAATAGAGACTTTAGAGGCTTGCAAGGGAGTTGTGGAGCCGCAAAAGTAGCTTTTGCTTTATCCTGGTAAATTCCAGGGTTTAATTGGCTGAAATATAAACATTTTAAAATTGTCATTCTTCTGTTACTTTACATGGCTTATGCTGCAAAACCCAACGGAATACTGATACGCTAATCGCATTCGTGGCATCTGTTGCAGCCAGCATGGCAGCAGCCCCCCCCCATGCTTCCCCTCCCCGACACCCCCAGCGGCCGCAAAGCTTTCTGGAGCATGACGGGGGAGCTTGGCTGAGCGTCCCTTCACCCAAGCTTCCATTCCCCTCTGGTCATCCCCCAGGCATCACATGGAAAAGGACTTCCTCACAGCTCTCTGGGAAGTTCAGAGTCCTTCCTCCTACTCATCTCTCCCAGACCACGTTGCTGCCCACCCTCCCCTGTAACAGCACATCCTGCTGCTTGCTGTTGCTGCCAACGCTCAGCAGCTTGGGCGGCAGGCTGATGGATCCAGTTCAGTTTTGACCTCCAATGTGGTGCACGGAAAAGGGTGTTTAAAAGGATGCTGTTTGAATTGCAGAGCCAAACGTAACAGTTAAAAAACCCTGAAGGTGGTTCGCCTCTGCAACCTTAATTTGACTCCGCTGGATATCATCCTTACGTTTTTAGTGTTAACCATCAGTTGTTACTCTTTTATTCCACAAAACTTTTCCATGGTTGAGTGGATGGGAAACTCGGATTGCCTGTGTACCTCTGCCCTGTGCGTGGGGAAGTACATGGAAGGGGGGTGCACCCCACTCAGTAGGGGGGCACATACCTCCCTTCCCTTATGAATTCTGTGGATCATCTTGCACTGCAGTCATTCTTGGGAGTTTGGAAGGTGTTAGGGTGGGATTTTTAATCCATTGTCCAATTTACTTCTTATTTGGTTAAGTAAGTGAGAGAAGTAGTAGTAACTGAAATTCAGAATAGAAGTGATGGCTTCATTTCATACCCACAGTGGCAGAACTATGGAAATGTGTAACCTGTGCTACTTCAGGCTGATCAGATAGCTTTCATCTGTGGTGGTTTAGATGAGAATGTCTTACAGTCCTGAAGCTTCGGAGAATAAGAGGGTGAATTTTCGCTTGAGGGAGATCCATCGTATTTCACATTGCTCTAAGCAACTGTTTCCAGGTTTACAATATATTAACAGAAGAAATATGTGGAATAGAAAATACAGCGGAGTCTTCCTCATCCTGGTTTCTGGGAGACTGAAAGGTGACATGAGGATAGCTATTAAACGTATGCTCCATCTGGAAGGAAGACAGAGAGGAATCTTAATAGAATAAAAATTGTGTTCCTGGCCTAACATGAACTTTTGTGGTTTGTAAAGCAATTAGATTAAAAGTTCTTTTTCCAAAATGCATAAAGATTTGTTCATGAAGATATGTCATTGTTTAATCATCACTAATATTTATTCCCAGTTTAGGCAGCTGAAAACTGAAACAAGTCCATTGTTTAGCTACTTGAAAATTTTTTGTAGGAGTTATAAGGGGGAGGAGGTTTCTAAGGTAACCTACCAATAAATAAGTTTATTTCCAAAATAGGGAAAATTAAATTTCAAGAACATGCTGTAACTTCTAGTAGGACAAAGTTGAAAAACAGTGCTTTGAGACTTAGCTGTAGTGCAGTTGTGTTTGTTATCTGTATAGGTTTCTTGGAATGTTTTGTATACGAATATATTCCCTCCTTTTTTTTCAACCTAAAAATATTACCTTGGAATAGGTGAGTAAAAATATTTCTACAAGACCTTTTTAAAATGTAGTGAAAATACAGTACTGTTTACATCAGTGATATCAGCTTAGGGTGTTTCTGCATTTATTACATCTTAACTTACTTTGTTCAGGGGAAAAAAAAGGAATCATAACCTGCTTATGTCATTTCATGATTTTTAGATGATGAATGAATATTCATGTTTAGCAAAAATTACCTGCTAGTGAAGAGGAGGCTCAGGAATCCAGAGCTGAGTTTTTTGGATTATCTCTGGAAGAATGGAAAATTTCCAGATAATCTTACATTAATAAATATTTGAGATGTTGTCTGTCACATCTTCATTTTGATCACATCAAAATTTTGGTATTGTATAGTCTAATGATCGCTATAAATTCTTAGGTAACTGATGTAAATTGACGTGTGTAATGCATGAGACCTGTAACTCGTGAGACCTGAGGCATCGTCATTTACGTCTCTAATGCTCTAATTAAAATACTACATCAAAAATATATTAATTTTTTTATTTTATATGTATATTAATAGGTGCCACTATTTATATGCCTCTGTCCCTAAGGAAGAGTTTGGGTGAAACAGCTCTGGTTTGTTTAATGTTTATAGGCGTGTCATGATGTAGGTGGTTTTCTGCTTTCAGGCATAATACGTTATTCCTGATTTCTCTTCAGTATACTGAATATTTTTAGTAGATTTTGGTGACATTCATCGGGTAGATAGAGGTCAGCTGCATGTGCTTGCAAACCAAGTGCATCAGATGCTCCTAGTGATTTTCCATGTCCCTGTTTTCTCCTGTCCTAGTGGAAGTTTCTTAAGGGACCTGGCTTGTGAGTTTTAAGAGCTTCTGAAAGGCTACTTTCCAGAAGTCAGACCCTTAAGAAAATCTTAGTTTGGCCATCTCAGAACGTAGGCTGCTACGGTCACAACTTACTCGTACAACCTCGTTTGTGTTGGACTGACCTAAAGTGATGTTTTGTATGTAGTTCCCCACCCCCCAGAAACATTAACTGAAAAGTTTTAGCCCATCTTCCTTTATCAGCTGGAGCAAATCTGAATTCTCTGCCCTTTGGATTACCATGTCTCTCCGCCAGGACAGGCACTGCCAGGTGTGGCTGCAGCCCCGAGGATGCTGCGGCCCCAAGGACAGGTGCTGCAGTGCAGGCTCAGCCCAAAGCCCGCACCTTGGTTAGCCCACCAAGTGCCTGCTTGCACACAAGGTGGCCACGATGTGGCCATGGCCTGAGGAAGAGGTGACAAGCACTGGGGTCTATAGGAGTGAGTCACAGGGAGCAGTTGCTGGAAGGCTGGTCAGGCAGAAGGGGCTTGGTGGCTGAGGCTGATGCTGATGTTGTCCTGCAGTGGAGAGTGGGTTGGGATCCAGGCGTGTTTGGCATATATGAGCAGGATCCTTCTCTATGCTTGACCGTGGGCAGTGGGAGCCTTCAGCAGCTGAGGAGGAAAAACAGTGAAGAACTTAGAGCAGACAAGAAAGGGGTTAAAACCAAGTGTGAAAAGTTGGATCATGGTACCTGGTGTCTTGAAATGAAGCAGGATTTTTCTGGAAGGCTTTAGTCACCTGGGAAAGAAGGATCGGGTAGCTGTGTGGGAGGCAATTTGCAGGCAAGTGTACTCCTCTGCAGTAGATCGGTACATTTTAATGAGGTAAGTATATTTGCTCTGTTTTATAGGATTTGCTTTGGACTAGAAGTCTGGAAGTCGTTTTAAATAGACCGCTTTGAGATATAATGGTCAGGTGGAAATATTTGAAGCATATAATATGGAAACCCTGTATTTACAACATATTTGTAGGGTCTCAGAAGCTGAGCTGAAAAGATTGCCTCTTTCCCAGAAGAGATCTTTAAGAGTAAATAAAGCTTATACAGAGGATGTAAAAACAGATGTAAAGTTAGAAACTACTGTATCTATGCAATTTTATTTACTTACTTATTTACATCTGCAGCCATCTCTCAATCCAGCCAGCCCCTCAGGAAAGGATGCTTTCACACTGACATCCTTCTCCTCTTCCCGTCCCCTTCCCGTAGGCTCCGTGGGGCTGAATGGGGCCATTTTTTAGATGTAGGTTCCCCTCAGAGATGGCTTTCTGGGTGGGTGGGAATTCCTACCCACCAGTGGTGGGAAAGGGAAGGCAGCCATGGTGTGCTCGGCCTCCACACTCACAGCAGCGAGTGCCTGCAGGAGGAACAGCTGAGGTTGTGCGTTGCTGTACATGCACCCTCCAAAGGGATGGGAGAGCTGCGTCCTTTTGCATTGGGACCCTGACACTTACCCAGAGCTCGCTCTTTCCATTGAGAAGGCAACGCATTTCTTTGGACAAAGATGCCACCGAGTGAGGTGCATTCAGCTGATGCCCTAAATATTCATCAAGCATAAGCTTCGAGCTTGAGTATTCCATATTTTCTGGTATATATCATTCTGACTTTTCCAGTTCTGTTTCTTGTAGTCATGCTCTCTGTTATGTGTGTCTGCTTTCTCCTTCTACTAATTTAGTTTGATATCTTACCCTTTCTTGAGCTTGTTTTTTCTTTCCTTCTAGTGTTGGAACAGAGAGTTTATAACAGCTGTAGCATAACTTCAAAAGGTGGACCTGCAGTGTTTTAAATAACCATTACATAAGTCATAAAATAACAAAGACAAAATAAACATGTCCTCACAACAGTGAAGAAATAAATTCCATGGGCAGTATAAGTGTCTGCCAATCTCTAGTATTGCTTCCTCTCTTCTTTCGAGATTTGCTGTGCAGGTTTTTCACGTGTGCTTTAAGATCTCCTTTTCTCTAAAGTTTTTAAAACTTCTTGAAGAATGGATTTTTCTCTATATATACGTCATGTGCAATATAGTTGAAAGAAAAAAGCCTTTCTGGGGTTACTCAGGACCTCTATTGCCATGTTCAAAGCTTAACTAAGTAATTTTCAGTACTAGTTTGTTCTGAAAGTCTTGTCTTCTTTTTTGCCTCTCCCAAAAGACATGGCCAGCAGTTCACAAGCAGTTGCTGAGGAGCAGGGTATCACCTTTTGGGGCACCTCACGGGGGTGGTGTGTGGGGTTAGGAAACACATACAGAGTAAAAGTTAATTCGTTGTACTGCCAAGATCTTCCGTTACAAAATTTGTCTTTTGAGAGACGCTTTTAATCCTCGAGAAAGATGGGAGGGACTGGCAAACAATTTCATAAAGTTTCAGAATTCAGATATTTACACAACATTTTGATGGGATCATGAAGTGCATGGTGGTATTCCACCCATTTTACATAGCCGAACTGAGCTGTGGAAAAGCAGTTTGTTAGGTTTCACAGATTTATGACTGACCAAAGGACTCTGATGGTGCAGTAGCATGTTGACGTGTTAAGAGGTGACACACAACTTCAGTGTTTACGTTGATGTACTACTTCAACAATTTATCTTGAAGGATGAAAGACTCAGACATATAGTAAAGGAGATAGTAATCTGTCTAACCATTCTTCATTTCATTTTAGAAGCTGTAGCTGGAAAAACTCAGTTACAGTTTGACTTACCAGTAACGATACAACATAAAACGGACTCCCAGCTTTAAAACAAGCTTGAGCATGTGAAGCTCTGCAGCAGGGGCTGGAGGAGCAGAGGAGCTGGCAGGCAGGGTCGGACCTGCCATCTGCATATGTGCATTTTATGCAACAGGTCTGTGGCTTCACTGTCACCAAGGACGGCTTTGATGCCTCTTTCAAATAATTCTGAAATAAGCTTGCTGGCAGGTATTTCTGGACTGGATTGCCTGGGATAGCTGCTAGGAAAAGCACTTTGTGCCAGGCAGCTGCTTGGAGGCAGTGGTGTTGAACAAAGACTGAAAGTCTTGCAATCCAGTTATTATATTGTATGAGAAAATGCCAAGCAGCAGAAAGTTGTGTTTTTCAGGAAAAATTACCCAATCTTTTTAAAGTTAGAGAAAGCTTCCCTTTCCCTAGGAAGCTAATGTTTATAAGCTGAGCAGCTTTTTGCATCACCTTTATACCTCTTCCATGACAGAAGCATAAATTCAGTTGACAATTAGGTGAACATACTTCTAAGTAACATTTGTACTTGCAGTAAATTTTATATGTGGGCTAGCATGAATTTTGAAGACAGACTTCATTACATGTCATGTACTGAAAACTGTCCACAGCCATATGTTCAGTATATTTTACAACAATTTTTCTAATGAATGTTTATTGCTTTCCCTCTTTAAAGGTGTAATCTATCATTCTGCAAAGGTATGAAACAGGAAGGTTGTGGGAAAGGAGTAACACATACTGATGGGGATTGAAAAGATCGAGAAATGTTCTCTTACTAGTTGCATTTCTTATTTTCAGGAATTCTTTGAACATGCAAAAAAGCTCTGGGATGATGAAGGCGTAAAGGCATGCTTCGAGAGGTCAAACGAATATCAGCTGATTGACTGTGCACAGTAGTAAGTATTTCTTTTTATGGACTTAATAGCCAACAATGTAATCATATATAACAAATTAGAAAATATATTTATGTTAGCAAGATCTCAGAGTTTTGCAGTGCAGCGATTAACGTTTTTATTCTCTGTATAGGCTGAGCATGTATAGCAGAAGTAATTGATTGTTTTATCATAGTTTGCCATTATTATAAAACTAAATACTCTGCCTCAAATCTTTCACAGCTAATAAAGTATGAAAACATCAAATTAAATAATTTTAAATAACTTTATTCCATTCAAAATGGATTTATATAAAATCATTTTGATTGAAACTATTAAGTTTGAAAAATGTAGAGCCAATCTAAGGAAAATGCTTTGGTTTAAATTCTGAGACCAAGATAGCACTGAAATTGCTCAGTTTTCACATTCCATTAGAGCTTCTGAGATTATCTGAGATTATTACCTAACTGCATGCAAACCTGCATTACTAATATATTGGGGGGGGGGGGGGGGGGAAATGGTTAGCAGTATTTAATTAAAGATAGTAGTACATTTGGTATTCATATAACATCAAGAGAAGTGGTGCATGTACGTGTAACACAGTCATAATCCTTGAACTGTTTCATCTGATTGGAACTGTTCTGAAAAGAGTTGTGTAGTAGATTGTGAAGGTGCAAATCATAAATACATAGTACATTGATGAAAAACAGATTCATCGGGAAATAGTCCATTAACATGCCATGGCTACAAAACTCAGCTATCCTTAGTAATAACCCAACTCTGAATCAGACTTTGATCAAAAACATACATTTCATGTGTATTGTATATGTTACAGAATATTATATTATAGATATTCAGCTGCTATTGCAAAACCATATTCTTACCGTTGCTATGTGATTAGGGTTTGCAGAGAACACACTCCAGTGTGTTATGATTTGTCTAATTGGCAGTATGGTCAGCAGCAATGGCACAAGTCTGTTGTAGCACTCAGTGGTTTGTTTTTCTGTGTTCTCTGCTCTTGGTGCCAATGCTGAAGCAGAGAAAACGGGCCGTGCCGCTGAAGGACTTGTCACGCTTCTGCCACAATGGGGAATTTCAATGCTGTGGGTCATAGTTCCTTTTCCCTCTTTCCAGACCACTTTTGGGAAAGAGAAGGATCCCGTTATGATTCAGCAGCAGCAGCACATGGAAGTGAGGGAGTATTGCTATGTGTAGGAACAAATGCATTTGACCTCAGTGGGCTGGATTTATGAAAACTGGGGCATTTGCTCAGAGTGGGTAGAAATTAAAGCGGTGTTTGTACACAAAAAGAATGAGAAAGGTGTCCTGAATTGTCATCCCTAGGTTTCCCCTCTGCCCTCACATACCACTCCTGCCATGATACAGATGTGATCTATGCTTGCTGAAAAGTCCGGACTGACTGTTTATGATATCTGTTAATACACTCAAAGAAGACATCTGACCAAGAAAATAGAATAATGACATGTATTTGAAATAAACTAATATAAAACATACTTTACTGATCAGTAAAGGGTGATGTGTCTCCCAGTCCTACTTTAGAAAACAGTGCTGAGAGGGCCGGGCAAAAAAGGAAGACACTGAATTATAGTATTAGTGGTCCTGTGTGTTCCCTTAAAAAAATGACGCCTGGCTTTGAGGAGAACAGGAATGTTTAAGTCTTATGTTATGTCCAAAACCAAAACACAAATGGAGGAAAGAATGGATCTAGAATAAAGTCCACTGTCCTGAAACATAAAACTAAATCCTACTACCTCTTTTCCTAAAAAAAGAAAGATTATTGGGCTTTTTTCTATGTATCTGCCCTCTGTATGTTCTAACTGGCTGTCTTTTTCTTTATTCTGAGATTATTTATTATAGTAGTGAATACAAAATTTGCATAATTATTCACCCTCAAGACAATTTATGAAATAGTATCTGATATTTAAATACCCCTTGAGTGTATCGGTGCTTTCCATTCCATGATTTACCTGAAAATGTAACAGCTAAGTGAGTTATCCACATTTACAAGCCTTCAGTCTTAGAGCAGAGGCTTGAAACTAAGGAACAGCCATGTCATTGATCTGATCAAACAGCCTTTTTCTCACCACAAGTATTGATGGTGTAAAGTGAAGTGTAACCTTAACAGAACGAAGATGCTAAAAATATATCCAACTTTTATTATCTGCCCCTCCCTCATTCCCTGAAAATTAAAATGGTACTAATAGAGTCAATGAAAAGGAGATCTGAAAGTTGTTGCGTCTTTGCTGCACACGTGTGTTTATATATTGCAGAGTAACTGTACTTGTGTTACCCTGAAGAACATGTCGGTACCAGCACTGGATGGACCTTATTCAGAGTGGGGGGGTCATCGCCTTGTGACTGACAGAACCTGTGAGACTAGTTAGAAATACAATTCCGATACACATTTAAATTTTCTTATATGTGCTAGGAAAATACTAGCTGTGAGGTGCTGCCTTTCTGGCTCAGCAGGGGTGGATGGCATTTCTCTCAGAACCTGTCCATGATCATCTTGAACTGGTAAAGGAAAAAAGGGAAGGAGTGTAATGCAGATATGCAGGCTTACTGTGGGATTTTGAAACATCTGCAGTGTTTTCATTACACTGGCTTTGGGAGAAAGTATCCCACGCCATCAGCTAAATCCTAATCTTTTACTTGATAGTGAAGAAAGAACATTATCAGTAGGTCACCACTAATTTTTCTGCTTAAAAAAAATACCACAAAGCAAAACCAAAAAACTCCCCATGTGTTAAAAATATCATTGGGCTACAAGTTGGGTGGCTGACTTAAAATACTGAAAAGCATTATTAGCAAATTATAATGTCAGCAGCCAAACTTGGTGACAGTTAAGTGAGTTACAAATACAGTGTATTTTGGAATAGTTTAATTTGGCTACAGTACAGAGCTTCTGTATTTTTAAAACTTAACCTAATTTTCTTTATTACTGTGGGAGAAATATTTGGCTGGAAATAGAGGTAGTAGAAAGACGCAAAGGCAAATGTTTTATTTACATTAGGCCTGAAAGTTGCTTTTCCTTGATCTTTAATGTTCTTTTAAATTACCAGGGTACTGTTCCTTCACAGAAATGAGGGTGAAGGCCTGCTTGCCAGACCATTTTAATATTCTTATATGACTCTCCATGTATGTGCACTTCTTCTAAGTGTCTTATTGGTACATCGTGTGGTATTTGTAACAAATACGAATCTGTGACCAAGTCAGAGGTCAGACCTTGCGGTTTGACAGTGGTAAATGTGTCATAAGCAAAGATCTGAATTTTTCTTTATCACTAACTACAAAGATACTTATCTAAGGCTTAGAGGGAAAAGTGTTGCATGGCCATCAGCCATATTTTTTTCCTTAGTGACCTTCATATATTTCTTCAAGATTAATATCATAAAACCAGCAGGTTATTGTTTTCCCTGCCTCCTGATTTAATATTTCTTTTAAGTTATATTTAAAGTTTAATTTAAAAAAATATATATTTAATTTGAAAAGTTGATTCGATTTAGTTGTGTCCCCATTTGGCTTATCTAGATTTCAGCAGGTTGCTTTTGTTTATGATGATAAATCTTACACCTTACTTTGGTTAACTTGAACTTACTTTGAACAACTAATTATGTCTATATTCACATGGTTTATATTCAGCAAATTCTAGGTCTATAACGGACTTTCAGATTGTGATCTAGTGCTGTCTTCGCATTGAACTGTCTAGTATATAAATAATAGACCAGAATATGTTCATTAAAAAAATTCTTGTAATTCTAGGAGTTTTCTAAAAGCTAAATAGTTTCCTATAAGATGCAGCAGGAGTTTTCTAAAAGCTAAATAGTTTCCTATAAGATGCAGCAGGAGTTTTCTAAAAGCTAAATAGTTTCCTGTAAGATTTCAGTTTCTTTGTACTAGTTACCAAATGCCCAAATTATATTGTATCCGTGGAAGGGAACTGCAAAGCAAACTTCTATGAATGTAGAACAGATCAAAATGAAAAAAAGTCCAGGTGTGATGGCTTTCCTTTAAAAAAAGACCCAGGAAAAGAATTGATGAGTTGATTATGTTTCTTCATAAATTTAAGTAAATTAATTTATTTGGCAATGAAGAGGTATAACATTTCCTTTTAACTAATAGCATACCATGAGATAGAGTTACAGGTTGTAGCCACCTGTTCGGTGTTATGTATGTATTGACTTCGCCCTAATGCAGGTGAAACGGTTTCTGTATTATAAGCCCACTTTCTTCACTGCAAACCAAGCCATGTGCTAACTGGGGGCTGCTCTAGCAGTCCCAGAAAAGCCACTGAAGTTACTTTTTGCTTGGAAATCTGACACATGGGCCCACAGACAGCAGTGAAGTTGAAGATCTTTCCAGAATGCTTAAGGCATTGTTGTTGGGAAGGGGGGAAAAAAAACCCCAAACAACCAAAAAAAACCCCACCTACGTTCAGGTCTATTGGAAGGTTTCAGAGTTGAATTCTGTCTCCCATTGCATTCACACGAAACAACAGTGCATGCGTCCATAGGTGGCCCTAGCTGGAAGGGTTGTACTTCGGCTCACTGAATTCCTCAGTGTAGGAAGTAAACCAAGGATTTGAGGGAGCCCTGCCCTCAGCCAGCACTTTATCCAAGTTCGTATATCATTCTTCTTTCCCTGATAAAATATGCCACTTCTGATACACTTAAGTGTGAAAGCCTAAATTGCTCTCTATGCAAATATTTGGGCTAATAAAACTTGATTATGCAAGTTCGCAGGAAAGCAAACACAAGGGATGTGAGCTTGGCCAAAGAACTGAGCTAATATCCATGGAAAAGGCACACCTCAAGTTCTTTTTCTTCGCAGTTATTCTATCTTGGAGAAGGGTTTCAGCATGCTTCTGAGGTATCTGTCCTGCTATTAGGTGGAGTAATTAAAAAGAAAGTTCTCTGTGGTGTTTTTCACAGATTCAGTTCACATCAACTTCAAGATGTGAGAAAACAGATGTTTTTTTCTCTACAGCAGCACTTCTGACTTTCCTTGTGCTCTTCTAGATGTAAGGTTTAATTATTAGCATGGACATAGTCAACCCTCAATTCCTTCTTAAAATCTGAGGTCAGAAAACCTACCTTGGCATTATCTGCTTCTTGTGTCTACTGTGGCACTTCAGTCTGGTGTGTTGATATGTTCTTTCATCATAATGGATGGTGAATAGAA
The DNA here is from genome assembly GCF_023638135.1 of Falco biarmicus. Taxonomy (NCBI): domain Eukaryota; kingdom Metazoa; phylum Chordata; class Aves; order Falconiformes; family Falconidae; genus Falco; species Falco biarmicus. Next base: position 62,354,214 of record NC_079290.1, read on the forward strand.
TGTGGATGTATGTGTGATAAATTAAGGTAAACATACTGATTATAAGCTAGAGAATATTATTTTTCAAAGTGATTCTTTTTAAACTTGGCAACTGCTTATTAAATAGAGGAGAAATACATTTTACTTAGATGAGGAAAAGTATTAATTATAAATGTTTCGTTTAATGAAATTTGAAGAAATAAATTTTTGATGGCGATACAGGGAAACTGTAATAATATAATTTTCTTTCATCTAAAATTCTGTTCTCATTCATAATGAACAACTTGCTGTTGAGGACAAAGTTTCTGCATTTTCTTTTTAAGATGTTTCATGCATTCAAACTTTAAAAATTCATTCCATAAGTTAGAAGAAAATTTTGTTTAGTTAATTCATGTACAGGTTTTCTCCACTTACCGTGAATTAAACTATAGACCTTAACCAACCAGTAAATTGTTATTTAATGATAGAAAAAAAAAAAAAAAAAAAGAAGGGGTATAATTATAGATTAATTACTTTAGCCTTACTGATGAGTCTTCTTAAGCAGGGGTGGATGCCAGACAGGACAAAAGTCATTCTGCAGTGTGTAATGCTTAAATTTTTCACTGTTTACTGTCTAGTAGACCACACTCTTGAGAAGCAGAATTGCGGTTTCTTAAAATATGCACTGGGAATTCTCTGAAATAACCTTTTCATCTGTTGCTGTGATTATTTTTTGTTGTTGTTCCCCTTCTTGCTCTCACGAAAAAAATCATTAGACATAACCAGCTCGTTATCTTAATTTTGGTAATCAAAATGTGACCATGATGTTATAGTACTAGTAGTTAGAAGTACAAAAAATATAGAAGCAGCTGTAGAAACCCTCAAATGCCTTTGTATTTTCAGTTTGGAGGCAGTAGCAGTGTACCATTCACAAATAGCCAATACAACATACGGGCATGTACCTGCCTGTTTGAGCCACTTGAGTTCACAAATGCTCTCCATACCTAAAGAAGACAATAATATTTCTCAATTAAAAAGTAAGAGAGAAAATAGTTTATAAACACAGCACCCTCTCTGTCTTTTAAAAATGAATATGACAAATATTGTTACTATTAGTTAGTTACCAATGGAGAATCCTTTAATTCACCCTAGATGCGTTGCTCAAACATAAAATTGAACCATACATACATTTTCCCACAGACATATATGTGCATGATGGTCTGTGTTCTGCACTTTTAGAACAAGCAAAAATGTTGAAAATGTAAGGCATAAAACCACAAAATACTCCTTAAGCTTAATTTAAGGTAGTAATAGCATTTAAAGAACTAATGAAAGCTATGACAAGTGCATGAAAGTACACTTAGGCTCTTTTTAAGATGTTTTATTAGACATTCCTAGTTTCCTTTGAAAAATACAGCAAAGCTGACTTCAGTCTGTTGAGGAAAGAGTTCTTTCCTCCCTAGTCAACAAATTTTTCAGGTTTTCCTGAATGCCTGATGAATTTTTTTCTTAATTTTTTCCTGACTGTTTGCACACGTGGTGTAGTAGTAGGTGCAGGACACGTTAGTGTAACACAGCAACTCAGCCCCGTTTTGGAAATACGATCCATTAAGCAAGTTGGAGGATTGCAGAGAGGTCTGTCAGCTGAACTTGTCTGCATTTAGTTTTCTGTGTTAGTATCCTGTATTTAATGTGGAGATAAGTTTTTCCATGTGCCTTCTGCAGAGGTAAGCTGCAGACTTTCAGAGGCTGTTGCAATTGTATTTGCAATATGCACTTCAAGCACTTCTAGAGCCTGAGCAAAAGCTTGCTGAAGGACCAAGACACTCATCATCACCCTCAGTATACATGCTCTTAAAGCGTTAATATCCTTTAACACAAAGAAAGAGCATTCTGTTGCATTTATTATTAAAGAGAAAGGCTGTGTTTATTTTATATGACAGCAGCAAGGGCAGAAGTGAATAGGTACTGGTACAGGGCTGAGTCAGTGAACTGGCACAGTGGGTGTGTGACTGGTGAAGATGGCCAGAATCTGGGGTACTGAGCAGGGGGAAGGGAAGGCTTCTCTGTAGGACTGGACTTCATTGAGGGGCATTTTGTTTGCATTTTGTGTATTATACGTAATAGGAGGTCTTTTTAAAATATATGAACAGAAGATAACAAAGTTAATAAGCAGACTTTGAAAGGTGCCTTGGAAGTTGATGTCTATCTAGAGTACAGATAACTGCCAGTGAAGAGAACTTAAAACCTGTGTATTCCCAGCTAACAAGTCAAAAAAAGAGTAAAACAAACCATTACCTACAGTAATCATGCTGATACTGCTTAACTCCAGAAGTCCTGATTATGAATCATTGCTCAGCGTTAGCATCTCAAAACATCTTCAAACGAATTAAAACTGCAGATGCTGGTTATCTAGAATCTGCGTGCAGTATTTGTAAGTAGATTTCAGAAGGAAGCTGTAGGTCATGCTGTCAGTTCTGGTGTTATTTATATGCTGTTCTTGGTTTAGGGCTCATCTAGTGTATGCGTGGGAGAAAGAGTAAACTATGACCAAAGCCAGCTTCATTATATTGCAGGGAACATTAAGAGTCACTTACATTTACTCCACTTCTCCGGCTTATGTAGATTGATACAGAATTTAATTCAATCTGTTCATTTATGTGTGCATGTTCTTGGTGGAAGGGATTAGTTGGTTAAAGAATACATTAGCCTATTAATAAGTGTATCATTATGTAACAGAAATGTATTTAAATTTTTTTTCTGTGGGATTTATTTTTAGAATGCTTTAGAGAAAAGTATATCCCATATTCTGTTGCCTTAAACCTCACCTTGCCATAAACACTTGTTTATGTAATAAGTTTAATATAATACAACTGTATAATACCTTTAAGTTGTAGGCTTAGAGAAGAAACAAGAGCACTGAAAATTTAATGGCAGGTTGTATGGGATACTGTTAAATTATTTACACTTGGGCTTTGACTTTTCTTAAATGCCAAATGCATTTTTTTCACTTAGATGGTCTTTTTTCAAGTAGACAGTTTCATGCCACAGGATAAAGAAAGGTCAAGAGTCTTATGTCTTCCTTAAGGAACTACTCACTGGCCAGACTCTGTATACATGTGCTCCTCCACACTAATATATGTACACAGCCTTGTTTATGTTAGGATCTACAAGAAGCCAGGGTTTGGGTGGTGGTGTTTTTCTAAATTAAAGCTGCACCAACAGATTTGGGGGAAAAAAAAAAAAAACAGATAGTGGAATGCAGAAGTTAAGAAAATAAAATACAGCTTATACTGCGTTGGAAAAATGTAAAGGCTAAGCACCTATGCTTGAAAAAGAAATTTTACACCTCAGACTAAATAGAGTCATGGTATTTGTCAGTTTGGTTGTAATCCCAGTTTTAAAGTAAATCATACTGGGAGGCTAAGCAGTTTAAGGGTGTCTCTTTACTTCTTGTAATTAAGTTAAAGCTAATGTTGTTCATTTTAATACAAGACAACAATGATGCTGCCAGAATTTTTTAAAAGTTTATTTGACTTTAGAGAAACTTGTTTCAGTTTTGTCTGTTGTAAAAGTATTCTGTCCGATTTCATTAGAAATGTTTGTTATAATGGTGGGGTTTTACACAAAGTTTAATTTGGCCCTAAATTAAGTAGTGGAAGAGAAAATACATGTAAAATATATCAGTAGGCTTCCTGTTTAATAGACATTCCAAATAATTGTCTTCCAGAATAAAATTTGTGGAAGTTCATTTGTTCTAGAATCGGTTCAGAAATTAGTTTTTCCTCATTTTACTGCTCCCCTGACAATTGCTCTGTTTTTAATCAAAACAGAGACATGATCTTAGACATTATCATACTTAACTGCTAATGCAGGAAAAGGTGACTCTTGAAACCAGTTTTATAGGTTTTTTGAGAATATTTTTCAGATTTAGTTTTCTTTCATGAACATTACAGGGGAGATTGGGAATGGTTTGGGGGTTTTCAGATACTTTATCACAGAAATGAATTAGACTGAATATCAAAATAACATTTAACTACATTTTTCTGACCGAAGCCTGCTGATACGTTTCTTGACTCCCTGCGTGTGCCTCCTTCCCAGTTTTTGTCTTTGTGAAAGAAGGTTTCTCTGCCTTTCTTCTGGTTTAGAAGAATGTGTTTGGGGCTGGGAATATCTGCAGTCTGGATGTTGGCATCCTGAAAGTCCAGTGGTACAGATTTTGGATAATTATTGTTTATTAAGTTTCTTTCCAACCACATTGTGAAGAAGTTTAATGATCAGCATGGGTGTAGTTTCTTGGGCCCCACTTACCTATTGGCACAACTGTGTCAGACCTGTACTTGCCAATACTACTGCAGCAATTATTAAAAAATAGTTTGTTAAAGAGTGCTATTGCCACTAGGCTTGATTCTGTTCAGGGAATGTAGATGTAAGCTCTGCTGGTAAAGGAACTTATTTATCCGGTATGACTTTTATATTCATTGAGTTGGTTGGCCTACTACCTTACATTGTCAGGATCTTAGAAACTTTTTTTCAGCAAGTTTGCCATAAATTAGATTGTCTCCATGAAAAGACTGAATTCTACTTTGAAAAGCTTTTCTTTAAAGAGACATGCCAGTGAACAAACATTTTGCTACACTCTACAGAACGGGCAGGCTCAGGTACGAAGTATTCACAGGTCAATGTGGTCACTAGTTTTCCCTCAGTTTCATTTTTTATTAAGAACTACATGGAAGCCTTTTTATTCTGTTTTTTTGGGTTTTTGCAGGTTTTTTGCTTTGCGTTATTGCACCGGGTACTCACCTCTTTCCTCCATAGTTTGTAAGCAGCTGATGTCTGTAGGGTCTTACATCAGGGTGAGAGGTTCTACAGAGGAGGTTGTGGTGCACATCGCTTCCTGTCAGTGCCAATCAACACAGTCAAAAGTTTAGGATTTTTCCTGACAGTACTTCAAAAGTAATAATCAACAAATTATGTTATCTAAAAATCGCAAGGGTGAGTCCTCTATTAAAGCTTATTCTTGGAAATTGGTTAACTTATAAATACGCAATTCTGTACCTCTGGCAGGGCGCTCATCATAAGATACAGTATGTTGAAAGAATGATTATATGAAGATTAAAACTGATTTTAGGAATGCTCATAAACAAGTTACACCTATTTTGAGAATGAAAAGAAGAAAGGGAAGATTGTAGGTGGGTGAAGGTGATACATATGGGTTTACAAATGAAGCAAAGATAATAGAGCACTAAGTATTGTTAGGCAGGAATGCAGAGTCTTAAAGCACTGGACCAACGAGTAAACTTGGCTGGTAGTCTCTGATGTCTGCATAATGAAGGCAAATGTATAAATGTATGAGATTGCGCAGTGTTGAGGGGGGTTAACCTACATCCTGATGGAAGCAAGCAGAATGGATATGGGGGGAAAAAAATACCATCACATAAGATCCTGAAAACAACCAAAGAGAAACTGTGCTAGGGAGATCTTCTATTTCCACACCATATGAAGAGCACAGCTCAGATGAATGTTCAGAAACATGAGTAAATACATGGCTGCATTCCAAGCAGTTAGCTAGCCTGGCTAAAAGGCAGTTACAACAAATATTAGATAAGTATTGATACTGTGAAGTTACCAGAAATTTGTAGATGATGACCACAAAAAGTGAAATACAGAAAGAAATGCCTTTAACAACAAAAAAAAAAATAATCCAGCAAAAAATAATCTTCTATAGACATTCTCTTAATTTCTTTAGGAAGGGAGTAATTGAAGAACAGTTCCAAAATACTTAATCTTTTGAACACTTCAGCCTGTGTGATGAGCTTAAAACAAGTGTCTTTCTCCACAGGCAAGACAGGTTTCTTCATCTCATCTAGCCTCATTGTTCCAGTAGATGGGTATCTTTTTCACTAGTAGGCTAAGAGCACAACTACACTTTTTTCTGGAGGAAAAATAGAACAGGCTTTCCAAGTGAAAAGTCCCAGTTTCATTCTGCCTCTAATAGGCTTGATTGTCATTATCTGTTTTCTGTGGACCTCAGAGCACTGGGCTGGGGGTTTCTCTTGTAACAGGTGTGTCACTGTCCTCTTGGCCTGGAAAGTGGATAAGCCCACCACAAAAAGGATGGACAAGAACAGTGCTTTGTAGGCACAACACTCAGTATCTCCGTGTACTTCCACAGAAGTCCCTGAAAACCTGTGAAAGAGACCATGACTTTCAGAGGACTCACTGGCTTTCTCCAACTCTCGACATGTTAAGAACTGCTGATGTTTTATCAATTTTGTCCCTTAAAGTGGAGACAGAGGTATATCTTGCTATCACACTGTTTTTGAGAGATCTCAACATAAAAGCTGCTTTTTTTCTGGAGCTTTTTCACCTTACACATGTGCAACAGTTATTGCAACACTGGCTGGAAGTCTTCTGAGCAGAATCCCACATGTTTGGATATTATTTGCATTGTCCTTTTTCCTCTGTTCCAGTGCACCGACCTATGACTGACTTGTGGTCTTGATTGAAATTTGTTGGCTGATGTATTTCCCTTTCTTCTCTCCACTTACGAATAATATCTGCAGATCCGTTTCTTTGCTTTACCCTGTTTTGTTTTTTCATCGTTTTCTTCTTGACAGATTGATCATTTGCTATTGTACAGGCCTCTGGGCTCTGGAGGTGGGTAGTATGTCAGCTTGGTCAGTAACAGTGAGGTGACTTGGATATCTGCTTGGATATGTGAAGTTGCCTTATTCTATCTACAGCTCCCAAGCCTCCATTGACTTTTTTTTTTTTCTTTTGTGATTTCATACTTTCCTATTTTATGTAATCCACATAGGCAGAATTCAAGGCTATTCATTCAGACATTATCACATATCTGTAAAGACTAGAGAGCAGTGTAGCATTTTTCAATGGACTAAAGGCTTTGCATTTATACATTGAAGAATTCTTACATGTGATTCTTTTACTGCATCCTATTAAGGAACAGACCATTATCAGACCCATCTGACCTAACTTTGAAATTACCCTTAGTGTTTGTATTGTGTAGTGCGATTATATTTTTCTGTTGTTCATAACACAGTTGGGGGCTCTTTTCATTTGTCTGTAAAAAATATCTTGATAGGAGTCTTTTCTGCATACTTCTTATTGTATATAATTATATACTTTCTAGAATTCCGTTCTATCTGGCTCCTTCTTCATACTTTATCATGAAGGAGGAGAATATCATGTGTAGCTATTTGCTTGGTAAGTGCTAGATCTGGGCACACATAACAGAGAGGGCACCATTTCCAGAGGAACAACAGAATTGATTTTAGGGGGGAAAAAAGGGAGGAAAGAAGGGAAAAGACAACGTCTCATTTTAGACCAACTTTAGTAATGCAATCAGTACTCCATGTGTTTTGAAATGGTTCTGCTTTCTGCTAGGAGTCAGCTATAAATCCAGTAGGGAAATAATGGCAGATGGGAAAACTTGTGAGTGTTGTGGGCATTTGCAAACCCTTACCATATCCCTGCAAGGATTCAGAACAGTGCATTTGGCACTCTCAACCTACACTGCAAATTGTTTCCACAAGACAGTTCGTAACATAGCGGCAGAGAAGACTCCAAAGTCTTTACGTATGGTACCGTTTCACTTACAAAGGTATGCACTCATTTGATGTAATCAGACAAAGCATACCAACAGGAAAAAAAGGGGAGAAATGGGCGTTTCTTTCAGAACAGATGTTTTTATTTTTTACTAAATCCATTCTTGCTTCACAATACTCAAGTGAAAAGAGCCCATCTTTTTCATCATCAGAAACTCCCACTGAAATATGCTGGAAATTGCCAAATCTTGCACAGCGTGCATAAATATTCAAACTATTGACAAATCAATTATTAAGTTTTATATGCTTTTCTGCTTTTATATAGTTTAAAAGTAGGTAGGTAACATACCTCCTTCTCAGATGATGACAGCCTTGCAGAAATAAAGTAACAGATAGAACCTGGTTTCAGGAAACAAACTTCCTAGAACCATAATCCTTATTTATTTATGTGAAATACACTTTGTCTGTAAGAAACTACCTTTTCAACTGAAAGGAGCATTTTTCTTCCAATTATACAGCCTCAGTTGAAATTCCTAAGTCATAAAGTGCCCAGTTGGATGAAGCACTTCAGCACATTTTTGAGGAAAGTGAAAACTCCTCCTTTATTTCACTCTTGCTAAGAGGTGAAATAATCAAACTCTTAATTGTTTCGCAAAGTGGAAGTAGAAGAGGGCACTGAAATTAATCTTGTTTTTGTTATGCACTGGAGGCCAAAAAGGAGCATGAAGGAAAGAAAATATCATAGAATCATAGAATGGTTTGGGTTGGAAGGACCTTAAAAGATCCAAGCCCCCTGCCATGGCCAGGGACACCTTCCACTAGACCAGGTTTCTCAAAGCCCCATCCTGCCTGGCCTTGAACACTTCCAGGGATGGGGCATCCACAGCTTCTCTGGGAAACCTGGCCCAGTGCCTCACCACCCTCACAGTAAAGATTTTCTTCCTTATATCTAATCTAAATCTATCCTCTCTCACTTTAAAACCGTTCCCCCTTGTCTTATCTCTACAGGCCCTTGTAAGAAGTCCCTCTCCACCTTTCTTGTAGGCCCCCTTTACACACTAGAAGGCCGCTATATAGAGAATTGCATTAACTTTCAACCCTCTTAATACAGTAAAAGCAACAAAAATGCTTCCCATCAACAGTGGAAGACTGTTCAACATGGAAGACATGGCACAACAAGGATGACTGGCCATGCAGAAGAGGTGCTTCTCTTTGTTTGTGGCTTTTTTGTTCTGTGGTGGGGCTACAGGTTGGGTTTTGCACGCCTGCCTTGGAGCTGCTCACGTGTTTAAGCTCAAGACCTTTTTCAAAGCAACTCTTCTCTGTGTTAAATGTGATACAGTCGCAGGTATCCATTCAGACCTGTGACTCGCTCACCTGCATACCTTGTTCAGTGCTCTGAGCTAGAAGTGACTTACCAGTTGCAATCTTCTTCATTGAAAATTCCATATTTTTCCATATATACAGTAGTGTGAGCAACAGTGCATGTGTTAACACATGTGCAGGTAACACAGAATATTTCTCCCCCAGAGTCATGACTTCCAGATATGCCACCAACTTGAGAAGGTAAGGGGGGTCTGAAAATAAGCTGCTTTCCTTCCTCCGCCCTGCCTTGCTGCTGCTCTAAACGGGGCTCTGCGGTCTTAGTCTCTCTTCTTGCCTTCCAGTGCCCTGTAGCATTCCCTCCCCGAGGCATCGTTTAGTTTCCAACACGTAAATATTTCACAGATTATTTGGGGGTGATGGCTTTCAGAGGAGTATGATGAGATGTGGTATAGAGCCAAATCTGAAGCTTTTTACTGTAGTCAGGTAATGCCAGAGATACTCTGCACACCGTGAAACAAAGTACGGTGGTCCAGTATTGTGCATATTCCTAGAATATCGCAAGCAGCAGTGTTTCTCCATTTTAAAAACAAAAATCCTTCCAGGTCACTGCATGATCTGTTCTTGTGCAAGATTGAATTAGAGGTAAATTAGCTTTGGTTTCCTAGAAGGACTGTGCTCATGTTGCATTGTATTCTGTTCACAAAGCTGAAGGCTGATTTTTGCTCTGGTGGTGTAAGTTGTCTGATTATGGTAAGATAAAAAACAGTATGGAAGCTGTTTTTTCACTAATCTTATTTGATGGTTGGTTTTTACAGCAGGCTTGTTAGTAAGCCCGTTTAGCGAAATTATACAGGTTTGGGGATCTTTTGGCTATTCTAGTCGTAATACTCTGTTCTGTTTGAAGGATGGGACTACACTGGAGGCATTCTTCCTTCCCGCTCCCCAGCTCTCTCTCTTCTGAAAGTCGTGGCATGTTGCTTTGTGTTTTCCTTGTTGGTAGTTTGAGATATAGTCAGTTGCCTTTCTGAGGATCAGTCCAAAACTGCAATGCAGTACACAGTGATGTGAACGGCCTGTTGTCACCACTGGTTAAAGAAGCTGTGACACATCAGCAGTGGAGATGGAGGGGGGGGAATCAGCTTCTAGCTAGGAAAGCTACAATGGCAGTTGTATTGGGAAATCAGTGTTGTCTTGGTGTGTTGGGGTTTTTTGTTGGTTTTTTTTTATTGCCCAAATGTCGGTGTTTCTCAATAGCTTGCTCACAGGAATAGGAGTCAAGGGAATTCTCAATGTCCAAATCACCAAACATGTGCTATTGTTTGAATTCTTAATTTGTGAGCTGCTCGCAGCAGGCTGTAATCATGTAGCATGCTGATTTTTGGTATCTGTTATGTATTATTTCAGTTTCTTAGGACTTTTGTCTTCCTTATTTACATAGAGAAAGCCAAAGGGCTAACTAGATCAGGAAAAAGAGCTTCAAGATGCAGCTTTACTTGAGAATGCATTACCTGATTTGGCCTAGGGGTACTTTATCCATCTGTTTCAGTTTACCTGTCTGTGAAATAAAAAATAAAAATTTAAAAAAAAGGGATAGTGCCTTCCTTAAGACCTTGTAAAAGCTGTTACTGTGCTTGATATTAAAGGTTTCTGCAGAGGAGTCACAGGCTTTTCCAGTACAATACAGTCATAGGTATTGGTTTGTCTTTCTGACTGCTGTGAAATAATTGTTACTGCCACTCTTTGCCAAAGACATCGTTATTCTGTCTAGAAAGTATCAGCACAGCTTCATCACTTCCTGGAAAGTGTTTGGTGCAGTACAGATACAGTTCTGGTCCTTCTCAATTCTCTTTGTACAGCACATCAAATGAACTCTGCTCTGTTTTACTACAGCTTTAGATCAGACCAAATTATAAGTTTGTAAGAACTGGGATATGAATCCTAATAATCAGATTTAGTGAAAGTAAAATGAATGTGGCCAAAATCTTTCAGTTCCACTTCATAATTTAAATATTTTTCTATTTTGTTTAATATTAACAGATGCTTTCAAGTTTTTAGAGAAATATTTGCACTAGAATGAAGGACATAAGCAGCATAACTATCTTACCTAACCTGGCATGCACAGGTTGTTGCAAGATCCCTAAACAGGAGGCGAAAAGTCAGAAAGTGATTGAGGAACATTTTTCCCTGACCAGTTCAACTATTTGTCCACACTGGGAAAATACACTACATTGGAAAACCATTAGCCAACAGTTTTGTCTTTAATGTGCGCAAAGACCGCTGTGTAAATTGTGACCAATTCAGTCGTCATTAGTACCATTTTCCCTACCTATACTAACAGTAAAACTGTGTTCAGTAGTCAATGTGTTTTTACTGTGTGCCAAGCGTAGATGAAATCTGAGTTGTTCATTGTGAAATATGTACACCAAAGAGCTTTTAAATGTCTATGACTAATGTTAATGCTTATAGGACTGTCGGGAACAATGTAGATATTTATGTAGATATTTTCCAGTAATGACTTTGAGGTTTGTTTGCTTTCGTTTGTGTAAAACAAACACAGTACAGCCAGCCAAAGTTAGGATTCTTTGCTCCTCTTAATAAAAAGAGCGTCTTCTGTGGAGGATGATTTGGGAGGAGCCAAGCTAGATGATAAGAAAGCACCCAGGTGTGTTTAACTTGCCAGAGAATATTGTCTTGAGAAGGTTACCCAGTAGCTAGTTGAGGCTGCATTTCAGAAGCATCAGTGAAGGCAGCAGACCAGTGTAAGCGCTGTATCTCTTAGAAGAGTTCATGCAGGGGGCTATTTGCCATCAGTTTCCAGTGATCCAGCAGCCTAGGGAGAAAGTGACCATTCAGGGCTCTGAATTGTTAGATGCAATTATCTGTCCCTAAAACGGATAACACTGTATAATCTGTGGTTATTGCATTCAGAATAGATACAGAAAGGCATCTTTTCTTTTAATAAATACAGTGCAGGTAGGCAGTGTTTGAATGGAGTGTCCTTATGTGGGACTGACTGCTAAGATTATATATGCTGTTTGGCTTCCTGATGGTTAAATTACGTTACAATTTCTTCTGCCATCTGTCTGTTTTAGGCATGCTAAGCAATAGACCTAGATAGATTGTGCTTTACACAAAGGCTTGACTTTTTCTCTAAGGTTTTATTGGAAGAGGAGCATGAGAAGAATCGCACCCTTAATCAATATGGCTGCATCGATAAAAAGCCTCTTCCTAAGAGGGTTTCCCAGGAAGGCTTATCCTAGTGCAGACAAGGCCTGGGAGAAACACACTCAGTAATCTCCCCCACCCACAAGCTGTGGTGGGGATTTCTTGAATCCTTAGCAGTGGAGCAGCCCCCTTGCAGTCTCTCTCCACGTACCCAGTGCTGCTGCTCTCTCTGTGTCCAGCTTTTTGCCCCATCTACTGCAAACGGTACAGCAAAACCTTTCGGTTAGAGGAGATGATAGGACTTCCAGAACAAAAAGGGACTTTTCTTAAGAATCAAAAAGCCTGTCGTTAAAGCACAGACTGTTCCGTAGTTCAGAAATATCCTTTCTTTAAGCTGGCTTGTTCTTCTTTTCTATTTTTTTATTAGGTCTGTTTGTGAGCTGAACTTTAAAAATCTCTTTTGAGTGGCTTTGATTCTTACAGGGGAATCTGTTATGATGTAAGAATGCAAGCAGCATAGGGGTTCACTGTCGTATAATGCTTTATTGTCTTAAAATAAGTATTTTCTTCCAGTTGCCTAGGTTGGTAGTTGAAAACTGCTAGAGAAAGATCTACATATTTTATTTGTGATACGATGGAACTGGGAAGGAAAGCAATAAATAATGCTAACAGCTCTTAATGTAAAGTTGTTTTCCAGTGATGAGGCTTACACTGTTCTCTTTGTCATGCAGTGAGTAGTCCCAGCGTAAATCACATGTGTATTTAAGGTTCATGTTAGAGCAGTTCCCAGAGTTGTCACCAGATTTTCAACCGTCCTTGCTATTTTTACTGTGGATTTTCCAGCTGATATTTGGAGGCACTGCCCGTGTACTGTCTGCTTTGTGCACGTGTGGCAGTTAGCCCTCCTAAACAAACACATTTCTGAAATTCAAAGGTAACTCTACTAGGATAAGTTCTGAGGGTTAAAAGGTATAGCACAAATGGTAGTATGTTTGCATTACACAGTAAGTCTTTACAGGAGATACTGATTGCACATTGCACAGAGCTGCACCCACCAACATCGGTGTAATCCGCAAATATGCCATGTCTTTATTTTTAATCTCACAGCATGGTACGCTACACCGTGCATGCTGCATTGGCTTGCTTTTATTTTACTGCTTACAACATGTGAACTTGGGACAGGACTTAAGGCGTCCCTGCAGCTGGCACAGAAATGAAAGCCCTCAGGCCTGACTGGCACATCTGCTGTTGCAGCCCAGCTCTGGCCACGTTGTAGCTGCTGCTGCACCTTTTGTTCTGAGGAGTGGTCCCTGGGCCTCTGGCAGAACCAGACCCTGCCACCTAATCCCAAAGCTACAGTAAAAAATAACATTCTCTTTGTTGAGGAAACTTAAAATCACTTTGAAAACAATTCCTCACCCATCCTGGCACAAGTGATTAGAAGACTCGTGGCAATCCTTTCAAATTGCATGCATAGGTAGATTTGGTCTGTTTCTTGCCATACTTGAGCCTGAGATAAACTGAGGCATAGATTTGCAGTCAGTGAAGTCTTTCTTTGGCCCCGAAGGAAGGAGGTAGTTGGATATGTCTCTGTATCCCTTTGCTGCATCAACCCCAGCTCTGCAGCAGAAGACCAGATGGCCACAGGACGTGCTTTGTAGCTACAAGATAAATCTTATGACAAGCAATTTCCTTCCATCAGTTACGGACATATGCATAAAAATTTTGATTTTTTTCCTAATCAAAATAAAAGAATCCCTGAGAAGCTGTCTTTACAAGAAACACTGCTTAGCAGCTGGGAGAATGTGCTTCCCTTTTTTTAGTGCAGGGCAGCCAAAAAATTGTGGTTCTAAAAAAGTTGTAGTATTTGAGAAAGTACAAATCCGATCACATTTAATATAGAAGATCAGGATTGTCTTTTTCATCTGGACTTTGTAAGAAATGTGTAACTTTTGGATGATGCCTCCTGTCTGACCTGAGCTGGTGATGGGTGAGAAGTAACAGCCACCCCTCTAAGGAGTTATGAGAAACACTGGCATGTGCTGTGAAACCACTTAGAAATATAATAAGGCAAGGCAATGAATAGGATTAGAGAAATATGGAAGTTTGTAGAACTGGTGGCAGCGGTTGACCGCTTACATCCACCAGTGGATCTTGTTCGCAGGGGAAGCTGGAAGAAAGCTAGCTATTACTATGACTTTGTTTGCTCTAAAGGAAGAGGGCCCAACAGAAGGGAGCTTCAGATAGCAGTAGTGGGCATTTTGATGTATATTTTTAGTACAGCTAAGATAACGTTTCTGGAGTGTAGCTTATGTTTAAACTCTCATTTGGGGTTCTTGGTTTGTTTCAGTTTGTTTGGGTTTTTTTTATCAGCGCTTCCCATGCATTCTTTCTTTCCTTTCCCTGGCTTTTCTAGCTGCTGTTCTGGAGCAGCGTGCTTTTGTTTCAAGGTATTTGTAAACTTTTTTTTAAAAGTAGGTTTTAAATTGACTAAAAACATGCTATGTTCGATAATTGCTTATCCGTGTGAAGCTGGGTCAGTTTGCTTTCCAGCTTTTATTTTCATGGCCTGTATTTTGACAGCCTCATGCTTTTCTTTTCATTCAGCCAGAAGACAACAGATGCAATTAGCATTGCTTTAAATGTTTCTCACCTGACCAGGAAAGGTATGCATTAGAGACTGTGTCTGGTTTTCCTGGGATCTTTCGTGGCGTTGTACATGTATTTAGTGCACTGGGACAGTTTAGATAGTGCATCTGGCAACATCCATCCTAATTATTGTTGGGAATTAACTTTTCAAAGCTGAGAATTATAATTTAGGTTGTAGTGCATTTTTAGAGGCACATGTGAAAGGTGTGACCTGTCTTGTGTAGCTGTGGGTAGGTAGGAAAATGGTTTTGAAAAGCTTCCTGTATTGCCAACCATTTTATTCTTCAGAAGCAGGGGAGGAAAAAGGAAATAAAAAATGTAATCTGGCCATATTTAAAACATTGACGTGTTTGTCCTGCACATGGTGTTAGAAAATGAGGTATCTTAAAAGAACCAAGAATGCCTTTAGAGGTTGATATTTACGGTCATTTTCCTTCCCTTTATCAGTCACAGCATACTAGCTCGGAATCTAAGTAAGTAGTCAGCTGAATACACACATGGCGAGGTTATCTAATTTCTAGCTGCCTGCTTTGTTTATCAAGCACTTATGTAACGTTCCGAATTATATTAAGGCAGGGCCGAGCTTTGTATTCGCATGCTGTTATCCTAGCACCGATAGGAGAGACAGACAGAGCAGGGTGTAAGATGTTTAAAGTGATGGCTGCCTCTGCTCTCCCCTCTCCTGAGCTCCAGATACACACCCCATCTCTCTTCTGCTTTCTAGCAATTACAGTGCAAGGCTGCAGGACTTCATGCTTCACACTTACATCAGCAGCACAGTAGAGGCACAGAGCTGAGGCTGCAAAGGCAACAAGTGCCAGACTGTAAACATTGATTTGAAAGCTATCAAACTGATTTAGGGTTGGAGATAGACCAGCGTTTTTTCAATACATGTTTATAATTAAGAATGTAAACAGAATATCATGTTTATATGCCCCAGACACAAAAGGAGGCTTTTTAAAGCTCTGGTTTGAACTCCTTGAAAATAAATGGAGGCAACAGTTAGGGTAGAAAGGAAAATGACACTCCTGCAAGCATTAAATCATACCATTTCCTCGCTCTCTTCCTCTCCATCACACACAGTTGCATACAAAAACTGCTGCAGAGCTGCTATTTTTCATTCTTCTCTTAGACTATACCCTTTCTCTGAATGAGTATGCATACGACGGGGGTTTGTTTGTCCTTTTCTTTTCCCCATGGTGGGATGTGAAAAAAGGGCTTGACTAAAAGATGTATGGAAGTTAATAATTGTCCGTTCAATTAATGATATTTTAACAGTAACACAACACAGTGGTTTTTGTAAATAGGTTTATATAGACTCACTGTGACTATTAGTCATGTAACTCACAAGCAGCTAACTGTAGCCAGCTTAAACTGGTTTTGGGATTTCGTTGGAGTTTTTTGGTCAATAAATCATAACCTCTCTTGAGACTTATGAAAATTCCTTTTTAGCCATGGTAGTCGCTAAGTAATGTCCCTACTTGGATAACAGTTTAGATACCAGTCCTTAAATGCAGGGAGCCTTTCTGGACAAAGCCAGCCAGTGTATTTGCTGGGTTTTGCAAGATTAAACCCTTGAAATCTCTCTCTGCTTAAGCTGCTGATTGCCATCTGAAGTTTCTTTAACTTAAAAGCTTGTATCTGAAATAGAATCTGAATCCCAATTTCCTTATTGTCTTTATTACCCACCCTAAAAATTGTTAAAGAAAAACGGGCCTTCCTTTTCAGTTTTGGTATTTTTATTCATAACTTCAGTGTTCCTGTGTTCACAGATTTAAGCTATTAAACAAATAGTGCATTAATACAGATACCAGACTTAGGCCATCCCTGTTCCTGATCCAGTTTTCACTTGTAACTAGCTCCAGCTTAGCCGGTGACACTCCTAGCCATGGTGCTATGAATGAATATCTAAAAAAATCCACTTCAGCAAATTAAAACCCCTTCTTTTGTAGAAAGAAAAATAACCACTTACTTGAACTTACTTTGGTGTTTGAATTTTAATATAAACTTGGTTTTTTTTCAGAGAAAGATGTATGTCAGATTTGTGTTGAGATATGCACGCAAAATGCTGTTTCACACAGAGGCAGGTTTTGTGGCAAAGTTTGTAAAATCAGCATTTCTTGAAGGACATACTTACATGATGACTTTGATGGCACAATTGAGGAAGTTTATATAGAACATCTGAAAGCTGTTACAGCAAATGGGAGGTTTGTAATTTTACTTATTTGTAAACTAATTAAGAAAATCCCTATGGCACTTGCCCTAAAGAAGTGTGGGTGCTAGTAGCCCTTTATATGTTTCTGTTCTAAATTCTAGGCATTTTTACATAGCTTAGTCAAACTGTGCTACATTTTCAGTTAAGTTAGTGTTAACCACCTTAAAAATAAATGAAACATATTAAGCATTATCTTCTTTCTCCCTAACCGCCATTAACTGCAGGCTTAAATTTTACATTTTTGGTGATGCATTTCAAGAGGCTAAGTCAGATTAACAGCACAAGCTGCAAAACCGTACGTCGTTCACCCACTAACAGGGGCCTTCTTTTCTGTGAGTTTCCATAAATTAGATGTAGAGCCAAAGCAAGCGGTAGCTATTTTTAGTGCAGCAGCAGCAGCAGCAGCACTGCAGAACAGAAGCTGGCAGAGCATCACGTGTGTCAGGCTGAATCAAAGGGAGTATCCCAGCAATGTGCTGTAAACAAAACAAGGGCACTGTCAAAAAACAAGCTTCAGGTACCCAAAAAAACCAAATCAAAGCCTCACGCAAGAAGCAAATGCACCAACTTACCAACTGTGTTTCTTAGGAGATTTTCCTATTTTGCAAACACAGGAGTGTAATAAGAATTCTGCATTTCCTGGTGTCCCACTATTCACTTGATGCAGTCCTTACCTCTGGGCATTTTTTTTTTTTAAATCTATTTTTCGGCCTGTATCTTTTATCAAGTGTAATTGTTGTCTGAAGATACATAAACATAGCAAAAGCAGATGCAACTCTTTGTAGAGCCACTGTGTAGGGGATGTCCTTGCTGTGAAAGCACTGCTTTACAGCATGTGAGATGTTGCTTTTCAGCAAGCAGAAGAGTGATATGAGCTAATACTTTACTCTTTACACATGAATTGGATTCACATATTCATCTGGTAGGTTTTCCATTCATAATCAGTATTTTTATTATTTTGTGGATTTTTGCATAAAATGCCTCTGTCCTCTGAAATTATATGTTAGCCTGAGTAAATACGCACTGAACCTTTCGAAGATCAACTTTTACTTGTGTTTACTTTAGTGTCCATGTGTCCACATGCTCAGTAATTCCAAGACTGCCTATTACTTAAAATTACTTGCCAAGCCCATGGCATGAAAGCCTACAGTCAGTCAGTAGCATCCATTTATTGTTACTCAAGCAGTTGAGATGCAACCTTTATGAAGATGCAACCTTTATGAAGGTTAAAAAAGGTGTCAACATTTTTCATTTGAATTGATAGTTAAAAAAAAAAAGTCTGCTTCCCATCTTCCTGAAAACCATCTGTTCACATGATGCATCCTCTGTTGGTCCTGCAGGTGTGTGTATTTTAATGATTTATAGGATTTGATTTTGACAGGGGTTCTCTTTTGGGACCCTGGGGAATGGGAGAGTGTTTGCTGCTTTTACAGTAAATGCAAAGCTGGGAAAAAGTGACTTGGGAAAAAGGATGTCAGCCTGAGAAAGCTGAAGAATACGATTTCCTACAACAGCAGCCCATGCAGAAAAGCATTAGATGAGATTAATAGACAATAGGCACAAAAAGACAAATGGAAAAACCAGTGCCAGTTATGGCAGCACTGGTACAATGGGGCTCTTGAGTGCAACGAGTCCCTCTTGTTGCCTCCCTGCTGCTTCTGACCAGGTTTTTCCCCTGGGATGGGGGAAGAGTGACTCAAGCTAGCACCTGGGGTTGGAAAGAACAGCAATATGGGTAAGCTTTTAAGGCATGTCACATATGGCACGGGTACTGTATAGGTATGGGGAAGGATCTTGGTTCTTGAAATTGTGAGTTTTAATAGACTTCAGTGTCAAAGAGGAGCAGTAACCTTGTCTGATCCACTTGCTATACATTTTTGTTCAGCCAATATATTTTAGGCAAGTTGCAGCCAGGAGAAAGAAAAAAAAAATAGAATGTAATGTTGTGGGTAGGAAAAGCTAAGAAAAAATAGTAGAAACAGTAGATTGTTAAAGATTGTTGCATGCACATCTTAACTCATTCAATAATGCTAAAGTCGCAGACTCTGAGTCGAGTGTTTGTAAACTTTTTGGACATGAGCCTTTCTGGTTTTTTAAGAAAAGTGGTTTGATTTTTTGTGTGTATGTGCCAGAGTCCCTTTCTAAGTGTGTTCAGCATTCTCGTATGAAAAGATAGAAAAAGTATTTGATACGATTTATAGAAATTATTACTTTATATAGAAATAAAAACCCACAGCTCTACTGTTGGTAATACATAAATGTTTCAAACGTCTGTAGCCAAATCAAAGGAGTATCAGGCTGAACTCAGAATCCACAGTTGCTTTTTGGGTTGAAAATCAAAGTGTCCTGCGCTGCCTTACTGTAAGATATGTAAGAAGAAGATATGGCCGTGAATATCTCTGAGTAAACACCTGGATATCTGCTGCTTGCTTCTTGTCCCACTGTTTGCACAGAATACACTGCGTCCTTACTCGATAGCCATCTCTTTACCTTGAAAATGCAAACTGCAATGCGAATGGCTGCTACCATTGTAACTTCAGAAAACAAATAAGCTGAAAACCTTTTGATTTTAAGTAACTGTAGATCACAGGAAAGGAGTTTGTCTTCAGCTAGAATATTTGTGGTGGTTTTAGGCCTCAGAAAAACAGAATTTGGAGGGCTAATTATGATTTCACCAATATTGGCAAATGATGATCTGTTTTCTGTAACAAATAACTTGCTGTTTATTCTCAGCACGTTGGCTAGACTTCCACAGAAGTTAGTAATCACCTACATGTTTGTGGCCAAACTTTTAAGTAGCCTTTGCAGTGCTGATGCTGCTCACAAAGGGCTGGGGAGCGGCGTGCACTGCAGCCACCGCGTTTCCTGTCCCAGCCCTGGGAGGAAACCGGAGCGGGCGGCCAGGCTGGGGAGTCTTCTGCTCGCTGGGTGCCATGTCGGCCTTTCAAACACACGCCTCGGTGTTATCAGCAATATGCAAAATAAATAAAACGGTGTGCCTGCGAGGCATCACAGAGCCAAGCTGCACGTCAAATCCAGTTCACAAATCATAGCTTCTGTGGCTCGGCTCACCATTAAGGCATCTATAAAACGGTTGTTACTGAATGGAGCATGCCTGGATGGCAGGCTTAGGCAATAATTGCACCGAGCTCTTAGTGGTGCAAAAAAATGGCAAGTTAAAAAGAATAAGAGTTGCTGTGAATCTGCTGTCTACAGGGAGACTTGAAGCAGATGCTTCTTTACTGGGATATATTAGGAAAACTGATCTTTCAGCGGGTCAGTTATGACATGTATGTAAATTTTAAAATCTATAAAAAGCTATCGTATTAACATATGGCAATATAACTGAAAAGGAAGAAGAATTCTTGAAAATTATGTTGTGTTAACATATGACTGCTTAAATTGACTTTGGCTTATAGGACTGTTTGAATTATGTAGTATATTAAATACAAGTAGGTCAAAACCTGCAGTATACATAGTTGCAAAACCTTTTCAAGGATGTAATATTTGTAACCAGCTTGTAATAGCTGTAATTTTCTTGTTCCACAATCTCTTGTAAAGGAGCTGCTATACACAAGTCTTAACTTTTTTTCTGATGTATGTATTTCACAAGTTTTTTCTGGATTTCTTCTTTTTGCCAGCTCACTTTCAGGCTCTTTGAATCTTCTGACACAGGCTGTAGGTGTGATTGCAGCCCAGCCTATCTGGACACACCCAGCCTGCCATTAACCGAACCAGTCTGGGTACCTGTGCAGAAAGCAGCAGCTTAAGTACAGCCAGGTTTCTAAACTGGGCTCCGCACTCAAGCCTTGACATAGCAGATACACTGCTCTCTGTAATTCAGCTGGCTAATTTAAATTTCGCTAGATGTCTGCAGTAAATCTCTGGGTGCCTGTGGATCACCATGAGAATGATGTCTGGGTTACAGTTTTCTCTTATCCATAGTTACATGCCTGTCCTGTGAGTGTCTTTTTATTTTTCCTGTAACGTGAGTTTCATAAGTTCTACTTCAGCATTTCTTCTTCCTTGTCTGAACCATCCTTTCTTTGATATTTATCTCTTTCTTCATTTCTAGCTGCCTGATACATCTTGCAGTATTATTCTCAACTCTCATAATTCAAAATAATGATACAGGATTTTAAGAATACCTTCCGTTTCTTAGCACATTGGAAAAACCCCTCTTACTTAGTCTACAACTGTGATGTATTTAGCAGCCTCCACACACTTTGCTGATCTTTAAAGGTAAATTGCAAAGTGTGCTTGATTTCGTTCTAGGGAAGAAGCTGAGGTTACTGCATTGATTTCACTGGAAGTAGAATCAGCTCATAGCTTCATATTTACTTAATTCCTCCGGTATCTGAAATGTGGGTAGACGCCCATTTCAGAAGGTAGATGCAGGGCAAAAAGTAATCTTTCTCTGTGGGATTAAATAGCAAATAAACTTTTGTCACAAATACCCAACAGGAAGCAGAAAGATCTTTATTTTGTGTGCAGTATAATGAGTAAAGCATGCAGGTATTTTTCTGCTGTTGTGGACTGTCTTTTGTTTGTTTATTTCTCCTTTGCATTTTCTGAGAAATACGTAGTTATTTCAAGAGCTTTAAGTAAGCTGGTCTGATTTTCATTGTTACGTTCATCATTATATACCACATATAGGAAGATTTGCGTACTGTGCATACAACATGCAGAAGTGGAGCCGGATGATGTTATCTGGATTTTCATCAACATCAGTACAAACCTCAGCTCATCTGTACCCTCAGTTTATAATCAAAGCCCTTGCTGTCAGCAAAATGTCGTGCAGAGGATCCCCTCCCACAGCATTGTCAGGCTTGTGTCATACAGCAGAACTGCTCCTGCTGACACAAGGGCTTCCTCCTTAGGGTTAAGTTTGCCCTCTGATTTTAACCCTTAAATGACAGATGAATTAAAATTAGAATTTCTGTCAGGCAGCTGCCTATCTCTGATGGATATAACTACTTAATAATTACATTGTTTGAGTGGTGCCTTGACACTGAGAAGCAGTGCTACATGTTAATGCTTGGCATGGCCAGTTCATCTCCTTTCTTTTCAGAAGTGTTTTTTATGCTCACTTTCTGCTTGTTGCTAAGATGAAATTCAGTCCTTTTTGCACAAATTCAGTAAATTGGATTTTATGTCAAAAAGCAAGACAGGAGGAGGAAAAAAACCCAGCGTCCTTGCCTCTGTGTGTATCTTGAAGGCAGTGCTTCCCTCCGCTACTGCTTGGCAGGAAGTTTTTCTGGATCCTTGGATCCAACTCAATATCCTGCTCAGCAGTCTCAGCTTAAGGTTTCTGAAGAGTTTCTTGCCCCAGAGTTACTAATAAATTGCATCCTGAAATACGCACCTCTCAGTCAGTTCTTCCAAGATGACAAAAAGTTGCTGAGTTACAAAATCACAACTCTGCAAGCGAGCAGAGGGATCCTGGCAGTTAATAGAGTGATATAATCAGACAACTGTTTTAGCTGCTGGAATAGTCTTTTCTTCAGATAATCAGTGTGAGTTGCAAGGAGGAAATGGTATGTTTGCATCCTAAGAAGTTCTGTAGGAACATCAGGAAAATAGTACTTGGGCTAGTGCTGAGGGCTGGAGCCTTTTCCAAAAGGATTGCGAGAGAAGGCGTGAACTTAGAGC
Source organism: Falco biarmicus (assembly GCF_023638135.1). Taxonomy (NCBI): domain Eukaryota; kingdom Metazoa; phylum Chordata; class Aves; order Falconiformes; family Falconidae; genus Falco; species Falco biarmicus. Next base: position 62,376,747 of record NC_079290.1, read on the forward strand.
GAGAGTGTTTTAGAATAAGTCTCTGTAATGTAGCTTTGAACTATTTATAACGTGCAGAGAGACAGTGCAGGTACTTGTGTTTAGTGTAATTATGCTTATGCAATCAGCTTTTTTAGGAAGATACCCATTTGACTAGTTTATTTTTGGATATGTACTCCAGGGTGCTAAAATGTGTATGTATATATCTGTATAAAATTTTCTACTTTGGTTCTAAATCTGTTTTCTGTATCTGTCAGGAGATACCCTTCTACCTGTAAAAAATGATATGAGGCTGATTAACGACTGATGGCAGACAAATCTACAGATATGAGACTTTCAGCATCATAAATGAGAATGCCTTGCTTGGGGGTGGGGGGAGTGATTTCCTCTTTAGTTTCTACAAGAAAAGACCCACAGCCTAACCAGGTGGATTTTCTTTGCAGTGTGAATAAGCAAACCTTTCCTTCTTTCATGGCTTCAATTTGGTATATTTCTGTCTGAATTGCTTCTTCCACAATTTTCCTTGTACTGCTGGGTTCAGAGATGTTCCTTCAGATGCCCAGTAGATGATGTAAATAGCAGAATGAAGCTCTTCAAAGCTGATACAGGTGTGTGTGTATGTATATCTCTAAACATGCTGTGTGGCTAGGTGGGGCAGTCCTCATCACTTGAATGTTTATTCTGGGCAAAGTTAGAATAAAATACATCTTGCCATCTTAAAGATAGTTTGGTGCTAATCTAGGTAAATAGTTTCATTAGCCCTTATAAAGAGTAGAGTAATTAATTTATGCGCTCCTGAAAAATGGTTGGTTGTACGTTTATGTGAAATGCATTTTGTTTCCTTCAAAATATTCCATCTGTATTTCATGTCATGTCATAATTCATTTTCTCAGTTGGTTGTCGTTGTACATTATTATTTTTATTTATTAATATTAATCAGTTGGTTTCTCATTATGTCTTGCATTCCCTTCCTTACCTTAACAATTCTTAACTCGTTTTATTTTGTAACATTCAACATTTTAGTAGAAATTACAACTCCACAATGCACTGACTCCCTTTTTAAAACTTTATTTCCAATCCCTTGTCATATTGAATCATATTTTCAGTGTTATGCATTGGTATGTCCTTGACATTCAGTATCTATATGGTATATCTGTTAAATTTTAGTAGTAGCCAGCTTATTACGAGACTTCTGGTGGTAATCGATATAGTTGTGTTTGAAGCAGTAAGTAAGAAAAGTCTAGTTGGGTCACCAATGCTGTTCTCCTGTGTTCTGCTTCCAGGCACGTCTCTCACGTTCCATAAAGACCACAGTCATTTAAAATCTCCATGCAAACAAATTTTATCTAAAAAACTCTTCTTAAAAGAGTATAGGTGGGGTAAAGGAGCATAAAGTGTAAAGGAGTGGGTTCCTATAGCTTAATTCACTTTTCTGGACCTTTTTTTGCTCTCCTGCTGTAATTAAGCAGGACATGGGTGTTGCGTGATGTTGCATTCCTTGCCAGAACAGAAAACATTTTAAGGTGAACCGCTGAAGAAAATCAATTATGTTGGAAAACAAATTCTGCATGCATAATTGAAGATAGCTAGTAGCACTTGTGTGGCTGTTCTTCTCAAAGGACAACTTGGCATTAACGATGGCAAGTTATGACCTAGGCTTAACACTAGTTTCCCTAGTTGTTTCAACAAATCAATGTGCAGGTCTTGCATTGTGAAGCAGCGTGTGGCCTGGGGCCCCCTCAGCATACAGAGCAGCCCCTGGGTTGGTGTGGCAGACGATACTGCCTGTGGCAGCTGCTGGACAAGTAGCAGGCACTTCCTATAAAAGTGAGCTAGGTTGTGGCTTTGTTCCAGTGTCCTCGTAGGATCATCCACGTTGTGTTAAGTATTTAAAACATAATGTTCCACACTGGGAGGTAAATCTGGAGCCTGGCTTGTTCCTGGCTTGTTCCTGGTGGCTTGATGGAGGTTGTGGAGGAGCCTGTCAGTGCTGGTGTTGCACTGCATGCTGGCCGTTCCCATAGGCCAGGTGCTGGCAAAACCACTGTCAGGTAAAGTGCTATTTATTACATTTATTATATCCTCTGTTAAGTATGCTACTTGGAGGATATGAGAGACGGCAAATGATCTGTATCTGAAGCTGCTGGATTTTAGAAAAGTCTCTTTACAGATTATTCTTAACAGCAAGATAATTGCACTTGTGGAGAATGACACAGGTGTGATCATTCCCCAGAATAAAATGCCACCTCTCTACCTACAACATACCATGCAGTGTCACATGTTGTTGGACCATAGTTCTAACTACAGTGTTTGGAGTTGGGCTACAACAAGCAAAGAGCAGGTTTTCCATTTGCTTTAAGGGAAAGACCTTCATTCAGGCTCCAGATGTCCAAAATTTTGCACACACATTTTGCATACTGATCTTCTAAACATATGAGCAGTCCCATTGAATTCCAAAGTCTTGTTGCATTCAGTAGGGTTACTTATATCCTTAATACTATGCATGTGGGTGATCTGTGTAGAATCCAAGCTTTTCTTGCACTGAATCTCCAAGTACATTTGCGTATCTGAAATATTTAATCATTCTGACAAAAGAAAACAAGGAGTGCAGGAAAGTACAAAGCTGCCCCATAGTCAAAATATCTTGCCATTTGTTTGTTTTTGGTTTATCTACATTTGTCCTGCAGTTATTAAAATTCCCAGTTACCTGTAGCTTCTGTGAGAAAATGACTCACCTTGAAAATGGTGTCAGTTTTGAAGAATAGGTCAGCAGTTTTTCAGTGCACTTTATTGTGCTTCAGGTTAATTCTGGTCATCATTTCTTTCCTATTGGAGCGAGCTGTCTGCCTGCATAACATCCACATCTTGTCTGGAGGGACAGAGGTGGCCCAGGGCACCCACAAAGTGTCATGGTGGAGCCCATTGTACCGTTTCTCAATGCTGAGATGGGAAGAAACACAAGCAAAAAGCATAAGTAACAGTTGGAAACGCCCCGTTTCATCACTTCTGTGATTTGGCTTTTGTCCACATAATGTTTTGACACTGAATCTGCTCAGTGCTTGAGCTGAATTTAGGACAGAGCAGCCCCAAATCTGACACATAACCAGTAAATGAAGATGTATGTCTTAAAGATGTGTGGTTGTTTATTACTTATGCTTCTGGATCTGTTTTCCATTTGTTGTAGGGTTTTCAAGGGTTTGTGCTGAAAGTATTAGAAATACTTGATAAAATACTGAAATTTAAAAACAGCAGTCAGAAATGGTTCCTTTAAGTGTGAGTATTATTTTTTGCTTTTTGAATATGAGTAGCACTGAGACTCTCAAAAAAGCATACAGATAAAGTATCAGCACCTGCCAAATTAAGGAATGGCTTTTGCTTTCAGAGTTAGGGTGTTTTTTTCACAGTTATGTTGTAAACTTGTGCTTTTTGGATTACTTAATTTTTTTGTCAATGTGCCCCTCCACAAAGTAAAGTAATTATTTTTCTGAAGGATGCGTGAACTTTGGGTGCTTTGAAGTCTAATGGGTGAAATGCTGTTGCAAGACAGACATTTGTTAAGGGCAAGAGATCAGTATTTACAGTGCTGGTGTTAGGACTGGATTATTTGTAATCTAATTAAGAAGGTTACTAACAATTTGAAGAGATTATAAGATTAACCATTATCTGTGTGTTTATTTGATTAAAATAAATACCCACAGATTTGGCTGCCATACCTGTGCTCTGGTATTTGGGATCAGAAATCCCATTTAATTGGGAGTAGAAAACAAACAACTTTGTGGTTTGATTCTGTTTCTGTGATGTCTTTAACAAAATGTGTCATCCCTAGTTAATCTTCACTCTATTTTCACTGAACTACAATGCACCTTATTATTGAAAGCCATTTGGGAGAAAGTTTTTTTGGTGGGTTTTTTTTTTTTTTTGTAGGGGAGGGAAGAGCATTTTTTAAAATACTACACCATTAATTTAAAAATTAATTTTTTGAGGTACTGGGCAGAGACAGTAATTCTATGGGATACTTCTTTGCACAGGGCTGGGGTTTCGTCTGTAACTTTGTAGTTTAGGTCTGGTATCACTTAGTGGAGCTTCCCAGATTCATTGTTTGAAAAATGTGCAACTCTGTGTGACTGAGAGTTTCATGTCATTGAGGAGACAAGATCCCAGAAGCTGAAGTGAAAGATCTTCATTCTTCTTCACACCTTACTTTAGATCCTTCTGGCTTCACCTCCTGAGGGCAGGGCACTCACTCTCCCAAGTGACAGTACGAGGAACTTTTATGTTATATGTATATACATATTAATACAGACTTTCCTCGGGAAAAAAACAACATTTTGAGATCTAAACTGACAAGTGGCTTTGGAGTTCTGACATTTATGCCTTATTTGTGTATTTCTTTTTAGCCTTCTCCAGCTGCTATTGCATAAATCTTCCACATTTTTACCTCTAATTGTATGAGTGAAGAAGACATTCGGAAGTTCAGCTTCCTTCTCTGTGCTTGTTTTTAGGAGCTTTAGAAGTCGTCTGGGATTTAAAATTGGCCTCAGTGGATTTTTTTGATAAAGTAAGCTTTTATCAAGCTTCTGCCCTTCCTTGCAGATGTGTACATGGTACAAAACAAACAGCTCCTACGAAGTGGCAGGGTGACTCTTCAGCTGTAAAGGCCAAAGTTGTTCTCACAGTAGCACCATGATACACCCTAAGGGGTGGTGATGTTGGCTGCAATCCTGCAAGGAGCTGCCAAGCTTCCAGGTGGCTCCACACAGGTGCTCAGGCTGGCTCGGGCGCTGTGGCTGTGTTGCAGCACCAGCACAGCGTGCACAGTGCTGCTCAGCCCCCTCCTTCCCTAGCTCTCCTGCCTCGGGCCATGGATGGTGGGCTGGCTCTGGCAGTGAGCGTCCCAGCACAAAGCCCACGCCAGGGAGCAGCGAGGATTGCCTGCAGTGCCAAATTTTCTGTTATCCACAAACCAAGACCCCCTTGCTCCAGCTTTTCATAAACCAGACCTCTGAAATGACAGCCACCTGTTGGGTATGGGGTAGAGAGATTAAGAACATATCTCTCTTTAAAGTAAGTTGCAGCAGGACATAATCAGGTTGTTGCATAATTATTTTCCTCATTCCTCAAACCCAACTCATTGTATTGTTTTAATGGTACAAATGCACTGGACGCTGAAAAAGATTGATGAAGGTTGATGGGAATGGAAGGAAAGGTACAGAGAGTACAGAGTTAGGAATGCTTTTCACAAAATGCCATATTAATAGTAAACATTAGTGTTAACATGACCTGCTGTCAAATGTACAGGTAGTAGGGTTGTAGGGCTGGTTTTGAACACTATGTTTTACGACCCTTTTTTTGTTCAAATAGCTTGTAACTATTAAACGGAATTAGGCCAATTATTAGCAAGTTGGACATGGTCACTGTATCCTTCTCCCTTCTATTTTTGTAGTAACAATTCATCTCGTAGCTTCACCCCTCTGACTTCCTCCAGCTACCTGAGACAATCACTTAGCCAAGCAGTAGGTGTTACGGCCAATTGCCTGAATACATTCAGTGGCTAAATATATGCTGTTCTAAAATGGGCAGGATAATGGTGATTTGATGGAAACATTTCAGCAGTATCATTTGTAAAGATACAGGAATTTTCTTAGGAGCTTAATGGTTACGTCTAATGTTTGTACCACACTGCTCTAATCCTCTGCTTGATGTTGTTCTTATTTGCACCTGGTAATTACTGAGGCAGCTGATCACACACAGATACTCAATCTGATACTGTTTTCATGTACAGCTCCAAAGTGTGTTGTGCATGGGAATAAGAAGGATAACCCGTCTGCTCTAGATTATAAGTAGGGAAGCCCTAATAAATTCTGGTGCATGGTATGAACAAGTTGGGGAAGAACAGGCTTTGAGTCCTTCCCATCGAAGGTGAAAGGTTGCCGTGTCTTCACTTTGATAAAGGGAAGGCAACAAGTCTACCTCTGAACGATGGGTGAAGTGGTTCTGTTGGCTGTTTGGGGGTAAAATGCTCTGGAAACGCTGCAAGGAAGTCAGCCCTCATCATCCTTCTGTCATTTAACTCCTGCACCATTAATTTTTGCCCTGTTGTGTAAGTTCTGTGCCTTGAACATTGACAAGGTAGTATCCTGTTCCAGTGAATCTGAGAATATGCTGGTGGACCACACAGCAGCCCTGCACACTGAAGGGCTGCTCATAGAGTTTGTGTACAGCATGACCTTTACCTTTTGTGAAACATGTCCTTCACACAAGGTGAAGTTATGAGAGTGCAGTGTTAGAGCTGGGACAAGGATTAAGGAGTCCAGAAGAGAAATGATCTACCACCACACCTCATAAATTGCAGTAAGGAAAAAGAAATTTTACCAGGTGTTCTGCAAGGTCTGCATTAACATTTCCTCTGTTCCCACACTGTAGGAACCTGGTCACCTTCCTCACTTTACCATAGACCAAATTTTTAATTTTTCTAAGTTTGCACTGATGATGTACTTCACGTCTTACATCCAGCCCTAGAAAGCTTCTTCCCCGGCAAGATGTGTGTTAGGAGCCCTTACTCCTCAAATGGTGGGTATCTATGGAACTCTTTAACTTCTGTCTTGGAGCCTCCTAAGACATCCTCGTGAGAGCTGTTCCTGTGATCCAAATGTTAAGCCTTGGAGCTAGCACCAGTCCTCCTGTTTAGCCCCAACACTCACCAGGACTCCAGCCATGTCAATTCTCTGGGTCATGTCAGCACCTGACAAACACGTGGTAGGTGAAAGCAAACAGATAATGCTTTTCATTTTGCTCAAGATTTTAACACGCTGTTCCTTTCATTTACATGTTATAAAAAATGCATAGATCTGAAAACAGTAACAAACATGCATGTGTGTTTTTCCTGGTCAAGAGCGTTTACCACCCTGAAGAGTTCATTTTTCTTTATCTGGGTTTTCTGGGGGCTACTGGCATCCTCTTTTTTTGAATCATCTGGTTTGACTTTTAGACCTGAAATCTCTTGGCAGCAAGTTCTCTTGCACTGAGCTTGGACTGATGCCACAGGTAAACAAAAACTTCTCGTGACTTCCTTTCAAGTCTGCGTTTTGTTACCTTTGCTTCTCCTGTTTGGAGATTTTCTGCTTTCTCTTTCATCAACCTCCTATAGAAAACTCCAGTCAAACTGGTTTTTCCTTTCTGGCAATCACCGTAGCAGACTTACTGTTCCAAACCACTTCCACTGGAGTAAGTGATCTCTAATTTCCAAAAACCGGTGCCGTTTCTAACATGGATTTGGCATTCTTTAGGGCTTGCAGCACTTGCTGGGTTTTGTGTACACCAAGAGGATATCCACAGCACAACAGTTGTTGAAAACAAAACCATCAACCAGAATATGTGAGGTGCACTGAAATAAATTTTCCATATCACAGCAAGATAAACTTGCAAGTAACAGGAAAAGCTGTATTTGCAATGTCCAGTGAAAATACATTTTGTTAACTTTTGACATCCCCTGGCAACCTTGTGGCATATAGTTGGTGCTTGTAAACCTGATGCATTTACAGCTCCAAATGCTGTCAAGGTTTTTTCCCACAGTTCAGCTTTCCTGAACATAAAAGACCAAGTTATTTTTGAAGAATTCACCTTTGAAGAGGTGGAGGTGAGATCTTCTATGCATTTTAGTTAGTGGATCATAAAACCAAGATTTTGACCCGTCATTCTATCTAAAGACACGTTCTCCAGGTTCTGATGGGACAGTTGCATTCTGCCCATGTGTGTCATCGGATGTTTCAGGTATTCTCTGCTTCCCTTCCAGTGCTGGCCTGTCTAGTTGCTGGAAGATGTTAAACAGTTTCATTCAGGCAGCAGATAAAGAGATCTGCCACACATCAGCTCACAAATCAGTCAGGATCCAGATCTGTCTGGATAATGCAATAGAAGCTTTCCATTTTCAGGTTATAATCTTCTGGTTCTCTGTTCAAAATTCCACTTACAATTGGAGAATGTGCTCTATACAGCCTTTACATTGCAGAACTCAAATCGGTGCCTATATAAAACGCTCCATGGTGTATCAGTATGCATGTGTTTATCTGCCTAGGACTAGGGCAAGGGGAAATGTAACCGCCATTTTTTAAAAGGGAAATAAGGAAGACCCATGGAACTACTTGCCTGCCAGTCTGACCTCTGTGTGCGGCAAGATCATGGAGCAGATCTTCCTGGAAACTGTGCTATGGCACATGGAAAATAAGGAGGTGATTGGTGACAGGCAGCATGGCTTCACTAAGGGCAAATTGTGCCTGACAAATTTGGTGGCCTTCTACAATGGGGTTACAGCACTGGTGGATGAGGGAAGAGCAACTGATGTCATCTGCCTTGACTTGTACAAAGCATTTCACATGACATCCTTTGTCTCTAAACTGGAGAGACATGTATTTGATGGATGGACCACTTAGTGGCTAAGGAATGGCTGAATGGTCACACACAAAAGAGTCAACACTCCATGTCCAAGTGGAGACCAGTGACAAGTGGCATTCTGCATGGTTCGGTACTGGGACCGGTGCTGTTTAACATCTTTGTTTGTGACATGGACAGTGGGATTGAGTGCACCTTCAGGAATTTTGCCAACACCACCAAGCTGTGTGGTGCAGTCAACACGCTGGAGGGAAGGGATGCCATCCAGAGGGACCTTGACAGGCTTGAGAGGTAGGCCTGTGCAAAACTCACGAAGTTCAACAAGGCCAAGTGCAAGGTCCTGCACCTGGGTCAGGACAATCCCAAGCACAAATAGAGGCTGGGCAGGGAGTCAATGGAGAGCAGCCTGAGGAAAAAGACCTGGGGGTGCTGGTGGATAAGAAGCTCAACATGGCCCAGCAGTGTGCACTTGCAGCCCAGTGAGCCACAGGAATCCTGGGCTTCAATAAAAGAAGTGTGACCAGCAGGTCAAGGGAGGTGATTGTCCCCTCTACTCTGCGCTCATCAGACCCTACCTGGAGTGCTGCATTCAGCTCTGGGGCTCCCAGCACAAGACAGACATGGGCCTGTTGGAGCGAGCCCAGAGGAGGGACATGAGGATGACCAGAGGGATGGAGCACCTCTCCTGTGAAGACAGGCTGAGGGAGTTGGGGTTGTTCAGCCTGGAGGAGAGAAGGCTCTGGGGACACCTTATAGTGGCCTCCCAGTACCTGAAGGGGGCCTACAAGAAAGCTGGAGAGGGACTTCTTACAAGGGCACGTAGTGATAAGACAAGGGAGAATGGCTTTAAACTGAAAGAGGACAGACTTAGATTAGATATAAGGAAGAAATTCTTCACTATGAGAGTGGTAAGGAACTGGGCCAGGTTGCCCAGAGAAGCTGCGGATGCCCCATCCCTGGAAGTGTTCAAGGCCAGGCAGGATGGGGCTTTGAGCAAAGTGGGTCTAGTGGAAGGTGTCCCTGCCCATGGCAGGGGCTTGGAACTAGATAACCCTTAAGGTCCCTTCCAACCCAAACCATTCTATGGTTCTAGGACCGTCCAGTCATAAGGAAGAAGAAAGTTCACTGAAGTCAGTGGATTCAAGCTGGTGTGAATGTGGTCAGAAGGAGGGTCTGCATGTGCTGGTCTAAGCCTTAGATTTTATCAGTGCTTTATTCTTAGTCTGTGTTTTGCAGCAGCTCAGCCAGTTGCCCCCCTGGGAATAAAACATCTGATCACATGCAGTAGAAAAATATTATCCCTTTCAAAATAAATAAATAAATAAACTTTCCTCTCTCTTTTTGCCCAACTTCTTCCATCTTTTCTAAGATCACACATAGCAGAAGTTGCAGATGATGAGTCTCGTTTTTGCTGGAGCCTGTTAACCTTTCTGTGTGAATGACAGTTTTCCAGATTTAAGTCTTAGTCAGTGTTTATGTTAAGAAGAGGGTTAATGATGATCCCCATAGGCCTCTCACTCAGAAAGCAAAAACATCTGCTAAGCCAAAAAGTGGTTAGTTTGCTAAATTTAGAAGGAAGAAATGCATTTCCCAAAATTCACACTGCTTCTTAACAAATTTAGGGAACCAGTGGGGGCAAGCAATTATGGAAGTCATACTGTTTATTCATTTTTTAGCTTAGTTCATGTATTTTCAATTTAAAAAATAAAATGTGATTGCTGTTATTAAAGCAGAAAGGAGGTACTACTCATATATCTGAAACGTTTAATGCAGTTGAACTTTTTGTGCATTTGTTTAGGTTAACAGCTGGACACATACCAAAGCCTGCAAAGCTTAGAGATGTTCTACAGTCCATACTGAGAAAGTGGTGGTGAAGAAAGATTAAAATGGATGTCTGCTAGGAAACTCTTAACTGAGCCCATAGACTAGGAAGGCTCCTCTACGGATTTTAGCCATCTTTATCCTGACCAAATGCGCTCCTAATTGCTGCCAGCTGTCTGGCTCCTTGCGGCTAAGGGTAACCTGGTGAATAGCATACCAGCCCTCAGTTGCCACTGTCGTCATCTATCTTTGCTTCTAATGTCTCTTCCAAAGTCGTCATCTTTAAATAGGGTTTAAAATAGCATTTTCCTGCTTCATGGGATTACAGGGGAGTAGAGTTTGCTGGTACCAATAAAGCGTCCCACGATGGCTTCGCTCTTGATGAGTTTGTGGTGGCCAGGGCCACAGCCAGCAGCAGCCACGGTTGGCACAACAAAACAAGATGGGTTGTATGCCTCCCTGTCATGCTGCTGGTGCCACCGGTGGGCAGTACAGGCACTGGGACAACCAGGTGACATCACTTGTGTATCTAGGAGAGATCTGCAGTCCGCAGCCAGAGACCCTTCCCAGTCTTGTTGACCCTCTCGCTATGAAGCAAACGGAGCATGGCCAGTCACAAAGCTTCGTCACAAGCTGTACAACCCCAGCAGGCATCACTCGTCCATGCTCCCCAGGGGCTGGTGGGTCACCCACCCCCAGCTGCCCACTGGCCATGGCCCCCCTTGCCCCAGGCAGAGGGCTGGCCGGACGCTGTAAACCACAAATACTAGAGCCTCCCTGGCCTGTATATGAGCCAGCGGGTTTCAGGCGGGTTTCCGGCGTGACTGTACTTTGCTCTCCCTCTTTCCCTCCCGTTTAACCTTTTCATCGACGGCTGCCTTGCTGGCGAGCCCTCAGGGGGGGTGCGTGCGTGTTTCCGTGGGTAAATCCCGCGGGTTTCTAGCACCCTCCAAGCAGCCCTTTGCCAGCCCGGGGTGAGAAGGCATGAGGCCTGCGGGGAGGCATGGTGGGTTCTGGAGATCTCTGTTGGCTGCACCTGTATTTCAGCAGCACGCTGCTGCGGGATCCCGTGACGCTTCAGCCTGCCGATGCGTCACGGTGGGGGGTGGCGGAGCAGCCGCCCAGGCAGGGCCGGGCCAGGCAGGGCCGGGCAAGGCAGGGCCGGGCAGGGTAGGGTAGGCTGGGCAGGGTAGGGTAGGCCGGGCAGGGCAAGGCAGGGTAGGGTAGGCCGGGCAGGGCAGGGCAAGGCAGGGCCGGGCAGGGTAGAGTAGAGCCGGGCAGGGCAGGGCCGGGCAGGGTAGGGTAGGCCGGGCAGGGCAGGGCCGGGCCGGGCAAGGCAGGGCCGGCAGGGTAGGGTAGGCCGGGCAAGGCAGGGCCGGGCCAGGCAAGGCAGGGCAGGGCCGGGCTGGGCAAGGCAGGGCCGGGCAGGGTAGGGTAGGCCGGGCAGGGCAGGGCCGGGGAGGGTAGGCAGGGCAGGGTAGGCCGGGCAGGGCAGGGCCGGGCAGGGTAGGCAGGGTAGGCTGGGCAGGGCAGGGCCGGGCCGAGCAAGGCAGGGCCGGCAGGGCAGGGTAGGCCGGGCCGGGCAGGGCAGGGTAGGGTAGGGTAGGCCGGGCAGGGCAGGGCCGGCCAGGGTAGGCAGGGCAGGGCAGGGCCGGGCAGGGTAGGCAGGGCAGGGTAGGCAGGGCCGGGCCGGGCAGGGCCGAGGCCGCCCCCTGCAGGCCCGCCCGCGCCGCGCGGGGCCGGGCGCCCTGCGGGGAGCTGCGGCTGAGGGGCGGGGCCGCGCTGGCGGGGAAGGAGGCGCCTTCCAGCGGGCGGCAGCGGCAGGGAGGGCCGGGGGCTCGGCAGGTGCCGGAAGCGTGGGACAGGCGGGGGCGACGCGCCCGTTTCTGATCCTTTTGAAAGACCTACTCGCGCCTCGGTGGCGCCCCCGGGCGTTGCGGCGGGTATTTCCTTCCGTAGCAGCTTTGCGCGGGGCGGGGAGCGGCGCGGCTGAGCCCGGCGCCTTCGCCGCCGCGCCCGGTGCTGGGCGGAGGGGGGCGAGGGGCGGGACTGCGCTCCGCAGCGGGCTGCGCGTGAGACAGTGGCTGCTTAAAGCTGACAGGAACATCCCGAGCCGTTAAATTTTACCAGCGTCTTCATAGGGGGTTCTGCTTGTATTCTCAGCAAATGACTTGAGAAAATCAATCCTGTAGGGATTACAGTATTACTGGGGGCTGTTCTCATTATGTTTTTCTCATGTGTTACCGGGAAATGTGTCAGAATAATGTGAGCTTGCTTGAAGCCCAACTGTGGAGCCAGAGTTATTCTTGAAACTATAAATCTGTAGTTTCCTATTTAAACTTTGCATGAAGAATTAACAGGGTTGTCATTCCTTAAGTGATTAAAAAAAAAAGATTTTATGGAAAGGAAAGAAGAAAAAGTAAAAGTTCAAATCTTTATGCTGTCCCTGATAACAGCAACAGAAAGAAAAAGAGGTATTTTTTTCCATTTTAGCTCTGTAGAGGCCTGGCGGGTGTTCTCATTGTGAAATGTCTGCATCACCTGTGACTTAGTCCAGAGGGTGGAATTGTGGGTCCTGGTGGAGGCTGGTTTCATGGAGTACGTCTTCTGCTGGGTTTTGAGCCTGGCTGAGGAGTTTGGAAAGCTCTTGATGGTCCATCAGAAATGCAAAGGTTTGCTGACCCCGACAGCTTCCTTAAGGATAAATTTGGGATTCTTCACTCTGACAACTTAAAGCCACAGCCTTAAAGATTTGCCACGTTACCTTTTCATTTTACAGAGACAAGCATTTTGATGTGGGTTTGATTGTTGTTGTTGTTGTTTTTTGTTTTCCACAGCAACTTTTTGATAGAAGGCCATTGAAATGTTGGGGTGAGAGAATAAAAAATGCTTGAAGTAGACAAGGATTTACTAAAATGCTTAGTCTGTGATATTGATCTGCAGTTTAGCACTTCATCTTTCCAATTCTTTGGATGTCGAAATACAATTACAAATATAGCATGGCATTTCTGTCTATTGTATTGTTCTCAAGACATGATTTTTCTTTCAATTGTGACTTTGTTTGTGGGGTCAGAATATCTATACAGAGCCACACAGTGATTTACCCTGTGAGAAGCAGATTTTCATGTACAATTACCTCCTCTTTATTTGTGCATTTATGATTCCGTTTTTCAGAAATTCTTATATGGCTGCTACTGCTGCTCAAATTGCCATGGTTTTTGAAGAGAATAATGCTTATTGATAGTTCCCACATGCACTGGCAGGCACATCTAAAACCTGTATTTTTGTGTTCGCAGCTTGCATAATATAAAATTTAGAGATTGCTTGTCAAACTAAGTGTCAGCTGAGTTTCCTAGGAAACTCACCGAAGATATTTATAAAACTACAGATCAGCTTAATAATAGATACAATAATGTCAGTAGCTCGTGATTATTTTTTTTTTACTGTATCAGTCCATTTTTTCTTTGCTTTAATTTGTTGGCAAACCAAACTGCATTTCCAAACAGAGCACTGAAGACCTTCCTTCCAATATATTGCTTAATTTATTTCGAGGAGGAAAAAAAAAAAAAGTAGTTTGTGCTGTTCCATGTAAGGAAATATAAAACACCCTAAAGTAAAATTAAGAAAAACCTAAATATCATACTAATTATCAGACTGAATTCTTTATAGATAAAACCACAGTTGTGGTGTAGAAATATAAATATTATATCATATGTTGTAGTTTTATTCACAGTTGAGTTGAATGTGTGAGTTTAAAGTTCATTGCACATACATGCAAAGCAGTCACTGCGGAATTAACATAAATCCTGAGTATAGGTTTCTATAGAAGCTGCATAAATAGAGGACCTGTCAGTATTTTTAAAAAGCGTAATTCTGTGAAAACAGTTTTATCCCTGAGCTGAAAAAACCCAGCATCTAAAAAGCGAGAATGAGTGATGCTGGTGTCCATTTTTACTCATTTTTCTGCTATTGTGTTTTCCTCACACTGATTCTTTGAGCGCAGACATGAGCATTGCCACAGTTTGGAGGTACCTTTGGTTTTTAAGCACTTTAAATTGAAATTTTAGTCACGTACATTTAAAATTTGGTGGGGTGTATATTATGTATATGTATAAAAGAATGTATGTTATGCCAGAACATAATTATTAGAGACATTTAGGATTAGTAGAAATTAACGTTCTTTAGAAAGCAGTTTAGAAAAGTGATTTTAGTTTTCACATTTTAATACAGTAATGAGAATGATGTTGCTGTATTTAGTAATGAGGCAGTACTGACTCCTTACCTCATCTGGAGTTACTTGTACCTACGTACGTATTTGCCTGTCAGAGCTACTTTTTGGTACTGTGCTAATTAGCCAAGTAAGGAGCTGTTATGAAGGATATTCAAGAATATATTTTCTTTTGAAAAAGTAAGAGTATAGCTTTTTTGTGTTGCCTTGTCTAGAAATCTCAGTGCACTTTTAATGTAGTTGCAAAAGAAATCTTAGGAAGTCTGTCCATCAGACACTGAAAAGATTAATTTTCTCTGAAGCTACGAAATTTAGCCAAATCCTAGTAGGAGTTGCATGTGGATTTATTGGATGCTAGTGATATCATTGCAGCTTGATACAACAGGGTAGCAGTTAAAACCTTGTAAATTATTTATTTCGATATAGGTCACATGTGGTCAGCAACCTTACAAGCATAAAATGTTACGGCGGCTATGTCAAGTGATACTTCTTAAGCGCGTGATACTTGCCAGAGCTTACTCTCTCTTAACTGCAGTGTTGCAGTTTAGAGTATTTGAAATGGATCCTTTTACTGGGAGGAGGTTCTAATGACGATTTCTAAATGGAAGACCTCTTGGGCTGATACATAGGACGTGTAATTAGGAGACTTAACCACATTCTCAACCCTGCTATGGATTATTTGTAGTGTAACTCAGCATTACTCACTCCTCTGTTCCTCACTATAATTTGCCTGTTTTGAACATGCAGATGCTAGCAACTAATAACCTTCTGAAGTGCTTGTTGTTGTATAGGTGAGAGATGTGGATTGGTACTAAATACCATGTTTAATCATTTTGGGTAAATTCTGCCAACATGACTTTGTTATTGGGGAAACAAGGTGTATTGTCTCTGATTTATACATCAACTCCAGAAGGAATGCTTCTGCCAGAAGAACACCAATTCACTCCATCTTGTGAGGTTTGTGACGGAGTCATATTTATGCACAAATACTTGCTTCTGTCCACACTCTTAAGCAGAACCCTTTATGTGTCAGCTGTAGTTGAGAGGCATTTTCTCCACAGACTTCTGTTGCATTTACTGATCCTGAGCTATGCAAGCGACTGCACTGCCTGCAGCAGCTTGCAAGCTGTCCCTCAGGCTCCTGCCCATTTTCTGCAGGTTTGTTTAACCTGCTGGCATTGCCATCTTACTGTGCTCAGCAGGATTTACCCCTCTGCTAACCTTTTACCCTGATGAAAACTGTCTGTTTCTGGGCCTGTCAGATCAAACTGTTAAGAAACTGGAAAGAAAACTTTGAAACGCACTTGGAAATACAGGAGCGCTGCCTGAACAGCAGGGTTAAGGAAAATTACTCTGTGTTTAGGAAAAGAATCAGCCTGGAGGCACTTTTGATTTGAAGTTTTTTGCCTTCTTTTGTCAACTCCTGTGCTGCAAGCAGGAGATGAAAGTTGTGTTAATGACAGGTGTGCCACTTAAGGTGAACTTTAATGATATAAACATCATTTCTTTAAAAAGCAGCCATTGCTCTGCTCTGGTGTTTGCATTAACTGCAGGGCTAACTGAAGTTAAACTTTGCTTAATCAATATTCTCAAGATGATGAAAAACATCTGACCAAAAGGTTCAGTCTGTATACAGCTGCTTTCTCATGGTGACTGCAGCTGATAAGAGTGTACTTTTACATCTTTGTATATGTTTATGGTGGCTTTTGGATGGGGACGAAGTTTTGTAAAAAGATGCTTTTTCTTTAGAGTTTGTTCAGTTCAATTTTGTTGTCGGGCATCCATTCTGTTACGCTAAACAGTGATTTTTTTAAACAATATGCTTAGCCATCACACCTTGATCATCCAGAAGGAAAAGCTGGGTATTCTGACTGTAGATACCATATTTTGTTTCCCTATTATAACAATGGAGGTCCAAAAAGGACAAATAGTATAAATAAATTTATACACAGCATATTTTCTTGTCCTTTCATATCCGTGAGAAAGTGCTATGAGAATTGCAAACAGGCTTTTAGGGGGGCATCTTTTCAACTGGTCAGTGTGTGTGACCTCTGTGTTAACAGTGAGTCACATTGTAAGTCAAGAGTTTGCTGGCTTTTTTTTTTCCTCACCACAATTAAGCAGATTCCACATGCACACCCAAGTAAAATCGGAAAAAACTTGCCAGTTGAGAAAGAAATCTTGATCATATTGTAGCAGGATGAGTCAGCTGGTGGGATATTCACTGGCAAATACCAAATAACAGTGCAGAAATTCCAGATAGCTTCTAAGTCATATAGGCAATCTGGGGAAAATGAGCCAGCTAGGCTGACATGAAACCTAAGAAATGGGTGAAAGTGAAAGAGAACCTGCCTATTTTATATATACATATAAAAACACATTTTTATGTCCTTAATACTACCATTGTAACATGTTCTAGGAAAGAATTAAAGCTTGAAAAGATTTTTTTAAGTAATTGGAGAATGTGGTTCCATCTTTGTCTTTTTGGTTCCCTTTTCTCTTGCCCCTCCCTGCAGTCGTAAGGTTTTGTTTCATTTTATGTATGAAACTGGGTTGGCAACATAAAGGGTCAGACTGGTTAACCTCCTCCTCTTGTCCAATTTGCTCTCCAGTTCTTGTGCTTTAGTTGCAACGTTCAAGGGCAGCACGTCAGTCTGAAGCTATTCCTTTATATTAACAAGCATTTCTGCTAACATTACTGAGACCATAATTAAATAACATTATGCTAGATTAGCATTATGCTAAATAAAGGCGACCCTCCACCCCGTTTACTTTTTTAAAACCCAAGATCTTTTTTATGTCTAAACAACCATATCATGTTATGACACGTGGTTAGTCTGGTATTTTTTAGTGGACCTCACAAAATTATAACATTTAATTGCATTTGGACCATTTGTGGGTACTGCATAATGGTAAGTGTAGAAGTGCTATATTGGAACGAAGTCTGGGTAAAAAGTTGTTCGGCTCAGAAAATGTGACCTCAATCAATGTAAGTAAATCATCGGGCTCGTACCTTTGCCTGTTGGACTTGTGTTTTACTTTGCAGCAGGAGCCTAAACCAGAAAAAGTAGTGAAAAGTGTTATACTAAACAGTATTTTACATATCTAAGTGCATGTTTGTTTTTCTTGTAGCTTTTTAGAAAGAATTGACAGCGTCAGCATGGATGACTACACACCCACAGATCAGGTTAGTATAACTAACAGGGTAGGTAGGGTCTGAACCAAGACTCCCATTTGTATGAATTCTTTATGTAATTTATTTTAGTCCCAACAGCAGCTGAAATAGGGCATACCACATAATATAAAAATACAGTCTACCAGTTTAAGTAATGGATATTAAAGAAGAGGAGGCTTTTTTGCTGGTGCAAGCTTGTCTTTTACTGTTGTTATATGTAGGTCGGCGATTCCTGTAATACATCTGTTAGTTATTTCTTCTTGCTCCATTCTGTGTCCCACAAACAAAGCAAAGGGAACAGAAAACAAATGTAAAAGCCTACAGTTTCCCTCGCCTTCACCACACAGAAGCAGTGTTTTATTTCAATGGTGAAGGTGATGGAGACCCAGAGGGAGGCTTACCATGTCCATCAGATGGGTCCTTCAGAGGCAGAAGCCTGCAGTGGATCTTGTGTTCAAATGCAGGGACGAGCAGCAGCAGCAGACCTCATGAACTTCTCTGCGGGCATGCAGACACCTTCTTTCCATCTCCTATGGGCAGCATAATTTCTATTTAAGCCTTATTTGCAGGACAGTACACTTTTTTTGTTTTTCCCAGATGTCATGATGTATCTTGATAGGGTGCTCTAATGACAAACACATTCAGGAAAGTTAAGACTGAAGTGGTGCAACCTTGAAGTAAAAAAAGAGTTTCACCATGGTGCACAGCTTTGCATGCCTTCCCTGAGCTCAGGCTGTGTTGTTTCCTTGGGCAGGTGTCTCTTTGGCACACTTGTTCTGAGGTTGTTATTTTTCACTGCTAGTATCCCACTGTCATCTAGTAGTCTCAGCCAAGATTGTGGGCCATTTCGTAAACTGCAAATACAGGTGGCAGAAGAGAATCCCTGCACTGGGTAATTCAGTCTAACTGTGCAAGGTGTATAATGTTAAAAAATACAGTTGCTACATCTCATTGCGCAATCGGGGGCTGAAATTCAGAGAAACGAAGTGACTCGCCAGAGATGACACAAGGAAGTGTGCAAAGTAGAGCCTGTTCCTTCCAACCTGGTTCAGGACTGTAACCACAAGCCTGTCCCATTACTCTGACTGTATCCTGAAACAGAAGGCAGTAAAAAGTAGTATGCATTGTATTATAAGGCAAAACTTGTATGGTCAGCCCAACGCAGGATCAATTATTAAAGCCCTCAAGACATTTTCAGACCAAAGCAGTAGCACTGTGTCTAGACCTCATGGTCCAACTTTAGCATTGATATCGCTCAGCTGGAGAGAAAAGTCAATGAAGCAAAGCCTCATTTTTACTTGCGTTATTTCTGTTAGTGTTGACCTGTTTGTTCCTGGGAGGCCTTTCTCTACCTGGAGCAGTCATTCATCATCTAGAAATTTTTCCTGATACTTTCTTTGAGGAGGAATGCCCTGCGTCTCCAAGGATCAGAAGATGACTTTGTATTTGGCCGGCAGAAGGCTTTTGCTCTAAAGGAGGGATTGTCTTTTGCTTTTGGTTTTTCATCCTGTTATGCTCTATCAGTTGTCCTGCTGAATTAACTAGTAAAAATTATGACTTTCCTTTTTTCTCTTGCTTGCTTTAAATTTTTTTTGCACCAACCCAAAGTAACAACTGAGTCCAATAACAAATAAAATCCGCAAGTGACAGAAAATGACAGTAATATATAGAAAACTTAAAATAATTAAATTATTTGCCTTCAGACGAGTTCATGCAACTGTCAAAACAGACAAGGTTTGCCAGCTACCAGAGTACTCGAATCCGTAGATGGTAGGGTGGGGGAAAAAGGCAAGCTGCGCTTGGACACTGCACCACTGGCTGCCTCCTTCCCTCCCCACTTTCACAGCTGCTGCGTGGCCGGGAGAGCTAAACTAGACCAAGTGGCCCTTCCCTTGGGAAGGGAATGCTCCCTGGACAGGCATCCGTGCTGAGAGGTGGCTGCTCAGAGGGATTCATCCCCATCAGGCAGCCAGCAGCTTTCTGCGGTTTCCAATTCTGTTTGCACCCACTGCCCAAGCAGCAGTGCTGGACAGTCAAGGTTAAAAATGCTGCTGGTGATGACAATGGCAGACAGTGAGCTAATTGCCTGAGGTATGCATCATAAATTGCTTTTGCCTACTTCCTTTGAGATGCTAGGAAATTAATATTTTTTTAATTATTAGAAGAATGTTATTTAAGTTGTAAAGTACTGCTAGGTTGAAAAATAAGAAAGAAATGTCAGATTTATGTACAACCTAAATTCTGTTCCCCTGTGCTCTGTAATAGAGCTTTAATTGTTCAGTCACAAGCTGTTATTTCGATAGGATTCCTGTCTCATTCAATACAAAAGAGGGCAGAATTAAGGTTGCCTGGGAAACTGTAAATCTGGAGTTTTCTAACATTTGAATACTTGACTTTACAACATGAATAACATTTTTCTTAGTTTTATGTAACTTCAGAATTCATTATCCATGTCACATAAAAAATTGTGTGACCGTCAATAACAGGTTTCAGTGGGCAGTAAGGAGAATGTATACAGGGTCTCGTGCTTTCTGAGTGTGCGCAGCCAAATGCAGAGATGATGTTTGTGTATATCCAGTGTGTCAATATGGACAAACACAGTTTACCAACAAGTCTGATTGAACTTTAATGAAATGGAACATTTGAGACTTTTCATGGAAAATAATATTCCATGCTTTTAAAAACAAAATGAGGTTAGAAAAAAAATGTGCTAATCAGCTTCTGTGTTCTTGTTTCCAGGACCTGTTAAGATGCAGAGTGTTGACATCAGGAATTTTTGAAACAAGATTTCAAGTAGATAAAGTAAATTTCCAGTAAGTCTGTTAGTATTATTTTATAAATATCATACTAATTTTTAACAACTTAGTTCAGATGTCTGTGCTCATGTATGCTGGGTATAGTAGGTTTAGGGTGGTAGTTGGTGTGTGTGGGTTTGGTTTGGTTTTTAGCTCGCTCTTCATAGGTCCTAGTAAAAATTGCTTCATGCTTTGCAAAAAGAGCTGATACTAGTTAATGTGTATTGGTGATGCTCTACTGTGGGGTTGTCTGTGGCTGGTTTTACTAACTGGTTCATTAGTAGAGCACTGTAAACTCATAAAATACTTTTGGGGATAAGACCTTGCAGAAGTCGGTGTAAATGCTGCCATGAGTCTGACTTTGTGCAGTGGGATGAGGAGAGTTAAATGTCTCCCTTCTTCTGGAGGGCTGCAAGCTCTGTGTTTGTCAAAGTTTTACACCGCGACTCTGTAAAACACCCACTGTTGGGCTGCCTCCGCTCACTGGTTCTTGCCCAGAAAGGTGGCAATGCTGGTGGGGCAGAGCTGCCCCCGTGTCCTTCTTCTTACAGAGACACACTCTCCCCACCATGGCCAAAACCCATCCTTGTTTATAGCGCAGGAAGTCCAACCTTACATGCTACATGTGCTTCTGTGGGCTGGAAAAGCGTATATTTCTCATGGGTTCAGTAGCCTTCTGACATGCAGCATGGCATCAGCAGAGCTCTCTCCCCTGCAGGCGGTATTTTACTGCTGCTCTCCTTGGGGCTGTCAGACTTTTAAACTGAATCCTCATGCTGCATGCTTTGTGTGACTTTCCTAGTGCACCTAAGTGATATAACATCCTATGGCTTTTTAACAGCATGTTTGATGTAGGTGGCCAGAGAGATGAGAGAAGAAAATGGATCCAATGCTTTAATGGTAAGTACAAATAATCCACATTTTTATTTTGAACTTATTCTCTGAGGTGTGAGCAGCTTACTATTCATATTCACACATAGTATGTCACTAATACAGGAGTCCAGTGTCACAGGTATTTGCTTCGGGTGTTTTTGGCAGTTTGGGGAGTAATGGCAGTGTTAACCCAAGGACTATGTGCTGGGATAACAGAGATGTTCTTTTCTCTCTCCTTTATTTCTTTTGTGTGCTCTGCCCAGATGTCACGGCTATCATCTTTGTTGTGGCTTGCAGCAGCTACAATATGGTAATAAGGGAAGACAATAACACAAACAGACTACGGGAATCCCTGGACCTTTTCAAAAGTATCTGGAATAACAGGTAAAACATACCTCATTTCCCACTTACCCTCCCCAACTTAGCTACAGTTAAAACAGGACTCCCCTTACTATATGCTCATTCATCGCTTATTCAGAAAATGTCCAGGTAGAGCCAGGTCGCAGGGTGCCCCCACAGTGCGTACCCCTCCCTGTCGGGAGCTGTGGCGCTGGAACAGTGCACACAGCATTTCGCTGCTGTGCCAAAATGATGCAGGGTGTGGAGACAACTTGGGACGGGCAAGCTCCCTGTGCCAGCTGCCAGAAGGGAAGCAGGGGAGACCCCTTCCTGTCGTCACTGTGCTCCTTGGCCGAGACTGAGAGCATCCTCCAAATTACATTTTATCTCCTCCTCAAATGCAGCAGCAGGAGCAGGTAGCTGTTGGCGTTGTATTCTATTCACTGGCTGGCACCACACTCAATACCTACGTGGGCAGCCACGCTCATAAGACTCGTCTCTGAGAGCACACAGTTTCTCTGCCATGTGGGACGATATTTCAGATCTAATCTAATTGTAACTGCCATTAAATTGACATTCTGCCACAGTGCATGTAAATTACAGATATGTAACCAAATAGCAATATGAATAGGTTCTTGGTAGAGAATAAGTAAAAACAATCCACAAAATAAGGCAATGAAGTTTTCCGCCCATACTTACAAGGATGCTCTGCACTGAGAAGTGATTGAAAGTAGAGTGAGGAAAAATGTTAAGAGCAGGTCCCAAAGGGACATCGTCACAGTGATGGCTAGGTATTAATTGGAGAAGAAAAGATAGTATTTTCTTTTGATTCATCAGGTGTCATACAGGCTACCCTAAACGATGGGATATCTCTGTGGATGAGCAACAGTTAAGACAGAGCAGTCTGAGGGAAGGCAGCTTTCCAGCCTTTTTCTTTTGCTTCAGCAAAACCAAACAAAGTAGACAGTAATGTCTGGTTTTGGACTATGGTACTTTTAGGAAATGTCATCATTTTCCCAACTCAATATCAAAAGGATAATTTAGAAAACAGTATTTGAAGACTGCTGCCTTCAGCAATGTCTACTGCAGTTTTTATAAATGTGTTTACAGATCCTATAAATATACCCACCAGCACAGGTGCAACCTAATTGAAACAATAATTTAGGTCAGCTATTTTTTTCTGTTGAAACACATTCCACACTACTTCACTCTGTGCAGGGACAGCCAGTGAATTTTCAATTGAAGTGATATGTTTTCCTTGGGTAACGTGTCAGAGATAACAAACATTTGGTTTGTTTTTGACAGGTGGTTGCGGACCATTTCTATCATTTTGTTCTTGAATAAACAGGACATGCTGGCTGAAAAAGTCTTGGCAGGGAAATCAAAAATTGAAGATTACTTTCCTGAATACGCGCATTATACTGTACCTGAGGATGGTAAGGCTGCTTGGATTGGACCGCCTGGCATAGCCCAGTCTATAGTTCCTGTCTCTTGTCTCTGTCTGTGTCTCACACACACACAAATTCACAAGCACGCACCGTTCCTCACGCAAACTGTTGGTCAGTAAAGGAGCATGCCAGCAGCACATAGCTCGTAGGTACCCCAGCATGGGCAAGGTCTGAAGGGGCCCTGGCTGCTGGAGGGGTGTAGGAGGACTGTAGGGGGCTTACTCCAGAGTGCCTGCCTTCCCCTGCAACCCACAGTCCCAGGAAACCAAATATCTCTCCCCTGCCAGATGCTTCTGCCTGGGCTTCCTGTGGTGCTGAGCTTTGTTAGGGATTCATTAGACTTACTTTGCAGCCATTCTGCGTCCTCCAACACCGTAAACTTCAGCCTTTGCAAATACTGACGGGAAGCTCAGCAGACTAGCAAGGGAACTTTTACAGAGGAGGATCACATCAATAAATATGAAGAGCTGTGACAATGAAGCATGGGTTCGATTTTTTTACCATTGCAAGAAGTACAGTGGTTCCTGCACCACAATAACATATTGCATAAACAAACTCTGGTATTATGCCAGTTTTATACCAGGCAGAGGGCTTCCCAAATATCACAGCTCTGTGTCTAGCAAAAGTTCTAAAACTTGCACTTTCTGACCTCTAGCCTTTCCCTTACCTGAGTGATGCCCCTGGCATAGTGCTTGCAGTCATCTGTCAGAAAAGGTTTTCATTCTCTGCTAACCGTCAACAACAGCCTAGGTTATAGAAGTGAAGATAATAATGAGCTATTTTCAGCTTTCGTTCAGGTCTGGAACTTCAGGAGTGTGATGCTGAGTTTCAGATGGGGAGGATAAATTAACTGAGTTAACCTGGCACCAGTTTTAGAATGCTAAGGGCTTTCAGAAGAAATCTTCTGTCACCTTCACCCAAATTTGCCTCTCGCAAACATACTCTACATACATACAGAGTTTGGGTAAATTTTCAACATATTTTTTTTTAGTGAGCCAGTTGTCAGAATAAAGTAGCTTTTGGTATTTCTCAGCAGCATTTCACAGCAGATATCCAGAGTGATCCAGAATATTCACACATGAAACATCTCTCTATTTTTAACCTGTAGTTGTTCACTTACTCTTTCATTTCAGCCAGCATTATTTAAGGACAGCAGCACCGAACTCTTAAGGTGCTGCTGATTGTGCTGCTGCTCTGTTTTTACTCCTGGTGCTACAGATAAGAGTAAACATTTTTCCATATTCTGCTAAATTCTGCCCTTTACTGTATTATGTTTGTAAGTATCTGATTTGGTATCTTAGATGAGGAGAAATCACACTGAAGGGAAATGAATAGGTTATCTCTTCACTGTATTGTTTTTTATACTTACAGTCAGTATAGTTGTTACGTGGTCTAGATAGAGATGACTTCATCTGCCAACAGTTAGTACTGACCGCTCAACAAGAATTTCATCTAAGGCCCCTTGATAGGCAGTGTATCTTAAGTATTCTGTTGATTTGGGGCCTGGAAATAAAATACATACATTAAAAGATATCTTGATGCTATCATTTTTTTCAAATGTAATCTTGGACTAACCATTTTTAAACCCAAATTCCTGCCTGCAGAAGCTTTATTCAGGAGACGCTGTTCTGCTGGAGAAACTGAACAGCTCAGCTGCTTTTTCTAGTCATGTTTTCTGATAAAAGTTAAACCTAACTCCCACTTGTTTTGTATCTATATGAACAAACTTGTGGATGTGGGTAAGCCTCTTTATGATATGACCAATGACATTATTGCAACAATTTCAGCAATTTTCAGGTTCTTAAAATATGTTAAATGCGTAGTCAGGTTTTACAGTACCTTGCTATTTCAGAATTGCCTGTCAGGAATCTCCTGTGGGTATTTAACATTTTAATTTCTGTACTAAAGAACTACTTCCTCCTTATTAAATCTCTTATTATGAAAAGTAGATGATTGTTTGCTTTTCATGTTTCTGATGCCATTTATTTTTAATTAAACAGCAACACCAGATGCAGGAGAAGACCCCAAAGTCACAAGAGCCAAGTTCTTCATCCGGGATGAGTTTTTAGTGAGTAATTTTGATCTTATGTGTGATTCTATCATAGGAAAAACTGGCAGATGGTGTAGTTTATTTAGGGAAAACTGATGGGGTTTTGCAGAAAGCTAGAAGGAGAGGAGAATGTCTGGTGATTCCCTAATTCTTTTCAGTTGCCCGTCTTGCAGAACCTTCCCCAGTGCTTGCACATTTTTATGCCCATTTTATACAGTCACCTGCCCTGCAAAGTGTCACACAGCACGTAAGTGCTAGTGCACAAAATGGTTGTGTGCTTGCCTGTTTGTCTCTGGGTTCAGTGTGGGTGCCGGCAGCCCTCACTCTCTGTGCAGGGAGCAATGCCAAGCCCTAGTTCCATTGCCAGTTAGCGATGTTTTCTATGGCTGCCTTTACCTGTGAGACGCTACTGGTTGTTGCCTTGAATGTTTATTTTGTGTATCGGTCCCATCCATGTTTGAGCAAATAAGCTTAAATACCTGCCGTGATTCACTGGTGTTACTGACAGAGGCCACCGGCAAAGCAGGGCGGGAGGGGAGGGGGCATAGGCATTGCAACCACATAAAAAACCGCTGTGCGGCTGCAGAGGCCCTTTGTGGCCACAGGTGCTGGGAACAGAAGTGTTAGGGCCATGGCTGGCACCCGCCAGCCGCTGGGCAGTGCCCGGGGCTCAGGCATGGGGCCAAAATGGGGCCAAAACAGCTCTCCCCCCCGTCACCCACAACTGCTGCAGGCTCAGCGGGGAGCATCTCCTCTGTAAGCAACGTTCGTGTGTCTCTCCTGGGTTTGTGCTTCGTCTCTCAGTGTAAAGAGACAGAGGGATGCAGTCATTTGAACAGGTGCTTTAAACTCTTGGCCTGTTTGAAATGAAAGGCTTGCAAGTGAGGTGTTTCTGCTCCCATTAATGGTCTGAACAGCCTGTGTGTGCCCCAAGTAACGGAGGCCATGCACGGGCCCAGTGGGGAGGGTGAGCAGAAACAGCAACTTCCAGCTTCGTGAGGTCAGGCATAAAAGGCTGAGGCTTCCAAGGTAGGGGGATGAAGAGGACGGGGAAATAAGCTCAGCATACAGACTGGGGAGGGGTCTGATGTCCTTAGCCAAATGGAAGGAAGGAAACGTGTGTATTTTCTATCTATGGCCTTCTTGGCTGTGCTTTGTAAATTTGTTTCCAAGTCTCTTCGTTTATGACCTTTTCCTTGTCCCACTCCGTTAAATTTTCAGACACAATTCAGAGAAGTCTGGTTATATTAATTTATAAGCTTTATTGTGATTTTTATTGCAGTCATGGGTCTGCGTAAGGCACGGATATCTGTAAAAATCACCATGGTGCTGCACCCCTTAAAAATCCATGTGCCTGTAGGCACTGGTACTGGCAAATTTAAATCACGTCATTCGAAGAATTTCAGGAGGAGGTTAAACCTAAACACATTTTCAACATTTCTGCAGGGTATTATATGAGCATTAGGAAGGCAAAATACATCAGCTCCTGATTTCAGGATGGGTGCAGGGGCCAGGGGCCTCTGGGGGCTTGGGCGGCAGGCCTGGCTGCCCAGCGCTGCTGCTCTGTAGCCAGGGGAGCCAGGAGTGTGGGCTGCAAGACACAGACACAGCAGTGCCTGTGCTGCATGGCTGGGCTGGGGAGGACATCTCCCGGTCCTAGAAATGTACTTTGTAGGAAGTTCTTCTTCCTTCGTCTCAGGCATGTCCTTTCTCCTCCCAAACTCTTCATGGAGGCAGCGTGCTCATGCGCTCTTTGTTTAGGCTACTCCCCAGCCCCATTTTGGTGTTTTGTACACAGGGTGCTCTAGCTGCTGATGTTTTGTTTAAATACATCCCCAGTGTATAGGCAACCCCTGTTAAAACACCGGTTCATGCTGGTTCTTAAAAAATCTGAAACTGGGAGGTAAAGGAGCTGCTGTTCAAACACACAGACCAGGCTCCCTCGAGTCACACATTTGGCTCCTTGCTGAAAACTGTCACCCTGACCCCCACAGTGTAGGGAAACCAGTATTAAATATTCTTATTTGTGTTATAAGAAAGTAAATGTTCTTTCATTGCTGTCCCAGGGGATATTATTTTTCCCCTCTGAACTGGTGCTAAGTAACACACTACTGTTCAAAATTAGTTTTGAGTAGGGGTGAAAATACTGCATTTATCTTAAAATGAGAGAACTACAAAGCTGTCAGGGGACAAAAAAAAAAAAAAAAAACCCTAACATTTTGAAAATACATGCTTTGACATGCCTTTATGTTCTGGTGACACCTAGTAATGTTGTGGGCAGCTTACTACCACAGACATTAGTGGAATCAGTGCCTGGCAAACACTTAGTGAAAAAAACACTTATTTTACCAAAATACAAGAAAAAGATTGACCATTGGGTTGGTAGGGTGGTGTGCTCCCTACTGCCTGCATCTGGGTGAAACTGAAAATGTTTGTACGTTGTTCCCACTGACATGTAACGTTTCATCCTAGAAAGAGCACATCAGAGTGGAAGTCTGATTGCCCTCTCACATCCCTAATTACAGTATGTAAGTGCTGTGTGCAGACCATACGGAGACATCAATGTGCTTGTTGCAGCGCGCTGAGATGGTGCTGCTCAAGGGAAGCGCACAGGAAGGGGTGAGGGCGAGGTGGCAATAGCTGGAGGCTGCACATGCAGACGTAGGTCTCAAACAGCGCAGAGCGAAAGAGCCACAGACTCCAGCAGCAGGCAAAGGCTGAACTCTTCTGAGGCTTCCGAGTTAAGAATGAAAAAGCAAGCAGTAGTTGGAAGGCAGAGTTGCCTGTGTTTTGGGGAACAGTTTTGATGTTGGGTTTTTTTTAAACTCCAATTAAAAAAAAGTGTTTAGTAACTGGTCTCTCCTTGCTGCATCTGAGTGACAGCATTACTACTGTCAAATAGTACAGGGGAAAAAGAAATGCAGAGTAGAGATTGTATCAAAAATAGACACACTATGGCATTTTTTTTACGGTTTTAAAATTGGTATCATCTTGAATATCCATGCATGCCGCTGTCCTTTCAGCCCTTGGGTTCCTAAGTGTCAGATTTCCCCCAGACTTTGAGAAACAACAAAGGTCTTCCTCAACCCTTCTGGAAGATTCAGGTAGACAAACACAGTCTACATTTTCATTGAGTTTCAGCATTTTGCCACCATTGCAGTAATCTGTATTTTTCCCTTGTTTCATTATTGTTCAGTGTATTTCATGGTTCAAACACAGTCTGAACAATTTGCCCATCAATTGAATACATTATTGAATTAATACTTCTCATGAGGATAAGCTTTGAACTAGGTATTCAGTGTAGCTTAGTAAGAAGCAAATCATTTTTAGTATACATACAGAACACCCCCTGTTTAATTAGCATTGAATATCTAATGTTACCCAAGTTACCTGCAAAAATCTGCCATTTCTTGTTGATTTATTTATGTAAATCATGGCTTCTAAATGTCTATGGTTATGCATATCTGTAGCTGCAGCTATTTACAAGGTCAATCCTACCTGTAAAATAGATCGCTGTATTAAAAATACATAGTGTAGCCAGAGAGAAAGAAAATGTCTTTCGTTGTTTAGCCAGTATAATTTGTACTAAAAATTGGAAAATATTTATAAAAATTGTTATCCCCAAAACTGACCTTCTGCTTTCACGACATTCCATATATACTCTTCAAAATAATGCTCTAGAATGGATTTGTATTTATCAATCCTATAGGAATACAGAACAAAATTAAGATTTTTGAAAATATTTTTTAAGATCCTGGGGAATTTTAACAAGATAACCATGGGTGAAGAGATCCTGGAGTTTAAGTTAGCAACCTAAAAAGCTGTGCAGTGGCCTTGCAAAAATTTAATTCTGTGTGGTCTGATGTTTACTGGATTTGTGCATGTTTCAGTATTCTATGGGACCCCTGCCACTCTGGTGATAATTCCACAATGTTCTGGTCTCGGTAATGATACCAAGTCTTCAGCTGGCTTAATATGTGCTCTTAAGTAAAGGTAACTCCAGGGGCCTTCAGCTTCAAGAAGCAGAAGCACAGTAGGCTGCTGTTGCATGCCACTCCTAGCTTCACAACTGGGAGGTTTTCAGGTTTGTGTTGCTGATTTAAAAAGAGTTCAAAAATTTGCCATGTGATGGCACCAAAAAAGAAGGTAAGAATTTGTGGGACAGCTGCCCGGCAGACTGCAGTGCTGTCAGCAGCACAGATGAGCTGCACAGTGATGTGCAAATGATAATAGCTTGTGCAAATGATGATAGCATCAGTGGCTCTTACATAGTACTAATATAGTGACCCTGTAATAGTATCCATAACTTTTTTTAATCTTTATTTCTAATTTGTAGTTCATATTGGACCAGACCACAGAACTTCCGTTTTTATTTATTTATTTTAGCGATCTATGTGCAGACTTTCCCAGGTTTCTTGGTACTCCGTAAGTCTATAGACCACTGAGATGTGAAACTTCCCATGGCAGAGTGTCTGATCCTTGGGTTTTTTCCTGGCTTTTTCCACAGAGGATAAGTACAGCGAGCGGAGATGGCAGGCATTATTGCTACCCACACTTTACATGTGCAGTGGACACAGAAAATATCCGCAGAGTGTTCAACGACTGTCGAGACATCATTCAAAGGATGCATCTCCGCCAGTACGAACTCTTGTGAGGGGAATCACCGTGGAACCTGTGGTTTTAAATTCTTTGCTCCTTACTCTTTCTCGTGATACTACCCCACACAGGGTGGAAGAATATACTATAGAAATGTCAGTCTCTTCACTTTGTTTACTTTAATTATTTAACCTTAAAGCTGATTTGAAGCAAGTTTGGGTTGTTTTTCCTTCATGCTTTTTGGGACTATTTTTGTGCTTTATTTTGACATGCCACTTCTTCGTCATTCCACTAAGCCCTTTGGCTACCTCTGTTCCCTTAGGTTTTGGTTTTTTAACTGAACATGACCTGCTAAATTTTTTCCAGCAGGTTAACGTCAGTTCAAACTGGTATGTCAGCTGGATGACACTAAAGTCATACCTATCCCTCTGTGTGGGTTTCCTTTTTAACATGACATTGAAGAGTACTTGATGGGTGAAAAAAAAGATTAATGCACTTTGTATCAGGTTATTAAATACTGTTGAGGAAGTAGACACACAATGTAGCAGCACCACAATATTTATTACTCTGTCACAGTTTTTAGCGTTTCTGAGTTGCAGGTCAACTGATAAAGTGACCTCCTCTTTTAAGCCGTTACTGGCACAGGAAGTAGAGTAGATAATGAGAGGAACAGTGAAGACAAAGCAATTTTTCTGGGGTTTTGGAGCTAAGTGTCTCTGCACACCTCAGGCATTTGAATTACAGCTACTTTTCAGCCTGTTGCATCTAGGCAGAAAATCTACCACCCTCACTTACGTTATTTGTGCTGTCCACAAATGATCCTTTTAGTTCAGATCATTCTTGGACAACAGTCCTCTCCCTATATATATTTTTTTGTTTTACTGCTGGTTTATTATATTGTACAGACTGTAAAATGTAATATTATTTTGTACAACTTTATTGAAGAAAAATACTTGTAGAAGATCTTTGTGCCTTGATTATGGCTGTACCTGTAAAATGAGCTAAGATGTAAGTATGTTTTTGATTGCGCTGTACAGCTTGATGTCAACCTTACCTGCAGCAGTGACTGGAGGTAAGAACTTTATCTGTAGAGTTTAGGGGTTTTTTTCTGGTTTATATAAAAATGCTCTTTAGTATAAAAATTATAAATTATGCAAATTAACCACTTACCTTTCCAAGTAAGGTATTACAGTCACCGGATGTTGCAGCAAACATGCCTTTCTCTTTTGAAGTCTCAGCTTTAAAACATTGGAATTCATTCAAGTGTCCAAATTGCAACCTGGTGTTGTTTTAATGGGAACCAAGGATTATTTTTCTTTTTCCTTTATATTTAGAAAATATGTTTGGTAATTCTTTGGTCATTCATAGAACTTCACAATTGCACAGACCAATTGTGAATGTGTAAAGCACCATTATATAGAGCTCTTCAATCTTTGTACCAACAGCGGCTTTCATTGTGCAAGTAAATAGCAAGAAAAAAGGTGTATAAAACCCTTGTGTCTGGCCTAAGAGAATTACAAGATGACATTTTTATTTCTCTTTTAATAAAGAGACACATTAGAAAATTGTTTTATTTTAAATATTGTAGAATCAAAATGTGTGAATATTTCTCAAACTTGAATAATTTATGCAAATGACATTCTCAAAAGAAGTTGTGGTACAGTACAATATATAAAAAGCAAGAATTGCTGTAGCAATAAGGCATGTCCTTTTTAGTAACTATAACACTGCTTTATATTTTATACATAGGTGTTTTATGTCTGTGACTATATACTTTTCCTGTGTCCAAGATAACCTGTACAAATGTCTAAAATTACAGTTGCAATAACAGAAACCTAGAGAAGCGTTAGACTACATTACTTTATAGAGTGTTTTACCACACTTTGGGCCATTCCCCCCACTTCATTTTAAATTTAAAGAGAGATTAAGAGCCAACACATTCCCCACATTGGCATATAAATCAGCAAGTGTGATTAACTTCTTACTATAAGCATCGGTATTGGTTCTAAACCCCAGTCAGTCATCTACAGACTTAATTGAGAAATTGTGTCTATTTGACAGTAAACAATCCCATTTTCAATACTATAATATGACCATTTCCTCTTCCCAGAAATGTGTCTGCTTTGAGATCTGTATGTTCAATTTAGTCATCAGAGACTGCCCAGAAAGTGAAAGGCTGGGTGGAATAAGCTAATAATACACAAAATGCCCAAATGCAAAGATTCTCTTGCTTCCCATGCCAAAGAAAGTAATAGAGCGAATAACAAAAGCTAAGTCTTTTTTCTTTAAAACAACCCCCAGCCCAGGAGTTCCGGTTGGAGCTCCCAGCCTCTGCAGGAATGTCAGCAGGAAAACTGGTCCTGGTGTGGAATAGTCCCTCTGGTTTTTCGGGGGCAGGTGCGGAGAAGCAGTAGGTTTGTCACAGCTTCCCTCACACATGGCACACGAGGACGCTGAGCTCAGACTTTACGTTCTCCGTGCTGCCATCCCAGCGGGTGCCTGTGGCCCAGCTCCGGGGTGCACCGCCACGTGGCTGGCAGCCTCCGCCTCCCCACGGAGGAGCTAGTGCAGCTCGGAATGTGACGCTACAGTAAAGTTAACAGAACTCAGTGGCCCTGCAGGAGTCTGAAATAAGGCGCGTTCCTGTCCCTCTCTGTCCGCAGACTGAGGGCCAAGGCATAGGATAATGTTACTGCAGCTGTATTTGACCTTCCTTCTTGCAGAAGATCGGCAACTGGAGGGCCCCTCACCACACAGATCTCTGGGATGCAATAGGGCCCTCTTTTTTTAAGCTCATCATAGCACATCTTTTTAAAAATAGCAGCTTGAGGTGTCGCCCTATTTTTTTTTTAAGCAGGTTTCAAGTGTGTATCAGCAAACTGGATCCACAAGCTTCTCCCCATTGTTGTCTGGTAGACGATAACTGCAAACTGTAGTCAGCTAACGATTCAATGTGTCAGGAACTGGAAGATTTCTTGTCCCAAACCACAGTCCCTTACATATGGCATCCTAAAAAGGTTACGGAAATCCACATCTGTCAGTGCTGATGTATCTAGTTTCTGCCTGACCCTAACAAACAGAAGTATGACATTAGAAGGGCCATGCAGCAATAAAACAGAGAAACATTTCCAGTTTGCAGGACTGAGCCTCCGCCAGGGTAAGACACTAGTGCAGATAAGTGATGAGGCTATAGGATTTACATAATGTACAGTTACACTTTTAATATACGTATTTGATACAAAAATTATAGCAGGAAAAGGACTCATTTGATTGTCGAATACAGTATTTTTGTACAGCATGAAACGTTCATTTCAGTTAATTATTTATCCTGTAGTAGTCATATCAGCTGTATAGGACTTCTATGGTATGTGTAAATGCAACCTGCCTTCAGACTAGCAATCAAATTAGGTCATTTGCTGGCATGAATATAGTCTGATGTTTGACTGTTCTCAGCTTTGGTATTTCAGTGACTGAATGCAGATGTCTGGCTCTTCATACTGCTTTATGCTTACTGATTAAACGCTGAGCAAAATAAAATGGTGGAGTGAGAAGCTGAAAATGAGCTAGTATCAGGATTACAAGCAGAGCACCTGCTGCACAGTATATAGTAAAGACTCTGCTCTCGTACGGAAGGAAGCATTTTTGGAGGGAGAAGTCAGCTGGTGTTATGCTGCCCTGGAAAAGAAATGAAGACTGTCACTTTGCTGTTACAGTGGGTTCTGAATCAGGAGTAAACACCACAACTGTCAGATCTCCAATTTCTAAATTCTGTGTTGGGTGGCAAGGGTTGGGGCCAGTTTCCTAGTACCAGTGCCTTCTCCAGGGGGCCGAAGAGTCCATAACCTTGCGGTGCTGGGCACTAACTGGAATACTCACCAGGCTAATGTTAGCCCAGAGGCCAATCTTCCCTATGTTCCATCTAGCGTAAACAGAGAGCTGGGCTCCTCATCTGATCTGCCTTCAAGAGAAGCCTAACTTCAGCTGCTGTAAATCCACACGGAAGGAGCCTTCCCAAGCTAAAGTTAGGCTTTGTGAATGTGCCCCGTCCTCCCCCCGAGCCCTCCTCCTACCCAGTACATGCTGCAAAAAACACGTTGGCTACTCCAAATTACGAACGTGAACTTCAGCAGCAGAGAACTTCACTGGGTTTTGGCTTGACTTTGCAGTTCAAATTAAAGTTTACAATGGACCGAGGCTGAGTTAAAACAGTAGTGAAGACGATGCAGCTTTAATTAGCCAACCTCTTGTTTTGCAGTGAAGATGCACTGTCTGGCATGTGCAGAGAGCATGTGTAGTTTGAAGGCAGCTACTCTCAGGAATACGGAATAAACAGAACTACTTTCAACAAGAAATATTAACAGTTGCATAAAATGAATTTAGAAGTTTGGGGTTGTCTGTGTATTAAGCAGCCTAAACTCAACAGCAGTAAAAAATACATGAAAGATTTCCCCGCCCCACCCCCCGCCCCCCAAGTCACAGACTACTCTGTAAACAGATTGTAGGTTTTGCTTCTTACTCCAAGTTTCTAGGAGTTCTGTTTTATTTTTGAACTGGGGAACTAATTGATTTACCTCTAAGGATATACTGAGCACTGGAACTGCCTGCAAGAGCATAACCAACACGCTGAATAAAATGTGAATTGGAAAGGAGGCGGCAGACTATTGGCATGTGACAAATGTTTTCACTGTGTGAAGGGGTTAATGCACAAGTTTGAAAACCACGATCACCATGCAAGAGAGTTTGAGGTGGACACAGTCTTGTTTTCATAGTTGGTAAATCAACCAAGCCAAACTAGTCTTTCTACTGTTCAGTGCACAATACTGATTATTTTTACAAGTCAATAGTTTACAATGCACCCTCTTTATAAGAAAATGTTAGATGCTTGTACCCAGATACTAATCAGATGTTTTAACAGCATTGCTTTGTACCACACAGAACATGTGGCTCCCACAGATGTACTTTATAAAGTGGATGCAGTGTACTGAGTGGGTTGGGTGGGTAGGCAATTTTTTTATTTTTTGTTTTTACAGGTAGAATCAGTTTTAAAATATAGCTGACTGCCATGTTGATTTATTTATGAAAGTTATCTGAGAAAAATAAAAAAAATTAAAAACTTACCATGATGAAACTAGGATTGTTTCTATTCCTCCAACTGAATGACGGGACACTGATTTCTGGAATGTTCCCCATGTGCAGCACTTCACAAGCACTATGCGTATGCCCACTGAGAATCAAACGGGGATGAAACCACCATATCAGCTAGAACAGAAAATGATGAGGTGCAAAAATTAAGTCATAACTAGAAAGAACTTGAGCTTAAACCCCTTTTTTTCCCACCTTCTAGCAGAATGAAATTATGACGATTCTGATATCCTTCGAAAGCATAAGACAAGTTGATACTGTAACAGTTATACCCCTTTGGCCCTCATCCCAAATACTGGACTTTTTTTTTTTTTTTCCTTGGCCATATGGATCAGAAAAATAAAGGCAATAGCATCCTGTTGACATCATAAATAGAAAAAACCCTGGGTTTAGTAAAGCAATGCAGTTTTCTTGTCTGAGGGAGACTTTTGCACTGCCAGTGTTGAGTGAGGACATTTGTGCAGAAGGAAACAAATACTGACCATTAGATTTTTACGGAATACTTTGACTTTACATTTTCTTGTAGTTGCTAAGTCAGCAAAAGCAGTGCTTTCAAAGTGTTGGAAAATCATGGCTTTCTACTAGGTTTGTCAGTAACCTACACGGTATGTAATGCTACAAAATGCTAAACTGGAGGTAACAGCACTGCAGCAGACTTAAGAGCGCCAGGACTTGCGGCCTGTACCTGGGAAACCCAGCAGCAGCAAGGCCGTAATCGCGATGATCCTCAGGGGAGCAGCTCTAGCAAGCAGCATCTCAAAGGCCACATTAAAGCGGGAGCAGCTGTGGTCTGTTTGTCTCAGCTAACGCTCCTTCCAAATCTTTTTTAATCTATATCTATCTACATTTGTGTCCCACTCACACTGATACTCAAGTTCCCAATAAATCAAACCTTTTGTGATGCTTCTTGAGACAGTACATCATACTTTTCTTTAAACGGGATGTTCTTCTCCTCTACAGGAGCAGAATCTTCTCCAGTGCATTCAGCATCACTTTTCCGATAGAGGGGGTAATGCTGTGAGAAATTCAAAGCAAGGATCAGTTGTTAATGTCCAGCCTTTCTGGAACAGTAACAAATACTCTAAGAACATGTCAACATGTTGCCTTACCCCACCTCTAACACACCTGTAAAAGGATGGGTTCTGAAGCTGGAAGCTTTTCCACATCACTGCATCTTTTGTTGGAATAACTTGGTTTCTGTGAATAAAATCAACCCATACATGTTGTCTTCACCTATGTGTACCACAGGAGTGGGGAAGGGAATTAAACAATAGCTAGGTTTTGAGGGGTTGGGGGGGTTGTTGTTTTGGTTTCTTTGTCAAAAGCAGTAGCAGCTCCGAGTACAGTGTTTAAATACTGTCCACTGTATTAACTTTTAAGAGCCTCTGCTGTGGATAGAAGAGGAAATGCCTTAATTCCCCTTTCTGTATATCCTGTAAATACGGTTGCACTCTTCCTGAATGCCGAAAGCAACAGCAGAATCTCACTGCACAAACAAGAGAAAGAGATTTAGGGCAGCCCGAGAGACAGCAGTTAGAGTCTGGTGATTTTTCCACTGGGAGCTGGTTCCCTGATTGACTGCCAACCCAGTTGGCCATGCTGCCTACCATGTTTCCAGTCAGCCTATGAAAAAGAGGAATGAAATGAAATACAAGAAGCAATTGGATTTGATGAAAAAAATACAACTAAAACATTACTAGGCTATCAAGACAGGACGCCAGTAGAATCAGAAAACTACAAGAATAGGCTAGCTTGAAGGATATAGACCAGCAATATGCATAAATGCAGGGATTATGTATCTCAAGTCAAACGGAGGGTTACAGAAACTTCTGCCGTTCCTTGGAACAGAGGAAATGACACCCTCTGTCTGTTGGCAGCCTGAGGAAGTTAACACCATTCACACAAAGCAACACAGTTAACAGTTAAGTAAAACGGTAAGAGGCAAACGAGGAGAAGGAAGATTTCCTAGCAAGTTGCAATATGAAATTGGAAGCAGACTTTTTCAGGAGAGCCTTAGTTATATCCTGTCACTGCAGTATCAGTATTCCCATTGCAGCAGCCAAGTTGCTGGCTATAATCGGATCTTTAATAAACTCTCACCTGCTGGGAGCAATTCAGTTTGTGAGAAAGTGCCACAAGCTTTGCCTCCGAGGTACGGCAGACAGCACAGCCATCACCCTCCAGGGCTACGCTGTTCACTAGGACAAAGCTGGAAAATACCAGGGAGTGGGCAAAGAGAAGGGAAGTGGGGAGGACAGGAAAGAACTTGTTATTCGTGCACACATGTGGGATAAACCTTATTTTATAAAGCCCAAGTATTTCAAAGTCTTCCAAAGACTCAACAAAACAGCAGAATGTAACGGCTTCTGAAATCACATGCTCTAAAAATCCTCTTCTGGGTATCCATAGTGTAGCTGTTTCTCTACCTGGTAGGCTCCTTTATAGTCAGTTGTTAATCAGGTTGCACAATATACCGTATGCTATGCTTCATGTTTACACTTCAAGATTTTTTGTATATCATAGCAGTATTAAGTGGTATTCTAGTGGAATGTTAGAAGCCCACTAAGCTGAATTCTGACTGAAAGTAGAACCTGCTTCTCTCCCTGAACACATTTTAAACCTCAGAGACATAATTTTAGACATTCAGCTTCTTCAGAGCAACTGAAAAGCAAAACAGCATTGCATTTGGCTGGCTACCCTGAACAAACAGTTTTGTACTTTGCGATCTCTCATGCAGAAAATGGGATTTTATTTGTAATAGAAAAAGATTTCCCGGTAGATTTCAAATCAACTTCGAACTTCTGTCACAAGATTCATACCATTTTAGTCATTCATTCAGGACTCAAGAGATACATTCCCAGTTCAATTCAGTACATTTTACAGACAGAAATGAGCTGAATGCCTCTACTTAAGAGATACTCATCAAAACAAACAACAAAAAAATTAATTCTTTTTAAGCTGCGTTTTAAACTACAGATTTGTTGTAAAATAAGTTTATCTAGCAATGTTTTATTAATAATGCAACTCATTTCAGTTAATGAATATGATACCAGGCATACAATCTGCAACAGCATGCAAGAATTCTGCTGTGCTTTTTTTTATCAAAGGGGAAATGGAGATACTCCTTAATAACTATTTTTTAAAGCAGCTGAAATACATATCTAGAAGACCCCACGTCTGCATGATAAACAATAGCATTATACTAAACATTCATTAAGCTTGTAAATCATCCTAAAAAAGACACACCGTTTCTAGACCTGTTCAGAATGTTTTTAATGTTTGCTTAATTAAAGGAAACAAGCACAAACCTGTAGGTTTTGAATCTTACATTTACATGAATGATTATAACCTGATGGAATACATGCCAAACAGAGTGGCAATAGGTATTCCCTTCATTTATATGAGGTTTAAAGACAAATGCTTTGCCACAAGCCCACTATCACTTTCCCTCATTGGGTTCCTGCATGGTATCTAAAAGTAACAGAAAGGGTACACGGCAGGACAGCTACAGACACACACCACTGTGAGGACAGCTCTACAACAAGATCTACTCTGAGCCAAAACCTGCTTGTGCATTATTACCCCACCCTGTGGAAAACTGTGGACAAGCAGCTGCTATGTTCCCATATCCCTCAAAAAAGAGTTAAGTTCTGCAGAATAAAGTTATTAAGATTAATTAAACTCTTTACTTGTAAGCACAGAGGGGGTTGATTTGTGTTTCTTTACTGAATCCTATTCTGTTGTGTTTACAGCCATGGGTCATTACCAGCTGCAAGGAAGTAAAAAGGCAAACCAGAGAATTTGATTCTGACGCCACAGTACTTTTCCATTTAAAAGGAAATTGTTGCAATTTACCTAGCTCAAAGTACAGCTCCCACTCAATATCAAACTACAGGTTTGTACAAAGTGTTTTGTGTTTAACATATCATAAGCTAGACACAAAGTAAAAATTAAAAAAATCTAAAAAAAATGTTTTAAGTTAAGCATTCCTATAATATTTCATTAGAAATTCCACTTCCAGTTCTCAGTTTTCATTATTCTGGTCTTCTAACTCAGTAATCACTACTGTAAACATTGGGGGGGGATCGAGTATACTCACTTGATTCCTTTTCGAGTTATCAGCTTTCCTGAAGTAAAGTTGAAAACTTTCTCAAATCGATTTACCTTGTAAGTAGTCATTCTGTGTCAAGAGGAAAAATACAACTGAAGTAAGAAATTGGCATTGTAAATCACCTGACACAGTTGCTTTACAGGTTGCAGGCAATTCATGCAGCTTGCTGCTCCATTATCTAGCTCACATACCCATTCAAACTCACAGGGGTGCTCTGACACCCATCGTGTACTCTGACCCAGTGCCACCAGTGTAAGCACAACCATCCTACAGAAGTACAGCAGAGCGGGGGCACTCACACTCTTTTGTGCTGAGGTAGCAGGAAAGGGAATATGCTCAGACTAAACGCTTTTCAGATAAGGAGGCCCACCACAAGGAAAAGCAGCTTCAAGTCTTCCCGGCCAATGCAGAAAGATGAGCTCTGAACAACTTCACATATGCTCAGAGAAGCATAAAAGTATCCCGAAACCTGCTCTAAAATTTATTCCTAGGGTGCACTGTGTGCAGATGGATACCGTTTAAGGTCTTGCTCTAAATTACAATCCCTTCTAATTTGGTTATGATCAAAAACTTTCTGTGTGACCACACAAGAGGTCAATCAGAAAACCAGTTACTGTACGCATGCTGACATTTCATTCTTGACACTTGCGTACTTTCACAGACAAGACTTACTCATAATGAAATCCAATGTCATGATTCCCAACAATAACCACTAGCTCAGTAGAAACTGGATACTTAAACATTTTCCGAAATCTCCTGACATCACCTGCCCATGCCTGCATGAGAACACAAATGGAGAAATTAATGCTGTTTGACAGTATCAAAGGGGACTGGTATTGTGATGGGTTTGCATGGCAAGGCTTTGGTAGCAGGGGCGCTGCTGGGGTGGCTTCTGTGAGAAGCTGCTAGAAGCTTCCCCTGTGTCCAATGGAGGCAATGCCAGCTGGCTTCGAGATGGACCTGCTGCTGGCCGAGGCTGAGTCCATCAGCGATGGTGGTGGTGCCTCTGGGGTAACACATTTAAAGAGGGGAAAGAAACTTGCACAGCAGCAACTGCAGTGGAAGAGAGGAGTGAGACTATGTGAGAGGCAGAGCCCCGCAGCCCCCAGGTCAGTGCAGGAGGGGCAGGGGGGCTCCAGGCGCCGGAGCAGAGATTCCCCTGCAGCCCGTGGTGAAGCCCACGGTGGGGCAGGCTGTGCCCCTCAGCCCGTGGGGTCCGTGGTGGAGCAGATCCCCACCTGCAGCCCGTGGGGGTCCGTGGTGGAGCAGATCCCCACCTGCAGCCCGTGGGGGTCCATGGTGGAGCAGATCCCCACCTGCAGCCCGTGGGGGTCCGTGGTGGAGCAGATCCCCACCTGCAGCCCGTGGAGGACCCCACGCCGGAGCAGGTGGGTGCCCAAAGGAGGCTGTGACCCCGTGGGAAGCCCAGGCTGGGGCAGGGTCCTGGCAGGGCCTGTGACCCCGCGGGGAGAGGAGCCCAGGCTGGGGCAGGGTCCTGGCAGCGCCTGTGACCCCGCGGGGACCCAGGCTGGGGCAGGGTCCTGGCAGGGCCTGTGACCCCGCGGGGACCCAGGCTGGGGCAGGCTGTGGAGAACTGCAGCCCGTGGGCAGGGCTGACACCGGAGCAGCTGATGGAGGACTGTCTCCCGCGGGAGGGACCCCAGGCTGGAGCAGGGCAGTGTGAGGAGCCTCCCCCTGCGAGGCAGGAGCGGCAGAGACAGCGTGTGATGGACTGACCGCAGCCCCCGCTCCCGTCCCCCTGCGCTGCTGGGCGGGGGGGACAGAAATCGGGGGTGAAGCTGAGCCTGGGGGGAAGGGAGGGGTGGCGGGAAGGTGCTTTTAAGATTTGGGTTTATTTCTCATTACCCTACTCTGATTTGATTGGTAATAAACTACACTAATTTCCCCAAGTCCGGTCTGTTTTGCCCGTGACGGTAATTGCTGAGCGATCTCGCTGTCCTTATCCCGACCCAGGAGCCTGTCACTGCATCTTCCCTCCCCTGCCCAGCTGAGGAGCGGGGTGACAGAGCGGCTTTGGTGGGCACCTGGCACCCAGCCAGGGTCAACCCACCACAAGTACATAATACAGAAGCACAGACTGAGACATTTACATTTTTTTAAGTTTTATATGAGGGGCAAAAGTGTCAAGATACTACCAAAAATGAAGAACCACAACATTTAAATTTGTACCTAAAACACTAGAAACTTCTACCAGCATGACACCTGTAGTAACACTAAACAAAGCCTTGCATACCTAGTCTTTCTTCTGTCATCCATTTCCTTCAACAAATCCTCATTTTTTGAAATAAAAGAGCTGTTGATGCCATACCTGAGGTGAGCTCCATTTTCCTTCATCAAAGACATCCCCCAGAATAAAAA
Source organism: Falco biarmicus (assembly GCF_023638135.1). NCBI lineage: Eukaryota > Metazoa > Chordata > Aves > Falconiformes > Falconidae > Falco > Falco biarmicus. The sequence goes on from NC_079290.1 coordinate 62,418,071, forward strand.
CAATATCTGGCTGCAATAACCATACGGCAGTTTGGAAAGATCTCTCCATTTGCCATTCCCTGAAAGGAAAACACAGACTCATTCATCACCGCCTAACTTCTGAATCCTCAACTCTGAACACACAAACACAGCCTGGCAGGAATGGGAAGATGGCTCCAACACACAGAAAGCACTAATATGAAATTCAAATTAAATATCTAGAAATCAGGTTTAAGTACAGTAGGTATATCTTACCTGGTGGGTAATTCCACCACAAAACAATCAGGACCAACTCATGCAAGAAGAAAAACCAGCTTGTTTATTTTTCATTACAATTCCATTAAACAGTAATTAATTAGAACGGTGAATTATTGCATGTTTTACTACACTATTGTTTCTGCAGCAAAAGTTTCTGATTTTTGTATCATGGCGGAATTGGTACTTTCAGCATTCTGATTTTTCTTCTTTTGGACTAATAGAAATATGGTTTTGTAGGCAGAAGATTGAATTATCTTTGCCTTTAAATGTGATTTTGCTTCCGATTCTTCTACTACAGAGACAAACTACCAGCTTCCTCATCTCTGTAATTAAAGATATTAACTATTGGGACAGCCAAGTTATCTGGCTCATTTTTAAGGCATTCTATAAAATCGTTACATACTGGAAAAGACTTATCTGACCCACCAAAAATGCTCAGGCATCTACACCCACATAGTACCTGAGCATTCAAGACTGCACTGCCTCAGTAAGTCCCATTCTTTAACCTTTCAATACTGTTTTATTACCCGGCACAGATCCAGACAGGCAAGTCAGAGGCAGCATGTGTGCTTCTTAAAAGTACAACATTGGTTTTACACTCCTCTCCCGTTAGCTACTATTAAAAACTCTAAAACCAGGATAAGAGATTATTCAAAAAAATTATTACCTTCTCAGCTTATCCAGCCAATGTCCTTTGATTTCACCAAGTAGGTGAGTATCAGCTAAAATTATGGCTTTTAGGACTGAAGTCGAAGTCTCTTTTCCACCCATGTGAGCTCCACCTTTCACTTCTGGCCATCGACATTGAAAAATTACCACATAATAAATCAAAAATTCGCAAAATATTAACACCGAGGTCACAAAGCACACAAGTTTCAGCAGGAAACAGAGCCTCTTCTTCAAAGGAAGATTCTTCACAGTGGTCGAGCTAGAACTCAGCATTGCAGTACCAGCATCAGACACTTCCACGATGGCTCAATTCTCCTCTCTCAGGCGAAGTCAGTAGGGGCTAGGTCAAAGGATTGCGTTGGGCTTTGTATCAGTACCAAATCCCTGTGGAGAAAATACAAAATATTCATTAAGCCAGCATTCCTTGTGAAAAGCTATCATGTAAGGCCTACAGTGTTAGCTTCTTGTCACCCTGAAAGATTTGGAAATATTTAATTGACCTAAAAAGCAAAGTTGGTCTTCTCCTTCAGGAATGCAAACAGCCATGCTGCTGAGCATAGAACCGCACTCTCTCCTACCAGGACCAAGGCAACCAGCGTAAAGCTTGGTGTATGGTGCTTTTTTAAAAACTATACAGTGAAAACACTGTGAGTAGGGGTTAAAGGTAAGTAAAGACGGAGTTTAGCCTGAACAGAAGGAAGAAAAAAAATCCACTAGGATCCATATCACCCTGGCCACTGCAACGCCACATGCAACCACCTTCTGGCACAAGTCACATAACATGACTATGCCAGATCAATGCAATTACCACCTTTAATACAGCTCAACTTTATAATCTCCAAGAACCAAAAGCAATTTACTATCCCTGAACAAGTTTACCAGAGCTTTCCAGGAACACAGATACGTGACTAGGTAACCAATGCTGCTAACAAGGGGAAAACAAGAAACATCAACAAAACAAGCCTCAGAAACGAACTGTGCTACAGCTGATGAGAAATGTGGGAAAATGAGCTTGAATTGCTAAGTTTACTGTATTTACTGATTTCTTCCAACTCGGATATTCTGTAACCCAAACAGGGAACTCACCCCTTCTGAAACCACAATATTATTTTCTGCTATTAGAAAGGCTAATACAAAACACATGTCTTCACTTCGATAAGCCACAATTGTAATAGGGCTCAATGACTGTTTCACTTCTTTGGAGGCATTTAACAGAAACTCGTTATTGCTGCTGTAAGGAGGAAATACCCAGCCTTTCATAGTTCTGTCTTCTACAGTCCTTGGCAGAAACACTTCTCCACTGTAAGTGCCCACAAGAAACAAGTATCCCACCTGAGAGTACAGAGACACTAGCCCTCACTTTCAAGTAAAATCACCCAGGTTCCACGTGCAACCCTCAAGGTTTCAGTCTGAAGAGTAGGGCATGTCTGAAAGACCCACTTTTTAAAGGTAAACAGCGTAGTATGGTCACAGTAAAAGGGCCTCCATGAGAGGTATAAACACGTTACCTCACAAGCTCATGAACAAACTTCTAGAGAAATCCACGAAGAAAAGTCTTGTCCCCCACTCAAGAACGGGACAGCAATTTTGCTTCCTACAATAGAAAAACTCTAACATAGGACAAACGTCCAGATACTGGCAATTACTGAACACAGCACTCAGTGATTAGGAGCCAACATTCAGGTGAATTCACTAAAACCAATTAGAACTGGGAATACTCAGTATCTTTGAATATTTAGACCCTAAATAGTAACACTGGGACAAAATTACAGAACCACAAATAATTACAGTTTATCTTCTCTAAAACCCTGGTCTCAGTCACATGCAGGACACGAAACAAAACCTAAATTGCTTTACTGTCTTATGCCCTAGCCAATCTGATTGATGTCTCATGGAAATCAAATCTGTCGTGTAATTATCTTATTTTTCCAACCAAAACCTCTATTTGATAATAGCCACTTATTTTCAAACACGAACTTCCCCATATCACCACTACAAAGTACTTATTCAAGACAAAGAACCATTAGGCTGCTTCGTGTAACATTTCCAATATGCATTATTTAGCATGACTAATACTTAACTGCACGCAATCCAGTTCTATCTAAACTTAGTTTAGCAGGAGAAAGCCACTACTGGCCAGACATCGCAATTTCACAATACAGAGGAACTACACATAAAGGGTGATTAACTTGTTTAGTGTTCATCTCATCTGCACTTTAACTAGCAATAAAAATCAACAAGAACTTGTTTTTACATCTCACAAGGAAAGATTAAAACAGAAACATCTGTTCAACAGACTCAGCAACAATGACAAGAGACAGGTAAATTCTTAACTAAGCACAAATTCATATGGCCTTATCCTGCACAAACTGCACCTACCCCAGAATCTGACAGTAGACTTTGGTATTCCTAGATAAGTCTCCTCTTCCAAGAAAAATAGTACTAATTTGAACAGGAAATACCAGCAAGTTGCTTAACTTGCATAAGGTCTGTCAAAAACAACAACAACAAAAGAAACCTCTATGACTATTCTTATTCGCAACCTACACTAAGGCTAAAACAAATAAAACCTGCCATTTTGCTGCCAATATCTACGCATTTTATAGAAGCTTTTCGTTACATTATTTTTCACACACCAAATTTCTTTTGAAGCTGTTGAAACAGCTAGAGTTGCAGCAAAAAGCCAGTATTACAGATCACTGGGGGAAAAAAAAAAATCAGATCTTCAGAAGAAAAATGATCAAATAGAAAAAACACCAAACCTGCAATTACTAGAAAAGAAAAATCTTCAAGGCAAAACTGACATTTTCAAAAGTCACAAATGGCAACTGACATAATGAAAACCACAGTGCCGGCCATCTCTACACACGTTCCCTGCCCCAGCATCTCTGCTGCTAGCTGTTACTATTTGGGGAGTTTGTGCTGCAGGTGTGGAAGATGCCAGAGGTCTCCCATCTGCACCCTATTTTTCCGGCTTTCCTGATAGTGAAAGAAAAAAGAAAGAAAAAAAAAAAAAGAAAAGAAAATCACAGGAAAGTCAGTGATGCAGAATGAGCTGAAAGCCAACTCCTACTGCTGGCTGCTAGAAATCCCTGGCTCTGCCACCTGCCAGCCCAGGGCTGCTCACATCCCAGCTGAACCATTCGCTCAGCTCTGCTGTGCTTCTCTGCACGCCGAAGTAAAGGCAGTTTAACCAGCAACCAAGCACATGCGGTAGGAACCTGAACCTCACACACGGGTAACCCACAGACTGGAGGCCCACCGCCTCTCACACGTGATGGCAAGGTCAAAAATAACGCTGTCAGACTGCGCGCACACTGCAAGATGGAGCTGTGGTTCAGCATGTTGCTGTACAACAGGTTGCTGCTGCTACTCCTTGCTTGGCTGGTTATTAAGATTAGACTAAAATCTGGTTTCTTACTAGAGTCTGAGGATCTCAGTTAAAAGAAAAGACCAAAAGATTTCTCAGTTTCTTGTTCTAAATATATGGGAGTGGCCTGACACAAGTTTTAAAAGCTCATAATAAAGGTGAGATCAGTATTTTGACCATATTAATTCTTTTCAATTGTTTGGGCAGAGACATACTCTATAATGAAAAACTCTGATCTTCAGTAGCTGGCAAACAGCAAAGTTCTGCTAATCATGATAATTTTGTATTCAGTCAATGTATACATTCCTTAGGCAGGGGAAAAATAACCTTGAACTTTTCCTCATCTACATGTTCTAAGAATCGTTCTGCACATTTAAAAATCAGCCTGTGTATGAGGACAGTTACAGATTCATTTAATAACATCACCAAAGTTTAAACATGCTGGAAGTATAACTTTATACCACAAAACTGTGGGGTGGAAAAATGCTCAAGTGACTGGCGCTCAAAAAAAAGTCTGATGCGTTTCTTCCCCAGTATTCAGGTTTATTTTGCTTACTAACAAATATTAGATACATTTTTTCACTTAAAATATTTCCATCATACATGCTGTTGTTCTTTTCATCTACCAAGTTTACTGGCATCAGACTCGCATCACTCCTCTTTCCCTTTTCTATCTCTGTTCAGGACGTTATCCAGCTTTCATTTACAAGCGAGCCAAGAACGGAACACGGGAAACCTGACGCAGTGGTCTATAGCCAGACCAGGAAGCAAGTAGTTCTAGAGCTTTACCCTTTCTCTTGGGGAATAATTAAATCTGAACAGCTCATACGCTTTGAGGCCAATTTATTTATTAATTTCCAACTACATAAAACTGTCCGAACAAACCAAGTGGGATACAAGAGTGCTCATCCTGCTCCTAGTCCTATCCCTAACAAGCATGCAAGTATTTTTATTACGTTAAAGAAACTGCATTAGGTTATGAGAAAGCTTAGTATTTATAACCTTGCAATAAAGTTTTCACTCAGTTTTCCCATCACAGTGTCACAAAGGTACAGATTTGCAGCTTTCAGACAAATACAGTTCTATAATGTAACTATGTTAAACTGTTGTGAACTGTAGTTACAAACAAGTTCAGGTTCAAATCTCACAAGTTTTCCCTTCTGCAAGGTACACCTGTCACTGGGAGCTGCCTCTTATTCCAAGCGCTCTCTCTCTCGCTCTCTCTGAAGCAATGTAACATTTCTGCCTCGTGAACTGTGACTCTCCACAGTCCGGCTTCCTCTCAGCACTTCAAATACCTCAACTCTTCAATCAAACAAGAGCTTCTGATGAATTCTTGTTTTGATACCACAAGACAACTCTGACCCATCTTTCTGAACACACTCTTACCAATTCTAAAACCTAAACCCTTCCTTCACCCACAAATTTTAATTAAATATTGTGATTAAAGAAAAACTCCGAGCAGGGATTTAGCATTTTTCTTTTAGGAAATCCATCTGTAATAATTTAATGATGGAATTAATTTCTGTCTGTATTGGTACATTCTTAGGGCTGAAATTCATGAAGACTGCCAAATCTGCACATCTACTTTGAATTTACTTAGTTCACAGAAAAGGATAAATTGGGAAATTCTTCAAATTAAAACACAAAGATTTTATCATATTCCCATAAACACCCACTACCACTCCCTGCAATGAATGTATTTTACAAGTATGAGAGAGGTATTGAAAGTTAGTTGATGTTATACAGACCACAGTTTATTTGAAAAACATGTAAACAAAAAGCAAAGGCACAAAATACAGAAATATTTCAAAGCAGGTTGTCATATTGAGATCATATAATTAAATTCATAATGTTATCAAAATATGGTACTACATAAGCCATGGTAGGTTTAAATGTTGAAGTATAAAAAAGTATGTGGAAAATCCACTTGCCATTAAATTAATCAGTGGTTACAAAGATGTTGTAAAAGGAAGTCCATACATTACACTTATTTGTTTCAAACACTTTTCATACTGATTATTCAGTTTCACAGATTCCTGTACAGCATGCTTTAGATCTTCTATCTCTTCAAAAAAATCCTAGAAAAAACCAAAAATATTCACCTTAAAGTTTTTTCAAAGACATTCTCAGGAAGAGCTAATCAGCATTTCAGTTGTTCCCAAGTTCAGAGACACTTTCCATATTTTTATTAATATATACTGCAGCTATGCAAACAAAGCTGAGGTACAGCAATCAACTATAACCTTAAGTAATAATTTAAAACTTTGCCCTGAACACACAATACAAGTAGAATTCAAGTTATGTTAGAGCCTGAAATACAGAATAGTAATAGGAAGATGAACTGGGAGAAGGAAAAAAAAGTTGATTATCAGAAAGCTACGAAATGACAGTCCAAAATTTCAAGGGAATAACGTCAAACACATCTATGCAAAAATACAGCGATACATGCTGAAGTCAGCCAGTAGTAGATAACTCACCATTTACTTTGAAGATCTGGAAGTTGCAAGATTATAAAAAAGGGACAAAAAGCAAGGAGAGGGATGAGGAGAGTAAACTAAGGAGGAGGATGGTAGCATCTGAAGAAGACAATACTAAAGAGTTTAAGATGGACAAATGGATTCCATATTTAGACCTAGAAAGTTATAAAATATTTTTAGACCTCAACTGCTAGTATCCATTTAGAACTTTAAGTATAACTACACTTTGTTAATGAGCATCCTATTTCAGAATAGGATCTATTATTTATGACTACACTGTGTTAAAAAGTGATTTTCATATTCAAAATGGTAAGATTTAGAATGCATTAAACTTGACAGAGCCTACAAGGGATAATGCTATCCAACAGGTTCAACTGGCTCAGATAAAGGCAATTTACAACAAAGGAGGGAATGAAAAACAGCAATATGTAAGGCTACACAGAATGTAGATAGTCCAGTGAGAAAGCCATAAAAACCAAGTCCTGTTGAACTTATTTAATGTCAGCCTATATGGTTTCCCTTTCTCATATTGATCCTTCCATAATGATACTATCCCAGAATGCATAACTTAACAATTAGTTCTAGCTATACCCAATTCAACTAGGAGATAAATTCAGCTTCATAGAAATAAACTTCCACTAATTAAAAATATCGATGGGCCATAGCTTAAATGGAACTATGTTTTGCTCAGTTCCTGCAATTCAAGTCTACTGAGCAATCCCAGTCCTTTGTAAGTGAAGTCAGAAGTCGTCGGGAAATACAAGGACAGCAAGTAGAGTGTAATCACCCAAGACTTAACTTCACCAGCCTTGGAAATTCCTACCTATCACAGTCACGTTGTATCTACTTCTATCCATCTGTATTTGACATTTCTCCTGCCTATTCTTCTGACTTCTTTTCTAAATAAACAGCTACATACATCTGAAATAACGTTCAGTGACTTAAAAAACCTAAAAACCGGTTACTGATAAAAAGCAATAACTGCAGATTTATATATTTCTCTTCTGAAAGATTAAACTTTCAGCCATAAGTTGTCCCCAATTCCCAAACACGGGGATCTAGAACTCACCCTAGCTCAACGTTCTACAAGTTTCACACCTAATGAAATATCACCACATTTTACTGTTACCCCTGTAATGAAAGCTAGCATAATATTGTTTAGCTTGTGAGAAAGGATTGCAAGGAAGAAAACAGATTCTCAAAAAAAAAAAAATAAATCCAACACAAGACATGAAGAATAAGCAAAAAACAATTTAAACAAGGTCGTTGCTGAAAATAAAATCTGAGGTCAGTACATTAAACTGAATCCTATATATATAGATAAGATCTCATCTTCACACAATTTCAAGACTCACCAAATTTTCTAACTTTCACTTTCTACACCTATCAATCATGAAAACTTTAAGCTTAGGAAGGGCTGAAGGGAGGGCTTTGGAGTTCTGTCAGAGACTTAACTTTGATATGTTTAAGTTCAAGAGAAAATAGCTTTCCTCTCACTGACATGAAGCAGTAGATCATTCAAAAGTGATCATTAAAAAAACCTGGTTTTATTATCTCTGCAAATGTCTGTTGGAAGGAATTAAGACTGTTACCAGCAGTTACAATTTTAATGTCATAACAACATAAGGCAAATAATCTCTCATGAAGGAAACCAAATATTTTTTAAAAATCCACAGCTGTTTAAAACAACAACCAAAACCCAAACCAAACTAAATTAAAATTGCATTATTCTTCTTCCTTAGCCCAGAAGTACTGCAGGACATTAATGTTTCAAGGAGTCATTCATTTTCTTTTCTTTCTCAGAATGCTATAAATGGGGGGTTTATGTATTTTGCTTGATAACAACATATGTTTAGCCTAAAGATAAGTTTCAGTTCAGGCAGAAAAGTTAGTTTTTCAAAAATCATCTATTCTTAAACTTGTCCTAAAATAAATTACCTTGTCTAATCCAGCTAATTCATTTTTTAGTGCTCTCCTTTCTGTAGACAACTTTTCATTTTCTTTCTTCAGCTTTTTAATCTCCTTCAACAATAGCTCTATATTCAAATAAAAAAATAGAGACTTCAACCATTACAGTCAACCTCCCCCTCATATGAATCATATTACAGCTAAAGGGCTGCCTACGTTTTGTGGTATTAGAAAATTATGGTTCAGCTTTTTAAAGTACCTTTTTCATAAGTGATTTATTCTTAAGAATCGGCCCAGCACACTGCCAGGTACTATCAAAGATCACAGGACCTGCCATCTGGATTATCTGAATCTAACAGATTTTTATAATGTAGGATTATTTTACTTTAAAATCCATAAAACATACATCACATGCCTTGACTACCTTTTTCTGACTTGCAAGAGGGTCACATTAGCCTTGCTGACAGCACATTTCCTGAAAATTATGCCTACATTATAAAAAAGATATTGAAGAGATCATATGCTTTGAAATGGAACAAGATTGCACCTTAACTTGTGGATTTACTTATGTGAGAAAGAACAAGCCAGTATTGACTGCTTTGTCCCATATTTTAAAGCTAAAACCAGGTTCTTTTGCGTATCAGTGTCTGAAAACCAAAGAATGGAGCAGCAAACATTGTAGCTCAGAGAGCTGCACAGATAGAGCTTACTAGAATGAATAACAAATAGTACTAAATACAGCCATGCACTCCCACCCATGATTACACCAACATACCAATTTCAGAAACAGAGAAAAGCAGCACTTGTTTTTATCACAAACAAATGCAGGACTGGATCCACAGACAGGGCATTGATTACAAGATGCTGTTTTTACGTAACATGTTTTCAAAAATTAAAAACATTTTAGATACCGTTGGCTGAAGTAGAAGAAATAAAACCCGGAGTGTGCCTCTGGATCATTAATGAAACGCATCCTCTCTAATGGGCATACTGGAAAGAACAGAATCAGAATTAACTGTACCATTACCTAAATATTTACTGCAACAGCATTGCTTCTTATTAGAAATGTCCCTGTGAGATGTTACTTTTTCCTCTGGGGTTCGACTTCTTTTTCCAAAAACAGCACTACTTTTCCAAGAAATCTTTTTACATTCCAGTTGCTCGATTCTTTGCCTCTGCTCTTGAAGATTATGCTCTAGCTCACAAATTTTCATCTGTCAAGAAACTAAAGATTTTTCAAAATGCATAGAACAAACAGAGTTCAACTGAATACCACTGGGAACACATCCTAAATGCAAACCTAGAGCTTTCAATCGCTGACTTAAAACTACATTTATCCAAAGGGTCTGAAAGGAGGAAAAAATACAGCAAGTGAAGTTTTGCATATATCAAGTGTTTTTTAAAAAACTGTTATTGAGCACATGCTCTCAAGACAATATAAATGTGCAGGCACAAAGATACTAAACCTTTCCACACAGTAAAGCGTATTTTTGTGGCAGCAATTGCCAGCTTCTAAGAAAAAGTACATATAATCCAAATTCTAATGAATATTAATTTACAAACAAAACACATGCCCCAGACTCCTAAGAGGAAATTAATTAGACTGGTCAGCTGTAATGCTTGATCAGTGCCTAAAGAGGCAACACCCACCTGAAGCTTCTTGAACCACTCCTATGGTGCTAGCCTCTTTGCACAGCAAGCCAACAGATCTTGGTACATGCCAGAAGACTATGTGCCTTCATTTGATTAGCTTACTGCTGGATTTCTGAACTAAATCAGCTCATGACACATACAGAAAACATCTGGGCTGGTGCAAGAGCGGTCAGAAGATGCATATAAAGTTGGAAGGAGGGGTAGGTAGGTGAGTAAATTTAAAAAGCAAGGAAAGGGAAGACAGCTTTCAGTTACAGACATACCAGTGATAGAGTTCACTTTCAAAGGGAACTACAGACTATTTTCCATTATCTCAATGGCATGGGAAACAAAAATTAATATAAAAAGAAAAACATGGTTTCATTTTACAAATGTAAGAATTACTTTACAGTCTCCCTAAAAGCTTCTGTTTTGCTATTTGATACCATCTCCTACAAATTCTACTTACAGTGAGATTTTTAATTGCTTCCCTTTGCTCCTGGTTTGTTTTTATTTCCTTAACATAACTTTTCTGCAGCTCATTATACATCTCAAGGAGTCTAAAACAGAAGAAATGCATAGATTGTAATAAAACATGAAAGCCAGCAAAATGTGCATCCTTTATGATAGAAGTATTACAGACACCCCATAGAGATCACTTGGACTGTAGCTGTACTGTAGAAACTTCTAACAGAAATACTTAAGATGGGTATGAATGACTGGCAACACAGAAAGAGAAAGTACCAGAAAAAGCAGCAAAGTGAGAGTTAGAAGAATGGTCTGTATCAATGGCAAAGAATCCCTTTCACTCAGCCAGGCTGAGGACCCTGCTGTTGTCCAGCCCACACACCCACACTCTGATTAAACCTCAGTACAAATAACTTATTGACAGAAGACCTATACACTAACAACAAGAGGGTGGCAATGACTTTGCAGCATGTCACATATACCATTCCTACCCCCATTAGCACAACAGGAAAAGCAAAAGACCACTCCTGAAGGATATAAAAATTTGTCTAGAAACTAGTTTATTGCCACCAATCAAGAACACATATGAGGACTCGTGAGACAACATCCATGTGTTGCACAAACCAGGTTCTCATTGCTTCTGAGTGCATGAGTGTGAGGATATGAGTGAATGAAATCTAGGAGAAAATGAGTGTGAGTGGGTTAAAAAAAAAAAAAAAAATCAATGTCAAATAAACAGATTTGGGATCCTTCCCCTTGACACTGTTTTGCATCAAGTTCTGCTACACTAATTTCCTACCATATTTCATAGCATTCAGTCTACATATATCAGGCCCATAACGTAAGTGATGAACATGAACAGACATTTTTCCTGTTTTATTAGGAATTCAAGTAAGAGCTGGCACTCATACTAACTCATGACTGCGCACCACAAGCAGGATGAGCAATACTACAGTACAGAACAGCTTTGTAAAATAACAAACAAATAGATGCTAGGAAAAAAGCTGTCAGGTTATCCACGTACAACCTAACACAAGCAGGTCCAGCACTAGATTCAAGGAGTAACTTGGACTTCTTCCAGATAAGCATCTAATTAGGTACTCAATTCAAGCCCAGAGCTAGACACCCAGCCTTCCCATCTAGTTTGCAAAAACAGTCTGGTACATTGTAAAAGTATTTTTAAAAAAGGGAAGGGAAAAAAATTAACCTTCTACAGACACCTAAAGGAAACACTAAAAACAGGTTGCTTAAAACAAAAGCACTATGGTCTGCCTCTATCCTTTTAAGCTCCACAGCCTATTTCTGTAAGCAGACAAAATTTAGCCTTTGAAAGAACAGAGCAGCCTATTTATTTCAAAATCAAGGCATTCCGGGATGGAACTACATTTTATGTAACATGCCTAGTTGTTAAAAGTTTCAATATATATTCTCTGAAAGCAAAAATGTATCTTTTGCATCAAAAAAGCAGTTACGAGAGTTTATTTCTAGCATTAATTGGCAACCTTTGGTAAGTAGCGGCTCACTTCTAAAATCAGTTAGACGGAAAAGTAGAATCACTTGTCTGGCCGATTTTGAAAAACAGTACCAGTCTATAAATTTTATATACACATGAAACTGACCTAGAAAAAATGAGCTAAGAAAGCTCCCACAAAACAGAAAATGAAAATACATAATTCTAGGTTTAAAATCTACAAAAAAGATCATGCATGTTCACGCACACATGAATAAGCTTCCTTGGCTCATTCAACTTTTCTTAGTGAAAGACCTGAAAAAGAAATCCATTTTGTTCTTTGTTAGTGCTATTTTCAAATTTAATCTAAGATTTAATTTTATTTACATTTTTAAAAGAAATACTATTTTCCATTATTTCAAATGCTGGAAGCCACTTCCACAACAGTTAAAAAAAAATCAACTGACTTAATCATGAACAGCACATTCTAGACTACAGAGAAGGATATTTAATTCTGTGAAGGAGCATTTCCCAAGAACTCACCTGTCACTGTTACCGTCTAGAATAAGATCCTTGCTGTATCCACCCTTACGCCATAAATGGGCTTCTGTTTGAACTTGAACACTTAATTGAAATAAACACAACAGCTTAATAAAATTAGATTTTACAATTTTAATTGGATCAAACAAAGCAACTGAAAAAAAAGCTAAGTTACTTTTCAGTTTGATTTTACAGTAGAGGTTTCCATGAAGGATCATAAACACAGCAAAGTTTCAACTTGAAAATGTTTGCAAATAGGTACTTAAATCTTGGCAGACACTCTCCAGACCACTATCACTGTTGTTTTTCAGGTCCTAAGGTCCCAGTTTCCAAATCTTTTAAACAGTACTGATGCAATTTAACTATCTAACTACTGTTTGGTGGAAAAATAGTCCAAAACTCTTTGCAGTTAAGAGTTAGCATGTTGCCTAAGCAGGAGTATTACTTACTGATAATAAAACTGTTTCTTTCACTACAGCAATGAATTTTGTACTACCTTCCCCAGCCATACCTTATCCCCTTACAGGCGTGCAGCATTCTCCATCCCCACCACCCTGTTCACAGAGGGCCCCTCAAAATATGCACATCATATAGGGCCTAGTTCATCTGAAGAATATCAAGGTAAAAGTTAAACTACAACATGCACTTCTTTTGACACAAAAAGAAACATTTGACAATTCTTACTCTCTGCTTGTGCCATAGTCACGCATTAACTGCTGCAGATACAGTTTTTCCTGGATCTGACCCAGATTCTTTTCTAGCTCCTTATTTTTTATGTGTAGTTTTTTCAACTTCTTGACTAACTGTTCATTTTCATCACTGAGCTGAAAAGGAAGAGAATTAAAAAGGAAAAATGAAGCAACATTTTCAGATCAAATATTAATTATGCTGATAACATTTCACATTAAAATTCTCTCCCAAAAGTTTTGCTATTTTTATCTTAAACTATACAAAGCAAAATAGAAAGAAAAATAATGGGCTTCGAACTCTATGAAGAATTGACTAAAACACAGCATCTTTATCACATATATTAAGACTTTTAATGTAACTTCATTAATTCATTAGGGAATGATAAGGCAAACTGGTTTTGCATTTTAAAAAGATAAATCACAAAGGGACAAAACATACACGTTTTCAGTTATACTTCTAAAAATCAGCTCTGCGAGTAAGCTCACATCTGTTCTTATTTTAACCTCACCAAAGCTGACAGCCACATCAGCAGAATTTCTCGCACGCACTTTTGCTGGGCCTCGCCCAGCAGCACGCAGTCACGCGTGTCATTTCACCGGCGACCCCACCGCAAGTCACGGTATTGCCCCGACCTACAGGCTGCTCGGTAGGACCGGTGCTCCCGGCCGATGCTCGGCCCACACAAGGAAGGCCGGCCACGAGAAACCGCCAGCTGCCGCACGCGGGAGCTCAGCCCCTGGAGGTAAAGGCAAACCCGGGGGACCCAGAGTCGCCGTGCCCGTGCGTCCCCGGGCGCTCTCGCCGGGCCGGGCCGGGCCGCTAGGGCGTTCCGCGGGGCTGCCGAGCTCCCCGGAGCGTGCGGGGGGCCAGCCCGCGGCCCGGCACCGCCCGGGGCCCCACTCACTTGGAGGCACTTGTGGACGGCGGGCAGGGCCATGGCGCCGCGGAGCCCCGCCTCGGGCAGGGCGGCCGCCGAGGGCCGCGGTCCGCCCGCGCCCGCCTTCAAGCGCACCCGCCGCGCCGGGGCCGGCGCCGCCGCAGGGCCCCGCACGGCTGCCCCGGTCACCGCCCGTCGCCACGGCCGCCCCACGGCCCTCACGCAGGCGCCTCGGCAGCGAAGCCGCCCCGCTCGGCCCCCAGCAGCGGCGAGCAGCCCGCGTCACAGGCGAGCGACCGCGGGCAGGCAAGGGCCTCGGCCGCACGCGGGCACCCCGCCCGTTGCCGGGGCAGCGGCAGAAGCGGCGCCGCCGGAGCAGCCAGCGCCCCCGGGCCCGCACTGCCGCGGCAGGGAGGGGCGAGCCCCGGAGCTCGCCCGGCGCCTCCGAGCCGCCGAGAGGCGCGGATCTGCCACCCGGCCCGCGCCGGGCGGTGACAGCGGCACCCCTCACCAGCTCCGGAGCCGGGTTTTCTGTGGCTGTGACCCTCAGCCTCCGCAGCCAGCGCCAAAACACCCAGTCTCAGCTGGCCTCTCTGAAATCGCCGTGCGTTTTAATCGCAATTTTATCTTCCGTGATTAACGTACACTGAGTGCATGGCATTGCAGACACTGCCGATTATAGACCTGCACCGACACGCTTGCACATCAACACACACCCGGTTATGTATCTCTACAAAAGCATATTCCGCATCTCCCACCCCCGTAACAACAGAGTAACAACAGAGGCCACGGTACGGGCTGTTCAAGTAACACCTGCCAAGGCAGGAGGTAACAGCATGTCTGGTAACGTTGCTACCCACTGGGGTGGGGGTGTGTGTATCCTTGGCATTTGTGGTACTTGATACTACTACTGTTTGCTGGGGGTCGCCTTTGGGTTTTGTATCTTGCAAGAATTTTTGGCAGACCAGGCTGGAGGGCATACAGGCAGGACGAAAGCATGCCACCCTCAAGACAGACTGGGCCTCAGAGGTAACACACCAGCAGAAGGCACTCACCAGCCACGAGATCACCCATCACAGCAAGCCTGATCCAAAGCAGTGATGATCGCCTGCCAGCCTCAGTACCCTTTGTTGTTGGCAGTTCAAAACCTTTCCTGTTCCTCTCTTATTCTCTAGGTCTCAAGTCTGTCTTCTTTTGTTCTCTGCATCTCCTGTCTTTGTATAAAATGTTGCCTCTCTTGTTACGTACAGCCCATCACATGCTGCTATCATGTGTGTGTGTGTGTCTCCGTCCATCTTGACCATGCAGCGCACCTGACTGCAGCCTGGCAATTTTTGCAAGGAACCATTCATGCCTGGGAAGAGAGGGGGGAGACGAAAACAGCTCGCTACTGCCTACCGTGGGTCTGCAACTTAACCTAAAAACATGGTACAGGGCGCTTGGGGCCCATTAGCCTGCAAGTGGGAACTGTAACCGCTATCAGATTAAGGGAGGTGGCGTACACCTCTAGCTCCAAGGCACAACCCCAGCATCTCCCCTCCTCTGCCATCAACCCGGATAAGCCCGTCACCCATCTGGCCAACTCCCTGCACTTTGCACAGGGGTCACAGTGCAAGGCAAAAGCCACTGGGCTGAGCTGAATATACTCAAGATCCAAGCTGTGAGGCTGTTAACAACCCGAGAGCGCATGGGAGGGAACAACGTGCTCATGCTGTTAACAGCTGCCAGAAATCCTCTCTGTCCCTGAAGTTTTCTGTATTGGTTCCATAACTGCAGAAGCAGCCACACAACACTGCTAATTCTTGGGGCTTGTGATAAGTCACCTTGCCCCCAAATAGCCTGGCAAAATACTTTAACCAGCAGTTAACACTGAATAAATTAGTAACTGACAGTTCATAGTATAAAACCCAGAAAGTTGCTTCTTGAAAAAATACAGCTGGATGAAACTGGCTTGAGTAGCCGTAAAAAAAAACAAACCCAAAAACCAAAAAACACACACCAAAAAACCCCCCAACATTTGGGAGGTATAACACCAGCCAGCAATGCAATGGTGCTGCAGGAAAAGGGTAATCCCATTTTCAGATGAAGTAGCAATATCCTGAAATGTAATTACTCAGTTCTATTCTGTTTCATCCAGCACAAACAGAACCTCAGGTGAGGTCCTGAGGAGTCTAGAAAACAGGAAAAAAATTATATGAGCAAGAAAATACAGCTTATTAGGAAGAGTTGAAATAACGGTGTTTGTTTAGTCCACAAAACTGAGACTGCTGAGAATCATTTTGACTGACTTTATCTTTGGTTATTGTAAAGGACAGTAATAGCTGTTTCCTGTGTCCTGTAGAGAAGGATGAGCAGAAATAAAGTTACTTTCCAACAGAGATCATTTGTTGGGTGACAGGAAAATGTTTTTAATATCAAAGAAGAAAAATACACATAGCTTTTTCCCACTAAAGGTTTTAGCAAACAGATCAGAGAATGGTCAGGTATGAGTTTGGATACAGGTATATCTAACATGCACAGCATACTGATATACAGCATGTATGATCATTTTACACCCCTTTTAGACCAACATTTCAGTGATTCTGTGCTATTAATTTAGAAGAGAACATGCTCTGATGTAATAGTAATTCTGATATTTTGAAACACTTTGTAAAATGACTACTTCAGAAATAATTTTTCAAGTGACATAGGGAAGCTGTAGTATAAGACAGTGGAGAAAGATTAGCACAGTCAAATCCAGCATATCCTACATACCAGTATCTCACTGTAGACAGTATGAGTAGGGTAACAACTTTTTCCTCAATATGAGAAATGTCAGGAGTAGTCAAAATTGCTTAATACCATACAAGGCAAAGCCACATGAATATGAAGGAAGAGTATAAAGAATGTGCAAGGCTTGCTAGGACTTAACATTCCTACGGTAACCAGGTGTTTGGTTCTGGGTTTTTTTTGTTGGTGGGGTTTTTTTTTTTAATACTATGGGTGGAGCAGTAAAACAAAAACAGGAGGAAGCACAGATGGATTAATTCAGGGCTTCTGCAAAAACTAGAGCAGGTATGGAAAGGGCAACACTGGGCAGCACTCAGAGAACAACCTAGACAAGTCAGAATTAGCAGAGAAAACAAGCCCACAGTATGTCTTGGGTCATTCTCAGATGTGAAATCTGCAGATCCTGTCTCCCTAGCTCTTCTACAAACACAACTAGTTCTGGGCATAATGCTGCTCTCCTGCTTACCCAGGAGTTGACAACGATGTAGCAGCTATGCACAGTTTTTAAGACCCAAATATTTTCAGAACACAAAAATTGTCACCCTTAGAACATCATCTCTATTTTATAGGCTGAAAAATGACACACAGAAAAGTTGGGAAATGAGCCAACAGAGCTAAAACATAAACAAGAATTCCTGATTTCTGACCTAGAAACAGCCATGCAGCCTCCCTCTGTCCTGCTTTTCCATAGCTGGCATGGGAACCGAAGACAGATGGAGGAAGCAGACAACAGTCAGCTTTCTCAGTTATGCAGCTAGACCTGCAAGGAGTTTGTGTAAGATTCAGATTTTATCAAACAAGTGTTGATCCAAACGACACCCAAAAACCCCCTACTTGTATCTTCAAACTCTTGGGAAAAGCTGCAGCTGAAGCTTTTGTAGGTTTTATCATATACATTACAATCAAACATTTTCAAAAATGGTCACTGATTTTGAGTGGCTCCACTTCAAAAAGAGCATCCGTTCTTCCAAATTAAAGATGCTCGACAGAACTATAAAAATGGCCCAAGGCTGGGTAGCACTGGACATCAGATTTTGAAGCATCCAAAAATCAAAAGATAATTTTAGCCTGCATGTGTACACAAACCACAGTTTATGCAAGTGATAAAATACTTTTGTGTACTTGATTAGGAAACATGTTCATTTTCCAGAGATACTAACAATACATGATTTTTTCAAAATTTCTCTGTGGCAGTAAACGTATGACATGCCACTAAGATATTCAATTTCCACTGTAAACAATTACAGCAGAAACATTTTCCTACATTATTATTCAGCTGGTTTGTTGAAACACACTCTTTTTCCCTTGCATTTTTGTTTCTGACTTAGCTTGGTATGGACAGAGACACATTTCATGCTGGCAGACACGAATGAAAATGTTATCAATTCCAGTGGTGCTGCCCGTCACTACTTACTGCCAAACAGCAGGAATGTGACCCATCGCACTCTTTTTCAGCTATATGTGCACCAAAATAATTGATTTAATTTGTCAGAAAATATATGAGCACGGGATTACTTGATGCAACCCTATAGTAACTCCAAGCGTAGCCTTTTTTCCACACGGATGTGCCCTTTTGACCGTCAGAGAGACCTACCATCCTCATGAGACTTTCCAGGAATTAAAATTCTACTATGAAAATCTACATGCTTTTGTAAAAACATAAAATTGTCACCTGCTCCAAATTAATCTCTTATTTCATCCATCAGCTGCGTCAGCAATGACTCCTGAGTCGCCTTCAGGGTGGATGATGGCAAGGCTCATACAGTCTTTCTGCCTGGTACATTCTTTGGCACAATCAGTGCTGCCAACCACTCAATCAACCGTCAGTTGAAAAATCTCAAACACAACGGCCAACATGGGAAAGAGGCTCTTTCTCCATCTTGTTTTGAGCTTTGCTTAGGAAGTAACAGTCCCATTTGTGTTAAGGAGCCTTCCCCGAAACAGGGAGAAGCAGTCTGGCCTTCCCGAGCCTTGGCACAACCACAGAGGACAGCAAAAGTTCAGAATTCAGTTCAAAACATCATTTCCCACGTATCAAGAGGAAAAGCACAAATACCTGATTGGATTTAAGGCTGCTTGCAGAATTAGAAAAAATAAATCTTCTCTCCTAATATATAAGAGGAAATCAATTTAATCTTAAAGTTGACAAAACCAAACAGAGGTAATTATTAAACCAAATTAGGCTACAGGGATCCCTACCACAGCACAACGGAAGTTCTCTATCACCTTCAGCAACAGAAACATCTAGGTATAATAATAGTTTGGTTTTGGGGTGGGGGAAAATATTGTTAGTATTTTCAGTGGATAACGTTCAAAAAACAGTAGTGGCATGCATGTGGCAGAAACAGTCTGCCACTTCCCCCTTCAAGGCCAGGGTAAAAAGACTTTTACCACACACTATTCTACACCCACAGACATGACCTAAGAAAAAAAGTAACAGCTTGGGACTGTACTGCTTTGTCCACAGAACTCCCTCCAGAGAACAAAAACATCACTCGGGGGAGAATCAAAGGTGCTTGCAGCCCAGGAAAGCTCTTGCAGCCATACCTCTGGGAAGGGAAGATTTCCTGGGATGACAGAGCCAGCCGGAAAACTCCAGAAAACACTGAAGGACACCATTTTACCCATAGAGCTGTCTGTCAGATCTTGAAGCCGAAAAGTCTTGATTTCCATGTTAACCAACCCCCAGGACAGATCTGAAGGGAGAATCCTATGCTGTATGTCCAAGACTATCTTTTGGTTAGTTTGCGGCAGGAGGAAAAATGCAGAGGGTGTCCAAGCAGCGAAGCCTGGGCCTTCTGGGCGTAGAGAAAGAAGGTGATCAGAATATGACCGCATGACAGAACGGGAACACAAGAAACACCTAATACACTACTTAGAATGGTGCATTAATCAAGCGCTATGTTATTAATGAGTCATTAGTGAGCATTATGAAAAATGGTGCCAGTGTTAGGAATTCCTGTTTGTCTCTGATGAAGCAAAGTGGGATCATCACAGCCCTTCTATGGAGTCCAGCAGGAAGAAAGAACATCTCCTCATGATTTACCTTCCTTCTGTACACCCAAAAGGCAAAACAAAAATCTTTTTTTATCAGCTATCAAACCTCTCACTGCAGCATTACAATTGCACTGAGCTACTTCAACGCTGTAGTAGTTTGCACAAACAAAAAGCTTGTCATCTGGGTCACCTCTTGAAGGCAGACTCAAAACTTCATTCTTCGTGAGATCCTGATAAAAGCTCCAGGGAACAGGGCTAGAGACAGTAAACAACAATTTTGTATGACTAATCCAATATAATCCTTTACTGGGTAAAAAGACCATCTGCATGGATTCCCACTGAAGTGCTTTAATAACAGGGCAGCAAGCCTCTGGCTGTCATGCTAAGGAAATGCTCTTTTGCACTGAGGCTAATAATTCCAAAAGATTACTTCCTTTTTCTCCTCCCCCCCTCTCCTGTTTTTATTAATACTGTTAGCCACTTGCTCTCCCATTTAATTCCCTATTAAGAGATCATCCATCAAACACGTGAAGTGACAAGGATCTGCGCTAGAAGACATCTGCAGATTCCACATGGATAGCCAGCTAGCTACAGAGAGGTCACCCTCTCTCTGCAAAAACTACTGATTTTATTGTATCACTGCAGCGTGCAATTACTGCCAAAGAAGAGAATGGCAAGCTGTCGGCTGAGGCGTTATTAAACCAATTTCAGCTGCAGCAGCTTCCCCTCTGAGTGACCCTGCTTTTTGTACCACAAACTGAGCAGACTGCAATGGGGATCTCTGGGTGGCGCGCAGAGCAGCTGCGCCGATGAACACCGTGCAGCAGTTTAGGACAGGAATTGAAGGAGCCTACCACCTCCAGCTGAGCCACACCTAAGTCAATAAGGGCTTCACACCCCGGGAGAGAAGGAAACCCACAGCTACGCTCTGTTGTCTGCTCTGAGGTCAGAGGGAACAGGTTTTTTCCCTTTGCTGGGCATTTGTTGTCTCAGGGAAGGAAGGCCAATCTCTACACAAATCTGGTCAGGGCTCAGGAGGATTCAGACAGACAAAGCACCCAAGAAACGCCAGTATTTCAGGTTCATCCAGGACAGGCCTATTCCAAGTGGACGAGATTAAACACGTGGCATGTGTGTAGGTTACAAAAGGCATGTGAGAGGAACTGGCTACCGTTTGGGGTTATGAAAGATCAGAGGTTATGAAAGACCTTGGCGGTTATGAAAGATGAGCCAAGAGTCTGACCCAGCAAGGCAGAGAGCAGCCCCAACATGCTCGGAGGTGAACGGATGTTCAAAATCACCCAGCAGCGCACAGGAGGAAGTTCACGCTGCCTGGCAGGTCTAGGCTAAGGCAGGCTTGAAAAAACGTCAGAACACTAATAAGAAAACAAGCTGTCACAGGCTAGGACAATGATGAAGAGAAATATTGCCATCTGTTTATAAGCCTTACGAGCAGCTGTGAAGTTTTTTGCAAAGTATTTTGAAGGGTCTTAAAAATACAAGCTGCAGCCACTGATTTACTAAGAAGTATTCTTTCCTGGCCTTTTCATTCTCCTTGAAATTTTCTACCTGCATGAGCCGCATAGCTGGAATGAATCTGTAAAAACCAAGGGTTCATTCAGTTGACAGTTTAGCCTCTCAAGTTCAGCTTTTGGTGATCCTTTTATAATATTCTGCCACCAGAACAAAGAGAGGGTTGGGGAAATTCCACTGAGCCAAATCGAGTCACTTATTTTCCAAATGCCACTCAGACATTACCTAGAAAGAGGACACACTCCTGCTCAGAAAAATATGGAAAGCACGTCACCCCCTTTGCAACAGTGTTTCCCTGTGATGATGATTTTCTACAGTTACCTTCAGCAGGATATTTCTGCATCCTGCCTACTACACCATCATTCACACTGCCCTGTTTTTAAAAAATGAGCTAAACAGACCTTTCAAATGCCCCAGTGGCAGCCCAATCACAACAAATCTCCAGGCCCAAGACACGTGGGAGGAAACCATCTGCTCTATGTCAGAAAAGGATGGAGCCAGTTTCACCAAAAGGTATAGACTGTTTTACGGTTGGCCAATTCAGTAACTGAAACTTCACCTTTCAAGGAAAAACACAGAAAACACTATTATCATGGTCTGAGATGCTTCCTAGAATGCAAAGCCATGGTTAGCTGTAGGTTTTCTTATTTGCCAAAGTTAAAGCTGTTTTTACTGCATCTCATCAGTACGTACAACTCACCAGGAAATATGTTTACCCATCTGCCCCAGAAACTCTCTAAGGAAGGTTCTGCAGCCACCTCAAGCTATGCTGAGCATGGCATCAATAAAAAGCACAAATTTCTAAAACCTGGAGGAAACTGAGATTAAGGAAGAATCCAGAGCAAGTCTGTTCCATAGTATTCCAAATTATATTACATATTTGTAGGGTTATTGCACTTAAGGAAACTAATCTTATGTGAGGACAAAGCAGATAAAACAGCTGGGAAACAAGTGACTTGGGAACAGAACAATCAGTCAGCAGAAGGACTGATAAAACATTCGGTGAGGACTTCTTCAGACAAAATTTCATAATTTCACACTTAAACTTTTAAACCTTGGTTATTAGTCCACTCACCTTCTCAGGGTTTGTTACTGGTTTTCTTCAGTTCAAAATGGGGACTACAAAATGTTTTGCTACGTAGACTGACAGCCTTGCTGTCTTTGTGGTATTCACTGCCACAGTGCAGCTTAGAAATTTAAAGAACAAAGTTGAATACTTGCACTTTAATCCATGAAGTTTTGTCACTTATTTTAGAAGGAAAAGGTCCAAGCCTTTTATTTTAAAAATTGTTTGTTATTTTGGTGAACTACATGTGGCAGGAGTGTTATGTCCCTCTCATCCCAAAGTCATCTGTGTCCTACAAGATAAACAATAGAAGAAAATAGATCTGGGCTTAGGGTCTGTTAGGTTAGATAGAATACCCAAGCCAATTAAACTTAGCCTAGTCCCTAGAAAATTAACAATTAATTTTGTGTTCATGTCAAAGACAGTAAGTGGTGGTGGTATGCCATTTTCTTAATGCAGATGTGGTCACTGCTAAAGTATCTCTATTCTAGCCCTGAAAGGTCACTGGAAATGAAACCCTCAACCACAAAGCTGGTGCTGAAAGACGATAACAAACTTCATACACTCGATGTATTTAACGCCTTTTCCAAACAGCTACGCTGACAGACTTGGTCCCTGGAGTCTCTTTTGTCCCATTCTGCGCCAAGTGTGCATCAGAACAAGCCATTTGGAAAAGCCTCCCTTTGGCAGGTGTAAGTGCATGTTCCCAGCGCTCACGCAGCGTCTGAAGTATCACAGACCGGCGGTGGCTGCTCTGTCGCCTAAGCACGCGTTGAGCACAGGCCACCCTTCCTCTGCACGGTGGCCCTAGCGTGTCCCAGCTGTCTGCCACCAGTCCCCTACTCCGCCAGCTCAGGCGCACGCCAGTGTGGCTTAGACGGTTCCTGGAACAGCAGGCCCGTAATTCTCTTCTCCCCACCCCGGACAAATCCCAGATGGCATACAAAGACGTGAAAAACCCGAAGGGCGATGTACTGTTACCGTGCACTTTAATTCTCCCGCACGAGCAAGCTGCTGACATTAAAAACCTGAACTGCTTCTCCACTCCCGAGGCCGGTTTTCCCGCAGTTTTCCCCCCCATTCCCGCGATGGCCGCAGCCAGCCCTCAGCCTTTCCCCCCGAGCCCCGGCCGCGCTGAGGGGCGGCCCCCGGCCACACCGCCCGCCGCCGCGGCACAGGCAGGCCCCGGGCCGCCCCGCACGCACCGCCCGGGCGGAGAGCGGGGCAGCGGGACCCCGGGGGGCCGCTCGGGCCAGCGCCTCGTTATCTCGGGGGACAAGTAACGCCCCAGCCCCAGGCTGGGGGCCCGGCCCGGCCGGCGGTAACGGCCGCGGCGCCATGTCAGGGGGGCAGCCGGGCCACGGCCGCGGCGATGGCGGCGGCGCGGGGGGGGGCTGTGCCAGCGGCCTCCCCGCCACATCCTGCCCTCGGCGGCGCGGCCTCGGCGCTGCTCTCCGTGGCACCCTCCGCCTCTCCCGGCCCTTCTCCGCCCCCGGGGCTCACCTAAAGTCAGCGCCCAGCAGCCAGGCGCCGCGCCGCAGCCCGCCTTCCCCACTGACCGCGCCGCGCCGCCTCCCTGCGCGCCGCTCCCCTCGGCGGGGCGGCGCCGGGCCGCGGAGTGACAGCGGCGGTGTGCGCGCCGCTCACCCTCCGCCGCGGCCGCTCCTCGGCGGGGAGCCGGGCCCGCCGCGTCCCCGGCCCCGCTCCGGCCAGCGGAGCCGCCGCCGCCGCTATGAAGCCGTGCGAGGAGGAGGAGGAGGAGCAAGGGGGGGCGGCGGCGGCCGGCGGCGGTGGGGACCCCTGGAAGGAGTGCGCGGAGCTGGCGGTGCAGCTGGCGCTGCGCGCCGGGCAGGTGAGACCCGCTGCGCCGCCCGCCCTGCGCCGCCCGCGGGACGCTGCTGGCGGCGGGGGCGCCCGGGGGGCGCGGGCCGGGCTGCCCCGCGGCGGGAGGGCGCCTCTGGTCCCGGGCGGGCTGAGGGGCCGTGCGGCCGGGGCGCCGGGGCTGGGGGGGGCGGCAGCGCCCGGCAGCCGCTCGGCAGCCGCTCAGCCGGGCCGGGGCCCGCGGCCGCTTCCCGCCGCGGCGGGGGGATGGCGGCGGGGCCGCTGCCCGCGGCGGGGCGAGGAGGCGCTTCAGGTGAAAGCAGATTTATCTTGTGACCGGGAGTATTTTTATTTATTTAAAAAAAAAAAAGTGGAAATTTTTTTGTCGGCGTGAGGGTGCATTAGTAAGTTTTCCAAATATACACCAAGCACTGACTGGTACCGGGGTGTTTTGGAGCACGCTGTGGCTATACCTGAATTTGTTACATACAGCCAAGGGTGTATGCCGTGGCACATCTATCCAGCTTATTGTGAATTTACACGTTACATGACTGGCATTTGTTTTCGAGCAGCTCGTGTGGAGAAAAACAGTCGTGTCAGGGAGGTTTTGCCTTCTTGTTCTATATACCAGTGTCTCCCGAGTGGCCAAAATTCACTTGCTAGGGATAAATCGGCAGTGGCTCTGCAAAGATCTATGCTAGCTTGTTTTAAGATCCACGTCCTGAGACAGCAGAGCCTTAGTCACCTCAGGAGACATCCCGGCCCCTCTGCGTGCAGGGGCAAAACTTCCACCGACTCTAACAGTGCCAAGAAGTGGAATCAGCAGATGGCTCACTTGAGAAATTAGGCAAAACTCAAACCTCGGCAACATGAATTTCCCTTCTGCTTCCATTCTGCTGTATTTCGAAACACACTTTGTACTTGTACGCTATGAATTAAGGAGCCCCCTGTTCTGTTGAGTCCAGGACCTGTAACTTTTCCTGAGTATGTGTTATTAAATGTATTTTCTCCATAGTAGAAGACACACACAAAGATGAACCGAATGCCAGGGGAGAGGAGACTTCTTTTAGTAGTACAGGGAATAAATGGATAATCCAAATTGGGATGACAGGTCGTGCTCTCACAGACTCTCCCAACAGGAGTTTCTCCGGCATACTCCTTCTGCCAGCCATTTCACAAGAGAGCCTCTCATGACTTGCTCAAGCATCCACACTTTATTTCTCAAAATATCAGTTTGTGACAACAGCTATGACCATCTCCAGCCATTTTAATCATCCAGAAGATCACAGCTGAGCGTCTTTTCCTGGAAGAAATAGATATTCCAGAAGATTATTCCTTGCATCTTTTTCGCAGTTTGCCATTGCTACTTTGCAACTGGCAGGAAATGGCTGATTCCTTGGCAGGCCAAATTTAAGCCAGTCAAGGATGTTGTTTAAGTAGGACTTTGGAACTGGACAGGAGCTTTACTAACTTTGTAATGTTAAAGAGTCTTTTTAGTTACAAAAACCATCAGAGATCCTTGTGGAAGAAAAGGTGCAGGTAGGGCTGTATCTTATTTATGTGTCGATCTACTCCCAGCTGTTCCCAAAAGAAGCTAGAGATAAGGACACAAAATGCAGTGTAATGTAGGTTTGATAGGACTGGATTTTTGTTGAAAACTGACTGATAAAATCAAGTTTTATTTTGATCTCCAAACATAGTCAGTTCCACTGGTCAAGTTCATCTTTTTCTTCTGCCTCTCCTCCCATCCCTCAGACCTCTCCACCTTTGCCTCCATCCCCAGAAATCTGCTTGCACTCTGTCTCCCTAGATTTTGAGTCCTGTTTCCATCCCTGGATGAAATTTTGCCACTTTAGCCTTTCTTCTAAGGCCCTCCATTTCTCAGGACCATGGCAGGTTAGGAAGGCTTGGAATCATTAGAAACTGTCTACAAGAGTCTTGGCACAGAGGCCAACCTGAAGAAAGGCATGCAAGTCAAGATTTTGGCTTTCTAGGAAAAGTTAACCAGTAATACATTTTCCTGGGCTCCCCTTTCGGCTTATTTGACTGTTTAATTTATATTGCATCATGCTTCAGGAGTATAAACAAAATGATCTTGCTTCCAACAGATAGACATCTCTGCTCTGGAATAGTTTCTTCTAAACTTAAAAGACCAATAAAGACATTATCACTTGAATGTGTGTCAAAAGTGATGGTGCTGGAGTAACTTCTATTCCCGCGTTAAAAACATTGCCTCTCTTGCCCATCCTGTTACGTAGTTCCATTATTTTTACGAAATATCAAAGGCTCTTGTTTAATATATATGGCTATTTCATAATGAGAATGGCCATAGTTTTGTAATCTGTAATTGACCTGCATTAAAATTATGTCTAGTTCACTCTATAAGGCCACATATAACTGCATTTGTTTGAACCTCTCCTCTGCTTTTTCTGTGAGTAAACTGCTCACTATGTTCTTGAGTGTACACCCATTGGCTTAGTGTGACTTTTTGCTAAAGAAAAGCAGGCACGACTAGTCTCTGCATCTTTGATGCCATTAAGTACTGAGTAATTTGCACAGTTCTCTGCAATTACAGTGGGAGAAACCTCACCAAAATGAGGGGATGTACATCCAGGTGAAAACAAGGGTAAGAAACCGAGACTGGAAGCTAGCATGTTGAAGTCCACACAAACTACGTTTTTTACTTTTTTCTCATTTTTTTCCCCCAAAAATAGTTTTAGGTAGTTGTGCTTTTTATCTAGATGTTTGATTTTTTCAGTGAGCAAATATTTCAGGACAATATTGCAAGCAAGTAAATCCATCTTAGAGCTCCCAGAAGTGTGGGGTGAGTGCAGGCAGTATGATGAGATTAAATATCTAACGTGAGCACCTCCCTGTAGGTGGCTCTCCTGGCAGGTACTGGGGGAGAAGGCATCTTGGCCCTCTGTCCTCTCCATTCTCCTTTGTATGACTTATTTTCACAACGGTGTTAGGAAAGGACGATTCCAGGACTTGGTGAGTACACTGCCCTTGCGGCTCCATTTCTCCTGCTCTGTGGGAAAGCAAGAAGGGAGCAGGGACAGCCTGGGTCTTGCTCTGTGATGCGGTCTTCCTGTGTGTACTGGTGTAAATGTCCCTCACTTTGCATAACCCCCCAAATGCTCCCAAGCAGGGTATTAGGATAACATCTAGCCAATTCTTTATTAGAGGTGGGGCAGCATGGGCTGAAAGTGTTAAGTGGCTCTGCTCTAAATATCCACGCTTCCAAAAATCAGCTGCTTAGAAATGGCTGTAAAATCTCTATAATCTAGGGACAATCTGTTCCGCAGTAATAAAGCCTAGTGAAATACATTTACAGGCAAAATACAGCACCTTGGTTGCCAATTTCATTGTACGATAGCGATAAGGAGCAATTAGCTGTTTTCATTTCATCAACCTGTAGTTCCTTTGGTCTTCTGCTTACCTGTTGCCTAGAGAGGGACTTTTATGGAGCTCCATGCCCAGCTGGGAAGACCAGGCAATTGCAGTAGGTACCTGCAAACCTTATTGTAAGGCTTCCACAATGAGAGCAGATGAGTGATGTTCTCAAAGTACTCTGAGGCACCAGGCTGTAACACTGTTTGTAGGCAGATGATTTTTAGGGTTTATTCAACATAAGTTGAATTCTGGACCACTCATCTATTGGATAAATTTCTGAAGAAAAAAAGCTGTTTCATCAATGATGCAGGGAATGTGATCTTTGTCTGGGGCTCTGGCTTGGATTGCATACCCATATAAACTGCTGCAAATGCGTATGAGTCCCTTTGGCAGAGAATTAGCAGGGACCCGTCCATCCCCTGGCGTCACCTGGTACCGTGGGTGAGCACGTACAGATGTGGTGCCCGTTTGTGGCCGATGACCTCAGCACAGCATCGTGACTTCTCTCCTGCTCTCCCCTCAACACATCCGCTGCCCAGGAGGTGGGGAGGAGCATCATGGGGCTGGGTAATGTGGCCCCTCGACATGGGCCTGCGGAGGAGGAGACGGGCGAGACTTCATATCAGAGTCACACCCTGGGCTGTTCCCACCTCCAAAGTGACTGGAGCCTCAGGCTGGCATGTGCAGGTAGCCAGAGAAACACAGTTAAAAGTGGTCATGAACAACTGGAAAAAGGATGAGAAATTATAAATATTAAATTCAGTGCTAAGAGGTGCAAAGGATTGTATTCAGGAAGGAGAGATCAGGTGCCAGAGCACACGACAAAAAGCAACCGATTGCAGAGCACATCCACGGGGGAGAGCTTTCACCTCCGCTCTTCTTTTTGCAGCAAGGCTCAGGTGTGATCTCACTGCCCTGCTGAGGGGTGGCATGTCCTGATTTAAGTGGCTGCAAGTGTCTCCTCAGTCTGGTATGTATTAAAACTGAACAGAAGTCAGGAACATGGCACTGCTTTGAAGAACTTCAAATCTTCTCTGTCAAGAGGAATGTATTCCTCATCTGTTTCACTATGCAAAGTTCTAAGCCCAGTTCTGAGCAGGGCATTTGCTTATATATAGACAATATAAAAGTAAAGAAGAGCAATTAAAATAAAAGGTATCAGCATAGTAGTTTTTTAGAATGCACAACAGGGATGGTTGGAGTGTTTAGGATTTTGCTTTGGACCGAAGAGGAGTCCAAGTGCCTTCTTAGAGCTGTACTTTTATGCTTTTATGGTAAAACCTTCAAGAAAACCATGCAGGGCATTAAAGGGAGTAAAAAGATTACATGTGGCTAATATTTTGATACACACTAATGAACTTTAGCAAGACCTCAAACAAGAAATATTAAGCAACTATCACCAGTTCAGTTAATAGGTGTAACTAATGTTTTACAGCTCACAAAACAGGAACAGTAGTCCAGATACCTTCTGTACTAAGGCAACAGTCAGAACAATCAGCACACCCTTCAAACGCTGTATTTTATATTAAAACCAAGAGCTGAGACTAAAATTTGAGATGCTGGTTTCCTTTCCCATGCATAATGTAGCAGAACTGTTTTCTTTGGTCATCAAGTGTTTCTTGATGGTTTTAAAATACTTTGGTCCATGGAAATTTGGTTAAACAATTGAAATATATAAGTTTTAGAAGGGGCTTGGAATACTGGTCTTGGTAGTGCTGGTTTTAGTTGATATAATTCTATACAAACAAGTGCTGCTTAATTTTTGCTTAGTTTTGGTTTTCCTAATTTCAAATAGCTTATCAGTTTCACTGGTTAAAAAAATAAATCAACTCCTTTTGCATCCTACCCCCTTATTTTTCTTTTTAATGGAGTGGAAAAAAAAACAGAAAGAAGATGGGAAAATTGTCAAAAAGCTTTTATTAACTGTTTTCCCATATGTGTATTTGCACTTGATGTGGTTTTGTTCAGTTCATAACAGCAAAACCCTTAAAAATGAGATAAAGACTTTTCCAGAAGAGAATCCAGGGTTAGATCACAGGGTTCCATATCTAGGGAAAAGTCTAAATTTTTGTTTCTGTTAAATATATAGCAGTTCTTTGGGAGTTAGTGGGTGGTCAGCACTTGAAGTTCCAAAAACCCATACGCAGAAGACAAATTAAACATTGTGTGTCTTTGCTGGCAAAGAAAGAAATCAGTGGGGTTTGCCTTATTGTATGTTTTTTAAAGTAGGAGAGCAGCAGGGTACTGGTCCTGTAAATTAAAAAAGGAAAAAGAAAAAGAGGTTTCCATGAAAAATTCCTGAGCCTCAAGGCTCTTTCTTCTCTTACGTGTATTTTCTTGTAATGTCCTAAATCATGATGACTGCCATTATCCTTTTATTCCATTAGTTGCATCCCATTCATCAATCCTTTTCTGAACTGTCATGAGAGGTTCTTTTAGAGTGATTCAAAGTGCCGTGTTCCCAAAGACTACTCATTAGCTCAGAAGGATTTTTAGTCCAAAGAATTAGAACAGGCTGTGGTAGAATTAGGCCTACAGTTGTTTTACAGGATTAGCTGTAATTTTTCAGTAAATATACTATTTTAGTGTGCACAGGATGAATGGCCAACAAATCTGGTTTGTGAACTTCTGTTTCAGATTATTAGGAAAGCTCTAACAGAGGAAAAACAAGTGTCCACAAAGACATCTGCAGCAGATCTTGTGACAGAAACTGATCATTTTGTGGAAAATTTAATTATTTCTGTTCTGAAAGAGAAGTTTCCCTCCCACAGGTGAGTCCCTATGGAAAGAAACTATCAATGACCTTTTTTCCTTTAAGACCTGTATATCTGACTGACATTTGAAGGGAATTTTAAAGTTTATATATCTCTCTTACATATTAACCTATTGCTGTTGGACACTTTGAAAAAAACCAACCACCTATACTTAGTACTTCACATTTTCTAATAGTTGTGGTTCTTAATATATGTATTTAATAGTAATGTTTCTCCTATAGGGACATCATATATGAAGGTTTCATATGGACCGCCATGATTTTCAGACTGCTGATCTGTTCTCTATTGTATAAGGATTATGCTAAGAATATTTATTGAAATATAGCTGAAAATGATAGCAAAAGTCCCGTCCTGCAGACCTTCCCTTCACTTTCTTTTGCTGTCATACATATGCGTTTGCCAGATCAGGACAAGTATTGTATTTATTCACATTTACCTTCTGTTGTACAGAATCCTAAAATCGGTGTGCAGCAGGGTTGTTTATCATCATTTGATGCATATACATAAACAGGTTATAAATTACTATATGGGGTGTCAACCCAAGGTTTTAAAAATAGATCAGATTGTTCACTCCTCTTGAATTATTATGTTCAATTTGAAACTACTAGCAAATGCAAAGACTGGAGAAAGGTTTTGTATTAGTTGGCCAGGATTGGTTTGATGCAGAGACACTGCAATTGATTTCCATGTTTAACTTCAGCCCACAAAGAAACAATTCATCTTCCTGCAGAGCCAGTGCAGAGCCTGTGTATCCCTTAAATACGGTATGACTTCCTTCTAACTGTGTGCATCTCTCATGGAGATGAGCCTTGCACTCTAGCACTGTGCAGAAACGAACTAAGATGAAAATCTGGAGGGCTCAGCTACTAATCTGATTGTCGGTGATGCTGCTGGAAAAAAAAAAAACAAACACCGTCAGAAGGAGCAGAAAGAAAACTGCATACTGAATAAGGCTTTCTAAATACGTGTTGTATGTGATCACACATTGAAGCAGTACTGTACAGTATAATGTGTGGTTCTTGGCCGTGATTCTCAAGAGAGTGCCAGACTTTACAAGCCTATTATTTGTGTAATTTTCCTTCTACTGTTGCTGGCTGTGCTCTTTTCTCGTCTCCACTCTTACAGTGGTTTGGTTTTTTTTTTCCTTGAACAGTCCAGTAGAGAACATAAAACATACGCATTTCACATAAAATGAAAATCATCAGAAGCACTCAGGTTACTCAGAATAGGAACAAATGTTCTAAGGTCAGTGTCAACCTAGGAACTGAAAAATCCCTGCTTTCATTAACTCTGTACAGTTAACTTCAGACTTTTCAAGGAAACGAAAGGATTGCTGTTTCTTCAAGACAATTCTTTTTTGCTGATATTAGTTGTTGGTTTTGGTTAGAATTTGTTCAGACTGTGAATACATTTAGATTAAACAATAGATTAAAACTAGGTTTAACTAGACTAGATTAAAACATTTGCAATGAGGAGTCCACAGTAGCAATCAAAGTTTAAATTAAAGTGCAATAAAGATATTAAAATATATTTAAATTGTGTTCAGTCTTTCCCATAACCTGGCTGTTGAAAGCTTCACTGAAGATTTCTGTTACTACTTTTTCTCTTAAATCATCTTGATTCTTATGTTCTCTTAATCAAAAAATGTACCTTAGGGGTTAGAAAAAAGGGCTCTCATTAGAATCTGTGCCATTTGGATTGTGGCAGTGATGAGTCTTGAGAGGCTGGAAATGTATTCAGAAGTAAAGAGAACTATTAGGAAAACCTATTTAAAAGGTGATTCTGTCCCACGTTTCTTTCTTCTTTCTCCTTGGCTAAGTGACATGTATCATCCTCATTCATTCTTCACCCAAGTTTTCATCTTTGCCCCCTCTTTGGTACTCTGACATCCTCCAAGTGAGTCTTTTCAAAGGGATATTTTTTCTGATAGATCTTGGCTATCTATCAGAAATCAGGGGCTACTAGTTGAAAAAGGCTGTTGTACCGTTTGCCTGTTATTGTTACACAAGTTGTCATTTTGGTGTTAACTGTGCCGTTGATCTTGTAAGACATTAAAACCAGGACACAGCCATTATGGAGGGTGACATCCAGCTCTAGCTTCCTGGCTTTCTGCCCTCAGACCCCCATAAGGGGTAGGTGAGGGATAGCCCTGGGTTGAACCTCCTGCACCCCACTGGGTATCACTCCCGCTGCAGTTTACGCTGTGCTACAGTCTCCCTGCTTTTCCAGCAATGAATTTCAGAGTGGCACTGTGGTATGCACAGATGTATGCTAAGGCTTGGCTAAAATTACTGGACTCATTTTCAGTGGGGGAAAACTTTAATCCAGATTTGAAGAGAGATCAACAGAGCTGGCAGGCTGGTGTATTTAATTAACTACTGTAATAACACAGCTACCCCTCCCACTTCTCAAGCTGTTCCTAAAATCTGGTTTGCAGTACTTCAGGCTGAATGTTTTGCTTAGTTTGCATGTCTTTACAGGACAGAGAGCCATAGAGCAACGCATCTGATGTTGACCTTGAGGGCCTGTCACAGTTCCCAGTATTGTATAACAGGAAGAGGCTTATTTTAACCTCTCAGCCCACATTTCATAAAATGTGCCCCTAATTAGTCCTACCTCCATTTTGGAAAATTGTCCTTGGACATCAAGACTTTATCAATGGTGCTGCTGTGCCCAGGCCAGGCTTCATGTTAGCATTTCTGTATGTGAGGACTGCGGCATCACACCCCGCCGTAAGGGACAGGCTTACAGTACTTGAGGGCAAAGCACCTTATGCAGAAACGCTCTTGTCTTTAAAAAGGTTCCCATTTCACCTCTCTCTGACTGGCAACACAACGGCTATAGTTCAGGCCCTGGCTGGGGCAGCTGGCAGAGGGTTGAAGCAGAGATACAATTTATGGGGAAGATGGCAAATCTGAGATAGGAGGTAAGGTGCTCCATCTGCAAGAAGCAGCACTGCCTAAGCGCGTGGTTGGGTTTAGGTGCTAATTACAAGATTTGTAAAAGCAAAAGTCAAATGATGCAGCACCAAAAAGACAAAATAATGGAATATTTAGAGCAAGGAGTCTGCAGAGTGCTATGTTTAACTGAGAATTCCAAACACTTGTTCCAAGTCTTTCTCATTTCTCTGTTGCACGCTAACACTTCGTCCTTCAGCTGTTATCTTTAATGGAGATAAAAATAGCAGCAAACACTTCTTACTTCCCCCTTCATACCCACTGGGGGCCCATAATGCCATCAAAGTAGTCAGTTTCTACTGAGGGAAAGGCAAAGTAGCATTTGGAGAATTCAAGAAGCCTCCTCCTGTGCTGTCTGCGGAACATTTAAACTCATGGTTGCAAGCATTACGTGGCATCATGCGGTGCATGTTGAGGGCACAAAAGAAAATAGCTGCTCCTAGGTCTAGTGAAGCAACTGTTTCTGAAAAAAGACATTTTCTCTTTATGCAATTTTTTTTTCTTTGCCTCTTCGAGAGCTTTTTCATCTTCAAGCATTTGCGGGAACTCTGAATACCACTACCAGTTGTTCAAATGTGAAACCAAAAGCAAGATTCAGTACTAGCAGTCTGATTCTACACCTGTACATACAGGACTTTATTCACATCTGTGAGAGTAGCACCTGCACACCACTTAGAGAAACAGACCCTGAGTTTATGGGAGAGCGGGGATAATTAAGGTCAGCAGGAAATATGCCAGAACTGGATATCTGTTTCCCAGGGAAAAAGGAGGAAAAGAAATAGCATATCCACTTAAAAAAATTGGGACAGATAGAACAGAACAGAAGATGAGCTCAGATTTCAATGTGTGCCTTGTGCATCCAAACAGCCAACAAAAAAAAATTAATTTGTTGATTTTTTCTGGGTCATGGGAAAAAGAAGGTTCACTTTTGTAGATCCTTTAATTTCCTGAGTCAGATTACTGTAAAAAAATTCAAGTAGGAGGGAGATTGTGGATTTTCTAAGCGTGCATTATTTCCAGCTGACTGAATTTGACTGCAAAAGAGAAGCAGCTACAGTTTGCAGTTTATATTACTTACTGCAAGAGACAGGCCTAACCCATAAAATTACATTCTGCACAAAAAAAAATTCTTCTAGAGTTCCAGAGATGCCAATTCAGATCCATTTCTGCATCCATTTTCATAACTTTCTTAATGGTATATTTTGGAAAAGTGAGCACAAAAGGAGTTCTTTTTCACCATGTAAAATAGCATACTATAAATTTGAGAACTCTCCTTCAAAGTTTCTATGAAAATTACCCATGCCCAAATGAAAAAAGCAATATATGTGTTTATACATACATATACATTTATACAAAATATTTGTGTGTGTGTATACATATATATAAAAATTAAGTATCTCTTCAGAAACAGAAAGATGGTGTTTGACTTTCCAAGTCACATATCTAAGCCAATTTTCTGGGAAACTTCTTTTACTCCACACCAAATGCAGGTTTATTGCAGAAGAATCTACTGCTGCTGGTTCAAAATGTGTCCTCACCGACAGTCCGACCTGGATTATTGACCCTGTTGATGGAACGTGCAACTTTGTGCACAGGTAAGTGGACGGTGAACTGGGAAATACATCAAAAAGCAAAACGTAGCTTCTGACAAATCCTCCCTCCCACTTAAAGGTGTTGTACTGTGGTAGATCTGTTCCTTTGACTCATACGTAGGAGTCATCCCTTTATCTTTTTGTACCTGTATCCTCTATCTGGTGGAGTGTGTGTTTGTCCTGGAGAGAGCTCTATACTGTTATCTAAAGGTAAGCTAAAGTTTCGGCTGGTTGCTTAATGACCCAAAGCTCTTGACTCACAGCTCAATTATATATAACCACACATTAACATGCAGAGACTTGAGCTGAACTGGAGGAACAACGCTGTGCTATGATGGCACTTGGCCTAACGCCTTATGTGGTTGTTACACATTCCTTTTAGTAGTGGTGTTTTCTCCCTTTAATATATAAATGCTTCATTTTTCCTCGGAAGAACAACCATTGCATAGAACTGAAAACTAAGTTGTACATAGTAGACACTGGTTTTGAATTTCTATAATACCTCTCTGCAAAAAGAAATGTAGGGATCGTTACTACAAAAATGCAAAAGTTGAATTCATCATTTGAGTGCTAGGAATTGTAAACTGATGACTATTCATAATACTTAAAGACCTTAAATATGTTCTGCCTTATAGTTAATGACTAAACATAACTGCAGTTATTAATAATATGTTTTAAAAAAAGGCATTTCCTTGACTTTTGGTGCAGTTACATAGAATTCAAGGGGCGGTGGGGGCTGTCATGTGCTGGGGTTTCATGCAATTATCTGAAATTTTCTCTTTCTGGCAATATTTTCTGGACCTTTACAGCCGTGTTTTTAAGAAATTAATTTATTTCATTGTTTAAAATGCAAGAATTATACTTCAGTCAGAATGACCAAATTAAATATTTGATCGTCGCTTTGCCAAAAGAGAGGGTAGAGGAACTAGTTTCTCCTTACGTTGATGTCAGCAGCAATGTATCTCCATGCTACTTAATTGCTGGTTTAGATGCTTGAACTTGAAGAAAATGTGCTCTTAAAAGTGATGACTTGTTATAACAACATTAATGGTTTTATACTGGATAATTCAATTACACTAAAGCAAAAAGATCATTAAATATACAATGTGTATGGAAGAAAAATCCTGGTATCTTCATGTGTTTATTTCTTGCCTTCTCCAGTATTAAATGACATTTTTAAAGGAACTGACAAAGTTAAGGAGGCTGACAAAGGAGAAATAGTACAATGTCAAGAGCGTTTTGACACAAGTGAAATCACAGAGCTGCATGTAGGGTTTTGTTGCCTAAGGCCGTTGCATAAGGAGTAAGTTCAGAGATTTTTTTTTATCAATAATTCTCCATTTCTTATTTTTCACAGATTTCCGACAGTGGCAGTGAGCATAGGATTTGCTGTTAACAGAGAGGTATGAAGTATGTTCTTTAAGATGGGTACCTGAGAGCTGGTTAGAAGTCTCAAAACCATGTGGGAACTTTAAATAAAACAGTTTTTTAAAAAATCGGCTGCTACTCAGGTTTTTCTATGCTTTTTAAATGCATTTGATCTAGTCTGAAATTGTAGTCCTGCAAAACTTATTTACGCAAACTGGCAATTGCAAGACAGTTCTCGCAAATTATTATAAATATTGTAGGACTTATGTGGGTGAAAAAAAAGAGTACTGGTGTAAGCAAGGTTTTGTAAGACAAAACCATAATGAGTTAAATATAGTGCTGCCTATTCATAATTTAAACATATCTCCCAGTGTTCTTATGCTATTATTATTGCTTCTTTACTGCTAGCAGTACCTGTGAAAGCTAACTGCTGCTATGAGGCAATTCAGAATTGATTTCTATGAATAGTGCAAAATTATGGGTCTAGATTAAATAATCTGCCTTTGTGGTTT
This sequence comes from Falco biarmicus, assembly GCF_023638135.1. NCBI lineage: Eukaryota > Metazoa > Chordata > Aves > Falconiformes > Falconidae > Falco > Falco biarmicus. Next base: position 62,455,177 of record NC_079290.1, read on the forward strand.
TCTTAACATAGTAAAATAACTGTTTCCCACATGAGATCTTGATTACAGGGGGGAAGAAGGCACCTAGTCTTCCCATGTGCCATTTTGAGATACCTAGGTATACTAGTTCATGCTAGTGCCTTCTCTCCAGATGTTGCCACCTATTCAAATTGCCAAGGAATGTGCCTCTTTCAACCTAATTCCATGGTCTTAAATACGTGTATAGCTGTAAGCAAAGCCAGTGAGAATTCTGTGCAATAACAGCATAGTTTTCAGATGTGCTAGTGGCTCTTACCGATTTAAACAGAATAATGTTGTGTACTTCTCTAGAATTTTCAAACATGGAAACTGCAGAGAAACACTTCCATGCTTTTCTGAAGTTTATTCACTCCCAAAGGTCCTTTTGAATACTATAAGTTATTACCAGACAGCTTTCTGTAATATTTATGTTTTCTAGAACACCATCATGATTTTGATGCTGCATATTTTGGGTTATGTAAACTAAACAAAGCTGAAACAAAAATAAAGAATTATGCTAAATCTCCTTCAGTAAACAAATGGGAAAAGCAGAAAGAAGCAGTAAACTGAAAAGTAGCCAAAGTACACACAGGGGAACTGGCCTGAATGTAAGCCTTGAAGAGTACTGAAGAAAATCCTGCAGATGTCTTTAGGGAAAGAGTCTATTAATAGTGTGTTCCTCAAAAAAACCCTTGGCTTAGATGGGACCTCAGGGTAGGGAGTGAGGACAGTCTATTCCCTTTGAATTGTCTCTCATGAACACCAGTGATTTTTCGCATTGAAGGGAGAAGGGCAGCAGGAGTCTAGAACATCCGAGACGTTTGTTTGACCTTGTTACCAACGTCTTCTGTGACCTTGGACAAGTCATTTAATTTCTGTGTATCTGTCCACTCCTAAATAGAATATTGCTAACAGTACTTGTCTAGGGGTGATTTTAGGAGCTGATCATTGAAGTTTGTAAACTGCTTTAAAATCTTTTGGTGAAACCTATTAAAGGAAAGGAGAAATTAAATACCTTGGGTTTAAAGCAAGGGTCAAATTCTGACCCTCTTCTCATTGGTGAAGAGATACTCCCACAAAAATTCCGTTTGTTGCTCATTCTCAAGTTTTCTCTTAGGGTCACAGTATTTGGTATTTCTCTTCAAATTCCTTCTCTTGAAGTCGTGTGACTTCACAAGATTCTCACTTTTATGGGTAAACAAAATGGATTTTGCAGAGAAATATTTGTACAGGTGATTGGAGTGTACTATCTTGGTTGAAAAGGCAGGCAAATTAAATGCATTATGAAAGGTGAAGTGCATATAAAAGCATCCACTGTTAATAAGCAGTGTGCCATGACTTCTGAGTTTGGATGCCTGACTGATCATATCTGTGTATTTGGGGCTACAAATCTTCGGGGTCCAGCTGAAGTCAGTGGGATTACTTCTAGGTGTAACTGCTCACCAGTGAAAGCAAAGCATTCAGAATCTGGCCATAGAGGACTTGCATACTTTCAACAAAAACATACAACTGAATTTGAAATCAACTTGGAATTTAATCCATTCTAATGTGAACACTAACAAGCTGCGAGTAAGAGTTCAGAAGATCACAGATTGCATTAACGTCTCTTTATAAACTGAATTTTATATGACCTATATCTCAATATCACAGTAAAAGTAGAATTATCCAGTTTGTTAGCATCAATATAATCTTTGATTACATGTACCAATTAAGATATTGCTGATCTTTCTGCCATTAGTAGTTGTTTATATTTATGATGAGTAATTTGAGTTGCATTCATTTCTTTCCTTTTCAAAATCTTAAAGCTTGAATTTGGTGTAATTTACCACTGCACTGAAGAACGATTATACACTGGTAGAAGAGGTCAAGGGGCATTTTGTAATGACAAAAGGCTTCAGGTATCAAAAGAGACAGGTTGGTCTAGATTTTGTTAGAACTCTAAAAGGAATATGTTAATTTTGTTTCAGAGTTGTTGCAAATCATCATTAGGATAATGAACATCATTATCCTGATGGAAAGTATTTCACCTGCATGATAATTTTGTTGCTGTGTGTTTGTTTTTTTCTGAAAAACCACAACTTTCCTCATTTTCTTTTTAAAATATACATCTGAATATAAGCTATTTAAATAATCCTAAATTATTTTGCTTCATAACCATTGTTTAAAATAAGGAAGAATGAGTAGATTCACCAGTTTCATTCCAGCTGTACACTGGCATAACTGTTTATGAGCAAGATGCAATGGGAATGGTGAATCAAATTCAGAGTACTATGGTGGCCATTATTGACTTATTTTTCGATAAATTTGTACATCATAAAGTGTGTTATGTCTGTAGGCATACATGCTAACCGTAAACTAAAGGATGCATGCTTTTTTAGGGGTCCTTTAACAGCTTGCTTTTGTATGTGAGGTATGTTTCAACATACAAATAGCTAGCAAGACTTAGTCAACACTTTAATGGAATTATTTTGTTGGTAAACCAAGTCATAGATCTGTCTGTTTACCTAATGATAATAGGTAACAATAATCAGATGTGAGTAGAGAAGTTTTCTTTTAATCAATCAAAATGCAGAGGAGAGCATAACATTCAGTTGTAGACAGAAGCAGACATGTGCCAAAAATGTACATCATTGTCCACAGGAGATGGTAAAAATTTCACCCCAAAAAGAGATCTAATGCACTTGAAACACAGTAAATTCGAGCAATTTAATATACAGATTTGTCGCAGTGCTCCAGGCAGACCCTGCCTCAAGACTTCCCTCAAATCTGGGAAGTTTGGCTGTTCACCTAAATTAATAGTGAGCTGGGGTCTCCCTATTTGGAGAGACGGAGCAAATTGTAAAGTCAGTGACCCCTAAGATTTTAATCCTTGATTATACATCACATTTTTGTCAGTTCTCCAGTATCACGTATTCCACAAAAACCCATGCTGGCAGAGACTATGAGGAAAAAAACTAGAGGTGCTCCCTGTTGGGCTGGCTGAGCCACACTTGAAATGGCCTCGCTCACTTTTGCAGTCATAGAGTTCTAGTTTCCAGTTGGGCAAAGAACAATTTTGGCACATGCCACTTTTGTCCTTCTTTCTCTGGACGTTCAGTCCACGTGGGTGTCTAGAACATAGCAAGGGAAGTGGACCTTCTGCCCTTCCAAATGCTTTGAAATTTTCCTTTGTTTTGAGAGACATCATTTGGTGGTGGGCAATTTCACCAGTGAAGATGGATCTTCTTGAGTCTCTCTTCTATTGATGTTTTAAGTGTATAAGATCACAGTTGCTCTTTTCCTATAAAGGATTGTGGCTTCAGTGAAGTAAACGAACCCTGAAACAGAGAGTGTGTTTCCCTGTACCTACCACTGGAACTCAAGTAGCCTTCACCAGTGCCTGATGTGTTGGAGATCTAGGCTGTCATGTTACTTCATGCCTTTTGTTTTCAGGAAATGTGACTGTTGTATAACACTGATCTACACTGTACATTAATTGTTCAGATTTAATCATTTGAAATCACAGTCAGGCAAACACGGTTCATTGTCAACATTAAATTTTATATAGGGCTTGTATGGGAATCTAAGCAGTCAGGATGCACTTAAATGAAGGATCCATCTTCCCTTTGATCTTGAGTGGTACTTTCTTCTCATGCTTAGGTTTAGGTCAGGCCTTACATGTGCTAATACTGTAAATGTGTTTTCTTTTTGTAATCTTTTGTGGTCAACAGAATTGGTCTTTTCCTCATAAATCTATCCATATAACTGTTAAATATCTTCCACCAAGCCTCCTTATTTCTCTGGCCTCTATCAGAGTGAGAAGTAGTCAGTAAATTTACTCTTGTACCTTGAATTCTTGAAACCCCATGGATTCTTGTGATCAGCCAAATCCTTTTCCTAAGCAGACACCTCCCTCTTCCTTGCCTTAGTCTCTTCATCCAATTTCTACCTGTAGTCTTGATGAACATTGAAGAGATCCATTTATGCATTAGAAATATATTTAATAACTAAAAAGAACAACTGCCTTAGTCATAACCTAGCTATGACTGGTGTGGTGTGAATGCTTGGTGCATTTCAGCAATGAGGCGTGCGTTAAATGTTTTGTAATTATAAATTGGGTCTGTTATGCAAAAAGATCTAAGGCAGAATGCTTTCACCATCCAGAGTTCTCAGAGGTGGCTAAACAACAAATACCCTGCAGCGTGCCTGGATTGGTGTTTCTATATTTTAACGCAGTAATTTAAAAAGCAGTTGTTAAATCTATGTTCCTACAGTTAAGCTTTGTGATACCCTGTAACTTTTAATTTAATTACATACCTGTTACTCACCAACCATTTACTGCATTGCTTGAATCCGTAATCTTGCTCTGCAATACTAAAATCATTGGTAGCCTGTTTTATGAAGTGATGTCTCACTCCAGCCTAATTTGCTTTTGAAAGCCTGCTTGCTACTTCTGCTAAGAATTTTCAACTTAGGCAATTAGCTGTAATAACCAGGTAGACGTTCCCTATCTGAATGAATGCCTTGCCTTTAACCCAGGGTAGAAGGTGACACCTGGCACTTGAGCACAGCCTAGTTAGTAAGTAATCAACTGCTAAATGTTGAGTTTTGTCATATCTTTAACACCTCCAAGTTCAGCTGGCACAGCAGAAGCAGGCTTTTGATCAACCACCTCCACCTACATTGGCATATGCTTGTCATATAGTAGCGATATTCAGATCTCACATGAGGACTGCTTCAACACCTTCAAGTCACTGTGAGTCTCACCTTTGACTGTACACATGGCTGATATCCTCATCTGCTGTAGGTCAGAATTGCCCTTGCTGAACACAATGCAAATATAACTTTCATACATTATTATTAATTAAAACACTGCTTTAGTTTGTGATAAGAAGGGGGTTTTTTTCAGTCATAAGGTGTCTTCAGTCTTTGAAATGTCAGAATGAGAGAGAGCTGTTACTGGGTAACAGGTGATTTAGGTAGAAAGTTTCCTTTCCTTTTACTGTATTCCCAACTGCTTATAATTTGTTAACAAATTAAAGTTCCCTATTGAAGAACCATCCCGTTTTAAAATATGATTAATTAGCATCATTAATAGTTACTAGATCACTGGATGATTTTTAGTTGACTGCTAGTGTTAGTGAATTTGCCAAAAGCTAACTGGTCAATGAAATAAAACAATATATGGAAAGAGAAGTAATATAAGAATACATTCTTGGGTTTAATCTTACTATTCTTTTCTTTTTTTTTAAAGTATGTTTAGATCAGACCATTTAATATGGAAAGTCAGTCTTGCTTGAATTTTTATGCAGAGTTGTGATGTATCTTATGAAAGAGTTTGGGGTAAAAAAAAAAGGGACATGAAAATTGTTTTTCTGTGAAAAGTCAGAATTTAATTTAAAACAAATTTCCAGAATCTACCTGGAAACTGTTGAATTAATGGAAACAACTACCTACTATTGCAGATATCTCGAAGGCCTTAATTTTAACAGAAATTGGTCCAAAACGTGACCCTGCAACTTTGAAATTGTTCCTTGGTAACATTGAGAGATTGCTCAAGGCCCAAGCACACGGGTAAGATATTTTACAATATATGTCTCACATTCGTAACCAAAAGTCATTAAAACCCAAACAAAACAAACAAAAACCAAAATCAAAGCAAGTACGTTGCACATTGTGCGATTTTGACACATAGGTTGAAATCAGAGGCATTTTCTGCCTTGTGTTACCATGTCCCCTTCTCACGGGGTTTAGGGTCCGTGTCATTGGGAGCTCGACCCTGGCGCTGTGCCATTTGGCAGCCGGTGCTGCGGATGCCTATTACCAGTTCGGGTTACACTGCTGGGACTTGGCAGCGGCTACCGTCATTATTAGAGAGGCAGGTGGCACTGTGATAGACACTTCAGGTGAGTAAGATCTCCTTGTTTTCATTGACTTCTTGGGGACTGAGTGGCTATTTTGGGGCAACTTGTGTTACCTCGGTACAGTTCTTCTCTATCTCATTTCTAGCAATATTCTGTAGAGGTGTCTGTACATTCCACTAGACTCTGGCTGGTTTATTCATAACACGCTGATGTAATTCCAGCCTGGGGTTTCATCACATCAAAGGTCTTCTGAGTCAAATTGTATTTCCATGGCTTTGAGTAATTCCTTCAAAGTGTCAGATTTACAGTAAAGAACTAGCCCAGGAGTTTGGTAGATACGCTCAGACTCCAAACAGACTTTGGCAGAGACAGCCTCCCGGGAAAGGAGGGCTCTCGGGTACGTGCCTGAACCTGTATGACTAGGAACTACTCAGAGGGAGTAAAGGACAGCACGTTTTCCGGATTATTATTTTATACATTTAGATGGTACACATCTCAGAGTAATGGTTTACTGGTGACCAATATGTGGATACTGTGGAAAGATACGGTAGCTTAAGAAGAAGGGTGTGCTGACCGAACTGATTTCTGTTCTATCCCTTCCTGTTGCTAGAAGAAGGGAATATTGCATTTATTGTTGCATACTTTGGTATTGTATCTAGAATTTTCTTAAATCATTTTTTGCCAGCGATTTCCAGATAGGCGTTGCTGAATTAGGTTGTCCTTCCCACCCCAAAAGGAGCTACGTATGAAGCTGTCTCAGTGTTTCTGAACCTAATTACAGCATAGTTCGTATTTAAGAATACACTGCCTTTTTACATCGTGTAAGACAGTTCTCATTAATCCTCTTGTCCTCAGGGGGACCTCTGGATCTTATGTCCTGCCGAGTGATTGCTGCAGGCACCAGGGAGATGGCTATGTTCATAGCTCAGGAAATACAAACTATTCACTACAGACGGGATGATGAAAATTAAATACTTTGTGGAGTCTGCCCTCCTGAACTATGTAACCTTTGCAAGATGGGTGGCTTAAGGGTATGTGATTTCAGCAGGATGCTTTCCGTGGAGATTTTCTGTGTCAAATATTTTTTATAAATTTATTACAATGTGGGAAGGCATAGGGAGATTTTTAAACCTCTAAGACTCGTGTTTCCTTTTTAATATGTATCACTTTCAGCAGTATCTTTTTTATAAGATAGCATATTTTACTCGTAGTAAATTAGTCTCAAAATTAAGTTGTAATTTCATATCTGTGGGGCTGATACTTAGTCTTTTGTAACATGCAGCTAAAAATGGGACTTTATTTTTACAGATGCAGATCTCAGGTAAATGAGCTTTAGGACTGTAGTAAGGACAAGTAGTTAAGATGTGTGCCTATAATACCCTTGTTCTATGATACTTAAGAATGCAATAAAAATGATACTATTGTTTCCTAACTATGTCATAGCTATATATCCATATATATGTATGTGTACCTATATGTATGTGTGTATGTGCCTATATATATACCTAATACATGTATATGCATGTATACACACACATACCCATATATATGGGTATCCTGGATGTTTACAGCAATTTAGAGAATGCATAGAAGAAAGCTAATATGGGAAGTTATTTTCGGGTAAAGAGTATATCTAACTTAGGTATTTCCGTGAGGGCTATCCAAACAGCAAGTAACAGCTGATCATGGAAGGTGTTTAATGATTTTACAAACTGTCCAGCGAGTTCTTGTTTCCCTTCATCCCTCTACATGGGGATAAATCATACTGTCCTACAGGCCTCTGTAAGATACTCAAGCCTGCAAACACTTACTGCCATAGAGTAATTATAGTTAAAACCAGTAATATTGAACTCCACTGAATTATTCGCAGTATTAACGATGGCACACTGTAGGAGGCCAGTGGAATAGAGCACAGTGTCAGGAAGATGTTGATATTAGAGAAATGTTGAGCAGAACAGCAGGATTTGGCCCCTTACAGGCGAGTTGTTAAAAATATAAACATAAGATATGCTTGCAAAAGGTTATAAATCACATGCCCTTCTCGCACAAAGTTGTAATCGCACCTTTTGATCAGACAGACCTGTAAAATCAGTTACATACATTTCCTAAACACAAAGTTGTTCTCTATCCTTGTATCTAGCATTGGTTTTAATTCCACCAAGGTGGTAATTTCTATTTAGATTATTTTTTAAATCATAAGCACAGGGAAAATATAAGTGTGTCCAGAAAAGTAGCTGAGATGAAATCACTTCTATTTTTTTCTTTAAAAGTAGAATTAGAAGGTATCTCTTTTTTGCAACAGCGCAAATTAAATGAAGGCATAAGCCAAAAAAGTTGGTTAAAAATTTTTAACTTTCTTTATACACTGCATGTGTAGACTTTGTAAATGTGTTCAGATATCTGCTTAGAACATACAAACTAAACAATATTTTTTAAAAACAACCTTACGTGTGTTTCTTGCAATGAAAAATGTTTTTCAGTGAATATAACATAAAATTCTGTGGGTTTTCTTGATGCTTTTTATCGTAAGAAATTCAAAGTATTGACTGTGTGAAGAATGTCTAAATCCAACTAGGCGTTTAAGAACTGATGGTTCTTACCAGAAAACCAATGCTGTCTGTCACAGTGATCAACATTTTGTCACTGCTCCCTTTTCCCCCCACCATTTCTTTGTACACCACCCCTCCTGTTTGGAAACGGAGATTGTAAGCCCTCTGGGGCAGGGACTGTAGTACTTTGGCTCTGGGTTTGCACAGTGCTAATAGGATGCAATTCTGGTCCATGACTAGGCACTGAGGTGCTATAATAATACAAATAATAAATACTAATAGGCTCACTTGTCTCTTATTCACCCTTCCCCCACTTTCTGAGCACAGTGGAGATCTGAGTGACCCATGCCAGGCTTGGTGACCCATGCCAGGCTTGGTGACACTGCTCTGATCCCAGGGTGCTTAGCCTTGGCAGCCATGGGAGCAGCCGGGGCTTTACTCGGAATTGTGCTGTGGCTGTAAGCCCCATAAGGAGGCTTATGCTGGCAGGGGATCAAGTGTGGTGGAAGCTTAGCCCCACTTCATCCGCTCCCACTCCTAACCCCGTCCCCCCAGCACTGCTGTGGGAGAGGAGCATGTGTGAGAAGCTGCTGCACAGCTCCAGCGAGGTTTCCCAGCAGGTCAGCCTGCTGCTACAAAGAAAGTCTCTGACCTAGTTAGGGCTGGTGTGTGCTGGTGTCCTAGAGCTCGGCAAAGCAGGGAAATCTATGCATCGACCTCAATGGCAAACACCAGCAATTTGTGAAGCTGGGAGCCAAGAGCGGTGGGCAGGGGGAGCGCAGAAACCCATTCACGAGTTCTCATTTGTGCCCAGGATGCAGTTTGGGTTTTTATTTGGGCTGTAGTTCAAGTATGTTAAACTGGCAGTGTGTATGTGGAGCAGCAGCCCTGCCTCCCCACCTCCTCTGCTGCCCATGTGCCAGTACAAACATTTCTGAACCCTTCCGTGGACAAGATGAGTGAAGTGATCTGCCTGTAAAGTACCCCAGTAAACAAAGGTTTTATTTTACAGACAGATCATTTTCCCAAGCCAATTCAGCCCCTGGCCACCACGAACAGCTGACTTCAGCCACCAAAGTGGGTAGCGAGGGGGCAGGCAGGACGGCTCTGTTCACAGATAGTGCCACGTTACGCCCGTCCAAAATTTTCATCTAAGTGTAGCCTTAAAACTATTTGACTACACATACTGACTGAAACAAAATGTACTGGAGTGGTTTGTCCTCCCTTCATTTTTTTCTTGCTAGCCAGAAGAAACTTCACTCAGCATGTGGTCTGGCAGCTCTCCATGTGAGTGCGAGCATTCGTAACACAGTGCAGCACATCAGCCGGAAACCTAAATCCCCCAAAATGCTGAAAAACGTAGACTCTTTTCCCTACCAGCTGTTGTAAAATGCTTTGATTATTTTCCACTACATACATTACAGAGTACATTAGTGCATCTGTAATTAGGCATCCGAGACAAATGAAGATTTTTCTTTATGAACACCGGCACAAAGATGCCTATGCTCTGAAAGGCAGGTACTTCCTCTGAAAGCAAAAAAAAAGTTTGTGTCTGCATCCCTCACCAGCTCACTGGTGGAGAACATTTTATACCTCCAGGCTTGCTGGCCTGGTCTCAAATGGTGATTTCTGGTAGAATAAAGAGCAGAAATATCTGTAAACTCCAGGAAAATGGTCGGTGGCTGACTCCTTTGCAGTGTGTCTTTGTTGAGCTTGTCAGATTTTACAGAACAAGTATCGGCATGTTTCATATGTGCTGAAGGACTGGTATTTTCCCCTTGAGTACACTAGCTAATCTCACCGTATTAAAGAAATTTGCATGTATTGGAGCACTTGCCTAGGGGCCCACAGGCAGTATTCTCCATATTTCATCGAGACTGTGATTCCTATTGGCAATAGCTTCAATTAAAGCAATAAAAATACAACTTACCACCAGCCATTCTGCTGTCAGTATTAGAGCTGTGCTCTTCCCTCAGCAGGGCTGGATCTGTTCCGTGTATGCACAGGAGATGTGCAAGTGGATCTCTGAATAATGAAGTAAGACTTAAGCCACTATATCAAATTAACAACAGGCCACACCTTTTTTCCTGGTAACTTCCTAGAGCTGCCAATTTTTAAATTGTTTTTTTCCTTTATGCCAGTAGGGAAACTGTACACAAAAATGTGCTCTCTCAGAGCTGTATCAGCAAGACTGAAAAAGTAGAGAAGTCAGAATTACGGTTCCTACAACAGTTTCCATTGTACAGTGTGTTACAGTTAAGTCTTCCATAAAACATCTCTCCAACACCAAGGAATGCAACAAATAATTCACCAACAGTGTAAAGAGGAATTTCCATTTTCTTTTAATCCATGCACCAGACATGATGATAGCACTATGGGATACTGTGTTTTATATGCATGTTGTGTTCAAGTACCAAAAGAACGACTTTTATTCAAAAGAGGAATAACTGTTGCCACTAACTCTGGATTTCCATGGGTTTTGCTCCTTCTAAAATACAATAGTGGGTTAGTACTTCTGTACTGTACAGTCCATGATATTTATGCAGTGAATTTTAGAGTAAAATGGATCAGAGGTCAAAGTGTGCCTTTCCTCGTCACAGAATGGGAAGGTATGTACTTCACAACACAGAGAAGGAGAATTCTGTATCTTGGCATACTAAATGTTACTGGTTTTGTTACAAAAAAAATTGTGTGCTATTTCCCTTGTGTACTGCTATGAAATCCATGCATACAATGTACTGCAGCGCAGCCTGGTAACAAGACAGAGAGACCCACCTCATACAGGTGGCGCGAGAATTAATTAAAGTGCAGAAGGCTCTTTAATTGCAGTCACTTTTATACAATTACTGAAATCTGTTCAATCACGCTGCATACTTCAGTGCCCACCCCAACATACAGCATTTCTACATTCATTCTCTGCAACCTTTTATGCATATTACACTGTGTGCTCTGTTAAGGTCACCACCCAATACACTATGCTTTCTTCAATTAGCTACTGACTTTCAGTTTTAATAAAAGGTGTTATTCTTCTAGTGAATACTCAGGATTTTTGTAATATAGCCATTTAAACTATTGCTTCCCAATTCACTGAAGCAAAAGGATTCCACATTGAGGGCTGAGTCTTCTTGCCAACACTTACTGAGATGAATTGGATAAATCAGCGAAATTACATCTGTTTGCAGGAGGAAAAAAATAGCCAACACCATTTTTCACAGGCAGAACTTTCTATCTGATTTCAGGGAGGGAAAGCCTCCTCCAGCTCAGCAACACCCAGTTTGCAGCGTGGAACGTTAATCAGCTCCAAAAGGAGTATTTTCCTCCTCCTGGGAGGAAACCCTAGCAGTTAGTCAAAACCAGTGTTAATGGATATGTGCCAATACTATCTGAAAAAAATACTATTCATATACTTCCATGCAGTCTTATTTTTCAGTATTAATTGAACAGTGGAACAATGTTTTATTTATATATACATACATATAATAGATGAAACTTGAAACCAGAATAGGATTTTTATTTACAAATTAGCCATGCAAAGTGTCACAAAAATTATCTTAAAATTTCTGAGTGTTTGTATCTCCAGCCACCTGTCACAATCAAATTCAAAGGATTAATCAGCAGAAATTAAAACATCTATTCACATGTTTGCGAAGGTAAAAAGGCTTGCAGACACATCATTCGCACAGAAAGATTATGTTAGGTATTAAAGAGGTCAGTAGGGAAGGGATAAACTTTATCACATTAAGCTGAAAAGCTCTTGAGGTATGAAAGGTCTGCGTCTTTTAACAGTGCTTTTCTTTTAGCCATAAATATGCAATGGTGGTATTTGAATTTAAGGCTGTTTGAGAAAGCAGAACTATATATGAACGTGCACTGTTGCTGTATCAGTGATGCAGCAGTCCTTCAAAGTACTATGACATTAAGGTTCACTTATAAGACTATGAATTGGATATATTCATGGTGAAAATACTGTTTTTTCTATTTTGAAATGAATTCAAGCGTTATTAGCCAGCTGTCAGACAACATGGAACTAAAATTGGAATTCCATCACTTTTGTTTGTCTGTTGCAATAAGCGACACATTGTTCTCCTGAGAAACACAGATATTCTTTCTTGCCAGGCATTGCTTAATGTTGCTCTTGTTGAGCAGTACCACCAGATGATGCCGATGAACCCAACTTAAGAAAACAGGGACCAAAGCCTCTATTGGCACAAGGGGGCACAACTTCGGCGGTGTTGTGAAGCCCATGGCACACACAGCATGACTATCACCGTAACTCAGCAAAACTATCAATTGTCTTTGTACTGAAATAACAGCTTACAGTCTTCTGTGATACAAGTACTTATATCCATCAGGTGACATGTAGTCAGGATTTCTGGAGGGGCTGGGTAATTCTGAAGTGTTATTTCAGTTGCTCAGCACACCTCAGGGTCACGTTTAACATACCAGACAGCAAATGTTTTAATGATTCTTTCGCTGTAAAATATACTCATTATTATACATACATGTAGAAACTCATATAAATGTACTCATTATTATACATACATGTAGAAAATCATATACTATTTGTAGAAGGGATGAGACATGCTACTTGAATGGAATGTTAGTATTTCACATTCAGTTTTCAAATGTATAAATAAATATGCAACATACAATGACTCACCAGTTTTTAACACCGAGTTTCCAAAGTTTAGGAGAAAGTAGTTTATATTTTACTAGAGATTTTTTCAGATGTACTGTATCACTGCACTACTTAATTTAGGCATAAAACAGCAGTGGGAGGAAGAATTAGTCTTACAGATGTAACCTGACTTCAGAAGAGATTAAGGCCAGTTATTTACACCAGTATATCCCCCACAGATTTGCTAGTCTGTAGTAAATCTGAACGTAAGTGTACATCTGGAAATAGCCAACAAGACAATGAAAGTCATTATAATTCATATAGACCTTATAATAATTCATATAGACTTTGCTTACCCATAGTTTTGTCCAAGGCATCCTTCTGTAATTATTATATTGGAAGCTAAGAATAATTACCTTTTGATGTTTTATAAAGTCAAGGCAAAGACAGATGATGTATTTGATAAGCTACTTCAGATCAAGAAACCAAAGACCTTACTAATTCCTCATGTAAGCATGTGCAATTTAAATGAATGCTCTCCACCCACTGGTATCAGTTGAATTTAGGCTCATCTCCATCATACAGAGATTTCATCATGAAAACACATTTTAAAAATTCAAAAACGTCTGTGTTGCATTCCTGTGTTTCTCTTTTGCAATATTATTCTTTGTCCTTTGGAAACTAGCATTGGTTTTGTACTGTACTATATAAGTGTAGTTTTAAAAAGTTTGTCATTATTTTGTAATGAATGCTAGAAATCAATGTTCACATAAATCAATAGACAAGTGTACAAATTGGAAAAAATCTCAAGTATGGTGAAGTTGTCATTTTTAGGTACAAATATACATTATCAATACAAAAATAATAATAATAAAAGAAAGAAAGAAAGCCTGTGGTGTTCTGTCTGTAAACAGCTTTCATGTTGTACACGTTTAAGCTAGTTGTATAAGCGTGTGAGCTTTAATCAAGCTATTTCTGTTCTCAGTTCTCCAGTTCCTGAAGAAGAGACCAAGAAGTTGTAAATCCATTCAGGAGGCAGTATAGCCAAACTGTACATGCAAAAAGGATTCTCAGGTGAAGGATATATGAAGTGACTCATAGTAGCCATAGAAGAGTGGAATTTCATTAAAACCTGTAAATTCTGCATAGTTCCTTTCTTCTTCTCCCCATTGGCAGAAGTGCAAAACCCAGAGCTGGGTCCTTTGAATTCCACTTCCCATTTACTCCTCCTGCAAATCAGACAGTTTATCCTAATATCCAGCCTCACAAATTCAGTGTCAGGGCCCTGAGCACACTTCCCCGCCCCAGGAGTTCAGCTGGCCACATCCAAGATAAGCTGATAAGATCTGTTTTGAAGAAAAACCTGGAAAAAGCCACAGTGAGGCTTCTTCCCATGGGATCTGCTTTGAAGCTGAAGCTCTCACTCTTGAACCAGACACATATCATGGCACCTGATGGAGTGCACGTACAAGTGCAGTGGGAACTGCCTGATGTCATTGTGATGCCATTTTTGATTGTCTTTGAAATGCTGTGGTGATCTGGGGACGTTCCAGAACACTGGGAAAAGACAAATGTCGCTCCTGTCTTCAAGGAGGGCAAGAAGGAGGGCCCTGGGAACAGCAGGCCAGTCGGCCTCACCTCAATCCCTGGGAAGGTAGTGGAGCAAATAATGCTGGAAACCATTTCAAAACACAGTAAGGACAAGAAAGTGACTGGAAATAGTCAGCATGAATTTGTGAAAGGGAAATCATGCTTAACTGACCTGATAGCCTTCTGTGGTGTGATGGCTGGCTTGGTGATAGGGGGAGAGAGCTGATGTTTAGCCTGGCTTCAGTTAGGCTTTCAGCACTGTCTCCTGTAACACTCTTACAGACAAACTGAGCAGGTACAGGCAAGGTAAGTAGACAATGAAGTGGGTTGGAAATTGGCTAAACGACTGGGCCCAGAGGGTTGTGATCAGTGGCTCAAAGTCCAGCAGAAACCAGTCACTACTGGCGTATCCCAAGGGTTGATACTGCACCCAGTACCAATTAACCTCTCTATTAATGAGCTAGGCTATGGGACAGAGTGCACCCTCAGCAAATTTGTAGATGATACAGAACTGGGAGGAGTGGTTGTTAGGTCAGATATTTCTGATGTCATTCAGGGGAACCTCAACAGGTTGGAGAAATGGGCAAATAGGAACTTCAAGATGTTCAGTAAAGGGACACGCCAAATCCTACATACAGGGAGGAACAACCCCATGCACCAGTACTGAACACTTCAGGAGCTGACTGGCTGGAAAGCAACTTTGCAGAAAAGACCCGGGAGTCTTAGTGAACAAGTTGACCATGAGCCAGCAATGTGTCCTTGTCATAAAGAAACCTTACTGCGTCCTGGGCTGCGCTGGGAGAAGTGTTGCCAGCAGGTGGAATGAGGTGGTCCTTCCCCTTTGCTCAGCCCTAGTGAGGCCACATCTGGAGTGCTGGGTCCAGTTCTAGGCCCCCCAGTGCAAGAGAGAGGTAGGCATGCTGGAGCAAATCCAGCAAAGGGCCATTAAGATGATTAAGGGCTTGGAGCATCTGACATAGGAGAAGAGGCTATGAGAGCTGGGATTGTCTAGCCTTGAGCAGAGAAGGCTCAGGAGGATCTTATCAAAGTACTTAAATACCTAGCAGGAGACAGTAAAGAAGATGGAGCTAGACTCTTCTCAGTGGTGTCCAGTGACAGAACAAGAGGCAACAGACACAAAGTGAAATATAAGAATTTTGTTTAAATATAAGAAAAAGTTTGTTTACTTTTTATTTGAATGGTAACTGGGCACTGGCACAGATTGCCCTGAGAGACTATGGAGTCTTTATCCTTGGAGATATTCAAAACCCTACTGGACATGGCCCTGAGCAACCTGCTGTAGTTGATTGTGCTTTGAGCAGGTGGGTTGGACTAGGCAATCCCCAGAGCTGCCTTCCAGCCTCAGCAATTCTGTGATTATGCAAGTCCTCCTCAGTGGCTGTCACAGGACCCTTTGACAACATCTTTTCCAAGACACAAACTAAAAAGAAAGTAAGCACCATCAGCATACAGATGTTAGCAGTAAACAGCTGTCCCCTGGGACACCTAGAGATCTAAACTGATCTCCACTGTTTTAAAGTTTAAAAAGAGCAAAGTGAACAACATGCACTGGGAAGCACCAGTCCGTAACCAAAAGACTGGAAAACTCTTCTTTGCAATGCAGTGTGACAGTAATGTGATGGGCAGTAGCTCTCTGGCATTGCGAGGGTATATTGAAAAGCAAGGTACAAAGAGAACTTCAAGAACCCGATTTACTACTTTGCTTCTTTAAAGTCTCACTTCAGGTTTACCTTAGGTAAACCAATACCTTACATGAAGTAGAATACTAAAAACAAACCAAAATCCCCCACCATCACCACCCCAAAAAAATGGAAAGTAAAGCTCTAATTACAAATAATTAACTGTCAAGCAGAATGTCACAGAACAGGACTGGTATGACTGGAAGATGTGTCAGAATGGAATTTCAGAAAAGGATGTAATTTCTTTCTGAATCTCATGAAACAGACCAAAACACCTTCAGCATAAGTGCTGTAAGTACATTTGATTCAACCTTCATGCTGAACTATGGAAATGGCCAGGAATATTTAGCTATGGCAAACATAATATTCCTTTTGTGCCCCCTCCTTACACACTCTACTCTCTCCACAGCCCAGTCATCCAGTATAAGTCAGTTGTCTTGCGCAGAACCTAACTCAAATTCACTATTTTCATATGTTCAGAAAGGCTCTTAAATATACTTCTGCACAGGATCCTCTCACCTGCTTACGAAAGACAGCTACTGCCCACCATTAAAATAAGAACAAAGATAACAGAAATACTGGGAAAGCACATTCCTCTTGTTTATCCAGTACATGTTACATTGATTGTCTAATTAAATTGTCATTTTCTTTGGACAAGACACATGTGCAGAGCAGCACACAATTTCAGTTTCCAAAGAAAGACTGAAAAATGTCAAACTGGGAAACAAGTCACATATACAACTCAGGGTGCAGGGGATCCCTGAGTTGCCCTTTACCTGCAGTAGCTGCAAAGCTTGCTGTGCTAGGTCATGAATGTCATTTTGATAGCTACACAAACAACTTCAAACAAGGACGTATTGTTATATATTCATTAAGCTGTTGCTGCAGCTGGATTAGCTTCAGACACCATCTGATCTGCAGCCCTGCCAGAGAGCCACTGCAGCAACCCTCAGCCTGATCCTATGAGGCACCAAGAAGCCAATCTTACTCACACTGAAAGAAATGGAAGAATCCCCATTTACTGCAGTAAAATAGGTAAGATCCTAACTTTCAGTGCTTCCACTAACACTGTTGTCGTTCAGTGACTCGTGTCCTTTATGTAAGCAGTAGGGATTTTAAAAAGAAAACAAAACCCCAAACCCTCAAACAGAAATAAAATCCTTGATGTAATACCTGAAAACCTAGTTGCCTATCTAGCAGAGCTGACATGGCTACTCTTAAAGTGACTGGATGTTTCCTCTAGCAGCATAATGTCAGCACTGCCACTGTTCCCTTCAAGCAAGAGATTTTCATTTACTTACCTTTCCTCTAACAAATATATTCCTGTAACAAATCTAGAAATAACAAGATTTCTAACTGACAAATCATAAGCCTTTATTATTTTCCCGTTGGCTTAAAAAATAAGAGGTTGGTTGAAACAGTTCCAGTTCTGTGCATGCGTCAAGATCAGAGCTTGCTCTTAACACAGAGCCACCTGCTGACAGCCAAGTATATTGCTATATAGAAAATAATGGATAGACAATATGCAAGTCAATTTTAACCAACAGAAACCTTTTATTCCTAGCCACGTTGAATTTGGACTGCTGTCTCTGTTTTTTAGAGAACAACAGATCTTGGCAAATATTTTTTTCTGGTTCTTTATCTGTATAAAAGGCTTTGAGGGAGAGAAGTTAAAAAGCAGGTCATTAAAAACAAACATAACTATGCAGCAACCCTGTTGAATCTTTAAACATTTGTAAACCCACACAGATACTTCACATGACATTTGAGAGAGATGCCTTTTGGCAGTTACCAACACTTCTGGATTTCAGTTTCAGAGGTGGGCAAATTTCCGTTCATCCCAATTCTGTTCAGTAGTGAAATGGGCTGTCAAAGGCAGAGGGCAAACAGCACAGTATGATACAGCGTATCTCTGACCAGTGTCCAGATCAAGAATGCTCAGTGGAGCAGCTGGCTCTGAAAAGACTTAAATCTGGAAGTTTTAAACTGGCCTGTTTTCAGACTGGTTATTCAGTCTGTTCTGCCTCATGCAGCTGGGGACATTTCAGATGCCTTCACCTGTGCACAACTGAGAGGCTATGACAAAACACCTGCATTCAATCCCTTTTTAAAGCAAACAGCCAGTGCATGTGCTGATGTATTAGGTGGCAAGTACATATGATGGCTTAAGGCCATGCAAAGCCAGATTATTTTCTGCAAATCCTGAAGACTGTGTTTGTTTCTTTCTGCTTAGAGTTGTATGAAGAAACGAGCGGGGTGCATACACGAGACCCTTAGGTATCTATGTATTTCCTTCTCAGGGTTGTACAGAAGCAGTTTAACAAATTCTGATGCGGTTACTGATCCGGCAACATTTGTTCCCTTTCCGCTCTTACTGCCCTGAAACGTCTCCAGTGTGACTAGGCGGCTGCTGCCTGGGGCTGCACCTGGCTGCCCGGCCACCCCGCACCGCCCCGCACCGCCCCGCAGCTCGGGGATGGTGGAGCTGTAACTGGCCCGACCGCGAGCCCTGCGCCGGCACAAGCCCGCATCCCTGGCGCTCACCCAGCCGGCCGTGCCGCCAACAGAGGGCAGTCCTACACCGGGATGGCCTCGCTGCCTCGCACCCACGCGTGCCCGTGGCGCCCGCTGCATGCGTACCGGCGTTCCCCGTCCATCCCAGTCCGGCCTCGCTGTGCACCTCTGGCACTGCCGATGTGCTGCACTACAGAAGCACGAGAGCAGCGCTGTAAATCCTTGCCCTATGGCTCTCCTTGAGCTCCGTGAGAGGAATTAATTTCTGTGCACACACCTCTGGTTAATGCTTGCATAGCCACGCAGCCTCTGTCAAGCAATACACAGGCACTGCATACTTAATGCTTCTGGGCTGTTAAGAGTATGTGCCTTAGGATGGAAGGGCTAAACACATAATCTGAGACAGGATTCCTTCTAAGGGATCATAGATCTACATGTACCCACTGTAAAAAGCAAAATGGACATTTGACACTGATAGGGAAGAGTCAGCATCACAGAAAAGGAATGTGCTTTGCAGAAAAGACAATTAGATGTGAACAAAGTTAATGTGTGGGAACAGGGTACGGTGCTTCAGTTAGATCTGTGAAAATAACATGAAATACAACCAATCTCTACAAGGTTCTCCCAGGGACAGCAACAAGTTTTAGACCAAGATGACAGATGGGCCTAATAAAGTGTGTCTCAAAGTGGAAGCAAGTAGGCAGCATCTGGCAAATCTCAGCAGAGATGGCCAAAGCCTTTGCAAGACATCTGTAGCCAAGAGCCTTTGAGAATCCAGTCTGAGCAGATCCAAGCTTCCAGGCCTGCACTCAGCGCAAACACAGCTTGCTCATTGACCTCTTCCAGGGGATGGAGCTCAGAAGGCAGCCAGAGCACACTTTTCAGCCAGATCCCTCATCCTTATGCTTTTCCTAAAAATTGAACTTAATTGGCATAAAACCCCTTGATTTAAAACAGGATGATCTTTTACCTTGGATATGCTTATGGCAGTATATTGTCCATATAAAAGTACAGTTTGTTCTTTCTCCCAGTAGTCCCCCAAGAGTGACAACATCATCATTGCTTTCTTCTTTCTTTAAAAACAAAAAAAAAAAACAACAATTCCAAAATATTCAAAAATGATGAGTAGGCCAAAGTTTAGCTGAGAAAGTTGTTGAGACAAGAGGCCTTGGCTGAGTGCCCATCAAAATCAATATGAGTCTTTCCATTTACTTAATGGACATTGAGCCCTAACTGAAGGGGGCAGGGGGGAGAAATCTGTACTGATTACCCACTAACAAAGAAGCGTTTGAAATAATCTGCTGCCATCTGTCTTTGTTTTGCTAACCCACTCAGCTGGGCCTGAACAGAAAATCCGTCAGATGAATAGAGAATTAACTACCACAAGAACTATCCATTTGCATTTCTCACCTTCCACAAGAACTATCTCCATTGACCCTGTGGAAGGTTTCCTTGCATAATTCCAACAAATTAATGTTTTTATGAAATTGAATGAATGAATTTATGAAATTAATTCATTGGAATTCATAATGAAATTAATTGAAATTACTTATGAAATTAAGAGGCTACAGCTGTTACGTATGTACATGTATCATGCAAGTTATAAAAGTAAGTAAATTTCTTCAGCCTCAAAAAGATGTTATAAGATTTCTGTTGTGTTCAGAGGGGCCAATAACATTATCTGGGTTTGAGGGCAGAAAGAAGTTTAAGTTTCCTTTAATAAAAGATTGGTAACATTTCATGTCATTGCTCAACTCCCTCCAACTATACGGACATGGAGCTGATTATAGGAATCTAATGCTATCTCACACAGTGTTATGTGTATATGTCTACCTGGGGGAGAAAAAGGTATGACACCATGGAGATGAGAAAAGCTATAGAGGACCAGATTAATAGATCTGTTCTAACAGGAGGACAAATCCTCTTTTTAGAGTAACCACCTATAAGCAAGAGTACAGAAGCTTAGCAACAATCTGATAAATCAGTGTTCAGTCAGCATTGCAGAGGGAAGGAAGGGACACAGTTGGCTGCTTGTAAAGGGGATGTGAAATCTATTTCCATGGGAAGGAGCGGCATGCTCAGCACAGTCTGCAAGTGTAGTGACTCCAAGCCAGTGGGACATATGTATGTAAAACCACCTCAGACTTTTGCGCTCACTGCAAATACAGAATTGTTTATCAAGCTCCTAACCTAGCAAAATAACTGGAAATGTAACTTCCCCAGCAACTCTTCGCCAGGCAATCATACCACACAGAAAAATTACAGCTCTTCTTCAGATTTCCTCTAGAGATGATTACTTCAACCACATTTACATTAATCCCTCTACCAGTTGGTCAAGAGTGGATTGTTTTCCATCAGAGAGTGTAGAGGAATGAAGCTGGGTTAATCAATATTGATAATATACAACTGTGGGTTGGCTTCAGGGGCAGCGGGTTGGCTGATGTAGATAAGGTGCAGCTGTGGCTGGTTAAGTGAAGTGGTTGAGAGTCAATGAAGAGAGAGCAGCTGAGGAAGAAGCAGAGAGAGAACGTGTGCACTGGGTGAGGAGAGACTAGCAGAAGGCAGCAGAGGGACTGGCATGAAGAGTATGCTGGTATGAGGTGGTAAAAGGCCTTGTTGCAGCCAGCTAGTTTGGAGAGTGCTGTAGCAAGAGAGCACTATCCTTCGCCTAGGATGAAATAGCCTCTTTCTAATTGTAGTAAGTTTTCCTGAGGCCATCGCAATTCATGATCAACCTAAGATGATCTGTAATAAACAGATCTTCAGATTCCAGGGAATTATGTTGGGTTTAGCCACCCAAACAATAAGTACACATACAACTTGAGGCCCTCAGGATGTTTTGGGGTACCTTTGTAAAGCATCCAGAAGATTTTACAGACTCTGACTCCAAAGAAATCCCTTCCTAATTTCAGATTTGTAAAGACCCAAGCAGTAGTTATATTTTTTCAGCATACTATATTTTACAGATAAAATGAAGATTTCATATAACTTTACAGAAGTTCAGTGGCATTTCAGAAGAGACTAATTTACATAACACACATGTCCAAAGGTGACAAAACAATGATGAAGTATTTAACCTTGGTGACTCATGTGGAAGAAACTTGTGATCACTGCTGCGTGAATCTGTAACTGTGAGCTGTAACTGTGAGTTTTTGAACCTTGTGGAAGCCAGCAGAATGACTGACATCCAGACTCATGCCTGCCCTTTGGCTCCAAAGTTACTCTGCAATAAGGCGTCACAGAAACAGAGTCATTCT
Organism: Falco biarmicus; assembly: GCF_023638135.1. Classification (NCBI taxonomy): domain Eukaryota; kingdom Metazoa; phylum Chordata; class Aves; order Falconiformes; family Falconidae; genus Falco; species Falco biarmicus. Next base: position 62,477,245 of record NC_079290.1, read on the forward strand.
CAGTCACTCATCATGGGAGTGTGGGTGAATAGGACAGCTGATATTCCAGCTCTGGGTGTGTTTAAGAGCTCTCTTATCAGGTCTGCAGTCGCAGTAATATGCCCCTAGTACCTGTCAGAAAGAGAAGGGCTCAAATGTGACCATGAGATAAGGCTGGCAGCCCCATATCCTCCTTAATGTGTTCCACTCCATTTCAGAAACTAAGCAAGATCAGGCTGGGTGCTACTTGGATGGTAGACCACCAGGAAAACATGCCCAGTTGGAGCAAAGTGATAAATGGCGTGATTTCTCAAGAATCATCCAGACTTATTCTCAATGTTCACCTGCTCTAGCCTCACCACAAGTGAAAGGGTGTGATAACTTTGTGTTCTGGAGTGTCTGACCCACACTAATTGGGTTTGTCAGGCATATTACCCAATGGTCAGAGTTAAAACCAGAAAAGCCAAAGCTGAAGGGCAGACAGGCCGGGAGACAACTACACCGGGTCGGTGGGGGAGGCACAAACAGAAGTCTGAGGTTATGGAGTGGGAGAGGACAAGGACTTTGGAGCCAAGGCCACCACAGGCAGGAAGCTGCAGTTAAGTGGTAGTAGAAAGCGAGGGCTGAACGGTGAGGCCCAGTTGTTCAGTTCTGGAAAATATCATCCTTACAGTGTAAACCCATTCCCCTCCTGCAGCCTGACCCACCTGAAGGCACACCTGAAGGAAACCAGTGGGTGTTGGTTGCACCACAGACCAACCCAATGGCTAACAACTACTACTGTTCCTAAGGGACTATAAAAGACAGCTACACACATAAGAAAATAGTCAGAGTATAAAAAAAGAACTGTTAGAGTCTGAAAGCTGACTGGATATTTTGCAGGAATGGGCAGAGAGGCAGGCCAGCTCTGGTCAGAAGGCATTTAGCTCCTGAGTCAGGCTTGGACTCCAAACTAGCTCTGACAGTGGCTTGACTTTGAGAGGTCTCACAGCTTAACAAGAGCCTTTTTATCCAGAGTGAAAGTACCTGAGCAGAATTTAAAAGTGGTGAGTCATAGCAAGTAAGTTGGTCTGTTTCAATATGCGATCCCTAAAAATTTCCTAGTAGAGTTGCTTTGGAAATTTCACGTCCACATAGGTTACTGTGTAGCACCTATGAATCTAGTTCCTGTTTGTGCACCCCTTGAAAATGACTGATCAAGCTCATAGGTCAACACATCACGGGCTAAAACTCATTGATTTAAATGCAGTGGGGCCCTCAGGAAGGTTGCTCATTAATCTGTCTGACTATTATTACCTTAGTCTTTATATTTTGGATAAAACCAAAACACAATAATTGTTATTTTTTATTAAATGATGAAAGCATGCCACATAAGACATAAGCTAGAGATACTCCTTGTCTAAGAAGATTTTTTAAATCTACCTTTTTAGTTAATTAGTGCTGCTACCAAAGAAGCGTGAACTCACAGTTCAGTCTGGGGATTGGTATTTCTGGAGTGTTGCCTGGAGTCTGAAGCTCTTCAAGATCTGCTGTAGAAGTTGTTACATGTACCACTGTGCAGTTATGGGACAATTCCACCCTTGATAGCTTCTCATTTTGTGGCAAAAAGCCTCATGAAATAGAATTTAGATGCTTATAAAATAAAAAATTGTATTTCTTTCTGAATAATATTTTCTTTTCTTCCTGTAGGGAGCATCACTAAACAGTAATAAATTGTAAAAATGTCAGAAACAAACAAGCAAAAAAAATCAACAGTGATTTAGTTTTATTTGGAGCTTATACATTTTTGAAGTTGCAACCTGAAATGTAAAATAAAAGAGTTCAGATTATCCTTGGCATGATCAGAATAAAGAAATATTAATTTCCAGTATATTATCTTCAATAATGAATCTCATGGGCAACATCTCTGCTTTTCATTACTGCTGTCACAATGAAGCTCTCAATAAGTCAGCTTTCATCTAAATGCTGCCCACAAATTTCTGCAATTCATTCAAACATACAGTATGGCAAAGAGGGTAAATGAGGGCAAAGCCTGAAGTTCTGATTTTAATTTCCTGTCTAACTATAAAACATCTAAATTTAGATTTCTGTTCAAGAATTTCACACCACTGAAATACTCTTGGCAGGGTATTTTTTCCCATGTATACAAATGTGCCCATCCATCAACACTGTCTTGATCTTATTGTTAAAATTATTGAAAACCAAAAGAAGAAAACAAAACAAACAAAATACCCACCCATGAAATCTCATATAAAAGAACCTTTTTCTGGGACTGTTACCTCACTGCAGTGAAGAGTTAGTCTTTTGTTCAATCAGGGCTTTCAGCTTGGGAACTTTGCCTGCCACAAAGCCATTTCCAGCCAACTGCAGAGGATTTTAATTAGTACCAAAAAATGTTCCTGGCATCTTCTGCATGGCCTTGTGGAGCAGCAAGATCACCTTTAGGAGGAGCCTCATTCCCTCTTATAAAGCTAATAAAAATATTTGGTGACTCCTGCAAAACTGTTAGGCATTATAAAATAATAGTTTCATTAACAAAGAATCTGAAATAGATGGAAAATTATAGAAATCAACCTCATGAGATCTTTCACTCCACAGTCTTATCTCAAAATAATCAGTTGTATCTAAGCCTTCTGTGACAAATGCTTGTCTAATTTGCTCTTAAAAACTTTCAGTGGTGGTATAGTAGCACTTAATATAAATATGAAGAATGAACAACCAAATTTTTAACATGAACAGCCTGACAGAAATAAAGCAGAATCAGAGACAGTGGAGATAGAAACCTGCTGAACAGCAAAATCAGTTCAGAAAAAAATACTGTTATTTTGAGGACACAGTGAAGAATAGAAAGTTGGGTCGCTATGGAAGGCATAAAAAATAATTAAATTTACTTAGGGGTGGTCACAAGAGTGGTTCTAACAGCAGTCAGGATCAGCCTTAGTCAAAAATAGGAAAGGGCAGAAAGACTCAACAGAAGGTTAGCTTCTGCAAATCGAAGCTGAGCCTTGTAATCTATTACCTTTGTTGCTAAGGCTGCTGTACCTCTGCACTCCCCTCTTAAATCAAGGGAAGCAAGGTACAGAAACAATTTATTCTGCATTAATCTCACTCATGTAATTTGTCAGAGCTTTGAGAAACAGAAGGAACACCCAAACAGATCCTTGGTGGTGTCCTGATTAGTTTGAATACTGGTCCAAGCAATGCCTGTGTCTAATTGACTTCACATCTTCAGCAGGCAACTGATCCCAACACCTAACAGTTACCTTAGAGTTGAAATGTTTCTTAATGAACAGCTTAATTCTCCTTTCCTACAGGATATGCCCCTGTAGGCATAAAGAAAAAGTAATTCTATTCTTCTTCACAGTGTTCTCTACAATCATTGCAGCCCATGATTCACATCTCCACTCAGTCTTTCTATTTCCCAAACTATACAGCCCATATACCATGTTTTCCAGATCTCGATCATTCCCACTTTCCTCTGTGTTTGTTGCAATTTGTCAACTTTTTTCTTAAAGGGTGGTAAGGAAAATCTGGTCTGATACTGCGCACTCACCAATGTGAAATTGCATGCAAAACTATTTCAAGTGCCTTCTCCTCCCTGTTAAATATTCCATGTGCAGACTTTATTCATAGCAATGTGACCCCCGTGAGGAGTGACTTAAGCAAACTTTTTTAACATGAACTGCAGTGGACAAGTAACACATATGCAGTCAGTCACTGCACCTCAGCAAAGGGGCAGCAAGACAGTAATTTAGTAAGAGGGATTAACACAGTTGCTTATTTAACTCCACCTCTAGTGTTCACTCCCTTCAACATCAGCCATGTACTTTGTTCCCTGCATGATTAATGTTTTCAGTGATGACTGAAGCAAAATGTTGCTAAGTATTCTGGCCTCCTCACCTCAACCTACGGTTCATTTCCCCTCCCTGTAAGAGAGTGGGATGATTCTGCCTCTTACAGCTGGTGTCCTTATACTGAATGTTATCTTGTCACATCCCTTTTTAATGAGATCTCATTTTTTGCCTTGGCCTGCCGGTCTTGGCTTGTGTTACTGTCTTATACTCTTCCTCAGTAGGTTCTGCACACATCTTGTTTGCACGCCGTCTTACTGGTGTTTAAAGACACTCCTTTGCTGAGATGCCCAGCTCCTAGGTCAGTGATTTTACCCATCTGATGGTTTTACTGCTGCTTGCTCAGTAAAAAAAGGGAGCACTAGTGTAGCTTGTGAAACCACAGGTAATACCCTCCTCTCCTTACAGATCAGAAAAGACTTCAAAAGGACATGTTTTTCCTGTTACTCCTAAGTCAACAGCTGTGTTTGTATAAGTTATGACAAGTAGTAGTGCTGCTGGAGGAACATGTCCCTGCCTTAGAGCTGTGGCAGCCCTTGCACTGGCTACGTCATCGTGGGGGGCTGCTTGGCAGTGACTGCACTGGTTGGATGTCTCTGCAGAGACCTCTGGGAAGAGGCATGCGACTGGAGGAAAGCTAAGCTTCTGCAAGGCCAAAATTTCCACCTCCTCCAGACATTTGTGACCTGGCTTGTTCAGAAAAAAAGTTACTATGATTTCCATATGGTTTCCAGGGGGTACTCTCCCTTCTTTTCCACACAGAGGGGTAGGAAGAGACAGACCATCTGACAAAACATCCTCTCCTTCTCCCCTATTTTCTACCTCCACAGCAGTAAAAGCTGCAGTGTATACACAAGTTTTTTAACATTAGATAAACACTTGGTAAGAATTCCTTACAAACATGCCACTTTGCATAAATAACTTCACCTGTGGCCCACAATCAACCACAAGACACAAATCCAGGGGAAAACAGGCAGTTTGGAGTTCAGCGCCCAGAGGACTATTTACTGTTCCCCATTCACCACCCTCCATGATGTATTGTCAGGGACAAATTGCAGAACCGTAACAAAATTAAATGTCATAGAAAACAGGAAAAGAAAGGGTTAATGTATTAGGTGGGTGTGGGGAGGTGTGTGTGGGGGGGGTGTATATGCCCACACACCTGCAAGCCCTAAGTAGCCTGAGGAGGAAGAGATAAAAGTCTGGGCTCAGCATCTCAGTAGGAAGTTTGTTGGTTTAAGCTTTGCTCTGAGGGAAGGAGCTATTTACTCCACTAGGCTGTGAAAGATGGCATCCAAGAAAACAATTTGCCCTGGACTAAAAGGTTAGTTGTTTGTTTTTTAATGGCTTATAAGGGCCCTAAAGCTGAGGACTGAAGGCATCTGGCAGGGGTCAGCCTGCCTGCTAGAGAAGCCTGGAGAGTAAAGAAAGAAACACTGTGAGTGGCGCTCCCAGCCCTTGACAGGCTGGCACAGGAAAAACAATCCAGGTAACTACATATTCCTGACCCTGGGGGTAACCTGAGTGCTGGGGCCTCTGGGGTCTTTCCCTGGTCCGAAGTGACTGTGTTTCCTGGGCCAGGCTGTTGCCCAAGAGCCAGGTTCTGAGGCTCTTGGTTATGTTTTCCCTGGTTTTCCTCTGTTTTCTGATTGGACAGCTCTGAGAAACAACTTGGATTCAGAGCCAAAAAATACTGTACTTGTGTCCACAGGCATACATGAAAAGGAAAGCTGCCTTTTACCTGCTCGGTAAACAGAAGCTGCTGCTCCCCTGCCTGTAGGAATAACACTAAATGCCTCCACTGAAGCTATGGTATACATTAATCCAATCCATAAGCTTATTCACAGGCTCTAAAATCAGAAGCAGAGACACTTAATCTGTTGATTTGCCCTAACGCTGAGAGGCTTCAGAAGAGATTGGCTTCCACTGCCGCTGTACTAGCTGTAACTAGCTAATACGTGGTACGTAACTCGGACACCAAACGCAGTTCTCCTTGCTCCTTTGCCAGGTAAATCATAGGGCAAAATGCACCTACAGAAACGTTCCTTCCTAAGCGCGCCGTCCGGCACCTGCCATCGCTCCCGGTGCCGGGGCAAGCTGTAAATCCAGCCGGGGCTCAACGCCGCCGTGACCCGCTGCCGGGGGCGGGGCGCCCCCTGCCCCGCACGCCCCGCCCCGCCGCCCGCTCCCGGCGCCGCGGGGCGGGGCCGCTCCCGCACCACTTAAGCGCCGCGGGCGGCGCTGCGCCGCGGCCGGGCCGGCCATGGAGGCGGTGCGGGAGTACGTGGGCTCGCTGGCGCGGTGAGTGCGGGGGGCGGCGGGGCCGGGGAAGAGCCGGCTCCGGCTGTTCAGGAGCGAAGGGCGCTTTCCAGGCTGGGCGTGAGGGCTGGTCGCGGGAGGGTGGGGGTAAACCTGATGGACGCGGGGTGGGAGAGGCGGGCGGGCAGCTCTCGCAGCCTTCCGAGCCCCGCACGAAGGGCTGCCGAGGGACGCGCAAGCAGAAGCGTTGCGGTTTGAGCTCCTTTCGCCGGTGCGGTTGCTGGGATGCGTTCACCTCTCGGCAGGTGTGCGCAAAGAGCCTGAGCGTCAGGTGCGGAGCCTCGGTGTAGTTGGTATTGTCACTTGTACTCGGTGGCAGCGGGCACCGCGTGCTAACCACATCCATAGAAGTACAGTTCTGTACGCCGTTCAAAAATGAATCTACTTCTAGCTGCAGTTCTGGTATCTCTGCAGCTAATGTTTTAGCGGGGAAACCGAGTCTGCAGCCTGGTCAGACCCTGTCTGACTAATTTCTGACTCCTTTTTTTTTGCTTTGCTGTTACTGCTGTTGTCATTTGCCTGTGAACTCTAACCTCAAAACCAAACCGTGCCGTATTCTGAAGCCACTCGTGGTTGTGCAACATTGATTTTTCTGAGTGAGGCTGAAGATAGTTGCACCACATTTTTAGGCAAACATATGAGGCATACTGCAAACAAAGATAGAGTGAAATGTATGTACAGGGCTCAAGGGAGGCTTTTAATACCTGGATTCAACAACAACAAAAAAATTCTCTCCCACCAGCTGTGAAAATATGCTGAATGGCTAGGGCAGTGTCTGCGCATCCCTGTAGCAATATTGTAGTTATACCAAACTGGACAACACACTAGAGTTTGAAGATATTTGCTCTCTCAATTATAAACATTTTTGCATTTTCCACTGACATAGCATCCTTCACTCTTCTAGGGAAGAGTTATGAATTGACTCTTTTGGCTTCAAAGAATAGTAAAACAGGAGTGGAGTTGTCTCTATCTAACATGTCACTCAACTTTCTAATAAAGCTGACTGTACCTCAGTATGTTCCTTTCCACCACTTATTTCCTGACTTTGATAGTCTTTTAATAGGAAGTTCTTTTTGGTAACTCCAATCTATCAGAGGATTTCCCTGCATCATGAATTGGCTTGACTGGTTTCTGAGGACAACTGCAGCAAAAAGGGATCTTTCTAGGAGCCCTGAATGTAGGCTGTCCTGTTTGAGTCTGTGGCATTTGAGGGGGAATAAAGGAAAAACAAGCTTTCAGCAATAGCATCAGAAACTGAAGGGTTTATACTCTGTTTACCTGGCTTTTTTTAATCACACTGGCTTTTGTTTCCTAGTAAGTCTCATTAACTGAAACCTCAACCTGCACTGGAGCCCAGACTTGCTTCATAAACAGACTTGGTTTAAAGATTATATTGATTAGTTTTATTGACATGTAGGTGAAATGGCATCAATGTTAAATAACTGTTAAATGAGACTTTGGCTTCTGTTAAGTGACTGTCTGGTGGAGCTAATGGAAGTCCTGTTTTATTATTCTTTTTGGGTTTGGGTTTTTTTTCTGACTTTTTACATCTGATAGAGCTGTGTAGCAGTGTGAGGTGATTGATCTTTAATCACCTTTAAATTTCTTTAGTTTTCTTCAGAAAATGCTGCTCAGAGCTGCAAAACATGGCTTGTATAGTTGGCTGTGCTAATGCTGGAGGTGAACTGTGTTGGCTCAGGTCCTGCCCATGAGTTGTACACCTAACGCTGTGTATCAGGATGTATGTTTTGGCTTTTTTTTCTTATGCTTTGTGTTTTGTGAATGACAACTCGGCTTAAGGAATGGGAAAGAAAACTGTTCAACAGGACTGGCTTTTATTGTCCTCACAAAAAAAAAAAAATTGTCTTGGCAGTACTGTCACATATACCACTTAAGTAGCTATTCTATGTGCTAGTTTTCAAGTGTGCGAGAGGGAACAGCAGGTAACTAGCTCTGAAAACATTGTCTCTTGAATCCTGAGTGTTGTGATTTCTAACATCAGAGTGCCCTGTGAAGAGGAGTCACCAGCCCCAAGGTAGATGAGCAGGCTTTGTATCTAAGGAAAAGACTTGAGTGATTCACAACGGGACCTGCCCACAGACCAGTGGGGTAATTGGGAGACTTAAGTCAGTGAAGAGATTAACAAACATGCCCTGTCCTAGTATGCCTTCCTTTTGTGAAGCTTCAATATCTTTGTCGGTGCTACTCTGTCACCTTGTCTTCCTCCCTGGTCTTTGCCCTTCTCCAGGAGGAAAGTGCTTGTTAGCCCTTTAATTTGAAACAGTGCCTGTGTCCTGAAAACCATACTGACTGTTCATCATTGCCAGCTTTGTTACAAGAAGGACAGACTTCCGCCAGCTGTATGTATATATATGCAAACTGTTGAAAGCCTGGAACCTAATGGTTAGACAGTACTACCAAGAAAGTAGTAGCTTGAGCTAGAATAAAACTGTTGAACATCCCCCTCCTTTAAAAAAATAAAAGGTCCGATAATGCTGAGGAGTTTCCGAAGAAGGTAGGCTTTGGTGTACAGAGGAAAGGCAATAGCTCAAAGCCCTGTAGAAAGGCAGTTCAGATAGAGTTTCAGCAATTAATTTATTTCCTGCTTTCAATCTGACCAGTCACAAAAATGACTTTCTGCGCATCCCAAGAATATGCCTAAAGACCAGAGAAGAGGATTGGAAAAAATAGTTATTCTCCCTAGTTAATGTGGACTTGCACAAAAGGTGTGACTGGGATGTTATTAGTTGAGTAACTTTATACCATTTCATCATTATTCTAGGAATCCCTGTATTCTTTCTCTGGCTGCAGAAAGAAACTGCCATTTCACTCCCTCCCTGTGAAAGTCTCCAAGAGTAGACTTTACTACATAAAGTTGACCTTTTATACCTATTTGGGAGAACAAAATGGGGGTGCATCCCTTTCCCACCCCCTGTGCCATTTGGTATTAAGGAGCAAAAGGTATACAGGTGGTAAAGTCCAGGAGTGTGGGAGACAAAATATTGCCTCCCTTTTTAAAAGACTTCTTGGAGATCAATCCTTTCCAGGTGTTGTGTGGAGGGTGATTTTTGGCAAGCTGGCTATTGAATTAACCAATGTAATGTGGCAGCAAAAAGCTGTTGCTAGGTGTAAATGGGAGCAGGTCTGTACCTTGGTGTGGGAGTAGGCAATTACCAGTACTACGCACTCAGTTTACCTAAAGGAACCTAAACAGTCACTATTAAAAGATGTGATTGCCTAGGAAAACTTCAAACACTTTTAGAAAGTGGTTTAAATTCTTCCAGCCTCTCTGGTGGCCTGCTCCAACACAATGCATTTATGAACTTTGATCTTAATTTTCATTTCATTTAACTACTTTTGGTACATTAGGGCACAAACAAGTCTTATTTTGTGATTTTTTTCAAAACTGGTTGAAGCTTCATAGGCTGTAGATACTATTTAAAAGATAAACAACTTGGCTGTTTGAAAGTCAAGCATAACTGTATCAAAAAGCTCTGCTTGTGTTCTGATGCAAGGTGGTTTGAATTTGGGTAATATGTTCAGTTTCCTAAAGCAAACTCATTTCAACTAGCTGAAAGTAGTCTTGTGTGTTATCTCATTGAGTGCTTCTCTTGCAGGTAAAGAGAATGACCTAAGTGGCTGAATGCAGCAAGAGCTGCTGCCTTTCTAATTCAGTGTTAAAACCTGTCAGCCTCACTGTAACCATGACCTTGACATCAGTTGAGCTAGGGGTAGCCCACATCTGCTTGAAACGTTCTTAATTTTAGAAGTGTTTTCAAATGTCACTGGCAAAAGGAAGTTTAGAGACATGCCTGTAGGGCTATGTAGTATTTAGCTTTGAAAGCAAGTTCCATGAGTCTAATGTGACCTGTGAATTACTTGTATAACGTGCTTACATCAATGAACTCAACAGTCCTGCTTCTCACAGTACTTGACATGACTATTTTTATAACTATGCTGAATTTTTATTTGTTGTAGATCTTTGGTATCCATGGGAGCATCTGTGGGAGCAGTAACAAAACAGACCCTGTTCCCTTCTCTCATGCCTGCAGGGCGACCCTTCCGTGTATCAAATGCCTCCAGAAGCAGCCGGAAAGGAATTGTTGCAAGCAGTCTACAAGAGCTCATCAGCAAGGTATAGCAAACATTCCTACTCTGGATGAAACTTATAGTGAAGTACGGTATCCCAGAAAGGCAACACACAGACTCTTGTTCTTCTAAAAATCATTACTTGGGAAGTTCAGGAGGATGTCAGATAAGCCAGTCTTAATATGAAATGATGGCCCTTTTTTGAATGCTAAAGTCTACTGGTTTTTTGCAGACTTTAGATGCCTTCCTTATATCTGCTGGGATAGTTACTCTGGTTCTGGAGGAAGATGGCACAGTTGTGGACACAGAGGAGTTCTTCAAGTCCCTGGATGATAATACACACTTCATGGTTCTAGAAAAAGGACAGAAATGGACCCAAGTAAGTGTTGACTACCTCTCTCACTTAGATAGAAGTGAATGGAAGAATGCCTGTGGCCGCTGTAATTGTTGGAAAGAGGGAAGAGGAAAAAAACTTCCCTTGAAGAAGGCAAGGTATCAACTCCTTGCTAAGCTTTCCTGGAGGACAAATAAAGTTCTTCTTTTTTTATTGTCCCTTGCTTGGACATAGAACTATTGGCAAAAATCTGCCAAGAATTGAAATGAAACATTACAATGGAAAAACAAGGAAAATCCCCTGCTTTTGGAGAGCTTCAGAAATAACGTTGGTTTTGAGCCTTTTTGTAACATAAAGAAAATAAGGACTTCGACTGCGTGAAGTAAAAAACACGATGTCTTTTAAAGATTAGCTTTTGGGGGGGGAAATACCAAAATTAAGTCATGTAAAACAAGTTTTGCCTTGTGAATGCAGTAATTGTTTAGTGAAGGTTAGAAAAATGCCTGTGTTTAATCTTGGAAACAGCTGAAAGATGTCATTAAAACCTGATGTTAATCTACATGCTTCAAGATATTTTTAAGAACCATTAAGGCTGGCTAGCTTTAGCCTTCTGATTGTATCAACTTAGTGTTCAATTTGTGGTTCTGGGGGGGGAATAGCCATCTATTAATGTTAATAAGATAGTCAAATTCCTAATTGTCTTTCCATAGGATAGTTGTTTCTAGAAAGCTAGCATTAAAATTTCTTCTACCAGGTGCAGAGCTAGCTGAGGAGCTGTAAGCAGGTCTACCATTTTTCTGTTTGTACACAGATGGCTCAATTGTGTGGCCCTGTTCTCACAGTTTCCTGCTGTGGTGTGGGCAGTTTGCATATTTTTTCCCCAAGATACCTCACTGGTTTATCAACCTGCTGCATCTGGGCCATGAGCTCCAAAACCAGAATAAAAGTTGCAGCCAGAGTATGACTCCACGTTGCTCCTTTCCTCTCTGCCCTGTGTCCTGTCTGACATGGCAGCAGAACAAGCTTGAACGTTGCCCCCTCTTCAGGTTGTGCTGAATGACAGCAGGAGGACTGCTGCAGCTTCACAAATCATCTGAAGTTGTAGCACAAGCGCTATCATGCTTTATCCAAATATTCTGGGTGCTAGTGGGGGTGGGTGGGATGGGAGGGACATGACACACATGCTACCAAGAATGCCAGCTACTTGTACATATCCAAAACTGTTGTTGATAGGGGGCCCTTTTGCTGGAGCTCAGAGGCTATCAAAGTAAAACAGGCATAAAATTGCTGGCTAATGATATACTACAGTGTTTAACTTGGTCTGACTTATCATGGCACTGTCTGAGTGCTGGGGTGACAAGTACAAAAAGTCTTACACAACTTTATTGCTTCATTTAGCATGCAAAAAACAGCTTGGCAGCTGCCAAGTGGTTAACCTTGAGCACAACATGCTGAGCAGACAGAGTATCCCATCTACCCACTAGATGTCTCTATAAATATGGTTTGTCTTTACCATTTTCTTGAAGCAAGTGATCCTGAAAGCCTCACTGTCAGCCCTGAAGCAGACAAGTGCTGCTTTCAATAAAGGAGGCTTGGATTTAAGGTGGAAGATGACTTTCCATGTTCCTCTTCCTTTGCTTTTTCTCTTAAACTCAGTATTAAACCCCAGGCCTAATCAGTAGTGGTTCCCTCCCCATCTTACTACTTTAGTAGGAAGAAAGAGAAATGTTAAGAGCCAGGATTTGAAGTCTGGACCTGACTTTTCACAGGTGTCATCTTTGCAGCTGTCTCTAAAGAGTTCTCATCAGTATTGTATTCCTTTGTAAGCAGAGGAACCTAATGTCATCCTAGTTGTTTGGTGGCCCGTTTCAGTACAGATTAACTGTGCTACGTGAGCTGGCAACTGGAACATACCAGGATACTTAAATGGCAGGAACACATTACCTGTGGCTTCAGTATATCTGAAGAAAGAACTCAGGAAAGAAATATTCAGGAGGTGCTATGTCACTCTAGAACTTCTGTGTCTGTTTGGAATAGCCTCAGAAGCCTGGTCAAGACTTGAACAAAATTATATAAACTGTACACTTTTTTCCTCTGTGCTAATGCTCTTTAATTTTGGTTTAGAATTGATCAAGAGCTAGCCCCAAGACTGGAATAAGCAAGCTCTTTCTAAAGAGCTGCGCTGTTAATGATTGTTTCACTTAATTTCACTTTGGTTCATGGTAAAAACTGTCATTCCCTCTTTTTAAATTAGACAAGAAATGGAGTTGCTGCTGTGAGACAAAAGAAGAAAATGGGAGTAGCTAACATCACGTTTGATCTGTACAAGCTGAACCCTAAGGATTTTATTGGCTGCTTAAACATCAAGGCAACCTTTTACGAGATTTACTCTGTCTCGTATGATATCAAATGTATGGGAGCAAAAAGCATATTGCGGTAAGTGTTTCCACTACGGATCAGGTGTATGCATTAATATAAAATCTGTGTTTGCTTATTGCTTCTGTGAAGCAGGTGTATTTATAAACTTGGTATTTTTACTAATTCTTACATACTGGCTAATATGCTGAATCTTCCTTTGTAAGGTGTGGATAGCTGATTTGTAAAAAACTTACCATAGCTTTTTATGGTGGAATCTTAAATTTTCTCCAAGGCAAAAATCTTGTCAGATTGTGTTTACTGCAGAGGTTTAGGTACAGTCTTTGTTTTCCTGAGAGAATTTCCCCAGATTTCTCTGACTCGTTTGAAGAATGCAGGAAACTGAGGAAGAAGCATTGGACTCTTTGAAGGGGGGACTTCAAAGGGATGAAATGAAAGGAATTTGAGATCTAATGCCAAGAGATCTTAAAGCTTGCTCAGGCTTTTCAATACCTGGCTGCCAAATTCACCACCTGAGCTACATGGAAGCAAAGGAAAATGGAAGAGAGATGACATACTCTAATGTCTTAATGTGAATTTGTTGTCTGTAGTAAGACTGATGTCACTGTTTCAAGCTAGCTGTTCTCTAAGCAAACTAACAGAGCCTATCAAGGCCCACTGTCTCGTGCAGGACTAATCTGTGGTGCGTTGTGAGTTTGATAGAACTGGCTGTTGGGAAATGCTGTGTTATGCAGGGGCAGAATAATACTTGTCCCTTCCACTGCTTTCAACAGTGTGTTGAAAGTCTGTGCCTTGTCAAAGCCAGCTGTGTCCTACCCTGGTTGAAGAAAACTTGTAAGTTCAAACACCTTCCCAAAGGTGCCATATGTTGACAAGTGTTTAAGCTGCAGCCCTGAATTTCTCTCTCCGACCTTCCAAATTCTAGTTGAGACACAACAGTGTAGTGTTGCTGCATCTTAATACTTGAGGAACAGATCTGCCTGTACAGAACGAACAGATGTACATGCCAAAAGTGAGGCTTTCACTTCCTCTGAGCAACTTGTAGTCTTTAGTTTGAAGTCTTCAAATAGTCCCTTGTCTCATGATGCAGGTATTAAGTATTGTAATGCTAATCTTGTTCCCTGTCTTTTTGGCCTGACTGACCTCTTCCACTCTGCTTAGGTGGTCCCTTGCTTAATCTTTCAGGCTACAGCTGGTGTGATCATAAATGAGACTCGTGCTGCAGTGATTATCCAGCTATATACTATGCCTTCCTGTACCAATGACTTCCTTAGCCTTTCTTCAAAGCAAAGGTTTACCCTTGAACAGCTGCACTGATCTAGTTCCTATGTTTGTCAGGTCTCTTGGGCCAGAACAAATTTTGATTTCTGGCTATCTACTATGGAGATGAGTATCAGCACTGTAACTTGCACTGCTAAGGAGAGTTTGAAGTGACAGTTCTGTCTCCCTGCCAACACAGGGCAGCTGGTGAGAAAGAAGTGGTGCTGGCAAACAGCTGAAGTAGCTGTGGAGTTCTTTTGGAAGCACTGTTATGTTAGAGTTGAGCTGTAAGAGAAGTGCCAGGGTCAGGTTGGGAAAATAGTCAGCTAGGAAAGAACAGGGGTGACAGAAGAGATAACCTTGGGTACTCTTGAACACAACAGTGAGGTGGCCTGTCTCAACTTGCTGTTGAAACTGGAGACAATGTTAGGTTCTTGTAGTGCCTCTGCTAATGAGTTCCACATTAACTCTGCCCTCTCCCTGAGCCTTCTTGCAGAGTGTGAAGGGAAGGGACTGTAAAACACTGCAGTTGTTCATTGGTGGGAGGGGCTCAAAGCTTGCCAGATCCTGGTTAGTGTATTTCCCCTAATGGTTTCTCCCTGTAGTGTCCAACTGAAGGATTGAATGTCCAGTTCAACAAATAACTTGCTCCATGGCTTAAGTGACAACTGCTCTGGTGTGCAAGTGACACACTGCAGCTGCTCAAAAGCTGGGTACCAGGTGCAGCTTTCCTTACAACTGTAAAGCTCTTTGGCCTGTGCTATCTGGTGGAGGAAAGGACATACTGAAATGGCACGTGTGGGAAGCACAAATAAGGGTACAGTGCTTTTCAAAGGCTTCCCAGGCTCTGAGTACAAGGTGTTCTGCTCTTTTGAAGCATCAGATTTTGACTGCAAACCTTCTTTCATCACGGGGGGTGTAATTAATGTTTAAGAAGAAGACTTTGCCTTCTCTGTTAGAGCTCAAAGGAGAAGTAAGTAGTAGCAGAGGGTTCACAGCTGCATGTTTTCTCAGACAAGAATTAAGATTATCTTCCCCCTTTTTTTGCAGAAGAGGAATGCTGGTGTGATTCCTGCATCTTCAGGAACTGTTCCCTTTCCACTTTTGGAATGGTTCCAGTTCTTGTGCCACTTCCCCAAAGTCTCAGCTTCATACTTGTGAGGGCCCACTTAACTTTTGGGGGATGAGGCTTGAATATATAGCTCTTGGTACTGATGTCCCTGTTGTTTCTTGGGGAATGGGAGGAAGACACAGCTATAAGTTGAATAAATGACCATTCAAATACAATGATCTCTTTTCCTCTACAGTCCTGCAGTGATCTGCAGCTTATATGGTAGACCTCTGATGTAAGAACCTGATCTTAGTTTATGGATCTGTACTGATTCTTACATGGTATTATGTATTTGAATGCTGGTACTTACTAAATCTTTAAAAAAATAGAATAGCTGTGAACTGAGAATTCTTAAGGCTTGGAGCTTGGACAGCATTAATTTGCCTGGCTTCACTTGTTTTGCTGCTGGGCATCCACTGTAATGTGATTGCTCAGCTTCAGATCTAATCAACTTTGATCTGTAGCTTGGGGATGCTGGCAGTGTTATATTAGTAAATGGCCTAAAAGTGAAACATGAGGTGGATTCATGCTGCAGGAATGCTGCTGGGCTGTCAGGCAAAGTTGTCTTCAGTGGTGCTCTAGTAGTTTGAGTGATGTCTTTGCAGAAGGCCTGTAAATGGCTAACAAGATGACAGCCTGCTCTGTTAAATGTGTTTTCTGATTCTGCCAACATGTCAATGGTTTTCATCAGTGGCCACAAGTATTTTTTTCTAATGATGGTACAAAAATTACTAGCTTCTGAGAAGTGAGAAGGAATGAGAGTTTTAAATATATCTACCTAATTCATCCTAAAGGTGATGTGGGTGGGGAGAAAGGGGGGTAATGTCATCCTGATAGTGATTTTGGTTTGGTTTTTTTTTATTCCTAGGAAGATGCTTCAGCTGATGTCCCATGCAGCACAAATAACTGGACAGTTTCTTCTCTATACTGGAACATATATGTTGCAGTTGATGGGTGAATATGATGAAGATGGTGCATGTACAACAACATCAAGGCGGCAGTAGTGAGCACAGCTGCACTTCTGATACCGGATCCTTTTGCTTAGACATTTTCTTGCCCAGTTTTGATTGTAATGATGTTATAGTAGGGGGATGTCCACTGATGTGAACTAACATTTTTCCCATTTGGGAATGCTTGTAGGCCTTAGTCATAAAATAAGTATTGGGTGTTCACAGGCTCTTAACACAGCAAAAGGATGGGTGCCTAATGTCTGAGAATTTGGCAGAAGGAGAGAGGGCAGGTTTTTGCCCCAGCAACACCAAATGGAGACTAAGTATACTTAGAAACTTGCATGCTTTGTAACCAGTGGAATATTTCTTGCATTGATCAAAACGTAGTTTGATTGGGGTGTTTTTCATGGCTGTCTACTTGCCTTCTGAATGGACTGGGCTGTAAGGTGGAGGCACTGTGGGCTTTTTGTTTTAATCCTTAACAGTGCTTGTATTGGTGCCCAACTGGTATTAGGGTACAGAAGGGTGAAGTGTACTTATTTACTCCTGCTAATAATAGAACTACACAATACAACTGAATCTTGGTTCAGTAACTGACTACTTTCATGAAGTCTGGTTGGAGAAAGTACAACTACTAAGCAGAAGATTAAAACTTAGCCTTGTTTCCCTTAAAACAACTAACAACATTTCATTATATCTCTATATTTTTCTTCAAATCTACAGAAAGTTCAGGTTAGTGTAGCTGATACCAGTTGAAGAACCTGATATATTTAATGGCTCTCATGTCCAGTTCTGCCTGAAATAATGAATAACTTGCCATAGTTTCATTAATATGGCTTACAAGCAACCTGCTGAAGCTTCCTTCAGGGATTAAACAATCACTTCTTGAGGTTTTTACTGTTCAGTCACAAGATGACACTACATCCCAAGTTGTACTTGAGGTACATGTAAGAGATGCTGGATTTTGATGCCCCTGTGTTCAGGGGAGAGCAGCAAGACACCAGCTAGTCTTGTGTGACATACATATGTTCTAAACCGGGTATCTGTGTTTTGATAGTCTCCCAAGACAAGCTATATTAAAGGGAAAAGTTTTTAATCTTTAGGTAGAATGGTCTGTAATGTTTTCTACAGTTTAGCAAACTGCTAGTGTGGCCAGCTTCCAGTAAACTTTGTTCAATAGGGTAGAAAACTGGAAAATGAGCAGTGTTAGGCATCTTGCATCAAAATACAAACTCCCATTGCTGAAGGGGAAAAAGCCCGGCTTTGATTGTTCCTAGGTGTGGCTTTTGAGGTTTCCATTTGTTTGCTCATGAAGAATTTTAGTAAGTTGTTAGTCTTGCTTAAGACTGAAAGCTGTTAAGGAGATGGCAGATACAGGTAAATGTGTCTGACCTGACAGCAGGTGTCACCTAGGAGGAAAAGCTCTGGTGCCAGTGAACAAGTGGGGCAGGGGAAGAACGTAATGGGAATGAAAGGGAAAGACCAGTGTGGACCTCACAGTGCTTACCATGCCTTTCCTGAGATGGGAATCCATTAGCTATGTGCATCAACTGCGCTGATCAGTTGGAGGAAAACCTAATCTGCTGAAAGAGAAACAGGTAGACTGAAAAGACCAAGTGTTATGGTCAGTGGGAATTATTCTGATCTGTCGGTGGTCTGTTCACTTCAAATGTCACTAGTATGTGGCAATGTTGGTTTTGCTTTTATCTGCAAATTTTACCTTCATGTGCTTATTTTTACCTTCTCTTTGTGGATGTGACTTAGCCAGCTGGTGTTGTATTTTTCAAATCACTCTTGTGATGAAAAGCAGCCCAAATCCCAGTGTTAAAGGGACTGATGGACACAAATTCAGTAGGTCTCTGCCTGTCTCTTCAGTAATGGTATTAAAAATAAGTAGACAGCTAAGAAAACCCTTAGATTTTTTTTTTTTCCTGATTTCTGTTGTTTCCCATCTACTTCTGAGTGTTTGCTGGAGAAGGTGGGAGGGCACACTGCCTGAGACAAGGGGAGGACTGGTTCTTTCCTAATTTCTCACAGGAAAGAATGCCTGTAGCTTGCAGAACTGTCAGGTTTCCTTCAGAAGAAAAACTATTTTGCGAGTAGTGAGAGAGTTTATATTAAAATGGAAGGTTTATACTTCATCTGTATTGTTCTTGACACCTTACACACACGCCTCTATTTTTGCCATGATAACTGTAGGCCAAAGTCTTTCTGCTCCTATCAAGAAATTGCATTTAACTGTTGCAGTGCAAGGAGTTTGTCATTAATTCTTTCAGTTTTTAATGACTACTTATTCTGTTAAAACAAACCCACCTCATGAAAGCAACTCCATGTAATGGTCCTAAAAATATTTATGTTGCTAACATTAAAAAACCTCAACAAACAACTTGCATAGTTCAGTATTACTTTGTGTGAATTGTCTCTTCAACATCTATAATATAAAAGCTTTTGCAAGTCTTAACTATGCAGATCTCAAATTCCAGCCTTTTATAGCCGGGGCGATTGTTACAGAACTAACATTCCGTGGTTTCCAGTGGTCCTATCAGAGAAACTGGTGTGATCTAAAATGCTAGCTTGGTATGAACTTGCAATGTTTTTAGGCAGCTTCTTTAACAGCTTAGCACTTGAGCTGCTGAAGGACATGTGAGGTGCAAGGTCTCTGCCTCAGAGCATCTCCCTCTAATTCAAAATGCAAACAGTGAAACAAAGTAACTCAGCTTTGATATTTTTTCAAAATGGGAGAAGTGTCTTGGAAGCTGTAAGTGTCAAATGTTTCATTGCTTCTGAATCGGGGCTTTGCCACAGGCTCAGTATTTGGGGGGGCGGTATTTGCTACTATACCAGCTTCATTCCAGAGATAAAGTTTTGGCTGTGGGTCAGACTAGTGGAGTTTGTCACTCTCAGAGTTGCAACCAGTTTGACTTTTTTTTTTTTTACAGACTGCTTAGGAAGCATAGCTTTTACTTCAGCTGTATGTGGTACACAGAAAAGAACAACTTCAACATTATCTCTTTCATAAAATTATATAAAAGTAGCATACAATATCTAGCAAGACACAGGAAAAACTAAAAGCATAGGCTTTTAACTGCAGGTATGTAGAGAAGAAGCTAACTTTTCTAGTTGACATTTTCGGCTTTAATTTGTTTTTCAGTAAACTCTGTTAATCTGCACTTGTTACTGTTGCAGTCAGTTGGTAGCAGTGATTGCTTGAAGGTGTGAAACATGTTTACTGCCTCCTGGTTTGCAGTGGTGACCCTTTTTGCCTGTTGCTTTGCATCACTTACTAACAATGCACCAAGTCATACTCTCTAGTTACCAAAAAAGGAATTTTCACTGAAGTACTCTCTTGTTGACTCAGGCACAGTTCATGCTTTGCAGGCAAAACAAAGTTGCTGTCTTTATGACTAGAATGAAGAATCTAGTAGCTTTTGTTTGCAATTTATCATTATTTCATTTCCTTCCTTTCATAAATCGACAAAGCTGTTGCTTTCTTGCACCTTCCTATTCTTTCAGGAGGAATAGAATTAAAGCTTTTCTGTACAGAGGGAGAGGAAAAGGCAGGGTCTGAATTCCTTAAACAATTTAGAATATGCCCTAGGAAACATCCTGAATACCTTCCCTACAGAGAAGGGAAGGGTAAAGAAAGGAAAATGGGACTTTGAGCTGAAAGTTTTTTTCAGTACAGTGAGTAGAGAAGTGTTAACAACTTAGGAAATATTTGTAAGTCTGAATATTAACTGTGAAGATAAAACTACATTTGATCACTTGTAACTGACTAGAATTATAACTCTAAATCATTTCAGCATGCTGCTTCCTGAGATAGGACTTGAACTAAAGGCACAAGCTTCCTTAAAAACAAAAAACTTTAAAACCAAAGTATATTTTTTACTTGATGCCTCAAGTTTTGCTGAAGGTATTAATGTGATTAACAGCTTCAGTTATGTATTAGTATCCTTGAGGGGTTTAGAGTTAATCACTGCTTTCTCTACCTTACCTTGCAATATATGCAGTGAAGACATTTATATACATGAGGATTGCTGTTTTGCTAAGGGAAAAGATAGTATTTTAACACTTCACAATTTTCAAGATCAGTTGTTTAACTTGCTATGAAAATTGAAATGGGTGAGAATTGTCAGTGATGGCAATATTTTTCTGATGTGTGGTGCCAATTATAAGAAACACTGTCCATGAATGAATAAATAAAATCAAATAGTGGCTTTGGATGTTGTCTCTGTTAATTTCCTGAATAACTTATTCCTGAAATCATAGATGCTGATGGACCTATGGTCTGGCACAGACAGTTTCCAAATGCTGCACTGCAGCAGTGAAGTAACTGGATACTATTACATGGCTCTGAACTCTTAACTCTTTACTGCTGACTCAGTTTCTGGCCTCAGAGAAACCCTGCAAACTGTTTCCTTTCCTACAAAAGGAATGCTTTCCATCTTTTACCAAAATAGCAAAAGACTACAAACTACTGAGTACAGGAGAAAGAAGGCTTCAGCAACCTCTGGTTTTCACCAAATACTGTAAGGATCAAGGACCTCTCTTTCTAATGCCTCATGAAAACTCCCTACAGTCATTTACCTACAGAGACAGTAGTATGCAGTTGATTGCAGGGAAATACAACTTTAGTGAAATATTAGGTTTGTCTAGTTCAGGATTACCTTAGTCTTCAGTGTGCTCAGTCTAGTGCATTTCTAGCTACTAAGTACATCCTGTACTTGGCTTAACGGACAGTTTTTCAGAACTTGAGTACTGAGCACTTTACCTCTTGTGGGAAAGCCAAGGTCTGATTTCTTGCTGTGGAAAAGCACAAAATGGCAGCATAGTGGGTTTAGTGGCAAGGTGTTGGCAGTTGCAGGGGTGGAGGGATGCTGTGGGAGTAGTTTCTATGAGTAGGGACCAGGTGCTGCCTCTGCATGGTACAGAGCTGCTTCCAGCAGGCTCCACATTCCCCAAAGCAGAGCCCCTCAGCTAAGTTGGTGGTGCCTCTGTGGAAGCATATTTAAGACAGGGTAAAAAACCAAATGCTGTGCAGCAGCTGTGAGACAGGACTGAGAAAAATGTGAAAAAGCCCTGCAGACACAAGGTCAAAAAAGAAGGAAGGGAAGGAGGTGCTATAGGTGCCAAAGCAGAGCTTCCCCTGCAGCCTGTGGTAAAGACCACTGTGAAACACATTGCTCCCCTGCAGCCCACAGAGGACCACACCAGAGAAGATATCCATGCTACAGGCCATGGAGCATCCCGTGCTACAGCAGATGGACATGCCTTGAAGGAAACTGCAGCCCATGGAGACCCTACTCCTGGCAAGACAAGCCCATGCAGGAGCAGGTTTTCTGGCAGGACCTGTTACCCATGGGGGACCCACACTGGAGGGGTCTGCTGCTGAAGGGCTGTACTCCATGGAGAGGACTCATACTGGAGCAGTTCCTGAAGTACTGTGTCCTGTTGGAAGGGTTCACACTAGAGCAGAGGAAAGGTGTGAGGAGAGCAGCAGAGAGGAACTGTTGTGAACTGACTGTGACCATCATTCCCCTGTGCTGCTTGGGGCCATGGAGAAGGAGGTAGAAGATTTGGGAATGATGGAATGAAGTTGAGCTTGGGAAGAAGTGGGAGGGGAAGGTGGTTTTAGTGTTGTCTTTGTTTCTCGCTATCCTATGTTATTTTTAATTGACAATAAATTAAACTGATCTTCCCTGAGTACGATCTCTCTTGCTGGTGTTGGTAACTGGTGAGTGATCTCCCTGTCTTTATCTCAACCCACAAGCTTTTTCATCTTATTTTCTCTCCTTGTCCTGTTGAGGTGACAGAGTAATAGATTGGCTTGGTGGGCACCTGGCAGCCAGCCAAGGTTAACCCAACACAAGCACAAAACACTAAAAGTAAAAATAAGCAAGAAATAAGCTGTCTGTGTTATAGGTGACTAGTAAAATTGGAAAAAAATCTTTTGGAGTATTTTCTGAATGGTTTTTCACAGCTGTGTTTGCAGGGACAAAATCCAGTCATACATAGGACAAGGTTCATCTTTTCAGTTGTCATGATACAAACTATTTACTAACCTCAATATTAAGCACGGTTTGTTTAAGGTCACCCATCAGTCTGAATCATTCATAGCAGGCCCCATTCCTAATATATACTTGGTTAGGAATATTTATTAATAAATATTGTCACTTGAAAGAGAAACTATTTCACTTGAAATAGTACCGTTGTTTTATAAAACAGCTAATGAAATGCAACGCTAGAAATACAGTATGTCTTACTAGAGCCTAGAATCAGGATAATGCATTCTATGCAGTTCTAACATAAAAAGTTGATTCATCATCAGTTTTATACAAAGTTTACTTTAATAATTAGCATACATTATGTATAGATTAGGTTTTGGGGTTTTTTTTCTTGAGTAATATAACTATTGTCAAGTGTTGGTTGTGGTTCTGTTGTGTGGTTAAAAAAAAGAAGCTTAGATACTCAGACAACTGTATTTAAGAAAACAGCAGCTTAATGATGTAGGTAGTCTATTATAGACCCAGAGAAATCTCAGACATCTAAGAAGTCCTTTAAAGTCTTAAAGCTAGGTATAATTATTTCTGATGTATTTTGTAATTAACCGTGGAGTCCATAATCCTTTATGTTAAAAGCACTTCTAATTACAAAGTATCTTCCCATGCATAAGTACATGACTTGGTTTGATGCTGCTGTCTATTAAGTAGTGTTTTCAAATACTCTTCCCCATCACAAAAATCAGGAAAGAATAAGCAAGAAAATGATAAGTAATCTTATTTAAGGGCTAATGATTTTTTTTTACTGAGCTAGACAAACTGAAGTCTACAGCATTCTCTGTTTTATTCCTGAAAAGCTAGAGTGCAAATGGCATCATTTCAGTGATTCCCAAACCAAATTTGCTTAATTTAGGCCCTCTCCCAGGTGCAGCTTTCCTGCTTTTGTGCCCACTTGGGGAAGTTGTCTAGAAAAGCTGCCTAAACAGTTGCAGAATATTGTTCTAATCTGCTCTTGACTCCCTGAGTGATCAAGCTTTCAAAAAAAAGTCACTATCTTCCAGAATAACTGATGTGTTTTCAGAGACACTTGATTATTCAACAATAACCCCATTTCATCTGAAATCAGAAATTGCTAAACAGTTGCTGCAAATAGTTAGCTGTTCTGGTCTCCCAGAAAAGCCACTTAATCTTTGGATGGGATGATCAAGCTGGTTTTCTTCACCATTATAAACATTTTCTGCAAACTACATTGAGATCAGAATTTCATCTAGATAAGGAAAGTACAGTCTTGCTTCTGTGACCACTGAATTCAGTAAACAATTATCTTAATTCCTCCTATGTCCTGGCCCTGACATCATACTGTGTTTAATTTTCACAAGAGTTGTGATCAGTGAAAACAAAGCAGGTTTTGTCACTAGCAGCATTAACAATGACTAAAGGAAGTAGTAATCTAATGGATATTAGTCAGTTTTGTTTCCATGACTTCTACTTCTCCAAAGGGTTGGGTATTTGGGTTGGTTTTTGGGTTTGGGTTTTTTTGTTTGGTTTTTTTTTTCTTTTCATGGTTGGTTTCGGTGTTTGTTTTTTAATTTCTTTCCCCAGAAAATTCCAACTGCTACATTCTGCTTTTCACTTAGAAGCTCCCAGCACTTCTTGCACTGCTTTTGTTTGCTTTCATCTAAACCATTCTCTGTGTCTGGAGGCATTACCTAGGTGCCACCAGCTTCAAGCACTCAGTTTCTTCTGCGATTTTTCTGTGCCTTGCTCTGGTGACCCCTTTACACATGCAAACTGTTACATTGTTCCAGTTGTGGCCTTCTATCACCTTTTCCAGATTCCCTTTGGCCACATTCAAACTAAAAATACTTAAATGACCCGTGGGGGAGGGGGGAAGGCAGGTGTTTAAGCAAATGTAACTGTCTTGCTCTATCTGTAGTTCATATAAAGTCTTTTTACATAGAGATGGCCAGCCTCCTTGTTTATGTAGCATTTTTAGCATAACTGTCTTTCACAGTGACCAAACTGGGGTCCTGAGATTAAAGCTTTTGATTAGTTAGAGCTGCACCCTGTTCCTGACAGATCATAGAGGCCACATAAAGTCCCTATTCAGTAAGGAGGGACAGACACCGCAATGAAATCATTTTACACAACAGAGATGTATCTTTCTGCAAATCTTCCATGCGCAGGCAACAACTGTGTCTCCACACCCTTCCCGCAAAGCAAAGGCATTCAATTGTGCAGTCAACATATATTGTAACCCCATATCCTCATGCATTCTAGTACACTGTTTAACAAGTGGACCGTGAAACGGATTATTCACTAGGGGCGAGCAGTGGGTTGAGTCCTGGCCATGGGCCAGACTGACCTCTTACATTCTTAGCATTCATAAGCCTTTAAATCATTAATATGGTAATGCTGCTAATAGGCTGCCGTCCAAGGCAACCAGGCGTACACTCTCAGTCTCACTGCTGCAGAGTGGTTTTCTAAAAAAAACCAACAAACAGATCAGTTCTCTGTGTGTAAATGTTGTCTTCCCCTCCTAATTCCCAACTGGTAGCTCTCAGAGTACCCTGCTCAGAGGAGGAGGATGTTTCAGCTGTTTTTGTGCGTTCAGTACCAGACCACATTCCTTCAGAGGCTGTACCCACCCACCCTTGACAGTATTGCAGACTGCACTGTTAAAAATAAGCCAGGCTTTGTCCAGTCGTGGCTTCTGTTGTACTGTTCATCCTGGGGCTGATGGACTTGTGAGGAATGGTGCTCTTCACCTTACAAATGTAATCTGAGAGAATCATTTATGAAGCAGGCTGGAAGTGGTGTGCTGATTTGGTTTGGACATATGTGACATACAAGTAGGACCTACGCTGGTGAGAGAAGGGTGGCAGCCAGGAGCCACTCACCACCCAAGAAAAAGGGTAAGAAAGAAAACTGTGACTCACCTGTGAAATCCAAGACCTGACCTGAGCAATTTATAATTTATTTTAGCTGCAAAACTACTCTTACAAACAAGTGTTTTTATCAGTGAGATGAATCACTTTTACTTGGAAAGCTACACATTTCATCTCAAATACATGTTTTGCTTAGTGTTAAAAAGCTGACAGTCTAGACAGAACTCCAACCCTTTGTCTTAGAGGTCTATTTCTTTTTTCTCAGGGAATAAACCCACAAAAAGTTAGTTTGTGGAATACAACCTACACCTATCCTTTCCCTCTTCCCCTCCCACATGCTGCAGTACAGATCTCTGCTGCAAGGTGTTTTACTCAAGAGTGTTAGGGAGACTGAGCTGGATGGGATAAAATGTAAGTGCTCTTCTGCTGTAACAACAAAAGACAGGAAACAAAGTCTTGATCAGATCTATTGGTTGTGCTTGGACGTGATCAACTTAGTTCTAAATGATCTGGGGAAAAAAGTAATGAACTGCTGAATCTGATTGCATAAAAATCTTCAGGACAGTCAAAACTGCTAACAGATTGTGTTTCAGAAGCATTTCATTATAGGGATTTGAATAAAAAATCACCTGATGAAATGTAATATCCATAACTGCATAACACAGGGAAAAACAACTCTGTGCTGCAGTGAAGGGATCTGATTTAGCTGTCACTGCTCTCAAAAGACATCTTGGAAGTAGTGTGGATAGTTCAATGAAAAAAAAGCTCAGCAGCAATCAAGAGGGCAAACACAACATTAAGACTTACTAGAAAATAAAGACCAGGACCATCCTATATCACTGCATAAATCAATGGCCATGATTTGAATACCGTCACTCTCATTTCACAGAGGCTGCAGCAGAGCTAGTACACATAGAGAAGGGTGATAAGCAAGGACTATCACAGGAGTGACATGTTCCCCTCAAACAGATTAATTCAGCTAATGCTTTCAGCTCAGAAAATGTTGGACAGATAGGGAAAGAAATACTAATACAAAACAAATACTAAAACCTTCACTTTACAACACACAGGTACAATGGTCATTAAGAACTGTTAGTCACTGTTTCTCAGAATAGAATTATGGCGAACCAAACTAAAGCATAAGCTTTAAAACAGAAAGAAGTACTTTGCAGAAGGGAATTCAGTTTTGTGTGGCAGGCAACGCCATAGGAGACTTTGGAGGCTGAAAGTGTAACTGGGTTAAAAAGCAATTATGTAACTTGATGGATGCTTCAAAAGGTCTATTAAATATGATGTTCCAGATCCATTCTTTGGTTCAACAAAGCCTTAATCACTGATTGCCAGGATGTAGAAGGGCATTTTGGGTGAAACATTACCATACTGTTTCCCTAGCACCCATCACTGGCTACCATCAGAGATGTAATTCTAGATTAGATGGATGTTCCACCTAATCAAGGCCAGCTGCTGTCAGTGTACTCATATGATCAGAACATGCTTTTTCTCCCGACAGCCTTTAGCATGACTTATGGTTAATAGACCATTTTGTCCTCGTTCTGATGTCTCCTGCACTCAAAACACACTGATAAGATCTGCTTATATTGGCATCTATTCAGAGCTGACTAAACTCTGAAAGCAATTCATCAATATCTCAGATTCATCGTTCTCTTACTGCATGATACAGATAATGAAGAGTACACGTTCCAGCTAAGATTTGTTTTCACTCTCTCCTTCAAACAGCTCAGTTCCCAAAAATCTCTGATGTGCAGAGAGGCTGGAGAATTGAATGTGGATAAATTCCTGCCTTAATTTTGTATTCCTATACTCTCAGTGGTAGCTATAAGAAAATACAATATTTTACTGACTATGTTGAACACACAGTGCAGCCCATTCTCTGGCTCTGTTTGTTTATGTAGCTAAGTGACCCATTAGAATGGAAGTTAGAAACATAGCCACACCAAACACACATTCAGCCTGACAAAACAGGCAGGTATATGCCTCCCTCATCTCCAGCTGCTACAGCTGTTGCATAAAAATCACTACAAGCAACTCTGCAAAAAGTCCTGGATGAGTTATTGTTAGCATTGAGGCTAAGCACAGGGAGAAACAAAGGACTGAAAGAAAATACTCAATTCCAAAGGACAGAAAATGCGTTACAAATGAAAAGACAATAAGCGCTGGAAAGTGCAAAGGCAACTGAACTCAAACCCGTTAATATTCAGGGTTGGAGTTATACTGGTTTTCCATTCATCTTGTCAAACAGTGAGAAAAGCATGTGAAAATGCAGGTAGATACTCCTTTTAACAGTATAGTGGAATTCCTCCTGGGTTGCTTCACAGTCTCTCAGACATTTCATCCATAAACATAATTAGCCCTTATCTCATGTAGTGACCTCTGCTTTAACATTACAAAGTTCAGACTGCATCTGTGGCCTAAAATACAAACACCAGCATTACCTCCATTGACAGGTACAGTTACAAAGCAGACAGGTGAGCAGCATTAAAACAAACACGTGAGTACTAAGTTTGAGCCTGGGTGACAATTAGTGACACCATAGCTTCCACAGCTATAAGCTTATTGGCAGAGAAGCAAAGCAATAACTGTTTGAGGACCATATGAAATATAATGGCTTTTCTAGGCAAAATATCAGCTGCAAAACATCTGTGATAAATGTATATGCTGGTGTTAGCCTTATTAGACGGTATGCTTCTCTGTGTGTGTGTGTCTTGCTCTCCTCCCCTTTTAAAAGGTTTGACCATGCTGTTGGGTTCTTGAGGTGTTTCTAGATTCTTCTGCAGCTGCAACATCTCTCACGTGCCTGTGGCAGATTTTGTCATAAGAGGCTGACAAACTGAAAAGGAGGTGGTGGTAGAGGTACATGGGCCCGTACTTGAACAGAACATGACTTCCTACGCTTTGTTTCCTCAGGAAGACTGGCAGAAAAACCCAAAGCCAAGCCATTTTAAGACTTTTTTTCCTATTTCTTAGCTTGCATGAAAAAAATTCAGACTAAAGAGGAAAGAAAAGAACAACAGAGACCCTTGGACCTTCCTCTTAAAGGTGACTATGGGTTTAGTAGCATTTACTAGCCTGCTACAAGCTGTCAGAGTGAGTCCATCACATGGATTATATTTTGTGCTTTGGTAGTTAATGTAAGTGTTAATGAGCTTTATAACACTGGATGGTCCCTGCTGATATTCTTCGGTATCAAAATACAGCATATTTATCATTCAGAAAAAGAAAATAGTAGCTATCATGTTAACTGTTCTGCTATGACATGAATTTCTCTCTAGTCCTTAAAAACTCCAGTAAATAGAAATAGTCCTAGCAACAACCCTGATATAAACACAAATGTGTTTCCTGAAAAGCAGGAAGCAGCTTAACAATCATATCATATGACTAGCTAAATACAGAAGAACTTTGCTGGGGTTTTTCCAGGGCACTAAAGAAAATTTCCATGTGACTCTGTGGGACATGACTGTTGCTTGGGCTGCTATTACTGGAAAATCCTTTTACTCTGTAGCATGGGCACTTTGCACATTTTGTCCTGCCTTGTGAAATAAATCATCTTGTAGGTATCCACTTCTATTTTAGCCATTGCAAGGAGCACGTGAGAAAGGCTGAAGTCAAGAACACTGGAGGCTCTGCAAACCCCACGTGGCCCCAACAGTTTTTCTTGACCATGAACTTACACAGCTTTTTCAAGGCATCTGTATCTCACACAGGAGCAATACGTGTGTTGCATTTGCCGTCGCTCTCTGATACAACTGCTAAGACTGAACAGCCAATACCCTTGCCAGTGCTGACTAACAGGAAGAAAGAACCACATGGGCTCTGCCCATCATGTTGGAGCACCAAAGAGTTGTCCAGTGGAAGTGAAATGTTCTAGGCTTTTGCCAGCTAGAAATGTCAGGCTAATCCAGACTTAGCCTAGCAGTCAGATCTTCCTTAATCTATGTTCTGTCTGTCATAAAGGGTCATGCCACTCCCTAAAATGGACCTTTTACTATTTCATCTTTTGCTTCCACACCTGGGAGCAAGAGATATTTTGAGATTTTTAAGTCGTGTAAACTGATTGTTCAAGAGGCTGTCTGGAGAGTGGGTTTGCAAAGCTGGGCTATTGGGTTTGTAGCTATCACAACATGTTACTAATTTTTTTAGGCTGAGTATATTAACTGGTTTGTTTTGGTTTTTTTTAACAACAGAAGTGGAGTCAAAATTGCAAAAGGAAGGAAAAAAGGAAAAACAATGAAGGGTGTAAATCTGCAAGTGAAATCTGAAGAAAGCTTTCTTCCTGTTCCATGCATGGTAAAAAAAGGCATACTCTAAATATTGAATTAGCCTAGTGAATGGAAAAAAAAAAAGGACTCTGAGTTATGAAGGTTAAAAGTCAATATATATTATTGGTATCTGAGAAAGGGACTAGACAGCCAAATACAATAAGTGAAATCCATTGTACTGATGGATTTAAAGTATTTATGGTGTGTTCCTATGTTAATCTATTTATGGAATCTCAGGGACTCGGTCAGAGGAATCACCTAGAAGGAAACTTTTAAAGACATTTAGGTGCCTTAAATTTCCAAGAGGTGTTTAGTAGGATTTTAAAATACATCCAGAAGTAATCCATAGCAGTTAAGTACATAGTAGGATTTTGAAACACCTAAATGCCTTTAAAATCCCAGACCAAGCCTATGGAGACTTAAAGAGAACGTGCAGGCTTTTGTAGACACAGGTTATAATGGCACCTCCAACTCCTAAGTCAGCTGAACCACTAAATTAATGCAAGCATGGATTAAAAGGATTTGAAGGTACATGACCAACAAACAAGTGTTGCTTCTTTTCAGATTACTAGCAATAAAACATGGAGAAGCTGCAGGTTGATTCAGGTCTGACTGAATATGAACATATGTACTTATGTAGCTATAAAATGTGTACAAGCAAGATGCAAATTTGTTGGGTAAACTGTTGCTCACCTTCATCGCGTGCATGGTTCTACAGTCTTACACATACTTCAGTGGGTTACTTAGTATGTGTGGGAAACTGGCTGAAGTTTTGGCCTCTAAACGGTGTTTGACTGCTGCTCCCAAACAGCAAACAATCCTTTCAAAGAAGACAGACACTGGCAGCACAACCATTACAGCTTCTCAGGAAGCACATAGACTAAAGGCTCTACTACTATACACTCTCATTGCTTCTTTTACCCTCTCAGTGACCTCCCTATGTCCATTTTTAACTTCTTACTTCTGTTCTCAAGATATAATTTGATTCAGATCATTGAATGGGTTTGATCTACTGCTGGGTTGCGTGGTTCAAGTCTTATCTCTACAAACACAAAAGAGCACAGTGGAACAGCAGCAGGTGGGGGAAACCCAATAACATACCTAGAGAAAAGGATCCCCATGCCCCAGCTGCTCCGAGAGAGGGATCAGCCTGTGGGCCGGGTGTGACACCCATCACCACTAGTCCATGGGAGAGGGTCCGTGGATCACTGTATGGAGAGGGGTTAATGTCTGCAGCAGTATGGGACTCTTTAGGGGATGGAGGGGAAGAACATCTTTGGGATTGTACAAGAAGACTTATGGGATGTTTAGAGGAGGAATCGAAGTTGGGATAAAGGTGGTTTGGTATGGAAAAATAAAAGAATATAGGGATAAAATGGCCTGGTTGGGTGTAAACAGGTTGCTGGCCAGTATGCCTATCTGATCACCTCAGTCTATCTTGTCTTACTGAACTGTATTTAATTATTTTACTGGGGGTGGGGAGTGTTGGGGTGTCTATATCCTGTGTGTATGTGTGTGTATGGTGGTCTGAGTGCCAGCCATTGGTGGTGGGGGACACAAGTTGTAGGGGCCTCTGTGTCTGTGATGGAGCAACTGGGGAGACCATAGTGTGTGGATAACTGACTAGCTGAAAAGGGTCACATAGACATAGTCCAGCTGGCTGGACAAAAATGCACATCGCTCTCAGCTTATCTGAAGTAAAGCAAAATACACTGTCTTTGGCTGTCCTTGTTACACAATAACAGGAAGATTTTGGTGGGAAAAGAATGTTGCAGGTGGGAACAGAAAACTACAGAAGAGAAACTAGGGGTGGGCTTGGTATTTAGGCAACTAACCAATAATGAGCTTAACTTTTGTAATATGTATGAGCTAATTATAAGAAGGCATAAAAGGTGACTGTAAGAGACAATAAACCAAGTCTGCTGATCACTCATATTGAGTGACTGTGTCTTCCCTCCATCGCAACAATAGTGCACACACATTATGTGGATCTGTGTGTCAGTGTGTAGTCACTAGTAAACATCAAGCCAGGCTAGCTAGAGAGAAGGGTAAAAAGCTGGGGAGTTAAGTTTTGGAGCAGCCCTAAGTCCAGGTAAGAGAGTAAAGGGACCAGAGGATCTGTGAAGCGGCTACTGGAGGAATCGGGGGTCCAAGCCACCTACTGGAGGGACTGTGGTGGGGTCTGAGGGTCAGCGACTGTTAAGGTCACAAGTCTGGACTGTCTACCTGAGAAAATTGTTTGCCTGTGTGTGTCTCTCTGTGAGGCTACTGAAGATCCAGGAGCCAGCTATTGAATCAGCTGAGTGTCCTAAGACCAGCTACTGGAGGAGGGAGCCATAGTTGGTGTCTGTCTTGCAGGTCTGAATACCAGCAACTGGAATGGAGCTGTGAGCCTCTGGGGATAATATTTCCAGGTGCCAGCGACTGGGAAGATTGAGATCCAGGGGTCAGCTACTGATTAGAATGAGTGTCTAAGGCAAGCTGCTGGAGGGGTCCATATTGTATAGATGTATACAAATACATATTTGTTTTCCATTAATGGGCTTCTGTCCTGATCAGCCAGGGAGGGGAACAGGACGAGGCCATTAGTGCTGTTTGTGTTTGCACGAGTGCTGTGTTTTCTGTGTTAATCAGTGTGGCCAGCCATGTGTGTATGTATATGCATGCGTGTGCATGTACATGCACCTATTGGGAATACACCATCAGGCCTACCACTAGCTGGATGTGGGAACTAATTGAATTTTAAAAAGTAGCATACCAGCAGAAATGATTGTAACAGGCAAGTTGATGGCAAGTATGAACCATAAACAGTAAATGGAGGGATTTGCAAAGCGTGGGGAAAGCCAGGCCTGGAAGACATACGCAAGGACATATAGATTCAAGCAAAGCCCCAGATGACCTCACTAATCAGGCTACTGAACAAATGACTTGATCACGGATCTCTCCCAAAAATGCAGATCACACAGAGAAAGGCATTTATTTTGAGTCCTTCAGCAGAAAAAAAAGGAACGTAGTATCCAATCCTGCACTGGTGGCTGCTTGCAAGGCAAACACAGCAGTCCCCCAGCTGCCTCACTGATGTCAGAAGGACATTTGACTCGGCCTGGCAT
The DNA here is from genome assembly GCF_023638135.1 of Falco biarmicus. NCBI lineage: Eukaryota > Metazoa > Chordata > Aves > Falconiformes > Falconidae > Falco > Falco biarmicus. The sequence continues at coordinate 62,509,788 of NC_079290.1, forward strand.
GGTGCGTATGGGCTACTCAGAGGTCATCTGCAATAAGCTGCTGGCCCTGCTTAAAAACATTTATGAAAAGCAAGGTTGGAGCCCAGAGCACACAGTCTAGCTAACATTGTCACGTCACAGCAACATAAGGGCAGGGAGGTAGGAGGTGACTTCCCAGCCCAAGTGCAGATTTTGGGTTATTTGGGGGTTATTTATCGATTGATGGGGGTTACCTTAACTGTGTTCAAGCCGTAGAGAGCACCCAAGATTATTCTCCAGGAAAGTCCCAGCTGGGTCACCTTTGATCAAGCAAGCAGATAATGATGTTCTGTTACTTTGGCTTCAAGGCTGCTCCTGCACAACAGCAGAGATGTGCATAGACAGATGACTGCCTCCAGCCAGGGCTATATACAAGAACAGGCTACGTGGACAATGGCATCACACAGTGGCATGGAACAAGTCACAGTGGCCTTGAAACAGGCAGCCAAGCTAGGGAGCTTTCCTCTAGCTGGGAAACTGTGCAACAGGTACCTAAAGGGATCATAAAGGAGATTCAGTGGGAACTTGTTTCTTCTCTGGAGGGGAAAGAAAATCTGCTTTTTCATGAAAAGTCAAGCTATTCAAACCATGCGTATTCCAGACCATGCTCCGTGTGGTGGTGACACAAGCTTTCAGGAAAGCTGCCCCAGAGACCGCTCGCCTTTCCCAGTTGCAGTTTTCAGGCAGCAGCTTGTCACCCTGCGGGCAGCGCCACACCAGCAGGCAGCCACGCCAGGGTGGCCGGTGGCAGGGCATTGTGAAGGTCCCCCCGTTTCTCTGGACGCTGCCCCTCCAGCGAAGGGGGCCGTCTGCCCGGCCGTGGGGCAGCAGGCCCGGGTGCGGCAGGAGAGCGCGGCGGTGCCCGCCCGCCCACAGCGCGGGCAGGGCCCCCCGGGGGGTGAAGGTGACACAGCCGCGTTTGCCGGGCGCGGTGAGGGGCGCAGCACGGGCGGGAGCCACCCCCGGGGCAGGAGAGCCCCCCGAGACCCTCCTCGCCCGTGAGGAAAGCGCGGGCGGCGGCCGTGCCCCCTCCCCGGCCCGTCGGCGGGGCCCAGCCGCCCGCGGCGCGAGGGCGGTCCCCAGCGGGGGCGGCCGTTGGCGGGGCGCGCGCGGGGCGCCGGCCGTTGGGCGAGCGGCAGCGGCGGGGGGGGTGGGCGCGCGCCGCCTCGCAGCCCATAAAGCGCCACCCGGTCGGCGGGGGCCGCCCACAGCCGGGCTGGGCGGCGGGCGGCTTCGCCATGAGGGAGATCGTGCACATCCAGGCGGGCCAGTGCGGAAACCAGATCGGGACCAAGGTGAGCCTGAGGGGAGCCGCCGCCGCTTTGCGGAGCCTCTCGGCGCCCGGGGGACGCGCCCGGCCGCAGCTCTGGGCCGCTCGGCCCCGCGGGGCTGGGCTGGGCTGCGCCGCGCCGGCCGCCGCCCTCCCGCGCCCGCAGCCAGCCGCTGCCCGGGGGCGCGGGCCACGGCGCATCTCGCCGCTCCCCCGGCCACAGAAGGCTTGGGAAAGTTCCGAAACCCAACGGAACTTTTTTTTTTTTCTTTTAAACTACTTAAAAAAATACTTTTGTGTTTAAGCGGGCCGGGCCGCGGCTCGAGGGCGGCAGGAGCCCGAGCGGCCCCTCGGGAGGCTGGAACGCCGCGGCCCGGGCGGGCTCGGAGCGGCGCGGCCGCCGCCCGGCCGCTGGGCTAAACCCCCCCGGTGCCTGCCTGGCTCGTGCCGGCACCGCGTCCCGCCCCGGGCGGGGCAGGGCAGGGCAGGGCGGTCCCGGGCACGCCAGGAATCCGGCAGCTGCCGCGGGGCCGCCGCCGCCCCCGGCCCGGGCGCTGGGCAGGGCCCCCCGCGCTCCGCAGGGGAGTTCCCGACCCGCTTCTCGTTTTCCTCCCTTAGTTTTGGGAAGTGATAAGCGACGAGCACGGCATTGACCCGGCCGGAGGCTATGTTGGTGACTCAGCGCTGCAGCTGGAAAGGATCAATGTCTACTATAATGAATCATCGTGTAAGTGTGGGATGGGGAGGGGAGGGGTGCGGGACGGGGGACTCCGTGGGAAGGGGCGTGGAAATCTGGGAGAGAACGGGTGTCTGAAGCTGTACTGCACAGCTGGTCACACTCCTCCAGTGCCTGCCCTCAGTCCCCCAGCCGATCCCGGCACACCCCATTATACACAGACAACTGTTACCTACTTTCTTATAAACTGGCAACTGGGTGTCACCTCCCCAAGCAGAGAAAAGTGGCACAAGGGGCTGTCCTTGGAGCCTGGAAGAGGAGGTTTGTTTACTGTTTTAACGCTACGCTAGGCGTTTGTTCTTTTAACCTATGATTACTTCAGATGTGTCTTATCAATTACCCCAAATTAAACTGTTGGTTATATGAGCCTGCATCTTTAGTACTCTCATTTCATAACTGAGAGGGTTGGGCCACAGGTAATGGAGAACTCAAAGGTGATTCATTAATAAGATGCCAAAGGTGCTCAAATCCCCTGAGTCAGTCTGGTGTTGAAGGGTGTTAACAGCGTGAAATAAGGATCATGAGTCCTTTGGTGTACTAGTACGAACTTGCAAGTGTGAATGTTTCATCTTTTGTCCAGCTCAGGTTAATTCATATTACTTACCTGAGTTTTCTTGACCAATTTCAAATGGATGCAGATTCTTTTTGTGCTTCGTGGTTGAACTGCTACTGTTTGCTACATACCATGTAGTTCTTCTCAGTGGAGGTGAATGCTTCAAGCACAAAAGCTTGTGAGACATATTAGGGTAATTTGAACGTAAACCCTTCACTCACCCCATTATTCACAGAAAAGATTATTTCTTTCTTGTAAAGAACATGCTTTTTATTGCTAAAAAAGAGCTTACAAAATGTAACATCTGTAGGCCCCCAAAAGATGTCAGGTCTGTTTTTCAAGTGGAACTGATTGCTATTGGTTTTCGCCACCATGACTTCCTGTATAGGAAATATTTGTTATATGTAGACTAATAATATGAGACGTCATATGTTTCTGTATTGAGAACTATACCCATGTTAGCTTATTTCAGAACGTTAAGGGTGCGCTTACTTTTTGTTATAGCCCAGAAATTTGTACCAAGAGCAGTCTTGGTGGACTTGGAACCAGGAACCATGGATAGCGTGCGATCTGGTCCTTTTGGTCAGCTCTTTCGGCCTGATAATTTCATCTTTGGTATGTGCACATAACTTTTTCAAAAACAAAGCAATACAACAGGTGTTTGATTATCAAGTGAATGGTCAAAAAGCATTTAATCTCTCTATTCCAAAGTGATTGTTGGTACTGAGGAATCCTACTAGCTTAACAGTGTGATTGCAATCATCTGTAAGTCAGCTAAAAGACCCTGTTAACTAACAAAGTCATTGTTCTGTTAATCATTCCTTCAATTAGCAAACTACTGAAAGTTTCCTATGGTATTCGGATAAAGAACATTTGCTTTCCATATATACAAACTTCAGAGAAATCTTAAGACCACTTCTTTACAACAAAATGCATGGAAATTCTGCAGAAAATAGAGGGGGTGGTGGTGGAAATCTCAACTACAAGCCAACCAGACTACTCTTTACTTGAATTCATATTAAATGCTTGAGTACTGAATTGTTTATAGGCTGTGTAATTCAACTTTTCCAGCAGATCCTTACAGTATAGTAAACAGTGGAGGAAGACCAACTGTAATATGGAAAACACTGTCATATGCAGCCAGTTACTGGGTTATTTTCCAGCATAACAAGGAACAGTCTGAGAGTACGTGGGGAACTTCTGTTTTTGCAGTGTTCTTGCAGAGAGTTGTTTTGGTGTTTCCTGTTATACTTTGGACTTTTGTAGTACTTTCCCCATAAAGCTTAAAAATGCACATTCTAGGATTAAATTTCATAGCATCCTTATGAAGTACAGAAGCATTATTAGTCCCTTTGCAATAAAAGTGAAATAGCATGTGAAATTGAAGTGATCAGTGTGCTGAAACAGGAAGTCTGAATGAAAGCTACCATGAGAACTCTTGTGTCCTTGTGGTTCCAAGTCTGCACTAGCCACAAAACACATTTCCTCCTGCCAAGGCAAGTTTAGGTTGCAACTTAGTTTGGTATGTTGTGTTAACATAAGGAAGGAACAATGCCAGGGACAGACAGAGAAAAGATAAACATTATTTGGGTGGTATAAAACAAACTGAAGTCTGGGTTGTTGCTGTTGAGGTGGGGAGTAAAGAAGCCATACAGAGCCACTTCAAGTCTTTAACTGACTTAAAACTCTTAATTCTATATCGCTGTTGTCCTTTATACTTCATGGCAGTGATGTCAAGGATCTCTTTCGAAGGAGCATCAAGTTACGACATGTAAAAGTAAGCGTGGGGAGAAAAGCCATAGATGTAGGCAACTTTATAAAGTATGTTTCTATATTCAGGTTTCTCCTTTCATTCCCTTTCTCTGGCCTGGACCACACAAGCCCCCTGAAAGTGAATTCACCTGATCTATGGAAATACCTGAACAGGAGCTTTGCAGTTTGTCATACCACCAGTAAAACCAGAGCGAAATCAGTTTAGAATGTCTTCAACAATAGTCCAGTTCAGTGTATTCCCTTCCTGCCAAGATAACAATGAACCAACAGCATGTGATCAACTTGTATCTGACTGAGGCCCCTGCCAGCATCAGGCACTGTCCTCCCAACCTGCTGAATAATGTAGAATGGCTGAGTGCTGAAGTAATGATCTTGTGTCAAAAGCCAACAAAGCATTTTGTTTTCTCTTTTAAAAATCTGGCCTGTGCCCACAAAGGGTTTTGTGGCAGAAGCTGGCAGTTCCTTGCTTGCTGTACCCCAGGCTGTTAGGGCTCATTCTGATGGAGATGTTTTCTGCCTATGCTTGTATATACCTGCATATGCCCATGTTTCCATAGCAAGTAATTCCATTCCACAGACCATCAGTCAGGATTTCATTTGGCTATACTGCATATGTGATCACACAGTCCAGATACAGGAATTTTAGCTTAGACTGCAGGAGACTTAGATGGACACAAAACAATCCTTTTGCTTCAGTGATTGTGTTGACAAGGTAGTGATATAAAGGGTGAAGTGCAGGCGGAATAATCTCACTGTATGAGAGCAGCAGGTCTCCTGGCCTTCTAACAGCATATGGCTGCCCACCAGGGATGGCTGTGAGCCATGATGTACCTCCTCTTGTTAGGCAGTTTTCATTTGTACATTTTTGCATTTGTCATTATTCTCTTGTGTACACCCTTGCTAGCTTTGCTACATACATGCCACATCTATTTAATTTGTCTGAACTGGTAGGGGCAACCACAAAATGGCCGTTAGCCAGTCAAAGGAACTGTCCTTTCTTCCCTAAATCATACCATGTGTTCATCACCGAGGTTGTTCGCGCTAGGCTTCTAAGTGTTAGTGTGCAAGCTACTGAGCTCTCTTCCCAGGTTTGTCTTTTATTTCAAACAGCAAAGAGAGGAAAGGAGTGAAAGAAAATTGCAGGAAATAGTTAGCATTTTAGGGATTAAAAAATAAATTGACTGTTAGACAAATGGCTTCTGTGCACATGCAGCTCAACCTAAATGTGTGATAACCCTACAATGTGTTGGAGAAAAAAATAGTGGCAGAAGGATCCAGAGATACCAAGAGTGCAAATAAGTAGTGGAATTGCTTTGCATAAACTTCCTTTAGAGCTCTGTAAATGCACAGTGAGAAAAGGCAGAGGCAGGATGCTAGAGACTGGCTGCATACAATGCAGAGCTTCCAGGATTGGCAAAATATCTGCCAAGTCCTGATTTTTGTGGACACAGGCTCATTTTCCACCTAGAGACTTAGTCCTCATGGAATTTGATCATTTTATATGTTTGTCTTCAGAGGTCTGGTAGGTATCTGATAAGTGGAGGGCATCCAGTAGGGTTTCACAGGATTATGATCAAGATTTCCAGATATGTGGCAGCCTTGTCAGAGCCATGGCACCTCCAGACTATACCGTATTGTCACGAGTAAGAAGTCTGGAGCTTCTAGGGCTTATTTTAAGTGTTCTGTGTGGCGGTGGTGGTCTTACAGTGCTATAGAGCCAGTGGGTCTGGAAGTATTGGATTACTGGGCATATATATGCACACAGCAGGAAATCTCGAATGTCGGAGCCCCTGGGCAGGTAGGTGGCGGACCAGTGGATGAAGAGCCATGTTACCACTGGAGTAGCCAATAGCTGTGAGCTGGAGGGACGCCGTTAGTATTGGTGTAGGCAGCCACTCCTACAGTTCCGCTAGGCAGTTTAAATGTAAAGGTTGTATTAGTGCAATAGAGAGAGGAAGTGGTGGTAGTGTGGGCATCCAGGAGTATGTGAGACGGAGATTGAGGCTAAGGGGGTCTAGTGCAGTGGAGGGCCCAAAGGAGGACAGGGTCTGCCTCAGTGTTAGGCATTTTATTTCCTAACTCAATTTGCAAACTGAGCAAAAGCAAGTAAAATCAGTCTCAACTGATTCTTGTTCCCCACACCCCCTATGAAAATGTAATTTCCACACTTGTGAGAGTAATTGCCACTCTCCTTTTACCTTGTCCTTTGTTCCTATTCTCTCCTTATCTCATTGTCCACTAAAGAAAGACATCATGATGTTCACTCAAGGGGAAATCTGTAAAATAAAGTCCTAAATTCAGAATTCAGCTCTGTTAGGATCCTTCTGCATTTTGGAGTGATGTCTGCTTGTTAGTGTGCATCCTGATGTACTGCACTATCTGTAGTAGGGGATCTACTCAAGCAGACCGCAGATAGTTGCAAACATGTTTAATTCTGGAAGGATATTACTTAGTGTTTTGCCCAGCTGGACAGGAAGTGCTGAGCTCCCTAGGTTCAAAGAGAGAAAAATAGAGCAACATATAGAACAATGCATTAACTAATCAAATACATCATGAGGAAACAAAGCATTTATACAGTAAAAATAAAGTGCATCGTAATCAAACATTATTCCAGCAAGCAGTTTCCTTGATTCTTATGTTTGGCACTAGCACAGTGTGCTGGGAATTGAAATAAGACATGTTAATAGGAAGGAAGGGGAAGGTCGTGGAGAATGATGCAGTAGTTGACAGCTCTATACCTAATTCTGAAACTGTTGCTTTTTCTGAATACCACTCACAAAAGTACCAGTAAGTGAGTCTAGTGGCACGATGTATGTGTGTAGTAGTCACCGTGAGGAACAGGAGTATTAAGAAAAATGGTCCCCTCTTTAATCCTCCTCGTTATCCAAGTAATAACAAAACAGTGACATAGCAAAGGATCCGCACTGTCCATACTAATAAACTGAGTGGCACATAAATGGAAAATGGAAGCCTTCCTTGAGGAGAAAATAAGGGGCTCATGAAACATCAGTAATCCAGTTTTGCAAGTTGTTTTGCAGATACTGAAGAATGAGTTTGTACAGAATCCAGTAAAAACTAAAAGGTGCCGGATAACTTCCAAGTTCTTGAAATAACATTCTTGGAGCTTCTGTTGATAAGTATTTTCATTCAGGCTAGGTAACCATGAATTTAAAAAGCTATAGTTACTGATATGACAGGTTAAACAGGACTTCTGAAGCCCAGCCTTATCCTTGAATGACAACAATGCCTCTGTGTCTCATGGGAACGGTCCAAGAACCTTTCATTTAGAAATGTGTATCTGTGTTTTACTTTTGTATACATCATGGTCCTTAGAAAGTATTTAAATATCAAACAGCCATCTTGTGTTTATGGAATAAGTGGGATTGGGAGTGTGAAAGCTTTCAAAACAAGGAGTCAAGGCCATCTTTGCATTCATGGCAGGTTAAATACAAAAAGGAAAAAAAAAAAAATCACACAAAGGCACAAACGAAGAATACCAGGGATTTGAGTCAAAAAAAGACTATATAAAGTTCATGTTGGTACTTCCAAAGGTATTTGTAGGCAAAATGGAAGAGCACAGGTATCTACCCGACAGATATTGTTACAGATGTGTATCCATTTAGCATGCAAATAGCAAACTTTACCAATAATTTTGTGTATTTTCTTTCCCTATTGTATGTTATTTTAGGACAAACTGGTGCAGGAAACAACTGGGCTAAAGGACATTATACAGAAGGGGCAGAGTTGGTTGACTCTGTACTTGATGTAGTAAGAAAAGAGTGCGAACACTGTGATTGCTTGCAAGGATTTCAGCTCACTCATTCCCTGGGAGGAGGGACAGGGTCTGGCATGGGAACCCTACTCATCAGCAAGATACGAGAGGAATATCCAGACAGGATAATGAATACCTTTAGTGTCATGCCCTCCCCAAAGGTTTCTGATACAGTGGTGGAGCCTTACAATGCTACGCTCTCAGTCCACCAACTGGTTGAAAATACAGATGAAACCTACTGCATTGACAATGAAGCTTTGTATGACATTTGCTTCCGTACCCTGAAGCTCACCACTCCAACGTACGGTGATTTAAACCACTTGGTTTCCGCTACCATGAGCGGGGTAACTACATCCCTGCGTTTTCCAGGCCAACTAAATGCTGACCTCCGGAAGCTGGCAGTAAATATGGTCCCTTTCCCACGCCTTCACTTTTTCATGCCAGGCTTCGCTCCTTTGACAGCTCGAGGCAGCCAACAATATCGAGCACTCACTGTTCCAGAGCTCACCCAGCAGATGTTTGATGCCAAAAATATGATGGCAGCCTGTGACCCAAGACACGGGCGATATCTGACAGTGGCTACTGTCTTCCGTGGTCCCATGTCCATGAAGGAGGTTGATGAGCAGATGTTGGCCATCCAGAACAAGAACAGCAGTTACTTTGTGGAGTGGATCCCAAACAATGTCAAGGTGGCAGTGTGTGACATACCTCCTCGTGGCCTCAAGATGGCTTCCACATTCATTGGCAACAGTACTGCTATTCAAGAGCTCTTCAAAAGGATCTCGGAGCAGTTTTCAGCCATGTTCAGGCGAAAGGCTTTCCTCCACTGGTTCACAGGAGAAGGAATGGATGAAATGGAATTTACAGAAGCGGAAAGCAACATGAATGATCTGGTTTCAGAGTATCAGCAGTACCAAGAAGCAACAGCAAATGATGGAGAGGAAGCATTTGAAGATGATGAAGAGGAAATCAATGAATAAAGAAATTGGGTGCATTATTTCCCAGGCCAAATTCTCAGATATGGATTTCTAATAATTAGGCTTACAAATCTGTATTTGGGCTTAAAAAAAAAAAAAAAAAAGGAAAAAAGGAGCATGAGTTTCAGATGTTACGAGGTGCTCTTCAGAGTCCATTGAGGTCACCGAGAACTGAGGACATTCAGCATTAGCATTTCTGGAAATCGGGTCATTTCTGTTCATGAGACAAACAAGGCATTCAGTGAAGACTTTGGTCTAAGAGTCTGAACACAGCGATTGCTAGATTGGGATCTTTTTTTTTCCCAACGAAGTGTGTCATCCATAAAGTTATACAAGAGAAGACAAAATAGGCATGAAAAATCTACAAAATAGAGCTGCACTATTTTAATTCAATTATGAGTAAGAAAATCTTGTAGGTTTGAAGTATTCATTCTGTACCGAATGTGTAATACTGAACTGCCAGGAACAAAATTTATTTGTAATAAAAAGAAGACAAAGGTTTTAGCTATTCTGTACAGTAACTGTTAACAGTGATACTTGACTCCAGTCCTCTAAAAACAAAATAAAGAAATCAGTATCCTCTCAAGCAAAAGTGTTTTGGGCAGTCAATGCTATATATATATATATATATCCAGTGAGCTGCAGGCCAGAGGCTGGATTTATGCTATGTGACTTCATCGCTTGCAGCTGAATAATCACAAATTACATATATGAAATCTATCCACTTGTGATGTGTTCTTTAAGGACCTTTAGGGTTTGAAGTGGCACCCTAGTATCTTGCTGGTCCCCCATCTCTCTGGTTATCGCTAGTTACTGATGCTAATTTTCCATTCCACCTAGCCCATACAGCCAAAATGTAGATACTCCACAGAACATGGTGGGAGAGGGGACATAGGCTGTGTGTCAATAAATCTCACTACCTAGGTTTGTATGTTCACCACACCTATAGGTGCTATGGATGTCTTGTTACCAAGATGGGTTATAATCGCTGGACAGATTAAGGTTAAAGTACAAATAAAAGTATTTATCCACAGTATTTGAAACAGCTGGTAAAATGAAAGATGCACGACTTTATCTGCTTACACTAAAACTGAAACAGAAGAGTCTCTGTCTTGTCCAGCTGACTTGCTGCCTTGACAAAGTGACTACAGGGCATTCACTCTGTGCATGCTTTATGTTTCTGCTTATATCAATTAAACAACCGTTCTCCATTAGAGAGCCTTTACCAGAGAACACTGTCTACGTGGAGACTCTTATTTAGGTCAGTTTCTAAGCAACAAAAATAAGCAAAGGAGAAAACCTCTGGAAATGCAAACTAAAAGTGTTTCAGGAACTCTTTGCTCTTTCTCTTCTCGCCTTCAGAAGCACTTTCTAAGCAAGAGTGTTGCTCAATACTTCTTAAAAAGAAAGGCATTATGCAAACATAGTATATTTTCCAAAGAGCCACTGCTCCTAACAAGATGATGTTATGTTAGTTTGGGATCCAGGGAATGAGACAGTATTTTATAAAGTATATGAACCAGGCAGCTGTTACCCACATCATAAGCTGAAGCTGTCTGCACAATTTTAGCCTACACAGAATGGAACTAAACTACTTTTAATAAATTACAAGTTTTTCATATAAAGTGACTTCATGGATTGAAGCACAGTTGTTGGAAACGCCAACCAAACTGGCCTTGGCAGAGGTGTTAGGCAGAGACTGGGAGGGCCTGGCTGATTCTTCTGAAGGGTCATGATGGAGTCTGCAAATCCACGGTGGCCACATTCTCTGCAATGGCTAGTGATGCCCAAAGAACTCATGAATAGAAATCAAGCACCTTTAAATATGCATTTTATAAATGTTGTGCTATGTTGTGGCTATGTATTTATCATGGCATGAGCTGCGTTAAAGAGAAGTTAACACTTGGTGCAATACAAAGCAAAATCCACAGGGAACAAAGCCATTAAACACAGAATTAGTTGATGCTTTGTACATGGCAGGCTATTAGCTTCATGAGGGAGGAGAACATGTTCCAGGCTCAGTCTGCCATCATATAGCTGCGGCACAGACTTTGCAGTTAAAACACTAGCATAGCTTCTTCTGAATGAAGTAGAACCAGCCATCTTACAGCTTGTGGAACTGCATTTTGGTGTAATACAGAATTTGTAACTAGGTCACAGCCATAAATTCTGACATTGCTGTGAAAAAAAGTTGTTAACACTTAAAAATACCCAGGAATCTTGGAGTTCCTAAATAACTGAATTAGTTATTCACTTGGTGAACCAGGCTGTTCTTTATTGCTTTTTGTACTCTGATTCAAAATCCAGAATACAGACTCCGAGCCTGTGGAATCCAGACCTGACAACATCCTCTGATCCTGCTTTGACTTCTAGCTGTTCTTTCACATGTGTTTACTTGCAACTGTCTGGCATGTATTTCTAGAATGTGTGGAGGAGGGGGAGGCAAACTAAAACCCTCTTTAGAAAAAAAAGGGAGACAGATTTTCCATCTGATCTTAGGGGAAAAAACCCAACCCACGGAAAGGAACCCAGGAACCTGTAGTAGGACCATTACCAGAGGACCAGCTTGCACGTAAGCAGTGAGGAAACCATGGGAAGCACAAATGCTTCCTGTTCCCCTTCAGTCAACCAACTCCAGACCCCTTCCTTTCCTGACAAAACTGAAAATTGTTCTAGTAACAGGTTTGGTGAAAGATTCCTCCAGTTGCACTTCCTTTCAAATACCTTCCTACTTTTCCCTTGGGGACTTATCTTTTACTTTGAAATCTCTCTGCCGAGTCCCACCCAGCTAACTTTGTTCCTCTTGTCACATTCCTCACCTATATGGTTTTCATTTCCCCCCTATTTTTTCAGCCTAGTCCCTTGTACCTTTTTCTTCTGTGCCTAGCCCACCTTCCTTTTCTCTCTTTTTTACTGCCTTGCACCTGGCACACAGGTAAATACACAGAAGCAGGCTGCTGGGGCAAGCCAAACCTGGAAGTGCAGCTCCCAGTACTGCCCGGACACAAACACCTCTGCCAACACGAGTACGAGGGGAATAAGGGGCAACCTACACTGGTGACACCACTTGAAAACAGGGAGCGGGCACAGCCTGCCACGGGAAGGAGGTGTATCAGGACAGAAACAGGGATCTAACCCAAGGGGCCAGCTCCTTTGCAAAGTCACTCTGATCAAAGCCACCAAAGAATTGGGCAGACCTTCCGTTTACAGACGTGGCAGTCCCCGCACATGCTACCTTAACAAAGCCACCTCAGGCTCTTGATTTCTCTGCTCTCCATTTCTTCTCTTACATTTGCATCTCCTTAGGAAAAAGTGGTCACCTCCTGGGAATGGGGTCAGGTTGGGAAAGTGTCTAGACCTGCTGCTTCTCCCAGCACTGGGAGGAGCAGGGAATTTATAGTTCCCTTGTTGCAGTACAAGCCCCTACTAGTCAAAGCAGCACCACTCAACATGTTTGCAACAAAAATTAATCTGGCCTTATTGGCAGCCACACCATGGCCTAAACTTGATTTTCTTGATGTTAAATCACCTGAAGTCTTAAATTTGTGAGTAGGAGGCAGCTAGCTACTCTTTAAAGAAACAGGTTGAGTAAACAGATTTTTTGTTTTTCCATATCTTTGATTCCAAAATCCCAACACAGTAAAATTCTACCACTTTCGGCACAAAATATTAAGACTTAACGAGGTAGGACTACACAAAGCAAGTTAATGCTCCTAAAATAGTGGCAAAGGGCCTTGCCTCGCCTTTACATTATATAACTTCATATGTAACTTCACAATTATTAATTGTATGCCGCAACTAAACAAGAGTGGCATTGAAAAGCAGACAGCACAAACAGGGAGTAAGAGAAAGTATTTCCTGGAGAAGATTTTTTTTTCTCTTTTTTTTTTTCTTTTTTTTTTTTTTTTCTCACCATCTGGTAGTACCATTGTGAAGTTAGGTTAGGTTTTTTTTTTGGGGGGTGGTTTGGTTTCTTTGGTTTTTTTTAAAGAATGAGGAAATGCACAATTCTGACCTTTGTGACATTAGCACATTTAGACCTCGGCACTGGCTACAAAGTGCCTATTCCAAACACTAAGTGTTCAGCTAAATAGGGCAGAATACAACTAACAAGGCATTAACGTAGAATACATGTGAGGTACAGCACTAGAGTATGTGCACAGGAATCAGTCACTACTTCACCATGTGTGCAAGATACAAGTTTTATAAAACAAGTTATAATAAACTATTCTAAACCGACTCAAATAGTAAAAGGAACTGAAGATTAGGGGTTTTTAGGATGCTTTTTTAGACATCATCTATTCTACAACAAATCCTATAATAGGGATACACAGAAGTATTGTTTAACAATGCCTGCCAAATAAGCCCTAAATTGCTATACTGCTCTGTGTCCCTTGTTCTTCACTCTAAATCTAGGCAACATCACAGATGGCAACAGCTTCATCACAAAGAAAAAAAAATCTGCAAAAAAATTTTCTGATAACAGCTTCAAGTAATTAAAACAAACAGGTTGTGTCTGATCTTTCAGAGACAACTTTTTCTTTTGTCTTCCTACTCTTTCTAGTATGTTGCAACATAGAAATAGACTCAATCACTAGTTATACCCTTAACCTGCCCTCTCAGTCATAAGTCTTGAAGGATTTCTTGTCCAGCAGAGAAGCTTGGTTGATTCTCCTTCCCTACTCCACCACCACCCCACTCCCCAGCCATGCTTCCCTCTCTTCTTCAGACAAGCAGAAGCAGATTACTATACTACGACAACTGTATTCAACTAAGCAGGGGTGAGGGTGGCCAGGGGGAAGCTTAAGGTTAGGCAAACCAATATAAAACTGACAATCTGACTTCGCACCTTCGGAGTTGGCTGCTGGCTTTGGTATTTCTGAGCACAACCTTGCTACCCTAATTTAACAAAATCTTACACTTAAGAGAAATTTTTGTATTGGTCTGAATTCTATACCAGGAAACTAGCCAAAAGAAGGACAAGCTTTGTTCAGAAAAGTACTGATTTTATTGACTCAAACTGTATTTACACAACACATTCATACATTCAATATCTTACAGAACTCTGTAAAAAAACTGACTAAGAAACTGCAGGAGCCAAACTGAGTTTCAGTCTTAAAGACACTGAACCATGAGTACATTTTAAGATACTTAAGTGGGTGTCCAGTTTCACTGTCAACTTACATGGAAGTTCTCTGTAGATAAAACTCCTCCCAGAAATCAAAATGAAGAGTGGAGGGGAAAAGGGTCAGATGAAAGAGCCAATAGTTTTGCAAAGCTAGTAATTTTTAAGACCAGACTTTTGGCTAAGCATTCAACAATGCACTTTGTGCGTTTTTTTCTGGAAACAGGTCACATACAGGTATACTTTAGATGAATAATCAGAAAACCTCTAATTTTTGTAAGCTTACATACATTTTTTTTAAAAAAAGAGATTAGTGCCACAAAGTTTATGCATGAATCTGAAGTGTTTCAAAGTTTGAGAGGCTCGGTTCTGGCATTCCACTGCAGCTCAAATCCAACGTATGTTTCTTCAGTTGACAAATGAAAGATGATCATCTTTTACCAGTGAACTGATGATATCACATATGTAAATTGGGAGCTGAATATCCTTATCACAAGAGATCACTCTTCCACCCATCCCTAATACAGTTTGGTTGAATAAATATTTTTTTTTATTTGAAGTACAAACCAGGTGAGTTTGTTTCTCTTCCAGAGTGCAAGTCAACATCACCACACACTTTGCAGTTAAAATGGCATCCCTCCTCTGATCTGCCTAGCAACCTGTTCATCTGTTGTCTCTTCTTTCTCTTTTTCACGCTCTTTGTTCCAGTCTTTAAGGCCTTCTGGTAGTGAAGTATCCTCATCCAAACTTCCTGTGCCTTCAACAAACTCCTCATAAGTAGACTTTTCTGCAAACGGTCTCGGGCCAAGCAGGTCTAGCATATCACTTTTATCAAGCACTTCTTTCTCCAGTAGTCGTAAGGCAACCTGCAATAGCAGTAACTTATGTCACAACAAATTCAAACAGGTTGCTCAGAGTTCACTTAATACATGATTTTGCTCTCCTGTGAGCATCTAGGTAGCAAAAATACAATTTTTTTTTTAAATCCTACTTTAAAGATCTGGCAAAGTGCCCCCCCTATGTGCCACTACTGCTGTTACTGTTGCTTCAGAACAGCAGTCTTTCACTGTGGCCAAAATGCTCTTGATGCAAGACACGAAGCCATAGATGAAAACAAGCATTCCCTTCCCATCAAACCACGTGGTTCGACAGGGCTGTTGCTGTGTTACAAGCTAAAGAGCACCATAAAATACCAATGCTTACAATACAAAAACTACACTTGTGTAGTAACTTTCTTGGGTCACTGAGCACATTGATCAGCACAAACCATATTCAGTGATCTTTTTTGGGATGGTGACCTACTACACTGTCATTTACAGAATCCATACAAACTCATCATCTTGTCAGGAAACTTATCAGATGCCTACCCTAGAAAATTATCCTTTTTCTGTATCAGGCCTTCTAGCACAGAGGAAGAGAATATGTACAAGGGTAAGTCTCTGCTGCAGTGAGGCAGATCACAAGTAGCCAGGGAGCAGGGAAGGACGGTGGTAGAAAGAGATTTTTATTTGACATTCAAAAGGAATTCAGAGAAGGAAAGTTATATCTACTTCTCTTCTTAGAGAGCTTCTTTTAGCCTAATGAATTGGAGTCCTAGTATTTCATGTTTAGATTTTTTTAATACTAGTCTATTACATCTACTAGAGCCTGCTTTAGTAGGCAGACTCTTTGTTCCAACTTTCCAAATTAGTATTTTCCACATAAAGGGGGAAGGATGTTAGACCATATTCACGAGAACCTTAGAGGTGTTCCAACACAAAAGGAGATTTCTATTTACTTAAGTCTCGTGACACACTCTTAAGACGACATTGAACAGTTTTTGAGCAAACTTCCTCATATACTGACATAGGCACTGTTTTTAATCTATTCCGTTCAATTCAGATTCTGGCTTGCCAGCTGGAACTTGGTGACTAAAAATACTGTAACGCTCACCTTCTCCACTTCTGCTTTCTTCTCAGTCAGAAGACTTAAGGTTCTGTCATAAGCAATATTAATTAGTGACCGCACTTCTTCATCTATCAATCTGGCAGTTGCCTCACTGTAAGGTTTCTCTAATACCATGTCTCCTTGACGAGGCAGATCAAAGGAAATCTGTCCTACTTTTTCATTCATACCAAACTGAACAATCTGAAGAAAAAAGAAAAATTCAAACAAAGCAGAGAAAGTAAGATTTTTAGGGTATGCTGATGTAAAATACAGTAAACAAAACTGAAAGAAAGTAGTTTTGCTATGACCCAGTCTTTTCCTGTAAAACCAACTCTCCCCTGAAAACTCAGTCTACCTAAAGTACCTTAGTTTACTTTCACGTTTTAACTATTAAATTGAAGAACACAAATACCAGCATTTAAAGGTGGTTACTTGTGATGTACATAATGCTTTGCGCTTGAAATACTAAGATACTACAGAAAAACTTTTCACCCTTCACTAAGCAGTAAACCTCTTTCCCTTTCCCAGAAATAAAAGCTTTTTTCCAATTCAAAACGCATCCCAAGTCTAGCATATTCCACTCTTCCATATGGATAAATTGACCCAAGTATTAAAGTAGAGGATCTTGAAGATTTTTATCCTATCATATGCTATACTTCATCCCAATACACTCCCCTACAAAGGTGACAATGATTCTTATCTTGCTTGACTCACTGAATATTGACTCCTCTAGTTGTTCATGTGTGGCTGTTTCAAGTTGCATTTTACTCCAGCAGAGGCAGAACCAAGTTCCAACTACTATTTATTTATTCTCTCCATGGCTACTATCAGGTTTGATGGTTACTAAAGCAGTGCTTCTCTGCTTGGTCTTGCAAGATCAACACAGGTATGAAAGAATATTCAGAATTCAAAGAGATCTCAGCATTACAACCAAGCATCTTAATCTGCTTCCTTAAGAATTCTTAAGTTCAATACTTTTATTTAAGCTTCCAATTCTCTCTGGAGACAGTATGTCTGGTTAATGTGAATTTTTTTTATTTTATTTTAAAATTGAACAAAAGGTGACTGAAGATCCCACAAAATGAACATTAACAAGACTTAATCGCACATGTACTTCCAGACTGGGGCAGCAAGAAGCACACCAGAGACCAGCAAGTGGGTGTGGTTTGGGGACAGGGATAAGTGTGGTGTAGGGGAAGAGAAGCATGCTCTAAACTATCTCTTGTGTCTTATAAAATGCCATCTTTTGTGTTGATGCAGGAAGTGGAATAATGCACCCCTGTGTAGCACATAGCTACATTTAGCTGAGTCATTACCTTGATAAGAATTCAAATTACTCATCTACACTAGTTAATATGATACAAACACAAACTAATGTCTCCATTTCAGCAGCGTAAACTGACAGCAAATAGCACTTAAACACAAGGTTTTCTGGATTTAGTTACACATATTAATCCAGATTATGTCTTCAAACTGGGCAATTGTAAAAGCAGGATCAGCTGATCAAATCCGTGCACTAAATTCCATTTTAAAAGTATACAATTTCCACATGGATTTGAATCCATCTGAAGCATACATGTTCCTGTGGGCAGATGTAGGACAGTAATCAAAGCCTAATGCATAGACTTCTGTTGTAAAACTGTAAGAAAATACTGGAGTCCTCCGCATCTCTACACAACAGCAGCATAATGTTTATTCATGCAATATTTTTTGAAATAGGTTTTTGAGGGACATACCTGATCAAATTGCATTATTTCACCACATTAGTGTTAAACAGTAGATAAAACTGTAAGAAAAAGTCTCACTTGAGCACATACCTGAGCATATGCACTCTGGGTCACCTTTTTCAAGTCATCTTGGGCACCAGTTGTAATTCTTCCAAAGAAGATTTGCTCAGATACACGTCCTCCCAGAGTCATGCACATTCTGTCAAGTAGCTGCTCTTTGGTATAAAGATACTGTTCTTTGGGTAAATACTGAGCATAACCCAGTCCTTTACCACGTGGGATAATAGATACCTGCAATCAAAATCAAGAATGCTAGAACTACATACATAGTGTTAAAAACCATAAAAATTAAGTCAAACTGAAGAATGCTTTAACATGGAAACGATGTCTGAATTAAACCTCAAGGGTGAGTGTGGTATAGATTGCCATTTACAGTTTTCCCTCATTGTGATTTATCCTTAAAAGCCCTGGCTAGCTCTAAATTGATATAATAACTACTAGGATATCTGGAAAAGAAAGGTAAGACCACATACCTTTTCCCAAGACTGTATGGTATTTTCTAAGTTTTCTAATGAAAACCCACAATTTTCAGAGTTATATATTAGGGGCTTAAAGTATTCTGTAACAGACAGAGAGAGCATTTCTCCATCTCTAGCATTCTGAACAGTTGGGAGGAGTTTCTGCATTTATTAATGCCCTTCCAGCAGTAAATTGCACAAGAGTAATTTTAAGCTTGAAAGTCACACAAGATTATGAACACAGCCAAGCAAAATTACGAATGTTAAAGCAAGTTTGGGAGATCGGGGTGCTTTTTTCTTTATCTTCAGCTTGTCACGCTGTGCATCCAAAAAGCAAACTGAAACTAAAATTGCCCTCTATATAATGATTTTTATAGTTATATTCCTGAAGAGACATCTACCTGCATAACCTGATAAGATTAACTTAAGCCATTGATCTGTACTAAAAGCCTCAGGGAAAAAGCTATCAAGGCAAGCAGACTCAATAGGAAGATCCTTTCCAAGAACATTTATACTACAAACCCTTTAACAGTTAACTCGAAACAATTAAGAAAGCTAGAAGTGAACCAAGAAAGCACTTTAAAGTTTATATGCTTACAGTACCTTTTGCGAGATTACATATTTTAACACACTCTCAACATTCAGGGAGAGGAAAAAAAAAAAGAGAAAAGATGCTCTCCATGTTACTGTTAAATCACTAGTTCAAATTTGTTTTCTTTACCTTTAAGAGTGGGTCAGCATGTTCCAAAAACCATCCTGCAACTGCATGCCCTGCCTCGTGATACGCTACTGTCTTTTTCTCCTCTGGTTGCAGTACTTGAGTTTTCTTTTCCAAACCTTTATAAAATAAATTTGATTATTACTAGTTTCAGACATACCTTTCTCCACTGAAATCCCTTACCTCATTGAGAAAGATGGTGAGCAATACTTAAGATGCCATGTATACATCTACTGAAAAAGTTTAAAAAAAGAATCAACCCAAAACTTGCAAGTTTTAGAAATCTGTATATTCCAGGTTTTACTGTAACCTTGTCCTTGATTAGATTTTCTGGTTTTAGAGTATAAGCTCTTAAGAATATTCAAACAACAAAACAAAACATTTGCACTTTAAAAAAATAAAATAGTGTTCTAGACTATTTCAGGCTAACAGCAGTTAGAAGCATTGCTAAATCCAAACAGCTATTCCTCTTGCCATTTAGAAGAAATCAGAAAAGCATCCTGATGCAATTTCTTTCTGTACCCCTTTCTCCATTACAGAAGTCAGAAACATAAACAGGATATCACTTTTCTAAGTCTAGGCTGTCTTTAGGACAGAAAAGAAAAATACAGCCTTGAAGAACAGGAGAAAGACTCCAAGTATGGAGAATTTTTTTTATATATATATATATATATGTATACACACACATATATATGAAAAGGAAGTTGCTCGACATATTAAAAGTTTTGAGAAACAATTGACGTGATTTACCTACCTCCAATAACTCTTTCAATTGCTTGCTCAAAATGCTTTTGGTTTATAGCATCTGAGAGATGCCTTGCAGCAATTAAAGCAGCTTCATTACAAACATTAGCAATATCAGCACCTAAAAGCAGACAAGGCATGAATTACTGACAATTTTCAACAATTTTCTCTCAGTCTAGCTTGACGATAGCCTTCGTATTACTTTTCTGCAATTCTTACAGAGTTGAAAATTAAGAGTAATGTGCTCTAAAATAATTTATTAGACATAGCATAATTCTTTAATAGATATTCAAATACACATACTACGGTTACAGGCTTTAGGATTTTTCTCAGGTAGACAGCTACCAAACAGCTTGTTACCAGTGAAGTACTTGTTTGATATATCCTACTAAGTTTTCTGTCTGCAACAGACTATATTTAAACTAGTACATATTTAGCAAAAATAGCAGATTTCCTATATATGGGTCCAGTATAGCTCAGACCTTGATGTATCTCTAGAGGATATCCTTTGACATTACTGGTTTCAAGCCACCCACTTCTTATTAGCATTATTTGTAGCAATGATACTGAGATAACTTAGTTTAGACATCATCACTGTAGGTGCCAGAAGCATTGACAATCAGACCTCAGAAAACCAGTTTTATATAGACCACGAAAGCCGTGAGGAATTCAACTGCTGGGATTTTGAAAGGATTAAATTACAAGCCAGTAAGCAAAGTTCTCACATCCGTTCCTAATTCAACACATGGTTACAGTACATTTTCCAGGGAGAAGTTTTTACATGCGGAAACAGAAATCCCACTCCAGAATATGCACATAAAACCCAGGTCTTCTCTAGTAGTGTTCAAAGAACGCAACAAATGCATTAAAAGGAAGAATACACAAACAAGTGATAGCAATCAAAACTCTCTGGATTGCTTTTGCTGACAACAGAAAAAAACTGCCTGGTATGTCATCCTGATTGAGGCAGACAAAACTTAGAGATATCTCCTACTTGCTTAAACAGGCTAAGAGAATTTCATGCTGTACCAGTAAATACAATAAAATCAAGTAGGAGTGCCATCCAGAACATCAAGTGCAAGAAAACCAGAAGTAGTAGGGAAATAAAATATCTACATCTTATATAGTAAATGGAGAAGAACAGTAGCGTTAGGAATCACTTACCAGAAAAACCAGGTGTTAGTGATGCAAGTTTTCTTGCTAGGTTATCTTTATTTAAGACAGTGTCTAATTTCAGAGGTCTAAGGTGAACTTTGAAAATAGATGCTCTTCCTTTTATATCTGGGGGTCCTTTAAAATGAAAGTAGTATGCTTTTACTTTTCACACACATATGTATATATATACACACACATCTATTTTAATTGAATGTCTGCAAAGAAGTTACATATGTAAATATCTGCAGTAACCTCAGTGGTATTCTACAAATGCAGAAGTATACAGCGATGCAGATAAAACTTACCTATGTAAATCTGCCTGTCAAAGCGTCCTGGTCTCATTAGAGCAGGGTCTAAAATATCTGGTCTGTTAGTACCTGCCAAAATGACTACATTTGTGGTTGTATTAAAACCTGTTGAAAAAAATGTAATAAAGAAAAATCTGTGTAAACAATTTCCATGAAAAAATAAAATAGAAATAAAAAACCTGTCCACTTTACAGGGCCACATAAGAAATGACAGTTCAAACAAATGGTCTTAAAGCTGAAAATACTTCCATTTATTAGAGCATTGTCCAGCTTTTCATAACAAGCAAAAAAATGGCTTTGGGCTCTGCTTTGTGAAGTACTATATCAAATCCTGCTTTATCTTCAAAACGCAATAATAGATTAACTGCTCAGGAAATTGCAGAACCAGCATGGCCAGCTCTATTTTTTACAGACAGACTAGTCTCATGCAAAGAATTTTTTTGGCCTATCCAACTATGA
The DNA here is from genome assembly GCF_023638135.1 of Falco biarmicus. Lineage (NCBI taxonomy): Eukaryota > Metazoa > Chordata > Aves > Falconiformes > Falconidae > Falco > Falco biarmicus. The sequence continues at coordinate 62,531,567 of NC_079290.1, forward strand.
CAGTTATCAGACACAGAACGATTGTTCTTTTTTCTGAATAAATTTTAGCAAAACACCAAGCTGCAACAAAATGAGTCACCATTCTTCATTTTAGAAAGCAAAGAAACAAAATCAATTTATGTTTAAGCTAGAAACCATATCTTAGACATGGAAAACTTACCATCCATTTCTACTAAAAGCTGATTAAGTGTGTTCTCTTGTTCACTTTGTCCTCCAAAGTTGCCCCTTCCTCTCTTCCTTCCTACTGCGTCTATTTCATCAATGAAGAGAATGCACGGGGCATTTTTACGAGCAAGGGCAAATAAGTCTCTCACCTTAACAGGAGAAAAAGAGTATGTATCAGATCGGTTTGCAATTGTTCAGGTTGGTAAGTGGGTAGGAGAGGGAAGAGGTGCATCAGTAACACTATCACTATAATTGAGTATGGTGGTTAATCGGTGTTCCAAAGCCTCCAGCCAGCTCTCAAGGCAATGGTAAGTTACACTGTAGCTGCTGCTCAGCAAGAATCACAAGTGCAGAGGCCCATCGGCTCACAAATCCTTTCAAGCCATAAATTAAGAAGAACATTAAACAACAGCTTTAAGAAGTATTTCAGTTATTCAGGAAAAGTGGTTATATCTTCAAGTTCAGAGCCTCCAAACTTCAAAGATTTAAAGCAAGATTTCTCTTTTAAGCTTTTCTTTAATGCACAGTATTACAAGCAGAACTGGAATGTGAACTGGCATGCTACCACAGTCGCTCTTCATACCAAGGAAATACAAATCTGTTTTCTGCAGTTAGAACAGGGTGATATAGCAGCTACAGTGAGCTTAACACCTACTTACAAGTGCTTACCATTGAACAGTATGCTGTTATAAATATTGACCCTTAGCCACCCTGTCTCTCCATTACACAGGCTAGGAAAACTGAATTCACTTCAGATATTTATTCAGAAGTTAAATTAACTTCTATAATTGTGGGAAAAAATGGCCAAGACATGAGCAAACACTTGAAAATGTTTTTAGGCTTTCAGATTTTAAGTAAGATACTACCTATTAAATTCTACTACAGAAGTTATAGCACGATGTGATTGCCTTTAAGATGCAACATTACAATGTTACCCTGCTTGCAAATATATCAGAAGGACCTCATTAAAACCAGTTCAGTGAGCTAACAGATCTCCAACTGAGGAATCTTAACTGGAGCAAACAGGAAGTGAAACATTATGGAAGAATTTCGACCCAAGTGAGAATCATATGCAGCTCAGAGCTTTAATTTGTACGTTAGAGATGGAAACAGAGAAGGCTTCTCTGATGACAATGTATACAGCAGCTGTGAAGAGATGCAAACTTCAGACAGTACACTACTACAGTCACTCTGATTTGTGTGCCGAGACTAAAGCATTAACATACATAAGTGTGTCAGATGTTTAAAGTGAACTATCTTTTGACCAGAAAGAGACAGAGATCCAGAAATAAACTATTTTTCAGAAGGAACAGAACTAAAAATTACTGTAATGCATATACACTAAAAAACACACCAAAGGAACCAAGGCTATGTAAGCAGTTTTAATTCTAGCACATCCCAATTTACAAATAATCTCTTTAGCATCATTAACGACTATCTTATTTACTAAATTCACAGGAAATGAAACTAATGCACTCATGTTTTCTACAGGCATCAGAAATTGACTGTGCTGAAACTTCGATTCATAGCCAAAGCAGCAACTGTTATGTCAACAGATTTCACTGGGTAGTAAAAGCTGCTAATCATCTACATAGAGCAGTAGGAAAAGGTTAAGTCACTTTGCTATGGGGCATTTCAGGTATGCACTGACAACTAACAACAATGTAGTTCGTGTACCATTATTATTTCAGGGTATATAACACTTTCCCAGAGGATCGGATGAGTTTTGTTTCTTACCCTTTCTCAGTAAAGTCCCTCCTACACTGCATGCTCCCTTTTTCAACTCCCACTGATCGTACATGCATGACCACCATCTCCACACCCTCTGGCTTACAAACAGTCACTTTTTTCAGTCACCATCCCTGGTTTTTTTTACCCTGTTACCCATTTCTGCATCTATTTCCCCACTCTCCATCTATACGCTCTCCCCTCCATAGCTGCTCCTTTTGCCAACTTCCTTACACATTTCCTGTCTCCCCCTGCATCCTCATTGAAGCCTCCACTCTCAACCAGCTTCTGCATTTAACATTCTGAACAGCTTCTGTTATTTTCTCAGTTCCAAGCCCTGTGCCTACCTGCGTGTCCCACACCCCCCTTCCCTTTTGTCTTTTCAGAAGACCCAAAATTACCTGGCTTCACTTATCTTTTCCTACCTATATTACTGGAAATCCCATAAAAGACCATCAGAAAGATGATGACTTAGGCTTGCAAGAGGCATATGCACACACAGCTATGAAACTAAGGACCAAGTCTTGGAAAGTTTATATGACAACCTCTAACAAATTCAGAAACTGCTGTTTTTCAGGGCTTTAAAGAACTCCAGTCAAAATTAGTTTTCCTGTGAATTTTCACAGGACATAAACCCACATGTGTATCTGGGAAAAGCCATTCCCTGTGAAATTTCAAATCCAAATTGAGACACTGAAGCATTTCCATTTCATGCTAGCGGAATTAGTTTTTAAACAGAAGTAAAAATGACAGTACACTTCATTAAGTCTGTTCACAGCATCTGTTGCAAACAAATCTTCAGTTTTCCAAAACCGTGTCACCTTGCAGTAGACTTTTTAAGGCTTAATACAAGATGGTTGGAGTTTGGGAAAGGTATGAGCTGGTGGAAATGGCATAGAAGTTTGGACATTATGAAGAACATTTTTTGTTACCTGCCTTGTCTGTAAAATACTATCAATAACTTGTTTATACCACTTAGTATGTTTTTAATGAGCTATTTTCAGAGAGTTAGTGCAGAAAAGCACAAAAATAATGTCAGACATATTTAGTTATTTAAATCATCTGATCTAAAAAAAAAAAAAAAGAAAATCAATTAGTTCCATGACCCTTGGAAGCCTATTTCAACCACAAATTTGAGTGTCCTAGACAACTATTTATGTCTAAGACTCAAACTACAAAAAGAATAAAAGTTCTTCAAAGAAATAGGAATGGTTTAGAGCAGGAGACTTTTCCATGCCAGTAGTCAAATAAGCTACGTATTTCTGACCCAGCTAGTAAATGTACTTCAGAGAAAAGCTTGGAGAGCTCTGTTCTGTTTACTTAAGTTCCTGCAAAGAGGTGAACCCTTAGGGTCCCAATGGCCTGCAACCAGATACTGAACTACATTAGTTCTTTTTATGAAAGGTGCATCTATGATTCTTGAGTTTAGACATGTTTCTGGCATCACTTGTAAGTAATCTGCATAGATGAAAGAACTTCAGCTGTAATCAAACTGTTTGCCTCCCAACACTGACAAATGTCCTTTCAACAACCAACACCGAAACAACAAAAGCAAGGCCAAAAACTTACTCGAGCTGGACCCACACCAACAAACATCTCTAAGAACTCTGAGCCGTTGACTGTAATAAATGGTACATTAGCTTCTCCAGCTGTAGCTTTAGCTAGAAGTGTTTTCCCAGTACCTGGAGGACCTGTCAGAATTGCACCCTGCAAGAGAAACAAGTGTATTTTCCTCATGAAGAAAACGTAATATAAGCCTATGAAATATCTTGCTTAAAAGATCTACATGTTATGATGTTGAGCCCACTGGCTCTTCCTCCACCACAGCCAAAATCGTGCAAGGAAAACTGAAGATTAATCTCTTATTTAAACCAGAAAAAGGGGAAAAAAAAATAGATACAACATTGCCATGCTGTCTTAGATTTATAGGAATAGTGTTTTCTCTGACTGACACAAAAAAAAAAAAAAGGTGTCACCTGGTGGGCTCCCACAACAGCACTGCCAAAAGGCAATTTTGTCACAATTAAATGTAAGAACAATGGTACACGTGCACACTACATATGATTTCTGACCCATGTGAACAGATCAAGTATTCCACAAGGCAACTGGCACCACAGTTACACTGTTGACACTTAATGCCTTTTTTTTTTTTCCTGACGGTCAGAAGAAAGCAGCTGGAAAGCATTGCACGTGTAAAGATTCCTAGCACAATTTAGAATACTAAGGTCTACCAAAAGAATAAATACTTTACGTGCTAAGTCATCATTCCCTTACCTTTGGAATTTTTGCTCCCAGATCCTCATATTGCTTGGGATTTTTCAGAAAATTAACAAACTCCATTATCTCTAATTTGGCCTCCTCACAGCCAGCTACATCTTTGAATTTAACATCTATTTCATCCTTAAGGACTTTGGCTGTAGTTTCACCCACACTGAAAAGTCCACCCATTCCACGCCCTGCTCGACCTAAGCCTGCAGGACCTCTTCTTAATGTGTACAGTAAAGAACCAATAATCAGGATTGTAGGCAGCAAACTCAGGAGAAACGATCTGTGGGGAAAAACCAAACAAAGCAGAAAACCACATATATTACAGGAATCCACTACTGCACATGTATAAAATGTTGGTTCCATCATAAGTGAACACACTGATGACTAACTCTATTAACTTGTAATGTTGTCATGGTTTAACATTAATGACCCTAAACCCAAAACACAGCACTATACCAGCTACTAGGAAGAAAATTAACTATATCCCAGCTGAAACCAGGACAAATGTTTACATCAAGTAACGTATCACATCAAGTGGCAATTATTCGTTTTACAGAGGAAAACTGCGTTACCTAGTATACAGAAGTAGCTCATTTCCCGTGCCCTTCACAGTCCATAGGACTAGTTATGCAAATGGTTATATTCCCCAAATGAGTTGCATTAGGAAGCATATAATTGATGTATCTACAACTTCAAGCAGAATTTTCTCTCCAAAAATACATACTCACTCTTCTTCCTTTAGGTCTTTAAATTTTTACATTTTCTTCTTTCATTGTCTTTATTTACCTTCCCCAAGGCTACAGAATGGGTTTTTTGTTGTTTTCCAGCTTTCTAGCACAGCTCTGTACAAGCCAAGAACACTAGTAGTAATGCAGTCCTCATTATCATAGCATCTCAGCACAGCTCAGGAAAATCTGTGCCAAGACCTTCAGGGAACAAACAGCTCACAAGAGGTTCTGTCAGCACTCAGCAAAAACAAAATGCTGAAAAGAAGCACTACTGTAAGCAAGCACAGGATTTCCAGGCTTTACTGATATTCTGCACATCTGGAATGAAGGTAAAAAGGATTTTCCCCTATCCTGCTGCTACTCTCTTCTGCTTCCTGTGGCATTTCTTGGGCAGAGCAAGAAGTTACAGGCAACATATTATATGAAGAACAGACACTGAGGAGGAAAAGGCCAGAGACTGGTCAGAAATGGGTTCAGCAAGTAAGAGATTTGCACGAGGTTCAAGGTGGCATAGGAACTAACATACTTTCCCCACTCTGTTGTGAGAAGCCTCAGGCTGACATGCAGCCTCTTCGCACAAGCATCGTGTTGCCCTGTCCTCTAATTTTTTTCCCCAAATTTGTTTAAACAAGGGCTCAGCAGGTTTATTGACAGACCATCCTTAAAAGCATGCCCTGTTAGACAGAAACAGAGAATCAAGGCAGAGAGTTTGTAGAAGAACAGGGAACAGAAAACCTCTATCTCAAGTTGCAGGATGGTCCAGAGTTAAGGCTACTTCTTCCTGCTGCCACCAAAAAACCCAGGCAGCAGCAGCTTGGAAAAAAGACATGGCAGAAAAACAAAACTTTCCCCTCCATCCCCAAAAACTGAAACACATACCACAGTATCAAGAATGAAAACACAAGAGAGGCAGCCAATTAACCTTTTTCATTAGTTATACGAACTACTACACCCAAAGCTGAATTTTCTGATGGTAGAAAAACCTATTTCACAGACACCCAGCAGAAGTAGTTTTACAACTGCTTACTTGGATGAAGAAATCTGTTCTTGGGATACAAGATTACATCTGCCTTCTAAGCCATTTGGAAAACGACATCGGAGAAGCATTTCTACTGTCCTCTAGAATCCAGGTCAATAAATCTCAGCTACAAAAGACTACTACAAAGAACACAAATCTAGAACTGTAGCCATTATTCTCTACTAGAGAAGCAACAAAGCCATAAATCCAACATCAGTACTATTTTTCTTAGCCAATTAGAGATTAAAAGCATGATGCATCTTTAGTTCCTGCTAACAGGCAGGATAGTGTGATTTATTTAACCACCAATTTTTTGCCTTTTTGCAAGGCCACAGAATTTGACTTCTGCTGAATTTATGGGCAGAAATTAGTGCCTGTTACATCTCAGTCAACATACTGTAGTTCTATGACACATTTTGTTTGTTCAGAAGTCTGCATGAGTGCCATCCCTGGAACTCTACTACTGTCTGGCTGACTCCTGCTCTAGTACAAGTCACTTGGAGGAAGGGCTTAAATGAAGGAAGGACTAACTTGTAAACAAACATTTATGTAATAACCAGCTATATTTAGGGCAAGAGGATATGGATTTCTACACAGAGCGAGTACAGAACAGCTCCTGTTACAGTTACATTCAAAAACAAAGCCAAGATGATTGTTATTCTGATAATGCTGCCACCTAGTGAAGCATAAGGTGCATGTATTACAAGTCTATTTTCCTACTGTAGACATTTTTTAACAGACTTTTTTTAAAGCAACTTCTTACCCATCACTCTCTGTTGAGTAGACTACAGGCAATCTGTTCTCCACTTCTATTCCCAGATCCTGCTGCACAGATTCAAGATTCCGTTCAAAAGTGTCCACACTACCAATATTAAACCAGACGTACTGCTATAAAAAAAAAGCAGAGATCACCACAAAGTGCCCTATCTTATTGCAGCTTCATTACAAGCCAACTTCTAACACATACACAAGCAATTCTCAGAATAGATTCGGACCACGTTTAAGTTGTCTTGTAAATGTGTAACTGATGTAAGATGCACACAATAAATGTAAGGCCTACCAACCTGAACACACTATCTGTCATTGCTTCTACAGAGACCATACACCAAATAGTTTTGGAGCACTTTAAACAGCTTGAAACCCTGGCATTTTCTCCAGGAACAAACAGAAGGGGAGTAGGTAAACACATCTTTAGAAGGACACCATGCAGTCAGAATAATACAGGCCACTGAACAAGCAAACACAGCAGCCATACAACTTACTGTTTTACTTGAAGATCTCAGCTTTTCTGATTAAGGCTATTCTTGACTTTTGGAGTCCATGTTAGCTTTAAAGTTAGCTGTCTTCACAAAAGACAGCATGAACTTATATCATACACCACAAAAAAATCCAGACATTACTTTAAATCCAGACATTACTTTCAAACGGTGCTAAGATTCAGTTTTTCAAAAACATCTCCCCTTTTGCACCATGACCTGCCCCTACTTACCCTAACATTGAAAAACGAAAAAAACATAAGTAGTCCTAAGTATTAGCTGATTGAGAAACTATGGCAACTAGTGGTATGTGGGCTAAAGAGTAGGTGTATAAATAAGTCACACTGAAGCCCACTGATGAAGTAATTGCTGCAGATTTCACTGTACCCCAGAGGGACTTGCAGACCTTGTTTCAGAAAGTCAGCTAAAAAAAAAAAAACAAACCACCAAAAAAAACGAAAACACCACTCCACCACCTAGGAAGTGGTAACCTGGTAAAGTTTCTCTAATGCTTCTCCTAGATTTTCCACATATAAGTTTTGGGGTGGTTTTTTTTGTTGTTGTTGTTTGGGTGAGCTTTTTTGGTGGTTGTTGTTTTATGGGTTTTGTTTGTTTTTTAAAATAGGTCCCTGCCACTGAGTATTATTCTTTGGAGAGCTTTCACTTGCATCTGTTTGTTCCTCACTGTGCTGCTAGAAAAGTAACTCCCTGAAATAAGTACTTTTCTCAAGAATTAGAGCTCTCAGCTTGGTTTTAGAGACTACAGTATCAAAAAGAGACAAATTTAAACATTTATCTTGATTTTCTCAAATAACTGGCTAAAAGCAGTCTGGAAGAGAAAAGATCCAAAAGTATGTACAGTTAACTCTTGGGTTTTCTTGAGTAGCTGGAAAACAGGAGTTAAAAATACAGGACCTTCAGTAATTTCTCACTCTTCCTGTTTGCCTATCTGTATTAAGAGCATAGTGCTGGAAACAAACTACTTGCCATAGTTTAAAGATATCTGTGGCAAAACAATTGGTACAGAAAAGTGAAAACCACACAATACAGGATAATATAACAGTAAGATTTTTGCTACATACCAAAGTTTTATGCATCAAACCTTACTTATAAAAAGATTGCTTTGCTGTTTCTAATGTCTCACATGTATGTATTAGAAGTGTTTACCCATTCATGAGGGGATTTTCCTGAAACAAAGATCACTCTAACAAAGCGCTTGTTCACCACTTCAAGTCTGTCCACCTGTAGGAGGAAAGAACAAAATTTGTGATGCGTTAAGAGTATAGTCACTGCACTTTTGTCACAGCCAAGAGCTACATATACCAAATACAAACCTACTCTGTTTTCCAGTAAGGAGAATAAGAATAATGTTGTAGATCAGGATGGTTCCACAATCTACAGTTTGACATTAGGAATGGCATGAGGCATCATGTATGTAATCAGTAAGCAAGGAATATTGGCACATTAGAATTTAGATTGAAAGGATAACCTCATACCCTTCAAGAAAAAACCCAGTGCACACCTCAGCTCAAATCACAGGTACAGTGAAATAGTTAAACAATACTCAACTATTTCAATGGTCAAACACCAAAAGCAACAGATCACATCTCTTCAAACTCTTATTGCAGCTTCCAAAACAGACCAAAGTGAACAAAATGAGGAAAATCTTAACTGTTCTTACAATTGTTTTCCCAAATATAAAAGACTTCCTGTGCTACCACATAAAACACAGTAACATCAATTAGATAAAGAAGAATTTAGTTGAGGTAACAGATACCATGTAAACTAAAATCAAGACTTGAGCTGCAGGATTGCAGATACATACTATTAAGTTTTTGGGGTATTTTTGATAGAAGTCTCCTCAAATGGTTAGTTTCTTGAATTTGACTGGGTCTCTTCAGAAGAGAACTAGAGTTTCTTTCCATTTTTTCTTCTTTCCATAAAATAACTTGTTTCAGTGTCTTTAAATAAACTACCTATGGCTCTACAAGTTGGGCCCGAGTTGTACACAGGCTTGGTAAGGTTGTTTCCCTGAACTCATTACATGTGGCCATTTCTGACATAATTGCTGCACACCATGAGCTAAGAAGCAACCATAGATCTAGCCTGACTTCATGCAAAACTACCTGAACATCTCTGTTTTGAAAAGCACCTCACTCCAGTAACGCTCCCCATTAACTGGCCACCACCACAGCAACCAACACCATTTGATAGCTACATATTTAGCTTATCTGAATATCCAGAATACATATTACAAAGACCCAAGAGACTTGGTTTTGTGCAACAACCCACTTTCATAATGCCTTTCTGCAACAAGACTTCAGGCTTTGTTCACTGTAACAGCTAAACTAACCTTTTGACTGAGTTAGTGTCTTACTGCTTCACAACAAATATAACCAGTAAGGTTTTTTCACACTATGTATGCATAACTGTCAATTAAGAACAGGACTGTAAGACACAGTCTAGGCAAAAGCGGAAAAGCATACGGAGCAGCTCTGCATAGATCCACAAGACAAAGAAAGGTAAGAAACAACCCATTTAAGTAGCAGAGGGGTGGGAAGCATGCTGTTAACACAAAATCCCAGGTCTGAAACCCAAAGGAGGAAGCAAGCCGATGTTTTCCTAACCTGCAGGCAAGACTATGAACAGGGAGGTAACAGAGCCAAGAACTAGTGGCTCCTGAAGTGGAAGAGGCCTGTGTAAGACACTTGGATCTCCTGAACTTCAGGGCATCACCAACCTATTACTCCAAGTCTGGGAAGCTGCCAAGTTCTACAGAGAGATAGGACATCAGTGATAAAATTGATTGCTCCAGTAGTGGCTCCAGGTAAGGAGAACAGAAGAAGAGGAGAAAACATTTAAAGGAGGCTATTTTAAAACACAGTTATGTCAATTTACTGTCCTTGAAGGAATTCTTCCATTCCCCAACCCCACATTTCTGTTCACACTGCTGCTCCTCAGATTTGCTGAGGAACTCATTTAAGGCATGAAACATGCAGAAAACTTTATCATCTTCTTCAGGGGGGTGGGGTCATGGAAGTACTTAAAGTTAGGTCTAAGTTTCTTCTAAAGGCAGCTGGCATGCCTGCTTAAATCATTAGGTCAGCTTACCTGTACTATAAAACCATATCCTGAAAAACTGTGGTTACACTGTCCCTTCAAACATCTACACGAGCTATACAAAAAGAAGCTCCATCCTGAGCTGCTTGTTCCGTTTCATCTCTTGAAATGACATAAATCTTCACACAGCCACCCAGAACATTAGATCAAGGAACTGATTAAGATGAAGCAAATCCCTTTCTCCTTCAAAAGTTACTCAAGCCAGTTCTCACTCCACAGATACACGAATACAAGCATAAGCAGGGAGGCAGAAACAAGCGTCTTCAGTGCACTGATTTTTCATTTTGATTCCCCTCACTACTCACCACTCCTTTAGAAAGGTAGTTATTGACAAAGTCTTTCCAGGTGATTTCTCTCCCAGGGACCCTGAAGAAGAAGTAATATACCACCATTGTCCAGAAAAAAGAACTTCCCACTACATACATCCGAAACTCCCTGACATCCCATGGAATGTCACCCTAGGAAATGGAGGGGGGAAAAAAAAAAATAGTTTTAGATTATGTAACACAGTAAACATAGAACAGGTTCTAGCATATATTTCTGGATTCTATTCCCTGCCTTCAAGGTTAAAACATGTCAAATGAAGCAGTATTTTGTTGTATGAACATGCTTCAGTAATTTCAGATGTAACTGAGGAATTACAGCATTAATAGAAAATATTCAAGTGTTTCACAAGTAAGAATTGAAGAGTTTTGATCTATGAACTTTTTTTAAAAAGTTTTGCTATCTGTTATATGAGCTTTCTCCCTTCATTCCAAAACAATTTTCACTGCCCTCCAGCACTACATGCAAGACTGGCAAAAATAAAGGAAAAAACTAATAGGAAAAACCCAGGAAGAAGGAAAAAAATGCACACCAAGTAAACCCAGAAAAATATTCTTTCTATTCTTGAACTGCCAGGTGCTATCACCTTTGTGCTATAAGTAAATACAAATTTCAAAATGAAACTTACATAAGTATCCCATTAAGGTCAGAATGGCTAACAGTAAACTACATTTAACTAGCACTGTTGTCAGCAAGTTTTACAAATTGACATTCTGAAACAAAATACGAAGCCTTTAAAGGTCTGAGGTTCCACTATAAGAATACTAACTACTAGTAACCATATTCGTATAACTTAAAATGCCATTAATCTTCCTGAACCAGAGCTGAATGCCTCTGAAGGTACATAGAAAACAGTTGTTTATGAAAGGCACTGAGTTGGGAGCCACCTAGAGCCAGTTACTATGAAATACTAGGCACAGGAGGCTTAAAGGGCACTTAAGCAATCAGAACATAGCCCTAAAAAGCAAAAACCATGCAAGGTTACTTTATGGGGACAAGACAAGTCAGATGATCTTTTGAGGTCCCTTGCAACCTGGGCTGTTCTATGATTCTGTAACAGTTACTACCATAAAGAAACATATTTTAAAATCCACACCTTCTGTAATCTGGTCCACCAGTTAGTTTCTTCTTTCTTGCCACCTTTTTTTCCACCACCGCCACCTCCTCCGCTACTAGTCCCACTAGGCTGTCGGGCGCTAGCTTGCTTTGCTTCTAACAGAAATAAAACAAAAAACCCCAAAATCTTTGCATCTTACACCAATCTTATGCTAATTTTTATTAGATCTAAAATTAAAGATTTGTTCTGAAAAATGAACTCATTTGCAACGCTACAATAATTAAAAGATATGAGAAACTGCATTTTCCATAGAAAAACAGATATATAGCGCATTAACTGACAGAGACACAACTATCTCACGCAGGTATGACCAAAATAGAGTTAATTATGTAACAGATGATATTTGGGCATCAAGAACTGAAAAATGTCCCAAATATAAAGAGAATCCTGTTGTGGAGACCACGTGAAACTTATTTCTGCTGCATTGATCCAAGACACGCAAGATTATTCTAAGCATTTTATTGGGAGTTGGGAAGGTGGGATTGGTGGGGCTTTTTGTTGGTTAGGAGGTGTATGTGCACACACACACACACACACAGGTGTTTTGGGGGATGTGTGTGTTTTGGTTTTTTAAGAAATCCATAAGCTCTAAGTAACATTTCCTTCTCCCATAATTCACCCCTCCAGTCACACTATGGCACTCAAAGCTCAGGGTTTATCAATATCACAGGTTGCCATCCCTTCTTAATGTTCTAGAGACAAGCACAGCATAGCAACAGCCAACTACAGCTGAGGAGTTCATCTTAATCATTCTTCTATTCATCCAACTCACAAGATCCCTGCATGGTGTAGCATAATGTCATTTGTCAACATACTCAAGGGCAAGACAGAGCACAACACGAACGAACACTCCTTCCAACCCTGCCTCTTTCAAGAGCTTGGTAGTTTGGGTATCCAGGTGTGACACTAGATTTTATCATTCGAGACCTAGTGAAAGGAGAACGGCTGCTCCTATTACTGCTCTCATAAGAGACTCACAGGGATGCTGCCCCTCCTTCTCCTTGGATGATGTGTCATATAGATTTCTGATACAACAGAGTGGCTGTTATTTGCTAATAATTTCCGGATTCCCACCCCTCCCAGCACTGCCACTACTAACTCCTCTTTCAAGCAGCCGACTGACTCCATGGTTGATTCTGGCTGAAAAGTGCATTCTGGATCCTCAACTAGAATGACAGCTTGGTTATTCCACATAACAAAATGCATATTTTAGCTTGCTACAGGAAAAGCTGAGAACTATAAACAGAGAATTCCTGAATGCACGACTAATGTCAACCGATAAGAAATACTAAAACAAGAATTTAAGGACAGCATACCAACAGAAGCTCAAGAGAAAATGTTATTCCAGAAGACGCACATGATAGAAAGCAAAATAACAAAAAGCTATAAATTTGCAATTTTGAACTAAGCTGGTACAGAAACATCTTCCCTGAAAAACAAACCCACAATGTTATGCCAAAATCTAATTTAATGAATACACATTCCACAAAAGAGAACTGAAACCAAGCAGCTTTTTGTACCTTTTGTTTCTCCAGCTGTACTTTTAGTTCCATTAGCTTTCTTCCCATTGGGAAAATATTTTTCAAATCCTATTAAGAAAAAGTTAAAGAGCTCATAATTGTTTTTTAGTTTACAATTCTGTCGTTACACTTCAGTAGTCACAAACTGAACATATACAACAGCACAGCAGCTAGCAACACACAGACTGCAAAACTGGTTTTGCTGAAGAGCTCTACCAGGTTTCCATAAATAAATCTACTACTGTTGACAAGAAAATACCAAATGTATTTAATAACCTGAAGTAAAGGCATCCTTTAAACCAGAAAGACTTAGTTCAACAGAAAACTGCACTGCACAGCCTGAAGCTGAGCAAACCAGAGCCGTTCTTTAATAGTGCCTAAAGATCCCATAAATCAATGTTCCACTTCAATATTAATGGCTGGTTAGTACAACAACTTACATCCCCACAGACAACAGAGCTAAATGGCACACAATTGCAGTCCTCAGCAAGGAGTACACAGTCTGCTTCGCTTCACTGATCAAAGTTATAATCACCTTTGGGAGGCTGAGAGAAAAGCCTTCTGCAAGCTGCAATTACACTTGCCAAGACAGTACTTCTGTCAGTAGAAACGCCACTGGTAACTTTTTCACAGAGCTGAAAGATGAAAAACAAAGATAAGACAACATGAAGGTACCACAAAAATCTTCAGGCTCTCTCACTCCTGAACTGAAACAAGTTAGAAGTTACCTTACAGCAGGAACTTTACAACAGACTTCATAGTAACTGTTGTGGACCGGAGCATAACACAACAACGGAAAAGGAAGTCTCAATCAAATGAGTAATTTCTACAGTAAGGAAGTGTTTATTCTATTTGTCAAGAACAGAATTTCATTTTACATACCAACATAACATTCTTTATTAAAATAGAAAAATAAAGCAGGAAACACTACAAGCTATGAGCATTAAATACCTACGCACCGAACCTATGGGAAATATTTCATAATACCAGCTGAATGACACTTAAGTGCAACACTGTGATTGTATAAGCATGATCCACACAGTACTGAATTATGTTTTATTAAAGAACTGCAACTTTTTCCAAATAGTTAAGAACCTTTAACTTCTGAATATGAAAGGTCTGCTTGAATCCAAAAGAAAGTGATATAGCAGATAATGCTTACATCCAGCTAAGAAACCAACACAGAGGAGGAATGCCAGTTCAAAAAGGAGACCTAAACCCCTACATAGGTAGAGATCCAGTTAAAAAACACAAAGCCAAGTCTATCGAACCTTGTTCTAAGGCTAGTTGTTTACTTTTATTCGCCATTTAAATGCAATGAAGGAAATATAAATAAGATTAACCCTTAAGAAAACTCTTGGTATCGTACCTGAATATCTAAACACAGAGTAAACTGCAATTTTATTACAGAGAAATCAAACCCCCTTTCTTCAAGAAGGATGTACTTTAGATAAAATCCCAACTTATCCCCTTCCTAAGCTCTCCCAGTGCTTCTAAGAAAAAAAACAGAAAACCAAGATTTCCCCACTGACTGACTGACTCTCTGCCTCCATTCCCTTTTGCCTCATAGTGGCACTCCATCTCCTTCTGTTCATTTTGAGTAGAAGCTATTTACCTTACAAGCCAGATAAATAGTTAAAAAACTAAACCACCCCAAACAACTGAAAACCAGAAAACAACAGGCCCTGGAAACACAACTCCAGGTATCAATGCAAGACAGCAAACATGCATCTAGGACTGTTATCTGTGAAAGAAAGCTCAACGTTAGCATCTTGATAGCAATTTCGTTATAGTGGTTGTAGACAAAACCTATTTTTGCATATTACATAAACCTTTAGGATACTAGATTACATGCTAAGACTACCCTAGGAATGTTGACATATCAGTAACTGTATGCTAACTCTCCTGAAGCCTTCTGTCCGGGCTTCACCTTTCAGCCCTTATCAAATGATGAAATACATTAGACTTATTCTGAGCAAGCATCTAGTTCCACCTACTGGAACCAAGAAGAATACCAAAACATCCTTGCTTGCTTTTGCTATAGACCGAGCTGAGAATTATTAGGCTGCTCAATAAAGCCATTATTTTGTGCCACTGCATGTCTATGAGCAAAGCCTGATACTGAAAATCCAAGAATATATTTTACCAATCATGAAAAAGTATATGCAGTGCAGAATCTGGAGAGCAGTTAACCTGGAGAATAGCTACTAGGTCCAGTATGCTGACTTCCAACGCTAGCAACTGCATCTGTGCTCCTAGAAACAGCTTTTAAGATAAGTGGGATACATTTATGTGGGCAATAAAACAAGAAGAGCTTGCCATAGACCAACAACCCATCTGTAATTTAAATACAAACAGGTAATGAACGCTGCATCAACATATAAAGCTCAAAGACACATCCAGTAACACCGGCTTCTCTTTTACGTCACAGGTCTCCTAAACACCAAGAAGTTTGGGAGTTAGTTATTCAGCAAGCTCAGATTACCTTTTTTATTTTTAAAGGGCAAGCATATTGAAAAACCTTTGCTCCAACTGAAATAAAGCAACTGCTCACATTTAAAATAAAAGTTTAAGTAAGCCAAATCCAATTGCCTGGCTCAGCTAGACCAGCATGGGTTTATTACAGAACTAAGTTATAGTTTAATTGGGCTGGGGAAGGGCAGGGCAGAGAAGAACAGAGAGAAGGGTAAGCAGATAGAGCTTTGCGGCAGACCTGAATAACGCAACTGGTTTGTTGCTGGATTGTCTCTACAGATCCATGAATAAAGACAGTCACTTGTCAAGTTAACATGCAGAATGCTGAGTGTTTTCAAGTTGCTTTATGAGAAACAAGAACTGACTTCATGGCTCAATAAATCACCTGCCTGAGGCTGGGAGGTGTGCTTTTATGCTGCCGACAGATCTAGGTGAGTCAATCTACTGAAACACACAGCTTCTTTTCACCATAGCATTCCACAAATGCAAAAGTTATTAGAACCATACTACACTGATAACAACTGCTTGGGGTTAGTTTTTTTTATTTTTTGGACTCTAAGTCCCCAGCATGAAAACTGATCATATTGATCCCGATACAGGGCCTGTCCCTAGGTTAGCTGGCAATGGGAATGACACAGCAAGCTTTAGCACACCCACTGCCTAAGCAGAGGGAAAAGCAAACAAAGCACATTTTTGCTGGATGCTGGTTTAGGTTAGCTACCAAGAAACTCTGTCCAGCTTCTCTCTGTCAGAGATGAAAGAACTGTCACAGCACATAAAGCAAAAAACCTATCTAGTTCTTTATTTTTTTAGGCAAACCTTGTGACAGCTTCCTAAAAATCAAGACTTCTTTTTAAATACAAGTTCAGGATAAGCAAAGTACACAAAGGTCAGTTTTGCAGTTAAAGTAACACAGAAACTGTTACTACTCCAGAGTGTAGCATAAACCCAGGATCTGTAATACAGAGGAAGCATGTTCACCATGATTCCAATATTAAATATAACAGATGATTTTAAATAAGCAGAACTACTGACTTTACAAAAACTTTGTAACCATAATCCATTTTTAAGACCTGAGGCTACACAAGGCAAGAACAGAAAATCCACTTAATTGTGTAAGCAAAAGACCAAGAATGCATTAATTCCAGAAAGTTACAAGTTCACGGGTTTATCCATAAAGAAGTCCCAAACAAAATAAAATAAGAGGAAGCCAGAAGTCTTAATTATCTAGCACTCACGAAAATACTAAGTAAGAGCATGTTGGGGGTTGAAGACAGAAAGCCAATAAAGAAATCTAAATGCAAGTTACTCACATAGGTGTGTGTTTTTTTAAGAAAAAAATAGAGAGGCTTTTATGGAAGCAAAGGTCCTTGTTTTGCTTCCTATACACCCCCCCCCACGCTACAATGAATACAAAGTTCCCTTCATAATTCCTACATTCCATTTCAAATAAGACCTGCTTAAATTTTGACAGAAATGAGAATTAGCTTCATGACAGATTAGCAGTACTTCTGACCGTGCTTTAGTTATTGTTGTCATGATGTTCATCTCCGACCAAACAAACCTACAAATTAATCATTAAAAACAAAACACATGTTTATACTCAGGACTAAGTTACTAGCATTCTTAAAAAGTATTCATCTCACAATTATCACTATCCTAGTGATCACTGTCATACCTACAAAGGCGCAATTCTTCACCACAAAAACTACAGAAAAATGATGCAATTGAGAGGTGCAGGAATTAAACAATTCCCTTTCCCCAAGCAATAGCATACGTCTGTCACACCTCCGATATATTGGGGTTGACAACAAAGGTAATACACATCTCATCATACAGCTGACAGTCTAAACCAGGGGTCCTCAAACTAGAGCCCACGCGTGGGCTGAATATGGCCCCCGGTATTTACAGAACCCCGCCGGGGGTTGCGGGGGGAAACCAAGCAGCCGCAGATGGCTGCCTGCCACTTCATCCGTGTGCCGGCCCCCTGGTTAAAAAGTTTGAGGACCGCTGGTCTAAACCATTTAACTAAGAATGAATAACCAGCCGTCATGATTTATGAGTTAATACTAGAATATTAAGTTCATATCCATACCGCTAATGCACCGCGCAAGCCCAGAATCCAAACAACCGACCACTCGCCTTCCCTTTCTCGGCACGTTACCGTTGCGCTCACTGACAACCCAAACTCCCAAACCACTCGCTCAGGCCACAGCCCCGCCGCCGTCTGCGGCCGCCACGGCCGCCCTGCCCCGGCCGTCACCCTGGAAATGCAGCGGAGGTGCTTCTGAGCAACCGGCACCTGCAAACCGGCTGGGAACCCGGCAACACCGGAGGGGTGCTTCAGCGGCTATCGGGTGCCGCCACAGCCGAAGAAGCCCGCAGTGCCCGCGGGGCTCCCGCACGGCGCCCGGCTGCCGCGGCCAGCCCGGGAGGCGCCGCACTCGCGCCCATCCGCCGGCGCTCGCTCCCCGGGAGGGCGGGCACCCGTGGTGCCGCCTCCGCCGACGGGGATAAGAACGAGCCGGGGAAGGCCGCGGGGAGCAGCGAGGGGTCCTCGACCCCGGGCAGCGGGGCGCCTTCCCCCGGCCTGGAGCCACGGGCAGCGGCGGGGCGGCCCCGCGCGTCAGCACGGCAGCAGAGACCCTCCCTCGCCCCCCTCTCCCCGTGTCAGCGGCCAACCGCCGGGGGGGCGGCCGGCAGGGCCTACGCCCGGCTCCTCACCTGCGCCAGGCAGGGCCTCGCCCCCAGCAAGCCCCTTCCGCAGAGCAGCTGTTGCAGCAGGACCCCGGGGAGGCCCCGGCGCCGGCAGCTGCCCCGCGTCAGCAGCAGGTACCGGTGCGCCATGGCCCAAGCGGCAGCTTCGGCCCACCGCGTCCACTGCCCCGCGCCGCCGTCAGCCCACCCCCCCCTGCGACGTCTGACGTCATCACGCTGCTGCGTGCGCGTCCTCAACGCCCGAAGGACCCCTCCGAGCCCCGCCCCCTCCCGCAGGCCCTGCCCCGCGGCGGCGGCCCGCCCTCGCGCAGCTCCCTTCACTTCTCCTGGCCACGCCCCCCAGCGGCACGGCCGCGGCGGCACCGCGCTGAGGGGGCGGCCGGGACGGCGGCAGGCCGCGGCAGCCCGGTCGAGGCGTGCGGCAGGCGCGGCGCGACGCGATGCCGCTAAGGAGGGCGGGCATCCCCGCTGCCGGGCGGGCTGCGAGCCCGGGGAGCGCCTCTCCCCGCGGCTCCCCAGGGGGACGGGTCCTCCGCGGCGTTTCCGAATAACCCAGCGGTAACGTTCAGCAGAGCCTGGTGGGAAATAACTTGTCTCCTTTATTATTTTTCCCCCATACGTAACGATTTTATACCGAGATCTTCGCTACAAAATTTACTGTGTGCAGAGGCCTTCAGGGCAGCTAAGGCGTTCAGCGCCATCCCTTCACCCCCAGGCACAGCAGCGCGCCCTGCACCCAGTGTCCCGCCCTGGGCTGCCGGCGCCCTGAAAGCAGAACTCCAACGTAAGCAACGCGCAAAGCCGGCTGCTCGCTCCGTCTCCAGTAATACCGGAGCGGAGCGGCGCCCAGAACCGTTCGGAGCCGCCCGGGCAGGCCCGCAGCGAGCGCCTGGCCCGCCCGTGCCGCTGCGCCTGCGCGGTGCCGCCGTGCCACTGACGCGAGGAGGAGGGGGGAGCGGGGGGGGCGAGGCGGTGACGGAGCCGCGTGACGCCAGAGCGTGACGCAGGAGCCGGCTGGGCACGCCCAGCGCCGGCACGCGGAGCTCCGCCCCCCGTGGCTGCTCGCGCTCGCCGGCCGGCCGGCGTGTGGCTGTCAGGCGAGAACTGCCGCCGGCCGCCCGCCCGCCTTCCCGCCGGCCCTGAGGAGAGACCGAGGGCGGCCATGAAGATCTGGAGCTCGGAGCATGTGTTCGGGTGAGGGGCCGGGCTGAGGGGCGGCCGCGGAACGGCGGCGCGGCTCCTTCCACCGGCTGCGCGGGCGGGCCGCCGCTCCGGCGCCTGACGGGGTCGGGCCGGGCCGTGCGGGGAAGCCGGGCCCCGCCAGGAGGAAATAGGAAATAACCGCGGGCGCGGCCGGAGGAGGGAGGCTGGGAGCGGCGGGGGTTCCTGACCGGTTGTGCCGGCACGAAGCTTCGCCCGGCAGCCGGGGATTGGGCACCGGCTTCTGGCGGCCTTAACTCCCTCCGGCTCGGGGGGTGGGCGGGGGCCGGTCCCCGGCGGTGCGGCAGCGCTCCCCACGCTGCGGGGCCTTCATCACCTTGAGCTTCCCTGCGTGCTCGGACCCTTGCGAGGGTTTCTCCCACCTCCTGCCGCTTGCGGAGGGAAGTACCGTTCCCACCGGGCAGCGGCAGAGCTGGCCGGCGGCGTAACGGCTTGATAAAGGTGTAGGTATTTAGGGAAAAAGAACTTTTACGCTCTCAAAAAGCCCAAGAACCCAACCCAAACCCCACGGACGTGCTTGATGATACATTCCAAGGGCATGGACGACAGAGTGACTATGTGGCTTGCCTTAGCCGTGGCTTTCACAGAGACACCTCACAGGTAGCCATTAAGCAATAGCTGTTCTTACTGCCAGGCCTTTTCTGCGTTGAACGTATTTCGAACGTGGTTCTGGTCATCCAGTTCCACTTCTGTGTAGTGAGGGAACAACAGGTGAAAGTACCAACAGGTGTGTAACAGGCCATACCCGGGAGCCGACGTGGAAGACCCAGCAGTTCCAGCACAGCTCTTAAAATGCCCCCAATACTTCATCTGCTACCGGTCTCTTAAAAATCTTGAAACTGGAGAGTGCCAGGTGTGATATTTCCTAAAATATTTACAAAATATCCCAGTTTTTTCAATGCCATTTAAAATGTCTTTAATTAAATAACACAACTGAATTAATTATGCTGACATAGGTATTAGGTGTTCAACTTTGACATCCGTCTAGTATAAGTAAACAGTAGCTTCTGTTGTGAAATGGCAGGCAGAGGCTAGTAAAGGCTGCTTGTGTATGGCGTTACTTCTGAGTTTGAGAGGAGTATCTGTCATCTGGGAAACACAAAATCGATTTTTATTTGGCATTTTCTCATCAAGATCTGTATTGGAACGCCCCCATCCTACAGTGTAATGTGTGCAGGTGTGTACATAGTGCATTTCAGGGGTTAATAAAATATTGTGCCTTATCAAGTTTCTGAGTCTTAAAACCCCTCAAGGACACTTAACAGAAATTTGACATTTTAGTTTGTGTATCTTCTGCCGATTGTGATGTGTAGTCACTGAAGATAACAAGGAATGGTCTTCCAGCCTTCCTTCTGATGTAGGAATTGAAAGCTCTGTTTCTCCTGCTTGCACCAATGAAGCTGAAAGACCTTTTGTTATTATTCTTATTGGAAAAAAGACCCTTATTTTTCCAAGCTTCTGTTTGCTCTTGCAGTGGTGTACTGTTGATGCCCTTCTGTACCAGTCTATTTTAAGACTAAAACTAGTGTTCTTAAAAATCAAATCCATTTAGGGCCCTAAGTGCAGTTCCAATGTACAACTTTACACTCCTAAGCCTTCTTATGTTAGATATCAATAGCTGAATTTTTAAAAGTACCTTTAAAGGGTATAAACCTTTTGTTCCAGATCTGTCAGTTATTCTGAATACAGAAATCATTGCTTAGGGACAGAATTTCTGTATTGGAACAAGTCCATGGTTTCTCTAGCCTCCTCCATTTCAGAAGATGATAAATGAAGTCCCACAACAAGAGCTGTGTGGACAGCCTGGCCTCCAGTAGTGGGGCTGCTCTGATCCCAGGAGTTTCACATTAACCAAAACTTGTTTCATGAAAACAGTTCCGTATTGAGAAGAGTATGTATAAGTGTAATTCATGCTAACAAGCTGCTGGAAGCAGTAGTATAGGTGCAGACTTATGGCAGTGAGCTGATATGGGTTCTGAAAAATCTGTGTTTTTATTTTAAACTTTCTGGGTTTGGTTTTTTGGATTTTTTTAGTTGAATTTAACTTTGCTTTTTTGCTATAGGAAGAACAGAAGCTAATGATTTCTAATTTAGTTTATTTGATGTGCTTAGAATTACGGAAGAATTTATGTTGTAGTGGACTTCTGGAGGTCATCTAGACCGGCTCCCTTCTTAAAGCAGGGCTAACTTAAAATGTTAGGTCAAGTTGCTTTTCTGGTTTAGTTCTGAAATGAATCAGGATTCGACAGTCTCTGTGGACAGCTACCCTGTCATTGTGGAGTTTTTGTACAGCTAATTGGAGTGTCACTTGCAGCAATTTGTGACTGTTGCCCCTTGCCCTCCTTTCTGTTAGTCTTGGTTTAATAATTCCTTTCTTCACTCTGAAGAAAGGAATATTTTTTGTTTTGTGTTTTTGTATCAATACTTTCTTATTGCCTTTCCAAGCATTACTGTATTCTGAAGGGACTATGGGGAGCTGTGAAGCTGTTCAGCATGCGCCATGTTACACAAGCTAGATCCCTGATGTAGTGTTGTCTGAATACTTTATTAAATACAAAATAGTTATAAATATTGTCTCCTCTTCTTTTTACAGACACCCCTGGGATACAGTGATCAAAGCTGCTATGAGAAAGTACCCCAACCCTATGAATCCATGTGTGGTAGGAGTAGATGTCCTTGACAGAAGCCTTGATAACAAGGGGAGGCTGCATAGTCACCGTCTTCTCAGCACAGAGTGGAGACTGCCGAGTATTGTAAAAGCGGTGCGCTTAATGGTTTCTTAAGGGTGTGATGCATTTTTATGTCGTCATCTGAGTTGGAGCTGAATTCAAAGTAAAAGCTTAATTTATAGGAAATATCACATAAGCTGTAATTAGTGTACTTAGTAGTGAGAATATGTTGTAGGCTTTAATATGCCTGCAATGTTTTGTTTGTATGTCTGTACATGCCTTACAGACTGGACTGTGTCATGCTGTATGGCTGATACAACCTATGAGGATGTAGTCTTGCCACGGATCACAGTGTTCTGGTATCCATTAATTACTTTGCCTTTATTTGGGATCACTAAGGACTTGACATTTATGCATTTCAGCTTTGTTGGTTTTTTGGAGTTTTTTTAGTGCTTAACTTTGTTATTTTTAAATTTTTTTGTTTCTTCACTTTCAGATTTTAGGAACAAGTAGAACTCTGACTTACATTGAGGAACATTCTGTGGTAGATCCAGTGGAAAAAAAGATGGAGCTTTCCTCAACTAATGTGAGTGATAGCTTAAGAAGTTTCTGGTGATTAGTACTGGAGATAAGGTGTTTTGCTCTTAACATTTAGATTAGAAATGTGTTTGCGTCTTCCATTGGGAGGCGGCAAGTTCCATGTCTTAGTTGTCTCTCTTTTTGCCCTCCATCTTCCCACGAAAAGGAAATTTTAAATACTTTGGGATCAAACACCTGTGATTCTGTTTTTAATGTAAGATTATTTCTCAGAATGCATGTAAAATAGTTTGAATTCTATATGAATAGCTTGTTCTACAAAATGTAAATTAAGTCTTATGCTGTATTTTGGTGTCCTGGGAACTTGTAACTATCAGATTGGAGTTGTCTGTAGGAGAGCCTTGTCTCTGTACAAGAGGCATTGTCTTTTCGTGAGTATTAATTTTCTGTATAGTCCAAATAGTGTTATGGTGATCTTGGTCTTGGAGAGCCTCTCTGAATCCCAAGCCATAAATCATATAAGACTCAACATTCAGAGAAAACAAATGGAAAGCTGTTTCTTCTTTGTAGTGTGGATAGGAACTTAGATTGATATAATTAGATCGAGGATAGGAGAAGCTGCATCACCCTTTATAGGTCTTTTTATTGACTGTGTTCTGGGTTTTGTATTCTGTGTACGCTGCTTTGTCTCTGACATTAAATTGAGCACTCTACTTTTGAGTAGTACTGTTGATAACAGAAAAATGAAAGGCAGGAAGTAAGGATTTCAGCTCTTTTTTTTTCTCTTTTTAAGATTACTCTCACAAACCTAGTGTCTGTTGATGAGAGACTGGTTTACACACCTCATCCTGAAAACCCTGAAAAGTAAGTAAGGATATCTGTATGCTTCTTTGTATATAGGAGACATTATGTTAGTCCAGTTCAGTTTAAATATTAACCTTTCTTTGTTCTCTTACAGAACTGTACTAACTCAAGAAGCAATTATTACTGTTAAAGGCATTAGCTTGAGCAGTTATCTGGAGAGCTTAATGGCAAACACAATATCTTCTAATGCCAGAAAGGTACATCTTTATTCTGTTTTCTCCCTCTCTCCCTCCACCCCTACCTTTCTTTTTGTTGAAATAGTAATTGTCAATCATGTGTGCTGAGTACTATATTTAGTTTCTCAGAACTTTGTGCACAGAGTTTCAACTGATTTTTTTGTAGGACCTCAGCAAGTAGAATAAAATTTCCCAAAGCATGAAAAGGTTTCACAACTAAATCTGTTTTTCAACTAGAATTGCACAGAAGAACAAACAAACTTCTGTGTGTATGCTACAGTTACATCTAGCATATACATATTATTAGTTGGGTTTTGGGTTTTTTTTCCAAAGCACCTTTTTAAACACTAAACTCCTATTTCCAGGAGTTAGTGCTAGTAGTGAATATAACTTTCTTTTCAGCCTTTATAATCCGGATTTAGCACTTAATCCTAGCATATTTTTTATGCTGCTTTGTCAGTTGTTCCAGTTCCTACCCGTTATTGAGCTGCCTCCGTGCCTTTGGCTGAAAGTAATGTAGTGTAAGCAGAGGCATATTCTTTGAAGAGGTGAAGCTATGCTGGCTTTTGTAGGTAACACTACACTGACTCCTCTGTCTAGCGCTCGCTTTTTCTACTTGGCTTGCAGCCATGGAGCTGCACTTCAGCACAGGCAGAGCTGGGGAATGATTGTTCTTGGGCACTTTTGTCCTGTTCTTCTTTGGGGAAGTTGGGAAAGAAATGGACTTGCTAGAGGAGCATAGGCATCACTGCCAAACAGCAGGATAAGTGCACCTGAAGTCAGAGTTTGTGCTCAGAGGGTCAGCACAGTGGGAATGTGGCCTAGATAACTCCTACCATGCCAGAGAGCCTCTGTTTTGGCCAGCCCTTTGTCCTGATATGTAGCTTGACCAAGGCTGTGTAAGCCAACTTGATAGGAGGTATTGACCAACTAGGTCAGAGAGGAGAAAGCCTCCTTTTCCTCTCTTCTGTGTGTTTCTTCAAAAATGAGAGGAAAACAGGTTAAAATCATGGGATGAGGAAGAAGTGATGGGTAATTTCTAGACACCAAAGTGTTACTGTAACTAGCTGAGTGCTCACTGTGTTTGTTTGAAAGTCATAACTGCAATGTATTTCAGATAAATTACAATTCTATTTTGATTGAGTTTCCATTTAAAAGTCTCTGTGGGGCATATGTTCTTGAAAAGAATCCAAACCCGGCCTCACAACCAAACTTCAGTCTGACTTGGAGATAGCAAAGCTCTAGCTAGTTGAAACGGCCAGATCAACTAGGCACACTTAAAAGTGCTGGCTGAATTCCTCTTGTGGCATCTGTCACATTTGCATGTCTCTATTGAACTTAGCGAAAGCGTGTAAATATTTCTTGGTACCTGTTCAGGTGTTGCCTGTGTGGAAGCTTAATTTCTTTTAAAGATTGTTCTTCTGTTCTGCCATTTTCAAGGAACACACTGGCTCACAAGCTTCTTGCAAATAAAAAAGACCTTTGTTTTTCACTGAAGAGTCTCTAGAGATTTTGAATTTGGCAGGAATTTGTACTTGCTGTTGCCCACTCTTTCATTGCTAGCCAGTAACCTACTCTGCTATAACTAGCTCTTGCATGCTGTGCTGTGCCTCTGTGCTCTTAGAACCCCTCTTAAACTTCATGAAAGTTGCTGGAAAATGTTTTTTTATTCTGAAGAAATAGGAAGTAACTATTGAGATTTTGCTCTGAGGTAGAGGTGGCAGATGATGCATTATTTTCAATGATGATGGAAAACTCATTTGCCATATGTTGTAAATCTTTTTTGTGTTACTCCAGGGGTGGGATGCTATTGAGTGGATAATTCAAAATTCTGAAAGCGCTCTAAGCTAGCAGTTCTCCACATCTACAGTTTGTACTAACTAGTGGTAATGCCAGCATTCTTCTTCTTGGTACAGCATTTCAGCTTTCTAGCAAATATGTGCATGGATTGTTGTTGTGTGAATTTCGTAAATTAACCTGCATGTTTGTTTTATATACATTGCATACAGGAATGGCAAACATGTTCATTACACTGCAGTTGCAGAAAGTGAGAGTAGGTCAGATCTTGACTGGATCAACTAACCTGTGCTTATGCCACCTGGACAGCCAACTTGCTGCAGCCACGTCTTGTGCCACACAGTATTGCTTGTGGTTTGAAAGTGGAATAATGACTGCAGATAACTAGGCCTGTCAGTGAGTCCCTCTACCAAGCGTTTGATCTGGTCCTAGTTTCTGTGATTTCAGTATGTAGTACCTGAAGAAATTAATGAATTGGTTAGTGACTGGAATTGGCATTATAAAAATGAAACAGAATTGTATTCTTAGGATATAAAATTGATCACTTGAAACAGATTGCCTGACAGGGTTAATTGTTTGCATAGTGAAATTGTATTTGCTTTTCTTATGCCTGAGGAATTTTGATGCCCTTCTGTGAACTTCCGTGGAAATCCATACAAAGCTTGAAGCTGTCAGAACGCCAGATTGTTCGTGTTTTTCATTGGTCTTGTAGTTATATTCATTTCAGTAGTGACGTATCCCTTAAGTGATGTGACTATGAAAAAATCTGACTTCAAGGTTGAGAACAGAGTGTACTTGCCTCTGTGATACCTCTGTACAGATTGTTTTCCTTCCACTAGTCAGTGTAGCCTGTCTCTGTCATTCCTGTATTGGCTTATGCTTCGACTAAAAAGATTCCTTAAAAAAAGAAAAAAGTCATTATGCTGCTTCTCCTAGTTAAGTATGTAGGGGTTTTTATACTGCTTACTTTGAGATCAGTGTATGCCATGAGTGTTTGCTTTTATGTTCTCATTCCACTAAGCTTTTATGGCTGTTTTTCTGGAAAACATCAACTACAAAGGCTCAGCATTTATCAGTCACTTAAGCTCTACCAACAAATCTTCATATGCAGCCTTTGGTCTGCCAAACACCTCATACTGCTAACATATGCAATAAAGACTAATATAATATGCATGCTTGGTAATGAATGTGCTTGCTTAATGACTACTACAGAATTTGTTATACAGTGTGAAACTTTACAGACCAATCCTCTGTCAGATTTTTTCTGGTAACTGGGAAGTTCTGCAGTACTTGGAGGCTTTGCCTCTGATTGAGATTTGTAACTTAATTTCCTGTGCAGAATATTTCTGAAGTCTTCCTTGCCAATATCACAGGTTTATTCATAGCTGCAAAATATAGCATATAGCACATGCAGGTCTAAGGAGACACGCAGACCTATGTAGTCTCAAAAACTGAAGGAAATATCTTGGTGCTTCAGTTGAACGTCATGGATTGTATTTTTTTTACCTTATCAACAATTATAACAACTAAAACTCTATGACCTGGTGGTTTCGTAGTCAGGGACTGATTTTTCCACTGAGCATTTGCTACATCAACCGTGTTTGACTTTCTGACATATCTTCTTTGTGCAATTAGACAAACATAACAGCTAAGCTGTTGCCGTCTTACCCAGTTCTCTGTGCCTGTGTCACCTAAGAGAGGACGTTTTAGCTTGACTTTCAAATATCCTAATGCGTGCTTACTGTAAGATGATTCCCCCTCTCTCCCCCCACTTTGTTCTTTAAGGAGCACTCCATTCGTGGCTAGTTACAACTTGTTGCTATGCTAGCCTACTCCTGTCTGGGTGCTTTTATGCATGCTTTGCTGGTGTTCCCAGGTCTTGCAAGGATGTGGAGGGTGGAAGTTATCACCTGCTGAAGCATGGTTGATTTTTGGTGCTCAAATGGAAGGAACTCGGAAGTTAAATCATACTCTCCTAAGGACTTTTTTCAGCAACCCATACTTGAACTGGACAATGTAAATCGTGCTTTCTTGAATATTGTTAGTATTTCTGAAAGGGTTATCTTGAACTGAGTTAACATAAACATACTAGTTCTTGAGGTAATTCTGGGTAGAGCAGAATCCCCCTTTCTGAGCTCTGACCAAGAGCTGAACGCTTTGTTGCCTATACGTGGATGACTTCTCCGTTTAAGGACTGCCTCCCAGTGCAGATATAGCAATTAGTGTTTATTCTGTAAGTTCCTGTAATATGAAAAACCTGAATAGAAATGGAGCCAGTCCTTCAGTGAACTTAGTAAAGGTCTTGAGATAAATACACTGTTATTCATAGTACATCTTTATTTCTTTTAATAGGTTACCCTTCACAGCCTGGAACTGGGCTGTTAATATTTCTAGCCTCAAAAAAAAATAAAATTCCTTCAAGAGTATGTGTGGGTTTTGTTTTGATTGTTTTTGTTGTGGAGGTTTTCAAAGCTGTTCATGCAGATTTTTGTTCATGCTTAGTGGTTTATAAAGGAAGATAGTAGGTTCTGGACACTTGATGAGGTTTTAGTTCACTTTATCACCTATAATGCATACAAAAAACTCAGCACATCATAGTTCTGAACAAAATTATCTGTGTGTGGATGGGTGTTCCCCTCCTTTCCCTCAGTCTCTGCAAAGGGCTTGAACACTGACACTGGCTTTCCTGAAGGTTAGGACTTTGTGGGTTCAGACCCTTTATCTCCAGAACTCCTCTAGACTTGGCCAGAGCCATATGGCTCCCAGTTACTGCTCTGCTCTGTACTTCTTTTTCTTGGTAGGGTAATAGAGGTGAATGTCTCTTGGCTTCTCTTTAAGTGAAAAAAGGCCAGGTGTTTTCCTGGTCTGATCCCATCTGCTTGTTTTGGCAAAAGCTATCATTCTGAGATTGTGGAGCTCTAAAATCTTGCACGTTTATTTAGTTAAAGTGCTTCTCTTTATTTTATTGGCTTCATTGTGTGCCTGGCTGCGTGCTCATCTTGGGGTTATTGGGTTGCAGCTGCTACAGTGTCTTCTTAAGGTTAAAGGGTTTTGACATGCTTATTTTGCTGGATTCCCCAGCTCTTAACAAAGCATTGGCTGTCAGTGCCTAGCTTTGGGGCACTCACATTCTGAGTACTGAACAGAGAAGGACCGTACCTTGATACAAAATATGTGCCTGTGGTCTTCCAATTAGTCTGGTTTATGTGCTGAAAAGTTGCTGTGCATGAATCAGAATTCAGTGCAAGTCCACCTCTGAACTCTTGCTAGATACTAAATCAATTAGTTGCTACTTCAAAGAGCACTTGGAAGACTATCTTTCTTTGTCCAGGATCTTCTCAAAAACTGTCCGTATAACTTGGTTAATGAATCTGAGAACAGTATCTGGACTTTGCCATAAATTTGCTGATATTCTTTGGGTGATGGGAGTAGCAAAGAGTAAAAATGACAGGGAAAGCTGCTGAATTAGGCTTTTTTTGCCTAGGTATGCTACTGTGAGCTCACACGAATATTGCATTTACTTCTTGCTTACGGGGTAAGCAAATGCCTTTGCAGTGAAGTTTCCATGAGAAGATGCTAAGAAATTATCAATATAAACTGGTATTAAACTGTGCGGGGCATGACATTAATTTTAAAATGTCTCATGTCTGACAGAGGAAAAACTATAGGAACATGAGCAATGGTGGTGTATCTGTTCTGATCCTAAATTCTAGTATTTTCCTGGCAGGGTCGGGATGCCCTGGAGTGGGTGATCACCAAACTAAACACAGAATTGGAGGAGCTGAAGTCAACACGTGAGGGCATGAAACCAGCTATGGCAGCAGCATCAACAGAAAAATAAAACCAAAAATACCAAGTAACTGACAGAAAAGTTTTATTCTGCAGACTGCTTTGTGGATCTCCCTTCCAAGGCTGATCTGCAGAGGTTTTATATATTTATAAGAATACTGGATCACCGGAAAAGTAACCTCATCGTCATCTCCACAGCAGCTTCCATTGCCTACTGATGATTAAATTGACCTCCTGCAGATGCTCTTTTCATTTAAACAATTAATTTTTAACACTGGAAACAAAACATTTAGCACATTTAAAACTGCCTAAATGTGCCTTTTATAACAAAGACAGAGAGTATGTTATATTTACATCATCTTGTTTTTTCATACTCAGACTTGAAATTGAAAAGAATGCATGTGTGGTATTAAGGGTTTTCCATGTGAACATCTGTTCTGTGAAGGGCTGATGGGTACTAGAGCACTGAATTTTGTCTGTTTTGGTATCTGATAGTGTCTTATGACCATTTAAAGGGAACTAGATGAGTCAGAACATGATGCTGTAGAATTAGATAGCTATCTAGGAGATCATCCTGGAAAGCTCGTGTGGTACTAACTTTTCTTACGTTGTTTAAATGAGCTGCCTGAACATGGCACGCAAATATATAGCCTCTTAGATGTTTGTATCCAAACAAAGATAAAATTTCTATTGATGTTAATAGCTTAAAACAGTGTTTTTGGTGAGGAGAAGGATATAATTTATTTTCATATTTATTAACTTGCCCTAGTTCCTCCCCTTCCTATGAGGAGAGGAGTAGTAATTCCTGGAAGGTGCTGGGACATACTTCTCATGTTTATCTCTAAGAAGGGTACTTGTAGGCTACTTGAGTGAAGAGTCTGTGCTGTTCCACTGGTCCTTGCTCTTCACATCATGTCTTAACTGAGGGAGAGACTGATGCAATAACCAGAAGAGTTGAAATGAGAAGTAAGCAGGAAATTTGAAATCCAAATGGTAAGTTTTCATGAACATGTATTTTTCATGCCCTGAATGGAGAAAACAAGAGTAAAGAAAAACAAATGGACCCTCCTTTTTGAATGCTTTCTACTAACTACTGACTACTAGTGTAACTGAATCTTTTCAACACTTTCCATATTGGTACAAAATGGTTTTAGGATCAATGTAAATTTCATTATTTGGAAAAATACTGCAGTAACTGCAGAAACCGCTTCCTATAAAACGTGCATAAACACATATTGGTAACAGTCTGAGCCTTGTCCGATGTTCACAGAACTTTCATATTTGGTCCAGGTATAGTGTATGTTTCTTAGACAGCCCTCTGCTAGGGCATTTTAACTTTTTTTTGGAGTGCGCACAAAGTGAAATAAACGTTGCGAGGATGTTTACTCGTTCAAGTAGCAAGCATGCATTTAGGGAGCTGTTAAAGAGCATGAGTAACTTTTAAAAAACTAGAAGACCAAAATGTTGGTGTGTCTGTAGCTTAAGGGAAATTTCAGCATTCATATTCTGGTTAGTTTGAAAGTGAACATTAATTTGGGTGTAACTACAGTCTCACTAAATTACATGATCCTAATGAATAAACTTAATTTTTTTAAAAATACAGTAGTTGAAAGCAATTAAATGAGAGCTAATACTAACATTGCTCTTTTTGTATGGACCTAAAGCCTTTCTTATTTTGAAACAGAAACTTGGAGCTTAAAGGCTGATAAAAGCTCCTTTCCAGAAGATACTCTGGATAGCTTTGCTGCAGGTCAGTTGTCCACTTACCAGAGGAGTGATGCCACATCCCAGATAAAGAAAGCAGAAGATGTTCTAGCTTATGGTGGTGTTCTGCTAGGAAGGGAAGTGCAGCTATGGCAGAGCTCTGCAAATGAAAGGAAAAGATGAGTAAGTGTGTGTGCATGTGGAAACTGGTACTTCAGCATTTCCATACATGCCTGCTGGAGATGATGAAAACCTGACTGTTGGGGGTGGGTGGGTGGGTAGAAAAGTCTTTGGAGAAGTTCATGTATTGCTTCAGTTTGGAAGAATTGTATAAAGCTGCTCCTTGCATCAGATTTGAAATTGTCAGTGTTGTCTTAAAGCTGACTGACTTGTGTGTAGCACCATCCGGCACTAGCTGGTGTCCCAGAAAAGTCACCACAGGCTCTGTCTAGGGCTGAGCTCTTCTGCTACACCTTAGTGTCAGTACCAGTTACGCATCAGTTTTCTGGATTACTTACTTCGCACTTTGTTTCCTTCCAGAAACAAATCCTTGATCTGCTTGTGTTGCAGCATCTCGTTTCTGTTTCATTCCCTGCTCGTTTGGGGCTGCTTCTGTTCCGCGTTTCGTGCTACTTGGGAACTGTATGACTAGATGCTTGGGTTTCAGTCTGTCTGCTGCTCCGCTTGCCATGGATCGGCACTTTGCCTGCTTGCGCTCGGTCCTCTTCTGCCTTTCTCTAGGCTAAATGGGAACGGGGAAGCTTTGGTTAGGAAAAAACCTAATTTCTTCCAGAGGCCAGTTCTGTCACCCAGCTGCCTGCCTCTGCTGCCGGACACTGCTGCTGCCTTTCGCCTTGTCTTTGGGGTAGGTGACGCTCCTGCACCTCTGGGCTTATTGATCTTCCTGTGGTCGCTCATTTTGCCAGTGTATACAAAGGACCTTGCAGGCAGTGGTCACACCGGGACCAAGTAGGCTCTAGTGTTTAGCAGATGAAGTGGTGCTTAATTTCCCATAAGCTTTCCTGGACACTTCCACTCTTCTGCTTTCTGCCCATCTAGTCTGCACACGGAGCTCCCACCCTTCTCCCTTGACCATGTAACTTTCCTCCATGGGATCTGTAACTGTACGTTCAGCTCTGCTGTGTGTAACTCTGTTTTTGAAGCACTCCATTTCCCACTCCAGTTCTGTCACAGTTACAGTCTGGGGTTGACCCTTGGGGCAAAAAGCACCCTACCTTGGAATTGCTTACCTTGGCCCTTCCCTAGGGAAACTCCCCCAGCTTTTCTTTATTTACTGGAAATGGTTAGAAAGTATTTCTGAAGTCAATTTTATGTCATGTGCATTGACTGAGGTGTCTTATTGAAGACAAAAAGCTGTATGTCAGGGAAAGTGCTCAGCTGCTTGCAGGGCAGGGGATGTAGCTTTTTGCACTGGTGCAGAAACAGCCAGGTACAGAGGAGGAAAAATTGTATAAAGAAGAAATAGTGTTAAGTCAACACTCATTAACTTGGAAGGATCTTGATGGGCTGGGGACCAAGCAGAAGAAAGCTCAGTACTTGTAACCATGCTGATTAGTGGGTAGCAAGTGCCATTTGGAGTAAGAATTCTGCACACTGAGAGTTGAAAATATAATTGAAGTAGTTCTGTGTGTTGGGGGAGGGAGGTGGTTTGCTGCCGTTATTCAAGCCACTGAGGTTTGCGGTTGGTGTTCCTCAGCCGTTAGGTTGCAGGTCAAGGGAGAGGGAGCAGGCTGTGTGTGGTTTAAGAATTTAGTGCCAGTGTCTGGGGTCTCCGGGTTGGTTACAAGTGTGGCTGCCCACCCTGCCCAGTAACTAGAGCTGCGCCGCACACCCCGGCTGTGGGAGGGCTGCGGCTGGGGACGGCGGGTTCCTGACTGCAGGGGAAGCAGCGAGGGGAGACGGCAGCAGTGGTTCCCAGAGCATGGCAAACTGGGCATGTTAGCTCTTGGCCCAGAAAGATTTTTAAGATGTTAAAGATACCAAACTTGAGGTAAATTCGGGTTGCTGGTTGATGTCTGTTTTTCATGCTAGTGCAGACAGGCTCACGTTAGCAACAAAAGGCATTACCTTACAACAGTGTAATTAAGTGGTCTTGTGTGTGATTGGTTTTGCATAGACCATCCTTTTTTTTCCTTTTTTTTTAATTCTGACTTGCCTTTGTGCCAGTGTGAGTCCTCCTTGCTCCCCCATACTTCTGACTTCTTTTCGCCCATCAGGTCAGCAGGCGCAATGGGGGAAGGGTCGTATTTGTTGGGAAAATGGGCAATCCTAGTGTAAGTTACAGAGTTCTTGAAAGACTTGCTGAACCCAAGTACAAGGCACTGAACTGCAGCACTTAGCGTGCATCAGGAATTAACGTATAGCACATATCAGGCATTGATGTATCTGATGATGTAATAAAGTAGCACTAAGGTGACTGGTGGCATTCCTTGATGTGACACTTTCCATTTAAATTTTCAGGTGGAGCAGTGGGCAACACCTTTCCTGTTGTTGCATCTTCCTAGATTGTAAGCTGTGAAGGGCAGGACTCTGTAAGTGTCTATGTACACTATGGTGCTATCTTAAATAAACAACATCCTCAGTTTAAACAAACACTTCTGGGTGTAACTGCTGTAATATAAAATGGGCTGTTGGCTTTCAGAGAAGGCTGCAGAAAAATTATTTATGTTAGTCTGTGCTGTGTAGGCAGCAGGACACAGTACCAGCCTCCCTGGAGCTCCCTGTAAGCGGCACACGGTACCGCCCAAAAGCTCTGTGGGGGTCCTCTGTGCCTAAACTGGTAACTGCACGTGGGGCTAGCAGCTGCTTCGTTTTGCAGTAAACCAGGCAAGACTCATCTAAAAGGATTAGCCTTGACTTGTAAGTAATATCTTTTATTTATCTGATTATCTAAAAGTTATGTAATAAACTATCTTTTTACTCCAACACTACTTGCTACCGGTCAGAATCACGCAGGTTATGGGCTAGCCTTTTAATCGAAGCTCCAGGAAGCAGGTTGTGCTTTCACTATCAATTTGTTCAACGAGAAGGCATTTTTGTGAGGTGCAAGTCTTGTCCTGTTAATTTTTCCACAGCTGAGGTGACTGAGGTATGCTTCTTATTTTATTGGAAGGCACCTGCAAGTAAAATCATCAGTAAGGGCTCCTAATTACACACCCTGCTGGTACAATACTTGTCCTTCTTACCCTTCTATAATTTTGTTTCTAACCCAGTTAAACCTAACCTAAAATCTGCAGCAGCTAAGGTTCAGGGCTCTACCTGGCCACGCACACACACGTGGAACATGCCCTTCCCCGCTGTTTGGTGTAAGAAATGATGCTTGCTGTCATCACAGTTAGCTCAAGAAGGTGAGAGCAATGCAGTGTCATTTTAAAGAACTTTTTATTAGGAACGCATAAACAAGAAATTGAATTTCAGTACCACGTAACATGAAAACAAGCATAAGACAAATCTGTTGCCTTTCTCTGTTAGAGGCGATGCCCCTGGTGTACTTGAAGCTGCGCAGACGGTACATGCGCAGTGACAACACAGAAGCAGAAGTTTGCAGGGGAGGAGCTTTGTGCTCTGGGCCTGTTCATATCCAAAAAGTGCATCTCCTGTTTGTTTGTTTGGGGTTTTTTTTCTCCTTTATTAAAAGAGGGGTTTGGGGAGGGGGAACCAGCTTTAACAGAAATACAGCTCAAATACACTCCACATTGTATTTTCATTTTGCTTTCTAATTCACAGGTAATGTAACACCAGCCCCTTCAGCAGAAATGTGTCTTAAATGCCGTAAGCCAAAGCTGGGCCTTGGCCTCTGCCTGTCCCGTAAGCTGGGCCATGAGACCACAGCCTCCCCATATATAAGTGTCAACTTCACTGGTGCTTATTTTCAACGAACTTCGCAAGCCAACCCCCTGCAGAAGTTGCATCAGCTCATGCCCATGTCCTTTAGTTCTAGATTTAGCAGCCCCTGAAATCCAATTTAACAATCCCAGACTGCAGTGTTTGGCCACAGCCCGTCCAGCAGAAGCCAAAGCATTGCTGGCTCCCACTGTTAAGCCCTGATGTGACTCTGGTTAGAGAAACACAGGGAGGGCCTGTAGCTTAATGTAAAGGCTGTAACTGCATGGGAGGCACAAAAAACGTGGTTTTTCATAAAGTTTTTCACTTGCAGGGTTTTTTTTAATCAAATGGGTTAATAATCAAACCGGTGTTTTCCAGCTGTGACTATACGTTGAGTAGCTTGGCACCTCAAAAGACTATCTGCTTAAACACGTATTTTTTTCATTAGCTACAGAAAGGTCTATTCCAAACAGGTTCCTCTAGAACTGTTCTACAAAGCCCCTCTCGACAACCTTTGCAGACTGCGGTGCTTCTGTCGTTATTTCAGGACACGGAGCCCAGGCTAGCTGCGCATCTGACACTCGGTTCAGCCAGGTGCTGCCACTGCAAGGCAGCGCCCCGCAGAAGAAACTGAAGTTACCAAATTGCAGTTCGGTGCAAATAAACAAGCAAAGCTACTGCCACATAAAATTTGCAGTGCCTGTCTGACAGCTGTTCAGCTCCATCTTCTGATTACACCCAATGACACCCGCTGAGTGCAGACTACCACGATAAATTTGATTCACAATTCTTTGCTTGACAAAATATTGTAAAGGTTCAACTATCTGGAATTCAGTGCACCTGGAAGTGGGGCTAAGTGCTTTCAAGTACCGGAAGCCAATGGAAACTTGCAGTGCAGGATCCTACTAGGTCTGACTCTGGGCACTCATCTCTTTACCAGCAGCTCTCAAAATTCCTTGAACGGTTTTAGCTGCTTTGCACTCCCTGTGTTTGCAGATGGGGACTCTGAGGCACAGAAGGGCTTGCAGCTTGTGCCAGGTCAACTGAGCAGCAAGAGCAGCTCTGGGATTTTACGATATCAAGCTGAAAACGCAGGGAGGGCCACAGGCTCCCTCTGCTCTGGGCTGCTGGAGCTTGTGGGTGCTACTTGGCGCCCACCCTTTGCACACGGTAGCTGGCACCAGCCCTCCCAGTGGGACGGGGCTGTGATGCTGGGATAGAGTTGCCGTGAGGACAGTGCTCCTGAACTTAGGCTTATGAGTCAGGAAACTGGTTTGTGTCTTTGTGTATCATGTCAGACTAAGCTAATGCCCCTCTCATGGTTCTCCTACCAGGAAACCCTGTTGAGTAGTGATTTCAGGTACCCAAAAAATCTGAAGTAAAAATCAGAAACAACAGAACAGGTCTTTATAGCTGGAATCAATATTCATAAACATTCTCAGATTGGCCTCAAGATACATACATACAAAAGAAGAAGAAATAAACCAGAGCAGCTCCAAGTCATCAACACGGAAATACTACAAAATTTTACGGTAACGTTAACATAACCCATACGCTGTAGCACCAGAGCGCACAGTCACAGCACCTTTGCCTCATGCCCATGTGCTGTCACTGTTTCACAGATGAGACTGAGCTCTTAAGAGAGACATTCCTAAAAGATGTACAGAGCTGCTGGATGAGGTGAAGCATGAAGGTAGCAATCAAGAGTCTAAAGTTGGAGCTTCTAAATCAGTTTTAACCTACAGAGCATGCAGCCAGTAACAAACCATGGAAGGTGACGCTGAACTTGCCTGCAGAAAAAGGGGAACTTGAAAGAGAACAATGTAATAGTGATAAAAACGTTCTCTCCGCTTCTGGTTTAAAAACTAAAAGCAATCAATCCAAAACCTCTCCAAAAGACTCCCAGCATTTCTCTCCTGAAGATGAGGGATGGAGATTTCCCAGAGCCTGTACTCGGCCACAGACCATCAGTGTCGGAAGCAGCAACGCACCAGTAATGGGGAGCTGGCTGGAAATGACAACTGGGAGCTACTCACAGCACTGGGGTTACACAAGCAGCTTTATTGCTATTCTAAGAGTACTTCAACATGTTTCCGTCACTTCATGCAGCCCAGCCAGCGTTCAGCTGTTGTTCAATCATTTTCATTAACAATTCTTTGCCCAAAGAAATTTCTGACTGATCTCACAAAAGTATAAAAGCACGAAAAAGAAAAGGAGACAAAACCTTAAATCATCTTCCACATGAATAATTAACACAGACAAGGGCTATAATGGAAAGGCATTTTATTTTTGCCAGGTGACACCTCTCCCTGTATAAAGGAAGTAACGGGGAAAGGTTAAAAACCACAAACGCCCAAAGCACTGTTGTCGCTGTGGCCATTTGGAAGGTCAGGTCTGAGAGCCGCCGCTGTGAGGCAGAGCCGGGTTTGAATTCTCCACAACCGGGTTCACATACAAGACCACAAGACCGATGCTGCCGGTGGCATTTTTAACTCCTTGGGTCTCCTACATTATATTTAAACAGATCTCGGGCATATTAATACATTAAAAAAATTAAAATATTGTAAAAATTAATGGAAGGGAGCCCACTGTGCTAGTCCCATGTTCTCGTCAGCAGCGATCCACTCTAAAATGCCTATGGAGTGCAAACTGTATTAGGGGGCTTAAAGCGTTAACTCTAATAAAGAGAATAGCCAACACACATAAAATAAGACTAATTTCCTTTTTAAAATGTCGTGGGAAAGTCAATTCCCATTGCATGATTGATGGAGACTTCCTAAATATTAATAAATATATTACACATATTTACAAGCTTCTGATTTCATCCTCTGACGCTAATGTGAAGATCAGACCATAAATAGGACAGCACTGCGGGGACACAGGCAAATGGTTGCAGTGGATTTGGGATGCTAGCGCAAGCAGCGAGATGGAGAGCTAAAAATAGCCCGTTCTGCAGAGAGCTGGGCAAGCAGCGAGCTGTGCTCCTTCAGGCGCTGCGTGACAGACCAGCTCGCTGCTGCTTCTTTTGCGGAGTGAAATGCCAGGATAATGTGGGGCAACTGTGCCAGAGAGGAAGGGATGGGAGGGAAGGGGAGAAGCAGCCCTCTGCACCCCACATTTTGTGGAGCCTGCCACAGCGTGCATCAGCAGCCCGGAGGGTTTTTCCCAGGGAAAAAGGGAGGTTATCCAGGCCCTGTCCCACGGCAGCTCTGGGCGAGCGACACGGAGCTCAATCACATCACCGTGGCGGTTTTGTGCAACCACCACGTTGCTGTTTGGTGTCTGCGCCCTGCCCTGCGCAGCAGAGCCCGCCCGAGCCAAGGGCTGCGGGGCACCCCAGGAAGGCGCAGGCTGGATGATGAGGCTGCGCCACTTCCCCGGGGCCACCCCAGACCCTGCCAAGGCCGGGGGGGGGGGCACAGGCGTGCCGTGAGGGGCTCATTTCCCTTTGCACACTCAGGATTTAGTCCTTGATCCTGCCTGCTCTGCAACGTCCTAGATCCCTCTCAAAGGGGAAAATAAATGTGCGATACTCTGCACCTCAGTGGCTGGAGGATACCAGGGAAGAGGGCTGCGAGCAGGGGACAGACAGGGTGATTGTAACGTGGCCGGGACATTTCCAGGAGAAAATGGTAAGAACAACAGGGGAGATGCAAAGTGAGATTTCCTGCATTTCTATCGGTCTGGTTTTCCTGACGCACTGTGCAGCAAGCACATGGCCTGGTTTTGGCACAGAAACAAGAAAAAGTGCTGATGTGACGGAGATCAGGCGACCCTTCCAGCAGCAGCAGCAGACCTTTCCAATCAGCCTGTCTGTGCTGCTCACCCCCTACATCCCTAGCTCATGCCAGTACTCCAGATGCTTTAATATGCAGGACACTCTTCCAGAGGTACCCTGAGGAGAGGGCCTTGACACCTGACCTTACATGGGGCAGCTACGAGGGGGAGTTAGCCTTGAGCTCTGCTTTCCTGTTTGCATTGGTTCAGAAAAAAATCAAACCATTATTTTCAGTAAGCCCTGCATATGCAAAAATCCTCATTTTCCAAGGGGGCGTTTAAAGAAAAATAAGGATGGATGAGTCCCTGCAAAGGTTTAAGGAGAATTTTGCATGTGCTTTTCAAATCAACTGAAAAGAGATGATATGAGTGGCTGCTCCAAAGGCTGCAGTGTAACATGCAAAGACCCTTTGAAGGGGAAGCCGTGTTCCCCTGGGCAGCAGGAGGCAGCCCGCTGTGGGGGGAACCCACCCAGCCCTGCTGCCCCACAGCCTCTGCGCCGGCCTCCAGCGCGCCGTGCCAGGGCTGGTGGGGCAGCCCGCCTTCTGCTGGGCTTTTCAATCCACCAGATTTGGACAGGAGAATCTGTTTTGATTCATACATCTTTAAAATCATGTTACAGAAATCCAGTGCCAGCTACTTTGGAGCAGTTCTGAGGTATCTCTCATTAATCTGAAGTATAGAAATGTTAATAAATAGATCTGAAACTTTTCTGCTATGTCATTCTATAATACACTGCTATATAGATATTAAATATGCCTCAGGGTATTAAAAAATTATGAAAAAGTTACAGTAGTTGATTTTCAAGTATTAATAACTTGGCTATGTTAGCTTGGTTTTAAATACCAAAATGATCTGGCCCCAAATTACGGAGTAAACTCTGGCTATGCCTGAATTTAAAAAAAAAAAAAAAAAGTGTTTTGAATATAAAAAAAAGTGCAAAAAAGCATAAGATGTCAGTTAACGTTTTAACATTGTTGGAACTTCTAAACAACTAGTATAGCACTCTTTCGTGAGTGAATTAAAAAGTTAAAAAGAATGAAAAAAGATTAAAGAAAAAAAAGAGAGATTGCTCCCAATCTGAGACAGCACTGTCCCAAATTTCAGCAGAAACACGAATTTTTACAGCCAAGTTATAAACCCCAGAAAAAATGGGGTTATCAGTGGATATGCTGTCAGACAGAACTATAGCAGTATTTGTGTGCTCCATTATAATACAAATGTACACCTTACCCACCATTTTCTCTGAGTAACCACAAGAACAACTTTACAGGTATTCAGTTAAAATTAGAAGCCTCCCTTATTTCCCATCCTCCCCATAAACTGTACAACTCTGTCTACTACTAAAATTCACTGCTACTAGTAGTCATCATGATACATTCAAGATAGAAAGTAAACTACTAAAACCTGCTCAGGAGACACTTAGAAGTACACTAAGGCTTCGAAAGTACAGCAGCTCAGGGGAACGGCCAAACACACGGGCGAAGAGCTTCGCCGTGTATTTTGCCCTAGGACACAGACACTGCGGGGTCCCGTGCCGAACCCTGATCTCAGAGCAACCGAAACAGTTCAAAGAAAGATGGTTCTGACCACAGTCGTTCACACTGGGTGTCCGGTGTGCAGTATGACCTTTTGCTGTTTTAACTAGGACATGAGCATTACTAGGGTGGTAATGCCAATATGACTTACTGTTTGCTACTGTGCTAACACTGACACTTTGTTAGATTTGGTTCTCCTTTAAACATATGTTTTCAGCTCATCTCCTGAAAAATGATTCAAAGTATGGTTAAAAAAAGATCGAAAGCAAGAAAAAGGCTTTCTAGTTTCAATGCACACACACAAAAGAGGCAACAATTTCAAACTATTGATTTTCTTCCAGTGCGAGCAGCTGACCTGTTGCATATCATTCTGCACAGAACTAAACATAGCGTTCTGTGTCTCTGGGAACCACTGGAGTAGGAAATCCTGTGATCTAATGCAAATTCAAGCCAGTCAAGTGAAATGAAGCAACGTAATGATAATCCAGTTTCCGTGACCTTGCTCATGGACGATGACCTCATGTAGACAAAAGCAAAGAAAAAGGCACAAGGCTCAGATCTCGTTGATAGTCCTTTCAGAGGGGCAGTATTCAGAGGTTCCCGGTGACGACATGTAGAAGGACTGCGTTTTCCTTTTTAACCTGGCTCGCTTGTTGGCCAGAGACAGACTGCGCCGGCTTGAATTGATGATTTCTGAAATAAACTTCTTGCAGTCCACACACACCTCCATCGTGCTCCAGTCCTCCATTAATTCTTTGGGAAACTCTTCATGTGACTTATCCACAGATTTGGACCTTGAGGTCAACCTGAAAGGCAAAAGAGCAGGACCTGTCACTTATTTAGCAGCATGGCAGTGGGCATCAAGGGACGCCTTCAGGAGGCAGCACATCAGAACGGTCTTGATTTAAATCTTCCTTTCTCCTTCCCCAGAAATGTTAGGGAGACCTAGCACCAGAGAGGACAGCGTCTGCCTGGTTCGACAAGATTGCAGGGTCACCAACTGAGGGCGTGTGTAACACTTACCTTGGCAAAACCAACCTTACTAATAACTATAAATAAATAATGCGTTTGGCTCATTGACACAGCAACATAGCACTAGTTATTTATGCAGAGGGTTTATACAGTAGATCCCCTCAAAAAGGAGCATTTTTTTTATATTTAATTTCTTCATTAGCTTTGACAACCATCTATGTGTAAGATATAGAATCAGTAGGTAACTTGACAATACCAAAGTGAAAAAAATATTGAAAATTAGAATTAGAAAAATTAGGGGAAAAAAAAGATCTATCTCTGCAAGAAGTCATTGAATTCCCATTCAGTGAGTGATTCTAGCCTGCAAGATTTATCTCTGGAAAGTCTATTCATACCAGAAAAAGACAAGCTAAGGAAATTTTTGTAGAGGTCCTACGGAAATACAGTTATCCCATTGCTGACTCATATTATTTTTCACCTGTAATGCGAAAAAGGTTTGAGACACACTGTTGGTATTTCTATTTTGGTAAATCAAAGCAGTAAGTGGGAGAGACATGGATTTTCAGGCCTCAGAAAAGTTACTACAAGCAT
The DNA here is from genome assembly GCF_023638135.1 of Falco biarmicus. NCBI lineage: Eukaryota > Metazoa > Chordata > Aves > Falconiformes > Falconidae > Falco > Falco biarmicus. The sequence goes on from NC_079290.1 coordinate 62,573,485, forward strand.
TAGACACATTGACAACTACAAAACAGGTAGACAGCATCTTCTTAATGATTGGTAACTCAATATGAAACACTTCGGAAGCATTTGAAATAGACACATGTGAGCTAGGGGTGTTTCTCACCTGGACATGCTTCGCAATGAATGGTGGTGACTGGTAGAGGGTTTCTCTGGCCTCATAAAGCTCTCTCCTCTTTGCAAGGTTGAAGGTCCCAGTGAGAAGATGGGGAGAGTAGAATATGGCTTTGATGGCAACCGCATCTGTTGAGAGTACCAGAAGGAACATGAAGTATCATGACAAACATTACAGCTTTTTAGCTGATCTAACCATAAGTTTACTTACTTACTTTTTTGCAACACTGTGAGCATACAGGCCTGTGTAAGAAAGCAAGGGCATAAATTATTTCATTAGGAAAAATATTTAAATCAAGAATAAGGGATAAACGTTTTCAGGAGTGAGAATCCTCCCCATCCTCCCCTTAAACAAACACTTTTATATTTCAAGTTTCTTCAACGTAATAACTTTAATCACTGCATGAAGCTAAAAGCAAGGAGAAATGCTAAACAAGAACTACAGCTAAATTAAAAAGGAGGGGGGGTGTGGGGGGTGGAGAAAGCTGTTTTTCCTCTAAAGAAACCTCCTTTGGTGAGACAGTAACTGTGATTCCACAGATCTCCAGACTTACTGTCTCACTGTTCAACTTAAAATTTTTCATTTTGCCTGCAAAAGATTCCTTTTCCCTTCTCCCCCCGTCAGTACTCCAAACATAATCCAAAAGGTAAATTGCCTTGAAATGTTTTCCCCAACAACAGAGATTATGGAACTGTTGACTGGGGAGTCTGAGTAAATTCCACCTCACTCTCCCATGAGCACAAAAGAACATATGAGTATTCCTCTCACCTTAAAGCCAAGAGTTTCTGCCCAAGGAATCAATTCTGTCACTTAGGAAGGAACTGGTTTTGCATAATTTTTTTTAATATCAACTGTTACAGAAATAGAAACAATCAACAGTATGCAGTGGAAACACCTGAGAGTTTCTAACGTATAAATCAGTATTTTCCCCTCTGAAACGGTACCCCTTTATTAACAGATACTAAGTATTTACCTCTTACAGAACTGACAAGTGTAAGACCAGGTAAAGAAAGAGAACCTTCTTGTTCGACAGCAAAAGCAGAGCTACAAGAACAAAGGAGTCCACAATGTTAGGCAAAGTCCCACACAGTAATGACTTCATCTATCAAACTGCTATCAGCGAGAGCACAGCTGCAGTACTACATCCAGTCCTGGGGTCCATACTTCTACAATGACATTAAAAATAATGGTCCAGAACTGTATATTCATATATTTATAAACACTCCTTTATTTTTTTACCTAAATTAAATAATTGTCAGTTATTTATTAACTTCTTTTACTTCTCCTTCACTGATGTTTATATCATTGCTACACAAAAAAGAAACAGGAAAATAAGAGTAATAGCAGTAAGGAAGGGTAACAGTTACACCTGAAGAACATAAGAACAAATGGGCACAAATTCAGCCATGAATACATTCAGACTGGAAATGGTTCCTAACCACCTGGGCCAGGTCTGGGACACAAAAGATTTTGCCTGTGATAACATTTGATTATTTTCTTCCAATCTTACATTCTTGAAAACTCGAGGAGGTGCAGGAAAGAGCTATTATAGCAATCTTACTTGAGGAAAACCTGCTTTATAGCCAGATAAGAAATCCCGCGTATTCAGTTTATTCAAAGGAGATAGGGATCACAGCTTAAGAATATTTCTAGGAAGGAAAGGCATTGAACAATGAAAAGTTTTGCAGTGAAACAAAAGATGACATGCTGAGATCCAGAGACTCACGTGAGGCTACATAAATTTGGTTAGAAATAAAAGTGAACGATTATAATAGCAGGGTAAATTAATTAAAGCATCAACTTACTTTGAGATTTGATAAAAACTCATTACTAAGCTTTATATATCAAGACAATAGCCAAGAGACGAATCTAATGAATGACATTTTAAGATTCTCATTCCTCCGCCTATCAGTGTATTAAATGTTTATATTAAATCTGCATACTAGACACAGGTAGGCCTGTAGGTAAAATACACCGTGAAGTCAAAATACACTTGCTGGAGGTGTTCAAGAAACACAAGTCAAAAGTGGGAGAATATGACACTGCTTCTACTGGTAAATTCCAATTCCCAATCTGCAGTTTACAGAAAAAAATGCGTTAGTTAACGGATTGTCTAATATTAAACCTCCTTCTGGGGTCACATGTTGTCTGACTTCTCTGAAGGCTTTCATTCCCTCTTTGCTTGATAGTAAGGATTCATATGAAAAACTTGTAGCTCGTACACTTATCTGTAATTCTATTTTCTGGAATAGAACTGCTAAGCAATGCTGCAGAAGGCATGGGGACAGAAATCGCTTCCGTCAACGGAGTTCAAAACTTACAGATACGCTCTGGTAATTGCAAACACTACTGCATTTTTATAGACAATCTGAACAAATAAGGTATTCCCATGAAAAGTTTTGATGTTTCTGCACATAATCCAAGGAAGCTGACCCACGCATTACACATTTAGGGGGATGTTTGGCGGGTATCTCCTCTTTCTCTCCAATACAGGGTAAGAAACAAGTGTGTAAATGGGAGGCTGGTGTGACTGGACCCTGTCAGTAAGCTTCGGAGCCTCCACAGACTCAGTCCTACCTTTCCTTTCTTGAGAGCAGTGTAGACGTCTTTATATTGCTGGTACTTTTCCAGCTCTGCCTTCACCAGCACCTGACGGATGTGCATGACCTCTTCCACCGTCAGAGCCAGACATTCCACCGGGTAACAGAACTCCTCCTGGAAGCCAAAAAAACCCATTTTATTTCCAAGCCAAATGGCTTCTTCCAGATTTCAACCTAGACAACCAGCCACCTGGTTAGTAACTCCAGAAACGGAGGGTTTCTCCCTTCAAACTGGAATAGCACTGGCTCATTCGTGGGCATCACATGAGTTCCAAACTGTCAGGAGACTGCGTTAGTGTGATCTAAATTGTCTGATGTTCAGCCTTCACAACAAAGACAGTTTTCTTCATCCTCCCTCCTCAAACCACTTGACCCTTCTCTCCATTTGTCTTTTGTTATGAACATTTGTTTCAAACGGATTGACCATCAGGCTTATAATTTGAAAGGGAAAGGTAATTTGGCAGATGGCATTACTTTTAAGTATACTGTTTGAAGACACGCAGTTTCTCTGAGACTTTGTGATGCCCAGAGTGGCCAAGGAAAGTTGTTAGCAGCCCATTCTAGCAAAAATTTTTATTCAGTGGTACCACATCTTGGTGCTTACATGATCAGAATCCCACCAAGACTACAAGAGGTTACATCAGTTCAGGCAGAAAAGTTCTCCTTTCTGCCCCAGGAAAGTAACAGCAGCAATTTAAGCTTTATAGAATAAACTTCAAATACAAACCAGGCAAACTGGTTACCCAATGTTGCATTATTAATGGCAGAGGCTCAAATAGAGACTAACAACACAACCTTCCACTTACAAAATTTTTCACTTGCTCTGTATTACAGCATTTAGGAGAATATTGAGTAGAGAACTTCTGAATTGGGTACCAGAGAATAAAAAGCACCAACCCAATTTGTAATCCAGCCCTGTACTTGATTATACATTTCCAACAGAAAGACAGAAACCTCTGTGGGAACTCCCATCGCTTTATGCTTAGTGAACCTTTTCAGTCAGCCCAGAGGGGCTACTGTGCAGTAACGACAATGACATGTAATGCTCTCTGAATAAGTGAAGGAAATTTCTCCTGCAAATACAAAGATGTGGCTGACAGTTTGGAGATCTCGTTTACAAATTGAAGTGATGAATTGGATTAGTAGTGAAATGCTCCATTTCTATGAACTCAGAGGTCTGTTCGGTCTTTCCGTTAGATTAAAAAGAAAATCCTTCTATGTTGCAGACCTGGCAAACATTAGCATTTAGGAACCACCACATTTTTAAAAACTGTTGTCTTACCTATCTAGAAAGGGAACACAAAGAAACTTCACTCTGTTTAAGGTACCCCACAAAAGACTAGAATTGAGTTAACTTTGTTAGATTTGCCAGCTAAATCTTTGGGGTATAGAATCACTAGCTTTCTGGAAAGAACAAGCTACATCAAAAGCGACTGCAATTTGCTCTGACGTGTAAAACTGCACAGCCAAGACAAAATAACTTCTGTTCCTTATGAGCAACTTTACAGCTAACTAGCAGCAATCAGCATTTCATTCTGGGTTCTTCCCATAGCAACTGCCTCGCTATGGAGAAGGCATGGCTGAAGGCTGGGGTGAGCTGGGAGAGGAAGCGGCGGGGAAAGTGTGATGCACACAATGCCAGCAAACCCCCTCGATTCTGCATCGTGGGAGGCTGAGAGAAACTGTCTGAGGTGAATGAGGCTGACTGAACGCTTGTACTCAATCAGAGCTTTAAGTCCTTCAGAAATACGTTTCTTACTTGAAGCTCTTCCTTCCCCCTCATGAATGCCCGTTCCTTTAATTTACAGAACGATGACTTCAGGGAATACTGCTCCTTTGAAGAATGTCTGCGGATCTGCTATAGGTGTAGAGCAGGTACTAGGGAAATAGTGTGGGCCTGTTGTTGTACCAATCGAAAATTATTATCACTACAGCAAACAGAAATAGCTAGCAGGCACAGGGGAAACATAGAAAATGTTCACATGTTTAAATGCTAATGTTTTAATTCCAGAGGTTACACAAGGACAACAAAATGTTAATGCAACATTAAATGAAAGATAAATATTATGCTGATTTCAGAAAACAGCTTGATTTCCCCCCCTCCTTCCTTTTCGGAGTAGAAATAAGTACACAAGAAAATCTTTTGTTTCTACACCACCTCTAAGGCATTGAAATTAATTAAAATTATGCTAAGCACTGGCTAAACTTCATTAAACAATGATGCTTTGGAATTATTGCTCAAACTTCCAACGATAATCTGCACCCAAATTAGGCAGCTCCAAGTGAGAGAACTTCAGCTCTGCAACACTCACATACAACAGAACATACTAAAGACAAAATGTGGTTTGAACAGTCTTGATTCTCTGGAATTGTACTCAATACTATTTTAATATTAAAGACAAGTCAGTATTCTTACTTTTAAAGGGAAAAAAATCTTACTTAAAAATACTATTTTGAACTTAAAAGTTTCCATGATCCTCATAAGAATTGGCTTAACACTTTGTGCAATCATTTTGTATACACCGTAATAGCTTAAGGTGTATACATGCAATTTTTTTACGCAGGAAGAGCATATAGTAAGAATTACATATCCATAATGTGAAATAAAGTGCTTTGTAGGTCATTCGCAGCATACGCACACCTAATAGGTCCTTATGACTAACACATTTTTACACTAATATATTCCTTGTAAAACTTCTCATTAAAGGATGTCACTAGGCGTTCAAATGAGCTGCACTAGTACATTGCAATATGAACAAGTGCTGGAATGGCCTCTAAATTCTGCAATTCACAATTAGTCAAGCAATCTAAATTCTTGTTGATTTTGCAGACTAATAATTTCTAAGTAGTCAGCTGGATATCTCAACTATCAACTCTCTTGCAACAAGTTTTACGCTTTCACTCAACGTTTGGGACAAGAAAAAGCAGGAAAAAAATCAATTATTCATATTCAATTCTACATAGGGGTAAATGAATTAGTTTTTGTTTTCGGTGGATTTGTCTTCCCTGGTACTAGCTATTAGCTATTCTGCAAGTTCTGATATGTAAGCGTGCTGAGGACTGAAACAACACATAGGTTTTCAAGTAAAACAGATTGCAAATGCCCTTCCGTTCTACGTAGTGTAACTTGGTAGAAACATAAAACCTTATTCTTTTCAACATAGTCCAAGGATTACAATAGTTTTGCTGGATTTTTGCTGCAGGATCTTCATGTGCTGTAACATTTAAGGTCTGTCCCATTGAAAATCTTGTGATGTTGCATTTTTAGTTTGCTGTCCTTTCAGAACTGATTTCTTTTCCCCGTGAGGTGATTGAAGACACACAAATACCCTACACACATTGAAATCAATGTCAATCAGGTGCAATGTCCCAGTCTAAGCTTTAATTCTTGCCACAGCTTAGGAAGTGCTCCCCTAGGAGGGAACATGCTGGTGAAGGTGATTTCCAAAGCCAGCAAAAAGAGGCAAACCTTTGTGGGTTTCCACCTGCTCGCAAAAGCTCTCTCACAGAGATAGTACATAGCCCCTGCCACCCCACACATGGCTGCTTCAATGGGATGAGAGCTGAGCAGAGAAGCTGTTTGCATAGTTGAAAAAAGTGGTCTGAAAGTCATCCTTGGAAATAAACTGGTTATCCTAGGAACCTGAACAATAGATAGGAAGCAGAGAAGCAAATGCTGTGTATAAATGAAACCATTAGCTTTGGTCCTCTGGGTCAAGAAAAAAAATGATAATAATAATAATAATAATGGTAATAATAATAATAATGGTAATAATAGTAATAATAATTGAAAAAGAAATCAGACTACAAAGGCATCCATATGTACATCTCAGGACACTGGCTTCATCTCACTGATAAAGAACCAACTCGGCTCACTACAGCAAGCACACCAGCAAGGCTGACCCCCAACCCAAAACCACTGAGCTGCCCTGCCCTTCCATGTAGCACTGGTAGGGTGGCGTATCAAAAGGACTGTGTTTGGCATTCTTCCAAGTTCATTTCCCCTCCCCACCTACTCAGGTCTAAATCCCTCTGTCTGATGAGATGCCAGTTCACAAAACCGTCGTTAGTATGCAAGACAGACCAGTTTTTTGCTAATCCTGCTAAGAGACTGTAGCAAAGTCCTGCCTGTTTTCACTGGCATTGAGGGCTATTTATTGACAAGGCCTCTTTCGCCTTGGAGAGAAACTGCAGTCACGGGAGCAGGTGATAAGAAATGAAACTCCATCAATCCTGGAGGAAGGGATGAAGAAGTGTGAAGTCAAATAAGAAGTAAGTAATATTCTGCACTTAACTGAGAAGCGTTCACTTCGGGAACAGCAACGTTACATAGGCAGCATCTGGCGCAGCCACTGAAAGGAGCTGGCATCCCGCCGGGCACGGGGAAAGGCTTGCAGTAAGCTCCAGTGTGGAACTGGGCCAGTGCCCACACGTCAGAAATCATCTACCAAACTAAAATCGAAAGTATTGTGGGAGTTGCCTGTCACACCCTAGAGGGCACTATTGCCAAGTTAAAGACTTAGGTCTCCAGGCACCAAATAAAAGAGGTTCTTATTAAGGGAACATCATTTCACTACCGATTTTCCTTCTTTCTCACTCCACAGCCAAAACCAAGCTAGGTGACAGTTCTCTAAAGATTAAAAAAACAAAACCAAGAAAACCTCAAGCACAATAGAAACTAGTAAAACCCTTCCCATGTGTCACCACATCAGCCTGACTAATCTAACAGCTTCGACTCCTTTTTCCTTTAGTATTTTTAAGGGGGAGTGGAGTAATTGCATTCGTTTTTCTGAAATGGTTTTATTTTCCATTTCTGTGTTTTTCTAGTCGTATGTCAGTGAACAGACTGACAGACCGAAAATAGGTATGCGGTCAAAAAGGTCCTATTAAGAAACTGGTTAACCTATTTAAAGTAACAGCCTCATACATGAGATGTTTAAGTTGCATCATCCCCGCAAATATGTATGAGATCAATGTTATGATGTAACATATTTAGATACACTAAAAAAGTGATGGAGCAAATGTCTCAGTATAATGCTTTCTCCCCTCCTCCCTTTAAACAATATGTCTGTGAATGACTCGGGGCCTATCAGAAAATAAAGCTTGTGCTTCCACATATAGTGAGCGCAGCAGGCAACAACAGGGCAATCCATTTTATAGGACAGTGTCTTCAAATGCATGCTGAAGTAACCCTCCGGCTTGGTTCTGCTGCAACATGTTGTGCTCCAGGTCCACTTTGGCAGAAGAAGTCTACCTGTGTTGTGCATTTATCAAGACGCTACTACCTGACCTTCGCCCGGAGTGAGAAACTACTTTCTATTTGGAAGGATGTAATAAACAAAATCCAGCAGACCCTCTGAAAAGAAGAGGAAGAAGCTTGGAATATTTGGAGATTATTTTCTTGTTACTGTTCAACTTTATCATCTAATAGGTTTGGAACCCAGCCACCATCTCTTGGGCCATCAAAAACACGCTTCAAAGCCCATTAATACCACCGCACTACAGGATTGGGCAAGTGAATATTCCCTTTCTTTCAAAACTAGGATGTGTTTATTGATTTCTCTGTCCACCAGCACTTCATGGGGCATACTTCAAAACCCTGCTGGTAGGAAAAGAGACTAGGAACACATCCTGCATGAAGTTACAAACCACTAATCAGTATGTCAGCATAAATGAACCAGGATTTCATACCCTTTGCTGTTTGTACTCTGTTGGAAAACAGCTCTCAATTAAAGCTAATTGATCAAATGTACTGTACTTTCTTTTCAAGCAGTAATACAGGTTTTTGCCTCAGTAACTTCATCCAAGTAACACATACAAACCTTGATTTGGATTACTGAAAGAGCTTTCATATGTATCAACATTACTACAAAAGTTCTTAAGGTGGGAAGAAAACACTCCATTCATTCAGCCATTAACTAAAATACTTCCAACAACTAAAAAAATCCCCCAAATCCCAAAATAGATCCATTGCTTTGGAATTGTCTCTATTCAAATGGAAAAATCAGTAAGGTGAAGTTCATCTGTTTTGGTAACATTCTGAAATAAAATCAAGACACGTGGCTTTACCCAGAGTCCTAATCAAAGTGCAAATGTTTTCTGAGGCACCTGTACCTGGGATTTTGAATAAATATCCTAGAGAGACAAAGTTCAAATCTTGATTTCAAAATGTCTTTAGTAGCCAAGAGCTGTTTCTGAACTGAGGAGTTTTCTTTGGGTCAAGTTCTAATCACACTGAAGCCAAGTTTTAATTTTCATTATACTCTTAGCATGCTTCTTTTTGTCTCTCCTACCACCCACTCCACTTACAAGTGATCTGGAGCTGTGTTTTGAAGGTGGTAGGAATTGTCTCACATTGGTTGGTGTTTCCTTTTCAATGGAGTGTCGTCTCTGAGGTGGCTGCCGTCTCTCGGGCTGTGGTGTAGATGATATGGGCAAGAACTTTGGAGGCACTAAAGATTCAACCAGTGTAAAAAAGTTAGTTCTTGTAAGACAGACTGTTGGACAACATTGCTCAGTACTTAAACCAGCCACTGACTTGGTAGAATTCCCACTATGGGTGGCTGAAGTTACACATCCATACTCAGAGCACCTTCCAGACACGTATCACATTCATCACATCTTCCAAACTGAGAAAACAGGAATACTCATAAAACTAGCAAATATAGGGTTGCTACTAGCAGTTACCATTGTATATAAATTCAGTGTTTCAGGGTACTGCTTATTCTATTTATTTTACCATCGTGCATAGAAAATACATGCACAGATAACAATTTCATTACAAAACCTTTCCAGTGAAACTGAAACACCTTGAAACAAATGAAAATTATTGCTACACAGTAAAGTCTGCAAAAAAAAAACAAAACTGTGCCTGAAAAATAAGAGATCCTCGCCTCTTCCCAGGAAGTACTTCTGAAAAATACCAGTGATTGCTACACATCTTTCAAACAAGTACATTCACTGCCACGGTGACAGAGATGCAAAAAAACACTTAAATTGGTCTTAGGCCAAAATGTGTTTCTGCAGCAACAAATTATTTTATGAGATGAGCATAACTAAACCAGCCCCCATTCACTTGTGACCTTCTACAGTTCCACATCAGCTTCAAGTATTGAAATCTTCTGTTTCACAAATATATCCACATACGGTGGAGGCTAACGCCTTCCAATAATTAATCACATTTGACCTATTCAGCAGGTTCTAGTGTTCAACTTCAGTGATTTATTCCATTAACAACACCCAGCTTAAGCTTTCTAGAGAAGTTTCAGACAAAGTTCATAGACCAGAAGACAACAGAAGTGTGTAAAAGTACCCACTGGGCTCTCTCATCAAAACTCACTCTTTCTGCTGCTGGTGCCTTCTTGAAAGGGGTCTTCCACTTGTGAGGGGGAGATGCTGCTGCTACTTGCTGATTTGTGTACTGATTCCTCCTGTGTGGCAAGAGGAAAAGACAGAATTCCTCAAGGATTGTTTTTTCTTCTCTTACTCCTTCTTAGTACGCAGAAACAACAAATATCAAAGGTATTTTGCATCATTCAATCACTGAAAGCCCTAGGAGAAGTCCTGAGAAAAACATTGACTCTACACAGGACTGAGTAAATAGAATTTTCAATGCTCATTTTTTTAGAAATTGGAATAAATGGTACATGGTTGGAATTCACTCTATTTAACTACTGCATGAAAGAACAAGATCAGAAGAGAGGTGCATGAATCCACTGCAACTTGTTGATCTTCCTCATTGTATTAAAGGACTTTTAAGGATTTGCAGCTAAAGGAGATATGTTAACTCAACTGTACATCTCACGCTAGCAAGGAATCAACACTTGGATTCCTCTGGTCTTCAAAGGAATGACAGCCACTCATACACATGATCAAAGTAAAGAGAAATTAATCTGATCTTCACTGTCCTGTTCTCTAATCCCTAACCATGGTGCCTTTCTCCTTTCTTCTGTATTTAAAAGAAATCTCATTCATTATATAAGCATGTTTCATCAGAACAGCCAAGAGCAATTCCTGCAAGAAGAATGAAAGTGAAACAGGCTTTGACTAATACCTTTCAGCTATCTAAAGCATTATGCCACCCCAATTATTAAATCCTTTGCTTTCACCTAAAACCTCTGTCTTCAGCCACCAGATACCAGCAAGATGCATGTCATCACAGGAGCCTCCCAAAGGAGCAGAGTTGAAGGACTGAGTGTGAATGCTCTTTAGCTCTAATGTGAATGCTTTTAACCAAGGAGACTTACATCATTTAAGTTGTTAAGATTAACAGATCAAACAAGTGACCTGCTCTAAAATCCAGCAAGTGGTTGACCTTCTCTCTCAGATTTCCTTAGTTACATAAATCATAAGCAGAAAAACCTCCACTGGCTGAAAGATTGCTGTCTTTTGTAACAGCAAGTCGGAAGAGAAAAGCTGGCAGGATCATCTCAATGAGCACCATGCATCACAGGAGAGAGGCCTCTACAAACTCCCATCAGGAGCTCCGTCTTTATACTTAGCCCAAGGGTACGCACTGTATGCGAGGACACCGTGATGTACACTGTTCCCACGTATATGCCACAACATAGCATTCTGCAAAGGGACTCAAACCAGCTTAGATCCCAAAACAACACATTCACTTTAACGTACCAAGTGTGACCCCGCAAACCGGTTGCGACAGGAAGCTTCTAGGGAAGTTTGAGCAGCACATTTAACATCAGCTGTTTTTTTTACAGAAACCAGTACAGTATAGCTACAGAGCTAGGTAAGATAGCTTTGCATATCACTGCTTTTCATGTTGCATGTTTGCCTCAAGAGACCACTGGAGAACTTGCAAGACAATGGATACATTGATACCCCTTCTAAGGGGTGCAACAATGTTCACAAGTCTAGTGTTAAACATTTAAATTTTGTGAAGAAGAATAACCCCTGTACAAAGGGAACTACTGAACTTCACACTTTGTAGAAGAGTGGAAGATAACTCTTCCATTGCCAAAGATGCTAACAAGCTAAGACAAAGAATGAAGCAAGCTGTCAATTAAAAAAACATAACCATGGCACTCTGCTGCTCATTTTTATGAATAGTAGACTATCTGACATTTTACATTTGAGGTTGGATCAACCCAAAATCTGCACTTTTCCACAGCAGACTAAACAATTAGAATTGTACATGTACTGAGAAAGCTGCAAATTTAAAGGCATCACCTTAAAACATCTGAATATATTAGTAACATGATTTTTGTCCAGATAGCTGTAGCTTCATTAGGAAGATACCATTTTTGTATCTGTAGCAAAAATCAGTTAGTTTGCTACTTCTCTTACCCACACAAAGTAAAATGGCACTTCCTGCTTCCCCTTTGAAACTGTGATTCTAATGGAGATGCAGAAAAAACCAAGGACAGAAAGCAGGACTGGTTTGTACAATATTCAACTTTGCCAGCAAATGGGCACAGGGCTGTATCAGGCCTTCCACCCCTAATGTTGGGGCACAGGCTGCATCGCAACACAGCTGAGAGAAGAACAAAGGGGATGCAGGGGGAAGAAAATGCATCTGCCTCATAGCTCATTTGGAGCTCAGCACTGCAGGTATTTGCAGCTTGTAATTTAGGGCATAACACTGTCAAAACTTAACACCCAGGGAGTAACTCTAAATATGTTAAGCCAAATTCAAATTGCAGGCAAAGGGGTGGCCGAGTCATTTATAGGCGATCAGGATGACAACACATACTCTCCTCTGTGTGTTACGTACAAAGTAAAAGGAAAGAAATAAAACACTGACAGAGCGATCTTCACTTACTTCAAATGTTCTATGTCCCACTCCTTTCGTCAGCTCAGAAAATTTCACCATCGAGCATCTTAATCGTCTTAATTGCTTCACCAGCTACTTCTGTTGACTCAAACCAGTGCAGCATCTGTTCTCTGTGATAGCTCAGTATGGCTGTTTTATTTTTAATTTATCTTTTGCTGTATGTTCCAGAGCTTATACTATATGAATTGCTTGCCTACAGAGCGCTCCCTAATCAATAGTCACAGTCGGACATCTTGTTTTTCCCTCCTACACGAATCACTTCACGTTTCCCTTTACAGAATTTTCTTTTACTGACTTCTGCTTATTTTTCCATGTGAAATATAATGCTGCATTAGCTTCGGGATGCAGAGAGCTATAAGCTGGGAAGCTGTAAGTTCAAGATCCAACTGTCATTGACAGGTCTTAATATTCCTGCACCCTTCCCAGCTTCATCCATATTAACAAAACCTCACATAGACTCTATTGTAATTTTAAAGACTGCTGAGAGATTTCAGAATGCAAATCTCTTCTGCATTCAGAATAGATGCACCGAATTATGCACCCACACAAGTCACCCACAGGATAACCCCTAATATAAAGAGAGCCAATCTTTCACAGATCAAGAAAGTATGCAGAGAGATAAATTTCTCCCCACATGTATTTCTCCCCAGCTTCCTATCTTTCAGCTTAGATGTCTTTGTAAGCACCCTGTCAAGAAACCCCTCCTTCCCTATTTACTAGAGAGAAAGAGTCAGGGAAGACTGCTTTCCTCAGGCTAAAATTAGCCTCTGTGAATAAACCCTGCCTGCATGTGCTTTCCAGACAGATTAACTTTCGGGAAGGTCCAAACTCAATAATACTACTGGTCCAAAAGACAGAGCTCATTCTTAAGGATGTATTGGTGCTACTTCTTGAGGATGCAGCTTTTAAGCTGGGGAGCTCTTTTAAGCTTTTCTCTTTTTTATGGTTTGTTTGTTTTTGGGTTTGTTTTTTTTTAATCTTTTAACTCCCCATTTGGGATTCAAAGTTGTTTCCCCATCTAAGTGGCATTTGCTTGTCCCTATCTGTGAAACATTTGCTGGGTGTTACTTCCCAAGCCTATATAGCGAATGCATGCACTGACATTTGCACCATACTCTGGCACAGCTGATGCTCTTTATTTAACAGCTGGTACAGTGAGGCTGGCTTCACATCTGAGTCCTTTAGTGACAGCTCCTGCATGGGTGCCAGAAGGGTGCAACACATTTGCCTGCATTCCCAAAAGCCTAATTGCTACATACACATAGTGGACAGATACTGGGCATTTAGAAAAATAAGTAAATAGTGGGTTTAAGGCCAAAACTGGCATTTAACCTTTTAAAAGTATATTCTCCTTTTTGAGGTATGATCTAATATTTTGAAAGTTCTGTGGGCTGAAAAGGCAGTCATGGAAAATTCAGATGATAATCTGCAAAGTCACTTCTCAGCTGATCAGCAAATTAAGAACTAAGACACAATTCTGACAAACAGACAAGCAAGTTGTGTGCTGAATTTTTACCTCTGAATCTGAGCTGTCGAGTTCAGCCAGCGTGGGAGCCTTAAGGAGTCTCTTGCGTTGTACTGTCACTTGTGTGGCCCCATTCTGCTTTCCTTGTGGTGCCAGGCCACCGTTCACTACAGAGGCATCCACTAATTTTCTTCCAGCCTCTGGTGTAGATACATCTAGCAAAAGAAACAGAACAATTGGTGTTTGGACCTAGTTTTTATTTTGCCTTCTCAAATCTTACTGTCAAGGAAATACACACAAAAGGAAAAAAAAATATTGTGGTAGTTATACGTGTGCAATTAATTTACTTTAGGAATACATTGCTCAGAGAAGTACAGGCAATGGTTTGTGGTACAGAAGCGATATGAAAGAATGAAAGCAGTGGAAAAAGCAACAGTGCAGAATACTAAAAACCAGCCTCAGACCAACATCAATCAACTTTTTTTAAAAAATCCTGTATTAAACCTGAAAATATTATTTCTTCAACTCATAGTCTATAATTAACTATATCACAAGTATCAGAAGAATGCACAACCATATCTGGACAAGTGGGTTGCCAGTGAATCTGAAGACAACACCACACAGAAATTAGGAGGTTTAGCAGGAGTACACCTAGTTTTTCCAGTGAGGACAGAATTACACTTCATTGTGCAGTGTAAAGGAAAAGTAATGAAAATGAGCTAAACAACTAGTGTTCATCAAAAACATGCACGGTTCTTAGGCTTGCAAGGTCATTTGTATTAAAAATACATCTGTGATGTCAAATCTTCACGTAATTGCACAAACATGAGGCTCAAGCTCTATTTTCATCTACCTGAGTTTTACAAGGATGTAACTCCACTGAGCAAATTATTTGGGATTTCTGCCAGTGTGCAATGAAGATGCATCTCGGATAATGTAAGCATTGGGTCTGCTGTGCTTAGCCCAGCTTAGCTTAGACATTAAGATAATGACCTAGGCTTTGATATTTTAGGAGAGCTTAGAGTTTGGTCTGATAAATCAGTTTTATCCCTGTAAAAGTACAAAGTGCAGTATCCCAGTTGAAGAAAATTATGTCAGAGGGAAAAGGAAGAGAAGCTTTTAATCTCCCATTTGCATGTACGCCTAAGCATCTGGCCTTTCTACAAATGTGGTTTTCTACCCATGTAATTACAGGACTCCTTCCCCAGTCTTGTAATAACAAAGTACCTCCAGGTATTTTAAGGCTAGGGTAACAACGAGTTATTATTCCCATTTTTATATGTGGTGAAAAGAGGCACAGAAGGTCAAATGACTTGTACCTTAGGTTATCAGGAGGACTATGACAGAGAAATGATATCACCCTGATATTCCTGGTGCCAACAATGTAAGCACTCACACATCATTTGGAGTTACTTACATAGTTGCCCTGGTATAAACAGACAGAGTCACAGCTGCTACAACAAATTTGCACCGATAAAGGCTGTTCCTGCACTACCAAAACTACACAGTCTAGACAAAGCCCCAGTTGCAGTTGTAGGTGTGTTTTACAACATTCTCACTGGAGCAGCTATTGAAAAGGAATTAAGAAAAGGAATAAGTTAAATCAATATATATTTTAAAGAATTAGGTTATTGTTAAATGCTGGAAACTGAGCTAGAAAGTAGAGGGGATGTATTATAGTTCCTCTATAAATCATGCCTTTAACTGGGAGCGTAAGAAAAGGTGATTATTTGGACTGTTAAAGTCATGGTGACATTCCAAGCCTATGAATCTGTGCACTACAGTGTTACTGCCTTCAGGTCCTCCCTACAAAGAGTTGCAATCAAAGACTCTCTAACCCTTAGTTCCTATCTTCAAAGGCTTTGCTAATGGGTGTCCTGACTAGCACTATGGCTTATAGGTCATGGTTTTTTTCCCCTCCTAGATTTCTGTGAGTACAGCATGGGCGTCCTCCACATCAAATGCATTCCTGCTCTAACAGCTGCTCAAGACAATCCCAGAAAGCAACAGCAGGAAAACAAAACCCGAGCTGCCTCACCTCCCTGCTGCCAATACCACTTCTTGAGACCTCATAATTAGCTGGCATGCAGTTGATTGAAGAAGCTCAGGGCTTCCCGAATGAGCAACAGAAAAACCTTTGATTTGTCTTCTGATTGCACAGGGTGGTTCCTGAACAGACTGCGCAATGAAGCAGTTCCAGCACCACCAACACAACAGCCAAAGGTGGTGTCCCTTCTCCCAAAAACTTCCTGAGTGGTGACTCCCCTGCCTGATGCTAGGGAGGGTGAAGAATGGCCTGTAAGCACTGCTGGACTTGCTGGGAGAATAAATGATGGGATGGCCAACAGTATTGCCTTCCTTCCAAAATAAAAAAACACCTGATAAGTCTGGGGAAAGGACAGAGAAGGGAACATCCACAAGACATCCCCTAGCACTATGGGAGGTGATGGAACAGATATCCAGGGTACATCATACATTGTTTCCTGTTGTTAGGTTGCTTTGTTGTTGTTTTGTCCTGGTTTTGTTTGTTTGCTTTGTTATTTTGTTTTTGTGTTATTTGGGGTAGTGGTGGTTGTGTTTGTTATTGTTGGTTTTGTTTGTTTTGGGGCTTTTTTGTTTTGTTTTCTAAGAATTTAGGCCATATTTCTTTAGGCCCCAGAATGGAAATTTCTGACCCATTTTGGAGGTAACCGATGTAGTAAATCACCATCTACAAAGACTAAACTGTTATTTAAATTCACACATGTATGACTTGTTCATACATATTGTTGAGTTGTTCTTATGTTGGTTTATAAGTCTTCTCGAAATACCTGAGAAGTATTAGGTGAATCAAGAAGACAATCCAACCTAGTATTTGTTTTGAAGGACTCCTCAGTAGGAAAAGTCATTTATCAACACTCTTTCCTCTAAAGGAAAAAAAAATAAATAGGGAGTTTTTACAACTTGCAAGCACTAAAGAATAAAGCCCCCCAAAAAAGTAAAGTAAGAAATCATCCCATTTATAAAATCTGTTTTGTCAACAGTGCTCAAGTTCAGTTTATCATTACCGCACTTAACAGTACTGGATACATATGAATAAATGGATTACCATAATTTAAGGAAAGCATAATGAAATTGTACAGTTTCAGCAAAAAGATTTCAAAAAAAAAATAACTTGTTCCAAAATTAAAAGCAGAATTTGTTAGCAGATACAGACCAAAAAATTACTACCTTGTTTAAGCTATTTTAGTGATGTACTCAGACAACAGCAACAGTACTGGGTGCAAATAATTGTACATCATCATAAATAAAATTAATCACAATAAATGAGTCAGAAATAACCAATACACTACTGCTTATGAAAATGCATGGCAGAAGAAATTAATGGACAATTCTTTGAAACAAAACCCTAAATCTATTTTTTTAAATATAGTGGTTTACAATCTCTAGTTTCATAGAACATCTAAATGTTTTGAAGATGATTCAAATGGTATTAAAAAAAGGCTTGCGTGAGCAACAGTCTGGGATTAAGATTTTATTAGTCAGACACACTAGGAGAGTGTCATTTCTCCCATGTTTTCATGCAGCAAGTACAATGAACACTACCTGCAAACTGGATGAGTATGTTTGGTTTCTTTTGAGCTTCTAAGCTATCATTACAACAGGCAAATGAATGTCTTGTTTTGATTACTTGATCTTTGTGTTGGTCTTCCCTGACTAGCCTTAAGAAGGGGGAGAGAAAAGAAACCCACCCTAGGATAAGATGAAATGAGCCTTTATTTACATGTAGGATTATGTGCAAACCACAGCAGTCATGTAACCATATGCTGTCTGCCTCCTAACCAGCTCTCCTTACAAAATAACAGAAACCCGAATTTTGTTCTATACAGCAAATGTACTCCTCAACCTTATCATTTTTAGACTGAGTTTAAAAGAAGGCTAAAATCGATTTGCAGAGTTAATATTGATTTACTTTTTGGTAGTTATGGTGATGATAATACACTGGGAAAGATTACATAATGAATAAGGATAACAGAGATATACTGTTCCTTTCAATGGACTTAGATGTTGAAGCCAAACCTGAGAACTAATAAATCAGCACAGCAAACCACCGGTGTTTTGCTGGTGTTTACATCACATTTATTATTGCGTTACCTAAATCAAGAGATTACCAGGACCTGGTGGAGTTCTTTCCTCACACTGGTCTGAGGCACAGATCATGTAAAGGCAACAGATACACATCACCTCACAGGGGTTGGGAACAACAGGAATAATCCCCGCAAAGTTTGGGTTTAAATGTTTCACTTTCCTTTTTCTTCTCTCCTTGCACCCAACACCCCTGGTCCCTGCTCCCCAAATGTACAAACTGTTTCTGTAGTAACAACTTCAAAGCAGCCATGCATACAGCTTTGAGGTAAGAGCTTGAGTGTTGAGTGGGAATGACAGATCTTTTGACCTGCATTCAACACAGTGCATCGAAATTAAGCTGCTTTTAAACTGCTTTTCTATTTGAGGAAGTGGGCAATTGCCTGCCTTGTCCCTTGTTGGTATCGGAGTACCTCTCAGATTACTCATTACAGGTGGCTACTGCTTGCTCCTTCTATTCTACCGGTAAGAACAGCAGTGTAGAAGGAGGTCCCAGGCACCCCCCTCCTCTTCTCTTCAGGGTAACAGCAGGCAGATATGAGGAGCCAAGCCAGAGTGACATATCAACTACACCAGCTTGGTGCCAGCAAAAGTCTTCTCAGAACTGGTCTGCATCTTCTCAGTCGCAGATAGCAAGCATAATATATGCCTGCCCCCACTCTTTAGCACTTAGCAGGAAACGCTTCTGTTTTTCAGCTGGTTTGTGGTTTTTTTTGTGACAGCAATTCCATCAAGCAGAGAGTAATGAAAGCAGTGAAAAAGCAAGTATGTGGAAACAGTGATAAAAGCACAGTATAGTTCCCTGCCTCCAAAATAATGGAAAAATGAAAAGCACGCAAAGCAACAACATTCAGAAGTACTGCTTATCTGCTTACTGTCGACATTCCAACCCATCTAATTCATTTGTACTGCTCATTTGGTGTCTCACATCCACCTAACTGGAATGTTTTAATCATCCTGAATTTACTTCTGAAGACAACTTATCAGATCACTCAGTCATGCCATATGATACTACTTGCTGAGAACCACATGACTTGAAAAAATAAAAACAATCACATTTGGAAGATGGATAAAGAAAACAGGAAGAGTTCTTCAGAGGTCAGTCAAAAAAGAGCAAATCCAAGTACAATATAGATTGCTATGAAACCATTTCTTTAAAATAAAAACATGGTGATGAAACAATGGATTATGAAGGGAGCTTTTACAAAATACTGTTTGGATTTTAACAAATGAGGATGTCTCAGGATTCTTAGAAATAAAAGGCAAAAGAAGAAGCAGACACATGTAGGACAGATCTGAACCTCTCCTTTTGTTGGTCACTGGCACATTCAGTTTTATAGTCTTAAAACTGAAGGAACTTTTGGCATATCTGAAAGTAGCAATACTTTTTGAAAACTGAAGTTTGCCTGTTTGTGGTGTTATCTGAACCCCTGGGGACCCTCTTCAGCTTTCAGTGGAGTAAAACATGATACCACATACATATATAATTTGAATCCCACCAGACAGCTGTAGTAGCTGTACAATACATCATATGTATAAGGTGTCACAAAAAGGTTTGAGCTTGATTAACAGCTTGCCACCGCGTCTGATGGAGAGAGCCTTTTCCTTTACCCCATCCACCCATGATGATCACAGGCCCTCAGCCAGCTCTCTGATCATCTGATCAGATAGTAAGTAGGTTTAAATCACTAAAAAAGCAGAAAACAAACCTGAATAAAAAAATGTAAGTATTTTTTTCTGGGTGACATGAGTTTAACCAGATCATCTGGGGAATAAATGAGCAGGACTGGCACAAAGGAGAAGGGGGACTTACACGGGAGCTTGGGGGAGGAGAGGCAGCAGTGAGAGCCCCTCCTTGCCTCTTGACAGTGGCAAGCTGTTTACTTGGCTCAGCCAAAACATGAAGCCATGTTCACAGACAGGTCACTTGTGAACTCTGCTCCCGTATTATAAAAACTACTGCATTTTTTTATATTATGGTAATGGAAGAAGTTCTATACGGTCTTTCTACTTCACAATATGCTAGCATTTCACTCAGATTATGCCTTACTATGGGGAAAATAACCACGTGAGGTTAATGGGTACATAGAGAAACACAGAGGATGAAAACTCTGCAGAAGTTCTGGATGAGATGTTCCTGTGCAAGTGGAAAGAAGGGGGGAAGGTACAGCTCCTGCTGCTTCTTCACAAAATGAGAGCATAGATTTATTTGGAGACTGTTTTCTTGGAAGTCACCTCGGGGAACTTAGGTAACAGCTAGCATAAGAGCTCTCCTCAGCAGACAAACCTTTAAGGCTAATGTAGAGTATTTCCAACCTCAATGACGGAGTCTTTGGGCCTGAGAATCCTGGAAAGTTAGTGTACAATGAGGGAGGAATTAATTTATTTTCTGGCTAGTAGGCACACACTCTCTCTTGACATTGCTGTCTCTGAAGTAGAATACGTTCAGTTACTAACGTTCAGTGCTGTAACGTCCTAATTAATGGCCCACCAAGATGAAAGTTTAGATTTTGTATTAGCTGGTTGATGAAGGGTCAGTTATCAAATCCGCTGTATCAGCTATTACCAGCAAACCTTAGCAACTTCTTTTGCTAACCAGTAAAGAAGGAAGGTTTAGCCTCTTCTGAGTGAATGTCTTTGATTTCATGACTCACAAAGCATTGACCGTAAAGACACTCAGTAGAACTGAGTTCCTTTCTAGATTAGTATTCATAGGTATATTTCATTACATCTAGAAAGGCAGACAAGTTCAAAACTAGGTTTTGGATCCTCGTGAGAAATGAAGTACTACAAAAGATGGTCTAGTCAAGAAGTGAGTGTAAAGACACAAAGGTCATATTAATAAGTAAGTAAATCGGTCTTGAAGGTGACACTGTATTCTGCAATCTTTTTCAGAGTTTGGAATAGCTCTGGGCCACCTTATTTTGATTATTTATTTAAACAGAATTCCAGCACTCTATTTCAAGTGAAACACAGTTGTTTCCTATATCGAGGCATCCTTTTGGGGCAAGGGAAATGTAGGTATTAATAAGTAATTTATCTTAATTTTTATTTTAACTGACCATATCTTGGAAGAATCCCTTCAAGTTTCTTTCTTAAATGGGAATTCAACAAACAGATGGAACAAAATTCACAATAAGCACAATAACCACGTCAGGTATTGTTGCAACTTTTACCTGACAAGTCAAAACTGTGTGACATGCTAAGTGGCCGCATTGCTGTAAAAAAGAAACAAAAACAACAAAAAGAAAATGATTCAACTATTAGAAAAGCAGAGGGGTAATGAAACCAAAAGATTTACTCCATTTGAGACATTTTGGATTCTGTTGCCTAAATCCAAAATGTGTCAGACATACTATTGCTTTACTGTAGTAAAGCTCAAAGTCTGAAAACTACAGTAGCGTAAACAGGACTTGCAAACAGAGCAATTACAAATATATTTGTATAGTTGTAGAATGAGATTTTTGGAATTCAATAAATCAAATACCAAAACAAGAGCCAAGTACCTTAAAAACAGAATATTTTCAATTAAAATGCCATGAAAGAGAGAAAGGGAATAGCGGGGGGGGGGGCGGGGGGGGGGGGGGGAGGGCTGAAAAAAAATCTCAAAAGTACAAAGCCACATTTCACACAAGTTTCAGTGACCTGAAATAAAGATATTTCTAACTTTTTTAAAGCATAATCTCCAATGATTATAATTAAACTAATAAAGAGAGACACTCAAGCTAAGCTTGAGCAGTAGTTTCCTTGAAGAGGATCGAAAAGGCCAAACGCAGTGTGGTTTGTGCTGATTCTTGTTCTTTTTGCAAACCTTAGGTGGACTTAGCCTTTCAAATCTATCCATAATATTATCCTCTTTTTTCTGGGCCTCTAACCATTTCATTCCTAGACAAGAAAGTGGTCATATGTTCTTTATTTCTGGAAGACCTACCTATACTACCAATTAAACAATGTAATTCAGGGAGCGGACACTCAAAATATTTTTCAACTGAAAACAAAATTTTAGTGCACTAATCCCGTAAGCAGGCCAAGCCCAGCAACAAGAATGTGTAAGAACACGTCAAAACTGGTAGCAGCTTATCTGTCTTACTTGACAGGTGATAATCATGCAAGTTGGTATGAAAGGCCTGTCACCCATACATACCACTGCATTAAAAGATGTTTAAAAAAAGGTTGTGCTGGGACAACTTTCGCTCATGAGAATAAATCTACGTGGTGAACACAGTAGAATGCTCACTCAGAGACAGATTTGGGAGTTTCCTGCAGTTCATTAACCAGACAACATCAGCCACAGAAAACGGCTACAGAAAGAGTATCTAAATCCCTGTCCAAACTCAGCATAAAGGCAAATACATTTTAAAGCATAAGGGTATTTACCAGCCAATGCTGAATTCTAACTGAAGGTTGATAAAACATGTACACAAAACAAAGTTTTTTCCAAGCTCCATTAGCTCAACTTGCTTGAGTCACAAATCCATGCTTTTAATGGGACATGTACCTCAAGGCTGTGTTTGTCTCCGTAGCTTACATCAATAATTTAATGAGGTCATTTGAAAGCTCACTCCAGTTCCTTGACTCAAACCTCTCCCTTTGTGAGAAAGCTACCAAAAACCCCAAAGTTTTAGATTAAGAGTGGCCAGCCACAGGCTGGCTCTTCTTGGTGGCAGCTCAGGGTAAAGATCTTACCTGTACGCATGTGTTGTACAGAGCAGAGGGACAAAGCCTGTGGCTGCTGGTGAACAAGTGCCATAGGTCCACCCACATTGCAGAGGAGGAACAGCAAGAGTACAGCCCCCCTCACCCCAGTAGTCAAGTGTAGTTATACTCTTGACTGATATAAACTGAGCAACAAAGAATAACTCTGGGACATTTTCAATGTACCTTATACTCCCAAATATTTCACTCTAATGCTCTTTTTTTCTTTTTCTTTTTAATAGCAACAAATATTTCTGTCCAGATGGTGCATGTGTCCCACATGGTGTTTCTAATTAGATTTATAATCCTTAAACCTCATTACCTTACATGTTGTTACACTAGATTACATTCAGTGGTCATTTAAACTATACAACAGATCTATTTGTAACATATTGAATGTCACTAGCATTACTCCACTCCCAATTTTGCACAAACACACTTTATTCTAAAAGGAACTTTGGAAATAACAATCATTTCAATGTGAGGAAGAACAAAACCTCATATTTCAACATAAGAAAAAACTACCTTCAAGGCCTTTGCTCTTTTTTCATCTTCATGCCAGCAGCAAACAAACACTTGGGAAATAAAACTTGCATGCATCCTCTTTTACACTTCCAGTAATATGACATTTAATCTAAACAATTCACTGGACTGAAGGAGATTTACCACAGTTCTGAAACTCAAAAATTTAATTCTTTAACAAAAACACAGAATTGGTGGAAGACAGGTATCCCTCATTAGAGGCTGTGCCCTGAAATCAGCCCGGGAAGTCCTAACCAGCAATACTCCAAAATTTAACATTGGTTTTGGAAACTGTTTACTAAATGGGTTTAATGTCATTTATATCAGAAATTTTAAAGGTCTCTTAGATCAGATTTGAAGCCCTGAGAGGACATGATAGTTCCCAGATGAAGAACATTTAAAATACTGAAACTGAATGCTTGAAAGAAAAGTAAGGAATCATTCCACATTTTTACAAGCATCCTGCATTTGGAAAAATGTCTAGGCCTATTAGAAACATTAATTGATACAGCAAGCATAAACTGAATCCAAACCAGAAACTGGAAGGCCGAAAGAAACAATATTCAAAGCACCATGCTTTTAAAAATGCACCCAAGCATTCACCAAACTCTACTGAGCACTTCCAAAACAATGCAACAAAGCAAGACTGATGAAATTGTTTTTCTCCAGAGACAATGGGTTGTCACAACCCACTTGAATCTGGAGCAGTGCCTTCAAGCACATGTGGCAAGCACAAATATTTTGCAGAAAGCCACAACAGGGAGTATATATGTGGATTATTTCATGCTTATCAGCCATAAGATGCCACTTTTGCTCTTCAAAAATCCAGCTAACTCGGTTTTTCTGATACAGATAAATAACGTGCTCTTAAAGAGATGTAAGTCACAATGTAAGACTGTATTTGTCATGCTTTTGTCTTCAGAACCATTGAACTAATGCAACTTGGTGATCACTGGAAGGCATAATATTTGTATAATTTCATAGTGGGTTGTTGAATATACACTGCAGAAATGAAATGCTTTGCAGTGCAAGTCTGAATTATACCCACTGAAAATATATACAAACACATGTACCATAACTTAGAAAATGAAGCACTTAGATTCAAAATAAAAGCAATAGATTCAGCAAAGAAATAAAAACATATTCTAAATTAAGGAAGTTGATGATGCTAACAACAGGAAACAGAATAAAATGAACTAAAAAGACATGTAAAGAACATCTGCAGACACGTAAGAATATTGCACTGGGGAGAAGCAATACCTATTCCATTCCAAGCAAATATAACGTTAACTGTCACGTGCAACAAGCAATATAATGCCATTAAATTTATCTAATATTTACATTAAAAACTTGAAGGGAATCAAGCTGAGCCATAGAGTATCTTATTTTTAAATATAACTTAGCACAAAGATTGCATAGCCCTAGCAAAGCCTATAGGTTCTTTCTTTTTCTGAAGGGATGAGAATAATTTTACCTTCCATGATATCTGCACAGACACCACTAATATTTTTGCTTCTTATGTGGGAAGTTTTCTGTGGATGCTGCACATAAGAACTAGCAATGTGCTTACCCAGCCTGCTACGCCTTATCTCATCAGGTGAGACTGGACGTAGCTTCCTCTCTGCCTTGATTTCCTCCAGGATCCTTTCATGAAGGCTGCGTGGCCGTGGTGGGGTTGGTTTAAGTTTTCTTGCTGAGGCCTCGAGATATAAAGATAATCATATTTACATAAAACAGTACTTCTTGAAAGTAGTTTTCACACTTTTTTAGAAAAAAGTGTGGAATGTTGTGATGTGATTTTACTTGCACTCAATTGTAAAACTCATATAAATTTGAAAGAGGATTGTATTTTTCCCCTGTTCATCATGATTTCCCAGAGATAAAGTGCTGCTGGTCTTAACAGCTATTAATTGGTAGGTACAAGGTATTACACACTGTTCTTTTAAGAGACTGAATTCTATATTCAGAAGATGGTATTTTTGAAAGCCCATGTCAGAAAACATAATATTTAACATATTCCCTGGACCCAAACATGCTTTAAAAAGCCCTATTTTTCTTAGGAATGAAGCCCACTGGATTACATACAGGATTTAATGGAGGTCGTGATCGGATGAAATCCAGGATTATTTCATGGGCACTCTTTTTTAATCGAGGTGGAATATCACCGTTGACCTGGAAAGGAGAAAGTGAAATATATATTTCCATGTTTTGCATTCATATTCACACAGACGATGAGATAAATTTGAAAACTCACAACCTTGACAGAGAGCTTGCAGTGTTCTGACACCTGCACCTGACATAAAACTCACCAGTCCTGAGCAGAGCAACAATCCATATGCAGAGCACAGGCAAGCAAAAATGTAGATAACAGCTTTTCAGCTTTGCAGATAGCTGCAGAATAACCACAACTGCAGCAGCTTTAATCAGCAATACTTAGGATTTTGAAATGATTAAATCAAATGTCAAGGCTGCAATCGTGTCTATGGGAGAATGCAGATGAAGACTATATCTTGCTTGGAAGAAAACTTGCCAATGGCATTTTTAAGAACAACTATTTGAATCGTGGGTCACTGCCAACCATTACACAGTCTCTAATACTCTCTTCTTAGCCTCTGAGAAAACATGGATGCTCTTTTTTCTTGATCTCCTTACCATCTCCCAAGCACTGATGTGAAAGCAAAGCTAGACCTGGCGCAATCACCAATGATTTGCTTGTAGCACTAGGTGAAAACTTGGTTCCCTTTGTTCTTTTGTCTTTACCACCTGTTTCTGCTGCTCTGACCATGAAGAGGTCTCATGAGTAAATTCCAGCAGGAGAGGGAAGCCCTGAGCATGATTTCATAGCTACCTCTCCACCTGTGCTCGAAAGATTACTCAAGTGTAAACCAGTTTGTCAATATGTCTAGAAAGTAAATCACTAGAATGCCCTGGCATGCTGTTGGGAGTACAGGAGGTGCATTTCCTCGCTGTAAATCATGTATTTCTTTATATATCTAAGGGCTGGGTGAGAATTGTTTGCTTGTTTGTCTGGTTTTCTCCAGAGACACAGTATGTTTCTTTGATAACCCATTTAAACATAAGACTATATACAAGACAACACAGGAAAGAGCCAGCAATTCACTATATGTGCAGAATATAAAAGAAGCTAATAGAAGTTTTCCTATCATATGAAGAATTTATAAATTGTAAATGGGAATAAGTGTATGGATTTTCTTAAAAATTCCACCTGTCGGGTTCAGTCTTCATACACTACAGTGACCAACCACACTGTCAGGAATGAGAGAGCATCCTATGCCACACATCCTTCTGGTACTTCTGTTACTACAGGGTAGCTGGCTATCAGCCCTGTCCTCCGGTTTGACAGAAAATCCCATGACACTATCTTTCTTAGGCCCTAAGTGTCCCAAATTTCAGGACTTTCTTTATTCTTTTTTTTTTCTTTTTCTTTTTTCTTTTTTTTTAAGGGTCAGTTGGCTTATTTTTCTTTGGAAGACTCTATTCATACAATCTCTGTAGCCAGAAAATATATATAAAGACACAGCTCTGGTTTGTCAAATCACATGTACACTTTGCTAACCAGAATGAATGCTGCTGTCAGAAAAATGGGTTCAAATGCTTATAAGGTCACCTGAATATGATCACTAACTGAACTTCACTAATGCCATGCAGCTTCCATATAAGCTCTGCACACCTCAGACATGCCCTGTTTCCAGGCTGAGGCAGAACGACAGCTTCCCGGAGAGGATTCATCCCTTCCCTGATAAGGAGGCAGACGCAGAGTCCCTCCTGGGGAACATTTCATTGCTTTCTCAGGGACTCTTTCTGGAGGTGTCTTATCGCAGACACGGTCCAGATTCTATTTGTTCCCCCATCCCCTTAGCTTTCTTAGAATGAATTTCATATAGCTTGGCAGAAAACACCAAGCTGCTAAACTCAGCAATATGCATCACCTTTCTAAAAATACTGCAGAAAAATTAAAATTGAAAAGGTTTATATTAAATGGTATTTTGACATTTTATGATGAGGAGAAATTATTCCAAAGTAGTGTGATTGATTTCTTCTGTTTAAAGACTAAGCAATTTTTTGAGGCCAGCCTGCTTTACAGCATTGTTAATGAAATGAGAAGTCTCTCTTCTCTGAGTTACTGTTCTTCAGATGTCAAAGCTGATAGTTGAAGCTGAGAGTTATTACCATCAGAACAGCCATTTTGTAAACTGATAATCCCTGTTCCAGCCTTTAGGAACAACCCTCTGCATGACAATAGGAAATAAATAATACATGGCTCTGAGCCTTTCACCTCAGGGCACTCTACACCCTGACTTAATGCCACCAGGGTATAATTAGTATTAGTATTCCTATTTGATTGGAAAAGGAAAAATGTAAGATTTGCTTAAGTGATTTTCCACAGGATACATGGGGAGCTGGTGGCAAAGCAAGCGGATGTTTCACAGCCAACAAGCCACGAGCAGGAGTGTCAGAAGGCAGAACCTACCTTCTTGTACTCTGTGCCCAAACAAAATACCGATATGAAACACCAAAAGGAAGCTTCATCCTCTCTGTCCACAGTAGATGTATTTCTTTACTCAAACTTGCTCTGTAATGAGCAATTTCACATGCATCTCTTACTTTTAATTAATTAAAATTCATGGCTCTTCATTAAAGTCTAAATTATAGCTATATTGTACAGATGTAGCCATGATACATGCAGAGGGGAAAAACCCAACCAATAAAATAATCTTTTTGTTTTTTTCTTTTACATACCAGATTGGCCCCAACTGCAAACTCGTATTTCAGTAAGTATCTCCAAACACTGTAAGACCATCTTAAGTCTTCATGTAAACCAGCTTTTGTACAGCAGTATGCATTTAAACTGGCAGTGTGGGGAAAGCATAACCAATGATTACAAAAATCAGCCAGAAATTTGAGAGACCTAAACAGCTAAAGCACAGAAGAATTACCATGTAATCATCTACTCACAACCTGCTACTATCACATTTTAATATATAAATATGGATTTGCAGTTAAAAAACCAACTGCAAATGGTAGTTAGTAAACTTTGGCTGAAGACCCAGCTTTAAAAATGGTTATCCCAAACAAGTACATAGCACATGACTTTCACAAAAAATACAGCACTTATCATTGACTTTCAAATTCCTCAGCCATTTCTTTGTCTTACTATAAAAGGTGAAGCATTAAGTAGGAGAATGCTATCTCTAAATAATAGGCAACATGAAACTGACATTGTTTTGTTCTATGAAGAAATTTTCATTTAAAATTAAATTGCATTGACACTGAGACTGGGGGTGCATGCTACAATCGTTTTCAGAACAGCTCATGATAAAGTTCTGTTGTGGATTTAAAGTATTATAACACAGGAAACTATCGACTGGTCATCCTCCCCTCCATCCCTGGGAAGATGATGGACCAGCGTCGTCTTGAAGCATGTGGAGGAAAAGAAGGTCATCAGGAGCAGTCAAAGCAGACTCACCAAGGGGAAATCATGCCTGACCAACCTGACGGCCTTCCATGATGGAATGACTGGCTGGGTAGATGAGGGCAGAGCGGTGGACGTTGCCCACCTTGACCGCAGCAATAACAGCCCTGGAGGTCAGCTCAGGCCGTGCGGGCTGGATGAGGGGACAGTGAGGCGGATCGAGAGCTGGCTGATGGCAGAGCTCAGGGGCTGTGACCAGCAGCGCAGAGCCCAGCTGGAGGCCTGTAGCTGGCGGGTTCCCCAGGGCTCAGCGCTGGGCCCAGCCCTGTCCAACGGGCTCCCCAGCGCCCTGGGTGAAGGGGCAGAGCCCTCAGCAAGGCTGGCAGTGACACAGCCCTGGCAGGAGTGGCTGGTACCCCAGCGGCTGCGCTGCCGTTCAGCGAGGCCTGGGCAGGCTGGAGAGCTGGGCGGGGGGGGACCGAATGCAGTTCAGCAAAGGGGGTGCAGGGCCCTGCCCCTGGGGAGGGACAGCCCCACACACCAGCCACCTGGGGGGCAGCTCTGCTTTGTATTAGTAAGATAGCATTATATTAATAAAAAGAACAGTAAAGACTCCATGGTGCATCCCATTTACTTAAAAAGTTTAACCTCTTGTTCCCATTAGTAGCAAATGCATTTTCACAAGCTACCAAGTCCAAAAATAGTATCTATAAATTTAAAGCAAAAAATGTTTTTAAGGAAAGTTTTGCCAAACATCTGTTTTGAGTGAAAGAAAGAAACATAATCCATCTTTCCCAGGTTGCCTTAAAATTCAGATTTAGGATTCTTGTCCTTCTCAACAACTGCAACAGTTTTCTCTGATGGGAATACATACAATCAGCTTTGACCCATGACAGCCAGCTAGAAGATGCTGTATTTATGCAGTCTAATTGAACTTGTAATTCTATGTGAATCCTTCAGGCTCCACACATTTCATGTCAAGCTGGACTCTTATCATTGTGCATGCTTTGCATGTTCTTCAAGCAAACCCTGCAGCAGAATCCAAGTTACTGAATTTAAGGTTTCTAATATGAAATAATTTATTTTTCTAACACAATATCATTAGCAGTTGTCAGGCTGTACCAGCAGTTGCATCACAGACAGCCCCACAGGTGATAGTAATCAAAATTCATATTTATGCCCAGAGGTCACTTTGGACAATCTACCTAGTAGACCAGATAGCAGCACAAAAGTAGATGCTTGCAGGCATTTCATACACAGCAACAGTCTGGATGAGCACAGGAGCAGCTGTGCCTCCAAGACCTACCATATAATGAAGAAAATCTCTTCTGAAGAGGCAGGAGCTTGCTCAGTAGAAGAAGAATTAAAGGCTAGTCTGACAAAAGCAAAATTAGATGACCTAGGGGTTCCCATTCAAACAAAACTACCATCCTGATCGCATAGAGTAATCAAGATCCTCAGGAGAATGTTCCTCTTTTGCAGTGGGTAGTAGGAACACTCAGCACAGTTCTCTGAATTGTTAGTAGAAAGACATAACATCATTACCTGGGTATGCATTTTACCCTACTGATTCAACATTTAAGCGACATCTGCCACAGAGAACAAATACAATCTGATAGTCTAATCCAGATCTTGATTAGGAAAGTACTTTTAGCTCATATATAAAAGGCATTTTGCTCCCCATGTAGTTGTTCCAATTTTTTCCTCTTTTATTCTTTTTGCTAATGATCTCTGATAGAATAAATTACATGCTTTCTGTCTCTCTTGTCTCCCTCCACACACCCATTTCTGAATTTTTCTGGTGGAACAACGGCTTTCTCACTAACAAAGGTTGTGTGAGGTTTAGGCAGGAAAGCAAATACATTTGCTTTTGTTCAAATGCATTTGATCACTGAATATTCTAAGACAATACTTCCACTGTAACCAAAACCAGGCAAAGATAAGTAAGTGCAAGGTATAAATATTGACACTGACCAAACACATGTCTCTAACAAGGGTTTAAAAAGTCCTACTAGGGATAAGAAGCCCTTTAGATCAGTTGCTAGCTTATCAGGAAGAACATCTTAATGTTGAACACAATATACACCAAAAGGAAAGAAAGAACAGGGAGACACCAGTAAATATCAAATGAGTTCTGACAAAAAGCATGCCTCAAGTCAATTTTACATGCACCTTTACGAGTATCTAGGAGAAGGAGATCCATCAACACTCTCCAGCTTGATTTGGCATATTGTCTTGACTTGAAAGCAGTGATAGGATACGCTGAAAACAATTAAGCTCAACTTCTACAAATTGTAGATTTAACATTTTTTACATAGCGTATTCCTTGAAAATTCCTAACAGGTCATACTAACGTAAGTTTTCAACCACTGTAATATAGGTAGTAGGTAATATAAGTTTTCAACCACTGTAGGTTTTCCTTTCCCATCACAGTTTCACTCATGTAACAACACAGTAGCACTTTCCATTCTGGAATTGCAAAATTTATGTTGTAAATCAAGATAAATGTTCTCCCCAATAAGAAAAGCCTAAAACAATCTCTCAGTGGAAAGCGTGACAGGACTTTTGATATGACTCTTAAGGTTATCATAAAACGAACACAAGTCATTTGTTCAAGCATATGATATATAGGTATGTCTTTCAGAATTTTAAATGCCTGACATATGGAAAACAAAATACACAACATTTGTTGGTTTCTTTTTTTCCCCTCAATGTACTATGTCAAGATGCCATATAAAACCCACGAACATTACATGAAATCATAATTTCAAGGTCCTCAGAAAAAAAGAGAAGAAAAGAAAATAAAACCCAAAAAGAACGTTTCAGATTTGACAGATTGTAGTGATTCTCCTGACTTACCATGACTTTCCTTAAGGTGTAGCGTTTGGACCTAATATCATCCATCAGCATTTCATAGGGTGTGAGCTGATATTCTATTGGGAGTGGGTTATACTGACGCTCTTGAACTTTCTTAAGTTTAACACCATTCCGTAAATCTCGCATCACTTGTACCCAAAAACGAGCCTGAAAAGAGAGGAATTTTATTTGATACCTTATCCTTGAATACCAACTCTGATTAAACCGAAGTTGTTCATTCCCCTTTCAGAACACCACCAAATATCTACAGCTGTACTATTTTATTTTTAACAAATCAACCAAAACCTGTTTTGTTTTATATAAGCCTATTTTTAACCCTCATGAATGTAACAAAACTTTGTTGCAACTCATCAGGAGCGCAGAGTCACACTTCAGGTGATGTTCATGTCTAAGATAATAAAGAAAAAGCATCTGAAATTCCTACACCATTTTTCCATTTCAAGTATACTGCAAGCATGTCAGGGAAGTTCTAGACTTACAGCTAATAGTACGTGAATTAAAACAGCGATTGAATGCGAAAATTTGTTTCCCTTAGGCCCAGTACTTTCTTGCAAAATTTCCCAGCAGTTGTCCTTCAAATAGAAGTTTTGGAATAGACTCCAAATCCTAAGGTCTAGCAATATCTTCTCAGCACTAAACTTCCTCTTGCTCTGCCTGTAAAAGCCCCACGTAAGTAACACCTCCCTCTCATTTTCTGGGCAGTGAATAGCTGAAGAGGAGGAAGAAAAGGTGATGGATGGAAGATAGGGAGATTGAAATCAAGTACTTTCTAAGAAACTCATAATAATCCTCTATGAACTAGGAAGAATAGTAACTAGAAAATAAACCAAGCTAGTTTCTGTTAAGAGTTTTTCTGTAACGTTTTTCTTTCACCGTTGGAGAAACTCAGTTGGAGACTCTGCTTACTGCCTGACTGCCCGTCTGAAAGGCAGTCAGCATGATATCTGTCTAAGTGTCCAGTCTTTTTAAATTGCAAAAGGTTCTCCATGAAAACAGTCTAAAGAAAAAAATGTAATGCTTGGATACTTGTATTGTTTCATGTGTCTGCAAAGAAAGGTTGAGACTCCATTTATTTCCAACTTGTCATGAGTTACTATTAATTCATACGTAAAAAATCCCAGACGCTGATTGTAACATAAAACAAAGAACTTTAGGTAAGCATTATGAAGAAATATAAAATACTAGTAATGATACTGAATCACTATTCCATTGTTTCTTACCCAGTCAGCATTTTTTAAGTCATCAAGATCTGTGCTGGATTCATCACTTGCCTCCTTGTCCATTTCTTGAATCTTCTTCAAATTCTGCCATTGAAAAGAAAATTGAGTCAATAAATGAATGTTGGCGCTACTCTCAAGTAAAACTGAAGCTTATTTTTTGACATTTATTGAATAATGTTGTTTGGGTATTCTACTCTATGTTCTATGACTTGAATAGTAATACTGTAAAAGTAACTTGAAATATTATTTGAATATATTTCCATTAATTACAAGGTGGACTTTAAATGCTGGGGGGAAAAAAACCTTAATTTTTGAGTATGAAAGTACCTCAGATAATAGCATGCCAGAGGAAAAACTATACATAGAAATTTTAATATTCCTAAAATTGGGCTATGCACAGGAAAAAAACCCCAACCACCTACCAGGTCTGTTAAGCTGTAACACAGAAAATGTTACTGACTTGGTAAGGATCCCATTCATACCAAAATTACTATTATTTGTTGAATTCAAGGCAGCTCATTTTTGTAGAAGAAATTCCCAGACAGTCAGTTGTGAGGAGAAATAAACTGTAAGAAACCCTCTAAATCAAGTAATGACAGACTTGCATATACATTGCAATTAAGAAGTCTGTGTAACGTGGCTATAGACTCTGAAATCTGAGTAACAAAACCATGCAAGGAAGAGAAACAGATCTTTCAAAGGTAAAACCTGCTATTTATGAACAAAATCAGATGATGCAAATATGGAAAATATTGTCTACAAAGAGGCAAAAAAAAGCTTTTATACTAACAAGAATATGAAAAAATGAAGTTACAGCAGAACAAAGAATAGGCAAGCCTGCACAAAGAAAAATGCAAGTGAAAGATTTAGAAGGCTGTGGCTTTACAGGCATGTTCTTCTACACATAAACTACTGCATATTCAAAATGCTATTTTTTGTTTACTTCTGTATTGAAATATTCTGAAATCAGCAGTACAAACAAATTCTCAATATGCGATTCCACTTTTACAGAGTTTTCCAGGAAATCTTTAACAATGTTTAATTTCATCTGTTCTCTAATACTCACTAATGTATTCAAAATGGATAATGAAATCCTCCGATATTTTATGAGACAAAAGCAATACATCAGAGGTCTAACAGGTGTTATTTATTTATCAAAAGTCTTTTCTTCACTTTTAAGCACTCAAGCTCTTCCTTTAAAGGAACTGAACCATCAGTCTCAATTTAGCTTTTGAGCTTCCCAGAAAACTTAAAAATAGTATTCTGTAAAAACGATTTCCTGAAATAGTTCCAAAACTACTAACATTTCAGTGGAAGAAATGGAAGCACTGGAAGAGTGCTTAACTTGCACATTCAACAGACCGCAAGTACCGACCAAACCTGGTCACAGAGACAGCACATACGAGTCAGCTACCACAAAGGGTTTGGAAAGAGAGCAGACGGGTTATTTATTGTCTTAAGTAACACACTTGCTTTCATATCAAACAAGAAATACTACCATTGCCCTATAAAAAATAAAATACGTAATTTACAGGAAGACCCTAAAAAAATCGATAGATCACCCACACTACAGAAGCAAATACACCATGGGACAATGCAGAAATGTTTTAGCATGACTTGCAGTATCACCTCAGGATACCCAACTGGGAAAGAATGTCTTTATGGAAACTTGTGTTGGTCCTGCCGCTGCGGTCAGCAGTCAGTCTGACACTTACAGGCAATCATTATTTTCCAAGGGAAAAAAACCCCAGAAAAACGGTAAGAACGAGTAATATAAAGGCCTTGCTTATATGTATGTTGCCATCCAGGGTTTCTTCTTTCCTGTATCATACAGTTGACGTAATGATTTCAAATACAGTGTCTGTGAACTGTAAATTACTTGCTTTCTTGCAAACTGCTAACATTTATTGAAAAACTGCAAAATATAAAACCATTCTTATACTTTCTTCTTTTCCTTTTTGTAATCACAAAGCTAACACTAACAGTAAATGTGCTCACAACTGTCAGATTTGCTCTTCCTTTCCACACTAGAAGGTACACATTAATTTTTAAAAAATTAAGGTGTTCCAGCTACTTAACTTTTACTTGACTGTTCAGTAAGATTTGCGGCAATTACCCATCTCAGCAAGCATGGTCCCTACCATACAGTTTACCGGGCTGGTTTACGCCCAAAGCCTGATGCCTTTGACTGACATAAATATTCCATGAAGCTATAAAGATTACAACCTGGTTTTCTTAACAGCAGAAAATAAGAAGGGGGGGAAAAAACTCAACCCTGAATAGCTGAAAGATCTTCCAAATAAGGCAATCATCTAATTAGTTTCTCTGGAACATGGAACATAGCTAGAGGGGGAGTTTCTACCCGAGAAAGCACAGCTGTAAGTGATGCTGGCTACCACGCACTGGAGAGTTACAAGAGCAAAACCTGCCAGCCAAGAGATATGTCTCTCAAAGTGCAGTTTTATGATAAAAATAAGCTGATACAAGCACAGGCCACTGGCAAAGACAGGCTGCTTTTACTCCTCATCCTAGTGCTGAGTACTCTGGGTGCTGCCCTCATACTGACACAGGCACCCACTTCATAGGGACAGTTAATTCACCTCCCTGGCACCCAGCTCAGACCTCTAAACACAGCTCATCATGCAGTTAGTGGAGAATAGTAGAAAGGAAAGGAATGTCCATCACTATATAAGTTAGAAAGCTTTGGAGGTCTGGGGAGAAAACAAAACAGCAAGTGCTTTATCCTTGCAGCCAGTGCTTAGGAAGGCCTCTTAAGCTCTTCTCCACCTGTCAGGTGCTACTTAGGAAGGAATAAATTCACTGTGACAAATGATTATGTTTAGACCTCTAGACAAAATGAAATCTTTTAATTTCCCTCCAGCACCCCCAGCCAGCATCAGTGGGTTTCAGCATCTGTTTCAACTGTAAACTGCAGAAACCAACACATCTAAAATACAATAGACCATTTGTCAGAACTTAACAGTGACCCAAAACCTGCAAGCAACCTCAGCTGCTGTAGCCTTGCCACTTGTACTTACCCTTGGGACAACGGCTTAAGAAAAGCTATTATACAGTATAATAAATACATGGCCTAAATGGATTTCCATTTCAGAAAGCAGAAGAGTCTTTGAAAGGGTTTTTCTAAACGATCCTAGAACCTCAGACCCATACCACAGACCCCATTCCCCTAATGCAGCCTGGGTGTTCATTCAGGAAATAAGGGTTGGATGTGTAGGAAGTTTCAACGGCTTTGGCTTTTTTTAAACCATTACAGCATTTGGCCATTTTTTTAAAAAGAACTGCATTTTGTGAGAAAAGCTAGTAATAAAAATACCAAATGTCTTCAAACGTCTTGCTGCACTATTAAAAGCAGGCAGCTGATTTGCTGCTGCGTGTCCCACATTTGAGATGCACTCTCCTGTGCTTGGTGACAGATGGGAGTTTATATAAGACACTTGTCAGCACAGCGTCAAAGACTCGATTCCACAAAATGCTCTTTAAAATGCAATGTTTTAATGAAGACTATTCTCAGGAATCTGGATCTGGACTTGCCTTTCACGAATTGCAGAACACAGTCTACTGCTCATTCTAGTTTATATTCTTAATCAGGAATCATTTGTTCACTGATGCAAGTAATTCTTACGCTGCTGTCTGCAAAACTAATAAAATATTCTTGTATATCTAGGTTCAATTAAAAATATATAACCTGCACACAGGGGGAAAACTGCTTTTACATATGTTCAGCTATCCAAATTGGGTTTAAATTCCAAGGGCTTAGCCAGCAGCATCACTCTAGTTCTTTGAAAAGACCCAAACCCCATTTGATTCAAACATGGGAATAGGATCAGTTAAATCGGTCCCTGAAAACCTCTCGAGTGGATACCAAAGTTCTTCTTATGCGGTGGTGTGAGTCGATGCACTTTGATCAGCCCTGGAAAGGCCAATAGTCACCATGCTGCTCAACGTAACTGTTTAAGAAGAGGCAAAAAACCCTCAAACCAAGTGCATGTAACACTTCTTGAGTGAGAACGCCTTTAAAAAAATCACAACCAACCAACCACAAAACTCCCACAAAACCAAAGCAGCAGCCTTTTCCCTTATTAAAGCTCCTAAACTGAGGGATCAAACAGATCACGATGGGGCTGCAAACTTGACAACACCACAGTTGCAGAAGTGGAGTCACTGGAAGCCTGGAAGTGTAGGCAAATCTGAAGCTATGAACAGAAGAGTTTGTGAATCAATTTATTTCTTCAGCTGTGCTTTCTGAAAATCCAAGCAGCAGGGCATTTAACAGCTTTAACAGTCATAAGACTATTAAGAGTAATTTGGCTAATGACCATATTTCCCAAATAAGTTAGCCATTAACATTTTTTAGGTATCTATTAACTACCTCTATTATCATATTTTCTACATTTAATACACCAATATAGCCATGTTAAATGGAAAGTAACACTTGACTTTTAATTAACTGTTTTTCAATTGAGTCTTTGCATGGCATGAAACCAGGAAAAAAAGAAAGAAAATTTCATTTATACTCATGTACTTAATTAGAATTTGTATGTTTATGTTTTTATACAGATCAGACCGAAATATATCCAGGCAGACTGAATGAATTATGTTTTTACATTAGAAAGAACATAAATTAAAGGCAACGTGATTTAAAAGAACAGTACAAAGATGACAGATTGGGAGCTTTATCTGTATTCTACCAAAAACTTAATTACAAGGCATACTGTGGATAATGAAATTATGGATGAGTTTTTGATGCACATGGACTGCAATTGAAGATGGAGCCAATTACAAAAATATATGAAGTCTTAATTAGTTTGGAAGGAATATTAATTAATCTTGATGCATTAGGGTGTACATCAATCTCTAAACATTTTTGACATATAAGTCAAACCTACTGTGGCAGATTAAGACACGCATGCCTACTGGACACCACCTGTATTTTATTCTGGCCAGCATCATATGGTGGCTTTTAGCCCCAGCTGTGCCTGTTGTAGAGTTTATCACCCACAGCCTACTCACAAATTCTGCTAAAGGCTGGCATCACCATTTACTGGTACCACTCAGATTCAGAGTGTTTGAGGCTGGAAGGGACTTCTGGAGGCCTGCTGGTCCAGCCTCCCTGCTCAGGAACGGCCACCCAGGGCCAGCTGCCATGTCCAGGTGGCTTCTGAGTATCTCCAATGATGGAGACTCCACAACTTCCTGGGGCAACGTGTGCCAGTGCTTGGTCACCCTCACAG
Organism: Falco biarmicus; assembly: GCF_023638135.1. Lineage (NCBI taxonomy): Eukaryota > Metazoa > Chordata > Aves > Falconiformes > Falconidae > Falco > Falco biarmicus. Next base: position 62,611,592 of record NC_079290.1, read on the forward strand.
GAAAAAAAGTGTTTCCTGAAGTTCAGAGGGAACCTCCTGTGTTGCAGTGTGTGCCCACTGCCTCTGGCCCTGTCACTGGGCACCACTGCAAAGAGCCTGGCCCTGTCCTCTTTGCGCCCTCCCTTCAGGTATTTATAGACACTGATGAGGTTCCCCTGAGCCTTCTCTTCTCCAGGCTGACCAGACCCTGATCACTCAGTCTCTCCACACATGTGAAATGCTCCAGTCTCTCCATCATCTTTGTGGCCCTTTGCTGGACACTCTCCAGTATGTCCATGTGTCTCTTATAATGGGGAGCCCAGAACTGGACCCAGCACTCCAGGTGTGGCCTCACCAGTGCTGAGCAGAGGGGAAGGATCACCTCCCTCAGCCTGCTGGCAGTATTTCTCCCAGTGTAGCCCGTGTCACTGTAAGGCTTCTTTGCGACAAGGGCACATTGCTGGCTCACTCAGCCATTAAGCACACGTGAAGCATTAACCCAAAGGCAAGACTGGGCAGTAAAAGGGAGCTAAAGGAGAACTAGGGCAGATATCCCCTCAATAAAATAGCAGACCAGGTAGATCCCTGGTCCGATCCAGAGCAGCAATTTCTGCATTCCTGTGCTTGCATAATCTCTCCCTGTCTCTCAGTCGCACTTGATGCTATTTCTGAGCAATGTGTGTGACCTTTTCAGATACTCCCCAGCAGGAACATTTGCCTTATCTCATGGACATCTCTTATTTGCACCTACAGTTCTGCCTATGGCTATGTGCCAATAAAGGTGATCTCAGTGACTTTTGGATGATCCTGAAAAAGATGAATCTTTTCTTTTACATATGATCCATTTTTAGCAGATATTCAAACTACCTTCCCCCTTGCCACACACAGGCATTTCCTCCACCTTGTTGACTATTCTTCCACATAAACAATTAAAAAAAGAAAAGAAAAGAAAAGAAAAGAAGAGAAAAAAGAGAAAAGAGAGAAAAGAAAAGAGAGAAAAGAGAAAAGAGAAAAGCGAGAAAAGCGAGAAAAGCGAGAAAAGCGAGAAGAGAGAAGAGAGAAGAGAGAAGAGAGAAGGGAGAAGGGAGAAGGGAGAAGGGAGAAGAGAGAAGGGAGAAGGGAGAAGGGAGAAGGGAGAAGGGAGAAGGGAGAAGGGAGAAGGGAGAAGGGAGAAGGGAGAAGGGAGAAGGGAGAAGGGAGAAGGGAGAAGGGAGAAGGGAGAAGGGAGAAGGGAGAAGGGAGAAGGGAGAAGGGAGAAGGGAGAAGGGAGAAGGGAGAAGGGAGAAGGGAGAAGGGAGAAAAGAGAAGGGAGAAAAGAGAAGGGAGAAAAGAGAAGGGAGAAAAGAGAAGGGAGAAAAGAGAAGGGAGAAAAGAGAAGGGAGAAAAGAGAAGGGAGAAAAGAGAAGGGAGAAAAGAGAAGGGAGAAAAGAGAAGGGAGAAAAGAGAAGGGAGAAAAGAGAAGGGAGAAAAGAGAAGGGAGAAAAGAGAAGGGAGAAAAGAGAAGGGAGAAAAGAGAAGAGAGAAAAGAGAAGAGAGAAAAGAGAAGAGAGAAAAGAGAGAAGAGAGAAAAGAGAGAAAAGAGAAAAGAGAGAAGAGAGAAGAGAGAAGAGAGGAGAGAGGAGAGAGGAGAGAGGAGAGAGGAGAGAGGAGAGAGGAGAGAGGAGAGAGGAGAGAGGAGAGAGGAGAGAGGAGAGAGGAGAGAGGAGAGAGGAGAGAGGAGAGAGGAGAGAGGAGAGAGGAGAGAGGAGAGAGGAGAGAGGAGAGAGGAGAGAGGAGAGAGGAGAGAAGAGAGAAGAGAGAAGAGAGAAGAGAGAAGAGAGAGAAAAGAGAGAAGAGAGAGAAGAGAGAGAAGAGAGAGAAGAGAGAGAAGAGAGAGAAAAGAGAGAAAAGAGAGAAAAGAGAAAAGAGAAGAGAGAAAAGAGAAAAGAGAGAAAAGAGAAAAGAGAGAAAAGAGAAAAGAGAGAAAAGAGAAAAGAGAAAAAAGAGAAAAGAGAAAAAAGAGAAAAGAGAAAAGAGAAAAGAGAAAAAAGAGAAAAGAGAGAAAAAAGAGAAAAGAGAAAAGAGAAAAGAGAAAAGAGAAAAGAGAAAAGAGAAAAGAGAAAAGAGAAAAGAGAAAAGAGAAAAGAGAAAAGAGAAAGGGAGTGATCCCCTTTATTGTGGAATTTTCCTACTGCGATTTTAAAAGCTCACTGCTTGAGATGACACGAGCTGTACTCCATTTTTGTCATCAGCTGTAAATGCTTAAACAGCAGGACACAGAGTTAGGAGGTCTTGGCCCATCAAAAGACCACTTCTGGATGGCAGCAGATGGTACCCAGGGTGGATCTGCAGCAAGGGCACATTTCACAGAGCCTGAGCAGCATACAGATGCTGCCAGCAAGCTGAAAAATCACCCTAGTGAACTTGCAGAAAAAACTTGACCTTGCAAAAAGATGCAAAGTTAGATAACGTTAGCTAACCGAATTTCAACCCTACCTTTGGAGTTGCGGCTGCTATTCCACAGAAATCTGTATTTTTACTACTGTTACTCTATTTATTTTTACTTTTTACTATTGCAATAGTAGTATCACACTTTTCTCAACTCCGGAGCCCTGTTCTGTGCATCTACCACATCAAACATTTCATTCTCTTTAAGAATGGAAGTATCATCTCCCTGTCTCCAAGTCAGCTTTCCTGCTGACCTTTCATACACAGATAATCAGACTGCAAATAAAAGCCACATGGCATCAAGTATGTGACAAAGTGCTTAAAACATTTTATTTGACATCCACTGAGATAGCCTAAACAGCTCACTCATTGCTTCATCATTTCTGATTAATGCACTCACTCAAATGCATGCCAATAAAACACTTTCTGAAGCTACACTCCATTTGTTATGTAACAGTGATGTTCACATGATAGACTGCAAAGCACATGACTACTCAGTATATATACTAGTAACAAAACATATTACAACCCTATAGGCCTATCCCTCCTGATCTATCTCTCAGGAAATCCTGTAACTTTCAAATGCTGACAAGTTTTTATAGTGCCAAATAGAAAACCGCATCACAGCAATATTTTTCCTGCCTCTTTCACAGTCTGCTTCCCTTCTAAACTTGTCCTGGGCTGTAGTATAAAATAGGTCAGATTTGGTCCACTCCTAGCAAGTGAATTTCTAGAGAGAAAAATTCTCCTTCTTCCACTACAGTGAAGTTGGCTGTTTAAGCACCTACTGAACAAAAACTATTAACTTCATATACCTAGGAAACAGATACCCAGACACCAAACCCATACAGCAACCCTAGAAAGAATCCAAGGAATTTCAAAGTAATTTTTAGTCATAGGAAATTTATTTTAAGTAATTTTAGAGGATTTCCCCCCCTTTTTTAGGGTTTTAAATTTCACATTGATCTCGAGTCCACAACTGCATCTAGGTCTGAGGGATTCTAAAGGAAGATCTTCAAATAAAGCTGTCAGTTTTTGAAATAAACTAACAGTTTAAAATTCCTGACATCTTTACTGTTGCAAACACAGTCTAAGTTTGGTTTTTTTTTTACTTGGAGCTGATGTATGTAACCTGGGGAGGGTGAGGGTTGGGGGGTGTCCCTAGTTATCAGCCAGTGCAGTCACCAAAAATTCATGACAATAAAATGACCTTACTGAAGTATTAAGTGTTTTTCTCCTTTATATCCAATACTCATGTGACAGTAACAAAAGGAAAAGAAAAAGGAATTTATTTACTTGAATACTATTTAACCATATTCCTCATGAATTAACTATGTATTTGCAAGAGAGAAGAGCATATTAAACAATACCACACCTTTTACTGGCACATACCTAGTGTGATCATATGATTCCTGCTTGCCTCAGGTATAAACCAGAGGTCATTTTAAAATGCTGTAACAAGACTTCACAGCTTTCTGCCTCATATTTTCTTTATACCCATTTTTTAATTTGTACACTACATTATTTTCAAAATTAAATACATTTCAAATCTATAGTTGGATAAAAGACATAAGCAAGGATCAAGTGCATCATAAAACTAAAGTATTCAGATTCCAGAAGCTGCTTGTAAGATAATTTTCTTAGTCACTTCTTGTATGACTACTGGGGGACTGATCCAGACTAAAATAAAATCAAAAGATCTGATTTCTGGCCTCAGTTAGGTGCAGCATAAAAGTCCTACTGATTTCAGTAGGGCCAAAATTCCATCTACAAGGATTACTTCCTTTGACCTACATGTGCTTTGAAACAATCCCTAACAGCCTTTGAGAAGCAAATGGTTTCTTTCATTTGGGATTAACTCATAGTATGGTCTATGGTGTGATCAGATGTTCCTGAGTTTTTATGTCCAATTACAAGGTGATTAAATATTCTGTAAATCCAAAAGACCCTTCTACTTTCTTAATATATTTTAGAAGAATTATTGTTAAGACTTCATTTTAAACGGTTATTAATCAAATATTTTACTTTGGCACTGACAACAGAGATGCCTTATTACTGCTTACTGTAGCCAGAATATTCAAGAACCACTGGAAACGTTAAGTCCTCTCTGAGCAGAAAGAACTGCAAAGAGTCTTATCTTTGAGTCTCAACATGGACTTTGCAATAGCTGTTACTTGAGGTGTTTCCAGCACAGGTCCCTCTGTTAGTAAATCCAATAGTCAGAACACTAAGGAGCAGTCAAAATATGAGATGTGAAATTAATGAGGTCAAGGTTCAGGAGACAGATTTAGCACAGAGACACTGTATCCTGTCTGCTGGCTGTATCAGGAGCACTGGACGCAAATGAACCGTAACACAGGCACTTCAGAAAACAAGTGGCTCTTCAGCCCTGCCCACACTGTCGAAGTTATCCTTGTATGACACTGCTTCAGTTTTAAAATTGCTTTCACTTTGAATAGGACTGGATGAAAAGTGGAGGTGAAACCTGACCTCATGCAACACAAAAGCACTTCTGAAGGATTCTACTGCCTTGGATGGATGCATCTCAACCAGGAAGGAAAGACAGCACCAGTTCCTTATGCCTCTGACTGGTTTGCGTCTCCCACCACCAGCGTAAGGATAAATGCTCTCTTGTGCTGCTCTGAGGCACATCTGACCCTTTAATGAGCTGATTCAGCTCATTAACCTGACAAGGAATTACTTACTACTTTTTTATTATTATTATTTGTTGTGTTTTGTTTCCCAGAACCAGATGAAGGAAAAAGTGGGAGCATGTATGCGTGGGTGGAACAGGTCTGCCTCTTTCAGCAGCAAAATTTTGACATCAGCATGTAAAATCTTATCCTGGTTTTCAAAGGTACTGTAGATCTTGACTTACAAAAGAAAAGAAAATCCTTCAGGGATTTATTAAAAGGAAAAATTATGAAAGCGTTGTTACTTGACAAGCTGGCTTCGGTGAAGAAACCAGCTTTAAGAAGTATGTTTCCCTTCCTGTCCTTCCTCTCATCCACCAGTTTTCCAATGTAACCAACAACCACACTGTGTTAATGCGACTTTATGGAGCCATTCTGCAGGCCAGATCACTGAAACTATCTTCATAAAAAATCATTCACCCACCCTCAACGTTACTCTTTAGCCAGACCATTTAATTGCAGTGGTTCACAAGATGGCCTTTCACTCAACAGCAACAGCCAAGCAGGCAGTGAACACAAGCATCATGACCTACGGGTGGAAATTTCTCTTTTTTTTAAGTTGGCTGTACTGTGAAGCCTATGTGACAGACAAACAAGCCATTCATACATCAAAGGTAAGGAAAGCTGCTGACTGTGGACAAAACATGAGCAAGAAGAATCTCAGATAATTCTCAGCCTAAGACAAGGCATGAGAAGATGCTGAGGAACACCAGGCAAAGCTCTGATGCTTCACAACATCCCTGAAACACCAGGGAAGATTTTTGACTCAAATACATAGCATACATGCATGCAAGTATGCAATGTGCAACCCTCCAAGAAAAACTTCTGGTTTACTCTCAAATAGACTAGTCATATTTAATAACTATTTCTACAAGACATCTATAAATTTCCTCAGACAATTTCCTCAAGCATCTGACATTCACTACTGGCTGGGTACAGAAGTGATTTTGTAAGCCTAATTCACACAGTGAAGAGCTCAAAAGCAGAAAACCTTCTCAGACTGCTTACCTCTTTTGCACTTTTAATTTTGGCCAAGAAAGTGTACAGTTCCATTGTTTCAGCAAAAAGAGCCCGACATACTGCTTGATAGTGATTCGGTGCCTCTGATCGGGTTGGCAGGTGGGCAGCACACAGCTAGAAAGAAAAATAAACAGCAATATCAAAACAGTGCCCCATTGCTTTCATTAATGCTACAGAGCATGATAGCATGAAAGCAAATGCAGCAGAGTATCTAGGGCACAAAAATCCCTAAAGACATTTAAGTTCAGGCAGAAATTCGGTGCATCTTCTAAACATTCTCTCCCATTTATTTTATGAGAAGAGTTCTATGAAGATGGTAAGGGGACTGGTTAACAACACACTGGGAAATTGAAAACCAAGACAAGGCCTTTTCATAAAAAAACCAAACCAAAACAACAAAACCAAACCAAAAAAAATAATTGTGAAGGAGAAAAAAGCAACCTTGCAGTATCAATTTTTGGGAAAACGTGCTTTATTCAAACAAGCTTTAACGGTAACTGTTGTTTAGCTTCCTATGAATGTGGAATAGAACTGTTTATGAAAGGATGGAAGCGTGAAGCATTGGAGAAAAGTAAAGAGTAACTGTCAAGCTGAGACTCTGATTTAATTTATTTCAAGCAGTACAAGGATTTTACAAATCAGCAAGAGCCACGGAAGCACACGCTTACTGCTTCACCTCAGATACTGATGAATGTTTCCAGACATAGGCACAGATGACGTAAAGAAACACTGATAGATATTTTCATGTACGCTAAACCTGCAGAACTCTGAAAGCCTACTCAGATCACTAACAAGCATTCACAACTACTGTTAAGCAGTCACTCCAGCATTGCTTTTAGAGTAAAATGTGCAGCTCCCATTTCTGACAAGAGAAGTTTCACTGAAACCAGCCTTTATATTTCAAACGGGGAACCTGAATGGCATGAGCAACATCCAGCTTCATGAACATCCAGCTCAAATTATTGTAGCATAGCTCAGCACTGATGCTAATAGTTGTAATATCTTTTTCCTCTAAGTCAAATCCATCGCCTGTAAGTATTGGAAATCTTGGCTGGAAATGGACAGAACAAAATAACATCTACAATTTGTTCCCTAAACAATTTTAAATAAAAAAAACAAACCCAAAGCCAAAACTAGAGCACCCATATCATGTATCATACTGGTGTATATATTCAAATAAAACAAAATCTCAACCACAGCCTTAAAATTTGTCTTGTTGCTGTGGTTTTAAAATAGCTGTTTATTTTATATATAGCTGTATTTTCAGCTATAGAGCTAAACCTAAGAACAAACCAAAACCTGAGGCAGCAGGTGGCTACCTTCAGATCTCCAGAACTAAAGCTTGAGACAAAAGCCTCTTTAGGAGAAGAGTCCTTAATTAGCCTAGTGGCATATTTGTCTAAATCTCTCCTGTCACTACAGCGAACACTGTGGTTACAGGGGGCATAATGCATGTAAAGCTTGGGCTGCTTCTTCGTATTGCTTTCAGTTTGATTGAAATCCATACTGCCACTAAAGGGTGCGGTCCTGTGGCCTCCAGCTGTACGGTCCACTGATGCCCTTATGCTGGCATCAGAGTTCACACCCTAACTCAGAGAGGATTACTCACCTGGAGAAAAATTAACAACGCAAAGGAAGTGGAGCGGGAGACAAATACTATTCATGGCACAGACACACATGTAATAGCGCAGGCAAAAAGGAGCAAAGGGAACATGCTGCCAGAGTGGGGAAAGGACGGAAGGGCTGAGCAACGGCTTTTGGTTGCAATCAGATTTAGATTGGCTCAATCTCACTGAAAAGTTGCTTTTTAAGGCCATAGGCCCTTGTTGTCTTTTATTTCTTCCAATTAATACTACAATACAGAATTCAGTGGTCAGATTTCATCAACAACTTTGATTTTTACAAGCACAATTTGGGCTCCTGAAATATCCTGTTGTCATTATTGTAGCCATATATATATATATATATATATCTCTCCTTTCAGTGGTAAAAAAAACAGTATGTATTAAGGAAAGTTTATGTATTTTCCTGCATGTATATATTCTCCTTCCTTTCTATGTACTTTCCTTATATATAGGAAATGCAAAGCAGACGTTCACAAACCTGCCCTTGATCCCTCCCTTTCAAATTTTATACTGCTTTACAATGATGGCAAATATTTTCTTAAACTCTTCAGATTTATTTCTCGACAATCACAAGAGCATAATTGACAGAAAAAAACCCGACATTTTTTTCTTTGTTTCCTCCTTTCTTTTTTCTTTCCCCCTCCCCTTTTTTCTTTTTTTTTTTTTTTTTTTTCTTTTTTAACCAATCATATAATCTCCTTTGCAGGTAAAAGGAGAAAAACTGAAACAGATGCACCTCTACTGTGTGCTACAATGACAACACATACCAAAGAAACAGAAGCTATTAAATATTTTCCTTGACTTAATGAAAAAGTCAGAACATTTAAAAGACCAAATTCTAAGCATGGTTAATTTGTGTTCCTTTATCTCAATAACTAATCATGTCTTTACCTGCCTTACTATGTTTTCAGTAAGCTATTTCTGATTATTAATTATAGTACAGATAAAGAGCATTTTATTCTGAAGTATACTGCTTACAACAATACGAATAATAACAGCAATTTCAAAAAGGTCCTAAAATGGCACAAATCTTCGTAGCTGAGAATAAAATTTTATTATTATAAAGATTGCACACAGGTTTTTAAAAATATTTTTTTCTTGATTGTAAAAGCATGTTTATTAGAAACAATTTGCATCAAATATTCAGAAAGTTAATAAAATGCAGGGCGGCAATTTCAAGCAGGGGATGAATATAATCTTGATTCTATTATTGAACATGAAGTAAAGCAAAAAAAGAATTGAACACCTGCTGTTGAACTCAGTTACAAAAGCAATCACATAAAAAGTTAACCATTTGGTTTGTAAACATTAGGCTGCAGGTATTAAATGAAGGCCAGCAGCTCCTACTAACATTCATGTTCTGAAAAATCAGTCTCTGAGTGATCTTATGTCAAGATGCATTACATAAAAAACCCCTTGTGGCAACGTTAAGTCAAGTGACTTCGCATAAATTTTTGGATTGGAAGGTAAGTCTGAAGAAAAAGGAAAATGCAAATAGGACAGTGATTTCCCCCCCTTCATTGTAATATACTGTACTTGCATGTTGTTCAGAGCACCTGACAAGCTATAACTTCTATATGAAGAAATACTGCAAAATCTAGGCAAGGCAAATGAAGTATGAAATGTCACTTCCAGCCCGAGTTCAGGGCATTTATCCACTGTAAAAAAAATTTAAAAAATTTGAATCATATCTTTAATTTTATGATAGTAGTGTTTGAAAAGCTATGTTACTGTAACACACACCACAAAAATCACAGAGTATTTTAATACTTGAGATATGAAAGGGCAGCCACCTAATGAACAACTCCTCCTCTTACCATACCATGGCAGTCATGGCATAAGAAGGATTAAGATCAGGTCTGCAGTCTTTTCCAGCCATTCAGAGTTCATCGAGGAAAGGATGCCTCTGTATGCTGCTTATTCTGACACTTGCCTTTTCATCCCTCATGATACAACTTAAAACTATCCTAAGGGGAATGAACGCAAACAGTGCCCAGAGCTTAATACAAGGGCTGTTTGTTCTGCTTCCAAGAAGTCTCAAAAAGTATGGCTGAAAACAGATTATGTGGTCTTTACAAACTGGTGAAATATTAAAAACATTATCAACGACTGAAACGTTAACTAGCTTGGTCTGTAATTATTTCCATTTGCAATCATTGTGAAGAGCTGGGCTTTTTTTTTTCCCTAACTGAGCCTATCCAAAACCCAGCTTGACCCAAAGCATTCAATCTTTGCTTAGATCACTAAGAAGATTAGAGACTGTTTCCATCCACATTCAGGGTTCACAGAAAAAAAGAGGCATTATGTAAATACCATAGCCTTGCCAGCTCCTCTGTCCAAATTCATCCTCAATTGACTAGGAAACAGAGTGCACCAAGCCAAAGCAGTGTTAACAAAAATCACAATTTAACCATCTGAGGAAATCAAACGGCATTTCTTGCATCTGTTTGAATATATTCCATCAAGGACTTCCTAAAATTACAAAAAAACCCAACTGACTCACCCACTAAAATTCACGTAGGTTTTGCGAAACTTTTTTGGCTAGATATATACTGGAAGCTTCAACAACACACCTAGCCTGCTGGAATTAAAATTTCAAAAGAAAAAAAGTGTTTCCACTTGCAATCATCTTGGGCAGAAGGCCTGTACGAATGCACCACAAAGGAGAAAAGGATTTCTTTTTCCCATGGGCCACAAAGACAAGCTATTGATATTATGCAAAACATACTACCAGCCTGCAAATGCCAGGCTTGTTAAGTGTTTTGAAAGCCTTGGAGTATTAACACAGACTTAAAAGATGTACTTTTTCTTAAGCAACAATTACTTTAACCAACAGATCACTGAACATGCAACTGTACTAGGTATCTGCCTCATCCTTTGCAGTATCATATTGCAACAAGTTCAAAAATCAAAATTCAGCCTGAGACGCCTTCCCAAGTCAAGGTTGTTTTCTGAAAGATTTTATCTCTGTGCAGATAAACTAGATCTTGTAATTGGGCTTTTTTTTTTCCCTCCTTTTATTCCTACCTATGAATATTAACTTCAAGGAGTCATATGCCTTACCGGAAAAATCTTACGAAGACAATATCTGTGTATTTATAAAACTCCACCAAGCATTTTGCTTTGCTTTATTATCCAGAATAATGTTAATAGATGGACCATTCAAAGGAATAAGTGTTTTGGCATGAGTCTGTGTCCTTGTTTCAGCCAGGATAGAGTTAATTTTCTTCTCAGTAGCTGGTACAATCCTGTGTTTTGGGTTTAGTGTAAGAATTAATGTTAACAACAACTAAAAGCATCAGTGTGTTATCAAGTAATGTGTATACTAAGTCAAGGACCCTTCAGTTTCTCAGGCCCTGCCAGCGAGAGGGCTGGAGAGGCTCAAGAAGCCAAGAGGGGACACAGCCGGGACAGCTGCCCCAAACTAGCCCAAGGGATATTCCATACCATAGAAGGTCACACTCACTGTATAAGCTGGGTGGGTTTGCCAGGGCCTTCTGATCCCTGCTCAGGGACCGGCTGGGCATTGGGCAGTGAGTGGTGAGCAACTGAACTGTGCACCACTTGTTTGTTGTTTTTTTTCCCCTTTTGATTTTATTCTTCTCTCCCTCTCTCCCCTTTTCATTACAATTGTTGTTGTTATTATAATAATATTCCATTTTATGTCAACTATTAAATGTTCTTATGTCAACCCATGAGTTTTCTCTTTTTCCCAGTTCTCCTCCCCATCCCACTGGGGGTGGGGGAGGGAGTGAGCGGCTTAACGGTACTGGGTTGCTGGCTGAGGTTGAACTGGGGCAGCTTGTAAGATGCTTTTGCCTGCTAGGACCACCCCCGTGCATAGCACACAAGACAAGCACAGTGCAAGTTTTGAGACAGCTTTCACAACACCTGGAGCCAGCTTGCCTTGCCCCCTACCAGTTCACAGCTGCTCTCTCAAACTTTCCGGGCAGGTATTTGCCCCTGGCTCCACCACTTCTAACTGCAGTGGGCCAAGAACTACCTAAAACCTCTGATAAAGAACTTCACGGGATTACTTGTGAGGTAAGACTGTGATAAGACAAAAGGGATGGGAGCAGAGTTACCTATTAATCCACAGAAAGTATTCACAGAAAGCTGCTCTTCCTGGAGAGCTACCTGCAGAAGCTTTGTAACTTTTTAAATTGGTATTTTAAATGATCATTTGCAAGTGCCATGGAAAGTCCAATTGCTTAACATGCGAGTTCCTAATTAATTTTACACACCTAAAGGAAAAGGTACATTTTGTGGAAATTGAGGCAAATTGCTAGTTTCTTGGTGTCAAGCCTACCTACCTCATCATTTAAGTGCTCTCCAGTAATCTGGTAAGGCTTTCCCCTTGCACTGGTATTTGTTGTTTGATCATGTTTTTTATCCCTTTGAGGTGGACAAGAGAAAAGCTACATAGTTCTCTGGTTAAACAAGTTCAGAATTTAATGATCCTCCCCATAAAATGATTTAACAGAATACATTATTTCTTTCTGATTTTCTTTTCTAATATGAAAACCCAAATGCAACAGCAAAGCAGTTGCATATAGCAATACCAGGCACAATTTGATCAAACAGTGGCCTTGGTTGGCTCCCTCTTTCAGGATTGTAAAAAGAAGGAAACAGTGTAGCTGCTGAAGTTAAAGCCAAAAATGCACATGGGAATTAGATGATGCAAGGATTGATAAGAGTGCTTTGCATAAGATCTTAAAGAAGAGTCCAGCTGCCTGTATCATACAGCCTTCATCATCACTAACTACCCTCTGCTTTGCAAACTCTGAGGATTAAAGGCCTTGTGTATATGTGTATGTGTGTGTGTGTATACACATATATGTCTGCTCAAACGTCAAACAGGAATGGACTAACGAACGTTTGCAAATGCTCTCCTGAGTCATAACTTAAGTTAGCGTGAAAGTAAGTTGAAAGACCCGCATGGGTACACTGTGCTTAGGAAATGCTGCAGTGCCATTTCATATGATGTAGTTGTTTTTAGAAATACAAAACAAAACTTCAGCAATTCAACAACACTCAGGATGAAACTTGTGCACAGTAAGGACTCTCCTCTGCTATTTCCTTCTAAACAGAGTATCTGTCCTGACACCATTTCCTCCAGGTACTTGATTGCCTCTATGTGCTGAGCACTGTTCTTTCTTAAAATCTTACATTTCACAGCTATGTGACGAGTCTGATACACTTTTCCACGCTATTAGACTGAATTTAAGAAGTGATAAGATTCTTGGTAAAATTTCAACTGACAGCAGCTGCAAGACTAACATCTCACTGAACTGTCTCACAAACGTGAACCTCTTCCAAAGACAGAAGCAACTAAAGGTGAAGACAATTTGTATTCTGCTACATTTATATAATACTATCTTTAGGGAAATAAGTCTTACAAATATTTAACACAATTACAAACACTTTTGAAAGCATTTAAAACTTACACAGGTGTTAAAAAATGGAAAGCAAACCTCAGTATACATTGCTGACTACACTTCAATTTTTAAGCTAAACATGTATTTTTCGTGCTCAGTGAACCCTATTCTTACTCTATTAGCTTTCTAAGCACAGAATGAAGACCTTGACTATTGAAATAAGACTTCAAACGGAGGTGAAACTATGTTTTTTGAGACAATATTTCCAGTGAACATTTTTACATTAATTTTTCAGTTACTAATTTTATGTGCTAGTGCAGACTTCTTGACAAAACTGTGTTTGTGTAAATTCTCATTTCTTTTTGAAAACTATTAGGCTATTTTTAGCCCTCAAATATACCCCCCCACCCCCCCATACAGCTGTTTCTGGAATATGTGTTAGGTGTACTGTTACACTGTCCTTACACAGTGGACTAACAACATCCTGCTTCTCAAAGAGGCTCATTTCAGAAGAGCCAATTAAGTGAAAACCAATTCTGCATTCTCTTTTAGTTGCAGAGAAACTGTGCTCTGTTATTTCTTAGCAGAATAATGGAGGAATTAATAATATAAATATGCAGTAATCTGAATTTGCTAGCTTTCGTTCTTTGACCATTCAGTGGAACATCAATGAGATGATTCACAAACAAGGGTGAAATCCCACAATTTGTATTTTCCCCATTCTTTTACATGGAATGTAAACCCCTGCAACATTTAGCAAAAACCACTAGTTAGCCTGTCAGCAGCAACAGTTTTCTAAAGCTCTCTGCTTCACAAGGCAACAGCTCTGTGTACATTCGGCAGCTCTCTGTAGCTGTACCATTCACACATCTGCATTTCATGCAGGAGTAGCAGCATCTGGGTGGAGCAGCAGCGGCTTGGAGTCATCTGGGTAAGAAAACTAGCTTCAGAAGCAGAGTAGAGGCGTAGATGGGGAAACACGATAAAACTGGATAATTAAAGGAGAAGGGGAGTGGCTGTACCTATTCACAGGGCTACCTGTAGCTGCTTAGCTAACAGCCCATTAAGCTGTGGAACCACCCTTTACATTATTAAATAACTAAGACCTGAACAACTGATACCAAAGAGTTCACCCCTGTAATGCCATTTTGTATGGTTGTTTGCCATGCTTCTCAGGCCTTCTCCTTAGGGCTGGAGGGTGCCTTCTTACTGCAACTACTATTTCTGTTCAGCAGAAAAGAGAGGAGAGCTGGTTTTGTACCAGGATGCTTGGCATATGCAGCAGAGAATTAGAGCAGGATATTTGCCCTTCTTTCTTCCCCCTCTCAACTAAGCCTCTGTGCAAGCATATAAAGCAGCCATTACACTCAGTGTACTGCTTGGGGAAAAAAAAAAAAAAGAGCATTTGGACAAACAACAGAAAATAATGACATTTTCAAACAGAATAAAAAAGAAAACAGTTTTATCACAAGGCAGCAGAAAATGGTGGGGAATGACACAAATCAGAAATCAAATCTCACTGACAGATGTAGAAAGGGGAGAATAACACAGAAGAGAGGCTGCTTATCAATTTTTCAATAATGTCCATCAATCTCATTATTAAGCAGTCCACACGTTTGCATACTTATTAAACAAGAGACAAAGTATTAATGGAAGGCAGTTTATTTATGAGCCACTTAAAATCCAATTAAAATATATCAACTAAAATAAAAACATGCACTTTCCCTGGCAGCAATTTACAGTTCACATACAGAGCTTTAAAATGTATGTGTGTGGGAAGCTTGTTTGTTTTTATGTAAAGTGCTGAAACTTCTCTCAGTAGGCATAATAATAATTTGCTTTCATGTTTTGTCCTGAAGCATGACTTTTTATTTGTATCCAAAAAACCAGATTTCCAGCTGCATAACCAAACAAACTGCATTACTAAACTTAACAAGCTTTCAAACTTTGCTCCCATTGAATAAATCCAGCAACTTCTAACCAGTCTCATTTCACTTTCATTAGATCTGTGTGTGTGGAAACCTAGTCTATTCCTTCATGTATGCCATAATCCTTATTTGTAGTGCCTTTGTCAAGGAAATCAGGCCTTGAAACTTATTACATGAAAAAGGCCCACAGAAAAATTCTTCCTCCTCTTCTTCTAGGCAAGTATGCTTAATATTTTTTTCTTAAAGCTTATAGCCATTGAAACTATAGTGCAATTGTCTTATCAAGTATATTGGTTACATAAATGTTAACAGTTAAAACATATGCCACTCTAAGATAGGTATAAATAAAACTAACCCACAATTTATTAAATTAATTAAGAATAAAATATTGTGATTTTGATTCAAATATCTATCTTTGCTTATTCAAGCAGAACAGATATCCAATAAATCAGAACTTAAAAGGTGTTATTTTGTCCTCAGTTCCATCTGTTTCTAGTGGTAGTGCCTTTTTTCATCCTTCTCCTCTGTGCACACTCCATTCCTGGAAATCGTCTCCAGTATGGTAATTACTAGAAATTGAATTACCCGGAGTCAATGGCTTTGACATACGCCCTGTATATAGGTGGGATTAACCACCTGTAGGGACTGCAGATGGTGTTTATACTGCCCTGACTGCCCAGAGGCTTGAGGGAAAGACAGCTTTGCTGCTTTGTTTTGTCTCCACATACTTCTTGCCAACAGCAGCAACAGCAGTAAAACCACCACTCTGTCAAGCATTCAAGGCCACTCCATATATCCCAAACTGCACTGAGTCTACACCAT
Source organism: Falco biarmicus (assembly GCF_023638135.1). NCBI lineage: Eukaryota > Metazoa > Chordata > Aves > Falconiformes > Falconidae > Falco > Falco biarmicus. Next base: position 62,627,464 of record NC_079290.1, read on the forward strand.
GAGGACTGCAGTCATGCTGTAGGGGCTCCATCACAGTAGCTGTCTTGCAGCCCACGCTGCATGTATTCTCACACCCTTGTGACACTAGGAATTACCAATTTTGCCGATGGAGATCTGAGGCTGATGCAAAGCCCACTGAGCTGGTCAGGAATCTTCTGAATCTTTTAAAGAAAATAAAAAAATTCTGGATCAAAGGCACAGCTGACCAAATCACATAGGATGCTACAGCGTGTTTTTCCATCATGCATCTGCTTTGTTGGTCCACTTGCACTCCTACGTACTGAAAAGATTTCAGTCTCCATATGATAATTTAGAATGGACAACTGTAGTGAATTATTATGCATCTTGAACTAACTGGTGGTTTTACTGAAATCTTAGGTCCTGAACTTGTAGGAATCCATATTAAATATAATGTTCATTATTTCTAACTAAGGGATCATGGAGATTCTAGTGCAATCTAAAGGCTGACCTCTTGCTCTAATCTTCAAATATGTTATTTTAACATCATGACTCCTTGGAGGGGACAGGAATGAGTCCTTGCTTCTAAAAAGGATGAAAACACAGACATCGATACAAGAGCATAAAGATAAAAGAGCAAGAGAGATCCTCTCTTGTAAGAAATTCAGAAGCATTTCTTATTATTCCCTAGGGTTTGGCTGTTCTTCCTAACAGCACACTTATTTCAAAATACGCCACTTGTAGGAGGCACAGCCATGCACGTTGGCCAATCTCTGATTGCAAAAACATGCAAAGTTATTATATTTTCAGAAAAAGCTACCTGCACTTTCAAATGCTGAGCATTCTTTCTGAAACTAGTTTCTTCGCATACTCAAAAAAAAAATCATTAAAAAAGAAATACAGTTTGAAGTATTTGAAGAGTCTTCCCAACTCCTATTACCTTGCTTTTAATTAACTTAAAATAGTTTTGCACTTTAGGTTATTTCAACCACATCAGATAACTCTTACCATTCTTATCTAAGAAGAAGCCTTGTAGAAACAAGCATGTTCTGCAGTAAAAGGGATGCATCCTTGACAAAGAATAGTTAAGGAAAAAAGAAACAACAAAAAACAACAATAAAAACACATCACAACCCAGCCACCAGCTGCCTCTTCATCAAAATCTTATTATCTGAAGGGAAAAAGAGAAAATAGGAGGCAAATCACTTTCCATCTCTCCAGCCAACTGCTGCATGAGCGCTTTGTTTTCAAACCCAGCTCTTAAAATAATTAAACTATTTTGTGCCAAGTATTCCAAGGACCTGCACCATAGATAATTATTTACCTGTTCTCAGTTACATATCATGAAAGATGTATCTCTGCAAGTCAGGCAGGAACTGCCAGCTCAGTTCTTCAACTTCAAAGCTACCTTTAAAACCCCTGGCACTTGCAGAAGCATCTACTACACGTCTGTTGAAATAGATGCTTTTTCATGATACATTTACCAATGCCTTCCAGAGCAGAAATATAAAAGGAATTTAATCTCTGGAAGGTAGTTAATACTGTAGTGACCTCAGTCCATGGAGAATAAGGTTATCAAAAGGGTGATCGTGGTAGAGCACAGAGCACTCTCCTGCATGTAGTCAAAGAACAACTGTTACTCCTGAGTAACTCTTTTCTGTACTGACATTTTTCAAGATAAAGCCACTTTTGAGGGCCAAAACTCAGGGCAGTTATATTCAAAATAAACAAGACTAAGAGCAAAGTACAGGTAACTAGAAATGGAAATATATAAACCTCCTTCAAACATTGCTACCTTCAGCAAGATGAAAGCTGCTTTAACATCAACTTCATATTAGAAGAACTTGATAGCAACAGATAAAGGGACAAATTAAGACACTGGCAAAGTGCCTCATCTGGAGTTTGTTGACAGCTCTGAACTGAGTTTAGGATGTACCATCACATCTACAAAGGCTGTGGAGTAACACTAGCGAGTGTCAAAGCTTACAGCTTGTTCTGCCAGCAAAGATCGCCAAACACATCACTCTCTTGTCAAAAAGCCCCCCAAACTAAGTGTTTCTAAAGGACTTTCTGCCAGTATGAAGTGTACAGACGACTTCAAGTGGAAGCTGGGGGAGGTGGGGAAGGTGACGGGGGCTCAGTTCCCTTAGACTCCGCATGACACCAGCAGGGAGCTGCCAAGAACCCACTCTGCTTGCAGCACCTTCATTAAAAGGCCGAGATAGCTGCCAAATTAACCTCAAAGAGAGGTTACCTTTATCTGTCAGAGTGGTAAAGAAAATTATTAATCATTTCATTGTGGTAGGCATGTGAGACAACAGAGGTTAGTGGGTGGGTGGCCTAGTTATCTCGCCAGTTACCTCACCTCAGCAGTTCACTGCACTGCACACAAGTAGAAGAAATACCCAGGATTACAAACCTCCTGAGTTTCATCTTTATGGCAGAAAGTATCCTGAATGCAGCGAGACACCCCCATCTTTTTTTACCTGCTCGCATGACCCTTGAGCCAGGCCAAGGGCAGATGGGTGCCACGCATCCCCTGGCCACTGGGAGAGCACTGGAAGGACCAGGCACGTCCCCTCTCCCCCTCTCCTTCTACAGCCACTCATGACAAAAAGTGGGGCCAGGAAGGAAACCCAACCCATAATGTTCAGAGGTTGCCACTGTTCTGCAGTTTAGTTTTTTTTAAGGTTTCTGGTAAGGACAGATTTCAGTACTTCTGCTGAAGGCGCACCACGAGGCCCAGTGCCTCTGGCAGCCAGACTTCACTGGAAAGTGCCCGGCAAAGTGCCTTGGCTCCAAACACAGTAAGCGCCATTTCCAGGACAAGAAATTGCAATAAACACCCCTCCTTTGCTCAGTAACACATTCAAATGTGAAGGGGTCTGACATCACCCTTTTAAAACAAGCACAGTGGTTACTTACAAAGTAAAGCAGACCATGTGTTGACCTCCAATTACACTGCCCAGAATGACAGGACAACTGTTTAAAGACACCAAATGACATCACTTTAATTAATGAAACCTGTCTATCAACATAATTCACTTAAACACTTGTCACATTCAAAGCTGCTTTAAAATTACATTAAAGGGATTTAGAGATTTACACAAACTGTCCCCACCTTTCTTGATCAAGCTAAGGTATAGGAGTCCCTTCACTTTCTCTATAGGTTTCTAAGAAATTGAACACAAACACAAGGGCAAACTTAAATTTTTAACTTACTGAATATTTTTATTTCCAAATATGTGTGTCACTTGGAAAACATATTTTCCTTTTTTTTTTTTTTTTTTACTTCTAAGCCCTTAAAAATACTTCTACAGTGACACAACTCCTCTGTCCAAACATGAAAAGACTTAATAAATCATGCTGACTAATACTCTCCTGAACTTCCAATTTTTGCATGTTAATGTTACATGCTACCACAGAAGTCGAAGTTTAAAAAAACAAACAAACCCTAAAGCTTACTTTCTTCACCCAGCACTGTCATGTTTCCAAAGATCACCTTATAAACTTTCCTTTTTAAAAAGTGAATTGCGGACAGTGGTATTTTACACCTACATGGCCAAGTGTGTGTGACTGTGTAAAATACACACACAGGGACTTGTTACACACAGTATGATATGGTGGACTGACTGACATGAATTGATTAGAAGAGACCAGTTCATGAAGAGGTCTGGCTTCATGGGAATTCGCTCATCTGAAGCAAGTGCTGGTCTTGGCGCTCACATCAAGAAATCTTGGCATGCCAAAAAGGAAAAACAAATACTCATTAGGACCTCCTTGTCCCAACTCCAAGCCTGCTTTGTCCCAAGAGAAAGCCAGCCAAAAAACCACAGAACTCTCTTTTGGCTTAAATCACCCAAAGTATCTTGTTCTTCCTTGCCATCATGAACTCAATAACAATAAAACAAACGCCTGTTTTTTCTATTTTCTAGTGTTTAAAATTAAGTTGCTAGCCTCTTTCTCAGAGATGCAAATATATAAATAACAATAAAACAAAGGGGTTTGTTCTCTCTTCAGGGCAAAGGCAAAAAAAATCTCCTCTGTTTTCCATCCAACCAGGCTTCCAGTAAAAGTCTTCCTAGTGCCTTCTTTATAGGCTTTACACAAAGCAAACTCAGAGCAGCATATGAAGCACTGCCCGCGCATGCAGCTGGCTTCCTTTAGCACAATCCCTTAGCTCCCTGCCCTTGCCAATCCCTCAGCTAAATCTTCTCCTTTATATGATTTAGTTTGGGTCTCCAACCACAAGGAGCCATGGTTGCCACTCGGGTCTGCCAATTTGCTTCGTGTTCCCACACAAAATCCCTGAATTCCCGCGTCTGCTGTCTTCCTATAGCATCCAGGCTAGGCTACACCTTCCTTTCAACAAATGCTCTGCCAAACCTAGTAGATTTAAGGAGTGTTTCTCTTGGGACCATTTTGCTTGGTTGCACAAGTTAGTGTGAATTATTAGGAAGACTGCTAGATAAAAATGTTCAAATAATTTTCCACAACTATGCATACAAGGCTCATTTGCACAGATGCACAAGCTTTGGGATGGTATGGCCCAATCGATGCAGTAAAGCAAAACTAAAACTACCTGAGAAATGCACTGAAGCTATCACTCAGAAGAGTACTGCTTTTACCACTGTGTTATTTCATTAAAAATATTTACAAAACAATCATTTAAAACGCTCAGGGCCATGCAACCTGTGGACAATAGCCTTTTGAAAACTACCCCTTAAGACTGCTTCAGTTACAATACTATTTCAGGATGTTGCAACTACACATTTTAAACAAAAACCTACTGTAAAATTCCTTTTACTAAGAAATGCAAAACATTCCCTGTATTCAGACCGATCTTTGGGATAAATATGATATTCTGACTTTTAGATTCAGATCTTCAGGGGTAAGCACAATCTAAAAATACACTGTTTATTTCTTTGTATCAAATGGTCTTATCTCACTTAAATATTTTTCTAAAATATGGCATGCATGTAACAGTACACTAAGCAAAGGGGAGCAGCAAACAGCATCATGGGAATACAGTAATCAAGAGCATTTGAAAAAAAATCACATAGCTAAAATAGAGTTATTATTTTAGAAAATTAGTGGTATTTTTAAGTCAATTCAAATAACTTCCCTCCAAATGTTTCATTTATTTTAATACTGTTACAGGCACTGAAATAAATGCACTAACAGAAATTTTGCCTCAAGCCCAAGGCTCCCGTTTGAACAGTGCAAAAACAAGAGGATCACAGTGGCTTAATTAAAGAGCCCTTGCTCCGTTTCTTTACTTTTCCCATGTTGCTGTTACAGTACAATATGTCTGCATAAGAAATTAAGTAATTTTGTAGCATCTATGCTGCTTCTATTTTCTTTGGCGATGCAATTACATCATCCTTAAAGTGACTGTGAACTAGCAATGATGACTACTGAAATACCCTGTTTTTTAACACAACTGCCATCAGCAAGAAAATCTTCTAAGCATCCTCAAATCTAGTCATTTGTGTCCTGGCAAGAACTAGAAAAGGCAAAGCTTCCACAGCCACCTTTCCTCTTGACCCCTCTCCTGAATGGGGTGGTAGATTGTGAGGTCCTAACACCTCAGAGAAGTTAGAGACTCCAGAATTTGTAGTGGACAAGCACTTGGAGACTCTGCCATTAGACCTTTTGTTTCGGCCTTGAAGGGCTAACATTTTCCCACAGCTAAGCAAGTTGGCCTAATTAAGAAGTCTTCCCCCACACTATAAATCCTGCTTCTCTTACGCCTGTAAAGCATTACAGCAACAAGAACATCTACACTGCCCATTTGAAACAAGAGCTGTATGCGCACAACTTAAAAACTGCAGAAACAAGTTAATCTACTGTTTTGAATGTGTTCTGTGAAGGCAGCTACTAGGAACCTTCAACACATAACGCTATATGAGAGAGAAATTTGTACAGCAATTTTGCATGTCATCGTTAATTTACTTGTCTACTAAAACATATATCACACACACAATGTAAATAATATAAGCAGTACTGATAAGGTACATGGAATATTCCCTATAGGATGCTGGCATTACATGGAAATCAAAGAACACTTGTGCCTTACTGACATGTTAGCAGATGTCATGTGAATCTGTATTAAAATGACCTGCATTTTTACAATAGTAAAAGGAGCCAATACAGCTAAAAAGCTAGCTGCAACACTGCGAACATCCATGGCTGTAAAGTCTGCACGGATTCTAGATCATGGAAACTATATTCTGACAAGATGGACCTTTGCCAAACCTTAACACAAGACAAGCTGTGTCCTGGCTAATTTTTTCTGAGCAGATCCACTGCTTTTACTAGGCTGATGGTGAATCTGAAAAATCCATCATGGTCTTCTGTATGCTTATCAGTTTTAACACCTGGAGAGTGAAGGCAGTTGCAAGTTGAAGAGGGAGCCCCCCAGGCAGGTCCCTTCAGCTTTGGACAGGTCCATCTGCATTGCCTAGCTGAGTGCTGGAGTTAATCCATTGGGCAGAGAAGATATGAGTCACTTTCGTAATGGCAGCTTTGGTCTTTTGGGGGTCACTATAGCGTTACTGCATTAACTGACCATTACCCCGATTTCCAGTCATTAGTTAGATTAATTTGATCAAACAAAACATACCTTGTAAAAGTAAACATTCATTGATCTACTTTAGTCTCCAGGGTCTATTTCAGGCAGTGCAGGCTAAAACAGGTTATTTGATACTCCAGATTAAACCTCATGTTCAGATGTATTATTTCTAACAGATTGCTTTGTATGTTTCAGACATTTGTATTTTCAAAGGGAAAACTGGAGCTCTGTCTTGACAAATTCTGCATTTTATGCACTATGGGACACCATTACCACCAAAGAATCCTTCCAACTCCACTAAAAACTGGAACGTTATTTTTACCCATGTATAAATTATTCATAATAATTAGTGTAAAGCAGATGGGGGAAAAAAGTCCATGCCCTACTTTGCTTCTTTTAGATGCACAAAGGCCACACGCAAATTTCAGGTGTATTCTAACCTCCTCGTACACAAAAATAATCTGAACACCCAATCTATGTTTCCTGTTTTTGTTGGACAACTCCTTGGATTCCTCAAACTATTTTAGACCTTAGACAGGTTATACCAGTATAATTATGTGAATTATGGGTTCAGGGGTTTTTAACCTACATAGATGTGTTATTGGGTTACAGTACAAAAACTGAACATAAAAATCACTGCAGAAAAGATGATTTGGTTTTGGTCTCCCAGCCTGGAATAAGACACTACAATCCACCTAAGCCCACGCTGATGGAAGGGATGTTTCCACTGTTCTGTATGAGGATAATTAAAGCAATGAGAAAAAAACCCCAAACTTCTTTTTTAATGGACAGACCAAAGTCATGAGGGACAACTTCCCTGCAAATACATTTGGTATAATGCAGTTCTAAACAAAACCTCTCAAACTAAACATTGTGAACAGTACAAAATTACTTCTGCTTCTACTTACCTTTCACTTGCAGAGTTCCCAGTTTCATAAATCCACTTGCTCTGCAGCTGTTTATAAAGCCCTTCACATCAAAACCCTATTATTATTATTATTGTTATTGTTAAATAATTTTATTTTAAAACCAACAACATGGAGATTTTGCTCATATATTACAAAGACTCAAACATGCAGAGAGACACTACTGCTTTATTTTGCACAGTTTGTCCTCAGCTCAGCTCTCTGAGCCTGTACAGTACCAGAGCTTCAAACACTGGCTCCTTTCACGACTCAGCCAGCAGCACAGTTTATTCTACCAGTCCTAAAGTCGTGCCTGCACAAATATCTGAGGGGCCTTGCAGAAAACCAGATGAAGGAACTGATGGAGTTAAAAACCCATATCCAAACAAAAAAACCTTTTGGGATGCTTTGACTAAATATAGATGACATGGATCCCAGCCAAGATGACAGCACAGACAGAAGAAACACACTATGGTTTGAATGAATAACCATGATGTACAAGGCTTGCTCGGACAAGAGAAAAATAGCAGGTTACCTGCATCTCTAAGACAACTCCAAGTTAGCTCAAATAATGGTGAAGGAATAAGAAAATGGCTATGGAGGGGACCTATCCAGTCAAGACCTCTGCTAACCCAATATCAGCAACTCTTTTTCTGGGACCTTCACAATGTCTGCATGTCTGTCTGACGACACTGGGTAGTCGATACAAAAAGGTGTACTCCCAGTCAGCATGCTTTGGGAGGGTAGGAGCCCCAAAGGGAATGTTTTTAAGCTCCTGAGCACAGGAGATGAGCACTGGTCCTTGGGACTTCACTGCTGAACTCAGAGCTCCCACTTCTGTGGATGCAGTGCAGAGAGAAAGGGTAGCCAGGGAGTGTGCCAACACAAGTGGTCTACCTGCGCAGACCAGCCCCATGGAGGTCCACCTTTAGAGGCCCAAACTCCCCAGGGGCATCCACCTGGGAGTGCCCTGTCATAGCAGTATGATACGCGGGGGTGTTCACAGAATTATTTTGGGAGGTATTTGGGTTTCTTTCCAGCTTACAGTCCCCAAAAAGTTACAGTGCAAAAAGAAATAGCCAAAGGAGAACCTGCCCCCTCAGAATTTAAGAGGTACAAAACCTACATGGTTGTACTTTCAGGGATCCTAACAGTTCGGACAGGAGGTTCCCCAACGTTACAAAATGTCTCAGACACCAGGTCTGTAAGGATAACTGAAGATCCACGGGTAGGAGATGATTAATTTTTGATCAAGCCAACAAACCAAGCTCAAGTACTGTGACAACAAAAACAACGGGAACTGAGGACTTCTAACCCGCTGTAATTTCAATTTTTTTCTGCCATCAACACGTGGAGACATAGATTGCCTGTTTCTGACAGATGATCCACCAAGATAAAGACCAGCATGTGATATTTGAGTACATTATGATGATGACTCAGGAGAAGAGAGCTGATCAATTGTCTTTTTTGAATGTGATGATTTTCACAATTGGTTAACATGCATTCTTTTTTAACATAAAATGAACTGACAACATCTGGGGCATTGGTTACTATCTCAGTAAGGTTCCAAAATCTTCACCAGCTTCAGTGTTACAGGGCACACTGCAAGTTGCTTATTCTAAAATTAAGCATAAATACTGTTCTGCAGGCTCATATAAAAATGCTAAAGCCAACCCAGCCTTAAACAGAATTATATTCACAGAAAGCTGCATCTTACTAATTTTAACCTCATAGACTAGGCAAAATTATATGGGCCTTTGAATTCCAGTAACACAAACTATTTAACTGTCTGTCATAAACAAATACCCAGACTTGGTTTTAACTGCATTTTCTGGTTCCTCTCTGACAGGTTCCCATATTAAACTTACATGGGGTCATACCATCTATATGATAATAATGTATGTCCTCAAACTCAGACTGGAGCCTCCAAAATACTCAGATCTAAATGCAGATCTTCTCATCTCACCTGTAATTGCATGGAGACAGGACATACTCTTCTTTTCCTCTATAATTCTACACATGCCATAGATAGTTGATCTGTACTACCATCAGAGTACTCAAAACAAAACACAAGCAGATCAATATCACCACTTTAAATTTCAGATCCTTCCAGCTGAAAGAAGTCAGTCATATACTTGAACTACCAAGACATATGAGTCATCTAGAATTAACTAGTTTCTCATTTTAGAGACCATGGCAATGACTAAAGGACGATTACATCTGAAATATGGGTGAGGGGGTGTGTGTGACAAACAATTTATTCCTCCTCTTTGCTTACAAGCAAAGCACAAACATGAATTTCTACCACTAGAAATACTGCAAACTCTAATCAGATAACACAATGCTGCACATGCTGCTCTGTAAATATTTTCCCCACAAATTAAAAGCTCAGTATGGAGATTTCTTAAGTACAGGCCTTGTTTAGCTGGGTCACTAATTCATCCTTGTGAAGCAGCAGTTGCATGACAGTTAATTTTTTGGTCAGAATTAACAAACATTATTACTGAACTACCTAAAAGCAACGGCCTGGGACCAGAGGCCACCAAGTACTAGGGGCCATCCACCTATATTTGTCTCTGAGACAAGAAGGTGTGGCTCAGCTACAGAATAAGGTTCCTGTTGAAGTTGAGTTAACTTTCAGGATGAAAGGTGAACATAAGTAAGAGCAAGATACCGGTTCAGGAAGACCACTGCCTCCTTACGTATCTTTTGAGACCTGCAGAAAAAGGTAGCAGAGGCAGTGACAAAGGTTAGTGTCACAACTTGCAGATACTATTAACAACACCTCTGCTCTGAAGAAGAGCTAAGGTAAAGTCCCGTACTGGCAGTAGTGATTTGGCTACGATGATGTTCAAAGCTGGAAGAAATGACAGGGTTAGGGCTAGTATGGCAGTTCAGCCCAGCAAATAACAGCACAGATTTAAACCTGTAATCAAAGGGTTATATAATAATAAAGAATAAAGGATAATACTGGAAATGGGTTTAGGGTTGGGGCTCAGGCCAGCAGATATTGATAAACTACAGCTTAGAAAGCACCTCCAGATCAACATGAAAAATGGTGCTGGCTGAGACCACCTGACTGCAGAGATCTGTGGGATAAGGAGTGAGATAGCGCTAAGATTAGGAGTGGAATTAGGGTTTGAGCATACGCTGGAAGACGTTGATAAACTGCACAATCTTGTTTCAGTATCAGGGCGGGCCACACGCTGTGATAAAGGTGCCACATGACAGGACTTCACACACCCTTAGCAAGCCCAACACCGACCAGCATGCCAGGCCTACTCTGTCTATACCCTCTGTTGACCTAAGGCTTCCTAAGCCATACATATGTTGTCAACCTGACACGTTCCCAACCCCTCAGGATTACTGTGTACGTACAGTTCTGTCCTTGTGTATGTGCACAGTGAACCTGGCACTCCCAAGATGCACAGATTTCCTGTACTGTATGTGCATGGCATGTACGTACTGTGGATGGAGGCAGGGAAGAGGGCCCCGAACAAGGGAAGCATCTGTCTGAAATCATCCAGTCCTTACTGTCTCTGTTCCTCCCTTCATTTACACTAGGGCCGCCATATCCAAAATACATCAAAGACTGTTAAGTGTCTCGCAACCAACATCTCTCTTCATAGATGCATTTTTAAAAACAGTAGATCAAGTCTGTGCAGCAGGTTGGTCCTGCCTAGGAAATCAAAAGTCGAATCAGCCAAATATGCCGAGAAGCAACACAAAAGCTTGTCTGTGTCTTCTCCAAACAGGAGCTTTGCCAATGATGATCTTGGCAGTACTACTTAGCGCTTACTCTCTTCCCAGTTCTTGGGAATAGGTGTCCACCACGTTACTCAGCATTTTCCCGGTTAGGGGAGGCTTCAGGACTGACCTTGCCTACTTGACATTACGGAAAAACCTGACACGTACCTTAACTATCTCTGTGTTTTAATCATAAAATAGGCTCACCCACATTAAAGATTAATGGTGAAAAATTCAGTCTTAGTGGCACACAGGCCTTGGACCAGACAATGATGCCTTCTGGAGAAGGAGGAAATGTATAAGCACATTTCAAGGACAAAATCATGTCCTTACTCGAGACTTACAGTTAAAACCCTTAAAAATCAATATAAGTAGCACAGAGCCCATCTCTACGATTTTCCAAGTTTGCAATTTAGAGAATGCAGGGCAGCAAGAATGACAGTTGCTCAATTCAAGCAGCAAACCTACTTCAGCATTCACTACAAACTGCAGAGGAGAAAGCTTCATAGTGAGTCTTGCCAAGAGGGAATTAGAATAATCGAGCCTCGCGGTCACAAGACCACACACTACTGTTGTGAAACAGTCACTGGGTACGTAAGGGTGTAGCCTGCAGTGTATTTACCACCACTGGGGAGGAGAGGGAAGCGAAGATACAAGACGAAACAGCAAAACATGGTCTTACCCTTGAAAAGGTACAAAGTCAAGAAAAAAGGATCTTACAAATCTGCACTTATATAAAAAATGTGGCAGAATGATGCTGCCATTCCAGTACAGTCAATGCAGTAATGACAGAGCTGGGAATAAAGATGAGTTGCAGAGTTAAGCCTGCAGCAAATAATTTAAGCCAAAGCAGCAACAGCAAGAAAGAGAATTCCAAGGGATGGAGCAGTAAGAGGTAGAAATGACAGCTGAACTTCAGTTCACTAAGGAGAAGTCACAAAAGCAGTACATTTCCAGATTTGTTAAAAAAATAATAGCAAAAGATGATAAAAATTAAAATGCAAGATGCTGATTTTATATAAATAGGCAGGTGCCTCAGACTAGCTGAGATAAATATTAACAAAGCAGAACCTGAAAGATACCATTCTGCAGCCTTAACAGCTGAAACCTGACTAAACATTTTCTTACTCTTTCTATATTTCAGGGATATATACCAGTGTAACTGAAGGAGTTCAGCAAAGTTTTCCAAACTTACCTTTTCCTCCTCACAGAAATAAAGTAAAAAATTTGCAAAATAATAACTTCTACAAGCCACTGCACTCAGCTTTATGTATACAAAAGAATTCATCTGCCTCTGCATTAAGGGAAACAACTTCTAACAATCCAACTTTGATTGTCCCACCAACTCACAACATTTTTTTCCAGACTAGGGGAAAAGAGGATATATTGCATGTTATCTTCTACATAACACCATACTGTTTGGAGCAGCTCCCATGGGGGCTTAGCAGGGTGCTGCTGACCACTTCTAGAGAAGATGCCTGGGTGACAGAGAGTGGCAGAGGGAGGAGAGAGCAAAGCACCTGCCCACAGCGAGGGCACCAACTCGTCAAGGCTGGGAGCAGCAGGGGTTTGAAGAGGAGACTACTTCATCCCTCCAGGCCCTCCCTGTCACAGGGAGCAAAAGGCCATTTCATTCATTTCTCCCTCTGACCATGCTTCTCTGAGGGAGGGTGGGGGGAAAAAAAGGCATTAAGCATTTAACATTATTTGTGATGCAAAGAGGACACCATCTCAAACAAAACTCCCTCCCATTCCAGCCTCCCATTCCAGCCTCCTAAGAGCTTCCCTCTTCACTGGCAACCCATCAGAAGTAGTGGGTTTTAATGTGGTCTTATTTCCGCATGCTAACATCTCCTGATGTGCTATCCAGGACACTCTTCTAGTCTCAGCTTCTACCACTACACTTTTAATTTCTGTGACACACAAAGCTTTTGGTCCTTAGACAGGACTTGCATTTATGAAGAGCAATATACAGGACTCAATCCCCTGGTACAAATTAACATATCATTTTTCCAAGCTGTGTTAAACTCTCACATGGTTATTTATGAGGTAAACCAATTATACAAATTTTGTCAAAATCCACACTTACTAATACTTTGTATGTACTAAGAGCTCATTGGGCTCTAAAACTTGTACTGAAGATTACTCTATAGAAAACAGAGGGTTAACCTTTTAAATTATTGTTCACGACAGCCTAGATAACATTAAAGAACTTCTTGCAATTAAAAATCACAAGCTAGATTTCCAAACCTCACAACTCAGGTCAAGAACTGCAACCATAATGATCATCAGTGAAATACTGTATCCTGACTCACTCCATACAAATAAGCTACTCTTACAAAAGCAGTTCTCTGCTTTAGTAGAGGAGGCTGGCAAAGGAATAAACTGATAAGGAATAATTAAGCTAATACTGCACTAATGAAAAGGTGAATTAATTGAAACAGTCCATGAAATATCCAAGTGTACACAAAGTAATTCAACATATGTTACGCTGGAAAACTAACTATGCAGTGCATGGATGAAATCAGGATATAATATTAATGGCACATCCAGTGATAAAGTTGATCATGGATTTTCTGTTGCTTACTGTCAAACATGAAAAAAGTACTGCGTATAATTTTTGCAAGCAAACCTTACAGAATGACCAAGGAAATCAGAAAATTATACAGCCAGCATCACACTGGACAATAACATGGAAAATAGAGTTGATTTTCTCACTGATAAAAACAGTGAAATATATAAACTGCCGCCCATTACTGTACCTTCATGACATCTTTATAGGAATGAATGGCCTCAACTTCCTCTTTGTCATCATCGTCATCCTCCACTCCTTCATCCAGAGCATCATATCCTTCATCCCTACTCCCATCTGTTTCTGTTGTATTAGTCATGTGGTCAATAAGCTGCTCCAGTGGAGGACTTAATTCCCGCTCTTCATTGTCCTTCAAACCATAGTCCAGGGCTTTATATATAATAATCCCTAGTGATTCAATAACCTATAAAAGTAAAAAAGAAGTATTTATTAATGCCATTTACATGAATAAACAGGTCAGTCGAGGAACACCCTTTTCTGGTGTTTGTATAACAAACTTAGCAACTGAGAGGGCAATAAACATCAAAATTAAAGAGAAAAATGATCCTCTAATACCTGTAGCAGCACAGAACATGCAAGAGCAGGTTATACCACATACCTACCACTTTCTTATTTCAAAGTTTGAAATAGAAATTCATAATTTGAAAACAAAGCAGGACCATTTTAGCTTATTTTCCCTTTTTCCTTCTAACATGACAAACCTCAAAGCAACGTTATTCTAGACTTTGTAAGACTATCTTACATGCACACAACCTTTCAGAGGGGAGGGTATGGGTGGGAAGAAATTAAAAGAAAGAATAAACTAATATGCGATGCCTCTCTCCTCCCACAAATTAATGACATTTGGAAACTGCCCTTCAATTTCTTCATCTCTTCATTGACCTGAGAGATGCCTGGACACAGCTGTGGACATCCCAGTATTAGCTCACTGAGCATGGACATCAGCCCACGAGAACTCCTTTGCCTGTTGTACATGTTCCACTGAAACTACCAACAACTGGAGGTCCTAGTAATGAAGCAGTACCTCAATTTTTCATTGAGCTTCAGGCTTCTTTTTTGTGCTCTGTCAAGAGCAAAGCAAACAGACAACCTCTTACTCAGTGTAAGCTAGCAAAAAAATGTCATGAACATCCCAAAATGCTAAATATACATTTTCTTTCTTGGTATTAATTATTTTCCTTACAAGTAATATTGAACCTTCTAGCATTATAAAGATTTAAAGAGATGGCATTTCAAACAGAGGAGTTTGGAAATGGGTATTAATGGAGAGAGAAGGGAAAATGGGCTCACAAGAGTAAACGACAAGAAGGTAATGTTGCTGCTGGGAGATCCTTGTCTGACAACAGAAGTAGGACTGGAGTTACTGCATCTCTGATCTTCCTTGTGTGTTGTGATGGCTGGCATGTCACAGAAATTCACAGACTCCAGTGCAGCAGTCATTGGCACTAGAGCAACTTTAATAACAGGAGCATTTCTAAACATACAAACCTTGCCATCAAATACCATTTTTTCTCATCTGGCTTCCAGCACCATTCTGATCAAGACACTTTTTAATGCAGAGTTTTGAAATTCTATTTGCGTAAATAGGACAAGACAAATGGATTCTTAAACCATTAGATTTTACTGTAGCAGCTTATTTACTTCAGCACAGCAAAATGTTTTTGGTCTGAGAGGCAGGAGGTTAGCAAAGATGTAAAATTATATCCTATTAGTTTACCTGGCCAATTTAATCAACTAGCTGTAGTCTGACAGCTTTACACTCACATACTTAATTCCTCTGTTGAGATTACCCTTCAGTGCAAAGTCACTTTGCAACACAGTGGCTAATAAATAAACAAACATAAAATCCAATACATAAAGAACAAACTTTTTGAATTTATTTCCAATAATTTTGATAACTTGATTCAATATAAATAATTTTCCTATGCTATTCTCCTGAAATGTGTTTATACATATTTGAAAAATATTCTTAAAAAGCAATTAAGTGGTTAAGCAAATTAATGAAGAAAAAATTGTCTTAATTTATTTAGTTCAAAGAATGGCTTCTGACTTGGGAAACGCTGGTGAAAGCAAAGTATACCAGGGAAGCATCACTGCATCCCCCAGTCTTCTGCCATGACCCATTCTGGAGACAGGACACTGCACCATATAGAAAAGAGCTGTAACTAATCAAAACTTACGATTGCAACATATCTGGCTTGCTGCTTAGAAAAGCTGTTTTGTCATAACTGACTTGTAAAACTTGTTAAAAAAAATCTGAAAATGTGAAAATTTCACAAAATAAAATATATTCCACTGGTAGACATGTGTATGTTTCCTGTAACTCAGGTTCTGAGTATAATCTCAACACACACCCCTTCAGCAACTGAAAGGGAACAAAGAATACCAAGTTAATTCCAATTTGAAGTAGACCTAAATAAAAACTAAGTACACAATGTAAGTAATTCCTAACTTAAATAAAACCTAAATTTTAAGGAACTTAGCATATGTGAGGAGGACTGAAATGTCCAAATTAGATGCAAAGAAAATAATGTCTTATGCCATGCAGCAATGGCTGCTGAACACAGCTTCTGCATTTTGCTACACCAACACTTCAAAAAACATAGGCGGGGGGTGGGGGTGGGGTGGGGGGGGTGGGGGTGGGTATAAAGAAAGTGTGCTCTTTCTGTTTAGGAAGAGGATTAAGGCATTCAAAAGTACCGTGCCTAAAACTGGATGACAGCTGCTGCTTTCTTTGATGTATCAGCAGTGGGGCTTCTGCAGTTCAGTAATATGGTTTGTGCATTTTTACATACTGTGAACAGATTTCATAATACATGCAAAGCTGACACAATACAAAAGCCTCCAATGGCACCAATTCAGGCCTATACTTCAGTCTTTCAGCTCTTTATTTAGGAGTTGTGATCAAAACCATATTTATTCAGTGTCTGTTATTGTCACCGATTCTTCTTGCTGAAAGACAAAGCAGCAAACATCCTCACTAAGAAGCTTTGCTTTGACTTGCATTAAAACTGGAAATGTTCAGTGCTTTCATTAATACTGGTTTACCAAGGATCTTGTACAACTACACAAATATCAAACAAAAGTCACAGAATTGTCAATACTTCTTCACATGGACAAAACAACTAATGCAACTTCACCAAATCAAACTTCTGGGTCTATATAACTAGAAATGTAACATACAAGGTTAGACAATTGGCTCATGCATGAGTGCTGTCGCTTTGCCTGTAATATAAATCAAATACAAACAAAAAAGGAAAAGATTTTCACAGCTGAGTGGATGAACTGATAATTATGCAACTCAAAAAACTGCATATTTAGGGTTTATCTTTTTTTTAAAAAAAAACCTCATCAATTATTTACAAAGATGACAGTGGTTCTAAACTGCAGTGTTTGCTAATTTCACACAAAATAAATACTTCAGACACCTAACAAATGACAAGTACTGGCATTGTTTTCAATTGTATGTGAAAATAGAGGTACAGTAGGAAAAACAGGTAAGAAAGGACTTAGCAAGGCTCTTTTAAACCACAGAGTTGTACACTGACACACCAAAACAACTGTATGACGCTGAAGTGTCAGTGCTAATGATAAATGATGCTGCTTGATTCTGATTAAAAAAAAAAAAAAAAAAAAAGTGCTGCACCTTGAATTTTAGAACTCATTTGTTCCTGATTGATTTAAATTTTGCTGAAGGACCTGATCTTTGCAAATCAATCAGTGGCTAAATAACTTTAAAAAATAAACAAGGAAGTTGCATTATTACGCTTTACACCTTCTCACCAAGCTCTTTTGAAAGTCATGGCTTCAGACCAAAAATAAAAAAACAACCACCACCACACCAACGTTTCCCACACACTGCACTTGTACTCTGTTGTGTTCAAATCATTACTTTAAAGGGAATTCTGTCTCACCGTAAGTATTCTTTCAGTTCCTACACCAGTCCGGACTCGTATTATACTGTTCTTTTATAACAAGTAGTGATAAAGCTGCTGGAACACTTTGACTTCAAACACTATGCAAAAACAATATGCTCATGCTCCTTTTACACATGCAGCAAAAACAAAACCCAAACCATTCAGATTATTTTCATACCCAAACACTGCGTGGAACTTCCCATTCCGTATACCTTCCTCCAAGACATTCAGATACCCCTTGGAAAGGGGTTCATTAGGGTTTCAAGTCTTTTATATGACACAAATTATGTTAGTCCAATGAACACTGCCATTTTAACATTCTCAAACACTTCAAATATACAGCATTTGTATAGGAACCAAACATGTTTGACACTTGCAAAACTCTCAAGTGAAATTACTGTACTTCACCCTTTTTTTTTTTTATTTATTTTGGAAAAGAATCCTTTTTTTCCGCATGAACATACATATATATATATATATATGACTCTTGCTGAAGCATAGATGAGAACAGGCAGAATCCACACGCCATTCCCCCCGCTTGCCACACACAATAGGGTACTGTCTGAGCTTTCATCCCCTTCCTAGGCTTGCCTCAATTTTAAACAAAGCAACAAAGCCTAAGGACAGGCTTGTACTTACAGCAGCAAAGGGCTTTTTTTCAGCTCAAATGGCTGTCCCTCCCTAAAGTTCTCCCTTCCTCCAAAAGCCACTCAGGTTTCGTATCCCTAAATTGGAATTAAAGACGCCATAAAGCTTCAAGCTCCTAAGGTGAGTCAACTAACTTTGAACTTTCCCACAGGGGCCTCAGATATGCCAACCAGTCACAACAACATTTGCATTACTACTGCACTGTCTTTTATGAATTCAAATAAATATTTTATTAAAAATTTATACTACAATTATTATATTTAAGTGTTCCCATTTCTTACCAGCAGACCTCCAACACACCTTATGAAAGAGAATCACTCTGCCTTACGGTAAAAGCGCTGAAAGCCCTGAGCTGGTGTTAGCCATGGCACTCCTTAGGGCAGAGCTCCTCTCTGCCACCACCCCTGGTATTAAGCAGCACTTGGTCAATCTGCAAAGACTAACCTGTCCTGCTGCTGACTTGAATTCAGGCTGCCAGGAGCTCCATGCTGTGCTTCTGGAACCATAACGCAGAGCATAAACATATCCATAGACACCCCTGAAGTCAACAGTTAACGTATCTTAAATGTTCTATAATGTATTAAAAGAGGACACATAGAATCGCAAAAGCTTTTGTGATAAAATTCTGTAATGCAGTCCAAAAGGCAGGCATGTTAAAATTTTATGTAAACCCAAATGTCCAGCTAGATGACAGAGGGAGCAAGCTATTGCTCTGTTTTCATTTCCATTCAACAAATTTGTTGTTTCTTCAGTATCCAATTCTGGAACTGAAAAAGACCATACTTTTAGGAAGGGTGAACAAATAATGGGGTTAGGATAAACCAAAGTACACTTTTTGGTTATTTTCCTCATCCTTAGATGCCCTGCATAGCTCTCTAGAGTACCTCATGGAAGAGTACGTCTAAATAGGTTGCTATAAGAGATGCGTTGCTGTCACTGCATAACTTGGGTACACTGCTGTAGTTTTAACCACAGCATTCCCCAGTGGAAACAGGCTAGCATTACCCAGGTTTTAATGGCTGGGGACATTGCTAAATTTAAATATAACCTTCACTAAAGTAGAGCAACTTGCAACAGACCATCAAATGAGAACAGTGAAAAAACTTCCAGGTGCTTCCAGGTAAGCAGCAAGGAATCAAGAGTACTTCAAATGAATCAGATGAATCGCTCGTCCAAAGAATACAGCCATAAGATACAGGATTACTTCAGGGTTATGTTGGTTTGCTACTGAAATAACAAGATACTGTTTTCTGCAGTATAATGAGCCTCGGTATTTAAGACAAAAGAGTAATAAAAGCAATGCAAAAAAATAATAATTAAAAAGCAGTATGATGTGTCAAATAGAAAATGAATACAAAAGGAAGTTAAATACACCCTTTTAACAAGACTCAGTCTGTTTTAGATACATTCAGACTTGGGAAATTTTCT
Organism: Falco biarmicus; assembly: GCF_023638135.1. Taxonomy (NCBI): domain Eukaryota; kingdom Metazoa; phylum Chordata; class Aves; order Falconiformes; family Falconidae; genus Falco; species Falco biarmicus. The sequence continues at coordinate 62,647,234 of NC_079290.1, forward strand.
CTACCATATTCAGGGAAGATCTTCAAAATTATTTTATATTCATGAGCCTCTGAATGCACTAAGTGAAGAGACCTACTTACTGAATTCTTTTTACTATTTAGGTATCTATTAAAGCAACTCAGTGGAAGAACTCTCGATCAAAGACACAGAACAAACCTAAAACACACAAAGGGGATGCTAGCTTTTGGGGGGTTTGTTTTGTTTCTCCCAAAAGTGAATATGTAAAAATTTAAGCAGTTAAATGTAGTTGGACTCTGTTACTTCTAATAAAGTAGCAGTAATTTAACTAAGTTTATTAAGGCTCAAGTGTATTATAACTCTCCAACTCATGCAAAGGTTCTGATAATTATAGACATGGTTTTAGTTGTTCAAGTTTCACTATAGATACTATCTAAGAAGCACTATCATTTATTAGCATAAATGAAAGCAGAATTTATTCCATTGTATCAGCCTCAACTTACATTTTACCTCCTGCATGAAAACATAGAAACAAAACTCTCATTTTTTTTTCTAGTTTTGTTTATACAGTAAAATTCCCAAGATTAAGACAAAATCATTACGCTGTTATTAAGGAATTTATCCAACCTGAAGGAATTTCACCAAAGTGACAGTTTTTCCCCAGAGAAAAACAAAATTAAATTCTCTGATTTAACTGTACGGACTCCAGTAATAGCTGAAGCTCCACTAAAAGAATTAGGTGCAATAATTAAGTAACACAAATGGTGAAAGTAATTTGAAAGTTCTTAAATACCTCTATTCATATCACGGTCTTAACTACAGGTCATGCTATTCCGATCCCATTTAAGTAAATGACAGAGATGGTGATGACATTATGAATTCCAAGGTTGGAATACATTTGCTAAACAAATAGGCAGAATGGGTATACTGTTACATTTTCCTACTGTAGGCTTAAAACTGTCTGAAAACTGTCTTAAAATATTCTACCTATTTAGGATTTTAGGCACAGTATCTCATCTTGATTTTTTAAGAAACATTTTATTATCACAGTCCATGAAGAAAATTTGCACAAAAACTTCACTCAAAATCTTAGAAGCTTCAAATTTAAGTACATCAAAATTAAGTTCATGAAAGCTCCAATGATTATGGAAATGCTATTTCAAAATACAAAGATAATATGATTTTTATCTTAAGTTAAAGACACAAAATCAGACCATGTCACAAACTTGTTCTAGTCCCCTTCTCAAGTATACCAAAGCCATAAATTTGTTATTACTTTTCAGAGTAATGTTTATCACATATGAAGAGTTATTTTTTTAAAGAAAAGTTTCAATGTAGTATTAATCTCATAAATCAACAGGTAGTATTATTACACCAGAATTATTTAATACTACACCTATCCAATCAAATCAATCATTATTCTTTTCAACACATGTAACCCTTCAATATTGCTGACTTTATTTAGTAAAGTCAGGTCCAAACAAAGTTTTTGTTGTCTTTTTTTTTTTTTAAATGATGAAATAAACATCAACACAGGGACAGACTTCTTTGTAGTACCTGTAGCGATAGAACGATGGTTTTAAACTAAAAGAGAGTAGATATAAGGAAGAAATTCTTTACTGTGAGGGTGGTGAGGCACTGGACCAGGCTACCCAGAGAAGCTGTGGATGCCCCATCCCTGGAAGTGTTCAGGGCCAGGCTGGATGGGGGTTTAAGCAACCTGGTCTAGTGGAAGGTGTCCCTGCCCATGGCAGGGGATTTTGAACTAGATAATCTTTATGGTCCCTTCCTACCCAAAACATCCTATGATTCTATTATTATAGATATAGTTTTATATAAAAATAGAAAGCTATCAGGTGAATGCCCCGAGTAAGCCAACAGAAGGAGCAAAGACCTTAGCTGACCACCAAAAACATAACCAGGCCACAGAAAATCCAATGGGGTCCAATTGTGCAAGAGACAGAAATTGCATTTGCCGTATCAGCCTTTTGAATAAAGCTTTATCCAGATTATATGAGAGTATCAGATTAACTACAGCAAAAGATTTTGTAGTGAGAGAGGGAAGTGACCAGCTCAAGGAAAACTGGTATAAAGTAGAGTGAAACTAGTTCAACAGCTCTGATCCTGAGAATTCATGTGCAACGGATTTAAATTTGTCTGATAATGCATACCTGCCTATGGTCTACAGACCTAGCCATAGAAGAAAGATAATAAAATGCTTACAGTAGCTTTGATTCAGTTCAATTTATGGTAGTCATGAAGCAATGCAAAATCAATGCCACCTTCACTCAAAATATCTACACTGTTCCACTAATCTACTCAAGAAGTCAGTCTGCATTAACTTCTCAGCCTTCCCACACTGATTTCATTTAAACCACTACAGTTGCCTGCTAAAGGCTTGGCCCCCATTTAATTAATCCAAAAATTAAAGTGAGTAAACACCTGCTGCAACATAAAACATTTCTCCTCCTGTGAGTCAAGAAATCTCTCACACCTATTTTCCCCAAAATTAACTACAAAAGCCAAGCAAACAAAATACCTGTGCAACGAAAGCTGTTCTTTTAAAAACAAATTCTTGATTAGTTGAAGTATTATATTTGCATGTATGTCATAAGCTTTCCAGTAGCAGCTCTCAACAGACTTCACAAAAGTTAGGCTGGTTTCACCATACTTCTCAGAGGTATGTGCGCATTTCAACCATTTCTCAGATGATGAACATCACTGAAACAGATGAAGCACCTGAACAAGTTCACATAGAGGTGGGAACATGACAATTCTTCTGGTTTAACTCTAGCTTTCCTAAATTCTGTCTTCCATTCCTGAAAAAATATGTCCTTCTGACTCCTAACAGACTTCTCTTATCAGTCAAACTGTCATAATTCCAAGATTCCACGCCTAAACTCAATGATGCCAAGAAGCAAGCCCAAATGTAAACGCACAACAGGTCCTTTTTGAAGTGATGTGCCACAAAAGGCGGCTGACATACACTGCTGCTTTCAAGTGACTGGAGTATTAGTAACCACACACAAAGCAATACAAATTTAACGCTGCATATCTTAAAGGTACTGAATATTGACAGGAAGTCAAATAACCACCAATAAGAAGGTTTTCATCCGTACTGAAAGAGAAACTTCCAAGACCTCTATGGGATGCTGGCATTCATTACCTAGCCGCCCAAGACAAACCATGCTCAGCTACCTCCACTACCTTGTGAAAGAGCACTCAGCCATACCTAGGCAGATCCCTATACGTGACCTCTTCCGTGGAAAAACTAATGGGGATTCATACATATAGCCTGTAAACAAAAAGCTAAAAAAATTAAGACTGTTACTAAGAGGTTTTTTGTTAGTCAGATGTGCAAGGGAACATAAGTTTGACATTAAGGATGTAACTTGATCATGAAGTATGGTAAATTTTCACATGGACTATTGTGATAGTCCGAGTTACTAATATACCAGACAGCTATTCAGTTAGGTCACATAGAATGCATAACTATGTAATACAAACATTACACTGCAGGCTGACAAAGCCTCTGCAAAGCTCCCAATTTTGTGATATTCTTCCACATCCTCTTCCCCGTAAGCAGCAATGCTGGATACAGGCATTTGGATCACTGGCATTCCAACAAATACTTCTCAAAGACTGAATGCCTAAGTGCACATAAAACACCTTAGTAACAAGCAAAGGGAGTTACTGCACAATTACCTTCAAGCACTCACAATGGTCTCATTGGAAGGACTGGCATTTGCTAGAATAATTCAAGAAAGCACCAGCAGGTGCTGTTGACAAGTTATCCACTCATAACAACCTAAAAGCTTGACATGACTTTTTAAGTCTGAAATTCAGATACAATCATATAATGGAAGGCTGACTTAACCTAAACCAAAGAACAACAGAATGTGTGGCTGAGCCTTAGCAAAAAGCTTACCACCTGCTCTTTGGGCCCACAAAACCCCAGAGAATCTATTTATGAAATCCATCACTATTTCTACTTCCTTCTGAACAGTGAAATCGCCCCGAGAAAATCCATATTAAAACATACTTCTATCACAGGTAAAAGTTACTGATACATAGAACATTAAGTTTATAACCTCAGGCATGAAGTACCTTAGCACAAGATATTCTAGTACCTGCCAGTTCCCAAAGTCGTCAAAGTGCTGAAATGTCACAGTTTATTATTCTTAATGGGACAGCCATATTCCTGGATTATGAGTTGCTGAGCACTGTTTTATTGGCCTCTGCCAATAATGACAATATCTATGTATTCCAGTGCAGCGATGATAACAAAGCCATGCTTACAGTCACAGTTCAGAAGTGTTGAGCTATTTTAAAAAAATCTGACATGCATTTAATGCTTAAATTAAAAAAAAACAATCACCACAAAACAAAAAACCAAACAAAACAAAACCAAAGCATCCTAAACTGGCTCTCTGCAGAAACCTGTATTACATAGACAGATTTTCTACAATGCTCAGCACCTGGCCTTCTAATAGAGTACAGATATTATCTAGGTAATTCATTTAGCTGCTTAGGTAGCAGCCAAATTATTAAATAACCATCCACTGGTGGAGAAGGATTACTTCCAACACTTATATCTATCAGCTACTTGGAAACAAAAAAAAGGGTGAAGTTTGTTTCTTTTTTTAAAGGGTGTATGCATACCAATTAAGTAGATTTACTGGCTCAAAATCTATATTGAAATTTTTATGTCCTATTCAGTGCATTTTGCACTGTTCGAGAAACTTGAGTCTCATAAAATCTGGCCTAAAAGAGCCAGTCCTAAGTCTCTCCAGTGCTGAGACCTAGTTAATGGTTGTGCTAAAGTTGGTTCCTTTACAAGTCGCTCTCCCATCCTCCACCGAAGGAAAAGCAAGACAGGTAAAGCTGCATATTAGAGGTAACACAGTAGCAAGGGGTAGGGGGAACACCAGGGCAGAGTGACCTATCACATCCACAGGACGACTATAGGACAGCTCGAATGCAGTCCTACACAATGCATCCCTGGATCAAAGATTCCCAATAAGCTCCTCAAAGCTTCCTCGCTGGCTTGCAAGGAACAGAGCTGAGCTCAGGCACACAGAGAGTAAAAATCCCCTGGGACTTCTTATGCTTTGGAAATTATAATGCTGCAATATTACCCTGTCTTTCTAGCCACATTATCATCCTTTAAATGACAGAACGGGATTCCCTACCTGGAAAAAGAAAGTCAAGGCATTATGTTCATATGGTGGCGAGTTTCCTGACTCTTGAAAACATCGCACTTTTTCTGTAAAATATCAACTACAATTCAGAGTTTAGAATTTCCAGGTAAGTCTTGTGACAGCACCTCTAAGTCAGAATATAGCTGCCTCCACAATTTTCTTAACACAGAAGAGCCAAAGATTTCAACCCTAAATTTAGTCTTATCTTTACAGCCCCAAACTCCCCAGCAAAATAAGCAGAACTGCCCTTCCTAACCACGTTGTAAAATACAGGCACTACCTCTTCCATCCAGTACTTGAGCCAATTTCAAATGTAGGAAGTGTATGAGGCTGAAGGTCCCGTGGGACTTTCCTAATCACTCATTTCTTGTAACACCTCACACTGGTCATTTCCCCTCTCCTATAAGTTTCACCATCTGCCACACGAGGCTATTGACCCATTTTCAAAGCTTTGGATGAGAAGTGCTGTGCAAGTCTAAATTGCATTTCTGCATGTCACGCACATAGGTTTAAACTCAGCTGGAAGTGCCTCTCATCATCCCGTTTTCCCTATGTGTTTTGTTCCCTATAAACTAGGGGAAGGAAAAATGAAGAAAATACATGCCTGAGGCCAATGGTTAGGCTTATCAGCTAGGTGCAATGCAACACACAAAAACTGCTTTTCTTTGAGAACATAAAGGAAGATGTAAGAGCGATTTATTTAAAAGGAAGTAGCACAGGTAGCTGGAGAAAATAGCTATGAAGATTAGACTATCAGATTGTTCTAAACATCATGGGAAATAAATTCTGACAGCATCATCCTTTTGTCTTGTTGTACCAATGCAATTATACCTACCAGTCTACACTCTAGAGAATTAATGTCTTGAAGTTTAAAAAACAGGAAAAAAGGCAAGGTTTTAATTATTTTGGACATTGTGGCTTTACATTTTGATTCGTAATTTAATAAAGAATGCCTAATAATTTTTAATAGCCTTCAAGATTTTAACATTTTACAAACTCTAGCATTCCACACACCCTTTTGGGAATACCTTTTGTAATACATACAGCATGACATTTCATATTAGAGCTCAAAAAGAAATTGCCTGGCAATTTCTAGACCAAACAAAATGAAAAAAAGGTTGTTTCTTCAGATAGTTCTCTAACAAGTGAAATTATCTTCCAGGGGGGCGGGGCAGCAATGTAACAGTCAGATGGTCCATTACAGAAGGAACATTAAATTCTGCTGGACTTAACAGGAACTGCAGCTTTGGAACCGCAAAAACATTCCTGCCTAGCCAAGAAAGAAGTTACTCAAAAGTAATCTCCCTACATCAGAGACACATCTTTTTGATTCCATCAGGGAAACTTTTTTTCTTGTTCCCTTATTTTGTAGCCCCCAAAATGTTCAAGAAATGTAAAAGAAAAAAATAATTGCATTACAAACATAAGCCTAGACTTCTTTAAATGAGCACAGTCATCAATACTCTTAAAGGAGTTAAAGATCTTGAATCACATCAGTTTGAAAGCACATCTACTCAAATACCTCCGGGGAATCCAATGTTCAGTATTTCAAACGCCAGTGAACAATTTAGATCTGTGAATTCTGGGGCTCAGAGTGACAACAGAATTTGGGTTTGTTTTCTTCTCTCAACCCTTTTGCACAGATTACTTTTCTCCTTTGTCCAGCCGTACCATATTTCATTAAGCTGCATGTTCTCACATCAACTACCAAACAGGCCGCGACACGTAAATCGCTGTGAGGCGACACCTCACAAAGAAGGGGAGCCTTTTCTAAGTATTGGGACCATGAATAAGTGTCAAACAAACTGCAATGACACAATCTCAGAGAGCACTGGTTTTAAGCAGTAACTATTACTTGCCAAACCGGGTGGGTGGGTGGTGGGTGGGTGTCATCCTCACCTCTCCACCTACCCTCTGCTACCATCATAGTGCTTGTGCTGCAATGTGGTCTGCCAGATCAGAAAACTGACTTTGCTGAAAAAAAAAAAGTCTTGCTTTTCTGACCAGCTTAAGAAGAGAAAAAAACACCCCAAAACTACAAAACAACAAAGCCAAACCCCAAGTCTCTGCGCTACCATATGCACGGCTCCAGGCATATGCACTCTCTGTGCTACAGTACACCAACTTTGGCTTTAGGCCAAAAGAAAGCACAGCACTGAAGAAACCTCAAAGCTATACTTACAGATAAGAGAAACATCTATTTTAACTGGAAGAGCTAAAATTACCCTTAACAAGGAGTGACAGCATGATTTTTTGCCATAAATATTTAATATTTTTAGATAAAAATGGCTTGGTGTAAACATAATCTTTTCTCTGACAACCTTTCTACGTTTTTACAGTACATTGTCTTCCCTAATCTCCAGTTTTACCTATGAACATTGCTTTTTACCAAATATTTGTTATGACAGTTAGAACTGGGAGGGGGAAATGTTAGGAGGTTTTTCTTTGTAAAGATTTTATTAAAAAAAGGTTATTTTTAAATTATTATATATATTATATAATGACCAAAACCAAGACACAATAACACCCAACTCAAATCATAACATAATTTTAAACTAACATTCGTTAGTAAAAGAAATCTAATAACATTAAAGAGATATCAAAGTGGAGCAAGCAAAATACTCCAAATACAGTGCTTTCTTTTCAATTTTTTTTTTTTAACCAAATTAAATAAAAACCTTTAAAATTAAATTCCTAAGGATTTTTCCATTACACTTAAAGGTGTTTGTTTACAGAGTAATATGTGACATTCCAACAAAGCCCCGGTGCAAAGGAGCAAGCAGACTAAAAGGACAACCTTCCCTGCTCATTGCCCTTATCTAATTAAGCTAATAAAAAGTATTCTACCAGAAGAAATTAAGCTTTTCTCAGTCCAAGGAAGCTCTCTATTTTTAGATGGTAAATGAATGATTGGGAGGGAATGAATAATGTTTATGATAAGTTTAAACACACCTCCAAGCTAAAACATTTATTCTATTAATTGACCAACCAATGGGACTGTGTGTCTGACCTAGCAACTTGTACGAAAAAAAGAAATCCCGAGAAAAAGAATGGATTTTTTTCTTATGCAGAAGGTACACCTCGAACTGTGGATTACTGCTCACTAGAAAGCGTGGCCTCAGGGAGAAACCTCCTCCAGCGAGCAGATGCTTCAGTAGCTGCTGCTTATATGGGAACCCACATGAAATCTGTGTTAGGCAGATACAGACTGTAACAATTCCTGACAAATTTTTAACTGAAGACAAGACTTAATAGTCTTAGAGTGTAAGTGATACTTGCCCAAATCTTTCCAGCCATTTGACTACAGCTACTTCCTCTAAACATACCTCAACTTACTATGAAACTTCCTGCTAATTCTCTGTTGAAAGCATTTTGTTCTTCCCAAATTCTGGCCAAATGTTAAAATTAAGCTGTTTACAACAGACCATTTGTCACTGTTTTCTAAGGAACAGTAGCTGTTAAAACTGGGAGAGGAAACTTGAGATGACTGTCAGACCTACCAGGTCTGCTATGAACATTTACCAATTTTGCAGCATTTATTACTGAGGGCCCACATTTATGTCTCTTGTTCAGTCACATTTTTGGGCTACAGCATTAAAAAAAACACTGGAGCCGTTCAAAACATTTTCTTTCTCTTCTGTAACTCGCTAATTAAGAAGTAACTGCTTATGAATTATAAGGGCATAGAAAATACATTCACAGTCCTGTGTCTGCATTCATTACCCAGTCTGTGACGAATGTGCTACGAGGTGTGGAATGGTGTTTGAGACTTACTGCGAGTTGCTACACTGAGGCAGCACATGCTTTGACAAAGCAGCCACAGTCACTGAAGGTTACTACAGCACTTGAGTTTTTAGGTAAAATGGGGTTTTGTTAAACCTTACTGGAACAGATTTTTGATCGACCACATTCCTTTTTGGGGAACTCACATTAGCATTTGCGCTAACAGATCAGAACAGTGCTTTTGAAGTAAACCTCCCCATCATCCCTCTCTGAGCTTTCAGGTTGCGTCATGGAGTGCTGCGCAAATTGGAGCTCCTTTTGGATGAAGCTGGAATGGAAGACGAAATCCAGAAGCTCACCTAATGTACTCATTTTGCTGATGGCATGCTCAGCCTAAGGCTCTCAGAAGGGAGCTAACATGAAATAAACCAACAGCTCATCTGAAATAAAGCAATCTAAAATAAAGCAACACATACTCCATGGACACTGGGCCCTCAACACCAACTTGCTTGCTCTACAGACTTGCAACATGCTATTTATTAATGCAGCGGACTGAGCTGAGACTGTCATGTCATCAATACCTTCAATGCAAGACTAAAGAGCAACTGAAAAGCTGTAAAATAACCACAAAACTATTTAAGCCAGTACAGAAAGAGTAACAGCAGCCAGTATCTTGGACAAAATTTTTTAATACAAAAACTGTGGGTTTAGTTGGGCAGCTCAGATGCAGTCTGTAGTTAAGTTTCTGTCTAAATGAAAATTTATGGCAGGTGGATGCAGATCTGGGAAATGTGGGTCAGCACTTGTACCCTGTGATGAAAATCTAGCAGCATCCATTAATGTTCCTTCCCCTAGCTGAACAAGGATGAACATTATTATAGCTGCTTATACTGATGTAGGGGAGACAGTTTAGTAATATCTTTATTACCACTCTCTATAAGCTAGTACATTAATGTTAAAGCATTCTACTTTGAGTCAAAACACACAACCAGCAAGGTAATGGGGAAAAAAGAAAATGTTATATCTTTCACCTTAATTACAAAGTACATTGGAAAGAGAACATGAATTTGTAAGGTAAAATACTTGTGAAATCCCTGTAAAATACTCCCTTGCAATAGAAGTGAAAATACTGACAGAACAGGAAAATTCTCTTTAACATGAAAACCACAGCCCTATTTTGCAAACCTTTATCCTCCTATAGGTATAGTACAAGAAGATGCCTTTCATCAGTTTTTATAAAGTGCATTAAGCTCAGTCGAAGAGTATTGTCTGATACGTCTCCTACACTTCAGCTTCTACTGCGATGGAAACTTGAGAAACTTAAAAAACATGGAGTGGATGGTTATCATAATTACAAAATATTTTAAACTCAGTAGAACTCGGAGAGCCAAATTTTCTTTTAAAACCAGAAATGTCAATAATTCAGATATTCTAAACAAAATAGCCTGGCTTTCCTCCTTTAGCATCAGTATGTTTATATTTTCTTGGTGCTACAGTGAAACTCCAAGTAATTATCATCGATGTAAAATTACCAGAGGAATGTAACAACCACCATAACGTAACAGATCTAAAATAGAATTTGGAGCTTTGGATATTAAAAGGTGAGGTAATACAGGTACACCTATATTGCAGTTCAAACCAGCATCTTCTACCCACTCTTCTTTACCCTATGTGAAAGAAATAACAGGCAGGCTAGGCAACTAACTTATGTAAAAAAAAAAACCCTAAAAACAAATGGGTAGTTTAACATTCATGACAAACATTGTGGAGTTTTTCTTTAAAATAAATACCAGTGTATATATATGCATTGTTCAGCAATCTCTTTGTCTTCTTTAAGGACATACCTTTCTTACTGCAGGTCTAGTTTCAACAGTACTACAGATAATGAAATATGGATGAAATAAGGTTATAGTTCTACACTAAACATTTACAACATCCTGTGAATAATTAAGGCACTGTAATTATAACCTCCCAAGTCACACCCTTCCCAGACAGGATTTTTTTCCCCATTGTAGTACCCAGCATGCAACCCAGGGATCTCTCTGCCGAGTCCCTGCTTGCTGAGCAAAAGACTGTGAGATGGGAGTGATGCAGAAGAAATTCACCACAACTTGGCCACTTCTACAACCAGAAGATGGTTACATCTTCTAGCACCTAAAACACAATATTCAGAAAGGTCAGAAGGATTCTGGATTCTCTACACTTGCCAAATCTAGTCCTTCTTCCCACCCCAAGGTTTAATTACTTAATACTTTTCAATCAGCAACTAGGTGAACAACAGTGTCTCAAAGAAAGCCAAACAGGGACTGCAAACTAAATTCTCAAAATTTTTCCTCTCTCCTCTGCAAAATAAAATCATGACAGTTATAACTTTTAAAAGACAGGAAGGAAGGTCTATGAAAAGACCTACTAACAAGAAGTGACGTGCTTGATTAAAACACATAGTGGAGCAAAAATATTCCCCACCAAAAAGTTCCTCAGTGTAGAAAAGGCAGCTTCTTTCATCTGGCCTCTCGGGCACTAATAAGCACTTGCTTCATGACAACAAACATTATCACATGACTTTGGACACTACATAATAGTATTTTTAAATCTCATCTCACAGTGGCTGGTAAACTCACTCTGCTCTTCCAAAATCCTCTTTATACTGTAGACTTTGCAACAGGTTAAAAATCCCATACAGACAAACACACACACCATTTTTATCTACATAGCCCTCACCTGAAATAATGGGCTTCCTATAGGAAATGCCTGCATTTGAAAGTAAATTCTCTGACTATGTGTCATCTCAGAAAACCTGTGCATGTGTTGGCATCACAGGAGTAAGGGAGCTTTAGCGGGATGAGAATCAGGAGTAGGAAAGGGGAGGGGGACTGCAAGGACACAGGGTGGTTAAGAGTAAGTTACACCTTACACAACCGCTCACACATGTGAAACTGCACTGCTGAATCTCTGCGGGAAAAAGAAGAATAAAAAAGCCAAGTGAAAACTGATAACCTGTGTGAAATGTACCTGAAAATACAGTCATTAATTGTGATCCATGGTCCCTAAAACAAATGCCATTGGGAATACAAGTGGATGCAGTGCTCTAAGCCACTTGATCACACAGATCTTTAACAGAGAGATCCCTCTCAAACGAGCGTTTATTCCAAAGGGGAGACAACTTCTGAGCAAATCAGCATTTGTCCAACATCACCTTGAAAAGTTTGCCAGGCTGGAGCGACACTAGAAGAGACTATAAAGGACTCTAATGAGGACTTGACTCACAAAGCAGCACTGATGTACAAATCTACTTTACAAGTAGTTATTGTAGTTATTTCACAATGCCCAGCCTGTGAGATGCAATCTCAGGTGGTCTACACCTGTTCTGCAGGGCTTCAGGCTGTCAAGGTCAGATATCTTGAGCTGGTTGTAACTTGAACTCTGGTGGAGTTCAGATAAATGCAGTTAAAAGAGAGATGGGAAAGCTTTAGTGCCTCCTGAGTATCCTATTTCAACAAAGAGCAAAGGGAAACAGAATGAAAGCTTGTGTTAGTAACACAGGCTTGGCTCTGTCTTTTTTCCTCCCCTCTTTTGTCCCCAAATCTACAGGCATTGTTAGGCGACTAATTTTAGTTTCAGATAACAGATATCTTTTTCACAGCTTCTCCAAGCAAAATGAAGTAATAAAGGGGGGCTTAAAATTTTAAAGGACAGAAGAGAATCTGTTGAATCCTTTGCTGTGACTGTTAATTATAGACACTAAACAGATTTAATCAGAACCAACCAAACAGAAAACCACAGTAATCTATGCCTTTAGCATAGCGTGAACCATGCAAAGGCCAATGAAGCAACCCCCTGCCAGGCAATTTCATTAATTTTACCTTAAGAGGAATACTCAGACCAGGATTCAGCAAGGATATTTCTAGTAACTGATTAAGATCATTGTTACGAAGGATAAGCTTTAAAACCACATTATGTTTTGAGACAGAAGAATGCCTCATCATGATACGTGAAAATCTTGTTCTGAGAGCAGAAAAGGTTTCCTATTGTGATTGAATGGCAACGCTAATTTTGCTGTTTCCCAGCTCTCACATGCATGAGTACGAAAGCAAGAAGTAAGAAAGGGGGGTGAGGGAGTTAACAAAAAAAAGAGGTCTGTCAAAGTGTTATTATCAAGACACCTGTAAAGCTGTAACCTTTAAACCTGAACCTAAGCACAACACATGGCTTCTATCTTCCACACACATGGACTGATTTACCCTTGGTAGATATTCACAAAACGAAAGAGGTCTCCCTGATATTTCTGACCAGGAACATTTCAAAAATGGCCTGTTTCTCTTCCGCCCCCATGCTCTTCCCCCCATTCTTCACCCTGCTTCTCCTCCTAATGGAAAAAATGAAGATATATTGTATTAAGCTCAGGCTTCTATTGCTAAAGCTTCAGTCCCCACTGATCAGAAGGCTGGCTTAAAACATAGATGGGTGTCCACAGCTCTGGTTTCAGGAATGACTTTTCTTAGCTTTAATAAAATCTTCCACCATTTAATCACAGTAGACCTTTATAAATACCCACAAGACCAGCTGCATACACTTAGTACAGTTAGCTGCTACATTTTATACCCCTCTTTTCCTGTAAGCCTTAATTGTTGATGTAGTGCTGAACAGCAGAAGCACTGAATCACCAGAGCTGAAATGGAAATCGGTGAAAGCTGTGCTCTGTCAGCTCTTCAAGTGCTGTACAGCATTAAGTACTTTGAAAGTCAGGTTCTAAGTATTCAGAATGGGACACCTAAAATTACATTATCTGTACAGCATAATGAAAACATACTATGAAAATAAACGTGTAAAACCTTTTGAAATTACAGCAATTAATATCACGGTAAAGCCCATTGCAGAGTCAATCCTTCTTGGAAAATTGATTTGAATGTTGCAACTATAACATAGAACGACTCTGTGAAAATCCTGTGGAAGACCTGTAAGTTGATACAAACACAGAAAGGAACCAAACTGCTTTTGCAAGGCCACCATCAATTATGGGCATTCTTAGTTTGTGAACCCCTGAATTCACAACCTTATGAAGTTCTTCCTTTTTTAAACACATCTGTGTAGAAACAGTATCACACACAGGTCTCCCTTCAAAGTGATCTTTAAAAATATATCTGTGCATAGCCCACTTCCCTGGTGTTTTGACATGTGCACACACATGTGAGTGCACACAGGCGCATCCACACAGAAACACCATTACCTACAGCAGTAAATTATTCTCCCATCTATCCCCTGCTATGGCTTTGAAGCTTCAAAGCTAAGCTGCTTATTTGAGAAGAGTTGAACCTACGCGATGTACTATGGAAACTTAACTGGAAGGAGAAATTTTACACTGTAACTGTTAGAGGAATAATTGCTTTAAAAAAGCAAATACACAAAAAAATAAGTTTGCCTTTTTCTGAAGAGCATAAAACGTTGAACCTTCTGTCTAGCACCTGAGTATTTCACCAAACAGAGACCAAACCTGTGCTTCAGTAGTATTCCTGTGGGAGAGGCTACTGTAGAGAAGCCAGGCAGCCTCTGAGCCCACTTAGGGCTTCGAATAGACGTGGCTCCATTAAAAGCCACATCCAGGATGCAAGTGGCAGCTGGGAGCCACACAGGGTGCAGTCATGGCATTAGGTGCTCTCACCAGTTAGCTCCACAGAGTAAAAGTGGCACTTGTTCCCTTCTTGTGGCCTCTTAGTCATGCAATAGTGAGCTACAGATACCGTAATTCTGTCCTTCACCAGAAGACTACTAACTACAGCCAAAGAAGCAGTCAAGAGGAAGGGGTTCGACGCTCCATCAGCAGAAGGTATCAGATGTTAACCATCACCATTTGTTAGCAGCTTGCTTTAAACTAGAAGTAATAATTGAAAGAAATTATGCAAGTGTTTCTTAACTCCCAACTGCTAGTAGCACCTACAAATTTCAAGCATTAGGTCAGTTCCACAGAACTTGTGAAAATCAGCGTATGTTTTTTTAATGTTTAATTTTACCAAGTCTTGTTTACAAGTGTTCTACAGTGTGATTACGCAAATTGTAAATTCAAGCATAATTTGAACATGGAGAAGATCCTTTTATGAAATGTAACTTGCAAAGGTATTACATTAAATTAATTGGGAAAACAATAATCATCTAGAACATAATTATTATGTTTTTAAAATTAAACCCTTAGCCAATTCACAACTATCCAGAATTAGGGAGTTCATAGCTAATATATATAATATACTGCTGTTCTTGATGTTCCTTCTTTTGTTTGGTTGGGTTTTTTTAAAGAAACAGCCATAATGCCTGTTAAAAGCTGAACATTTATAATCCTATTGCTCTTTCAAATTAATGATGCCACACAGGGAACAAAAGAACAATTATTTCTAGACATGTAGCAGACTTACAGATTTTTAAACCAGCTCTTAACAAGATCATGGATGAACACGTGAACTTCCACACCCCTTCAAAGCTATATAAGAAAGATAAGCATTTCAGTCAATACAAGCGTTACCAGAAAGCTGAAATGAGAGATATTTGCTGTGACAGAACGGCTTAATTTTTTGCACATACTTTTACTGTGTACCTATTCATGTCAAAATATTATTCTGGATTCCATTTCAAAATCATTTCAAACACTTTTGCCAGCAATTGCTAGAAAAAAAAAGTCAAGAATGATTACATATGTCCTGTTCAATTCAGGTCTATTTTCAATATAATTTTGCAGAATTTTGCGAGATTAGAGTGCATGAAAATAGGAGGAAATAATTTTTGAAATATACGCAAATATTCCACCTAATAAAGAATATAATCTTTAATGCTACAAGTATATAGAATAGATAGCACCAAAGAGGATTTCCTGGTGCCTTTTAATTAGAGAGTTTGTTAGTAAACATATGACTAACAGCATAACTAGGAGTTTTGCTCTGTGCCTTCAAGGGCAGAAAGGTCAAGAGCACAAAGCTCCTCTTCTACCAGCAGGAAGAAAGAAGGTTAAAGAAAGCGTCACAAAAGGATTTCCCCCACACACCCCACCCCCACACACCCCTCGCTTTCAAAAAAATAAGAAATTGGAGAAAAGCTTTGTTAACTTTCAATCCACACCAAGAATATTTTTGTTCACATAAAGCAATTTTACTACAGCAAGTACCTCTACTGTTTTGCCCCTCTACTAAAAAAGCGTAAATCCCAAGACCATCTTGAACATCATCAGTTTAAAGAATTCAAAACAAAGGATGAACAGAGTATCAGAATAACTGCCAGTAAAATGACTGGTATCTTTTGTTTTTAAAAGCACACAGACCTTCCTGCAGAGTATGTTTCTTTCACTGACAGACTGCTTTCCCAATGTGACATACTGTTTCCACGAGCACCAATTCAAAACTATCGATGTATTTCATAGGTCTCCACTTGTTCTTATAGCTCATTTAAACAAAGCCTTGACAAAACAATCCGAGAAAGTCTCCAGAAAAAAAAAAAATATTACATGAGTGCTTACAACAGGTTCAGGAGTCAAGCAAACAGATAATCAGATAATATGGGAGAGCCTATTATACTGCACGGTTGAAAAGCTTAAAATCCCTCCTCATTAAGATTTCATTTTTAATCATTAAAATACTCTGTATCCTTATCATAATAAGGTTCTTATATCTTTGTAACACCACATTTCAAAGCATTGAGTTCCCCAGACCAGAGGTTTTGGCTGTGAATAGGCTGAATTTCCTTTCTGCTCTACTTCACAAAGTTCTGGAGGTGTTCCTTCCCACCACTCCTCTCCCCTCCTCTGCTCAGATTAGCCCTTTAGTGTTGTTTTACGGTCTCTTAAAATGTAATTTGTTGAAAAATAGTTTTTAAAAACATTATAAAAATGAAGAATTAAAAAGACAAGGAAAATAATCCCTGGATGACACTGACTGTAGTTCCTTTATTATAGATGGGTGGCAGAGCATTTGCCATTAGAGGACAGGCAGATGGACCTGGGCTGCTCCAAAGCTGGAGAAGAGAAAATTTTGAGGGAGCTAAGCACAGCTTGCCAATACCTGCAAGGTGGTTACTGAGAAGACAGGGCCAGACTCTTCACTGAATTGCACAGTGTGAGAACAAGAGACAATGACCATGAAGTGAAACAGGAGGGGTTCAGACTGGATATAAGGAAAAAAATCAGTCACCTGGAGGACAACTAAGACCTGAACTGGCTGTCCAGAGATGCTAAACCACTGTCCCTGAAAGTTTTCAAAACCCAAATAGACAAAAAGCCTTAAGCAATCTAGTCTGCGCTGACAGTTGACCAGAGCCCCCTTCCAACCTAATGCTTCTGTTTGGAAACTTTGAGGCAAACATTTACCTTTAAATTTTAATGTTGCAGTTGCAATGAGAACAGTGGTTGGCTTAAAGTAATCATATTGATGGCCATAAACTAACGTGTGAGCAGCAGCAAATACAGAAACAAGGAATTTTCTTTTTATAGAAATACAGTGATTATTCATCTCATATATATGATTTAAAAAAAAAAGGCTATCCCTTAAGACCCAAGTCTTAGAGGCTGTTAGTATTTATTAGGTTTTATCTTTTTTTTAACATGGCATCTTTCCACGAGCATGAGTTCAGTATTATTATCTCTTCATGGAATAAGTGCTATTGTTATGTGTTGTTTAAATTAAAATATAAAAGTAAGTACATATTTACATATAGATATTTTGGAATAAGACTTTACAGGATTGGTGTTTTGTCTGGCTAACAGAGAATAGAAAAGTTTTCCTGGCACACTATTAAAAAATTTGCAAAATAACAATCCATAATTTATACAGTCTTAAAAGTACAGTTAACATCAAATAGAGCACAAATCATTATCTATAAAATGTGGGCCCCCCTTTTTTTCAATAACCAATATAAGTGGTTACCCTACTTGAATCCCTGTATTTTTCTTCTAATATTACTTTATGTGCCCAGGTGATAGTAATGTATTTAATGACTTCCAAACATATTTCCAAACACTGTGTTAAATTATAACATGGGAAACCAACCAAACATACCAAAGAACTCTAAGTAACTAAAAATCTGTCAGAGCCAGAACCCACCCCTGATGTAATTCCCTTTGTGCCATCTGATTTAGCTGCCTGCGGTGCAGTGCCAAACACAAATGTATCCATCTTGTTTCCACGCCTGTATCTTAACAGGGAGAAAACCAACTTGAAAACAGTCAACTTAACTGAAGATGGGATGGCACCATATCATAGTTGAAGCACAGCAAGTAAGAATAGATTGGATATAATGGGGAACACGTGTAGGAAGATTCTGGCATATTCAGAACTCCTGAGTTATGTAGGTACTTTATTAAAAAGATCAATTTTGATAAAGTTTGATAAGGTTTTTCTCATCTGAACAATTAAACACTTTTCTTGACTCAAAGAAGTGCTGCTGTTAGACAGAGCCGACTCTTTGAAATATTATGTAGTCATACTATAAAATCCAGGTCACTCTGTCTCCTCAGTAATTACAGAACGCGCAAGATGTTTCTACGAGAACAACCAGCCCATACCAGCATCACAAAAATATTGTTTGCTAAAAGCAGAAATTACACCAATGTATTGTGACTTTGCCAGATGAAGGTTCAATTTATGGGTTGTATCCAGAAGTGTTTCACAAAAAATACATGGATTTCCACCCCTCCCAAGAAGAGGAGACTTCATTAGAAAGATACAACTCTTCAGGCAACTCTCTATTCAACACATGTTATTTTGCTGTTCTTGAAGCCAATTTTTGCAGCATAAAAATGTTACATGTTCTCCCTCTTTTTTTTTCCTAAAATACTATGTAAATATTATGTTTACCTATGGTAATACAGTATAGCATATTTTAGTTGTACAAGATGAATGTAGTAATACAATTTATGTATTAGGCATTCCTTCAGAGTACAATAAAACTTGTCTGGAATTTTTTTTATGATAGCGTAAAGACAAACCCTTAAAATACAGAGAACTATGTTTAAGACAACTGATGAGGTCTGTATCGCAGTTATGAAAAACTGTCTAGTCATATTTGTACTAAAGCCAGTTCTGTCTTGAGACAACTTTCCAATTGCACTGGAAATAGTTAAAATTTCTCATGATTTCATCAGAAGACATGCAATTTAGCCTGTTCCTTACAGTCCCATTTCTTGAGTTGCGCAACAGAGTTTAAGGGGTTTTGCGTGTTCATTTTAAAATGGGGATTTTTTAGCATTCGAAGATCAAGTTAAAAAAAAAAACCAAACCAAACACCCAGGAATACAAAAAAGCTTGGGGCTTCAAGGAGGAAATGAAAGAATTAAAATTCATGAATTTCTGAGGAAGAAAAAGGGGCTTCTAAAGCCTGACCCAGTTTCAAATGCACAGATTTTATACCACTGCTTTGCTTAATTTCAGATTTATTATTCCCATAAAAATCCTTATATAACTTCTATTTTTTTAACAGCTGCAGATATTCTAGAGATGTTTAGGATATAAAGGCTCTATATACATTTTACACCAATATTATAAGTGCTAAGGAGGAAAACTAAAAAGAAGAAAAACCCCAAACTCACACTACCCCACTATTAACTTTCTTGCTCCTACAAACATGAAGCTATTTTGACTGACACCAGTCAAATTCTACGCAGAAAGGGCAGTATTACTAGCTATTATAATTTTAATACTATCCCAGCACCTAACTAACCAAGGCCAAAACACACGTTTCAAAACCCAAGCTTACTGCACCCTGGTTTCTAATCACATGCTGTAAATTCAGACTTTCAAACAATTTACTTAACTTAGCAGAATAAAAACTTAAAAAAAAATAAAAGCAGACTACAAAGACAAAAAAGAAATGCACCATTCTAGGAAATCATTACACATTCAAGAAACAGTTTTTACATTAAACCTCTCCTGAACTTAATCTTAGCTATTTTTTTTCACTCTGTCATTCCCTCAAACATACACCAGGCAGCCCTTTACTGTATCCAAAGGATTTAAAGAATCAGGAAATACCATCAAGAGGACAGAATATTTACAGCACAGGTGGTAGATCTATTGTGTTATGTTAACCCAAAGCCATGAAAGGCACCAGCTAGAAAGCAAAAGATAAGGATTCACATGCCTTCATAGCTTTTTTTTTTTCTTTTTTCTTTGTCCACTATGAGAATTAATCCTCTTTCTTGGCAGGGAGAGCAAGAACAAAGAAGAGCAGCACAGGAATAAACAAGCAAATCGACAGGAACAAACAAGTAAATCGACTCCCTTTCTAAGAAGAAACGATCTAGTGAGTGAAAGATGATGGCATAATTTAGATGTTTTTTCTGCTTCCATGTAGAAGGGAGAATTATACAAGATTTCTAAAAGTCTGTTCTATCTACATGTTTATGATTCTGTGCTTAACACAGCTTCAGGCAGCTATAAACACCAAAGACTCCCACACTGAGTATGCAAGATGTCATGAGACCTAAGAAACAGAATGTTTCTGTTGTTCTGGTGAGACAGCAATATCCAAAAAAATATTATTTTTACCATTCTTCCTAAAAGGCAGATACAATGTATTTATAGCATGGCATTATTCTCTTAGAAGTTTATATATCTTGCAGAGTTTCATGTAAGACCGCAGTCTTAGGAGATTTCCCATCTTCACATTCTGTTGCTAACAGAAGAAAAAGAAGTTTCAAGCAGTCATCCATGGTAGGACAACGTTTGACTTATCATGAGATATGACATTAGTTTTGGGCACATTTGTTAGGTCGGCACATATAAATACTTCTACTGCAAAGTGACTTCCTTTGGAAAGTACATTTACATAACCATATGAAGTTTGTATAAAGACATTGCTTCCCAACTAATGTTCATAGTGTAGCCCACCAGTGTTATGTAACAGTGAGATAATACTGTTTAATAGTGAAGTTGTGAGTCAACTTGTCACATTTTTTCTTGGTGATATTGGAGAACTGTTGCAACAGGCAAAGTCATAGAAAGTTATCAAAAGGGGGGGGGGGGGGGGAAGCATTTTCCTAGAGAAATTAATATCAGTTGCTCCCTGCCTTCTTGATACTTCTGCATCTAAGTACCTTGAATATCTTCTCCCATAACTATAATAATTCTGACTCAGCAATCATGCCTACATCACAAAAGAGCAGTATGCAGGACTCTACATCCAGTTTTGCTACCAAAGAGCACTTTTCAGCAGCAAATACAGCATCTATTCTGCATCAGCTTTGCATGTGCAAAATATATGCCCACACTGCACACCACCAAAATTTCCAGCAAGCTACAGCTCATGCCAGAAAACTATCACACTAGCTGAGAGCTGCAAGCAAATTAGTTTACAGCAGTCAGTGTCGCCCACGTGGAGCTGTGGGCCACCATGGTTACCTGCATTCAGAAATAGCTCAGGCAGGCTGAAACGAACAGCCAGGTAATCCCTGTGGTTACAAATATTAAATTTTGTATTTTCTGTTTGGAAACTGTGGCTGTCATAATCTTCCAGCAAGACAGACTCAAACTCCTGCACAAACACTGCAACTCTTACACTGCAAGGCAATCGTTGAGCCGAGAGTTTATGTTTCCAACCGAGATAACAGGCATTTATCCAACAAAGGAGGTCCTTCTATATTAGATATTGCTATATAGATGGCAACATCACAGCTATATATACATTGGGGTTTTTTTTAAGTGAAAATCTATGTATTTTTGAAACTTTCCTAAGCATTTCCTTTACAGAAAACCTGCATGCTCAAAGCCAAAGCATTGTAATCTCTGCTTCATTAAGCCTTGAAGGTAGCCCAAATACATCAGTCAGCTCAAGATGGAAGAATCTTAACTACAACTCGTTGGTTGGGGAATTTCTGCCCACTCCATGTCAATTAGGAAATGACTCAGTCATGCTGAACGGAGCGGCCCCTCTCGCAACACAGCTACTGAAAAAATATCTGTACACCAATTCACACTCCAACCACTGTCCCGGGCTCACAGCCTCAATCAACGTTCAGTCTGTCTGTAGTTACTTCGGTCCAAAAAAAATTTTTTTCATGTAACATATGGATATTTTCTGTTCTTGCTTTTAATGAAATTTCTATATTTGTAAAATAGTAGTGCCTAATTAGAAGAGCCAGAATGGCAGAAAGATGTGAAAAAGGTGGCATCAGATGACGATGAGATGCTCACCTTGTAGGATTTGTTAGATACAACCAGCTGACTAAATAACAGATTCATTTAACGCATATGATTGTTATTCATAGAGCAGCCATGTGGCTCAGATAACAACTATCATCTTTTCTGCTGAGCTTTTCTTAAATATTGTCTTAGTAACTTATAAAAGGAAGATTTTTGAAATTTTCTGTTCGTTTGCCAGTTTGCAGTAATAGCATAAGCAAAGCTATCTAATACGTACTTCTAACTTAAGAGCTCCACAGTGAAGTCATCGTTCCCCTTTGGAGAGCAATGAAAATGGGCAAAGGATGATTTTCTGTGTTCTGTAAACAAAAATAGCCCTGGTATGAAAGTAGGGCTTGTTTTGACTAACACATTAACACTATGGAAGTTACAAAACTGTTGTTCCTTGAAAACAACTCCCAGTTTAGATTTTGCAAGAGGAGAAAGGACATAATACTGACTTAGCTATGTATCCTTAGAAAGGACAGGCTTTTACTGTTCCTGTTTACAGTAAGTGAAGTTCCATCTCTGCATGTACTATCCTCTCTTCAGAGACAGAGGATGCACAAAATGCATCAGCTTGTTTTAAGACCATTTTTGCAGTACTGTGTGATGTTAACACTGCTAATGAAAGTAAGTGGGGGCCATTTACAGTATTAGATGAGTTTAGTATTTATTGTATTATTTTTTGTCAGCCTGAGAGTTTAAGCCTGCTCTTTTCTGACTCATAAAGTAAGTAGACATCCTAATTTCTCTTCTCAGAAGTTCAGTGAAAACATCACTTTCCAAATATAATTTACTATGAAACAATTGAGATGTTTGTTTTTTCACATAGGAGTTTCTCTCAGTCACAAACAAGTCCCTGACCTTCAAGTGAACAGGCACAATGATCCCAGAAATAATCTAAAATTATATTGTGAGTTGTTCACAGCAGCCACAAAAAACAGACATCAAGGATGGGAAGATGGAAAAATGCACAGGCCAGAGTCACCCCACTGGCTGGTTCGTGGCTCTTCTATACAGATGTTGTCCCTGTCATCATGGCATCTCCACTGACTGCGGAGAGGATGTGGATGTAAAATACTGCAACAAACTTGGAATGAATTCCTCAGACACTGGGACATGCTGACTCCTGCCCACAACTAGGGCATGGTAATGCACTGGGACAAACACAAGACAATTCCTCTGTATTTACTTTGATATCCCATTATGACACTCTCAAGATGGATAAGGTATTAAAGCTATGACTTTTCCAGATCATTCATAACTTTAAAATCTTTTGTATTCTGTGTTCTGCAAACCTGAACTCACATACATGTGTTGGCTGCCACTGCTGTAGGGAGAGAAAAGTGTGTGTATCCCCCACCTACATGGTTCAGCATCCATGTGTGTCTATTTTCTGTACTGGTTTTTTATGCTGTGATCAGAGAAAGGAAATATGCTTCCCTGGTTTTCACAAGCAAAGAAAACCACGTGAGGAAGCAGCAAGGGCAGCCACCTCTGCAAAGGAAGGCGAGTCAGGAGTTGAGGGTAACCACAACAGAGACAGGGGCAGTGCCCTCACTGACCAGGGACTCAATCCCAGGTACCCAAACAGGAAAAGCAGAACAGGTCTGGTGACAGAAAACAGGGTCAGCTACAGTCCACAATCACCAAAGAAGTCCTGTGGTGACAAGGCAGGTCTGAGGCTTGGCCAGGAAGGCAAGCCAGCAGGTCAGGTCCAGCGAGGGACATGGCTGTGTGCAGGAAGGGCTGCAGCCTAGCTCAAGACACAAAAATGCAAAGGCTCAGCTTAAATGGTGCTCCTCTAAAAAAAAAAAAAAAGGAGGAACGCCAGCAGCAAGGCTTCTTATGGCTCTTCACAGCTCTGACATGGCTGTTTTCACAGCCACCTGGTCCAAGGCTACAGCTGTGCTACAGCAGAGCTGGCCTGGGGCACGGGCAGCCCACCCTTACCAAAGGGGTGCGAGCAGGGCCTGGCACGGGCTGCTGTGCTTCGGTACCGGGGAATACCAAAACACTAGGGGCAAAGGTGTGTATTCTTCTATTAAACAGTATGTGGCAACTATCAGAAAATAGTGTTACTGAAAAATCTGATGTCTAAAGTCAAGATCAAGAACAACCCAGTGTTCAAACACAACGTAAGATACTGAAATATGTAGTGACTTCGAAAGTTAGCTTGTGAGTGCATTGCATTGAACTCTATACTTATCTTGAGTATTCCTGACCTAGGAGACAAAACACTAGTCATGTTCTTCAGGAAGAGAAAAACTTCATTCTCCTGAATGAAGAAGATTTGGCAATTTGCTCGCTGTGCTTGTTTCATAACTGATCATGAGACCTACTAACAAACCCATGTTCATTTTTTAATTAAATGAAGTCTTTTATATTTGGGAATCTCCTGGAAAATACTCGTAATACAGTAATTGATGGCTTTGTGTGAGAGAACAATAGCCTTTTTAAGCCAACATTGTTCATGAAACTAATACCGATTAGATCCATCAACAGTAACACATAAACAAGGCCGCCCTTTAAAGGAAAGGATAACAACAGCTATTGCAGGAATCACTGAAAACAAATGTGTGAAACTTTCACATCCACAGGTCAGGCCTGGGTATCATGTTACCATGGCTCCCACACTGGCAGACTCATTTTGGGTAGCACAAGCTTCCCCAGCTGTATTGGGTCTGGCTGAGATGGAGTTAATTTTCCCCACAGCAACCCTCACAGTGCTGTGCTTTGTATAGGTAGCAAAGAGGTGCTGATAACACACCAACATTCCCCCTGCACCATTAGGTTGAGGGGTGGGCAAGATCTTGGGAAGGGACATAGCCAGGACAGCTGACCCAAACTGATCAAAAGTTTCCATACCATATGACACCAGCTCAGCAATAAAAGTGAAGAGAAAGGAGGAGGAAAGCGGAGACATTCATTATTTGCAACATTTGTCTTCCAAGAGCAACCACTACGCGTACTGAAGTGCTGCTTCCTGGGAAGCGGCTGAACATCGCCTGTTGACGGGAAGCAGAGAAAAACATCTTCTGTTTCCTTTGCTTCCACGCACAACCTTTGCAATTTCTACATTAAACTGCCCTTATCTTGACCCCTTTCTCCTCCTCCTGTCCTGCTGAGGAGGGGAGTGATAGAGCAGCCTGGTGGGCACAAGGCATCCAGCCAAGGTCAAACCACCACACCAGTGCAACCCACAGGAGCTGCAGCAGCAGTATTCTTGTCCTGTCCATACATTGTCCTTCATACAGGCCTCTGACTCTCTTTAAA
This sequence comes from Falco biarmicus, assembly GCF_023638135.1. Lineage (NCBI taxonomy): Eukaryota > Metazoa > Chordata > Aves > Falconiformes > Falconidae > Falco > Falco biarmicus. The sequence continues at coordinate 62,672,543 of NC_079290.1, forward strand.
GGAACCAAGCTCTCTGAGCCCACATCATGACTCATTCCTTCTAGCCATCTGACCACTCCGTGCTCCCAGTGACACGGAGTCAGCTGGTAGTCTGCCCTGCCACAGCAACACTTCTGCCTTCTTCCTGAAACCTCCCTGCACTGTCTCCGATGCCTCATCTCTGTATGTGAGGTCAGCATGGGCATTCCAAGCTATTAAAATACTTCAGGGCTCCCATACATTAGACTCTCTCTCTCCCCTCTGAACCTGGAAAACAACCAAACTTTCTTTCCATCAAATACTTGGAGAGGCTAATGCAGATGAATAAATACACAGCCAAAATAACGCTGACTCAGAGCATTGGAGGAGAATAAAAAGGACTGATTTACACAAATGGATTTGGTCTTTTTAACATAAATTATTTTGTTACAGCAACACAAACAAAACACCAAAGTGCTCCAAACAGCATATGTTTAGGCTGGTTTAACAAAATAAGCAGCTAAGAAAACGTTACTAACATCTAGCAAATACATAAAAATCTTCGCTTATCTTGAAGCCTTCTCATTTTAAACCAGAGTTATCTATACAGGCATGTATTTGAGCAAATGTTTTAAAACTTATTATTGAGCAACATTGGTGCTGTCTTCTATAAGAAATACAAAGTAATCTCAAGTATGTAAAGTCTATACAAATATTCACTGGGAAAGGCATCTAAATTTGAGACATCTGCTTGGGGTGGGGAGCGGTGGAAGATGTATATAACAGTGAGAAAGACCTAGGACACACAAAGAGCTCTTGGTTTATGTAGAAACTGTCCAGTCTGATATGTCTAGAAAACATTTCATCACCAGCTTTACTGCAAGTAAACAGTGATACAATCTAAATCAGAAAATGAAATATATCCAACTGTCTAATGACAATGGTTGCCTAACAGTCTTTTTAAGATCATTTGATTAAAATGGAAACTGGCTACATTATGGTAATACATGTTGGGTATTTCAAACATTACAATCCATAAGACTCATCAAATAATGACAAACTTTATGTAACATTAAGTTCAGTGATTTGAAGTCCCTTCTAAAACCTGTGATAAGTCACAAGGCTCTATGACTCTTGAGATTATCGTTTCACTTAAAGGGAAACTATTTTGTTCCCCCTTCCCCAATATGTTCAGAATAAGCACATATCTACTTACCATAGCTTAACAAAACGTACCAAGTCTCACTTTACTTTTTCCTTGTGCAACACACACTAATTCCTGATGTTGTTTTACATGTGTGAAAACCAAACAACACAATTCCACTGCTAACAGGGAACACCATATCCACTATGCCTTCTTTTCGCCTGCTATTTCATCATGATAAAAATAAACAAATACACACATACAAGCACACATATGTGTTTTTGTTTGCTGTGCATGATAAAACATGAGCTTTATATAAACAAGTTAAAAAAATAATAATCATTCATTGAAGACTGATGTGAAATCACTGGAATGAATACCATGGGTGCCGTTTTCCAAACACACAAATACAAGGTTATGCACAGAAACCGAGAACAAGAGGTTTATTACCAGCAATCCAAGATCCTCAAGATCTGTAACCCAAAGTTTCAGTACAGAAGGGCACTAGAGTTTAGAAAGTCTGTTTCTAGCTTTAGCAGTAATCTGAGAAGGAGCTCATGCCTTTGCCTTTCATGTTGTGCTGCCACATCAATGTTCTGCTCTGAGCACTAACCTCCATGCCCTCAGTATTTCTCAACCTGCAATTTAAAATAAGTGTTATAGATTAAAGACAAGACAGAAAGAATGCACCCATACCTGTGGATTAGATTCTCAAGTAACTACAGCTACTATTAAGAATTTATTTTTCTGTTTGTGTGGCTGTTTGCATATGTGTTTTTCACGATAAGGGTGGTAAAACAGAGTAGATATCCCGGAGAGGCTGTGAGATCTCCAACCTTGTATGCAATCAGAACTTCACTGGACAAGGTCCTTAGCAACTTCATTTAACTTGAAGTTGGCATAGTCTTCAGCATGCTGGTTACCTGGTCTACCCTAAATAACCAGAGGTCCCTTCTAACTATATTATTGTACAATTCAATAACATTCTAGATTTAGCCAGTTCCAAGCCCTGTCTTACAAATTTACAGTCATTAATGAGCAGATTGAAGAGGCCTCCATACATGCAAGGATCCAGAGTCTAGAACAGTCCTTAGAAAACAGCAGTGTTGCCTGAGTTTTCAGCAGCACTTAATGAAGTTACAGAGCTCCTGGTGGCCATGCCAAACAAGTCAGTGCTGGAAACCTTCCCAACATATAATGCAGCTAAGGCTCTGATGAAACATGGAAATCAACAAAGCCAGCACAACCACAGCTAATATAAATCAGTTTTGGCAGAACACATTAGCCATATCAAAAGGATTTGAGTAGGGATGGCCATCCCCCACTGTTACTCCACAGTGGAGACAAAAATCTGAGAGATAATATGAAGGGCTTAGACCTGTGAATGTTAAAAGACATTTTTTCCACATTTCACATATGAGCAAGTAATACAAGCTTACAAACACTGTGCATCCAGAAAGAAAACACAAGTAAATTGTCTGTATAGGAACAGCTGGCACAGAACCTTCAATGTCTCCTCATAAACCACACTGTGGTTAACAGGAAGACCAACTTTATAGAAAGACACACCAGTAAATATGTTGCTAAAGGTACAAATTCAACAGCATATTTTATCAGTGCCTCATGATACAGGAATCAGGTTGTTTAGCATCTTATGAGCCAACAGTATTCTTTGCAGGCTGGAAAAGGACAACATTTGTTTTTCTTGACCCTAGAAATTCTGGAAGACATTCTTATGTCAGTCACTGTAATGGAAGAAGCTGAGGAAATCAGAGGCCTTGTGTAGTAATTACATCTCTAAAAGGGACTGCAGCAGCATGAGTTGTTCCTCCACCTCAGTGTCAAGGGGACAGAGTGCCATGTAGCAGGAGTCACAGAAGTCATATGTCAAGAGTATATGACAAACAGAATGTGTGAAGCAGTCCTCCATAAGAGTCAAATGCACATTCAGGATCCTGACTCTATGTAGGAGTTATCAGAGTGCAGTGGCAGCACTTGCTAGGCCTAGGGCAGTCAGAATTTAGCAGAATTTGTGGCTGAGAACAGTTTGCTGTATCCATTCATATCTGTTTCTTTTGCTCAGGATACCCTTGTGAAATCTGTAGGTGAAATCCTGCATTAGGATGCTGAGTAGCCATGTGGTTTGCAGCCCCTAGAGCCATGGCAGAAGTGGGTCAAGCCAGGCACAACAGTGGAATTAGCCTGGAACACCATAGAGGCCAACATGGTCTAAAAAGCCACCCATCACCCTTACAAAGAGGGATTCTGCAGGTGTGGGCTTTGCTCCTTCTGTCTGTGGGACTTGAAACTGCTGACAGCTCTGTACTTAGTTACTGGATCTCTCCAGAGCAGCAGAGATACGGAGTGGGGGTGTATCTATCAAAAAAGCATGCTGTGAGGAGACTGTTCTCAGGAGGTAGATCACTGTTTACTAGCCATTTAAAGGAAAGCAAAAAGGCAGACTGGGATCCTCATTCACTGAGGAGCTGAAGAAGTCTGGCACTAAGAGGTGTCAGGCAAAGTAATTGTAGAATAATTATTTTAAGGGAGAAAGGGATGTAAGAGCACAGTAGAAGTAAGTCAAGATCATTCCAACAGAATGAATCATAAAAAAGTAAACTCAGAAAAGAACATGTCTGTAATACGCAGTTCCTTTGTACTGGATGATTCAGAGGGACGGACGTGCTCTTAACTAGGTCTTCTGCACATCACAGGGAGCCAGGGCAGAGCAGCTTGGATGAGCACTGTAAGAATCTCTGGTTGTGTGTCAGTGGTGCACAATAATCCAGGTCCTGAATGAACACAGAACTATCACTGACAGACAAAGTATCATTTCTCATTCAAATTTATGTATCAGTGCAAATGTAATTATACATATAGTTGGCTTGGATATGGAACTGGGACTATAACAACACAATTTGAGGACAACAATACTCTCTTTTGTAGTTTCTGTACAACTGATGTTAGAAGGGCTTTTTATTTCCAAGTCTAACAATTCTCAGTTTCACTGCATCAAAGCCACAGAGACTGTAGCTACCATAAAGCCTGAAGCAACTGATGCTTTTTGTTCCTATAGCCATTAAACAGGGAAAAAGCACAGCAATCAACACTTTGCTGTGTTCTATTCGGAAAGCTTTTTGAAAACTTGCTTTCACAGTCACTTTATAAAATCTGTAATAGGCCACGTCAAACAAAAACCCCAGTGTCAAATAAATTCATCCACCTTTGGTAAACAGTATCTTTTAGTTATACACAACAAAAATAGAAATACAATCACCCATTAATCCGAAACACTTGAGTTTTCATGCCAAGATAGGAAATGCAAGACAATGTGCATGTGTATCTGCTGCAGTACCCACTGTCTGGTAAAATCCATCTATCTAGGTATTCACACAGGCATAAGATCGAAGAACTAAGATCTTCATACATATACAGGCCATCTTTTTCAAAACCAGAAGAATGAGCCACTGACAGTAAAGTGCTTGGAACCTCATTAATTGGACATAACTGTGTTTCAATATGACTTCTGAAATGCTAGAATACCAAAACACTGTATTGCGCTGTAAATCCACAGTGATGCTCAGGCTGGTTTTAAGGACTATACCTTCGTTCAAGACATACCTGCTGAAAAATGATACCAGTCCTCTGAAGCAGGTTTTGTTCAATGAAATTCTATTTTTAGGACCAGTAGCTTGCTCACTTCTAACATTTTTTTTCTTCAAGTTTTCTGTCCTACTACTTATTACTAGAGTATTACTACACTATGAAGCTAAACATTACTTCATATTTTAATGAAAATATACCTCACTTGTTTCACTGACTTTCCAAATGCTGTACTAAATAAAGGTTTCCTTATTCTGCATTGGGGTTTTATGCTTCTTTCCTATATTACTGGAATAGTTTTACTTTTTTCATACCTAAATATGACTCCTACTTCAAATCCCCCCAAGTTTGTTTTTTTCTTCTATGAAACATTCATTTTGATTTTTCCCAAACATTCTGCATCAGTTTTGAAATGCTTTCTCTGTCTGAAATGTATACAAGAAATTTAGGGGTAAGTTTGTCTTCTGTGTAGGAACAAAGCTCAATCTATCTTCTGCCAGCAAGTGAACAATAGAAAGTAAAGCCTGCTTTTGTACTAGCATAGCAACATCTACATGTATAACCCTGAAAGATAAAAGATTTATTTTTAAAGAGAATGGGTTACTATTTCTATAGAATTTTAAAGTATTTAAGAAATCTACACAGAAAAAAAGGGGATGGCCTAGCCCAAAAGTAAATTGCTACTATCTTGATGAAATGTCTCTCAAGGGAATTAGTATTTTCTTGGCAGTAAAATAACAACTTTGTTATTTTGGGTAGTATTTACAATCTGAAGAAAGATTTTGGTTTTGTGATTAAGGCTTAAATAACCTAGATTTTGTGCTGGATCCACCATGCAGCCCGTATGTTGCAATGGGCAATTTGCCTGATGTCTTCAAACTTGATTTTTCTTTCTCTAAAACGAGAGCAGCATTAATTTTCTCCCACCAAACATTCATCTTGTCTACTTTAGTATCCATATAATTAAGTCACTGGGGCAACTCATAGAACCTCAGGTTCATCACACACCTCACTTACTGCTGGTCCGGGTTTTAAACTGTAAAGTCTGCTACTCTATTTGCATATATAACTAGCATAAGATGCAGAAATCAGCTGGAGGATCTGACAGTTGCAAGCAGACAACGCACCAGAAAGCTGGGAGTCTAGGGATTAGAAAGACCTTAACTTTTAAACAACCATCTTTTTTTTGCATAAGAGAATGAAATACTTGAAACTGAAAAATAATTTTGCTATAATCCCTCTAAAGAAGTGGTAAAACTCTCTCCATCACAATGGCAAGTTTTTCTCCCTTTCTCTCATTTAATAATTCTTACTGAAGTTTTTCAGAGTAACTTTTTCTTTAACATCTAGTAATGAGTCTGGAACATGAAAAACAAATTGTATTCCAATACACTTTCCTAGTGTCAACACTTTAAATGTTACAGGCATAAACATGCAGCTGACTCTCCATGATCATGCAGCGTTACTGTTCCAATGTCCTTTGGCCTGTGCGATAAAAGCACCAAACTGCACAAAAGAAAGTCAGGTTCAGCACTAGCTCAATCTACCAGATCTGAATAGAAAGCTAACTAATAGTTGACAGAAGTAAGTCAAATTTGTCAAGAAAAATATATTACAATAAAAAGTTTGTTTACTAAATAAAATCACAGCATAAGCCCTCAAGTACATTAAGGTAGTCAATGAAAGCTAAAAGTATTACAAAAAAAGTAATGCTGGATGTTATGAACACATCTCAGCCAACAAAGTTCACTAAGAACGTTATTTCTGTTAGTATACAGACAGATTAAAAAAGAAAGAAGAAAAGGCAAAAGAAGTATTTTCTGCATGCCTTACTAGTTGTAGGTTTAACACAAACTCCAACAGCAAACAGTACAGAGTTATAAACAAGAGCAGGCCTTGGGAAAATTACAAGGCAAAAAGGTGGCCAAGGACCAGAGACCACAATTACTTCACTGTTTTCATGCAGTTTCAATTGTATTTATTTTCTCCATACCCAACTAAATGAAACATTTGTGGAAGACCTAGATATTGCATGGAACTTTCACTCACAGAATAAAAGTGAAATACTCAAACATTCAGGCACAAACAACATGCTCAGAAAAACAAATGTAATCTGCCATGCTACACAATATATGCAAAGGAAAGTACTGATTCAACATCACCAAAGGTGGAGGAGTTAGATGAGGAATGTGCATGTATTCCTCTAACTATATATTTCTATGTCCTTTGAAACATTTGTTAAGAGCTTTGCCCCAAAGCAAACAGAACGTAGAGCACGAGGAACAGCGCATCTTCCTAAACAAAGAGAGCAGATGGAGCAACTTGTTTACTTCGCAGTGAGCGTCTGCTCCAGACCTACAAAAGTATGAAGAAGATAGCCTGAATGTACAGGCCAGAGGTGAAAAGCAATATATAGCAACTCCCAAACCCATCATATAGACAGAGAAGTCTTTAAAAAAAACCCCCAACTTCGAATAAATGTTCTACATCATTGCCAATGAAAGGAATAGGTGGCAGGTAGTTTGCATTAGCCAAAACAACCCAACAGAAATACATAAAGCCTGAATTATCATCTTGGCAAGAGAAAAAGAGAGGGGTGCCTTTAGCAGAATGCAATTAAGGATTTGGCAAGTATCTGGAGGAAAGGAAAAAGTGTTAGTCAAAGATAACATTAATATCGCAAGTCCAGATAACAGAGGAAGATAAAGACACAATGAGAAATACACAGCAGAGAAATAATGATTATGGGTAGCAGTACAACATCCACGAGGCCCAACAGAAGAAACATGCAGAAGTGCAAAGAGCTGTGCAGGAACACATTTGGAGCAGAGTCATCTCTGTAACATTGAAAGTCATGAAATATTGGGTAGCACACACAAACAAATGGGGATGATTAACTTTTTGGTTAAGGAGAAACAGAAATAAAGGAAGTTCATGAATTAACTACAAAAGATTTTGAGGGAAAACAGGAGAGGGGGGCTTGGAAGTAAAGGTACAACACAGATGAGGAATGGTGCCAGGACACTGACAAGGGTGTTTCAGGCTTAGGAACAAATACATGAAAGAAAAACTGTCAGTTTAACTAACTAGGTACCCCTACCTTCTTAAATGAAGCAGGAGTTAATCTACTAAGTGTGGACAGCTTGCCTTGTCCTAGTTAATTATTTAACCTTCATTTCTTGCTGAGGGTGAGGCACTAAAAGCATTACAGGTGCTTCATAATTACTACTGGTTAATAAAAGAAAGGGACGTGATGAAATACACATTTAGAATTCGGTCACCCTTTTTTTTTAATCCATATGTTTAATTTACTCTCTGTATTTCACTTTGGTAAATAAAAGTATTTTACTTCACGTGCTAAGCACATAGCAACACTAAATGATAATCAAAGAGGTCAGCACTGAACATGGTTTAGGATTTTTCCTTCAGGCTGTTGAGGAGAGATCTCAGAGCTTGCACTGCTTTCCCATGATTTGACACTACAAACATTTAAGTGGCAGACAAAATTAAACACTTTTAAGATGAAAATGTTCACACTGGTAGGTCATGGGGAGCACAGAAACTTACCAGTTGCTAAAAAGTTCACTTTGAACAAAAGCTCAAAAGAGTTGCACTGTGTCAAGTCAAACAAAAGAAAGTACAAAACTAACAAAAACTCCTTTTTGCCTCAGTGAGCCCCAAGACCAATCCAGTATCCCCTCTGCCAAAGAAAGCATGCAGTGCTGCACACTCTCACGACTCAACTGCAAATCTTGCTTTGTTTAAAGTCTCGGCTTCTCAGGTCAAGTGATTTAGATAAAGAGCTACATGTTAGTATTCATATGAAGAAAAACAGTCATAGAACTGCAAAGAGGGGAAAAAAAAGAAGACATATATTTGATTATGTATTAGCCAAAATCTAGAACCTAATCTAAAAAAAAAACCATATTCTTTTCAACAGTTCATGTTCTGCCGATCTCACTGTATGCTAGAATAAGCCTTATGATTTTTGAATGCTCAAAGACAGCGTTACAGGGAACCAACATGGCCTGCCCTGTTATTAAAGTACTAAAAAAGCATATCCGACTAAAATTCCAGCTTTACTCTTAGTATTTTCCCCGAGTAGCCTTTGAAAATCCTGTGAGGTACACCACATCTCTCCTCCCTTCTCTTGCAGTAACTGAAACTTCTGCATGTTCACAACCAGTGGAGGAGAGAGACAAAGCAGCAGAAGCAGCAAGAGAAATTAAAGGCTAAACAAAGATTAACCACGCTGTCTACTTGTTCATAAAAATTCCACTTGTTCATCTGCACTAGGTCAGCTAAAGCAGCATTAGAAAAAAGCTTTTCATAACGTTATTTTCCCAAGTATGAATTGCTGGGGGTTCTACAGGTGTAAAGTGGCTAATGAATTTAGATGTTACCACCTTCACACAAGAATGGGTTTAGATAAACCAGATTAATATTTCTAAGCATGTTCAAAGCAGGAATGTTAGAATGACTCAATGTTAATACAAGTTATCACTGAAAAGAGCAGCAAAGGTGTCATTAAACAAAGTAGGCAGGAGCATTCTGGATTTTCCTCATTCATAAATAACTATTTCTCTTACTTTAAATCTTTTCACATTTTGAAAATAAATTTCTTTATATTACTAATTTTTCAATCACCTCATTTTCTTAATGGTTAAATTTGCTTTTACATTTTAAGTTGAGAAACTAGCACCTGGTAACTGAAGTGAAATTAAGTGTTTAGCTCCCTTGAGTTACTGGGGTTTTTGACCACTGACCAAATTCAAAATTGATAAGCACGCAATTAGGTTATCTTACCTATGTTAAAATTAGCCTAATCCAGTAATGCATGTGATAGTTGAAACAATGCTGCTTAGATATTCAAGGGCCTTTATGTTACAGTCACAGAGCGCTACTAAACCCAGCCACCCAGAAATAAGAAAAATTAGAGATCAATTGGGAACACACACACACACACAAAGGTCTACTTGAGCAATTTTCTCTCTCTTAAGGGGATTTAATAATCTAGTAAGACCATAACATTAAAAAAAAAAAAATATCCATGTTTGTTCTTCATAAAACACCTCTAATACCCACTTCAGTCAGAGGAAGTTACTCATGTCCTGCAGTGAGATAAATATGGTATCGAAAACAGAACATCTGGAAGGAAAAATGCAGTACAAAATGAATGTAATACTATATTTGGATGCTCAAGCAGCTCAAAGTGCTCCTTGCTCTTCTAAAAAAAAAAAAAAAAAAAAGTGTGCTAAAATCTGATTTCCCTTGGCTTCCTAAAAATCAAACCACGCACTGAACTGATTCAGTACTTCCAACCTCATCACTGCAAGTTGTTTGAAGTGTTGCAGGGAAAAAATGGCTGTAAACAACAAATCTTCAGAAATTCAGCTTCTTTGTGTGCCTTCCGTCTGTCATTTAATCTAGATTTTATGTACTTTACTCTCATCACCTGTAAATCTCCTGCATACTTTTTACATTGTGGATGTTGAACTTCCAAGTGAATAGAGGGATGGAAGGTTTGGGTAGGTTTTTTGTCCCCCATAGATGAAAAGGCCAACACTATCAGATCAAACTTACCACTGAAGTTGAACTTACTGAACTTGAGTGGTGTACTCTACCTCAGCTTCACAACTGCCCTAGGCAAAATCCACCAAAAAAAAAAAGTGAACTCCCTCCACGCAATCACTCTAAGAACTATTATCCAGTTTCTATTCACCCCCAGAAAGCGTACCCCTTGTTTGGACTATGTTTTTACTATTAACTATTTGGTACTTAGCAAAGAGGCAAGAAAACATAGCATGTCTAACAGAAAACTCAAAACTAGCAGACTTCTTCAAAAATGGTATCATATAATCTCAGAAGACTTTGAGGGATTTAGCAGACCAGAAATGTTTTGTAGCTTTGACTTATTTGCAATAAGAGGCAAAAACCGAGAAGTATGAAACAGCATTCTCATTTCATACTGATAGTCTAAACCTGGCTTCTATTATATACAACAAAGAAAGACAATACAAAGGGCCATTAAATTGTAAGCATGCAAACAACATCTAATGCTTAATTTTCCCCTGCAGTTTGAATGAACAATAAGATTACTCTCTTGCTCTGAACAGATAGCAAACATGTCCACTGGCACTGGTCTAGTAAAAAATTAGCACCTTAAAGCTAATTGATACAACAGCTATCATATCAATCCGTACATATGACAGCTACCATAGATATAATAGCATGCCATTGATATGACAGGCATCAAGTACACTATAACAAAAATTATATAGAAAGGGTTCTGCAAAAATAAAACACCTGTACAAATTGCCTTATTCTCACAACGCCCCAAGATCCCTCCCAGAGTCATTTAAACTGTATTTTCAAACTTTCACATTTAATCTCGTTTACAAAATGGGTAATTATGTAGTTACCACAGGGTAACTATATAGGGAATATTTTTATGCTTTGAGATTTAAAAAACCACCAAGAACAAAAAATAAAAAAAACCCCACCACCTAACTTAATGCTCCATGCTCTGCTCTTCATGCTTTTCACAGGCAAAGTGTTCCCTGGAGGGATCAAAGTCTCTGCAAGACCTAGTTTTCCACCAGCCATTATCTGACATTCTCAGAAGACCAAGGCTGAAATCTGCCTCTGGACTCTTCTCCAGCTGATTGAAAGGTTTATCAGTGGCATCACTGGAATGAAGATTTCATCATAAATCCTGTGTGACTTTAGGGCGTGTAGATTATTAAAGGCACATCATACTACACTGCAAAATTACGAAGCCTTTACAAGGAACTGCTGAATTCTCTTAGAGACTCTGGACAGATGGCAGGATTTGACTATCACTAAATCAGCTTAGTCAAATACATTATTAGTTCTCCAGCCCAATATTCACCGTGTATTCCTAATGAAATTGCCAAATGAAAAGGGCAATGTGCCAAGCTTATAGGAAGTAATCAACAGAAATCCATTTTCCTCCAAGATCAATCTTCTCCCAATGTGCTGTAAACACTTATACAAGTTAAAAAAAAATAAAGCTCCTCTTGAAAAAGCAGCTCATTAGAAAACACAAAAGATCAGAACCTGAATTCTACTTTTTTGTGGGTTTACTATTAAATCAAGTGTATGTTAAGCTGTCTCTCTTTCACTATGAAAATCGGGAGGTCAGACTGACTGCCGCAGAACCACCACATAAATGAACAAGCATAAAGGACTTTTAGGTATCTAAAATACCAGGTCCCTCAAAAGCTGGACGTGCGGCTTCTCTGTGAGATAATTCCATCAGCAAGGGATGAGCACTTCAGTTATCAGAACTGGCACATAATGCTCAAGCACGACTTAATGCTCACGAGAAAAGATGCATGATTTGACTTTGATTTCAAGCAGGCAATCCCGAGTTCCTGTTAATTTTCCTCTTAACAGCACAAGGAATCAAAAACTTTCACAGAATTACCAGATTTGTAACCAAGCACTCACACAAAATTTTATTTTTTCAATGCATAATCAAAACTTATTTTGATGGAAGTCACACTCAGCCATATTTAACTAAGATAAATGATTCTCAAAAACACTTTTGCCTGTCCTCTGTAAAGTGACATTTCTTCTCCCTTGTCACCATAAGGTTAACGCTCAGGATTGTTTACTGTGGCAACTACCCCTCAATCAGAGCTTACCTTTGTTTACACTCAACAGAAATAAAAAAAAAATAGAATCCTAGATATTACTCTATGCTAATTACACCCACTTTAGACTGCTTGAATTTTGAGAAGATAACACACTTTAATGTAGGTGTGCCATTTTTAATGCAAAATTATGACACCTCTTTTGAAATCCTAACATTCTGTGCTATTAAATACATGCTCTTGTTTTCACCAGCATGAGGGGTGTTCATTTTGTTTGCATCAATACGATGAGCTAACAAACTTATTTTTACTTGTACCAGAGTGAACACTACCCTTATAACCTATATATTTATTTCCCTAAATTATTTTATGAAATACAGTCAATATTTCAAGTTCCAAATGAAAAGGTAAAAAAAAAGCAAATTTAGCTCCATAGACAATTACTATATTTTTCACTGTATGTTAAGATTTTCAATAATTAGAGATACATATAACCGATGACTCATGAATAGAGTTTGCATACGGAGCTCATAAAGTCTTCCTAAAATATTTCTACAATTGATTCCTTTTGTGATTTGACATGGAGCTGAATAGTGTTGAGCAATTTATTCACCATTGTTTGTGACAGGCTATTTAATTAATTTCCGACTTTTTAACAAATGTGAGAGGTGGTGTGTATCTTTATACCAGCCTACACACTGCTTAACTACATTAATCACGCACAACAGGCTTCTACTCAGTTAGGTGGGTCTTTTCAAATATGCAGCAATTAAACCCTCCTACATATGAATCACTTAGCATTCACAGAATACTTTCTATATGAGTATTAAATATTTACAAATGAGGCTGGCATATTTTATATAATCTTCACCACCTCAGCTGAGACAACTAAGGAGCGCTATCATTAGGTACGTAAAAGTCATAGCCAGATGGAGATTAAATAAGTTCACCTTATTCCTTACCCCCCTCTTCCCATTAAGGCTATGGCATCTGGACTCTGAACTTGACACACCACATATTGCTGGCTTGAAATAAATCATGTACCAATTCAGGATAGTTTACATTTTTTGCAAAAATGTTATGATTGTTATTAGTTACTATTTTAAGAATTTTCCCACAATATTCTAATACATTCAATCACACCACACTCTTTTCCACAGGAACAAATAAAATGAGATGGGCTATCTCTGCTGAGTTCCTAGTTCTGAAAAGCACAAACATCACAAACTCCAAGGCTAAAGCTGCAACGCCAAAGGAATTTTGGAGGAGGAAAAAGCCACCAACTCCTTCAGAATGACACAGATAAACAGAAGAGTCAATATGCTAATGGTCACAGTGCCGCTTATTACAGACAATTTAAAATGAAGCCTCTGTCTCATGGGAAATTCTAGCCTGCTTTTCTTTCCAACTATCAACAAAAAATATTTTTAAAAGATCAAAATTAAAACCCTGAAGTATAACATATCCAACTGATTCTCACTAGACATATTCATTTGAAACAAAACCACTTCTAGTTTCCCAAAATGAAATATTTTATGTATTTTGTTAAATACATACTTTAACAGAGGTTTATTATTATCTGTATTTTTAGTGCCAGGGCCTTTCATTACCTTCCATTAAAAAATGTAAAGCAAGATTGTAAACAATATTTAGTATGCAAAGCAAATGACACACAAGATTATCATTTGTGAATATGGTACTAGATTTAGGAACTGAGATTTTACAAATGCTAAACAAAACCAGGATGCATTTGCTTAAACTGAACTACACGATGAAAAAAAATGTGCCCACTTCCATTTTCTATACTTACATCAGTTAGGAATTACTCCTTATGCTATGCTGTATCCTGCAGAAAGGACATTTCCCTTTTTTATTATTATTAATACTTGCAAAAATCTGGATGGCCTTAGCGTTTTACCATCTGTAGTCGAACTAGCTAGCCTTTCATTTTTAATTTAAGCCAGACATTTTCATGCACAGTTTATCTATGTACAAACCATTCAGTAACAGCAGTTTGTCACCTTCATATATATTATTGATAAGAAAACAGACAACCTGCCAATTAAGATGCATGCACTTGCTCCATCTCTAGGCTCAGCCTGAGGTACTGACAGAACAGTTGAAGTAAAAACAGAGTTTTACATTTCAAAGAAAGTTCAAAGTCAGTGAGAAAAGACTGCCCTGCAAAGGACACAGAAATTGTTTTTATTGCTAGAGAAGATTATTTAAGGAGTAAACTATATTATTTACTCTGTATGATAATTAAAATTAAAAAAAAACAGGTCCATAACCTGTTCAACAAGACATTCTACTTAGTTTTCCTTTCAGTCTTGGATTCAATCTATGTATCTGACAAAATGATACTTTGAACACTCTTACAACAGTAGTCACAGCTTAATATCAAAGATACAGAGTCAAATAATGGTCAAGGTATAAATCAAGCAGATTTAACTGGATTTCTGTTTCTATTGCTACCCCAGCAAGATATATAATATTTCTTGGGCCTCAAATATTGTCAAGTAAATTAAAGGAAGTATTAAAAGTATCCGAAATCAAGATGTCTTTAGACAGATAAAACCCCCTGAGATCACTGGTCTTCTCTGCTTCCATCCAAATTCTTGGGTTATCAAAAATCACCAAGCCATTCCATAAACACCAAGTATTTATTCCACACTACCTACTAGTCCTTTCTAAAGTATAACAAGAGAATTTATCCCACAGAAAATATTCAAAATAAAATATTCTGCTAAAAATATGTATTTTAAATAAACTTATATCAAACAAGATTACACTGGCTGCATAACATCTCTAACCTTGTTTCTGGAAAACCATATGGCCTTTCTTTCCTCTGTTTCTGAACTTCAGACTCAATATCCCATGTTAAGATACATTTACGCAGCTATTATAAATACAACACACATTTCACAGTACAACTTTGCAACAACAATTCCACACCCCACATTTACCCTATAAGTAAGAACATGAGCTGAGCTAAATCAGCGCTAGCAGAACACAAAATACTTCTCTTACCTCCATTTCTGTGCAGCGTAAATGACCCGATTTATCTGTAATTGAAAAAAAACAAACCCAGATTAAAAAAATGCACAAGTAACACTAAAAACTTGAGTAATTTTTTTTTTAGTAATTGCCAAATATTCTTTTATTCTTTGTCTTATTTTAATCACACATTTAAACAATGTTTCCATTATATATGCATCACAGAATTAACAACAAGGTGGCCCTGCCCTTTTTATTTGGATCCTTCACAATACTCCCTTGGAAAAAATATGTGTCTTTAATGCCTGGCATCATTATTTAAATTGTATGACTGATGCTCGGCCATGGAGGGAACATGAAAACATGTTGGCTTAAATTAAGCAGCACCAAATAATTATTTCAAGAGAAAAAACAACATTCGTGCATAAACCAGGGAGCAGCTACTGTTTCATCTGATACCTCTGGAATAATAAAGAGTTCAACACCACCACAAAGTTCAAGCAAATTAAAGTTGAAATGTTACAGTAATATTCTGGTAAGCCCCTCTCATCAATTTTTGCATTTCCTCTGAGTTCAGAAGCATCACTTTGGAATTTATATAATACAGAAAAATATGTTTCTGAATTGTTTCATCAAACTGAAATCTCAATTTTCTCAAAGACAAAACACTTTGGTATGAAAGTGTAAGTGGATTGACAGCTTACAAAAAATAAGACTAAAATTTCACAGCATGTTAGGAAGGTACCATTTCACCAAATGCAGCAAGTTTCTCATTTCACATTAATAATTCATATCAAAGTAGGGTGAAGCAATTCTGACAGGATGATTTTCTGTTTGAAAAACAGTATTCAAGAACGTCAAGTATTCCATGGAAATATATTCATTTCAAAGGGGAGCCACCCAAAACCTTAATTTCAAAGCACCCAGATATAGAATTTTCCTCTTTTTGTCTTTGCTTTTTGGCGGCATTGCACCCACACCGCTAGTTTACAATTTGTGACTTTGGCCTTGATGGCACTCACCCTAGGGAAACGTGTGGCACGATTCTGAGTCCCCAGGTACTCAGAAACTAGAATGGTGCACGTTCACTTGACTGCGTGTACACTGACAGCACGTCACAGGAGACGGCTGCTGACCACCACTCAGCGTGGCCAAAGGATTTACCGCAATAGTTAAGAAAAACCTGCAATTTGCAGCCATAACTGGAAGGACTGTTTTATCAGATTGCTTGGCAAGCTCAACCAACTGATTCGCATAATGTTTGCACAGAGGAATGATCATGCTGACTTCATATGTCAAATCTGAACGGCATGCAAAAACTGTCAGCACTAGGGAAGAGTCACCTGCATAGAAAACAAATTAATTTTTGATATTGAACTGGTCACCTTCCCCTTTGAAACTAAATGCTAAACTTACCTTGAATGCATAAGGAACATCTGCCAAACAGAGTGAACGCTGTTTACCTTCATTTTGAACTGTTGCAAACGCAAGCTGAATGCTTAGCACTTGTGTCTGACTTCAAAACAAACTGAAGAGTGACTTTAAAAGGTAGCTTTTGCATCACCTAACACCTTTTCAAAAGGACTGGTGATTCTGGCTGATTCACCTCAAGATAAAGATAGGAGATTTTTTTTGTATTTTAAACAGTAACATTCATGTGATTGTTACAAATGGAAGAAATTTACTGAGAACTTTATTAGCAGATTTACGAATATCAGGGGCTGTTTCTGTCAGACGACAGATGATCAAATCAATGTCTCTCCGTGATCCAAGATGATACAAGACTAATTCACAGAAATGTAGTCAAGATGGGGAAAAAGACTGTGCTGTCTTTTTTTTTAAAAAAAAAAAAAAAAAAAACAAAAACTTTTTTCTTTTTAATTACTGCTTTGGAAAAAAGTAGTACTTTCAAACCTATGATGATGCAATGGCATACAGAAGGCCATCAATGTCTGCAATAACTGATAATTTAAAATATCTTGATTAGCACCTCCTACGGTCTAACAGAACAGGATGCAAATCATAGATCCTCTTGGTAGCACAGACATAAAGCACTCATTGCTACTTATGTTGAGATCCTATGAAGATCCTTTTAATAGAAGTTCTAACCAAGTCTTGAAGGACAAAAATAAATCAGCCCAGACCAAAACAAGCAAGGCAAAATTTAGGTTTCTGAAAGGAACAGCAAGAAGCTTATCTCACAACCCCTTTGATAGGCCATCTTTGATAAACTTCCATGAAAGCTGTTCTTCAAAGAAAAGCACTCAAACTCTGGAAACCTTCCTCATTTCATATATGTTACTATCAAAATTTACTACTGCTTTTAGAGCAAATCGTAATTCATGTTTTGTTTTATCATAAAAATATAGGGAACATCTTAAAATGGATTATTTATTCCCATTTATACCAGCATTTTTAAAAAACAACAGTACTGTCATGATTCCGTGTGCTGAGGAAGGAATGGGAAATAACAAGTAGTTTAAGTCTCACAGCAGCTCAAATGTACCGCAGAGAGTATTCTAGACAGGTGCAAACTACTAACTTAAACATTTTAATATGTACTACATTATGGTAATTATTAACCATCCCATTCCATATGCCTCAGTACCCTGAGCCCAACTATACACTTAGCAGACTTCCCCAAGCTGTCTGCAGTGACTTATGGACCTCCTCCATCAGGAATTTCCTATATTTCTAAAGAGACCAGCATTAACAATATTGACCCAGGAAACATGCACTTCCTTGCATCTATCAAGACTGAAATTAATTTGCTTTTGTATGGCCCATGCAAGTCAATTTACTTATACTGGCTGGGAGCAGAAATGGCTTCTCTCTTTAGCTGACATGACTGAAAAAGCAGAACCTCTTAAATGTAGCCTAAGGGTCACACCTTAATTCACACTGGGGGAAAAAAAAAATTCCCTATAAGTCGCCATAGAATAGTCTCTGTCTGCAAGCAGTATCAAATGCTTATCTGGTAAATACGTGAAGACTTACAAAATTATTTCGGCTGCTGCTTCTTAACATAGACACAGACTTCTCCAGACTTCACAACCATTTAACTAGATACTAACCTGTGCAGCATTTTCACCACTCTTACTGCCAAAAAAAGACTCAACGGTATTTTTCCATAACAGCTTTCAAATAGTGATTAATGCATTCATTACTAGTAAACAGCATAACTCTTACTGTCAAGTTAAGTTCAATCTAGAAACAAGCTACAACTTGGAAGATTATGATTTTTCACTCAGATTGCTGAAATGCAAAAAAAAAGATCAGTTTTTGCAAGAAGAGACTCAAATTGGATGTTTCCTATGTCTCTGAAAACAGCCTTCAGAGACATATTTGCCACAAAAAAAAAAAAAAAAAAAAAGAAGAAGAAAGAAACCCCTAACCTTCATATTATTTTGAGGGATGAAAAACTTTCTACTTTAAAATTATTCTTAATCTAAACCCTCAACATGAGGAGTCATGCCAAACTTTTCATCAAGCGTTGGGGCACATCATCTCATCCCTCAAGGCAGGAGCTTCAGGCTGCTATTTAGACCGGAAAAAATAATTATTTTCACAAAAGCTCTCAGAATGCTTTTAAAAAGAAACTATACTCAATTGATCTATAGCCCGTGCTTCATGTAAGCACAACTTCCCTGCCTTCCAGGGTTTAACAGGTCACAGTTAGAAAGGGTCTTCATAATTTTTAAATCAAATAGCTAGCATATCATGTACAGCTGCCAACAGTAAGAAGCACACATTTAAGACTGAATTTTAAAAGCAAGATAGATAATTCAGTATGTTAAAGTGGACTGACACAGGATATTTGTAAGAAAGCATGCAGGATGTGCAAAACCATTTGCACTCAGCTATCCAAAGAAAACCTGTGTTACAGAGTTGACGTCAGTGACATGACATCACAATCACGTGTCTGCTGTTTCAGCTATAACCAGCTGCTCTGAGTCCTGCGGCTTACAGCCTCAGAGCACCTTCCTTGCCCTCTCTAGTGTCTCAGATTCCTCTGCATAGATCTAAAAGCATTTGCCTCAAGACAGCTTCCTGCAGAACTGAAATTATCAGCACTGATTTTCAAGCAACAGTGTAGTCGATATATGCAGTGGAAAACGTGAAACTCATTTTGTACTCAAGATTAATTTGCTAATTAAATGTCACAGCCCATTTCTACAGGTTTTAGGTGAAATCAAGTTGCTATTTCCACAAGAGCAGAACTCAAGTTGCCTTCAGGAAAGACAGCCACTGCCTATACATACTGGAGAACACTGGACCACAGTGGAAGAAGTGGCCAAAGAAGGAACACAGGAGCTAACTGAAGGAAAAGGAGCAAGGAAGAATGTGGGAATCACTAACTCAAAATCCTTAAACTGAACAGTCTTTAGTCGGTCCCCCAGAATAACAATAAATTGAATTTGTATTTGCTTTCTAGCTTTTATGACTTCAAGAGGCTTTTCCTTG
This sequence comes from Falco biarmicus, assembly GCF_023638135.1. Classification (NCBI taxonomy): domain Eukaryota; kingdom Metazoa; phylum Chordata; class Aves; order Falconiformes; family Falconidae; genus Falco; species Falco biarmicus. The sequence goes on from NC_079290.1 coordinate 62,692,328, forward strand.
CCCTTAAGAGAATGAGGAATGCCTTAGGAAAAAAAAAGAACAAAGGTTCAGACTCACATTGAATCATCTGATTGCAGGAACTGGAGCATTAGTTACCCAGTCTGACAAGATTGTCAATAGGAGAGCCAAGATTAGTACCAATAAAAGGAAAGGGAAAGAACAGAAGAATGAAGAAAGCAAAGGCAACCAAGCAACATAAGGAAGAGGTGAACATGCAAAGAACAGGATTCAAAATTAAATGAAGGAAAAGGAAAATAGGAAAATATTAATGTAGCAGGAGTGAGCCAGACTTCTGGCAGAGGATGGACATTGCAAGATAAACAGAGGAGCACAGAAAAATCTTGTGTGGTAAAAAGAAATAGAAAAAAGTGAAAACAACAACAAATATAGGTAAAGTATAGCTTAGGAGTAAGAAACATCAGGCTGCAGGGAAGAAGGTCAAGAATGGCAAGAACACAAGGAAGTTGAAGGAAGCAGACTGGATAAGTAGAGGTAATCGGAGACCTCACAGAGCAGCAAGCATGGAGACCCATGTTTTTAAGCAGCTTTACTCAGGCTTTGAGGATCAACATATCCTTCCTTTAAACTATGTAATTAGAAGACAAGAAGAAATGGGATGAGTTTTCACAGCTTATAGCTTTTTGGATCTGACTCACTCATGATTTCTCTACCAGTCTGCAGCTGATGATGTAGAAATGGTATGCCTCATTTTTCTACCTGGGAGAGTAAAAAGGAACGAGAAAGAAATTTGTAAGAAAATACAAGGAAAATTCTTAGAGAGGTTACTAGACCAAAGGCAGCCAGGACATTCCTTCCATGACAATCTTTTCATGCCTTCATCTTTCTACATTCAACACTTCACTGAAATTACTCCTCATTTTGTACAGTCATAAGCAATCCTCTTGTACACTGCACAAAGCAAAAGTAACAACTAAGAGGTCTTCAATACCCAGTTCAATTTTGTAATAAAAATTATTTTTAAGTAATATTCTTGAATTCCAAACTAACAAATCCATACTACCTTAGTGATACCTTCCAAGATACAATTAAATGATCACTCTTTGTCTTGTCCCATTTCTACTCTGCACAAGGAAATTGGCTGTGGTCAACATGCAATTCTTTCTGTGTTCCAATGGTCACTCTCTTTAGCAAACCTGTAAGGTTACCTAGGGATCACATCAATTTTTTATATTCTAAGATAAATACTGTGGTAGATATGTATTTCCAAGTGCTGCTGAGCTCTATTCGTAGCTGCCAGTCTCTTCTGCCAATGCTTAAGTACAGATACTACTACACTCACTTTCCTCTGGCCTGTTCAGATATCAACCCTTCCAAAAAAGTGTGAATTCACAGAGTTCATGTCTCAATTTTTATTCTTTTTAAAGTTCTGTTAATATAATCATATTCTAATTTTTCCTGGAGCTATCTACTTGCTTGCTCATTCAACAAGTTTGTGTGGCAGAAATCTGACTCCACTGAGGTCACTGGTAGTTTCTGCCATCATGTTTGATGGATCCATAATTTCAAGCAGGTTACAGCTTTTCTAAACTGACAACACAGCACCGTTGGATCTGTTAGCAAACTCTCTCAAGAAGATGAAGAAGTAGTTCTCTTAATTCTTTTCTACCACATCTATGTATTTGCAGTCTTGTGTTTTACACTGTACATACTGAGTCATCTCCTTCTGTTCCTCTTAAAGCGCACGGTAACAAAATTCAGTAACACACTTATAGTGACGTGTCATGCAAGCCAGCTTAAGGTTTTATCAGAAATATTAACAATATTTTGTTTGTCTCCTTACTGGATCCAATGCTGTAATGTGATAAAGTAATTCAGAAACAACGAGTGAACGCTCTCCAGTTTCCTTTAATAGACATTATGAAAAAGCTTCCCCACTTTTATAGAATATGTTCATTGCCAACATGGATACAGGATGTTACTTACCTTTAGTCCTCTTGCCACATGCAATACACCTACTGCACAGTCAGCAACAACAGCCACGCTCAGGTCAGATGCATTCACAATGCTGCTGCCACGCAGGTCATCCTCCCTGCCTGTCACCCTGATCACATCCTGCTCCCTGAACAGTCCTGTTAAAGGCGTTCTCTCTCTGTCACATCATACACTGCTACCATCTTCACTTTCAAAGCCCTCCTCAAGCCACCCCAGTCCTAGCCATCACCTCTCACTGGGTACTGTGGGGTAAACTGTCACCTCCAGTCAGCCCCTGAAGTGACATTATGAACACCAGGAGACCACAACTCCTCAAAGTTCTTTGCTCTTAAGTTTTCCTTGGGAACAAATGCAGATTTCAGACAACACCAAATGAATCTTTATTCCATCACTGCCTCCTTACTGCCTTCAACATTTCTGCATACAAATATAGGTAACTGAGGTCACCTATAACTGTTAGCCATTTCCTTCCATTTCTTTTGTGCAGGCATTTAGAATATATTGGTTTGGGTTTTTTTTTTAGCAGAACACCGTATTTTGTTATGCTGAAATCTTTTCTTTGCATATTTTGTCCTCCCCCAGCACAGCCATCTACAGTAGGGTCCCGAGCATCTGCCTATATTCACAGAGAGACCATGTAACCCCCAGCGTACAGGATGCATCAGCGTAAGCCACGACTGGAAGCCTTCCAGTTCACCCTTTCATACCAGGAATCACACTGATGGCAGAAAGCCTAGCATAAATAAGGCCTAAGCTTTCTCTCTTCCACAGATCAGCAGAGCACGTGAGTGTAGATGAAGTATCAAACTCACCAAGGTTCCTTTCTGCTGTCTAGTGCCATTTTCTTCCTACCTTGACTTCCAACATTAACATACCTATATAGATAGCTATATCTATCTTAAAAGTCTTGCAGGAAAAGGTGAGGCTCAATACATCAAACCTTGCTATTTTTAAATACAGATGTGTCTGAATACCCTTGAACAAAATCTGAATGCAGAGCATAATTATCTTAATTCTAGCAGTACTATTTATTTTAGCAGTATTCATAGTAACACTTGTTTTGAAATTTAAACAGCAAGCAAGGCTACTCTCATCCATTATCTTTCAAAAGGGTCAACAAAATAAGTAGTAAAATGTCAGTACATTTAATTTTCCTCTAAAAATCCTGCGTGTTTTCCCTCTGTGCTCCAAAGAGACTGACAGATGATAAAGTCTTGATGCACACAAGCTAAATTTGCACTTATTCGTCCTATATTTCTCCACGCTGCCTTCCAATACCCGGGTCACAAGGGCGTAAGAAGGACAAGTCATTAAAACTGCCAAGACAAAGTAAGCTATTCCTCTCCAGAGTGTCTCACCCTGAGCCCTCTGAGTCCCGTGAAAGCCACCACACAGTCAACTTTTCTGTGATCTTTTTGATTCAAAGCCAGAAAACTCCATGCATTATTCCCTCCTGCTGAACGCCTGGCAGACTTCCAAGAGAATAATCTGCCTAGTTTTTGCTTCTGATAAAAACAGCAGTAATTCTCCTCTGTGCTTTCTCCTCTAGGGCTAGAGGACAAGGCGAAAGAAGGGCCACCGACACCACCTGCAGAGGCATGTTCTCAGGCTGGAGGGGGAAGGCTAAGGAGCATCACATGGATGCCAGCCCTCAACAGCCCACAGCTGGATGTCAGCACAGTTTGGTTTTCCAAATATTCATCTTTGACGCTTTCAGAGATCCTCATAGCCATTCCTCTTCAGAAGCTCGGTGCAATGCCCAAAATCAGTGGCTGCCTTTGCTAAGTCAGGAATCTGGCACTAACAAAACGTGTGGGGAAGACTCCCAGTTTTTCCAAGCCTGTTCATCCCCAAAACTGTCCTGTGGGAAGGAGGCAGCACAGCTGGCACACTGAGAAGCAGGAGCCCTGTTGCAGCCACAATGCAACCCAGATGAAACAGCCTTCTACGCCCTAGGGCATTCTGCTGCTGCTAAATACTGGGCATGAGGTCGATTGCCAGCTCCTGTATGGGTTTTCTACTGTATCCATCACTCACAATTGCTTCAAGTTTAGAAAAACACTTGTAAATACTGTTCCACAAGACAGCTTGGAGAAGTGAAACCACAGGTTTACACCAAACTTTTTAGCTCATTCAGAAGTTATTTTTTACTGCATCTGGCACTTGACTAGATACCACCGTTAGTTCGTTTCATATAAATTGCAAGTAAAAGAGACAGCTAAAACACCCATTAGGTAAAATGCATTCTACACTGTATCTCCAATTTCATTGTGGGTATTTCTAAACAACCCACATTTCTGTGGTATTTAGATGTCAGACAGTTACAATGATTCATACTAAGATGACCACAGTGAGCTCTTCATTTTTTGCATATTCATGTTTATTTCTTACTCACTTCAGTTCCAGCAAAACGATAAAGTTTGCACCATACCATGAAAACACGGCTTCGTGAGCATCTCTAAAGCAAACTCCGTGACACGGCGGCTGCATTTGCTCTTGACTTCGTCCAGGCCCCACTGAGACAGGCATGACTGATCACATCGCTCTTCACAGTCCTAAACAAAGCCTGAATGTTCCTTACCCAAAGACACCATTCTTTGGGGACTCCTTTATTTGCCCACACAGGATTCTGTTGTTTACAAAAATAGAAACTAACAGCCGATATTTGTCCCTGTGAATTATCCAAGCCTATGCACCAACCTACAGCTATACATTTTTTTTATGTATCGCCAGAATAAAATAGCTTTACAGCTCACAGTGTTAACCCACAGAACCCCTACTGCTCTAACAAACCTCCTGACACAGGCATTTAAACCTAAGTTGTCTGAAAAACAAAGGCAGGAAAACAACTATCAGGAATCCTTCCTGATCCTCATCAGGGTTTCAAGTAGTATCAACGCTGATGTGAAAAAGAACAACTGAGCGACTTTTTCATTCTTAATCTTTTTACTCCTATTTAAGAAAAATCTTATTTTTTTTCTAACAAGATAACCAGCTATTAACAGATCACATAGATAAAACTGGAAAGATCCGAGAATTAGTCTCTGGTTTTGGTTAAGGATGGTATTTCAACTCCAAGGTTGTTTTTCTGCCCTGGTATCAGGGAAATTCATCTTTGCTTCCTATCTCAAGGACATTTTATTCAATTTCTAGGTATTTTGAATTGGAATGTCAAGTATTGTGCATTAACTGGAAAACTGCTTCACAAGAAACAGCTTTGGGAAAGTAACATCAGTTTCTACATAATCTTTGTAAGATAACTTCAATTTGTATCTCAAGAGTAAAATTGATGGGGCCAGACAGCTTCAGGGCCTATGCTATGATGTACCGCTCCCCAAGTCACAGCGCCAGGGCAATGGTTCTTAAGCTCTCACTGCTACTAAGCAGAACACACGAGCCTAAGAATAAACACCCGTTCAAGAGGCTCAAGCTGAAATTGGCTCAGAAAGCTCATTCATCATCACCTAAGGACACTGCAGTGAGCAATACGGAAAAGAACTGGGACAGCGCAGAAGATACCAAAGAGAAGCAAAGCTACCGTCAACGTTTCAATACTCAGTATAGTGGATTACCAACATTCACCGTATCACATATACAACAGTTTCCAGTGAAAACCTGCTACTGGTTCCACAAAACAAAGGAGACTGACTAGGACCACCTTTGTTTCATGTTGAGTATGGTTTAGGAACGGACACCTGGCAGAAATCTCCCCTCCTTGCTTTCCTTGGGAGGTCTCAACAGACTGTTTATCTTTTTAATATGTGTGTGTGTATATAGATAGATATGCACATAGATAGATATACACACAGACACAAGATTTTCAAGAAATAATCACAAATATGTGGTGTTAACTCATACACAACGTAATACATACAATAATAAGGTTCGAAAATAAACTTAAAAAGAGAGATAAGAGAAAAATAGCCAGGGCTGAAAAATGAAAGAAAAAGCCTCATCTATCCAAAGATTTAAAAATGGTATCAACGTACACAGGTTACCACAGGTTAATGAAAACATTTTCAAAGACTAATGCAGATGTGACGTGCAGCATTAGCATAAAAGTAAACATACTGGACGTCAGCAAGGGGTCTGAACTTTATATCCAAATATATCCAACACCTTCCTGTGGGCTATTAAAGATACAGTAGTAAGAGGAAAAAGAATAAGCCCACAAATAGCAATGAAAAGGCAACAACAGAAAGAAATACATAGTATATCAATATATTTCCTACAGTAGAAAAGGGAAAGAAAGAAATCTGATTCCAAAACACTATAGACAGCACACAAAGTGCAATACAGAACTCTTAAATGCTCTTGTGACATGCAGATGCCTTGGTCAGGACAGTATTTTCCTGGGACTTTTGGATGTTGGTCTGGCATTTTATTAACGTTACAATAACCCACTTTTTAAACTAACTTAAAAAGCATCCCTGATCACATTTAAATGGAAGTCATTACTAGACTCATTTCAATTGCGGAACAAAATTATGTCCCTTCTTCTACTGAGTATATTTTGGTATTTGCAGGTGCCACTAGCTCCAAACTGGATTACTGCAAAACTCTGCCAAAAGACCTTTCCGACAGACACTGTATTAAAAGGCTTCATTAAATTAGAACATGGATATTATACCTCGTGTTACCAATGCTGAGAACTCCATTAATCCCATTTTGTGAATTTACATTGCCTTCTACTTCACCTAACTTTAAAATCCCAAACCCTCTGTCTTCCTGGAAAATTCAGTGACGTTGAACGTGGACTAGGTTGATACTTGGGAATACTAACTGACCACATCCCTCTGCTGCCTAGCCTTAGTTTCTTTTCAGAAATAAAACTGTACTCACAACCAAAAAAGTCACCTTTTCCACATACGTAACCAGCAGCTTTGAAATGCTGAAAAATGGACATGTGTCCTTCTTTTCCCTTCCAACGCAAAATATGTTTTCCTGGGTATTTTAAAAGAAACAGATGGTAGGTGCTAAGCCCCTGGTAGGTGTACACGGCCGCCTTATTTACTTAATGTCAGCGTACCAGGCTCTACACTGATCTGTTTCTAATAGGTGCCTTTTGATGCCAAACTATTTCTGAACGACACCGCGGATGAGCAGTACGACCAAGGGAACTCCGAAAGCAGGCGCTGTAGGTGCGGATGACACAGTATTACGCACCAAAGGACGACGCAATTACAGAACACCAAACCCGCATTCACCGCCCCTGTACCCGCACGCCGGCCACTGAATCCAAGGCGAGGGGCTCTGCCTCTCCACGGGCGACACCGCGACGGTGCGGGGACACAGGCACAGGCAGCCCGGTGCCCGCTCGCCGCAGCCCTCCGGCGGGAAGGAGCCCGTCTCCCCCCGGCCGCCACAGCCCACGGACAAAGGCTGAGGGAGATGGGGGCTGCCGTTCTCGGGCCGGGCCGTACCCGGGGGGCTGAGGCGGGGCGGCGGCGACGGGGCCCGGCCTTACCTGCGGCGGGCGGGGGCGGCCGCTGGGGCTCGCCCGGCTCCAGGGTGACGGTGCCGTCCCGCCAGACGCGGAGGTGGGCGGCCGCCCCCAGCCTGGCGGCGGGGGTCTCTCCGCGGCGGGCGCGGGCCCGCAGCGAACCGCAGCACTGGTAGCACACGGCCCACGCCTGCTCCTCGTTGATGGGCTGGTTGTAGAGCCTGAGGATCTCCTCCAGCGACAGCGCCTCCGGCTGCCCGCCGGCCCCGCCGCCGTCCTCCTCTTCATCGGCGGGGCGGGAGGCGCCGGGCTGGGGCTCCGCGCCGCGCTCCCCCGGCAGCGCCATGCCCTGCCTCCGCCGCGGTGCTCCTCGGCTCAGCGACCGGCCCCGCCGCGGCGGCTGCTGCTGCTGCTGCTGCTGCTGCTGCTTGCGCTGCTGCTGCTTCTGCTGCCGCCGCCCGGTCCCGCCGCGCTCATCCTCCCCGCCTCGCTAGTGCCACCAGGCCGCCGGACAGCCCGGGCTGCGCAGCAGGCAGGCAGCGGCCGGCTGGCAGGACGAACGGCGCCCGGGCCGCCTGCTGCCGCCGCCGCCGCAGGGGGAGACAGCTCATAGCAACGCAATGGCGTCCTCCCCCGCCCCCGCCGCCAAAGGCCGCCGCCCGGCGTCGCAGCGCCCCCTGCCGCCGCCAGGCCCGGCCGTAATGGCGGGCGGCGGCCTGGCGAAGGCGGGAGGGCCCTCGGGGGCTGCCGCGGACCCTCCGTGCCCGTGGGCGGCGAGGAACGGCCTTTGGGAGCGCCAGGCGCCCGCGCCCGCCTCAGGCTCGGGCCGCGGGCTCTGCGCCCAGCGATGCTAACAACCACCGCCTGCGGGGAGGCAGGGTGACACCCGCACGCACCCCGCTCAGACAAGGACACCGACCCACATCCCCGCCGCGGACCTGCACGTCTCAGCGAAGAGATTACCGAGCGCCTGCTTCCCCGGCCGGAGGGCGCTGAACCCCACGGCCTAACCCCCGCAACGCGACCACCCCCCACCCCCCCCTGCCGCCATCCTTCCAACAGCCAAGCTCTCCCGCTGCAGCGGCGAGGCAGGAGAATCCAAGGGCCTGCAGAAAGGCCGACAGCAGTTGAACGAGCACGGGCTGGAAAGGGCCCGAACGGGAATCATCTTCCAAACAGCTGGGAACTGCCGTTCCTGCCCCGGGACACGGCTGGCACCAGGAGGGCACAGCCAGCTCCCCACGCCGCTGCACATCAAAAACACGTCTGGGCTTTTTCTTTAGTATTGTACAGTTTTACCTAGCACATGTAAAAGGGAACTAAAAATGTCCCCTTAGCACCTGCCTTTCATGAAAGACTAAAGCATACAGGTAAGAAGACAGCACGGGGCAGCGTCCCCTTCCGCACGCCCAGTCCTGCAGGATCGAAGGGCCACACATCCCTCGGCTAACAGCAAGCTCCCGCCTCCCATTTCACCTTCAGTTGTCCTGAATGCGGGTGCTTTTTTCCTCTTGCAATGACACACATGCCTTTAACAAAAACTGTTGCATATAAGACAGAACTAGTATTTAAATAAAGCTATTAAATTTAGCTATACTCACCATACCATACAATCCAGCCTTTCACATTATATTAGACATAATGAAATCGGTTGAGAAATTGTACTGTCTAATCTTTAATCAGAGTCCTCTATGCCGAGTAACAGACAAATTAATTCCTTTTGATCTTTCAGGTATACAAAGAGAACACAAAAACAGATTTGTGAAGTATTTGAAAGGGCCAGTAAGTCCATAACATACTTTTAAAATTTCAAGTTAAAACCCAAGTGCTGCCCTAGGAAGTATTTAACACTTCCAGAAAAAAGAAAAATGGTGACATACTACCACACTGCTGATAAAATGTATATGCAGAATGCCAACGCTCACTCCTGCTGTATGTGTTGCAATATTCTCTAGGATTAGGTGACGGTTTTTTGCTCCAGCAGAAAGAGTTGGATCTTTCTTACTAGCAGAACAAAAGAAGGCAGGCATGGGCTATCAAAGATACAGAATGGCTTCTACAGAAGAAATCAACTATTCTGGATTCTTCAGCCTTGAAAGAGATGCCTGGAGTCCACATAGTGAAAAACATCAGAGGCATGGTACGGAGGTTCAGTGAGTCCAAATGCTTGCAATTTCTCAATGCTTGAAGACTAGAAGACACTCGGCAAAATAATGACCCACAGATTTAAGACAAAGAAAACCATCGATGGACAATTAACTATGGACCCAAGTTTCAGAATCAGACAAACTCATGAATGGTTGTTAAGCAAAATGGCCTGGCTACAACTTCTACCTCAGAAATTTCCTAAGCTAACCTTAGGAAAAAGGCATCAGGTTAAACCACTTTACCTAACCTAGCACAGCTATTCACATGTTCAGATATCCAGTTCTTAGTCTTACATTAAAAAAATCCATAAATTATTAAGTTCATAGGTGAACAAGAATACCTATACCTGACTGAACTGTTCTTCCAAGCTGAACGTATTGCTAGGTCCAAGAGAAGCAGAAATAAATCTTCTTGTGGAAAGGACACATGCTTAAACTTCAGTATTGCTGGATCTCCGTCACTCACAAAGTACACCCTGGACGCTACATGGAGAGGAGAGGTAAACCAGTCTCTTACCCCTGGAGAGGCAAACCAGACTTTTTTTCTGAATGAATTCTTGCACCAATTCAGAACTGCAGAAGAGAAGCTAGCATTTTATGCAAACATTTTAGTAACTTGACCCACATTCCTCCGAGTATTAAAAGTAATTTTTATTAAAAATAAATTCTCTTTATAAATACAATCATTTACCATGTAAAAAATCCTCTTCAATACACACACGTGGTATTCAAAATCAGTGTTATTTCTATGAAATACAATACTACTTTTAAATTGCATAATTTTATACCCACATATGTTATTTTGCAGATCAAAAAAGGTATGAATGATTACAGGGGGTTTTGGTTATTGGTGGGTTGTGGGGTTTTTTTGGGTTTGTGTTTTTTTTTTTTTTGTCACAGGACAGACCGGTATTTACAAGCAAACATGATCCAGACAGCACATGCAGATTCAGGGTATGTAAACACTCGTACACGAACTGCAAGTCGCACTTGATCTCCCCTACAACAGATTATTTCTTCACAAAAAGGAGACCTATATGACAAAAAGAAAAACAAGAGTAAAAGATATTACTAAGCTATTATTAAAATTTTCGGTTACGTGCAATTTTAATGTGACTGACACTTAAATGAGTGTCATGAGTCTGTCATTACAAATAATAATAATTGTTCTATATTGTTCTTTCATTTAACCCATGAAGTCTACCGTCACTTAACTCACCAATGCAACATAAAAGCTCAGTACCCCACGACCTCTTACATATACCATACAATTCTTCTAGTTCTAACTTAAGGAAATTAATTTTCTTTAAATTTCATTATCAAAAACCTGAGTTGCAATTCATAATTAAGTATTACTATTTGGTTTTAACATATATATTTATATATCTTTACATTTAAACTTACCGAAGACACGTGGCAAATGCTCTTCTGGCATTTCTGTATACAAAATGGATAGGAAACCCTTTAAATGTGTGACCGTCAGGTACTGCTCTTCTTACCGCATCTTGAAACTCTTCATTTCCTGCAGAAATACCTGTTGTGCGTTCAAGCTCATAAGCTGCTAATGCTGGTGACAACAGATAGGACAGATGGTCATCCCAGACAGTAGAAAGGCCAAGATCCTGTGAGGCAAGTGACAGAATGATGACAACTGTGCAGAATCAACATCATGGTAAGACTAAGCTTGCACGCTGTACAGATTCAAATAAACCCATTACAAATCTTTAATTTGTAGATAATGGAAGTGAACCCACGAAGCAGCAAGATTTGTATATTGACTCACACATCAACAGGAAGAATCAAACACCACCAACAAAATACAAACATTTAGCAAGAAATGAAGTTAGACTACTAGACTAAAACGTGACCAGCAGAGTTGGAACCAGATGTTTTACCTAAAGTATCTCTACATGAAATGCAAGAAGATGGTGCCTAAATACACAACAAAAATCTGGGAAAGATCAATCATGATTCACCTCATATTTTTCTAAGATCTCCCATGGAAACCCACTCCTGAAAAAACGATGTGCAACAGCTCCTCAAAACACATGACACATATACATGCACCTTCTCCTCCTACCATCTCAAAAATACAAAGAAGGAGAAAAATCTACCATGTACACATTCAATGCTGCATGAGATCCAAATTCTGAGAATTACTTGCCACCCCAAAGGTTGAGCATTGGGTTGGAAGATAAAAACAAAAACCCGCAAAAATCCCCATTAAAAATAGACATAAGCTATAAGGGGTTTTAAAATACCATCTCCCTCTTATCCAGCACAAAAGAATAATTTCTGGCACATTACGTCTTGCAAAAATCCTGACAAAGGACAACACTAACTTCTAGAAGTTCTGATTCTGTAAAGAAGTCAGAGCAAGAGCATGAAGGCTTAAAGCCTGCTTTTATCTAGGGACCAAACCCATTTGTGATGGAGAGGCAAAACCTACTAACAACCAGATCTGATCTTCCTAGCATTTTCACAGACCACTCATAGGTACTCTGCAGTAGGCTGAAGATCACAGACCTAGAAGGAGAGGCAAAGGCAGGGTGGGGGGAAGAGCCCACACATGAGGCTACGAAATACCACTGCAAATAGAAGTATGACATATAAACTAGCTCAGTACAGTCTTTCCAAACAATTTTTCAATGATTTCACTTTTTAGGTACCACATTACTTCAAAAGCTGATGGAAAACACATTGCAAAGAATTAGGTATGTGAACTAACAAATGGCTAGCCAAAACAAGTATACAGTACAAACACACATTCAATGACAATCTTTAAACAGTATTACCTTTCTGTGTTCAGAGACCAGTATTCTCAGCTGCACTTCTATCTCGTTGCTTGTTACTGCAGCATCTATTGTGGAAGCACACAGAGGAGGAAAAGGGGGAACCGAAGACACTGTTCCAGGGGGACATACAGATTTTATTGCTTCTCCACTCATGGGTTTCCATTTAGATTCATCATGCAGGTCAAACACACAGACCTCCACAGCATCAGAGGGCTGACAATTTCCAAAGAACTTCTGATGGTTGAAGATACAACCTATTGTGCGGTAAGGATACAGCGGCTTGGGTTGTTCAACTAGTGGAGGGTCATCAGGGTTGATAGATCTGTGGATGTACCTAATCAAAAATATTCAATTTCTTATTAATACACCTTATTTCAAGACAAGGTAAAAATAATTAGATGGGACAGATATAAGGCATTTTTTCCTTCAAAAATATAAGCAAAATTTGTTAACTCCTCCCCCCATGGCATTCATTTATTTACAGAAAAGTAATTAAACACATTTTAGAGGCCCAGCATACAATGAAACAATACATCAATTTTTCTCTTTAAATCCAAAAGAATAAACTGATTAGTCAAGCAGATACTCCACAGCAATTAAATTTTGCAACTATAACAACATACCCATACAGTTGCCCCACTACTCATTACATTTGGAGATACAAATCTTCAAATGCTGATCATGGGATACACGAAATTGCTTCTTTTCAACACTGGCTCTAACAGAAGCTTTAGAATACAGAATAACTACATGTGCCCTTCTAAAATTACTCAAGTGAGTGAGTCATCATGGGCCCTAATGGGATGCACCCCATAGTGCTGAGGGAGCTGGCAGATGTTATTGCCAAGCCACTCTCCCATCATCTTTGAAAGGTTGTGGAGAACACGAGAGGTGCCTGAGGACTGGAGGAAAGCCAGTGTCACTACAGTCTTCAAGAAGGGCAAGGAGGAGGACCCGGGAAACTACAGGCTGGTCAACCTGCCCTCCATCCCTGGAACCGCGATGCGCCAGCTCATCCTGGAGGTCATCTCGAAGCATATGGAGAAGAAGGTTATCAGGAGCAGTCAACATTGATTCACCAAGGGGAAATCATGCCTGACCAACCTGATGGCCTTCCATGATGGAACGACTGGCTGGGTAGATGAGGGCAGAGCGGTGGACGTTGCCCACCTTGACCGCAGCAAGGCTTCTGACACTGTCTCCCATAACATCCCCATAGGTTGTAAGCTCAGGCCGTGCGGGCTGGATGAGGGGACAGTGAGGCGGATCGAGAGCTGGCTGATGGCAGAGCTCAGGGGCTGTGACCAGCAGCGCAGAGCCCAGCTGGAGGCCTGTAGCTGGCGGGTTCCCCAGGGCTCAGCGCTGGGCCCAGCCCTGTCCAACGGGCTCCCCAGCGCCCTGGGTGAAGGGGCAGAGCCCTCAGCAAGGCTGGCGGTGACACAGCCCTGGCAGGAGCGGCTGGTACCCCAGCGGCTGCGCTGCTGTTCAGCGAGGCCTGGGCAGGCTGGAGAGCTGGGCGGGGGGGACCGAATGCAGTTCAGCAAAGGGGGTGCCATGGGGGCCTGGGGGGCATCGGGAGGAACGTGGCCGGCAGGTGGAGGGAGGTGATCCTGCCCCTCTGCTCTGCCCTGCTGAGGCTGCACCTGGAGCGCTGTGTCCAGGGCTGGGCTCCCCAGTTCAGGAGAGACAGGGAACCACCGGGGAGCGCCCAGCGGAGGGCTGTGAAGATCATTAGGGGACTGGACCTTCTCCCTTGTGAGGACAGGCTGAGAGAGATGGGCCTGTTTTTAGCCTGGAGGAGAGAAGGCTGAGAGGGGGTCCTACAAATAGCTACAAATAGTTTAAGGGCAAATGTCAAGAGGACGAGCCCAGGCTCTTTTCAGCGGTGCCCAGCAACAGGACAAGGGGCAACGGGCACAAACTGCAGCACAGGCAGCTCCATCTGAATATGAGGAAGAACTTCTTTACCCTGAGGGTGACAGAGCAGGGGCACAGGCTGCCCAGAGAGGCTGTGGAGTCTCCTTCTCTGGAGACATTCAAAACCCGCCTGGACACGATCCTGTGCAACCTGCTGTAGGTGACCCTGCTTTCGCAGGGGGTTGGACTGGGTGATCTCCAGGGGTGCCTTCCAACCCTGACTATTGTGTGATTCTGTGAATCTCGGAAAACTTGCAGAGATTTCTGCAGGGGAAAGAAGTAATGTAACACTGATTTCACAGATGAAATGAGGAATAAAATATGGGTTGCTAAACAAACATGTCAGATTTCATCTGCTTCTTTACACATGATGGCAGCAATAAACACATGATACCACGTCAATGGCAATCAGCTGTCATAAGACACAAAACGGTTACTATATGGTATTAAAGCCACTGAAAACCCTTGAGGCCATTAGAAACTGTTGAAATATTTCACCTCACACTGAATCAGTTATTTTCCAAATAAAAGTAGTACACAGAAAAAAAAAAAAAGATTCAAAGACAGAAGTTACCTGGATTATATGACAGAGTATAAAGATAAAAACAAAAAAAGCAACAACAAAAATATCCCACACAAATTTCAATACGGATTGTTCAGCTTTCTTATATTGCTTTTACACACCTATGTCCTGTTAAGCTCTCCCAAAAAGTAATTGTTCCATCAGTTCCATAAGTCATTACCCAAGTGTGGGGGACTCCTTTTGCTTTTGTTCCAACGCACACAAAGGCTTCCAATCCAAACCCAAGAAGAAGACTGCACAGAAGGTTAGCATGATCTTCACAGTCACCCTAGACAGTAAACATCAGTAAGTTGGTTTGAGTATCAGGCATGGATAAATCTTAAAGAAAGGAAACTGTGGTACTTCTCTAACCATTATTTAACAAGTCATGTTTCCCTCCCGTTTACGTATCAGAAGTCAGGATTTTAAGGTTTAAACTTGACAAGTTTTAGTTTTCTGTAATAGAATAAGTCGGTCTAAAATGTTATGTTCTAACGATAGACTATTTATAATTTTTATTCAAATATAGTATACAATACTGGAAAACACTTCTTATAACAGTATCTTCAAGTAATCCAAACCCAGAATCTATCAACCCACAAACACAAAAGCAATATTCTAATTAAACATAAAAACACGTATAAAGCAAATACCTGAGGTAATACTAAAAATGACATGATATTTTCACACAGGAAATTTAGTCACTTAGTAAAATGTAATTCTATTATTTCACTGTGTTGAATGTGTTGTCAAAGTTCAGGAATTAAACAAAGATAAAACGACCTCCCACAGATCTAACTATAAACCAGCTCAGTCATGTGTAGTGCTTTTCCCTTCAGTCAGAAAAACATTTCTTTCATAAATACATTACCACCATTGATAATTCACAGAAAACAATTCCCAAATGCGATGTCTAATATTCCTTGTCTCTCAAGTTCTTCACAAATGTTAGTTCTAAAGCAAGAGCAAAAATTGCTCATGCAATGAAGCCTTCATAATACTAAGCAGAAGAGTAAGGCTCTCTCAAATACTATTCAGAATGTAGAAAACGTAAAATTCAGTGTTGTTGGATGTATCTATTCTTTACATAGACAACAAAATCTTCCCATGCCACAGTATACAAGGGAAGTATGCAGAAAACTAGGTTTGAACAAGTTTCTAGTGAGCTTGTGTTCATTTAATAATGCCACACCATTTTCCACAAGAAAAATAAAATGGTCCAGCTGGTGTCTCAGGTGCTAAATACAGCTGTTTTCTATACAACTTTCCACTTCTGCCTTGGAGGAAACCCTTTCTCTGTGCCTCCAAACATAATGGTCCTCAAGCTCAAAGCTGCTATCATCATCTCCATCTGAAAGCCAGTGGGTAGCCAGTGGTGCTTTTATATGCTACATATGCATGATACGGTATTCAGAGACAAGAACTAATGCCTGTTCTGTATAGTCTTTGAGACAGGTCCGAAAACTGGGATACAGCTCCTGTTGCCAAGACCACCACATCTTTTTAATACAAATATCAGTGACATTATTTTTGAATGCAGAAGTATCTCAGTGGTAATGAAAAGCAATACACCACTCCAAAGAGGTATTAAAAGGGATCACTATTACTTTTATTCATACAACAGAAGAGCTATAATACTGAATCAGTTACAATTTGTTTCATTTATTATAGTTATGTAATACAAGTGTCAGATCACCAAGAACTAGGCTGAAACTTTTAGTGCAAATCCCTACCTTGCAAAAACGGAATGTAAAGACTGTCAGTGTATTTTAGCCCCTCTAACCAAAAAAAACAAAAACAAAAACAAAAAAAAAAACCAGCAAAAGAAAAAACCCAACCAAAAAATACCAGCAAAAGAGACTTTTCAACCACTTTTCAACCATTCCTGGATTAGTCCGTAATTTAAACTCACATCCTGCACACCAGCAGGGATTCACTGAATTATATGGGATCTTAGAAAAGCAAAGAAAAGGAAGTTCATCTGTCAAACAAATGTATTGACAAAGAGACCCCAACAACAGCAGTAAAGGAAGTTAGCTCCAAAGCCCTCCTGTCTACTATTTAACATCTATTTCTCTTTAGAAAGATCTTAAATTATTTTAACAGAATTATCCAAATCCAATTTAATTCATGTACTTGCAGCCTGTTTTAAATTACTGACTTCTGTTAGAATGTGGTACCAACTCTATTGTGTCACACAAGGACTATTTTCACATACCTTGTTTCTACATAAAAAAGCAAGAAGGGTGCACCACTGTTCTTGTTTGCCACCACCTCCTCCAATGACAGGAGCTCTTTCATAACCCAGGACACTGACAAATCGCGCTGCTTGCCTAGGTGTGTCAAGTAACCGGCCCGCTCGAAGTGGTCTGACATATGAACATACTGGACGGTTTACTCCATTTTCATCCTGAACATGTAAAATATGCTTATTTGCCAGCCATGCAAATATCACAAAAGATTCATCTTAACTTGGACTGTCTTTTTTTGCAACGGGATTTATTCTTCCTGAAATAAATATCACTTATAAATACTAAGATGCAAAAATACTTGTAGAATTAAGACACAAAACCATTAAGGCAACTCATTTAGAGACATTACAGTTATGTTTTTCTGCTGGCTCTGTCACTTATAGGACATTTCAGAATAAATGTTCAAACACCTGGAGCAGCACAGGCTGCAATTATTTTCTTAAATGGGTGAAGAACTGTTCGTGCTCCACCTGCTATCAATTTCCACATTATTGCCAAGGAACAAAAAAACCCCAAGAAAACTCCCAACAACCAACGAAAAAATACAGACACACCAAAACCCACAACAAACTCAAAAAACAACTCCCCCACAAAACATTAAATACGCAGCAGCTGATGTTAGAATTTAGAAAGCGTCTACTTCTGAATTCAAATACCCTGTCTCTGGTCATAACACTGAAAAGCAATAAAACTTACTCACAACGAAGTAACTAGATTACCATAAATTAAGACAATAATAATATGAAGAATTTCTAGATTCTTGGAAAAATGAAAAAAAAAGATGACTGGAAAAGGTATGATTTATTACATGCTGCAGGGAAATATTGTGATTAGCAACTATTAGAACTATTTCAAGAAGTATAGAACTCTTCCTCACTGGGCTGAATCAGTACTTTTCTATTCATATATTTTAAAAAGAGATCAAAGCCTTTTAAAATGCCTGCAACTTCAGGTAATTATGGTCTCGCATTTTTACTGTAGTCACATATTATCCCCACTGAGGTTTTGTAATGCTTTTTCAGCAGGCTGGTGCAAGAAAAGCAGCATTTATTTGAAGCTGACTGGAATCCTGTTGAAAATTATTTCACAGCTTGAAAGCAATCAAAAAAATCACTGGCAGGATTCACTGTTCAATATAGCTTTATGTGTATAATGCATGCTTCTGCATTACACATGAAAATGGACAATAACTAAATTAAAAACAATTCTAATAATCTCATTTCTATTTCCATAAATAAGAAAGGACATTTAGCGCAGCTTTACTAACATTTGCTATGGCCAGCGGGAGACTCAAGATAAGCTCTCTATAGGTACTGAACTAGCAGAAAGCCTAGTTCCTATAGCGTTCTGAGAGCTACCAGTTTCTACATTAGTCTGTAACAAAGAACTTAGTCCCCTAATCCTATTGACAAACTCTTCCCCTCCAACCTTTTTTCTAACACTACTGTAGCTTTCTAGGTGCAGAAAGTAGGATACTATTAATTCATACATTGCTTTATTTTCAAAATAGGGTAAGTCCCATTTTCACCTCATGTCCCCAACCAAACTCCCAGTTCTCGAATTCCCTATTTAATTATGTATTTGTTTCTCTATATATCCTGCTCTGAAACACTTAAGGCTTTGTATTGGGTCTGGTTGAAATAGAGTTAATTTTCTTCATAGCAGCCCCTATGGTGCTGTGTTTTAGATCTGTGACCACAAGAGTGTTGATAACACACCAGTGTGTTAGCTGTTGCTGAGCAGTGCATGCACAGTGTCAGGGCCTTCTCTGTTTCTCATTCTGTCCCCACATGGAATAGGTTTGGGATGGCCAAAAGGCTGGGAGGGGACACAGCCAGGACAGCTGACCTGAACTGACCAAAGGGATATTCTATGCCATATAGTATTACATTCAGCAATAAAACTGGTGGGGGTGGGCAACAGACTTTTTCTAAACCTGACCCTGCTTGAAGACAAGCTGAGCATCAGCCTGCTGGTGGCGAGTGACTGTCTTTGCATTACTTTTTTCCTCACTCTTCCTTTTTTTCTTTCCTTTAATTACTAAACCATCTTTATCTCAACCCATGGCTTTTTCCTTGCTTTTGCCCTTTCTATTCTCTCCCCCATTCCACTGAGGTGGACTGAGTGAGTAACTGGGTGGGGGGCTCAGCTGCTGGCTAGGATTTGGAAGTTCACATCACTACTTAACGCCCACAGCACAGCCAGAATGGAAGTTGTTACTTCACTGAAGAAAAAGACTAGGCATAGATAACTTCAGGATGTTACTTTGAAATAATAAGCTACTGTACTTTATCTGTGCTATGACAATTGCTACTACACAAGCTAAATTCATACCATGGAAAATGCAAGGATCATATCATTCCTTTTTCTGAGGGACAGTTAACAAGAAGCAACTGACACAGTAATTTATTAGCCTACAATACTTATGTCCGAAGCTATCAATACTTATGTCCATAGCTATCACGTGATATTAACCGGACAGATTGTTTTACAGACCATACAGAGCACCTGCTCTAAACAGATCTAGTAAGTCCACTTCTTTTAACTGTTTTATCTGGTATAAAGTTTGTTTGAAATAGTTTGCACAGATCATTTAAGTCTTTGCCCTTTGTGAGTAATCAAAGAAACAGACTGAACAGGCTTTATCACCTTGTACATCAGAGGTGGCTGGAGTAACCCCCTGTCTGCAACATGCTGTTCATCTTCAATACAGAAACAGAAGTTCAATCCTAACAAATTTCATTTTTTGCATGATACACCGCATGTAGTCCTGACCTGAATGTAACCATGTCATAAATCTATACAGATCCTATGTACACATTAACTTCAAAATAAATCAAGAAATAAAAAGGGAACATAAAGAAAGGATGTCTATTTGTAAAAATTACAAACCTGTGCAAAAATCTTTACCAGCCTTACGTTGTGTGTAGGCCTAATCTGCAGGTATTCTCTCCACCACTGTTTAGCATACACAAGAAATAACCGTTCTTTTTCTGCTGTTTTCTGACGTTCCAAAGCAAACTGTAAGAAAAACATAATCAATCACATACTTATTAACTCCAAATAGGAAAAACATCCCCATCATCAATAAGCACATCAACAACAAATCCTGGCATATGTAAAATAAAGCTTAATATTTAAAGTGTGCCATGCAAATGCTGAAGAATAGCATGTTTTACACGAAAATCCAATGAACAAAAATGTCAAGTTACATTTCTTCTTTGTAAGCTCATATATCAAGCTTGACTGAAGTAGTGTTCATCTTAAATGACACACTTCTGTACAGGTCTGCTCAGTTTTTGATGTGCAGAACATCCGCACACACATTCAGGCCAACATTTACTGGCTTACCAGGCAGAACAGCTGACTTGAAATTATTGTTTCAAATGGGAGAGCAAGAAAACATACACTACCTGAAGAATTAGGTATACTGCATCTTTATTTTTCTAAGTAATTAGAAAAAATACTGAAGTAAAATTTCAAGTAATGTTCAGTATAAACAGATTTTTTAAAAGTTAACTATATTTAAATTGAATGGAAAAAAAGATGTTATCAAACATTCAAAAACGCACAGCCCTCAACATCTACAAGTAGTTCTATACTGAGCCTTCCCCTTCCCCCAATAAAAGAATAAGTCAACCCTCCCGGAAATTAACTTACTTGAGTATTAATTATTTCTGGAGATAATGTCTTACTAAGCTGTGGATACATTTCCATTCTGATGTTTAAAACACCAACAGAAACCTTCGATTCTGTACCTTTGAACCAAAATAAATTTCAATCAGTTCTCTCAAATTCAATTTACTAAGGACATTTCAGCCAGGAAGGAGCAAATAATTAAAATAAACATCTTGGCTATATAATCACACACACGCAAATATCTTAAAAATACGCAAAGTAAGTGTCTTTATTTAATTTTCAAACTCAAATGAGGCTGTAAGAAAGCATCATCTGGCCAAAAAAGCAGACATCTAAATCTAAGATAATTATCCAAGGCCCTCTTTGCAGCCAGTACTGGGACATACGAGATGAATGTCATTCTAGAAACATCTAGAATAGGCATCTAAAATAGAGTACGAGTGTCACACACTGTAAAAGTGCCTATTCCTACTTATTACACGTGTAGCTCAAATTTAAGAAGTTGGAAATCAGTGAATTTCATCTTCCCCAAGATACAGTTTATTATGAGGGACCCCAAGTGCCATACAAATGGATTAATCAACTTAAGAAAACCAAAACAACAAACCAACCTACCACAAAATCCCATAAACCTAATGTTGTTGCACAATGCTGAAAATCTGAAATCACAGAAAGAACAAGAAGCACTACGAAACAATAGAGATGGGACTATAAGCAACACAAGCAAAACCAAGCCTCATATAGTAGTTTGTCTACTTGAGATGGCAGCATGCTTTGATGTTCTTGATGCATTTTGTACAATGACAAGACTTCAGAAGAGAAAAAGCCCTGGATTTACTGGATTGATAGTTTATTACTTGGAAAAAAAGCTAATGATAATTAGATTTAACTCCTCCATCACACATTTGAGTATTAAACTCAATTTATTTGTTACACATTTCCAAGTCATTATAAATAAAAAGCTCTCCATTAGAGAGACTATACAAACCCAAACTGCTTACTAAAGTTTTGCCAACACCAGCATTTCCAGAAGGAAATGAAGCCAATAAACATATTTGCAAATATGCTTACTAGATTTGTGTTCACTGGATAAAACACTGCACCAAATCACGACTGCCCAAAAAAGCAGGCAATAGTGATAAAAATCAGGAATAACTTACGTAGTGTATCCAATCTTCAAAATATTTTGAAGGTATAATTTAATCTCTTTTGGAACTATCAAGAACTGCTGACCTACCTAAAAGGTAGAGAAACTGTGACAAAAAATACGCAAATGACCCAGCAGCTACTAGCTGACCAAACTCTGGGATTGCTAGCGTAGGAAATCATGATAGATCAAGTCCTACATCTAGTCTTTATCCACTAAACTATAATATCCTAAAAACTTAGGTTGGAACTCCTAAAATGTGGTGTAAGGCAAGTGATAGTATACATGCGTATTTTTGTGTAAGTGCTAAGCACCAAAAAAAGAGCTATTCAATCCTCTTGTCAGAAAACATGCTTCCAGCTACTGGAATAAATGGCAGCACAACAGAGATGACTTTCTCTAGCAGCTGCCAGTTTGCTATGAAAGGGACACAAGTGGACTTTACTCTTCAGTGCACCGGTCCAATCTATTGCTGGAGATTATTTGGTTGATTTTTGTTTGGTTTGTTTGTTTTTGATAACTTCTCCAGACTTTGCAGAAAAATAATAGTGGGATTTCCCACATGGGGACCATTATTACCACAGGATCTGGAATACACATTTCTAGTATTTTGGTAACAGAAAAATCTGAGCATTAGCCTCTTAGGCATTTTCTAAGTATACCTTATAGTAATCTATGAGTTTAACTAAAATAAACTACATCATAAATACTGCTTTAAACTTATAAGAAACTCAGTACCCAATATTTTAAGTCATCATTACAGCCTTATTATTTATCCTTACCTACACCCTGGAGTTCAACAGCAACATTTGTTACACCATTCTCTGCAGCCAAGACAGATCGCCACTCCAAGAAATAGGATGCTACTAGTGTTGTCTCACCAAATGTGTCTGTTTTGACCAGAACCATATGCACTGGATCACATACAGATAACATAGTGGTTGCATCCGCCATTTTACTTCCATCACCTGCCATTATTAAACAAGATAAGATAGCATGAATATATTACCATCCCAAGTCCTCCTCAAAATCAAAAAACAGGTATGCATTTACATTCATTGCATACCAAATGCATTCATTTAAAAAAAATCTTGCATCCAGAAGTGTAAACAATGATCCCATTTTAAAAACCAAACTCAGTTTAGGAAAGAGCTACAGAAATATTAGTTAATTTACAGAGGAGATAAAAAGATTCCTATAGTCAAGTACCTCAGTGTTCAACTGCACAAAAATACAAAATGGAATTAGCATTTAAGAAAATAAAGAATATTAGAGCACCATTAACTAAAAGCAATTGAAAAATATTCTTTTAATAAGTTGGAATGCATCAGGTCCATATATATACTATATATCGGTATTTAGGAAACAACTTTCTCTGTAGTTAGGCTTGAACCTATGACATAAAACGCTCCAAGGAAAAACAAGTTTTATTAATTCTGCCGCTCATGAATTTGTGGTATATTCACTCCCTTCCCCAAGTCCAACTTGTCTTTCTCTCTGTTCACTGATGTTCCATAAGCTACCCCGGAGTTCTACAGGATTCACACAAGATTCAGAAGTCTTCTCACAACATACTTAGCTCCTACCATGTTCCCTTGGTACCAACAGAAGAACAGTAACACAGGCTGCGGATGACTGACTCTTCTGCAGGTTTCTGCCAGCTGGTAGGCAAACTGAACTCACACTGAAGTTTTTCCTTCCATGCAATGACAAATTTGCATCTCCCTTCCTCACTTGTCAGCACAAAGTTCATGAAACTCACAGCCACCATAGCATCTCTTACCATCTCTGAGACTATGATCTCACTGTTGATTATGGATAAAGTTGGTCAAATTTAAAAGTTATTTTAGAGTGGAAAAGGAGCAAAAGAAGAGGCAAGAGTGGAGAAAGATCTAAGTGGTATCACCTAAGACAGTAATTAGTTCTCTTAGGAAAACACGTTAAAAATAGGAAAGAAAGCCATTAAATACTACGAAACATATTTCAGAATAACTGAAGTCAGAAAAAAAATCTGAGAACATCAGCTTTAAACCCACAATATTCCTTACCTAGGATATCCTTGTGTACTTCAAGTAAAAAACCATCATGAAAATCTGGCTCACAGGCGCAAGGTACAGGTTTAGAACGGAAGCGCTGATTTCGAAAATGTAAACACAAAGTGAAGGTAGAACAGATTTGGCCAGGCAGAGGCTCCGGTTCCTGAAGATGTTCCAGAAAAGCTTTTCCACCCAAAACCTGAAGGTAAAGATACCTCCGTGTTGGGTCAATGTTAGCTGTAAAGCGCAGCAATAAAAATGAAGAGACTACAAACAGACCTTAGGAAGTATGTTAAATATCAGTTAACTAACAGGAAATTATAAAAAACAAACTTTTTTGAAATAGATGCTTAGGAGAAAGTGATTTTAAAATGTATTGGAAGTTATCTTAATGTAAAACAAATCAATATTTTTTTTAAAGTCACATTTTATGCAACACTCAATTTCTCCTGCTTCTATGAATTTACTTCCTCTAGTTAAGCAAGAAAAACATCCACCTTTACACTAGTTCATACTGGATTAGTAATTCAAAGTTCAAAAATCACAGACTTCAAATTTCTCTCAAAACTATGATCCAAATATTAAAATAAGGAGGCAACATACTTTTTTTCAAAAGCGGTGGTTCTCTGTCAACAAAATGTGTCGCTGGTTTTGGAGCTGAAGTCCTCACCTTTTCATTCACATCCTGGAATTACAATTAAAGACTTTTTAAGGCGTCAAGGGATGCAACAGTACTCTTACTGCAGTCTTCAAAAATTAAAGAATCCTCCGTTTCAATGGAAGACCTTTCCCCAGGTATGCTCCCTTTTAGTCCTTAAGATGTAATGAAACTAAACAAATACTTTCACTTTCAATGTAGTATTACAACTAAACCAATTTTAGCATATGCATTAAGCTGTTCTGCTCCTATTATGTCACAAATTAGTAAAGCCATTACAAACCTTAAAAAGCAGCAAGCTTACACTTTGTTAAAACAGTCAGTAAGAGGAATAAGCAAAAATATTTTCACTCTTTAAAAGCTACTTACAGTTACAAATTTAAGTTCCTTCATGACATCATCAATGATTCCTCGTTGTCTTAAGGCTTTTATCAGATCTTCTGTGGATAACTGCTGATGCTCAGGTGCTAACTCTTCACGTATAGTCTCAGCAAGAACTTCTCTTATCCTGCCATGGACATCCATCTGAAAGAAAATTCATACAAATAGAAGCTCTTTATATGGTAGCATCTATGACTAAACAGTCACTCTGTAAGACTAAGGGTATGCTCCTAGGAACACAGAAATAAGTACACCAAAATATTAAACCTTTCAGAACTAATCAAATAAGTCACTACCTCACCAAAGCAGTTCTACCAGTTTAAAACATCACGACCATACCAAACCTGAGCATTTTCACTGCTCTTGACAGCATCCCCTGCCTTGAACTTCCCTCCTTACAAAAAGGCCTGCAAATCCATCAATTATAAAACGGTCAGTTTCGTCTCCCTCAAAATTCAGGCTCTGGATAAAAGTTTCTCATTTTTTAAGGGAAAAGGTACATCTATATATACGTGTAGGCCAGGCACAAAAGCAGTAAATATCCATTACAAGCTTTGCCTGTGCTCAAAGGGAGATCAGAGAATTTCTGTCCTTCACCTCGGCTGTGAAACGGCGTGGGTTTGTAACACTTGAAGGATGTTAAGGCCACAGCCACCGGGACGTGAGATACTTAACGATATAAGAGTTAAAGCATTTGTGTTTATTCGCCAGGCAGTTCAAGATCCAGCCCAAGCACCTCGCTCAAAAAACAAGGAGAAAAAAAAAGAAAAAAGAAAAAAAGGCAAAGGCCTCAGCCACAGGATGCCGAGCCGAGTCCGCCGCCCAGCCCCGGGCCTCACCCCCGGCTTCCCCCCTCGGCTGGCACCGCTGCTGTCCGCGGCCTACCCTGGACGGGACAGCGACACGGAGAGAGAGGGAAGGAGCCGGGGGCGGAGGCAGCCTCATCTCCATCTCGCCGTAGCTCAGGGGAGAGACGAGGGCGAGCAGCGGAGGCGGCGGGTAAAAGGCCGCAAGCCAGGGCTGCGGTAGCCGAGAGCGCCAAGGGCCGCTGGCCCTCCTGGAAGGGGACGCAAACGTCAGTGAGGCCGAACGGCTCCCGGAAACCATCCCAGCCGGCTGAAGCAGGGAAATCAAAGCAGGACGATGGCGCGGAGCGAGCACACCGCCTGCCCTGCCACCGCCTCAGCGGGCACAGCTGTCGCCAAGGGCCGGGGGCCCGCACCACCGACACGGGAAGCAGCCAAGCCCGGCCGGGTCCCGCTTCCCCTGGTAGGGGAAGGCGCTTTACCGCGGAGACAGCCCCACCTTGACCAGCTGCTGGTGGATGATCTGCTTCAGCTCGGAGGCTTTCTCCGGCGGCAGCGACATGGCGGCAGGGCCGGAACGGAACCGCGACGACTCCCGCCCCGGGAGGAGGCGCGGGGGGGGGGGCGGGGGGCCGGGCGCCATGCCCCGCCCCCAACCGCCTGCCCAATGGGCGCCGGCAGCTGCGCGAGGCGGCAGGTTACAGCCGTTACTCCCGCCCCGCTGAGGAAAGGTCGCGGCGCTCGCCACCGCCTCCTCCTCCTCCCTCTCTCCGCGCTTCCTTCCTTTCCTCGCTTCCTTCCTTCCTTCCTTCGCGGCCGGTATGTTTGTTCCTTGCGACCGTGGCGGGGGCTCCGTCAGCTCCGAATTTGAAGGCTTCACTCTGCTTATGGTAAGTCGCACTCCTGCTTCCCCCCCACCCTCGATAGGCCTGAGGGGGCGCTGCCCCAGCGGGGCACCCCGGAGCGGGCGAGAGGGACCCGCCGCTGCCCGGGGCCCGGGCGCTGGGGGCTTCTCCCCGCCCTGTGGGGCGCGGGCGGGGGCCTGTCTCCCTGGCTCGCCTGCGCCTATGGGGAAGGAGGGCTGCGGTGTTCTCTCTTGCGCGGGGGTCGTCCCCGGGAAGTTGCCCGCGGTGAAGCGGAGACGAGCTGGGTTGGCGGCTGCAGTGCCCGCCCGTGTATCTATCGGGTGTTCTGCCGGGTAACAGAGGATTTGCAGGGGCCCGTCCCGGGGCTGGTTCCTGCAAAGCTTAATGCAGTCTCTCCCGTTTCTGTTAATTTCTACCTCCTCAGCCCCCGTTTCATGCTCCTGTGAAGCTGTTATGTGCCTATGTTATGTTAGCTATATGCTATTGCTCTGAGATGTCAGGTGCTCCACGTGTCATGTTACAAGGTTTGTAGTGCCTGTGGGTTGCCGCTGGAATAAAAGTTTATTTTTGCATTTAGAGGCTGTATGTAAATGTTTTAAATTAAAAATTCCTCGTTTCTGCTATATTTAAACTCCGATTAGGATTTAAGAAGTGCTTAAATCTCCTTCATACATGGTATGAAATCAATTTAAATTATCTGCCTGAGATTACTTTGTTTACTGTGGGGCAAGAGTTCCACTGCAGGTTGCGAAGTAGCAAACCATTATTTTTCCTACTAGTGAGTCCCTTTATTCCTTAAAGGTAACCTTACGGCATTTCAGCGGGGGCTGCACAGCCTGGGGTGACTCTGCAGGCTGCACGGGAAGTCAGTCCGGCTCAGCTGACTGCAGTGGGAAACACATCACTGCTGTTCTCTTTTGTCTGGGCGTAACAGGTTATTGAAGACAAGCCAGTTTGTAATGACACTCTATGTCCACTTTCACTGTGAACTTACCAGCATCAAATTTGGTGTGTTTCTACAGTTGGTGGCGGCAGCAATTCATAGATGCAAACTTGCTTATAAATTAGAGGGAAGCAACTGAAAATTTTACCACTGTCTGCCTGTAATGTGTTTCTGTAGAAGGACACAAACTCTTTGAGTTTCTCTTCCTGTGCCATCATCTTAGGTCAGTATCTGCCCTGATTGGTGATAACCCATGGTAATTCCTATGAATTGAATCCAGACCCTTAGAATTTTCATCCTTACAAAATGAAAAACAACCTGCTCTCGTATATGGGTCAATTTGAGATTGAAATGTTTAGTATGTAATGTCATTATTACTGTTAGTGTCATTGAGGCCTGCCAATCTCGGCATTAGTCATTTGAGTGACTTTTTTTTTACTCTATCCAAAAATTTATCCCTCTGTATCTGCAGGGAGAAGACAAATTTCCAAGCCTTTTAAGTTTAGTGTGAGACAGGATTATTCACAGAAGTGGCCAGGATGGTTTTTGTGGGACAGGGACCAAAGTCTGTATTGGTAATCTATTAAGAAATAGTAACCATTGTCAAAGGATGAGCAGCCACTTTCAGAAATCATGTTTGACCAGAATTTAAGTAATTTAAACTTCCACTGTTTGAAGAGCATCTTATATGGTCCGTAAAACACACTGTAATTCGGTAACTTCTGCTGTTTTAGCCAGCAGTGTCGGTGGGAAATGTTGGTCAACTGGCAATAGATCTGGTGATTTCCACGCTTGACATGACTAAAGTGGGTTACTTCTACACTGATTGCTTGGTGCCAATGGTTGGAAATAATCCATATGCAACAGCAGAAGAAAACTCAGTGGAGCTGAGTATAAATGCTGAAGGTGGGTATTGAATGCTGAAGGTATTTGCAGGCTGCATAAGGTGCAAGAATGTTAATTTTACTTTTTTGTTGATGTTACATTTTGCTTGTGTAAATAACGTTTAAACTACAATCAGCAGTAAGTTCAGTAACTTACAGATAAGAATGTATTTACGCTTCACAGAAGAAACTGTTACTATTGGAATTTTGGATAACCAATTTGACGTGTGGAACCAGTAAGTAATGTTGAATTTCAAACATTACAGCGCAGCCAAAACTCTGTGGGTTTAATCCAGAGTAACATGAAGTGTGCGTATATTTACGGACAATTACGGAATGCAAGCTGAATTTCTGGTGTGGAAGGATATAAATATCCTCTTTTCTTCCTTCCTTCCCACCTATGTTGGCCTTTTTCCTTATGTGGTGTTTCTCCTTCTCCCCCCTTAAATTTTTTAGTTTCTTTCTCTATATTGATAACTGCATTTCATCTTTTTTTCCCCCTATTAAATAACAGAAATCTCAGGATAATCTGAGAAATGTCTTCATATATTTTTCTTCACTCAGTCCTTTGAATTTATGACAAATGAGATTAAGACCAGTGAAGACTTTCTAAACCCAGATCTCTTTCTTGCTTTCTTCATACAAACCTTAATTATTTCTTGTTGTAGTGTATTCGTTACCTTCAAAGAAACTTGTCGTTCTGCAGATCAGATCACCTTTTATAAAGGTATGTATGTTCATTGGTTGTTCTTACTTCACTATTCAGTTTGAATAGTT
The DNA here is from genome assembly GCF_023638135.1 of Falco biarmicus. Taxonomy (NCBI): domain Eukaryota; kingdom Metazoa; phylum Chordata; class Aves; order Falconiformes; family Falconidae; genus Falco; species Falco biarmicus. The sequence goes on from NC_079290.1 coordinate 62,721,534, forward strand.
CTGCTGGCAAATAATGTAAGTGGCCTAGCAAAATATTTTTCTACTTTGTGCTATAATGTGTTCTGCAGTTAATACAGTTTCAGCTAACAAAAACTGACTTCTGCATTCACTGAAGGTTGTTTTGGTTTTCCAGGCCCCAGAACATCCCGCCTATGTTAGTAGATTTTACTTAAATATGTCCTTAAATATTAACAGTCTTGAAAATACAAAATGGTCTGGGTTTTGTCCATTTTTCTTTTTTTTTTTTCACATTTATTGGTTTTGTGTGGGTTTTTTATTGTAACGGCTTAATTTTTGGTGTCACTCCAATTTAATTATTTCATAGTGTTCTATGTTAAACTGATTCATAGAATGATTTAGGTTGGAAAAGACTTTGGAGATCGTCAAGTCCAAACATTAACCCAGGACTGCCAAGTCCATCACTAAACCATGTCCCTAAGCACTGCATCTACGCATTTTTTAAAGACTTTCAGGGGTGCTGATTCTACCACCTCCCTCTCTTACAATGCTTTACCACCCTTTCAGTGAAAATCTTTTTCCTAATATCCGATCTAAACCTCCCCAGATATAACGTCATTCCTCTTGTCCTGTCACTTGTTATCTGAGAGAAGAGACCTACCCCCGCCTGCCTACAGCCTCCTTCCAGGTAGTTGTAGAGAGCAATATGGTCCCCCCTGAGCCTCCTTTTCTCCAGGATAAACCCAGTTCCCTCAATTGCTCCTCGTGAGACTTGTGCTCCAGACCCTTCACCAGCTTTGTTGCCCTTCTCTGGACACGCTCCAGCACCTCTACATCCCTCTTGAAGTGAGGGGCCCAAAAATGAACATGGCATTTGAGGTGTGGCATCAGCAGTGTCGAGTACAGGGGGACAATCACTTCCCTAGTCCTGCTGGCCACACTATTTTGGATACAAGCCAGGATGCTGTTTGCCGCCTTGGCCACCTGGGCACACTGCGGGCTCAAGTTCAGCCAGCTGTTGACCAGCACCCCCAGGGCCTTTTTCTGCCAGGCAGCTTCCCAGCTGCTCTTCCCCAGGCCTGCAGCACTGAGTGGGGTTGCTGTGACCCAGGCGCAGGGCCTTGCACTGAGCCTTGTTGAACCTCACACAGTTGGCCTCGGCCCATCAGTCCAACCTGTCCAGATCTCTCTACAGAGCCTTCCTGCCCTCAGGCAGATCAGCATCCCCCCCCCAGCTTGGTGTCATCTGTAGACTTACTGAGGGCGCACTCCATCCCCTCATCCATATCATTGATAAAGATGTTCAAGAGAACTGTCCCCAATACTGAGCCATGGGGAACACCACTTGTGATGGGTTGCCAGCTGCCTGTAACTCCATTTACTACTGCTCCTTGGGCTTGGCAGTCCAGGCAGCTTCTTACCCAGCATAAAGTCCCTTTGTTCAAGCCATGAGAAGCCAGTTTCTCCAGGAGAACACTGTAGGAGACTGTGTTGAAGGCTAAGGTCCAGGTAGACAACATCAACAGCCTTACCCTCGTTAACTAGGTGGGTCATCTTGTAGAAGGAGATGAGGTTCATCAGGACCTGCCTTTCGTAACCCCATGCTGGCTGGGCCTGATTCCCCAGTTGTCCTGCATGTGCTGTGTGATGGCACTCAGGATACCTGCTCCATAACCTTCCCCTGCACCAAGGGCAGGCCTGTAGTTCCCTGGATCCTCCTGCCTGCCCTTGAAGATGGATGTCACAGCTGCTGACCTCCAGTCTTCTGGGACCTTACCGGTTAGCCAGGACTGTTGATAAATGATGGGGAGTGGCTTGGCGAGCTCTTCTCTCAGCTCCCTCAGTACCCTCAGGTGGATCCTGTGCAGCCCCATAGACTTGCGTGTGTCTAGGTGGAGCAGCAGGTCAGTAACTGTTTCTTCGTGGGCTGTGGGGACTTCATTCTTCTCCTCCTTATCCCTGTCTTCCAGCCCAGGGGGCTGAGTACCCAGAGAGAAGCTGGTCTTGCTATTAAAGACTGAGGCAAAGAAGAAATTAAGTACCTCAGCCTGTTCCTCACCCTTTGTGGCAAGGTTCCCTGCCACATCCAATAAAGGATGCAGATTGCCCTTGGCCCTCCTTTTGTTTCTAATGTATTTATAACATTTTTTGTCATCTTTTATGGCAATGACCAGCCTCAATTTCAGCTGAGCTTTTGCGTCTCTAATCTTCACCTTGCATGACTGCATTCATTATGTAAAAAACAAAGAATTTAGAGTTACTCGTTAACTGGACAGTGGCTATAATTAAAATAAGCAGAATACCGTGCCAGAAAAAAATTTATGCTGTGGTTTTTAGCAGTTCAAAGTGGAAAACTGTGATCCTACCATCCCATTTTACTCTAAAGCTTTTTCCATTGATATTAATGGCACACAGACTTGGTATTAGTGTTGTAGTTAACGTGGTCTTAATGGTAATTTTTATCATTGTATGTGTAGTTTTGATTAAGCAAACAACCACAGCAGTCCTCTGCTTTTTTAAAAATGTATGTGAAGCTGAAGGCTAAATGGATATGAAGAGGAACTTGCATCACTGCTAAACATTATATGTAACACCTAGTATTGTTGGCTTTTAGCGTTTTTTTTAAGGATACTATATTTTTCACTTTTTTTCTCTGTCTTTGCATAAAGAACAAGTACAGGCCATTCTGTCAAATGCTGCTTTCTTGGGTGAAAAGTAGCAAATGTGCCCAAGTTGTTCTTCTGTCTAGCAGCCATGCCTACCAGCGTGATGATGAGCAACTTCTTGGGTATGTTTGTGTCATTAAAAGACCTAATTAATGTTTCTGTTCTTTTTGACAAACTGATATATTTCCCTCTGCTGAGTACTTTTGACAGGGTTGTTACTTGCCTGTGTACATAGGTCATAAAATACTTAATACACTATTAAAACATTACGTTATACGGGATTAGTCTCTGAACTTTGTTAGTTACTACTGTCAAAAGTACCAAGCAAACAATAAACTGTAAGTAAATTGCACTAGGCCTGCACTGTCAGTCAACAGAGCCTCAGTTTTAACTTCTTAATTTCTTGTGTCTGTAGGTATTGTCAGGGATTAGCTACTAACATACAGGTCATAGATTAGATTTAAAAGTTAATTAGAATATTAGTTACTTACCACTTCATCATTCTATATTTTGAATGTGGTAGTTGTATGCATGTAGTAAGTAGTTTGAATATACAGTCAAATCTGTAGATTTAATGTAAGTTGTCATTCTTTTTTCATAGGAAGGTATCAGGTTTGGTTTTTTGGTTGGGAGGCAACTGCAAGGTTCAGAGTGTATTTTTATTAGATATTACCCCTTTAAAAGACAAGCATTACTTGCTGATTGAGGACATCATATTTGGTGATTTAACAAAAACAAAAATAAATCAGTATTTTTGCAAAAGAGCAGTTATCTTCAGGCTGTATAAATGCAGAGGGCTTTAAGGGATGTTTAGGTCCATGCGCATTCCAGATACAGTTACCAGTGATGTTTGCATGCAGTTGCAGAATGGCCAGCTAACATGGAATGGAATGAGAGGGTCTGATGGTTATTCGATGTGGTCTGAGTCATAAGGTGTGATTTAACACCCTACCCCAGCACCACAGAATAACTCTCTTAAAGCAGTTTCACTAAAGAGTGAGGGTAGCGCATTCAGAAAATGCTTAGACTTGACTGAAGTTTGCATATATTTGCAGTGTGAGCTTATTTAGAATACTGTATCACAATGAAGTCCAAGTTTACCCTAACAAACTTTAAATTAATCACCTCTTATCTGAAGGAAGAAAAAGCACATTTTATTTGTAAAGAATTTTAAGCAGTTCGCCTATTATCTACTTACGTATCTGGTACTTTCCAGTTATTGGAGCCTCTAAAAAGCTGGTATCTTAGTTCTGTTTGTGGCAGAAAGTTGAGTAGCTTGTACTGTTTTGAGGCCACAGACAACTTTTTTAACCTTGATTTGAGGAGGAAGGAGATGTCAGTGCAGTACATTGGAGATGTGAAGTCCTCAATGCTTGCAGCTTTTTTCCATCACAAGTAATAACATTGGTAGTGTCTTTTATTGTCACACTAAATGTATTCTTGATTTGTTTCTAGGACACCACTACGCTACCTACTTACACCTGACCTGGAGAAAGCATTTGGAGGCCTTATGCAGGAGCTGAACTGGAAAGAAATGGAAAAAGTAGCAGCTTACCCTGGAATAAATGATACAGAAAAAATTCTACATATTCCTGGAGGTGGCATCACAAAACTATTGTTTACTGAGAGGTGAGTTGCCTAAAGATAAGCACAGAAGGATATCAAAAGTCTTAGTTTTGGTGCATGGGTAAAATTATCTTTTAAACCACTATGTAATAGGAAGAGGAAAAAACCCTCTTTTCATAAAAAGGGCTTTATAGGAATAGTCCAGATCAAGCCTGTAATTAAGAGGGGAAAAAATAGGGAATTCTGCATCATAAAGTTAAAATATTGTAAAAACGTAAGTGAATGGGCTAAAGGAAAATAATGAAGTCTTTACAGTTAAGATTGTCATTAATCTGGTATCTGATTTTAAGCAAACCACAATTTATATGTAGTAAAATTCCTGTACCTGTGATACTTTAACTAAAACTGTTTCCTGTGGCAAATAGTTCCATTGTCAGTTGTAAAAAAACCCAACAAATAAACCACCCAAAACCAAAGAAACAAACAAAAAATCCATTAAGAATGCATTAAGATTTCAGGGCCAGCAAACAATCTGATGTGCGGGTTTTATTAAAAGGTGTGTGCACCAAAAGCTGTGCTGAATGCATGTCTTGAGTTTCAAATTTTGGGTAGTAACATGCGCTTGTTGTGGTACAGCTGTGTTAGCTCTGCAAAAGGTGTTTGTTTTGTCAGGTGGAAAATTCACCTTTATATTTTTTTAGCTATTGTTTTTGACGCCTGTCCAAACGGTTGCGTCTAAAAGCAGGAGAGTTAACTGATGTCTTGCTGACCTTTGTACTGAGTTCAGTATGGAAACAATATACAGACGCAAAAGAAAAGACCTCCCAGGACTCTAGGGGAAAAAAAATAAAAAATATAAACAGTCTTAATATCTAAATGAGAAAGTTGGGAATCTTTTGAGTAAAGCAGTGATGTGCAGCCTCCAAAACTGCTGTTTCTGTACACAGGAAGGTAAGGAGTAATTGTGTCAAAGGATAAGTGTAAATGCCCCACACGAAAATGCAAACTAGGTATGTAACAGAGGCCCTGAGTAGCTCTTCCATGACCTAGGATTCCTGCCTCACAAAGCAAAGAACAAATTCAAGACTAAGAAAAAGAACATGAAATGTGAAAATGCAGTCAAAGAAGTCCAGAGAGGAAAAAAAATCTCTCCTATATATGCATACATTTCTATTTTTTGTTTGGCTTTGGTTTTTTTAACAAGCCATATGCAGATTGTTGTTGTTCTTAATACATAAATATAATTGTTCTGGATTTAGAAAAGAAATAGAAATGCCTACTCATTTTTGTTGCAGCTGTTCAAAAGGAATCCCAATGGCAGTTCTTCTGAAATTCTGCTCAGAAGGGGACAACATCCCTGATGCATTTGCTCTTGTTAACTATCTTAATGAATGGCTTCAGCTAATTAAAAGTGAAGTAAGTGCTGTTTGATCTAGAGCTCCTGCTTTTGTATTTTACATCCGTTATTTTCATTTTTCTTCAATCTGGAACATGAAAAATGATACTCAGCTGAATTTCAAAAAAGTTAAAAATGTATGGCTTGGGTTCATTTTAGCCCTTGTTCACCAAGGATACACCAAATTAAAGATATATTTTGATTAAAATTTCCCCACCTGAAAAAGTAAACCTAAATAGCAGGGGGCTTGTTTGACAGGTGCAGGGAAGAGTTGTATAAAGGTTTAGTCCAGCTTGATGTTCCAATACTCTTTTCTAAAGCAACCTACAATGATACTGACATTTGAAATGCTGCCCATTATTTCAATACCTGTGCCAGAGACAGTAGCATTGTTACTGTTTAAAACTTAATGAATTACACTGTGGGGTTTTTTTGCAGAGCAACAGTTCCACAGATGCTTCTTCACAATGGAAAATACCAAGTTCTTGGCGCTTACTTTTTGGCAGTGGTCTTCCACCTGCACTCTTCTGATCAATTTTGAATTCTTCTGTAAGTTGCGTGTGCAGTTTCAAACATCCCTGGAGAAAGGGATTGTTTAGTAATCACCAAGTAACAGCAGCTTCCTCTTTTATCTATATAAATTCTTTATTTAAGGAAAAACTCCTTTCATGTATATGTATAGCTAAATAAAGTAAGGTAACTTTCACAAATTGACCAAAGAAATATGTGTATTGAATAATTTTAGTTGAATTTTTTTCTAATAAAATATTTATAAAAAAAAAAGTTTTCTTTAGTTAAGTGTTCTGGAAAAGCTTATGGTTCACCTTGTTAATGTAGCTGAGAACTTGAGATTGATGTGAAGGCATAGACCTTCTTATTAAGATAAACCCCTGCTCTTCCATGTCAACTGTAGATCTTAGCTTTTTTTCAAAACCTGCCTGGTGATGTAAGTGAAGCTCAGAAGTGAGCTAGTTCTGCCATCTTTTCCCAGTGCTGCTGCAGTAGCTTTGACTGGAGGTACTGTGAGTGACAGCAGCCTGTTCTATCTTTTCTGATTTAGTTCCGTTATGTAATTTCCATTCTGCTTCCAAGGGTTACAGAGATGTAAAACTAAAGCTTTCCAGGTAAATGAGCCACCTTAGACTGATTTGAAGATTAACACAGTGCTCTGAAATACAAAGGAATTGGAATGTTGCCCTGATAGCAGGCAGTCTGGTATCTCTGTATTTTGTAAGCTAATTTGAGACACCAGTTGTGTGATGTGTAATTCATGCGCTTAACATTTATAATGGTATTTGTTGCATTATTAAGCTAAATGTTCAATTTTGATCTTTTGGAAGTGCTTCTTCACATCAGCTTATTTAAAAGTAACTAGAAGTTCCTAAGACTTTATATTTCATGTCTGTAATTCATATACAGGGTATAATTTTAAATACTAAGTTTGCTAAATAGATTTTTTAATTATTTTTTTTTTTTTTGGCCAGTAGTACAAATGATGAGGAAGAGAACAGCAGGAGTCCTGAAGAGATCTGTTAAAGGTGTAGGAATAAGATTCAGTAGTCAGCTTGGCTTGAAAACCTGTGCCTGTTGGTAAAGAAGAGCAGTTCAGTGAATGTGACCGATCACCCAAAGGATGCTGTATTGACTATCTTTTCAGGTTGTTTAAAGTTTGAGGTGAGAATCATACTGAGTGCCTGTCACAGGGGACTAACATTTGAATGAATATTCAGTTACTGATCTTTTTCCACAAAACAATGAGAAATTTAAGTGCTTCCCAGTCTTAAGTCTGCTTTACAGAAGCAGATAATACAGGGCAAACTGAATCTTGGAGAACTGATATGTGGAGCAAATGCTTCATATAATGGTATGTCCAAATACCTTCAAATAATGTTGTAAAATGTAGGTGTTCTCATGTTAGATATTGTATTTTGAGTCAATCACAAACCTAAATATGTGTAGAACAATGTGAGCACAAACTACCTGCTGCTGGTGTTAGGAGAACTGGAAAGGCTTCATGATTACCTAATGACATCTGCAGTGGTTTTGTTTTGTTTTTTAAAGGTTTTAATTGTATTGTCACCAAAGCTTCTTAAAACTAAATACCATGCTAGAAATGTGCAGTGATCCTTTGCTCATATTAATAAGCTTTTACAGTAGTAAAGCACAAAGATGCCATGTTTCATAAAGATGCCATGTTTCATGAAGTTGCCATGTTTTGTGGTGTAAAAATGAGCTATGAATAGATTTAAAGTGTTCAGGAATGACTGATGTGCCTGTGATTGTGAATCAAAATAAACTTACCTGAACAAAAAAGCAACTTGCTACAACTGGATGCAAGCTACAACCAGAAGCTGAACCAAGGAACACGACTGAAAAGATCACATTAGTCCAAGCTTAAAGATTTATTTTGGCTCATGGTCTTGTAATTGTTTTACAAGAAGCTTGTACAAGAAACAAGAGTTTCTATAGGCAAGTGGAAGACCGAACTTTTGCAGCCTGCCTTCATATAGATCCCATCGTGGTGATACTTCATGCTTGCAAATACTGTTTATTCAAATTTTGCTTTTTTAAAAAAATGACTACTGACCTAAACATTCTTCTGATGTTGTTCTTCGTTGTGATAGATTCTCTGTGAATGTAATAAATACATCCCCTGTAATTGGACAGCAGTGAGCACACAGAGATTCGGCACCTGTTGCAAGAGGGTAATCTACTGCTGTACATTTTTTTTGGAAAGCTGAATCTGCCAAGCTGGTCAAAAACTTTTGCCTTGAACCGGTAAATACTTGGAGTATTTCTTAACTTTAAGCACATATTCCTGTGTAAATCACAAGAACTACTTACTGTTCTTATGCAGTGCTGAATCTGGAACTGAGTATTCATTTTCCTTGATTAAAATCTGAGGTTCTAAGAAGTCAGAAGTCCTGGTTTGGGCTTCAGCCCTGATAGCTAGCAGGGTGTATCAGATTTACCAGTAACACCCGCAGCTGACCTTGGAACGAAGCTGTAGGAGATAACTGTTCTCCCTTTGGTGCACTGACCCTGCACCATCTGATGAGCATGTCTGGTTTGAGTAGGGGCTTTGCTGGTGGGCTAGAGAATAGGTCAAGGAAGAATGGCCAAGCAGTTTAAACATACTCAGAACATGAACTCTGTTATTTCAGATGAGTGGATGGATACGGGTAGGAATAATACTTTGAACTGACAGCTGCTACATGGAATGGTAGCTTTTAAAGGGGGCAAAATATTTTAACTTGTGGAGTTCTGTTGGAATCACTGAGCAACGTGATGGAGGTGGCTGCTTAAATCAGCTGTACCTTCCTGAAGTTCTCCTTGAGATGAAAACTGTTTTTCAGAAAGAAGGGGACGAATGCCTACCCCTGCGTTACCTTAGCATAGGTCCTTCTACTAGACAAGCATGGCAATGTTCCTGCATTTTTGCAGGGCTCAAATAATTATGACTGTAATGACTGTGAAGAAGCAGCCCTGATTTTATTACATGAATTTGCAAGGTACTGAACAGCACCTATCAGAGCCAGCTCTTCAGCCACAGCTTGTGTATTGCTTATGCAGTAAGTATAGCTCTTTGGAAACAGTTACATATGCACTGGCGATGCTTCGTGAGGCTTTTTGAACTGTCACAGGATGTCGGTGTGAAGTAAAAAAGGAATTATCAACAGGCACTAGCTTTTAAGTTTCTTAGGGCTTTTTTTTGTTGTGCTTTTGTTGTGTTTTGTTTTTTTTTTAAAAAAAAAAAGGTGATTGTGTAAGTTGATTTAGCTGGTTCCATTTAAGTACTTAGTTCCTTTGGATCAAATTAACTGCTTCGTTTAGGTCTCTTCACAAGTGTTGTTATTCTAGCACCTGTGAACTTCAGCCATGCTGCTCTAAACTCATTTAATACCTCTGCCATCTGCAACCTGGGGTTCTCAACGATGCTTAGTATTGCAAACAAGTTGGGGAGTATGTGTGTTGCATTGTAATAGATTAAATTTCAATCAGAATTAGTATGGCTTGGAATAAGAAGCTTTGATAGAAAGGTAGAGGAGGAAAAACCAGGATTCTGAAGCAACAGCAAGGGAGTGTTTGATCACCAGGCCACAGCAAAGAAGCATTCAGAACTTTTCTGAGGCATGAGAGTTGTTTTTTCTGTCCTTTTACTGATTACAGATAAAGGTGCAATTTCTTATGAAAATATTCTTGCAAATAGCTTAGGCTTAGCAATTTTTTTTACTGTTGTTTTGACTAAATCAGTACTTATGTTACAAACATCTTGGGTTTGTTTGGTTTTTTTAAACAAAGATCATGACTCTTTAAAAACACATCTTAAAAATTCAATTCTTTTAACTGTTTGCAAATAAAACGATGCAATTCGGAGTGCAAGCCAACCAAGATTCTTTAACGCTTTGTGAGTGTTTCTAAATACAGGTATGCTGGTAGTCCCATAGGGTTTGTGTGTCGAAAGGAACGGCGGGCAGGTGGCAACACCCTGCTGTTGGAGGTTAACAGGGACTCAGAATAAAATCATGGCTTCAGAGAAGATGTTGCCCTACTACATGCTGTTCCTTCAGTAGTTATACACCTGAGGAAAATCCGTTTGTGTGCTCGAAGAATACAGCACGCGTGAAGGCAGCAGGTAAGCTGTTTCTAAGATAATGCCAAGACCCCTAAGAAAACAAAGTAGCACTTGAATGTATTTTAACCTAAAAGCCCTGTCATATAGTTAACTAGCAGTAGCTAGGATGGCTTTCCTGCCCCCTTTCCCTTAAGATATACTTCTTAACCTTTTCGTCTAAATCTTGCAATAATTTTGCGAGAAAGGCAGGCAATGGAAAACACAAAATTAAGATTTGTTGGTCTTATTCTCTGTTTTTATTGATTGGAGTGACTGACCTGTATAGCCATACTAGTCATGAGCAGTTCTCCACTGCTGGCATCTCTTTTCAGCTACTAACAAGAAGTAGGAGGCATGAAATCTACTATTTGCAAGCAGTTAAAGGCTGATTTTTTTTTACAATTCTATCACTCGGAGCTCTTCTAAAATTCTCCACACTCTCTTAAGTTATGATGAACTCCTTGCTCAGAATTGCATCAGCTTTCTCCTCTCCTGCGTTTGTCTAGTTTCAGTGTTACACTGTTCTGCTGTAGAGTTTTTCCATGAATGCACAGATCCTCAGAACAAGAGTTAAACTACTCTGTCCTCCAGCTAGGAGCTTGCATGTATGACAATGTTACCTGTGGTTGTTGGACTGGTAGTTTTAACCAGCAAGATACCTCAGCTTACTGTTGTCAGAGATTGATGGTTGTAAAAATGATTCCATAGCTCGCTCTTCCAATCAGAAAGGAGCAGTACACAGTGGATCACTATACTGCAGAAAAGTCTGCTCTAATTCTTGGCTTATAAGCTACTTAGTGATAGTAAAGATGAAGCCTTGACCATTCCAGACAGACAACAAACTATTTTTTTACCATATTGTGAAAAATAGTAAGCCTTATGGCACAAAAAGTGGTTAAGATTCCCTACCGTACTGCTCATTATTTAAAAAGTAGAAGTCAGCATCTGAATTGTGGTATCTTCTGATGTTGCAACTACAACTATTAAGCTCTTAACCTGAAACCCTCACCACAGAGGCCAGATTGCTGCTTTCAAGCATTGTCTTTGCCACAATTGGGAGACATTTTCAAAACGGCACAATTGCAAAGAGTTTCTTGGACTTTAAGAACTGATTAATAGAGCAAGTGGTAAGGTAGAAACATGTTATAAAGACATAAAAATAGACTGAGGCTGTTCATCAAGTACTATAAGCAAGAAAAGAAAAGCTACAGCTTATTTTTTTTAATCAGAAGCTTAACACAGCAGAATGGTAAGTACAAGAAAACTATGGGAAGCAGCAATGAGCTTTCAGAAGTGGTGGCAATCCCTTTTGGGCCCCCCTTTGCGTCAATGCTGATGCAGTTTGTGCTGCTAACAGAGAAGGACAGGGAAAGGAGTCTGGGCAAGGTATACTCAGGTACCTGAGTCAAGGGGGAGAGAAGCCTGTACTGTTCCAAACTCAGGAAACGGTAAGATGCTTCAACAGCAGTGAGTTCAAACGCCGTAACAGAGAGGGAGACAACGGTGAAGAAACTACTAGAAGGTGATGGCAAATCATGGATGTGAGATGGTGCAGTTCCGGGGTTGGAAAGTGAGAATTAACCAAAATGTGGTTTTAGGAATTTCCACAGGCATCCAGACTAATAAGCTGGTGAGTCAACATGCCGATGCAGTTAGGGAACACAAAGGCTGTGCGTAACACAAGGCAAGTCTGATACACCTAAAACAAGTTAGAAAAACTAGCTGTATTTGAAACTGAGATGAGTGCATAAACTGCTGTGAGGCAAAAGGGAGAAATGAGCGCGTTTGCTTTTCCCTTTACTCCAGCGCTCATGGTGGGAGGCACAGGCCAACTGCTGTGGGACAGAAGCTTCTTCGCAGACACTAACTGGTCTGTAATTGCCCACCGTGCAGCCACCTGAGGCAACGGCGATGCTTTTGCTGGGGCAGCTGTTGTCCGGCACTGTAGGAGCTCTCTCCAAGTACCAGAGTCAGGCACTGGTGTGAGCGAGGCGGAAGATGGGCTCCATGCTGGACAGGTGAAAACTTTCTTGGGCTTTGTTTTTTTCCCTTCCCTCTTCCGCGCCACCCCTAACTCCCTACCTGTTGGGTATGCATATTTAGCTACCTGTGTTCCAGTATGTTGCTTCTGAACTTTTAATCTCTATTAAAGTAGGTGTCAACTAGAATGGCTGGCTTCAAAGACTTGCTGAGGATGATAATCCCCTTATACTTTCATACTTGTGACCAGTAAGACATGCAGTGGAGTAGAGGAGGAAAAAAGACAGCGTTGAGTGTTGTTAAGCACTAAAGGATTCCTTGTAGCTCTTAAGTTACTACAGGGTGTATACAATATATAGCAAGAGGACAAATAGAATGTTAAAGGTCGGAAAAGACCTTTAAGATCAAGTCAAACTGTTAACCCAGGACAGCCAAGTCCATCACTAAACATGTCCCTAAGCACTGCAGCTATGGGTTTTTTTAAACACCTCCAGGGACGGCGATTCCACCACCTCCCTGGGCAGCCTGGTCCAAGGCTTGGCCACCCTTTCAGTGAAGAATGTCTTCCTGTTATCCAACCAGCCAGTATCCTCCCTTGGTTTTCCTCTTGTTCTGTCACATATTATCTGGGAGAAGAGACCTACCCCCACCTGCCTACCAACTTTCAGGTAGTTGTAGAGAGCAGTAAGGTCGCCCCCTGAGTCTCTTCCTCTCCAGATGAAATAAGCCCAGGCTCCCTCAGCTGCTCCTTGTAAGATCTGTGGTTCAGACCCTTCACCAGCTTCCTTACCCTTCTTTCAAATGAATTATGGAGGCATGGAAGGCCTGGACAAAAGCAATGAAGGTGCAGTCATTTGCCTCACCATGTTTTTCTTAAGTGAGCCATAGATGCCAAGTACCTCAAGAGGCACTGATGAGTAGAACCTCAAGGAGAAGGAAAAAGGGGAGCACTCGGTACTGTTGAGTGCTTCCTAAAAGAGCAAACCCTCAAGGCTTTCACTGTTCCCTGTGGAAAAGGTACTGATTTTCACTCTTCCAGACATATCGGTCCTTACTGGGACAAGGAGGCAGCTCCCCAGGCGGCGGCAGCTGTCCTCGCTCTCTGTGGCCCCAAGAGACCGGTGCAAGCCGCTCCCAGCTTCTCCAGCTGCCCCAGGACACATGAATCCAACTGCTGCACCCACCTTTGCCACCGCCCTTTGCACACCAAAATCCTGAACAGTGCGGTGGTTTTGCCCTCTTATGATGGCTAGTAAAACCAAAATCAAGTACCCTCTGCACCAGTTTTCTTGAAGATGGAAAAACCCCAAACCACAGAAGCCAGTAAATCACAGCTTTTCCGTTTGAAATTCTGCAAGTCCATCATTCTTCTAGTCCCATTTCTTTAAGGCTGCAATTAGACACCCAGTTGTCCTTTTTCTCTCAGAAAGTAGCCTCTCCCCTCACCATTTAAAATACATCTTCCCAGTAATAGTCAAGAATCGTGGTCCGGCGTAGAAATAACAAACGCACGTCGGAATTCCCTGAGCCAGTAAGCCAAGCCTTCTGCTGTCACAGGGGAGCCCTCAAGAAAACCTGACAAAGCTCGGTTTTCAGAACTACTGTACCTTTACCTCCTTTGCCTATTCATCTAGGCAGCCTGACATCAAATAGTCCGGCAGCTCAGTAGATACAAGCCCTTTAGAAACCAAAAGCCATCAGCATTGTGATTTTAGAAGAGGCTACTGTGCGACAAGGGCCAAAGTACAAGGCCCCACAAGATAAAGCAAATCAGTTGCGTATTTGGTATTTATCTGTGATAGCAGCTGGTAAAATGATGAAGCACATGCATGTTCCCAGGAGTCATACACCTTATGCTTGATTACAATTCACAGAGGACAAAAATAACAAAAACATAAATCACAGCTGAAGGTAGAAGGCATGACTGGCTGAAAGCCATATCCAAAGATGTATCAAGTGGTATAAACATGTATTCAACAACAGGGTTTATTGCAGTGGTTTTGGCAGACCTCAGTCTCTCATTATAAACACTCTTGTCTCACAGCTGCACCTGAAAATGAAAGCTGAATCAAGTTGTCATGTTTTCTCCTCCAACATAGGCTAGGAACAATATTAATCTTCTGAAGAAGCTGAAATACCTCAACAAACCACTCTGGTGATTTAGACTACTTCAAGACGGTGTCAAGCATATCTTCAGCTCAAGTAATGGCGTTAAGGACTCCCCTGATTCAGCTTCACCTTCAAGTTAAACACAGCGCAACGTAGCTGCTTTCAGTTCAGGCTGCTGCTTATTTTAGCAAAAAAAAAGCCCTATTGGCCTAGTCTCCCCCCTCTTCCACGCTTTACTTTCAGTAACCATTATTCGTACAAAAACCCGTTACAAAAATATGCAAAGTACAAATTACATATAAAACCCCACCACATGCTGGTTTAGACAGTCATATTAAAGATTTTTTTTTGGTGAATTACTGTTTATCTGAGCCCCTCAGAGACGGCCAGCAAATGCAGAATTTAGATCGGCTCCTGTTACAGCAGGTACAGAGCTGGAAACCCAGACCGAGCCCAGCAGCACACTGACAGGCGGTGTGAAGTAACGTATCACACATACACCACAGTGATGGCACAATCCAAACCCCATTTAATTAAAGACACCATTGATTTCAGTGTATCACCCTTCAGTGATACACGAACCTGGGTAGGCAGAGGTCAGCTTTCCCCATCTTTCCACCCTTCACAGCATCACCAACAAAACACTCTCCCTTCACAGAACTACTCCGAACGTTTTGTGGTATTTATAGCATAAGAAGGATTAACAAACCAACTGGTCAGATTAATAAAATAATATTCCTAGTGGTGTATCACGAAAGAAATGTGCAAGAGTTCCTCCTAGCTCAAACTACAATACTTTGCATTAATGAAAATATTTGCATAAAGCACATTCTAACCATTTTGCCATTTTCCAGTTAAGACAGGGTAACAGGAAACCTTAAGGCAAAACATTTCTCTTTCTGCAAAACAAGCTCTTAACAGTTTCTCCCTAACATAATGTGCACACAACAGCATACCGTCCATTTAAAAAAATATTTAATGCTGCCAAGAAGTATAAAAATACAGTAAGAATGGCAGTACAAAACAAAATATTTCCTAATTTATTTCTTTTACATCTTTCTACATTAATACAGGCATTATAAAAACACAAGACAGCAAATTATTTTGTTTTGCAAAGTAGCACGCTGCTGGTGGTCTTCATCCCCTCGGCGCAGTTTACGCTGTAAACAGATAACTGAGGTCTTCTTGGTACTTAACAGACCTCACTGTTTGTTCCCGAAGAGGGGTTCATGTCTTGCTTTGCATGTCAATAATTTGCAGTTTATAGCTGCAGAACATTCACAAGTCTCGAAGGCTTAGGTGTCAGTCAGTCTCGGCCTGCGACATACAACGCAAAAGAAAGTCACCGATTCAGTACACAGTACGGGGGAAAAAAAAAAAAAAAAAAAAGAAAAAAAAATAGTAGTAAGAACACAGTGGGTTTGCAACGGCCTATGAACACCAGACAGCTTCTCATGCATTCCCTGGAGCAACTACTGACTATTGCTTGCCTGTAGCGAGCACTCCTGGAAAGCTGTTGATTTTCAGAATTTCAGAACTTCCATATTACGGTACAAGGCACACGCTTGCTGGAGAGCTTCAAGTATAGGTCTCGGTCCAGCAAAGCACTCACTTAAGCACAAGCACTGCAGAAGTCTTCTGGGGCCTTAGTGGGACTACAGAAGGCTGCACCTCGAAACACTAACATGGCTTCTCATGGCTTTGTAGGCCAATCCTGGCACAGCGCATGGAAATCAAGTTTCCAGGCAAAGGTTTCTTCTAGTGAGGAAGACATCCCAACACTGGACACTTTGTTCTTAGGGAAAGTAAGGCTCTACTCCGAGGAACACAGAAAAAAACCTTGGTCTTTACAGCACCAAATATACAATCTAGTACAAGTAAAATGCTTCTAAGTTCTGCAAGCGCTACGCTGATTCATAAAGCAGCAGCTTTGCTAAGTTGAGAGACATTAAGATAATTTCTTCCACGTATTTATCCTTCCAATTTAAATAAAGACTCAGACAGAGATACAATTTTGAACACATTTATTTTTCGTACATAAAAATGAAAGACTGACCTAAAACTTTTGGGGAAAACAAAAAAGCCCAGGAAGACTACTGTGTGTTACGTCAGCTTTGCACGTTTCGTCCTCTGACTTAGGCCACTTGGGCCATGCAGAAGACTTCCTCTTCTGTCATCGTTAATTGTGCAGTCCTCAAGTGTTTCAGGTTTAACTATAATGCCAAGCAGCAAACTAATTGATTTGGTTAACATTCACTGAACTTTAAAGCTAGCCAGGCTTTGTAATTACCTGCACAATCCAATCACACATACATGCATACACATTTACACCTCTTCCCTTTTCAGTGGCATATATAAACT
This sequence comes from Falco biarmicus, assembly GCF_023638135.1. Taxonomy (NCBI): domain Eukaryota; kingdom Metazoa; phylum Chordata; class Aves; order Falconiformes; family Falconidae; genus Falco; species Falco biarmicus. Next base: position 62,738,185 of record NC_079290.1, read on the forward strand.
GATGTCGGTAAACCATTTTACTCAAGGTTCAACAGAATAAGCTGTTTCACTTGCAACATCTTACTTCCATAATTATTTTTTTTTAATTGCTATTTCACACTGAATTATTTTACTTAATACATTTCAAGGAAAATACAGATGTACCATCACTCTAAGTGGACTGTCCCTGCACCAAGAACAAAACCAGAAAACCTAAGAGATTCATTCCAAATTTACAACCCCCTTGCCATAAGGGTCCGAATGTTTGCTAATTTTTTTTTTTTTTAATAAAAATATGCATCACTCGTAGACAAGTGTTCATCTGAGAGTCAAACATCATTTCATCAAATGCAAAGCAGCCCGCTATGTGTCAAGTATTCTGCCTGACGTACTTCCAGAACAGAGGGGAAAACCCAATGCAGTAACGTCGCACCACGTGCAACAGCATTTTAGAAGTAGCACAGGACCAGCCAGCAGCCTGCCAGAAACTGGGGTGGGGGAAGGCAGGAAAGGGGCCAGAAGGCACGCCCTTCATTTTTACTCTGAAGCATTTCCTGCAATAGAGGAACTGGGATCAGTTCTTCATTTTGGTCTGTATCTGTTCCTATTTAACATCAAAGTTGTGCAAAACTGCTGCAAGTTTAAAATCCCACAGAACAACGGAGTATGACAAGGGCTCAGCTCGCAGTAAAAAGAACAAGCCTCCTCCAGATTTTGGCTTTTCAAGGACTGCTGATGGACCAGAGACAAGAGTTGTATCCAAATTATCTTCTGGAATGTACTAAAAGGTCTAATGTTTTATTTCCCTTCCAGCTCTCATACTGTCATGAACAATTCACCATACAAAATAGTTTTGTCCAAGACTCTTATCGGTTCACGGTCCTTAACTTTTAACAGTTAAGACTCTCAAGATACCTACAATCATGGAACCAAATACACGTTTATAGATCAATTTTTGAATGTGCAAGTCCTGCTTTATTGCATATAAAGACAGTAACAGTGTGAGGTGATATAAGATGGCCCCCTCCGGCCCTGCCCCACCCAGAAAGGAGGAAGGCCTGCTCAGGATCAAGAAAACAAAAAAAAAGCCAGAATTTAGAAGATGGAATCAGGAAAAAAAATTCAAGCAACAACTTGACAAGCCACAGTGAGAGCTCAGTGCCTGCAGGATACTGGTGGCCCAGGAAACCCCCTCTCATGCCAGCAGAAAGGCAATAAATGACTGTGATGTCACTACAGGTTTTGCCTGTGCATTTTCCCTTGCTGCTTTCAAGTATTTAGAATAAAATCTGGAATATTTTTGTTACAAAAGCATTTATTACATTCCATGTGTTTTCCATAACCAAAATATCTTTTATAAGGCACATACATTTACACCTACTATCAGTTATAGCTGCTCTGGAAAACCTGTCTTCTCAAATTAAAGAAAAAAAAAAATCTTTTGCCAAGTCTCTTGTTGACCAAAATAGTCACTGTGGTTGTAAAAATTCTGAAATGTCTTAAAATATGTTAAGTGCCTGTCTATACTGTCAGAGCAGTCAGTAAGTCATTCTGCTACTGGAGCTGCACAGTTGCTCAGTAATGCCACAGAACAAACTGTCTTGCTTTACTGACGCACAATTTCCCAAATTCGGAACCGTATGAAAGTACACTTGTTCTCCTTATCTGGACCCTTAAACAGTTGTTTCCTATATAAACAGTGTAGTCCAAAACAGTATTAGCTATTGCAAAATGAGAGTTTCAAAGAGTAAACTCAGCTTAGCTTTGCGTAGTAAACATCACACTATTTGGGCCCCATGCCTGGTACGTTACTACTAAGCTTGAACTTATTGGAAACTTTTCAAGTCAATTCCTTTGGATAAGAAGCAAAGTAATTATCTAGCTCTTTCAGTATTTTTCAGCAGTAAATCCAAGAAGCTCTTTACAGAAGGAGAAAGAAAAAAAGAAAATAAAAAAAGAAAAGAGGGGGGAAGAAGAAACCCCTCAAAATACCCAAGAGAAAATAACCAAGCTAGGAAAACGGAGGCAGAAAACACAACTTCTCTAAAGTTGCCCCACAAGGCCAACGCGCTTGAATAAATAAAATCCAGGTTTCAAAGTGCAGTACAATGCTACAAATTATTAGGTCTCACCTTGAATGACAGCAAGCTACACACAGCCATATACAATCTTGCGTTCAAAGAGAATTTAAAGGACAGAAAGTGATTTGTGTTCAATTACTGTTCAGAAGGTGTCACAGCCCAACGAACGGGAAGGGAGCACTCAACAATTTTGAAGTGACTGTAGCACAGATACTCCCAAAATTTTAAGTCGTCAAGTGCTTTACTGTCATGCCTCTAATCAGTGCTGGGGAACCTGAAAAGCAGTTCTAGACTTTGTGAAGTTACAGAAGGGGCTGATACAGCTGAACATACTGGGTACGGGAGAACACTACCAACATCTGTTTTCCATCAAAACCACCCTTGGAAGTCCAACTATAGTTTCCTTTGATGTGCTTTCTACACCTACTACTGATGAATTAGTTTTACTCTTTCTAGCAATTAAAATCTATAGACACACAAAACATTATGTTTTACATTTAATGGAATGTCAGAACTTTAACAATGCTGGCCTCCAAACAGTAGCTGAAGTCTGAATACATTAACCAACTTAACAGTATGCTTTTCACCGGGGGCTAAATTCTCAAAAGCCTTAAAAAAAATATCAAATTTCTAAGCCTCACTTAAATAATGAAAACTATAAAAAAATAAATAAGGAATGCAAATTAACAGAGTAGAAATTGTTAAGTGCTTCATCAGACCCCTAGCTGCTCATATCATAAATTGGAGAGTCAAAATATGGGGAATGGTTGCACTATTATTTTCATGCACAAATTATAATTACATTTTGTTTCAAAATCAAATTCTTTTTGGTCAGAAATTTGTACAAACTGAGCTTTTAAAAGTACAGTGAACTACAAAAAGATTAAATATGCCATTATAAAATATATTTATCCTAGGTCATAAGAATATAAAATGTTTATGTTCATGTCACTAGTACATTACACATTACACACAGTTAAGGATAACTTCTTTGCATTAATAATGTAATTAATACAACACTGTTTATTGCTTATGTCAGGCATGAAAATTTAAATCCAGACAGCCTTCAGTAGCTAAACCTCTGTGGTTCCAGGGTTTGCTTAAGATCTGGTAGAACACCATTTTAAAAAGTGTATAAACAATTGCAGCAAGTTTGTACCTGCTCATATAAACAAAAAACATCAATTTTGTTGGGGGCAGCAGTTCATTTTTGTAAGTACCTGCAGTGGAAAGTCCTGAGACGTTGACGTGTGATCAAGTTTACATCACTTCCCTATTTTACGTAATGGTCTGTACCCATTCCAGGTGTAAGGAATTTACTGCTTAAAGTCATACCCCTAGTCATTTAACCGCAGCAAAACTAGCTGCTGGAGCAGCCAGGCTTACTGTTTACTTACAAGGAATGTTCTTGAAAATACATTTTCCAGCAAGAATAAGCACCAACTAATATCAGCGTACCAAACCCAATCTTAGTGAGAATAGGTTTCCAATATAACCACCTTTTTCTTTTTCTTTCAGTCTCATTTAGCTTCTGCTTCATCTGCTGCAGCTTCTGCGCTGTGTTAGCTTTCCTATCCTCTCGCAGTCGTTTTCGGACGGTACTTAAAGAAAAAAGAAAGTAAACCTTAAATTGTAGAAGAGGAAAAAAGGCTATTAAACCATTAAAAACAAACCTCTTCCCAACACACTCCCTCGGTAGTTAATCCAACAGTAGCTTACAGCAGTAGTATATAAAACCTAAACCAAGCAATCTTTATCCTGTTTTAACAACCTTGATGCGGACAGTTTCAGGTCAGTGAAGCCCCATGAAGTAAATGACTTACGTAAAGATCTAAGTGGTGCTTGACCTACGTGTTCAAGAAGAAACAGAATTAGCTTAATTAATTATCTGGGCTTAGTCTTTCAACCTGTCAGTGCCTCATTTGGTGGCTGAGATTTTTTTGCATGGAGGCTGCTTCTACGTGCAACGTCACGTACTTTGTGCAAATGTTCATACTACTTAAGCGTGTGCCTCCATTGCAGAGTTCACACTAGCCTCACTAATGTATGGATCCTAACCTACTCATGTCTGCATGCAGGTTTAACAGTACTCAGGCTGTAAGCCAAATCTTGATGAAGGACACGGGCTAAAAATCAGTGGTGCGTTGTTATGCTATCACAGCTGCCTTGTAATTCACGTAACTGACACAAAAACTGCCCATCAGGGCATTCAGTAAGCCATCTGTTATTTCAGAATTCCGGTCTATCTGCATCAAACTGCTGCTTCTCATCTGCAGCCCTTTGGGCCAGGCACTGCCGCCTCCTGTGCGCTGCATGGCTCAGCACAACCCAGCCCGGTTCCTGGGTCTCTGGCCAAGGGTCCGTGTTTGGCCACCTCCATGTGGGCAGGCCCAAGTGACACAGCGCCTCAAGCAATTCCGATGGCCATTCCCAACACAGCAGCTCACAGCGGAGGCATTAGGAACTCAAGAGGCAGAGAAACTTGACAGAGAAAGGCAAATTCACGTGACACAGCTAAACCACAGAAATATATTCAGAGTAGCAGATTTAACAGAAGTAGAGGGTAACATACGGCTTCAACGACAAAATTTCAATCACCATACAGAAAGTGGCGACAAGAACGTTGTGTTTCTGAGGTATCATATTTTTCTGAGGAGAAGTTAGCACTGTATTTAAAAATCAGTATCAAATTATCTTAGGCACTTTTAGGATCTAATTCACACTGCACAGTAGAGTTCACAGTCTGTAGGAAAATGCTTTCAAGTGTGAGATTTGGCTGCCTCAGAGACATTTGTTTTTCTTTTCTTGACACTTTAAACAATCAAACAACTTTATCACAAGGAATTACTGCAGTTGTATTTTTTAAATAATTAAGACAGTCAAATACCACCTGCCCTTTCCCTCTACTGAAGGAAGATCTTGAATTTTTCTTTTCCTAAGAAAAGCATACAGTAATTCAGCCTTTCAAGAGAGTACCTGCCTCCTGAATGGTTTCTTCATCTTGCCTACCTTTCGATGTTTCCATCTGCGATATCCTGAACTTTAGTGGACAGGTCAGTATTTATTTTCTCCATTTGATCTTTGTTCTCCAGGCTTATGCTGTTCCCATTGTACTTCTCTGTGGTTATTTTAGTTGGGTGTGGAGGAGACTGCTCAGAACTCGGCGCTTGGTCCTCCTTAGAGAGCTCCTTCCACCGTTTCTGTGAACAAGGAGAACGTATTTCAAATATTCCCCTAACACTGAAGGCCCTGGGCCCAAGGTGTCTTCTAACAGAGGAGTCACAAAAGTAGATTAAAGGAACTACCAGATCAAGAACAAAAAAAAACCCAAACCCAACAAAAACTAGATGAAGTAGTAAGGTTAGATGAAGATGCACCTTCTCCAACAATGATCCCTTTCTGTACTTCCATACACGATGCTACCATGAAGGTCTGAGGCCACCAACTTTGGGGTTTGTACTGTCCACAGTAGCTCCACAATGAGGAAGCAACCTGTTTTGCATAGTCTTTCACTTTCTATCTCCCTCCTCTACTCTCTACATGCCCACGCTGTACTGTTACCTTTCATGGCTCCAAAACACAGCAGGACCTTGTGTGCAAGAACTGCCTTTAAAAAAAGAGAACTGGAAAAATTTTCAATGCCAATGAAAAAAAATCTAGGGTTATTTATGCCGAAGTTGCGGCCTGCTACTTCACCTAGTGCTGAAATCCTTCAGACTGTTCACCATTAGGACAGTTACCCATCAGCCCAGAGACCTACTGCATCATAAAACCGATATTCATCTTGCTGTAAGAAGTAATCTGAAATGAGATGGAAGTAAAAAAACATAAAAGAAGATCAGAAGTAAAACTGGTTTGCTAGATCTCCATCCTAATGATGAACAGTCTGCAGGATTTCTTGCAACAAAATTTCATGCAAAAAAACCCCTACAAAGGTAACAGGAAGCAGAAGAATCACTCCTAAAGCACAATCAGTTCTTTTCTCACACACATCAGCCAGTATATAAAGATATAGAATACCCTGGGGGAAAAACATCAGTTACTTTTAAACATCTACGATAAGAAAGATGAACTGAAAATTGACTTCACAAAATGAGTGTTAGATTCTCATCTGTGGAATGAATTCAAAGACTACTGGTCTAAACTAAATATCAGACTCAGAGAGTGATGTCAAAAAAACCCAATTACTTATAAATGAACTGCTGGCAGAATGAGCTTTAACAATGAACCCACTCCACTGCAGAGGAGCTTCCAGTATTGATCAGAAATTCACAAAGGGAGTCTTCACATACAAGATACTTCACTATCAGGTATTTTCATTGTTTTGTCTTAAACAAAAAACCCAAAAGAGAAAGAGCCACTAAAAAATGGAAAACCACTTTGCAGCTCCCTCTCACTGTCATGGAAAAAGGGCTCTGGAAGACACGGTTGCGTCCATAAGAGACTTGCTGGCTAAATACTGTACTGGCTGTACTAAATACATCTGGCATGAAAACCACTCAGGAAGAACTGAAATCTGAGACAATTTTACTACTCTTGTCAAAGAGAAGGAATTTCCCACCAAGAATTCTAAACATGTCATAACAATAGTTCAAATGACTGGTAATTTTAAGTTTAAACAATCCATGGCAAGAGTACTTGAATGGCAGGACTGATAAAATAATGTACAACTTGGAGCAGGACAGGCAAGGAGGATATCTCAGGACCTGAAGTACTAACTGTGTCTTGTGAAACTGTATCTGGAAGAAACAAAGAAGTGAAGTTTGATTTGAGAAATGCAACAGTCCTTAAAATTATAACCAAAATGCCTGTGTAGGCAAGCTAAGACATAGAGCCTGTATCACCTTTTGGAACGAACGGAGATAACAGAAATGCATGTTAAGATGTTCAGTTGACAGAATCAGGTGAATGTCAGCCACAGTTTTTGGATTCCCAAGTTTTGGTACAAGACTAATATTCTTGCTCTCTATCTGCAAAACAGATCTATGGATCTAAGGAATTCAGCTTTCTTTGTCCTTTCAAAGCCACAGATTTGTTTACTGGAGACCACTCATTTCAACAGATTATTCTGAGAATGATGGCAAGTTATTCTACTATGCTGTTGAAGCAAAATTACCTTTATTATGAGGTAATTTTACAGCAGTGAAAACTTCAATCTTGTACCACCTCACCCACTTAAAATAGTGCAGCGCTGCAGTACAACAAGGAAGCAAGCAATTGTTTCAGCTACAGCACCACACAGCGCCACACCAACCACACGCCTCTGCAGGGTTCAGGGCAGCCTAGGCAACTGTATGACCCGTCTTTCAGCCACAGCCAGAAATCCCATCACTGCTAAAAAAAGAGCTAGCTGACTCTGAAGGGAGAAATACTCCTGCTGAAGTATTGCCAGTTGATTTTCTGCACATGACACTGTGGCCCAAGGAAAAAAGCACTAGGACAGCTGCCTGCACTACAGAAAACACTGGTTTAAGAAAGATCATCTGAACAATCATAACAAAAGAAAGGAAAAAAAAAAGCGCAAATGAAAAGTGAGTCTTCTTAAGCATCCGCTTAGTATGAAGAAATAACACACTTGAACTTGACAAGCAGTACTCTGAGCTGACAATACTCCCTTGTATCCAGAAACAAGAAATTCTGTGATGGGTGTTCTAGATGGGCGAGTGTGAGAACCAGAGCTGCTCAGAGCCTGGAGCGTGACTTTTTAAAAAAGAAAGCAGAAAAATTATTAGAGAACACCTTCATACCACCAGAAACAGCTTCCAGAAAATAAAGAGGCTAAATTGCTGTTAGTGTTAGGACAAATCATACAGTCTTCTAGGCATACAGCACAGGTGTCAGAGTAGCAGCACACTACCTAGGTGTTCATTAGTAGTTGTGCAAAATTATTTATTTACATAGCTAGTCAAGAAACATTTGTGAAAGAGAAGAACTGAACAACTACCAGAACTTTCGAAGAAAGGAAATGTGTTTTAGCTTATCTGCTTCATTCATGATTTTAAGAAAACAACAAAATAAAAAAGCCCTAGCATATGAAAGAAGAATTAAGTGTGTTTCACAGCCTCTCCTCCCAGTCCTCCCCTTGCACCTAGCCCCAGCCATTTAAAATAGCTGCAGCTACTCTTACATCTGCAAGCCACACTGATCAAAAAGTGAGATTTGGTAATTTGTTTGCCCCAAAAACGCCTTATATTTGGCTAGATTCTACTAACTGTAACACAAATTTTAAAGGATATGAAGAAAAAAAAGGCAACTTTACTAATAAATGTGATCTGTAGCATGAGGCAACTTCATTGTCAGGAAAATATATAGCTAAGATCAAGAAATCCTAAAAAGATCATTGCTACCTTTTCAAACTGATGCTGGGCATTACTTTTGCTTTTCAGTACCGAAAACAGTGATTTAACCCCTTGTTTTAAACATTTGTACAGACAAGTTATTTTTATGTTTTATCTAAAAGAGGACAAATACATAGGATTAGAAGTTCAGCTGATAGAAGGTGCTGATCAGATACCCTCTAATACCTTCTAGGCATCGACTGAAAAAGGCAAATTATTTAAACCCCACAAAGTTACATGTTTCAGAGTAGCTCGGAGCCCCTTTTTAACTACTCTTATCAGTCTACTGTTTATGTTTAAATACACAGAGCTAAACATTTACCTGTATAGTTGAATCTCCCATTATAAATTTTGCTCCTTCTATTACAGCCATATATGAAAATCTTAGTTGATCAGGGGTCTGAATAAGTCCCATTCGATATTTTCTCATATCTAGCAATACCTTCTTAATATCTACAGAAAATGGGTCTTTTTTTTCCATCTGTAAAGAAAGTTACATCAAAAGTGTCATTGCTATTGATAGAGATAACATAAAAAATAATTACAAAATCAAGTCATAATTTTTTATCTAAAAATCAATTTCTTCATATTACATTTCTATTAGTTATATACAAAATTAACTTCTCAAATTATTTCTAAATTGTTTTTACAGGAAATAGCAAATAAGCTAAGGAAAGCTTATTATGAACAAACCAATGATCATGTATTAACCAAACAGAACAGTACCCTAACATCAAGTTTTAAAATCGAGTTTAGATCTGCTTGATTTTATTCAGGCATGTATTTGTACTTTGAAATAGGACTGTAAGAATCAGAACCATAAATCAGTATTTCCTGCTGCTCCTGAACGGAACGGCAATTTGGAATGACTGAGCATGGCAGAAATCCCCTTATTTAAAGCAGAATCTGTAAGCCAAGCAATGAACACACATCCCCACACTGCAGCCACAAGGCATTTTTAACCACGTTATCTACACATGCAGTGTTCACTTTAATTTGTCTAATGCTAAAGTACACTTGCATCAAAATATACACCCACACTTTTCAAAATGCAGAAGAAAAAGAACTGAAGAAAAAATTAAAAATAAGTTGAGAGGACCTAACTAAACAAGATGACAACTGTCTTACAATTTAAATGAAATGTTTCAACTAACCCTGCACTGTACTTCTATTACCAAGCACAGCCAAAGAGAAAAAGCCCATGTCTGAACTTCAAAATCCAACAAGATTTTAAATTTTAACACTACAGTTCACCCAAGTCACCACCAACTACAGATGATGCAGTTCCCCGAGTAAGCAAAAAATCTGCTCGTTCATGTGGTACTGCAACTGGCTACCAAGTCCCACCTCCCACAGAGCTGCACATCTAGGGAAATTGTGCATCTCATCCTCCATTATACACTGCAGGAGATCCAGGGACATGTCTGAGTTCTCATCCTAGTTCACATACTAATCTTCTGCCACCTTAGAAAAAGAGGCCTGTCAGACCTGCAAGATACTCCATTTTTAGAGAAAACTACTTACGTATTCAGTTGTCTTAATATATATACCCAAGCCTAACTTTAAGCTTATACTAAAAATCTCAACACTTTCTAAGCACATCTCATATAAAAGGAAAAGAATGCTTACTATTTACTTTCCAGAAACCTTTGAAAATGTGTAATGCACTTCAAGACGAATTTGTAAACGTATTTCAAGAGCTGTGTTTTTAAACCATCAAAGTATGTGAAGGGGGGGGGGTGTGTGTGAAGAAAAAAAAAAAAAAAGAAAAAAAGAAAGAGTATAACATCTTAATTTATTAAAAGTTTTCACTGGCATGTCATTAACTTAAATGCTTTTAAAGCCTTCTGACCCAAAAGCCCATATTGGGAAGGGACACAGGGTGTGAGGAGAAGGAGGAGAAGGAAAGGGGTGACGGAGAAAATGACCACTTACCAGAACAAGACAAGTGTCTACTAATGAAAACGTGCCAGAACGTCCTATCCCCGCACTGCAGTGAACTACTGCAGGTCCGTGTTCAGGACTTAGTGAACCGGACTCTCTGACTTTAAACAGGAAGTTCAGGAATGAAGCTGGGGATTCAGGAACTCCAAAGTCTGGCCATGTAGTATAATGAAAATGAGAGATCATCCTGGACTCACCACTCTAGAAGTAAAAACAAATAAACAATACAACTATCAAGTTTTCTACTTTTGTTTAGTTAGCACACATTTCCCCAATCTAAATCAACAGCTTTTTTTCTATTTTAAATTTCCCATTTAGACAAACAAACCAATAACTTGCTTCATGTTGAATGACAACCAGCAGTGCAACCTGAAGTAGTTTTTCATCCAAGTTGGTAGTTTTCCCCTTTGCAATTATTACCATACAACTTTTTTTTAAATTCTTCTCAAACTTCCACTGTTATATTTTGTTTGCTTTACTACCTCCTCACAACTATTACTCTTTTTCTACCATTAATGCAGCTTAAAGGCTGACAGCAATTACTAGACTGCTAGTATTAATACAACTGAAAAAAAATTAACCTCAGCCTTTTAAACACTCTCCACTTGCTCAGAGCAAGTTTAATACCATGTGGTAATATCATCTCCTTTATACCAGCCACACTACTGAGAGGAACAGGAAGCTTTACAGAAAAGGCCATACAGCAGAATGTCTAGCAAAACTTCTGCTGGACATGCTCATTCTTTGTAACTAAGAAAGAATGATTCCAAAACAATGTAGTTGTTTTAGAACCATGCAGCGCCTTTCCTAATGCAACCAACCAACTGCAAGTATTGAAACGACAGCAGGAGAGTATGCATATATCTAAAAAGCTTTGATGAAAATTTGGATCATATTTTATGGACTCACTTCAGACCTGCTGTTACATGCTACTCCTTGCCACAGTGATTTTAAGACAACTTAATTGCTGACTTAGCTTGGGAATTTTAGAAAGGTTCAGTTATTTTTATCCTTCCTCCATTTCATCTCATTTTCCACAGAGTGAAATCTACATAACCCTCCAAGTCAGAACACAAGAAGATTTAAAATACCGATGTATTCCACAGAAGCTATTTTTCTTTTTCAGCAAAACATAGCTATGAAATTCAAATAAATTATATTGTTCTTCATCTGCTCAGTCTGTTTCAACTTCTTATGAGAGACAACTTAACAAAACTCCTCTGTGAAACTAAAATAATCCAATTCATGGTTACCACAGGAACAAAAATACTCTCCCATTTTGCCTTCAACGCCTGATACTACAAGACTGCCAATACTTTCACAGAAAACTGTGGATTTTACATGACTCAAGTCACTCTCAAATGCATTGTTATCTCCCAGGAATATTTTATCTTTTGGCTAAGAGCTCAACAAGGACAACAGAGGGTGATCCAACATACTGGGAAAATGAGTACACAGTAAGATTTCAAAGGAGGGGCGGGAGGGGAGGCCTAAATTGTATAAAGAACAGGAATTTGCCTTTCTTATTTGTCTGAAGCAAAGCATTAAAAAACACTTTGTACTTTCAACTGAGATCTTACTGGTCTACCGTACCTAGTTTTTCAACTAGTGAGTTAACTCACTAATCAACTAAAATGACCTGTTTGTTTAAAAATCATGAAGGAGATATGTTTTTAGTAAGAAATACAGAAATTATAGAATTTTAAAGAAGATAACACTCAAACAATTTCCTCTATTTCTAAGAAAAATAACTTACCAATTTACAAAGAAAATTAAGAGGAAAACTGAAGACATGAGCTAAAGACACATACTAGGTAAAGCAAAGATTAATGTTGTTTCTTGTGAATCTAGATGATCCTTTGAAGTGGTAACTGATAACTGTCCCCTCAAGATTCTTAAACAGCTTTCCAGATGAAAGTCTCACTTATACCTTAAGGCAGCAAAAATGGCCTTATCTATAGGAAAAAAAAAAAGTGATCTGTGTCTTTTTTATTGGTTTTTGGTTGTTTTTTCTTTTTTCCAAAGCCCACACTGTTACCAAGCACTAGCATCCTCCTCCTAAAAAAACATGGTAGTGCTTCAAGCACATGGCCAAGTGTCACCTTGTTTATACACTAATCTGAAAACAGGTATTTCTAAAGGAGAGATTAAAAGTGCTGCTGTACATCTCATCCAGCTCTAAGTCATGATTTACTTTTCTCTTCCTCCCCATACTGTACAAAGGCTTTATCCATCCCACAATTTTCCACCACTTCAGCTCATTTTAAAAATACCTAGTCTCTTCGTCTTTCTCCACAGAGTCCCGTTTCAGTGCACCGGAACTGGCTGGTCTTCTTTGAACTTGCAGCTTCTAATCATAGAGCCAAATCCCATTTGAGTATTTCAAGCCTCCCACATTTTCTCTCTTAAACAGAATGGCTCTTTCAAGTGGCGCTTGGCAGTCAAGCTGTACAGCTGAAATACTGTCTTTGTGTGAGTATCTGTACCACCCTTTCTAAAATAACTCCCCTGTCACTGAGCCATTCACCACAGCTATCATGTGAAGTGATGCAGGACCATAGTGAGAAAAGGTTTGGCTTTCTAAAGATTCACAAATGTTGATAGAAAGAAATTCAATTCTAAAGAACAACTCATTTTATTTGAAGTATTACCAGGAAACTTGATATTCTTCTAAAGAAAAAAAGCTGGACTTCAAGACAGGCAGCAATATAAAATTTTATGTATGTTATACACAGGGAACGTATTTCTGCATGATAACTAAAACCCAGCTTATTCTACGGTAACCACAACATACTCTTCCAGGATTTATTTCATAAGACTACCTACCAAAAAAAAAAATTCCAAAAATCCGTGAATAATCATGGGACAACACTTGACCAAGCAACTTTTAAAGAAAACGAGCCTAACCATTCCAGTGAAAGTTTCACAGACTACTGGGATAACCTTTTACTAAATAGGCAACATAGCTAAAACTGATAAACTCAGATGACCACCACGCTGCACAGTTCTCCACTGACTGCTGGTAACACCAACAGCACAATCGAAAGATGATCAAACCACAACTCATGCTCCAGGTTACAAGCAGACACGACATGAGGACTTGAGCAGAAAAATATGAAGCCCTTAGATTAACTTTAATCAAAACAAGCCTTGTCATAAATTTTTTACAGTAACTATCCAATCACTCAAAACAAAAATGTACAAAAATCTTAGAACAACTTTAGTTTGCTCAGTCACCTGAGAGTATGAACATAGATACCACCTAAATGCTCAACGGAACTTGACACCTTCAGTGTGAAGTTAAACAGGTGAAGACTGAAAAATGTTGGTCTGTCAAATTTCACACATTCCTTAGAAAAGCCTTCATTTCATAGTTCAATGGCGACCGGAATGGTCTAACATATGAAGCCATAAAATACACCCAACCCCATAGTGGTCCTGCATTTAATGACCATGCCTTAAGCACATTAACAAGTAATTTGATCATATAAAATTGAGAAGGCATGCTGTAAGAGCAATATTCTAAGCACTGAAATTCAAAAATCTTCAATCAACTTTAACTCCCTCTCTTTGTTCATTCTAATGCTTGGCAAAATGGTCTTCAAAATGTACATCAAAATGGCAATGAGGATAATGGGGCCAAATAATCCTCACAAACATTCTGGGATTTTTCTAATAACTAGTGCATATCCTATAAGTCAACATGGTAATAGCTATGCCCACTGAATCCGAAAAACACTTTAACATTCAAGTGACTCTGGGTTCTCCTTTACTGTGAGGCACCAATACCTTTCTGTTGCAGCACAAACTAGTAGGCTGCAACAAGGTTTTTATACCGTTGGTCAGATTCTATTGTCCTTGCTGTTCCTCCTTCCTCCAGAGGCCAGGCCAGACCACACTGCTCCTCCTCCACCCAACCCCTCTCCCACACTCCTCAGGGCTGTTTAACCACTTAGCAGGAAGCAGCTACAGCTGCACATCATCCATGTCAACCAACCCACTGCCTTCGAGGCAAGGCCACAGCTGCATGTTATCAATGCTAATCAACCCACTGCCTTCATTCCTCTACACCTTTCCCAACACCTCGGTCTTCTTTCCGTGGTCATGAAGACCAAAATGTCAGACTGTGTCAGGGATTAAAAGTGATATGATGACATCCCACAAAGCAAGTGTATGCCATGTTTCAGTAAATCCCTTCAAAACACTATAGGAATTACATACACATCCATATACAAAGATACCACTTGATCCCAGAACACTGCCTGCCATTAGACTGCTTGCCTCTACAAACGAAAGATCTTCTTGGCACATTTAAAATTTTGGACATTGTAAACTAACAGCAAAGTAAATGTTACCTTCTTGACCTACAATGACTCTTCCCGGTTCATCCACAGGATCAGATAGCGAGGGCCACTAAGCAGTCTTGTGTCACCTTAATCTGATAGCAATGGCCACCCAGAGGCTTAGCACTACGTTGAGAATCCATTTTGCTAAAGGGTTTTTCCAAATATTTGCTGTTTGCAGAGGACTCAAGATTCCACTTGAGGTTTATTAATGGTCCTTACTCTAAAGTATCATAACACCAGCGGCACATCAAATCTAGTTCACTTCTTGTAGTACTTTCTCCTCCAGCAAATATTTTCTTCACAGACCTCTCCTTCAGCTGCTTTGTTCTCATTTCTAGGAACCTAGTCTGAGATACATTCATCAAGGTTCCTCCAGCAGTTTCAATTCCTTTCCACTGCTCCGTGTCCTTGCCCAGTCAGTCAATCCCTGGTTTCCCTCAAGCACCAGTGCTCATTTGCCCTCCCATAGCTTCCCTGAATTCCCTGTACCAACCTAGCAGGGTGTTGCTTATAAGCATTCATTACATGTCACCTTGTGTCTTTCCCCAGACTATGCAGGTTACCACATCAGAAATTAGATAAAGAAAGCTTTGGTTTTCAGTAAAAAAGTACTTAAAACTTGTGACACAAAAAGCTGAATGCAGCAATAAGGGATAATATAAAAATACATATTCAACCCAAGGTGAAGTCTTCCAGAAGTTAGTTATCAATATCTAACAATTCTCCCATAATACTGTCACAAAACTTAGCAACCCCATCCAATAGGTTATTTAACAGACTTAAAATAAGGAAATTCCACAATAATCACCAGCAAGATAAGCACATGAGAAATATTTTCAGAACTTTTGCAAAGATACCAATAAACACCATCTCCTCTCCAAAGCTTTACTGAACTACACCAGCCACAACAGCAAAACCAAATGACTGCCTAGAACAGATACAAATAAATCCAACCACCAAATGCCTTTATCTAATCCTCAAAAATGAACACTGCTCCCCTCCACCAAATCCCACCTGTACTTCTAACGGCTTTTTAACAAAAGAAAAAAAAACTTCTAGCAACAAAAACAACCAATTATTCAGAGGTTGTTTCATTGGTAACAACGTTAAACAAGCACTTTACTCTTCATACATACCTATTTTGCTTATGTTGAGATTTGTTGCAGTTAACACAAATCTACTTGAGTTCAGAATGGTTCTATTATAAAGACAATTCTAGTTCTCTTTTTTAAAGGAAACTACTTCCTAAGTATTCTTAGAATTTAGAGTGTATTTTGCTCATCAGTCATCTTATACTCCAGGCGGCAAGTGGCTAAATGTCTTACTACTCTGCCTCCACCGAAGTCCCCTCCAGAATAACTTGTATAAAACTGGTTAAGCTCACATTTCAAGTTAACTGTGAATACTCAGTTCCTACAAATTTTATGGTATAATTATCAATTTCATAAAGAAGGCTGCACTCAACATTCACAGTGTTATTCTAGAAACTATGTAGCTTTTCTGCTTGACTAACCAAGTATGTTCTACTTCTTGTAGCAATTTTATAGATTTTAAAAAAATATCTTTGGAGTTAGCATTCATGGAGCCTTATAGAAACGCTAGGGCATGAAAATAAAAATTCAGTACAGCAAGTTTGCTAAGTATTTGTCAAACTGATTTACACGGCATACAAGAAACTGTACAGCACTGATGGGCCCGCATTACCAGTCCAAAGCACACCGAGAAATTTAAGTGGTCAATAGCTTCAACTCAAAAGTCTACTACAGTATACGTTGTGCTGTTCCTCAAGGGATTTCTGCATTTTCCAGCGAATGTTATGTCCAAACACACATCATGAAAACTACATCCTTTGAAATAGGAAGTTTAAAATTAGGGGCTAATGTCAGCCAGACAATTCCATGAAGCCGCCTCTTAGGTAGTTAGGAAAGCTTGCCTCAGCTTTCCAAAAAGGAGAGCTACTCCTTCTCAGGCACTAGCTTGCAAGCACTACTTCTCTCTTGCCTCTGCTGTCAATAAACAAATGACTAAACAGAAATTCTTCAGGTCAGTAGGACAGAATTTCATAAAGCTCTTCTTACATTGAATAGACCAAGGAACAAGCCAAGTTTATCATGTTGATCTCATGAGGGATGTTTCAAATTAACAAACATTATCTCAACATACTATTAACAGCTGGCATAAATTCAAATATTTTTGACCAAATATATCAATGTTTAGTTGTATAAAACAACATGCAAAGAAACACCTTCGAGCCTTCCTTTCCCAAATCCACTGACAAGACAACCTTGAATAAAACTTGCCATACTAGCACTTTCAATTAATATAAGGCAAGGTTTATAGGGAGAGAGAATATCTTACAAGACATAGCTGGAACAAACAGACAAGCTCTTCAATCCTGTCTTCAGCTCTGAAACAGAAGCAGCAAATTCCAACCCAAGCTCAGGCCAGGAACAATTTTTTTGAGCTTAACTCGATTAAATTGTCAAAGTGCTTAATTTTTAAGAGAAAAGGATGGTTGGTCCTGTGGAGCAAAAGGGGAGGTAAGCAAGAGGAGATAAAGTTACCTATCTACAGGTGGTAATCACCCCTCCCCCAAAAAACTTACACAGCTAGACTGAATTACATGGAAAACTAAAATTCCATTAAAAACCAGTAATTACTGACTGATTTCTGATATTCAAAAGAAATCAGAATTTTCAGCTCCTAGTTTCATCCTTTTAGGGTATTTCTTACAGCTCCTCTTAGAATCACCACTACCAGCAATTACAATTCAATATGTTAAGGTATTGCCATATGGAAAATATAACTATAAAAATGCTGAAGCTGTCATCTCTTTCAAAGTAGACATTAATTCAGGTCTAACTCACTTGCTTATATGCCACACATACATATTCAACATCATCAGAAGCGCATTACAATTTTCAGTGTAAAAGCTCAATCAAACCAGTAGTGACAATATGCTAAACAGTTTTCATTATATACTTAAGCCCAGGAACATGAGCTATACAGACTGAGAAAAGCTTACGTTGATATTTTCTAATTGCAGTAGATGTACTGTGTAATAGGATTTGACGTCTTCAGATACTAGCCTCACACGGAAACCTGTTTCACTGAATGTCATAACTTCTTCTTCTTTTGTTGGCCAGTATTGAGCACACTTCACCTAATTCATTTTTTTTTAAAAAAAGAAGGGGGGGGGCAGGCGGGAAGAGAGAGAAAAAAGAAAAATCTGGTTAAGTATCCTAGTATTTTTGGGTTTGCATGAACAGATTCTGAGACCCCATTATTCAATACAGTAGATTCGACTCAAGTACCTGCTGCTGGTCTGAGGAATTAAAAGTCCACAGTGTTTACAGCCAAGTTACAGCTGTTTCACAACGGCTATTATGCATTCCAGCTTTATCTGTTTATACTTTCTTTCATCCCAGGTTAGTGTGTTTTGAGACACATTCTTAACCCCTCTTCCCCACTCTTGCTCTCTACAGTGAAAAGATCTTTACTCAGCTGTTTCAACAACACTTCCCCCTCCGTTTCTGACATGCACACCTGCACAATTACATAACTGACGTAACATCCAGTTTTCCCAAGGCTTGTTGAATACTAGCAGATTCTAGCAAAACAAAAGAACAAACTAACAAAGCAATGCAAAACTGTCCCCTGTCCTTTATTCCTCTTGCCCTGCACTCCAACTTTCTGTAGGAAAATTTCTGCATAAGAAAGTAAGTGACTTTTTAATGGACTAGTCAACTCCTTTTTTTCACTCACAAATCTACTCTGAGGAAAAGCCATAAACCTCAAATGACATGCATTTATAACTAAATCCAGTTGTTTTAGGCACATTAGCAGAAAAACTACAGAACAGAAGATTCCTGTATTCTTGCATGCACATATACCACCAGCTTTAAAGAATCAAAAATAACTACATCAGTTTGACAGTTGCTGGGAAGCAGCTTGTCTTCACTGTTACAAACAGCTAAGATCACTATATAACAAATATATTACTCTCATAGATTTAGCAGAAATAATCTAAAGATACTTTAAACCAAACTTGTCCTCCCATCTTCCATTTCGTTCTAGAGCATCTTACACTGCTTCTATTACACCTTATTTCTGTCTGTACATGCTCCTTTCTCAGGATGTTACTGTCACCTTTCTGGATGTATATTTATCAGATGCTGTTTTCACCAAACTGAATTTTGTCTTAGCTCCATCACTTCAATATTATATTAAACACATGTTACACTGTATACCAGTGAGGAAGTCTGTTAGTTCTGTTAATGTTAACAATCAAACATTGTTCAACTGTATTACTATTATGTGGCTTACTTTACAACTTCAGGCCTAATATTACTTACCGATTCTTTTTCAACAATTCTGTTCAGCATGACAACTGCTTTGGTTTGTTGTTGCCATACCATTAGCCAAAAATGACAACATGTATTAGGCAGTGGACCCTGTGTAATGAAGAAGAAAAACGGGTGTTAAAATATATAGGCAAAGCAGTCTGAACACAGTTAATTGGTCACTGTCCTCTGAAAAAGTTTACACAAATTATTAATAGAATAACAGAAATGACAGGTTAGAAAGTAACCAACTCCACAGATCATTCCTGCACCTGAAAGTTGTTGTTGTTGGGGGGTGGGGGGGTGGTGGTGTTTGAAAAAACAAATAAACAAAAAAACAACCCACAAACAACAGAACAGTAATAGCTCAGGGAAGGGATGTTTCAGTTTGGGCATCAACACTATTGTGCTGTGAGAAGAAAAGCTACTGCTCAGAAGGTGCAAGATGAAATAAGGGGTAGAAATTGTTGCAATCCATTTCCAAAACAACTGAAGAAAAGAGCAAGAAATACCTGAAAAACTTCATATGCAGTAAATTTTTCAAATATTCCCTTTAGCTTTTTATTAAAATATGAAATAATGTGCCCAAAACTAAAATAAACAGGCAGTTAATATGTGATACATGTAATTCACAGGGAGAAGGAACCATCCAAATATAAATTACAACTTTATAAATCTCCCCTCCCCGACATTCTCAATTCCTATAATAACCTAGTAATTGGTAATACTTACCTGTGTTAAAATATAGTACCTCTGGGCTTCTTCTATGACCACAAGGCTGGCATTGATATAGTCATTCTCAGTGTTCTGCAATTTTACACGACTATGATCATCTAAAATTTAAAGAAAATTAAGAATTAATGATGCATCCATCCATCTTCTAACAGGCAAGTTTAGGTCTGACAAGCAATTAGAAATAAATTCTGCAATACTAAACAAATAGTAACCTATAAACATACATTAAACTAATTTCTCAAGTAACTTTGGGAACTGCCTGTCTCATTCTCCCCTCAGCAGTCCATCAGAGTAATTCCAGCTATTAATAGAATTTACTGAGAAAACTGGAATACCCAGTTTTCTTTAAAAAACAACCAAACAAAACAACCCTCCCACACATGCCAAAAGATGCTCACAGCCATCCCTCAACAGTTGCATTTCCTTAACAGAACAGCACCACAACCCACACCAGGCAGCACGCTGTCCTATCACACCAGATCACTCTGCTGCATGGTTTCCTTTAAGTTCAGAATTCCAAGATTTTTGGTGAACTGAGATTTCACAGGTTGAGGTAGAATCATGAAGTTAAACTCACACAACAACAACAAAAAAACAATAAAAAAAGCCACACAAAAACCCCTACTTGTAATAACTCAAACCAAGCTTTAATCAATTTAATTTCCCTGTAATTTATTATTTAATACTATACAAGTTAAAAATACTAAAGAAGGGGCATATGTACCTATTTAACAAATCTTCCAATTAAAGGAAGCCGAATCTAATTACAAATTTTCAGTCTCTCACGGTTACACAGGCAAGACAGAAGATTCCCCTATTTATGGCAGAGGCAAGCAAAGGACTCCTGTTGAAATTCTAACATTAGCATGAGAAAGATTACCAGACTGTCCTACTAGAACACTGCATAATAAAAGCTCACCGTGGCTATTCCTAGAAACTTAGTATCTGATTTATCACCCTCTAGGAGACATTTAAGTAATCAGACTTGTTCGCATTAATTAGAACTGCATTAAACAAACAGCATTTTTAGTTTAAAATTTGTACCCAACTGCATGCCAAGAAATGAGATTCAACTGACTGCAAACCCCCCCGAAGCTCAGCTGCCT
This sequence comes from Falco biarmicus, assembly GCF_023638135.1. NCBI lineage: Eukaryota > Metazoa > Chordata > Aves > Falconiformes > Falconidae > Falco > Falco biarmicus. The sequence continues at coordinate 62,759,057 of NC_079290.1, forward strand.
AGATGGGTTGTTTATGAGAACAGTAAATAAATAGCAATGAATTTAAGAGACTTCCAACACATTTCAAGAAGAGATGGAAGAGATTCCATAAAGAAACTGACAGAGCCGAGAGTGAATTACAGTGCAGTGCCTGTTTTTAACCTACATTCACCTGGTCAAACCCACAAAACTAATTTGGGATGCAGACTTATAGCACAGCTCCTGTTAGAGTATTACTCTGCTTTTGCCTCTCCCATCCCTGCACCAAAAGGCTAACTTCCTTTGGACAAACAAAATTTTGGGAAATGCACAAAATCCATGGGTTTTGACATGAGCAACTACCAAGTACCCCACTCAGTCCAGCTGTCCTAGTTGAACTGAGATTAAGTCTCTTTATCACAGCCAGTCTATACAGCACAAGGCTTATCTAAGAGATCCATGAATATGGCCCCAGATAGGCAAAAAGCTGACAGGAATGAAAAAATAGTTACTAAATTGTTCTATAGACCCTTGTTCTATAGACTGCTCATATGATTTTATAAATACTTTCTATGTGTTTGGAAACCTGGATAAAGTACATTTACTAGGTTTTATCTGCTTTTATACTTTCCCTCATCTATCTGCTATTCACAACTGTCAAAGGGGATCTTACTGGATTCAAGGAAAGAAGTCAACAGAAAGTTTGGGGGGTTTTGGGTTGGTTTGGTGGGGTTTTTTTTCTGAAGGGCTGAGATTTGGGGTTGTTATCCTACCTCCTTTAGCTGCTAGCTTTTATATGCAGTCACATACAAATGTGCAGAGTACAGAAATATGCTGGAAACCTATTTTTAATATCGAAGTATGAGAAAGTTACTGGGTTTGTCTGTTTTCATTAGCATTCCAGCTGTAAGGCAACACCATCCTGACTTTCAGGAGCCTTAAAACAATTTATGATACATCTGCATGAAGAAAAAAGTATTATCAAAGCCAAGACACAGTAAAATGAAGACACTTGCATTTTAAAGTAAAATGTATCTCCTTGTACTATTTTGTCCAGACAGGAAAGCGTTACTTTTTCCTTTCATGTATCACTTTATCTGAAATGTTTCTACTGGAGAGAAACCAAGGCCTTTGTAAATATTACATGTCATTTGCCAACAGGAAAACCTTAAGATCTTGTTATAGTAAATCACACATACCGGTACTAGTGTTCTCGGAAAGATGACATAAGCAAGCACTGTTAACAGTTTAATCACCCAGCAGCAGCTGCTGTATTGCTGCCAAGAGGAGATAACTGCAGAGGCTCTAATGAGGCTTCCTACTGTAATCCTTACACACGTTTTCCGCCTTACTTTTTCCTTCTTATAAATTCTGCTTTGTACACAGGACAAATTAAATTCTGAAAGTGTTTGGTTTTTTTTTTTTTAAAAGCCCCTTTTAACAACTAGTTCTATGCACAGAGAGCTTCCCTTCTCCTCCCCAACTAAAACAAGAGTCGATCCTACATATACACAGAGGCATACATGCCACAGGACAAAGAAAGCCACTAGAATATATTGATTTCCCATCTTTCAAGGGAAAACGTTCCTAAAGGACACAATGACCTAGAAACCTCATTCAAGTTTTAGCTTGCTCTTCTGAATTAAAATGAAGCAAGCCAACTTTTGACAGTGAGTTAGCTGTAACGTGTTTCCTGTATGTAAATCACTTCCAGTTACAAAGTACTTCAGATTTATATGAATGATTAACCTATCTTAAATCTTTATCTTAAATGTTGCCATGCCCAGAACAGCTAAAATCTAGTACTCGTTCTCTGAGGCGCCAATTCCCCTATTTCAACAAACCATGCAGCCTGAAAAGGAAGTGGAAATCTTAAAAATGCTTCTCATTCTGGCTTCCTGCACTAAGAAAACTACTGTCAGAACGACCCTGTCTGAGGTAAGTGAACTCTTACTACCCACTTAAATGAAAACCTGTCCCACAGGTATCACTGACAACATTCCCTGTGTCTCAAATAAGGCCAAGACTTCACATTACACATCAATTTGCCCACTCCCTGCTAAAAAGAAAGTTACCTATCCAGTTAAAACCAAGATACAAAACGTCTGGCACTTTACATTATACAGTTCTTGCAGTTAGTTAATGAAAGGTGACTTGAAAATAACTGTGCTTCTAGAAGTGAAACCACTGTATAATTGAAAAATTGTCTTTCATTCAATAAATGTCTCTGGCTCCACAAATATAGAACTATTAACAACAAAGGAGAGTGAAATGCTACCTAGTGGATTAAAGAAAGTAATAAATAAAACATGTAGCCATAAGCCATCCCAATGACCCAGTATGACCCTTTCCCACTTACCAGCAAATCCCCTTCATTTCACTAATCCAAATCTAGCCTATCTGAGCTGCTAAATTATTCACATACTCTGTCACCATACTTACAAATCTCAAATTTCAGAGGTAGCCTATGGCACAAGAAAGCAAAGTGACTTTTCCCCACCCTGTCACCAGTTGTAAGCAATGAATGCCATTGTATCAGTCATGGCCTAGCTCCTAACTGAAATGTATTCATACTGAAATACACACTTAACTACTGCACAGATTCCTTACACTTTGAAGGACTGAAAAAAACCTTAAGATACATTTTAGATCAGTGGGTGCTATAAAACTCCCCTCCTCCCCAACACCAAAGAAAGAAGTATCTCCAAAAACAGCACACTGAGTTTATTTATACCATGTTTCTGGTAACAAGATGTTTTATAGAAACATTAGATAACGTCATCATTAAGTATCAACATCAGCTTCTAACACGGACAACGAGAAGTGCAGTAGGTTTATTTTGGACAGAACATCTCCTTGTTCTCAGCACACACACTTGAAACACAGGACAGAAAGGGAACATTTTTGCAGTGACAATTAATCAACAATATTTGCAAAGCCATCCACATCTGCTCCAGCTCTGTTCCCTGTAAAGAACAATACTCTTCATGTTCCTTTCTCCCTAACATACACTCTAGGTCAACTGTAAGCCTATGGTTGAAAGGTCCAACACAAAGTCTACTAAAGGTCACAGGAAGACAAGAGAAATCACTACCTCTTAAGATCATCCAACAGCAACACCAGCTTCTATCAGGTGAAAATGTTCAGGTGGCCTAAGATACTGGGCTACACACCACATGACAAAGGCAGGCTAAAGATAAAACTGCAAACCCCCCCATCTACCCTCCAAAAGCAAAAGGAAAAAGAAAAATCCTGCCAATTTTGCTGAGGGGATTTCCTTCTAGCCTCTAAATCTGGGAACACAGTAAGCAGATCTCTAAAGGTGTTTACAGTCAATCTGAGACACTAGACTCCCCTGATAGCAACTAAGGATAAGATTTAGAAGGTAAGTAATAACAGAAATCTTAAGAGTGTCATTGAAGTTATCAATAAGGAATAATAACCTCACGAGTTATTTTCCTCTCAACAATGTTTTCTGAGAAATGGTTCCATCTGTCAGGAAATGACTGGTTGTCAAACCAAACCTATTTCAGATTAACTTCCTGTTTCAATAGCACTACATAGCCAAAATAGTCCTCTCCATATTCTAGACTAATACCAAACTGCAGGACTGCTATTTTTTTTGGCTAGGCAGTAACTCTTGAGGGCTTTTACCCAACCAAACTTATACATACCACAGCTCTTTAGCCAACAGAACTGGACACTAACAAAAATATTTATGAAACTGGAGACAATGTGAAACTCAACTGTAATGGGCAAAGATAATTAGTCTTTTCCAGCTAACAGAAATCAACTTCTAGCTAAAAATCCACATATTGGACACAAGTGGTTTCAGCATACCTATCTTGTGTATTACGGCTGAAATGGGGCAAACCAACCCAAAGCATTTTTTCCGGCACTTGTAATTGACATATTTCTGTAAGACAGAATAATCTTTGCATTTCCTCTTGCAGACATACCACCTCCGATTTTAGACTGGCTTGGCCACTATCTAGATTAACAAACCATTTTCTCACTGCTACGCAGAACTACAGCATTTTCATTAAATTGTATCTTACAGTATGTTTAAGTAGCAGTTAAAGAGCAGTAAAATTGGTGAAGGACCGAGTTGTTAAGATTGCATGAGACTGAGTTCTACTGCATTTCTGCAATGCCAGCTCCTTGCACACATGCACCATGATTACATTTCTTCACCCCAGTGACCAAACTGCGTAACTTTTACTGCAGCTGCTTTGAAATTTAGGTACTGTTATTTTGCAATGTTATTTATCATACAGTCCCTTCCAGGTCTCTTTGTCCTCCCAACTCTCACCAACAATTATGAGTCATATTTGAAAACACAAAGATGTAAAATTCAATGGGAATTAGTTCAGACAGTCCTGCAGGCCATCTTGGTGGCCCAATTCAAACCTTCTTTCTTTCATAAATACTAAATCCATAATTCATAAATACTAAAAACGGAGACATGCCTCAAAGTTCACCATCTTAGCCCAGCCATCATGTTGTAAGTCATGTCAACTAGCACATAATGACCTTAGCCCTTCCTATGCCAAACAACTGCTTCCAAGACTAGGTTTTATCTGCCTCTGCTCTTGCACAGGGTCCAGGGATTTATACAATCACATAACTAATTTCCTCCTGGCTAAACAAGCATTTCAGAAGCAGGCTTTGCCATGACCAAGGCAGAGGTGTTTGATGCTCTTCACTACTGGAAAAGTTGTGCCATGATTCAGGAAACTCTTGAGCTCCGGAAAGCTACAAGAGATGGATACAAGTCATACCTCTAAGACACTATTGCAGGCATTTTTAGATGCTACTTAAATAACACAATGGGGTTTTATTATTTTTTTTTAGAAACACTCCTTTCAAAAAGAAAGAAAACCCACAAATATGTTGAAGGTATGCTGCTGTTCTCTTTGTAGCAGTCACTGACTAAGAAACTGATGGAATTCCATGGATGGAATAAGCGGCAAACGCATAGTTATAGCTTCTGCCACAGGAGTTGTATAGGATATTGGACCAAGGAACAGAACTTGGGCCTTGTGGGCTCAAATCCAGTTTCCTGCCTTCTCTCCTTACAACCCCCATCCCAACTTTGGTATGAAACAGGAAGTAAATAAAACCCAATCTACTTTACCACTGCTAAGATGCTAATGCTGTGCTGTAACAGGACAGCAAACTTGGGACACCTACACACCTCTGCACATATCAACAAAGGCCCAGCAGAGGCCTATCTCCCTTTACTGAGCATACAGCGTTAGCCAGGAAGCCTTGACTAACTTGAGATACCTTCTTAAACAGACCACACTGGAGAATGCCATGCAGATGCAGCCAAGAGGCTGTGCATTGAACTCTTTTAAGTTCAGTTTCTTCAGAGTGCAGTATTGAGATTCAGTATCAAGCCAGACTGGATCCACTTGGAGTGGACACGCTGTGCACATTAGCGTTCTAGCAGCAGTCTGATGAGTAGCGCACAGTGCTGCATCTGATCAGCATGACTCAATCTGAGACCCTTTCTGTGTAATTTTGAGAAGTGCTATGCACATGCTGCTACCACAACCTTCAACTGGAAACAAGGAGTTCAGCACTTCTCCAAATTTTACAATAGGTATTCAGATTAAGCTGTCAAACAAAAAGCCCAAATACAATTGCAACCCTTCAGAAATTCTACATCCAGTAACAAGAAGGCTTTTACGAGCCTTTGGTGTTCTGGGAAACTCCATACTAAAGAACACACAAACATTTAACCATTTGCAACATCAGTATTTTGTAGAAAAATTAAGGCTGCACTCATTTCTTCTCCTAGTCCTTTTGAAAGTGACTTATGATAGCTTTCTCCAGCTCTAACTATATATTGGTAATCTTTTGCTCACACCTTTTTATAGCAATTTTGGATTACAGTTTCTACAGTAAATGCCATTGAAAACAAGTGCACAACACCGCAGTAGCAAAGAAGCTGGTAAAAAACAAGAAAGTTGTCTTCACCCAAGATGTAAGATCATTATGTCATAAAGACCATTTTATGGCAGTTAAGCTGTACAAAGCACTTCTTACTGTATCTACTCACATTGAGAACAACTTCATGCATACGTTCTTCCGAACAGACAAAAATAACAAAATCTCAAGTATTTCTTAAAGCAACAGTACAAATCAAGAGGCATTTACCCAGTCTTACAAATGTGCAGAATCACTTAGCCCAAAAGGAAACTTTCAGTCAAAGCTTATTAACTTAGCTTCTGTGCTCAGTAGATGTTGATTTTCTTAATGACAAAGCAATATTAAACAAATAATTTCCTTATAAGGAAAAATGTTTAATATTTTACTTTGCAGCTCACAAACACTTCCCTACATACCAATAACAATGATTTTCAATCATCTCTCATTCACCATCCAGCACAATGAGTTTAAACCACAGGCTCTTCTCCCTTCTGTTATATACGTTTGCATATGTGTTATGAAAAACATATTTATCATAGGATACCTGTCTACAGAAATAAACAAAATACAAAACCTACAATAACCATGATTTATTAGCTATGGTGTTTAAAAGTAAACTGGGTAAGTAAAAGGTCTACAAAGTTTACCACTGTATTTACATAAAAAGATACTTACATGGACTAACATCTCTGTATCTGTTTCGATTTCTGTTTTCTGGATATTTTGCAACTCTGTGAGGGTAGTCACTGGATTTATGCCGAATTTCCTTTAAAAGACAAAAAACGCAAGTCACTTATAGCCAGCAAGGTGATTAAGGTTAGTGTTATACACACCCTATTTTAAGACTTTCAAACTTATTAATTAATGCAGGTTATTAGTAATTAACATTTTTAAACTGACCTTCACTACAGCTAGTGGTATTTTCATGCAGACAATGTGTGTCTCATTCATGGCCAAGCTGTTGCCATTTAGATCTTCCCACACTTGGCTAACACCACCAAACTAACATAAATGCAGTTTGGTAAGGAACTTACGTAGCAGGATCAAAGGCAGGGAAAAACCCCAGATATTTATTATGTTTGCAGTTTACCTCAGACGTCACATTACCTCCCACAGTAATAAGAGACTCGGACAGACAGAACTAATAGCAGTCAGTACACTGCTAGCTCCTTTACACCAACCAGCAGCATAAATGCCCACAAAGGCACCTAGTTAATGATTTTATGGCTGCTGTTAACAGCCATAAGATTATTCTTGGTGGTTTGACAGTTCAACCCAGATAGCTGTAGTTAAACATGACCCAGTAGTATGAAGGAACAATTCTAAACTCAAAATATCAATGTGATATCACAGCCTGCTTCTTCACAGGCATCAATACAAACCTTCCATTCCAATAATCTGCACTTAGAAGATACTCTAACATACTCGTTTACACACTATTTTAAAGAGTATGCTATACTGTTCATGTACTCTGAATGTTCAGATTTTACTCTTTTGCCTCTGAGTGTATCTTTTCCAGAACTTCACTAATATATACAGATTTACTTTATGTAGACAACTGAAAACACAGCTAAAAAGCTATTGACAAGCAGCCTCCAACAAACTGAACTATTCCCTCTACATCTCTGCAATGACGCCACTCAGCAGGCATGTTGTACAATACAGAATTAACAATATTTTGCTTTGATTTCACCTTTTGCTACATGTGAACATTATGTCCCAAAGAGCATTTAAAGCTCTCTTTATAACCAAGCATTCTTTGGTCTTTTTCTATCTTTCCACTATCTTCTTTGTCTTCTCAAACTTCATAAATAGCCTATATATTCCCAGACAATTAACACAGCCAAAAAAGACTCTGGTGGCAATTTAATATACGTAAGGAAGCTCCATTTTGTAGTATCTGGTGTATGACATTACTTAAGTGCAGCGCGAACCTGTAAAGAAACTGAACCACAATGTGGAACAGCAACTGTCAAGCACCAATGCTCTACATATTTGTACAAAAATATCTTATCTTTTAAACAATCAGGGTTTTTGTTTTGATACAGCACACTGGAATTCGTCTTCTTCTCTAGTTTATGCGGCTTAAAAGCTTTGGGAGCAGCCATGTGCTCACTGAATAAATGTATCTGTGAGGCATTCACAACTGAGTTTCCATGAAATGTAAATTATGTATTACTCCATAACTGGATACGACAGACTTTTTTTTTTTTTAAAAAAAGCACTGGCATCCTCTGTGCACAGAAACAGACCTGTAATTTGGTCAAAAACAATAAAACAGCTAGAAACACTACTACAGTGATGGGAGGGGGGGGGGGGGGGCTTGCTAAAAGTATTAAACCTAAGGAAGCTTAATGACTAGTTCTAAAATCAGGTTTTCCCATGTATGATTCAGCCATCACAAACTGGAGAAACAAACCAGATGCTAGATCTAACATAAGGTATATTATACAAGAAAAACTTGCATTGGAAAAGGAAAAAGTAAAAAATCAGTATCATTTATTCAGTTATTAACTCAGATTGGATAAGAGCTCTGGCAGTCAATATAAATAATCCAAGCTTCACAGGATTCTACCACAAGTCTTGGCAAATTCATGGAACTGAAGAGTAAAAATAACAACTGGTCCCAGCAAGAAATAAAAAAACCCTAATACCCAACTTTTTTCTCCTTCAGAGAAACGTAATATTCTCAGGACAAACATGTTATGTTTCTTATACAACACTATAATAGAAAAATACCTTCGGAAACAAAAACTCAGTGTGAAAACACGTATCAGCAATTCAGAGTATTTTCTACAAGTGTGTACTATTTAAAACCATCACTTGCTACTTCTGTGCTTTAAAGCAGATTTGTATTCTCTGGTTTTAACAAAAACCAAACGTGTTAAGTACCCTGAAAAAATCCTGAGTCTGCAAAATCTACAAAATCAGGGAAACAAAAGATTCTAACACAAAGAACCTTATTAAAAATATTTTATGGCATAGCTGTAGTAAAATTAGGAAATTCACACACAAATTTTAACAGAGCTTAATTTTCTCTTCAGTTTACTTCTCCAAGAACATCTAAGCAACATCAAAATTACTTGGGAAAGCTAATTTGCTCAGTCTGGATATACCACATGTAAAGTGTGTGTACTTTTTTACCTCATAAAAATACCAGTTGCAGAAATCTTCCCTTAAACTGTGCTAAGATAACGAGGTAAAAGCATATTTCTGTTATTCCTTGTTAAATTCAAACGACAGCTCAGTTCCATAATACATGCGTAAAGACAGCGTATTCGAAATACATGTAGAGCGGGGGGAGGGGGGGAGTATTAACAGAAAAAGCACAACTTAAGTTAGTAAAGAGAACTTTAATTTGGGGTTCTTTTTCCTCATTTGTGAAAGGGCACTGTAAAATACATACCGGCTCAAATAACTGTTCTAGTACTGTAAGCTTAAACATAAAGTCAGCGTTATGGACCCGAACCAAAGACTACTGCTGCAAGCTAGCGAGCCCGCTGTTCCTAGAGCACGCGGGGCAGCAGGCGCTTCCCGGCGCGGCCACGCGCCGGGCAGGTGCGGGCGGCGGGAACGGCGCGCGCCGAGGCCGAGCGGGCGCCTGCGGAGCCGCTGCGCTGCGGCCTCAGCGCCAGAGCCGCGAACCCGGGGCGACGGCGAGCCTCGGCCGCACCGGTACCACCAGGTACCGCTTCCCGCTCCACCTGGAGACCGCGGGGGAAACACCCTCGCCGGGATCTGACCGGGCCGCCCCGCCAAGCCCTCAGCGCCTCAGCCGCCACCGCGCCCCGCCACCAGCGCCCGGCCGAAGCGCCCGAGCCCCGGGCCCGCGCAGACGCAATGCGCCGGCAGCCCCCCGCCGCCCGGCAGCGCGCCGCACAGCGCCTGCGCGCCACCCCCCCACCCCCGCTACCCGCCCGGGGCGGAGCAGCGGCCGCCCCCGGGAGCATGCGCAGCGCCCGCCCGCAGTTTCGCTGCGTGCACCTGAAGGCGAGCCGTGGCCCAGCGACTTCCGCTCCCCGCCGAGGCGGCGCGCGCCGGCAGCGGGCGCTGACAACGCGGTGCCCGCTCCCCGCCCTTCCCCCAGCCCCCCTGCCGGGGCGGCGCCGGGGAGACCCCCCTGGCTCACCAGATAACGCGCCTGCCAGTCGTTAGTGGCGTCTATCTCCTGGAACTCCTGCTCGATGGTAGCGGACATGGCGGCGGCCAGAGCGAGAGCCTGTCCGGGGGCCGGCACGCTCCCGGCCCCGCGCGCGCTGCCCACCGCACGGGAGCGCCGAGCGCGCTCCGCCCTGCCGCCGCTGCCGCGCGCGCACATACGCTCGCAACGGGTCCCGCGGGCGCCCGTGCCGGGCGCATGCGCGCGCCGCGGCCCCGCCCACTGAGCGTTGACCAGACCACGCCCGCGGGGAGGCGGGAAGCACCTGGGGTGACGTCACGGGGCGGGGGGGCCAGGCAGAGGGCGCGGGGGGCCGCACGCAGGTAGCCGAGGGTCCCTGCCGGGCCGAGGGTCCCTGCCGGGCCGGGGCCGGCTTCGGGCGCGGGGCCGCGAGCAGCCGCCTGCCGCCCCGGTGTCACTGCAAGGGTAGGGCCCGGGCGGGCCGCAGCCGGTGGATGGGCGCTCCGGCCCGGCCCGGCTCAGCGGGGACGGTCCGGGCCCCGCTGCCTGCACGTACGAGAACCGGTGCGTGTCGGACAGGCAAACCGCGGCCGGGCCTGCCGTCTCCATGGCGGAAACGCGGCGGGGCGGCGCGCAGCGGTCCCCTGCGATCGCTTCCAGAAGCAAGCCCCTAGGAGACCGCCTCGCGAACGGCGGGTGACACCGAAGGTCACGCAGGGTTTGGCGAGGGCAGCGTTGCTCAAGCTGCGGGGAACCCGCGGTGCAGCTCCGCGTGACCGAGGCGCGCTTGTCGCCCCGCAGCTGCCTTCGCACCAAGGCGCGGGCGGCCACGGCCCTGGCTGCGGACGGGACAGCGGCTTAGCGCCGCGCGGTCTCACTCTGCACCGCAAGGGGGAAGAGCTTAAAGCGCCGGGGTCCCCCCTCACCCCCCAGTGGCAGCGCTGCCGCTGCCCCAGCCGCCCCCTCTCCCAGGCTGCCCGTCCTGGACCTGCTCCGCCCCCCCCCCGCCGCCTCACGAACGGGGCGGTCTCACGGGAACGCCTTAATTGCCCACCGCCGCGCCCGGGCGGTCCCGGGCCCCCGCTGCCCCGCTGCGCTCTGCCGTCCCCTGGCGGTCAGCCTTGGCCGCGGCGCCTGCCGTCTGCGCTGCGGTGGCCGGGCCGCACCGGGCCCCCCCCGAGCGCCGCGCCCCGGGCTCGCACACGGTGCGGGGGCTGAGCGTGGCCGCCGCAGCCCGCGCGAAAACCGGCTGCGCGGTGCTGCACGGTGCCGCGGCGCCCTGCGCACTGTCACGCCGCAGTCCCTAGCAGCAGCCGAGGCGCGACGCCGGGCCTCGGGTGATTTTTGGGAACGGCTTCAGGCGTGAGGTGAGGAGGGAAGGTCGGCAGAGCGAGGCGCTTGCTCCGCCATTAACGTGCTGGTGGCGGTCAGTGCGCTGCTGCTGAGGTGCCGTGCCGGCCGCCGTTAGAGCAATGCAGCGCGAAGGGCACCTGGGCGGCCAGGGGTGGTGCCTGGCTTGAGCCTTGCCCACCTCACACCTAAAGGCCACCAGCTGCACGCTGGAGAAATGTGGCCTCAGTGCTCAGTGAGCAGAGTTCACACTCCCCGCCATCGTGCGGTTTTATAGCTACAAAAAGGCAACAAGGCTTGTTCAGCGTGGTGCAAGAAATGTTTATGTGGTAACACAGGTAAGGCAAATATTTTTGGAACAAACTTCTGGCTTGGACATCCAAATACCTGTCATCGGCTGTTGCGTTTCCTTCCTGTCTGCAGACTGCAGCGCAGTAGAGCGCTCCAAGAATGTGCTCCCGTAATGAAAGCTGGTATCTTGTACACCAGGGGACTGCATGATGCACGTCTGAAGCATGGCTGATGGGACAGCATGCATCGGTAACTTCACAGCATGTTTTTCCAGGTAGCTCAAGGAAATGTTGCGTAAGATTTTCTTGAACTGTGGGTTCAACCTTTGAAATCAATATAGGGACTAGCTTTCCTGGATTTTTCTGCTTGCACAGGCCAGTTCTACAGATGTTCTCTAGTTAATCAGTGTGCTACATGAGATTAGTTATGAAATAAGTAAGACATTTGTGAATTATGTTTATGACTAAGCGCAGAGCAGAATCTAAGTATCCATCCTCAAGATAGTAGGTCTGCTTGAATTCATGTTTCAATGAACAGAAAGTGTTCTTAACCTCAGAAAACTGATCTTGCACAATCTGGGTGTAGGAAAGTAAATAGATACATAGAAACTCTCTGCCAAATAACAAATTTAAATAAATTAAAACATACAACTTCACTGATTTTACTCTTCAATAGGCTTTTCTCTAGTTACAAACTGGCTGACTTACCTGTATTTGTAACATTTGTTATTACTGCCTTTTTTATCCCTCGCTGGAACTATTTGTAGGTCAGAGACATTGTGATGCCCATGAAGCCATCCAACGTGGATCGCATCTAAATGAGGCCCAGTCACTGTCCTGTTGGTCCAGAGAACAGAGAATGATGCTGCCCAGTGGCATGTCAGTTTCTCTTTATTCTGGTGCAAAGGCCAGGGAAGACCTGGAGGTTGCTAGTTGTGCAGTGTGACAAGATCTTGTGCTTGAATTCAGGGACAGCTCTATCAGCTAAGGAGCGCCCCATGTTTATCAACTGAGTGACCTATTGAGACATCAGTGTGTTTTAAGAAGCATGTAGGAGAAGTAGTAGTTTCGCTATATATACACAGGAATGTGTATTCTGCTCTTCTAATTAGCAGCTGTCATGCATATGAGAAGCTTGTTCTTGTCATTGCTTGTGATATTTGGGGATGTAGTTCATATTGGCAAAGCAATGGAATTGTGTTATCAGGAGAGGGAGTTTTATGGTAGCAGCTCTGTTTAGTATCTGTAACACAAATCAGTGCCTAGAGACAGCTCATGGAAAACTAAAATAAGTGTTCATTAATTGTGATTTACAGCTGGCTTAGAAGAGCAGTAACTGGTAAATCAGGGGGTTCTGGAGAAATTGCCATTGTTTACTTTTTAGTTATATTTTACTGCAAATACGCTGAAAATGTTGTACCAGTTCCCAGGGTTTTGGGAATTGAGCCCAGGATAGGCCCAGGGCTACAGTTATAATGGTCTATGAAGGAAAACTGTATATACAACATAAACCAAGTACACTCATTAGAAAACTTTATTTATTCTGTTGCCAATAGTATATTCCAGTTCCGTATTAGCTGTGTAGCCAAACCCAGATGAACTACTACATAAACTCTTAAACCCTTGAGATAGCATGAGACATCAGCAAAGCAGGATAATGGAGTTGCTGGAATGTGTGGTATATTGTCAGTCTTTTCCGTCTTAGTATAAACACAAGGAAGTAGTTATTGCAATGTTTTCTTATTAAAAAATGGAGTAGTGCATTCAGATCTGGGGCTCCCATCATAAGAAGGACATGGACCTGTTGGAGCGAGCCCAGAGGAGGGACACAAAGATGATCAGAGGTCTGGAGCACCTCTCCTGTGAAGGCAGGCTGAGGGAGTTGGGGTTGTTCAGCCTGGAGGAGAGAAGGCTCTGGGGAGACCTTATAGTGGCCTCCCAGTACCTGAAGGGGGCCTACAAGAAAGCTGGAGAGGGACTTCTTACAGGGGCACGTAGTGACAGGACAAGAGGTAACGGCTTTAAGCTGTAAGAAGACAGACTTAGATTAGACATTAGGAAGACATTCTTTGCTGTGAGGGTGGTGAGGCACTGGGCCAGGTTTCCCAGAGAAGCTGTGGATGCCCCATCCCTGGAAGTGTTCAAGGCCAGCCTGTATGGGGCTTTGAGAAACCTGGTGTAGTGGAAGGTGTCCCTGCCCATGGCAGGGGGCTTGGAACTAGATGATATGTAGGGTCCTTTCTAGCCTAAACCATTCTATGATTCTATGAAAATATCTGATAATTTGAGAAGCCCCATTTGCTGTGCTGACCCAACAGTCACCCCAGGGCAGTTGGTATCTACAGCAGTTCTGTTCTCAAAATTAGTTTTGGTGCCCTTGCTCATCTGAATGAAAAAGACCAATCAACTTAACTTTATATGTTTTTTGTCCAGCAACGTTGGCCAAACAATTAACTTTAGTACCAGTCTGGAATGGACTAACTGCTTGTTCTGCCATGTGTACATTTTTTGGGTCATTCACTGGAATTACTTAAGTATCATTTATTGGAAATGATCTGTTTTGTGCTGGTTTTCTGGGAACCATTTTGGATATTGGTAGATGAAGAACAAATTCTTCCCTGTGGTGGTTTTATTCACAAATACGCTCCACATCAATCTTAGCTGTTAAGAAAGAAAGCTGGAATGTGCTTAAGCTTGCCACGATGTGAAAGGTTCAGAACATATCATTCCTAATTTAAGTCTTGTAGCCCCAAGCCTAAAGGAGAAGAGGATCCTCCCTTTCCCCATGCACTGGATAGGACTGGAAACCCAGAAAGTCTGGCCACTCTTCTGGCACCTGATAGGGAGCAGGAGAAGCTGAATGAAAGGGTCCAATGGTCAGGTCTGTGCATTTACAGTGGAATCCTCCTATTTCAGACTTTTAGGGATTGCATTCCTTGTTCAAGTGAACATTAAAATTCCTGTTACTGAAAGTAGGTGCCAGTGCAAATACCTGTCCTCAGCTGTATTATTGATGTCCTCCCCCTGCCCAAAACTGTATTTTGGCGTACAAAAAAGGGAAAAAACCCCCACCAAATTTTAAACGATGCCTAGCAAAATACAAACCCTTGTAGCAGCAACTGTAGCAGAATCTCAAAGGGCCCTAACAGGTTTGCATTCAGCTAAGGGAGTCCGTCACATCAATCATAGGTCCACAACAGTGGGATTCTAGTGTCCAATGTCTGTTAAAAAATGGCTATGTAGTAAAAGTGATGGAACTACAGAAGCTGTAATTATGTTTTGAAGAGAAGGACGGCTGTGCCCAGACTAAATGATTGCCCAAACTGTAGTTTGGAGTTCTGGGTAAAAGAAATTCCTGGCCAAGGAAGAAAGGAAAGATTAAGGTCTATTAAGGAAGTCTGGTTTATAGCCCAGAGATCTGTGCCAGTCTGCACAGCACTGGACTCCTACGGTGAAGCTGAAATAATTGTGGAGCGTGAAAAGAAAACCGCAATGGGCAGAAGTGCTGTCGTGAGTGAATGGACACTAGCTAGCAGAAAAGGGAGCCAGCCAGGATGTCTGATGGGTAGAACAACTTTAGTCTCTGCTGTGGCTTTGTGAAGCAGCACTTCCAGCAACCTAAGCTGGGGTGTGCAGTCAGCCACAAAACCTAATGCCTATGAGTCAATGCAGGGGGTGTGGGGTATGGCTACAGGAAGAGAAGAGCCAGTTGCCAAGAGAAAGATAACTCCAAGTTATTATTTTTGTTGCTTGTAGAGAGGATCTTGCTTGCTGGGGACTGTTTGTATATGTTACTTGATTTTCTGTCCTTTTTTCCTTTTCACACCTAGCCACAGTGACATTAAAATCATAGCTTTCAAGTAAGCAAGTAAAATTGAGTGAGTGTCCAGAGTGGCTTTGGTTTGATGTCATTCAATGGCCCTGGTTAGAAGGTCATTTTTTACTAGAAACTCCATCTATGGAAACTGCTTATAGCTGACACAAAGTTTTCACATTAAGTATTTACTGAGACTTGCATTTGATTGAAGATCGCTGGTTTATTAGAGTTTAAAATTGTTTTCCTCGCAGTTGGAGTAGAGCTGTTCCATGCTTAGACCGTTTCTAATCTCACAGTTATTGTTTCAAAGAATCACTTTACATTACTATATAATGGTTAAAGAGGTGTCTAAACTGCAGTTCTGGAAACACCTTTAAGCTGGCTGGCTGGCGAGTCTTCAATTCACATTCTGTCATAATTTTGAAATCATGTTATCGTGATCTTGTAACTTGTCTATAGCACAGATTCTGTGTTTTAGTGGCTTCCATGCTTGTATTGTAAGTATTTTCATCTGCATTCAAGCTTATCTTCCAAATTACAAAATGAAGGGCATTCTCTGAATTACAGCTGAAAAGGTTGCAATGTACGACTCATGCCACTGTTATTTGCTAGGAGAGTATCAGTAAATGTTACAAATTACTGTTCTCCATTTTATGTTCCAGTTTTTCTTTGGGTTTCCCAGCATCTGAACAAGGCAATTATGCCTATTTTCGTGGGTGTAAAAATCCTCAAATTGTGTTTGCCTTCCCCCCATCCCCAAACAGTTTGAAATAAAGTAATAAAAGTCTTTTTGGCAATGTAAGTTATGATTGTAATCCATTTTGTAATTTATGTTTCTGCATTAGACAACCTGAAGTGCCAATAACAGGAAAGGGGTTTTTTTTTACTACTAGCTGTAATAATGATTTAAAAAACCTTATTGTTACCAGCTTCACAGAAACTTAAATTTACCATGTGTTGGTGAGCCTTCAACATGCATTACAATAATTATGTCTGTCTTTTCTGTGCTAGAAGAGGTAGATCTGTGCAAGATTTGTGATATCTGTGCCTGGTTTTAAGTTGACATTAATATATCTGATTTCATATAATTTCCCGTATAAGCTCATCCTATTGAGGTAATCAGCAGCCCTGTAGGAGCCACATTCTCTGAGTCACTGTTTTGATGGCAGAGTTCCATGAATGTGTGGCTAGTTTTGTCTGCTGAGATGTCCTTTGGAATGTTACGTAGGGCAAGGTGTTCACAATTGTGTCACTATGTAAAGTCATTGAATCTTGTAAGGACCATGAAACACTAGGTAAGAATTTGCACAGCTACATTTACTTGGCAAGGCAGGATTGCAATAACCGATGCACCTCTCTTTTTGCCCTCAAAGTAAATTGGAAAGCAAGGAGGAAAACAGATTTTGCCTGTAGGTGGCAGAGCCATGAAGAAATTATAATTTTTCAGGCAGTATGATTTCCTAACAAAGCAAATTAATAGTGCATGTAAAATTTATCTTCCCTTCTATTCTTTGATAATGTCTCTCACAAAAATGGCTTTGAAACTAATCTACTAAAATAAGGAGTCTTAAAAAAATCTGTTTTGCATAACAAATATATTCATTTCTCAATATATGCTGTGTTTTCTTTGGTCCAGACATTTAAAACCTCTAATTCGTACCCTTATGGCATATGAAATGCTGCAACTGCTAAACCAATTTGTTTGTTTTCTCAAAGAAAATAAAAACTGAGTGTAATGTACTGAAAGAAGGATCCATAACACAAGTTTTGCAATTGGAATGCTGTCAAGGTCTTTAACGTCTTATTTTAGCCAGTGGAACAGTTCCAGCAGCTCAGGTCATGACACTACCACTTACTGGAATTAACAACCTGGGGAGGAAAGCACCCTTGTACAGAACGTGTCCAGTATCAGAATGGGTGTGTGACATTCTCTGGATCTTTTGAATTTTAGATCTTTTTTCCTACTATCTCACTGTATGCCAAGAGACATCACTCGTCATCAAAGGATATTGTTTTCTTTTTTTAAAAACTTTATGGTACTTTTCAAACAGACCACTGCAGCTTCTTTACTGGCAGCCAGTAGTACCCTTGAAGTACACTGGAAGTGATCTGTCACAAAGAAAACGGTCCTAGTACACAATTTTCTTTACTTTGGCATCCTTTTATGTCAGAAATGTCTTCATTGTGTGTTAGATCACTCAGAGTCAGATTCTTCTCAAGATTTCAGTGTAAAATAATGTAATTGCTAACACAGATTTGCAGTAATAGAGCAACACTACAGAGAGATAAAAAGCCAAAGTATGTTATTGAGATTGTATTTGTCAAGAAATATCCCCCAGGGTCACTTTAACATCTCGGCTAGCTTCTAGTTCCCATTCTCTTACACTAATTTTGGAAGCTCTCTTCACTTGAAACTGATTTTCTTTGTCCAAGATGGCTGTTTTCTTCTTAACAGCCCTCTCATAAGCACTACCTAGGGAAGACAGGATGCAGAGGAAAAGCAAAGGGTTTTTTTAATGTGTTTAAGCAAGACCACCTTAGTTTTGGCCTTTGGTTTTCTTGATTAAGAGAATATTTAGTTGAGTCTGGTGATTAAATTATTGAAAGTGATTCTGTGAGGAGGAGATTAAGATATATGACTTCCATAAGCCCCTATTTATATACACTAACAAGTTGTTACATTAACATTTATATTGCAATCAGTATGCCCCTGATTTCCTATTGCTTCTCAACACATTGATAATACCTTATAGATAATGTATTCAGAAGTTATAGATATGCAATCTGATTTCTAGATTCAGAATGTATTTTGGCTGGTGAATACCATGTAAGGAATAAATACGACAGCAGCAATTGTGAAATGAGAAGTCGGAAGCATTCTTTGTGAAACCGCCGCACATACACTCTTGGTTCTAGGGGTTTTCTCTGGGCAACGTTACAAATCCTGTGATTCCAGTAGTTCTTGGTCCCATAAAAAGGAATAAGGATAATTCTCAGTTAATTTCCAGTTTCAGCAACCTTGGAAAGTAGGATGAGGCAGATAGCTGAAGGAGGTAACTGCATTAGCTATTACAGCTAAATCTGCTGTCAAATACGCATCAACAGTGTGCACCATTAATATAGAATTTACACATATCTGCCACAGTAATTGGAATAAATCCTGAGTATCTTTGGAAAGGAGGTTCCAATGAAGGAATGCCATGATTCTGTTTTTAAAACATAAATATATATGCCTTTCAGGGTGACAGTAAAACTTCCTTTTACCTTTCACTTTCCTGAGAGAGGAAGTAGTTGGGAGGGCCTTGTTTACACAGAGGAATGACTCATTAATAGGTTCAATAATGAATTAGATCAGTGAAATCTATGCTGCAAGTTATACACCCCCCACCCCCCCACATTGCTCTAAATGGAAACTTACCCGCACAGCATTTTATACAATTGTTTTATAATGTGAGTTGCATATATGTATACTTTTAAATCTACCAAGTGTTACCAGATGTGATGGAAATTAAATTAGCTAGAATTACCAAGTACTGATTTATATTTTTCTCGATAATTTAAAAATACATCTATAAAAAATAGGGCAGATACTTTTAATAATCATGCAGATAAATGCATGATTAACTCTTTGAAGTTTACCTCTTTCAACATTAGAATATAGCGTTATTGGGGGGAAAATGAAATAATTTTTTGTTTGGCTAATCTGTGTAATTCAAGAGACAGTGGATAAGTAATCCCCATGCACAGAACGTTTCTGTGCAACATTTCATGCATGTGTTTATACTCTGTGCGTAATACTTGTGTATATAAATATCATCTGTTTCTGCCATCCTCCCATAGAGCACTGCAACGTGCTGTGTATGCTCTTTGTATTTCAGATGTCTGAAGGACATAGGCTCAAAAGTTAATGCTTAGTACTTGGTGACAGTACATCAGCCACTCAGCAAAGAGGCACAAATCTGAAATAATTATATTTCAGTTTGCTCAAAAGCAGATATTTTTTGTGAAATGTTGAATAAGTTGTGTTAGTAGAAATAATGTCTAATAGACATTGTTTTCTCCACAAAATGGCATGCGACTTACCTTGGGCAGGAAGCAACAGCTGGTAATTAGCACTCACCTGACCTTTGCTGAAAGGAGTACTCACTGTTGAGCAGTTGCTAATAAGCTTCCACAATGGAGCTGTGTGTGACTGTTCAAAGTGCCATTAATCCTAAGCCACCATGTGAACATGCCTTAAAATACTCTGTGCTCTTTTCAGTGTTCATACTGCGGGTGGGCTTTTAGCTTTGGACTGTGTTTGTTTTGACATGTGTCTGGAGTTTTCAGTTTAAGTATCTGTCACAGCACAAACATCCCTTATTCCTGTAAGGCCAACTAAACATGCTAGTTAGTACAAGTCTGTAGAAAGGAGATTTAACAATATGCAGACCTGATTCTTGTCTTGTGACAGTGAAGTTTAGAAATAATTTCATTGAAAATACGTTAACATAAACTATGACCATACAGTTTACACAATATCAAAACTCTGTGAATTCTTTGCTGAATCTAATGATGGGTCCCTTGGGTAATGTGTCCTCACAGCAATTCCTGTTGGAAATTTCTCCTTGTTATGATTCTGATCTAACTGTACCTCTGGGTTGAGATCTGTGATGAATAAAGTGGTTGGTGATGAGTATAAAATCACCATACGGTTTCTCTTCGAAGGGAGTGCACTCTTACAGCTGACTGTGAGGCAGTGTTTTTGTTAGTGGGAATTTCATGGCAGGGGAAAAGCCTTAAGTGAGCACAAAAAAACATTTTCACAATTTCCAGTGAATGGGAAATTAGCTTATGTAGTCATGTATCTCCTGGAAATTCAAGTATGCTTCTCCTGGAACCTTGTCTGGGATGTCATTGTGTGTTCTTAATCCAGATGTTTCAAATGCTTTGGGAACAATGAACTATTATTATTGTCAGAATAAATTAATCATCTTTGCTCTTAGAAATGTCAGAGGGAGGAGTATGTAGCAGACATCCAGGGAACCTTCGGTGTTTGCTGTACTGGAGTTGGAAACCTTCCTAGACAGGTATGTTTAGCTTCTTCTAATGGTGGTCAAAATAGAAAATTACTCCAGCATTGTGCGTTTAACATTTGCTGATATATACTATCAGGACTACGTTGCTGGACTGTTTCTTAGTTAACTCCATCTTGTTATGTCTCACAATGATCTAGAGGCTATACATAACGTACATAACATGGCATTCATAAATAGGTGATTCCAAATCTATTACGTAGTCTACCCATACACCATGTGGAAATTTGAAATCTGAGAGAGAGACAGGGTCTGTTCTACATGAGAAGAGATGAAAGTGTCTTTTCACAGTTTGAAACCCTTGGGCATGCCCTTTCACATTACCCTTTCAACAGGGTTCCTTGAAGTCTGAGGTGGTCTGTAAGTACAGCCACTTGCCCTAGCTGGGATTCCTGTTAGTCCTGGAGCATGTAATAGATCGTGATTTCTTAAGCACACACTTTCAGATACATGAAAATGGCCCCAAGGATTATTCTTTCGCTGGCAGTCAGAAGTATAAGGCTGTTTTTAGGATAGGCCCTGTGTTTGTTAAACTACTGCCCTTGTAGATGCAGAAATATATTAATGCCTTTGTACAGGCGCTTAAATATTTTTTTTTTAAATGAGTGATCCTGTTGGGTGTGGGGAATATGTGGTTTTCCTAAATCATTAATTTCAAAAGCTCTTTAACCTATTATACCTAATAGCGTTTTAATGAAGCTTGTTTGTTACACTTCCTGACAACAGAAGTTTTGATTATGTAACAAGAGAAATGAGCAAGTTACTTCCATACCTATTACTGCAACGATAACATTGTATTGTTGTCATCTTTCCAACTGTATTGTACCACCTCAGCTGCACTATGAATTCAGATTTTTACCAAATGTTCATGTATTATGCCTTAATAAAAGAATGTATTCTTCTTTTTCCAAATAATAATAAAAAAATCCTCAAAGACATTTATTTCTATGGACAGGCAATGCTGAAGTCTCCATTTTAACTTTAGAGTATTTCTTTTATGTAAATAGATAACAGCAGGGCCAGCTGCAGGTATAGGCAATGTAGGCAGGTTGTCTATGGATGCAGGTGTTCAGGGTGGCAAAATGGTCCCAATAAAGAGCAGCCAAGCTCCGCTCTTTCCTCTGCCAAGGCCTTTCTCCTGTGGAGAGGAAGACCACACGTTTGAACTGTTCATGCTACACGAACAACTGATTTCTACATCCTGCTGGCAAACTCTCCAGGCCTGAGTAATTTATACTTTTCTACTGTATGTATACATGTTATACTGTATTTATAGGCGTTTTATACTCCCTCTCAGAGTCAGTATGCACCAGAGGCAGTAGCAAACCTGGCTCTTCTGACTCAGTCCTGTCTCTGCCCTTCCCCGTTACAGGAGCAGCTGAGCCCCGGCAGCAGTGCAGATGTAAATGATGACTTTGCTGCTTGAGAGATAAGGAGTGTGGGCAATGAGAGGCACAACCTCCTGAATCTAGAGACTGAAGGTATGGGATCCAGTGATGGATGAAGAGGGCCTCTTCGTTCTCCTCCTAGTCAGCCAAAACCCCACTTAGTCTTCTCAGCCTGTCTCCACAGTGGCTATCTCTGTACCTCCCTCTTTCCTCCACGCTTTTCACAGAATCATAGAATCATTTAGGTTGACAAAGACCTTTAAGATTGTCAAGTCCAACCATTAACTCAGGACTGCCAAGTCCACCACTAAACCACGTCCCTAAGTGCTGCATCTACACATTTCTTAAATGCTTCCAGGGATAGTGACTCCACCACCTCCCTGGGCAGCCTGTTCCAATGCTTGGCCACTCTTTCAGTGAAGAAAGTTTTCTTAATATCAGATCTAAACCTCCCCTGGTGCAACTTGAGGCCTTTCCCCCTTGTCCTGTCACTTGTTATCTGGGAGAAGAGACCTACTTTGCTGCCCTTCTCTGGACACACTCCCGCACCTCAACATCCCTCTTGAAGGGAGGGGCCCAAAACTGAACCCAGCATTCGAGGTGCAGCCTCACCAGTGCTGAGTACAGGGGGACAATCACAGCAGGACAAACCCTGGTCCTGCTGGCCACACTGTTTCTGATACAAGCGAGGATGCTGTGACACGTGCGTACACTGCTGGCTCACATTCAGCCAGCTGCCAACCAGCACCCCCAGGTCCTTTTCCACCAAGCAGCTTTCCAGCCACTCTGCCCCAAGCCATTGTGTGGGGTTGTTATGACCCAAGTTCTTTGTGCACCTCCACCTTCCACAACCCCGTCTTCTTTTTATACAGACTCTGACTAGTACTGCTGCAAAATTCAACTTTTCCTGTAGATGGAGAAGCTTTGAGTCACCGCCAGTAACCAACCACTTAAATAAGATCTTTCAATCTATTAAGCAGATCACATCAAATTGTACACTCACTTCAAAAACGTGAGAAAGAAAAACTCCATTTAAAGGAAAAAATAATTTAAAGATACACCTACAGTAAATGAAATGAAGTCACATTTGGGGTGGGTGGCATCGTGTGTCTGGCATCAAATCGTACCCTGTGAGAAACCACCCTGTGTAACATGGTCCAGCCCTGCTTTCCCTGCCCCACTGCAGCTGCGCCCCTGCCTCCACCTCCTCGGAGCAGGAGGGTTGCCATCTGCAGCCTCTCCATCCCACAGGCCAGAGGCTGAGGAGGAAAGGCTGTAAGATTTGCTCCTTCCCTCAGCGGCACCTCTCTTCCCCCTTGTGAGTAGACTGCTGAAGGAAATGGGAGTTGGCTCATGTGTGGGGTTCCTGAAGGAGTGGACTCTAGAAGGCAGAAGGGTGATCACTGGAGACAGAAGTGCATGTTGCAGGGTCCTCCATCAGGAGGGGGACAGATGAGACAGTTCAGTGCTGTGCGGCAGCTTTTGACATGCAAAGGGGCAGGCTCCAGGCCATAGGAAGGGCAGGTCATCTGGGGAGAGTAAAAATTGGTGGGGTGAGGTCCTGCTTCAAACACAGTTCACCAAATCCTGTCTGAGCCCACTGTCCAAATGACTAAATATTACTGTGGTATCTGGTGGTGCTGTGAAACCTTTTTTTAAGGTGGTGAAAGCTACGTGTTACCACCCGCAAGTAAAGGCGTTAAAGGCTTCCTTAGCTTATAAACAAGCATGAACAGCCATTCTGTAAGCAACATCTTTAATATTGCATTCAGTAGTCTGCAGAAATGGTTTAACTGTCAACATTGTAATCGATTTATACGTCTTTTTCCACTTCTGCTGTTTCTTTCCATACACACCAAAACAGACAGAGGAAAGCCACTGCTGCCGAGTTTAGACTTTTTGTCTGTTTTTACTGTGAAAACTCTCAGGGACAGCTATTTTCCATTTTTACTCCTACAAGCTCTGTTTCTATTTCCCAACTTTAGGTCACTAGTTTAAAGATAGCTCTGATGTAGTTACACAATCTGAGACCAAGCTTCATATTCATCTGTTAGGAAGCTGTTAGTATTCCCTTCCTAGCTGTCAGTTATGTTGCTTGTCAGTCATGTTGCTTGTCAGTCTGTCATTCAGATTTTCTCTGATATTTCTTTGCACGTTCATATGACTGAGAATAGTTTTCCATCCATAAGCCACTTACTTGCATAACATCACTCCAGTTCCCCTTTAACTCATCTTTTACGTGCTGCCAAAGCTATACTTGATTATGACGGGCTGTTTTGCTCGAATGGCATTTCTTGGATTAATCAACTACTATTTTGCTTACTTCATCTTCCTATAGTCTTTTTTTTACATTATGTGGTAAAATGTAGTTCTATGGAGTTGGAGCATATCTTTTTCTTGCCTCTTTCTAATAGCCCTTTTATAGGTAAACTAAGTTTTAATTTCAGTTTGGGGCATTCTATTAATTTCCTAGCAAAACAAATATTAACATGTTGTAAGTGGAACACTAACTGCAGCAGCAATGAAGCGGGGTGACACGTAAAGAAAAGGTCACTCCTCTGTTTTCTTTAATTGCCTGTAGGAGTTTTACTCTCAGTTTACTCATGTAAAGACTTGGGGACTTTATTTACCCTCCTTTATGCCCATGAAACCTAATTTTGCTACTAATTTCTTTCCATGGTCTGCCACTCATGCCTGGTAAGTGGTCCTCTTAATTTGACTTACCCGTCATAGCAATAATTGCTGGTATTCTTTTTCCTAGACAAGAATTCATCCTGTGTCTGAAACATCCACCGTTAGATTTCTAGTTCATACGACACAGTATGTTACACCTACAAGACCACTTGCTGGCAGCATGCCTAACGTTTTCAAACTTTCTAATCGTTAAGCTTCAAGATTCTCAAAGCTAAGCAGCCTACTTAATGACTAGATTTACTAGATTTTTTTTTCTGAATCTAATTGTTTGATAATACCACTCTGTATTTCTAATCCAGGAATCTCAAAAGAAGAGATATTATTTTACTGCCTATGCAATATTATAAATTGTTTGGAATCCAGTTTTTAAGTTAAGGAAAACATCGTAGAGAGAAGTGTGCAACTTTCACAGCGTCAGGCAGGTCTCCCCTGTCAACAATAATATTTTTCAATAGTTACCAGGAATGGAACCTGTAAATGTTCTGTAAACTGCTTTAGCATGATAATCCATGATTGTCCGTTACAGATCAGCTTCTAGTACAGACAGGACTGAAGCATACGATAGAGGTAGCCACATGAACCAGGCTTCCTCACCCTCTGTCCTATGCCAATATAAACAACCTTAATGCATACAGTTCTTGATTTACTCTCCTTTGGGCCGGCCTTTGTATCTTCTAAAATCTCCCCCTACAGGCAAGAGCATCTTTTACTTGAAGAAGGTCAAAAGGGAAAAAGGAAAGTACCGACTGTATTTTCTTTAAATCCAAGGCAATATCAGCTATAGCCACTTTGAATGAGGGTTTCTCCACCAATGCTAATACAGTTATGCTGAACTTCCAGCAGAAGTAAATTAAGTTATGTGTATTTATCCAGTCACTTTGAGAACAAAATTGCCCTACTATGTCAAAAGTGAAAAACTAACCTTATTATAGATACTTCTCTTTCTTCTCCTATGCTGTGTTCAATTATGTTCAATTTAATTTAATCTAGAGATAATACTGAGCCCAAATGTTAAAAAAAATGTATCAAGATTGCCATAATTCAGTATGGTCTTCCTCTGCACATGATCCAGAAAATAGTAAGGTTAAAATACAACTGTCTTTTCCACCTCATGCACACCATCACCACGAACTGAATGTTTGTCTTTACTGTTCAGCTCCAAGAGTAAGAGGAAAACACTGAGGTTAGCTAATCATTGAATTCTAATTCATGGCTCAGTAACTGGAAGCTGCACATTTCCTGGGGTTTCCAGTGAGTTCAAGCACGCTTCCCGTTATCTTCCTACACAGCACAGTGTTCTGGTTACCATCAGTAATGAATGATGCTGATGCCCTCCTGACCGTGGCCATGGTGGCTTGGATCATCCTATCATGCTCCAACTTCACTACCCTCTGGATACTGTGGAGTGCAGCAGGGAGCTGCAGCACTTTGCAGCACTCGGTGACTTGCTTCCTAGATTTGTTAGCACCGTTCAAAGGGGAATGTCTTGCTAGGCAGTAATCTTGAATTCATTCTTAATTTCATCTAAATTAAGATAAAAAGAAATTAAAATATTTATTCCTAAGATTAGAAATAGGCAACAGAATAAGAAGGGTTTGTTAGACCTAAGTGAGGAAGTAAAACATTTAAACTGCACAGCTATTCACATTATTTCTATCTGATTTACCATACTACCCTAGATGTCAAGTCTTCTGTGGTTCCAGACACCTTACGCTCATGTTAGAGCATTGGAAAATCGCTTTTTTGATGTTAGCTTTTATAGCAAATTTCTTTTATAGCATTTGAAATCTTCCTGAAGAGATCCAGAGAGATTTGATCTTATTCAACTGATCTTATTTTACTTTTAATCCAGGATATAGTCTGGCCATTTAAAAGAATTTAAATTAGCATTATTTCATTTCCCAGAAGATGCAGATGCCTCTTAGTTAGACCGGATGCCACCCACTCCACTTGATTGTCTATTTAATGACTGCTTGCCTTAACAAAGGGTGTATCTTGTGCCCTCATCCCTTCACTAATTTTGATGTTTCACTATGAAGCATTTCCTCTATTGAACCTTAGTTCTGTGTCAGTCTTTCCACTAACAAAAAACAGCTGATACAAATGTCTGTGTGAGGTAGATGTATTTATCTCATTCCTGGGTATTGACTGAAATCAGACACAATGGTAAATTAACATTCTGCGATGACAGTTCCCCATGTTTCCTGGATTTTTTTTAAGTGAGTGAGGATTATTGACCCAGTTTCTAAATAAATCTAAACTGAATTACCTGCATTGAATCTAGAGACTGAGGACAGGGGTAGATTATATTTAAATGATGAAATAAATTGTGTATGTGTATATGTATTAAAAAAAAAAAGAAGGTTTTTTTTGCTTAGTGACCAAACTAGAATGTAAGAAAAAAAGCTTAGTCTTGATTTGAAGTGTATGGGTTTTGTTGTCTTGTCAAAGGCAATAAACATTTTAGGTCAAACAAAAATGAGCATTTGTGACATTTAAATATTTATATATTATTCAAATGAAACAGACTGATGCCAATTATTTGTGAATCCGACAATTCTGCCCAGCTCCAACTATACTGGTATTACTGGCTGAAGAAGTATTTAAGAAATAAATAAAATTTAAGCAGGTGAAAAATATGAATTCACTAGTTGTAATATACTTAGAGTGTTGATGTCACTGAAGCTGGGAATAAGAAAACTCCGTAACACCAACGTATCACTGAGAAGCAGGCATTCCTTTATTGCAGTGCTGGATGCATGGGGGATTGTTCCACCTAACATGCATGCTGTACGTTACATCTAGGCAAGATTATAGAGACCATACACATGTTTATGCATTACATTTCTTGGAAAAATCATACATACTCATTCAATAAGCAGTGTTATGTTAATTAAGTATTGCGCATGCTCCTTACATGTACTAGAGTCTCTAGGGAGTCTCAAAGAATAGTCGACCCTATAGTTACAGCTGACCGAGCACCAAACCTGTTTGCTTCCCTTATATGGCCTGTCCATGTTTGTTTCATAAGTTTCCTATACAAGTCTCCTCAGTGACCCTCATTTTTAGACGACTCTTTTCCTCTTGGCATGAAATTACGCAACTAAGGGTGGTTAGCACTTTTTCCATAGTGATTGTTCTGAAACAAACAATAATACTTGGTAACATTGACAAAATCATTACATTACTAAAAATTGCAAAAGAGCAGGTTTTTAACAGCTGAATCACTGACTCAAAAAAAAAAAAAAAGAAATTTTAAAATAAATATAATCAAGGGTTTACAGTAAAAGACATTTCCCAAAAATAGCTAACAAAATCAAGCATCAGAGGAACTGCCATGAACTAAAAAAAAATTAAAACAGCTTTTAATGTTTTTATTAGGTACTGTCTCTCCAGCTATTTGAATTAAGCAGCAAATGAAATTTCAAAGTACAAATATCTCTAATCATGCTGAAAGAAGATTAAAAAAATAAAATCTTACTCCTTATCAGTCCAAATAAATGCATGAATATTTATGTTGAGGTTTTTTGTTTGTTTTATTCTTACCTATGAGTGTTTTCCTTCTAGCAAGAAAAAAATAATACCTCTCCAATTACAGTGCTGGAACTATCAGGAACAATCAAGTTTGCTTGCTTCTCATATTGCGTTACTTAAATTTTATCCATTATTTAGAAAATAGTGAAATTTCGACCTCCAAAGTGATTGCGTGTGATTGCAGCATGTGTGGGTGTGGGTGTACACATACGTGTATGACCATGGCCCTACAGTCCAAAGTGAGGTTCCCTCTAGGAGAGGAATTGTGCAATACCATCTTCCAAAACAAGAAAATGTTTCCTCCTTCCTCTCATTAGCTCCTCATTTTTTAAAATGCTTTACAAATTTTCTGTATTATTTACAATCTCCGAACCAAATTCTCCACTGATATAAATAGGTAAAACTTAGATGTCTTAACGATCTTG
This sequence comes from Falco biarmicus, assembly GCF_023638135.1. Lineage (NCBI taxonomy): Eukaryota > Metazoa > Chordata > Aves > Falconiformes > Falconidae > Falco > Falco biarmicus. Next base: position 62,787,645 of record NC_079290.1, read on the forward strand.
ACAACTATTTGCAAATTCTTCTCTTCAACTCAAATCCCATGTTCTTCATTAACATTTAGCTATAGTATTTTTAAAAAATTACCATTTTTAACCTACCAACTTATATAAGAATGTAAAACCAGCTGGTATTTTTTCTTTTAAATCCTTCCACATTTTCCATTCTCTGTAATTGAAAACATTTTTGTCATACTCCCTGTACTTGGGTAACAAAATATTTTTCAACATGTTAGCTTCTCCTTACCCAGTATCATTAAAATAACAAAATCCTAGCATCTTAAAGCCATAGTGTCCCTTCAAGTCTAAGTTTGTTGTCATTTATCCCAACCTATTATCATTAATCTACTGTCATTCCTTATTACATTTGAGTACAGCACACCTAGTCTTCAGATGAGGTCTACTAATGAAACACATGCATTAGTTTGTTAAACGCTTGCATATTAAGTATGCTTGCAAATTATGCAGAACACAGTGAAGTGATCTCTGTGGCGTATAACAGCAGCTCCATCAGTTGCTATGGAATGTAGTTTACAGTTTGTAAAAATAAACGCATTAAACGTCAAACCCAAACTGCCAGGCTTACTCCACAAGCAGTTAATGGTTTCTTTATAATTCTGTTAAGTATTTGGACATTCCATAACAAAACCTCTTCACCAAGCGGACAGAATTTGACTCCCTATTGCCATTACCAAACATGATAATTTTAAATGAGGTGAGAATCAAAAGTCCTTTTTCAAATGGTAAAAGTAATCTCCTGATAAAGGTGGAGATACAAAAAATGTTCTAGAAAAGGTCTGAATTGGACATGAATCAAGAGAATTTGATATGTCTGATTTCAGGAAACTTTAGATTTTATTCTCTTCCTTAATCACTTAATATATGATCTGGAAACTGCATCGTAGCTATAGGGCAGTGAAGGTGTCCTAATGACTTGAGTAGTTTTGAAACCGAAATAAAGCACAGTTAAATACAAGCGTGTTTGCTGTCACTTATTACCAGCATCATAATTTCATTATTTGTCTCTTAAATCTACTAATTGCATTATTACTATTTGGATTGTAGCAAATTAATTATTATTTTTCCTTTGTCAGTATTTATCAACCATTGTAATTAGCTTCAGAATAGCTAGTAAATACCATGGCTTACAGATGAAACATGCCTTAAAAACAAGACAATGGACAAAACTTGTGCTCAATGACATGATGAATGAACGGTATTTAAAAAATATTAGCACCGAGAGCTGCGTGATCTGGTGTGCAAGCTGATACCGCAGGATACAAACTAGAAGAAAGGGCTTCTGCTACTGAGGGACTCCCTGGAAGTTGGTATTTCAGTGGCGAGAGTATTGAGCCCTCAAGAGCTCGGCTGCTTTGGTTAATTTGTTCGGTGCAGCCTTGTGACTACACACTAGTCGTTAGTGGTCTACAGTTCCCGCCCAGACCTCAGTCACTTGTGATGTGTTTTCTACCTCGTGCAAGTCTCTGTTCTGCTTCATCTGCTTCACCGTCTGTGATGCTAGCCAGTACCTACCATGCCTCACTCGGCGTTTCCAGCTGGACTGTGCATTCCTTCACTGTCAGCGTTGTATATCACTTGCTTCACCCTCCCTACAAACCTTCCAAATTTAACCCCTACACACCTGTCCTCGAGAAGCAGGTCTCAATCTTTTGCACCACAGTATTCTTGACAGAATTGTTTACTTCGAAGAAGAAAAAAATGTAGAAATCTATAATGGAAACCAAGAAAATTTTAAAAACAGAGGATGTTAATTAATCCTTGCAAATAGTTAACAAGACATGGCCTTGGGAGAAGGAGTAGACATCATAAATAGGTCAAGCTAAGCTCAAGGAGAACCAAATAGTTAATGAGACCAAACAGAAAATTACTTCAACTATGTGTGAGCTACCCTGATTAGCATACTAAAAGATCCACCCTCGAGCAAAGAGAGCCCCCCGCTAAGCCCCTCCGCAAGGAACGTGAGCGGTGGAAAAAAAAAAGAACCCACAACCCCAAACCACTGTACCTTTAAATGGAGCGAGGCTCGTCAGAGCCAATGATAATTGTGAATAAATGTAATTGTAAACAATTGTTCAAAGCGTATAAAATGCTTCACGATGCGTTAAGGGATGTGCTGGCGTTGTGGATTACCGCTGAGCGCCCATCTCCGTGCAGACAGGCAAGAGACGAACGTCCCTGTGTGGATCGGCTCTTCCACACGCGGGGACTTCACCCAGATCTGGGGTGACTTCACCCAGATTTGGGGTGACAGCTTCAGGGCTCATCTGACGGTACTCGTTAGTACGGTCAATCGTAAACTGTAAGTCAATGATGTAAGTACTACGCTGCCGTGTTGGCAGTTTCCTCTGCCCGCTTATTGATTTGCATCATTACAGCGAGCTCCAACGCTGCAGGTAAGGTGAGGTAACTGCGCCCAGCCCCCACGGCGCCTGCTCGGCGCGGGAGATGGCGACGGCCCCGGCGGCAAGAGACGGGAAGGCGGAAACGGCAGCAGCGCCCCTCAGGCCCAAAGCGCTCCGGAGGACAGGGGCGAAGGGGGGACAGCGGTAACACAAGGCAACCGCGATCACCCGGGTGGGCTACGTGGCTGCGGAGAGTGCCTGCGGGCCGGGCCAGCCGCAGCGCCGCGCGGAGGCGGCAGCGGGGCCGTGAGGCGGCGGCGCACTGCAGCGCGCGCGGGCCCGCCCAGCCCGGCCCCCGCGGCAGCGCGAACCTGTCGCTTGCCGCCCCCTGCTGGCGCGTAGCGACCCCGCCAGCCGCCCGGCGCCCACACCGCGGCAACCGGCCGTTTCGCGTACGCCTTTACAGGGGCAGGTAGCAAAAAACCCTTCGCAGGGCCCAGCCGTAACGAAGGCGGCAGAAAGGTGTCACCTCAGAGGCGACGCAGGCCGGGGGAAGCCGCCCGGCCAGGGCACCCCGGCTCTCGGAGCTGCCGGGGCCTCTGTGCCTCCCCACGGCAGCCCGCGCCCCGCCGTTACCTGCGGAGGAATTAACGCCCCGACGCACGCGAGCGAGCGCTCACGCGGCGCTGGGCCGCTTTGCTGCCTGGCGCGCCAGACTCGCCGTTTGAAGCCGCGCCGGCCGGCTCGACAGCCCGCCCCGACGCTGCCCCCGGGGCGGAGCGGCCGGCGGGGGAGGCTCCCGGCGGCGGCGGGCAGAAGGGCGCACGCGCAAAGCGGCGAGGGCGCGCGGCGGGCTCTGGCGGCTGCGCGCGAGCCGGCGGTGGCCGTTGCCCCGCCCCGCCGCGTGAGGAGGGCGCGTGCCTGGGCCGCGCGGGCGGGCGGGAGCGTGGCGGCCGCGGCGCGGCGCGATGTTCGTGGCCCGCAGCATCGCGGCGGACCACCGCGACCTCATCCACGATGTCTCCTTCGACTTCCACGGGCGGCGCATGGCGACCTGCTCCAGCGACCAGAGCGTCAAAGTGAGCGGGAGCCGCCGGGCCTTGCGCGGGGGGGGTGCGGGGGGTGCGCGGCGCCTGCCTGCGCGGCTCCCGCGGTGCGCGGCCTACCGGGCGGCGGGGCCGGGCAGGGCCGGGCCGGGCCGGGGCGCAGCCTTCCCCCGCGCAGCGGGCCCGCGCCTCCCGGCGGGAGGGGCCCGTACCGCTCCGCCCCGCCGTGCCCGGGGAGCGAAGGGCCGCGCTCGGCGCCCGCGACCCGCCGCCGTGGGCACGTTCCGCCCGAGGTCCCGGCTGCGGTGCGGGCGGCGGGGCCGGCGGGGCCGGCGGGGCCGGCGGGGCCGGGGAGCGTTCGCACGGGGCGCGCTTTGTGTGTGTACGCGCACGGCTGCAGGGACGCGGCTGCTCCCCCGACCCCGTGCGGAGCTGGAAAACATCCTTCAGCTGCTGCGGCTGCAGCGGTGCGGCTTGTCTTGTGATTCAGCTGAAAATGCGTATTTATTGACGGGCCCTGAGGGAAGAAGCTACTTTTTCATAACGAAGTACCAGTAAGCAAAAGGCTGAAAAGTTCTGCGTGTGCTCTGGCAGGCTAGGGAAACTGTAGAATACTAGAAACCTTTATTTTACATCCCTTTACGGGAAATTAAGTAATAGTAAATGAAAAGTTAACTGCTTTTATCGTTTTCTCTGCAGAGTGGGAAGTTAAGACAAAAATTCAGGAGTTGCAGAGTTAAGATCTAAGGGATGTAATTTGCAGAGAGCAGTCTTATCTTTTGTGAGGTCTTTTCTGTAGAAAGTTATGTCAAATGTATATCAGGTGTAAAACTAAACAAGCAACCCTTCTTCCTGAGGTTATATTTAAAAGTGACAACAAAAAGTAAGTCAAAATGATGTCACTCTTTGGTCTGAACTGATCACTTAAAACTTGCAGCCTCAAATGAATGTTCTTAAGCAAGTTGCCAAGAGGTAGGTAGAAATCAAAATCGATGTTCTTTAGCGAAATAACCTTACTTTTGCATGGTTAAAATATACTTTGTGAGACTGCCTTGTTAAGTTTCACTCTAAACAGAGTTTTGCAACACTTGTAAAGCAGTGCTATTTTGTGGCGTAGGTCCTGTTCTCACTAGGTGGGCCCTGCAGAATAGCAGGCCAGGAGAATTTACAGAGTTGGGCCGTGATGGTCTCAGCAAGGGTTGTGTTAGAGATCCAGGATGGCGCAATGAGGTGACTTTCAGTAAAGTTATACAGCGAGTGAATTACAAATGGGAGTGGATGCCAGACTTTTAAAGGTATCTTTCATGTGGTTACATTCATGAGTGACTTCACAATTTTTCAGAAAAGAAGTCAAAAAGGTGATAAAAATATATGGGAAATTAAGAAAAAGGAAGGTTAAGTGACTTACGTGTGGTTATAAATCAAGGCAGAAATATCAGTAACAGGAACAAGATCTGTTCCCCCAGTAGTGTCACTTTTTGTTATCCTGCTCTGTCTCTGGGATAATTGCCAGGAGCCATATCAGGGGTTTGTGACCAGATGTGAGCACGTGTGGTGGTGAGGACTGTGGGAGCTCTAGAGTGAAACTGGCCAGTGCTGCTCATGGAACAGAGGGAAGTGTTGAGATCTGTAAAAAATTGTCATCTGTGAATAATGTATTGTTTAAAAAATGAAAGCTTTCATACAGTAGTGGATTTTGTAGGTGTATGCCTCTTCTCCCTACCTGTAGTAGGGATGTTTTTGAGTGAAGTGCAGTTGTGTACTGAGCCAGGTAGAGTTTTCCAGATGAAAATGTTTAGTGATATATATATTACTTTTTTAAATGGCTGTGTTTTTTAGCACTACTTGGTAAGCTTTATATACAAATTGTATGATTGTATTTTGATTTTTCAATAGGTCTGGGACAAAAGTGAAAATGGGGATTGGCATTGCACTGCCAGCTGGAAGGTTTGTATTTATAAAAATTACATCGTTATAACCATAATTTCTCCTTCGTTTTTGAAAAAACATGCTTAATTTTTGCTGACTTAGTAGAGCAGAAATACTTTTGATTTGTTGTAGATCCTGTATTTCTTAATGGCAAAATATTTTTTCTCTGCTTTTATAAAACAGCTCTAATACTTCTTACCTAAAGCAGAAGCTAGCGTGCAGCCTTATATTAGCACTTAGGAATGTTGGTAGACTTTGTATCAGTAAACATAGCAGTAACTGGTGTTTAGGGAGTTGGAAAACAGTACCTTAATTTTTAATTGAATATTTAATTTTTGCATATTGTAAGACTTAAAAAGAAAAAAAAAAAAAGCCAGACCTCTTCCTATTAAATGTTACAACCTCTGACCTCTGTGTGCTTGTTGTTTGGTTTTTTTAACCAAACCTTTCTGAGAACTGTCACGTACTCTGCTTCATCAGGGTAATAAGTGCATTCAGCTTCTGAATTGTTTTTAAACTTACTTTTAATAACACCATGATACAGTAATCCTTGTAAGTGGAAATGCAAGTGAAGCTTTTGAATTTCCCTTCTCTAAAAAGAAAAGCATTAGGTTGACTAGGTATGAAGGGTGAGTTTTATGTAAAAAAGGAGAAGATAAGTAATGCTCTGCATATGCTTTGGAAGAGTATAGACAAGCTAGAAGCGAGCACGGTAATGGATGAAAATTGTAAAATGAAGGTGTACTTTTGTGTCAAGGCAGAATCTTATCTTGGAAGTTACGGTTTAAAGGAGTAATAAGAAATGCCTTGAAATACACTTGTAATAATTACCTTTTAGCTATTAATTAATAGCAACAAAACTTTGCAGTGCTTAAGGAATAAATGCAAGAGCTGCTGTGAAACTTTGAGCTTTATAAAAGAACACGGGTTTCTAAGGATTAGTCTTACTACTTCCTAGAATTTAATTTTGCTTCTGCAGAAAGTAATGAAAATGTATGATCACTTGGACTAATACAGTAAGTGCATTACTCTGTAGTGTTTTGGTGTTATCTTGCAGACACATAGCGGATCTGTGTGGCGTGTGACATGGGCCCATCCTGAATTTGGGCAGGTCCTGGCTTCCTGCTCTTTTGATAGAACAGCAGCTGTATGGGAAGAAATAGTGGGAGAGTCAAATGATAAACTCCGAGGCCAGAGTCACTGGGTGAGACTTCAACATATTAATTACAGTTTATATATGTGCCCATATAAACACATTTTTTTTTTTTACTGTGCCTTACTGATTTGTTTGCTTATCATAATGGGCTGAAGCTGCAAACTGTTGAAATTTCAGAACTAAACAGAAGACTGAACATGCAAATTGTTCGAATTACCAAGTTACTGGACATTACTGGTTTTGCAACATATTTTCTATTTCTGAAACAGAAAAAGCACACTTTTTCTTCTGTTAATATGGAGTGTCCCTGATTTGCCTGAAGTATTTGGGGAAAACAGCTAGATGACAACATTCAGGCCCGATTAGTGTCACTGCTGGTGGTGTTTCTTAGTAGGATGTTCCCTGGCAAGCAACTTGCAGACATGAATTTCCATCTGCAGTAGAATCAAAGTTGTACATTTTTTTCTGTGACAGGAGCTCATCTGAAACTGTCTCATGCTGTTCTTTTTTCGTCTTTCAAACGAGATCAAGTTTTGAGGGGAAATTGTTTGGAAGTGGATTTTCTAGGTAGCATTTCATCAAGAGAATTTTAGATTTAAACAGATTTTCTCAGCTATTCTTCATGTGTACTCTTATATAACTCAGTATAATATTCCTGCCTCAAACATTTTGTTTTAGGTGGCTAAAATATCTGCAGTTTTCTACTAAAGTTTTCTAACATTAAAATACATAATTACAAAGATTTAAGTTGTCAGGAGTCTTGGGACCCGGTGGGGTGTGGAAGCTCACTCCTGGGTGCAGTTGTGATACATAGCTTTCAGCTCAAACTCATACTTTCTTGGCCAGGAGAGGATACAACTTGAAAAACAAATGTTTATAACTTTTTTCCTCTTTCACCCTAGCTAATCTTCCTGTCAAATGTCTGCTGTACTCACCCATTCCCTTATCAGAAATAATTGTTTTGATGCTTCAGTTGGAAAATGTTTCATGGTAAACTTCAGCAGCACTGAAATTAAAAAGCAGTGTTGCTAGGCATTGCAGTTAATATTGTCACCGGTATGAATGAAGAGGACAGTTTCAAACTGCCTGTGGCCAGTATTCTTCTATTTTGTGCTTCTGTTATGCGGTTGGGTTTTTTTTTCCTAAAAAGCGTAATCTAAACAACTCTTTTTGGCATCAGAACTTTGATACCACTATGAGTATATTTCTTGATGCTTGAAATTGCATTAGTGCAATGACCTGCCACTTTTCCACTTCATTGGTGTGTAAAGACTTGTTTTTTTAAGTTCTTGATGGAAGAGGTAAGTGATCCTATGAAATGGTGTTGTCAGACTTTCATTAGGTTTCCTTAGGGGATAATTTTTTAATGGAAATTTCTAGCATTTCCTTCAAGAATTTCTGCCTTTCTTTGCAGGTGAAGAGGACCACTCTAGTAGACAGCAGGACATCTGTTACAGATGTGAAGTTTGCTCCCAAGCATATGGGTCTTATGTTAGCAACCTGTTCAGCAGATGGAGTTGTAAGGATTTATGAAGCTCCAGATGTGATGAACCTTAGTCAGTGGTCACTGCAGCATGAAATCTCATGTAAGCTAAGCTGCAGTTGTATTTCTTGGAATCCTTCAAGGTATGTTATTAAAACTGTAGGTTTAAGCAGAAGATCTAAAGAGTTAGTTCTGAAGTTTTGTAGAATAAATTCTAAAACTGCATGTAGAAGATTGAGTGTACTTTAGTCAGATCTTAAAGAAAGCTGCTAACAGTTCTTTTAATAAAGCAAGAGCCAGAGGAGTGTTTCAGAAAGCCCTCTTGTGCTCTGTGAGGTAATAGTCCCAGCTTAATTATTTTTAGCAAGTAATGAGCTAAAGAGCTATGGAGTGCTCTTTATTTATCCCACAAAACTTAACTTGGATTTTCGTAAGAGAAAGTGTTTATAAAGGGACAGTTAGATTCTTAGGTGCTCAGTGTTATACTTAACCTTCTTGAACAGGAAGGAATCAGAGAGGAGTTTGGTTGGGTATTCCTCAGCCAGAACACATACATGTAGAGGTTCTCCTTAGCTTTTCATCTTGTATCCTCCCCCAGCAATAACAGGAAGGGAAAAAACAATCAGAACTCCTTTGGATTCTGTTTGTCCGGAAGCGCTTAGTTGGCTTTCCCTGTAGACGTAGTGGTCTGTGGCCTGCTGATCCAGTTAATCTTCTCTTCGTTGATAGTAGTCTGTCCTGAAGATTGAGAGTACAGGCTTTCACTTTAATGCATGGGATGGGGTTAAAAGTTGATACAAAAACTAGAACTCATCCACGTTTAGCTTTTGTAATCTATCTTCTAAAACCTGAATGAAATCCCACTAAATCAATCATTAAAAGTACTGCAAAGAATGCAGACTGTGCCATGAAACTTGTGGCAAATACTTGACCGCAGATGCATATATAAAATCAATCCTGTTCTCTGGGACCATCATCTTGAATTGCTAAATAATGTTTCCTAATGATTTCATCTTAGTGGGTGTATAAAGTGGGCTTTCAAGTCAACAGAACAGAGATTGTACCGGTAACTGTGCATAGTACTTACTTCTGTTTCCTTGTGATCCCCCTGCCTTGTGATATTTTATTTTTGTTATGTTTTGATTTCTTTAGAGATTACACATCTAAAATTTAAAACAAGATTTGGTGTACTTTCTGTGGAATCACCTGTAAATATAACAGTATTTATTTTCACCTTTTAGCTCTCGAGCACATTCTCCAATGATAGCTGTAGGAAGTGATGACAACAGTCCAAATATACTGGCTAAGGTTCAAATTTATGAATATAATGAAAATACCAGGTATGCTAAATGACAATGTATAACACTTCTGGGATCTGAAAGTAGTTTTTAATTTATGGCCTTTCTTTTTTTTCCTGGTAATAGATGTGGAGGGGGTTAGTAAATAGTAATAATAGATTAATTCTGTCTCTGAGCTATTAGATGGAAAAGGAGAGGGAGACCTCAGAATGGTAACTGTTGTTAATCAGACATGATACTGGTAATTTTGTTCTGTCATGGTGCAGAAATGCCATGTTCCTACCAGCATTTTAACGGGAGGCTTACTCTGCTTCTAATTTATATGCTTAATTTTGCACAGGGAATTAATAGGGCAAAGTTGAAATTTGAATTGTGTTGCACTTGGCACCATTTTGTTCAAGGTGACCTTAAAATCCTTTTAAAAGCACGTTTATAATGACAGAAAGTCCTGTGAATTACCAGCATTCTGTGAAAGTTCAGTTTGTACGGTTAAGAATTCAGAAACCGAAAAGGTCAGGAAGTGTGTGCACAACCACTTTCAACTAAATGATGACAGACAACTTGTGTTTCAGTCAGAATGATTGGTGTGGGAAAGGAGCCAAGGTGTTTTGTGGGTTTATGCCTAGCTTCAGACAACGTTCTCTGTGCATTAACAGTAAAGAAAAGTTGTAACTTACCTGGTAGTAAATAAAAAAATGGGACACATGTTTATGATAACAGTGGAGGAGGCAGATAGTGGTCTGCTTACAAGCACAGAAAATGTAGTAAGTTACTGAGATGCAAATTTCCTTTAGATTTGTGAAAGGGAGAATGTCTGTGTCCCTTTTTCAACTGTAGACAGTAATGTTCTTTGTTGTATGATTTAGCACACTGTGTTGTTAGTAGTTACTGTATCTGATGTATTCCATTTCTGAAGAAATCTGCTTGTAACTGTTACTTAAATTTATGTTAAGAAACTTTTTATTTTTACAAGTCTCATTGTGTATACTAATCCCTTTTCCCCTGTTCTACTATGTCTGGTTTATATAACTTGCATCACTGGTCATTTTGATGGCATTAAAGGTTAATTTCTTATGCTGTACAGGAAGTATGCAAAAGCAGAAGCTCTGATGACTGTCACAGATCCTGTACATGATATTGCATTTGCTCCAAATCTGGGAAGATCTTTCCACATCTTAGCTGTAGCAACTAAAGATGTACGAATTTTCACACTGAAACCTCTAAGGTGAGCTTAAAAGGAAGATTATTTGGTGCGACGTGGTGCATACTATATAGTCTTATTTTAATAGTATCTGCAAAGCAAAAGTAGTAACAAGTATGCAGGACTGTTTTTAGCAGTCTGATTTTTAAGGTGACAAGACTGTGAGCAAGTCTGTTATTTTGTCTGAATATCTCAATACTCCTAATGTAGTAACAATTGTGATCTAAACTTCTTGAAAGATGTAGTCCTCTCTTTTTGTCATCATGTTCAAGCCCAGACCTTTGAGCAGTTGTGTGCAGAAATGTCACTTTTTTTCTTAAACAGGAAAGAATTGACTTCATCAGGAGGATTAACAAAATTTGAAATTCATATCGTGGCACAGTTTGATAATCACAACTCCCAGGTGTGGCGAGTGAGCTGGAATATTACAGGCACAGTGCTTGCCTCCTCTGGTGATGATGGCTGTGTTAGGCTCTGGAAGGGTAAGGTCACCCACCTGAAATACATTAGCTTCTTTGCATGCTGAATACACTTAAGAAATTTTACTCAAAGAAATAACCTTGGAGTAAAAGTTCATTTTAGATTTGTGAATGATAAATATTTTTGTATTTCTATTTACATGTCAGAAAAAAAGGAAATAACTTTCTGTGGTGGAACACTTGCATGATTTAGGCTGCTGTGAATAGTTTTAACTGTACCCTTAAATTCTTTCACCAAACTATGTAAAATTGTCATTATAAAAATTAACATGGCTACTGCATTACTAACTTTGCCTGCTGCCAAAACCAGAAAATCTACATTCAGTCACAGTGTTCAGGGAAAATGGCTTTTTTCTGTGTAAATTTCCGAAATCAACAACCACCACCCAGTGGCACTTTTCCTGGACTGTTCTCGTTTGTTTTACAGTATTGTAATTACTGTAAAAAGGAAAATAATTGCCTGCTGAACAAAACTGAGTTTTAAATTGTGGATAGGCAGAGAATGTCAGACAGCTAAAGGGCCAGATCCTCAGCTGTTTAGAATTTATATATTGGTATTGAAGTTCAAATCTAATTCACACCAGGTGCAGAGCAGTTGAAACATCATAGTTGTATCAAACGCTGAGCTTCAGAAGAGAAACTAACACTTCTTGTATGTCTGTATTTGCAGCTAATTACATGGACAACTGGAAGTGTACTGGTATATTGAAAGGTAATGGGAGTCCAGTGAATGGTAGTTCTCAGCAGGGAATTTTTAATGCCTCTCTAGGTTCAGCCAATACGAGTCTACAGAATTCACTAAATGGATCATCTGCCAGCAGGTAGGTTAATTAGTAGACTTACTTTCAGTAAATAGTCTCTTCTCTGAATCATCTCAATTTTACTTAGCTTTCGTATTTGTTTTATAATTTCTTTATTGAAGTGCACTGTGATTTATTGCATGAATACTTCTACAAGCTCTTCTAGTGTTGCTCTGTGATGGTGTCTGTTATGCCAGCGTTAAGAGAAAAATGAACAAAACCATAAGCCATAACTGAATCATTCCGTATAAATAAGCAATCTCATCAACTATTTTCAGTTTGAGACCTTTCACATTATTAAAAGTAACTTTCTGAAATAGTTCAGACAAGGAGAAGCTTGATTGTACTGCTGTATAACTGCCCTTTTGTTTTAGATGCATGTTAAACAGTGAAGCAAAAATACCAGCAACAAATTTCTGTTCTTCACTGGGATAATGTAGCAGAAAGGAAGGAGGAAAAGATACTCCATAATGTATGGTTTCAACAATCATATACTAATGTTAGTTTACTTGCATTTTTGCAGGTGTACTATCAATTGAATAAAAGTTTTGGGTTTTTAAAATCTTCCTCATACGGCATTCTTATTGCAGATTAACTTGTTCTCTTTGTTATGTTTTTATTCTGTAGTAATTGCTGTTCAGTAGGTAAATTTCATTGCCTCTTCTGAAAACCATTTTGATCTGTGCACACTGAAATCCTGATATCTGAGCCCTGCATTTGTATGGTGGAGTGTGTACAATCAACTTCACAGGATGTGTCCTATGTAAGGACTGGATGTGGCCAGATTCCATAGCAGCAGCTTCCAAGTTTTGTGGCCACCTTTTATATTTTTCAAATGCCTTGGGTTAGCCTCCATTCTCATCCATACAGAGCTACTAAGATGGCTTTTTTTGAGTTTAAAATGCTTATCGTAAAGTACTATGACAGTTTGCTTTTGGAGAGTAGCCTTCAGCCCCTGCCCTTCAGCAGTCAATCCCGAATGGCAGTTCTGGCTTCCAGATCCCTAGCTGTGTTGAACAGAGAAGGACTTTAACATTTTCATCACAAGATAAATGGGAGAGCGAGAAATGGTAGTGGCCCAAGCCTGATATTGGTCATCTGGTTCCAGGTGCTACTTCCAGTGTAGCAGAAAAATGCTGAGATGCAGTCCTGTCTTGGAAGTGTGATGTCCAAAGCTATGTAACTATTTGCTTGGGCTCCATAGGGAGATACAGGATACTTTATACTTCTCTAGCACAGGGTGTGGTTGCACAGTCTCCTTGTCTAAGACTGCTGCTGCCAGAAGGACTCCCTGAAGTCGGTAGTAAGCTGTTGTAAAACTGAAACTTTTAGCATTATTTTAGGCTCCTTCCATTGCACTGTATTTCGAAAGTGGGTTTTTTTTCTGTTTTATTGTTTGCTTGTTTGTTTTCATAAATTATTCTTGGCTCCAATTTGGAATTAACATTTTGTTACAGAATTAAGTCTGTGGAATTTCAGAATACATGGTGTCTTGTCCTAGGATTGAGCCTTACTATACAAAAAGATGCACTTAACTATACTTTCTTTTGTAATTACATTGGCTTGAATTGCATAAGCACAGTTGCTAACTTTTGTCTTAGTGTATTAATGCTTATAATAAAGACTCATGTACTGACACTTGACTAAATTGGTATGCCACACAGCGTTTATTTGGTCTGTGACTGTGGATGCTATGTTTCAGTGTCTATACATTTAAACACTTAGAACAGCTGAAGTATAGGCAGATCCGGAAAACTTAAAGCACAGTTACCAGACTGGATTTGTAATCAAAATAGCTTCCAAACTGATGATGTAGAGTGCTGGAAAAAAAGTCAGTAGGGCTGTATTGTTATGTTGATGTAATTGTGTGTCTAGATCTATGATACAATTTCCATTCTCCATTTGTATTATGTCCTTTTTAACAGAAAGCAGAGCTGATACCAAGCTAACTGGAGTAACTTTGGTGTTTTGCTGCTTGTTGCATGCACACAGGAATGGAAAACGAACTCCTTTTTCCCCTCCCCAACGCCGTTTGACCTCTCCCAAGACACCAGCAGCCTGCTAACTACTAAATGCTATTCAAAAAGCCTTTTTAAAACACGTTGTGTACGTTTTTTGTACTAGCCTGCACAGTTTGATACTGTTGGAACTCCTGATAGAAAAATACTTGGAGAGGCTTCTTGTTCGGGGAAAAAAAACCACAGCCAACCAACCCAAACCCTAAAACTTCCATCAAAACACTTTTTTTTGAAAGCTTGTCAAATTAAAAGACTAGTTCATGACTAAAAGTGAGATTATTTTTTTTTTGTCCTTAATTGGGATGGGAGGAGGGAAGTGACAGTTAAGAGAAATTTCATTAAAATTGTTTTGATAAATGATCTGTTTCGCATTTCATAATGTTCATTGTTTAAGATTCCTAAACATCACAAGTTTGTAACTGCTTTGTAATATATGCAGCTGTTAGTTTTAAAGGAATAAGAAAACTGTGTTTTGACAATTGTACAGATGGTAGCTTTTGATAGTTTGGTATTGCTTCATTTATACCTTAGTATGACTTCAAATAAATGTTTTGTAAGTACTGTCATACTTTCTTCATCCTAAGAGAAGTACTTTTTCTGATATGTATTTGTACATTCCTATGGTAATAATTCCATGGAGTAACTAAAATTCTCTAAGCATAGTATCCTAAAAAATGCAAACACTTGAGCCATACAAAGATAGAAACCAAAATGCAGCTTGTTGTGAATTGTCCCATAATGTCATTAATTGTATAGCTGTTCATTTATGTAAGACCACAGAACTGTAAACAGGACAGAAAATATCTGTAGGTATCTAATATAGTTATACTAAAAGGCACAAGTATTACGGGTAAGTTCTAATAAAAACGGCAGAAAAATGACATGAAATGGCATAATTCTGAGTCTTGCATTCACCAGGAATCTTAAATTTACTCTGAGGATTTTGCAGAAAAATGTAAATACATACAAAGACTGTATTTCACTGAAAGTAGTTATTCTCTGTAAATGTATATTATTAATTTTAAAGCATTGTAAAAACAATGATGTTTTTACATCTATTTTGGAAGCGCTGTGAAGTTAATCTGAATTAGATGCATATGCAGAAAATGTACTTAAATAATATTTAATGTATATTTTGTGTCACAAATGAAGCGTTACTAAAAGCTCTGTTAACAAATTGCAGGAATTTTGGGAGAATTAAAGCCTGTTAATAGCTGTGCTACAACATCCTTTTGATTTCCAAAGCAATCCGTTCTTTTGTAAAGATGTATACTAGGATTCTTTTTATGGTGTTCTTTTCTATGAATTTCAGTGGAAAAGACTGTATTATTTTCCTTTGAAGAACAGTTTCCAGATTTGTCTTGTTTTGAATTACAAGCCTTGATTTCTGCTATTATGTTCTATTGGTTTTGGCATGGATATACTAAAGCCTTTTTTTTTTTTCCAGCATGTCTTTTCTCCTCTTTGGTTCTCCTTGTATTTACTACCTTTCTCTTTTTCTTGTTTTGTTTTTTGTTTGGTTTTTTTTTGGTTTGTTTTTTTGTTTTGGTGTTTTGTTCCTTTCTTAATTGTTTCAGGTATTTCTTTCCCCCTCTGGATTCCCCACGGGCTGGATCGAGATGGTCCAGTCATGCCCAGCTCCTTCCTCCTCCTCCTCTGATAGAGCACTCTTGCGATGCTGACACTGCCAACCTCCAGTATCCTCACCCTCGCAGACGATGTGTATCTCGGCCTCTTAATCTATTACCTGAGAATGAAGGGGTTTAACATGTTACTTTAAATAAACTCTGAAGGGCCTTATTTTGGTGTTTGTGAATGCTTCCATTTCTGGCTGCCTTTGATATTTCTTCTCTCGTACAGAAGATTTTTAAAAAAATTGGGAACTTCATGCATGTTTTGCAAAACAAACTACAATATTTGGAATATGTTATTTATGTTTGTGTGTCAAAGGAACATTTTATCAGTACCCTTTGAGCTATGGCAACACATACAAACAGTATTAACCACAAACTATGGAGTAGCTGACTTTTAATATGCCTGTCTTTTTTTGTCTTTTTTTTTCCTTTTTTATTTTTGGAATCAGTTTAGTATGGTCTTGGATTTTTTTTCTTTTTGTATATTGCACTGACAAATGTGAAACATACTCTCAAAATTAAATATGCCTTCAAGAAGTTGCTGAGTAACTAAAGGATTATATTGGATCAACTTGTAAAAGTAACAAAACCATTCCTGTGTATACTGCAGCAAAATAGTTTGGAGTATTTGGTGACTTAAGAATTTTCCATCTTGCTGTATAAATATTTAAATTTTATAATTGTGGTTGATTAATAAACTTATTCTAAAAGGTCTGTATTAGTATGCTTTTTCTTGTAATAGGCTTTTTTTTTTTTTTTAACTGGCTTCTGATCAACGAGCTTTTTTGGTCCAGGTGTCCATTCTCAGCTTTGCTTTTGTGCCATTCTGGATGTGCCATTGCCTGTTACGTTTTTGTGCCACAGGGTGTGCTCAGACTTTTCTCATGGGTGTGTGTGGAAGATCTGCAGAGACTACTAGAGTCTTTAGGTTTCAAAATACCATGTAATTCTTTTTCCTGTGATTGAATAATTTACTTAGGACATTGTGAAGAAATAGTACTGACTTGAAAGCCCCCTTTTTTGATGTGTCAGCATGAACATCATTGCTGTGGATCAGTATGCTGGCATTGGCTCAAGCTTTGGCTGGTGTGGGACAGGTGAGAGGCAAAGACTGGACAATGAGTGCGTGGTATTGCTAGGGAGTAGTGTTACTGTGCAGGATGTGATTGCTGAGCTTGTTCAGCTAGATCTTAGGGGGAGGAAGGATAAAGGTGGGCACTGTAGAGAAGAAATCATGTATTTCAATGTGCCTCAAAGTGGGCTCATGCTACTTAGGGTACAGACCACTGGCATAAAGAGAATGGAAAGGGCAATGTGCGTTCTTCTAAAATGATAGCAAGTTCCTGTGAATTTTACTTGTATTGTGAAAAAACACTAGAGGTAACAGTGGTGTTAAGAGTGCTTGCTGACTGTGTGGAGGTAGGCTGCTGACAGTTTTCACCAGCAAGAACAGAACTGGGGAGGGGGGCTGGAGGTAAAGGTTTAGACCAGGGGTCCTCAAACTACGGCCCGTGGGCTGGATACGGCCCCCCAGCGTCCTCAGTTTGGCCCCCGGTATTTACAGACCCCCCGCCCCACCGGGGGTTGCGGGGGGAAACCAAGCAGCCGCAGATGGCTGCCTGCCACTTCATCCGCGCGCCGGCCCCCTGGTTAAAAGGTTTGAGGACCCCTGGTTTAGACCTTTTTACCAAAAAGTTAACTTTTATAAAACCATGCCACACTTTGTATGGTAAACAACAGAAATGTTACATGATTAAATGTATGGTTTAAAGGGGGGTTGGAAAGATTATTTCTCTGAGGGAGAATGAGTCTGGGAAAATTACTTTGGGGGGGAATTGGAGAAAATTGGGACCTAGCAGAAGTGTAATAATACAGGAAGTTTTTTAGGATAAGATACAGCTATTGCTTTCAGGATGGTTGGTATGCATGGGTTCTACCCCAGCTCCCTAAGCAACACATCCTATCATCTCAGCACCTGCGGACAGGAGTAACTTGGAAGGAAGGGGAACTTGGTGGTCTGGTAAGCTGTACAGTAGTTGTCACATGAAGAATATATGAGATGTTCACTGCTGAGCCAACCATTGTGGCAAAATTACTTTCCTCAGATGAAACAGCCTCACTGTAATACTAATGCACACCTCCATCCCAAAGTTACCCACTTCCCAGGTACTACACCTCACTGGGCATGTGATACCAATCAGTAACAAAAATATGTACAATTAGAGTCACTCAAGCTCCAACTAAATGTAAAGAAAGTGGACTGGTCCTGGACTGAAATAAGTCTAAAGGCTGGGGGCGGGGGGGGGAGGGATTTTTGTCTACACTCCCAAATTATGTTGAACACATCTGTGCATGAAGTTGGGTCAGGCTGACCCACTCATAAGTTGTTATGAGTGAAGTGACTTCTAATCAAGGGAGTCAGCCTTGGAAAGGGTGGGGACAAAGAACGGATGGTGAAAAGACAACCCCTGTACATCAACAGAAAATTAGTTGAAAGTAGGACAAAGGTAATTGTGGTAGTGGGAGATTGTGACCTCCAACTCAAACAGCCCGCCCCCCCCCCCAAAGAGGGCAAAACCCCACTTGGGGAGCATGCGCAGTTAGTGAAAAACTTCAGCAGTGCTATCTGAGGGTGTGCGCTAATCAGCATTACAAGCCAGAAACTTGTAACCAATCCTGTGTATGACACTGGATATGCAATGTACTACAAAGTATAAAAAGTGAACAAATGAGGAGAGGAGTTAGGGAAGACTCCATCTGGGATCAGTCAACAGGCCAAGCCTGTCTTCTCCGCCACTGAGACACCTACTGGGTAAGAACTTTATTCTATGACTAACTCATGCTAGCTGTTATCAGGTGTATTGTAAGCTTACTTTGCAGTCGCTCTGTTATCACTGGCAATCTTTGAACTTTAATTCTGTCACAAGCTTGATAATCTTCAGCTGAAGTTAGTTTTGCGTAAGCCTCCAGAGATCTGAGTAGTTGTGATAAGGGATTTGACTCAGTGATGCTGTCAGTGGGGGCCCCTGAATGGGTCAGTCAAATCACGTTCCACCCCCCTCCCATCCCCAATACCATGGGGTGTCAAATGCAGGTAGCGGACAGGCTGGTTGGACACAAGGGTCTCATCTTTCTTGGGAGACTGACAGGCTGATCAAATACAAAGGGTTTGAGGAAACCCCTCTTCTTAATGTGAGAGTAATTTGAAAAAAAAGACAATTGAAACTATTATACTAAGACTCATTCCTGAAACAGAACGAACTGGTTTGGGGTATGCAAGGAGCAGAATACACTTTTGAAGGTTTAAGCCACTTGCAGAATTTCTGTCTTAACCATTTAAAAGGTCACTCCCTTCAATACAGTAATTGATCATTTTCTTATACTTGTACCAGGAAAAAAACGTAGGGCTCCTTCCTAAGCAGCCATCAGGAAAAGCAAGGTGGCAGTGTCTACACACACCGTTGTTTCCCAATGCTAAAAGTTTGTGCTAAGACCCTACAGTGTCTGTTGGGTATGCCTTAATTACTGCAGTGTAACAAAGTGTCAAATATATTCAAAGATAATTCTTTATGTGTAACTATCCTTGATATGGCAGATCTATGGGAAAGATTCCTGCTTGCATTTTTTTTTCATTAAATTTGCTTCTGTTATTCTTTTGGAGCCCAGAATAACCAGTTATGATAATAACATAAATGACCACTTTTTGCAGCTTTCAGTGTGTGTTTTTATAGTTAATTCAGCATGGTCACATTATTTTCCTCTGTGCTGAACATGTATTATTAGATATCCTGACTAATCTCTGTCAGACTCCTGATGGAAAAACGCTGTTACAGTTTCAGTGCAAACAAGTCGCATTTCCAATGGACTGGCCAAGTATTTTGACTTCAACAAATGAACTTATGCTGGTTTTGTTGCCAATCCTTGCCTTTCCCCCTGCCTGCCACTTCCACTGACATCTCTCCAAACCCGGACCTTGCATTCCGTATCCTTGACCTTTGCTTCCTCAAACTCATGCTTTCCTCTGTATTCCTCTGCCTTGCTCCCATGAGTCAGGATTGTGAACTGGACTTTTGTGCAGGATCTGGGCCCTTGAATGTAAGCAACAGAACCCCCAGGAGGGAGGGAGATTGTAGAAGGGCTTAGAGAGGGGTGGTGAGAGCAGGTACTTGCAGTATTTTAAATTTATCTGGCACTTTGAAGTCTGATGTCCCTTTTATTCCTCTGAAAGAAGATATGCATTACCTTGTATACTGTTTATGGGCTTGGAGCACATCTCAGCTTGAACTTCCAGGGCTAGAGGGTTTTGGGTCTTGTAGTAGTAGCCAGGAGGTGGCTTTCTTGGGTTGTTTGGTTTTGTTGTCATTTGTTTTTGTTTTGAACATATTTGAACACAGTATGAACTTCTGATGAGGCTGAAGGTGTGAATGTTCACTCTCTTTCTAGCTTTTTGCAACCTTCATACCAGGAATATGACTGTAGAAGTGCACTGTGAAAATGTCCTGGAATAACACTGAATTTGATCTAAATCTTTTAAAGCTGTCATACACACATACACGTGTTTGGAAGGCATCTGCTGCCTTCTCATCCATCCTCATAAATGTGCCATTTTTGCTTCAAAATGGAAATAAAATTTTCCATGTACTGTGTATAAACTGCACATTGCTCAACCTCATTTACGTGACTCATATAACAAGACCACGACAGAAAACATAGCCAGTTAATACAAACAGCGCCTGTCATGTAAATACAAGCCGTCACCTAAGTAAATCCCGCTGAAGCTTTTTCCTCTTCACACGGCTCTGCCCTGACCGGGGCCGCAGGGCCGGCACGCAGCACGGGCGGCTCAGGGGCTCCGCCGCTCGCCTGCGCGACCCCGAGGTACTCACCGGTACCGGGATTCAAACTCGCCGCTCCGCAAGGAAATACTTCAAATAACCGATCGCCCCCGCCGCTGCCGAGCGCCGCCCCGGGGGCACGGAGGCACCGCGCCCCGCCCCCGGGCCCGCCCCCGTCCCGCCGAACGGCCTCGCCCAATCAGCATTCCCCTCTTCGCCCCCTCCCAAACATTTTCCTCCTGCCGTCCCCCGCTGGCCAATCGCCGGCTCGGATTGCGGCTCGCCCATTGGCTGGCGGCGGGGCTGGGCGGGAGCGGGCGGGCGAAGCTGGCGCGGGCTCGGGAAAGTTTGGGAGGCGAGCGGCGGCGCTGCGCACGCGCTGCTGGCCAGCGGTTGGTCTGGGCGGCGGCAGCCGGGGGTGTGTGTGTGTGTGGGGGGGCCTGTGTCTGTCTCGCTCCGGGTGAGCGGGTGGGGCCCGCCCGCCCTGTAGGGGGCGCTGCGCGGCGGAGCGGAGAGGGGCGGGGCGGGACGGGACGGGGCAGCGGGCGCCGGAGGGCGCGTAGCGGCGGGAGCGGCGGTTTGAAGTTTTGGCGGTTGGGCCGCGGTTCCTCCCGCTCCTCTCAGGCGAGTCGCGGCGCTGGGGGGGCGGTGGCGCCAGCTGGCACTTCGGGCTTCCCGCGGCAGCTGCGGGTAGGGCCGGGCCCATGCGCTTCTCTGGGGGAAAGGGGGTCGGTGCTTCGAGCCGCTCCCCGTCCCGGCCTGCGCGGCCGAGGGTGCCGGCGGCCGCCCCCCCCGGCGCAGCCATCGCGGCGTTCCCGAGCCGTGGCGTGGCGGTGTCTGCGCGGGGTGCTGAGGGGGGAGGGCCCGGGCCCAGGCCTTCCGACTCGGGATCGGCAGCGCTGGGCGGCCGCCTGCCAGGTAGCGGCCCCTGATGGTCGCGTCACGGGGTTTGCGCTCCCCAGGTGCTCGCCGCTGGGGAAACGGAGGGGGGCCGTCCTGGTCCGACTAGCTTTACAGGCTAAATATAGGCTGGCACGTCGTGCAGCGTCGATACTGAACGTGTAGGGCTGTTGCTCTTTTTAGAATGTCCAAGAAGGCTGTAAAACTGTGGCCCCCAAAAGACTTTTGGGGGAAAGGATTGGAAGTAATTTTTAAGCACGTTTGTGGACAAAGTGGGGCGATTGCCAAAGAATATTGGCTGTGATGTAGAAATCATGCATTTTTGACAGCATTATTGTGACTTGTGTAACTGTATAGTTGTTTTGTTCCAGCTTTCAGATGTTGCTGGGCCAGGGCTGACGGCGTTGCCAAGCAGAGTGCTATTTTGAGCAGCTTGTGCTGGATGATGGAAGGCTTCAGAAATATTGCTGATGAGACGTTTCCAAGCTTCTTGGGCCAGTCATTGAACAGCAGTGCAAGTGTCATTTTGGAAAATGTTACTATTTCCTCAAACCCTGGCTTACCTGTTGCAGCTTCAACTGTTGCCAGGAATAAAACGGGCTGTGACAACAGGTGAGACTATCAGTTAATACCTCTTGGTATAAAAAACCAGTTGGCCAGGTTGAAACATTCCACTTTGGAGAGGAAAAATTCTTTTCACAGATTATTTGGTAGATGATTAAAACTATTTGGTAATTAGTAGCATACTAATCAGCAAACATAGAATTGATTGTATTAGTGGTGAAAAATCTGCATTTAATTCATAACTCATAAATTACTTACATTAAAATTACCCTTTAAAAGAGTAATTTAGTTTTTAGACTGATAACAGTCAAGTTTAACTCGACTCTTCAGCTTAGTATACTCAGGTTTGAAGCTGTATAGAGAGTAATACATTTTTTACATGTGTATTCTCTTAGCTCTATTAACTGCTTCTTTAACTTGCCTGGATCTGGCTCATTTTAAAAAGGGTAGTGTAAGAAATAGTGTTATGGATACAAATTAACATTTAACACAATTTATAATGATTTGTTCAGCAAGGAGTAGAGTAAAGAGTAACAGTTGGAAGCATTTGCTTACTTAACTACTGTCCTGTGACTTGACAAGGAGTAAGATCAGACTTTAAACTCTTTCCAGAATGGTGTGTTCCAAGTGGGACAGCACTAGCCGCTAAAAAGGATAATGTGGTATTTCACTAAAGAACTACGGAAGACTGGAGAGGATCGTTCTGGGTACATATGTGTACCTTTAAATACAGTTTGGCTTGAAATTGCTAAGATATTCAAATCAGTGAACTTATAGGAGATGAGTGGCCATCAATATGATCCCCCCCCCCAGTTCTTTGGAAAACAGGAGTGGTGCGTATTAGAATGATTCTGTTGTGTGTTCCTTCTCGCGCTTTACAGGCTTTCTGATACCTGTGCATCCTATTTAGAAGGGAAACATTCACCTCTGTCAGGATCTTCTTGTGGTAATCAGTCAGATCTTGAACCAATGGGGAGATTTGCCCTCAGCTTCCATGAAGACATGTAAGTGAAACAGTTAAAATCGAATTCTGTCCTAAAATGCACATACCAGTATATAGTATGTAGATCTATACGTACTATAAGCTAATTATGGAATACTTCATAATCAAATTGCCCACCTCAGCAGCAGCTTCTACTGTTGGCCTTTTGATGGCAGTAACTGGAGAGCTCAGCTGTGCATTAGTTTGTTAGCTTACAGTGTTGGGCAGCCTGGGCAGCTTTTCCTGCTAAAACGCTGCATGCTTTCAGAAGAGGGATAGTGTTACAGGGCTACCTGTAAACATCCTGTGCAATGCTACAGCCTGTATAGCTATACGTAAACAGTGTTTGGCTGTTTAATTGACTCATTGGGCCTCATGTACATGACAGGAATGAATCTTAAGTGATTTTTTTTTTTTTAACTACGATGTTTTGTTTTCTGTCACACTAAGAATTTTCTAAGCGTGATTAATTGACTTACTTGAATCTGGCTTGTATTTACATAGTGTACATTGCATAATCTAGAATTAAGCTAATGTTTCTGGTTCATGTCATGTGTGTAAATAATAGTTTGCTCTGATTTAAATCTGTTCCAACTAAATAACATGCAGTGTGCATACAGAAAGGAGCATCAATTTCTATTAAATTTAGCTTCCTTATAGCATCAGTGATTGCTAGTTCTTAAGAAATAACAGGTGTTAGAGAAATACTTTAGAGGGCGTTACTCTTAGGGTAGAAATACTTTAGAGGGCATAGTGTTGGAAGTTGTTGCATAGGTTATTCTAATCAAGGTCAAATTTGTTCCTATTGTTGTGATAGAAACCGCAACATGTTTCTTTTTGATAAAATTGCATGATAGCCAGTATGTCCCTATAAAAACAATATAGGATTTAAGTGAGGGAGTCAGTGTCTTGATTGTACTGCAGTAAAAATACTACAAAACATAGAATAATTGCATTTTAGACCTTTTAAAATGTTAGTTTCATTTATATATCTAAAATACTACAGCAAAAGTGTGGTTCATTTCTCTCAATGTGGAAATTTTAACGTCTTACGTGATTATCTTATCTGCCTGTGTGGAAGTCCGGTGAAACCAGAGGTGAAAAATAACTTTTAAACAGAATTATAAAACCTGTTATTTAACAGAACTATATGGAATTTCAGCAAGTTGTGTTCTTTGTGATTTAGTCCCTAATTTAATGTTGCAAAAGGCATGCGGGTGTTATGGACTAAGGAACATCTTGTCTAGGGTTTGACTTGCTCTCAAATGGATCATGGAACTCGCCTGGAATAGACCCTTTTCCCCTTATACTTCCCCCCCTATACTTTTTCTCCTTTTTGCAGAAATGGGAGAAAGAAACAGAAAGAGAGACATATGTTGCATTATGTTTCACACTTCAGTGAAACTGAAGCCTTTGTAGTCTTGATGTTTACTCATTTATTGTAAAATGACAAGTAATAGGCCTGTACAATCTATATTAATGGGAACAGCTGAGTTCCTAGAGACAAAGGCATTAAAATCAGGTAATTTATCAAATTTTCATATGGAGAGATGTTGTATACTAATGTTGATCTATATATTTCACAGTGATTTTTCATTGAAATAATTGTGTTTCTAGGGAACTCGCTACACAAGTTAAAGAGCAAACATCTCAGCCAACATCTGTTAGTTTGAAAGAACCCCATTCAGTATATGGAGAGCAAGATCAGAATGTCATTGAGCATTCAAGTCACAGTCAAGATACCTTACTTGAGGTGTTGCCACTTCAACGATTGGAAGGTATTAAAATCTGAGGAAAATTGTATACTTACTCTCAGTGTAGTTAGCTTTTCATGCTGTAGATGTCTTCTCTTGACTCTTCACTGTTTTATGGCATAACATAAATGAATTTTGAAAAAGAACCTCTTAATTTTGAACAAACTGAAAACAGAAAGCTTGTGGTTGACATTGTTCTAAGGTTTCTTCCCAAAGTACGAAGCTAGACAGGAAGCTGGTGAAAACAATGTTTGCTATAAAATACCATAACTAGAATCTGGATTAATTTCAGGAACTTCACTTTTAGAAAAGTATGTGTAAGCTGTTTTCTACCCCTGATCTTTCAGTAGGCTTAAGTCTTTGACACTGTTTTAACTTATATCTCTTTTCTTCCCTTGTTCCAGCCTGAAATAGATGATCTTTAACAACAGCTATAGAAACTGGAAACATACTTTTCTAGTGAGATAATGCATGAAAAAGTAGTTTGGTATACTTTCTGTGAAAACTATGCTTTTTTTTTAAAGTATGACTATATAGTCCGGGAAGCAGAATAATATTCTGTAACTTACTTTAAGAGCTTGGCTAGTAATGTTAAATTTGCTAGGGTTTTTTGCTGATGCTAGTCCTGTGATTAAATTCTGCTCATTCCTTAAAATTCATTAAACATGAAGTCATTACCAAGTATATTTAATCTCTTCTAAGCTTTATCTGAACATTTGCGTAGGTTTTTGTGAGTTGACTATTAATTTAATGGAGAACATGTTTGATTAGAAAGTACTATAGTTTGTAATACAAATGTGCCCTTATAAAACATGCTTCTAGTGGTGAAGTGTTGGCTTCAGTCGCTTATTGTAGTCCTGGGGAAGTGGCAGTAACTATGGCAACAAAAGTCATGATGCTTTTGAAAACTGGGACTGCCCAGTGTTTGGACTTGATAGCACCTAGTCATATTTAACTAGTTGGTTTTAACTTGTTGTTTAATCAAGATTTAGGATTCTAGTCTGGAAATTGCCTTTTATTTCCATCTATTACTTAGGAATTAGGAACTTCTTTTGATAAAATTTGTATGTGCATGTCTAAAATGTTCTCTTGACTTGTGGGACTTGCAGTTGGATTATAGGTGGATATAACACAAAGACAGGTAGAAGCTGTTTGCAAGTGATCCAAAAAAAGAATTGGCTTAGTAGATGAAGTGCAACAGTGGAACAGAACACTTGTTTCCCACTTCTGCTAGTCTAACCTGGGACTTCTTACTTGTTTGCACTGCCTTATAGAAATCCTTAAGGCAGTATTTGTCTTTCATAGTTTTTACAGTTTTAGCCCTGGTGAAGCCCTGCCTTTTTAATTGTTCCCAGATACTTTAGATCATTGCTATAAAAACACGTGAACTTTGGCTTTGTGATAATGTGTATGTTTCAGGGTTATTTTTGTGGTGTATTTCAGACTTTCAGGAGGCCCGGTCTTCTATCTTGTAGAATAGTCAGCACTTAGTAGTGTAACATGAGAACATACTAACGTTATTGATTTGATATGAACTGATTATGCTACATTGTTTTGTTTCAGATTTGTCAACTGGAATGTGTTTGCTTCCAGACAGTAAGAATAACAAGGTGAAAGCTTTTCTAAATATGGTGAAATTAAAGGTTTTCTAATATTAATCTCATAATAGACTTACTCTGTGAGAGGAGGAGGGAGGCAATTGAACTGTGTTTATTGTCTTATGTATCCCTTAAGTTTGTAACGATGCTAGCATGCTCAGCCTGTGGTGCCTCACTTTTGCTTCCTTCTTGCAGATCATTTAACATAATTAGTATTATGGGAGCATGTCTCCATTTAATCTTTCTCAACTGTGAAAATTGTTTACTCCTAGTTGTAATTCTTTATCAGTGTAAGGAATTCACATTTTATCCCAGTTGTAGTTTAGCTTACTGAAAAGCCAGGTGAAACTTGGTGAAAAGTGAGGAGCTTTTTGGAATGCTTTTAGAAATTGAAGTAGACAATACCAACCTGATTTGACTTGTCCCTGTACTTGTTAATTACTTTGAGGAATATTAGTTTAGATGACTTCTTCAGTGTACTCAGCATTAAAAACTGCACCATTTGGAAGAACACAATCTTCCTGCTGCCTCTATTTTTTTTTTCTCTTGTGTGTGTCTGTCCCAGAGCTAGCAAATAGCTGCAGGTATTGACAGGTAGGGCTGTGCTTCAGCTGTTTTTACCTACTGTGTTAGAGAAGCTGACAGTTACAGATACAGAGATACAAGGCAGACAGGAATGGGAGATCTCCTGCCCTTTATAGAAAATGTGCCTCAGGCTGCAACCAGATGCTGTCCAAAATGTACACCTTAATGTGTCAGCTGGTGTTTACTAAAGTGATTTCATTTTCTTTCATTTGATTTTTTTAGGGGCCACAGGTGTCAGTGAGTTGCAGCTGAATGCTCACAGGCTGTCATCTGAAAACCATAATTCAAGTTCTTTTAAAATTCTTTGCTTTCTGAACTTTAACAGTTTTGCTGTCAAACGTGATCTGTTAAAAGAATGTGAGAGTAAATCCAAAACAAATGTTACATAGTGCTGTTTTTAAAAATCATTCAGGTATATAAAAGATACAACATTAACAGTTAGATTCAGCTGAAATACTACTTTATAAATAAATTAGTACACTCATTTGAAGACAACATGAACAAAAGTTTGATCTGGCTGTACAGCTTCTGAAGAAGCACTGTTTTAGCAGCGTAGGAAACTGTTGAGAGTTATTTTTGTACTTATAAGTTGTGATTGCAGCTTAATGAATGGGGAGCAGTGTTTTATTCAAGTGTAAATTCTTTAATGCTATGGTTTGGTACTTTATTTTTGAGGTCTTGTAAGTTTGGTGTCTTTCAGATGCTTTTTTTCCTCTTTCCCCTTTATGATCCCTGTATTTCTTGCATGTGTCCACTCTGGAAGCTAGCAGGCAAAGTCCATTGGAACTAAAATGTCTGCTGGAATAAGTAGGAAGAAAAAAAAGGGGGGGGGAGTTTTGGAATATTATTAACCTAATGAATTGTTTATTATTAACTGAATTTATGCAATAGCTAGTTACTTCTAGAAACATTTCTGTATGGCTGCTTTTCACAGGTTGGTCCATCTGAACCTTCTGAAAAGCTGGTAGAAGGCAAAATTTCAAGTGATCATCTTGGCAATAACCTTTCAAGTTTTTTGGAAAATGAGAAACTCTTGTCTCTTGCAAGCTCAGCAGAAGATTCTACCGGTAAGTGTGTTTATAACTCTGGGTGATTGAGTCTAGAATTCTGACTCAATGTTATTGCGTACTTGAGAAGAAAGGTATTGACAGGTCTGTAGTTGTTCAAAAACTACTATTAGGAATATAAAAGAAAACTATGTTCCTTTGGGAAACTGGCTGTTATAACATTTTAGTAGGAGTAGTTGGCTATGGAATTTGTCAGAGAAGATCTGAATTAGAAGTTCAATCTCAGAAGTTAAAGAACAGTCTTCAGTTACTGTGAATCAAAAACGCAGGTAGAAATGTGATCATTCATTTAATGAAATGGTAACCCTAGCTGCAATTTCAGTTTAGATCAATAGAGATAAGCTTCTATGATGAACACGTATGTGCAATTAGAATTAACTTTTACTTGAGTTTTGGTTCAACTCTCTTTAGATGCCACACATGCAGGGTGATACCCAAGTTGGAAGTCTAGCTTACTCACAGGGATAAAAGTGAGACCTTGAGTTCTGTGCAACTAAACAAAACTTTTGAAATTTCTGTGCCCTTGCAGTGGCTGCTGCTGAAGGACAAACATGCTCTTCTTTATTGATGCAGTTGACTTTGCACATAATGTGAAGGTTGACAGGGTATGTAGTCAGATGCAGCAAGCATGAGGGACACAGTGTGATAAATAGGTTTACTGCTCTCTTGAGATCAAGCAGTCCTGCATTCAAGTAGGGTTACTCAGTTCATCCCATGACATCTACAGATGTCATGCCTGCCTTTGAAGTCATCTTGTTCATTCGTGTTGTCACTTCACTTCTTCACTTCACAACTTCACTTGTGCATTAAGCATATAAAAATGAAGTTAATAGTTTGCTGAATAAAAATACTGGCGTTTTTTTTTCACCTGAGGGGACAGAATTACTTTTAACTGCCCTCCTAAGGAGCTGGTAGTCGTTAGCTGGAAGTATTTGCCTATTCAAGGTTCCAGTACTGGTGGAGCTAACTGATCTTTTTATCTTTCCTGGTCAGTGTGCAATGTACTAATTTTTGTAACGCAATTCTGTATTCAGGGTAAATTTTGCAGCTGATTATTTCTAAAAATAAGGAAGAAGTCTCTACTATCTAAAGTAAAATACATGAATCTACTTTCTTGTTACTTGGAAGGTAGCAGGTTATTATTTCATGAAGAAGAAATCAAGACATAGGTAATATGATTAAAACAACTGTTTGTGGTGTTAATTTCAGTTTGAATTGTAGGTATTTGTCTACCATTCAGGTAACCAAATAATCCTCCTATAATTTTTGAAGCATTCTATAGACATTTGTTCTGAGGATAGGTATTAGTCCTCTTTCAAAGACTGAAGAAACTTAGCCTGCTGCAATCCCTTCACCTTCTCCAGTGTTATATATGGAAACAGCGCCATGATTCAGATTTTTCATTTATTGACTCTCAAATGTAACAGATGCTGATTGCTTTGCTGTAATATCAAAGTGGCTGAGCATCCATACCTTCCAATTCAACTAAATCTCATTTTGTTGAAAGAATGTGCTTCTGTAAATCAGGCTCTGTACAGGGCAGTGGCGAAACGGAATGCAAAAGTAATGATGACTTACCTGTGTGTGTATAGATGTACTTTCTTCCTGTACATTCTTGGCATTGTACAGACCTCTTTGGCAGAAGGAAATACGAAGAATATTCTTCAGAATTATCTTTTTGAGGTGAAGAATTGAAATATACTCCAAAGCCAAAAATTGATGGAGAATTCTTAAACAATCACCAGCAACCTGAAAATGAACATTTTCTTAATTACGTGGGGAAAAAAAATGTAGTTTTGAACTTATAAATGCTGAGTTTATAAAGTTTGAGTAAACTGGGTTTTTTTGTATGGAAAAACGCAAACAAGGTACTGTTTCCTAGAAATGAAAGAGTGAAAAGTAAACATGTCAAACTTCTTGGAATATATTTTACAATGGTTTTAAGAGTGTTTTTAACAATGCCCTAAATACCTGACTGGTGTTTGAGCCTTAAAAATAAACAAACATAAGCCCTGGAAACTCTCCTCTCGCCCAGTCTCCACAAATGAAAAAAACCTGCCCCAAACAAAGAAAATTGTCTCTTGGAACATGTCTCACTTGCCAAATAGGAATAATACTGTTCTTAGTAATAAAACTTAACCTGTTTCGCCGTTGAAAGATAGAACTATGCTTCAGCCATGTTCTGTGAAGTTTGAGAAATGTTACACGTATACATACTCATAAATGAAAAGTGAAATATGATTTGCTAGTTGGAATGTTGTCGATTGTAGATCATGTGAAGGAACATGAATCACTTGATAACCTGGGAGTTAAAATGCTAGTTTATGGTAGTCTTGTTTTACTGTGTATCACTAGTCACAGAGTAAGACAATTATATGTTTCTGTGACCCAGTTATTTAAAGGGAAAACCAGGATAATTATGCTCTGAGTGTGTGTGTGTTGTGATACTCAATGTATTAAAAATTATGGAGTTAGTTTTGATAGTGTCAGGTGATATAAAATGTCCATGAAAGGTGGTGAATAGGATACTTTCTTCTCTTTCAATAGATGATGATATTGATGATGAAGAGTTCTTCGATAACCAACTAGAAGCCTATTTTGAACAGCTGATACAACCAGAAATGACAAGAGGAGACACTGACATACAGAAGCTCTCAGAATGCAGTACAGCGCTGAAGCTTTCTCAAAATGGCTTACTTCAAGTAGGTTTAAAGTTAAGTTCAAAGCTCAGCATGCCCAATGGCCCTTAAACACGATAGCATTATTGGGGATTGTCTGCCATGGTGAGCTAGGTTTTATTTCTGGCAAACCCAAATACTGTCCAACAGGTAGCCTGTAGAGCAAAGGATTCATTTTAAGTTTAAAGATGGCAAATACAGCTCTAAACTAGAAACAAAGTTGTTTGATCTTTTGACTTTTTCTGTTCCCTCAGCAAGGCTTTCCCTGGGAAAGAAAAAATGAAAGAAGCTAGGTAGCTATTTTTGTATTTCTTTTCCTTTTCCTTGTAGTACAGAGCTAGCAGCTGATTCATCTGCTTGTCACAGAAGGTCTTGCTGTTTATGAGATAAGGTGGAATTATGTAAGTGGCTGGCTGTCCCAAGAGTCGGGAAGGTTCGCAGCAAAGCTGAAGGAAGTTACCTATTATGGTGTCTCCTTTAAGCTTCCATTCAGGTTTTCCTCCTCTGTCTAACCCTGCTCCTCACACTTAGTCCTGTGCGGTCTTCTCCTTTCTTCTGAGAAGTAGCTGTGGTAGAGAACCTTGTGGAGTCAATTCTGTTATTCAATCTTGCAAAGAGGAAAAAAAAAAAAACCCAAATCTGCCACCCCACCCCAAACTTCTAAGACTGGATTTCTGCCCTTTCTCTGGGTTGATGGAGATTTGTCCTCAGAGAAATCCTGTAATTAATATAGCATCAGTAGTACTTCCTGAAGATGGACTTTCTCTGCTGGACTACTTACTACTGTATTTCTTAGTCTGTATTAGAAAAGTAAATTGCTTTGAGAGCTTTGGACTGTTGATGTTTATCTGAACTTATTGTACCTCTGAGGCATTCTTTTGAATGCTTTAAGGTGTGAATGTTTCTTACACACCTTGCTTCCCATCTCAGATTCATAATGGTGGTTTTTAGTGTCAGAGATGGTAAAATATTTGTAGATAAGCATTTGGGATCCTCTCAAGTCTACTAAGGGAAATTATATCAGTAACGAAGCAGAAGCATCTACTGATAACATTGTCTTGTGATGGCATGATACTGATTTTGATTAACAGCTTCTGAACTTAAAGACTTTTTGATGAAAGGTAAGTGTCGATAAAACAGCTAATGCCTATAAAATACTTGCTTTACCCTGTCCCCTCCATCCCCAGCAAGCTGGTCAGCTAAACTGAAACTAAGGTTGTCTTTTGATCTCACTTATAATTTGCTTGTAATAAATATCCAGGAGATGGGCCTATTGTCTGTGTAGGAATTGCTTAATTTTAATCTGATGGTTCTGTGACAAAACTACTTTCAGTAGTTTAACTTGTTCCTATTCTTAATTGGAGTTCCAGTTTTAATTGTAACTGGTTCTAGTTTTGTTTTTTGTTTCTATAACTACTAAGTTAACATGCTGGCGCTTCTTTTCTATGACACAACTAGTTTATAAAATCTTTTTAATCACTGGTTTATTATATTGGATAGCAACGTCCAAGCCTTGAGGCGTATAGCATCACAGAGACTCGGTTTTCCAGGAGAGTAAATAAATCTAGATAATGGGTCTGCGTGAAAGATTAGCATAGAGCGGTAACTAGCTGGCTTGTGGTTTGCCTTTGAGCAGCAGTTAGCTTCACTGCAAACAGATTGCTGGGGATTTAAGTGCCTTTTCATTTTCCTGGCTTTGCAACAATGCATGCAATCCTGGCAGTTGCACGCTTGACCAGAATGGGAAAGTGTGATTGATTTAAACAATTAAATGAACTGTAGCTTCTGAAATTTCAGAAAATTCCCAACTGACATCAGGATTTCCAAGCTGTGGAAAGTTATATGTTAGCCCTATAAAGTAGTCTGCATAGGCTGCTAGTTGCTGATCTATGGCTGTATGTGAAGAAGGGGATGGGTGGAGGTTTGAAGAGTGAGAATAGCACAGTTCTGCTGTCTGACCTCAGGTCTCTTCTATTTGTGTAAGATGTTCCTGCTTCTCTGCTATTGTAGATAGGCAGTAGGTTAGGTACAACAGGTTCTGAGTTAGATTTGGAGTCCTCATCCAGCAGTGGGTCAACCAGAATGGGAAGAGGAGTAGCATGGTGCCCTTGTTAAAGGGAATGAAAGGATGTAGAAGGAGTAAGAAGAGATCGTCCATCTTCTTGCTGTGTATGCCTTTGGAGGCAGATGTGTGGATTGGTGTAGCCAGAAACCATTATCCTTGGTGGTGGTGCTAGCACCTGAAGATGCCTCTGGCAGTGGCACATAAGCAAACAAAGTATGGCAATTTCTTTACTAGTGATTTTTTTAACATTGTAAAAACAACTGTAGCGTTAATTTTTTTTTTTCTTTGGTGTAGTTGTTCTAGTGTAACTTGAATCTCCCCCCCCCCCCCCCTCCCCCCCCCAAAGGAGAACTTCCAGGTTCCTGACACTTACCAGGCTGTGACAGGAGTAGATTCTGGAAATGCTAGTGATGAAGATTCACAAAATCAAGGAATAACTGGATATCCTGTGCAAAGAGAAACGCTGCCCAGAGCAGTACAGCAAGTGGTATGAAATTGTCATTTAAATTTCTGTTTATCATGTAAAGTAAGACTGTAGTAGAAGATGGCAGTTTTTTTGAAAACTTGTTAGAGGTTGAACTAACAACCCAACCGTCCTTTACAAAAAATTAACACCATCACTTTGTTTTTAGATGTGTTTTCCAAATTTTTCGAAATAGTTAACTTGGACTATTTTGTACTAGAACTGTTACCACAAAAGGTTAACAACTGCACTTCTGACACTTCTCAAATGATTATTGTTTGCTAAGAATTCCATGACTACTGGAGATGGGCTACATTCCTGTGCTGCTGCTGAGGTTTGCTCAGATTCGCTGTGTCTTCAGTGCATGGACAGCAATAAAGCTGATGTCTTGGATGTCCTTCCAAAGCAAGAAGTACCGTCCTCCGAGTGTCAGGCTGCTTCTGAGGCAGAAGTACTACATGCAGCAAGAGGACTTCTGGGGCACTACACCACTCCTAAAGTTCTTGGTGCTAATACACCTCAGACAGATGCAACTGAATGTGAAGTTGGTCTTCCCGATACCTACCTGTCGCCATCTGTAGACAGCTGTGAGAACACAAGTTCAGCTACAACAGACAAAGGTAGGTTGCTTTGAATATAACCCATCTATGCAATTATGACAAGACTCAGTTGCATGGAAAAACAAGTAAAATTGTAAGCTATGCATTTTTCTTTAGTTGTGCAAGTTGGTGATAAAAAACAATGTATGATGAATAAATTTTGACTTGCTTTTGTTTTAAAAATACTGACACTGGTTTATATTGCACTTAACTGTTGTTTATTTGATGATGAAACCAGTTTAAGCTTGCAATTGCAGCAACTTGAGCTATGTTTTTTTTAACTTGTTGCTGACTTCTGGCAAGTGAATCTTAATCTATTCTTAATCTAGACTTAAGCGACTTTGCCATATTCCTTTTTACTTTATTCAGCAGTGTAGCATTTGATATATCTTTCAGGTGACTTACCACACAGCATTGTCTATCAAAATGAAGAGGGCAAATGGGTGACTGATCTTGCATATTATACTTCGTTTGATGAAGAACAAGATCTAAATCTGTCTGAAGATGATAAAATAAATGAAGAATTCATTACTGGATGTATGTAATCTTTTTCCTTTAGTTAGCTGTTGTTATTTGTAATAGTGTTAAGTAAACTTCTTTTTTTTTTTCCCCACTTCAGCAAATCAGTATTTGGTGTTGCTAAGCCTCTGGGTTTTACATACTACAAATCATTTGAAAGCTGACGTTGATAGTAGCCTATAATGATACCATCATTAGTTATAGTTGATAATTTCTTTCCATGTTTCCTACTCTTCCCATGAAGAGTCTTTTGTTTCAAAAAGCATTCTAACGTGTCACTGGTACCTATTGCATGAGCAAAAGTAACTCCTGTAGCTGTCACTTCCACAGTTTTTCTTTTGGACTAATCAATTCCTTGGCAGCAAAATGTCATCTGTTCTAGTAGACAGATTCAAGCAATGTGTGCTGCAGCATTTCTCCTAGTCTCTAAAGTTGACATATGGGTGGGCTAATGTATTTTAAAGATGTCCGTGGTCCACTCAAGGTGGTTCTTTCAAAAAGAATGCTGTATATGTTGCTGCCTAGAGTTGTTTATTTTGAATGAGTAATCAAACAGGGTTGGTGGGTTGAAATAGTTTTTCAACACTAGGGGTTTTCTGCTGGAACAAGCAAATACAATTCAGTTTGGTAGAAACTTCCTTATCTACTATGTCAGTAAAGCAGATCTTCTCCATTATTTTTCGAATGCCAGCATATTTCAGACACTTCCTGCATCTCAGACTCAGGTTGTCGAGTGATTAGAAGAGCATATTAGAAGATACAGATACTTGACTGTTGTAAAATTTTCCATGGCTTTTTAGCTTTTTCCCACCTGATGGGTTTTTAAAGCGATTTTGCTTTCAAGCAGATTGGCTTACCTCTTCACACAGTAGAAGACGTGCTTACAGATTTAGTATAGTTAGCATTTTTCTGGCTGCTACGTTGCCTGTCTGTCTGCATTGCTCAAGCATGGTGCTTGACAGCTGAGAAATTTTATTTGTAGGGACAGAAAGGAAATGTTACATCTGATGCTTCTGAGTCTCATTTATGACATGTCTATCTCTGTCAGCAAACTGTGTGCACAGTGTATTCTTTTATAGAATAATGCAGGATTGCTCACTTGACAGAGTTTGTTGCTTCAGTAAGTCTTCAGAGAGCCGTATGGCTTATGGAGAGGATTAAGTAAAAACTGATACTTCAAGTGCAACTGTATATAATGTGTCATTGATAGTGCTAGGTTGCCTTTAGCAAGTGTTGCTGGATTGCTCAATGAAGATGTATTCTAACTTTGTTTCTTTCCTCAGAGTATGTATTGTGACTTCCCATAGGTAATTTTATGGACAACAACTGTTTTCACTGTATGAGTTTGTGTCTATTCTTAACTTATTCCTCCATTTGCCCTTTGTCCTAAATGATGAGGGATTCTGTATACACAAAGCTATATATTTTATAAGTTTTGATGGGGTTAATAATACATTAACATTGAAATAAGGTGGTAGAGCAGTATTTCTTGATCAGTAGTTTCTCACATCATTTTGGTGAAGAGATTTTAAGTGTTCATTGTTCTGTAAATGGTAACTGCGGAAATAATACAAGCATTTGAATTTAAAAGTATTGATTTATTTGGCCTGTTAATTTGCACAGGTATTTAATGAACTGGTACAAACCAATTTGTTGCTTTTGCTCCAGTTCACAGGTACCACTTTCAGGAAATTTTCCAAACCAGATGTAATGAAAGTTTTGTTTGGAAGTAGCCATATGATGCTCAATTCTAGCTAGGTATGGGTAGCATAACCTATGAAAAATCATAGTTTGGTTTGGGGTTAAGGCTGTAAGCGACTTCATTCATCACTTGGTTAGCTACATGCTGATATTACTTTGGCTCCTGAACGTCCAGGAAGTACTGTTTTTAAAATGAATTTTGTATCAACTTTTTATTTACCATAATGGGCTGGAATAACTCCTAGTGTGTCCCAAACTCTGAGATGTAGAATTAAATATTCCAATATCTGTCCCTCAAAATTTAGTGATAGAAAATAGTAATGACAGCACTTAATAACTTAAACCTTATTTTAATAAACATTCTTTTTGGTTTTAAGGTGAAGCAGCAGCTATGATTGCGCAAGACCAGGAAGAATTTGAGAAAGCTCACAGACTCGTGCAGGTAACTAATTATCTCAATGTAAACAGAATAGTTTAATTTATTTGCAAGTTACAACTTCTGAAATCTCATTCTCTGCAGGCAGAAAAAGCAGATATTCTAAATGCATCTGAAATAGCAGATACTTCATGGAAATCTGCCAGTAGCTGCATTTTGCTGAGAACATCTGATCTTGATAAAGATGCCAGTTATTTACGTTTGTCTTTGGGGGAGTTCTTTGGTCAGAGATCAGAAGCTCTTGGTTGTCTTGGTGGAGGCAGTGATGTGAAACGGGTATGTATCTTAATGTTAATGTTAGCACACAAGGAAAAGACAAGAACAACAGCCAGCACTACTTCTGTTCTAATATTAACTAATTCTTCCTGAGAACTACTTTTCTGAGTTTACTTGCCAAGGAAATTCTCTGTGTGACAGATCTGGTTGGGCTTTTGTTTCACACCTGGAATTTCTGATGTGAAGGGCTCGCTGGTGTTAATGATGAATCTTGATCTTGGTCTTTTGGTCGGGAACTAATTATGTGTAGGATTAGAGAGAGAAAAGTACAGCATATACAGGGTGCATGTTAGAGGTCTGAGCAAGTGATCCACGTAATGGAAATGAAATGCTGCTCAGACAGGGGTATTTGAACAGTGAGTGGGTATCTTTGAATGGCTGGTGGGCTGTCTTGGAAAATGCCCAACTTGAGTAAAAATGTAGTCATCTAGACTCTTAACTTACCAACATACTTCTGTATGTTTTTTGCATCTGTCTGATACTTGTCTCTTTTCTTATCTGCTGTTGGTAGATGGTATCTCATCTGTAATTGCAGACAAAAAAGAAATGTGGGGAAGTGTGTCCAGTGGGAGGAAGAAGTCGAATATGTTTGTGTATTTCAGTTGTGTCCTGGTGAATTGGTAGAGTTGGCAGGTTCTGTCCTGCTGCGTTCAGAGGCTGAGCGGTAGAGCATGCCTCCAGGCAGAGGTGATGAAAGCATATGTACTTCCTTTTGTCTAACATATAAGTTGTTAGTTTATTTTATGTTTACATTGGAAGTGTATGTATTTGGATTAGGCATTTGCAGTGGTAGGAGGCATATGTTATTTTTCAGTGGTATGAGAGCCAAACAACAACTGGGGAGGCTGTGGCTGAAACTGCTTTGCAAGCCCACTGAACCTATTTATTAATGATTAAATTTACTTATGCTGTATTCTGGGCTATTTTTTTTTTTTAGCCATCTTTTGGTTACTTTATTACATCTCCGAAGAAAAGGCAACCCGTTGCTTTGCTGAGGCAGTCTGATTCATCAGGAGGTGACACCGTCCAAGAAATTTCACAATTGTCTGAAGTGTTTCGAGGTAACTCTAGAACAGAAGGGTCAGCCCTAGACACTGGTTATAATGGTAGTTAAGAATTACTTGTGTATAGCTGTTAAAGACAAATAAGAGTAATCTGTGATAGGAATACGCTAGTTCTCATTCACCAAGTATCGTTTTTTGCCGTGAGCACCTCCCCCACCCTGCTTTCCCCTAGAAAAACACAGATCACTTACAAGAGAGAACATTCTAATACCAAGTACTACCCTAAATTGTCTTGCATATTTCAGCATTTCCAGATAATGGATGATTACCAGAACGTCTTGTAATAATTAAAGTCTATTCAGAGTTTTCATGTTGAAAAAGCTCTGTAAATGTGTTGCCAAAAAACCAACAAACCCCCCCGAAAATTGGTCTGTTTGCTTGTATAGGTATAGAGGATATAGAGAAAGAAGGAAAACAATTTGGGTTGTAGCTGAGCTGAGAGTGTGTGTGTAAAACGTCGTCTACAATTTTTCCTGCCATCTTTAAAAAAAAAAATAAAATAAAAGGTATACTCCATGGTATCTGCTTAACTTGAAGTAATAATTTAGGAGATTCCTCCAAAAGTTTATATGTAAACATCACAGCATGCATTTTGGTGCATATCTATGCCTATCAACTTAATTAGGTATGTTTAGGAAAGGATGAGTTCATTTTAAATCATCTCCACTGCTCCTCATAGAACTGTGGCAACGCCAGTCTTTGGGAACTTGCTTGTACAGTCAGTGCAGTGACTTACACTTTTTTGCATTGGTGAAAAATACCATCAGGCTTTTGTGGAACCCGCTTCACTGGAGCAGCTTTACAGCTGTAATTTTCCTCAAATATTTTTATATTGCAAATATTTTTAAGGGATCTCTAATGATTATTATTTCTTTAAATCTAGTGTTACTGTGCTTAAATTCACTATACAGTAGTCTGGATTTTTGTCAAAAATTACCAACAGTTCATTGAGTTTATCTCTGTCAAGTTAAATTATAGTTGTAATTGTTGCTTTGAATAATAGAAAAATATACCAATATAATCTGCAGCTCTTTTGATAAGAGGGTTGCTGTAAATGCTAGAGAAAGTAGGTATCTGGATCACTTGGTGGCTGAGATACTAATAGTTACCTGCCATTTGATTTTCATTAGTACTGGCGATTAATAATCTTTATCAGCAATAGCAGAATGCAATTCCTGCTTACGGAGCAGCAGATGGAGAGGAAGCTGAGAAGTCAGCAACCTGAGAAGGGTGTTACTTGAAATACAAAGTATGACCGAACCCCAAATATCTACTATAACAACAGAAGTAAAGAAAAACAACCAACCAACCAACAACCCAAACAGGAAAAAAATCTACATCCCCCGACTCCCACCCCCCCAAAAAAAGAAAACCAAACCAAAAATGTTTGTTGGTTACTTACTTGTTTTCTCACTGATTATAGCATCTTTAAAAGTTGGTTTTAGTGTTCTAGGGAGGTCAGATGTTTTCCTTCAAGGAGGAACTAATTTGTTGAAACAGTAGCTTCTAGATCTCATGTGAACCATACCTCTTAGTTTGGGTTTGGTCTTGTAATCAAGGAGATTGTTTGTGGTTTTGATGGTTTCAGAAACATACCTGTCCATCCTAAACATAATCCTTCAAAATCACAAGTTCAATGCTCTCTACCTCAGTCAAACCCTGTCTCTAGTATAAGAAAATGGGCTTTACTCAAATTTAACTGTTCCAGTTTTCTAATGGAGTTTGGTTTAAGTTCATGTTATCTTGCAAACACCATTTTATGAAAAGGTTTGCTTATCTTATGCTAATATGATAAGCTACCTGAAAATAAAATTTGTACGGTGTGAGCATGGTGTTCATAATGCCAGCTTATTTTGTGACTTGATTGCAAACTTAGCAGTACTTTACAGGAAACAATTGATGCTTACAGTGTTTGGATTTATGCCTTTATGACAGCTTTTTTCTATAAAGCATTAAGGGAGCATGTGTATCCCAAGAATGCAGGTGTTTAGGCAACTCACTGTAAATTAATTCCTTGTGTTTGTCTTTGTTCTTAGATGACTTAGAAGCACAAATGAAAGAAAATGTAAATTCTACCAGCTGTGAAGGTGCATGGCATAGGATAGATACTGCAGCTGGAATACATAAAAGCATTAATACAGAAGCTGCTGCCGAAAGTAAACCAAAGGTATTTCTCTTGTCTTTTTCTATTAAGTGCAACTATGAACTTGAACAAAATGCAAGTAACTTGGACTATTATTGTTTCTTTGAATATGGTGAAATTTGGACTTCTATGTCAGCTCACTGGTTTTTTTTTATTGAACATTTGAATCCTAGCAGGTGCCACTGTTTGTTAGGGTAGTTTCATTAGAATGCCGTGATCCAGCAGTGAGTCAGGTCTTACTATCAGCATCTCATTTCTCTTTTTCTTCCTGCTTCATGTTTGGAGTTGCTTGGTCTGTCAGCCCACAGTTTTTCAGTTTTTCAGAGATTCCTGGGCTGTTGATGTTCTGTGATCAAGTTTCTGAATTTTGGCTGTGGCTTTCACTTCTGGTTTGGTGTTTGGTTTGTTGTTTTTTTTAAGTGATTTGTCTTTAGCATGGGAATGAAGTCTCTTACTTGATAAAATTTAAAAATATCAACATGGTGTAAGTCTGAAAAAGTGTGTGTTCAGTTTGGTAATCCTGGACACCTGCATTCTCTGTCTTGGCACATCATGTTCTTTTTCTGATCAGGCAGAATATACACAGACCCATTCAGTTACAGAAGCAGCCCTTCTGTGCAGTCACTGCATGGTGTCAGTCACTAGCAAGATTGACTTGGTTTAGCTGATCAAATTATGTAAGCTGGAGACTTAAATGCAGAAGGACTGGTTGGATTGCTCATCTGACTATGTACTGCTGTAATTGCTTTTCTTTCTGATTTATCCTTATCCTTATTCTAGATACAAAATGCATGACTTTGGGTTTCGATGATGTATATCCAGATTCTAATCTACCCTACCCTTAATTTGTACAAGTTCAGGTCACCCTTAGTCTGATAAGGATGCTAAAATGTTCTCCAATAGAGACAAATCACAGAATGGTTGAGGTCAAAAGGCACTCCTGGTGATCATCTAGTCCATCCCTTCTTGCTCAAAGCCAGGTCAAACAGAGGAGGCTGATCAAGGTCTGGTCATGTTTTGAATATCTCCAAGGATGGAGATTCTATAGTTTCTCTGGGCAACCTGTTCCAGTGTTTGATCGTGTTGATGTTAAAAATCTTTCCCTTATGTTTAAATAAGAATTTTCTGTATTTAAAACTGTGCCCTTTCTTCTTACTGGATACCTCAGAGAAGAGTTTGGGTTCATCTTCTTTACTCCTCACCTTCCTGCTCCTCTCCCCATCAGGTATTTATACACCTTAATAAGGATTCCTCCTAAGCCTTGTTGTCTTGAAGATAAATAATTCCAGCTCTCTCCTCAGATGACAGGTGCTCCAAGCTCTTACTCAGCTTTGTGGCCCTTCACTAGACTCTCTCCAGTATGTCCATGTCTCTCTTCTACTGGGGAGTCCATAACTGGTCACAGCACTCCAGGTGTGGTTGCACCAGTGCTGAGTAGAGGGGAAGGACCACCTCCCACAGCCTGTTGCCAACTCTTTCTTACTGCAGCCCAGGATGCTGTTGGCTGCCTTTGCCACAAGGACACATTGCTAGTTAGTTGTCAACTTCATGTCTACCAGGACCTCCCAAGTCCTGTTCTGCCAAGCTACTTTCTGTCTTCTTGGTCCCCAGCTTGTATGGATGTGTGGGGTTATTCCTCCCCAGGTGCTGATCTTCGCTTTTCCCTTTGATCTTCATGAGATTCTTCTCAGCCCATTTTTCGGGCCTGTTGAGGTCTCAGAAAGACAGCCTGCTCTTCTGATGTATCAACTGCACCTCTTGGTTTTGTATGATAATTGAACTGTCTGAGGGATGCACTCTGCCCCATCATTCATATCGTTAAGGAAGATGTTGAAATGGTGCTGGCATCTTTCTTGATCCCTGGGGTGCTCCACTAGTGAGCAGGTGACTTCCTGCTGGACTTCGTGCTGCTGATCACAACCCTTTGAGCCAGTTTTCAGTCCAGTCATGGTCTACTTAAATACTCCATACTTCATCAGTCTTTTTACGAGGAGTTGTGAAGACATGCCTGTGTATCTACAGGAGGACAGATGGGGTTTTTTTTCTTCCTGACTGTATGTATATCTGAGGGAGGTGGGAAGAGATTGTGGTCTGGACATGACTGTCTACTTATTCCATGCCTTTTGCTAAGAATAGCCATTGTGAAAACTGAAGAAATCAGACTTGAGTGGTAGAGAAAACTGTAGAAATATCCTTGTCTTCCCCCTGTAGAGAGGCAGATGATTTAAAGTTAATTGGGAAGATACTGTGTATTCAGTCACGGTAGTTTCTTCTCTGTTATTTGTTCTCAAAGGGATTTCACTCCCAGTTCTTCCAACTGAATTAAAACATTTTAGGATTCTGGAAGCTTTACAGGAACTAAGGCTTCCAAGAAGGCAATCTTTATTTAATGTTTAAAAAATCCCAAACAACTAACTCCGTGGAGTAGACTTAAAAAATCAGTACAATGAGAATTATGCCTGCTGCAGTGTTTCTTCTTGACAGGCAACTAAAAATGTGGCAATTAGAAATGTTAATATATTATCATATACCAAAAAGCAAAATAATACAAAGCACTAAACAAAAAATGTATTGCTTTGGTCCTTAACTCATTTTGGTTTGTTGTAGGACGGAATTCATAAAGACAAGTTTGAAGATGGCTTATCTACTAATTTTGACTCTGTCCTGAGTATTAGCACGATTGCATCTGCTATTGCTAATGCTTCCTCCAGTGCTGATCCTTCCCAGCTAGCTGCTATGATGATGGCACTCTCTAATAAAAGTGAAAGAACATGTTTCCTTCCTGGAATTGTTAAAGAGACAGAAGTCTCTGCTAATCAGGTATTATCCAGCAATGTGGAAAATAGTGTATTTGATATGGAAAAATACCTCAAAAAAACAGATGAGCTTGGACATGAAAGTGAATATGAGAGTATTGTGAAACATGAAGCATCTGTCCAGAACCTTATATCTGATACCTTTTTACTGGATAAAGATAAAAATACGGATACTCTTGCAGAAGACTTGATAAATAATCATAGCAATCAGCAAGAAATAGAGGAGCGAATTCTGCAATATTTTCATGGAGAAAATGATATTCAGAATTTGTCTAGTCTGTCTGGTGTTCCCAACTATAGAGATGTAACTGCAAATAATGTAAAATATTCAGAAAAGTTATCAAATTTAGTAAGTAGTAAACATTTACCGTCAATGAATGCCTATATTAGATCAGATATGCCTGATACCCAAACTTCACCTATTGGAAATGAAGCACAGACGTGTAGAATTCCTTTAGCAGCAAAAATGGAAGCGGCACCAAGAAGTTTGCTTGCTCACCAGGGCAGTGATCTCACTAATAGATGTTGTATCGGGGAAGACAAAGAAACTGTAGATCAAGTAACAAGTGCTGTTCTTGAACCATGTAACGATTTGGTGGAGAAAAACACAGGAAATACTCTGTCACTCAACAGCTTAAAACCTGACAAGCAACCTAGTAAATACGTCTCGGTAAGTCCTACAAAAGCAAAACCGATGCAGAAATTGAACAATGATGAAAAGAAGCAAAATGCAGAAATAGAGAAGAAAAACAAAGATGCCACTACCGCTTGCAGTGGTAATGTGAAACATGTAACTTTTGAGAAACTGTCCCTGACTTCCCAGAATAGTACTGGTAAGTAAACCTATATAAATGTAACCAGTTGTTCGAAAAGGCTTTTCTGGACAGTAGATTTGTTGCCTGTGCTTAAATAAATACTGTTATTAAATTCTGTTTTATTTACCAGAGCATAAACCCATTGTACCTAAATGTGACCTGCTGCCTCTGGAGGATGAGCAATGTAGCTTCAGACCTTCAACTTCACCGCTGAATCATTCTTCTCCTAGTGAGGCTTCTGGAACAGCATTTTCAGGGTAAATGTCTTGGTGCAGGTTATAAAGAATTATTAATGCTTCATGGGGATTTTTGAGGGATCAAGTTTTAGTTTGCATGTTGTACTTGATCTCCGTTTATAGAAGATCTTTATTAAGTTGAGACTTCGTTCTTAGACTAAGCTTTCTGTTTGCTTTTATTATATGTGTGGGGAAGCAGTATTAAACAATTGTGGACTTTTTATTTTCCTCACTGGCCTGATGAGACAGAGACACTGGATAGGAACATTGTTTCTGCTCAGGATTATCCAGTAATGTAAGAATACAAAATATTCAGCCTGTTAGTGAGATACACTGGAACAACAACTAATAAATATGGGATTTTATAGCTCTATCAACACAAAGTTTTAGGTATCAGATGTAACTCATCTATTACAAATAAAGCTGGTTGGGGGCTATGCTGTTAATTATATGATAAAGCTTGACATTGTATAGACCAATGAAGATGTGAGTTTTTTTAAAGTTGTAAGTAGTTCAGTCACTTTGATTCTCTGATTCATACCACTGCTTGGTGTGAGAGAGGATGGGTGGAGGTATTTGTATTGCTTTTGTCCACTTCCTATTTTGAAACCACAACTTGTATCTAAGATTTAAGGCTTTCTTAGCAACTGAAGGGCAGTTTTTTTTTTAAATGAGTTCCCATAACAGTAAGTGTTATATAAATGTTAAGATTACAACTAAGTTGATTATGTAGTCTTAAACATATAAATATGGCCAGTAGCCAATGGCTATGTATATCCTCATAAGAAGATGAAGGCAACTGATTTCTTTGCTTTAACTTTTAAGTTCACTGTTGGATATTTAACTATAGTTAGTGTTGTACATGATGTTAGAATTACAGGCTGGCATTTCTCGGAAATAAAAATGTGCAGAAATACGTGAATTTTTGCAAGAATGTTACATTAGACATTAGGATTTCTAATTAAAATTGTCTGTAACTTAGTTGTTTTTATGTAATCTCTTTGACAAAGTGGTGACAGATCCTGTGTTTTCAGCTGTGTGAAATTAAGAGAATCTCAGTAGTGAATAGGAAATACTAGTGTGTGATGTCTGGGATGTTGAATGAGTTGATTTG
Organism: Falco biarmicus; assembly: GCF_023638135.1. Taxonomy (NCBI): domain Eukaryota; kingdom Metazoa; phylum Chordata; class Aves; order Falconiformes; family Falconidae; genus Falco; species Falco biarmicus. The sequence goes on from NC_079290.1 coordinate 62,832,256, forward strand.
ACATTCTTCTACGTAGTTCCATACATTTATATTGATTCAGCTTTTTTCTTTTAGTAAGGTGTTGTGTTGTTTCTGTGACCTTAGCATCTGAGTTCAGCTGTGGAACTCCCATACTTTGCTTTATGGATTTATATCCCATGAAAATGAGTTTTATGTACATCAAAGCCAGAACTTGTAAAGGTTAATTGAGAGATGGTTTCTCATTTCTACTGACTGTACTAAACAGAATGGCTAAGTAAGTTGATTTTTAGAACAGTGTGGCTACTCTGTAGCATTGATTTTCTTAGGGGCAGCATGAGAAATATGTTCTAATACTGACATACTCTGAATCTGTTTTTCAGGTCTGAAACTGATTTTACTTGCACACCACGTTATCAGGAATCTTCTTGCAAAGAGAGCGTGCTACCTCAGTCAGTTTACTCAAGTCCTAGCATGAGCAGATTAACATACATCTCTGCATCTGACAGTGCCCTTAAGAACACGGCTGTAATATCTAATCTGGAGACATACTGGGTAAGAAAATCTTGAACTGTATTTCAAGTTTCAAGATTCTTGAACTGTATTTCAAGATATTCAGTTTCTTTAAACCAACCAAACAAAAGAACACCTCCCTCTCACCCACAAACCAAACCCTTAAATGGCCATAATAATTCTAAATTACAAAATCTGTAAGGATTGCAGAACAGTTTAGGACATGCTGTGCATAGGGAGAAGGTATTGTGCTTCTTCACCACTCCTGAGTTTTTTTCAGAAATTTAAATTCTGAAATAGATTGTGTTAAATATACAATCTCAATGAATATAAACACAGTAAAATATTCAAAAACTACTAACTTCTGAAAAAAGTTAGTTGGGATATTTTTCCCCCTCTCATTTTTTCCTCAATGTCTTGTTAAGTCATTCTGTTCTTGAAGTGCAGTGTAGTATTCCTGCAGTAGTTTGCAGGATCTGTATCTGCTTTCATCATTCCTGAGGCTCCCTTTCTGCTCAGCTTCAGCTGTTAGGGGAATATTCTCCCTGTTGTTTTTCTTTTTCCTGGAAAAATGTTTATAGGTATGTATTTTAGCTGTAAATTTTCAGAACTGAAGCTGTCATTTTCTACCTCTGATGTTCATTCTGACTGTTTTTACTGCTTTAGCAAAGAGTGCACTCTGAGAGTGAAACTTTTGTTCAGACTTGCAATCTTATGCTGAATAAGATATTTGACATTCTTCTACCTAATCCATGGGTTCCTTGGGATCTGGAATCTTTGTTATGCCTTCCCCCTTCAAAGTGTGTGGAGATGTGGATGGAACTTTAAAAACCAAACAAGCAAAAGCTGAAAAACCTCTCTTGAGTGCATCCATATGTAATGTATAAATCTGAGTGGTTACATTTCTTCTGTAATATCTTTCTCAGTTGTGCCTTTCTCTACCACAGGAAATAGAAATGCCATCTACTATGCTTTGTTTTTTTTGATCAGTTTGCAGAGGATGAGGCTTTTCAGGACTAGTGGCTAGTGAAAGCTTTAGTGAAGCCTTCTCTTCCTCCTATATGAAGACCAGAGCAACGTTCCTTCATGCTGAAAGCATCAGGAGGAAGGAAGCCTGTGTTATGGCCTATAGCCCATTTTGTTCTACGCCTAGTTGCTCAAGTTACAGTGGGAATATCTGTTGTTTTTCATCTTGATGTTTCCAGTGGGAATCACAGCCCCATAGGGAGGAACTCAGGGGCAAATTTAAATGGGTATTTGCTTGCAGTCCATACTGACATAGCATCAGCTCTTGTGTCTGTTTCACATTTGAAATGCATGTGGTTCTGGATTCCTGTAATCTCGTGCAAATGGGTGGCTCTTGATGCTTTTTTCTAACTGGATGCATGCTAGTTTGCCTCTCTGTCTTGAAGAGGTGTTACTGTTTGAGTAGTTCGTGTTCCCCAGGATAGTTCAGCAAGGAGATCCTCAAGTACTTTACCAAAGCTTTACATTTGTATTACGAGTATGTTTGTAAGTCTGATTTATAATGCTGCAGTGTTAATTTATTCCTTTGGGTTAGTAATCTTTTTATGCTGTGTGTGTGGAGAGAGAGAGAGAGACTGAGAGATCTTAATCTCATTTTTACTTATTAAAAGCCACTTTCATGTCCCTTGCCTGAAGCTTCTTATAGACAACAAGAATGTTTGTATTCGTGTTACTTCAGATAATGTTCAAGAAAGTTATAAAGAATATGGAAAGAAATAATCTATACTGCAATTGAGTGCTGCTGTTTAGGATTGATTCATGCATTTTTAACTGTGAAAATCTTCCTGGTATTGGATCCAAACCCAATAAATAAGACAACTCACTGCAGGTCTCTTGTTTTTAGAATAATAGTATCTGTGTACCTGTCAATGACTTTAGGAATTTGTTGGTTTTTTTTTTTTTCATAGTACAGTTGCCTTCCCACAGAATGGCTTTATGAAGTTATAGGAAGTCCAACATTTTTGACCTTGTGGAAACTCATGTAGTCAGTGGTAACTTCAGAGAGCAGAATATTCTTCCGGTGTTAATGCCTAGTGTCGTGGGTTGACCCCAGCTGGTAGCTGAGCTCCTCTTCCAATTGCTTGCTCACTGCACCCTGGGTGGGATGGAGGAGAGAATTAGAAGGGCAAAAGGGTGGGGTGGGGAACTTCTGGGTTGAGATAAAGATGGTTTACTAAGTGAAGGGGGAGTGAGTGGGTGGATGGGCAGGCAGAAAAGTGATGCAAAAGCAATCACTTGCTATCAGCAGACCAATGCCTGGTCAGTCTCCAAGCAACAGCTACTTTGGAAAAATGCCCCCACAGTTTGATTGCTGAGCGTGTTATTTGGTATGGATTCTCTCTGCTCAGCTGGGGTCAGCTGTCCTGACTGTGTGCCCTCCCTACCTCTTGCCCACCCCCAGCTTACTCTGTGGAGTGTCCGGGTGAGAAATGGAGAAGGCCTTGACACTGTGCAAGCACTGTTCAGTGATAGCTAAAACACTGGTGTGTTACCAGCACTGTTTTGGTCACAAATATAAAAATATAGCACCACAGGGGCTGCTATGAAGAAAATGAACTCCAGACCCAGTACACTTAGGTAGAATGTGACTTTAGATAGCAAACAGGTTGAAGTTGCAGGTTTTCTTTTTCAAGGTGAAGAGCCACATATACTGTAACAGCAAAGCTTCAAACAGGACTTTACAAACTTTATTATTTATATTGGATAGCAGTACTAGTATTAAGGTCTGTCTTGTTTTATGTATCCTATTTGCTTTTCTAAAACTTGCAATTCTGCATATTATTTTTGTTTATTAGGATGAAAATGCTAGTGAACTAAGTACAACAATAATTCGAGCCAGCCCAACTTCTTCGCTAGAACATACAAACAAAAATCCAGGAGACCACGCACGTCAAAGAAATAAAACAGAAGCACTGCTTAGTATTGACCAGAAATCAGAAGAAAATGCACTTGCAGGTCTTCAAAGAAAACTTGATGATGTACTGGATCAAGAACTGTCTAAAGAAGGTTATCCGAAGAACGAAAAGCAGCTTGCATCTATTCCTTCAAATGTAGCAGCAAAACATGAAGAGCTAGACTGTGTTAAATCAGCTGTACCAACTAAATTATGTATCTTTCAGCCACTTCCTTTTAATGTTGACGCACAAGAAGCGTGGCAGGATCAAACAAGCAAAGCACAGAGACAAGGATTACCATCCTGGAATATATTACCGGTGTGTCCTGGATTAAGCACTTGTATGCCATTCAATCAAAACTCATCTGGTGAACAATATGTCCCTATTTCAAGCCTTAAATCCCATCTCACTGCCTCTCATAGTCAAGCAATTCCTTCTGTTCCCACATTGCTTACAGGACATTCTCTTGCAACAACTCCATTTGCACAACAGCATCTGGGAAATAAACCATCTACTGGAAATACTGTTTTGTCTCAGTTACATGGCTGCAACTCTGCAGGTTTTGGTCTTCCAGCAGGGCTTCTTTGTTCAGGTATCCCAGTAGGGCATTCTGAGAATCCAGCGATGATAGGAATCCCTTTAGGTTCAAATACTGGTTCTGGCTCTTTGGGTGCAGCTTCACTTCGTAATCCACACTCTACTTCCTGGAACAAGAACATCCTAAATATAAAATCATGTACTGGACAACCTCTTGGAGCTGGTAGAAATGAGTGGGAGTTACCAAAGTCACCTAGTATTGGTAAGTGTGTTTTTTCAAGCGTGTTTAAAATACAGCTATGGACAAGAGTGGCGATAGTCATGACGCCAATATTACAGTAAATAAAATTAAGATGACTACTAACTGTAACCATGACTATTCTTTATGCAAGCTTTCTTATTTTAAATAAAGGTATTACTAATTTTCCTTATTTAATGAAGTCTCTAAATTCAATGTCTATTCTTACAGTTCCCCTGATGGTCTTAAAAGTTTTTCTTAATTTAGAAGAATTTCAGCATTCAGTGGTTTTGTGTTTGTTTAAAGGATCTAGATCTGGCTTTTGTAGAAGGAAGAGAAATCCTGGCTGCAGTTCATGCTGTGCAAGGCAGGTCATGCTCTGGAAATTCAGTTTTATTTTATCTGGCAAGTAGATGACATTTCTGTCTGCAGCCGAACTTGGTGTTAGTCAGTTAAGCCACAAAATCCAAGGAGGGGAGTGGAGGGCTTAAGCTGTTTTCTGGTTACGAAGGGGAAAGACAAGTGGCCAAGTGCCTTCGGTACATTCTGCTATTTCTCTGTGTCTTGACTTAACTCCAAATCTAAGCAGTGCAAGTTACTTTTCATTTTAAAGACTTATTTTAACCTATGATCTCTTGAGGTATTTTTTGCTATACTTTTTTCTGGCTAATTCTTTCAGACAAAAGGACAAGCTAATGGGGTTGAAGGTTTGAATTTGTGGCAGTTTGTAGGTTATTTTCTGTTTATTGATTGTTCTAGATCGTTGGTCTTGCTAGTGCATTTTAAAATAGTAAAATGTGAACAATCTTACTCTGCCTATTTTTGTATATGTAATTGCTAGGTTTTTAATGCGTTTTTGAACTCTGAATATCTATGTAGTCTAAACTTGATTTTTGACAAATGAGGTTTTGCACTTCATTTCCAGTGATGCTAGTCTTAGTTTATATTTTCATCTTATTTGCGCTATTTTTATTTTTTTGAGGGGAATAAGAATGTGTGGGTTTAAAATAAAGCTTGCGGCTCAATTAACAAAAATTTCAGGTGATTATGTGTGTCTCTTCTTGATTTGGTATGAGTACCCATTAGTTTGTTTCTGGATGTAATGAAGATTGATCCTCATTTTGTCAGAGAACTGTTAACTCCACTTTTTTGAGTTATCATTATAACGTTCTGATTCCTCTGAAAGTTATTTTGAATACTTTAGAAGTAAGGACTTCCTGGAAGCAGGATTTCTTTTTGGTTTGGTGATAGCTTTTGATGACTGCACTTATATAGCAAAAATCTGTTCTGGGAGTACTTGGTGTTTCCAGTAGCAAAAAATGCCTGAACAGCTTTTTAGGTGAGAGTTATACTCTGTTAATTTTTTTTTTTCCTTTTTGCTTGGTGTAAATATTCTAAAGATGTTGTAATACTGATACTCACATTTTCTGAGTTGGCCTAGTACTGATTAAATTGTGAATACTGAGTATTTCATATAAGGTGCGTATTTATATAAATACGCTCTGTGGGTTGATGTTGGAATGGGATGTGCTATTTCCATAAGTATTTTTGTTCATGACAATAGAACTCCAAGTAAGATGCAAATTAGAAATGAATGAAATTGAGTATCACACTTGTGGAAAACATTCTTATGAAAACTGTGGGAGTCAAACATTTCCTTGCTATAACAAAGCATTTGTCAAATTAGCTTATAAACTTGTCATGGTGGCAGCCTGAGTGCTGATTTGCTTCTGGGTACTTGGAACTAACAGGAGTGTATTTTCTTCCAAAGGACATGTAAAAGTACCAGAAGAATTGAAGTTCCCTAATGCCTGTTGTGTGGGAATTGCATCACAGACGGTTCTTAGCATTTTTAATCCAACGGAACGGTGGTTGCAGGTCAGCGTTGGAGTACTCAGTGTTTCAGTTAATGGGGAAAAGGTAAGAGATTTTTTTAAAACAAGTTTGTAGGAATAATGCTGTATTCTTACCAGATGACACCTGTAAAATTAGAGCCCTCTGTCAGACTTGTAGGTTTTTTCCCATTTTATAGTTAATATGCACAAAACCAGAGCTACCTTCTTTCATCCAGGCCACCCGACTTGTTCCAACAAGTAGTCATAGAAAAGTAAATGCCATATTGTGGGACTGACTTTTAGAATTGTTTTGTGTGTGTGAAGTGTGGTAGGTTTGAGTTTACAGCTTATTCATGGACACCTTTGTATGCAGGAGAAGTTTACTCTAGAAAAGAAAGTGTCCACGCTGAGGACTGTTGATGCTAAAACATTTTGTGCAGTTTGCTCCCATTTCTTTTGAAATCAGGAGATCTTGAATGACAGAGCATGAGAAGTAATTGGAACAGGCTTCAAGCTAGATGGATCATTCTGTGGGTTATATGTAGCTTGTAGGCCATAGACCGGGGGTGTCTTGCATTTTAATTTTATGAAGTTCTACCTACTTCAGTTGTCATAGTAATAATTCCAGAGGTAAAAGATCTCAAGAACATGAGAATGAGTTAGATTAAAAGTCCATCAGTATAATTTAATTTCCTTTACTGGTGAATATTCTTAGAAGAGAAGAATATAACAGAATGAACATAACATACTCTGAGCTTCTGGCAGTTTGGTACCTGGGAACTTGAGCTAGACGTTATTTCTGTTCTTAATATTTTTTGGTGGACTGCTTTTTATCTAGTTAATCTTGTAAACTGTGTAGTGTTGTACACAGTTCAGTTGAGTTGTGGATTCTGTTCGCTACTGGTTTTTTCCTTTTTTAAATGTAGTTCTTGCTGGTTTTGTTTGATCCTTATTACTGAGAAATAATGGGCAATGATTCACTTCATATATTACTGCTTGTAAGTCTTACAAATACGTATCATATCACTCCTTAGGTGTATTTTTCCAGCAGATGTAGCACTTTCCAGGCGTATGACTTCTGGTTTTACTCTCACCTTCTCTGAATGTTTCCTCTTCAAAAACCACCAAACCACAGTTCTGTGTTTATGTATACATACATGTATATACGAGAGTTAAGATTCCTTCTGTATTTTTCTAGTCACTCAGTATCATGGAGATTTTATGCACTCTTCACCCCTGAGATTATGTTGTACCAGGAGGTGATTTTTTTCATGAAATTACTTTACAGTTGATAGTCCCATTTACAGTTGTTTCCATGAATAAATGTATACACTTGTTTGCTGCACAGTATGATTAAAAATTTTTTTCAGTTAACTTAACTCTGGGCTATACTGAGTGTGACTTGCAGTCTCTTTCCTGCTTGAAGATCATCTATGAATATGTTCACAACAGAAACTTAAGGCATCTGCACTAGAGTTTACTGGTGATCTGCATCCACTGACCTTTCCATTACTCTTCCATCATACCTCTTTCTCCCAACTTTGATGGCAGAAAGCACCAAGTACAATTGGCTTTATTTATTTTGCTGCTGTTCTTTCTCAAAAATCAGGCTTCTACTTATGATTTAATTTTCAACTACGTATCTATACTAAATATAGTGCACATATACTTCATATTTTATATATATACACATATTACATTTTTGTTTTTTAATAGTATATATTTTCAGCTGTATATGTACAACTATAAATACTATAATCCTAGTGTTAATCTTTCACTGGATGCTGGAGAGAAGCCCCAGCAACTTTCAGGCTGATTTACCTAACTTTAAAAAAACCAAACCGAACAACCAAATAAAAAAACAATAAAAAACCCCTGTACAGATGAGTGGAATGGAAGTGGGACATGAATATGAAGATGAAATAAATAATATTGCACAAAACCATATAGAAAATGTCTGTGCTGAGCAGTGGTGCCAGATAAATGTGGTATTTTGAAAGAAACTGTCTTCTGGCAAGAGGCCTGTTAAAAATGACACAGACTTTGTTTTTCAGATGGATCCTGTGAAATATCAATGTCTGGTTTTCAAGAACAAAACCATCGTAGGATCCTATTCTACCAATGATCTGAAAATACTTTTTTTACCTTGTCATTCGGGGATCTTTCAGTGTGTTCTCAATGTTTCATCTTGGCCAGTTTCTGCAGATGCCGAGACAATCATTCAGGCAGAAGCTTTGGCAAGTAGGGTAGTTCTGACAGCAGTCGCTGAGAATCCTAATTTAGAAGTAAGTAACTTCTTGTTGTGTTTGGGGTTGTTTTTGTTGTTGTAATTTTATGAATAGTTTAATGACACTGGAAAAGAATAGGAATGCAATGTTGTTCCTCAAAGGAGCCTGGAATTTCTTATGTTTGGAGTGGGGAGGCAATATAGGAAAATGTTTACGAGAAGCCTGTAACTATCTAGGAAGTTTTTTAGTTTTGGAAAAGCACCTGGATGGAAATGAAGGATTGTGTCTGAAAAGAGTAATTTTAAAGGTATTACTTTTTCTTTAGGAAGGGAATGAATGATATCTTAAACATGTAATGCTTTTTAAGTATCTACTGTGTTGGATACCATTGAGCCTTAAAATGTAATAAAAACCATTTACTTCCATTTGTAAGGATTGATTTATTTATTACATAAAGTAGCCTTTATCTTGGTTTCTTATTACTTTCAGCTTTATGGTGGTATAGAATATTTTCTTATTTTGGACCAAGTAAAATTTGAAAGTGGATGTGTAATGTGCTTTGTCTTGTCTTGTCATAAAGAACAACCAGGTGTGAGACAGTATGACATCAAGAATTAGATCTGACTTTATGTAGTCCTACATTTAGGAGTATGGACAGGCAGAAATGGGCTTTGGTGGTATTTTTGGAGGTCCTGAACAAATTGTGTGATAGTCTGTGATGTCGCTGATAAAAGTAAAATTTTTATGTGGCCTGTTAACTTGCTTTGGGCAAAGTATGTTTTAAAGTAATGATACTCTAGTTTAATACACATGGATATAATTTTTAATGCTTCTTCCATAAATTTTGATTTAATTTTTAGTAATTTTTTTTATATGTAGTTTAGCAAAATCCATCATTCTCCATGTCTTTCATGATACAGTTCATTCAGAGTTGCTTCATATTTAAATTAAAACTAAACCCTACGCTCTGTCTCTGCATGTCTTGTTATATTCCTGAGATTGATAAAAGTACCAATTAAAAGCTGTATTTTGCTACAAATCATGACAATGAAATGTTTTTATGCTAAGAAAAATCCAGCTACTCCTTAAGTCACTTCCTTAACTTTTTAACTTGCTAAAACGACATTTTAAACTACCTAAAACTGACATTTCATATTTGCTAACAATAATCATAGTTTAAATTTATTTTTATTATAAATTAGCCAAAATAATTTGATTGTGTACTAGATCTTGGAGGATAAATATTGCACTAAGATTGGCTTGCTTGACTGAGGCAAAATACATGAGAGAGAGCCAATTGGATGAAATGCCTTTTGATGTCAAAGGAAACTTGTTTCTTAGACTCTTCCTACCCCTGGTAGGTAGTGTGTGTTGCTTCTGGGTGTAGCACGAAGATGATGGAATAGGTGATTAATATCCTTACTTTCCTGGTGCTTTTGTATAGTAGTGTGTTTTGGAGGTCTTCCTTATAAGTTCTGCTTTGCATTAAAACTAGGTGGAAACAGGAAAAAGAGGTTCTTTGGATTTTGGTGACTTGACTTCTGGGAGTTGGAAAGCTCTTCCACTAAAACTTATCAACAAAACCCATGCTTTTGTGCCAATTAGACTTATTATTAATGCAGTAAGTACAATAAACTTACTATATGTGAAAATTAACTTTTTATGATACTGAATTTTAATACAAAACCACTTTGTTGTATGTCATTAAGAAATATACCCTGGACACTAGATGTAAGATTCCCAAGGAATCTTTGGTTGGTCAGGAAATATATATTTTTTTTTTTTTTTCAGAGTGGTAATCTGATTGTGCTGTAATGGTACCAGCAAAAATGCTTCTGGGATAGGTGTGGGGTTTTTGTTTGTTTGTTTGTTTACAGCCTAGCTAGCCATGGACTATGTGTTGCTTGATTTGATAGCACAGGGAAGCAGATAGCAAAAGGGTTGTGTTGCCTAAGCCTTCCCTCTGGAATGCTGGGGATGTATTCCACTGTTCAAACAAGCAGCCAAACTTGCCTCGTAGGAAGTTTAACATGTTCTTTCTTCCTCTGCAGAAGCAAGGGCAGGACTCTGTCTGCTTTGTCTCCCACTAGACACTAGCCTGTATTATAGGCTAGAGTATTCTCCTCTCTGCACCTCTGTGACAATGCAAATTTCAGGTTTTTGGCTAGGCTGGCTGCTGTTTTGTGCTGTGGGAAGGACTGGCCTTATTAAGATGGATCAGGTCATCATGGTGACTAGTGAGGTTTGGTCTTGAAAAGCCGAACTTCTTGAAGGCTTAAACTGACCAGTTCCAGCTTGTGTCCTTTTACTGCAGAAAGGTTTCTGTTTTAAGAGGGTTTGCTGGACTGTCACATATCAGCTGAAACTACAGGCTAATCTTTGATTTTTTTTTTTTTCCAAACTGCTTAGATTCTTCAAAACTTACCTTGCATTTCTCAGCTTTGTCAGCATTATTGTTAATGACAGTAAGAGATTTAATACTTCTAATACTTTTTCTTTGACAGAATGCAGTAGCTTGGCGTTGCTTCACATTTTCCAAGGAACCGGTTAATCCTTCTAATGAACAGTTGCTCCAAATGGATGGAGTTTCTCAGATAACAGCTCCATCAGTTGTAAATCATGTGATACATGCAAGCTATGATGGACAAGTGAGTAATTTGTAGTTAGCTATTCTTCCTGTTACTTGCAGTCTAAAGTGGTGGTTCTGAATATTTGAGTTCACGGTGATGATTTTTGAGGAATTTACCTATTTGAGCGTTATAGTTTTGTTGTTAGATTTTTTTTCTTTTTTTTCTATTTAGTAATTCTGTCCCTCCCGTAGGGTAAGTCAACCAATTTCTTTTTCAGGATCCCGAAGCTTTAACAGTTTGGGTTCTGTTCCATGCACCTAAGAAACAAATTTCTTGTTCAGGTATAGCAATTTGATTTTTCATTTCAGCTGAAAAAAATTTGACTTCCAATGTATGCATGTGTTAGAATTGCAGGAACAGGCTGGAAACCTGAAACATTCTATCTTTAGTTTGTGTGTCCTGATACTTCTGGTATCGCATTCATTTTTAGTAACAGAAGGAGGCAGAATATATCTAGGTCTTAATCTTTTAGATATTAACAGGAATGTTTATACTTTAGTATCAAACTGTACAAAGTGGTTATCTACTGCAAAATATGTGGAATTTGCTTTATTCCTTCTGTTGAGGGAATTAAATCATCACTTAAGGAAACATTGCATTGGATTGCAAAACAGATAAGAAATTTGAAGGAACCTCTGAGTTTTTCTGTCTTCCTAAATAGTGAAGAGTACTAGCCAAACTAGTTGATATGTATATGAGAAGATGTCTTTTTGTTTGCTTTAGGGACAATTTCAGCCCCATTTGACAGAAAGGTAAAACTTTTAAATAAGATTCTGTGAGACCTTATTTGAAAGAAAAAAACATGTTGCCAGAGTAATGGGAGAGCTTTTAATACCACCACAAGATTAATATGTTGATCGGACAGTAGCAGAAGTAAGACATGCATCCATAGGAATGGCTTTGCTGCTAATGGACTTGCTTTTGTTACACGTGGAATTGTTCCTAGATTCCTTGGGTCCTGCAGATGAATTCTTGGCAAGAGTTGATGTGGAAGTTGATAGTCCAGGACCTAGCAGTGTGATTAAAAGTATTCCTCTCCGAGCAAGAGCTGGAACAGCGAGGATACATGCTCCAAAGGACTTACAGGTTTGCATGTATTCACAAAGTGTGTTTCAGTAATAGTTTGCCTCTCCTAGCCTACTTTTTTTGTAATGTTTGGTTTTATTATATATGTATATATACATAGATACATACATACAGACTTCTTTACTTTTTCCAGACAATACATCTGTCTACTAGTGTGGGTTCAACAGCTAAACAGCAGCTGCCGCTGAAAAATGCTGGAAATATTGGTGTATATTTGAAAGTTAAGGTAGGTTGACTTCTCCCTGTTGAAATCGTGAGTTTTGAGCCGTTAATAATATTGAAACTAGAGCTGAGCCTTGGGGATCCTAGCTTAACTGTGTGATTTGACAAAAGGTTTAAAAGTTTACATAAAGAGAGTGGAAAACAGGAAAGAGATTAGCTCACATTATTGGAAAAAAGTGTATGGAAGTTTTGCTGCTTGACTTCAGTTATGTTTTTTTAACAAACATACTTTAATGATTTTTAATAAATAAATTTTTAAGAAGTGTATACAAATACCTAAAATTTTGTGGTGAATCCTGTGCTGTACGGCAGCTGTTAACTAGCTAGTGGAGTGAAGCCCATTTAAAGCAAAGAGGAATATTAGCATTGGGAAACATCTTTATTTCCTAACAAAGCTGCATTAGGTTTATATGTGATGTGTGATCTCTTTACTAATTTTCTTGAGGATCCATGGAAAGCATGGTCCCAGACTGAAGGGTGATGAGACACATTAGAAACCAGCATTTCAAAGTCAACGGAAGGAGCAGCCGGTCTCCTTTTACATAAAAAAAATTAAAAAAATATTGAGGGTTGTGAGCCCATCATTTCTTAGAGCAGAGGTCATGGAAACGGGATGCATGACTAGTATCACAAACACCACATTGGTGTGATACTGGATACTAATTGATACCAGTAATAGTTGGTACCAGCCTTGAGACTAGTGATATTACTTCATGTAATAAGTACTACTTATTGTTAAATTCTTTAAATCTCTTTGTGGCCCCTTCAGTGATGTATACACAGTTGATGTCTTTAGTACAAATACCTCTAAGAGAAGCATCTGGAGTGTCTGACTTCAGAAGAGTTTAACTCTTCTAGTAAACTAGTGCAGGCTTATGGGAAAGTTCTGAAGGTGCCAGGTGTATTTGAGTTGTCTGAACTGAACATGCACAATCAAATCATATTACATCTTGCAGAATTGTTCATTCCCTTAAAATAAGTAACCAACCCTCCCTTTTCCCCTTGTTTGCTTTCAGACATCAGATCAGGACAGCTGCTTTGCTGTTGAACCAGAGGATCTTTTCCTTCTTCCTGGAGAAGAAAGGGAAGTGACTGTCGTTTTTTTCCCAAAAAGCATAACTAGTACAGAAAGGTAACAACTGATTTTATGCCACCTGTGTTAAAAAGAGTTACCTTTGACCTTAAGGTCATGAACAAATTGAAAGTTCTACCCACGGGGGAAACTTGAAACTTTGACTTGGGTTGCTTTTGTGAGAGTCCTCATTCATTACAAAGATTTTTGCTGGGGTTCTTCTGTATAATAGATTACCTGCCTCTCTTGCTGTACATAGCTTAATGACCAGACAATATTTCCCATCACAGATCAGCAGGTGTCCCGAGACTTATTTAGTGGGAATAAATGGAGTAAGTTTCTGAAGCCCTTTATATGGTACTTGTTTCTAAAGTACAGCAAAGCCTTAAAATACTTGTCTTCAGCAGCTCCTTCAATTTCTTCTGCTCTTCTTCACTCCACTGAGACAAGGGACATGTTGTCTCTATTTTACATACAAAAATCTTGAGCACAGATCAGGATAGAAAGTGCTCATTAATTTTGGCTGCCATAATTAAATAAAATTTCAGCTGTAAATCACGTACAACATTAATGTACATGTTCCTCTTGCAGATGTAAGCATTCATATTTTTGCACGTTAGCACCTGTCAAACTTCATTCTGTGAAGTAGATTTGGTTGTTCCAAGTGACCATTCTGGTGTCATGTAAGATTATTTTATTTTTTTTTGGCAATAGCAGGGTTCTGACTGATTTAATCAGAGCAGCTTTTCCTCGTTACATGTTTTCCAGTTTCTGCTCTAGTAGAGCAAGAATGGACAAAGGAATGTGTCCAAAATATGTTCAGCTTCACTGTCTAGTTTAAGTAGGCCTAGCTAGTGCATTAAATAAAACAATGAGTTGTTCTGTGCTAATGACAGCATGATCCTAATGGATAGGCACACAAAATGATTTCTTTGCTTTCCTGTAGCTTTATGCATAACTGGTTTACATTACAGGCTCAGGGTACTGAGTAGGGTTGGAAACTTTGCAGTCAACTTGCAAGTGTTGCCAAAGGACTAATGAACTAACTAAACCAGTAACAGGAGTTCATGTTCCCTACTGGTGGGATGCAGGACTCAGTCAGTAGGCATCATAGGAATTCAATGACAGCTAGAGTGAAGGATGTTGAGCTTCGTTCCTGGCTCTAAGTGGGTCTTGTGCCATGGCAAATGCTTCAGTCTATTTTTAAAAGCTTGATTTCCTTCCTGCCCTGTGCCTTTTTTCTAGTTTTTTCTGTTCTGTTTTTCTGACTGTGTTTTCTGTTTTTCCTGTTATCATTGGTTAGATACTTCCAATCTCCACTTCTTCCATATCTACTTCATCCTTTTGTTTTATTTTTTGTTGACTTCTGTCCACCTTAATTAGACAGCACTGTCTTTTTCTGTTCCTCTTCTGTTTTGTGGTTTGTTTGTTGTTTTGGGTTTTTTTTTTTTTCCTTTGGTGTGCCTACTTTCTCTTCTGTTTTCTTTGCTAGCTAGGTTCAGCTTTCCTAGTCAGTATTAGCCCATTTCTTTCTACTTCATTATTTAAATGTATATTCCTGATGCTCTCATTCATTTGTTTCTCTGCTCTGCCTGAAGAAGGTGGTAGTCATCTGGACAGTGCTCGTGTCCTATAGGGTAGAGACTGTATCATGAGAAGGTGGCTGATTCCATGTCTGTGGTTTCAGTGTTCTTTATCACAGCAATTCCAGGAAACAAAGTGAGGAAAAAAAATCTTAGGTTTGTGGCTTAGAACGCTACCATTGTTAACAGGACTCAATTTAATTTTGATGCTCCTGGGTATCTCACACTTGTAAAACTTCATTGAAGTTTCACAGGTGTTTCAAAAGGCATTTATTTAATCTATGTAGAGACCGCCAGACTTTATTTTTTGCCCATGGTAACTTCTAATTATTTTGACAGACTAATTTTGGAGAGAAACAATTTACCTAGCTGTAGTGAAATACTTACCTGAACCATTTCCAGATGAAATACTTCAGAAGATTGCTTGAGGTACATGTGACATGCATATTTATAGCCCAGAGGATTATTTTGCTATGCCTAAAGCTGGCCTTTGTCATAAAATAAGAAAAAGTATTTGTATTTTCCCCTTAAGAAGGTAGTTTAAAAAGGTCTATCTATAATTTTTTTTCTTTAGTTATGTTTTGTTTTCATCAGCTGATGTTCAGCTGATCAGTTCTGTGGTGGGATTTAAATGTATTTATTTATTTTTGAAGTACTTTGAAAATCCTTGTGCTGCCATCTGGGCCTCAGTATGAAGTGGTGATAAAAGGTGAGGTGGAGTCTAAGGAAAATAGACCTGTGTCTACAGCTGCTGCCTGCTCGGACATCCCACCCATTCTCTCCAACAAGCAGTTCATTGCCTGGGGAGGAGTACCACTTGGAGCATCAGTGTAAGTATTAGTTGGGCAGCTGTTCATATAGAATATAATATTAAGTATAGGAAATATACTTAATGGCATTTATTTGAGGTAAAACTTCCACATTGATCATCCACAGGTCATAAACTAAGCTATTGTATGACTCAAGTGAGAGAAGCAGTGTATTACAATTAATTTTTTTTGTGCAAGAAATTTTTGGAAACAAACTGTGATCTTGTTTGAGCTTTTTGTATTCTTTAGGAGCCTTTAGTTATTGTTAGAGTAATAACTGATTCTGTAAGATTAGTGTGTTATGTAAGTAGAAATGTAGTGGTAAATGTTTTCCAAGTAAGCTGATGGAAAAATTATATTCGTTTGACACCTGTCTCTTGCTAGAACTAAATCTCTGTGCGTGTTTTTCTTCAATTCATCTATTAAGACTAGAAGAATCCAATGTGGTAATGTAATTTGACCATCCAAATAGCATAGGTTGTTGGAACATCCCGTAATTTCTATGCATTTGAATGTGTTCCAATGTTAAAAATTTTAGTGATGGAGAACCCATTGCATCCCTAATTAAGATGTCTGTATCCTTCAGACTAGTTCTTGTCTGAATTTCTTAGTTTCAAGTTTCCAGCTTCAGTATGCCATGACTCAGTGAAACTGTTCATAGTTGTCTAGATACACTTTGCTGGTTTTGTATGTAAAGGCTGCAAGTTTTGCAGATCTCTGGACTTCTGTTAAGTATCACTGTAAGGACTAATCCAGAGTTGTTCTGATACTTTTTGAGGAATCCAGTAATGTTCCTGGTTGTTTAAAAGTGATCCATGTTTGTAGCCAACAAATGTTTTTAATAGCTATGTTCCTATATTCCTATATTTTTCTGCTTTGTTAAGACAGTGTATTTTTAACATAGTAGTTTTGGCTGTTTGGTGTTTGAGAATTACTTTTTCTTTGTATGCTGCTACCTTTTTATTTCCTGTTGCTCCTGAAAAATAGTTTTTATGCATCAGTGGTTTTAGGAAGCTGAAATTGTTTTAAGAATATTTGTTCCAACAGAGTACAAAACAGTGTCTGCCACTGAAAATCAGGGAGATGCTTTGCTATCCCTACGTCCTTCTCTTTGATTTTTATTACATGATCCTTCCTCCTCTTTGTGTTTTTTAGCAAGTTTTAAGGCTCGTCCCATCCTTCTGTGGTTGTTTTTTGACTTTGCAAAATGATAAAGGCACTTGCTCTGCTTGCTGGAGGTGTTTCCTTCCTTAACAGAGGAAGGATCTGAGTACTGTAAGCCTGATCAATGCCAGGATATATCAGAGAGAAAAAAATTACTTTTTGGTCAGCCTGACACTGTGAAGTGGCCATAACTTTCTTTGGTACTATCATGTTGAAAAGTACATGAAAAGCAGAAGTTATCCTTAATTTTGTGCTTTAAAACTGCTCCAGTGAATCTGGGCCAGACTACTCACAAGACTCTTGCTTCTGCATGACTAAGTGTCTCCGGATAATTTAATAGTAACTGTCTCTTAAAGTGGGTTTTTTGAAGGAATTTTTGTATTGACACAACTGCAGCTTGCATTAAAAGTTCAAGCTGTTAAGTACAATACTTGAACTTCAGAAGAGCTGTATTTAGATATTTTGAGGTGGGTTTGCTATTTGAGGATTGATGTGTAATGGTATATGACAAGTAAGGTCTTGTAAGTTTGAGCATGCAGAAATAATTTCATGGCTAACATCCTTTTGTTCGGAGAGGTGATTTTTTTTTCATGAAATGACTTTAAAATTGTCTCATCTCCATTGTTTCTGTGAATAAATATATTTTACAACAAATGTAAATTAACTGCATATAAGTAAACTTCATATTTTTCAGCCAGCAGAAGTTAACTCTAAGAAATGACTCTCCGTCTGTGACCCAGCATTTAAGACTGTTGATAAGAGGCCAGGATCAAGATTGCTTTCAGGTAACTACCCTGAAAAATTCTCTTTAGTGCTAGTGATGATTATCAGTTGATGTGTATAATAAAAATGTCTTTGCCCTGAAGTGTTGTTCCCATATAAATGTCATTGACTAGCAGGCTGCAGGAGTGCTTGCTGCCAAGATGGGCATGGTAGCAGAGCTGAAGCTACAGTGGTAACCTTAGGAAGAGCTGAAATGGTAGGAGTGTTGCAGCAAACTGGAGGTCAATTCACAGCTCCTTAAGCTGCTGTAACATAACAGAGTCAATACTTGGTGGAGTGATCCATCAGTGGCCCTTCTTGCAGGAGGGAATCCAGACCTCACTTGAAGGGACTGTGTATGTGAGGGAGGGAGGAAAGAAAAACTGAAATTAGCCTTTGGGAATTACTGTAACTAGAGGGGGTTTTTGGTCAGTAGTCCACATACGTGTGTATCCTCTTTTCTCCTCAAATGTTCAGATTTGATATCTAAAATCTTTGAGAGAATTAATGTAGTGCTGGTTAAGTTCAGCCTTACAGTATTGTGGATTGAAGGAAGAAACTGTGTGGTCTAAAATGAGAAGCATCGGTATGCTTTTTGTGGGAACATACAGTACTTGGTCTTTTTTGTTGCATATTAAGCATTACAACTTTCAGTTGACAATGCTATATGTTTAGTTAATCCAGATTTTGAGGAAGCTTATTTTGAGTTACTAATGAAGTAAGTCTTACTGCTATGTGTTTTTCCTATTGTAGTCACTTGCTTCTGATGTCTTTGTTTTTATAGCTGCAAAGTATATTTGGATCAGAAGAACGCTTAACTAGTAATTGGGAACTCAAAATTCGTCCCAGAAAAGATACTAACATATACTTGATGTTTACACCTACTCGAATAACTTGCTTCTTTGCAAAGCTGGAAATCAAACAAGTGGGGATTCGATCACAGCCAGGAATTAAGTTTACTGTAAGAGTCCCAACCTAACTTCTAATAATTTGAAATATACTTTTTAAATGATTATTGAATCTAGTACTGAATAGCTGTTTCTATTGAAAAGCTGAAAGATACACACAAGAAAAGTTTAGAAGATACACAGTATGCTTATCTGTATACTTGTTAAAGATTGTATGGGTATTAAATTTTACAGTTTGAACACCAGTCTCAATTTTGCATGCAACTTTCCCCTTGTCAAGGAAGAAGAAAGATTTTTATATACTACATTAAAAGTAGCCTAAGATTTTTAACTCTAGAACTGTCAAAAAATCTGAACTTTTCTTGTTCTGTAGGTAGGTCTTAAATTAATTTTCAGTAGAACCTCAAAAAGATTGAATAAATTTAGGTTTTTTTCTGTCACTCTTGATCTATTTTACCATAGTTGTACAGAAGTTTTAGTTAAGAAGCTTTCTTTCATTGAAGTACTTTTTGTGTGTGTGTGTTTTTCTTTTCTTTTCTTCCCTGCCCCACTCTCCCCACAGATACCATTATCTGGGTACGGAGGAACAAGCAATATAACTTTAGAAAATGTTAAAAAACTGTCAGATAGTTACATGGTAACACTGGATGGATTATTGCCTGCAAGTTTAAGGAAAGCTTCCTTCCTCATAAGAAATACAGGTTCTCGGGCTGCCTATGTTAAAGCACTGTGCTTTGCAAACCTACGAATGAAAAAAGTTATGGATCCTCAGGTAATGATGGTATCTCCAGAGAAGTTTGTACTAAGAGAAGGAACGTACGAAGTAAGTATTACACGTGATTCTGACCAAGTTTTATTAATTTAAATTAAAATAAATGTCATCAGTGAGAATGTGTCTAACTAGTCCTTTATTCAAATCTCACTTAACTTGTGTTAAACCCTGTTTCACTTGTACTGCGGCAATTTGTTGACTCATAGCCCAAATGTTAGTACTAACAATAAGATTCTTTTTCTGATTATGTATGTTTATTTTATCAGGTGATTACTATAACATGGAATCCAATGGAAAAGGAAAAGAGCTTCCATAAAACACACATGTTGGTATCAACAGTATGTTTTTTTTGTGGAGATGAAGTTTCTAGACAGCAGTATCGTAGGTAAGATGTACTTTGCTATTGAAACAGACACAGATGTTTAATAAAACATTAGAACTAGGGATGTGTGGTATCATGAGTATGGTTTTAACATGCTTCCAAAAATAGTAACAACCACCCAAAAGACAGGGATGATATGGAGAGATCTAGTAAGTCTTACATCTGGTAGGTTGTTTGGTGGACGTTTGATTTGATTATTTGTGGTTTTGTTTGCATACTGTAGCTACATTCTAGCTAAGGGTTTTATTTCCTGTTTGCATTTTTTAATTTGGGTGTGTTGGGTTTTGGGAAAAATTTTTGCTTTTGTGTGGAAGACAGTTGTGTTCTGTCTTAGTGTCTCTCTTTCCAATGTGTAGTTTTAATTTTTAAAGAAAAGGCTCATAAAAGGAGTAATACTCAAATTCAGTAGTATTAAGTTTTGAAAAAGATTCTCATCTTGATTTGCTAAATTCTGTTGATGAAGATGGTGTTGGAGTAGTTGTTGTGTATGTGAGAGGAATAACATCAGCATATGCTTGTAACACACTGAGGAAATTTGTAGAATATATCTTATGGAGCTTAAATAGAGCCTGTGCAGTATGCTGGCATATTTTGCTTTTAATGACAGAAGTGGCGTTTTTGACTTATGCTGTATGTGGCGTATAGCGATAGTGCAAAATGTTAAGAACAGGCAGAGCACTAAGGTGCTGATGATCATTGTTCAGCACAAAATTTCAGAATGGCAGTATTTCACTATTGCTTTTAAATGGATTGCCTGAATTTTGTGAAGGTAATTGTATTTATTGTTACCCAAATAAAGTATTGAGCATATCTGAATTTAACTGTATGACTTCAAATATAAAGCTCATGGAACAGCTGCATTGGCTTATTTTAGGTATCTTGGAAGATGCTTGTTACTGACTTGTATGAACTCCTTTGTCTAAGGCAATGCTCACTATCATTGAATCCATCTCAAAAGGCAAAAATATTTGGGGAATAGCTTTGATACACTGATCAACAGAAAACCCATTAGGAAGCTTGATACACTTGTATAGAGGTAATGTTGGAAGCTTTTTTTGTTCAGATTCTGGACATTGGTACATGAGTGAAATTATTTGTTGCTGATTTTATTAGTCAGCAGGCATAGCATTTGCTTCTTGAACATAGTAATCGGTTGTTTCGTGGTGGGAGCTTCTCTGAAGTCTGCCATGATAATTTGAAAGAGTTGCTTATTTCTTGAAATTACTTGAGTACTCTAAGCCAGTCAAAACCCATTCTGTAATTATGTACTAGGACGGGAATATGATTTGGGACTTAGAGGCAGGAATGTGAGATGAATAATCTGCCCAGTCTGCCAACCTGTGGCTCAAGTTCTTTACTCCATAATACACATAGTCAGTAGCCTGGTAAGTAGCTTAGACCTGAGAGTTACTATTGCTGAGGTAATATTCCCACCTGCACAGCTTTGACCCTATCTGATTGCCAGGTTTCCTCTTACTGACTTGTAGATTCCCATTTTACCTAGGACTATCTATATCCCTACGCCTCCCAGTCTTTTCTGCCCTATTGGCAGTCATGCTCCTTGGCTCCATGTTCCTGCTGTTTGCTGGCACCTGCTCCTGCTGCTGCTCTGCCATTTAGTCAATTTTTCCCCTCAAAAGGCTTTAACTCGTGACCAAAATAGCATTCTTCTCCTTCCTGTGGTGATGGAAAAAAAAAAAATCACTCAGATGTCTGATGTACTTACCAGAAATCTAAGTAGGTGTGACTGACAGCAGAGAACAAGTATCTTGAAAAGACAAGCGTATGGTAGCCATTATTTCAGTGATTCCTTTTACTGTGCAGCAATAGAGAAAGTATTTCTTTAAACATTCTAAGATTATGAAGAGAGTTCAGTTTTGAACAAATGCTCACAGATTTGAGCTTGGTGTATGCAAGAAATGATGAGTTAAAATTGTGCTGGATTCTTACCAATCTTTCCAAATTGTTGTTTTCAGTACTTTGTGTAATTTAATTACTCATGTTTCTTTAACAGAGCTATGATGTATAAACCTGAGGTAGAAAAACACATAATCCCAGAAAACAGCTTGTTGAGAAACATTGTATTTGATGAAGAATTTCAAGGGGAGCAGCTTGTGACAGAAGGTAAGCCTATGACTTCTTAAAATTAAAATGTAATAATTGTTTTCAGGTGGAAAAGTATGCTTTTAGACTTGAATCCTAGTTATTTTTCCACTTTTTTTTTTTTTTTTGGTAAATGTAGAAGCAAATATCTCAGTTTGGGTTTGTGTGGCCAAGTTTTGGTAGCAGGGGGGTTTCCCCTGTGTCCAATGGAGACAATACCAGCCAGCTCCAAGGCAGACCCGCCGCTGGCCAAGGCCGAGCCCAACAGCGATGGTGGTGGTGCCTCTGGGGTAACACATTTAAGAAGTGTGTGGGGGATTTGAGACAGGTAACAGTGATTTCAGCCAGTGAGAAGATTAAGAATATGTGAGAGCAACAGCCCTGCCAACACCCTGGTCAGTGCAGAAAGAGGGGGAGGGGGGGCTCCAGGCGCCAGAGCAGAGATCCCCCTGCAGCCCGTGGTGAAGCCCACGGTGGGGCAGGCTGTGCCCCTCAGCCCGTGGAGGGCCCGATGTGGAGCAGATCCCCACCTGCAGCCCATGGAGGTCCATGGTGGAGCAGATCCCCACCTGCAGCCCATGGAGGTCCATGGTGGAGCAGATCCCCACCTGCAGCCTGTGGAGGACCCCACGCGGGAGCAGGTGGGTGCCCAAAGGAGGCTGCGACCCCGTGGGAAGCCCAGGCTGGGGCAGGGTCCTGGCAGCGCCTGTGACCCTGCTGGGGACACACGCTGGAGCAGTATGTTCCTGGAGGACTGTCCCCCATGGAAGGACTCAAAACTAGTTAATGTCACATGATTTACACTCTTCAAGTATTCACCTACATTTCTGACTTGTTTGATGGCATTAGAAGACCTCACAGCAAACCCTATCGGAGGAAAAAACCTGCCACCTATTGCCACCGAGTGCCTGGAGAAAGGTAACTCCGTTTGGCTGAGACAGTGAATGCATCAACCTGACAGTCACCGGTGACGACAAGGGGGCGACAATCACTTGGAATACTGTGAAGCAAATCACATGGGTGAAAAAAAAAGCAGTTTTATCTATGTGGAATATCTTCTCTTAAGTGGTTTCACCTTAAAATGCTTCATCATAAAGAGCTTCACTTGTGAAACCACCTAAACGTGGAAGGAAGAAGTGGTAACTGCGTCTGATTTTTTCAGCATCTTATACAAATCTAAACCATCGATCTCAAAATGATGCCAACTGCTAGAAGATCACAGTTCCATCTGAATTGTTTTAACCTACTAGTAACACTTTAAAACTATTCTGTCTTGTCGCAGCATTTTCATGTTTGCCTTTTCTGACGTTCATTTAACAACTTGCATTTTCTGATGTTCATTTAACAAACCGTTCTAGACAGCTGTCAGTTTTGCTAATGGTAGCTTATTTTTTCTTTCTGTAGAAAACAAGACCTACCTCTTGCATCTTAAATGTTTTTCTGTCTGTCTTTCAGACTGAGTTTGTCACGTATAGCTTATTGTTTCCTATTTGGTCACATTTGTGTTATTTGCTCAAAATTATTTATCTTGGTCATAAAATGTCCTTGCCCTCTTATGTCCTACTTTATCTACTCAATGTAAGGTGAGGACCGTTGTTTTAAAAAAAATGAAGTGAGACAGACTTGTATAACACTGCAAATATGCCTTCAAGGAGGTGTGCTGGAAGGGTAGCTCTTAGAAAAATAAACTAGATTGTTCTTACTCGTTTTAGCGATGCTACAGACTTCATGCCTTTCCTTACCTTCTTGTCACCCAATGATGTCTAGTGTGAATAGTATGCAATCATACAGATTAGTGTTCACTGAGTTTTCGGTGGGAATATCCACAGAATTTTTTTTTTTTGTTATGTGTTCTTGTAAGTCAAATATTATGCAGGAACTAATAGTAGTACTTGGAATTAAGAAATCTGATTCTTTTTTTGTCCTTTCTATAAGATGCTATCTTTTAGGTGAAAAGTAAGTTCTTTTTTCAACATCTAAATGCTTTTTAAGCTTTTTTGCCTCTTAAATGAAAGACTGTTAAAGAGATGATGCAGGGGAAAAAAAGCTCAAAGCATAAATGCCTTGGCTGTAAGAATTGCTTTCAGTATAAATTTGGTTCCCTAGACTGTTTAGGCCTCCATTCCTCATTGCCTTAGTCCACAGAGCTATTTGAAAAACCTCTTAAGAAATTAAATAGTAATGTTAGATATGAAATAGTGTCGTGTTGGGTTTTCACCAGTCTGCTCACTTGATGCATCATTGTGGTATGGTCCAGGGCCAGCAGGTGGAAGGATCTGTGTTGTATGTTTGTGTGTTCCCAGTAAGGAGCCTTCATCCTGATCGGCCAGAGAGGGGAACAAAATGAGGCCATTGTTGCTGCTTGAGTTTGCATGAGTGCTGAGCGTTTCTGTCTGTGTTGGTCTGTGTGTGTGCATGCGTGTGGGGTTGCTCACTGGGAACATGGGCTCAGCCTTGCTACTGGTTGGACCTGTGGCAGCCTCACCTCTTTATCAGGCTACCAGATTCAGTTACTCCCTAACACTAACGTGGTTTGCTGCACTAATCGAAGATCTTTTACATACTGATCTAATGTATTTCTAGGTGCCCAGGTATGCTTCAGTTACTAGTTGAATAGGCAGTGGTTGTTGATATTTAACATCTAGCAACTGTTTATTCTAAGGTAGTCTCAAATATTTTGTGACTTCTGTACTTGGGTTGTCAAAATGAAATTGGTTTCCAATGCATATTAGCGTCTTATCTGAATATCGATTTATTGTTAGAGAGGAGGGAGGGAATTCTGATAAGGTATTCTTTGCAAGATCCTGTTGCGCATTTCTAAGTATAATATGACATACTTCACTACGTTTTATAGGATTTAAACCTTTGTATAAAATTGTTTTTGTCTGTTGTGATTGTGAAGATGGCATAGTCAATCTGTTTATGTGCTTTAATTTGGGTCTGACACTTCTGGGTCTGCAGTTGTATGCACTGTGGCCTTGGCGTTCAAAGTTATGATATCATGAACTAGCCATTTTGATATTTGAGTTGGTGAAAATGAGATAGACTGTAAAAGTTAAGTGTTTTATTGGGGGTTATTTGAAAACTGGGCTTTCCAAACTGAATGGAATTCAGTGGGGGAGTGGGGGTGGGAATAAAAGAAACTTAGAGTAGAAATAATAGTCGTCCTGAAGAAAGAACATATTTCCATACTGAATTTTATTATGACAGAATAAATAAATAATTTATTCAACCCCCCACTTTCTGTTAAACATTCCTTTGCAAGACTTAGCTTTGTTAACAAGTTTCAGGATGCATGTAAATTCTAACTAAAAATGCTTCTACAGCAGATGTTGCTTTGTCTTATCCGTAGCTGAGTTGTAGAAGCTATATACAAATATTAATAGTCTCTGGTATCTACTGTGCAGCAAAAGAAATAATGATTGGATCGAATGTATCCTGTGTGAGAAGTGACCACTTCTTCATTCTGTCTATTCAATGTGAAATGGCTTGAGGCAAAGGAGAAAACTTTGACTTGATTATTAAACATGTTATTATCTATGAATTATACTCTTACATTCTTGACCTTTTTGATATTTACAGGTATAATAAATTAAATAATGATGTGTTAGATTGAATAGACTGAGTAACTGAAAAACAACTTATCAAGTTGAATCTCTTTCTTTGAAGCCTTAGGAATGTATTAGTCTTATTTGTCAGGATAAACTAAAAAAAAGTAAAACAACTTTAAATTGGTATAGATTCAGATTATCTTATACCATTTGTATAAAGATGGAAAATACTTATCTTAAAATCAAAAAGTTAAAATTGATGTGTTTAGATTTATTCTACATTTCACGTTAATTTTGATTTATGCCCAATAACTGAACTTGTAGTAAGTAGTTTTTTGAATGATCCTAGGATGTCTCAGCCAACAGATTAACTAGGTCTATATCCTCAATCTCTGTTGTGTAATTTCTGAGTATTATAGATTTGTACTTATTAGAATTGCTTTATTATTCTCATTTTTAGTATGTGATATCCCACGGGGAACAAATGATATCAAGCTTTTCTACACAAATATGCGAAAGATTATCCTTTCTGTGGTTGGGTATTCCACTTCTGATCAGGATGGTTTTCAGCAGTCTCCTGGACATCATTCGGAACCGGACAGGTAATGTAACTATAAGGTTGACTGTCAAATCATGTCTAACTGAAGTGAATCTCCTTTCATTGAAGATTTTTGTCAGTTGAAAATTGACTTACTTTACAAGTGAAAGAACTGGCTGTATAATGAGAATGAATCCAATGAATATCTAGGTGGCTCTTCTTGCTGTTTTTCTCTATATGTTTAAAGTGTTATGATAACTTTTAAACTATTCTCTCAACTGACACCATTAATTTTATCTGCGACTTCCTAGTTCATGTGAAGAAACTGGTTTTTTTTCCATAGACACTTCCAAAATGCATTTGTTGTAGTCCTAATAGGACTATAACTACTTCATTCCTTGCAATGAATGTTTGATGTCTGGCATGGAAATAGAGAAAAATAACAAAGGCTTAGTGGCCTTTTCCTTGCCCAGCCCATATACCAGCCTTTCAGTGTAGTGTGTACTGCACTCATCAAAAGAACGATCGGTGCTGAGGCTACCCCTACCCTGTCAGTCCCTTGAATGAAATGGTCTGTTACTGGGAGGATTTCTTTGCAGCACTGGCAAAGACCTGGTCTTTAAAATGTACCTGTCACTTTTTATTTAGACAGGTCGCTGTAGCATTTGGAGCCCTGAAAAAGGAAAGAAATTCAAAATCCTATACAAGTCCTAATTATTAAGATGGCAAAGCATAAAACTGAAATAAAGATGTGTTAACTTTTAACACTATAATGAATATATTTTGCATAGGTTATTTCTTGAGTCTTCGTGTTTTTCTTCTCAGGATCCTGTTACGTAGGTGATGAAAAGATCCTACCTAGTCCTGTTGTTTTTAGCATCTATGTATGTAGATGTTGTCTTGTAATTGCTTGTACCTCTTGAACTGTAGATGCTGAACACTTTGGGACACTTAACAGACTTTTTGACTAGAAAGGTGTTTGTCAGGCATAGTGGGGATTGTGAGTCTATCTGTATCTGCAGCAGCAAGCAGGACATTTCTTGATTTGGTAGTTGGCATTTGTTTGTTTTTTCCACTTGACAGCCTTATCAGTTCTTCTAGATTTGAATTTATTCACTGGCTAAAGATGATGAGGATCTTAATTTTCTGAGTAGACTGCAATTCTTAGAAGAGATCTGAATGTGTTTACTACTAATCTGACTTAGGAAGTTCTGTGTCAAAGAATTATGTGAATCAGTTGACTTCCTAGTTCCACTGCTATCTTAAGGGATGAATTCTCACAGGTATTAGTTCAGCTGTCCTGAACTGAGTCAGGATTCTCAGAAGCATTAAAAATACAAATAGAAATTATAAGGAAGAAGAGCTGTATGTTTGCACAGCGTTGTATGGAGCAAAAATTACCCAATTTTTTCTTCTTCAGCTGTTGATTTCTGCTTTTATTTCTTTTTGAATTTAAACTCAAACTTGTTCTCAGTTAAGCTTTTAACTTAAGAAAATACGCTGAATCCTAAAATAACAGCATCATAGCTTTCATATATGAGCTTATCTGCCATGTATTTTGCAAGCCAAGGTGTGAAATGCTAGGCCGTGAAGGGATTGGAGCATCTGTCTTGCAAGGAGACTAAGAGCTGGGTTTGCCTAGTGTTGAGCAGGGGAGGATCTTACCAGTGTTTGTAAATACCTGACAGGGAAATAAAGAGGAGACTTCCAGTGATGTCCAGTGACAGGACAAGAGAAATTCAAAACCTGATTGGACAATGTCCTGAGTAACCTGCTGTAGCTGACCCTTCTCTGAGCAGGGGTGTTGGACTAGGTGATCGTCAGAGGTCCCTCCTGACCTCCAGCGTTCTGTGAAACACAACTTGCATTGCCTTCTCCCTGCAGTACTTTCTTAATCTGAATAAAATATGTAGAGAAAAAGCATTTCACTTTATCACCTGAAGATAGTTGTTTATTTTAGCACCTTGCATTCTAAACAGTACCTTCCACTGCTAAACATTCTGTGAAAAAGCTGTCACGATATAGCTGCTGAATTATTTTTTTCTAAAAATGGAGAATTGAATTAATTTGAAGGCACATGTAAAGAACATTGTATTTCAGTATTAAATTTTGAGGAAATACTCAGCGTAGGCTATTATAATTACTCATAAGTTAATTTTATTGCTGCTTTTGCTTGATGCAATCTTATTTTCAGATTTGAGAACTCTGTCAGACATATCAATGCAACTTTGGATGTTCTCCCTGTTAAAGGACCTCAGGGTCCCCCATTACTTGTACAAACCGATGATCTGGTTCAGAATAAATCAGATGCTCAACAGAATTGGACTGTTAACCCCGAGCATTTGACTTTGACATTTCCTTCTATTAGTAAGTATTTTTTGAAGTTAATAAAATAACCACTCCAGTATTAAAATAACTGCACTGTGTACTATGTTTGCAATTATTTTGTGCTTGTAAATGTGGCTTGGCCTGTGATCTTAGTGCAGTAGCTTTACATCTAAACCGTAAGCTTTGTTTGAACAGACTTTTTGTTAAATTGTCAGAGGGTGGCATGCTCTGTGTGTGTGTACATGTAATATGCATTTTTAAAGCATTGTGAAGGTAAAAATAGGGCAGGCAATGCTTTATCTTCATTGGTGCATCTCTGAATCTTGGGCACTTTGGTGAATTTTTGTACATGTGAGCTTTTTATAGCTTTTTCTATATTACAGGTGGAACAGCAGGTACTGGACGTGTAGAGGTTGTCAACAATTCTATTAAGATGTTGGCATTTGAGCTTTCGTGGCCAGCTCACTGCCTTACAATAACGCCACAACATGGAGTTATTGAACCGGAGTAAGTTTTTTTCCATAGGTTCCTTTATGTGTGAAAGTGTGGTGAGGTTTGGGAGGAATTTATTTTAGTTATTTTTTAGGAATTCATTTTAGTTTGTTTAGACTATAACCTGGAAGTAACTATTTAGTTCCACCGTATAGTCTTTTTGTCAGCTAACATGCAAATCTAGCTTTTCTATTTTAGTATCTTATCCTTTTATAGTTCTGTATAAAGCGAATGTTCTTTTGTCACCTATGACATTACCTGGAGGCCAGGAATTTTCTGTGCCTGGAAATACTATTATTATTACATAATTTTCCAGGAGCTGGATGGGTTGACAAAGCTGAAGCTTTAAAGATCTCCTTTCGCAGTAGTGGGTTTTTTTTTTAAAATAATTTACTTGTTTAAAAATAAAAGGGACTTCTTCCCCTTCCCACAACAAACAAACGAAATGAAAAATAACAGTTCTTGTAGAATGCTTCTCTTCTGAGGACTTACGGTTTTCTCCTGCAAATGTGCTGATATTCATCAGAACTTGATTGTGGGTTTTTTTTTTTTTGTGTTCTGACAAAACTGTTTTTTGTTACTCGAACTTTGGCTTCTCACTATCTGTAGGTATGAAAGAATGACAAACCAGTATCAGATCACCTCTGTCTTAATTAGCAGTATTTTGGAAAAGTAGTCAAAATATCACTGCATGTGTGTATGAGACTTCTCATGGATGTCATCAAAGCTTTTCACAATAAAATGCTTGAAAATTCTGACCACCTGTCACTTCTAAATTTATCAGTTTTTTTTTTTAAGGTCAGTTCAGAAGGGCTTTTAAGACCCACTTGTTAAACTCTTCTCATCTTCCAAAAACTAAAAAAAGTCTCATGTTCCACAAAAAAACATGTTTTGCTTTGTGAGTTTTATTGAGGTAGCGTCTTTAACTTGGTAGATGCTTGCCCAAACAGGTACTTTATTTTCAGCAGATACCTGCATCACTGTGCAAGACGTGATACATGTAAACACTTAATTCTGTATTCATGTAGATGTAAATTTTTGGATGTACGGCTGAGGAACTTTCATCACTAGTGAGAACCAAATAAAGAGGATTCTCTGGAAGGGCTAAGATATTTGCTACTCCTTGCAGGTTCAATCAGTGCCAAGAACAATGGTTTCAAAAAGAGAACAATGAACAACTTTCCAGTAGCTGTTGACAGTAAGGGCACCTTGAGTGTCTCATACCCTAGACTTATGACTGTTTGCAGAATGGTTTCTTAAAAAGAGGGAATTGAAGGCCGGCTGCAAGCAATTTTCTTGCACTGCACAATTTTAGTATACGTTTCTTTCACTGGAGAGAAATTTGCCAAAACCTCACATGTTGTGTCCAAGTAAGCAGTCTGGATCCAGAACGGAGGCCTGCAAGTAGGGAACAGACCCGTAGGAACAGCTGACTGAAGCACAGCAAGGTGCACTTGCCTGGATTTCTACTTTTCACAACCATCTCCCTGCGGTGATGGTGAAAGAAGATCCTAAGATCAAGAACTGACTCTGCCATGCAAGGGCAAGCAGATCACCTCCTGTTTCACCTTGACTATGCTCCTTAAGTTCCATGAAATGAGCTAAAGGCAGCCTCTAACCTGCCTGAATGTGGAATAATAGAGTCCCAGGTCCCTGCTGAGCTTGGTAGCATTCTGAGAGATTTTCTTGTGGAGGCGAACTGAAAATAGCCTCTGGCATGTCGCTGTGCCTCAGTGTTGGGAGTATTGGTAAATGCTGTGAAGGGAATTGTGCTTTTGGAGCAAGGACTGCTGGAATCTCCTTAGGCTACAAGAGCCACCTTTAGAAAGTGTTTCTTCCCGAGGCTTTGCTCCTTTCCATGGCAATGAAAATACTGAGAGGTAGTGTCTTTAGGTTCAATATGACTTTTCAGAGGCATGTGGTTTGTGATCCCAAGCAAGCTGGATTTGCGAGAAGTTTGCAGTATATGTCACAGACAAGCTGGCAGGAGCAGAGACAATGGAGTGTGATAACATAGTGTGTGTACTTAGTAAGTCAGTCTCACGAACACAACTTGTACATGAGAGAGAGAACCATAAGTGGCAAGTGTCTGAGAACTGCTGAGATTCACAAAACCCCCACAATTCCTTAAGGACATACCAGTGTCCTGATTTAATATTTTAAGGCCATTAATATCTTTTAGTTGAAGTTTGTAGAGATGGTGATATTGGGGCAGTAATGATGGAACTGACTTTCCTATGGGGACTGATCTTGTTCCTACACTAAACTTTTCAAATGCAAAGTGCTGTGCTAATGACACACTCAGCTAATTCTTTGGGTGTAGCTTGAGTGCTTTTGCTAACATACAACCAATGACCTTTCCTCCAGTGATTTTGTACTCATTTTTTTAAATACTTCAGCGCTTAATTTCTCCCCTCCTTTATTTAAATGTCTCCAGCATAGAATACGGAACATTTTAAATCAGAATTTATGTTCTTATTGGTGAAATTACTGTATGATGCCATAACTGCCTCAAGTAGGTTTAGAGTCTTCAGTGTCCTCTACTGTAAATAACTGTAGAAAACACTGATAACATTAAAAGGCTTTTTTCTTTCCTCCAAGATCAGTTCTGCATGGGAGGAAGGAAAGCAAGCTGCTCCTCTGAAACTAGAATTAGTTTAAAATTGAAATGCAATTTGTGCAGTATACTTAGTTTGAACAGTACAATTCCCTTGTTGACTAGTATTAAGCTTATTTTTCTGAAACATATATAAACCTGACTGATTCTATACATTAACAATAGATAAGATTTACCTTTTCCGTATGACCCCTTATACAACCATCAATGACAAATTTATAAAGTGTGTTAGTGTTAAGTTTCTGACTACTAAAGCTTGATAATATATTGGATATCTGAATACCTTAAATTTAACTATCTAAAGATTGTCTTCTCTTACCTGCTGTCATAAAGTGCATCCCTTTTTTAAGGTGGGCTAGCAAGATCTGTTGTAGATAATCATTCTAATGCAAAGATCATGGTAATATTTTTTTTTTCTTTTTTTAGGAGCAGTACAGTAATTCTGGTGAGTCCTAATCCATCACTTGCCACAAAACGTTCATTAATTCCTTGGAGTGGCCTAATCTATATTCATTGTGATAATGGACAAAAGGTATGTGGCTTGCTTGAGAGTTGAGGTGTTTATTTTACTTTGCTGGCTAAGGTCTAGTAACAGTGCTAAAACCTTTTAGATATGAGACAGCAGTTCTTTCAACTTCCGTTATTCTCTCTGATTAGTAAAGTTTCTTAAAAAAAAAAACTAAACCAAAAAAAGCCAACAAGAAAAAAGTGTAGTTGAGATGGTGTTTTGCAAATTGAGATTCTTTGTTTATTTATCTCTGAATAAATACTATGATGTGAACACGTAGACTGAATTGTCAACAAAATTGCATCTGTACACCCAGCACTGCCTTATGCATAATCTTCTAAAATGCTAAATATTTATGTGTACACATGCATATCTAAAAATAGTCTAGAATATTTTAAAATAAAAGAAGTTAAGGTTATCGGACAAGTCACAATAGCTCCTTTTGAGCTCCCTTGAGGTAGACTTAACCTTCTGGCTGACAAATCTGTGATAAAAAATGTCTAGAACAGATTCTTGCTCTTTGTGGATTTAAATCAATGACTTCTCCCTGATTAAAATAAGGCATATAAGTAAAATTTATGAAGCTAACAGTTTCTTTTTTCATCAATGTAAAAGCAGAGAAGACTCCTTGGTGATCTCACCCAAAGAAACAGACACCATTTCCCAAAGAAATAGACACACATCTCTGCTTTCCTTCTTGATGGAGGAAGGTGAGGTATGACCTCAGAAGTGGAAACAGCCATAAAAAAACCTGAACAAAACAAAAAGGGAAGTTGTTAAAAAGAGTGATTTGAGAAGGAAATGGAGACTGTACACATAGTTAACTCTTACGTTCTACAGTATAAGAAAAGGATTTAAGAGAAGAAGTCTACTAGGACAAAAATAGAATGTAGCAAAAACAATCAAATTGTGAGAGATCTGATAGCTGATAATGCTTTTACTGTTTCTTTGCTACCTTTCCAAATAAGCAAAAAAATATGCTAAGGTTTTTCTCGCGTTATCTGTAACATTAGCATTATAAGTGCTAATTATGTAGCAGAAGTGAACACAAAGCTTATTCTGTGTGAGGCAGCCCTGTTCCTGTTCTCTGCAAGCAGAGATATTGTAGGAGTTGTCAATTAAATCTAACTAAATTATTATTCCTATTGAATTACAATATCTAGGTAGCAAATTTTCAGTAATTTTCCTCTTCTCCTAAATTAAACTTGTCCTAAAATCTTTAAACTTTGTGAAGTTAGAGAAAACCTGATGATTTAATATATGAGACTCTTTTTCTATTGGAATGTAAATCTGAACGACGTGACCTCTTACAGCTGATGGAAATATAGCTAAATAGCTTGACTTGTTGATATGTCACTGTTCACTATTTTAATCTTTCTTTTTCTCCAAATTGTGCAAAAGTGTATAAAAGTGCAAATTCAAGAGGCAGTCACACAGAGCGTGTCTGGAGCAGACTTCCCATCTAGAAGAGAAGATCTATTTACCTCACAGTCCGAAAGTCCTACTGTTCATGTGGCAAAGTCTCTCTCAGCGCTCCCTCTAACAAAAATGGAAATAAAGAACAGAACCATTGTTTTTCCTAAAACGAGACCTGGCCAAAGCTCAGGTAATATTGCTTACTTAGTATATACAATATCTGTAGTATCTTGTATTCAGAGGTTTTATTTACTGTACTGCACGTTTGTGAGCTTGAATGCCATGAGTTTGGTTTTGTTGTTTTAGTCTGATAAATGATTGACCAGTTCCCTTCTTCTGACCATACTTTGAAATATTACTCCTTGTGATGGAACTCTTCTCAGAAGTCCTTCTTTTTTTTTTCCTGGTTTTTTTTTTTTCTTCTTCTCCTTATGCAGTATAGTCACACTTTGTCTCACAGATAGATTTGCATATAGACAGGTATGTTGCTGATCTTTTTTAAGCAACTATGATGAATGCAACCATACTGTGCTTGGGAAAGAGGACGCTGTGAAGTTACTGCATTTTGCTGAAGCTCTTTTGGGTCTGTGCACTTTTGCAGTAGATCCATTTTCATCTATGTGTGTCCCCCTAAGATGTGTGATAAATCCATCTGCATGTAACAGAGAAATAAATGTTCTTTCTTAAGACAACAGCAATGTCAGCTATAAGTCTGGTTATCTTTGTCCTTGCTGGATCATTAAGTACTTTTAATTCTGGTAATGCTTCAGATTCTCCAAATTACTGTAGAAACTGTCATTCTGTTGTCTAGATACCAAATTTTATGTTAGTGCTTAGTGTTCTTTTCTAGGTAATGAGGACTTTTTTCTAATGATTCACTGATGCTGCATATTCATTTAACAGACTTTAGAAGTTTTAAGGCTTAGTTTATCAATTATATCTGGGGGGGTGGGTTTGCTACACTTATGAAAGAGGAGTATAATATTCCTTTCCTTTCCTGTTTCTGTAAAATACCCTTATAATATATATGCAGCTAAACTTCCTGAAGTACTTCTCTAGACTGAGGTAATCTTACAAATGCTCTGTTAATTCTTGGCTATTCTGTTCTTATTGATACTGTCAAAGTTGAGACTTTCTTTTAATGTCAGTATTCTTTCTGCAATTCTAGCATAAGTTTTTCCTGAGGTTTCATACATATGTTTGTGTGTGTATATATATATGTATATATATATATGTATATATAATATATATAATTATGCTGAGTAACAAATCCATACTAGGGTGAGAACAGGTTTTGATGCAACTTTATTTAATTGGTCTCAAACTAGAACACTGTCAGTGCTTTTCCCTGAACAGTCAAATAATAGCTTGGGAGGGAGTTTGGTATCTTGAGGGGCCTTGAGGGGTTTTTGGATATGTTTTCGTATACTGCTGCGTGAAGGTATCTGCCAAAAATCTGAATGCAATAAAATGAGACCATTGGAGGTGACTTAGATGCTCTCTCTGCTGTTCGCCATGTTCTGGATTTATGGGAAGCTAACTTCCTACTACCAGCAATCCATGTACGTAACATTCTTTGATATACTTCAGGTTCTTTTAAAGAATTATCTGTTATTGTTGTAGGGTTATTGAGGGTGAGATTTAGGTCTCACTTTGTTTTTTGAAGCATCTTCAATATGATTCTTCACTAGAAGACTTAACTTCCAAATTTCTTTTGTATAAGCTTTCAAGAATTTTGTGACACCGTGCTTTGTTTGAGTCTGCCCTTGGTGTTGGCATCGTAAGAACAGTTTCCCTTAAACCTGTGTGTCTTGAAACATAGTTTCTCTTTAAACTCTTCCCACTAAAGATACTTGAACAAAGACATTTAATATACTAGTCTGATGTTTTTCTTCTAGAGAGTTACCTGGAGATGGAGAATAAAGGGGATGAAAATATGAAGTGGTATTTGGCATCTTTTGCACCACCCTATGTTAAAGTGAGTGAATGTTTATATTGGCAATTTTATGCAAATCTCTTGTGGGTGGTTTTTTTTCCCCCTTCTCTCTTCCTGCTGCTCTCTTCCTTCTCCATCCTCTCAAGAAAGAATATATATTGGCGCATGAACTTGGTTACAAAGTTTCTTTTTGATTCTTTTCATAGCAGGGAAGTGTTTTGCTCTTTTTTTCATCTCTAATGTGCTCCTTGAGTGTGAATCAATCTCTGGTTTGCTTATTGGTTTTTAGAGTTTTCTTGTGTTCATCCAGTATCATCATCCAGACTGCATTAAGTAATCAAGTGTACATGAAAGGCCCATGTCCCTTTTGGTTCTAGAATGCTAGACTTACCTTGTTTTGAGACTTGTGCTGCTGGGATTGTGCTGTACATGGTATCTCTGTAGGTAATTGAAGTTAGATTAAGGATATTTGAATTACACTGCTGTCACCTGTGCAATTACTGTAGCTGTACCATTGATATTTGTAAATGCTTTCCTATTATTTTTGGTAGTTTGAAGTGCTATAATGGTCATTTTAATTTTATGCTAGTATTATTATGGTCTGTTGTTGTGAAGTGATGAAAAATGGTTATGTAGCACTCCTAGCTGTAGCCCAGAAGACTGAGTATGCCATGTTCCAACCAGTGCACCACCTCTAAACTGGAGGTCAGTATCATGGTGACTGCATAGATGTAGTAGTTTTACTTTTTATTAATTTGTTTTTAGGGAGTCAGTATTATTTGTTCACTTGAAAGCAGCTTAATTGGTTGCATTTTTTTTTTTAGTCCTTTGCAAGAGTGGTGTGTGGGGTGGGTGTATTGTTTGGGTTTGGTTTGGAGTTGTGGTTTGGGTTTTGGTTTAGGTTTTGGTTTTGGTTTTTTGGTTTTTTTTTTTTTAACTTCTGAATCTGACTCATAACTTTATTTGCAGGATGTGGATGGAACTGGTTGTGTTTATAGGGTTACTTACTCTGCTTTCATATGTTCCCGTGTTTCTGGTACTCTTGAAGCTCATGGAGAAGAAAAGGTAAACTGATATTTATAAATATTTTGTGTATATTAGTGTATCTCAATTCTAAATAGCATCTTAGATGGGAAATTCTTTGAAATAACCGTTGAATTTTTGAAGCTGGTAATATTTTATCTGAAAATATAAAATACTTGCCTTCCAAACTTGGGTTCTGGGGTGTATCAGGTAGTCAGTATCTACTTACCACAACTGCTACAATGTCAACTGCGTTGATTCTAAGAACTCATGCATGCGGTCTGTTGACTTCAACATGGTGGTGTTTGTGTTCTGTTTTTTCTTTTTTTTTTTTTAAGATATATTTTTCTAGAACAGAAAATAGTTTTTAAATTTTTTGTAAAAATCCACAAGAAAATTGCAAATAATACTAGATTCTTATGAAACTATTGTGGGAACTGGTTTCCCTTCCTTAGAAGCAGTCTTGTCATACTTGTTCAAGAACAGTTTGAGTTGTCTGTTCCTAAAGTTGATTTCATTTGAGTTACAATTTTATCTCCTGGCCAGTAGAGGGTTTCATAACCACAACTATAAAGCATGTCCAAGGACATGCCGAATGGGTTTCTGTGTGGCTTTTGTCCCTCATCTTCTCCCTAGATGCTACTTCAATTCTACCCATTCATCTTCATGAACATCTACCTTTCAATCATTATGGATTATTATGATATTCCTTAACTACATTATTTCTCTGATGTTGCAATTTGTAATCTGTTTGCAAGACACAAAAAACTTACTCCTGTCCAGTTTCATAGTTATTTTGTAATACTCAAAACCATTATTTGAATTTAAACAATTGTCTTTGCCTTAGTAATCCTAGTTCAGGTCTATTTGAATAACATTTACACTGTTGGCATGTCAGGCTGTTGGCTGGAGCTGATAAGGTACAGTGTTATCACAGTTTGCTGTTTTTTGCAGTGGGTATGATAATATTTAGCTCATTAGATATAGTTGTAGTGACTTATTCTAATCTGCTGCTCCCCTTCTCTTTTTTCCCCCAACCTCAACTCTGAAAACAATGCAAGTTTACTCTTGAATTAGCTTGGTACAGGCCTTTGTTATATAGGTGACCTTTAAGGATGATCAAAAGGCATAGCCTGCAAGTTGATTTGCATTTCAGGTCTCCTAGTAAATGTAGCATAGTGTGCTTGCAGTCTTGGAGCTGGGGGAGTACAGTTGTTCACTGGTTAGCTGGCAGATCAAAGAAGATATTGCTGTCTTTCAGCTGTGCTTATTTCCCCTCCTTGTCCCCTTCTCCCCCATTTTACTAATAGAAATAATTGTGCAAGCACTTGCTGAATTTGCTTGAAGCAGATTAGCTGAACTCGCATTTTGTTCAAGTTTGCTTACACAACCTATTTCATCAGAACTTTTTCTCTTGTGGGCAAAGGAGGACGAGCTGTATTGTTTTCTGCAAGATCACCTGTGTGTGGAATGTATGTTCTGTAGTGTGTAAATTTTGTGTTGGCCTAATTGTAACTTTGTGTTGCTAAAATGGTGAAGATGTATACATTATTTTCATAAGGTTCTGCAAAAGCTTTCTGTTGGTTTTGTAGGTTGCTGTAATCTTTTTACCTAGAGATAAAGGTGATTACACCCAGTTCTGGGATCTTGAGTGTCACCCAGTTGAAAAACCTAGTTGGAAACACAAATTAAGATTTCAGCTTTCTGGAGCAGTAAGTATATAAATGCTATAAATGCTGTCCTGGGCATAAATTTTTTATAATGTCTTAATTTTACTGTACAGTACTTTCTCATATGCACTGGCACATTCTGAAAAAAAAAATGCTGATGTTTTTGTTGGACTAAAATGTACTGGTTTTCTTATGTTACAAAAATACTTTTTTCATCTTGCTTATGTGATAACGCGTTATCTTTTGCCATTTAAGACATAACATTTTACTTTGCTCAGAGGAAGTAGAGACAAACTTATCTTCTGTGGAAATTGTCTGTGGAGACACAGATTTGTTTGTATCGGACACTTAAGTGAATTGGTGTTATTTTTGTAAAGAAATAGTGAGGTAACTGACCTTTGCTGTAATATGTGACTTAATGTAGTACTGGAATTTTCAAATATCCATATTGGAGATACTCAGATTGTTAGAGACATATCTATTATTTTATCAGAGTAACAACGTAGGTGGGCGTGATTTAGAGATTCGTACATGGGAAAAATTGAATTTGAACTC
The DNA here is from genome assembly GCF_023638135.1 of Falco biarmicus. NCBI lineage: Eukaryota > Metazoa > Chordata > Aves > Falconiformes > Falconidae > Falco > Falco biarmicus. Next base: position 62,870,613 of record NC_079290.1, read on the forward strand.
TCCTTTGCTCCTCTATTGTTTTTCAGCTCTAACTTATGGTGAGGCTTGGAAGGAGGGCTTTGGGAATTGGAACTGGTTTTTCTGTGCGCTCTCTCCTTACCTTGCTTTTAATCCACACCTCACCATCCATACAGGAGGAATCTACGTAGGACAGAGAATCTATAACTATGAGGAGAAATTCTAATGATTAGTTAAATGAGCAGAACGTAAAGAGCTTTGTATGTTCAGTATTGTATGTTTGCTATGTATGCTTTGCTGTCTTCTCCAGAGAGTTTGACTTTTTTTATCTGGGCTTCTTAGAAAAATATTTGGGATCTTTCTTTAGAGTACCAAACCTGTTTCAGTAGTAGGAACCTTACTTACCCTTCTTGCTGGGGTACCTTACCTTTTATTTTGCAAGGTTCTTGCTCTTGCCAGTAGGTAATAGTGTTGAAAAGGGGACTTGTTAAAAAAGTGTGTTAAATAACTTCTAATTTTGGCGTGAAGAACAAGACCTGTATAATGTTTGGTTTGGGAAGATTTTTTTTAATTCAGCTTTCATCTAATTCTTTGAACACAATTTTCCTTAAAATGAGGACAATGTCTATGTCATTTGTCTGTTTAAAGCTACTTGAAACTGAGAGAAAATGGATTCTTTATCAGAAATCTATTGAGTTTTGAAGATTTCTCTTCTTAAAAAATGTCACTAGTTGTCAGACAAGTTGTGTAAATCTTTGAGTGGCACAATTTGATATTAATGTTTTTGAACTACAGTGTCAGATGTGTTCCTCTTGATTTTTTCAAAGCTGTTAACAATTAGATCTTTCTAGCATCTCTTTGTGTATATGGGGAAAATTTTGTAGAAAATACTTGAAGTGTGTCACGATCATTTTGAAAAAGAGTTTGAAAAGGAAATACTTTATCAACCAGGTAAGGAACTATACATTTGTTTGAAAGAGGGGACAACACAGAACCTTTACTTAGATTGTTGCAGCTTTTTAATCAGATCCATTGTTAGTCAAGAAGACAAGTCAATTATAACCTATTATGTCCTAGGGATCAAGCATTTAAACTGGGTTACTACAACTTTGAAAAGGACTTGGTTCCTGCTGGGTTTGCTGAGGCAGAGGGCTATGGCTCTGGTTAATGTGATGTTTGGTAGAGTGAAGTAGGAAGACTGACTCACTTGTCATTCAGAGTGACTGAGTGATATTTATTCGTGACACCACTTCAGAAGAAATAAATTTGGGAAGGCTTGGCAAAGAACTAAAAGAACAATGTGAGGTTAGGAAAATCAGTGGCACTTACCACCGTCGTTTTTTTCCTGAAAAGCTGATCAACTGTGACTTTGATTATGCTCTGCATGCATTGGCAGTCCCCACCACTGGAAACAGTAGTCAGGAGCTCAGAAGATCATGTCTCCAAAACTGATCCCAGAGACAAAAGGAGGCATTCTGCATGTGCTCTGCAGCCCCAACCTCTCAATGCTGGCCATTCAAACTTCCATTTTTCTTTTCCTGAGAAACATTTGTTAGGCTGCTATTGGGTATTTTTCTAAGTTCATTAAGTTAAGAATGATGTGCACAGAAGTCCTGGATTGGTATTTTAGTCAGATTGTTGGGCCCTTCTATGTGAAACTGGAAACTATCAAGAGCTTGATTGAAGGCTGAGGCAGCACCTAAGTTCTGATTGCTTCTAAAGCATGGAGAATGTTGAGGACTTTATAAAGAACCCCTGCTATCATTTGAAGATATTGCAAACATTAAATGCATGCCATTTTAAATTTACACAGGTTATGTACTTCAACTGTGTAACTATGAACTGTTAATGTATCATTTTGTAGCAAACTGAGCTGAATTTCTTCATACTTAAAGCAAAACATACTCCTAATGGAGTCCTGATTTGATTATTATCAGCTTTACAAAGGTTCATCTTCTTTGAGTATCCCAGAAGTGAGAGGAGGAAAAATCTTTTTAAACTCTGTGAGCAAAATAATTTGCATTTTAAGGCTAAACAAATTTCTGTGCTCCTGAGGTGGCTTTGGAAGAGCAGCACTCTGCTGTAACCTTTCGGACAGTGTTAACATACTGATTTCATTTGAAACTGGAAGAGTCAGTACAGGCTATGGTAAAGCATGCAGTACTTCAGGATGCCCTTAATAAAGACCGGGGGAACTTCTGATTGTTTCCATAAGGTGCCTTATTCTCATGCAGTGAAGTTGCCTTGTTGATAAATTAGAACTCGAATGATAACACTGAGGCATGACACCCATCGTTTTTCACTGAATGGAAAACTAAAAACTTTTGAAACAATGTGCACATGTACAGATCCTTTCTTGTCTTTATGTATTGGGTTCATTCCTGGTTTGCAACTGAAAAATACTCTTTAAAATTACGATGATTTTTTTTTGGCTGCTGCTCTCTCTGACAGACTGATTAGCAGCTCTTTCAATAGAAGAAACACATGCCTAAAGGACAAGTTTGTCATAGCAGCTCTATTGAAGATTAATTTCTTTTTTCAGTCTTCCCTGTGTAGGGGAATCAACTTCTTATCTAACATCAGCACAGTTTTAAAAAAATTGAGATAATGCTGTGTGACTGTAAGTTTAGGAGGTTCTTTTGGCTGTTTTAACTTTGTTCAAGATGTTGTGACACCAGGGGCTCCAAACAGCATCCGGCTAGATGAGTTAAGCAGAATTTGAAACTGGCCATTTAGCAAAGTATTCCCTTAGGGTGATCTGGTCATCTTGTGTTAGAGTATACTGAACTGGGTGGTCCTGACAATGGTAAATATTTTGGCCTAATTTCTGATTGTACAAGTGCCATATCATGCATTATCAGATTCTGTCTTTCCGGAGAGGCCTTTCTTTGAGAAGCATGTATTGTTCATATATAATAATAACTAAATATTACAAAGCTTTTTTCTCTTGTGAGAATTCAAACTGTGACGATGACTTAATGCCTTCTTTCTGAGCGGTCATTTAGCTGACTTTGCTGGTTTTGAGGCATATAGGCAGAACGTCTGCAGAGGAATTGTTTTTTGTTTTGGCTTTTAGTAAAATCTCTGTTGCTAGCAGCCTTCTCGAGATTCCACTTGTGCTGCTAGTTTGTTGTGAACTGGCTTGTAGCAAATAAAGTATTCATAAGACACAGAAGCCTGTTAAAGTATTCCTCCTAAATCATTGCTTCTGTCTCAATGATCCCAGACTACTGTTCCTGAAAAAACTGTTCTTAGACTACTGTTCTTAGACCAAGGGAAATTACTTACATACTTGAATACTTAAATACTTTTGAATGCAAAGTTTAAATGCTTTTCTTCTTGCCAATAGGGTACTAAAACAGAAGATGAAACTTCAGTTGTGAAAGCTACTGCAAGTGCCCTCACAAAAACTGAGCTTCCATTTATGCAAGGAATGAACGTTTACTCTGAAGCACAATCAATCATAGCAGGGTATGTACAGACAAAACTTGAAACAGGAGAGTCTGCAACCAGGTACAAGGCAGGGGAAGGGTAAACCCAACTCCACAACCCAAACCTTTTTTTTTTTTACCATTAGGACAGTTATGTGGTGGAACAGGCTGCACAGAGAGGCTGTGCAGTGTCTATTCTTGAAGGTTTTCAGGATCTGACTGGAAAAAGCCCTCAGCAGCCTGGTCTGATCTCATAGCTGACCCTGAGTGGAGCAAGAGGTTGAACTAGAGATCTCCTCAGTCTTTTCTGACCTGAATTGTCCTATGAGTCTATGTTAGAGTTGTAGCTGCAACCACAGACTTGCCAAACCTCTTGATGACTTTACATTGTTCATTCTTCCATGGTTTTTCTTTTCAGTTGGGTTTCTAAGTTGCCTAACCATGGTAAATCAATTGTTAGCAGCAGTACAATCTTGTGTATGCTTTTTCTATACTCCCCTTTTGGAGACTCCATAAAACTGTAAAGTTGCTTCTGAGAAGACCACTGTACTGCATGTTTCAACCTTGCTGTTCTTCAGCCTTAAGTTAATTTCTAGTTCCTTTACTATGGGATGATGTGAACATGGGGCAGGGGAGTAAAATGTTTTGGTTAAACGTAAAATCTCGGAGCCTAGTTCTCTAGTAAAGCATATGGAGGAAGAATTCAGGTTGTGAAAGTGTGTATAAGTAAATGTACTTATGTTTATGCCACAGTGATGCTTTCATTATTCTTTCTGGCTAAAATGTATTGCCTATAAAACTTAGGGTGAGAGAGTTGATGCCTTCAGGACCTTTCTATTTTTCCCAATTCAGTCTCAAAATAACACCTGTTGTCTTGAAGTATGATAATCAGTATATCTAGCTTATATAAGTATGAAATCTTAATATCTTAAATCCCTTTTTCAAATCAGACAAAATGAGGTAATTCGAGGGGTGTATGCACCAGAAGACCTGTACACTTTTCCTCCAACTAGAGTTGGGGATTCATGCACGTTGAAGGTCAACTTGCGGAATAATTCCTTTACAACACATATGGTGAGTTTGACAGACTTTATTTTAAATAAATGTTTGTAAGTCCTTCTAGCACTTCAACTGCACTGTTGTTTTGTTTTTTTTCCTCTGCACAGAAGATTGCAAGAGTACAAATTTTAGTTTGTTAGTTTCAAAAGTCAGTATTGTATTGGGAGAATGTTACTTTCCTGTAATTTTTCTTTCCTTTTGTCTGACTGCATCAGAGTGTATTTATAATATATTTGCACCTGAAAAAAAATAGTTTGCATAGATTTGTTATCTGTTATTATATAAGTTATGTTATATATTTAATATATGTTATTTGTTGTTATTTATATTATTCATGTATTTTAACTTCATTGAAATAGTGAGTTGTAAATCTTTCTTACTATGCACAAATGTGGGCATGCTTTATTTTTAAACCTGGGGTCTGTGTAAAGCTGTATTTGTAAGTGACCTGATTTATCTTAAGCATGTCATAAATTGAATATGATAGGCTTAAATCTAATGCACTTTTAAGCATTCTGTATTAAATTGCAGCTGAAATTTCTAAGTCCCAGAGAGCCTTTCTACATCAGGCACTCAAAATACTCTCTAAGGTGAGTAATGCATATGCTAACATTCTCTCCTAACAAAAAAATTAAATCAGTAATTCAGTAATAAATACCTTCTCTGTATGTATGGTGCTAAAATGTAGATATAAATATCCAACATTCTGGCTGTCTAGTTACAGGTTTTTGGTTGGGTTTTTCTACTAAACTGTACTCTGTAATCTTGGTTAGAAGCAGAATGAGCCCACACAGTTATTCTTGCATCTGCCAGTTTCTTCCCTGCAAATTGTTTCTAACAGTGCTGCTGCTTTTAATGCTAAGCCTAATGCTTCGTTTAACCATTTGGCATGCTGTGCACAATCAAGTCATTCCTTCCATTTATACTTTCTGCACAACAGACCAAGCAAATTGCCTTCATCATGCTTCTAATTTGACAAACCTGCAGAGCTGCATCAAAGATTCTCTGCAAATTCAAAGTCTGAGCAGTCAGTGGAATTGCCCGGTCATACCAAGTATTTCAGCATATTACCTGCATAAAAAGAATTTTCAAGTTAGTGATGATAATCCCTCAAAATAAACCCAGTCATCTTTGGAGTTCATTACAAGAACTATATAACAGTCATATTAGTCATCTCTTCAAGAAATATAGCTTCTCCTCTGTAGCAGTGGGATTGTCAAGCAGACAGAAATACAACCATTTCATAGAAGTCATACAGCATATATTCTCAGTGTTTAAACAGGTCCCTGTTTTAAAGGTAGGCAGAAATTGTGAGTGAAATTGTAAATGGAATAGATACTCTGGCTCCTAATTTAATTTTGCATCTGCCAGTGATACTTAGCATTTATTATGCACCCGGGCTGTGGTGCTGCCAGCCACTGGTATTCAAGGTATTCGTAAGCCTACTTTTCAGTACCTAGCGTTATAACTCCACTTAGCATGTGTTCCAGTGTTTCTATTTAACTGGCATCTTTTTATTAAGTATGTCACATCAGACAACACAGAAGGGTTTTTATGGAGGCAATGACCAAGATAAAATCTATCCAAATAAAGGTGACTAGCTACATCTGTCTGAGGCTGTACAGCTGCAGACAAAGGACAGGATGACTTGGTTGTCCTTGGAAAAAAAAGGTGAGTAACTTCACTGGAAGACACTTGGATATTTCAAAAATATTCTTGAGGGATGCTATAAAAGCTGTTTGGTATTTTTTCTGAGAGATGATAAACTGCTATTGCTTTTATCCAAAGTAGATGTAACAAGTTTAGAATTCAATCTACTATTTCTAAAGGTTATCAACTGAATATATTGCACCTTCTAATAACATTCTACAACCTTTTTTTCTGGTAACTTTGCTGTTTTTTCTTCAGTTGTAAATATTGGCCTTTTGTAGCTCTTTTAAAATTAATTTACCTGAAGTCAACGTAGCTGTCTGAAGGAGCTCTCCCATTTAAGGACATAAAGCACAGAATTACTTGACTTGGATAGATGCTTTTAGAAGTGTTAAAAGAACTTCTTTAAATCATTTTTATTTGAGAACAGCATCAAAGAGAATTTCAAGTAAGCCAGTGTTAACTGTTTCCTTCTGAGCTAGGTTAACCAGACATCTTACAGTGTAATGTTCAAAAGTAATTTTGAAGAAATAAAAAAAACTGTTTGCAGGAACTTGGAATATTAGACTGTAAATAAGAGTGTAAAAAATAAAGTCCACCTACCTATATTTTTGGACCCAAATTGTGTCATGTAGTAAATGTGGTCTGTTGCATGCGCTTCATTTTGAGGGCAAAATTTGAAAGCAGTCCTGTGCAATCGAGTTTTTTGGATAATGGAATTTAAAGTTTGTATTTGTATTTAATATCAAGAGTCTGACCTTCAGAAGTTGGTATAGTGGCTTGCCAGTTCTTGTTCAGTTTGGTTATGGCATCACAAGTACCAATACGTAGCACCTTTACCACACTGCGCAGTTGAAAATAGTAATGGGTTTTATCCAAATACAGTATCTTGCAACCATAACTCTAGCAAAAAAAAAAAAAAAAAGTTAATACTGTTCACCAAATATCTTAAAGCATGTATTCTGGTTTTTTTACCAGAGAGATGTCATTTAGCTAATATTGTAAGTCCTGCAAAGAATGGGTGGGAAGAAATTCTGTCTGGAATTCACATTCAAAAGAGGAGTTCTGTTTGTTGACAGTGTAGGGGTTTTGTTTGGTGGTGTGTTTTGTTTTGTTTTTTACTACAAAGAGATTGTCTTTAAGAAGATTACTTTTAAGTGATGGAAAGATACAGATGAAACATTAAAAAAACACTTGCCTTTTAAAAACCTTTGGTTAAATTCTGTTTCTGGAAGGACTACCAGACTATGTCTATCTAAAAAAGTTTGAAAACTGAGGTGTTTGTATTGCCTTCAGAAGCCATCTGAAATAAGTTGCTTACAGGGTAGTACATAATTCAGATATTACTAAAAGGTGAAACTATTTATTTTTGCTTGACTAATTATTTTTGTTTCTGGTAGTCACCATTCTGGGTGTCAGGAGTCAATATCCATTGATACTGCTGCCACTCAGCACTTCCAGCTTGTTGCTTGTATACCCTATATTTTATAACATTCACTCTAGGCTTTTGAGAATTAAGACAGCCACTCGTTATGTTTGGTATGTTTTTGTGCAATCTGAGTAGTAGAGGAATTATGTAACCTAAAAAGATGCAATGTAAAATTTTAAACCACTGTTTGAGGATAGGTTTACTGACTTGCAATGATTCAGCGAAGTATTTCTTAATGTGGAGGCAATTAGAAGTAATTGAAATTATTTTACTAGCTTCAAATTGGTGGAATTTAAAAAAGAATTGCAAATCTGTACTTGTCACGTGACTTCTGAAGGGAAGAAATGTAGTGACTTTGCTCTAAAAGTAGTTTATGCATTGTCAGTCTTATTGCAAAGAGGCAAACCAAAGTTACCTAAGTAAAACTAGCAGCAATAAAGTATTGTAGTACTTGTATAATCAGTAGGAAAGAGTGGCCTTTATAGTCAAAGTCCCTGAGAAGAATAACAGATGATCAAATCTATAAAAATAAACTTGATGATCTAGTGCACATCCAATATACCGTTTCGGCAATAATCAAAACTAGACACGAATTTCTTTGTCTGGTAAGATTTACTTGTTTATTAGCAAGTATGTAAATAATTGCCTTTTTACAGATCCCACCATTACATCAATGTGCCAGTCCAGTTCAAGCCAAAGGCAGAAGGAAGATTTGAAGGGCTCTTCGTTGTGCTGACGACCAAATACGACTCAATTAATATTCGGCTCTGTGGTAAAGCTATTGAAAAAAAATAGTCAGAACAGTTTTATAAACCTTTGTAACAATTTATTAAAGTTCATGCCACTTAAAATATTCAGAGATTTGCTACTATGTTTCCATACTAACATCCTACTTGTTTTGCCCTGTGATGCTGCTTTGATGGAAAGTTTTCTGTAAGATGAATTACGGTGCTTGTTTTAAAAATCTGTTTTCATAGTAAAAACACTGAGAGATAACGTCGTATGTTTTAAAGTTATCATGTTCTAATTTATGTTTCTGCACTTCAGTTGAAAAGGGAAGTTTTCTATTTTTGCATTTATTAGGAATAGTTAGATACTGATATATTTTATTTTGAGCATTGTAAATACAGAAATAAAATCTATGTGTTAACAGTTGATTCTACCCTATTTCTGTCTTTGGTTAGAGGATTCCTTACTCTGGGTAAGGGATCAAGCTGCCTACTCCTAGGCAGTGCTAATTTTCTGGGGGGCTTTGGGGAGCAGGGGGAGGGATTTCGGTACAGAAGCTGACCTGTTAATATTATGTCCTCATCTGGTAAAGCTGGGACCAGACCTGACAATCAGCCCCTAACTTCTTACACAGTTCAGTGAAAGGCATAAGCATTGTTTTTAACTCTAACAATGTGAAAACAGTGTAAACATGACCAATACTGCCTTCAGCCCTCCAGAATGATACATCTAACCCAGTATTCTGACTCTTTAAGTGGTGAAAAGATGTTGCCTTGAGAGACGACGTAAGCCTGGCTGCTGTCTTTGGTTCATTTTGCTTGTATTTCCTCAGCATCCGGATTAGGGGTGGGAGGTACATTCCCACCTGTCTTCCCCCTTTTTTTTCCTCCCCATTTATAGACCTGTTTGTGAATTTATCTGTTCACCTTTCTGAACCCTTTTGACACCTTGTTTTCACAACTTCATGTGGCAGCGAGCTCTAGAAGTTCACTGTGTACTCTTCTAACAAAATTTGTTTTTTGTGTGCTAAAGTGGCTTCTTTCTAATTTTGTTTAGTACTCTCCGGTTCTTTTATTGTAGGATTCAATGAACAACAGTTTCACAGTCAGCTTTCCTGTTGTTACCATGCCCTTTGTACCTTTTGGTTTTGGCTGCTATTTTATTTCTGTAGCGTGGAGCTGTGTCTCTGAAGTTGCCTTAAGTGAGAAATGTAGCTTTTTGACAGCATGGTTCTGTCACAGCATATGCACATTATTCCTTTCTTCAGATTGGTAGAAGTGTGAGAGAAATTCCTTTCAATATGTGATTGATTATTTAACTGCATTTTCAAACAACTGGAATTTGAAAAAACTGGGAGGAAAATTCTAAAATACCCAGTGCATTGGCTTTAACATAATACTGGTGGCATGTATCAAAGTATACTAAAGAATACTAAAGCTGCTCTTTCTTCACAAAACCTCATTTCTCAGCAGCCTGGAGAAAGGAAGAGAAGATTTACTAAAAGAAATCAAACTAGACATCAAAAGACTTGCCATGTCCTTATTTGCCTATAAACGTACAAGCTCCTGTCTACTAGATACTGTGACCTTGTTTTTTGCCATCTCTTTGCCAGATGTTGCTTGCATGTTTCCCTAGTTGATGTGATGCCTGTGTAGTCCTGAATACAGAATTGGAATGCAGGGAATCTTCTGTCTGCTGCCTTACCTCAGCAGGCTTGGCTGCTTCATTTGAGGAAGACTTCACTGTCCAAACGCCTGTGTTGGTTCAGTTTTGGAAGCATGATCAGAAGGCTTTTCTACAGCTGGAAAAAAGACTGAGCTCAATGTTACTATCTTCAAAGCCTTTGCATTTCCTAGTTGAGTATCTTCTAGCTGCCCTCTGTCGTAAAGTTGCCCTTGTCTCTTGCTAGCCTAGAATAACCCTTGTGAGATGCAAGTAGTATGGATTTCAGGTCATTAGTTCCAACTTCTACAGATTCTGTTGTGTTGCTTCATGTCATGTGTTAACGTAGCTAAAGTTTTACTGAAGAGAAGGCTTGGGATTTATTGTTCATGAAAGTCATGCTTGCTGCTCTAGCAGCTGTTCTTGACCGTCCACTTAAACCTGACATTTTAATAAGCTCTGTGGTTTAGTCTTATATGTTCAACTTGATGGTAGTAATTTCTGAACCAGTTTCTGGAGGGATTGATTAACCTTTACAGTTTTCTCAAGGACCTTGGCTTCTCAGTAGCAATTGTCTTTAGATGACTGGCTGGTTAATAAGGAAACTGGATCTCTGAGGAGGAAGGATGGATCGCTGTCTGCTAATAAGAGCTGTGTGGGGTTTGGTTTTGTTTTTGGTGCCTTCTACTATCCATTGGGACATTTTTAGTAGTTGTTTCCAGAAGGTTGTATGACCACAGATCTGTGGTAAGATCCTTTGTAACATTGGTTTCTCTAAAAATAACTCTTTAAGTTCCAAAATTTTTGTCAAAGATTGATGGTGATTTTCAGTTTATTCTAGATTATTTTACTTCTAAAATTCAATTTTGCAGAATTAAGCCTTCCTGACTTTGATGCTGGACCAGTCTGTGTTCCTTATATATTAATAAGACAAGCCTCTTTAAAAAAAAAAAAATGCATTGTTGCTGTCTCTGCCTAAGGAGTTGAAACAGCTGTCAGTATTGTCACAGAGAATTTCCCCCTAAGTAGTGGTCTTTGTACATGAGCGCCTTTGAATTGGTATAAGAAACTCCAATTTTGGATAATTGTTTATTTGGTCTAAATTCAGAATTGCCTTTGTGTGCTGTTTTTGTGGTAGGCTTCTGTCCAGGACTCTGTTCACCTTTCTGTTACAGGCTTTTCTTGAATTCTTGAGATGAGAAGAACCGGGAGGAATGGTTATGCATTCTTTCCTATGTTGCCGCCTGGATTGAATGCGTGTATAGGGGGGTGTGTGTATACATATGGGTGAAACACATTTTGAAGAGTGGGTATGAGCAAATGACCTGCTGTTGTTATTCAAGGGAATCCTGGTTTGCAGGTGATGCTAAATATTTGGCATCTGTTTGCAGCCTGTTTTGCTTGATTCATTTCTAATAACAATGACTGACTTCTCAGCGTGAAGAGCAAGTTACAGTCTGACAATTCCATGACCAGACTCTGTGCTGGAGAGCACCCCTAGAGCACTTGTCCCAGCAGTAGTTTTGGCTCTTTGCATCGTATTACTATACTAGTATTCCGAAGAAAGTTCTAAGTGATTCCAGGTGATGTAAGAAGGATAGGTAATCTTCTAATATTTCAGCTGTTCTACTGCTTAGTCTCTTGTTTCACAAATGTTTAATGGGATTTTCTGTTGGTATTATATGATGTGTAATTAACCCACCTGCTGAAGAATAAAATGTGCATGACTTTATTCTCTCCACCCCCCAACCCCCTGCAATTTAAGTATCCCCCTACTGTTTTGGTATGGTTACAACAGTCATTGGACATATTGGCATCTGTGGACATGAACCTTGTCATATTTAGGTAAAGCAAATCATCTCTAGGAAAAGATAGGCTCTAATGTGTGCAATGCAAATGCAAAGACAGATTTTGTTATTTTTTATTTTTGGTGGGGTAGAGAGGGTGAGGAAGAGGAAAGGAATACTTCAGTGGAAGCGAAAATCTGATAGACAGCTAATTCATCAGTTCTAGATGAAGTTCTTCCGCAGTAGTGAAGGTGCAAGAGCTGGAATGTAGCCAATGTATTTTTACTTGCAAAGTGAGAACATCAGTGGGACTTCAAAAGTCTTGAAGAAGTCACTTCAATCTGCTTCCATTCCTAGTCCATAAAATGAGACTTGCTTCCTTTCCCTGTGGTTGCTTTATCTATGTAGTAAGCCTTTGTAGTCGAGACGGTCTTGCTTTGAGTTGTCCAGTGCTTACTGTGAAAGCCCTGATCTTTGTGTCTACATCTTTTAGGGATACAGAAAAATGAAATAATTTTGACCAAATCTCAAAGACTGCAGATTCGGTTAAGAGTTTAAACCATGATACTTTTGTTAAAAGAATCGGAATTAGCTTTGGGTATAGTTCTCTCATTTTAATCATTGTCAATTTTGAAACTTTTTTTCAGTTTTCTCCTGTTGTTGGATGCAATCCTTTGTCTCGGACTGGGAAGACTGGCTCAAATATGCCAAGCAGGCAAATTTAGAAAAACCAAACCAAACCCCAAACAATGTCTCTTTAATTATAGTAATCTTACTTGTTGGTTTTAAGACCAGTCAGAGAGAAAATTCAGAAATAATGGCTTTTAAAAAATAATTTAAGTGTCTAACACTGGGAATGTCTGTACCTGCTCAACCTAATTGGGATATTAGTAATCATAATTATTCAACAGCTTCGGAAAGTTTTCACATCACTGACTACAAATGGAGTTATAATACATTCTGTACACGTGCTTCAGTGTGTTTTGGAGATTGTTGCCCTGGCATCTGAAACTAATTAGTGTTCAGAAAACCTAGCAAAGGTACATATCAAGGCCTGGCTGTCTAGAAAATTACTTTGATTGTATAAAGGTTAAAATGGTAAAGAGAATTTTGTGAGGTTTTTTTGGTGTATAAAGTAATTTACCGAGAGCAGTGGTGGCTTTTTGAAGTAGAGTATTAAAGACTTTTGGACGTTTCTGTGGTAGGAATGCCTGTCAGGTGAAATGCTGGTATATTCTTGCTCCTATGATTTGTGGAGGAGTTGGGAGGCTACAGGGCTATCAGAGTTTGCTATGAGGTTAGTAGGTAATGTCTCTTACATATGTGAAGTATGTTAGCTTTCTATATTGTAGCATCTTCGGAAATGAGAAAAGGCATTATAGGAAGAAAAGTCCATGGAAGCTAATGAAAGAGCGGACATTTGACATAAGATCAGTTGTCCCTGGGATTGTAACTGAATATCCTGACTTCTGTTCACAGCTGTCTTGTTTGTACTTTCCCCCTCCCCTGCAAAACTAGATAATAGAAGTTAATGCCTTACTGTTTTCATTGTATAGCATAGATGAAGAATATGCATGTCTTCTAATCGATGACAGACTTCAAATATTTGCGTGAAGAATCCACCTACCTGCAGTGATGCCTCATATTCAGTAAGATGACTGTTAATAATTTAAGTAGCAATGTTTGCATCACGTCAATTTTTTCACCGAATTTACCAGTAAAGTAGAATATTGGTTCTACCTTCCCATTTGAAAATTTGAGTTTGCATTAACAGTAGAATGTGCTTATTAACATTAATGATTTTTTTTTTTCATTACAACATTACATTAGTTCACTGATACGTTATGTAATATGGAATCTGCATTACAGGTTCATAAGGTATGGTAACTTGAAGTACAGAATGAATAAGTACTGCAAGCTGGAATATGATGGATTAAAAAGAGGGGGTTCTTGAAACATTTTATTCATTGACTTAAACTGCTCCTTAAACCTTTTCAGACTTGATGTAATGTTGTGCTGAATCTAAAGTAACAGCACGAACACCTTGCAGCATAAGAAAGTTAAGACAGAAGATGAACAATGCAGCTTTCAATAGCATACTGTTTGGCTCCAAAGCTTTCCTAAGCTTATCCTTCAAGCTTGCTTGTTTTAATTTGGCTGTATGATTGTCTGAGGAGGCTCTTAACACGGGCAGTTTTAGATGAAAACTCAGATGGATATAAAGCACTTAAATTAATTTTCTGTAAACATTACCTGATCGTCTCTGAAAATTGGGTGCCTGAGTGGCACATTTCGGCTCTAGACATTGCAATTTGAAAATGTTAGTTTGATTTCTGCCTCTTCTCTCTGATTCTTGGAATGTGTAATTTCTGAAGCTGCTCAAAAGCTCAGAAAGATGCAACCAAATTTTTTTTGTTCTGAATATTTAGTATATTTACAAAAACCTGCTTCATCCCTATTCCCAAAATTCTCATCACTTTTTGTAACGGGAGGAAAAAATACAAAGTCAGTGCTGACAAGATGAAGCCTTTAATGTAGAAATACCACTTAAAAGGCTGGAATTTTTAAAGTATAAGCACTTTCTAAAACCCTCTACCTTAATATTTTTCCTAATTAGCATAGTCATTACTGCTATTGTATTAGCCAGTTATTTGTAATACTACTACATGTCTTTATGGCTCAAAATGCTGAATTCTGAAATAATTTGGGCTTGATTCCAGTGGCAGCTTGTTGTCTGGGAATGACATTTTCAGGTATAGCTTTCCTCACAGGCTCTCATCTATTGCCACCTGCCTAAATCTGACAGTTGAGCACCAGCTGGGAGTTATGACCCAGAGAAGTATAAAAGGGCTGGGGAGAGACAAAATGATCCATCAAGTCCTGCTTGTAAGTCAGGTCTCCAAACATGCATTTTCTACCCTATAAATTCAAAATTAAAATACTAATGGGTGTTCTTTTGTATTCATCCAACAATTGGTTCATTAGGTAGGTATGTACAAAGAGGCTCTGCTTGTCAATGCTGTTTGGCTCTAAAAGGAGGAAAAATCGGTAGGGGTTAGTCTAGTCGTGAAATGCCCCCACCCCTTTTTTACCTTCCTTCCATGTTTGTTCTATGAGGCTGGCGGTAGGTAATACTCATCCTGCATAGAGCTGGTTTTCATTGTGAGTATTCTGTCACTAGTCACAGCTGTCAGGTATGTCAGTCATGTAGTATTGTGGTGGTGTCAGAGACATAATCGGAGAGATTAGGTGGACACAAAGAGCTCTGAATGAGGTGGTAATTGCGTTCAGGGGGAAAAGAGAGTTAAAGAAAGAAACTTTCTTTTCTCACAAGATTCATTAAAGAGGTGACAGCTAATATATTAAAGCTGGAACAAGATAATTGTGGTAAGAATCTTTGTGTGTTCTCCCTAAAATGCAATGTGCTCACAATAAATATTCAAATGCTTATTTTGTGTTGTGAATACCAGATAACCATTTACAGTGAAATGCAACCTCTTTCAAAAAGTTTTAAATTCATTGCCAAGAATGTTCTAGGAACAGTTATAAAACTCAAAAGGAATATTGGTGCTATACTGAATCACAAAAATGCCATCTTATGAAAGCTTCTTTACAGGGATTTTCTTCAAATTGGTCTAAGTGATGGAAAAGAAATACTGAGATGCCAGCCATGGGCTATGTTCTTCCAGACTTTACTCTCTTTGAGTAGTACTTTGAATAGTACCTCTCCCCCTCCTCTCCTTTCTTTTTTTCTTTTTTTTTTTTTTTAAACAGTGAGACTACTTGAGTATCTGTTTACATTATACTTGAGCTGTATTAATGCCATGCTTCAGAATTGTTACTTACCTGTAGGATCCAGGAAGGAATTCCCCTTCCCTTTCCTTCCTGGTTTCTGAAAGGGGTTTTTTTGGGGGGTGGGGGTTTTGTGGTTTGTTGTGGTTTGTTTGTTTTGTTTGGGTTTTGGTTTTAGTGTGGGGTGTGTTTTTTTCTTTTTCCCCTCCTCATTTCCCTCTCTACCTTCTTCTGAAGCACTGAAGATTGCTACAGGTAGCCACACAAGGTCGGCAGAGTACACTGGTACTTTCTTTGGCAATAAATTCTTTAAAGCACCTGGTCAGTGTATCTTGCTTCCTGTCACTAGATCTGGGGTCAGGTCCTCTGTCCCCTCAAGTCCAAACAGGCAGAGTTAAACACTCTTCTTCATGGTTTGAACCTTTTCCTTTGTACCTCTGGAAGCTTTTTAAGATTTCAGCTGTTGTAAGGGCTTTGGAAACTGTTGATCTGTACTCTCTCCTGCTGTTACACTAGGGCTCGCATATGACAGATTTTAGTCATTTAATGTGGGCCAATGGATTCCTAGCCAAATAAGATGCTAGGAGAAAACATCAACAGCTTCTGAGTATTATATGTTAACAGAAGAGATGTTACATAGACCTTCCTGGCTTAGGAATTAATTCCGTGGATACTTGTGATTGTGGCAATTTAAGCTTCCCTGACCAACCCATGTTCTTTATGATCCCAATGAACAGCTACATTGATTCCCTGGCATGGCCCAACTGCTGACAGACGGAATGGTTAATCTGAAATCAACACCACTGCTGAGTGTTCTTCACTACCAATGAGTATAAAATCCTAGTAAAGGAGTATAAAAGCTAAAAGCAACTATTAGCGGCAAAATCAGTCCCACAACAAATTTAAATGAAATCGAGCATTGCCCATCTACTGCACCACTTTCAGAAAGCATGGAAAAAACAGTTTAATTTCTGTTCATTAACTTCTTTGTGTCTTACTAGAATTCAATGCTGATTAAAGTAAAAATCCAGTCTGACAATCTTTCCTCTCATGGGCTTCAGTGACAACTGTGTATGTACAAGAAATGCCATATGAGACCCTATTGTGATAAGTTTTTCACGTCTCTCTCAAATATTCAAAACAATGCTTTTCCATTTTCTTTTGCATCACCAAGTTATGCTAAACCTGACAGTGTAAAATGAGAAATTAGTAATAGCGAGATAACAGTTAGTCAAAAAAACTTAATTTGACTGATTCTTCATATAAATGAAAGTAGTTTGACATTTCTCATTATATTTATGGGTAGCAGTGGTGGTTTTCCAAGCCTTCTTTTCTTGCTGGCTGTTCTTACTGATACTGATATGGGTTGAGAAGAGTCACCTCCAAAGATGGGGAAAGATTTGACACATTTCCATTGTAACAATTCTGCAAGTGCTTTTAGGATAGTTGGGCCACCATGTGTTGGTATAATGGATTGATCAGTTTGATTCTTTTGATACAGGTAAATCACTTTGCAGGTCAATTCAGGCTGTGTTTACAGAGGTTACTCTGATCCGTTTTTCAGTCTACTATATATGTTTTCAAAGAAGCAATATCCAAAAACCTTTGGAGAATGAAAACCCATTCCTCCCTATTTACAGAATAGTATTTTTCTTTCAAGCTGGAAGCCTACAAAATAAGTCTTAGGTTTTCATCATAATCCTTTATGAGTTTTAAATCTATTTTTTAAGTTCACAATTTTAAATGGTTCCTGGTGAGTAGAGCCCTGGTGAGCTTCAGAACCACACACAGTTTCAATGAAGCTGTGTGAACCTGCTTCAGAATCTCTGCAAGTTTTCCGAGCTTTTATACTCACTTATGGTTTACAGACAAAAACCTACAGGGGTCCCATTTAAAGCCTCCTAGCAGCTAAAAGATAGAGAAAAAATGGCTTTTAAAAAACCTGAAGTACCCTCTTATGAGTGCATTAAAAGCAATTTTGTTTGCTTTCCACTTTCAAAATGCTTCAAGCCGCCAAAGATGTGATGTTAGAAAATGACTCATGAGTACTAGAGAGAAACAGTCTTTGAAAGTTTTTTTCATAGTAAAGGATGATAGCTAGGCAAGTGGGGTTTCTGTATTCAGAAAGAAATATCTTGTGTCATCATATTATAGATTTTTTTTTTTTAATAATCTGTTCAGATGTTCTTCACCTTTATCTTGCAGGTTTTCAGCAATTGTGTGAAAATCAGATCAGAACTTCTGTTTGTTTGTTCCTGTGGATGCTATCAGTGTTTGGAGACCAGGGCCTCCATGGAGAGGGAAGGGAATGCCAAAGCAACAAAGGCTCGTAATTTAACCCACTGGCATATGTAAGATCCAAAGAGCAGGAAAACTTTTCTCCCTTTAAGGTAAATCAGAGTGTGTCACCCTGTTGATTTTCCGAGAGTATGTCCTGTAGGGTTTAGGAGCTTTTAGTATTTGGTTGTGGTTTTGGGTTTTTTTAATTTTCATTGCAGCATTTGATATTGGAGGGGTTTCTCCATTTATTTTCTCTATGGGAAACATTGGGTGCAAAGGCAAAATATTGAAATGTCCTCCTCCCTTTGCTACTGGTACAGCTTCTCACAGGTTTCTCTCTCTCCTAGTGTAAGTAAAGACAACAGTGTGGATTACACTTTCCAAAATACAAGAATATTTGGACCATGTGTTGTGTTCTAAGCTTGTCTTGAATAAATATGCTTTCCTCTCCTCTGTTTTGCTGAGTGCTAGCAA
Organism: Falco biarmicus; assembly: GCF_023638135.1. Lineage (NCBI taxonomy): Eukaryota > Metazoa > Chordata > Aves > Falconiformes > Falconidae > Falco > Falco biarmicus. Next base: position 62,888,864 of record NC_079290.1, read on the forward strand.
CAGAAGATTCGTTTAATGGAACCTAGAGATGACCTGACAAAACAAAGTTTAGTGAAATGTTAAATTTTCTAATGATTTAAACAGATGGTACCTATAAGAATCTCTCACAAAGCCATGCCTTTTGAAAGGCTTACCTTGCGTAATTTGTGGTTTCTTGTGCATTAGGATCAGAGGGGCATTTTGCATTGTATGGTGCAATCTCAGTTTTATTGCAAATAGTCACAGATGTATATTACATAGATATATGTTATTGTTATCTGAGTGTAATTCTGCGATATAGTAAAAAACAGGTTTTGTTTTTTATAGCTGATAAAATTCAACAATTCAAACAAGTCTGTTTCTAAATGTAACATATTTGTTATGAAAAACCATGGGGGAAATGGACTAACAGCATTAACTTTTAATGTTTTTAGTTTTAAATCTTCAGACATCCACCAGCCCCTTAGCTTTATCTCTAGAGAGTGAAAAAGAAGAAAGGAAAATTTGATGCACTTAGTTGTTGACAATAGCTGAAAATTTAATAAATTCAACAAGAATCAAGGAACTAAAAGAATTAAATGAAGAGACAGAAGTGGTAGTACAAAGAATCTAAGCTGTATTGTCCTTGTGATAAAACTGAAAGTAGGATATGTGTGAACAGGATGTGAACATAACCTAAGATCATGAGACAACGATTCTTACCTGGTTTTAATTGTGAAAACATGACTGTGAGCTTAAAAGCTGTCTCTGGAAAGAATGCTGGCTTACAGGCTAGCAACCTGTTGTGTAGTTGAACAGTAATTTAAGAGGTTTGGTATTTTTAGAAATGAAGTAAATTAAATAATGGGATGGAGTTTTCAAAGCGTTTGCATACCCAGAACAACAGTTGGTGCTTAATCTTGCCATTTAGTTGCATAAACCATTTAATGTAGGCAAATTATGTATTTCCCCAAAACTGTTTTGCTGCACCTTCACACCTGCATAGCTTTTCCTGGGTTCAAACAGTATGTGTTAAGCAGCTGGTGTATGTTAGGAGGTCATTTGAAAGCATCTTCCATATGCTACATATTTCTTGCACAGTGTCTATAGTTTCTGTGTACCCCTCTACCTTGTGGTCATCCGTGGAGTCCTCAAACGAACTACTGTCATAGCTCCAGGCGTGTGGCCTGTAGGAACTAGTCTGTCAGGATTTTCAGTACTGCTGTAAACAAGAAAAGATGTTTGTGAGTTTAAACAAAACCACCAAACTCCAAAACAAATGAACAAAAAAGCCCTGCAGAAGAACTGAGGCTGTTCCCCAGAACTGCTGTAATATACAGAATTACTTAAAAGAAGAATAATGATAGCATCACCAGAAATGAAACCAGCTATGCTGCTGCAGTATAGTAGTTGCCCTCTTAGGAAGGATCTAGGTAAGATACTTCTGCACCACTTCAGTAAGCAGGTTATCATGGATCTTATTTTATGGCATGGAGATTCTTATCCAGTCTTTTGTAGAAAGATGAATTTTATTTTGTGTAATTGCAAAAGCACATAGGAGTGTAGTATGAAATACAGATTCATAGACTGAAATGAAGCTTGCATTTGGAACATTAAAAATAATTTAAACCAGTTTATTTTGGTGCAGTAGAAACTGAGACAGGTGAAAAATGTTAATTTATTTTGAAGGTAAGGACGTTGCAAGGTCTTTTTAAGCAAAGGTTTTGGGAAGAGACTTTGACACTTCGCTGTGCAGAAAGAGTGTTTGGATTAAGTAAGAGATGTGAGCTTTAGCAACACAGATGAGTAATATATATATTTTTTTGAATCTAGCAACGTATAGGAAAAGCTGTCTTTTAGAAAACAAAATTATTGTTTAATGAAGTCATGGTTAGAAGTTACTGTCTGGATCTTGCTGCACTTGCAGAAAAGGCAACTGCCCCTCAGCTGCTTGTCACCATCTTTTCAGCTGGTGATTATTGTAGTCTCAGATGTTTGTTGTGTGTGTTGTCATTTTTGAATTTGTCTGTCAAAACGGGTTAGGTTAGAAAGCTGTGTTGTTGGTTGGTTTTGTATTTTTTAAAAGTTGAGTTCACATTGAAGGCAACAGATTATGGAACATCTCTAAGAGCCCCTCCAGCAGATAATCTCTAGCAGAAGGGTGATGACAGGAGGTTGGAGGTTGTAACCTCTTCTGAGCTGGAGGAGTTTTTTTAAGACATTAGTTATTTCAAAACTTGGGCGGAAGCAGGCATATCTGCTGCAGGGGCAGGGGTCTTGAGGACACCCTCATTCTGGAAAGCTGCTTCTGGCATTTCCACAGCCAGGAGCCACTGACGCTGCTGATCGGCTCCCTTTGTGTGACTTGGAGCAGGGTGTCAGTATTTAGAGCCTGTTTGGGTCAGGAAGACATGCTAGAGTGGAAAGCAGACCAGTTTGGAACAGTGATGCCAAGTATGAGGATGCCTTTGTCAGCTTAGCTGAAGAGTAGCCCAGCTACAGGTGCCACTTATTCTGAACTTCATGATACTGGTTTGAAACCCAGATGCTCTTGTCCCCTAACTGCAACAAAAGGTGGAACAGCTGCTGCAGCAGCAATGGACTAAACTATGGTCTGTTAATGCCCTTAAGTGTACTGCTCTTGAAAACTTGCTTCCACTGTAATCCAATTTATATATGCTGAAGTGATAACATGAGGATTGTCCTAAGATGCTTTTTTGTTAATTTGGTAACGTGGGAGTCGTATGACAATTGCTTTGGGAACAGTGAGCTTCATATGTTGCACTTTTTGATGGGTAAAGCCCATGCTGCTTGCTTAGGCAGATCCTTGTCATGTGAAAAACTGTTGTGTCAGAGTTCAGGCATGAAGAGGTGCACCTCTGCACCACCAATACTTGCTGGCCAGAAGTTGGTCCCTTTTCGACTTTAACAAAATACTCTTTTAGTCACTTTGACACATTGAAACAAATATCCAAGGAAGAAGTCTGCTATCGCTTGGCCAGGTCTGTAAACAAGATGGTATCCTGCTTCTTAAACAGGGAGGGAGGCAGCCTGTGGTGTGATTAGCTTTTTATGAGCAGCAGTTTTCAACAGATCTGTAGGCAGTGCAGGAATAAGTCATGTGCCTCACCTAAAACAGCAAAGACCAATGCAGGTCAGTGTGCTAAAGCATCTCTTCTTCTAGATGCCTGACTTGAGGACTTACAGGTCTGGGAGGCAGTACTTCCTTTCTGCACAGGAAGAACTCCACCTTGCTTAGCCCTGTTAACGTGTGGATTTCAGGGTATGAAACATCATAAATATAGATACCTAGAAGAGACAAGTTTTGGTTCCCTTTGCCAAGAGTTTACCCCACTTGATCATCCAGGGGTAGGATGAGGTCTGTTTTCTGTGTTAGTATTATAGGCCTAAGATCTAGCAGGTCAGACTAACATATGGTCCCTCAAATGGATCTTCCTGTTATATAATAGGAAGAGATATTTGTATTCAGTCCCAGAGTCCAAGAAGTCATGCCAGGAAAAGCAGATCAACAGCCTTGCCTGGAGAGTCAGGTGTGTCAGACATGAACTGAAACAAAAAAGGCAAACCCAATTGTTTAGATGAAATACAAGTGGAAGTGGTGGCTGTACAAGGGTAGGATTGCAGTCCCAGGGCCACAAGAGAATCAGCTAAGGAGAGGTGAAAAGTCTGTTCACCTGTTCTGGCGTAGGAAGGGTTGGTGTGCACCGCTACATCCAGCTGAGGAAAGTAGAAGTATCAGTGGTAGAGACAGTGTTTTACTTGCTCTTGCCTTCCGTAGTGATTAGGGTATGGGCCTAATCTTGTAACTCCACATTCCTGAATCTCTGGCTTTAATCACCAAGAATAGTTGTATAACACAAGGACTTCAGGCTTCTTAATGAGACTTACAGAACATGCAGGCTGTTTAGTGCAGCATCCTTGCATCCAGATCAGTACTGCTAGTTTGGCATCCAGCTTCTCTAGATTGTCAGTCTTGATAAATTGAAACTCAAAGCACTGAAGGGTAACACGTTTCTAGTGTAGCTAACTCTTGTGATGTTTAAGAAATGACTCAAGTACTCATGTCAGTTCAAGAGTGTTAAGTTGCTGAAACAATCTACTTACTGGGATGCATCTGAAGGAAAGGATTTTTCTTTCATACAGCTATTGTATCTGATCATATCTTATGCACTTTGTTTAGAACTCTGGAAGGAAGAGTGACTTGGAAGAAAGTCACTTGCTCAAGAACTGTATTGAGTAGTATCTATTACAACAGAGAAATCTATTTCTTGTATGACTACAATGTGGTGTTCTAAAAAAAATCAACTATAATAATACCATTTTCTTTCTGAAATCTGCCTTACTGTGACTTAAAAATCGAAACAATCTTTAATCAGAAACCTGCAATTGAGCAAAAAGCTACAATATAGTATGTCTTTGCAGAACTTCTAGAAGACTGTCCAGCAGAAAATACCAACACCGACCACTGAAATAGACAGGTGTTCCTGAAGGTGCAATTGAATGTTCCTGGTTAAAAGACATCTCTAATCCCTTTCTGAGATGGAGTTTTACAAGGCAACTGGGGGCAAACTGATCATAAAAGGCTTATTATGAGGCTGAAACATTGTTGGGGCTGTATATTCTTTGAATGGCATCTCAATGTCAGTCTAGCTCCATGCTCATTTTTCTTTCTTTCTCATTCGTAGGGAATAGCTAAATGACACACATTCTTCTTCCTGTTGATGAGGTAAACTGTAAACATCCCTCTAGACTCCCAGATTCACCTTCCAGAGTGATCTGTCTCAGCTGTGGCAATGCAAAGTTTCTTTCACGCAATTAATGGGACAATTATATCAGAATGATGAGATCATGCCTTTTGCTGAAAAGAATAGAGATCTTTCATGAACAAAGACAGCTTTATTTAAATCTTTGCAAATAGAGCACCATTTTATTCAGTGAAAGTGGGTGACTGCTACAGTTTTGGTAGGCACAGCATGGCATGGAGGTGAACTCACTCTGTAGAGTGGTAGGTAGAGCTTGGGGGTGGCTGTCTCAGAACAAAATAAGCAATGTGGTTTTTTGGTCGTGTCCCCCCCTTCCCCCAGCTTACACAGACTGAGTAGTGTGCAGGCAGTTCTAATACTGCCAAAGAAAACCTAAGGCTGTTGAAAGTAATTTCATTGTTTTGATAAATAAATACAGAAATCCCATCTTGGTCTTTTCCAGGTATCAAGACTTTTCATGTAGGTAGATACTGTGCATGTAAATCAAACTATAGTGGTGGACAGCTCTATGCTCTGGGGGAACTACTGTGGCTCATAAACTGATCCTGAGTTACGAGCCATATCCAAACAGAAACATGGAAAATATTTCCACTCTTAATTCTTTAGGCTTATGTGTTTGTACAAGGGAAAACCCAATGACATTACTAAGAGAAATACATGAGTCTAGGAAATACTTACAATTCTTTCTTTGAGCTGCAGAGCATATTTTTTCTTTAAAAAAGTCACTTGATGAATACTAATTTTAGTCTGACTTTTGACACTGTTTTAAATGACATCTGGATATCATATAAAATCATATGTCTGGTACAAAGCTGAGACTGCCCACTGAAAAATAAATTCCTACGCTCATGTAATTCTCTTTAAGAACAGACAAATCACAGCTATCCTGACTCCAAAGTGTTTCTGATTTTTATTTCTGGTGGCAGATGTGATTCTGATGTTCTCAGAGGCTTCTTTAAATGAATGCAGCACCTAGCCCGTGCCTGGATCATTACAGTTAACTGCTATAGACTCTACTTGGTAGTTAGTAGGGTGGGGAGAAGTCTCCTAGATATTGGTACAACCTTCACATTTACCAGTGAGTGGTCTGTGAAACCAGAGGGGCCCAGTAGGTGAGAGGGTCGCTTGGAGCCTCTTCCAGCAGCAGCTGTGCAACCTCTGGCTGAATGCCCCATGGAACTGTTCAAATGGTCTAAGCGCTGATGTCCCCTGCCAAGATTTCCGTGCTGCCCTTGGGCTGCAGTGCCAGGAATGGGGTTGAACAGAACAGTATCTTCTGTGCTGTGCTGCCTTGCCCCCCGTAGAAGCTCAGATATTTGGAGGGAGAAAGGGCTTGGAGATAACATATTGTGTCTGTTTCCCTGGGGAGGCTGAGGCCTCGCTGCATGTGGTGTAATTCAGGTTTTGATGTTGCTCATCTCTTGTGCTTTCAGGATAACAAATGGAGTACTGCAGTGAAATAAATAAATAGCACCATAAAAACAAAGATTAAACAAAAGTAAACACTAAGAAGATAGTTCTAATACCTGTGAGCAGGAACAGGTTTTATTGTCTTATGAATGTTGAGTTTTGAAGCAATACAGTTTGGGATAGTTATGTGCTAAAAAGATGTGAATGGCATACAAATAAACCATAAGCAGGTATTTATTTCCCCATGTGCGCACACTGGTGAGAAGTCTCAGGTTTAAGGAATAAAGATTATTTCAGACTTTTGTCATCTTGCCAGAAAAACATAGCTTGAGGAAGTGATTTTTTCTGGAATCAATGTAGTTTAGATTGGCATAAGATATAGGTGTGGCTGTATTTTATAAAAATGTTGCCAGACTGTCTGATGTAATGTCAGTGCACATATATCGAGAGTATACATAAACGAATAACCTGCTTGGTCTCTTAACTCCTTATTCTAAGTAGATTACTCCAAGTCAGCTGTTTTGCATTAACTGCCGGCATGCAAATTGTTATTGTCAGGTCAATATGAGCTAATTCAAAGCCATTTATTTTCTTGGTTAAAGACCAGCTTCTTTTGCATGCGTTGCTGGGGCACGCAATACATTTTGTAGAAAATAATTGCAGATTAACTGATTTGTAGTAAATTTTACATCCTTGCTTAACTTGTGACAATGTGTTCGTGAATTCCTACTATTACAGTGTGGTGTAGTGTGGATATGCTAAACAAAAGTAGTATGTTCATTTGTACAAGTGAGGCAGAGCTTCTACCAAGGGGACTTACTTTCATACATATTCCTAATTCATCCTTTGGGAAGTCTCCATTCTTTGCAATGAATGGAAAACTACTGCAGAAATGGTAATGAGTAATAATAGAAAATAAACAAAAATAGAGGTTAATGCCACAGTGTAAATTTACTCATATTTCTGCAAATGATGATATTGTATCAGAAGAATTTCCAAAATTGCATTAAACTGCAACAGGAGTTTTTACATGTTAGGATTGAAACTGAATCCTATTTAACGTTAATCATTTAACATTAACACCCCACCCCCCGAAATTCTAGTATATGACATCACTACCTATTGTGTAAATAGTTTCCTAACCTAGGAAAACTATTTCCATTTTTAATTGTGAAAGTCTGTATTACACAGTGCGTAATGCATAGCGTTTCTAACCAGTTGCAGAAGACTATCGTTGAATATAGTACTTTCTCACGCCTTAGATTTCAAAGAGAAAAACAGCGTTTTTTTCTTACATCTCATTACGTTACAGTTCTTAATCAGGGTATCATTTTTCCCAGGATGACAGGGCACGTCTTGGTACTTTAGCACTCACTAAAGAGAGATGTGAATGACCTGTTCAGATGATATCTAGAATGATGATATAGAGCTTTGGAGTTAAAATTTTGAGATGTAGAAACACTTCTTTTTCCAGAAATTTTGAATGTATTTTTCTAGTTGTCTCTTAAAGCGGTTCAGCTGTCAGTGAAGAATGCTGAAGATGCCAGCCAAAGGAATAGTCAGTGTGTTAAAAGGAAAAAGATGTAAAAAATCTATCATTTTTATGGATTTTGCATTCTTGCAATTTGTTACACTGATGCAAAAGTAACTGTGAAAGATCCTTTTTAACAGTTTTTTAATTGACCTCTGTTCTTGTTGTCTGTAAGGTATGCTAAGATCTGTAGGTAGCCTGTTTATAAATAAATGAGTAGCTAAGGATGTATCTGAGAGAAGAGACGGCAAGTTATTGGAGGAACTCCTGTTAATACAGTCATACAGAGCTGAGCATTAGAGAATGGTTTGCCTTTTTTCAAGCTGTTGGTGATCTAGTGGTTGGAGTTTGAATGCAGGAATGAATTCTGCCACTCAGCCCTCTCTGTAGTTGTTTTCTTGTCTATAGAATAGGAATAATGCTTGTGTGCGTCTGGGTTGGTGAGATGGAACTGATTAGTGACAACAAAATGATTTGAGAGCCTTTAGGGGAAGGCATTAAACAACTGTATGCTATGCAGATTTACAATATTAAAAATATATTACAGACGACCAGCAAAAGCAGGGAGGTTAAAAAAAAGTCGCTAGGATACAGTTAACACAGAAGAGCAAAGAGACAGTTCCTAAGATCCCTTTGGGAGGAGTAAGCTAGAAGGGAAAAATACAACAGTCTTATTTGCAGTATTTCTGTAAACAATTGTAGAAATATTTTTCCAGACATGAAAAAATGCTTTTGTTCACAGCAGCAGATGAAGTAAAGCAGGCATACAGTCAGCAGCAGGTTCCATTTGTTCTCATTCTGGACAACACAGGTATCTAATTCAGTGGGTAGTGTTAGCCTGGGATGCCTGCAGGTGATGCAGAGTTGCCTCTTGGGCATGAAGAACACTCAGCTACTACTCGTGTGACAATATATGCAATTTGAATTTGAGAAGTGTAATCTGTCCAACTATTTGCTTTAATTTTAATTGTCTTCTGTCATAGTAAAGCCTTCAGATTTTTCAATGCTACATTAATGCAAAAGCCTTAATTTAAAAGGAGTCCAAAAGCAAAAGGGGGGGGGGGGCAGTGGGTGGAGAAAAGTAGTTGTAGTAAATTCCCGCTGTCCACTTATCGGAGCTCTTCAGCTTTATCCTTGGGGAGAGTTGAAGGGCAGAAGTAAAAGTAAAATTATTGCAATGTAGGGTTCTTAAAATGAAGGCAATTATATTTTAAAGTTTAAGCATTGACCAGGTGCTGTGTACTGTATCAGGGACACAGTGAAGATGGTCCTTAGCACGAAAAATGAGAAATGTTTTTTTTCTGTGTAAATAGAAAGATGGAATTATGCTGTGAAGCTCTAAAGAGGAACAGCGTAGTTTTCAAACACATGTAGATGTGTCAAGTTATTATGAAGGATTTGAAAGCTAGGAGTATGGGCAGCTGAGTACGAATGATTATATTAGTGAACAGGAAAGACAGAAGCTTACAGATTGCAATACTGATTCTCCCATTACAGTTAAGCATAAGGTGATGATGCTGTTATTGATAATCAGTTCTATTATGCACCCTTTTCAAATGATTTCCCTCTTTTCATGTAAGACTATACAAAGTCTTGGAGGTTTTGGGTCATATCTTCATTAGCCTACTAGATGGGCACTGCATTCTCTATCAAATGCTTTTTCTGTAGGCTTTGTGTGTGTAAAATGAGTCTGATCCTGGTCCTACTGAAGTCAGTGGGATTTCTGATGTGGACATGAAAAGTGTTAGGATCTTGTCCAACAATATTTGGCAATTCTTTCATTTATAAGTGCTTTGCAAACTTACTACTTCCCTCACAATTAACATAAACTGGTACAGTAGGACTGGTAGCTAAGAAAGTAATTCTGGCTATGTTTTTGGAGAAGATGGTATTTTGGTAGTACTTTAAAAATTGTAGAATAACAAGCAGTGAATGGCTGCTTTGTGGTCCAGTAGACAGAATGCTGTGCAATAAACGAGGAGAATTTGGATTGGTTCTCAATTCTGCCTGTTCTTATAGTACATTTTTAAGGGAAATTGTATTTCTTTTATGGCTTAGATTCTCTGTCTGTATCATGGAAATACTAAGGCTTGTCCTCCAACACAAATCCATCTGAGACTTGGGAATGAAAATGAAAACATTTGGGAAGTTATATTGCAAAAAAGAATCTTGTATTTTTCACATGGCAAAGACTTTTTTTGCAAAGCAGATACACCTATTTGTAGATTGATAATAACAGAGTACATTCTGTGTATTAATTCATCTGCTAAATTAGTGAAGCAGTATCCAAAGTGTGTTAGTGCTGTGAGAGAGTTTGGAAATAGCATTTTATTATCACTATTAATCTGCCTACTGGAGGCTTCCCCCCAATCTGAAAAATTTACTGACTAATTTCTAAAGCAGATAAATGAATGTGAAAGCATATGGAAGTTACTAAATATCTTTCTATTTTAATGTGATAGTGCTATTGACATTTCAGCAAACTAGACAGTTTGGTATTTCAAATACCAAATAAGTCAGGGAATCAATTCAGAACTGTAGTTGCCATTTTTATTTTAAAGCAATGCTGTCAAAAAAGAAAAACTCTGTTTCAAGTTAGGATTCTGTTCTTTCAGTCTATGCTGCCTCATAAGACACTTGCTACATGTATAAAGATCTGCTAACTCCAAGAAAAATGGTTTGAGGCTCTTTCGTAACAGAAGAATAGCCAGGTTAAGACAATAATTTCTTTCTTATTTGATGATCAAATACTGTCTAACTGCTACACACATTATTGGCTATATAATAAGATGTTGATACAGAACTCATTTTGATTACTTTTCAATCATCCAGCCCCTCTTAACAGGGAATGCAATTTCTCTCTATTGTGGTAATGTATGTGGTATTTGGTAGCTCATGTGATCTGATCAGATTCCAGTCCATTTCTCTTGGCTCCTTGCGGAGGGTTTCCTTGCCATCACTTTCTTGGCTAATTTATCAGAAGCTAAAGGTAGATCTGGCAACCTGATCTGTGCTCACTCGCAGTGGAGTTTTTTTTGCATTAGGCCTTCTTTTAGGAAAAAAAAGAGGAGGTTGCTACTGCCATGAAAGTTTGGAGAGTCTTAGGGTTGCCAGTTCTGTTCGCTGTGTGTTGATTGTATAAATTCTGAGACAGCAAGAGTGGCCGGAGCTTGTCATCCTCTGGTTTTTACAGGCTCCAAATTCACTGGTACATTGGTGCTGTCTTCAGGAAATGTTATAGTGATCAACAATACGGTTTTTGAAATTCAACAACAGATATAGAGAACGTGTGTCTAACTGAGATTTCTTCTGTGTCTCTTCCAAGCTCTTAGATTACATACTGTATACAGATTACTTAATGTATATAGTAGCTGGGGGAGTTCCAGTTTGGACTCAGCTGATTGCCATCTCTGTAGTACTTTGTCTAATGATGTCCTTTGCAAGCCTTTTTTTTTCAGTCAAGAACAAAGAAATGCATGTTCTGTAATGTTACCTTGTTGTTAAAACCTGAGGATGCAATCCAGATATTTATAGTGCTCACTAAGTTTATAGTGTGACATAGCATTTTATGTAGCGTGAAAACCATTTTAGTTATGTCCATCATGACAAGAAGACCAAAAGGTCTCCTTTCAAGATTTGTGACATTTTCTAAAACTGAGGTTTAGATCTAGTGGAGGGGTCTGCAGGTGTGTGGGTGAAATTGGCAGATGAACAACAAATTGCAGAATGACTCTGTGTGTGTACCCATGAACAACAAACTAGCTGGAGTCTGATTTTGGTGAATGACTAGAACAGACAGAATTTTTTTACAACAGCACAATCTTACAAGTAATCTTCCTTGTGCTGCCTTCCTTACATCTTTACATAATTTTTCTTCCTGTCATTGCTTTAATATGTACCACCTACTTCACAAGGCATACGAAGTGGTCCTTTTCTGTGATGGCAGTCACTGGAGTGACACAACTGCACGCCACTGTAACATGCTGTTGGAAATACAGTTGGGGTCCCAGGACCCTGTGTGTTTGGTCAAGGAGACCTACAAATCCATCTGCACGCATCTGCTTGGGCATTGAGGTGCATATCAAGACCTTGCACCTACTCTGAAGCTCAGTGCAGGCTGAGACCTCCATCCCTCTATGACCAAAACATTAGAATTTACATTAAAATCTTGAACTGCTTCGGAAATTTTCAGAGTCTTTTATTAAAATATCTGACAGACATTTTTCCTTTGAAATGGCCAAAAACATTATGGCAAACTTGTGGTTTGGGGTTTTTTTGTATGTTACTATATTTTAAAAATTTTGAGGAAGTTTGATTGATTTACATTAGTTCCATAAATCACCAAATACAGAAATCATCTTCCCTGATGTACTCTTGTTAGTCTAATCAGGAAAGAGAGTGGAAGCCCTTGAAAGGAATGACCACCTTGGAATTGTCCAAGAGAAAGAATGTAACTTCTTGGCTTTAGTGAGAGAGAATTGCCACCTCTTTCTCCATTGTGATGTCTTCCCTCACTAGATTCTGCTATGCTAAAACCCCAAAACAATAACAAAAAAACCACCAAAACCCAGCCCCCACCCCAGGGGCTTGACTGAGTAGCAGTGTCTTTTGGTAGTTAACATATTGAAGACTTTTTTTCTGTCCTTAAGTACTGCAGGGGGCCGGTAAGGTTGCAGTCTGTCTTTGCAAAACACCAGCAGTTTAGGTTTATGAGCAGTGCTTATCTGCTTGTGGTGGTCAACTGGGAGATAAATCTGGATGACCTGCTGGGTAAAAAAACCTACCAAATACTTTTCTAAGTAGTTTTAAGTGTTGTTTTATTTGTAGTGTGCTTTTACATGTAGCTTACTAAGACTGGCTTATTACATGTGCCCGTATGTTACTTGACTATGTTCTTACTGTGATTTGAATGTTTTTAATTTTTTCCTCCTTGTTCTCTCAGCGGCGTAACAGATAGTAGGAATCAGTAATACTTGAGATACGCTGATCTGTGGCTTCCTGGTGGGAAACAAGATGAGTCACCAGTAACTTAAAACCAACAGCCATTATGTCCCTGAATTAAAATTTTGTCCCCTCAGTCTAATTGCTCAGATACTTGCATTCTCCACTGGCTTCCTCCCTAGCAGTGTGGCACTTCTTGAAGACTGCAAGACTGGGAAGGAAGAGGTGATAGCAGTTACACCATGTGTAACAAGCCCAGAAAAGGGGCCCTGCCAGGGATGGATATGGACACTCAGACAATGTGCTTTACCAGGTTGTGTGTCTCCTACTATACTTGACGCAATAATGCCATTAGATATTTATTATAGAGTCAACAGAGAACCAGTCCTTGAGGTTTTCTTGGGTCTTGCATTAGAGTTCTGGATATGGCAGAGGTGAGTGGCTGCTCCTGTTATTAAGCTACCCCTTTAGGAATGCAGTACCATGCTGTCTACCGATAACATTGAAGTTACTTTTACTATCAGGTGAATGATAAAGCAGTAAAAAACCCCGATACACCACCCCCTCTCAAATCCCAATAAAAGGAAAAAACCCAACAACAACAACAATTCAAAACTCCAACAGCCCAAGTATTAATTATATCATTACTAGATTTAGAGAGGATGGTGAAGAAAAAGAAAATCATACACAGATCTGCCTATACTCTAAATAAATTATGAGAACTTCATCTTATTTATCCAGGAAACAAATTGTCAGGATGCCTATGCAACCTTATGGATGTGAAACCTCAGTATTTGTGATACTGTGAGTATTGCTTTCACTGAAGAGGTTTTTGTTTGTTTTAAGGTAAGTTTCTTCCTGTAACCAGACTCTCTTTGGAATTCTTTTTACAGTGAGACCTCTACACAGCTCCAAGATCTCGTATGATTTATACCTTTATTTGAGTATAGATGTTAACACTTCTCTTAAACTGTCTCTCTTTAAGCTTCAGAAATACTGACATTCTTCAGATGTGTTTAAGTGGAGCTAGATACTGAATAGAACTTGTAATAGTGATTTTGGTGATTAAAGGGAAAGGAATTCATGTATCTGAGGAACTGTTGTCCTCTGGCAGCGGCCAGTACGTTAACGATTGCAGATTATCTTTGGTTGCAGATTGTATCTTCCAGGGATACCCTGGATAGGAACAAGAGTACCACCAGTATTACACGTTCTCTGTGTTTCACCTCCAAGACATGTATCCATGCATAGTGTTTTCTGAGTATGTGTTATGAGCATATGCATTTTCATTGGGTTTTGCTGCCCTCCTCCTACATGCTCAAAATAGCCCAAATTGCTGCCAGGCAAATTTTTCCACTCAAGAAGTATTATGTAGAAATAATTTTTTACTTCATAGGTGATTCTTTCTGCTTTATAAAGTTCTCCATGGGTTAGGGATATTCCTTTGCATATGGCAAGAATCTCCGACGGAAGTGAATGACTTCCAGTTTTCCTTGAGGTCATGGCAGGGAACACAGCTGAAGCATGTCAAACTCATTTGTTATGAGGTGTGTACAGATTACTCGGGCACTCTTGGAAATGGAGAGCTTGACTCTTGATGGCTAACTGTAGAGCAAGCTTGAAATCAAGTTCCTCCCAATTTTTTAGGTTATAAATAAATTAGTTACCAATTTATGGATTTTAAATAGTTGAATATGGTGATTATTCACCCTGTGACCTTTTGATGATTTGTGCAGCTTTCAGGACAGGTAGCCCCAGTATGTCATCCAGATGAGTGGAAGCTGTTCTGTTTGATTTTGTTTGATTGTTTGATGTTCCTTTGGCTCCTTGCGGCTTAATTCAAAACATTTGCTAAAATCATCTTTCACTGCTGATCTGACGCTGTCTCCATTTTGGAACTACTCCCCTGGTTCCCTGTTTCCCATCTCATCTGGTGCCCTGCAGCATGAACTGCAGGCTGTCACCTGCACCATCTTGATCGCTTGGTGCTCTGAATTCCGGGTTGGCAGATTCCTGGCTCCTTCAGGCCGACTTGCCTCTTCCTTCCAACTTGCGAACAGGGAGAGGCGAGGCAGGAAGGGAAACCAAATACACTTAGAAAGCACATTTGAGTCAAAAGTGTGGATGCTTGAAGTTGGCAGCCTTTACAAATTCCTTGTGTTACTTATTCCTTGCTCTTTCTTGTAGTCGTCCTTAGGGTCACAGGTACCCCTGGGAAGGGAAGGCGAGGGAGTGTGGACTGAAGCTGATGATCTGAACTAACAGAAAGAGGGATTTTATTTTTTTTTTCTTTTGGGAATAGTGCATATAAATATTTCTATGTTTATGAAGCCACAGCTTCATTTATGCTTGTCCCAAGCAGCCGGGGCATAGCTGAGATTAAGGTGGCCGGTTCACTTGGTCCGCACCACCGCACTACATCCCGGAGGATATTCGGAGTGGGAGAGAGGGAGGCTGATGGTGTGGGGGGGCTGTGTTAGTGCCTCCCACACGACGGGGCCCAGGCCCGGCCGAAGCCTGCCCGGGGTTTACGCCTGCTGGGCTGTGACTGGAACTGGGTTTTCCTGTTTTACAACATTTTTTTGAAACGTCAAAAAATCTGCTTGTGACTGCCTCGCTGTACTTTTTTTATTTTTTTTTTTTATTTTCTCGTGTCCGTCCCCGTCCCCCCCGTCCTTACTAGCGGCGGCGGGGAGGCCGGGACGGGCCGCGGGCTGGTGGGTGCTGGCGAGGCCGCCCCGGGGCCGCTCGGGAGCTGCCGCCTTGCCGCGCGTTCGCCGCGCCCCTGCCCCTGCCCCGGGGGCCTGGCCGGGAACGGGCGCGGCCCCAGGGCAGCAGCGGCCCTTCCCCGCGGCAGCTCCGCCGCCGAGCCGCCCCGCCGTCGCTCAGGGCGCCCCCGGCGCTGGCGCGGCCCGGGCCCGCCGCCGCCGCGCACATCCGCCCGGCAGGGGTCAGTGTGGGCTGCGGGCCGGGCGGCAGCGCCGAGGGGAGGGAGCGAGGCAGCGCCGCCGCCCCCGCCCCCACCGCCCCCCCGCCGGCGGCCCCCGCGCCCGTCCGCCGGAGCCAGACTCGCTGCAGACAGGCGGCAGCCAGCGGAGCGGGCAGGGCGGGGGGGAGGAGGAGGAGAGGCTGGGGATGAGTTGGAGGCAGGCACAGCCTCAGCGCAGGGAGCGAGGCTGCCGGAGACAGGCGGGGGGAGGCGGCCAGGCGCCCCGTCCGCTCCGGAGGAGGCCGGCCCGGCGCGGGGGCGAGCGGCGGGGGCCGGGGGGAGGTGAGTGCGTGCGGCCGGCTGCCCGCCGGGCCGGGGCCGGGGCCGGGCGGGGGTCGCCGCGGCGGAAAGTGTCGGGGAAAGTGCGGGGAGGCCCGAGTTGAAGGTTCGGGAGGGTGCGAGGGACGAGGCGGCGGCGGCTGCCGGGGGGCTCCGTCGGGGCTCGCCCTCCCTCCCGCCGCGGGGGTGCCGCCGGTGCCCCGGAGCCGCCGCCAGAGCGGGTCCCTGCGCGCCCGCCCCCCACCTGCCCCCCAGGTGCCGCGGAGGGTGGCGCCCGAGGGGCCGGCGGGCGGCTGCTGGCCGGCGCCAGGGGCAGCGGTGACAGGTAGCTCCGTTAGCTGGGCCGGCCTGGCCGCCGCTGCCCCCTGCTCCGCCCGGCCGGGGCAGCAGCCGGGCCGGCAGCGCCGAGGGGAGCCCGCCAGCGCGGTGCGGGGGCCAGCGGGGCCGGGGCGCCAGGGGAGCGCGGGGCGTGCGGCGCGTCCTCCCGGCTGCTCCCAGCCGAGTACCTGCGTCTGCGGCTCCGTCCCCGTCTGGGCGCTCCCGGCTGCGGCTGGCTGCGGGGGCCCGGTGCCGCCGTCCTGCCCGGTCCCGGGCGGGACCTGCCGGGGCCGCCTGGCCGTGCGCCCGGCGCCGTGCGGCAACTTCCACAGCGAGGAGAAGCGGCGGTGTGGCTGCCGGGCTCACGTACCAGCGCCCTGTGCTTAATGAGGTGCCTTTTTTAGAAAGAAAAAGTTTATTAGTAGAAGCCTAGCTTTGCTTGTCTGTGTCTGACGCCTGCTTGCGTTGTTTGCATTGAATCGGCGCATCCCGAATTTCTGAATGGCGTGCCAGGTTTTCCATCGCGTGGGTGGGTAGGTAGTTACGCGCAGGTTACGATTTGCTGCTCGCTGAAGAGACAAGCACACCGCTGTGCGTAGGTTCGAGCTGAGTAAAGAATAAACGGAGAATGGCTAAAATGCAAGAGTAACTTCTGTTTTGTGTGGAAATCTGAACACCTAGAAGGATAACGGGTTTTAGTGGGGCTTTTTTATCGTTCAGAGCCTTTTCTGAATAGCAAAGGATGGTTGTGCGAGAGAACAGAAGTCAGGTGGATAATTCTATGTGGCACTGGAAAATAGCGCTTCGTGTTACAGAAGTTTATTGATCTCAAAGATGGGCATCTACTTGTCAGGAAGGAAAACTTTTTAAGAGGTTTGCCTGTTCTTACGAACAAAAACCCTCATGCATTAAAATGCTTGTGGACTGGAATTTTGCACCATGTAACACGAAGAATAAAAGGTATGCAGCATCCTGCATCCAAGGCTAGCCAAAAAGGGAGAGAGTTTTTGCTGGTTAGAAAGCCTGAGAGGCAGTTACTGGTAGGTGCAGATGGGGTAAGAACATAGATGTTGCATATGTACGCTTTCTGGAAAGTGTCTTTTGGTTTTCATCTCTCAACCCCCAAGTATGTTGGTTAGACAAAACTTCTATTCTGCTTTTCCATTTCATTTTCAGGATAATTTTTTGGGAAATTGGCTCTTTCCAAGGATCTGGAGTTACTTAAATAACATGTGAAGCACTGTTGAGTAGAACTGAATAACTGTGCGTGTGGTGCACACGTGTATGGTTCCACTAATGAGAATATCAATATTCCGGCTACGTGGCTGTAAATAAAAGGGGGAGTTTTGCTGGAAAACCAGTGCGCTGGTGGGAAGCAGTCTAAGCAACATCCCTTGTCCACGTTAGCTGAAATAGCGACTGTACTCTGAACATCTATATCTGTACGGGTGTTTTAGCACCAGGTATTAAGTTACTGTGATACATAAAGCGACCAACGTGAGGACAACTTAAATCGGAATGCATCAGCTATATGCAGTTACATATAGAAGATACATCTTTTTACATAATCTGAGCTTATAGCAGCATATTTAATTCCGACTCTTAGGTATGGGAAGATCACTGTTGCATACGCATAAAGCACACGGGTATTCTCCAGTAAATTCAGATGCCTATGGGGGCCTAAATGAAGATAAATGTGTAACACAGAATGAGTTAACAACGTGAGACGGTATATTTCAGACCATTGGTTTATGTTAATTGAAATATTACGGATGCTGGGCAGCATTTGACTGATGAAGTTTGAATTTCGTCTTCAGCATCTTACACTTGTTATAAGAAAACTTGTGAAGTAGAAAGAAATGGGGATTCAACATGGAGGCACAGTTGCGTTAAGTTTGGTAAGATCAAAACTTGAATAGTAGCTTAACCCAAGGGTTTGGAACTAACCTGTCCCTTTGTTATTTTTAAGTACATAAAGTGCTGTTTTATCTGCATAGGACATGTAAGATGAGACTTGAAAAGATGAATTGTTCTTAGTTTTCTGTGCGCTGAAGGTACCATGTCTTTGGGTGGGGGAGAGAAGTTTTCTCTCTGATTTTCTTCACCAGAATTGGGTTCTCTTTCTCACAGCTGCCCTACGGTACTCTGTCAAGTGGCTGCTGCACTTCCACCAAGAACTATCTGCATTTCAGTGATGCCATCTAAAATAATTTGGAGTACTTTCAGGATATGATGTGCCAGAAAGAAGTAAATGATTGCTGAAACAATAGAGAGGGATCTGAAAAGTAACTTAATTCAATATAATCTCTAAGAGAAATGAACTGTTAAAAAGTGCATGCTGGCCCAACAGCTCTTGCACCAGCAGGGCACGGCTGTTGCATTTAACTTGTGAGTGGTCTTGGAAAAGGTTTTTTCTGTCTGGTTTCTAATAGTTTAAAATGGCTCCTTGAAAATGAATTGCCAGTTACGGAATACAAATACTTCTAGGAGTTTAGAGATGATTTTTTTCTGCAGATTGGTTCTGTGGTAACCGTGAAATTCTTCAATGGCACCAAGCTAGTATCAGCTGCTCGTTAAATGCACTGATGCCAGAACAGTGGTGCATCAGTTGCTGGGAATCCAACCCTGTAGTGAAATGATTCATACATATAAGTTTTCTTTTCTCAGTTGACAGCTATTTTTAAGAATAGCCATCTTGCCTAGAAGGTTTATATCTAAGCAAAGGCAGCCTAGATACCTAAAAATTTCTTTCCCACCAATCTTATTTTTGCCAGACTTCTAATATATACACTAAAACATTTTAATTGAATTGATTTAAATGGCTTCTTGCTAAATCTCTGGTGCTAATTGGTCATTATAAAAGGATCATGGCATTTTGGAGCTACTGTCAGGAAGTCAGCAATTTCTTGCTCAGACCACTATGATGAGTTTGAAGTCGATGTCAGTTTGAAGCAATTTATAATAACAATGGATATCAGTATCTAAATGATAGCAGATTACCTGAATAACTTCTTGAAATGAATGGGATTCTCTAGATAGGTAAGTCTGCAGAAACAGTCTCAGAAGAACATAATTACGCATTTGTCCCATGTACTTTAACTTTTTCTATGTGCTGTATAGGCAGACTATTCCAGTGAAGGAAAGTTACTGACTTTTTTTTCCCATTCTGTTCTTCTGAACCTTGTATTTGAAAGGGAAAAATGTCAGTTCTTTAGAGAGGAGGTTTGATTTGCTTATTTCTGAGACTTTCCGTTGAGTAATAGTAACTGTAAAGGGACTGCAGTAGAAGGAGTGCTTGCAATTGAGTAAGAGTGATCACAACATTACAGTGTGTTCTGTATCTCCTGCTGGCAAAACGTCTTTGTATTCATCATCTATATTTATTTAATATATGCATTTCAGTAGCATGTGCCTTGATTTAGCATATTTGGAATATGCTAAATGTAGATGAATTTTACTAAATGCCTTTTTCTTATTGTTTAGTTAAGCAATGGAAATTTGCAAGTACCCGTATCGCCATTCATTATCACTCAGCATAATAATGGGTAAATTTAATCTTTCCGATTAAGAGTATTTTAGTCACAATAGACAAGGGAATGAAAATGAATTATTTTCTTGATGTTGTGCTGCATCTGTGGTGTTCATATCTGCCTTCATTTTCTCTAAAATCCTACTACAGACAGCACTCTGACCTCTTGCACTGTTTGGATGATCCTGCTCTACATCAAACTTTTCTTTCAGATAGGAGGCAGAAATTAAGAAGAATCTAAATGCAGTTTCTCTTCTTACTGCCAATGGAGAGCTCTCCTAGATTTGAAGGAAGTTTTCTTTGTGCCAAATGGTTGACTTTTCTAGAATAAAATTTCTCTAGGGCATGCAAAAAGACCTCTGGTTAATATGCTGGCATTCCCAGAACCCACTAAAACTTAGGCAGGTTGCCAGACACCACTTAATGAGGATGCCGAATGTCTGGCACGAATCTGCATGAAAACCAGCAAAGAAGCTGGGGGTGGAAGTGCGTGCGGCGGGGAGAGGGCTGGGAAAGCGACGTATCCACACCCATGATTTATTTTTAATGCCTGAATTTTGCAGAGAAACTGATCAGAAGTCCTTACCACTGGATTTTGAGAACTTGATGGGTACAGGAGTCTGAATGCTCCAAATAGAGGTAGCTGTGTTCTCAGGGAAGTAAGAGTTTTATTATGAAAGTAATTTATGAGTTAGGGGGGTTAGTTTTTGAGAGCACCAAAAGAGGATGAGAAATGATAGTGATTTTATGTTTCATTATCTGCTAGAACTGAGAAGCATTTGAAAATGTGGTTCGACAATTTAGGGGACAATGGAAGTCAGTGATTGTCAGCATCCACGCAGAAAGGCTGTTAAAGTTACACGGCAGGGATGAATAAAGTACTGCTGCTAGACCACTTAATGCCGAGTAGTAAACCTGTGGTGTGTGGCTCTGCCTGATGCCACTGTGCTTAGGTTTCACTACATGGTAAGTAGAATTTTAGGTGTAATAGACTCTCTGATGGCTAGATAAGTGTTAAAAAAATTAGTCATATACCAAGCTGGAGCATTTTTCCATTCCAGCGCCAAGAGAATATGTTGTCTTGTGTCAAATCAAATGTTTAGTCTTTAAGGTTGAAACTGATTAAGCAAACTTAGTTATATTCTTAACTGAACATTATTTTAGACATTTAAAGCACAAACATTTTCAGCATTTTTCCCAGGCTTTAGTCTCTCCCCTACCCAGCCAAA
The DNA here is from genome assembly GCF_023638135.1 of Falco biarmicus. Classification (NCBI taxonomy): domain Eukaryota; kingdom Metazoa; phylum Chordata; class Aves; order Falconiformes; family Falconidae; genus Falco; species Falco biarmicus. Next base: position 62,909,832 of record NC_079290.1, read on the forward strand.
AAAGCATTACTCCTATATAGAAGAATTTATTGATAGACATTTGGTTGGTAGACGTGACTGAAAATATTTCTTTTTTTTAATCCACAATAATTCTAATAGGAGTTTTTTGAACATGGTTGAATTTGGAAATGTGTGTGCTAGTTACTTGCTTTTCGGTATAAGTTTCCGTTGTGTATTTTACAGTTTTGGAGAGCTGTTCCTGTTACGAGGAATTTTACTTACTCGAATAGCGGCACCTACTTGATGTGTACTTTTGGGTAGGACTAAATTGTAACCCACATGCTCCAGTTTGGTTTTATTTGATTTCATTCACTAAGATGAGATGATAAATGAAAGTATTAAAGTAATTGGACTTTAATGCTGTTTGCAGTGGAAAAAGCACAAGTGTATTTTGACAGTTGTATGGGGGTCTTTGCAAAGTTTTATCTGTGTTGACAGTGAGTCCTAGCTGTCTGTAGGATAGGGTGGGCAAGTGGTGAGAGTGGTGGACATTGTACCCACCTTTTTAAACTAGCATGTATTTAGGATTAGTTCTAAAAGGCAGGGCGGTATCTCCTACAAAAGATGCAATGTTCAAGTGCTGCACATGAGAATGGAGTGGGCTGATGAAGCGTCTGTAGAAATTTCATTGTGTTTCCATCTCCTAGTGCTCTTGGTTTCTTCCATGCTTAACACCCTGGAACCCTTTTTTGTTGAAAACTGACAATAAATCAGCTTCTGAAAAAAAATCTAGTCACAATGTTGAACTTGCTATTGCCTGTACAAGATAAGTTTGGAGATTTCTGTTGTTTTTGCATTCAGTATTTTTGTTCCTGTGTTCTGACATTGTGAAAGAGGTACTGGCATCTCGGGAAGACAGCCTTTTTTGAACGTTTGTATGATAAATATCTTGAGGTTTGAATGATTTTATTGTAATCTTTGGCCACTGAACGTGTTTAAGTCGACTTTAGAGGACAGTACAAAATTCCGTTGAGAGTTTCTGTTAGAATGGACGTTAATGCTTAATAAAGTAGAATCTAAAATCGCTCCCACATTGAGAGAAGACTGGAAAACATTGTTTTCTTCTGGATAAACCCTGTTTTTTACTCAGATTTCTAAAATAAGAGTTGACTCATCTGCCTAGTATTATCTAGCATATGCCAGTATAAGGCTTCTGTGCTTTATCTTTAATTTTCAGCATCCAGTACTTGCAAGCATCTTCAAGCAGTACTCTATTTTTTAAACACAACTTCCACTCCTCCACTCTTGATTTCAAAGGTTATTAGAAGGAAAATTCTTTTTTAATTACCTCTTTACGTTGTATGGCTGAGCCTATTATTTTGGTTTCTCACACCTGTAACCTACTTGTTCTCTGTTTCATAGAGGGAAAGGAGGGGGCAGTCTGTGACTGAGATATGAAGCAATCCTTTTAACAACCACCTTCTTCCACTGAGACTGTCATGAAATTTTTACTGTGTGTTAATTAAGGGTGATCCATTATTACTTTGGACTTGTAAACACCTTTAACATTCCATTAGGTGCTAATGACACATGAAGCAAGAATTAATATGAATCTGTTAGTCCTGTATCTAGTAGGGATGTACTATACATAATTGCCTAAATATAGTAGTGTTACTTAAACTGTTGGGTTTAAATGGTATTGCTTCATTTTCTGCTTTTGCTTAACCATTAGTTATTGAATCAAATGTTGCTCATTCATAGAGTGTGTTTTGACCTGTATTATATAGAATTTCAACTGGACATTTGCCATGGTTTGCTTGAGATTTTCATAAGACAAAAGTAAGTTCCCTGGTTTCTGCCCTGTGGGTCAGAGTTGAGGAGCGTAGCAGAAAGCGCGGGAGAGATGATGTGAGGAATGCTTACAAATAACCTAACTTAATCGCTGCAGCTGTTGAACTGGTGCCTTCTGTGAAATACCTCATTGGTGTGTGTTCTTCTCTTATAATTTCACCTGAATAGATGATTGGCTTTGTAGGTTTTGTTTAACTAGTGTTAAGCAAAATGAAATTGAGCATTTGTAAATATACGTGCAGATAAGATACAGTACTCGTAAATTAAAGATTGCACCTGGTGATGTAAGAGCTAGACTTAGGCTGACTAATAGCCTCTGTTGGCCAGTGAAGTTCATGTGTTGATGTTTTCTTTTACAGAAGGTTTGTGTTAACTGTAATTCCTCGCCAATCTTGTCCGGGTAGTGGAAGTGGAGAGGAAGGGGGTTCTGTGAATATTTCCCGCATGACTGTTTTCTGTGTTTGTGATGTTTTCACATTTCTCGTACTGTTTTAATAACCTTCCTAGCAGGTTTTTAGGAGAAGCGCATTGGAGATTAACTTTTTGCATGTACCCCATTTTCACTTAAAATGTCTCAAATTATGAGTTATCCTTATTTAATTGGGAAGCCTGACGTGATCCATCTATCCAATCAAAGCAACTTGCATAATGTTGAATACAGGTACTCTTTGGTGCCTACTTTCACATAGCGTATAATAATATTTTTTTTTTTAAAACTACCATCTGTTGGTGAACAGAAATACTGCGAGTGTTTGTCAAATGTGTGCTTTATCTGACCTGTTCTACTTAGCACCTTATGGCAAAGCTTTCTCATGAAATCATTTTGCAAATGTCTTTATTCTTGCAGTGCCTTATTAGATTGATAACAACAGTGGTATCACTGTTTTATATCACTTTTTAATGTAAGGATTAGTGTAGCAAGGATTAGGGAGATAAACATCTAACTGCAAGAGGAAGTCACCTGCAGTGGGTACAGAGATGAGGATTCTAACTCACAGCTGTAGGTGAAAATTACTGTTCTGTTCTAATGATCTTCACAGCCTTTTGATGAGAACAACTGGAATAATGTAAAGTTTTTGCAGCAGAAAGCTCCAATAATTGTGTAGATTGGTCTCCTTTTTTCATAGGCGGTGATTAGGTGAGTAGTTAAATTTCAAGAAAGAAATACCACAGTGATTATGTGTGTTAGTGCTGATAGTGCACAGTAATGAGTTAAGAAGCATTTGGTTCATGATTCTTTTAAATTTTATTTGAAATTACAAAAAAAAAAGCAAACTAAGAGGAATTAAAAGAAATATAGAGAGGAAAAAGAGGGCCTCTGTGGGTTGTAGGGTGGGGGTTGGACGTGTAAGATATTCCAAAAGTGTCTTTTGAAACAATGAGTTCTCTCTTCAGTTGAACATGCACCAGCAGCAGACTGCCTTCTCCCATTCCCTGTTTTCCCCTGGGTATTGTTAGAGGTTTGAGATAAAAGCCTTTAATAATGTCTATGTGGAGACACCAAAGCAAATCACTTGAAGTGTCAAGCCAAGATGTATATGTTAAAGTATGTTAAACTTGTGTGTGAATGCTGTGTTGAATATAGAACAGCTTTATATATTTAGCTCAAATCAATCAAAGGTCATTTTAGATCTGAAGGAGAACATCATTCAGAACATAAGTTAAATTACTGTGATCTAAACCCATCTGTGTATGAATGAGAGCCTCTTGACATAGATGTTTATCATGCGTTAACTTCAGTGTTTTATACTGTACTTGATTTATCTCAGCTTTCCTCCGTGTCACTTGTTATTGATCAGTTTTGATGATGCTGCTATTAAGAGGCATCTCAGATGGAGCTAATTGCAAACTTTCAAGTGAACATAATTTAGCCAGAAAATGGCAGTTCATTGAACTTGGGATGTTTCATTGCAAATATTTCAGATTTGACAGTTTCACTGAAGTCAAAATAAGACACAACCACTCTTTGGTCCCTGGTGAACTGTTTTGGCCAGAGGCCTGGTGTTTTCAGGGTCCTCACATGGAGCTAAACTGCCAAGGATCCCACTTTGTGACTAGGGATGCTTTGTTTCTAGGATCATGTGGTTTCCTTGGACAGCCTGCATGAGAAGTCTTGCTGCAAAGTCAAGGGCTGAAGAAATCCCTGGACCCACCTCAGATTTGGGGACCTGCCGTGATCCTCTGTATCTACATATTGAAGCTATAAGTCCTCTAAAGAGTAAAACTAAGAAAAAAATCTGTTCTGTTTGACAGTTGCAAAATTTAAGTCTTGTGTTGGTAGGAAATAAGGAGATTTTTGGGGTTTGTCTGCTTTGAGACAAATTCATAATATTGGAAGAATGTCTTGCAGCCCAGAAACTGGCTAGTTCTGTTCTGAGCTGTGTTTCATTATGCTTTCGTAGATGCCAGTTAGTATCTCTCTTCCCCTTTCTTTTCGATCTGGAGTTCATCTGAAGGAGGATCTCAAGAATACCAAGGCCTCTGTTGCCTAAAGGCGTTAATTTACCCTTTGTCCTGTCAGTCCTCACCACAGAGCTTTGCAAATTGCTCTTCCCTATGTCTTGTATATGAAGACTTACATAAAGACTATCGGGAAGTTTTTATGTTCTGACAGGTTGAGATGAACGGTGAGGCATGTATTCTTCCAGGTTCTGAGGAAGAAGGGAGATGGTTGTCGTGTTTGTTCTGTTTTTGTCAAGCTGAACTAGTCTCCCAGAGGGACAGGTGTATGCAGAGAAGAGGAACTGCCCACTTGAAGTAGTTGCAGATGCAGCTGGAAATTCTGTTCCACCTATGCCCTTTTGTAAGCGATCCTTACAAAACTGAGACTTTTCCTGGACATTTCAGTTGAGGTCTGTGATGTGGTGGAGGTAGAGATTATATTATTTCTGTAAAGGGGAAGAGGATACCTTTGACTCTATTTATAAGCATTCCATTTTATAAGTTTATTCAAGGATTGCTGTATTCTCCCTACAAAAAAAATCTTTCTGAACTTTCACTTGATCAAGAAGATAAAAGCTGCACTGAAAGCTGTGAATGAAAATTGGGGAGCAACTCTGATTTCAATCCACTGAAATTGTGTGGTTGAAGATACTGAAAGCACAACTGTTCCTTTAGAAAATGAAGAGAAAAATGAGTTATATTAGCTGTTGTATATTTAGCTGATGTTTCCAAGATGTTTGCATACTTGTTAAGTTTATGGCCACTGCAGTAGAGGCGTATAAATTTTAGCAGCTTAAGCGATCTCCCTGACTCCTGAACGTACAGAATTCCTAACGTATTGCTGGGGTCAGTGAGTTTGGTTTTGAAATTGAAGTTTTGTCACAGAGTTGTAATAGTCTCAGAGATCAAACTTTCTTGGTCTACATGGTACAGTAGGTTATTAGAGACAAGAGAAAATGCATGTCATCTTCCCAGTATCTTGAGTCTTACATTTGGGTGAAGGAGAAGAGTAAAATTCTTAATAGATGCTAACAATACTCTCTTTTCACAGTATAAAAATGTACAAATAATATTGTTTCCTTTTTCTCACCTTGATGTCTAAAATAGGCCATAGTCCCCTCATGCACTTGAGATGTTCTCACGTGTCCCTGACATCTACCAAAAACCAAAGGCTGTATGCAGCTGGTTCTGTTATCTCCAACATACTTCTGCCAGTTTTCCTGTTGCTGCTGTAGTCCTATTTCTCTCTCCTTCCCCCCCCTCCCCTCTGTCTCTCCTCCCCCCCCCCCCCCCTTTTTTTTTTTCTTCTCCTTGGTAGTCCTTTAGGATACAGACATTTCAGAGACGTCATGCATCTGTAATGTCTAAATGGCTTCCTCTCCTTTCCCCTTCCACCCCAATCAAGAAATTCCAGATGGAAGCTTTTTGGTGTTAGTAACAGCTGCAGAACAGACAAATTTTTGCATCCTCAGAGCTGTGATAGTTGTAACTCCATATATGTAGTTATGATACACATTTACATGAAGGATCCTCCAGTCTTTAAGTTTCTGCAAGGCTATTCTAATCATCCTTGGTACAGCATTTCCCTCTGTTTTCTATTCCTGCATAGAAGTAGCTTCTTTCAATAGAAAGAAGTTAAGATACCCTGTTGTAAACTTGATTTTTTGGGAAGTCTGAATATTTCTGAGTCCTGTGTTGTGATTCAAAAATTGTGCTCCCTTCTTTCCTCTCTAGGGTTTATAATAAGGTGTCAGCAATGATCTAGTCCATCTGCGAGCTTGCATCAATGCTTGGGAGAGCCATATGTGTCTGCCTCAAACAAGGCTATAGAAAAGTGTTCCACTAGCAACCAAGATGTCATCCATCTGCTAGACAATCCTGTAGTTAGTTAGCTTAATGACGTATTTATTTGAGTAGATGTTTCTGCACAGCAGACTCCAGCTTTCCTCCCTGTCCAAATTAAGACCAAAACCTCCATGCTCTGCAGAAAAAAACCCCTGCCCATTCTGGAGAATGTCAGGAAGTTTGTGGCCTGGTGGGTTTGATCTATGTATCTGCTTGAGGATGTTGTACTCCCAAATTCCAAGTGACGGAGTGCATTGTTAGGAGATGGCTCCAGCCTTCCTGTGCAGGGAGCCCATGCAGTGCAGGTGGCTGGGTGGCAGAGGGATCAACAGACTTAGATGCAAGACCTGGGTGACCTTAGATGCATGTAGAAATCCAATCATGCTGTTACTACTTTAGAGTATTATTTTAGCACATGGAGCTGTGTGAGGATTTCCTCCTGCAGCAGTCCAAGCTGGAACTGTCATAGTAAACACTTTACCCAGCTATGTAGAATAAACCAGGTGATTATTCCACTCCGTGGCTTTAACAGAAATATTTATTCAAGATTAAGGGGTTCACAGTCTTCAACGTATACCTTCTAGATGTATTCTCAGATGGTCTTGTAAAGTCAGAGCTCCAGGAATTTTGGTGGAAATACACTCTGGGAAGAGAAGCACATGGGGACTGACTGTCATAATTGGTTTTTTTCTTCCCCAGCGGCTCTAGCTACTGTTTCTTTTTAGTCCAAAGCAGCTAGGTCATTGTTGCAAGTTCGAGGCTGTTGGAATTTCTAATTTGTGAGTCAGAGTTTAGTTGAGAAAGGGGCAAAACAACAGAAGAAATGCAAATCCAGATGAAAAGAATGGTTTATGTTAAAGGCAATAATGTTAATCTGCGTTGAGGCAGCCTGGTGAATTTTATGTGGAAGAACACATATGTGTATTCAGACAAACCACTGTACAGTTGGGTCCATAAATAAATCTTCATTCATATCTTGCAAGGGAGTTTACATGAAGCATCACTCTGATTTCATCAGGAATTGAGAGACCATCGCAGCTTTTTTTGTATACAGCTGTTTGTATGATTGGACCAAACACAGTGCTATCTACTGAATTTGGTAAGTTTTACCTGACAGTTGTTTAAAAATTAGTGGACATGGATAAAAATACTTAGTGAACTTCAAGAAAAATATAGTTGTCTATGCAGATCCTAAATAAGGCCCCCCCCCCCCCCATTTTGTTTCTTGGCTGTACACTAGAGGCCTCTCTTCTTACAGGTGTAATTTTTTTTTTTTTTTTGTGGCCATAATAGCAGTTCTAAGCCAAAAAAGTAGGTGAAAGTAAAATCAGGATAATTCCATGGAGGACTTGTTCAGGCAAAACAGAGACTGAAGAGGTGAACTGTACTCTTGTTTCATCTTCTAATGATACAAAGAAAATCAGAATAATTCAGGTCAGAAGGGACCTTCTGGAGTTCATCTAGTCCAACCTGAAGTAAATAGCACTAAGGCTTTTTTGGAGAAATACTCTTGAATCTAGAAATTAGTTATTTAGATCTTAACTTTCAAAACTTGGTATTCATGTGTTTTGAATTGCTTATCTTTGAGCAGAAGTGCAATAAAGGTCAAGTGGAAGAAAATAAAAGTATGAAAAAAGAGCCTTAATTCTAAAGATTCTGAGTGAGTGCCAAAAAAGAGCAAAGTTGACACGAACTCTTGTTGCAAGCTGGAAGCTGTTCCATGTGTTTAATCAACACTTTTTTCCTTGAGATGTTCTCTTGTAAGTGTTGTCTACGTAATTAGTAAAGAAACTTGCAGTTTACTTTCTGAGAAGGGAAACAGCTGACAATTCTTCACTGATGCGAATATATGTATTTTGATTTGCATTCTTTTTGCTGTGGGGCTACCATCCATTGTTAAATAAAACACAATCAAAGAATCTTTTCCACATCACCTTATAAAATCATAGAAGTCCTCTCAGGGGTAGCTCTCTGGTGGGTCGGAGTAACATTGAGTAAGCTTTTGGTGAGAAAGGAATTTTACATCATGCTGGAAAGCTCGCAGTATCAAAACCTGATTGTTTTAAAACAGAACTAAAAAAGCATTTTTGTGGTTTTCCACCAAAATTATATTTACATTGGATTGATGTGTTCTTCTGTAGACTTGTATGATACCATGCAAAATAAAATAATTTAGAATGAAAAGTCATAATGTTATGAAATACTGTAGAATTCCTACCTTATAACATGCCTATGTCAGTTTTTGTTTCATGATTAGTGTCATCAAAAGGATACTTCACAAGAAATTTTTCTGGTTTGATGTATTGGATTTTCTGATGGAAAACAGATCCACAGGAGTATTTCTGACAAGAACTGAAAACTTCTTGTTTGGGAGCTTTGGTTTGTATTAGTTAGTTACATTTATGGTTTTGGGGTTTTTAATTTATTTATTTATTTTTAAGTTCCTTTCTTCCATACTTCCACGGCAAATTTTGAACTTGGTTAGGAAGATTGCTAAAGTTCTGTTGTTCTGATGCTTTGTTCTATTCTGTTGCGTCATTCCTTTTCATATTTTTTTTACACCATACAAGAGTATATATTACTGTATAGAAGATGTAGTATCTTCCTGACTGTTCTCAGCTATTGAATATGGTTTTTCTAACTCTATAAGTAGCAATATTAATCTTCTTTTCTTAATTTCTTACATATACAGGTACTGTACTAGATCCTAATTACTTTGTGGGTTTTTGTATCTCTTACTGCTGATTTCTCAGTTTTGTTTACCGGATGCTAATCCTGTGTAGTTTAACGGTTCCTACAAATGGAAGAAGACTTCTACAGAAACCTAATAATTTTGAACCCACTTGATGTTTCTGTTCACTTTGAATTTGAGGCTAATAAACCAACTTTTGCTTCTGAAGAGCATAGGCTATGTGGAGTCTTTACCCCATTAGCCAAGTGTTTTCCTTCCTCCAGCGTATGGGTATATGATTTTCCTGTCATTAAATGTTCCTGTCCAGTTACGCAGAAGTGTCACAAAAGAAGATTATGTGCTTGACTTCTGCTGAAGTAATTAACATAAAATTGGACTGTCTTCTTCGATTTAGTTTATGAATACTGAGGTAGCTTTGTAACACATACTGACTGAAAAAAAGGGGATGCAGAATGGTGGTACATCTTCCTGGAGTAATTTCTAGAATCTGATGCTTGGGTCTCACAGTGACAGAGTTTTAAGTCCTTGTCTTTGTATTTGGATATTCAGAAGCAGGGAGCAGAGGAAGGACATGCACAAATACTTGACTTGGGAAAGTCCTTATGCTTGATGCTGAATGGTTTCTGTTCGGCACTGTTTTGTGTTATAATCTTTATGCTACTTAAAAAGGCTTAGAAAATAAGTGAAAAAGATGACTTTCGCCTTCAGAGTTTCTTCTGTGAGCTTGAATGTGTGATAAGCCTGAATGCTGTAAAAGCCAAAAGGCTTATTTGAATATTGCTCGGCTGGGGCTAGGCCTCAAATACACAAGGATGGACACACTGTCTTAACTTTAGTAGTGGAACAACCTACAGTGAGTTATCGCATCAAAGTCTAGCACTACACTGGAAATGGTAGATTATACAAAAACACTGATTTTATTTTAAAGTACTTGCTATTTAGGTCTGCCGAAGCAATTAGCCACCTTTTTAATTTCTATTTAGCTGTCTGGTTGCTGACACAGCTTAGTAATTTTTTTTCAGAGTTTTTCATATTGAAGTAAATTACATGCTACGGAGTGCATTTGTTTTGTGAACATCACTTTTACAGTCAAAACCTTATATGCTGCTGGATAAACAAGTCATATTGTAATTAGGTATGTCTGTTTTCACCAAAACTATGTCAGAGTGTAAAACCATAAGATTAATTAGAGTTTGATTAAAGTGACATGAGTATCGTGCAGTCTTCCTTGCACTGGTTTGTGCCTAGGCTATGAACGCTCTGTTCTCTTTGTAGTGTCAAATGGTCCTGCGAAGAGCTGACCACAAAATATTTTTTGCCTTTTTTTTTTTTTTTAAGAATAATTGTTGAGAAAGTACTCATGATCATACTTGTCTGAAAATGTTGTTTTATCTGGTAATGTTAAATAACTTTTTAAAAAAGTTATGGGTGTTATTAATCTTATTTTTAGATTTTAGATAGCCTGTAAACCGTAAAAATACGATACCCCATATAATTGAAAGTTACTGATAAAATGGGGTAGAGTAAGATGGATAATGTAGAAATGTAAACATGCTTATAATGCATATAAGTACATTAATTATCTTTACAAATGTCTTTTCCTCCATCTAGGACCTTTAAAATGAAGGTGGCATATAGAAAACTTGAAATGGAAATGAAAGTTCATGAATGTTTGAAATCCAGTATGAACTAGAGCAAGGACTTAAAAAAGAAAACACCACCAATGTGAAGTATATATTGCAGGGGCTTGTAACAGTTCTACAAAAAAACTCCATTATTCTTTTTCTTCTCTTTGTGTGAGCGGCTGTTAGATTCGTGCCGTCTCAAATGTTTAAGGAAGGAACAAGACTCCATTTCCTGTGTTATGTTACATGCTCTTGCTCCATACGTTATTTAATTAAACTGGCTGGTGTAGAGGACCATCTGCCATCCAGAACCACCAAGATGACGTCTAGACCTTCTTGTCACTGTTAATTTAATTTTCCTTTCAGTGCTGTTCAGACTATTTCTGCATCTGTTTCCACAAACTTGGGGAATCTTAGCTTAGTAAGTTTCCTGGGTGCCAGGTATGAAGTTGACTTCATGAGTATTCAAGCAGCCTTCTTCAGTAGGTCACTTTTGGACTGTTGTCTGGGATATAAAGCTTATGTCATCCTCCTAGTGCAAGAAACCTTGCCAGGGTGGCAGAGAAGTGGCAGACTTTGCCCCCTAGTTGTCACCAGCTTTGCTCTCACTTTAATTAAAAGCTGCAAAGAGGGATAGACGTGAATTGCTAATGGGCAATACGCTGTATTTCACTGCAAGACATCAGTTTGGTCCTGTGGTTTGCATTTTGTATTCAGAACTCCCAAACAGACTTTCCCTGTCCCACATGCCCAAGTTAACAGTTGTCATGAAAACGGGGACAGCACAAGAGGTGAAAATGTCCTAATAAACCAATACCCAGTGGTGTGTTTCCCCTGACCAGTACTTTTTTAGGTTTTTTATTTCAATTTTTTATAAACCACGATTTTCCTCCCTCCCCAGTTCTGCTCAATTTATCAGATGATTGAGCTTAAATTAAATATTTCCTATATATGATCTTCAGGAAAGCAAATGTACTGGCCCCAACTCTGCAGGAGTCCTGTGCTGATGTTGGTGGCTGGCTGTGCTCACTGGCAAGAGTACTGCTCACAAGCCGGATTGTAACGAGGATAACTTGTTGACTAATCTCAAGACAGATTCTCCTTTTATATCTAAGTCTGTGTTTGTAACTGAAAATGTGGGATATATTCAAATTTGACCTTCTGCTCGTGTCTGTGAGAAGAAAAATGTCTTTCCATCTTAAGTTACTGCATACTGTGTCTGCAAATGTAGGTCCTCTTCATGTGAGGAGAGTTACTGAACGCATCGGGGTTTGCTGTCTGTAAAGGTTTAGGAATGCTCACCTTGCTGTTTTATGTTTTGGGGTGTGCATACAAAAAAAATAATAATCTGCTTTAACTTAAGTTGTCAGCTGTGTAGAAGGATCCCAGCAGCTAGATTGTCTTTTGATTGTGGCTGTTTGAAAGAGAAATTTTGACAATGTTTACAGATCTGTGGTGATTTTCTTCTGTTTTATGCTAGATACAGAAGACTCTTAATTTGCAGACTTCCAGTAGGAAGGATTCTTTTCTGAAGCCAGGACCACAAGGACATTAATACAGTGTGACAACATTGCTTACTGCACATGCTTAGAAGTTAGTATATTTTGAGTATCTGAGAACTTTGTTTTATTGTTAGGGATCAAAAACTGTGCAATGTCAAATGCTTAAATTTTGAGTTTTTATGTGATACCTTACAGTGTATTGTCGAAGGTACTGAAAGAAGCAATGACTTTTAACTATTAAAACAAAAAAAGGAAAAATATACCCTTTAAGCCTTAATATAAACAATCCAGGCAACCGCAACCTTCCTTCATGATGTGTAGGGTTCAAACTGTGGTTGGGGCTGAAAATGGAAACTTAAAGAAAAGGAAACATATCTGAATAGATTATCAGTGGCACTGTTTAATGCAAACAAAATGATTTGTTTAGACATTATAGGGGTTAATTTGCCACATGTTGAAAATAACCTATGAGATAAAAATAAAACCTAGTACTTAAAAAGGAGAGGCCAGAAGATTTAATCCAGAAGATTTAAATCGGACAAATGAGTGCCTGCTGCTTTGACCGAGCTGAGGAGCTGTTCCAACATCGGGATGCAGGCAACAATACTTCTGTCTCCCTGAAAATGCAAATTTGAGAGAAATGCCTGTTGCTCAAGAGGACTGCTTCTAATTTGCCAGACACCTTCCCCACATATCCCTCAGTGTGATGTACTGAGGAGGTTATTTGTGCATCAGTCTTTTCCCCTTCTCTCCCCTCCCCTCTCCTCTTCTCGCCTTTCCTTTCCACTTCGTTCTGCTGCCTGTGAGCTATTCTGGTTTCCTGCAAACCGAGTTAACAACAGCTAATGATACTTTCAGGTAGCTTGCTCCCATCTGTGCTTGCCACAAAATACAGTGCTCTGACTAAATCCTGTAAGTATTTAAGAAGCATTCCATCAGAAGGGAAGGATTGCATCTGAGCTTGGGGTTTAGGGTACAGTTCCTTTCTCTTGAGTTAAAGTAAGCATGTATTTAGAGGAACAAAGAGATGAAAGGCAATGACTGCGTAGGGAGGGTGCATGTGCATGGATATATACATTATATATAAAGAAAAAAATTAGTCGCAAATGAAGTGACTAATGATAACTGGCTCTAAATCCTTTAGAGTACTCCGTGCACAGTGACCCCTGAGTATACTTCCCTCTGTCCTTTTCTGTTCTCCTATGTTGAATGAATACCGGTGGGGTGGGAAAAATGCTGTGGGTAGCCAGTTATGCTGTAGTTATGGCTCAGTCAAACCTGGTTGGAAAAAGGGAGCAGATTACACAGCTGCCTTCCAAGGAGCCGTGTGTTTTTTTATCTGTGTACATGAGGCAGTTACACAGTGAGGAGTTTAGAGTGTGGGACTATAAAGAGGATATCCACATTAATATGTTGGCCTGCTGTGGTGGTTTTTTTGTTTGGTTTTTTTTTTACATACAAAATACTTATTTTGAGAGGAAAAATAGAGCATAGGAAAGATAGATATAATCCTGAAGTATCTGGTTTTACAAAAACTAATCTGCATATTGGCAGGCTTTCCCAGTGGTGACTTGTGGACATACAGAAACCTTGTGAATTACAGATTTTTGGATGTGAGTCATACTGCATTATGTTTATTGCTATCGTGCTTACATCACATAGTCAAAAAAAAGTCTAGGTGTCCATTCCGTTTCTCTCACAGTACAAGGCTTGACCTAATTTCTGGGAGCATGTTCCTTTTCCCCCCCATTGCTACATGGGATGTGTTCAGTTCCTAACACCTGCGTTCCTTTGACTTCTGTTTATCTTGTAATACAGATTCGTTGCACTATGATGTTTATGGGGTGGTTTTGCCATATCCTGAAATACCCCTGATATGTTAATCTGATTTTTCTTTATTGAAACATACACATTCATCAGTTATGTTACACATACCATACTCTACTTTGGAGTGCCTGTTGTAGTGACATACTGCACAGAAGCCAAGTAGGGCAGCAGACGTTGGGTAAGGTGGGCTGCTTCTTGAATCCTTCAGTTTCTACCAGGTGGGTGCGATCTTTTAGAAATACCCAGTTTCCTTGTGTTTGATTGCCGTTGTTCCGGTGGCAGCCTGACCCTGCCCTAAGGAGATACTTGTCTTTCCTGGCTGTAGACAAGGCCGATCTGGTGAACTTTTAATGTTGACTGTGACATTTTGCTTACAGTTAAAGAATTTTGTAGAAGTGGAAACTGTTGTCTTGACAACTGAACTCCAGCTAATAATAGATAACTAAAGAAACCAGATGTTCAAATATATCATAATTCTCAGCAAATTCAAACTTATTCTTGAGGTTGAGAGCTGATCTCAAGACAAATATGTTTGTGTTCTAGATCTGTAGTGTAAAGAGCTCAGACTTCACTGTGGCACAATAGTTTCATAGCATAGTTCATCTGTATCTATTTTAGATGGTGTTTTTTCTGTGATAAAATGTGTTTTCTATGCTAGTTTTCTGTAAAGAAGACTATTTATTTGTACTGTAATGGCTCTTCCTTATATTTCAGTAAATATTTCAAAGGTGTGCTGCAGTTTAATAGGGAATCGTCATGTCAGTCCAACGTACTGTATACGCTTCAGGAGAACCCTGGCTTTCACTTGGGGAGCCAAGTAATAGATTCATTGCGATTTTTAGCCTCCACTAGAAGATTAACGGTTTCCTATTCTTCCCCCGCTTTCTTAACCATTTTAAATTTAAATTTCCAGTATGATTTGGTTTGTGATTGGGAGTTAATAGAGTAGAAGCAGTGGCATGTAGTGTGACAGTTGGAAACACCGGAAAAAACTGTTTCTCCTTCAGCTGTTTAGTTTTACTGTTTAACTTTGTTTTAAGATGAAAGGCACTTACCCAGTCTTCAGTAGTTTGCACGTAGTGTGTAGTGGCAATTGCTTATATACTACAGAGGTATGCACAATACACAAACTTTTATGAAACAGAATGTTAGACTTTTACCTCTTTTTTCCCCCCCTTTTTTTCCCTTCCTTTTTTCCTTTTTTTTTTTCAGAAGAGTCAGATAGCTCTCCAGCACTTCTGTTATGCTAATACTTCTTCCCAGAGCAGCATGTGAATAGGCCTCGAAATTCAGAACTGAAGTTCTGATCCTCGTTCTGAGGAGGAGCAACACTTCTGGCTCAGCGTTAAGTTATTCCTCTGGGTATAGGGTGCTTTAGAGGAGGTAGCATGAAGAATTTGTATGAGAAATTACTTGTAAATGTCACGTTTGGTTACAGCACAAAAACCCAGGAAGAGTCTGAACATTTCTGGAGTGGAGAGAAAGGACTGTTAAACAACAGTAAAGACATCCTCTGTAGTGAGGGACTCTGTGGGACCGAATTTTAGAGTGGGAGTTAGTGTAAACGAATTTGGACAAGCTCACTTGGTGTGGTTCCATCTGTGGTTTTGAAAAGAGAGATTTAGCAGTGGGATCTATTTTTTTAACTATTTGTGAAAGAATAAACATTGTATTTAAAATCACATATGCTGGTAACACTACTGTCCTGGAACTGTGAAAGATCGGCTCCGAGAAAGGCCTTTTTATTACAGAATACCTTTACTCAGAAATACATCATTCACCTACCACATAACGCTGGAGATGACTGGGGTATGAGCTGACACTGTACCTGTGTTTGTCTCAGACTAGAAGCCCCCCCTTGCTGTCCATCCCTTTTTTCATTCTGTTGCCTTCTGTGGGAGGCATCATGAATAACTGATTTATGCCTTGGATGCTGTTTTGTAAACCCTTTGTGGTGTGCTCTGCTGAACCTGGAAGGGAAGGCTCTTCTGTAAAACCGCTGCTGTCCAGAAAAATAGCCCAAAAGCATATTGGTGTCAATTCTGTAATCTGTAGTAATACGAATAATCACTGCAGATTATTTTACATAAAATTGCAGAAATGGGAGATGTTTTGGGGATGTGCTGCTCACTGTGATGTCCTTGCATTTAAATGCATGGTATAAAGATAACAGTTTTCCTCCTATTTTCTTGAAATATGTATTTTAAATCTGGTGATATTACAAAGAGAAAGCCAATAGTCAAGACTATTAAACTGATGATAAGAGGTCGAGATTCTGAGTTTCTCTTAGTTTATTTCTGGAGGATAACCTTAATGTTACGTACTTCCCACCCTCATGCCATTTTACACCTTGAGGTATTAGACTTCTGTCACTTGCTGTTGTTTTTCACTGTCTGAAGTATGGACATTTGTGGTTTTGTGACTTCTCAGGTGGCACCGGAGCTCTGTCCTTCAGCTGTCTGCTTTGAACACTGACTGCTGTGCTTGGAATCTGTCTTGAGAAATTCTTATGGGAGAGAATCCTTTTGAGGTCACGTTTAGCCAGGGAAGAAGGGTTGTATGCTTGCTTTCCCTTTTCTTTGAACAGCTATAAAAGCAGGTATTTGGCAGAAGTTAGAGAAACTGTCTATTTTGAATAAACTGTTCATCTTTCGGTTTTTGTAGGTGATTTTTTGGACTGTCATGATACGTAAGGCTTTAGTGTCTTAATGAAGATAACTAAGTTGTATGGACAAAGAACTTAAATCTTCTGGGTTATGCTTCAGAATTAGTTTATATGCCTTTATGACTAGTATCGATCTGTTTGAGAGAATACTTTTCAGATAAAGTGGCTCTAATAATAACCTGCACAAAACACTTTCTAGTCATCTTCAGGGGCAAAAATTGCAAAAACATAACACTGTATTAAATTAGTATAAAGAAAAAAATATATGCTCGATTTATAATACAGTGAGCATCTGTGGCTGAGGTTGCCTGTTGCTTTCAGTTACGTAAGACTACTTCAGTTGTTTGTAACTTTCTCAAATGTGAGCCATGGGAGCTGAAATTTTCCCCGCTGATTACCTGCTTTGGACTGATTATTTTGGGCTGGAAAGCATTTCAGATGCAACAAGTCAGTTGTATTTCTGAGCATAAATTTAGGAAAAGAAACACGGTCACTGTTGTCTCCATGGGAAGGTCTCAGCCATTGGCAGCGGTCTCAGAGTGAAGACTTGATTGTCGGTGGTTGACCACTCCTGGAGCTGTGCCAGTACAGCTGTTGGTGGTGCTGTGCTTTAAAGCAGGTTGCTGAAAGGGTCTGGCTTTAGACTAGCCCTCCAAGTAGGAATAGGAAGGGAGTTACTGTTAATGCAGATCGTTCCAGCCATCCAGTTTGATAGCAGCCCTGCAAGTGGTTGTTGAGGCACAGCTGGAGGAGGGAAGAAGAGGGAGGGTCAGCAATCTGTGGGGCTGTGGATGGAGTGGCCAGCTGGGGTGGAAATCTCTCAAGCAAGCTCTGCTGCTGAAGCCAGTCTTCCATCTAGCAGGGGTACCATGTTATGTTTTACTTGGAAGCATCTTGTTTAAGAGAATAAACTGCTTAAATGGTGGTTTCTTGATAGGTTGAATCTCACTGTCGACACTTTGGGAGCACGCACGTATGTGTTCCGTGATCTCAATCTGCCCCCGATGTATGCAAATACAGAGCACTTATTTGTTTGGGGAAAATGCCTCTCCAGGGGTCCTAAGTCCTGTCTGCATGTAAAAAGCTGCAGGAGGTAGCACAAGGAATTTATAAGAAAAATAACAAGAAAAAAACTATTTAGAAACAAGGAGCCTCTATAAATGATCCAGTGTGGGACCAGTTATTATAAAAATGGTGATTTAATTGTGTCAGAAACTGGAAGTAGCTGGATTTGGGAGTGTGCTGAGGGAAGGGTGATGTGGCTGACTGGGCTATATGAAGAGTAACTATGGAAAAATAACTTTCCCTACTGTATTGCATGACAGCAATGGATGGTGTTGTTTCATAACTTGACTTAAGAACAGATGAAAAAACATCCTCTTTGGTTGGAGTTGATCTGCGTGGTGCTGGTCATTGACTTCAGCAAGGGCAGGCTTCCATGTAAGTACTTAAGGTGCAGCTGATAAGATACATAGCTTCTAACTCTTCTTCCTGTGCCATTTGTCAACATTATGCTGCAGGTTCTTGCAGGGGAACTGTAGACTGCCAGTGGGGCTTGAAGACTTGCAGAATCCAGAAATGCGTGGATTTTTGTTGTTTACCAGAGGACCTGGCTAGGCTAGGAGAATTATTTCACTTTAAGCCATCAGGCTAAATACAGAAATCCGCATTGTCTGAGAGTTAGGCCAAGGAAGAAACCAAAACAGTTTGCTATAAAGTTAGCCAGTAACCTGTGTGCTCATTCCCAGTAAATGATGACAACGTATGCTGTCAAATAAAAAGTGGAAGTGGATCTGGAATGCCTGGTTAAAGCAGACTTCTGTCCATCTGTCACACAGGCTAGTAAGTAACTTGTCTTTGTTCTTCTGTTAGTAAGGGTGGCCCCATCAAAATGTCAATAAGTATTGTTAGGAATATAGAAGGACCCATGTGGTTTTGGATGGGTCAGTGCCAGTGGCGTGTCTCCATCTTCTGTAATTATAATGGAGGGAATGGGAATACTGAAGTATAAACAGAAAGTTGTAAACCACCTTTTGGGTACTGACTTAAAATACAGTTTCATGTTAAGGTCATGGCTTTTGATGTAGACGCAATGCACAGAGGAGCTGGCTGTCTCTGAGTGTCATTGCCTTGCTTGGATTGGAAAGTGCCTGCCCACCCTGCAGCTCATGTTTGCTGCAGCCACCACTGTGTAAAGGTGACACTTTTAAGATTTGTCTTTAATTGTTTTTAATTTAATTTAAGCTCAGATTTTTGTCTTTAATTGTACCCAGTCATGTGCTGGTCACTTCATACTGATTTTCCCCAATGCTAATAAAGTACACTAATTTTTGAGTATTAAAACTGTGTCTGCTGTAACACAACCTATGATAATTTCTTCACTCTGATATCTGATCTGTATTTCCATTAGAAATGTGTCCTATGCGTTCTGCTTTTTATTCTGCTTCGTTCCAGTAGTTGGGTAGTCTTTTCATGGAAAATGTCTGAAGCGCCAGGATTCTTGTTCACACACTACTTCCTATGATGAGCTGTGTAAGGCAACATCTGTGCAGCACAGACAGAGCCCCTGAAAGAATACGGGGTGCGTCTGCCTGCCTGCCTGCCTGCCTGTCTCAGCTTGCTTCTCTTCCCCCTTCTGCACTTCAGGTCTGTCTTCCCAGTGCCAGTTTGCAGACTGCACTAGCAGCTCCGTGGAACTGGGGTCAGTCTCTGAGATACTCCGCAGTGACCCGTCAGTGACCGCCTAAGGCATTAGTCGGGTTCATTCTGCTGTTGGTGAGACGTAAGTGAGGTGGTAACATCTGGAGTGTGTACGCTAAAGGACTAGAGAGAAGGAGTAAGTGGAAAGAAAATTAACAGAGCAGAGCAGGGAAGAGATTGTCTTGGGAGGATGCTGAAGGTCTGAGGTGGATGTGGGAGAAACCGATGGATAAACCAAAACCAGAACACAGGAGCGGCAAATTATGACAGAAAAAGTGTAGATAATGTTAAAAAATACCCAGAAATGGTGGTGAGGAGTTCTGTTACATTGTACTTGTTTTTAATGCTTCTCACTTTCTAAGTCAAGAAACTTGGTTATAGCTGAATTGTACTTGCAGTTTGGTCACATCCAGCCCAGGCCTGAAAACTCACCTTGTGCTGATGGCGTGCACACTGTGGGGCAGATGCACAGATGTGCAGAGGTGCTGTGCACGTTTAGCTGCTTGGCCATGGGGTGGATGTTGTACACTGGGCTTCGTTTGCCAGAGCATTTTGTTCGCTCTGCGTTGGAAAGGGGGAATTAAGCATGAAAATGGGATTCACAGCAGCCAGTGTTATGGCTGTGAAGTGGTAAATAAAACACCTGAAGAGGGGTGTTTTCATTGTCTGACGGGTGTTGGCCGTTTGCCAAATGCTGTGCCAAAAGCCAGGAGTCTTGGTGAGAAGGACCACACTGGGGGAGTCTTCTCTGGTGGTGGGTATCATTGTGGGCTGCCCCTCCTTTCCTCTGCCTGTGGCGCTGGTGTCAACTTCAGCAGGAAGGCTGGAGAGCCCTTCTCCCAGGCTTGTCCGTACATTGTTCATTAAGGTACATTCCTAAAAAGTAGGATTGGACTTAGGACTTGAATTTTGCAGAACTTTAATTGCCCTTTGATTTAATGTCTCTGTCCATTAGTGCAAATGTAATGGGTTAATGTTCTTTGAGGCTAAAAATGAATGCCCGTGGTGGGAGAAACAGTCGCCTTTCCCCTGTGTCATGCTGCAGACAGACTGCTACTTCTCTTGTCAGCCTCTGATGTAACTTAATTAATTGTAGTGGAATTACTCCTGATCTATAATTAAGTGAGAAGGAAATTGAACTGGACAATGTGAGAAGCTCCCTGTGTTGTTGCTTACCATTTTGAACAGAAATGGAAGAGTTCACATTTCATTACTTCCAGTCTGTCAGCTTGAATGTGAAAACCTCCAAACCAAGTGCTGTTTCAGGAAAAAAGTTACTAGATATGGCGTGTCAAGTTTCTTTTTTCTTTAGCTAGTTACTTAAGAACTGTTATAATCTTGAGAGGATACCAGAAAATATCTTGCAAGGTTTTATTGGGTTTTTTTTTTTCTTTTCTTCCCTCCCCCCCCCCCCCCCCTCTTTTATTTGCTTTTAAGACATGGTGTGCTAACATCCTGCAGTACCACCGTGTAAACCTGCAGTTAGTTAATCACTGTGGGATCCTTATGGGCAGGGAGGTCATACCAGAGCCCTGCCTACTGACATATCTCTTCTGCCTTCTGACTTTTGGATGTTTCATGGTAAGGGGAGACTGTATTTCGTGTCTAGCTGGAGCTGCTCCGGGTGAGATGCTTCATCAGATTTTCAGCAGATCTTTGCTACTTACGTAAAAAGTTGTACCACGAGAACTGTGAGGACTTTCTTACCAGTGTAGCAAGGTGGTGGTTATATTAACTGTGAGAAACAGCAACCGTTTTTGGTGTCCCTGGTTGGGTATGTAGCCTTTACAGGAGCATCACAGCTCTGAAAGTGGAAGCCTGTCATTCTCATTTGAAGCTAAGTATAAAGAAGTAGCTGGAAAGAAATTGCAGGATATCTGCCATTCCTCAGGGCTTGCATGGGGCTTGTCACCAAGAGTATGCCAGAGGTAGTATTCCTCTGATTGCTCATTTTTCTTGAATGTTCCCTTTGTTAGTTTTACTGTTGTTCTTGGACATCTGAATTACTTTTCCAAGTTCTTCTTTAAATCTTGGTTTAGGAGTTGTCTTTTTTGATAGCTGATTTTTTTACTGCGTCAAGGTAAATTTCAGTGTTCCTTCTCCCCCACTTGAAAACTGTAATGACAATAGATTATCATCTGTGTGAGGAAAGAAAGTGTATTTGACCAAAGATTAAATTAAAAGGTAACTTTGAGGATACAGTATGTGTTAGAGCTTAAAGAAAAATAAATACGATTGACAGAGCCTGTTGTGTATATCCCAAAGTACTTGCTTTGTTCTGTGTGCCTTTAGCCTACTTTTTGTTCCTTAATTTTTGGCATAATGAAGTTGCAGCCTTACTAATATTTTTTCTTTAAGCTATTAGCAACAGTAGTTATTAAATATCTGGTGGTTTGAATTTTTAAGTTTCTTTTGAAATTCACAGTTACTTTACTATGCCATGGCTTCTAAAATTCATCCATTCTAACTAGCTGTTCCTTGTGTTATTATCAAATACAGTCTGCAGTGCTGACACACATGGATTCCTCTTTGCATTTTTTGACATACTGTAATTATTTGATGTGTTTTCTAATTTAAAATACATGATGTAGTGAAAATGAGATTGTGACTCTTTACTTGCATGGGTAAAAAGTATTTCTAGAATTAAAGGTGATGCTAAATATTTCATTTAAAAATAGAAATACTCTTATTTTGCAGTTCAGTTACTTAATTTTTGTCTTAAAATTACAATAGCTGTGTGAAATAAAACAAGTATAAATATTTGTTGTATTATTCTGTTTAGAAAAACTAAACTTTTTAATAAAAATTAAGTCAAGCTTTAAACTGATTCTTGGCTTCTATATTTTATTATTTAAAATTATTTGTTAGTGTGTTTTTTGATTTAAGGACTTATCCTGGACTGAATGCTGTTGAACTGTTTGCCACACTGAAGTGATCTTTTTGCACAAACTGATAATAATTATGCCTTATATAGACCTAGAAAGAGAGTAAATAATTACCTGTATGTTACATCTCTCATCACTCAGTTTCTGGAACAGCAAAAATATTTTGTTGAAAGTTCCTTATAATTGAGGCAATAAGGTCAGCTGCAAAGGGTGAATGCAGGCTGGATGGGAGAGCTAGCAGAGGGGACAGATCGCACTGGGAGGATCAGTTTGAAGCACAGTTCAAGTACTCCAGTTTCTGGTAAATAGGGGATCATTTACAACATCACTGAGGTGAAAATATGAATCTGGTTAAAATACAGCAGCAATCTTACTGAGAGTGCAGTTATTTGGAAAACAGTGTATATCCCTGTCTAAAAACTGTTCCCTTTCTTTTGACTTGGATAAAAACATTCCTGTCAGAGTGATGGAAAAAATGGTATGTTTAACAGTTTACTAAATGCAAATTCTAAAATACGTTTTCTGATAATAGAATACATTTTTGATAGTGTTTATATGTTGTCACAGAACTTGATTCTGATATTTTCTGTAGCTGTTATTAAATGTTCGAGAACGATATGTTGGGAAAGCGTTGTGCATGTAATACAGAAAAATAAACTTGTGATGAGATGTCTGCGCTGGGTGGTTAGGATTTCCTTTAAGCTTGGTAGAGTTTGGGAAGCATGTGCGTCACGTCTAGTGATGTGAGAGAACAAACAAATTTCCAGTTATGCTCAAGGCAGATCCTCAGCTGATGTAAGCTATCACAAAGCAAATGATGTTAATAGAGATTTGATTATAGTTTAACTAGTTGAGAATTTGTCAGTCTGTCAGTTGTTCCCAGAGATGCTGCTGTGGTGTCTGTTGGATTTGAGCATTTTTTTATTAAGGAATTTTTGGTGTTTAAAAACTGGCAAATGAACTCCAGATGAGCCTATCCTCTCACTGAAGTAGTGGTTCTCACTTTAATTTTACCCTTTCTACAGAAATGCAGCTTTTCTTCCTGTTATTTTTCTATTGGCTCCATCCTTTGAGGTCACACTTCTGCTGACTTAGTCCAGGATTGCACCTCAAGTTCCATTAAAAACAGAGGAACAGTGACTGTTCAATCTGTTTTGAAGAAGGGCAATAAAGAACAAAATCCTGGTTTGGCAAATGTATAAGAAAGGATGCATTTTACATGTTACAAAACCATTAGATGCTACATGTAAATGAGGACTGTTTTTTAAGGGTACTTACGTTTGTTATTTGTATTTTGGTTTATTTTTCAAATTTTTATGTCCAGGGTAATTTGAGACAGCTTCTACATGGTTAAAATAGTTTAGACTGTAAATAAGGCACCATAGATTAGCAGTAGCTAAAGACTCAGTTGTGGTAGTTCATCTAGATGATGTTATTTTTGTCAAAGTTTTTGGACTGTAAATGGCTAATTTTGCATTCTACCCAACATCATTTAATGTTAGCTTGTTCCTATGAAATCATGAAAGTCTAATTTTGGTACATTATTCTAAATGGTGTTAAATGCAGGAGTTAAAAGGAACAGAGCAGAGTATCATATCAGAGTAATTGTCAATAAACAATTTATTCCAAACAAAACAGTCCTTAATGATAAGTGTCGTTTGAAGATGACCTGTTATTACAACCCACAGTTTTGCTGTCATTCAAGCTGGAGGGGACATGTGTTACTGCCTTGCTCAATTGATGAGATGGGATGGATGATTGAATGATGAGACTGCAAGCCAGGTCTTTAGCTTGTCAACTCAGGCCTAATTCGCAATGACAGTGTGCATGCAAGGCAAGTGTCTGTATTCTGTCATATTTAAGCTTCTAGTTACAGCTTGCTTTCTGTGTTAATACTGCAGATGCTCCCCAACAGACTGGAGAAGAAAAAGATGGCCATGGACAGAAAGGAGTGGGCAGTTTTTGTATACAGCACTTGCTGGTTTTTCCCCCGTTTCCTTCTTTTAATGGTTCCATGTAGAATTGTATTAAGGAAGTGTTATCCATTAACAAAAATATTTAACTGTCTGGGAGAACAGTGTATGTTTTTATAAAATACACTTTTCAGTTCACTGCCTGCCTTTGCAGTTTCCAGAGCTTCTCGAATCTGCTATTTTTCCTTTTCCTTGGGATTGTCACACGTCGTCTGTTCTTGCCCCTTGCCTCTTGTTTGGCTCTCCATTGCACAGGTGTTTTCATCACTGGGAATTGCATTGGTACCAGTAACAGTTAAAGTAACATAATCAGTCCTAACTACTGTGTGGAGCTGACTAAATTGCAGGCAGTTCTGTCTACTAAAGCTGTGGAAATCTAGTAATTTCTGTTTTAAAATGTTTCTCTATTTTATTGTAATGATTTTACCCCTGCTGCTTAGCAGAAGCCTAGTGACAGGAAAAGGGAAAGTAGCTGTCTAGAACGGTTTGTTAAATGAACATCAGAAAATGCAAGTTGTTAAATGAACGTCAGAAAAGGCAAACATGAAAATGCTGCGACAAGATAGAATAGTTTTAAAGTGTTACTAGTAGGTTAAAACAATTCAGATGGAACTGTGATCTTCTAGCAGTTGGCATCATTTTGAGATTGATGGTTTAGATTTGTATAAGATGCTGAAAAAATCAGACGCAGTTACCACTTCTTCCTTCCACGTTTAGGTGGTTTCACAAGTGAAGCTCTTTATGATGAAGCATTTTAAGGTGAAACCACTTAAGAGAAGATATTCCACATAGATAAAACTGCTTTTTTTTTCACCCATGTGATTTGCTTCACAGTATTCCAAGTGATTGTCGCCCCCTTGTCGTCACCGGTGACTGTCAGGTTGATGCATTCACTGTCTCAGCCAAACGGAGTTACCTTTCTCCAGGCACTCGGTGGCAATAGGTGGCAGGTTTTTTCCTCCGATAGGGTTTGCTGTGAGGTCTTCTAATGCCATCAAACAAGTCAGAAATGTAGGTGAATACTTGAAAAGAGTGTAAATCATGTGACATTAACTAGTTTTGAGTCCTTCCATGGGGGACAGTCCTCCAGGAACATACTGCTCCAGCGTGTGTCCCCAGCAGGGTCACAGGCGCTGCCAGGACCCTGCCCCAGCCTGGGCTCCTCTCCCCGCGGGGTCACAGGCCCTGCCAGGACCCTGCCCCAGCCTGGGCTTCCCACGGGGTCGCAGCCTCCTTTGGGCACCCACCTGCTCCCGTGTCGGGCCCTCCACGGGCTGCAGGTGGGGATCTGCTTCACCATGGACCCCCACGGGCTGCGGGTGGGGATCTGCTCCACCACGGACCCCCACGGGCTGCAGGTGGGGATCTGCTCCACCACGGCCCTCCACGGGCTGAGGGGCACAGCCTGCCCCACCGTGGGCTTCACCACGGGCTGCAGGGGAATCTCTGCTCCGGCGCCTGGAGCCCCCCCTGCCCCTCCTGCACTGACCTGGGGGGCTGCGGGGATGTTGCTCTCACTTAGTCTCACTCCTCTCTTCCACTGCAGTTGCTGAAGTTCCCCTACCACCCCCACCCCATCCCACCCCTCTCTTAAATATGTTACCCCAGAGGCACCACCACCATTGCTGTTGGGCTCGGCCTTGGCCAGTGGTGGGTCTGTCTTGGAGCTGGCTGCCACTGCCTCCATTGGACATGGGGGAAACTTCTAGCAGAAGCCAACGCTGTAGCCCTGCCATCTCCCTGCTACCAAAACCTTGCCACGCAAACCCAGTACAGACTTCTAAAAAAATTCAGGCTGTGTCATTATTGAGTAACTTAAAACCTAAATTTGGAACAGGATCTTAACTGGATGGAGAAGAGATTCAGTGTATGTCTAAGTCAGGATGCCTTAATTTACATCCTTCATGCTTACTTTAAGAAGAATTAAAAAAATGGCTGTTTGAAAATTAGTATTGAGTTGATATCTTTGTTTTCTGTGCCTGCGTCAATCATAAGACAACACTGAAGTTACTTGTTGCTTTACCGCTATTCTAAGTGAGAATATTTAACACAGTATACTTGAGAGATTTAGGATGGTTGAGAATTTTATGTAATCCATTTAGTGTATTGGTATATTTGTGAAGCAGGAGCATTTTCCACAATATGTGCATTTCTACCAATATGAATTCTGTTTGTGTAGCACTGGGCCAAAAAAAAGGCATCTCAAAAGCTCATATCTTCAACATACTGTCCAGAAGTGGCTATTAATTTCCACGATTTTCAGGTTTGTAAACCACACTGCACTTCTGCAGGCATTTGTCAGCCGTTCGAAACAAATTTGCTACAGAAATTTACATTATTTCAATAAAACCTGTGCTTCGTACCCAGTATGGCATCAGTTACCAGTGGCAAAACAAAAAAATCTTTCTTCCTCTGAGCTTACCTACCTCATTTGATTTCTGGAGATTAATATCCAGTGCCTTGGTACCTTGTTAGAAATAACAGGCAGGACTTCATGGTAATGGCAGTTACAGTCCTTTTCACTTGACAAATGAGTACATTTTTTCCCCTGCTATGTTCAGTGAAGATTTCTTTTGCCAGACAGGTTCAGATGTAGCGCTCCAGCTGTGGTCAGGTGGGCTAGCACAGGATTGTATGAGCATTTGCTCCCCGTTTTCTTTTTCAGTGGCAGTGTAGGGCATTGATAAGACTTTGGTTGGAACCTGATCAGTCAGGACAAGTCGCTTGTATCCTGCAGGTCTCTAATGCAGCCTACTCTTGTCCATCTGTCCGTCCCACCCTTATTCCATCATACTTCCTTGTAGGATTCATTTTCTAGATTAAGAAACAACAAGTGTTAAATCTTTTAATCCCTTAGATCCCTCTTCTTGTTTCATGGATGGATTTAGCACTAGTTTCCACAGATGCAGTAAAACATCCTGTTGCAACCTCCCAGTCAGTCACTTGACAGCCCACTTTTTTCTTTCAAAACTGTTTTACAGTGACTCTTGATCTTCCCTTTCAGAAACCCTGCCGTGGTTGCTGTAATCACAGACTCTCTGAGTTCTTGTTAACTCACTTGTGTCACAGTTTTAAACTCTGTGTATATATTTGATTTACAGAATTTTTTTTCTGCTGATCAGGGGGCTCCAAAAGCTTGTGAACCAGCTTTCCAAACACAGTTAGCAACAAGCGGTGACTGCACAGTCCTAGCAGATAAAGTAATTGGTCCGCCTGCAGTTTGCGAAGTCTCATGCAAGCTCTACCAGCATGCCTCCACTCCTGATACTGAAGGTAAAGGGTATTTCCTGCTTGGTATCACAGTTGAACTTGCCAAAGAACTTCAGTTCTGATAGTGAGGTGGTGTTGTGAAGACTGCTTGTAGTGCGTATTTGCCAAGATACACAATGGTTCATGACATTGATGTGAAGTATTTAATTAGTAATTGTTTTTAGTTGAAAACATTTTAAAATTGTATAGATACATTGCAGGTGAAAGCTCTGGGGAATGAAATGTACTACCAGTTTGCTCTGCAGATCTGTTGCTAAAATTCTGAATTCTAAAATGTGTCTTAATGGTGAGCCAAGAAGGAAGGTTCTTTTTGGTTGCCTGGAAGAGCCTTTCCTGTTCTACACCTGAACTCTTCTCAGCATCTGCTTCCTCACTGCTATTTCTTTTTTAGCCCCATTGTTTCAGAGGGTTTCTTTTTTCTCAGATTGTGCTGTAAGTGCTCTGTGGTGTGCCCTCTTCTGTTTCTCTATAGCTTCCTACGTGCTCTCCATACACTCCTCTCATTCCTCTGCTGGGGTGTTCTGGTGGCAGCTCCCACTCATCACAGCTGGTGCCATTTTGCCTACATACTGCAGTAAAAAGCTGGAAAATACCAGTTTCAGGAGTACCTATGGAGCTTGCATATTTTGGCTTCCTACATACAATGAATGAGGTTTGAATGCAAGATCAGAGGTGGCGGCCTCTTCTGCTTCAAATGAGAGATCAAGAGTTGTCACAAGCAGAACAGTGCATCCTGTATGGGCTGGTCCCTGGGAGCAGCTCTTCATGTCCAGCTGGCTGCCCTTCAGTCTGTGGTAGGGTCCTGGATGGGATGTCCTTTTATTCTGCTTCAGGTAACGGACCTGGTCACTAGTGATGGTAATATACTGGCCAGTTGTGCAAACACATCTGGCACTTGCATTCTGAAAAAGCTGTTGTAGGTGCATGGATGAGGGCTTGCTTTGGTTGTACCGCATCTGCATTGGGGTCCAGTATGTGAAATGATCCAGCGCAACTGCTGTTTTGGCATGTAAAGCACAGGACAGATAGTTCTGCTTTCCCAGGAGGCGGGTGTGCAAGTTCTGGGTGATGTGGAAGTATCGGCCCTAGCAATGAGAGGAGAGCATGGAGATCGTGGAGCCCTAGGTGTGCAACTTGCGGTTCCTCTCGAAGAGGAGATTTACTTTGTGGAGGAAGGTTTATCTTCCACAGTTTGAGCTTTTCCCTAGCATATGGGTAGGTAGGAAGAGTTTTCCAAATGTGTTATAGTTACATAAAACATGCAACATCTGACAGATACGAAGAGGGTTATAATAAATGATCCCTTTGCACTCCCTCTCCAAAAAAGCTAAACAAAATGATAATACAAAGTCCATGAGATTTTCTGTCCTGGTTATGTTAGTGTGGAAACCCTGGCTGTGAGCATGGGTTAACAGTGCCTGGACCTGTTGGTGAGCTTTCTGTTAGGCAAGTACAAATTACAGTGTTAATTTTGTTTTTATTTGCCACTGCTATTAATACTTGTGTATGTGTGGGAGATTATTTCCCATATCACATCTCCAGTTCCAGTTCTGCATCTGCTATAATGCAGAGATACTAGAGGCTGCTTTAAGTTCTCAGATTATTTTTTTTTGTCTCCTTTCTCCCTTTTCTATCTTTCCCATTTTTAAAGCTGTACTAGTTTTCCGAAGGATAAAGTGAAGTTAAAAAAAGAAGTAGAGTTGTATTTAGGATGTAGGGATTATTTTGCTTTACTGGAAATATTTAGCCAAGTTAGTGGTTTGGAACTATTTTCATGAGAACTGCTTCAGCTAAAAGTTACTGAGACAAAATTCTGTAAAAATAACTGTGAACTCCAGTTTATAGCAAAGTAATTGTTGGCAGCCCTCAGTTTAAAAACTTTACGTAGCTGCAAGAAAGAAAGCATTATGGATCAAAGTGATCTGGATTTTTTTGGCAATTAAAAAAAAAAAAAAAGTTAACATTTGGGTTTGAACCCTGCTGTGACTAGTTCATTTCCATCCAATTTTTACTCTGTATCCCTAATAAGAATGACACTGAGGAACAGCGTATGGGAAGACACACTTTTTTCTATTTAAAATTGGTTCCACAGGATGGAGATTTGGCAACAGACATGGAAACCAAGCAGATCTGTTTACAGAGCTCTCTGCCTCTCCATATAATAAAACCAACAAGAAAGCTTGAATAAAGAGAGATTTTAATGATGAAGCCACACTTTGTTGAAATGTTTTTTTGGGGCTGCTTTCTTGGTCTTTTTAGCTTGTTGATAAACTAGTTATTTGGTGTGAGATGTAAATTGAGGGTGCCAACACTCATCTGGTGTCCTGTGCTCTTTAGAGCTGCTGGCCACCGTTCACAGAAATGAGCCAGATACAAAGAGATTGGAAGCGGTGATATCAAAGAAGCTGAGGCTGTTACAGGTACTGCTAGGATAAATGTTAGGAGACAACTTTTATGAGAGGGGTCATTGCAGGTTTCGGACATAAGTTTAAGGGTTAGGCTGCGGCTAGTGTCCATGCAGGAACACATGGGAGTAAGTGGAATCAGTTTCCCATCTCTTTAACTCCTACAAATCATTGTTGGATCTTTTCAGAAATCAAGTGGGGGTACCCGTGCCCTCTGTGGTGTGCTGGCAGGAAACAGCTAGGATGGGAGACTGGCAGGACACAGTTCCCTGTGCCAGTTAACTTAATGATCAGCAACAATGAGCCAATAGAGGGATGGAAATTAGTCTGTTAAGCTGGTGAAGAATAGTAGAAATTTGCCTAAGATCCAGGAGAAAACCTGGAATAAGCTGTAACTTGCTGACTCAGAAAATTTCCTGGTGCTGTACAGTTGCTGCCAGTCCCACACATCTGGCAAACAGCAGGAAAATATTTCATTTTTTTAAGTATTTCCTTACTTTTTGTTCCTCGGATTAAAAATTGTTAGAAAAATGAATGAAGTTTTGTCTTCACTGAAGAGTTACAAGAGGAAAAATTGTTATTGTGCATGTGTCACTTCTTAGTTGTATATGGAGAGGTTGGTGGTACCTTAAATTCTCTGGCTATTTGGCCTGAAAATAAGAAAATGCTTATGGGTCTTTTTTTTTCCCTTTCCTTTTTTAAAAAAGGCAGAAAATTACATTCCTTTTTTCCTAACATCTTGTCTGGAAAGATGCAAAATTCATCTATTAGAATAGAATAGAATAAAATCTATTTCATAACATGATATTTACAAATGTGTTACCTGAATGAATACAAGTTCTGCGGGAAGAGTCAACTTTTGTTTTACGAAGGGAAATGCCACCTTGCAAAGTAACTGAAGCCCTTTGATGGAGCGGACGTGCAAGTGAATATAAAAGATCTGAATGGCATTCAGAGGTCTTTGACCTTCTTTACCAGAAGGAGGCCAAGCAGCTGTGCATGAAGGAGGGTCATGTCATGGACTAATATGTGGGTTAAAAGAGGGGAAGAATAAGGTAGGAATAAGTGGTCCCTTCTGACTGTCACCAGTGTAGTTGGACTGGTTGGTGTATTTAACATAAAGAAAGTACACTGGAGAAAGGGCTTGTTAATGAAGTGAGAAGGTTTGCTGATGATACTAATATGTTCATGGTAGTAAGGCTGAAGTGAACCATGAAGAACTTGAGTAGTGCCTTACATGGCTGTGTGACTGAATAGTAGAAAAGCAGGTAAAATCCAGCGCAGATAAATGGAAAGCGATCTACATGAGGAAAAATAACTGTGATTCCACTAAAAAATGATGGGCTTCGAGCCGTTACCATGAGTGAGTCAGGTTATGATAAATAGCAATGTAAAACAGGAACTCGCTACACTAATTGGAGAAGCAAATAAAATGCTAGGAAATATTAATAAATACATAGAGAATTAAACAGATGGCATTCTTGTTGCCAATGTGTAGGTTCACGGCTCACCAGTATCCTGTATAGCATAGGCGGTTCAGGTCCACTCAGCTCAGAAACAATACAGTAGGATGGGAAAAATTTGGAGAAAGCAGCAGTCGTAAGAGGTGTGGAAAGGCTTATGTGCAAAGAATGCTGGGGCTCTGTATCCTGCAAAGAAGAGACATTGGAGGATATTCTTGAGGTCTGCAGTATTGTGAGTCATGGCGAGAGGGTGTGCAGGTTCAGTTGTTCACTGCCTCTTCCTACACAAGTCCTGGGAGGCATCGAGTAAAGTAAGAGTATAAGCAAACAAAAGAGAGGTGGGTCTTCATAAAACACTGTGGCAAAGAATGCTACGTTTACTGAAAGTTCACATGGGTCCATTTTCTGACACTACATGGTAAAAAAAAATAGTAATTTTTTTTCTGTAATTGTATGTATGATGTAATGGGTAGGTGCACTGTGAAACATTAGTGTTTCCTATGGTCTTTTGCGGTTCAGTGTAACCTTGTATTTCCCACAGTAGGTAACTATTACAAGCTTATAAGGAAAAGTGAGATAATAAGCTCATTTAGCTGAATTAAGTGGCCTCGCTATATGTATAAAATTCCTGGAATCCTTTTTTAGTGTGAGAGGAAGCCTTTTTTGATTGTTCTTATTTAGTCTCCCAGCTTCCTCAATTACTTAAGAGGATATAGTACCTTTACTTGGATTTTTACAAGCAGTCTTGGATTTAGTTTCTAGTAAATGTCTCCACCATTCCCTTTGTCACTAGAAAATTTGAGAACTTCAGTTGCGCACATAAGAGAAAATACTCTTTAAGTTACAGTGGTGTGGGTTTGTTGGCAGCTCTGGATTTTCACGAAGGCATCATGCCTCTTCAGGCATGCATGTTGTTGTTAAAGAAGGTGAAGTTGTGCTTTACCCCTCAAACAGGGCAGGTTCCTTCTCAGTGCATTGCCAGCATCTTCTGAAGTGGTCCTTTAACTGCTGTTACTGAAATACTGGGTCCCAGATTTGGTGCAAAAAACCAGTTGTTCATGCAAGGAAAGCTAGGAAATCTCTGCCTCAGGATCCTTATCCTCATCTTAGCAACAGGGGCATGGTTTTGTTGAATGTGTCTTTCCCAGTTTTGGAGCTCACACTGTATGTTGCTGAAACAGCAGTCTTCCATTGAAAGCAGAGGAATAATGACAACACCGAAAGCTCTTACCTGCAACTGCCCACACCTCCCCAGGCTGGGTGAGCTCAGTTCCCTTCTTCCCCAGGTCCCTCACCTCAGTAGCACTGTAAGTTATTCATGTTCTAAATGCATACACTTGTATGTGTTTTGTGCCTGTTTTGTGTTTTACACCTTCCCCGCCCCCGCCCTCCATACCCAGTGCCTGCACCGTATTCTGAACCTTCACTCGAGGTGTTAATAGCCATCCTTGGCAGCCTCATCAGGGAACCAGGGCTGGCCTCTGTTGCTCAGGGTGTCACATCCTTGCTCCCTGTGCTGTATCTGGTCTGGGGATTTCTGTTTCCTGGACCAGCTGGAGATCTTGAGTGTGCGTGCATGAGCCTCCATTGCTCACTGAACCCTGATGAGGGATGTGGTGTTTTACCTAGAGACTCTGCCAGAGGTGATTCCTCTCAGCACTAGGAGACCTTCATTCATTTCAGTTCTGATGGGCATATTCTCTTTTCGGAAACTTTTCTCTCTCACTTATAGTAGTATTTGTCTGTGAAAAGCGCCAATGGCCTTCTTGGTTGTGCAGTATCTGGTGTGATACTTGTGTGTGATGGACTTGTGTGCAATGTTTTGCTTCTGAAATGAGAGACAAATCTGGGGATGGTCTTGAGCAACGGTTGCAGAGAAGGCATAAATACCAAAGTTTAATGGGAGCCCAGGTTTCCTGATGGTAACTTGTTGTGCTAACAGCAGATTCATTTGTTTCCTAATTAATCAGAAGGAGTGTTCTTTTTATTTCAGCCATCTGGTGGAGAGCATGTTGTTTAGCTTCTTGCTACTGCACATTGGAGCTACACAGGAAAAAGGATGTTTCAACTTCTGTTTTTGGCTTGTTTTTCTAGGTTGAGTCAGTATACAGCACGTTAAAACATACAGTAATTGGTTGCAAAGTTCATCTCTCAAGGACTGTAGAAACATAACTTAAATTGTCTTTCCTGAAAAGACAAGATGATATTGACAGTTTAATTGCTTGTTATTATTTGTTTTATTCCATGAAATCAGTTGGCAGGACAAAAGCAAAATTTCTTTACTGAACTGCAGGACTATTCTAGGATACTGAATTTGTTACCACTTTGGAGAGAACACTCAATGTCGCTTTTACATTTCTTCTTTGGATTAATGTCAAAAACATACTGCCTGTCACACAATTTGTCGTTGAGTGTGCCATTAGCTTGCTAACTCCTCACAAGGATCTTAAAACATTGCATTTTTTTCCTCCAGAAGTCCCTTTAGCACAGCCTTTCTTTGGAAGCTATATTGTTCTTGTGGAATATTTTCCAAGGAGCAGTCTGTCCCTATGCGATGTTTACTGTATTTTTGCCTTGCAGCCAGCAGATTTTAGTACAAACTTGCCTGGGGGTGGCCTTGTCCTATTTTCCTCTTAGATGGTTCTGGCATTTATAGAGCTTGGGAGATCGTGCTTCTGAATTTTCCAGTCTGAAGAGCTCGAGCCAAAACAGCAGGGGAGAAAGCAAACCTGTACGTTGTTTGGCTTACGGCAGCTGGGCCTGTTTTTCCTTTGACCTAAAGCAATGGCAGATTTTCTTGGGTTTTGTGTGGAGGAGGAGGGGGAGTGAAGATGAGGAAAGCTACGTGGGGAAAACTGCTTTATCTGTGTGCTCAGAAAAAGCAAACCTTCCCCCCCCTTCCCCCAATCCCTCTTTTTGCACTCCTAACCAAGATAACTCAATAAACTCCAAACTACTTCTACACTGCATGTAGAGACTTTGTTTGAGTTAGTTTACTAATACTGATTACTAATGAGAAAAGGGACTGCACGTTGTTTTAATAGTGCATTAACTTTTTGAGCAACAAACTTTTTTATGTTGTAGTACCGTAGCACTTGCAGAATGGACTTTATATTAGAGGACTGGCTGGCTCCCTCACAGTTTTTAGTGACATTTGATAGCTTCCCACCAACCTGTATTTTCTTCCTTATGTCTTGGTCAGTGAAAGAAACTGTTGCCAATTAGGGCCTGGAGTCTCAGCTGGGGAATGAACTTTGATGAATGAATGTGGGAAAAAATGAAATACCCCGCAGATGGGTGGCTTGGAGAACATAACAAGTCTTCGAGTTTGGCCTTATGCTCGGAGAGCCTTTGTTGTCTGTAAACACTGTCTCTGCAGTCATCTGCTCCAAACGAGGTTTCCTGTAGAAATGCATTTCACTGTTTTTTGCCTTCTATGTGTTGTAGTCTTATATTTATCAGCAGATGTTTAAGTTTTGCATTTAGGTAACAGAAATATTTAGTTCTGCCACAGGGTGAATTTATCCCTAGAGGAATGCTTTTGCCTGTGATTGCTGGGATCCCAGGCTTAGGGATTCCAGGAGCACAGGAGAGTTTCCTAAAAAGTGTGTGAGAACAACAGTGAGTGTTGAGGCTTAGTACACGTTAGAAGTGGAACACAGATTACACTGCCTGTGTGTGCCAAGCATTTCCAAGGGACTCGTAGTGACCAAACCAAACTAAAACCCCATAATTTCTCTAAAGACTGTTAGGATTCCTGCTTGTAGGTCTACAATAGTGTGGGACAAATGGGTGACAGTTCCTGGACCTTCTCAGCTGAACATAAAGAGAAAAATGCATCTTTCTCCATGTTTTAAAGTTTTCTCCCTTTATATTCTTTACGTCGTCATTTTTCGTTACAGATATGTGGGGATATTAATGATGACTGCTGTAGGAGAAACTATTGTTTCCACTGTAGTTCTGGCAGGAGATGATAGTGCAGAAGCTACGTAGCTGCTCCTTCTGTGAGGAGGCTGTTTACCAGCTTCATAGCGCAAATGCTCATCTGGAATAAGAGTTTTCTTAATTGGCAAGTTTGATAGATTTCCCTCCCCTCCTCTTGTCCCCATTTGCAGCCTCTGAGTCAGTCAGTGATATACCCAAATCGTGTTTCATCCTAAAGGGAAGATTATTTGGATCTGTAAATGGACACAAGAAGCAAGGGGAACGTTAGTCAGAACAGACACTCATTAGTCTGAAGGTTTCCTGTTGGGACAGGAAGGGTCAGCAGAGTTGGTGCTGTAGAACAAGTATCTCCACTGTCTCTTGGTGGAGTGGTGGGAATGCCTCAGGCTGTCAGAGTGGGCCAGGAAGGAGCTGAGCCTTTCAAAAAATGAGCTGGCTTCAGAATCGTTAGGTGTGTTACGTAGGCAAGTAGTCCAGTTTGCCTAGCGGTTCTGTATTTATTTTCCTCTTTCCATTGCACGAGACACTGTTGCAGTATGAGGCTTTCATCACTACATAGATTTGTTACCTGTCCCCTGACTGAAGTACCTTCACCTTTGCAAGTTTTGCTTTTTGTGCATGGAGAGACTGTTTAAATTAGGTACCTTAAAAAAAATAAATCTCTTCTGCAGTGATAATTTATCTCAGTTTCCTTTAATAATCACCTTTTTTGAGTACTGGTCTTCTTCATCTAATATGGACTTTTTCTGCTTTTTGTTGCCCTTTGTTCTACAAATCCCAGTGGGCTATAGTGAATTCTTGTTTGACATCTTCTCTTTTTTCAATGGTTATCCAAACTCAGAAGGGAAGGCCTAGATAAAAGACCTCAGAATTCTGTGAATTTAGTACTGCTCCTCATCTCACTTCTGTTACTAAATGTAGTAATTCCTGCATCTGTCTTCTGGTATTTAGTATTGCTGCTGCCGCCCTTAGGAATAGATTTCCTTCAAATGTTAAACTCACTTGGGGAGGCTGTAATCACGATTTACTAATTTCTCTCTTCTTTTAATATTCTCAAGAATGCCTTCCTTAACATTAAGTAGCAGATCTGGTAGATTCTTTGCTGGTATTAATTGCTGTGTAACCAAGTGCCCTTGAAAGTCAGTTATGTAAATGAGCAGCCTTGAGCTGCCCATAAGAACGATGCTGGCTTGAGTTTTAATTTAATAATTGAGGAATTGGAACGTAACATGGTTCTTTAAATCTTAAATAGGATACAGCCATATTCTTTATTATACAAATTCTAATTGCATGAACGATGATATATCAGCGGTTTAACATTTAGTTTAGGTGGTCGCTTTGCATGCAGGTGAGCCCTTTAGATACAGTTATTATTAGGAAAAAGCCTTGAATTCAATTGCCTTAGGTTTTTTTAGTTGAGTATTTTGAAAGAAATTAATGATTTGTTGTGGTCTTAAAATACCAAGTAGAGCCTTCCTTGCAATATATTCTTTACATCTGTTTTTTTCCTTTCTTAACTTAGTTATCATAAAAGTTGCAATTCTTCTGTAAACGTTCCTTGTATTTTTTCTGAAGATGCATCATACCTAAATCTCTTGGCTATTAAAAAGTACATGAGTTGTGGACAATGGAAGGGCTGGTACATCATCCAAATAATTGTTTTGTTTGTTTGAGTAAAGGTTATTTACCATTACATACAATATATGGGAAAAGTCGGTGGATGCAAAGTTATTTGCAAATACAGGCTTGGCAAACCTCCTCTGGAATTCAAAAAGGGTTTTCCAGCTTGACTTAGTCATTTTTCCCAAATGTCTTGGCATAACTGATCACTCAGGAGTGACATATGGTAGAAACATGCTCTAAGGGACAAGTCTTCCGGATGGCGCACAGCACCACACAAGATAGACAGATGGTGGCTTATTCAACCTTGGAAAAAGTTTAATCCTACATATTGGCACGGCGGCCTGGGTACTGAGAGAGAGGCACACACATGCCTGTGAAATCTGAGGGAAAGCTTTTGTGAGTTTGCTTTATTACTGAAAGAACTAGAAAGATTGAGCTGATATTATACGGCATGAGTATCTGCAAAATTACATGTTCAACATACTGTCCAGATAAAGTGATCTTCCCTGGAAAAGTGGAAATCCCAGAGTTAGCAGAACACTGCAGAGAATAGTTTGCTGGACTTTCCACAGCTGCTTCTAGACTAAAACATGTTTATCTGACAAAGCTGTTAAGTACTTGCCTTAACTTAGCACCGATAGCTGTTAACTGAAGTGTCTAAGAGAAAGGGTATTTTATGTTTTTCGTGGTTTTACTTATGTTTCAGGGGTTGCTATTGGTTTTGTGAAGTGTGTTAGTAGTTCATGGCATAGAAGCTGTAACCTTTCTCTTAGGTAAGTTCAGACAAAAGGTTACAAATTCCCTGATGCTAAATTTAAATTTATAGCAGTAAAGGCAAACTGTACGTTATAGTTTGTTTTTTTTAACAAGAAGCAGAAGAACATCAGGCCTTTCAGTTTAATATCTTTGTGTTTAAGACAGTGAAGAGAGAGACAGAATATCTGACATAGAAAAATGAACCAGTGATGTGGATTGTTGAGATACCTAGGGAGGAACAAAATCTGCTTTGATTTCTTTCTGGAAATCAAGTAGCAATTGCTTGATGGATACTCTGGAGTCTGTGCTGTGTTCAGTAAGGATTTTGAAAACACTGAGGACATGAAGGATTGCCTATCCAACTTCTTCTCCCCCACTTTTTTTTTGTTGTAGACCACACTCAATATTCACAACTAGAAGGAAAAGGAAGAATCTCCTGACTCTGGACTTCAAGGGTATTGTTATGTTGTATTGGGTGAGTTTAAACTAGGCAAGACATTTTTCTGAAACATTTCCAGAAAGGTAAATGTAATTCAAACAAACTAATCTTTTGCCAGTAGAGGAATACTTTGGTCAAATTAATTGCATGCCAGTAGCATTTCAGCCATACCATACCACAGCATCATGATCTTTTAGATACATATTTTATAGCAGTTATATATGTGTACGTGTTGATGTGTGTGTATAGATATATATCCATATACATAGCTACAGCTAAAACTTACTAGTGATTTTTAGATGTTGGAAGGTTTTGATTTGTCAGCCCTGGTATTTTTTGTGGTAATACATTGGTTTCAAGGAATTGTCTTAGATGAAAGAGGTGGTGAAGGAAGAGGGAGAAAAGTGAGATGCCCAGAGTAACCAGCATATTGGTAATTACTTGCCTGGATGTGGAAGACCCAGTTAATGTTTCTGTTCTGCCTAATGAGAGAAATTACTTGAAAATGAGATCCAAGCTGCTGAACTATAAAGTCACATGGCTCATTCAGCATTGAGTGATGCATAGTTTTAAAATATGATGCAGTATGAGAGGGAGTGCTGCAAAGAGACAATTCAGTAACCTGTTGCTTAGGATATGCATTGAAGGAGTAAGAAATGCCGAATTCCTGCTTTCAGCTAAGATTGCCTTTGTGTAATATAAAGATACATTGACTTTTGGGCTGGTAAAAACATACACTCTTCCCGAGGATGTGAGTACCTTTTAGGTACTTATTTTCTTGTCACCCTTTTCTTTCTTTCCCTGTGCCCCATTGTGCAAAATGGTGACCATACCATAGACACACCTGAAGGCCTACAGTAATGGCTGCAGAACTGGTGCACTGTTTCCCATTTCTTGGTTTTTTCCCCATCTACTATAATTATTATAGGATTATGTTCAGCTTTGGGGCCCCCATCATAAGAAGGACATGGACCTGTTGGAGCGAGCCCAGAGGAGGGACACAAAGATGACCAGAGGACTGGAGCACCTCTCCTGTGAAGACAGGCTGAGGGAGTTGGGGATGTTCAGCCTGGAGAAGAGAAGGCTCTGGGGACACCTTATAGTGGCCTCCCAGTACCTGAAGGGGGCCTACAACAAAGCTGGAGAGGGACTTCTTACAAGGGCCTGTGGTGACAGGACAAGAGGTAACGGCTTTAAGCTGTAAGAAGACAGACTTAGATTAGACATTAGGAAGACATTCTTTACTGTGAGGGTGGTGAGGCACTGGGCCAGGTTGCCCAGAGAAGCCGTGGATGCCCCATCCCTGGAAGTGTTCAAGGCCAGGCAGGATGGGGCTTTGAGCAACCTGGTGTAGTGGAAGGTGTCCCTGCCCATGGCAGGGGGCTCCTCGGAACTGTAAGGTCCCTTCCAACCCCAAACCATTCTATGATTCTGTGATTAGTCAGTAAAAATGTCAATAATTCAATTTTGTGCCCAAGTGCACAGTCAGCAAAATATGTCAGACATCAGTTTACTCTCCTCCTAGACCCTACAAGTATCTTACACACTGCCCACGAGGAATGAGTGTTTTGGTGGCCCAGCCAGCCAGCTATGACAGAGCCCTGCTTTTCTGTCGCGGTGCATGCCTGTGGGCCTTCTAAACATCATTTTTATTTGTGAGAAGGGGAGTTACAATCTGATGATATTATTAACATTCTGCAGATCCACAATTGACACCTTTTTGACCCAGATCTGAGGTTCAGACTCAAATACTTCAGTCCCTTGAAATTTTAAGTAATGTTTCATAGAATTGCAGGTTTTATAATTCATAGGCTAAGCATGATCATACCATTGCTGAGTCGCTGAATGTTGGTGTGTATGCATCAGCCATCTGCTGTCGTCCTGTATCTTCCTGGCCAGTGACAGTGGTGGTCATTAAACCATGATGGCTCTCTGCCAGATGGGAATGGTTTGAGGTAGTAACATGGCTGTGCCCCAAAAAAGCCACTTTTCTTCACTGGTAGTAATGACTTTTGGAGGACTGAAATGAAGAAAGAGGAGTTGTAATAGAGGAATGAAGATTCTGTGAAGACAGAGATGTGAAGGGTTTGGGTGTCTGAGGGGGAACAAAGGCTGGCTTTTGTAGCAGGGGGTTTTAATTAATTATGCAAGCAAATGAGGAATGGAGAAACTGTCTACACAGGAGAGAAGCAGCCTGAAGCCTGAAGGTTGTGGAAGAGAAGCTGCATGTAGTAGGGATTTTTTTTGAGGGCTCTCATCTGTAGATCACTGACCTAAGCGTGGTAAGGAAGCAGATACAAAATGCGTGTAGTCTCATTTTATTTTGTCTAGACTTGCATACCTTGCCCACTTCCCAAGTGGAGAGTGATTGGGAACTTGTACAAAGCTTGTGCATGTTTTGCTTCAACCCCAAATGTCCTGGAAACCTAGCATACCCACAGGGTTAGATCGTTGTGTTAAACTTCCTATGAAATCTGGACATGATGTGGGTTGGTGCTAACGATGGGATCTTGTGCCATCTTGCTCTGCCAGGTCCTGCTTCTTTGGAGGTATGGTAATCAATACCAAAAAAATCTAATGCAGGAACTAAAGAAAAATATTTAACGAGG
The DNA here is from genome assembly GCF_023638135.1 of Falco biarmicus. Lineage (NCBI taxonomy): Eukaryota > Metazoa > Chordata > Aves > Falconiformes > Falconidae > Falco > Falco biarmicus. The sequence continues at coordinate 62,950,289 of NC_079290.1, forward strand.
TTACTGATCCAAACCAAAGGAGACCAAACATGGTTAAGAAAGGACAGACATAACTGTGTGTGCAGTGGTGGGAATTTTACCATGCTAGTTCATGCACATCGCTGCCAGGTTGTTGAGAGAGCCTCTGAAGTTAAGCTGTAACTTTAAAATATCAGGAGTAAGATGTCTTGCTGCATACCTCATGGAATACATTTTAGTCTTTAGTGAAGAGGTGGTTCAAAATGTACTCTCAAACAGGAGGGAAGAACAATTTAAAGATCCTCATTTATTCAGTAATCCAGTGGTAAGAAAATGTGAAGTTGTAATTGTCTTCTGTACTTTCTCCCCCCCTTGTTGGGAGTGTTTTTTTAGGTATTAATTCCTAATCAGGTACTTAATTGCCCTTCTTTCTCGCCCTCCTCCCCTCAAAAAATCCCAGACCACAATGACTTAAAAACTATACCATGTGTAGGTTGTGATGTGCACTGGAGGTGATGTACCTCTCTTAAAATCTTAAATGAAGGTAAAGCTGAAAATGGCTGCAATCACTTTTATGCTATCCCCCCTTGTTCCCTCTCCCTCTCCCTTCCGCTTGTGCTCACTTGCTCACTCTTTAGTATAACACAGTTGAACAGCAGTGAAGTGTAAAATGTGCTTTTGCCAAGGTCAGTTCCTTGTGATTACTCGCCTGTGGCAACTTACGCCAGTTGCAACAGACTGAGTCTCAGCAGTCCACAAAGTCACACTGGTGCTTATGCAGAGGACACCCAGTGTAGGTTATAGTAACTGTAGTCTGGAATAGCTTGCAGTGCTACTGAATTTTAGCAGCTTTATTTAACTCTTATGATCTAGCTTCCTCTTGCTTCAGTGGTATAGAAGTGGTTTAGAACACTTCTGTTCCATGAAGTGCGGGGCTGTCGTCTTCTCTGGATACCCTCAAGGAGGATTTTGTGTAGATGAAATTCTTACTTTTATAGGTTGTTTCTTTTCTTACAGTGGATTGCTCAAATTTCAGGAATTAATCATAAATGAAGAGAAGATAAAATAAACCGTCATGGGTACATGCATCTTCTAAAGATCATACCTATATTTTCTGTGGTTGGCTTGCTTTTGGGGAAAGTCGTATCAAATACTGCTCTGTTGACATTGACAGAAAAGAAATTGCATATCTACATAGTAAGAAGTATTACGAAAAAGTAGAAGTAGTTTTTTAAAGCAAGAACTTAAAAGATAGTGACACGTAGTCTCTGTACTACCTTTAAAAATGTTGTATAAACTCATAAGCATGAGGTATTTTTTTGTTCAGAAGCTAAAGATTTTGATTGCTGTGACTGGGCAACAAATATGAGATTCAAGAACATCCGTTTTAGGAGGTAGGAGTTGTTGGACCTCATTTTGTTGTGGACAGCGGATTGCACGGTGGAAGTGGGAGGGATCTCCACTTCCATTCTCGTTTCTCACATATGAGCAAACATGTCCCTTTATGAAAAGACATTGTATTTAGAACAGAAAAGCACAGACTTCCTGTGTTATATATTTGTGCTATCATCAACAATATACCTGATTTTATTTTCATTCTGAAAATACTTTTGTAAGAAGGATTTAGCTCTTGAGCTCTGTGATAGTGACTTTGAGGTTACCTGTCCATCACTACGGACTAGTAGAGAGGCAATAAGCTGTCTAGATGATCGGCTGAAGGACTAGAGCTAAACTTCAGTTATCATTGAAATTCAGTTAAGTGCAAAATTTCTTTACTTAACATTGATTATGCATTTGATTCATTTTGAAACTATGTGTTGCTGTATTGAACACTGCTCTTGTGTTTGGTTTGGAATGATTCCTGAGCAACAGTAAAATAATGGGTCAGCAATTGAGTCTTGATCCTGTAAACACGCTTGCACAAAACGCACAAGAATATTCCCGTTTTGCTCAGTGGAACTCCCCACAAAACAGGGTGGGAATTCAGAAGTCAAGTCATTTGAAGCACTTCATGAAGAGTTCATCCCGTATTTTCTATTTTATCTTGCTTCCAGGCTTACAAGAAGTATTTTTATTGAGGAATGTGTTACTTGTTGCTTTTTTTGCCTATATGGAAGACAATGAAATTTGTTTTTCTTTGCAAGTATGTTTTGGGCTGACTTTTACTGGTTTTGGTTTTCATAGCCTGTATGATTCTGTTGCTGTTCCAGCCCCTATTCCTTTGCTTTTGATAATATTTGTATTGGCCTGGTTCTTACGGAAGATTATGCTATGAGAGCTGTGTTCAGACTTCGTGAGGATTGATCTGTCTACTCATCTTAGTTGAAAATTCATGGTGGCAATTTTTTGTGTGTCTGTGCTGTGGTATATAGGCCTGTAGCACTTACAGCAGTGCATGTTACAGAGACAGTGGAAATGAATGTTACCTAGGAAATAATAATGTAGGAAAGAATAACTGTGCTTGTAGAAGCTGTTTTCAGTGAGCTGAGAAATGAACAGATGTGTGTTCTTGGGTGCGGTAATATAGAAGAGTTGCATTGTCCATGCTCACCAGAATTTGTCCTATTAATTTCCTTTAATCTTGAGGAACTTGAGGAAAGAAAAGAACTATTCAGACATCAAAGCTGGTTTTGGAACATTCCTAATGACGTTCTTGCAGTAGGCTGCTGCGTTCAGCATAAGCAAACAGTTGATAGCTGAGATCGAAGAAGTCTGCACAAAACCCTGAACTAATTCAAATCTCTGTGCAGAGCTTCTAAACAATTTTTAAAAATTCATTAGAACTTCACTATTTTTCAAGTTCTTATCTCCTGGATTCTGGGTGATAGCAGAAATGCTTCTTTGCACACAATAAAGGTAGATACTGTGGTTTTTTCTGGACAAGTAAGAATCCAGAGCCCTTGAAGCCTTGCAAGTTTTGCAGCCTAATTTTTTTAACTCACGGGTGGAGATACGAAAACTCTTAAGGGATTTAACCATACACTTCCTAGTAGTTTTAAAGGGAGCTCTCCAAGCCAGTGTCCTGGTCAGCTTTGAAATGTTTGCTGTACTAATTCAGACATGGTGGAAATAAGCATTTTAATGTAGGGATAGAACCTTACTTTTGCAATGCACCTGCAGTTTGTGAGTACCGCAAGAGGTGTCCCTTTCTGAAGACAACCGCTGCACTCTCTTAGTAGAAGTAGCGTGCCTCGTGTTTCATGTACTCACTGCTGTATCAGTTTCATTAGCAACAGACTGGAGAAATCAGCAGTAAATTTGTGTTGTGTGGCAAAACATCTCTCTTCTCTCCTTTTGTTTTTGTTTTTTTTTAACCCTTAAATATGTATCTTGCTTTTTCGGGCAACAGTAGTAATACCTCTTCATAAGCATTTAGTTCACATTCAGACATAGCAGAGTACCTGAGGACTAGCAGCCAGGTAAACAGAAGTCAATACATTTAGACAGAGAAAACATTCTCAAGTTCCCTATAAAAAATGTTTATTCTGAATAAAGGCTTGTTTTAATCGGAGGGAGCAGTAATTCTGTAACAGCTATCAAACATACATCCTTGGAAGACGAAGGGGAAACCAGCTGATAAATCATGATTTTTTGTGTTTCCCCTTTTAATGGCAATATTAGCTTTAAGCTTCTAACAGGTTTTAATAAATGGTAATTTTAAATTTCAGTTACCATAAGACAGCATCATCCGGGTAGTTTCCTTCTTATCAGATGGGTAAAATTCAGATCAGAAGGCAGGATTACAAGGCAGGGTTTCGTACAGTTTGTTATTTATGGCTTTGACACTTGAATCACTGCATGGACCAGGGCAGTCTATAACATGACTTCAGCTTTCCCATGGGAAATACAGGCTAATAATTCCTGCCTCACGGATGCATAGGAAGATTAACTTCATGGAACGAGTGAAGTATTTATTAATAATGATCGTTATTGCTATGTCACTTACTTGTTCATATCAGTGACATTGGTAATACATTACTCCTGAGGGGAATGTAAATGAGCTCATAAAACAAAAGACACTAATTCAAGTAATTTTCATCACCCTTCACCAAAGCACGTGTATTCAGTAGTGTCCATGTTAGTGCTTACTGTTTTGATGATTTTAAAATATTAGGAAATGCCACTAAATACAAAGGGAGAACCCAAGGTCATGCTCGCTTGTTCTATCTTCAGATCGCACCTACTGGAGTGTTTTTCATAATCTTTCTTTAAAGGCCTGTTAACTGAGAATGTAGGTGAAGCAGCATACATTTTAAATCCAGTTAGATTTTAGAAGTTTAATCTTGCTGTGTGTTTTCTGCAGTACATACTTGCAGTACAAGTGTGATGTATGATTAAATTGTGAAGCGTCCACAGGAGCATGGCTCTTTAATTTTTTTATAATTTCTCACATTTTTCATAATTGTGGTGGAAGAGAAGTAAAATACTTCGAAATCCATTTGCAGAGTCAGAGCTGTCAGTTGACCTGTGACAGGAGATGTGGGAAAAGCATTACATTTCTTTCAGTGGTCGGCTTGAAGGATGTGACTGAACTGCAGGGTCATACAGGGTTTTGAAGGAGGGTTTTTTTAGATGCTTTTACTATTTTATTAGCTGCTTAATGAAGAAACCCCCTGGATCTTTACTTTTTGTTTCTTTGTGGGTTTAGACTTCTGTAGTTTTTCTACTGTAAGTATTAAAAATAATCTTGTGATTAGTGTCCTTTGGGCTTAAACTGGAATTGCTTCACAGAGCCTCTGGTTTTTGGGTGTGGGTTGGAAAGAAAGAAATGAAATAAATACAAAGGGCAGAGGAGGGTGAATGCGCTTGAAAACCCAATCGCTACGAAAATTAAGGCACAGAGGTAATTTTTGACATGGTGCGGTTTTCTGAAAGGAGCAGTGGTGATCTTTCTTGCACCTATTGGTTCCTCTGCCATCATTTCATCGGACTGAGATTCCTTTTCTTAGTGTTGTAGTCTAATTTACTTAAACATTACATTGAAAAAAAAGAAGCAAATTCAGCATCTTCATTAAATCTTGGCTGCATTTATAAATTTGTGTTACCTACGCTGCTGGCAGTGGCTGAGTTGCGCCTTAGCGAGTCTGTAGTGGTTTCAGTCAGTGAGGTCTCGCTCCCTTTGCCCCCACGGTGAACACCAGAGCTTGTGCCCTGCTGCCCTGTAGAAGACAGCTTAGGAATGTGGTCTGACGTGCTCGCTGTCCTCCTCAAGATTTCACTGCCTGTAGGAGCTGCTGAAGGTTACTGGCCATGGCCTTAAACCTTTGTTACGAACATACCTAACAGAAGTATTCAGAACTGAAAGGACGTAGTTAATTTAATATTTTTGTAATGAAAGTGAGAATTTAAGTGTCTATTTTACGTTATTGATGGAGCTTTTTTCTTTCTCAAGAACTGAACCTGAAGGGGTGATGTGTGAATCATACTTTGTGTCCCACTTACAGATTAACTTGACTCATCAGTGATTTTTCTTCCGGCATGATTTGGAGGAAATGACAGGGTTTTTTTCATGTGTAGTTTTTAATTATTACTGACTGCTGAATAAAGATAGAGATGAAGGCAGTCCAGCTAAACACCTGATTTTATTTAGGTCTGTGCTTCTAGAGAGTCACATCATACAATAAAGTATTGTGTGTTTGCATAAGAGAGACAGTAGAATGTGGATTTCTGATTCTTCAATGTTAATATCGAACAAAGATAGCAACAAGTGAGTTCTAAGAGCTCACTATTATGCTCATAATTCCTTTGCCTTAATAGTTTCCAGATATGTAAAAGAAAAAAGTGTCATGTCTGGAAAATGCTTCCTGCAAATAAAGCCTAAAATGCAAGAGCTTTTGATTTCTAAATTTTCTTTAAGCCACTCACTATCTAATGATAATATAAATTTGTAAACAAATTACACTGGTCATGTAACTTCTGCCATACTTAATAATCCTTATTTTATTGGGTAACATAATTTTTATTGTTACATTTATCTTTCAATATAACCAGATGCACAACATTTTTCAGTGCTAATTTTGTGGAAACTTGAAAAGCAAAGCCCAACTTCAGTAGCGCTTTCTAAGTTAACGAATTTATAGTCATCTAAATTTAACACATGAAAGCACTATAAGAATAGTTTCTCTTACTAAAAGCAACCATATAGCTTTTTCTGTATTAAACTGTTTTGTACCTATTTTATTCCTATGTCCAAGATCTAAGTACTCCTAATGTCTTTTGTAGAAACTAGAAAAGCTTTTGATTAGGCTTCTCAAAATCTACATTTGTTTATATTGGCATGCATTTGTTAGCCTCAGCGACTGAAGTCTTACATAGAAATGATAAATAGTGGAATCTGTTCGGTATTATATAATCTCTCCTTCTCACTCTTATGTTCATTGTCAGCACTTGACTCAAGGGATTTGTTTCATGCAGTGTAATGCTTCTTTCCCAATTATCTGTAAGGGAACACAAATGGATGTGGCAATTGCACAGTGATGGAGCTATAGAAGACATGTATGTATTTTTCTGCTGTATATGAAGACTCAAAATCTGTATCTTCACTCCATGACTGATTAGTAGATACTTTATCTTCTAACTGAAGTGAGATCCTGAACTGAAGGATCTTTAAAAGCCAGTTTACATAACTGATGATGTAAAAGTTTTTTGAGCAACTAGATAAGGGAGAAATGTGACAGATGTGTAGGATATCCACATCCACAAATGATGGGAAAATGAATATATCGTAGGTAAGATGCACAGATTCTCTCTGCAGGTATTTGAGAATCCAGACTCTTCTCCTGCATCATGTTGGCACATGGTCATTCATCTATGGCGAATGAGATCCACTTGATTCTCACGTGGCTAAAGCAGGCTTTTTAAGTTACTGGCACCAGTTTGAGCCAAATATTTCTTTCACATTATTCAACAAATGGGAAAACCTTCCTACCAAGGAAGGAGCAGAACTGAATGGTAAATGTGACAGTAATATTTATTATAGAGCTTTTCACCAAAGAGTAATCTTCTCTGATATGACGAGCTCTTAATTTCAGGTAACTTTTTTCTTCTTTCAAACTGACCAAGCAAGCATCCTTAATTCAAAAAGTAAAGAAAAAGTCGCTCTCAAATTCCCTATTTCTGTTCTCTGCTGGAGGCATCCAGTTTTGTTGATAATGATCTAATCTGTTGCATAATCGGAGAATACTGAGCCTGCTGCCACAGCCTGCTTCTTTCTTGGCACTGGTGGAAGGCTTCAAAGAGAGACTGTATGTGTGAGGCGACTGCTCTACCAGAAAGACCAAGGGGATCAAAGCATGTGTTTAGAAATGGAAAACAACAAAAAGAGAAGCAGTTACCACACAGTTGTGATCCTGAAACTGAAACCAGTCACACAAAAATGAACTATTTTGAAGTTAAGGATAATTATTTCAAATTCTATAGAGCAGAAAAAGATCAGGGATTTTTAAGGAAAATTCATCAAGATTTTCTTTTGTCAGTACTTGGTATGGGGAAGACTTACTTTTCAAAAAACTGATGTGTTGACAATTGTATGCAGTTTAATTGTTTTTTGCATGATTTTATGCTGCATCGCATTGCTTTCTTGGCTCCTCTCATGTTTTCAATTACTAAATTTTAAAATGAAATCAGTTGAAAAATTACTTGAAAGCAAGAAAAAACATTGTAGGAAAGTTTTATATTGTAATAATTCTTTGAAGGTTGGGCAGTTGTTTCAAGGTTGCATTTAATGAGCTTGGGAAAAATGTAGTGGTTTGTGGTGTGTGTGATTTTTGTTTTTTTAACTTTCATAATAAATGGAAAGAACTTCTCTTCATATTATCTTCCAACATTTTAGTTGAAAATGCCTGATTGTTCAGGAGATACCTAATTTATGAGTATCTAATTTATCTTTCAGTGAGTTTCATGAATTGAAGATTAATTATTATTCCTTATACTTCAAGTATGGTTTAAATTATGCTGCAACATTGGCTTAGACTGGTCCTTTTTCAGTGTCAAATATTCATTTTTTTTCACTTACAATTCTGAATTTTTTCCTTTAATGACATAGGAAGATCTTAATAGTTACCTGTGTTGATTTAGTAAGCTGTCATAGTGGAAACATAGGAATTTCAGCTGTATGTTGTTAGGGAAAGTTGCTATAATATACAAAATATTAACAAAAAGAAAACATGCAGCTTTCAGTGTCAGCTTTATGGCAGTCTCCTTGTCCATAGTCCATTGGTCCCTGTAATTTACTGTGATAGTACTTTATGGGTTTTGTGATGGGGAAAATGATAATAACATGTTTTTTCGTACTCACTGACTCCCCATACACTGGAGGCAAACTGAAGTTGGTGATACACTAAACTTACTCTCTCCCTACTATCCTTGTTATTGTGTAGTCTTCTGTATGACGTGCCAGCGTTAATTGTGGCGACTGTGCCTTTATTCCTGTGGTGCTTTGCTGATGGGCACGTATACAGTGTTTCTCATATGCTGTGAATCCTAAGAAAAACTGCAAAGCACAGTTTGATTACTCTTGATAGAGGTGCGCTGGTGTTGCACACTAGTAAAGTGTATGGCGCTCAGCCCACATGTAAAATCTTTGAATTACTTTTTTAACTAGAATTTTGGATTCCACTGTTAGAAACACTTCACCGCCTTGTTTTCCCCTCTCGTTTAAGAGACAGATTTGTTACTATGTATATATTTGCAAAATTATATGTTCTAATGATATCTTGTCCTGATGGTTACAGGAGGAGGCCATAGTTCCTTCGACTGTTTCGCTCTTGGCGTGGTGTCTGTTCCTTCAGTGGTACTGCCTCATGGGGTGAGAAGGAAGGGATGCTTTGTCAGACCAGACCCTTTTGAGACCTCAGCTGCAAAACTCTAGCTGCATTTTAAAGAACAAGAGCAATCTGTGTCTTTGCAAAGATGTATTAGCCATATTCAGAAATTATTCTGAGGGTCACAGAAGATATTTTCCTTATCGAAAACTACCCCAGACCCTTTTGCGGAAACATCAGTCTTTGAAACTTATTTTATGTCTGTCTTTTTAACAAGGGCCAAACAAGATGTTTTTCTTTGTCCTCCTTCATGAAATAGCTGGGTTGTTCTGACTGAAATTAAAATACTTGAAAAATTAAGTCTTAAGGCAGAGACTCAGCATGAAAAATTTCAGATCAGTTTTTAAAGCTTGGTAGAGTTTTAAGGGATGGACAGTGCTCTGATCCCTAATTGTAATGCTGAGGGTCAGCTGTATTGATCTTAACCTCGTGTTGAAGAAGCACTAACACCGATTTACTAGTTGCCATAATATTATTTGGTACATGTTAAATAGCTGTTTAATCTTTTTTTTATTTTTCTGTCTGTCATTCCCATACTAGTAAAATAGATCAGTGGCAGTGAGGTTGTCTGTGCTTAGTGGAGCCTCCTCTTGTCCTCATTTTGGGTCATTGAAATCTCTGCTTTTGAGAGGCTTTTGTACTCAGTTTTTATGTTGAGGATATTTTTGACAGGGAGTCAATGCCTAGATTGCTGTTTCAGTTACTATGGAGAAGCCTTCCCAGAGGAACACTTATGCTCTATTTTCTGAAGATGGTCAAGCACCAGATTTGCCCAACTTCCTCTTAACTTGCAGTTCTGAAATTTATTTTGTACCAGTTGTCTTTAGATTGAAAATTCCTTTGGCTCTCACACATCTTTTGGATCTGCAGCATCCTAATGGAAAGAGGACAAGATGAGGATCAGAGCGGAAGAGGAATATATCCTGAAAGCCTGCGTATCACAAGAGAAATTAATGTAGTTGTAGTCTGACTGTGGGCTTTTGTTGAGAGCGAGCTATGGCATGACTGTCTTGGAAGTGAGTTTATTGGAGATTCCTGGTATAGACTGATGTATGTCTGCTAGGTCCTCTGCTTGTGGGTATGGTTTCCTTCCACAGGATGCTAGATTGTGGTGCTCCGCTTTATGTCGTGGAGCAGATAAGAGTCCTTTAAATAAAGTTTGTTTCCATTGGAAACACTTCTTGGGTCTGGGCTGAATGACAGTACCACATGTGCTTTGATTCTTACGTATTTGTGAGGGTTTTTTTCTTTTTGTCTGTTGTATTGAATGCCATTTGAAGAGACAGCTACATTAAGGTGTAGTTTAAAGTGGCAGAAAACCATATGAAGCTGAGGGCTTGATCCAGAAATAGATTATGAAAGGTTCTGAAAGCATTTTATTTTCATCTGCTTTGTCAGCATCTTTGCTGATTGAATGCTTATTCTTAAGCCCAGTGTTCTCAGACTGGTTAGGTTGTGTGATTTTTTTTTATTATTATTTTATTTTTTTCCCCAAGCTCTCACCTCCTCCAGCGATAAGAAGGCAATACTGCAGCTTTTGAAGGGCCCAAAGGTTTGATAGCATTGTGCCGCGATGCAGGCTTTCATCCTCACCCTCTGCAGTCCACTGTGATGTGAAGGGTTGAAGCCTTTTCCTTCTCATTCTTTTATTTTTTTAAAATCTCCTGTTAAATACCTGAGAGGGAGCAGACTTTTGGGAAAAAAGTTTTCTACATAGTAAGAGAAGTTGGAGAAGAGGAGATTCAGAAAGGGAGCAGTTTTCTAGTTTATGCCTGGAGGATTATTCAGGAAAGACTTCAGAACATGGGGCTAAGCCTCAGCATCCTTTTACATTCCTAACCGAACTAAAGACAAATCAAACTCTCATCAATTATTTGTAAATGCAGAGGTATTTTAAGGGCCTTTTAGCTGGCTGGCGTCAGAGCCTGAAGACATAGGAAATGCTTTCTGATACCATTTTTTTCAAGGCATGAGACAGAATGAGGAAGGAGTAGACTTCTACAGAGGGTCTTAAGGCTTCAGAAGTTAGAGGAACAACATGTTACTGCATACCCTGTGAGGAAACGGGCACGAAAACTGACTTGCCCCACTGCAAGCAATTTTCAAAGGCTGAGATTAGAACCAAGGTGTTTTTTTCTGTCTCATCTTCATCCTAGCTGTAAAATTATACAAGTTTTTCTTCCAGAATTTCAATACTGAAATCCTTAAGTTAAATAGACTTTCTTAAACTGCAGAGGAATTGGTTCGTGAGCAGCTGACAGAAGCACTGAGGAGTGTGGGGTTTGCTTCCTCTTCCTCTTTCTTGCAACTGCGTCTCACTGAGTTTTGCAAGCCAAAGCTTGGGAACTCTTCCAGAGGATAAAGGCTGACGCTTCTTAATTGTGAGTTGACAAAGACACTGTCAAAATGACAGTTGTGTATAAAAGATTAGTGATAGATGGGAAAGATTTTGTCATTGAGTCTTGCCCAAATTGTGAACATTTTCAGTTGTGTGACATTTTCTAGTTTAATTAGTGTAAATCTTAAAAGCACAGGCCGTCATGATTACAGAAGGCAAATGTTTTTCAACTGTATTACAGAGATTATCCCCTAAATTTGGTATGAGGTCTGACATTCGCTGCAGGATTGCAAAACCAAAATTTGCCCTTAATGAAGGATCATCTTGAAAAACAGAACTCACATCTAAGTTTCTAATGCCAGCCATGCTTCTGGTGTTTTTGCTGCTAAGTCAGCTCCTATTTTTTTGTATAAAAGTCTTGGAAGCGTCAACACTTCCATTAATGTTTATAAAGAAAGCAGCAATTTGAATATGCATGGCTGAAAAAACATTTCCTGCAGTTGGCCCAGCAAATTTCAGGCTCTCTTTAATATTTGATCCTCAGAAAATACATGCAAAAACTGAATTACTGCTTCGTATCCACACATCAGTTTGTTCTTGGAGGAAAGAAAAGCAGTAGGGGCAAAACACTGAAGGTTCATAATGACATGAAGTTTAAGTACCTCACTGTGTGTTCATTTAATAACTTCTGATAAAGTTTGTGTTCTTTTTGTTCTGTCTTTGGAAATGTAGTTTACTTGCTTATAAAGCAGTGACTATGTAATAACTGCAGGTAGACTGTGATCATTTGAGTTGTTCCTGTCCCCTCCTCTCCGTTCTTTATTGTAGGCGTGTGTCAGTACTGCAGCCAGATTTTTTTTCCTACATAATGGAATTTTGTTTTCTTTTTGAAATTCTGGATATGATGCTGGGTTGGTTGTTTGGTTGTTTTTTTTTTTTGTTTGCTTGTTTGTTTGTGGGTTTGTTTGTTTGTTTATTTTAATAAGCATGTAAATATGTCTAAATTTACTGTTACTATATCAATTGACGTAACTTTGAGATCAAACTTTAAAAAAATATATAGATAAGCACAATTTCTATGTAGATTATCATTGCTTCTTAAAGGTTGTCTTAATAGTTTGTCAAAATTACAGAGACTATCCTGATGAAAAAAGTTTTTAGGACTTCATAGCTGATTTAGAATTATGTGCATATATTTGTATGTTGTTCATGGAATCAGAAGAAAAGGACTTGTAGGCCGTTTTAGAAGAAACTGTTGCTTTTTAGTACTGGTTTTGCATTTATTATGCAGATGACCTTGTATATACTTTATTTTACTTTCCTGCAGTATTAAGAAAATACATTTTTAGGTTGCATTTTAATTTAGTTGCTCTGTTCTGTACTTACAAGTTGCTCTGTTCTGTACTTACAAAAGAGTTAGCTGTGGGAATGTGTTTTGTAGGGGCTTTTTTATGACTTTGCATTGTGTAGTTGAATAAATAATTTGCATATGAAATGTGAAAAAGTCAGCACCACTTAATCGCCTTCACTCTAGCAAGCTGGTCTACCTTTATGCCTAAGCTAATTCAGAAGAACATGTGTTTACACACACTTGAGGAAATCCAATATCCAAAGCGTAACGGGAAAACGATGTCTTTACATTAAGTGGTCGGGCATCTTTAAACCTGTTCCACAGTGGGTCAGCAGTTTTGTAAAGTGGTGAGATTTTTGAGGTCTAGAAGGCCAGTCTTACAAAGACTTCAATTTAAAGAAAAAGATTTTTAAATACGAAAGAAGAGGAAATCTTCCCTGTTTTCCTTTCATCCAGACCTCCTCCCACAGCTCCACAACCATACAGCTGATACAGGGACTGGACCTGCCCAGGGGCATCCATGTAGTCTGAATGTTAGGCATGATGGTATCTTCTCTAGGGATTTCAAGACATCTCCCAGATGCAGGTGGGTCCATGTGTCAACATGACTAGATCCTCAATACCTACACCTGAACAACAACTTTGTTGTGGCATTTGTGGTATTTTGACAGCATAAATTTTTAATTTTTAATTATGGCAGATGTATATTAGAGACAACCAAAACTTTCTGGTTTTCCCATACAAGCTGGCACACAGATCACAGAACTCCTGTTTTGGACTTCAGTATAAAATAGAAATTCTGTAGCCATCAGCCATTTCTAGATGTAGGTCTGCACTTGGTGTGCTGTTAGTAATTTATTATTGCCTCATGAACTGATTATTTCTTTTTCCTGTTTTAGGTTTTATTTTGTTGGGTCATGTGGCTTTGTCAAGACCTTGCAAGGTTGATTTCCTTTCCAGGGAAAGTTCACAAGACCTGGTATTTTGATTGCAGGTTTTATAAAACAATGCTCTTCTGTAGTGAAGTGCAGCTTGACTGACTACAGCTTAACGATAGAACAGTTTGCCTTGAAATGGGTTTGGTTTAGAGCAGAAAGGATTGGTGTGGCCTTCTAAGGGAAAGGCGATCAGGGAGCAGGGAGTATTTTTCCTGCTTTATTAGGAGACCTTACGCTTTCCTTATTTATTCTTGGTTTTGGCTTTCTGTCTTTGTCTCTGTTACTGAAGATATGTTTCACTTCCTTAGCTGGGCTTCAAAGAGGTGGTTTTATGTTACATTCAGTTCAGTGGATATTCATTAGCGTTCATCATTAGTTGGAAGAAATTGGAGTTTTGCAGAATTTTAAAATTCCATTTGCATTTTTTTCTGAACTTGGAAGTTTTTAGCAGTTTTAAGATTGGGCAACTCATCAGTTGAATGCATTTGTGTTAACAATGTGTGTCTTCCATAGCTTATATGTGCTGATGTGGATCACGTTGTCCTCACTAACAAACAATGGGCTTCACTGCAGTAGGAAATACTAAAAAAATGCCAAGAGTTTTCATTGGAAGGACCACAAAACCTTGTGCTTCAAGGCTTAACAAATGTGTAAGGCACAGATCAATGAAGTGGGGAATGTTTTTATACATGTGCACACTGATGGGTCTTAATTTGTATCTGGAGCATCCAGTTATGGCTGTTGTCTAAAGTTATTTGATTAGGTACACCATAAATGTCTAGTATAGCAGAATCTAAAGAATCCCAAAGGATTGAATATGGCAGTTGCTGTGTTTTTATGATAATATTACCCTTTGCCCCCTTGTTTATCACCTATGAAATTGATTACATTTTCAATGATTCTAAATTATTATTGCAGGCTTAGACTCTAGATGCAAATTAAACTTTTGATTAATCCGTCATTGATTTCATGTGATGTATGAATTTCAGTCAAAGTATATGAAAGTAATATTTAAAAATGCCATTTCAGTAATGTAGCAGTGACTACATGGGATATTTTGCTGCTCTTCTGGTGATTGAAGAAGCATGGTTTTCATCCCTTGGTAGGCAATAAACCACCTGAGATGTATTCTGCCTGGAGAGCATTATAGCTTAAATAAGGAATAACTGTGGAACTGTAATTAAATACAAATTACAGTACTAGAGCACACTCAACAAATTATCAGTTGATAGAGGTTTCATCATTCTGAGGAGGCTCTTTTAGATATAGGTAGGTAAATTTTAATGCTCTTGCTTTAATTCTGCACTCCTGTTATAAAAATGTATTCTGTTGCCAGCTTTCTGGTTTTTATCTGTGCTTTTAACTTGTTTGCTTTTCCAAACAATTTCTCTCTCTCTTTTTTTTTTTTTCTTTTTTTTTTTTTTCCCTTAACCCAAAACTTGAAACACTTGCACATGTGGTTTACTGTTTTCTTAAATCAAGCCTTGGACATCAGGGCATGACTCTTGTTTTATTAAACTGCAACTGCTGGGAAGTTCTTAAGGGCTCACTGAGCTCACAGTCACTTGTGAAGTGTTCCAGGTTATAACAGCAGCTTTTGCCATGCACTGACAGTGTTTTACATTAACAGTATTTATAAAAAAGGTGACACTGAGGAATAACCTTGGGAGATAAAGGCTTTAGCATGAGGCAGTTGTTCTAAAATTGTTAATTATAATGTTGAGGATGAAATTAAAGAGAGAGATATACACTGAAAATACAGGACTTTTTAAAAAGAATTTTAATATAATTGTTTAGTTTCATTTAAATTTTCATTTGCTGGCTTCTAAGCAGTCTGCTTTCTTAAAATAAAATAAACATATTTAGTGCAAAATGAACTTAAATTTCAAAGCACTAACAAACAAGAATTCCGAGTAATCAGGCCTTTGGTGGTACATTAATATTTTATATTGAACTATTTACTAATTGCAAAAGAGGTTTCTGTTTTTCCCTTTCTTTTGAAAAATTGAAGTATTTGTATGAGCTATGATAGGCTGCTGCCGAAGATCTTGTCCTCTGAAAAATTTAGTAAAATGCGATCAGTCTGGTTGGGAGTTTGTACGGGGGTGTAGCTGTTTGGCCGTAGTGTGACCAAAGGAGATAGGTGGTGGTGATGGTGGGGCGGCTTTCACATATGCAGAAGCATGTTTCTAGTTGTCCTTCTTCATTTCCACCCTCTCGATGGTATATAAAATGCTAGGTTTGGATTTCATTTTAATACAGCTGAGGTTTGGTCTTGTCAATCAAAAGGTCCAAAGTTCGTATCTGTTGGAATTCTCTGCAGAAATGATGCATCTTTCAAAACTATTTTTTCTAAAATGCTACTCTGATTTAAAGAATTCATGTCAAACTTGAGATCAAAGATAGACTGAATATAAGCACATTGCTACATTACTATATACTAGGGGAAATATATCACAAGGAATTTATATTTTAAAAGGGATTTCTAGTAAAAAGGGGTTTATAGGTCATGGCTGGCAGGCAATGAGAATTGCTTGTCTCCTGCCTAAATTCAAGTGCATTAAATAGCTGAAATACTGCTTAGGAAGATAGATTGGGTGATCGCAATTTTTTTATTTCAAATTTTGAATCTTCTCCTTTCTTCTTTACTGTGTTGTGCCCTGGGTTTATTCTTCTAGGGATTAAGAAGTATTTCAGGATGGGTAGTAGAACTATAGATTTGATAGCATATCTTGCAGAATTGCCTAGCAAAAGTTGTAATTCATTATTTATCATCACTGTTCAGGTGATGCCCAATATATATGTGTTTTCTTTCATCATTCCTTGTTTGTTGTTCCCTGGTGTTCTTCAGTGCATTACTAGAAAGTCTTGTTTTAATATATTACAAATATTCTCATTAATGCATTCGTTACAGTTAGAAGACTCCAGGCCTAGATATTTTCTTAGTGAATGTATTTTAGTTATAAATATTTGTATCTATTTTTCCTGTTGATGTCTGTGGCTACCTGACATATCATATGATGCCTTTCAGCTTTTTCCTATTTCAGTGACTACAAGACACTTGTGGTTTTGTGCTTGCAGCCATTCAAGCTATCAACTTTTTTGACAGTAATTATTCTAAATCCACTTCAAACAAGAATGAAGTTGCTTGCAGCTTTGTCCAATTCAATATGCAGGAATGATCTTAAATTCCTACCGGGCTTAGAAAAGGGTGAACTAGATGGTAGCATATGTTTGATCTTTCTGGTTTCATTTCAGTTGCTAAGTGGGTTTTTTTTCTCTAGCATTTCCCCGAAATGTTTTCCAGTCCTATTTTCCTCTGAGGTTGGTGATGTCCTGATCTTAGTATCTGTCTTTAGCTCTGACTTGAGCTGAGAACACTGCAGACACAGCTTTGAGTAAATACCATTAATTTTCACAATGTAGTCTCTTTCCCTCTGATAAAACCATGATGAATTTTATTGGGTATAAGAGGTATATTGTATGATTAGTCTCCCCCCCGCCTTAAACAACCTGCAAAGTATAGTGGTAGTAGGGGGGAAACACGGTATAATTACAAATATTCCGTATTTTCCTTTAGACTGCATCAGTTTCTCATATATATGGAGCTTGAAGATCATCAGGTACAAATCTCCCACTCAAATGTAGACTGGAATTTGACTTTGTTATGTTCAAACCTGGAAAAAAATGGTGTAACGCACACTGAAGTGCCCCTTTATAGTACAGGCTAACCTTAATTTAGTACTGCTTTGGCTCATCGGCTTTCTGTAGGCAAAATGACTGCAATGTTAGCAGTAGAAGAGAATGTGTGTTGAACTGAAGGAAAAAAGCAAATAATTTCCTGTGCCTGACCTCACAGAGAAACCTCTTCCTTCCCCGAAGCCAACCATGATAAAATACCATAAATTTTCTCCACATGTTCTAGCTGTGCTCAAGCAAACGCCACAGAAGATTTGAAGCTGTAACAAGATACCTTTCATCCTGAAGAGCAGGACTGAATTTCACCTTGTTCTTTTCTGAATGTTTTCTTTTGGCTAGACATTTGAGTTGTATTTGTTTTTTATTTTTTTTTCCACAGGATATTTGCTAGTGAAGGGTAATGTTGTTGGATGTACATTTCGGCATTTAATTTTTTGGCTCAGTGACCCATGGCTCCTTTTGTGTATGTTTTGGGGACAGAATAGGTTAGTGTTAGTGGATGTCTTATATATGAGATAAACTTCTTCATCGCATAGTGCTAAACCCTTAAGATGAAGATGCAGAAAAAAGAAGAACATTAACTTGCAATATTTCTTTTGAAATTGATGTATGCAAAAAGTTTGTTTCTCTGTGTAACATTAGCAGAAGTTTATAATGCAAACATGAATCTTTATGACTGCAGATTTGAGTAAAACGTATCATACTGTGATATGGTGATAGACATACCTTTTAAGGAAAGTTGGGTTTTATAATAGGAGGCTTGGTTATAAAAATGTTAAACTAAATAAGTAAATTCTTAGTGTAATTCCTTTGAGAAGTGCTGTTACACTTGGGATACAGTCAATTCAGTTTGCCTCTGTAAGGTGAAATTCTTCTGACCTGCTAAACATTTACTGTTTTTTTTTTTTTAAAAAAAAACACCTCTTGGGTTCCTACTAATGCATATCCTTAAAAAAGTCACGTCCAGATCTGGAAGAGCAGGTCTCAGAATTACAGTCACCAAACCAAACTTCTTAGCCTAATACTTCAGAGGTGAAGAATCCCTCTTGCCCTTCCTTTTTGCAGCAGTGACAAAAATGTGCCAATGAAGATGGATGTGATCTTTCCTCAGGACCATCTTCAGTGTGTTTCAGAAACTGGTGAAGCCAGCTGGACATTTGCAAGGTGCTCAGGAACAGGGGCTTGAGAGTGGCTTGTAGCAGAAATTTCTGCTCATTTGCTATGTTTAATAAAACCAATTTTTCATTACTGAAATTTGAAAGTTATATTTTGAAGCAGCTTGAAATGTTTTTAATAATAATAAGCTAGGTATAGATTTATTCAGCAAGCTGCTGTTCTATGGAATGGTTTTGCGTAACTGTAGATCGCCGTTTGCGATTTGAACTTTTCTACCTTGTTGGCAAGATGACCTTGAAAGTGCAGAGGGGGAAACCCCTGCTGAGACTGCGGGATTCAGTGACCACCAGAAACAGTGAGTGCAAAAGTGGCTGGTGATTAAGGAGGAAAAATCTATTACATATGGCTCTGCCATCTTCCTGGGTGACCTTGATCAGTTCATCAGCACTTTCTTTTGCTGGGTTGTGTCTGTGTAGGAAGGGTTGTGTTACTCTTTGGACCATATTCCCTCCCTCTGTATACCTGTGCTGACTGAGTTTACTGGGGTTATTTCTGGTCAGTACAGATGTAAGATGAGTATCGGGGTTTCTGTTTACATTGTCACGTAAGTTTGATTTCTTTTTAAACTTCAGCATTCACCTTGCATGTAGAATATAGACTGATATTTTCTTAGCATGCAAGAAGTAGTAAGAAGAAAAAAGTTAAGACGATGAGCTCTTCAGAATATAGCACTATGAGCAGGTAAAAAATTAAAGTACTAATAGTTAGGCTGCTCTGGAAATTAGTATTTATTCAGTATACAGGGCTAGATTTTACATGTTGATGAATTTTGGATATGCAGAGGAGCTCCTGGATGTCAGTGAGAATGTCAGTAAAGTTGTTTCACACTTTGAGCCTGTCCTGCAAGGAAAGGCCATTGCGGTCCGCAGTGTTCCTTCTCTGGATATGTTAATGCACAGTGAAAGTGCAGATCATGCCTGGATGGGCCCTGCTGATAAAATACCGCCTGGAGATCTCTCGGAGTGCTGATGTGTCAAAGCGCCCACAAGCAGAGGGTGAATAATACCGCTTTCTAAAGGTCACGTCTGTTGAAGTTAGCTAGTGCGCTCTTCTCGCGTTGGGCAGGAGACCACTCTAAAAAAAAGTTCTGTTCTTCTTTGTAATCTGAAAATGCATGGTTTAGTGGGTAAAATCGATAGGGCTGCAGGAAGGACAGCAGGAAGGAAAAGCAAACATTAAGAGCTTTGAAGGCTTAGGACTGGCTCTTTGAGTTAGTATGGTTGTTTGATTTCAGGTCTTGCCTACTGCAGAATTCCCCAAAATGTGTCACCTATTCTGGGAATTGCCTTATTCTCATTTCCAACCTTCTTTTGTTTCTTTAC
The DNA here is from genome assembly GCF_023638135.1 of Falco biarmicus. Classification (NCBI taxonomy): domain Eukaryota; kingdom Metazoa; phylum Chordata; class Aves; order Falconiformes; family Falconidae; genus Falco; species Falco biarmicus. Next base: position 62,969,893 of record NC_079290.1, read on the forward strand.
CTTCTAATGCGAAAAAATATTCCAATTGGAACATTTGCTGTAAGTTACATCGGGCCATTTGCCCAGCAAAGTTAATAGTTATTCTCACTAGTGGATGGACATTCTAAAATAATTTAAAAATGTAACTATAATCTTATTTATTTTTTCCATCTTACATTTTGCAGTAATGTCCATCTTTCTCCTCTTATTTAAAACCTTATGCTTTTTTCCTCTTAGGCTTTTAATATTTAATGTCATTCATGAAATATTGTGAGTGTAGCGTATCATTGTCATGGTTTAACCCCAGCCAGTAACTAAGTACCGTGCAGCCGCTCGTTCACTCCCCCTTGCCACACCAAGGGATTGGGTGGGGAATTGGGAATGAATGTAAAACTCGAGGGTTGAGATAAGAACAATGTAATAATTAAAATAAAATAAAATAGGGGGAAAATGCCAAGAACAACAATAATAATAACAACAACAGTAATAATAATAACAATTATAATGAAAAGGAGGGAGAAATGGAAGGGAGAAAACAAGTGATGCACAGTACAGTTGCTCACCACTGCACTGACTGATGCCCAGCCAGTCCCTGATAAGCAATCGGCTAAGCCCAGGCCAGTTCCCCCCAGTTTATATACTGAGCATGACGTTCTGTGGTATGGAATATCCCTTGGGCTAGTTTGGGGCAGCTGTCCCGGCTGTGTCCCCTCTTGGCTTCTTGTGCCCCTCCAGCCCTCTCGCTGGCAGGGCCTGAGAAACTGAAAAGTCTTTGACTTAGTATAAACATTACTAGCAACAACTAAAATCATCTGTTATCAACATTATTCTCACACCAAATGCAAAACACAGTATTGTACCAGCTACTAAGAAGAAAATTAACTCTATCCCAGCTGAAACCAGGCCAATCATTTGTGTATGTAACAATAAAATATATGCAACTGAAGTATAATTTGAAGTAGCTGGTCTGTCGTAACCGCTCTTGCAATTTTGTTTGGGACCTGGTTATGCTTAAACAGCTCTCATAAAACATGTATATGTTAAACTTACACCTGTTAATATAGCTAAAAAATAAATCTTCAAATGACTTTGGCAGTAACACAATATATTAGACTTGTCACCTATTTTTAGTATGTTGCTGGACATCTGTATTCACAGATAACTTCTTGTCCTGGACTTACTTGTTTATAAAGTACGTGACTGTCATGGACATGCATACTGTTTTAATTTCAAACTTAAATCCCTGAGTTCTAGATAATTTGGCTGTGCATTTTTTCTACTGTGAGGAAAAAGCATTTCCTATTTAGTGAGGAAGAGGTTTATCTCATCGCCGCAGCTACAGGACTGCGGGCTGAAGTGAAGGGAAATGCTCTTCCTCCTTTTGTTTCCTTTTTTGGTTCTTCCCAAAGAACTGTTCCTTGACCCTGCTTGGTTAGTTTAGAAGTTCTGGTTCACCAGGGTGGTCTGTTGTCTGAGTTTTGGCTTTAAAAGGAAAAGCATTTTAAGCCTGCTTTTTATGAGTATGTTTAAGTAATGCTCATTCTTCTGTTCAACCAGTGTTTTCATTGCTAGACGTTTTTAAAGGATAGGTGATGGTTCATCTCTGAAGCATATACTTCACTGGTTGTTTTTATGCACTGTGGTTGTTGCTTATTTAAGTTAGGAAAGCCATTGTCCAGGCTCACTGCGTTTCGTTTGGCTTCGTTTTTTTCCATTCCTGATATCTGCTGAAGACTGGTAGGTCAGATCTTTCCAAGTTCAGTATCTTAAGTTTGTGTTTTCTGTCTGCTTCTCCTTGAGGCACTGTTTGTGGTCGCTGCTGCTGCTTCACTGTTCAAAGTAAGTTTATTCTCAAATGCTCACAAAGAAGGTACCAGCTGATTTAGCTGCCATGCAAACTGCAAGGCACCTCACCTCCTACATGGCAAGCCTTCTTTGTGTGTGTAAATAAAGTGTAGGTATTTCCCTTCTGGTCCTTAGAGCACAGTTATGTTAGGTCTGTGCTATGCAAGGTCATTCCTATGGCGTTTGGCTGGTTTCAGCTGCCAAGTGCTGTTTCTGAGGCGCTTGGGTGCTGGCTTAGTGCTTTGTGCTCTTGTTTTTCAAGTCTTCTCAGAAAACCGAGTGGAAGAGCAACCAGCATCTCCAGTGCTCTGTTTCCCACTGCTCCAGAATGGCTGTTCCCTGGCATTCGTGGGGAGCTATCCTGGATGGGGGCTTGGGTCTCATCCAGCCTCAACCCTTCTGAATGGTTGAGAGTCTAAAGGCAAGGGAAAGTCTTGATTTTTGTCATCTTATTTGCGTGTATAAGCATACAACTTAAATGGAACCAACCCCCCTTCTCCTAGGACTTGATGTTGTAGTCCAGTCCTCATTGAGTACACCGAGGCATAAAGACGGATAATTCGCATTACTTGTTGTATGGTACGCCAAGGATGGTGTCTCACAGGTAACTGTGTTTGGCTATAGCTATTAATCACCTCAAAATCTGGTAAACGTGACATATAAAAATGTTTACAAATTTAGAACAGCAACAAAACAAAACCTGACGTTAGTATATAGTAAAAGTAAATGAAGTATCTTAGTAGCAGTATCCAGTGTGACTACGTATGATAATATATTTTTTCTGGAATTCTTGTTAAATCCTGCATTGGAAGTATAATTTCATATTTTTTTATTTATAGTATTATATATATATATATAAAATTTATAAATATATAAGTATAAATAAACAACTATGTCTGATGCCAGAAAAACTATGCCACTTATTTTCACTTGCTGGGGTTTTTGAAGAATGCTGTCTTACAGGAGAATAAATTCAATTTAGAAAAAAAACCCTACAAAAGTAGTGCAGACTTGTTAGGACAGAGTGCTGGAAATGGTTTGAATTTACAGAAGTAAGTTTCAAACAAAATCTGAGGTAGTGTTGGGTATATATGCAGTAAATTTACCGTGATGGTTGTACACTTGACCAGCAAGATAACACATCCAAAAAGGAGTATTCGGGTGTACTGAAGGTAGCACACTTCTGCCTAACATAGGCCATTTGGTCAGTTTGAACATATTCCAGGAAAACTTTACTCTCGCAGTAATTGACTGACCCAAGTTCTTAATTACTTTTCCATATTATCAAGCTAAGCTATTTGATTCTTTGCCTACATGTGGGTTTTTTCCCTGCATTTCAGCAGCTTCCTCTTTTCATTCCAGTGTTTTGGTAATTCAGCAAAGATTATGTGGACACCTGGTAAATGATCTTCCCTTTTTAACCGTTATGATTAGGAGTTATTAGGGAAATGCAGTATGTCTCTCTTTGCTTTTGTTAAACAAAACCCAACCTCAGAATTAAGTCTTCCAGACATTTTCCTCAGTTACCCACAGAAAACATCTTCGGTATTTTTATTTTTTTTTAGTAATGCACACTGGGAGCATGGATTGGTAGGAGGTGAGAAAATAACATTCCATTTCATACTCAACTTTATAGTCATGCACAAGTAACACACAAATGATTTTTTTTAAGGAATGGATAAGCAATTGCCAGTGTACAATGTGCTGATACCTTGTTAATTATCAGCTATAAGTCTTTTAAAGAAAACCTCATAATTGATAGCCACCTTCTTGTTGATAATCACTGATAATATAAAGCTAATCTGGTCTGCAGTGGGTATAGAATGCGGTATCTGTGTTCATCAGCTGTAAATGAAACCTCAGTGTTCAGTGAATCCGACAACGAAATAATTTCTAGAAAGAATACCTTTTTGAGTAATCATTTCTTCCTAAATGTTACTTCTGGGAATTGGCTGAGGTTAAAGATATTCAGCCATTTTACCTTACCATTCCTGGGGTTTGCACTGCTTTTTTTTCTTCTCTCTTAGCTAAAGGGTAAACTTCTCTGGTAGGTTTTTGGATTGAGAGGAGGGATGAGATTGGGGTGGTAGTGGAAGGAAAAATAGGATTGAAACATAATTTTAAGAAAGTATTTTATTTCTAGACAACATTATTTTGTCTCATACATGATGCTGCTGCACCTGCTTTTCCCCATCCCTGTGCTTCACGGAGGGCTCCGCTCAAGGCCAAGGCAACCTCAACCTTCCTGACCACCCTTCACCATTGACCCCTGAGCTACCACTCATGCCTAGACCTCTCCTTCAAATGTGTCCTGCCTGTGGAAGGTTGTATTTGTCCCATGACAGTTTTCTCCCCCGCTTCTTTGGTTTCTTCGGTGTGGGAAAAATTCTGGTAATATCTAGAAAGGATCAGGTGATGGATTTATTGTCTTAACTCGTAAGTAGCAGGAGGAGTGTGATGGTGCTGCCTAAGGCCACAAAGGAAATTTCCTGGGTTACGAAGGCATGGATTCTTTGAGTTGAAAGGAGTGCACACGTCAGCAGAGAGCATCAAGGACTGGTTTTTTTTAATCAAAGAAAAAAACCCTAATTTTGCATTTGTGAAGGAGCTTATTAAGAGCAAAATGATTGTGCTTGTACCTTGCAGGCACTGCTGCTGTGGTGGCAGAACCTGTAATGAAAACAAGGCTCTCTGCTTTGATCATGGCTTGTTCTTGACTGTCTGGCAGTTAATGCTCTTATAACAGGAACATGATGGTAGCTTCTGAAGGACCCAATGAAGAAGTTTACGGCTGACCTAAAAATTAAAGAAAGGGAGACCCTTTGAAAGAGAGTGAGTGTGTGTCATAGTTGGTCAGACATTGTATTGGCCTGTTATTGAGGTCTGATGTCATATAAGAAACTCGGTTTGAAAACAAGTAAACTTGAAAGGTAACCTTAATATTTAGCCCACAATACAAACATCTCAATCTGTGTTCTTAGGAGCTTCTGTCCTGTTTCTCATGCATGAAATACTCCTGTTTTTCTTCACTTCCCTTGAGCGCTGTTTTTGGTGGGCATGACTCCAATATGTCAGAGCAAAAGTGTAGCTAGCAAGAGTGAAGAGTCACGACAAGGTACCGTGAAGAGGGGGAGAGTAGCAGAGCTTGGGGCGCTGCTGGTGCTCCTGGATTTTAGTGGGGTTTTTTGGCAGGTGCAGTTCCCTTGTGTCTTCCACAGCGTGTTTTCGTACCTTCCCTTCTGTGTCTGTGATGGAGAAGTGAATTGATGTGCATCTGCCCATTGTATCAAGATGCACCTTATGAGTGAGGAAGGGCAAGGAGAAAAACATGCCCCTTCTTGTCAACTTCTGATGCTGCTTGACTTGGGGATCATAAGTGGTTTAAAGATCTCTTTAATGATGATACACTAATATATTAACAAGGAATGTCCTCGTATCTCCTTTGAATGGAAGGGTTGTTGTACTTGATTTGTTTGCTGTAGTTGTAAGCTCTCTGGAGTAATGACCTTTCTTATGCGGCTTATAAAGTACAGTGTTTACTGATGGTGTTCTGCAAACTGCTGTAGAAAAATAATATGGGGGTAATGTAGCGCACCTACCTCTTCTGTTCTTTTTCTCTCACCAATGTAATAGAACGATACAGTTATAATTGAAGGAGATACTGGGCTAACATAGTGTAAATGGTGTTGTTTTCAAGGAATTAGATACCATTTATCAAATACTAAAATATTTTTTAATTTTCCTTTTGATTTTCCTTTTAAAATTCCTTTTTAATTCTGTGAAGATGGATATGTCAAAGCTTAGTTTGAAAATACCTGCTTTTATATAGCTATTAACTTAATTCTGAGGATGTTTAAAAATACATAGGTAACATGCACGTAGAGACCAGTAATGTTCCAGGCACATGCTCTTTAAAAGCTCTGTCATAGTTTAGTTTGCTTCAGATATTTCTTGAGCAGAGGAGCTAAAATTAGATTGGTTGCAAGTAAATAAAAAAGAAAACATTTTAAAATTTGATCTAAGTTTAGTCATGTTTTTTAAAAAATGCTGAAAACAAAGGTATTTCTCCCATTTTGAAACTCAGATATTAGTTATTGCAGTGTTTTCTGCAATATTTAGTGGGGTTTAGGACTTCAAATTGTGGATTCAGTTGATTATATGATAAATATAGTTTTCACTGGGAACGTGGGATGTGTACAGCTCTGCTGATTCAGAGAGGAGCTGGAAAATGCCTCTGAGACATCGTAATTAACTTTATTATTTTTTAAAGTGTCATGATTTTTGAGATTGCAATCTGTGCCTTTTAAAAGGTCGAGTTTTGCGATGCACAGAGTACCATGTATTGAACAGAGACGAATATTGAATGTCAGCCACTGTTCTGTAGTAATGAATGTGCTTATGAATGGCTGTGGAAAGTTTAAAGGTTATTATCTCGTGTTTGTTTACTTTGTAAAGATAAGATTTCAGAGAAAATCAAAGGGCACTGTCTGGAATTCCCAGTCACTGCAGTTCCATGGAGAGCATCGATCCCTTCCTAGAGGTTGCCAGGGACTCATTATCTCTCCGTTCATTGTAGGCTGCTGATGAAATCTCCAATATTTCAGGTTTGAGATTCTTTTATTGTTGTTTTGGCAGTTTGTCAAAATTAAATGGCTTAACCAAATCAATGTGCTGTCTTGCTTGTTAACATCTACATTTCACATGTCCATATATTTTTTCATTTTGAATGTAGTCAGAATGGAATGAGCCACAACAATGACAAAAAGAGCCTTTTTGGCCTCCTCAGCTCTGAGACTGTAAGAAAACTTTCCAGAAAATAAACTTTTGTCAATTATGTAATCACAGCTTCCACTGAGATCAGTGAGAATTGCACCCATATACCCATGGATATGAATCCGTTGCTAAAGAATAGATGCAGCAAGGTCAGAGACAGAATATAAGCGATGATGATTATGAACTTTACTTAGTTTAGGACAACAGTTTGTGTATTTGGCTGTGTGTTTTGGTGACACAATTAATTTCATAGTTAAGAATAAAGAAATTACTTGCTGTTTGTTGTGATGGCCTCTTTTTCCATGGGGTGACTAAACTTTTCTCACCAATTTAAGTTGTAGTGATATGTGGCTTTAGATGCATGTTTATCATTAGCTAAAATAACACAGCTGTTAAGAAAAGGTTTACTGCCATACTTGTTCTGCATGCTAAGCACATTCTGTGTACATTTCAAACAAAATGCCAGTTTAATAGGCCCCCTCAGAGTTTCCAAAGGAGCGATGATGAAAGTTTGGCAAGTTTACTTGTACCATTCTGTATAAAATCTGCATGGCCATTATCTACTAGACACTTGCAATATGAAAAATGCCAGCGGTGTTTTTACATTCTTAAGAGTCTAATAAGCTACGCGTCTCAAAACTGTAAAGTTTAATTATCTGAAGCATGTATGAATATGTCAATACAGTTTTCTTATTCATGTGGAGTTATTCCTAATCTTAAATAAATTTAAATATTGGAAGTATTTAAATATAGTACATGTATTTTAACACTTCACTAGCACGCAGTGGGGTTGGCAACAGTATGTGTTTTGGAAATGCCCTCCTGTGAGCAGCCCAGGCTGAGAGCAGCAGGGACTTGAGAGGCACACTGCCTGTTACAGCTCTGCCACGTGCTGTGGGTACTTGCTTTCAATTTGACTCCAGTGACTCTTTGAACTAGCAAAATCTAGTACAGGGATTTAGTCATCTTTTGTTCTACTAAGAAACAACATGGAGCCAAAAAATGCACTTAGTCCCTGTTTTACTGTGTTGCAGTTGAAAATAATTTCATGGCTTTATCACAAATGTCATTCTATAAGAACTTGAATCCTGCTGTTCTGGGTCTAGTATTACTAATGCTAAGCATAAAACACCAAAACAACCCGACTTTTCTTTTTTTAATCAAATCATGAAATATAAACCCAATGTATTTTGCTTCTTTTTACTTTTTTCTGTTCTTTGAACAATTAGAATTCAAGTTTTTCTGCCTTTCTCCGTCACCATGCTGAATATTTTTGTAACTTGTAAGCTGTGTTTTAGTGCCCAGAGCTATTTGTACTATTTCTGAATGACTACTGATTTAGTCAAATTACTGTCTGAATTGAGAAGTCACGCTCTAAGGGAAAATACAGAATCCTTATTAAAATCAGGAGCCATTAATTTGGTCTCCGTTAGTTATGAGCAGAAATGTAAAGGGAAGTAAATACAAGGAAAATGGCTTGGTTTAGACACATCTGTCTATGTCCTTACCTGACACCCCAATAACACAGCAGGCTGGCAAATCCAGGTTGTCACATGTATCGTACAGTGGTGAAAAGCTGTCTGTCTGTTGCAGAATAGATGGAACCCAGTGCAAATGGCGAGGATGATACCCTGCTTCTGCTTCTGCTGTCAGTTTACTTTTTGCTTCATTTAGCTGTCCAGCCTCTGCAGCCATGCTGGTAGAGGAGCTATAGCTTTTCACAAAATTAAACTTTCCTCTTTCCAGGCAATATCTAAAGTATTTAATAATACACTTTATAATTTCCCTTTTTACCTCGCATCAGATGACAGTTTGAGGAGCTCAGGCTGAGGGAAAGGGAAATTCAGGCTCACATTTTTCACAGAGTCTATTTTGGGCATTAGCTCTGGGTGCCAAGCTTCAGAGGGACGCTTTGACTTAAAGAGAAATACTGTGCTCTTACCTCGTGCTCACTCAGGTTTGAACTATGGGATTCAGCACCTCTGTCAGGCTTTAAATGTTTCAGATTGAGTACCCCAATTTAGTTACTTTTTTTGATAAACTGACTTACATGGGCTGCCAGAGGTGAAATGAACCCACCCAGAATCAGGCAAGGAAAAGAGTTGACGGAATGCCCAGTTTTATGCTCAGCTTTCAAGACTGTCTTCTTGGGCCTCTCAGAAAATCTCTTCTTTAATGACAAGCCAGGAAATCTTTTAACCAGACCTGAACTAAACATTTATGTCCCCCTTTTTAATGCCTTCCAGACTAGTCATCTTAAGTAGTGTTTTTCATATTCTGATTTCCTAGGTGTGCTGCCTTTCTTTTTTGCCTTGTTTATTCAAGTTAGTATTTGAAAAATAAAGAGTTATTTTCCGAATATGGAGTACTTACAAAATATGGATAATTTTGTTGCCACAATGGTATGTTTATACTGATGTATCTCTACTGTAACCAATTAAGTTTTTCAGTCATAAGTGAGGAATAACTTGATCAGGATTGCTGAGTTCACAGGATAGCTAATATACTTCCACAATACACCCATGAAGTATATGATACTTGCATGAAGCCAAATGTAAATGTTTCCGTTACAAGGTACTGGAGAGCAATGAGCATGCTTAATTTTGATATTTTTTCTCTGTTGATCCCTGATCAGATAATTGCTCAACAAAGCTGCAGTACCAGCAAACAATACTTACGTTATTCTCAGGGGAAAGGTAGCTTATTGATATTTCAAATGTCAGTCTTCCAGATGTATGAAACTCACTTTCTCTGCATACAACATTTCTGCTAGAAGTTTGGTACTACCTCCCTCCCATCTTGCCCTGGAAATTAATGGTGTCAGTCTGCCTAAGCACAGCAACCAAGAGATGTAAAACCTCTCCCTTTACTCACTTATGTTCTCCCATCCCTGCTGTAAATGTTTACCAGGATTTGTGTGCTTATTGTAAAGATTTTCATTGAAAATGGAATAATACGACTTCGGCACAGTTGGAAATAGGTTAATTTGTTTTCAATTACTAGCTGCTTTTCCATTCACAGGGGACTAAATTCTTTGCTCCTGAGAAGTTACAACTGAAAATTACTTGGACTGGGGGTGGTGTATTGAAAAAAAAAAAAAAAAAAAGAAAGAAAACAGAATTAACTTCAAATTACTGGGTTTAGCTGAGTTGGGATGACAGTGTCCTGTTAAGGCCACAGTATGAAACAAAACCTTGTTTAAGCAGCTGCAGGAAGCTTGCACTTCCCTGTAGTGTGCCTTGGTTTCAAAATCTTTATACTTGTTTACTGGCAGCTTTTTTTGTGTCATAGTAATGATAAGCAGACCTGACCTGGGGAAGTGGGGATGTTACTAACAAATAAATAGGGAGATTAAAAGAAAAAAAGCATGGTTTATAATGGGTATGTGACTGTGTGTTGTATTTTAAGCTTGAATTCCGACAGCAGGTACAGTCAAGTACAGTTGAGTTATTGTAGTCTGAAAATGTGAAATGTGGGTGCTTTTAGTTACCTGGCAGTGTTGTGTTTTAATGAAGAAGCCAGTTGTTTGCTCTTGCTGTTTGCTGCAGGAATATAGAGCTGATGTCTTAGCAGGGAGAAAAATAACTGAAGGAAATGCTGGATGGAAAAATATGTTAGGTATTGCTCTGTGTGATAGCATGAGTGTTTGAGGTCAGTATTATTCAAGCATTTGGCCAATTAGATGCTGGCTGTGATGTTTTTCTGCTAATAAACAACTTCTCGTGTAACCCTTTAATCATATCGCCCCTAGGTATCCACAAGTCTTCTATGGAGAAATATTTACAAAGATGAGTGATTTAATTCTGCCTTTAAGAAGACCTTTCACAGCTAAGACATATGCATACCTGCTAGTGGGTATCGTGTGCATGCATTTCTGTGCCACTTTTACATGAATATTAGTGATTTTCCCTTTTCACAAGTATTGTTGCAAAGTCATAGGCAGCCAGTTGTATGTTGGCACAGAGCACGTTCCTCTAAACCAGACTTAGATAGGAGAAAAGTCTTAATTTTGTCTGGTAAGGGAGAAAGATCTCTCTGCAGAGCATGGTGATTCATCTTGCAGTGCTCAGCGAAGCCAGCCAGCCAACAGGAAGCTGCTGAGCTGCTGAAACTTCTCTGCATAAGCTTTCAGCTTCAAAAAATACTTCTCTGCTACTTGATTGGGGTATTGTTGTTCTTAGTCATCAGAGCCCGGGATCTCACCGTGTACCTCTGCCATGTGTGTAAGAACACAGCCTATTGCTGTAGGAAAAACTAGATGAAACATAGGTTTTCTTCAAGTGCTGGTAAGTCATTAGTCATTCTTACCACCTCTGACTGCAAAGTGTCATGAAGTATCTATTTCTTTTGAAAACTCTCTCCCTTGCTTGTAAGTCTCCCCTGTTGACTTACAGCAAGAAGCAGCTGTTGAAGACGCCAAAGATTTTTGTTCTCTGGTAGCCTGGTGTCAGTTCAAGGAGGAGATGATCTTTTCAGCAGGTGAAAGAGGCTGCTGAAAGCTTATGAGGGTTCTGTGCTTGGTAACTTCTTCTGCCAGGGCACTGGGGGTTTTCCTCTTGCATTTCAGCTGAGGAAAGCTGAAGAATAAGTGTATTTGTGCATGTGCTTTGAGATGACCTATTGGAAACCAAAGGTAAAAACTAAAAAAAAAATTGCTAGGAGGGCCATGTGATCTTTTCTGTAGGTCAGCGTACAGTGACTGTAAGCCCCAGGATTTTCATTTCAACACTGGGCAGCACCTAATAACGCATTACAGCATTGTATGACCCTGGGGTATGGGACCAGTACTGCAGCCATTGCTGTCTGTGGTGTTTATTGTCCTGCTTTTTGCTGCTAGTTAAGAAATAACATGATCTGAATCACTTCTTGATAGTGACAGGTGCGGTCTACCAGTGTATGGTCTCTGTTTCTTCACTAGGTAGAACTCTAGCAGCTGCTTTGGGCAGTCCAGAGAGAGTTTTGGTAATATCATGTCTAAATTGGCCCTTTGTATAGATCCTCAAAACATGCTTTCATGAAATGGACTTCACCTGAAGTGAATGTCATTGCAGAGTTGATGTCACATGGGACCCAGGGCCATTCTGGTTCTTCACTTGTCGTCTCATGATACTTAAAGCATCTCATGTGGTTTACAGAAACTCAAATACGAGACAAATCCTTAATGGAACATGAAGATGTTGAACCAAGTTTTTGTGATAAAGATGTGTCAGGTGGCTCAGTTCTCATTAGTTTGCAATTGATGCAGTTCTTAGTGAGCACATCTGAGGCTGGACAGCCTGTGGTTCAGAGCTTGGTGCTGGTCTTTCGTGGGCTCAGCTGGAAGGGAGGGTATGGGAGTGTGGCTCCTGGTTGACTCTAGTTGTAGGAAACTGTAATCTCAGGCACTCCTCAGTGAGAGGAGCAGCAGCAAGCCTTCTTGGGGTTTATGATCTCCATAGGTCTGCTCTGACAAGTATGCCACAAGCTGTCTTCTGTTTTTGGTCACTCCCTAAATTAGTAAGGAAATCATTGACCCTTGGGCTTCACCTAGTAACAGTGAATGCTTGAAATCTTACATGTGATGTGTGGAAGCCCAACAGGGGAACCTTCTCAGGATTTACATTCTGCTTCAAGTTTCTGTTATTTCAGTGGTGACCCTGAAAAACCATCATTTTATAAGCAGAGAGCAGACACCTGCTCCACATCTGTTCCTTATGTTCATCTGCCTTCTGAAGCTCTTTGCCTGTTGTTACAGTTACCCATCTTTTGTGTTCTTTGCCAAAAAGTTTGTGGCTTTTAGTTGTCATTTCAGGAGACAGAAGGATAGCAAGAAATCTCCTGTGACTAGCAAGGTAATGTTAGTTGTGGCTTTTGATGGTATTACTTCTACTGCAGAGCATTTTACAGCCTCAGGCGTTCGGATAATCTTGACTTCTCTCCTGAGCTCTCCAGCCATTTTTCTACTCTGTTGGAGCATCAGAGAGGCAGATGGGCAGTACTGTATCCTCCTAAGGTCTGTTTTAGCTGTAATATATGAAACAGAAATGTATTTTTTGCCTTCTTCCTTGTCCTCTACTCTTACAGTAGCTTTAATATTAGAAAGAAAAAAGTAGTAACATGTTCAAGGGATTCAGTGCTTACAGTTTTCTTTGCAAAATGTTTATTGAAAGTATCAAAGATTCAAACAATTATGTTTAGTATCCTAAGTGTATTGTTGAAATTTAACTTCAGAAGTGATCTTGTCAGGTTTCATGGCTTTGTAATCCATAATCCAGTTGAAAATCTGGTAGCGCTTATCTGTATGGAAAGGAGAAAGTCTTTTCTGACTTTGTGGTGGCTAGTAAAAAATGATGCAAACCACAGTCATGTTTTCTAAATCAAATCTTTTGAGACTTCAGTTCATCTGTAGTTCTCTCTGACTGATCTTAGCCCTGGGCATTTAGCGGCTGTTAGATAGGGGTTTAGTGCATCTGAAGGATGTGTAAAACTGAGCTGTGTAAAGGTGCTTGAGTTTCTGAGATAGAGAGCCTGGATTGTTCAGGTTTGACAGAGTAGATGCTCTGCATGTAACTGCTCTGTTTTGTGACAGTAGTTTTTTGGTCAGACATAAATCAAGTGAATGCAGTGCAAGAGAGAATCCCATTGAACTGATTCTGAACTTCTAAAAAATACTGTTTGATAAGACATAAATGCTTCTGTAGATAAACTGTCTCAATAAAAACTTATAAGATCAAATAAGTATTGCTTTTAATGAGATACTGTGAGGCAGTGTCTTCAGTTAACTAGAAGTATGTAGCCTGCATTTCAAATTGAAGAAGAAGCCAAAGGTAGTATACCCTTGTCCACTGGGTTTTGGGTGCAAATATGAAAGCTGTGATTTTCTGTGATGCCAGGATTATTAAAAAACCCCTTCCCAACACTCCCCACACCCCCCACACCCAAAAATAACCACATCGTGCAGTTGACCTCTTGTGCCATCATCTGTTTGCCACGTGAATCAAAGGAGTGCCAGCCAGCCATGCGGGAAATGTTTTTAAATTGTTCTGGGGTTTGAAAACTTAGAATTATGGGTGTTGCCTTTCAGATGTCTTTGAGTTTAAAACTAAAAGATGGGACCATACACCATGACAGAGTGAGAGCAGTGGTGTGGTATGATTTTCATGTTAGCATATGAAAATGAACATGAGATTGGAAATCTCATTATTCCAATAGTTCGTGAATGTTGAAGTTCATCAGACTGTCTGTGAGGGGGGAAGAAAGAAAATTAAATCAGTGCTACAGCCCTCTGTTTCTATCTTATGTAAGTATAGCAGCTATGAAAAATCCAAATTTCTGGAAAAGAAAGAATGTTTATTGTAAAGACCTCTAGGAGCTGAACAAAACAACTCCTAGCCTGTATAAGGGAGGTGAATTACATCAGTTTATTTGTGCTTATCTAAGATGGTCAAGATGAGTTCAGACCTGACTTACTAAACCTTTCTAGAGTTCTTTTCCTTGCATGGGAATACACCTCAGTTCAGACCGAGGTTTTAGTTACATGTGTCTTTACTTTGGTAGCGATGAATTCCAGTGACTACAGTGACCCAAGCAACTTCCGAGACAAGATGTTGTCTAATTGAAAAGACAGGAGCCAGGCTGAACAGGATTTAACATGCCTGTTAGACCTGCCAAAACCTGCATTAGCACAAATGTCTCAGGTCTGGAGGGTGTGGGGGGTTCATGGACTGTCCTGGATCTTCAAGGATGTCCCTTTATCCATTTGAAAAATTATTTGTTCCAGTTCTTCTTTTTTTTTTTTTTTTTTCCTGGTGGTTGTAAGCAAGGCAGCGGAGGATGGCATGGGTGCCAAAGACTGCTTCGGCTTCCCATAAGTGCTAGCCAGTGCTGCTTTGTGTCTGTTCTCCTGCATCATACATTCTAACACCTGGGTGAGTTTAACTCTTTGTAATTATATGACCAGTAACACTAGTTTTCTTTCGTAGGAAATGGTAATCATTACAGAAATGAGTCACAGTACCATGAATGGTAGTGCTCAACAGCTTTTCAAATATTAGACCTTATATAGTGGAAAGGAAAAAGCTTGGTTCGCAATCTAAAGGGGGAGAGCAGTACCTAAACAGTGAGTGGTAAGTTAAACAAAAAATTAGGAGAGACAGATTGGAAGGTAAGTGTAGGAAGGGCAGATGAATCACTGAGTTGATGAGAATGACAGACTCTGTGTCATAGCAAATGCCTGCTCCATGAACAAAAGAATTAACAAGGTAGTAAATGTTGTAAACACATCTTATATAAGACCTAGTGTTTCATGTTACAGAAAGGTTTATTATGATTGCTGTAATTAAATTTGCATGAAGAAGAAAGGGGTTTTTGAATGAAAACTCTGCCCAGTGCTTTAATGCCACAAGAAGACTTAACTGAAAAAATGCATTTCATTTTGGAGTAAGAATTTGACTCATCCTTTGAAAAAAATTGCTATGGTGATAGCAAATTAAGCGTACAGAGTGTTTGGGTTATTCATAAAGTCAAAGAGACAGGTCACTCCAAACTGTAGAGAATAATAAAGATTAAAATGCTATAACATTAATTTTCGAAGTGTAAGCACTGTAGTGTGTGATGAGAAGGATCTGCATTATAAGATCAAGCCTTATAAAGCTCTATGATAACTACTGCAACCAGTAGGAAAGCCTACTGTTTACTGTTAGAGCATTTTTATTAATATATGTTAAAATATTGGTTGTTTCCAGGTGAATGAATCTGTCTTGCATTAGCTGAGGCACTTGTTGCAGTTTACCAAATTCTGTGTAAGCATAAATAAACAAACCAAATCAGTTAAGATCACTACATCATAAAATAGACTTTCTTTGTTTCTTTTGGCAAGTCTACTTAGTTTTAACCAAGTATGGTTGCAAACTTGAACCTTAGGTCTAAAAACCTTAAGAAAAATTTGAATTGGAGTTTGAACTTCACAGATTTCATCTCCGTAGTTAGAAAATGCTTCCAGACTCCAGCCTGCGCTGCATATTTATTCATGAGAAGGTAACAACCCTTTTATATTGGGTGTTATATAAACATGTGTCAAAGACCCAACGTTGTATTTTATTGAGCTACAAATAACATGTGCAGTTTGGAGTCAGACTTTTTATTTACTGGGTGCTGCTGGCATGCTGATCCCCAAACTGAATAGGCAGGAGAGGGTCTGGTCTGCACTGAGAGGAGCTTGTGAGCTTCCAGCAAGGGGGAAAACGGCTGAAAAATACTTGGCTGCCTTTTTCTTCTGCTTCTCAGCCTTCCTGATTGAAACAGACTGTGTGTACAAGGCACTCTCTTTAACAAGTAATTCCTGTAACGTAAGTATTGTTGTTTGGTGGTATGGCAAGGGAGCAGAGAGTCTTAAGGAACCCATAGCCCCTGAAAGTGCTGGGAGGAGGAGTCATTCTGGTTGTCTGCAAGGGTGTTTGACAGCAAGGGCATCCTTCCTGAGGTGCTCGCTGCTATAAAGCTCTCCTGGTCCTTGGTTTCTGGTGGGAACATGGGGCTCATTGACCTTTTGTGTTGGGGAGTTCCTGTGCTACACTCCAAGCATCTGTCCCCATAGTCTCAGACAGGAATGACTGCCTTCCTAAGCAGGTTTTGTGAATATAGGTCTTAACTGGCTTTGTAGCATTTTTTTTTTTTCTCCAAAGAACAAGTAAAAAGTGCTGAGGCTGCACCTGGAATTTGAAAAAGAGGATTTTGAATCTGATGTAGAATTTCCTTGTGGAATTTGGCTTGAAAATCTTAGAATTTGGACCTAATCTGTAGCAAAACTGAACATTACTCAGGCAATGTAGTATTTGTCAGTACATGTGAATCCAGCTCTTAAGGTGGTTACAATTTGCCATTTTTTTCCTATTTATTGTGGATTTTTCCCTGTCTGGAGTACATTGGTGGAATTTATGTGGCTACAGTGCTTTCTGTACGAATTCTGCAAAGCAAATTAAACTTCTCTTTTTTAGCATAATGTTGCTGGCATTGACCATAAGTACAAATGAGGAAGCGGATGAGAGTTTTTAAAACATCAGATTAGAGTAATCACAATGTAAACGTGTAATATACCGGAAGAATGAAATGGTTTTCCAGTCTGATGGATTTTTCTTGTTGATTGCATTAACCTTTCATCCAAAGGTACGTGGGATAGCTTGGTGCCTGCCTTGGTAGTAGTCTTTTATGATTTTACATGATCATTACTTGTTAACTTTCTTACTCAGAAGCCAGTACTTTCTGATGTTACTCCTTTAAAGGCTGTCTTTGATCCCTTTTTTTCAAGAGTAGTCTGCACTCTTTTTTGTACTGTCTTTTCAGGTAGTAAGTTTTTGTAAAAGACAGTTGGGAAAATGTTGCTGGTTTCCCATTTATCACTTGTGCTGTAGTTGCCAGGAAATTAGCTGGGTACTATGGGCTTGTATAATGCTTGAATTCTTTTCTCGGCTTTCTGTCATATGATGTAGTCTCATACTCAAATACTAAAGAGGGTAATACAATTTCAAGCTTAAGATCACCCTCCTCTTCACTGGAAGGAGAAAGGGAAAAATATCCTGCACACACAGAAGTGAACAGAGAATTTTCAGCACACCAAGTTCATTTTTTCTAATGTTTGCTTTTTATTCCTCGGTGAATGTCTGATTCAGAGTTAAGTGATGGGGAAAAACTTCTATGCATGTTATTAAAGATAAATTATATTTCTGTTGTTGGGAAGGAGGAATTCAGTAGCTTGTTAAAAACTGATGTTTCCTCTGCCACGTAGATTTTGTTGGTTTGTTTAATAGAGCACTTAAGTGAATTCTTATGCATTGGGATTTTCTCCAACATTGAAGATAATTTTGTTCAATTGGGTTTTTAAACGTTTGAAAATTGGAATAAGAAAAGCAGCATTGTTTAGGGTCCTGGCTAGGATTTTAAAAACAGGAACAACTCGTAGTGTTCCTTATTAAATTTAATTAATTGCTACTCGTCGGCAATATGGCTGAGTTATTGTTGCAGTGAGACCAATAACTTAAAAGATTTGGAGTTCTGTATGTTCAGACATCAGTTGGAGCTTTGCCTAAGAGTAGTTTGATGATTTAATTTTTAAAAATATTTTTATTTCAAAAGGGTACTGAAGACCGTCTCACTCATGGATTTTTAAATGCTTTTGGTGTTTCCATGGCTAAATCTTTGGTAAGAGTTTAGTCAGGTTTATTGGCAGTTAAAAACAAATCTTTACTATTTGGTACCTGCTTAATGGTGAGATACATGCCATTAATTTGATCTCAGTCTGTTTTGTATTGCACAGATGTTCACATTACAAAATCATTATTGTCTACCCACAATCAGCGCTCCTATCAAGAAAAACCAATATAGGAGTGGGGAACTAAATGGGTGCCTGAAGTCTCATCTTATTCTAGAGATAGTCTTTCCAAATGAGCAATAAAGGGGACTGCCTGAAGAAACACATCTTTGGTGCATCTGAGATGTCTGTTCTACAGCTAAAGGGAATACTCCAGCCTGACCGTGCACTCACTCAGCACCAAGCCTTTATGCATTGAATAATTATTTTTAATGAATAGCGTGGGGAGTTAAATCCTTATGACTTAGTTATTTCTCAAGTGAACTGAAAGTCTGTTTCCATAGTGAATGTGAACTAGTAATTTGTGATAGGAGTTTGAAGTAATGTAATTATTCAAACCTTTTTATGGTCAGATGAAATTTGCCAAACGTTTTAGAAAGGTTTGCATTTGATTATGAGAAAATAAAGTTAAGGAGTTCTTTCTGACCCTTGGCTGAAAACTGAAGTGAATATACACAGTGGCTACCCTAAGTATTAATGTATTTAAGCATGCATGCTTGGGAAATGTGTGAAGTGTAATGTTACTGATTTCTTCAAGCTCTGTCCTCACTGTATAAGGCATAGTGCTCTTGGGTTTACTTAGAAAATGGTGAAATGAATGTGGCTCCCCCAGGTAAAATTCTGGTCAGAGTGAAGTTATTAGCAAAATTCCCACTGAATGAGCTGGGAGCAGGATTTTGCTGAAACACAAGAAATCCACTTGAAATCCAGTGCAAGGTTAAAAAAGAAACCAAACCCCTAATTCACATTTGAAAAAGTATGCGTGTCTTTCATAAACTTCATGTCCTTATTAAAATAAAAATCCATATTTTTTTTTCTTCAGTCACATCTCTTTTCAGACTATATTACTAAGTTAAATCAGAGTGAGTTTGTTTATGAAATTAGTTGCTCACTGTGTTCCTAAAAACAGTTGGTAACGCACTAATAAACACCCCTCGCTTCTGTGAACCTTTTTGTGTCCGTTTAGGTTTCCTTTGACAGGATATAATCTGTCTTTGACACAAAGTATTAAAAGTGTTAATCCTAAATAGATGAGCTGGTGATGTTATCCCCATTCAAGTAACCAGATTTTGAAAAACAAACCCCTTTTCTTGTATTTAGTTTCAAAGTGACTTGGCAACACATGTTTTTGTTTTTAATTTGTGCTGTCTGGCTGGTGGTGTATGAAAAGACTTTTAAAACCCAGGTGGAGATGCTGTCTCCGTTGTTTTCTTGTCCTGGTGAGGGGAGAGCTATGAGCTCTCATACCAAGTATAAACGGAGGTATCGAGAAATGTAACCCAACCCGCCAGGAAGGCTGCGGCACTGACAGAAATCCTTTACAGCTTGCTCCTGAGCTCTCGCCTGAAACGCTCCCTGGGGCAGACCACCAGCCCCTGGGTCGGTTTGCCCGACAGAGGCAGGGAGGAGCAGCCCGCCCGGCCCACCTCGGTGGTCGCCCCTACCTGAGGGAGACGCGCTTCCAGCCCGGGAAGCGTATGATCCGTTGTGCTCTTAAGGACAGAGTGACGGGTGGTGCTGTGCCCGGCTGGGATTGAATGACTAGTGTGGTCTTAACCCGTGCTTGGGGAAGGGGAGAGGGGCTGCTGTCCCAGAGGTGGCCCCGCGGGTGCGCGGACCGAACCTGCGGAGAGCCCCGCGCGAGCGCGTGGAGCAGCGGGGGGAGCGCACCCGTCCGCGCTCGGCGGGCACGGCGCCGGGGTGGGAGGGGGCCCTCTGCTGAGTGAGGGGTCTGCTGCTGCGAGGGCAGGGCGAGAACAGCCTGCTGTATTTCCCCCCTGCTTTCTCAGTGAAAGGCTAAAAACCATTTCTCAGCCCTTAAGGAGGGACAAGAGGGACTGAAGGTCCTGGGTTGCTTCTGTCGTATCTCAGTAGGAGGTTTGGGTTGGTATATAGGAGTTTTGGGTTGTTTTTTTGGGTTTTTGTTTGGTTTTTTTTTTCAATAGCTAAACGTCATTTCTCCCTGCTATGCAGAGAGAGCAGGCTCTGTCTCAGCAGACAGGAAAATGAGGCAGCTTGATCAGCTAACGAGGTTAGCAAGTAATCCTTGTTACAGTCATTTCCACTGCTCACCGCTGCTTGAGGAAGTAGGTCTTACTGGGGATTGCCCTGTAGTTTTTTGACAAAAGGCATTTTCCTCAGTAGTATTATAGCGGTTTTCTGTTACAAATCATTTTGGCTTGGCTCTTTCTCTCCTTCCTTGCCTTACCTTCATTTCTGCTACTGATTTCTTTCAGAATTTATCTAAATGGCTTTCCACAAACCCTGAGAGATCATACCCCTCAAAGCTGAATTGCATTTCTTAACTCGTACTCCTCCTAGAGAGCTGTCAGGAGGTGGGTTTACATTCGGAGCAAAGATTGCTCGTTTCACCTCAGCAAGTATTTTTAGTTAAGCATTTTTTCCTCTAGGCAATTTCAGATGGTCTCTACTGGATCTTTAATAACATACACACTAGTAAGTTTTATTTTAAGTTGTTATTTGTAGTTTTACTATAATTTGGAGATAGCCGGAGGCTATACCTCCTGTAAGAAAAATATTTTAGTTCTCCTTAACGTGAAGGAACTTGCTCCATTAACTGCATTTGACTTAATGTTGTGAGCTTAAACACTAACCTGAAAGCTGTTAGTCAGACCTCTGGTTTAAAGCAACAAGGGTGTAATCACAAGTCAAATTGAGGTGGTAGCATTAGGTAGTTAGCAACTGGGTTTAATAGACTCTGCTATTGTACATTTGGTTATGACTTTCCTGTTGATAAAATTATTTTTTTGAGATTCTTTGGGTTTTATTCCTCAGATTCACTAAAAACTGCTTAGTTGTGAACTCTGAAAGCCTGATCAATTATTTTTTTAAAAATACACATAGTAAGGTAGTGAGATTTTTAATTTTTTGTCCTATGTGCTAGAAGTTATTTTTGGCCTTGTGTTAGGGGCAAAGGCAGCTAGCATTTCAGCATCCTCCTAGCTCCCGTTTCTGCCAGATGATAGAGGTTTAAGAAATACATTTGCTCCTAGCTCAGGTACTGCTCACACTCCATTCTGCTGGTCCGACTGGAGTGGGCAGTGCAATACAAGGCAGAGAGTTGCTGTGGGTGACTGGTTTTGGTCGGTGAGGCAGGCATACCTATTCTTCAGGTGAAGCTCTGTCTGCAATAGCAGAACTCTGGCTAACTTTGTGAGAAGGTGGCTTGAGAAAACAGAAAAGGATTTGCCCTTTCTTTTGACAAGCTGCAGAGGACCCTGTTTCCCCACATTTTCTTATTAAAATAAATTCACATGTAATTTTTAAATCTGTTGTCCCTGGTTAGTGGAAACTACAGTAGTTTTGTTGTCATTCAGACACCACAGGATCATGAAAACGTATACGTCTGCCTTCACCCTACAATCAGGCAGAAACTGTCAAGCATACGTTCTTTCTCACTCCTGTACTGTGGGAGTGGAAGATAGAGTACCATAGAGTACCTGCAAAATAGCTGGTAACCATGGTGGTCTTGGTGATGGCTACTGGGAGCGCTCTAAGATTACTCCTAAAGTTGTTTAAAAGCTTCATCTGTGATGGTAGTTGTCAGGAGCAAAGCACTACCCTCTTGCCACATTAAATTAGTTTTTAGAATTCTTTTGTTTAGTCTCCACATACATTACGTTACTGTTACAGTATGTTAGTGTTGTTCCTTGTATATTGTTTCTTCTGGGAAATATCTTTGGGGAAACAGCCTCCTGTGAGATTTGGTGATCTTTTTGGATGTCCAACTGGACAGGAACAGACTTTTAAACTCGGAGATTTCAAACCTTTCACATATATGTTTTATATATACAATGAAATGCATCGGATTTAATTGTAAACAGCTCGTGGATTCTCTCTGCGTGCTTGGATGGGTTTTGTGTATTCATATAAGATTAATGTCTTGGTCGCTATGTAGCTTACAGTTCTACAGTCAGATTCATGGCGTTCATTTTTCTGTGTTATTAATGAAAGTTTTAGCTATTAGCGGAAATATTTCTTGTAGAAGTTTTCCATGGAAGCTCTGCTAATCTTCATGCTTCCAAAAGTGAGAAGTGAATGTGTGTGAACTATGCACATGAACAAACTGTAGCAAATGTGTATAATCTAGCTACTGCTTTTTATTAAACATTTGCTATTGTATGATTGTTCTCAGCTGCTTATCACTTCATGTATCTTTAACTTTTGGACTGAAGTTTTCCATGCTGGTTGCCTGAATTCCGGTATGTTATGTTTTAGTCAAAATGGCTCCACTGTTTCAAATAACGGGATTAATAAAAAGCATATTTTGCATTTGTGAAAAAGAAATACTTTGGCATACTTTTCTTGAGAAGCTTATGCTCCTCTCTTATTTAGAAATTTGGCAGAAATGTGGTTTTTTGCTTCTTAACTTCCCAGTGCTACCAATAAATACTAGTAAAACGTTGCTTGTCTCACCTAGTGTACCCACATCAAACTGATGCAATGAAGAACTCCGTTAAAAGCCCCTGAGGAGGTACATGGTTCTCCTCTCAGAGCAGGGTCTGAACAGAACTGTTAACCAGGATTGAGGCCATATGCTGAGGACAAGGAAGAAGAACAGTATTAGACATGCATATTTCATTTCTGAAGGCATTTTTATCCTGGACTGTGAGAAAACCATAAATTCTGTAAAATAAATGCTATGCTGGATAGTAATGGGAAGACAAAATGAATATGAGGAGGTTTGAGCTTCTGGGCTACTGGATTCCAGGAACAGCAGGACGGGTTGTCTTGAATTCTGCTGCAAAACCTGTCAGTTTGATTAGTGTAATGCATATTCCCAAATAGACTGGGGACAGCATGGTTGTTTTTTAGGAGCTTGATTTAAAAATCTTAACTATGTTCTCTGTACTGCGTCTTCAAGAATTTGATCAGAGAAATGGATGCTTCATCACGCTTTTATCAGCGTGAGGCTTATTGACTCCAGTATTTGAGGGAATCGGAGCTCATGGAGAAATTTTGCAAGCCATATCAGACTCAAACTAGAAAGGCCACATTGTTTATATTTCTTGATTGTGTGTGTATTATTTTTAGTTGCATTTTAGGAAAATGAAAGGGATTTCTTAATTTTTTGAATGAACTGACTGCATTCTTTTGACTATGCAAGTAGAAATAGAGGAAAAAAAATCTCTAAATTTACCTTGGTGAGATTTTCTAGTTATATTGTATAGGGTTTTTTTACACTTAAAAATTAGTAAATATTCTGGAAACTAAATGGAGAATATTAATTCCACATAACCGTGTGTAAGCAATCATTTATTTGCTTAGGTAGTTGTTTTTAGAACTACTTGAGTAAATAAATTCTACTCAAGTAAGTTCTATGAATAAAGGTAAGTTTAAATAGTGCTTTTCACCATTTAAAGAAAAAAAAAATTCATCATTTGCTTTTAATGGTCCAGCAAACCTGCATGTGCTTCCATTCCCTTCTTGTACCCCTTTTTGGGAAAAACTCAACATGGTTAATGAGTTGGGGTGCAGCAAAATTTGTGTACTTTAAGAAGAAAAAACACATGGAAGAGTTCTGCCAGTCAGTGTTTGTTAACAAAATGAAGCATGATTTCAAAAACACTTTGAGTTTTTGATTTGCTTGAAATAGTTTGTTTACAAATTTAGGCCCAGATCTGACAGTCGGGCATCCTGCATGAATACACCAGAAGTGCACCTCATATTTCAGGAAAATGCAGGTAAAAGCATTGCAGTGTTGTTTCTGAAATGTGAGGGTTTGGCCGGGTGCCTTGCACTGTGTTACAGGTTGTGCTCCACATCTGGGTGGATGTCTTTGTGGTGGGCTCCAGAAACATCAGGTCTCCACTGGTGGTACCCCCATGGCTCCTTCCTGGTTTGAGCTGGGTGGTGTTTGGTGAGGGACCAGGTCCCACCGCATTTCCCTCCTGGACGTTGGTGCCCAGGAGGGCTCGCCGGTACAGCAAGCTTGGGGAAGTTGATGTGCAAGCTGACTCAAGCAGAGTAGTGCCTCAGGGACTGAAATAAGCCACCCCTGTTAGGGACCTTTATACTGGTATGACTATGTTAGCACATTTGCTGGCACCGAGATTGTTAGAGAAAGGGGAAAGGATCGCACCCTAAGGGATGTTACAGTGCGGGTGAAAGCTGCTGGTATCAGCGTGGCCTCCGCTGCCTGTGTGTATTTCTACACGTCTGTCTTCAAACCCCTCAAATAACTGAATCCAGATCATGTTTAGCTTTAGTTACAGGATGAAAATTGATGTAAGCTATAAAGTCTTTAGGTATCCAGAGTACAGTATGAAACACAGGAGTCTGTTTAAAAGCTCATCCAGGGGATGACAAACTCCCTTGTTTGCTGGCTGTCACGTCCGGTAGTGTTTTCTTAATTTCCAGTAGGACTCTTCAAAGACTTCAGAGGCCCCGGATTTAAGTGAGGGAAATAGGAGTGCAGTCAAGCCTATGATGCCTCACGGCTTCAGAGAAGAATATTTCAGCAGTTTCATTAATAAAATAGCTCTTAAAGTGCTATGGAAAATGAAATAACAGCAGTCCTACAAAAGTGACGCTGAGAACCACCACCACCTTTGTCGTTCAGTGAAAAAAATCAAGTCTTGGTATAAGGAGAATTTTTTTTTAGAAAAACAAACTTGACTGCAATGAGCTGACACAGGCAGTACAGTAATAATGATAAACTTTATAAAGCAAAGTGTCTCTTATTAATGTGCTGCAAAGCACTCTAGAGATTCTCAATTCTCAAATTAAGCTATAAAAGATAATAGAAGAGCTTATAAAGTTTCTGCACAGTGAATGATTTCATGGCAGTGGCTTTGTTTGTTTTAATGATGTGAGCAGAGGGCATTTGCCTGACATCTTCAGCATTCCCAAGGGGAATAGGTACAGCAGTTACATTTTACAGTTTCACTGACATTATAGGGGTGCTGGGTTTTGCAGTTGTATTATGGTGTACTTTATAGATTGTAAGCTTTGAAATTAAAAACTTCAGTGAGGAAACAAACGTGGAAGTTTACTGCTGCTGTAATTCAGCTGGTTGCAGAAATAAATACATTTATTTACATTTGCATGGTACATTTGAATAACAGTTGAGGGCCATGACTTTTTAGTGGCATCCATAATCTTAACGTAGCTCTTCATGGACTGAAATACTGTCGTAAGGGGTGGTGTTTTGCTCATGAGCTCATCGAAGAATTCATGAACCAGTCGGGAATAGAGACAGAGTGATGCTCTTCCATCTCAGTTGACCTTTTTGCCTTCCCAAAACCAGGTATAAGCAAGTGTTTTTTACTGTGCTGTGCCTGTGCTGTCCCCACCCAGTCACCCAGCCTTAACTCCCACATACATGCTTTCCTAAAGGGCAGATGTGTGATAATGAAGTAGGGGATTTTTCATCCAGCTAAATGGAATAACAGAGAAAAGTCTTAATTTTAGAAGTTAGATTTGAGGTACTGCTAACAGATTTCAATTTGAATGCTCTGTGTTTACTTCCTGATATTTTTGTAGGTCTCCTTTGCCCCTCTTCAGTTCACTTTCATGATAAAGTTGACTTACAAATCTCAGCAAAACTATCTGGAGGAGGACTGCGTCATACTGTTGTGAGGTGTTTGTTGGGTTTTTTTAAGTGTAAATTAGTTTTCTCTTTAAGCAGAAAAATGTGTCTACAATGATGCCATGAAGTGCTCTAGAAGACTATGTATTGCAGGCATGGTTTGCATACAGAGCTTTATACAAAGACATTTACACACAAGTGTGTACACAAATAGACAATTTTCAGAGACACGTTGTATAGCTTTTACAATGATGGGAGGTCATTGCATGTTGCTGTCATATAAAGAGTCTGCAAGAAAGCTCCTCTGAATTGGGAGAAGGAATGTAATTTCATTCATTAAGAGGTAGAAAATAACTTTCTTTTTCCTGAAGTCACCACTTGTCAGACTGTTTGTGGGCTTTGAACTGAAAGATTTTACAGACTAGGAAAATATTTGTGGTGTTATTTGCTTTTTTAATTTGGCAGATTCGTCTGCTTTTTGGAGGAAGGATTGGAATAAAATGAGGAAACTAGATCCCTCTCTCCCTTTTAGGGGTGGAGGTTTATTCCAGCTGTGAGCACTCCTAACTTCCCTATAAAATGCTCGTGCATTGCTCAACTGTTCTTATGTGTTTCAATTAAAATTTGGTGTTGTCAGTTCAGATTTGTTGTAAGTGCAGTTTGGTGGTTTATGTTATGCAGCAGAGTAATGGAAGGCAAAGCGTATGTGTGCAAAAAAAGGCATTTAGTTGGAAACTGGAGTTGAACTGCATTCAGTACTTGCCAATGCTGCTTTTAAGTTTGTGCTATTTTCATAGTTTCCCAAAGTGATACTGTTACTAAAAGAAAATAGCCCCCTGAGCTGGCATTTTTGATGTTTGCTTCTGGCCACAAGGTAAGTGTGGTTTGGTTATTTGTTAAAAATCCACATAGTTCTGTCTGCAGATGCATATTTGACTGTTTTTTTCCCTGTCTGTTCTGTATGTTTTTATTAAAAAGTCCCAGAGACTTTTTTTAACTCTAAAATAGATGTAGAGCTTCAGGCTTGCCATGAAGTCTCAACAGATAGAAAGCAGGTTGTATCTCAGTGTATGATATGATGTAACAGAAGCAAAATCTTTGACATTTTGTTGGTAATTGAGCTTTAAAGTTGTGAAGACACACATGCTTGAAAATGGCCTGTTACAAATCTGTAATGTGTACTGAATTTAACATGTCAGGGTTGGTTGGTTTGGTTTTGGTTCTGTCATCGTACTAGGGAATAGATTTTATACCTTACTTTGGTGATATTTTTTCTTGCATGTTATTTAAAAAAAAAACAACAAGACAACGAGCGTTAAGCTAGAAGAGGTGAGAAAAGTCAGAAAAACGCCTAGGTAAATTTAGATTTAGATCAGATATTAGGAAGACATTCTTTGCTGTCAGGGTGGTGAGGCACTGGGCCAGGTTTCCCAGAGAAGCTGTGGATGCCCCATCCCTGGAAGTGTTCAAGGCCAGGCAGGATGGGGCTTTGAGCAATCCGGTGTAGTGGGAGGTGTCCCTGTCCATGGCAGGGGGCTGGAACTAGATGATCTGTAAGGTCCCTTCCAACCTAAACCATTCTAAGATTCTGTGAAATCAGGATTAGTTTTACTAGCTTATGTATATACTGGATAGCAACTTACTCCTTCCAAAAAATTGGACTCCAAACAGGACAAGTAATTTTTCCATTTGCTGTTGGAAGACAGACCTGTATGCAGTTCCTCTGGACACTGTCTCTCACTGACAATAGCCCTTACTCTTTTTCTGCTGCTCTGGAAGGTAGGAGGACACGGCAATGGTCCCCGGGCATGGGGTATATATCCCTTTGAGCTGAGGGGGGATAATACAGTCAAGCCTGTCCACCATTGCCCAGTGGGAGACTCCAGTTTACCTGTGGGTTCTGGGGCTGACCGTCCTCCCTCAAAAAGATTTTCTGACTCCTTCCTGTTCCCTTAGGTCAGTGTGTGAAGAAGTACTGCATACCCTTAAAGAAAGTGTGTGCCATTCGCAGCATCAGCATGTAGCCTCACAGATTTTGCATTTAAAAAGAATGTGAAGCACAGATACTTAGTTTGATGGTAATTAACTTTGAGCAGTGTACCAAAGTATTTGGCACATTTAGAAGTGTTTTAAAATCAAGGTTTCAGTTTGTTTCTGAGAAATTTTGTAGTTAACCCAGTTTCTGCTCTTGATGCATGAGTGACTGGGTACCATATGATGAACTGTGTTACATAAGATGCTCAAATTGTTGATCCAAAATTCTAGCTATTTAACTCTTCTGGGATCTTAGTGTTTCTTGTTTTATTTTTGTCCTGTTTTCTCTTTTCAGTATTTGAAGTGTTGATATGAAGCCCTTTTCTGCCAGTGCTGTTAGCAGAAAGAACTTATGTACACCCATCTGCCTGTTCCTTGGGCATGAGAATGGGTTGCTCTGTCAGGAGCTTTTAACTATGTGGTATAGATTAAGACAGGTGGGGTTTTTCCTGCTTTCCCCTCTTTCCTCTAAATGGGTTTGTGTCTTGCAGCAGGATATAGTCAAGTAAAAATCATCAGCATCATTGATTCCAGCTGCTTCCTCAACAGAAAAAGTGCATTTTATTTGGATGAGCTTTGCTGTCTGTCGAATGTTTCGAGAGGAAGACAGTTTCTCCCCTTCTGTGCATCTTTCCCACCCAGATGTTTGGTTCTTTATTGTATTTTATTAATAATAAGTCCAATGCTTTCTTAGCTGTAGGGCTGTAATGCGGAAAGCAGATGCTCCTGCTAGAAAATATTACGTGATACTAGAAGCTTAATTATCAAAGGCACAAAGTCAGACTCTCATTACATTTTCTACTTTTTTAAAAAGAAAAAAATATTCCATAAGTATTCTGTGTTTTTATGGTAAGACTGATGAAAGGTTAACAGCTGGAAAATACAAAGCTGCAACTCCATGGCTGAACAAGAAAAATAATGATTGTTCATCTGCAGAGATCATTATTTTCTTCTAATATGAGATGCAGTGTTTCCAGTTGTAGTTGTGAAGCTTTAATTAAAATTCATAATTATTTATACATTATATCTGTGTAGGGTCTTCCTATAGGAATCTGTCTCTGTATTGGGAGAGGGTTGCAGGGGGGAAGACTGGCAGGTAGGCTTGAAAGACCATACGTAATCTTACAGGTATTTGAAAGTCAACGTTATGATTTTGTGGTTAAAAGGATGTTGTGAAACACAGAACAAGGCCAGAGAGGTCAGATTTCCCTAAATACACAGATAGTATAAGAAGAGAACAGTTGAATGGGATGTTTCCTTGAGAGAAACAAAACAGGCCAATATTTCTAGATAAAAATACCAATTTTTGAGTTGCTTGGTTGAAAACCTCAGAGTACTTTTGTTCCCCCGGTTACATGAGTGGTGTTCCTCAGGAGTCAGTGCTGGCACTGGTGCTGTTTAACATCTTTGTCAGTAACATGGGCGGTAGGATGGAGTGCACCCTCAGCAAGTCCCCAACCACACCAAGCTGTGCATGGGGTTGACACGCTGGAGGGAAGGGATGCTGTCCAGAGGGACCTTGACAGGCTTGCTCAGGGCCAGGCTGGATGGGGCTTTGAGCAAAGTGGGTCTAGTGGAAGGTGTCCTTGCCCATGGCAGGGGGGCTGGAACTAGATGATATTTAAGGTCCCTTCCAACCCAAACCATTCTAAGATTCTGTGATTAAAGAAGGTGCTGTCAGTGTTGCATCGCTAGCACACTTCTTCAGTTATGTGCAGTTACGTGCCTCCAGTTACAGCCAGACACTGTGTATGAGCATAGCAAGAACAGTTTTAAAATATAACAAGGGTATATTAAAATTCATGTTATTAAAAAATGTTGGTAGAAAATAGATTAATAAAACACATCATGGTACTCTTGGTGAGTTGTTTGGTTTTGCCAGTCCGGATTAGAAATGCTTCCTGAATTACAGCCAGAGTGAGGGAGTTGGAATTCTGTCCTTGTAACCGTACTGAACAAGTACTTCTCAGCTACGGGAATTTCACAGATGTAACTGATAACAGCACTGCTTCCCGTGCCTCTATGCAGTTTGTTTATGTAAAAAGCTGTCCTTCAAGGGCAGGAAAAAATAGCCTCTTTGCTTCTGTATGTTGAGTAGTGAGGGGTTTGAGAGAATGAGCTGTGTAGTTCTCTGGAAAATGAGATTTAGCTGATCACATCGGGCTACTGCTTCCCAGCTGTGCTCTCCCCTTGAATTTTGAGAGTTATTTTGTCAATTGTTTTCCAACAGATTTTTTTGAAGGAGGCCAGGCTTAAGGGAGAGTATGTGTTGTTGGTGTTGTATGATATGTACTGAATCACTGTCCTCTGACTTGGTTAAAAGGGTTTCTTTGGCATGATTTTACAATGCTAATAGAGTTGTTCGGGATTTTCAGAATGATACACTTACTTGAGAACAAAATCTAATCAATCAAAATTCTGCTTTAGCTTTTTCTCCCTATTTTACCAGCAACACCTCTGTTCCCTAAGAATTTTACAGCTCTTTAATCCACAAGTAGAAGTTATATCCATTTCACTGAGAGGATGGGAAGCCTAGAGAGATCAGGTAACGTGCCCAAAGGTACCAAGTCCAATCTCCAAAGTCCAATCAAAATACGGGAAATTCTAACCTGTTATTTTGTTCCTTTTTTCATTTCCAGGTTAAAAGTTGGAGTAAAGTTGTATTGTTAGTTGTAACTAAGAATTGCTTGTCGCAGTTATTTATGCCTCATTGACTGTGGGGCTTAGAAGTACACACATTTAAATGCTGAAGAAGCGCTTTCTTTGGTATTGCCTAGATTGTTTAGTAATAAAGCAGAGTTAATTTTCCTTAGCCTGGCATGGGCAAAATCACCATGAACTCAGGTGATACTGTTGCTTGGATGTGACTTCGGATACAGACTCCATATTAATCTAGTTGCTATGTAGTGTCTGGCAGGAGATAAAATTCAAGTAGATGCCCTGGAATGTGTAGCACCAGGAGACCATGTTAAGGCAATGGTTTGGCTGTCTGGATTGCTGCATTGAGTTTCGGAGCTCAGTTGTAGTATAATGATGGAATTACAATTTAAACTTGCTGGTTTTCTTAGGTACTGAGAAAACGGAGACCTGGTCTTAATGGCAGCAAACAAGAGTTTAAAACTTAGTGCTTTGTGTAGATTGTTGTAGTTCAGCATGAAAATCAAAACTGGTAGAATATGTATCAGCAAACCTCAGGCTTTTTCAGTCATCTAAAATCTGGTGCAATTCTGTGGGAGAAGTTTTAGGTATTGTTGTAACAAGGGTCCTTTCTGGATACACTCATATCTTTTTAAGTTTTCTGTGGTACTAGAAGTAAAATTGCTTTGTACAGTAGATGATCTATATAGGCAGTCTGAAATAGTTGCACACCTTCTTTAGGTTAGAAGAGGCATACGCGTGTGACTGATTTCTTGCAGTGACTGCAGCTGTATTGCAGAATGCCAGCGTCTCCTGTGCTGCCCCCAGTAATGCTGGGAACACCCTGCAGCTGATGTGCCCAGTGCTGTGTATGGTTTCTTTAAACTGGGTTTTGTTTGTCTGGATAATGTTCTATTTGCATTTCTTCATGCAGCGTGCAGATGATGTTGGCTCCTGAGACACTAAATAAACCAGATGAATTCTTGTGGCATGGCTTGATTTGTAGGAAATGAGAACTAGCTTTGTGCAGTAATGTGTATAAAATAGTAGTGGGCCATTCTCCTATGTTCCCCACCCTCCTGAACAGCTGCTGCTCACAGCAGATGGACTTTCATAGGACTGACTGATACAGTCTTCCAGAAAGTTAGGAAATTCTTATCAGTGCCTCTTAAATTAGTGTGGTGGCAGTTTATGCTAATTCAATTGTATAGTTCATGTTTTATTCTTTAGCAGGAGAGGATTTTCTTTGGTCGTGGCCCAAGTGCATAGGATGCCATATCCTTCTTGAGAGTGGCTGAGCACCCTTGCTTCCCAGTGGTGTATGCAGCAAACCCAAGTGCTGTACAGATAGTAGTTTTTTTCTCCAAGACAGTAGTTTTATTCTCCAATAGCTTCCATGCCCCTTGAGTGTTTCTTCAGCACCGTTTCATTTTTCATTACAGTTAGCACAGGTTCACTGTTCTCTTCTGCATTTTGCATTTGCCAAGATGAGCATTGTATTCTGCTTTTTCATTCATCCTAAGTGTTTTGACAGAAGTTGTAATAATGTTGGATAATTCTTCCTATTAATCTCCGAATTTTCAGATTCCCATACATATTTACTTCCGTAGTCCCCAATACTGTTCAGTGGGAGGACTCCACCATTCCATGTCCATACACTTCTTGAGATTTTCACACGGGAGATAACTGTCTTCTGCATTTTCTTTCCAGAACAGTCAGAGTGCACATGTTTCTACCTTCACAAATAAAGTGCAGCTTGGCTAGAGCCACACAGCCTGCTTTTTATGAGCAAAATAGGTAGGTATGTCTGTATCTTCATTGTGTATATTAGTATTTTCGGCTTCTCTAACCAGTTCAGTGGGAGGGGCTGGTTTCAGCTGTGCACCCTTCCCCTGGTGGGTGCGATGCCCTCACCCAAAAGGTGCTGTCAGTGGAGAGAGGAAGGGTAACGCTGGACTTCCTAGATGATGGGAATGGCTGACATAACTATCATCTGCTGCGGGAGAAGAGCACTGCCCATTTGCTTCTTTTGTGCGAGATCTGTCAGTGGAGATGGCAAATGACCATGTGCTCCTGTTACACTTGAAAACCTAGATAAAGAACTTGGGAACTTGTTATGGCTGGTGAAAAGCTACGAAATGTGTGATGCACACTTGGAAAACGGAGATCTTGTAAAAAACGTACATTGTTTGCGTCTGTGTGGTGGGTTCTCAAATTGAGGTGAAAGGAAGCCAGAAGAAGCAGCAGTGAGTTGCTGTGGGAGAGGAGGAGGAGAGAAAAGTGTCTCTCATCTTAAGCTTAGGCTCCACATTGATAATGGTCTTGGCAGCAGATTGGCAGTGTGGCCATGTTGTGCTCTCCTAAGGTGTTTCCTCCTTGCTTATGCATCCTACGTGGCACAGCAGAATTAAACTAGTAACTTGCCTGGTTAAACCAGTAACTATCCTACTGCTGCTTATCAGGGTGGTCAGGTTCTGCAGCTATGACTCACAACCACAATTTTTCCAGTGGTGTGCAGGGATGCTAAATGCCCTTTGGAGTGTAGGTGGATGATGGATACTCAAAGTCTTGAGATACGCAGAATCCCCTGGGATTCTGGGGCAGCACCAGTCAAAAACTTGTGATCTTATTTCCAGTC
Source organism: Falco biarmicus (assembly GCF_023638135.1). NCBI lineage: Eukaryota > Metazoa > Chordata > Aves > Falconiformes > Falconidae > Falco > Falco biarmicus. Next base: position 63,002,695 of record NC_079290.1, read on the forward strand.
TGCTTAATGCAATTTTTGCTTTTACCAGCCTTTTGCAAATTCAAATACTGACCCAGTGTTGCTTTGAAAAAAGATTAATTGAGACTGGATTCTGCTTTTACTACCTTTTTGTTATTTTGGCAAATAAAATTCAGAGCTCAGGTTTTTCTCTTGAGTGGTCAGGTTCATAGAACAGCATGATTAATGATTTCTCTTGACAACTTCTGGTAATTATAGTTTTATTAAGGTCCAGAAATAAACAATGCAATCTTTTCATTTGCCCTGCATAACACAGCTTGTACAATTTCTCCCAGTAATTATCTCATCCCAATCCAATAGCTTGTCGTGGAGATGTTAGTAAATTTTTCCACTGGGGTTTTACTGCATTCTGTCAGCACAGCTATGATAAAATGTCTGGCTCTTTAGTTTGTTCATAGAGACAGAAAAGAGAGGACCCAAATTAATTATTTCACTTCACAAGATAAATGGAAGGAAATGTGGCATGCTCCTTTGTGTTATCAGTTATTTGTAAGATTTCTTCAAGTTAAATACTCCTTGCTATCTGATTACCAGAGGCTATTCACTTGGCATAAAGCTACTAAACAGACCGACTTTTGTATCATTGCTTCAGTTTGTTGCTTCGCTCCGAAAAGAAATAAACAGGAGGAGGAGGAGAAATGTCTGTACCAAAACATTAATTATTTTTCTTTTAAACTGGGCCTTGTCTGTAGTGGTTTTTGCAGTGTGTGCTGGCATTGGCATTGGAGATATATTTTGCTTTATAGAACATTTTCTTAACAGGCTAGAAAAAAATGATGCTTGCTTTTGGCCATATGCCCTCTTCATGAGCCCTGTTTCCTGCTTCAACTAATGCGGAAAAGACCACACCTCACTTTGGTTGTCCTCCATTTGCCCCAATTCAGGGAGTGCTGTAACAGAAAAGAAGTAAAAAGAAGCTTGGGCACTATTCCTAAACAAGCTGAAGAGTATCTGAAAGTGTCTGTAGGAATATAAATATGTATAATGTAACATACAAACTCATTTTATATGTCACTGAAATGCACCAAGGAAGTGAAATACAGGAGCTGTTTAAAAAATCACAACTGACCTATACAAATACTGAAGATAGAAAGTGAAAAAAAAGAAGGTATATGTGTGTGTGAGGAAGATGTGAATAGATAAACATTTTAAACATCTGGGTTTCTGTTTGATTTGCGTAGGGTCTGCTGTGAAAGTCACCTTGAGTTTTTTAAGTGGTCTTTGAGTTACGGAGCATACTGTTCCCCAGGAACCCAGGATTCATTTAACACTGGTGCAATGGTATCTTGTATAGAGAGAAGAAAATAACATAAATGAGGATCACGCAGTAAAACACAGGCCTTACCATCTAAAGAAGAGTAGGTATAACTAGTAGATATTAGTATATCTAGTTTAGAAGTCTATGAGAAGGAAAGCCAAAGCCTGGAAAACTTGGTGAATCCAAAAGGAGATGGAGGGGTGAGCTGTATGTGTGTACATATGCTTCATTTTAAATTGCTTTAGCAAACTTTAGAATAAAAACAAAATGTTGGAAGTGCTTTTTCATCCAAAAACTTCTTAAATATATATCCCAAGTCTGTGCTGCCTTAATGTATAGGAAGTCTAGGCCTTACTTCAGTGAATTATTTAAGCACATGGATAGTTCAATACTTGTCCTGGCTTCAGTCAGGACAACTTAGTTTTTTCCTTGAACTTGGAGACACGCTTAAAATCTCCCATTGAGCTGCAACCACGCTGCCGGCTTGGCCAGCATTTCTTCTGCTTTTAGCCACCAAGGGTTGCCGGGGGCTGCCGGAGCTCCCACAGGAGGTCTGCCCCCGTTTGGCACCTGCCTTCTGCAGGGACCACCGCGAGAGCAGCGTGGGTTAGCCCAGGCGCTCTCCCCTCTTCACTTCTCTCACCTGAAAGCCAGAAACTCAAGCAGTGAGTCCTCCCGTGATTAAGTTAAATTAAACCACAGCTTGCAAAACTGTTCAGTAACCTTCTAAAAAATGTAGATGTGTGGGCTTACTCTGCAGATACTCCTGTTGCGAAATCTGTTGAACACCTTAGTGAAATGCTGTCCTTTAGGATGTCTTGTGCCAAGGGCTATCACAGGAAATGCTTCCCATGGCTGGAGCTCTTCTGACAACACATCCTGTGAGTTCTTAATGCCTCTGTGGGAGCAACAGCACATGGCCAGAGAAGCAGACTGTATCTAGTGAAAGGAAATGGGGAATAAAAAACCCAAACAAAAACTCCAGGTTGCAGCTTTTACATGTCAGCCAGTGCTTTTGAGTTTTTCAAGACATTGCAGAGATACCAGTCTTGGAAAAAGCAGTGTTTCACTTCTTTCAGTGCAAGTTCCACCAGGCTTGGTCCTGACTGATGGCTGCACAATATCTGGCAAAGTGTAAATGTTATTGCAGGATTTAATGACACTCAATGGCTATTTTTCTCTCTCAGATACTTTTTTGCAGTGGTTCTTTAATATGCGTCTTCAAATGTTTAGAAAAGAGGAAGAGCAGGTTGACTAGCTAAATATACCATGAGAATATGGAACTCCAATAAGGTGTTAAATTGTCAAAATATTTTCTGTTTCCAGTTTGTGTAAGGTTCAGATGGTGGTGTCTTTCCCAGGACCAAATCTGAGGCAAGTGGAGAGGATGAAAACAAACTGATTTTATTTTTCTCTAGGTATTCAATCATGGAAGTGCATGACAGCTGAAAATCTTTATAGCACAGCTACGTATTTATAAAACACAATGTTTTGCTTTAGTTTGCTTCTAAGATTCATATAACACTGCAGTGTATGAATGAAAGCAGAAGTGGAATTCCTGTTGCAATTGGAAAGGAGGTAACAGATGGAGCAAAGAGAGAATCTCTAGTCTTTCTAGTCTACATTTTCTCTTTGCCATCTGATCAGTATAATGGAACACGTTCCCACCAGGGTCTCTGCAGGTTGTGAAAAATTCAATAGTTGCATCAAAGATCACACTTTATTGTAGTTTTATCAGTGTTGTTTGCTTTCCACACTCATTTTCAGGTATGTATTTTCACTTTTCAATCCTTTAAGCAGGTTGGTTTTACATTTCTGCACCACACTAGTATAAAAGAATAAATGCATAGCTTCACTGGAGTTGGCTGAGGCACACCTAAATGTGTCAGTAGAGGTCCTGACCCATTCTGTGCGTGCAAAACATGCCAGTCTGTTAGGAAACAAACACAAACTTCCTCTTTAAGTATCAGTTCAGCTTTAATGGAAGATTTCCGAATAACCTAAAGTACAATAGAAAGGTCATAGCTCTGTGTGCTGTTAAAAATTGAATTTGCCATTTTCCTGATGTGCTGTAGTGTCGTCTGGGCTGCTTTGTCATCTTCACCTGGATGCATTCAAAATCTGAGAGACCTGGAACTATTGTGCAAATGGGACTAATGGAAGGTCTGCTTGTTGAAAATACCCATTAAAAAGCCTGCTTAGCTGTACTTGTGAAGCATTTTATAAGTACTGAACTTGGTTATGAGCTGCGAGGAGACCCAGCAAGCACTGAGCACTGCACTGTCCTGCCCCAGCAGCCTGCTTCTTTTCCTTAGTGTGTCCTGCTAGCCACCTCTGAGTTCGTTATCTGTCAAGGGAGGAAAGTACTTTTGCAGTGACAGATACTGCTCACTTAGGGCAATCGAGAGATACCAGTATCTTCTTTCCTTTGCGTCCTTAAGAGAGGACTTAAACCTGATGCAGGGCACTACCATTTAAATTTTAAGCTTTGAATAAACTCTGTGTTTCAATGTCTGTTATGTTGTTAAAATTACATCTTTCTGTCTGAAGAAGCAGTGGTTGCTGAAAGTGCCTGTGTCAGAGTTTCTTCAGCACTGTTGGGTTCTTAACTAGTTCAGCAGAAATGTGGAAAATAGTCCTTTTAATGAAAAGTTAATTTTCAAGAAAGTGAAAGTATTTTATTCTTTTAAGAATCAGAATTGTATTATACCTAATACAAAGATGTAACAGTAAGAGAATTTCCCTGGATGCGAAGGTAACATCTCTTGAGCATCTGTAGGATGGGGAGAGAAACTTAAATGTTGAAAATAGAAGGGATCAAAATTGTAGATTTATAAATCAAAATCAAAAGTTACAAGGCTGAAAATGTGAATGCGAATATGGACCTGGTCTTATAAATATAGAAGAAACTCAGGCCTCTAGAGAAAAAGCTTGGGAAATGAGTACAGAAATCCATCTGTAGTCATTATAGAATAGATAGCACAATCTTAAGAGCCAAGAGAAATATATGCTGTGGTGTATGTGTATTATACTTGATCAGTTATATTTATTTTGGAATAAAATAACCTCATATGAAATGGATATTAGTTGTATAGAGCACTTTGAAGGGCTGAAAAAACATCTTGGGGACCTGACATTCAGGAATAATGCCATTTTAAACACTATTCTAAAAAATGTTTATGCAGCTTTTTCTCATAGAAGGAGCTACATGTAAGGGTGTTCTTTTTGTTAGTGCCTTTGTTTTTTTCCTTAATTTTTACTTTCTCCTCTATTAAGTTGAGATGTTTGGGTAAGAAATGGTGGGAACATTGTAAATCTGTTCTGTAACCTTATTTGATTTGAGTGAAAATTACTAGATTTGAATACAAGTAAGTAATGAGTCAGTCCTCTGCTGTATTTTGAGACAAAAATGTGTGTTCTTCAGTAATACTAGTGTCATAAAATTGGCAAAAAAAGCAGTAACATCATTAAGATAGAAAATTTATCTTTGTTAGCAGCTAGCTTTCATTCAGTGTGTTCTGAGGAAAACCAACATTCATTAGGTGTCAGGCTCACTTGGTTTCAGTGACACACCTGAGCAGAGACCCATTTTGTCGCCCAGGAAAGGGCCCTAATGAAGCCCCGAAGGGCTGGCTGGCTGTGCACTCGCGCTGCCTGCAGAGCAGAAAGTTCCCCAAGGAGCATGAGAATCTTCTCTACAGTTTTGGACCATCAGGGATATTCAGCCTTACGCTTCAGGGTATAAGGTAGTCTCTCGATCTTGCAGGTCAAGATGAAGTGTGAGGTGAGGCTGGGGGACAGCTGGTGGGATATTCACACCTGCCTGCTGAGCCTGGACTTGCACTGTTCACGAGACAGCAGGTGCTGGGACTGACAGTGACACTGGCACCCTCTGATGTGGACTGCTGTAGAAGGTTGACCTTAGTTCCATCCAATACTGCAGGCCCTGGCTAGACGCAGCTGAAATCCATTAGTAGATCGTAAGATAATCACGGATGTAGTTTCAAGCTGCCTGTGTCACTGATAGAGATAGTGAGCCAAGCGTTGTTACGTGAAGGGACAGGATGGCTGGGGAGTGAGTGGGTTCTCCTCCAAGTCCTCTTTTCTTCCTTGTTTTCAAAAATAATCTTCTCCCTAAACATGTGCCTGTCTGCTGTTCATCTTCACCCCATAAAAGTAAATGTATCCTGGTTTTTAAAAGCTGGGTGTGCAACAGCTCTAGTTTTCATTGAGCTGCAGATACCCATGCTATGCAGAAGTAGTAGTATGAAGAAAAATGTTACCTCCTTTCTCTTGTGTAGCCTGTGGGTGTTTTTAACCTTACGGAATGTTTGAAGACATCCGAATTGCGTCATCTGTGTTACAATTGAGATTTTAAAGAGATAATCGACAGCAAGACATACAAAGCTTTTTAACCGCAGAAGACTGTTAGAATGGCATACATAGTGTTGGCAGACAAGCGCACTCTTTTACTGCTCCAGAAAAGAAGGGAAGCAGCTATATGAAATGCTGATAATCTCACTGTGGTTTTGCATAGACTAGACTTGAGAGCCTTGAGTATTTTTCCTTTTCCCTTTTAACTGCAATTTTGTTATTGTATTGCTGCCCCCATCTCTGCTAAATATGGCTTTTGAAATGTAAATCATATCATGTTCTCAGAGATGCATATGACACCCTCAGCACTGTTCCTCTTTGCACTTCAAAGAGCTGTGTGGTCACACTTTGCATCTCAGCAAAATCGCAGTATTTGCCTTCTGAAGATCTCCTTTAATGTGTACAATCAATCCCTGATAATGTGTGTTGGGTTTTTGTTCCCTGGAGTCTGTTAATTTTAGTGTTGCTACAGGTCATCAGGATACATAATCTCTTCTTTTTTAATTTCTCAGTGAGCGTGCCTGAGGAGAGAGGAACACAAGAGAGGAGAGACAATTGAACATCACCATTGGCCAAGACCTGAAAAAATGGTGCTGGATGAACAGAGGATTAGAACTTAATTGTAAAAGGGAAATAAAGTCTTGGCAGGCGATTTGCTTCATTTATCATGGCCCAAATCCTCTGGCTGGCTGGTTAATGGGACTGTCCAACGCTTCCTGCTTAGGTTGAGTGCAGATCCCCTCTGCCTACAGATTGAAAGACCTGGGATCAGGTGGGAACAGGATGGTGCCCAATACGGGAATGGAAAGAGAAATGGACTCTGACGAGCTAAGATGGAAGTGACTTGACAGCTCCAAGCTCAGCAGTTGTCTCCAGTAAGGACAGGTTAAGACGGGAATCTCAAGCTTCGCTGGGAGAGCAGTATGCAGGAAGCTGGTTTTCAGGCCACGAATGCTTTCACAGGTAAGGAATTATGTTCTAGTGCAGCTCATCATTTTGGGGCAGTTTACTGGAGTTCAGAAAATAAATTGAACAGGTCCTCACTGTCGTTAGTGCCTTATGGTGCTTTCAGTTTAAATAGTATTTTAAAACAGTTCTCTTGAGGAACAGTTCAACGCTTGTATTAACAGTGAGTAACACAGTTTGCTTGTATTTCAGGCCCTCAGAAACGGATGGCCACAAGCATTAGGAAAGGTGTATCTCAGCTTTCCTCCTTAAAGTACTCATTAATAGATTAACAGCTTAACAATGAGTAGCCTCCTGGGTCAGTATAAAATGTAGTCTGTGAAGTTGCTCTTGTGTTAAGCATGGCAGCTTGGTGCGAGTGCAGGATGGACGCAGTTCATATCAGGAGGCTTCTCAGAAGCGTGTCAGTGTTGAGCGTTACCAGCCAGAGCACATCTCTGGGCAGAACTCGCCAGGTACCTTCTCCCTCCTGCCCTGCACCATTGGCATGCTGCGATGCCTAACTAGTAAAACTGGAGGGTTTAAAGGGTAACTGTTTCACCTGAGTGCAGTGTATTTCCCTGCACATACCTTGAAAATAATGTAATGAGAAAGAGGACGCCAAGGTGGTGTGTCTCTCTAAGGAAAGCTCCCTCTAGCGTAAAGTCCACTGGAGTTCATTCATTGCTTTCTGGTTTCTGATTTGAGAGGTGGGAGAAGGAAATGGGGATCAGAAGATCCTGCTGCTTTCTTTCCACGTCTGGCAGCCAGCTGAGACCCTGCGCGAAATGAGTAGAAAATCAGTTGGGTGTTTCTCTTGCTTTAGTAGGTCTAGCTAATGGATTAGTACCAGAGTGAAAGTTAGTGATGTCCAGGACGTTTATGCTTCCAATTTAAAATGTGTACCTTCCGAGTAAGTTTGCTGGATTGTGGGTTATATGTATGGGAAGATCATTTTGTGTCTCAGGCTGCTTTACCCTGGGCTGCTTGCTGTTTGAGGAGCTCCTCCCAGGAAAGGAACAGCACAACCGTTAGTCTCCCTATGGGCAGACTCCCACTTTGTCCCTTCCCAAAGCAGATCCACCCTCAGAGCCTGGTCCCACCCTTCTGGCTGCAGTGGGGCAGCAGCTCTGTGTCCGCCTGTCTGCACCAGCGCGTTGGTTTGGAGCGGTAGTGGAGTTCTGAACTCTCTGCCTCACCTCGTGTTGCTTTGATTTACAATACGGTTTCCATGCATGTCAATGAGACAGGTCTTGAAGGGAGAGGAAATGGGAAGCTTTTCTCCACCTCTGCTCCAGTGCTGATGGGAGATGTGAAGTCTGGGACCACCGCAGGGCCCTCCTTCCTCTGCCTGGCCAGCAGCATGCTCCTACAGCTCCCTGCTGCCGTTCTTGTCCTGTTTGTGCATCTTCCTCCTCCCTGCTCTCTGCCAGCCCTCAGCTCATTCCCAGGAAGTTTTTGCCTCTCCTTTGCTCTCCACGAGAATTCCTACTGTGTAGATATCTGTTCTCTTCCTTACCAGCCTTCTTGGCTCTCTCCTTTGCTGAAAACCTTATTACTTTTAGCACCCTTGCAATATTCTTTTCTTTCCAGCTTTACGCTCGTCGGCCTATCACTTACGTCCCAGAAGGTAGGTGTTGTTGGCACTGTGGTGAGGGTGCTGGGGCAGCAGAGTGTCAGAAAGCTGTAACCTCGTGGCTGCTGCTGGGTGGAAGGGACCTGGCAAACAGTGCTGCATAAAATTCAGGGAGATGAAACTGGGATCCCTGGAGGCCCAGGACAACAGTCAGATTGTGGTGGCAACCCAGCAGATTCAGACCTATTTTGGAGACTTTAACAGCGTGAAGGTTGCTTTGTCTCTTGTAAAGAATTCTTACATTCTTTTGGTGTTGCCCTCAGGTAAACATGTTAATAAACATTTTCAAATCTTGGTAGCTGTACTAAAGAATTATTAAATGTTAGGTTGCACCGTATATTCAGGAGATTTGTAAAGGGAACAGGCAGGAGACTTGTAGGGGAAACAGGTTGAAATCTCATTGCTTTATATGAAGAGAAGGCAAGGACTTCTGTTTCTTCTAATTTGTATCAAATTGATATCTGCATTTGCTTTTTGGAGATCTTGTTCCTTGTTAGATTTATATAATGCATTCAGCAGTAAAAGGTGGGTAGGTATGTAGTTCTTAAAAAAATTGGTAGGACTGTTATGCTAATTTAAGAGTTGCAATTAAAGTGTAATGGCACGTGCATATGGTTGCTCCTCTGATCCTGGCTATACTGCTCCTTCTGTTTTATTGGAATGCCAGTTGAGCTGTAGGAGAAAACAGTAGCTGCTAGCAGCAGAGGGGGCGTGACCACATGCAGGAGGGAGTTAATTTGTACAGAAAAAGCTTTGATACCTGAAACCTGTGCAGTGTCAACACTGAATCTAGGCATGCTAAGTGACTGCAGCTATTGCAACAATCAGAGTAATCATTTCAATTTACAACTGAACAGAGTGCTGGCAAAAGAAGCTTGTGAGGGTGATGCCTCTGTGTAGCCACCTTTGGAGTATTTCATAAACCTCCTTTCCACCTTGCTAATTGCTGTGACCTAGAAAGGCTTACAGTTAAGGCTAGGAGATACTTTGATCCTGTCTGCATGCTCATTTTACTGGCACAGATGCCAAAGCTGCCCTTTTTTGCAGATGGCTCTTGTTCCAAGAGATGGGCTCATCCAGTCACTTCATTATGTATTACCAAAACATAGCTTATGGTTAGAGCTTTTTCACTTTACTGGCTAAATACTAATCTCAGCAGATCATGTAAGTATAATAGGTTCAGGATTACCGAATATAGAAAAGGCAATGGAAGGGAAGTACTCCTAGGCTTGATTAGGAAAGAGATGGCTGAGCCTATGATAGTAAAAGGCAATTTGAGTACAGCAATCATGAAAGAGTGAGCCTATCATTTTTCAGAAGAAGAGAAGAGTGAACATGAGAATAAAAGCAATAGTATGCAAGCAAGTAGATTGCAGCTCATAGAAGTGATAGGTAACATTTCTTGGGAAACAAACCTAAGAAATTCAGAAAGACTGGCAATTTCTAAAGGAACTAACTTTTTATTTTCCAGTCACAGTAAAGAATAATAAAAGCACAAATAGAAGGTGTCCCAATGAAAAGGTGTAAGAAGAGACAAAACTGCATGATCTAAAAACTCATACAGAAAGTGGAAGGTAGATACGTTACTGGAGATGAGTATAAAAGAACATTAGAAGAATCCAACGGCCAAATGGGATAGGCCAAGGCACAAAACATAGAACAACTATTAAAGGACATGGTAACAAGGAATCATGCTGTTTTCTCAGCAGTAATAAAAGGAGAGCTGAGTTTCTGGACTGCTAGTTGAGAGGGAATGACAAAACTCATGATGTGGTGCTGCAGAGAGGACCAAGTATTTAATGATAATGTTTTGCATCATGGTTTGCCCAAAAGGGTGACTTGTAATCAGGTGGCAAGCAAAGGACTGCTACCTTGAGAAAGGTAAGTATTCCAACTAGTGCAGGAATAGAACTGATGGTAAAGTAATGAGATAATAGGTATTTTAGAACAAGCGGGAGCTTATTGAATTGTCTCTGCAACAGGGTGAAATAGCTGAAGCAATGTCTGAACAATTAGTGGTTACACTGGAGAGCATTTGGAGGACAGTCTAGGTTCAAACAAGCTGTGAAAGAGCAAACACTGCACCTACATGTAAAATTTCCTGGGTCATTCTTTTTCCCCTTTGGAGGAGATAGCTTATCTTAAATTCTTAGAGGAAAAAAGTTTGAATCAAATAATCAACTGATCTTTTTTTTAAAAAAAAAAGAATAGCTAGTAGATAATAATATGATAAATGAATTTGCATGTTTTTTTCCAGAAGGTACCTTGTCAGACAAGCCTAATTTCCCTGTAAGCAGAGACATAGTATATCTTGATATACTGTTAAAGGCTTTTCACCCTTTCATAAACAAGGTGGCAATATGGGCTACAAGGTGGGTGCACAGTTGGCTGGAAAGCTGTTCTTGGAATAATTACCAGTGATTCATAGTCAAACTAGAAGGAGATGTCAAGTGGGATTCTGTCCTGGATTGCCTGAAAATATTAAATATTTTAATTAATGATTTGGGTGATAGAATCTGCATGCAAAATTTCCAGATGACACCGACCAGGGAGAGGATGTAAACCCTCTTAAGCACAGGATTAGAATTCAAAATTAATGTGGTATAATGGAGAACTGATCTAAAATAAATACGATGCAGTTCATCAAGGACAACTTCTAAATTGTGGTTGGGCAGGAATAATCAGCTGTGCAAATCAAAATGTAGAATAACTGGTGAGGCAGCAGGTCTGCAGAAAACAGATGGGCAGTTGCAAGAGTTCAGAAAATGGCTATGAATCAACAATACTATGCCATAAATGTTATGCTAGAATATATGGACAGGAGTCTGCATGTAAGACATGCAAAATGTTTTTTCCACTCTACTTAGCATTTGTGTGGCTGGTGGACTACACCTGCTCTGAGCAGTGCTCTTCAGGCCTATTGGAAGCATCCAGAGAAAAGCAAAAGGAGAAAGGCCAGAGGTCTAGACAACATGACCCTTGACAACTGAAAAAAGTCTTTTTCAGACTAGAGCAGTAACTCTCGAACTTTCTGAAGATGATTTTCCTAGGTTCCCACAAAGCAGTGGGGATTTGTGCCAGGGCATGTGCCAGATGTGCTGAGCTACATGGCAAGATGTGGCCATGATACTGGTGTGATGGTCAGAAGGACCACCTCGCTTGCACGCTTCTTAGCTGCCATGAAGTACCGCACTTTCTGCCTTGGCTGCTCTCAGTGCTGTGCCAGTGCTAGGGTAACAGTGGTGGGGATCCTGGACAGCCGGGGTCTATTTTTTACATTAGCTTTCTTCACCAGTGTGTTTGGAGTGCTGGTTTAGGAGAACAGTGTGAATCTGAACTCCATCGTTGGGGAGTGTGTGGCACTGGGCCATCCAAGATGACCAAAGTATAAGGGGAATACTGTGGGATGGATTAGGAACCAGTGTATGAAGCCTCCTGACCTTGCAAGGTCAGTTTAGGTCCATCAGGATTTTATTAGCTCCATCGCAGCACAAGCTCTGTCAGACCTGGGCTGACTCGGAGGCATTCCTGCCATCTGACCCTCAGCACTGCTGGTGGGATTATTAGCTCTGGCACTATGGAAACCAGAATAAATAGTAAGAGGTTGCTCTGTGCAGGGGCCCCCTGCCCTTCAGTCTGGCAATGACTTTTCCTGTCACCTTCTGATCCCATTCTGTCATAGCTTCATATCTTCTCCCTCACACCTTTCCCTGGGGAAGTGATGGCACCCTCAAATCGTTCCATAATCCCTTGCAGCCTTGCATCTCAAGGTCATTGTCACTGAAGCTTGACCTTGGGCCATATCCAGAGAGCCCGAGTTACTCCCAAGGAGCAACTCCTCAGCTTGGCTGATATTCCCCCAGGCCCTGCTTTAGCAGAGAGACTGAACGCATCTGTTAGGAGATCCTCGTGCCCACAGAAACACAGCTTGGTAGAGCTTCTCCAGTTCCCCCAGCTCTGCTCTGTACTCCCCTGGCACTCAGAACTTTTGCTGCATTTCTTCTGCTGTGTTTCATGCTTTCCCAACCTCTCTCCCCTCTTCCCCCATCAGTGCCTAAACGCCCTCTCACTGTGCTGAGGCTCCTCCATCCCTCCCCATGTGTACATATGGTCTCACTTCTCTCCCAGTTTTCCTACCTTTCTGTTGATCTTCCTGATTTTCACTGCTTTCCTTCACCTTCTTTTGTTTCCAGACCCCTTCCACTTCCAGACCAACCTAATTCCAGGTTGTCAAAAAGCCTCTTCCCCTCTTCTCTAGACTCAACCCTTCCTCTCTTTGTCTGCCCCCCTCTGGGGTGAGTACCTTTCCCCACCTAACATCTCTTCCACGATGACTTCTGCTGGTTTGTGTGGGACCTTTCTTTACAGAAAGGCGATCTGGAAGCCTGCTTCTCAGTTTGGCTTCTCTCCCCACATCTTGTTTTGCTTAACTGCTGGCGTTTTGGGTGGAGACGTGTCTGGCATGGGGGTGGTAGTTCCAGAATAGGGAGGCTCCTTGAGGGGATTACATGGGAGACCAGGTAAATTGCTCCAGCAGATTGCGTATGACCCAGTTGGCCATTATTCATTTAGGCAATGGAAGAGTGAGGGAAGTTGTGATAACCATTTAAAAGTATATGGAAATTTCATGTAAAGAGGAAGGCAGTAGAAACTCCTTCCCAGTTCTGCTGGGGATAGAGCATGAAGTAACAGACAAGCTTACTGTGGTGGAGAGATTGAGGTTAGACATTAGGAAAATCTTTCTAATGGTAAGGATAGTTAAGAACTACAGCCGATTGCCTAGGGAGGTTGCGAAGTCCCCATCACTGAAGGTTTTTAAGAGCAAGTTGGACAAATACCTGTCAGGAATGGTTTATGTATAGTTGATCTTGCCCTGGGGCAGGGGAACGGACTTCATGAGAGCACTTCCAGCCTTACTTTTCTGTGATTCTATTACTGCTGGTTCCCTGGACAATAAATGTACATTTTCAAAGTTAGTAACCCACCTGCACTACTCTGTCTTCTCTGTGTTTAAGTAGATTCTTTGGAGCTCTTGGAATAATTGACAAAGGACAGCTTTAGAGTCTTGGGTGTTTAAAGTCTTAACTCTCTTTTTGCTGGAGTGTTGCTCTGCTGCATTCCTTCTACCCTGGCCTTCTTTAAACATCTTATTTTTGGGGTGTGTGACATTTGTTTCTGTGTCTGGGCAACTTGTATAGAAATATTTTAGTGTTACAGAAATACTGCATCCATTCTTCTGTTTCATAGTATGCAAGTATTTTAAGAAAAGCCTTTACCACTCTTAGACAGTGAACATATTTAAAGGTAATTGTTAAGAATAATAAAAAATAGGACAAAGCCAAAGCAACTACCCTTTGAGTTTGTTTTCTTTGTTATGAATAAAACTATGAGCAATTTACTTAGCACGAAATATATAACTGGTGTATCTGCAGCTGAAGGTAGCCTTCTTCCTTGGAATTATAATTGAGGCTCAATGTAAAACAGCAAAACAGGTTTGAAATGTCTTCTAATAACTATATAATGTAATTAATATTAAAAGCAGTTGAAAACTCACTTATACATTAACACAGGTCTCCCACATTGCTGCTGTCATTATTTGCATGATTTTCAATTACAGATAAACATCTAATTTAAAAAATACAACTTGAATATGTAGCAGAACATTTTCATCCCCCTCTGTTTGTTTTATTTTCATCTGCCTCTCGAAGCTGGTCTGGCCTTCCTAAAATCTCTGAAGTCTTCTTAACAAATGCATTCTTATTTTAAAAATTTTCAAGGTTACTGTGTCACTCATGGACAACTCTTACTGCCTCTTAGTTCTTGGGAGAAACAGATTGCTTTTTGCAATGCCCCTTACTCAGCACACAGATAGTAACAGATCACATTCCATTGTATTCCCTTAGATATTTTATTTAGTGTGCAATTTTTGGAGTACAGATAGTATTCTCAGCAAAAATACATGGAAGAAGATATAACTGTAGTTCCTATGATTTTGCTATCTAAAAATGTTATGTTCAGTAGCATTCAGCAAAACTGGTTTTGGTATAGTCGTGCATAGCCTGGAAGTCTCCTCTTCAGGGTTAAATGCTTTAATAGAATTACAAGAGAGTGAGAAACTGTGAAAATCAATTCGCAAACGCTGGTGCTGTGTGAGAGTGATAGCTTTTGGTCACAGCCTAGTTCTTCTGTTGTCCTTAAGATGAGTGATTAAAACAGTAATACTTTCTGCTTTAGGTCACTCTTCAGATCTGAGAGGTCAGCTTTTAAGTTTTGATCCCCAACTTTGTGTAGGTGAAACACTGTGTTTTCTGCTCTTTCCTTTCACCTCAAGAAAACAGATAGTCCTCTGCACATGTCTGGTTGAAGAACTGTTTAATCTGTAACCGGACAGATACTGCCTTTGGTAAGTCAGCTGCGGCAGTTCTTACGCAAATAGAGGGGCATTTCGCTCAGGCTGAAGATTTCATGGTTTAAATGCTTCTCCTTTCAAATTTTTACTTAACTGGAGTAGAAGACCTTCTTGCCTGTTTGCTTGTTTCAGTAAAGTACTGCATCCTTTTCCATTTGCTAAGGGGAAGAGTGGGAGAATTTGGGTGGCAGTCGCTCCCAGAAGGTGGCCTTGCTGTGTGAAGCCACCTGGAGCTCAGAGAACGTGGAGGCAGAGAAAGGTGGAAAAGAAACCAAGAGGGCTTGAGAGGAAAAGGAGCGGTGTGGTGCCCTCTGAAACACCTTGAGAGACACTGGACTCAGGAAAGGATCCTCCACAGACCTTGAACTGCAGGCATCATGTAACACCATTCCTGTCAAACTCCATCCTAAAATTATTACTCTGATCTGGAAGGAATTTTTTTTTTTTTTAATTTTAAATTAATTTTCATTCATATTTGAGTTAATTTAAATTCCATTTTAAGTTACTTAATTTTCAGTGTAGATGTGGTCTTGGCTATGTGTGCATGATCCACTTGTTCTTATGACAGTCCAGAGCCCAAATGCAGGGCTGTGGATTGGGCAGGCCGGAGTGAAAGCAGGCTCAAATTTAGAGAAATGTCAAGGCCAATGCTATTATTAAAATTATTTTGTGAAGTAGCGTGTTGCTGGAAATGGCAAACTTCTTCCCAAAGTCATGGGGGGGAATGCTGCAGCATGTTCAGGGAGGATGTTGAGCCCGGCTCCTCACCTTTGATAACCATTTTTAGTAGATGATACTCAGCTGTAGCGTTACCATTTGCAAAGCTGATGGCTTTTTGGAAATGCCCATCTGCCATTTCTCATTTCTTAATAGTACATGTCGCAGTGTCTTCGCATGGTACAACTTAATCAGCCAAATGGCCAGTTCCAGACTGAATGACAGTAAATTTTGCTGTAAATATGCTACATTTCAGTGTTTAATCATAATAAAAAGGCAGACTTTTTTGAATGGACAAAACGAATGTGTAGTCCCTCAATAAACCCCATAAAATAAAAAGCAGTGAAAACTGGTTGTTAAATTGGCAGTGTATGTTTTCTGTTAATTATTTGTAATTAATTAGGTGCTTTTTAAAAATTATTTTTTAATATTTACTTGTAAGAGAAGAGATGGGATATGGCGTTCGGGCTGTGCCAGTGGCTGGCCGAGGGTGTTTTCGCTGCTGGAAAAGCCCCTCTGCACCTGCAGGTAGCGCTGCGGCCGGTGCTGCTTCCGAGGGGGAAGGAGCCTCGGGCGGCGGCCGTTGCGGGCGGCCAGGACCCCCGCGCAGGAGCCGCTCGTCGCGCCCAGCGCCCGCCTGGCGGGAGGCGGCGTCCCGCCCGCCCCGGCTCCTTGCGGCGGGCAGGCGGGCGGCCCGGCGCCGTCCTGCAGGGGGCGCCGCGGGGGGCCGGGCCGGGCCGGCGGCGGGAGCGGCGCTGCCGCCTCGCCTGGGAGCAGCAGCGGGAGGCGGCCTGGAAGCGCGTTCCGGTACGCGCTTAAAAAGCCCCTAAAGAGGAAGCGTAAAACCCAAACTGATGAGGAACGGCTGAAGCACTTGAGTGCCTCAGCCCTTCTGGAAGCTGGGGAGTACAGTGGCCGAGTGGAAATATGAGCCATATTAGCCCAAACCTAATTTTATTCACATAAAAACGATGCGGGGTGATCCCAGGCACTCGGCTCCAGGCGGCGGTGTTTTGGGTGAGTAGCATGAGGTGAAGTTTGGACTAAGGCTTTGCTGCTTGGTTTTTCTGTAATGTCAAGCAGGCCGTTTCACTTTATATTCGATCAGTTTTCTTCTACCAAAAAATAAATAATATGAATTAATGTTACATTTATTTGTTGTATGCTGTGGCAATGCCTTTACAAATCAGAACTTGCAGTCTGGGTAAACAGAGAAGTGAAAATACTTGACGTTGAAGGATAAATGTTGTGGTGAAAAAGCCACAAAATTGAGGAGGAGGTAATACCACGTATACAGAGTTAAATGTCACATTTACTTCTCTGGTACTTACACCCTTCTACTTTTTCGGAAGAGAGGCCAGGATGCATGGGGATTAATTTACTTGTCAGGCCTTTTCTTTGTAGCTGTTTGGTTTGGGTTTTGTTCAGAGCAGAGCTTCTTACAGATGGACACAGTCCTTCCTCTGAGCCTTTCTACAAACGCACACGTTCCGGTGGCTGTATCTGCTGCATCTCCCATCCTGGGGCATGGCTTTCCTCACAGGAGCACTCTGTGATGGAGCAACCGGGACCCACCCAAAGCACGCACCCCGTGCTGTGCCCCTCCCAGGTTTTCTCCCTGGGCACTGCCCAGCCCCTGCTCCAAACCCTTTCCAGAGGGATTCTCCCACCCTCTTTAATTTCTGCTCAACCCTCAGCAGCACTGAATAAGCAAAATGTTTGGTTTCCGGTAGGATCATTACTTGCTGGTAGGGTGCAGCCTTTGAGCCCTGCCAGCCTCTTGTGAACACCCAGAGATACTCTCTGCCCTGGAACAGAGTAAGACACGATACTCTGATTTATCTGTAATAACACTGCTGCTTTCTGAGATCCATCTTTTCTAAAGTTATGCTCACGTAGGGCTGAGAAACTGCTGATTTCTGAACCAGGGGGGTTTTGGCAAGTGGGCTTTTGACAGTATCTGGACCCCAGAAACTTGGGGTTTGATATCAAAACAAAATTCTGTATCGTATTTGAGTTCTTTCCTGTAGTCACTCCGCTATAATTTGACTGTAAAATTTACCCAGTAGTTTGGGCAGCTGAATCCCTAAGCTTTCTTTAAAAACCATCGAGATGTGTTTCCCACGGGTTTAAGCAGATGTATCTGTGTGCAGGTGGCAAACAGGGGCACTCTCCCTGCTCTTCACAACCATGGGTCTGTTTCCACATTCTCTCATGCTGGGATTAACAATCTGTTAACAGTGAAGAACAGGTTGAGCAGTATGTCTTTCATACATTGTGGGGTTTGATTTTTATTTCTTAATTTTTTCTCTCCTTATTGTGTGCTCTTTGTGTCCATAGCTTTCTTGCTTTCCTCGCTACAAAGTCACTCCCTTCTGATTTAAGGGCAAGAATAGAAGGAGCTTTGTTTGAGGGGTGAGGAGTTAACAATGAGGATTTTTCATGACGAAAACGCCCAAAAAAGAATCCAATTCTACAGCCAGCATCTAAGCAGCATCTTCAATCCACACCTCTGAGGATAAGCTTGTGTCTCTTGTTAGTGGGTGAAATAGCTTCGTTCAATGCTATTTGATTGCTGACAATGCTGCACTGCAAGTGTTTGTGTTGTAGGTGTACATATGCTGAGGTGGTGGGAGGAGGACCCAGGATAAGGTATGGGCTTCAGAAAATCCCAGAAGACTTGCTTGGATGTGGCTTGTTCAAGAATTGTCTGTTTGTCCTGGAGGCTTAGACTGTACAAACCAGTAATTTATACTGGCTGAAGACAGATTCACAGCCGGCTGTGTACTCAGTTGGTCCTTGATTTAAACGAAAAAATTGGAGTATGTGCATGAGTCTCCATTTTTCCCCTTCCTGAGCTTTATTATACTTGATTTGTTTATCTCAAAAGAAATACTTTCAAGATAATATCTGCTTCCAGTTGCTCAGAGCAAGAATTTGAAGAGACACATGACCTGCTACGACAATGCAAGAGTAAGTTCAGAAAAACTTCACTGCTCTCAGTTCAGGATGTCGGTGGCATCTGTGAGCTAAAGACACTTCTCTTTTTTTCTGTAGAGATCATAACTTCTGTATCCAAACCAGTGCTGTTTATAGAAATCATTGGAGAGTTTCTGTGTAGTAAAAGGAATAGGGGTGAGCTCCAACAATAAAGTCAACAAGTATGGTTCTTGAAGATGTTTTTATTCAGTGCCTTCTCTAGTGTGTGCATGGAAAAAGTGACATAGCATTGACTTACTGGCTTTTGTACAATCACTCAAGTATGTTACTGGTTTAAAACCATATTATTCTACTTTTTGATACAAACAAGGTAGTGTTCTCTCGGGCATATGATCCCTGCTTATAGTGATCAGTGTTGCACCGAAGAACCTTCAGCTGATATGGGGACCCTGCTGTGCAAAGGTAATGAAGGTCAGCCCCTTTTAAAATCTCAGTGTCTAAAAAAGGCAAGATAGAAGCAGATAGAAAAAGTACTGCTACTGCTGTCCTCCATATGCAGATAGGCAACTAAGGCACAGATGAAATATTTACGTGGAGTGAGCTAGAACTTGGCAGACCTGAGAACTAAAGCTACAGCCTCTGAATCTGAACCCAGTAGGAAGGGTGAGATTATAACCACAAGTACTAATGTATTTATTTTTATCTCCTAGTCAGCAGTATACCTGCTGCACTATTTTCTTGTATTTCATCTGTTGTATCTTTATTCTTTTTACTTGCTGCCATGAGGAGAAGAACATAAGTCAGTAGGATTTTTGTGGAAACTAGAGGTTTGCTTTATGTCAGCATTCCTGGAAAGAATTTCTCTGAAAAAGAATTACAGCTACCCATAAAATATGTGACACAAACAACCCTTCTCATCTGCAGGTATCAATTGTGCATTGGCAAGAAGGGGGTGCTGGGATACCAGACTGCTTGAAGGATATGGGACATTACTTAAGGGCTTAAAAAAAATAATGTCATTGAATTGCCAACTAGAGAGCAGGATTATTGAAACTTATGGGAACAAAATTTAGTGAGATGAATACAAATAAATCTGTCCATGGTAGTTGTACTTCTTTTTCAAGGATCTTTAAATGCAAAATATGATGTTCATTAATGTAATGCAGGCAGGCTCATTGCTTTGTTGCTTTATACATGTATGAATCAGACTTACATGATGTCTTAAGACCTATTTTGAAGAGCCTTAAAAAGGTCTGTTCTTTATGTAACTTGCTTTCTCTGAAGGAGGAAAGGCAGGTTTTGTGGAAAGATCCTATTTTATACTACAACTAGTGGTCTGTTTGGAAAGCAAACAAACAACTTACCAAAACCCACAAGTATTCAGGCATACGAGCCCTTTACCTCCAGGAAATCTTTAAGTAAGCATTTGAGATTCTTCAGTTTGCTAAGGGCCATCTTCTGCTACATAAGCAAAACAGAATTAAAACCAGTCATGGACAGCCAGTGGGGAGAAAATTCTCATGCAAGTGAAATTGGCTGTTGCTGTATTAGCATTTTGCTTTCAATCAGTATTGTGATTGTGAGCAAAATCCCCCAGCTGGCCCCATTCGTGGTGCTGTGGTTCAGCTTAGAAGATAGCTTTGTTGCCACCAGAGTAGCCAGTGCTTGCTAACAGAAGACTAGAGAAGGTAAAGTTGCTTTTTTCCAGCTGTTTGATACCTGTGACCTAACGAAGAGGCAGTGGGATGCTGGATGTGTTAATGAGGGAACTAAGGAAAGAGAAGTGAGACCTAGGGATAATAGCTGAAATTAAGTGAACTTGCAGAATTTTACCCTGAAAGAAATAGATGCTTGAGTCTACCACCTGGAAAGAGTGTTTGTGGAAAACCAGAAGATGGATGTCAAAGCCTGACTTGTGATGGTTGCAGAAGGTAAAGCTGAAGATGAAGTTAGATGTGCATGCAGTGGTTAATGTGATTCGCTTAACAGTGAGTGCTGTCACTACAACCACACTGAAGTTCTGCCAACAGTGGGTTACAAAAACCTTTAAACACTTGTACAGGGAACAAACTCTGGAAATCTTACCCTTAAACTGACAGTCTTGAAACAGTTTTAACTGTGAAAGAGCTATACTCATTTTTCAGAAGAGTTTCATAAGTCTAGTGTGCTGATTCTTAGTTTTTCTGTTCTTAAATATAGGGCCACTGTCTAAAAGTCATATCAGTGTGAAACTGTGTAGACATTACATGATGCCAAGAAAGGACTTGCCAGGTATTTATAAATAAATTCCTGGTGCGCTCCCATTTTCCTTCCTCTTGTCTTTGCTATTATCCCACGCATTTGCCCCCAGGCTTTCTGTACTCTTTTTGTAGATATACTAGTAGTAATTCTCTTTTTCTGATTTTTGTTCTTGAAGAAAATAGATCAATTATACAGTGTAACGCTGGTTAGGTTACAGCTAATAGCTACAGCTCTTAACCTCACATGTTCTTTTTTTACCTCTGTGGTAATAATGAATCATTAAATTGAGTGGAGCAGAGTCCTTGAGATATAGAAGTAGGATTTTTTTTTAACAAAGGCATTCCAAAATGATAACCTTAAAACTTCTTTTATTGATTACCATTGTGTAATGTTGTCAGCATCTTATGACTGTTAGGAGGTTTAAAAAGTGCAACTTAAACTGTGAGAATAGTGTGTAGAAAATTTGTGTACCCTGTTACAGCAGGCATGCTTTTATTGTATTTGAATCTTTCAAGATTATTCTCTGGAAATCAGAAATTAAAGAACAAGATAGTCTTCGTATAAATGATAGAAGAGATCCCATTTTAATAATACTTGATCAGCTGCTAAGAACGCTTAGTTTTGCTGAACATGTCTACCAGAAGAGACAAAATTGAATTATATGTCCAGTTCATTTAGAAAGCAGTATTTTGAGTCTCATAATGTTAAAAAGTATCAGATGTGCCTTTAGTACAAGGGGAAGATACATTACTGCTCTGGTCCACAGTGAAAAAAAAGTATGTATTTTCTCACTACTGTGCGGATGTTCTAATGTAGTGATGATATTCTTACTTGTCACTGTTAACTTACAAATTACTAAATCAGGTAGTGTGAAGTGAGACAATAACCCTCTCCTGTCTCCATTACTTTCAGTTTGTTCTGCAGCTTTTTTTAAAGTAATACTGTTTGGGTTTTTTTATTCTGTCAGGTTTTACAACAGAAGTAGACTCCACAAGAAGTTACAGGGGTTATAACATCTGTCATTAGATTTCTGTGTTCTGTACAGGTAATAATCAGTGAAGTTTAGCTGTCAAGAGTTTGTGTAATAGGAAGAATTAAGGAGAACTGAAACTGCATCCCTAAAATAGCAAATAGTTTTGTATTAGAGTAAGATATTAAAAAAACAACAAAAAATCGAAGGAACAAAGGCTAAAATAAAGCTGATTGGAAAAACTATGATGTTTATCAGACTGAAGATGTGACATAGCTTTGCTTTTCTGTTCTCAGTAGTAAGAACACTTAGTTGCATTGTCTCAGGGATTTCCCTAGGAAAAAAGATTACTCTGGATTTTACTTCATATGACAACATAGTTGAAATTTGGTATGATTACTTTCTTGACGGCTGTGCATCTGATACTGACCTACAGTAGTAGGTGTCATGAAGAGTAAATTACATATGATTTAGAGTTCAGATATTGATATTAGCAGGTGCGTGGCTGCATACTGTGTCAAATGTAATGACATTCATCCTTGGATTTATTCTGCTGGACTTTATTGTTAGATATTGGAAGATTCGGTTTCCCCTAATGACTTATGCTGACACTGGAAGACATTACATATCTGATGATCTCATGGGTACTCTTGTTATTGAGAAAAGCTATTCCATTTGCTGTGAAATATATTACATTGAGTTACACATCCCTGTATTGGTAATTTCTACAAGGCAGAAATTATAGGGGGTGGTAGTTTCCTTTATTAGACCATCTGATTTAGTTGGACAAAACAGACAAGCTGTGTGCATTGCAACTCCTTATTCAGGTCTGTGAAAAAGCTCCTGAATGACAGATCTGCATGCTCCAAACCTTGCTGTTTTCCACATGTATTTGTTGATCAATTAAAAGATAACTTGTCTCTTTATAAAGCTTGCCTTGATTAAACTGCCACGTCTACAATAAACCACAACTTTGTAATTTCAGCCTTTGCCATTCAGGACACATACGCTTATTTTCTTAGAACTGCCTCAGTTAAAGTTACTTTCAGCCATTTTGCTTTGTGCTGAGCTCTCCCTTCACATTTTCTTGCTCTGGGTATAGCCAGAAGGGCTGACTCTTCTACCTAAGCTCAAATGAAGTGGTGCTAAAAACGCGATTAAGCAGTTGAGGCTGCTATTTGCTTTTCAGTTTATGTTGTTCCCATCCACTGAGACTTCGCTACAGACCTTATTGTTAGCCAAAGTATTTATTTTGTGGCCTATCATATGTGATTTAAACAATCTATTTAAAGCTTGGTTTCATGCTTCTCAGTCAAATCACCTTGTCTTCAGGGGCATGCTGTACAGCATTGCATCCTTGTAAGGGGAATTTTCCTAGAGCAGGTAAGTCACTTTCTTCTTTGTAGCATTTGTAGTTTTCTGTCAGTTTGAATGAACCTCATTCCTCCTGATCCCCAGCTCCTCTCAGAGCTTTGTCTACACTCCACTACTGACTTTGCCATGGAAACCTTTTTGGGTCCAACAACAGTGCACACAATGGATTTAATACACAGAAGAGAAGTGCCGGTCCTCTCACAGCTGCCCTGTGCATATGCCACCTTTCTCATGTCTATCTGATGACTGATCCGAAAGGGAAAGAGCCTTTGGATAAGACTCACTATCTCCACTCAGGAGTTGTGGTTCAGCTGGTAGCCTGAGAACCTGGGTGTATGGCTTTCTGTCTCTTCCCTTCGGACAGGCGAGCAGTGGTCAGATGGGAGGTTTTCCTGGAAACTGTAATGTCCCCTCTTGCTCCAGCTCACAGCCTGAGAGACTGGCTTCTGCTGGCTCTGACAGTCCTGCCATGACTTGAGCAAGCTGACTGTAGTGGTTTCTGTGGAAGAGCTATGCTAAGAAGCGACTGGAAAATCCCTTCTATCAGCATAATGGACTGGTGTGTGTTTTTTGAGTTACAACACATTCTGAAAAAGAACAAGATTTTTTTAAGACCACTGTTTTCTCTTCCTGAGAGATGATCATGCATAAGGACCCTTATTATAAAATTGGGATATGTACTTGTTGTCTTTAGTTAGAAACTTTCTGTCATCACCCTAAAGGGGCTCTGCTTATGCTGTTTAACTATGCAAGTATTTGTGATTCAAATGTGTGTAGGGTGATGAACAGAAACGTGGCAGAAAATTTATCATTACCAGTTACGAGCAGAAATGGTTTGGGAATCTTGATAATCCTGGATTTCCTGTGCTTTAACATCATGTGTTACTCTCATTTATTCTATTTTTATAAAGAATACATGGAAAACTTGCAAGAGCCATCATGTAGTGGTTTTTTTTCTGTGGTTGTTTTTTTGCAACTACTTAAGCACATTTTGCACTTAAAATTCTCCATGAAACTGTAACTTTTTCTAAGAAAGGAAGTTTTAATACTGAAGTAGCACTTTTTTGTTCCTGTAGTAACTTTTTTTCTTTTAGTGTTAAACTAGTTACTTGAAACCTTGGAAAATTTTCTCTAGTGAGTTTTAAGACAGATGTGGTAGATTTCATATTTCATGAGGAAGGAAATATCTATGAAAAACCTGGAAATACCCATTATAAGGAAGATGCGTCTAAGGTGTGAAGTGCAGATAGGTTGAGAACTTCTACAAACTTCTAAGAAACTTGAAGTTTATGTTTCAGTGTAGTTTTCCATCTAATGATTTATTACATTGCCAAATAACATTGCTAATATTAATGGTAGATCTTTCATCAGTTTTTACAATATTTGATTTTCATGCTGAGTTCAACAGAGCCAGATTCTGTATGATATTTTTATAATAATAGGCATTATTCCTATCATGACATCCAAAAAGCAGCTGTGGCGGTTCAGCAGCTCAAGCACAAAACCTTCTGACTTTTCCCTTTTCATTATGGTTAGTAATAATTTGTGTGTGTGTGTTACCTTAAAATATGGTTTTGAATATTTTTAAGCTTGAATTAGTTTTAATCCTAGAGGACCAGTGTCTGTTGACTGTCTGTGGTAAAAAGGAAGGAAAAACATACATATGAAGCTCATTTTCAGAAGCTAACTGGCATTGCCAGCAAAAATTGTGACCTTATCAATATTAGTTTAGTCTGAAAACTTGTGTACCATGCATATGTTTTCTGCAGGGTGAGAAGAGAGTAGGAAGATCACTGGATGTAAGACAGGGGGGAAGCTGACACACAAATAAGGCTATCTCCTTTTGCCCGTGCAGGTAATGTTGTATGCGTCAGGAGTTAGTTTACTGCACAAGGTGTTCTCCTTCAGTACTAAATCTGCCAGCTCAGTAAATCCCAGGCATGCTTAATTATCCTGTTCATTTTTCTGGAGTAGGAGAACTGGGAGAGGCACCTGGGTCTGTCATAGACTGCAAATACTTCTGCGCAGTTTACAGTTGTTACTGCAGAGGAGACTTCTTCCCATGAGCATTGGGTGCTGCTTGCTCACTTGGAGTTGGGAGCATCAGCTGGCATTAGGGCTAGCATGCAGCTGCAGAAATGCAAGGTCCCTGTTTTGAGGTGCAGTCCTACGTCCTGTTGAAAGTCCTCCTACAGTCCTATTGACATTGGGCTGTTGAGAGACATATTACCACCACTGTGCTGGGGACTGAAGACACAGCGTCAAATGAAAGTGAATTTGAGCTCTTGACCCATTGGTATTAGTGGCTGAACTGACAATAAAATAAAATGGCTGTTCAGGTTTTAATAGCAGTTTAAGACAAGAGTTACTGGTCTCTATTCACTTGTAGGTCTTCTCAAAATTATCCTTCCCTGACATACTGGGGAATGTGATAACAAACCAGAGGCAATCTGTAGCTACATTCACTTGCTTGCTAATTGTGCTTTTATTTTTATTCCTCTTCGAAAGTGTTCTCAGGGTGCTGGGGGCTCAGCATATTCATCATGATGGCTGCAGCAGAAGTCTCAGAGCAGTTCTTTCAAACCTTCACACCTTTCTCATAAATTAGTAATTTATCAGTGCAATAATAATAATAATAATAGTAATAATAATTGATCTGAATTATCCCAGAGCCATCATGAAATGATGGCTGTTTTGGTCAGGCCCAATTTCATGGCCTACAGGGTGGAGAGGTGACAGGGTCATGGACGATTGACATAGGTGTGACGCACAGTATTTTAAACAGAGCTATGGCAGCTTTCCATCCTTATGATGCCTTGCATACCCTGCTAATACTCTTTTCCTTCATGCAGGGATAAAGCATTTTCATTTATCTGACTAATTTGAAATAGTTGTGGAAGACATCACTGGGGACAAAGATATCCTTGTATATTGGTATAAGAAATTTATAATCATTCTTCCTTCTTCATTGAAATCCTGATCTTTGCAGTCTTGCAGTGAACATTAGCTACATTACTGACTTCACTGAGTACAGAGATTAGATCCTGAATGAAGTGAAGGGTATAAGAAGAATATGGATTAGTCTTCTAAGAGAATATTGCTCAAGATTTCTTTCTGAGGTGCCGTAGCTACTTCAGGAAATGAAAGATAAACAAGGTAAAGCTCCACTAGCCACTGCAGTGGTGCTAGTTATATGCTGACAGAATTGTTCTTTGTAGATGGTTGAAAAGAGATGCTTGGAACCCCTTCTGAACAAAAAAAGTGACTTTTCCTGCAAGATGAGACATGGAAGTGTTTGGTTTTACTTTTTCTTTGATAGGGATAAATACTTGGACTAAATGGAAGTCAACAGGAGCGTTATATCTCATCTGATAGCTGTCTGGGTGGCACAGTAGAAACGCTGGCAGTTTACATTGAGAAAATCTGTACAGATAACAGAAACTAAATTAATAGTTGATGAGAATTGAAAAAACTAATGGAACTAGAGAAATTATTAAAATTATTAATCAGTACAGATTCTCCTCAACACTGAGACACATTATAATGTTACTCAGTTTGCTAGTACCTTCCTTCTTACAGTCATCACAAGCTTTACATACCTGGATCATTTCACAGCAGCAGTAGTGGCATCATTATTGTTGTAGTTATTATTATTGTGGTTGGTTGTCACTGGCTGGGTGCCCACCAAAGCTGCTCTATCACTCCCCTCCTCAACCAGAGAGGGGAGGCCAAATGTAGCAAAAGGCTCGTGGGTCAAGATAAGGGAGATCACTCAGCAATTACTGTCATGGGCAAAACAGATGACTTGGGGAAATTGGTTTAATTTATTACCAATCAAATCAGAGTAGTATAATGAGAACTAAAAATCAAAAGTTAAAAACACCTTCCCCCCACCCCTCCCTTATTTCTGGGCTCACCTTTACTCCCTATTTCTCTGCCTTCTCTCCCCGAGTGATGCAGGGGGACAGGGAGCAGGGGCTGCAGTCAGTCCATCACACGCTGTCTCTGCCACTCCCTCCGTTGCAGGGGAAGGGTCCTCACACTGCCCTGCTCCAGTGTGGGGTCGGGCCTGTGGGAGACAGTCCTTTATGAACTTCTCCAATGTGTGTCCTTTCCATGGACTGCAGTTCTTCACAAACCGCTCCATCGTGGGTCGGGTCTCCCATGGGGTCACAAGCCCTGCCAGCAAACCTGCTCCAGTGTGAGCTCCTGTCTCCACAGAGCCACAGGTCCTGCCAGCAAACCTGCTTCAGCATGGGCTTCCCTTGGGGTCCCAGCCTCCTTCAGGTGTCCACCTGCTCCACCATGGCTCTCCACGGGCTGAGGGGCACAGCCTGCCTCACCATGGGCTTCACCACGGGCTGCAGGGGAATCTCTGCTCCGGTGCCTGGAGCCCTCCCTGCCCCTCCTGCACTGACCTGGGTGTCCGCAGGGCTGTTTCTGTCACATATGCTCACTCCTCTCTTCTGCTGCAATTGTGCAGATTTCTCTTCCCCACCCCCCACCTCGTAAATGTGTTACCCCAGAAGCACTGTCACCACCGCTGATGGGCTCAGCCTTGGCCAGCGATGGGTCTGTCTTGTAGCCGGCTGGTACTGTCGCCATTGGATATTGAGAAGCTTCTAGCAGCTTCTCACAGAAGCCACCCCAGTAGCCCCCCTGCTACCAAAACCTTGCCATGCAAACCCAGTACAAGTATTATTATTATCATCATCATCCCAGCCCTAGATATGCTGAGGAAAGCCAAATAGCTTGCCCAGCATCATGTAGACTGGGGGAGAACAGTAGCTAAGAAAATAATTGTAATCTTTTTGTTTCAAGTTCTTAGAAAATCTTCTAATCTTCTGTGACTTTTCAGAAATAAAAAATTATAGACTCTTAGTTAAGGTAGCATAATAGTTTTCCCCTTGGATCTTTTGGTATACAACCTTATGCATTCCCTTCATGCTGCTCCAGGTTGGGAGAGCACCCACACTTTGCAAGACCTAAGTCTTGCATACTTTGCAAGTGTAATAGTGCAGTATTGCAGGCTGCTCCCTCTTACAAATTAGCAACCTGTACAGCCAGCAAATACCTTTACTCCTGAACATTATATGAAAGTAATTGAGGCTAGTCTTCTTGGTTGGCCGGCAGATTTTGTATGCAGACATCAGGTATTAAAATGGAAGCTGGAAAATTGTAGTGCAGTCTGGCAGGACTATTCCACGTGTGCTTGGAATGTGCTTTTTCGCTTTGCATTGCCTAATGCACATCATGTATTACATTGTTGATATATGGATTCAAATTCAGATGATACTCTGTTTAAAATAAAAATTTTTAAAAGAGTGTTTCCTATTAACCAGTGGGAATTTCCATGTAAAACAAGCCAGTATTTTTTTGATGGTTCTGCATTGAGATTTTGAACTCTACATTGTCCTTGTATTTAAGGAGTATGAAAACATTCACGCACTGACTACTTTGTGAAGGAATCGCAGGGTCAGACTTTGCTTCAAACCTTGGTCTACAATGCCTACACTTTTAAGTTTGCTTAAGTTAGATCCATTAATGTAATAGTGTATGTCCCTGTATACAGTGGTGTGAATCAAAGGTGAATTTTGTAAGGGAAGAATATGGAAAGATTGGAATTTTTTTCTTTGATTTTTTTTTTCTTTGTGAGGCATTTGCCTGTACGTTGTAAAGAAAGAAATTATTTAAAAAAAAGAGAACACTGGTATGATTCTTTCTATTAATCAGGTTATGCTTTCCTTGTTTTGCTGTTGATATGAGGCTTGAGAGAGAAAAAAAAATCAGAAGGCACTTACAGAAATCTTTATGCAAAAGGCAAGATGCAGACTGCTGATTGCTAGGCATTTGATATAAATAATCTTTAAGTGAAATAAATATGTGAAGCTCTATTAAAGTTGAAGATCTGATCTAGAGAGTTTTAAAGTGATTTAGAGGAGTAGTCCTCTCTCATCTTAGTTGTTTAGTTTTCACCATGTAGGTACGTGTAAAATTTCTTCACTTTGTCTCTCCACGGGATACACGAGAATGAAATACTCAATGTTTTAAAAAATAAAAAAGGGCAAACCACTCCTCTCTTTTTTTTAATGTTCCTTTTATATCTTTCTATATCTCTATATATGCGCATGTCAAAGAAGAGAGTGAGCAAGATATTTAAAATGCATGTTTAGAACTGGAATTCAGTGAAGCAGAGTTATCATTAAACTATATGTGATCAGCCCCCAAAATCTCAAAAATGAGACAGACGCACTGAACGTCAGTGTATTGTTGGAAAGTTTCCTAGCCTGCTGTATCCATTGCCCATTTCTTTGATGCTTATAATTTTAATGCTAGTTTTGTAAACAGTCCGAGTATGTGAATTCCTCCTATCTTAGATATCATCAAATAGAATTTTTTTTACCCAAGTTTTGCCTGATGTAATTACACTTCTAAAAAGCTGCAGACTGGTAATTCTCTGAAGGACCCTAATGTGCTGTTTGAAAATCAGAAGTAGAATTAATTCTTTTTCTTTGGTTACTCCTTTGTGAGGTGTCTATTACCTGTCATTTTAAATATTTGCCCTAATAATTTAAGTGTTGCAAAGAACAGCATCCTACAGCCATATTCCCTAGAAATCACCATGGAAATCTAAAAGTGATGATTTAGTGTCCTGAGAAATAATGTTGAGGAACAGAACAAAACTGCATCCATCTAGTCTGACAATAGCAGCTCTGCCACAACTTTGCCTTTCAAGAAGAGTAAGCACATACTTTGCTGTGTCACATCACATGAATGTTGATGGTTTAGTCACAAGATAATATAACACTTATTAATGGTATGCTTAATGTGTGCTTTTAGAATAAGTTTTTTTCATTCCATATTTTAAGCTTTGACAAAAATAAAACTGTGTGAGATCATGTTTGGAAATCTAGAAAACATATTTAAACCAAAACTGTTCTCTCTCAGACGTGCTACCATTTAAGCTATGCATTTAGCAACTGCAATATATTCTGAAAACTGCAAGTTACTACTGTTGCACATGCATATCTGTTTATATTTAAATATAAACATGCTCATCTCTTAACTGGTTAATCCCATTTTGAAGCCTTTTACGACTGCATACCATGTGCCAGTAAGTATTAGAGTGTGCATTTGCTGTTTAAGACAGGTAACCTCCTTAAAAACCCTTACACATAGGTCTTTCAATGAAATTTTTGTTAAGTTTTGTATAACCTTAATCTATTATGAAAGGAGCTTTCTGTCCTTTGGAATGACCTTTTATCAGGGTGTGTTTTCCTGTCTCTTAGGTAGTAGAGCACATTAAATAAATTGCTGTCAACTCAAATACAGAGTTACTGCATGAAGTGTAAAAAGAGATATTTCAATATTATTTCCCTGTTCTTATTAATTACGACTCCTCTAGCTAGTTTGTTCTTAATCCACTGTAACACAAACCACAAAGGATTTGTGTAAGCCGTTGCTGAAGTACTTTAGTTGAACATTTTTTGTTAGTATTGCAAAGAACAGGTGGTGTTTGCACACTGGAAGCTGCATCTCAGCTCAGATCTTACAAACAACAGGTTTG
Organism: Falco biarmicus; assembly: GCF_023638135.1. NCBI lineage: Eukaryota > Metazoa > Chordata > Aves > Falconiformes > Falconidae > Falco > Falco biarmicus. The sequence goes on from NC_079290.1 coordinate 63,033,144, forward strand.
ATATACAAACTTATCAAAATGTACTAACTTGTTCACAGTGTTCATTTCATTGCAGCCTTCCTTATGTACCAGTAAATAGCTGAGAGCTTAAGTGGACTAAGAAAAAAATCAGGGAGTCTTATGATAACATTACTGTGGCATTTTACTCAACTTTGAATTTGATCCCCAAATATTTGTGTGCTAGGTTGCTCTTTACCTTACCTTGGTAGCTGTTGGACAGCACATTAGGGTCCTTCAGAGAATTACCTTTTTCTTTATTGAGGACGTGTGATCATTCTTTTCATATTCATCTACCTGCACGCAGTGCCTGCAAACCATAAGATGTTTCTAATCTGCAGCTTGGATTTTGGAATGATCACCTCTGTGGAGAAGTTTTTTTCTCTGTTAGTATAACATTCAATAGTAACACACTTTGTGTTTTAAAGAAGTATTTCCTAATGACAAGGAAAATTACTTTGTTTAAATGGTGTTTCTTAGTGTCTCAACATAATTTTTTAAGTCGAAGGACCCTAAGAGGGATATGATGGAACACAAGGAAGCTGTAAGAAATATTTTGTTCCTTCGTTTTTGCTTGAAGATTAGCAGCATGCTGTATTAGCTAGCTTTTTCGATTTACTATGAACTCCCTATTTGAAGTCTTCTGAGGATAGGCCAGAGCTAGAAAACTGACCTTGCTTTAATTATGTTGGCTTATAAAACCACAGAAAATTATCACCATCTCTGAACATATTAGTAATAATAAACTGGTACAATATGGCAAACTACCGTGCCCACAGTTAAAACGCAATTAATTGCTCTTGAGTTTCCAATGCTCTGACTGTTAATGCAGGTATGGTTTTGGGGGATTCTCTTGTGTTCAGCACATCACTTGTATAATTTTTAACATGCTTTAACTTGTCATTGATACACTGATAACTTGAGCTGTAACTGGAGATTTGTTCTAGCCCATCTCTTGTCTCCACCCAAAAAACTCTGTAGGGCTTCTGATTGATATGCAGTGGCAGATTAAAATTAGATGGCTGAAATGGTTATCGCTGTCAACTGCCTACCCTGCCTCTCTGACAGACATTGCTGTCTCAAGGCTGGCACAGCTGATCTGCATGTCAGCCATGGTACTTTGCAGTCCAGCATATTAAGATAAACCACAGACAGAAATAATGTCCAGAAGAGCTGTAGGCTTGAAATAATGTGTCAGGATTTTGAGGTGTGGTTTGGAGATCAAATTCTATTTGGCTTTCAAACATAATGCATATTTTGTCAGCAAAGTCAGCTTCATATGTCAATGATCCTCCAAGCCTAGGTCACACAGTTACATGTGCATGACAGGCTGGCGTTCCCTCAGGTGTGCTGGTACAGTGGGCAGCAGGCCTTTGGTGTGAACTAGGTGGTGATCTTTTTGCAAAACTGTTTTTAGGAAGAGGCAGAGATGGTTAACTTCTCAAAGCCAGCTGTGCCAGCAGGGTGCCAGGCTGTGCAGCTCCACGCAAGCCCATTGTACAGATGTCAGTTGTGAAGACAAGACCTTACCATCACACCTGGGCACCCTGGCATCATCCTTCTGCCCTTGGTGTCCAGCTCCAGTCTCTCCCCTCCTCACCACCCTGCTGCTTAGTGGGGTGGTGCTGGGGTCAGGGGGACTGGCTGGTTCAAACAGACCTATTGGAAACTTCCTTAGTTTCTCTGTCTCCTTTCAGAGAAGTGGTCGCATGTGGATGGGAACTGCAGCCAGTGGCGGAGGAAGGCTGTGCCCCCTGCATTGGGCAGCAGTGCCAGCCCAAAGCGTTTGGTTATGGAGATGCAGCACTCCAGCTCATTTACCTTGGTTCTCATATGCAGCATAGTCATGGCCTGAGATTGTGAACTCTAGTTCTGTTCTAGAGGCACTGTTCATATACAGGTTTTGCATCATGTCAGGCTTGTGCCTCTTAGGTACTTCACTTAAACACACAGCCTATCTGCAGAGTTGAATGTAGTTTGGGGAAGGAAGAAAGCTATTTGCTTTGGTTTCCTGTAAACTCTGAAGTTTCCCAAGATACTGCATGGTGCGTGGATAGACACAGCACCATCCAGTGTAATGTGAACTGTATGTTCATGTTCACAAGCAGAAATGCACTGCCCTAAATGCACTGTTGCTTTTTAAATGATACCGTTTCAACAACAAAAAAAATTTATATGGTAGGGATTTTTTCAGGGGGCCTGTATCAGTGTTTTCTGCATAGTCTACTTTGTAAGCACTTCGGCCGTGGAAATTATGAAATAATCTTGGTTAAATAGCTGCTATATGGTCAAATATGTTGCTGATGCTTAAACAAAATTGCATAATTGTAGTGTGAAAGAATCTTTATTGAAACTATGCTGCTTAGGTTGCTAAATGAGGCACTCTCAACCCATAAATACTGACATTACTCTTTGCTGTGCATTCACATTTCTTCCCTCTTGGCTGGCTGTCCTGTGTACTGAAAGTTGGGAGCACTCGTGGACAAAAGAGCATCTGATAGTTGTAATGGCTGTGCTTGGCAGCACAGACACCTGGAAGTGAAATGGAAATCTTGTGTGAAAGTGTGGGGGAACAGAGCTTACCTCCTTTCTCCACCACAGTTAATCTGCCTCTTCCCCTGCTGTCCCAGTATGGTTTGGACTGTTGTTCTAGTTAGTGGTGGTATTGCTGGAGCCTCACAGTGTCTGCGCCTTTGAGTTATTTTGATGCACTGCCAGAGCTTTTCCAGAGACTGTCCTGATGCAGACAATGGAAAGATAACTGCATTTTTTTTTAAAACAGTTTTTATTTCCATAAAAGCAGAAGAGACTCCTGGGACAAAGCAAAGGTACTTCTGTAGCCCAGGGGTGTTCTTCCCCCTCAGCATCACACAGACCCACTGCATTCAGTGAACATAGGAGGGATTCTCCAAGACATTTATAGCAGAAAATATTAGGCAATCCAAATGACTACCAGCTTTGCTATATGGAAATGCATATAGGTGAGAGTCTGTATGCATTTGTAACACAATGCATAAATGGGAGGAAGTGTTAATGGAAAGTGACTGAAGGAGAAGGCAAGGGGTAGAAAAGAGGAAATTTCTAATAGGAAAAACATTCCTTCATTTATTTTTTAAGAAGGTTTAGCCATAAACGCCCAGCTTTCTGGGAAAGGTACTAAGGTGAATAAAATGGGTGACTCATTTTTTGGAAGGAGCTGAATAAGGACTGAGGAATTAAATAACAATTGATACAATAGAGTATTAGTTTGTAAAAAACATTGTATATGCCATACAATGCAAGCCATTGAGAGCAATCTGTTTGGCTGTACTGTGTGTATTATTTTTGTTTATATTTTTTGTTACGTGAATACTGGGGCACAGTCATCTGAATTACACTTCTTAGGTAATCAGACAAAGTGAAATCACTTTTAAAGTACATAAACTAACAGTGATACAGGATTCCTGAATACAGGAACATGCAAATCTCTGCAGATGTGGATTGGAGAACATGTGTTACAGATTATAAAAAAACCCTTGTCATTACTCACATTATTGTGCATTGCACAATTCAGATGCCATTGAGAAATGAAAGGGGAACTCTCTTGTCCATGAAAATCTGGAAGCCATGTTACAGTGGAAGCTCCATCACTGTCTTGTATCTTGAACATAGTAAATACATCCATTTCTCTTTCTGCACAGTATGCATAGGAAGACGTGTAAAAATAAGTGTCATCAGTATTAGGTTGATGTCTTCTGAACAACCACTTGAATCATGGTACATTCTTGCCTGTGTTGTATCTTGTATGGAAAGTCAAGGTCTCAGGTATATTCTCGGACCCCTCCTTGCTTCAGTAACATTACGAGGTTGCAGACAGGAATGATATTTATTCTGTATTTCAGTACCTCCTAGGAGAGCTAACTGAAAACACTTCCTGCCTTAACAGGGGTCACAGTATTAAGTAATTTGACCTAATTGAATAACAGAGAATGTATTTTCCCCACCAATCATCACGTTTCCCCCAGCCCCCAGATAGTCCTCAGGAGCTGCAGTAACTGTTGTGTCCTCATCTGGGCCCGTTTTTAGGACTGCAGTCAAAACTTACCAATGTGTCTGTGAAGTGACATGGTTTACTTTGTATTTCTCTGGATTCAAAGGTTGTGGTGTTACCTGATAAAATGGTCTTATCTTGAGCCATTTGCTATGCAAACAATATTCCAAAGAAAAAACAAGAAGCTGCTATAGTAACATTTTTTTAAATTTTGTATTCCTCTACGTATGCAGCACTCTACGAACCTGGTGACACTGTGATTTTTAAAGATTCCTTAATATGAAAACCAGCTAAGATAATTTTGAAATATTTATCATAATTCAGGAATTCTTTGAATTATCATTAAGAAGAACTAGACATTTAGAAAATCTCATTTGCACATACCCTTTACTTCTCATCTGCACTTGCCCATGATAATGACATTGTGCTTGACAAAAATTATAAGGTACATATTTAATGTATTTTTAATCATCTCCTCATGTAATTTCACAACTGAAAACGAGAGTGTCATTATCTGAGTCACCAGTGCGCCTTCCCCATACTTGATTAGGAAAATCTCTGCTAGTATATATAGAAGTCAGGGGGCGGTGGGGGCTCCCCCAAGGTCTGTCAGGGCAGGGCCTGGCAGCCATGGCCCATCTCACCACCCCAGCCAGCAGCAGGGCATTGGGGGGCCCCAGGGCAGCCCCAACCCCGGGCAGCGCGCACCTCCCTGGGGTGAGGTGATGGCCTGGGACGTGAGCCCACAGGGGAGCTTGGCGTGCCATAGTGGACCCTGCTTCGCCACTGCATTGAACTGGGAGAAATGCACGGCCTTCTCATGGCTCATGGAAACCTGTCCCTTAGAGGCTGTTCCTTCTCAGGAGCCGGAGTGAAGGTGTTCCCTGTCCACCACCTTGGCGGCTGTACGCATCTGTTGTGGCACCCTGTGTCCTCCTTTCTGTGGGATCTGACCCAAGTGACTCATGGGTTGGAGTCAAGATTGTGACTCGGTTGAGTTGTTGGCACTGACACAGGTCTCTGAGGGGGGAAGCGCTGGGCACGTGATGCTGGAAGGACATTTCTGCAGAAGCTTTGTGGCTGGAGAAGGTGTCAGGCTGCTATGGCAGGGTTGTAAAGGAGGCTTTACACGAGTGCGGAGCAGGGGACACAATTCTCAAGTTTTGTTGAGAAGTTCTGGCATTTCAGCGCTGTGTGGGCTTAAACGGGCAGATCATTGCTAGGTCAGGAAAAATAAGTGGGTGGAAGGGCAGAAAATGCAAACCTGTACCCTGATACTGCCTTGCGGTTTTACGGTAAGATGATAGATAGATTTCATGAAGGTAGCAATAAAAGAAGCTTTCCTGTATTGGTCTTTCCCTGTGGTGGCAAAACCGGCCATCTGAGTGAGTCTGTGATGGTCTTTGAGATCACCGTGGAGAGGCTTCTCCATTTGTGCTGTGGTGGGAACTGTCCTCTCCTCTTTCTTGGAGAGACCTGCTCAGGGGAGCTGCTGGGCCCTGCTGCGAGGCTGCGGAGGCTCGCTGTATGGGCAGGACGGTGGCTGAGCCATAGCCAGTCTCCTGAACTTGGTGAAGACAGGAAAAAATTTCCAGTGTTGATGAAAACTCTTTTTATAATGCCCCTATGGACTCCAGGAAGAGACATTTCTGTTTCTTTTCGCACTGGAGACAGGTATACAAGGGGAAGAAAGATCACAGGCAAAACCTGACCTCACTGACAAATCTCAAAATAAAGGAGTTCTTTCAGTTGTCCTCATGACGTCTAGTGTAATTTTGGTCAGGCTATTAATTAAAGTAAGCTTAGTGGAATGCCCTAATGCCCTGAACTGGTGAACTGAACAGTGGATTTCACTACCTGTAAGAATATTGTGTTTGCTTCCTTCAGCTGCTGGCATAAATAGTAACTAGTTAAAGGGCATAGCTTCAGGCTTTGCCTTAAGAAGAAGATGAAAAGATAATTGCTGGATAAGCAAGAGAGCATGGAGGACTGCAAGAAGGTAGCAGCTCAGCAGATGAGACTGGTTTTGAACCAGTGACAATCTTCTTTCAGTCAGCCCAGTTTTAAGGCTGTAATCCCCCTGGGCAGAGGAGCTCTCTCAGTCTCCATGTTGCCTGACTGACAGCGGGGTCCCCTGTCCTGTGCGAGGCAGTGGGCAGTGAGGCAGGCCTTTGACCGTGGCTTACAGCTCTGCTTCTTACTCTGCATAAGCTGATCCGCTTTCATTTTTGCTGGTATTCTGCTTGGCATTCTTTTTGTGAAGTGTATTTTGTTTTGTAAAGGCCTATTTATCCCTCCCTTCCCTGCACCAATGGAGGTTTATTAGATCCTGTGGCAGCCTGCCATCTTCCTTATTAACCAAGCTTTTTCCCAAATAAACATGTTCCTTGTATACACTGCCTCCTATTTATGATTTACTTCCCATTATAAAGCTGCAATCTACAATATTAAAAATAATAGACAGATGTTTATCAGAGGTTGAACAGGGTTTTTTGTACTGACTCTGGTATTTGTGGTTTATATTTCTTTAATCTCTAGTGCAGTGCGCTTCCTCCCACCCTCCCCAATTTACTACTTTTGCCTCTTGCTACCCATATAACAGGTGACTGCTCTCTAAACATAAGTTTCTTTCAGGCTGTTAACATGTTGCCCTATGAACAGGAGTATGAAGAAGTAAGGAAGCCTTTGTGTGAGAAATTAGAAATCAGGCCTTTATTCTAGAGATCTAGATCCACCTGGAGGCAGAGATTTTCACGGTGTACAGAGAGAATGCCAGCAGGGTATTTGATCACCCTCTGCTGGCTGTGCTGCCGGGGCTGCAACCAGTACGCTGGATTTTGGGAGAGTGCCTTTCTTTACACTCTAGTTAAGTGATTTAGGATTTCATTTTGTGCATTTGGACTGTGTTACTACAGTTTAGCCACAACAATTTGAGGTCACTGGCTGCATATATAGCTTTTTTTTATTATTTGAATGGATGGAATAGAATTCCACCCCTGGGGCAGATAATCATCTCAGACCCGTTAAATAAGTAGCTGTGACATGCATCATAACAGCGGCCTAAACCACCATATTTTTTCAATATGACACTTTGTTGCTTTTTGTTTCCTTGGCCTGTGGTTGGACTTACATTACAAAACCAAACAGCACTTAGCTATAATTAAAAATGCCCTACAGTAAGTGGGATGACAGAACAATGGGAATGCTGTTCATATGGATGAAATCAAGTGTAAATGAAGTCTAAAAGAATTAAGTTGAATGCAAGGACAAAATTAACTTGTTGGGTAGGCACAGAAAGTGTAAAATAAGCCTACCCAGGACAGCAGATCCTGCATTTCACAATAAAAAACTCCAAACAGAGGAATTTTTTGTATCATGAAGCAAATCCATCTTTTGCTGTTGCAGCTGAAACATAACCTTCAATTAACTATTTAAAATGCAGTCATATAGTAATGGGTATTTGTATGTAGAGAGTTTACACTGCAAGCATCTTACCTTGAGCATGTGAACAATATACTTATTTATACTATTTGCATGCAGTTTATAAAAATAGGAAATGTTCATATTAGTGTTCTTAGTATTCCTCCTTTTTTTCAACATGGAATCATGTTTATGAAAACTTTATGTTGAAGAATCAGTATATTGTCAAGATAAATTTTAAAATTATATAGCAGATATAATTGCAAACATATTAAGATGTAATTATAAGAAGGGCTGGGGTTTTTTTCAACCTCCAGCTGTCATCTTGCTTCAGGTTTAGCTCTAGTCAGAGCCTTGCTGACCAACCTACTGATGTTTCACTAATTGCCACTTGAAAATGAAAAGGAAAACTGCCTAGCTTTGAAACATTATTCATGAAAAGGATCGTGCTGGCTTGTTTTCAGAACAGGAGCTTTCCCCCTCTTCTTGTCTAGACAGGCCAAGTACAAGACTTTGTACTGAAAAAGGCTCTCTGGTGTGTCATTAGGCACATTGGTCTAGTCTGGAGTGGTCTGGATTTCCCTGTTGAAGTGTTTTGAGGCCACTCCTAGTATTCTGGTACAGACCTCGGCAGGTTTATTTACCAACTTTCAGTTTGATGATACTGTTACTATTTCCTTTCTACTCTCTCCATCAGCCTGACTTTGATCTACCTTGCTTTACAAGGAGGGGTTCTCTTCTGGTTTGCTTAAAAGCACACTCTGTTTAAATGCATTTACTATGCAAACTACTTTAAGGTACTGAATTTTCATTTACAAGTAACAAATACCTGATGCTAAATATGTTCTGTGTTCAGAAGTATCTGTATTTTCATTGAATGATCTAATTTGTCCCACAATACATTTTTTCCTTTGAGTATTTCCTTCAGATTTCCACAGAATGTGATTATGCAGGCTAAGTTGTAAACTTTTGTGTCCTCCATTAGACATTAAATTTTGTTAGATTTACAAGTTGCTTTTGCACATGATGTGGGTTGATCCTGGCCAGCAGCTAAGCACTTGCATGGCCACTCACTCACGACCCCCTCCCACCCCACAGGACAGGGGAGAGAACAGGAAGAGTAACAGCAAAATTACACTTTTACTAAGTGAAGGAAAGAGGAAAAAAACTCAAGTCATTTAAAGGCAGTCACTCACCACCTCCCACAAGCAGACCGATGCCCAGCCAAGTCTCTGAACAATGGGAAGACAATTTTGATGTGGTCTGCTATCTAGGACAAAAAACACCCCACTCTTAAAGCACAAATCCTTCCTCTTGTTAATCCTCTTACGGTAATGTTAGTTAAAAACTAGAATTTTAACACTTTAATAGAGCTACTAAAGATGTAATACTTTGTTTGGTCTTTTGTCTGAAGACTGTATAATCTAGTGGCAAACAGAAACCCAGAGTTCTTAGCTGTAATTGCTTTTGAGGTGTCATCTTGCCTGAGCATTTATCAGCCATGGAGGAAGCGTGGAAAGTTTTACATTAACACTCAACACAAAGACACAGGAAAGAATTAAATAGTGTGGCCAAAGTAACACGTCCAATGTTCTAACTTCAAGCAATATAGCGTTTGATATTTGTCTTTCAAATAGAAGCAGTATGTCCTTTACCACTTTAATTTCACCCTGTTATATTCCTTATTTAAGGAACCTGGGAAGTTTGAACCCTTTCAAGGCGACTTTTCTAATCTTCTAAGGCAGCTTTGTTCTTTTCTTGTTCTAGTTTCTTACTTCATGAAGTTGCAGAAATTAGTATTAAAGTGTTGCTTTGTCAGATTGTTAATATTGAGGCCGATTTGTTTAGTCTCCTTTCCAAAAGTAACTGTTAATGACCTTCTTAGTTCCTTGGGTTTCAAAGGCTTACTCTGTTTGGTTATAATTTTTTTTATGCTCTATACTCAAAACAGAAAACTCAAGGCCTTAAATGTCTCTTCAGTTCTTTGTTGTAGCAGAGAAGGACAGGGTGATAAAGGAACAGAGAAAAATATTTTGTTTGTACAGTATTTTATTGTACAATTGGAATAGTTAGAGTACTGCAGGGTTGGACTGAAAAAGCTTAAATCTTGAGGACATTTTTTAGGCAAACACTGATTTTTAAGTGCAGTTTGACCAAATGAAATAGAAAGATAGATTTTTTTCACAGGAAATATTTTTTTTCTTGCGCAGCATTTTAAGGCTTTTATTTGTATTCCTAAGCAGCATTTTATATGTTATGCATGTGGATACATATATTTTTGTAGCAGCAGATTCTTGGTGGTATGTGTACCAAAATGTCATTAAAACTCTTGATGAAAAGTGTTCAGAGTGAAGTCCACAAATCACTTTTACCTATAAGTAAATTTGCTAAGAAAATAATTTCATTCCATTTCCCATTTTATTTTTCCTCTCCCTTGCTATTACCATGCTTATGTTACACATCAGATACGCGTGGGTAAATATCACATCTCAGTAACTGTTTCAGGGGCTTTTTAGAGTTAGAGATCCTGTTGTCTCAGTTCAGAGTTAAGTCCAAGCCTGTTAAGATTAAAGGAAAGTCTCTTGTTGATACTGTTGAAGATGAACAAATGCTGTCCCTTTGCTGGGAAGGACCAGTAATCATCTCTCTGAAGCAGGATCAGCCAACCCAAACTGCAGCCTTAGGGAAGTCCAGGGTTCAGGGAATGGCACTACTTTAATAACTACTTGTGAGTGTTTCTAATTCTGTCTGCTTTGCCTCTGCTTGTGAATGATAATCGCCGGGATTTGTCAACATGCTGGAAGTGTAATCATTAAATTATAATTTTTCTAGATATAATATGTCTTTTGTTCTATATGTGTAGTTTATTTAACTTTGGAACAAGCCTAGTGAGAAAGCTTTTTATAATTGCATGTGTATTTCTGTGAATGTTTCTTGATTATATCTCAAATACTTACTATTAAAGTATACTTGGTCTCATAGGAATTATTCTTGTGACGGAGCTATATTTAGGGGAAACCATTCATTTTTTTGTAATGAACAAAATGTGAAAAATACAGCATGTCTGCATATAGCATTCATATACTTTATAGAGGTTTTAGAAGTTTACTGACTTTGTGAAGCAAACTGGCTTGTGGGAGTTCAATGTGCAGACACGGAATGCTTGATTAATTAGTTGGGAGACTGGGAAATTTGCTTTGGAAAGGTAGTTAAGGAATAATCGTCTGTGTCTGGAAGGATTGTTCCTGGTTACAAACTATAATGTTGCATTACACCTGATGCTGTTTTATACTGTGCAAGACTTTTTTTAATGTGGGACAATTATTATTTTTATTCATAGTTCTGTCTTGACCCAAGTATGCAAGGTGCCACACAGACATGTATGAGAATATGGTCTTTGTCCGAAGTGAACTGTAATCAACATGAACTACAAAAAAAAAAATAATTGTCTGTTTATTAAGAAGACAAAGTTGAATTTCCCCAAATGGCAAATCTGGTTTACCAGTGGGTTGATTACGGTGATCTGCAATGTGTCATGTATGTATTTGTATGTGCAATGCTACAAATAATACATATAATATTTTGGTGTTGAAATGCTAAAGACCCATCCACCATGATAGCATCTACTTGAAAAATACTGCCTTTAATGTCAGTCATTCTAGCAGTGAAGAAAGTAAGCATCCGTTTCCTCACAAATTTTTGTTTTGGTTTCTTTTTGCCTTTCAGAGTGCAAATTCACCTGCGCCAGTGGTAAATGCTTGTATCTTGGTTCATTGATTTGTAACCAACAGAATGACTGTGGGGATAACAGTGATGAAGAGAACTGTCTGCTTGTAACAGAGCATCCACCTCCAGGCATCTTTAGCTGTAAGTACTGGCTCTTTGTGTGCATCCGTGTGTGTATATATGTCGAATACTTCTGTTTAGCTCAGAAATCAGTCTGTTTGGAGACTTGGTCTGCAGTGTGATACCTAGGGAGGATGAGATGAAGTAAATACCATTTTTCTCTTAACCAGCAGTGATTTGTAACACACTTTCCCTATGTTCCTAAAGCCTGAAAATTGTAGTTATGCAAAGGAAGTTTGTGCTGCAGACGTTGAGGTTGTAATTGTACAGATCATGTGTGGCTTCTGAGAAAGAAGCGTAAATATCTAAATGATTAAATAATTTGTTCTCCAAGGTTCTAAAAAATATTTTATGCTTTGTCTGTGTGACAGTCTTTATATGCTATTAAGACTATTAAGAAAGTTGTAATCTTTTCAGTTATCATTCCTGTTAATCAAATATATTTTATTAGTGCTGAGATGAACATCATTTGGTAGGTCACTGAGCTTTTGTATGTATATATTTAAAACAGCTTAATTGCTATTCTTTGGGGCATGAATTTCTCACAGAGTACCAGAGTTTATCACCAGAATTGCTCTCTTAGTAATTTTCCCTCAGTGTTGTACACTGAAACCAAACTTTGATTTTTGTGTTTGTATGTTCTACAGTAATTTATTTTTAAACCACAATTCAGCTTTCTGGATGGGGGAGAAATTTTCCAATAATGCTTCTGGTGTACAAGTACAACAGAAGTGCCATTATGCTACTTACTGCTTTCCAAATGGTTTGGCTCTGCCAGTACTGACATCCCTCAGCATGCTATTTCACCTCTGGTTGTGACTGTGGCTTAGGAATATCTGTGTTGTTATGTTGTTATTAATAATAGGGATTATATTAAACAGCTTGTATCTGTAATTTTTGTAACGAACGCATGTGCCACTAAGGAGGATAGAATCACAGAGTGGGTTCGTAATAGAAGACGAAATCTGGTGGTGAATATGCCTTTCCTCCTCTGCCCTCTCACGTCCAAATGAACGTGTTTCTAAATGTACTGCAAAAGTTTATAAATCTTGTACTTCCCAGTACTTTGGTGTGTCTGCAGTGATTTCAGAGGTTTTGAAATAACAATGGCCTACATAGGCTTTTATGTTACTTAATTTTATTTTTCTTCTGATTTGTTGGGGGTTTTCTTGTTTTGGTTTTTTTTTTGTTGGTTTTTTTTTGAGTGGAACTCTTTCCAAAGCCCCAGGACTAGCCATACATAGGCTTTGGTGAGGGGTCCAGACATGTATTTCCCCGTGAACTTAGGCTAATATTGGCTTTTGAGTTGTAAAAAAGTTATACCTTACTATTTGTTTGCAAGACATGTAAGCATATCTTTAAAGTTCAAATAGAGGAATTTTTTGATGGGAACACTGTACAGCTCTTCTCTTAAACCAGGCCAGCACAGCTGTTTGTCCGAAAGGAGCCATGTGGTAGCATGTGGTAGCAGATGGAAGGACGGACTTTGGTGACAAGCAGTTGGAACACTGCAGGTCGTGGCCCTGTGTGGCTGCAGTGTGATGGTGGCACCCTGTAAGTTCCTAGGTGGAGGTCCTGGGTGGACTTCCCAAAGCCTCTTTCAACTTGGGGTCTGATATCCAGGGCACCGGTGGTTTTTCAGTACCCCTCTGTGCTGGTGGCAGCTGTGCAGTAGTCGCAGCAGTGTGTTGGCACCATGTGCTGGCCGCCTCCTCAAAAGGCCTTTGGACTGTAGAAATTGTTACGTGCTTGATCCAGGATCTGCAGATTTCCTGGTCTTCCCTTAAGTCACATCTGTCCCCTTCGGCATTGCAGCAGGTCACGAACATGAAGACAGGCATGCCTGAAAGGGAGTGGTGCCAGTTAGCTGGCTGGTCATCCCCCTCACCTCCAGCAGCGTGACGTTTATCTGGACCAAACCCAACAAACTGTGTCTCTAAAAAACCTTCAGCAGCAGGTTTCCTCCTGCTTGCACAGGAACTTCGACTTCTGTGTTTCATGATCCTGTCTCTGTAAAGTCATGCAGGTCAACGTGGCAGCATTTCTCTTTCTTTCCAGTGGATTTGGAGAAGAATAGTTTACTTCCTTCTCAAATCAGCCTTTTACAAATATGAAGACTGTTACTACCCATCTGTCAGTTACCCTCTGGGAGGTAAAAAAAAAAACACCAAAAATAAACCCAAGTTCCTTCACAATAATTATGTTTCCTCAAATCTGTTATACTTGTTCATTTTCTCTGATTCCTTCTAAAATACGGTGTCCAATAGTCCTGCTACTTCAGTCCTCCCCAGTGGTGAGTGAAGAAGAATTATTAGGTAAACAGTCTTATTAAGTCACTCAAGAACTGTATTTGCTGGTTTTGGAACAGCATTTCAAATGAGGAGTTTGTAGAGGAAATACTTGATTTATTGCTAGGAGCATTTGGAAGTGCTTAACCTTTTGCTTACCTTGTAGCAGAGAGCCATTCATTATTTGTTGCATTTGGGGATATTGATAGTGACTGTACTTTTTAATTGCAATAGGGACTGTGTGACAAGTGCTGTTTATTTATTTTAAATAAAAAAACCCAAAACCCAGTGAAACAGGGTCCTAATGGGTGAAACAAAGAGGAAAAGTATCGAAGCCAGATGGAAAAATAATATAACTGTAAAACAATATTTAAATCAAATTAGGATTAGTGATGTTTATCATGTCCTGGCTATTAAACAGGCTGCTACATGGTATAAATCAGTGCCAGTTGGTTATAGGAAAGAGCATTATTATGGATGTGGCAGTTGGTTGTGTTGGCTTATTCCAGCCCTGAAAAAATGTGGAATACTTGTTGAAGTGAGGTCCCCGGGCCTTCGAGGGATGACATGTTGAATTAAGAAACCTGTGCATGCTTTTGCTCAATGATTTTAATGGGAATCCCTACCAGCATATATGTGCTTGAAATGTCCCAGCTAACGAGGCTACCTCCCCACACAGAAGTACATACATTCATTGGCATCTGATCAGTGACAAGACATAATACAGCTCAATAAGAAGAAAATGAGTTTAAAACAAAAATCGTTTGAGGAATTTTAAAGCAGGAATTTCTGGTCAGTGTTACATATCAGCTCTATTCTTGCATCTTCTTGCTTGTGCACAGCTCCTGAATGGGGAAGAAACTGTTGGAAGGAGCCACACATTAAGTGTGTGCTGGTCCGCATCTGAGCAGGGTGGCCTGTTTCTCCGTGGGACTGCTCTTGTATTTACCTAGAGCACATTGGCACTCCTTTGGTATCCCTTCCCTTCTGCTGTTTCTTCAAAGAATCCCTTTCTCATACTGTATTGAAACCTTCTATCTTCCCATGGTGGAAACAATATTCATCTCATTTCACAGTAACACATAGACTGCCCCAAACGATGTCTAAATAAATAAATTTTCATATGGAAGTTCTGCTTTCATTTGTTTAAGCAGTATATGCCATGTTAGCGGTAGCCCATATTTCCAAGCTACTGAAGCATTTCTCATTTGTGCTCTTGCCAGCAGCCAAATCCAGAATGTCTCATTGGAGCTTATTGTTTAGTTAAGTTGCATGAGCAGTGGTATAGAAAGATATTTTTTGTGGGTGACCTGCTCCCTGGATCTCGTGATTATAGCAGACGCTCTCTCATTGTGTTTGAGTTTAAATCTCCCAGACCTGGTGTTTCTCTCTCCTTGCTATTGTTATCTGGCACCAGTGTGAAGTCTGTTAATTCAGTCTTCTAAATGTTGCTGTTGAAGTCAATAAGATGTCTCACATTTACAAAGTTAAAAAAACCATGTATTTCTGCAGCCCTTTGGTTTTATTAATTTTCCTCTGCTGACTTGTAGGGAGGTTTCCTTATGCTGCTACATGGGCAGTTCAGTCTGTATAGCACACAGAAGATGGAGGGCCGCGGGGGGAAATCTGCAGCAGCTCCAAGGTGTGTTAAGAGTCTGATTTTAGACAACACAAGCTGCAGTCCAGCAAGTTGCTCAAAATACATCCTAAGGCATTTAAGCCAAACATGTTAAGGTAACAGCTTGCTTGGTTTGAATTGGGATTTTTAACATGGGTTTGGTGATGCATGTCGAAGCGCAGCTCGCCCTCCTCGGTGAGGATGCTCCAGTGTTACTGCACATTTCCCCACAGGTAGCCTGGTGCAAAGTAGCCCTTGTCACCTTCTGGTAGGACTACTTTCTGTTCTTATTTTCATCAGCTATAAAGACTTATTGATTGAGATAATGGTGGTAACTGTTCTTTTAACACTACTTGGAGGTCCAGGGTGTATTTAACAGCACAAAGCCACAGTGGGAAAAATGAGATGAAGGGTAGGATTTTAAACATTGCAGACTTGGCCTTGGCAGCAGCTTGCTGTTCCACGTGACCTGCAAAATTTGGACTCTGAGGAATTGAAACAATGTGCCTGCTTCTAGCAGGACACAGTTCATTTGTTCAAGCATTTCCCTTTGTTTCACAACAAATGATCATACTGCCTTGTCCTGCTAAAAGTAAATTAGATTTTGAAATGGGAAGCATGTCTGTTTGCAGCATCTGCGTTGTCTAATTGAGAAGGGTTGCAGTGATGGAGATTTTAGTTCTTTAATTGTTTGGTAGAAAACAGTACAGGTAGCTAGCTCTGCTGTGATCTGTATATGTTTGTGGGCATATGAAACACAAATATTGACATGCATGAGAATTTGAAGAATAAAGGAGAGCAAATCCTTCTTGTCATGTGAAAACTGTCTACATCAAATTTCAAGTTGTCAGCATTGATGGAGGTGATGTGTCATGGCTGTTTTGGCATAGAATAGTTTGCTGTGGGAGTTCATTTTCCTCTGCAAGGTAAAAAAACCCCAAACAAATCAAATATATAGCTCTCCCTTTCACCACCCCCACCTACTTCTGTCAGCTCTGAGCCTTGTAGGGATCTACAGGGGGTTGGAGAATGATTCTGTTTTAAAAACAAAAAGCTCAATCAAAGGAAAATATTTTGTTTAAAGAGACCTTTGGCATCCCCCTCTGACTGTGACACTGAATTTGCGCAGATAAAAACAACCGCTTAGATTTACATTTTGATTGTGCTTCTGCTTTCATGTATGCCAGGCTGTCCCACTTCAGGTGAAATTTATCCATTTCTTTAAATATTTAGCAGTCTAGCGTTGATGTTAATGAAAGTCTGGCACTGCTATTTTGAGCATTGCAACAATGATAGTAATTTTCAGTGTCAGATTACTGCTTCTTGGAGGAAAAGGGAGATGGGAGGAGGGAAGAGCAGGGGGGGTGGTGGAAATTGTTTCGGGTCTAATAGAGTTTGTCATCAGCCTGGCTGTGCCAGACAGATGGATCATGAATACTGTCTAGACGCTCTCTGCCTGAGTGGAGCTGTGGTCTCTAAGGACAAGCAATGAGACGCCGGCTTAAGTGACTGGGGAAAGTCAGGACATGCTCCCCTCTATAATCAGATGGCGATCTGGGCTGATCCTGCCCTGCCGGGTGGGGGGAGAGGCCCCGCTGGTGCTGGGAGCTGGTCAATACTGATCTCAGTTGAAACTTGGCTATTACGGGGCTTTAGGGGGGAGAGGACAGGGATGGTGTTACGACGCTATTGATTTCAGCTGCATCTGCCCAGGGACTGCCGGGTCATTTGGCTGGGAGTATAGATCTAGGGAGGGGGTGGATTGGGAGAGCCATCATCTGGCCATAAAGTACATGTGTAAAACTGCATGGTCATCTGTATTTATTGATTGGTTTAGTCACAGTATACCCTTGAAAATGCTTAGTTACTTGCTAACTTTTTCTTGATTTGGCCCACTTGTTCAGAGGGTTTCAGCTCTGCTCCCTACCTGGGGCTCCATATGTGTTAATGATTGGACTCAGTGATCTTAAAGGTCTTTTCCAACCTAAACAACTCCATGATTCTGTGTCCCCTGCTGTTAAGATGAGGTTACATGAGGCTGCCTGCAGTTTGGAAAGGGGAAGCTGTGTTAACAAGGTGAGACCTGTAGCCTAGGGCAGATCTTGTGCTTTTTAGTGGTCTTCTCATGCTGTTACTTGTCCTTTCCCTGTCACTAAGCACAATTAATGATTAGGAAATAGAAAATTCTGATGTAGACAGAGTGATAAATATTTTTTGACTGGTGGAGTTATCATAAAAACTTAATTTGGTACATATGCTAACTTACTTAAAAAGCAAGAGGTTCTCTGGGTTTTGTATCACAGAACAAGCCATGGCATTCTGGATTTTAGTTCTGTGTCTATATAACTAAATACTGGGTGGGTTTTATTTAGGAAATCCAGTTGGCTTTCAGCCTATAGTGAAGTCTGGTTTCTTAAAGTGCTGTAAGCAGGTTCTGTGCTTTGTTTTGAAATAATTTAATCTTTACATATTTTTGAAGCACAGCATGGAACATTAGCAGTTTATAGGAGCATGAAAATTTGGAAAAAAAGAAGGTAAATTTTCTGTTTTCCTTTAATATTTTGTACTTATTTTTAAAAATACTGCCTTTCCTGGTGTTTAATGAATGAAGTAGAATGCTGGTCCCATGAACTCTGTAATAAAACTGCAGTGGAATTCAGTAACGCTAGAGTTTACCCCTTCTTCATTTGAAGCCTTACAGTATTAACAGCTCGGACAAGCCAGACACACATGTATGTGGCCAATAACAACCATGAAATATGCTGGTACAACGTCAGGTATTTGCATTTGCTTACAAACAGGGCTGAACTCTGCTCCTGCTAAGGAATTTCCATTTCACAAAGTTTCCAGATGAACATTAATCATATTTTTACAGTTAATGAGAAAAGACGTAAAAGCTCATAGTGCCCTGCAGATGAAAATGTGGGAATTTCAATAGCTCTGAAATGCTGTATCATTCATTGACAAAGTGTGTTAAGTCAGTTGTATCACCTTTAATCAAGATCAAGATACAACATTTGTTAGAACTGTTTTTGTTCTTCATACACATTTCATTCATCCCTCCTTCAATTCCTGTTAGCTTTTAGAAACTTCATCTAGTACTAATTAGTACAATTATACCTGGTATTGCTTTTGCTTTCTCCTGTTTCCTTTTTCTGCTACTGGTTTCTTACAGAAGCAAAAGAGAATTTCAAGTGCTCAGAGTGTACAGTGTATTAAAATCTTTCATTCAAAGACTGATTTTTATGTATCTGAGAGAATGCTTAAACTTCAGGCTGGAAATCTCCAAAGCAGTAGTGCCAGGCATGATGTGACTTTCTGTCTTGGAGGTTTGCTGTCTCTCTGCAAGAGACAGGAGCTCCTTGTGGACTGCTGTGAAGAAGGGAGATGGCCTCCCATAGGCTCTGAGCGCACCATTTCTCACACTGTCTTCTCCATCAGAAGTGCATGGTAGCAAAAATATTTCATAAGTGCAGGCCTAAAACTAAAGTACAAAACCCACAACACAGTATCCTACCGCAGGCACAATTCTCGCCCTGGAGAGACGACGAGACTAAACTGTAAGGCAATTATTTTCAGACATTATTTCAAGTAGAACTAGTAGGTGCTTAAACACCAGATCAGAAATCATACAGAGTGGAACTGAGCAACTTTTGTTGATGTTATTTTTCAGTCCACATTAGTAAGTATTGTTCATTGCTGTCCTTCCTCTCTACTTTTTCATTTGCAGGGGTCGCACTGTACAGTGCACTACGAGCTGCCTGGCTAAATCACTGTAAGTTTTAGATGCAGCTCTGAAATCCTGTGTGAGTTTTAAAGCTGCTGGTGTCCCTGTCATTCATGCAATTCACATTGATTGTCACTGGTAAATGCCCATTAGGAGCACTCCAATTGTGCTGTGTTTGCACTTGACTAATACAAGCCTACAGGAGCAGTCACAAACTTTCTTCTGTACAGCATTGGAAGCTGTTCAGGTGCTTTGGTAGCATGAAGGTTACTTATATTTTCATATGCTTTAAAGTGTTTCAGAGAATGTGCTTTTAGGCAGCTTCTTTTTAAAACAAAAAATAATTAAAAAAACCCCTCTCACAACAAAGGGACCTGGAGTCAAACTAGACCACCTTCCATCTCTAGGAATGCTGCAGACTTGTGATCTTTGATTGCTTTTCATTTGGCAGATACATACCTGACCCTTCATCTCCAGAAACTCTTCATCTCCCTGATGAAATGAAGCACCTTAATTTTTCTGAATCAGACTCATCTCCTCCTTCTGTTTTAAAGTAACATCTGAGATAAAGGTGAATTGGGAGTTTCTTGTATGTCCTGGGAATAAATGCACACTGAATATTTTCTGTCAGAAGTTTCTGTGTAGCTTAACCTAGAGCATCATGTTCATACTCAAAGATATTCATGCATTTCAGTTATCTCTATGGCCAGTATTGTGTGTGAAATTACGTTTTACATATCATGTAGTGTTTAACCAAAGCATGTTGCTTTGGCCATTAGTGTGCAGCTATTTTTCTCAAACTGGGAAGTGTGAGAAACCCTGTTTTCTCCACAGTTTTGCAAGTGCTTGAAACTGGTGTAAGCCAGTGTTGCCCCTTGTAGTTGCTCCCTCATTTGTCCATGTGCAAATGTTTGTGTAGCCACACAGGAGTTGGGTTGGAGACCTCATCTGGTTCTGATGAAACTTCCACTTTGTTGTGGCTGGTGTCATGTCTTTGATTCTATTCTCAGCAAAACTGTGCAAACTCTTATGCTGGCACAAAGAAGAGGACAGTACAAGTGGTTCCATTTAGTGATGCTTTATCCTTGACTGGTTTAAGGTTTCCATGAAACAGTAGTGTTGTTAAATTCCTTAGTCCTTGCCTCACTAAAGCATATACTGAAAGACCTTTTCCTGAATACAGGAGAGTTTGGGAATTAAGAGCTAATTGTTGTTTTCCCTCTTCTCCCCCATTCTGAAAGTCTCATCATTTGTCACTTTTTGTTGCAGAGAAATGAAACAGAAGAATGAAACAACAGAAGGGGGTCTCTCATGCCCGTTCATGGGCTTGGGTTCATTAAGAATGAACCCATGCTAGTAGATGCTAAATGCTTAACATCTCAATAACAAAGTCCAGTTTGGCTTAAGACATGAGGCTTTATTGGAATAATGTTAGCTAGTTAAATGAGTTCATAGGAACAGCTGTCTTGGGTTGTATCAAAGGCCCAGCTAGCCCAATACTGAATCTGGCACCGGCCAGTTGCAGATGCTAAGTGAAAGACTATAAGCAAATGAAACAAAACAGTTGTGCTTTTCCCAGTAAACCAGGTTCCTTGGAGGAATGCTACACTGCTCTGCATAAGGAGCATGGGATTTCTGTCCTCCTGAGAAAATTCAACATTTAGAAAGGGAAGGAAGTGAGGTAAAGAGCAAATGTCTCTTTTCAGAAGTGTAAGAATGAGAGAAGAGCCTTCCAACCCTTTGCTAGCCAATAGATGTGTGGGCGCATTGGTTTCTTCAATATTCATCACGTGCTTTTCATGTTGAGGCACTTTGAATGTAGGATGCAAACTTGAAAGTGCTGAACTCATGTCAACCCGAAAGACTATTTGCCTGGTCTTTTCACTTATGTTGCAAGGAACAATTTTTTTTTTTTCTCTCATCAAATATTTTGAATTTTGAAAATTTCAAATTTGAGAAATATATTTCTCAATATCTCAAAATATTTCTCAAAGCTTACTGGTTTTTCTGATGGGTGGTGACGTTCTTTCGGACAGGATTTGCGGACTGTGTGACAGCTTTATATTTAATGGTGAACCATGTTCATCGTGTGATGAGAGTAGGCTTATAGTTGGCTTCGATGTTACAAAACCCAAACGCATGCACAAAACCTGTTGCAGGTAGAAAACAGTTGTCACCTGGGACTGTGTGGCATACAGGCATCAGATACTGTGGGAGTGCATATGTGTATATGCCAGCAGGCTAGCACTCATTTTTTGTTTTATTTACATGCATGTTGTATGCAAATGTAAGGAGTGAATACTAACCAGTTGGCATTTAGGAAAAATATCAGCCGCATAGGAAGATCTGTACCTCAGCTCCTATGAAATCATAAATGGGGATTTCTGTCTCAGTTTAAAAATACCCACTCTTTTTAATTAAAGATTTAGGGTTGAAATCAAGGCTAAAATATTTTTTCATTGTCTGTTTAGACCATAAATGAAACAGTTGACCAACTGTTGATACTGAGCCACTGTTAAGAGCTAAAAGAAAACAGATCAGGAGAGTGAGTTGTTAAAGTCATTGCATTTTGATCTGATAAGTGAGTTTTCTCTAATTTAGCAATACTATCGAAGAGGCTAGAGCGGTATGTAGCACAGCATTAGTCCAACCATACGTGATAAGATCACAGCTCTATTTTCTTTCCAGCAGTATTGCTACACTGGTGGCTTCCTCTTTCTTTCTCAGATTTCTCCTTCTTTCCTTCTGTTTCAGTATTGCTGTGTAATAGCTTCATAAAAGTTAGACAGATTAAGGACCTGGGGGTTGTAGAGATAATAATGACGCACTATGTGAATATGAGTCTGGCACCTAGTAGCACCTTGGTAGAAATAGGAAGCTGTGATCACAGTATTAAAATATGCTAACAAGCTGAAGGAGCTAATGGCTTGAATTTTTACAGTGCAGATGTTCAATCCAGCACTTGTGCTGAATACAATAACAAATGTGTGAGGGCTGATGGTGATATTACTGTGTTCTTGGCAGCACAGTCCTCCAAAACTATCTTTCTTTCTTTGATATTTTATCAAGATTTAGAATGTTCTTTTTTGTGATCTAAGATAACGAATGTGTGTATAAACAAATTGTTATGGCTAAGGCTGGTTAGGCAAGGGTTGTCTTTATTCAAACGGGATTCTGTAAGAATGGGTGTACCCCTGTGTGTCGTGGTGGGGATCAGTATCGCGGTTCTTGGATAGTTCATGCTCTGCATCTCCTACTGAATTTCAGATAATTTTATTGTTGTTGATTTCAAAACCTAGCCCATCTGGCCAGAATAAACCATCTGGTTTGAGAAACTGTAGAGCCACGGTCTGATGTAAGGGTCATCTCCCTGTGCTTTCCAGAGGAGAGTCAGTCAGTAGTCTCCTGGAGAACAGTCACAGGGGCCTGTATTCCACTCCAGTACCTCAGCCTGGCCACCCACCTCATGGTATTTCACATATTCGGGTCTCTTCCTTCATGTTCCATGCTTTGCAGCTAATGCCCAAAGTGAATATTGCTATGCTGCAGAACCTTTCAACTGTTTCAGTAGCAAATGATCTTGACTTCTTTCCAGCAGACTCTGATATTCCTGAAGAAATTACCATGTGTACCAGTCAAAGATTTCCTAGACGTTGTTGGGAATCATTATGTGGCAAACCTGAAACCTGCCTTTTTTTTTTTTTTTTTTTTCCTCCCTGGCAAAGGTGCTGGCTTGTTTGTTTCAATTACCAGGATGAAAGGTGCATGTGTCTTTTGTTTGTAATAAGCTGCAGCTCTCACTGTGAATACCTGTCACTTCTGATAGCCTATTACAATGCACATGATCAGTCAGCTGGCTGTGAGTATTTGGGGCTGGCGGTGCTCCTCCGCAGTTGCATTTACTATACTATGTAATGCAGGTTTCAAACCATGTCCCCTTTTGTCAATCCTATTAGATGAAGTATGGGTAGAATTAATTCCACTGATGTTATAAAACTAAATGAAGGACTGAAATGATATGAGGAATGGAAGACATGGTGATCAGTGAATAGGTCTTGCCAAGAGTTCCAGGTTTGCTTGGCATCTCTGCCACAGACTTCCTCTGCAAACCTGATGAAATCATTATTGTTTTTCTTCCTTAATGTCTTTATTTATAAAATTGAGATAATGATGTTCATCTACTTTGCAGAAGTAATAAAAGAAGATGAAAATTTTATGTGGTTGAAAAACATGCAAAGAGATGTTAAGCTGTAATAACCTCGGAAAATGGGTATTATACTGCAAAAAAACCCAACAATAAGCTGACTGTGAGAATTTTTAAAAAAGTTTAGAAAGCATGTGCTTCATGTTGTGTATTAACATTAGCACATACTGTCCAATATTAATAAATTTATCTTTGATTTTTCACTTGTATGTCAACATGTAAGAGCAAGGAAATAGATATGCTAAAGAGTTTCTAAGTAGACACATAAAAAGTCAATTTGCATTAAAATTTGACTAGAGACAGAAGAATAGGAGTAAGTTTTATCAGTCAACTATAATTCCACAACTGGAGCAGAATATCTAAAAGAAAGGTGAATGTAATGCAATGTAATGATATTTGGTTGTGTGTTAGGGAAGTCTGAAGAGGTATATCAGAAGGATTTAATCAAATGAGGTCAGCCATGAACAGAATGATGGATGAAATTCAATCTTGATTAATGCAAAGTAATTCATACTGGAGGGCAAAGTATGTGCTATTAATACAGTTTATTGGATCCTAATTAATTGTGTAGTTTAAAGAAAAAGGACCAAAGTATCACTACAAAGGGCTGAATGAAGACCTCTTTAGAGAATATGGTTGTGGTCAGATAAAATATTTTGAATCAATAAAAATAGGATGTGAAATGTTGTGATGCTGTGACATAAATCAACATTTCACCTTTATCTAGAATGCTGTGTTCAAGTGTTGCCACAGCACAGAAACATGCTGCAGATGTAGAAAACATGGGAAAACAGCAGAAAGAAGTTGTGAACAGACTTTTGATATGAATAGAGACCAGAAAGCTTGGAATTGTTTACTAGTGAGGCTAGGTAAAGAGTGGGGAGATAAAAAGGTACACAGAATTATGAGTGTTGAACAGGAGGTGGGTCTGGAACTTAGGCTGTATTATAAGATTAGAAGATGGCTCAGTGCAGTAGTTGAAAGCTGATAAAAAACAATTTTTTCCACACATCCTGTCTTTAGGCTGTATACCTCATTATTGTGCAGTGTTATTGAGGCAAGAATTTAGCAATAATTAAAGAAAGGAAGCCTCTGAACTCTAGAGTCCACTTGTGTGCAATCTATCCAGAGAGGAGTAGTTAGGAAATGTGTAAGGCTGAGGTTTCAGTCTTTTGGAGAACTGAACATCCTACTCCAGGAGAACAATGCGTAGATTGCCATGTGTGGTGTGAGACTGAAGTTCATTGTAAGTGACTTGGAATAGTGCTTGTGTGCAGCTATGATCAAAGTCCTCAGGTGCAGTTTCACTGACTTAAGTAATACTGATATTGCATGTGACAGCCTTCCGTCATATCTTATAAAGCAGAAATCTGGACTGTCTTGTGTATGTTTTTCATAGAAGGTGGTTAACTAGCGAGGCTGGCAGATGGAGTTGCTCAACAAGTGAAAACTGTGGTTATCTCTGCCAGCCAGTGTTGAATTACCTATTGCACACCAGGCTCTAGCCCTGGGAGGGGTGTTGAGCACATCCCCAGTGCAGGAGAGCACACTGGTGGGAAACACGTACTAGGAATTGCAGAGGAAGCTGGTTTAAGCAAGCAAGGTTTAGAATTAAATGTGTTGCAATATGGATTGGTATTTAATTCTTTGAAGCTTCTTACAGCCCTTCTTCCATTAGGCTTGTGTAGTTAATAAACCAGACCTTCAGAAATGTTTACTCGTTACATGTAATGTACTGAACTCCGTATGTCAGTGTTCAGCAGTAATGGACACCATTTGTAGATCTTCTGTTCTTGCAGGAGGTGATAATAGTTTCCTTGCTTATTGCAACACAAGCTGTCCATTAATTAGGACTTTCAGAGAGAAATGTGTGTAGGCTGTGAACATGCAGAGTGATGCAGAGAGGTGGAAAACAGATGTTTGGTCATATATGCACCAGCCAGCTATTACTCAGATACCATCCGTTGTCTAATTAGCGGCTGGAATGTTGAATAATATTGGTGGTTGTGCGATTGCTGGAGTGCAGTCCGGCATCTGGTTTTCACACTTGTCTTAATCTCTACATGGTACTTAAGTAACATGCTTCTATTAAAATTGTTTTGAAAATGAGGTATCTAGAACTTACTTGTTACAGCAGATTAATTTCTTGGTGCAGACTACTGAATGTGTAGGGCCATCAGCTTTTTGTACCCTTTAAGGGACAGCATTGGGTTAACACGGGGGAGGAAACCTGACTCATCCATTTTGCTTCCTGTCATGCTAATGAACCCGATGTGTGCCATCTCAACTTTAAACTACCCCCTTGATGATTCTCACTGTACCTTTTTCAGTGAAGAGTCAGCAAAGAGCAGCCAATTTCTGAACTGCCATAGCTGAGGGAAGTATGTGGTAATATTACCTGTATGATGAATGGCTCCTTAGCAAAACTATTGCAATTTATCTAAAGTTCTTATTTTTATTGTATTGTCTCTTAAGAATTTCAGTACAAAGTATTAGTATTTCCAGTGGCTATATGCCCTAAAAATACATGCATGCATGCATGCACACACGTGTGAATATATTCTTGAACAGTCTTTTTACTTTTGTTAAGTCCGGATCTGTGATACATTTCAGCCCTGCCCGTTATTACAGGAACAGGCAGTAACAGCACAACTAGTGTGGCTGCACTGGGGCTGTAAGATACCTACTACTGTACTGTATTCCGGGTAAAAGGCACATCTGTAGATCGGAAAGAGTGACTCCAGATTTGCTGCCAGAACGTAAACACAGAGATGATTTTTGTCTGATACCGTTTCTGCATTTGTAAAATGTTTCTCATGCTTTCCTGAAACAACTTCCTTCTTTATCCGTATGAAAAAGCTTGTAAATTAGAAGAGCGCTTCTAATCTTCCAGGTAGCTGGAGAAGTAATCCCTCTTTCCCCTCTTCTCTTCTCTCCCTCCTTATCTTCCCTCCCCACAGAATGCTAAAGCATTGTTTTTCCTCCCACAGTTGAAAGGTGTGTTTTGCAGAATACAAATGAGATATTTGTTGGCTAGCAAAAATTGAAGTGAAACAAAAGACATGTCCTTCAAGTACAAATGGCGCTTTAGAGATCTCTGTTGGAAAGCCTAATTTCTATGTGAGCACAACTGTTTCTCCATATTGCCTGGAACACTTCAGTTACATATTTGGCCACACATTCTATTATGGATTCTATAAAGACATCATTTGTCAAGCTAATAACTGTGTACAAAAATGCTTATGCATAATAAAAATGGATTTCAGAGATCTTTGAATTACACCCATAGACACAAAATTTTGCAGTACTTCGCAATATACTGAGCTGGTTAGATTATAGTAATAATAATAATTAGGATTCCTTTCTCCATTCTGCAGGGCTAACTGAACTACTTGTTTGAATCATATCAGTTAGATTCCACCACCACCCGCCCACCCGAATTTTTGGCCTATCTAGTGAGGAAGCTAAAGTACTATTTAACTATCATGACCTTGCTTGCAGAGTGTGTTTTTCATGACACTGAAGGTCTCTTATTTAAAAAGAGCAATAACAGACTTTATGGCATGTTGTACCTAGGTGGATAACTGGTTATTGTAGGAAATGTGTATTTTTTAAGCCAAATAGAAAATCTGCCTTACTAAATCACAGACTGCATAGGCTCTTTCTAGAAATTCTTTTCTTTGATTAAGTGATATATCAGCCGCATTCAAAAGGTATGTTTGCCCCCGATTTCAATGGCAGTTAAGTCACTTAAGTAGGAGCTAGACACACAAATGTGTTCTATATATGACCATAGTAGCTATTTAAACTAAGGATTTAAGTAGATGGAATGTAATTATCCCCATTGCAAGACTAATACACAAGGGAAAAATGCCATAGGATTTTGTAATAGCAACAAGTGGTCAAGACATTACATTTATGCTTTGCTAGTTTTACCAGCTGTGTCTCATTCCATTATTCATACACAGGCAGACAGACACACACCTCTCTTCTAATTAATTGTAGTTGTCGACCAGTGGGGGGAAAAAAAAACAACTCCAGAGGTGATTTTCCAGAGAAAATCTGATTCAGAGTGGGGCCACCAACTGCTAGAAATCTGCAGATGTGAAATAGATTTTTGACATTTAAAAATCTGTGTTCATCACATGAATCTGAAAAAGAAATGCATTGGGATTTTCTTAGTGATTTGCTTATCTCAGTTAAAAAACCCCAACCAACCAAACAAACAAAAAAACCCCAAAAACCCCAACAACAACAAAATAATACTTCAGGTTTTCTGCCTCATGTTGTGCATGAAGCTACATCTATCAATGATTCATAGTGATAAAACATTGGTAAAACATTTGTCTGCGGGAAACAAGGCGAAGGCACTGGCACTGTGTGTTGGAAATCAGGGGTTTAAGTGTCACTTACCAATGGACAGGTATGGGGTGATGAGTCCATGTAACTTGCATTCTTAAACTGTTAGTTTTTTTAAAAAAAAACTTATATTCCACCTGCCACAATATTTTCACACCAATGGTGCATCTCTCAGTGGTAGAGTCCAGTATTGTGAGGGAGAGCTTGCTGACCATAAACACTGAAATTTAAGTAATAGGAGAATAGCTACAAGTACACGAGTGTTTCAAGATACTGTTGGTTTGGGTAGCTTTTTTTTCTTTCTTTGGTAGAAGGCTACATTAGAAGGTGGTCTTTTAAAGTACTTGGATATAAATGGTAGGAGCAATCTAATTCTTTCAGTTCAGAGATGTTTCTTTTCCATGTGTGACTGAACCAGTTGGCCTCCTGAAGGCATCAGCCCTGGTCTCTGAATCCTACCACTGGCCTATAGATCTTGTCAATATTTTTTTAAGCAGGAATCAAAGCAACATCTTGACTTCATAGCCTCCATTTGACGCCTTTGCAGGCTGTTTGCTGGGCCTGCCAGCCCTTGGCAGACATAGCATATTGAAGTCGGGCATGGACAAAAACATGCTGTATTTCATGCATGTGAAGACGTCACCTTGCACTGCAGTTCTACGCAGTATTTCCACTGCTCATAGGAGTAACTACATTCTGACAAAGCTTTTCATTTGTCCGTAACATGTTTGAAGTGTACATTGCCTGGAGGAGGTCCCTTTAGCTGACCTTAAAAGACCTGAAGCTTCCACAAAATACTACACTGACCTATTAAAACAGTGACAGTCCTTAGAAAAAAGCAGCTGGGCCTTTTAGGTGTGTCCAAAAAGGATGGAGAAACAGGGACTTAGTCTGAGAGCAAGAAGATTGGGTGAGATTTGATAGAGAAACTGGAAGATGGATAACTTGTGGTAGTCAGAGCGAAGCTGTCTGACGAGTCAGTCGGTGGGAAGAAAGCAGGAGGTGTGGCAGGTTGTGGGAAGAAAAAGTTGCTGGATTTCCCAAAGACATTGCCCTGCCTTGCATAGCTGTCGCCATCCGAAACTCACTGCGCGCGTACGTGTTCCCAAACACCCTTCCTGCGGGTTGTCTTTAAGTCAGTTTATAACTGCCTGGGATTTTTGGTTCCTGCTATTTGTGCAGGAGTCATGTAGGTAAAACCTAACATTCAGCTGGTGTGCCATCAGCCACTCTGTATGTGCATGTTAATAGTGAGGATGTTGCTGCAGGTGGAGCACTGCAGATTCTCATTTATTTGGATACAGGGTATTTAGAGCACCTGATTATACTTGCTGTGTTTTCATGAAGAAAACAAGAAGCAATAATCCATTGTTTTAAAAAACACCGGTAAAAGCAATTGGGAAATTTAAGTTGTGCAGGATTAGGGTCCTAATTGCTCATATATGGTGTCCCAGCTCAGGTTAGTGGTGAAAACAGACCTCATTCTTTCTTACATGGCATCATTCCTTTCACTCCTAAATTAGGCAAGGGGTTAAAAAGATCTGTACTTGGAGTTGTTTGGGGCCCTTTGGTAGGGCTGGGTGTGAAGAACCTTGCATTGAAATTATATGCATTGTGAACTGAGTCCAGAGGAGCTTCATTGATTTAGCCCTGCTGGATATCAAATTATTCATCTTGTCTGTTACTTTCATAAGTAGTAAACGTAGATAATATTCATAAATCAAGAAAGAAAAAAATAAATAATGTTTCAAGCATTGAGTATATTTCAGACCTTTTGTTGACTAGCAAATTAAGTACCAGGGACCTGGCAGCATGTCCATGGCTCCGGTTTAGCTGCAGGTCCGTTGGGCCATGCTGATGGGCCTGAGGAACAGGAAGAAGAGAAGGTGGAGGTTATTCCCACCATGGTGGTTGGGAGGGTTCAATAGCATGAATGTGGAGGAAGCTGTGCTTTAATGGTATTTGTGTTTGTACTATAAGTTGCATCGTGTCTTTGATTCCTTCAGCAAATATAGTACAAGGAGTTACTACTTTTCATTGTAATTTGAAAAGAAATTGACAACTAGACACGCACAACACATCCAGGGAGGCCGCCTTAGTGCGGACATTCAGAGTAGCAAAACTGGTACTTGGTAGCATAAAGGGGTCTCTTTTAAAATGTTTCTTGATGTAGTTAGTACATGTCACAGAAAATCTATATATTGGAAAAGCTTCAGTAAGTTTGAGGTTAGGAGAGAAGGATGTAAGGAATTGCTGATTGTAGGATAACAATATTCCTGGTGAACAGATACCTTGACAACTCAAACTGATGCTGAAAATGAACACATTGGAAACAAATAGTATGTAGTACCAGTTGTGAGGATGTGAATTCATGCTTGTAAGTAGAAGTGCTGAACTTCAGTAAACTGCTTTCCTTTCACTGAATCATACCTACCGTTTCAGCTGAGCATTGCTGAGGAAAGCAGTGAAAGGGGCTCGTTAGATCCGGCTTCATCTCCTTTTGTTTCAATTGGTGCCAAGGCTGGAACTAGCTAGGGGTCTCCCCTCCTTCTTCTTGCTTCCTGCCATCTTTTGATGTTTTGCCTCCTAAAATCCTTTTAACCAAATCAGTCCACTTCCTTCTGTTCAAAGTATGGGTGTTGCAACGTCCACTGACATCTGGAAGTTGGACAGCTTTGAGCTTCCTCTTTTTCACTCAGGCACTTGGAGAATGACAGTGAACCAGCAAGCAGATAAAAGGAGTCATTTAGACTTCAGTTTCAGATAAAAGAATCAAGTTTGGTGACATATTCCAGTCTAACAGTATTACTTCTGTTCTTTGTGGCAAAATATATTAGAATAAAAAGAACAAGGAAGTATTCAGTGCTGTATCTGCTGGATTTTTATTCTGCCCTGTGTTGTATGCCAGGTTTTAAGCCATGGAGAGTTTAATGAAAAAAAATGACCTTTCAGTTCAGCTCCCTTTCTTCCTTCCCTTCCCACTCTCCTGTCCTTTGAAATTGTCCCCCCTCACCGCTGTAGGAGGAGTTTTCAGGAACCAGTTCAGGGTCAAAGTCTGGATTTTATAGACTTATGTCAGGTCACAGAGTTGCTTTGCATGAATGGACCAGTGTCTAATGGGCAGTTCCAGCTTTAAAAGATTTATATCTTCTTTATAAAAGTATTTATATTATTTAAATTTCTTTATATTATCTCTCCAGTAAGAGGTAGTTTCCACAGTGTGCTGGAAGGGGCTGTGTTTACTGAAGAGCTCTACAGAGCTGGAACTGGGCTTAAAAAATACCTGGTTTATCACGAAGAGCTATTTTCTGGAAGCTTAAGAAGTTTTTTTTTGAGAAGGTCATTTGAGTCTGGATTCACTTGAGATGAGTTCTACAGATTTTTTTCCACAAAACATAACATAAACCTTGTACATTCCCAGTGGTAAGTCAAATGTTGCAGTGAGCTGAAGGAGGGATTGTACTCCGGGAAATGAAGTTCAGCTGAAGCTTGGTGTGTTGTTATAGGTCTTCTCAGAAATGGGGTTCATTCAGCATGTTTAGTTAAATTCTTCAGGCTGGCACTTATTCTTAGAAACAGATATTAATTAAACTGCTAAGTTGGAAAGGGCATGAGAGGAAAAGAGGGGGGAAAAAGCCCAAATAATGTTAGTGAGTGTCAGGTGAAGTTCATTTATGTTAAAAGACTGCACAATCAAGATAAACTAAATGGTACTATGGGCAAATGAATAAAATAATTTTAACTAAAATTAATTTAATATTTATTAACATTAATATTTAATACTCATATGTATTATATGTTACATAGTATTTAATATAAAATATTAATGTCAAACTATTAAGCAATTATTAAAATCCACTGTTGAAAGAAGCCACATGGATCTTCAAAAGCAGTTTTAGGACTAGTTTTCCTAATTCTGCTGAGAGGATAGATGTTGCTTTCCCAGGTTTCTCATAAAACTGATTTTTGAATGTAATTTTTTTTGCTTTTATATGCAGTTGGATTTACGTCCTTTTCATTGCTCATGAAGAACTGGGTTTACACTTCCTACACCATGCCTCCATCAGAGTGTTCCAGTCAGTAGGTTTTAGTCATTCAGTCCAGAAAAACACCCTGGGAGCTAGTTTCTTTGAATTCTTAAACGATTTTCGATAAAATGAGCACAATTGATTTCTTTCTCTCTTCTTTTCTTGGAAAACTCCATTGCATCTATGTTGTTTGGATTTCATTTCTCTCTTTAGATCTGCCTCCTTCACCCGATAACAAGGAGATGCGACATGGTTTGTTTTTTTTCTAAGTCAGCATAGTATAGACTGGTTTCCTTGGCTGAAAAATCTTTCATCTCTTGCTAGCGTAGCTGCACTTCAATATTTACAGGTTACATTTTCTTCTGTGTTTTTTGGGTTTTTTTTTTTCATTACTGACTGTAACAAGGACAAATTGACACTTATTTTAGAACAAAACTTTAGTTTTGGAAAAGCGTACTGGAAAACCCCCAATGCATGCTTTTGCAAAAAAGAATGGTTATAGTAAAGCCAATGTTCTCACCAAAGCCTTTCATGTGAAGTGCCCCAAAATTGTTGTTGGGTCTGACTTGTCTGGGTCCTCAGGTTTTATTGCTTTGTTGAGTCTTCAGGTTTGGACTTAGATACTAATACTTTATTGTTTAAAAATAATAATGTTCTGGTCAGGTAAACATTTGTTAAAGGAAAATCTGACCTATGATACAGCCTTGTAAAAAAGATTGTTTTGAAAGGTTGTATGTTTTCTGAGTGGAACAGGAAGTCTAAACACTTTCTGATTAGGATTTTGAAGCCTGTATTGACATAATAGTATCCAAAAGACCTAATTGATAAATTGTGATGTGGTCTTCATGCAACAATGAAAACTTTAGTATTGGAGGTGTGATCGTGACCTATATAGAGTGACTCCATCAGTGCTTATTGGAATGTAGAGTTCTTTGCTGGAAATAGAAATCTGTCCAGTTTGGTCATTGCATCCCTTGTTTTCATTGGGATCATGCATCTGTTCCAACTATTTTCAAAAGTACTGAGCGTCTTCAGATTGGGTGTTGTGTTCTTGGTGCCTGGGAAAGTGGCCTTCAGTTTTCTGGATCTGTGACCACCTACCTGTCTTCCACCAAAGATTTTCCAGTTGTACAAGATTTAAACACCTTTTTCTCTCAGAAGGAAAACAAAAGAGCAAATATTAAATAAGAAACTGTCTGGTTTAGGTTTGGAAGTGTCTCTTTGGGGAAGCCATCATGCAAACAGTTTTCTCCAACCTAAAATACATAGGTTGGAGGAGAATTATAGAGACATGTTGAAAAGCAAGAAAACATCTGGCTCTTGAAGAGTTGCTGCCATCCACTTTTTTTAATGATCAGAGCCAGCAATAAATAAAACTATACAGAAGTGAAATAAAAGAGCAAAAAGCCCAGCAGCTCCTGAAGCAAATTTAAAAATCCAGGGCGCAAGAGTTCCCTATTAACAAGAGGGCTCTCCAGCATCCATTATTGTACTTAGCCATCGTAACTGCTTACCAAAACATCTTCCCGTCTACCAGCACTTGAAGAGAAAGACTGAAGGGCAGTGCTTAAGTTTATCGGGCAGGACGTTACACTGGGTGCCCAGTCTTTGTGTATCTGAAGAGATTTTGCATAAGGGATTTCTAATTCAGCATCTTCCTGGAAACCTGCATTTTTTTCATTTTATTTAAGTTCCTTGTACACTGACGCACACATTCCTGGAAAATGTCAACATCAGCAAGCAGGTTAGTGTGTAAATTTTGTTGACAAGTGCCAGTGAATGACCGAAGAAGGAAATATGTAAAATGTGGAAAATGAGAATGGGAGGCTGACATGCTAGCAGACAGCAGAATTGAAGAAGGATTTGACACAATTGAGAGAGAAAACCAAGATGATGTGTACTTAAAATGTAAAGTCATCAAACTCCCTCAATGCCTGTATTAGGTTGAAAATGTATATTAATACAGAAAAAGCTTCAGGAGCATAAAACCAGTTTTTGAACACTTAGCATGTCTTACAAGCTCTGTTAGCAACAGCCAGTGGTTTGTTAGGTTGTTTTAGCTTTACGTGACAATTGATATATTTGTGTCCTAATATATTTTTGGTAGACTAGCAACTAAACACCCAAACTGGATAGTCTGAAGATCTGCACTATAAGGTATACATTGCCCATCAGACTCTCAGGGAGCTGAATGCCTCTTTTGCCTGTTTCATGTTCATGTATGTATGTGCACTCACATACACACATATTTAATATATTGTGTTAGTATTTTATAATATAAGTCATATTAACAATATAAAGTAATTTTTTAATTAATATATAACAATATAAATCTCATACATTATAAAATAAGCTTTACTGTATTTCATCTACATATTTCATCTACACCATAGATGAAAACTTAAGTGA